>NC_138971.1:95215000-97715000 GCF_055761805.1 Camellia sinensis | reverse complement strand
CTCCACAAAATGGGTGGAAGCTCAGTCCCATGCGGTGCTAAAAGCATTGCATGTGGTCAAATTCATCAGAAACAACACCATCTGTAGATATAGGGTGGCCAACGAGATCATCTTAGATAATAGCTCGCATTTCAAGAAAGAGGTAGTGGATTTGCTAGAGAAATATGACATGGCTTTCCAGAAGTCATCAACTTGCAGACCACGGACCAATGGAGCTATTGAAGCCCAACAAAAACATTAAGAAAATCCTGCAGAAGATGGTGGAGACCTATAGGGATTGGCAAGAGAAATTGTCATTTGCACTTTGGGGCTATAGAACGTCAATCTGAATATTTACAGGGGCAGCCCCCTATTCTCTCGTTTATGGGATGGAGGCTGTTTTGCCAATCAAAATTAAAGTACCCTCACTGTGAGTTATGGCCGAATGTCAGATAGCGAAGGCGGACTGGCAACAGAGCAGATTTGAAGAATTGATGTTATTTGATGAGAGGAGGTTGAAGGCATTGTATCACGTCCCGGGCTATCAGCGTAGAATTGCTAGGGTTTTTAACAAGGAAATAAAGTCTAGAAATCTCAAGAAAGGGGACATGATGCTCAAATACAACAACCGAGCCCCTATCCATGACCCTAGGGGCAAGTTCAGACCCAATTGGACTGGTCCCTACATCGTAAAGTCAATTTGGTCCGGAGGAGCGGTTATTCTTATGGACTTGGATGGCCTGGAGTTTTCATAGCCGATCAACATAGACAAGTTGAAGAAATATTACCCTTGAGAGGCTTGCTAGGCCAAAAACCTGAAAGGGCAACCTAGGCAAAAGTTAGAGCATAAAAAAATTGAAACAAAGAAAAACTAAGCTCGCAAGGTCGAAAACCTAAAAGGTGACTTGGGAAAAAGTTAGAGCACAAAAGGTGAGAATTAATACTTGAGTAAACCCTAACCAAACTACGTAAGACATGAGTCCCATCTTTAGGATACGTAGGCAACTTCATCTTGAAGTTAGACCATAACCATCTCCAACTCAACTGTCTTATTCGTTCATATTTGATCAGGTCATCTTATTCGTTCATATTTGAAAAGTTTTAATAAAAGTTGATTTTGTTCAAAATTTTACTTTTTTTTTTTTACAACTTGGACCATTTCGGGACCAAAAGGAAAATTTTCAGTGCTCACAACTTTAATTCCATTGATTTCACCACAAGTACATTCTCCAACACTCTAATTCAATCAAAGTTGCCTTTTACATCATAAAACTTGAAAAAGAAGATCAAAGTAGTAAAACTAAGGGCATAGATAAGTCAAGTGGTTCTACATTCTCTGTTTGTACTCGTAGAAGTCTCTGTAGCCAAAGTTGGCCCCACCTGTGCTTTGTCTTCACGCCAAGCCAAGCACTTGCCAGAGAGGGTGTAACTGAAGCTAGGGGTAAGGGCTAGAAATTCTCTCGTCCACCAAGCAGTGAGGTACCGAGGCAAGTGTGAACCACGAATGGGAAATGAAGCCAGGTATTCCACCTCCTCATCTGGACGCGTCTGATCATGCCCAAATTGGCGTCTGAATCGGAAGGGAAAATAGAATACGCAGTGCGTGAGGCCAATCAACTGTATACCCGGCTGGCGGGACAAGCTATAGCTCATCTCAGTCACATCGAGCAAGGAGCAACGCCAAGCTATGTCAGCTGCAGACTGGTTACACATCTAGTCACACCACAACCCCTTTGAATGGAAATCGACTAGCCGTTGGCGAAATAAGTAAGCTCTAGCCGAGTACTCCGTGCAAGGGTCCACTACTTTCAATTTATCCATAAGCCATACTTGGGGAGGGATGAAACATAAGAGAGATGAAAGCATAAAGAGATGTACGTTGAGAGAAAAGTAAGAAAAGGGTTTTTTTCGAGAGAAAAACAGAGATTGAGTGTTAAGTGATGTGTGAAACATCAATTAGAAGGATGTGAAATAATACCTGGAGAAGTAATGGACTCTCTGCAAAGCGGGTAGTCTCTCGTCGATGAAAGGCATCCAAACCCATCAGAGTCCCGGCTAGTGCCAAACTAATACAACTCTTACCCTCTTTCAGACATTGGGCCACTTCGATCAACTGAATACTGGCTCCGCCATAACTAGGGGCAAGTTGGAATTGTGCGAGTAAGCATAAGCAAAGGGCATGTTGGATATGACCTCGCCAAAGAAGGTCACTCCTGTCTCCTATAATGGAAAATCGATGAACTAAACCGGGGATGTCCAGCTCCCCATCATGAGCCAAAGACTGAGCCGCTTACAATGTTAATCCACATATCCGTCCCAATGCCTGGGCATGGCCAAAACAGGGTTGAGGCATAATTTCTTCGTCATGCTGGGATTCCATCAATGCTTGAAATTCCTCGATCGTCGGACACATCTCTTGTGATCCGAAGTGAAATACATGTGTGATCAGGTTCAGGCATCGAGCAGTGGCATGGAGGAACGGAAATTAAAGCGAAGTACGGCTCAGAGAAAAAAGAGCGTTTAAGCCAAAATCGCGAAAGTTCACATTTTCTAAGCAGTCCAAAGTGGCTATCCAGTCTTGGAGCCTATTGTTGAGCAGTGTCTCCATCTTGAGGGTAAAATACCAAAGACTTGCTATTTTGCCAGAGAAACAGCATGGGAGCACCATTTATAGAGTTTGAGAAGAACTAGTGCATGACAGCTAGACAACACTGACTGACCTCATTTTTGGGCCTGGTCGTGCCTCATTAAAGCCCGGCTGTGCCTATTTGGACTCGGTCGGGTCTAAATGTTGGCCCTTATCAGTGCAGTTGCAGAAAAGGACTAGCCTTTGCTTTGGTGTTCTACGGCTGTATTTCAAGTCTTGTTTTATTTGTGCCAAGTGTTTTTTAGTATTTTCGAGTTGTTTTCATTTCATTTTCATGTTATCGAGTTGTATTTTACATTTTGTTTGGATGTAGGGTGTTGTCTGATTCAAGAATAATGCAAAAGCAAGTGTTCATAGTTCCAAAGCCTTGTACAAGCTTATCATGCAATGGTTGTGCCATTCAGTCGTCACCATGCTATGCAGAGAATCATCAAAAACCAAAAATATATTCTTTCCATAAACTAGCAGGTCCAACCCTGATCATCGTTTTACAAAACAAAAGGAACGTCTTCACAAGTAAAACAAAAGGGTCTATCTGAAGCTAGTTTTTAACTATAAAATATATATATATATATATATATATCATCATCATCATCAGAAACCCATCCTCACTCTCTTCCTTCTCGGCCGCGGAGGAGGTGCATTGCTGTCATCACTAGGGTTGCTAGACTGTATATTGACCGCGCCCCTCCTTGGTGGTCGTGTACTCATCAAAGGGCTCCTCGGAGGGTGAGCGCTGACTCACTCAGCCTCTCCCTCAGTCGGCCCCTCATCTATCTCTCACTAGGCCCCATCTTCGTCTCCTAGCTGGGGTCTTACAGGTGCAACTGTAGTTGGCTCAAGTTGAAAAAGAAAAAGAGAGAGAGTACAGATATCAGAAGAGTTATGAGCAAGATTGTAATGACTATAAACTAGGGGCAAAGTGTACCTCGATCCCATGGGTGGCTAGAGTAGTCTGTCTCCTTTGTACCATCAGAAGCAGCCTGTCAACTATCCGAAGGAGGTCGTCCACATACCTCGCAGGTACCTGTAAGAGAGGAAAGATTTGAGAATATGAAACAAGATAATGGTGCACAGTGGGTAGAAAGTAAGCACAGTGGACAATGAATAATAAAGCAGAGTGGGTAGAAAAGGAGAAAGTACAGTGAACAGACATATAGAGAAGTGTGTACCTGCTCGACACTAGGAGCCATCACCAATCTGCGATCCCTCTCCTCAATGTGCTCAAGGAGGATCTGCTCAATCATCCCGTCTGGTCACATATATACAATCTCAGAAGGTATCACTGGAAGCCCAGTGACTGGAGCTGCAGCACGAAACCCTCCAGTGGCAGTGGTAGCAGCAGCAACCTCAGGAATATCACAAACCATGCCTAGGGTAAGAGGCCCCATCACCCGAGTATGTAAAAAGGCAGTGAAGTCGCCAATTCATGGTACTGATCACCGTCCTCTCCCTGCATGGGATGATCGATCTGGGGTCCATCGTGGAGATCAACAACTATCCTTATAACAAAAGGAGGAGGATGTGGGATGTCAGGATCAACTCGGCCTTAGGTCTGGTGGAGGAATCGCTCTCCCAAATAGTATGTCCTACCAAAAGGGCCCTAAAAAAGAATCCGCATGGTGGAGGCCTCCTATGCAGTAGCATAAGTCACCCTCACAGCCTGAGGAATGCTCGTCCAAGGGTGCTAGTCAACCTATGAGCAGAAGGTGTGAGGCAAGAATCAGATATCAAGGGTTTGAACAGTAGTATGGAAATAGTAGTATGGAAACCGTAAAATGTAGAAACTAGTATTTTGTTACCTGATCCATGGTGATGGTGTCAAAGAAACAACAGAAGTAAGGGAAGTCTCGGTCTACGCGGCGACATCGCTTAAATCGGGAGTTATAGTACCGGGAGAGGGGTATTGACACCTCAATCGGCCTGACTGGGACCGGAGCCAGAGAGGTGAAATACGTGTAAACCCATAGCTGCAAGCAGAAATAGATGGATGAAGTAAATGAGCAGATAAACAGAAAATGCAAAGCAAAGGCAAGTAGGAAATGCAAAGTTGAACAGAATGCAAAGCTGAAGAGAAAAGTAAGTGTGAGGTGTACCTCCCAAACCCTCCAGCAGCCGCCAAGTGAATCCGCCTTGCGGCGGGATATAGAGCTCATGTAGCAGTACAGGGTGGCCAGGCCGACGCCACCCCAGTTATACTTTGCCACCTGTGGAAGGTGCACCAATGCTTCCTGGAAATATAGTCCCACGGTATTTTCCCTGTCCGGAAATAGGGTAGTACTGAGGAGATACACGAGGAAGCCGCGAGTGTACTGAGCGACCTCATCTGGAGTAACTGGCTGAAGGTCGGTGAAACGCTCTAAGAATCAACTATACCTCACCATCTCACGGCTGGTAGCGTTTGGGATCACCCTAAGAAGCTGACGTTGAGCGGCTTTCCACTGTGTCATATCAGGATCAAATGGGATCGGGTCACCAACCCCTACCCGTAAACCGGTAAGCATCGAGAAATCGTATGGGCTTAGAGTCAGCTCCTTGATCGATGAGAAGTAGAACGAGTTTGTGGTGTCCCACCATCTCTCCACCAGGGCTCCATAGAGCAATGGCTCAATCCTCATCCGTATGAACCCTGAGCAGAAAAACCCGAAGTCGGCAGCATCGACCAGTGTGAGGACCTCTGCAGAAAGCCTCTCATACCAGTGTTGGGGATCGGATATGGATCCATAGCCACCAATCCTCTTGGCTATCACTTGTAGGTTGGGAATGTTATCAATATGTGTATAGCATTAATGAGTAGTTTGCTTACGAGCTTCAACATATGTGCAAAACAAAGGAAAGATTGCTTATCGTGGAGGCATTGGCGGATAAGTTGTAGACACCCCATTTTTGACCGCCCTTAAGACTTGGGCGCCACTAATTGATCAATCGATGATGCAGGCTATGCTATGCAAAGGTTCGATTTCTTTGGCAAGGAGATCGTCAAATCCAAACCTTACACCCCATTTTTTGACCAAAATGATTTTGGACCTTAAAACCCTCTCTTTGAAAATATTTTTTTTGAAAAAAAATTCCTACGATGTTCCAAGGCTCGTATTTCATTACATGTTGCGCTTTTCGGTAAACTTAGCAAGGACAAAGTGGAAATAAATGAAAGAGAGGTGAACTCTTTGAAAAATCTTTCAAAACATCTTGTTTAGAGGTTTGGAGTTGAATAAAAATGGAGAAGAGGGAAGAAATTGGTTGGGAGAGAAGTTGGGCATAAATCGTTAAGAGAGAGTCGAGCGGCCCTCGCTAAATCAGGCCTATCTATTTGTACACTTGGATTTCAGCTATGAGGCCACCACCGTTGGAAAGAAGACTTCCGGGGATTCATTTTGCACTCAAGAATCTCCTAAAGCCAAGTCCGGATGAGGGAGATGTGGCTGGAAGAAGTTGGGTAGGATCGAAACTGAGGAGTCTTCACTAAAATAAGCATAACTTTTCTCACACTTGTAATTTTGATGTGAGGCTTCAACCATTGGAAATATTACTTCTGGGGCTACAATTTAGGCACAAGAATGACCTGAAAAGGAGTTCATATGAATGAGTTATGCCCGTTTGAAGTTGGACCTGGAGAGCAGATTTTGCTGTCGGCCACTAGTAGTGGCTGGTCGGTCACAGATGTGTACGGTCGGCCACCATTGGTGGCTAGTCAGCCACGGATGTGTCCGGTCGGCCACCAATGATGGCCGGTCAGCCACTAATGTCCAAAACTCAGATTTTTTTGTAGATATTTCTCCTTCAACTGTCTTACATTGCTCTAGCTGTCTCGAAATCAGATATTTTCGGCCAAAGCTCATATATTGCTATATATGGAGGTCATATCTCTCATTTTACAGGGTTAGAAAGTTTGGGAGCCTCTCTCTCTAGAATCTCTCTCTCTCTCTCTCTCTCTATAATCCTCTCTCTCTAGATTTCTCTCTCTCTTGAGCATTTGTGCTTAGAAGCTTGCATACTTCAAACTTTAACCTATCAACCCTTAATCAAATTGGTTCATCCTTGGGCTGAGGTTGCTTGAAGATCTCTTGGAGCCTCCGTTCATCTCTAAAATGGTGGTTTAAGCTCAAATTTGTGCCAATTGTGTGCTTTGCTTCAAAGGTATAGAACTTACCCCATTTAAGCTTATTTTGCACACTTGTTTTGCCACCTTTGCAAACTATTTTTGGCCTGGTTTTAAACTACAAAAACCTCTATTTTTAAGGTTTAAATGTGGTGGTTTAATCCCTTTTTGGAGTTAGGGGTGGTCCACCCTTCTTGTAGCTTGCTTGCTAAGTTGTTGTGCCATCTTTCAAAGTTGTATTAAATCAAACTTTTTGGCCTTTCTAACCATTGAAAATCAGAGAATTTTTAGTGGTAAAAACCATGTTTTGAGGTCCAAAATAGGAGGGGGTGGCCTCCCATCCGTGTGTCTTTTTTGCATGTGTAGATAGCCTAACATGTGAGCATGTTTTTCTACCTTTTTGTGACTTGATCTCAGTATGTTTTTGCTACTAATTTAGCATGTTTTAACTCTGTTTTGAGCTGTCTTGGCCATATGAACCTTGTCTTGCATGGCTATAGTGCAAATGCTTCACTAGCTTTGTGTTTTAAGGCCTCTAACATGTCTTGCTTGAGATGATTGCATGCCATAGCATCATTTAACATGTGTTTTCAGTGCATGTATCTTTGTCAATCTATCACTTATATCACTCTTTAATTGCTTTTGAGAGTTGTGTTTTGAGCCTTGTTTGTGAGCCAACATGTGAGCATGTTTTTCTTGCCATTTCTGCTTCCATCTCAGCATGTTTTAGCCACCGTTTTGGCATGTCTTAGCTCTATTTTGAATTGGTTTGGTCATTTGAGCGTGATATTGCATTCCTCTAGTGTAATGCTTTTCACTAGTTTAATGCTTTTGGCTTTTGAACATGTTGTGCATGTGTCGCTTGCATGATTTAGTGCCATTTTTCATGCCATTTCAGCACTGAAAAGTCTGCAACCTCCCTCATTTCTTCATTTTTCCATTTATTTTGAGGGTTGGTTAACCTTATGTTTGTGTTTAAGCTGGAGATAGAGCTTGTGCTGAATGGCTTTAACCCTCTTTTGAGGGTTCCTCCTAGCAAAAGGCATGATCTCTCTCATGTCTTAAATCATCCTTGGGTTGACCCCTGTCTCATTAGAGGACTTTTACATTGTACTGAATCGGTTAAAGGACTAATCGGTAATGTAAAATGTGTAAAGAAGAATTGGACAAATAAAACATGAACAAGATAAGCATTTGTGTTGCATTTCATGTGTTTGGATCAGACGTTAATCCAAAAACAAGAAATGTGGGACGTTTCATACTCAAAGTGATGAAACGTGTCACATTTCTTGGTTGCCGTCACCCTTGATCATGCATGATAGGGTGGTCGCTCGTCGAGTCTTATTTGTGCATTGATTAAAGCTTGTATGAGCTTGGTTCTTTGGCCATCATGCGTGAAAATGCTTGATTGGTGGCTTGAGAGCCAAGTGCCATACTCCTTTGAGCGTGAGAAATGATAAGGAGTGTGGCAGTAACAACATTTGATGAAAAATACATTGCTTTGCCTCTGTTGCTCTCTGTTGTAGCAAAAACAAAAGTCTGGAAGAAGCATTGGCCGACCGTCCACTTGAGGTAGCCGACCGGCCAGTTGTGGTGGCCGACAGCCACTTTCTGTGGCCGACCGTCCAGAAGAACAAAGTTGTTCAAAAGTGTTCCTGTGTTGGGGCAGAAGCAGTCTGGAAGTTGGTACAATGATCGGAGATCACAGCATGTGCAAATAGAGGCAACCAATGGCAAGGCGATGGATTTTCAGAAGCTAACCGAGCATGCATGCATCCTTCGCCCCGAGGCAGTTTAATTGCTTTCAACTGCTTAAAATTGTAGCTAATTCATACATATGTTGTAATTAATTAGTTTAATCTATTTTGTAATATTTTAATTAGCTTAGCATAACTAGTTATTTAGTTGTGTTGTAATAATTAATTAGCTAGAATAGTCAATTAGTTTGTTTTGTAATAATTAGCTTCGCTTACCATATTTATTCAGACCCTCCTTCGCGAGGGCATAATGTTGTAATAAGTGTGTGTGCGTGTGTGTATGTCATCCAACCCCACGTCTATCTCCCTTTTATTTAACTACTTTTGATGGTTAGATTAGGGATCATGTTTTGATTAGGATACCTTATGCTCGCATGTTTGCATCATTCATTTGTCTTGCATGCACCGAGGCTCGGCGCATCATTCAAACTGCATCATACTTCAATACACTTCTCTGAATACGTGTATCAAATTGTCGCATTCGTATGCCATCTTAGATAGCCGAGCCTATTAACTGCATATTGCATGTGTTGCATTAGGCATTTTGTATAGTTAGGATTATGGATATTTCTAACTAGCTTTTGTTTTGGCTTGGAGTACTCTGTAAGTTTTATGTTTTAGCATACTTGCATGAGTGTGAGTATTGCCATGTTTCGCATGCTTGCCATGAGACTATTTGCTTAAATGCTTAACTGCATGAATCCTGTGGCTGAAGGCTTGTTGATTGAATTGCAACAATTCAACGAGTGTGAGTTTTAAGCCCACTCTGTAAAGTGGCAAATCATGTTTTAAGCCCATCTTGTTTGGTGGCAAATCCGTGCTTTTGCCTACTTGAGGCTGGCATTTTCAAACCATTTTCGAAAACAAACGTGAGTTGAATTTGTTCCAATTCTCGCGACTTAGTCTATACTTACTTGTGTGCGCCACATAGGAAAGATAGCTAATAACCGAAATAAGAACACATGAGGTTCATAAAACATCATATCATGTTTAGTAGAGGCCGATCTTTGATCGGGTAAGCGGGGGTGCTCATTTTAGGACCTTCCCCTCTCGTACCCAAGTTCCTGACCCGAGGCAACTTTGGTGATGACGGACACATGGCTTTTGGCACGAGTCAGGGTTTCCTAAAAATAAAATATTTAGGTGGCGACTCTGTAATCTGGCAAAGCAGTTCAATTTTGGCATTATTTGATTTAGAATCAGATTTTCCGAAATGATTTGCCGGATTGGACTCTTTGGTGTTTGTCAGTCTCGCATTGCACGTTGTGAGATTAGATTCAGAGCCGTGACAGGAGTCTGAACTGTAGGACCTATTTGAGCTCTCCGAAAGGGGGCGCAAAGAAAGTCGAGTCTACAGTTTCTGGCGACTCTGCTGGGGATTTAGAGAACTTGACTCGAACTCATGATATGTTGCTTTATCTATACTTATGTGTTTCTTTGCATTGCATTTGCATTGGTGCGCCTAAGTCACGGTGTTTGCCATCTGCTATTCCTGAGCGGTTTGTTGAGGGCTTGCTTGGAAAAGCTTTCCATAAGGCTGACCGGTTGCGGGCTCTGCCACGATGGGAACACAAACCTTGGATCTGGACTACCGCTGTACCGTTCGATCTTCTTTTCACTTCTTGGTGTTAAGTGTGAGAGGTATATTAGGTAATCTTGCTGAGGCACCCCTTTTTGACAAATCGGCCTAGTTGCATATCAGAAACCATAGAGGCTATTCCAAACTGGGACATGTTGCTCACCCGAATGCAGGAATTGTTTGAAACCATTTGTTTGCATAGCGAACCCCTAGCTCCTGACGAAACTAGGACAGGGTAACCCTACCCCATCGTAGGGGTGTTTTGGCTCTTACTTACTTGGTATGTGCTTTACAGTAAAATTGTACAGGGATGTGCATATCAGTTGCCAAGTTGGTATCAGTTTTTGGGGAGAATTCAGTGAAGAGTACAGCCATTCAGCTATGCTCATATTTGTTCTGGTGAAATCAGGCTGAGGTGCTATCTGTTTTCTCTTTTGCAAGGTAGTCCAGGAACCATAGCTTCAGAAGGCTCATATATCCCCCGGGTACACTGGACTTGTGTTGATAGACTTTGTCAGGTTAAAGATTTCGTTCAAGGGCAAAATGTGTCTCCTTCGCCAGAGGCAAGGCAAAGAAAGGCCAGTCAGGGCTCACCAGTTCAATTGATTCGACAGTCACCAGTCACATCACCTTTGTTCAAACTCAACAGACCGTGATGGCACTGAGTTGGGAAGAAGTTGTGGCTATGATTGCAGCATTAAACCAGGGAATCGCCTGGCAGGATAAGACCAATGTCTAAATGCAACGCCCATCTAGGGCACCTACCACACATCCAGTCTCGGGACCCCAACCAAACTTTGACCCACTTCCACCAACTGAAGATTCACAAGGTCGGAATCCCCGAGAAGGGTTGGCTCAAGCTCGAGTTTTCACACCTCTGGTGCAGCCTAATGAAAGGCTTTATTCCCTTGATATTAATGAGCTCGACCCGACCTCATTAAAAATTGCTAACCTTGAGAAGCAATTCAAAAAGCCACAGAGCCTTAACTCCATTCCCGACAATGGGGATGGATACACCGAGGCTGCCGTACGACTACCAGACAGATTCAAAATGCCACACATTGACCATTTCGATGGCTCTGGAGATCCTATGGTACATATCTGACTTTTCTTGGATGTCTTGAAACCGATGAGTCTGACTAAGCCACATAAAATTTATCAGTCTAGATTAACCCTGTCGGGCATAGCAGCCACTTGGTATGCCAAGTTAGAGGATAAAGTGAAGCAAAACTGGAAGAGTTGGCTGAGGCCTTTGCCGATCAGTACTCTTATAATACCCAAGTTGAAATGACCACTCAAGAGCAAGAAGCAACTCACTAGAATCCTACAGAACCTTTTGTGGAATTTGTTGCAAGGTGGAGAGCAAAGGCAGCACAGATGACAGATCGACCTTCTGAGAGGGACCAAGTGCAGATAATGGTGTAAAACCTCAAGCCTGATATGCTGCAAAAGTTGATAGTTGCTCCACTATTCACTTTGAAAAGTTTGCATAAATTGGGGGTTCAGATCAAGGATGCATTTAACGGAGGGATTATTCCCAGAACAATTGAACCAACAAGGAGGGTGATTTCTGGGAATACCACTGCTGGTGGTAGCACTATTCCCAAACCCACTGAAATCAACACAGTCGCCACAGCCGACCCTTTTGCCAAATCAAGCCTACAAGCAGCCAACCCAGCCTGAGCTCAAGGCAGAACTTTCACCTCCTCTATATGAGCCTAACAAACGAACTAAGAGTCCTGATGGAAAGAGGGTATCTCAAACCCCTTGATCCTCAGCCTCTGCCTGACGCACTCCTTGCCAGACATAACCCCACTAAGTACTTTATGTACCATCAACAACGTGGTCATGGCACCGATTGTTGCTACCTTCTTCGTCATGAGGTCCAGAATCTCATAGACAACCAGACGATAGCTCCACCTCAAGACACTAATGACCAAGTACCTCATCCACACCTCAATCAAATCCATACATTACCATCCACCTACAACCCGAGTATATACATCACCCCGGCCCATTTACCCAAGCCTGAGTTGTTTATTCCTGAAAGTACTGATTTGTGCATGATGGATGCCCTCAATCTGGTTCAGGTACGCCAAGGGCACCAAATGAATGAACCCACTACTTCTGAGCTAATGAGCATGATTGAAGATCTTTAGAGAACAGTGGCAGATCTGGCCTTTGGGATTTCGGCTCCATCATCGAACACATCACATGCCAGAAATTTCACGCCAAAAGGCTCCCAAATCTTGGGACGGGCTGCATTGGAAGAAGGCCAGTCCTTTGGCAAAGTGGAGGCTAATGGAAAGAACAAGGTTGGGGCAAACATTGGTCCCTACGAACACCTTTAGTGGTCTGTGGAGGCTTTGAAAGCCGATGGGCTAAACAAATAGCTAGTGCTCGTAGTTGTTACAAAGACTGCGGATGACACTTTTGCCACTTAGGATGAGAGCATTCTGAATCAAGGGGCAAGCCGGGAAAAGGGATATCGTACCAGAAACACCCCTTTCAGCTCTAATCCTACACTCAGAAGAGATCATCAAACCCAGTCAGCACTTGCCAACCCCTTTGTTGGTATATCCAACACAACTGCACAAACCTCGAAGTACCAACCCCCAGGCCAAAGGGTCTTCACCCCGCTTTACATGTCCATATCCAAAGCCACAGGCGTGTTGATAAAAAAGGTCCATCTCAAACCCCTAGAGCCTCGGCCTCTCCCGGATCCCCTTCCAGCCAAGCATAATCTGGCCAAGTAATGTGCCTTCCATCAACAAACTGGACATGACACTGACCTTTATTTTCGTCTTTGCCATGAAATACAAGATCTGATTGACAACAAGGTCATCGTCGCACTAGGTCCTGCAAAGTCTATTGGCACTGGATCGATGAACTTGGGGGACAATATGATTATGTGATCAAGGGATGAACCACCTGCTGATGGCGCTCGTTTTACTCTAGATATGGTGGATAGCACGCAACATTTTGAGCAATGTGCAAATGCTGTTTATTGTACGTTCTGACTTAGGTATTGAGTCAGTCTTGTACTGTTATTTTAAGTCAGTCTTTTTGTATTGAGTTAGTCGAGTCTATCTTGTTGTATCGAGTCAGTACTGTTGTGTTAGAATAGGGTGATTTCGGGGGTGTTATCTTGGACATCATTATCTTTTTGTGTTTGTCTTTTACACTCTTTGTTTTGCGTCTGTTTTTGCCATGAAGCCAGTTGTGCCAGCAAATTTGAATGAAATGGCAGTGCTTTCCACCTACTTTTCTGTGCCTTGAAATCATTGCATTGACCTAAGTTTTTCAAAACTTTTCGAATGCTGTGATGAAAACAAAGAGGAAGGAATTCCTTGGGATTTGCAAAAATTTGATCGATTGAGAGGAAAAGAGGCATGCTAAGCTCTTAATGAATGAGATCATGTTCGTTAATGTGAGTATTGAGAAGGATCCTGGCTTGATCCAGATTGGTTCTATATTGTCTTAGACGCGAGCGATTAGTCGCTTTCTTAAAAGATTTGAAAAAAATGTTTTGCGTGGTCCTGCGAAGACATGCGTGGAATTGATTTCAAGATTGTGCAGCATAGGATCGCTTTCATGCCTCAAGACTTGACCCCTTTTCTTTCAAACTTTGAACCTTGACTCAGAATGTTCAACGATCAATCACAATATAAGGCTTGTATGGCCGGATCGGAAGCAACCCTTGAACTAAGGACAAGAAGGTCAGATGAAGAAGATCAGATGTCATCAAAGGAAGCTTGAAAAGCTGGATCAGAAGTAGCCCTTGAACTGGGGGCAAAAATGTCAGATGTGCTCAAAGATTCAAAATATGGGTCATTTCGCCAACTAATGAAGACTGGCAAGAAAGCCAAATTCCAGCAGCTGGAAGAAGAAAATTTATTGGTAAAGGACAATCGAGTTCCTATCCATAACACTAGGGGGAAATTCAGACCCGATTGGATGGGCTCCTACATCATCAGCAAACAACAGCCATTTTCCTAGATTTAGATGGCTTAGAGATCCTATGACCAATCAACATGGACAAGTTAAACTTTTCTATCCTTGAGAGGCTCGTTGGGCCGAAAACCTAGAAGGGCGACCCAGGCAAAAGTTAGAGCAGCGGAAAAAAGGAAAAGAACAAAAATGAAAAAATGAAAAGAAATGGAAAAGATGAAAAGAAATGAAGAAAAGAAAAACAGAGCTCGCAAAGTGGAAAACCCGGAAGGGTGGCCTTGGCAAAAGTTAGAGCGCAAAAGGAGAGTGTTACTACCCGAGTGTACCTCAACCCAGAGCTACGTCAGGCCTGATTCCCGTCTTTGGGATACGTAGGCAACTTCATCCTAAAGTCCGGCCCCAATCATTTTTAGCTTGCTTGGCTCATCCATGTTGATTGGTTTATCCTTGTTCAACTTGGCTATCTTGTCCATGTGAAGTGGCTCATCTTCATGATCATTTTCGTTTAGACTTGGTTGTCTTATTCCGTTGGAAGATTCAGTTGCAAGACAATTCAAGTTTAGATCTAAGGTCGTGCATCTCAAGAGTAGATTCCGTGTTGGTTGAGCAATGGCCATTTGCAAAAATAGTTTTTGTGAATTTTTAATGAGGTTGACTAATTCTTTCGAAAATTATTCCATTTTTCCAAAGCTGGACCATTTTTTGGACCCAAAAAAGGAAAATTTGCAGTGCTCACAACCTGACTTGCATGATTTCAAATCAGAAAATCGAACAAGTATGTTAATCTAACTCTCATTTTGGTCAAAATTGGTTTAAAGCCAAAACAAAAAATGGTCAAAGTGACGAACTAAGGGCACAATTGAGTCATGTTTTCTGTTTTTTCCCCGTTGTCAACATATTTGCCAGAAAGGGCACCATACTTGCTAGAAAGGGCACCATATTCGCTAGAAAGGGCACCATATTCGCCAGAAAGAGCACAACTGAAGCTAACAACAAAGGGCCAAAAGCTTTCTCATCCTCCAAACAATGAGGTATCAAGCAAAGTGCGAAGCCAGAACTAGAGCGGGATGTTTGGTTCCTTCATCTGGATGATCATGCTCAACTGGCGTCTGAACCGGAATGGGGACGTAGAAAACGCAATGTGTCAGACCAATCGATTGTATGCCTGGCTGGTGGGATATTGCTATAATTCATCTCGGTCAAGCTAAGGTAAGGGCATCATCAACCGTTGTCAGCTGCAGATCTGTTGCACATCCAGTCGCACCACAACCCCTCTATGGGAAGGCTCACTATTTTGAGCGGAAGGAGAATCTTGCAGAATGCTAGGGGCGCGAGGCCACAACTTCCTGTTTATCCATCAACCACCCAGGGAAAGGATAAAAAAAGAAGAGAAAGTAGAGAATAGAGAGATGTGCGTTGAGAGAAAAAGTGAGGAAAGGGCCTTTTCAGAGAAAAAGAGATTGAGTGTCAGAGTGATGTTAGAATCACAAATAAGGAAGGGTGGGAAACAATACCTGGAGAAGCTGTGGGCACCCCATGAACCGAAAGGTCTCTCGCCATTGGAACACATTCGAATGTTGTGTTTGTTGTTTTGGTTTGTCTCGGTTCTTGTTCTAAGTCATTTTGAGTGTCAATAGATGTGTTTAGATTGTTTTACCTTTGCTTTTCTTTTTGTTGAGTCATTTTGACTGTGGTTAGTCGTAGGGTCAATACCCGGTTAAGAATTCATTTCTCAATTTCAATTTTAAATCGTTTTATGCTCAGAGTGCCGTGTCGTTCTCCATATTTGTACAAAACATGATTTGTTCGTTCATAAAACTGCAGGGTTCAACCCAGGTCATATGAGAACAATCGAATCAGGACCTATCTGAAGCTATATAGGTTCCAGATTGCAAAACAAAAAAAAAGAGGGAAAAATTCGGAGCATCTTACCATGTTTTAACTTCAGCAAATTACGAGGATGCATTCCAGGTGCATCTTCTCATGCCTCGCCATTTCTCTGGAGTATGAGTGTATCTCGACCCCAAGCTTAAGCCAGCTTCAAGTCAGAATGGCAGTCCAAGCAGCACCCGTGGTTTTCACATGCAGATGTTACTCCTCGCCAATATGAACGGGATGTGTCCTTTTTGAGCTAAGCATGTTGCAAAGTCCTCCGAGAGGTAAATTGGAGGCACCAAAGTACATATTTGATGCCCCTCTATTGCATAGAATGTGCACTTTCATATACACTTCTGTTGCATGCGTGCGTGCCGCGCATCGTTATGGTTCATGCATAGAATATGCTCTTGTTATTTTGCATAGAACATGCTTTCATTTTTGCATAGAATGTGTCGTTGCCTTTATATCTCGATTTTTTGTCTTGCATGGAATATGCACTCTTACTATATCACACTTGTTAAGTCTCTTTCTTTACGTGCACGATATTGTATGTACGGTTCATTCAGAGGAATTTTGAGTGAGATCATTCCAATCCCTCGAACCACCTTGCTTTGGTTAGAAACATTCGGGTACGCCTGGTGTTTATACGACCCTTGCCTTGGTTAGAAACATTCGAGTAAGCCTGGTGTTTATACCACCTTTCCCCCTGTCAGAAGCATTTGGAACGTGTTCCGATGTTTATACCACCCTGTTTTGGTTAGAAACATTGGGGCGTGCTCCGATGTTTATACAGCCCCTTGGTGTTTACACCACTTCCTTTTCCCTCTCGCGTGCAGCGTGTTTGGATGTATTCGCACTATCTTGTGCACCCCCAATTGTTCGCACTGTTTAGCGCATCGCACGGTTTAGTGTATTTTAAAATTGTTCACGCTGTTTAGTGCATTTCAAAATTGTTCGCGCTGTTTAGCGCATCGCACTGTCTAGTGCATTTCAAATCGTTCACGCTGTCTAGCGCTTCGCACTGTCATGTGCACCCACTTCGCATTGTTTTGTGCACTTTGTGGTTATGTCACTCGCATTGTCTTGTGCATTCATTGGTCTAGGAGACCTTAAAATCTTGCATTTACACTCGCGCTTTCTTGCGCGTCGCACTTTTTTTTGCAGTCTACACTCGCACTTTCTTGCGCACCGCACTTGTTTGTGCCGTTTACACTCGCCCTTTCTTGCGCATCACACTATCTTGTGCACCTGCATCGCACTGTTTTGTGCACCTTGCATATTGTAATGTCTTGTGCATTCATATCTATTTCGTTTATCCACTTGCTCGCACTGTTTTGTGCATTTAACCCATATTGCGCTGTCTTGTGCACTTTGTTTTTTTGTATCATTTGCACTGTCTTGTGCATTGCAATTCAATTCCGCTATCTTGCGCATCGCACTATCTTGTGCACCTGTATAGCACTATTTTGTGCATTCACGTTGCTTTACACTATTTTGTGCACTCTCTGGTCTACGAGACCTTAAATCCTTTGAAGGTGCAATTCCTTTGGTGTTTGTCATGTCCGAACGATTTTCGGTGGTTTGGTATAGCCACCTGCCTATGTTTGCGGTGAGTTGCTAAGAGATCAACTGAGACGGTGGAACCTAGAGTTTGAATGGCCGGTGATTGGAACGCAAATGTTTGGGATTTCCCAGACTAAAGTCTGGTTTAAATACCTAGGGGTGTATCCTCGACTTGAAATCTATATGGCAGCCCCATAGGTTTAGGTAGCGTATACGCACCTCGATTCTGGATACTGAACCAACCTAGTCTGTCACCCTGTTGAAGAATTGGGAAAACTGCGACCATAGCTAGGGAGAAAAGTGGTACCTGTAGTTTGAAAGCGCAGGATGCAGAAGAGGAAGATCCCCAGCAGCATAAGGTGAGTCATTGCCAATTGGCTCTGTAAGGTACTTCCATTTCATATCTATCATCATGTATTACGTCTATTGCATTGTATATAGCATCTATCGCATGCATCTACTGCATTATCTGTTTTATCATATCGTCCTTTCCATGTTAAGCTTGGTTTGGCATGTGTGCCCATACTTTTCACGTTAAAGCATGGTTCTGTGATAATGTGTCCGTGCCTATTCGACTAAGAGAATTGTGGTTTGAAGGTTTCGGCACCTTTTCTGTGGTAGACGTGGTCTGTTTTGTGTCCATACCTTTTCTAGGTAAAATGCGGTTCGACTTACGCCTTGCATTGTACTTTTTCTTGTTGCATTCAGCATTTAGGATCATGATCTTTCCTCAGCAGATCATTCCTCACTTATACCATGCCACCCAATTACTTGTATTCTTTCTGTGAAACACATAGTTCTTCCTGTGCACACACCTATCCCACTAAGAGAATTGTGGTTTGAGGGTTCCGACACCTTTTCTATGTTAAATGTAGTTTGATTTTGCATCTCCATCCCTTTATGATATTTGTGTCGTCTTGCACTGCTTGTGGTTTGATAATTCAATTACATTGTGTATCATGTGCATTGCATATCGTCTGTATTGTTTTGTTATATTGTGTATCATTTTGCATCCTGCCCTTGAACTACGTTGGTTTGATTTCTTGCAAAGGGATACGTAGGCAGCCTGCGGGGGCAACCATTTGTTTTTGCATTGCATTTTGTTTGTTTGTCCAAGTCTTCGGCCTTGTCAAAAATGGGTCGTCTCTGGGCTTTGACAATCACTCACGTCATTTCATGACTTTCGAGCTCTATCAAAGAGGGGCAACTGTTGACACCCTATTTTTGATCGCCCTTAAGACTTGGGCGCCATTGATTGATCATTCGATGGTGCAGGCTATGCTATGCAAAGGTTCAATTTCTTTGGTAAGGAGAGCATCAAATCCAAACCTTACACCCCATTTTTGGACCAAAATGATTTTGGATCTTAAAACCCTCTCTTTCAAAATAATTTTTTTGAAAAGAAATTTCTACGATGTTTCGAGGCACACATTTCGTTAAATGTTGCGCTTTTCGGCAAACCGAGTAAGGGCAAAGTGGAAATAAATGAAAGAGATGTAAACTCTTTGAAAAATCTTTGAAAACCTCTTGTTTAGAGGTTTGGAGTTGAATAAAATTGGAGAAGAGGGAAGAAATTGGGTGGGAGAGAAGTTGGGCATAAACCGTTAAGAGAGAGTCGACCGGCCCTTGCTAAATCAGGCCTATCCGTTTGTACACTTGTATTTCAGCAATGAGGCCACCACCGTTGGAAAGCAGGCTTCCGGGACTTCATTTTGCACTCAAGAATCTCCTAAAGCCGAGTTTGAATGAGGGAGATGTGGCTGGAAGAAGTTAGGCATGAATCCGGGTAGGATCAAAACTGAGCAGTCTTCACTAAAATGCTTATAACTCTTTGCACACTTGAAATTTTGATGTAAGGCTTCCATCATTGGAAAGCTTACTTCTGGGGCTACAATTTAAGCATAAGAATGACTTGAAAAGGAGTCCATATGAAGGAGTTACGTACGTTTGAAGTTGGACCCGGAGAGCAGATTTTGTTGCCGGCCACTAGTAGTGGCTGGTCGGCTACAGATGTGTACGGTCGGCCGCCATTGGTGGTTGGTCGGCCACGGATGTGTCTGATTGGCCACCAATGATGGCTGGTCGGCCACTAATGTCCAAAACTCAAATTTTTTGCAAATATTTCTCCTCCAGCTATCTCTAAATCAGATATTTTCGGCCAAAGCTCATATATTGCTATATATGGAGGTCATATCTCTCATTTTTCAAGGTTAGAAAGTTTGGGAGCCTCTTTCTCTAGAATCTCTCTCTCTCTCTATAATCCTCTCTCTCTAGATTTCTCTCTCTCTTGAGCATTTGTGCTTAGAAGCTTGCATACTTCAAACTTTAACCTATCAACCCTTAATCAAATTTGTTCATCCTTGGGCAGAGGTTGCTTGAAGCTCTCTCGGAGTCTCCTTTCATCTCTAAAATGGTGGTTTAAGCTCAAATTTGTGCCAATTGTGTGCTTTGCTTCAAAGGTATAGAACTTACCCCATTTAAGCTTATTTTGCACACTTGTTTTGCCACATTTGCAAACTATTTTTGGCCTAGTTTTCAAGTACAAAAACCTCTATTTTTAAGGTTTAAAAATGGTGGTTTAAGCCCATTTTGGAGTTAGGGGTGGTCCACCCTTCTTGTAGTTTGCTTGCTAAGTTGTTGTGCCATTTTTCAAAGTTGTTTGAAATCAAAATTTTTGGCCTTTCTAACCACTGAAAATCAGAGAATTTTTAGTGGTAAAAACCATGTTTTGAGGTCCAAAATAGGAGGGGGTGGCCTCCCCTCCTTATGTTTTGTTTGCATGTATAGATAGCCTAATATGTGAGCATGTTTTTCTACCTTTTTGCAACGAGATCTCAGCATGTTTTTGCTACTGATTTAGCATCTTTTAACTTTGTTTTGAACTTTCTTGGCCATATGAACCTTATCTTGCATGGATATAGTGCAAATGCTACACTAGCTTTGTGTTTTAATGTCTCTAACATGTCTTTCTTGAGATGATTGCATGCCATAGCATCATTTAACATGTGTTTTCAGTGTATGTATCTCTATCACACTCTCACTTATATCACTTTTTCATTGCTTTTGAGAGTTGGGTTTTGAGCCTTGTTTGTGAGCCAACATGTGAGCATGTTTTTCTTGCCATTTCTGCTTCCATCTCAGCATGTTTTAGCCACTATTTTGGCATGTCTTAGCTCTGTTTTGAGCTGGTTTGGTCATTTGAGCTTGATATTGCATGCCTCTAGTGTAATGCTTTTCACTAGTTTAATGATTTTGGCTTTTGAACATGTTGTGCATGTGTCGCTTGCATGATTTAGTGCCATTTTTCATGCCATTTCAGCACTGAAAAGTCTCCAACCTCCCTCATTTCTTCATTTTTCCATTTATTTTGAGGGTTGGTTAACCTTATGTTTGTGTTTAAGCTTGAGATAGCGCTTGTGCTGAACGGCTTTAACCATCTCTTGAGGGTTTTTCCTAGCCAAAGGCAGGATCTCTCTCATGTCTTAAATCATCCTTGGGTTGACCCCTCTCTCATTAGAGGACTTTCACATTGGACTTAGTCAGTTAAAGGACAAATTAGTATTGTAAAATGTGCAAATAAGAATTGGAGAAGTAAAACATGAACAAGATATACATTTGTGTTGCATTGCATTTGTTTGGATCAGACGTTAATCCAAAAACAAGAAATGTGGGACGTTTCATACTCAAAGTGATGAAACGTGTCACATTTCTTGGTCGCCGTCACCCTTGATCATGCATGATAGGGTGGTGGCCCTTCGAGTCTTATTTGTGCATTCATTAAAGCTTGTAAGAGCTTGGTTCTTTGGCCATCATGCTTGGAAATGCTTGATTGGTGGCTTGAGAGCCAAGTGCCATACTCCTTTGAGCTTGAGAAATGATAAGGAGTGTGGCAGTAAAAACATTTCATGAAAAATACATTGCTTTGCCTCTGTTGCTCTTTGTTGTAGCAAAAACAGAAGTCTGGAAAAAGCACTGGCCGACCGACCACCTGAGGTAGTCGATCGGCCAGTTGTGGTGGCCGACAGCCACTTTCTGTGGCCGACCGGCCAGAAGAAAGTTGTTCAAAAGTGTTCTTGTGTTGGGGCAGAAGAAGTCTGGAAGTTGGTATAATGATTGGAGATCATAGGAAGTGCAAACAGAGGCAACCGATGGCAAGGTGATGGATTTTCAGAAGCTAACTGAGCATGCATGCATCTCTTGCCCCGACGCAATTTAATTGCTTTCAACGGCTTAGAATTGTAGCTAATTCATACATATGTTGCGATTAATTAGTTTAATCTGTTTTGTAATATTTTAATTAGCTTAACATAGCTAGTTATTCAATTGTGTTGTAATAATTAGCTTAGCTTAGCGTAGCTTAGCTTATTTATTCGGACCCTCCTTCGGGAGGGCATAATGTTGTAATAAGTGTGCGTGCGTGTGTGTATGTCTTTCAACCCCACGTCTTTCTCCCTTTTATTTAACTACTTTTGATGGTTAGATTAGGGATCATGTTTCAATTAGCATACCTTATGCTCGCATGTTTGCATCATTCATTAGTCTTGTATGCACCGAGGCTCGGCGCATCATTCAAACTGCATCATACTTCAATACACTTCTCTGAATACGTGCATCAAATTGTCGCATTCGTATGCCATCTTAGATAGCCGAGCCTATTCACTGCATATTGTATGTGTTGCATTTAGCATTTTGCATAGTTAGGAGCATGGATATTTCTAACTAGCTTTTGTTTTGGCTTGGAGTACTCTGTAAGTTTTATATTTTAGCATACTTGCATGAGTGTGAGTATTGCCATGTTTCGCATGCTTGCCATGAGGCTATTTACTTAAATGCTTAACTGCATGAATGCCTATGGATGAAGGCTTTGTTGATTGAATTGGAACAATTCAACGAGTGTGAGTTTTAAGCCCACTTTGCGAAGTGGCAAATCATGTTTTAAGCCCATCTTGTTTGGTGGCAAATCCGCGCTTTAGCCCACTTGAGGGTGGCATTTTCAAACTATTTTGGAAAACAAACACGAGTTGAATTCGTTCCAATTTTCGCGACTTAGTCTGTGCTTGCTTGTGTGTGCCACATAGTAAAGATAGCTAATAAGCGGAATAAGAACACATGAGGTTTATAAAACATCATATCATGTTTAGTAGAGGTCGATATTTGATCGGGCGAGCGGGGGTGCTCATTTCAGGACTTTCCCCTCTCGTACCCAAGTTCCCGAGTTGATGCAACTTTGGTGATGACGGACACGTGGCCTTTGGCACAAGTCAGGGTTTTCTAAATTTCCCAAAATAAAATATTTAGGTGGCGACTCTGTAATCTGGCAAAGCAATCCAATTTTGGCATTATTTGATTTAAAATATGATTTTCTAAAATGATTTTCCAGATTAGACTCCTTGGTGTTTATCAGTCTCGCATTGCACTTTGTGAGATTAGATTCAAAACTG
Organism: Camellia sinensis; assembly: GCF_055761805.1. Lineage (NCBI taxonomy): Eukaryota > Viridiplantae > Streptophyta > Magnoliopsida > Ericales > Theaceae > Camellia > Camellia sinensis. The sequence goes on along the minus strand of NC_138971.1, from coordinate 97,692,106 downwards.
TGACGGGAGTCCGAACTGTAGGACGTATTCGAGCTCTCCGAAAGGTGATTTAGAGAACTTGACTCGAACTCATGATATGTTATTTTATCTATATTTATGTCTTTCTTTGCATTACATTTGCATTGGTGCGCCTAAGTCACAGTGTTTTCCGTCTGCTATTCCTGAGCGGTTTGTCGGAGGCACGCTTGGAAAAGCTTGCCATAAGGCATACCGGTTACGGGCTCTGCCATAATGGGAACAAAAACCTTGGATCTAGACTGCCACTGTACCGTTTGATCCTCCTTTCACTTCTCGGTGTTGGGTGCGAGAGGTATATTAGGTAGTCTTGCTGAGGCACCCTTTTTTGACCGATTAGCCTAGTTGCATATCAGAAACCATAGAGACTATTCCAAACTAGGACAGGTTGCTCACCCGAATGCAGGAATTGTTTGAAACCGTTTGTTTGCGTAGCAAACCCCTAGCTCCTGACGAAACTAGGATAGGGTAACCCTACCCCATCGTAGGGGTGTTTTGGCTCACTTACTTGGTATGTGCTTTACAGTGAAACTGTACAGGGATGTGCATATCAGTTGCCATGTTGGTATCGGTTTTTGGGGAGAATTCAGTAAAGAGTACAGTCATTCAACTATGCTTATATCTGTTCTGGTGAAATCAAGCTGAGGTACTATCTGTTTTCTCTTTTGCAAGGTAGTCCTGGAACCATAGCTTCAGAAGGCTCCGATATCCCCCGGGTACATTGGACTTGTGCTGTTAGACTTTGTCAGTTAAAGATTTAGTTCAAGGGTAACCAGTGTCTCCTTCGCTAGAGGCAAGGCAAAGAAAGGCCAGTCAGGGCTCACCGGTTCAACTGATCCGACAGTCACTAGTCACATCACCTTGGTTCAAACTCAGCAGATCGTGATGGCATAGAGTCCGGAAGAAGTTGTGGCCATGATAGCAGCATTAAACCAAGGAATCGCCAGGCAAGATGAGACTAATGCCAAAATGCAACGCCCATCTGGGACATCTACCACATATCCAGTCTCGGGACCCCTGCCAGACTTTGACCCACTTCCACCAGCTGAAGATTCATAAGGTCCGAATCCTCGAGAAGGGTTGGCTCAAGCTCAAGTTTTCACACCTCTGGTGCAGCCTAATGAGAGGCTTTATTCCCTTGATATTAATGAGCTCGACCCAACCTCATTAAAAATTACTAACATTGAGAAGCAATTCAAAAAGCCACAGAGCCTTAACTCCATTCTCGACATTTGGGATGGATACACCGAAGCTGCTGTACGGCTCCTAGACAAATTGAAAATGCTACACATTGACCTTTTCGAAGGGTTTGGAGATCCTATGGTACATATCTGACTTTTCTTAGATGTCTTGAAAGCGATGCGTCTGACTAAGCCACAGAAACTCTCTCTGTATGGATAAACCCTGTCGGGCATAGCAGCCACTTGGTACGCCAAGTTAGAGGATAAAGTGAAGCAAAACTGGGAAGAGTTGGCTGAGGCCTTTGTCGATCAATACTCTTACAATCCCAAGTTGAAATGACCAATCAAGAGCTTGAAGCAAGCCGCCAGAATCCTATGGAACCTTTTGTGGAATTTGTTGCAAAGTCGAGAGCAAAGGCAGCACAGATGACAGATCGACGTTCTGAGAGGGACCAAGTGCGGATAATGGTGCATAACCTTGAGCCTGATATGCTATAAAAGTTGATAATTGCTCCACTATTCACTTTCAAAAGTTTGCATGAATTGGGAGTTCAGATCGGGGATGCATTTGACGGAGGGATTATTCCCAAAACAATTGAACCAACAAGGAGGGTGATTTCTGGGAATACCAATGCTGGGGGTAGCACTATTCCCAAACCCACTGAAATCAACACAGTCGCCACAGTCGACCCTTTGGCCAAATCAAGCCTACAAACAGCCAGCCTAGCCCGAGCTCAAGGCAGAACTTTCACCCCCTTTATATGAGTCTAACTAACGCACTAAGAGTCCTAATGGAAAGAGGGTATCTCAAACCCCTTGATCCTCAACCTCTGCCTGACCCATTCCCTGCCAGAAATAACCCCACTAAGTACTGTGTGTACCATCAACAGTGCGGTCATGGGACCAATCGTTGCTACCGCCTTCGTCATGAGGTCCAGAATTTCATCGACAACCAGACGATAGCTCCACCTCAAGACCTTACTGACTAAGTACCTCATCCACACCTCAATCAAATCCATACACTACCATCCACCTACAACCTGAGCATATACATCACCTCGGCCCATTTACCCAAGCCCGAGGTGTTTATTCCAGAAAGTACTGGTTTGTGCATGATGGATGCACCCAATCTGGTTCATGTACGCCAAGGGCACCAAATGAATGAACCCACTACTTCTAAGCTAATGAGCATGATTGAAGATCTTCAGAGAACAGTGGCAGATCTAGCCTTTGGGATATTGGCTCCGTCATCGGCCACGTCACATGCCAGAAATTTCACGCCAAAAGGCTTCCAAATCTTGGGACGGGCTGCATTGGAAGAAGGCCAATCCTTTGGCAAAGTGGAGGCAAATGTCAAGAACAAGGTAGGGGCAGTCATTGGTCCCTATGAACACCTTTAGTGGGCTGTGGAGGCTTTGAAAGCCGAAGGGCTGAACAAACAACAAGTGCTCCCAGTTATTACAAAGACTGTGGATGACGCTTTTGCCACTTAGGATGAGAGCATTCTGAATCAAGGGGCAAGCCGGGAAAAGGGATATCATACTAGAAACACCCCTTTTAGCTCCAATCCTACACTCAGAAGAGATCATCAAACCCAGTCAGCACCTGCCAACCCCTTTGCCGGTATATCCGACACAACTCCACAAACCTCAAAGTACCAACCCCGAGGCCAAAGGGTCTTCACCCCGCTTTACATGTCCATATCCAAAACCAGGGGCGTGTTGATAAAAAAGGGCCATCTCAAACCCCTAGAGCCTCGGCCACTCCCAGACCTCTTTCCATCCAATCATAATTTGGCCAAGTACTGTGCCTTCCATTAACAAACTAGGCATGACACTGACTTTTGTTTTCGTCTTCGCCATGAAATGCAAGATCTAATTGACAACAAGGTCATCGTCACACTGGGTCCTGCAAAGTTTATCAGCACTAGATCGATGAACTTGGGAGATAATATGATTATGTGATCAAGGGATGAACCACCTGCTGATGGCGCTCGGTTTACTCTAGATATGGTGGATGGCACGCACCATGTTAAGCAATGTGAAAATGTTGTTTATTGTACGTTCTGACTTGGGTATTGAGTCAGTCTTATTGTGTTATCTTAAGTCTGTTTTTTTGTACTGAGTTAGTCGAGTCTGTCTTGTTGTATCGAGTCATTCCTGTTGTGTTAGAGTCGGGTGATTTCGGGGGTGTTATCTCGGACATCATTATCTTTTTGTGTTTGTCTTTTACACTCTTGGTTTTGCGTCTGTTTTTTCCATGAAGCCAGTTGCGCCTGCAAATTTGAATGAAACGGCAGTGCTTTTCACCTACTTTTCTGTGCCTTGAAATCATTGCATTGACCTAAGTTTTTCAAAACTTTTCGAACGCTGTGATGAAAACAAAGAGGAAGGAATTCCTTGGGATTTGCAAAAATTTGATCGATTGAAAGGAAGAGAGTCATGCTAAGCTGTTAATGAATGAGATCATCTTCATTGATGTGAGTACTAAGAAGGATCCTGGCTTGATCCAGATTGGTTCTACATGTCTTCGACGCGAGCGATTAGTCGCTTTCTTAAAAGATTTCAAAAAAATATTTTGCGTGATCCTGCGAAGACATGTGTGGAATTGATTTTGAGATTGTGCAGCATAGGATTGCTCTCATGCCTCAAGACTTGACCCCTTAACTTTCAAACTTTGAACCTTGACTCATAATGTTCATCGATCAATCACAATATAAGGCTTGTATGGCCGGATCAGAAGCAACCCTTGAACTAAGGACAAGAAGGTCAGATCAAGAAGATCAGATGTCATCAAAGGAAGGTTGCAAAGCTGGATCAGAAGTAGCCCTTGAACTAGGGGCAAAAATGTCAGATGTGCTCAAAGATTCAAAATATGGGTCATTTCGCCAACCAATGAAGACTGGCAAGAAAGCCAAATTCCAACAGCTGGAAGAAGAAAATTTATTGGTAAATGACAATTGAGTTCCTATCCACAACACTAGGGGCAAATTCAGACCCGATTGGATGGGCTCCTACATCATCAGCAAACAGCAGCCATTTTCCTAGATTTCGATGGCTTAGAGATCCTATGACCAATCATGGACAAGTTAAACTTTTCTATCATTGAGAGGCTCGCTGGGTCGAAAACCCAGAAGGGTGACCCGGGAAAAAGTTAGAGCAGAGGAAAAAAGGAAAAGAGCAAAAATGAAAAAATGAAAAGAAATGGAAAAGATGAAAAGAAATGAAGAAAAGAAAAATAGAGCTCGTAAGGTTGAAAACCCGGAAGGGTGGACTTGGCAAAAGTTAGAGCGCAAAAGGAGAGTGTTAATACCCAAGTGTACCTCAACCCGGAGTTACGTCAGGCCTGATTCCGTCTTTGGGATATGTAGGTAACTTCATCCTGAAGTTCGGTTCCAATCATTTTAGCTTGCTTGGCCTATCCATGTTGATTGGTTTATCCTTATTCAACTCGGCTATCTTGTCCATGTGAAGTGGCTCATCTTCATGATCATCTTCGTTCAAACTTGGTTGTCTTATTCTGTTGGAAGATTCAGTTGCAAGACAATTCAAGTTCAGATCTGAGGTTGTGCATCCCAAGAGTAGATTCCGTGTTGGTTGAGCAATAGCCATTTACAAAAATAGTTTTTGTGAATTTTTAATGAGGTTGACTAATTCTCTTGAAAATTATTCCATTTTTCCAAAACTAGATCATTTCTTGGACCCAAAAAAGGAAAATTTTCAGTGCTCACAACCTGGCTTGCTTGATTTCAAATCAGAAAATCGAACAAGTATGTCAATCTAACTCTCATTTTGGTTAAAATTGTTTTAAAGCCAAAACAAAAAATGGTCAAAGTAACGAACTAAGGGCACAGTTGAGTCAGATTTTCTGTCTTTTCCCCGTTGTCAACATATTTGCCAGAAAGGGCACCATACTTGCCGGAAAGGGCACCATACTTGCCAGAAAGGGCACCATATTCGCCAGAAAGGGCACAACTGAAGCTAACAGCAAAGGGCTGAAAGCTTTCTTATCCTCCAAATAGTGAGGTATCAAGCACAATGCGAAGCACGAACTGGAGCGGGATGTTTGGTTCCTTCATCTGGATGATCATACTCAAACTGGTGTCTGACCCGGAATGGGGACATAGAAAATGCAATGTGTCAGACCAATCGATTGTATGCCTGGCCGACGGGACATTGTTATAATTTATCTCCGTCAAGCTAAGACGAGGGCATCATCAACTGATGTCAGCTGCAGATCTGCTGCACATCCAGTCACACCACAACCCCTTTGTGGGAAGGCTCACTGTTGTGAATGAAAGAAGGAGAATCTAGCAGAATGCTAAGGGTACGAGCCTACAACTTCCTGTTTATCCATCAACCACCCAGGGGAGGGATAAAAAAAGAAGTGAGAGTAAAGAATAGAGAGATGTGCGCTGAGAGAAAAAGTGAGGAAAGGGCTTTTCAGAGAAAAAGAGATTGAGTGCAAGAGTGATGTGAGAATCACAAATAAGGAAGGATGGGAAACAATACCTGGAGAAGCTGTGGGCTCCCCATGAACCGAAAGGTCTCTTGCCATTGGAACGCATTTGAATGTTGTGTTTGTTGTTTTGGTTTGTCTCGATTCTTGTTTTAAGTCATTTTGAGTGTCAATAGATGTGTTTAGGTTGTTTTACGTTACTTTTCTTTTTGTTGAGTCATTTGGACTGTGGTCAGCCGTAGGGTCAATACCCAGTTAAGAATTCATTTCTCAATTTCAATTTTAAATCATTTTGTGCTTAGAGTGCTGTGTCGTTCTCCATATTTGTACAAAATAGGATTTGTTCTTTCATAAAACTACAAGGTTCAACCTAGGTCATATGAGAACAATTGAATCAGGACCTATCTGAAGCTATATAGGTTCCAAACTGCAAAGCAAAAGAAAAGAGGGAAAAATTCGGAGCATCTTAGCATGTTTCAACTTCAGCAAATTCCGAGGCTGCATTCCAGGTGCATTTTCTCAGGCCTCGCCATTTCTCTGGAGTATGAGTGTATCTCGACCCCAAGTTTAAGCCTGCTTCAAGTCAGAATGGCAGTCCAAGCAGCACCCAAGGTTTTCACATGCAGATGTTACCCCTCACCAATATGAACGGGATGTGTCCTTTTTGAGCTAAGCATGTTGCAAAGTCCTCCGAGAGGTAAATCAGAGGCACCAAAGTACACATTTGATGCCCCACTATTGCATAGAATGTGCATTTTCATATACACTTCTGTTGCATGCGTGTCGCACATCATTATGATTCATGCAAAGAATATGCTCTGGTTGTTTTGCATAGAACATGCTTTCATTTTTGCATAGAATATGCCGTCACCTTTATATCTCAATTGTTTGTCTTGCATGGAATATGCACTCTTACTATATCACACTTGTTAAGTGTCTTTCTTTACATACACGATATTGTATGTACGGTTCATTCAGAGGAATTCTGGGTGAGATCATTCCAATCCCTCAAACCACCTTGCTTTGGTTAGAAACATTCGGGTACGCCTAGTGTTTATACCATCCCTGCCTTGGTTAGAAACATTCGGGTATGCCCGGTGTTTATACCGCCTTACCCCTTGTCAGAAGCATTTGGAACGTGTTCCGATGCTTATACAACCCTATTTTGGTTAGAAACATTGGGGTGTGCTCCGATGTTTATACTGCCCTCCGGTGTTTACACCACTCCCTTTTCCCTCTCACATGCGGCGCGTTTGGATATATTCGCGCTATCTTGCGCACCCCCAATTGTTTACGCTGTTTAGCGCATCGCACAGTTTAGTGCATTTCAAAATTGGTCACGCTGTTTAGTGTATCGCATTGTTTAGTGCATTTCAAAATTGTTCGCGCTGTTTAGCGTATCGCATTGTCTCGTGCATTTCAAATTGTTCGCGCTGTCTAGCGCATCGCACTGTCTAGTGCATTTCAACTCGTTCGTGCTGTTTAGAGCTTCACACTGGTTAGTGCACCGACTTCGCACTGTCTTGTGCATTCTTTGGTCTAGGAGACCTTAAAATCCTGCATTTACCCTCGCGCTTTCTTGCACATCGCACTTTTTTTGTGCAGTCTGCACTCGCGCTTTTTCTTGCGGACCGCACTTGTTTGTGTCGTTCACTCTCGCGCTTTCTTGTGCATCGCACTGTCTTGTGCACTTGCATCGCACTGTTTTGTCCACCTTGCATATTCCACTGTCTTGTGCATTCATATCTGTTTCGTGTATTCACTTGCTTGCACTGTTTTGTGCATTTAACCCATATTGTACTGTTATGTGCACTTTGTTTTTTTTGTATCATTTGCATTACCTTGTGCATTGCAATTCAATCGCGCTGTCTTGCACATCGCACTGTCTTGTGCACCTGTATAGCATTGTTTTGTGCATTCACATTGCTTCGCACTGTTTTGTGTACTCTTTGGTCTAGGAGACCATACGCCCTTTTGAAGGTGGACCTGGAGAGCAGATTTTGCTGTCGGCCATAGGTGTGGCTGGTCGGCCACAAATATGAATGGTTGGCCACCATTGGTGGCTAGTCAGCCACAGATGTGTCTGGTCGGCCACGAATGATGGCCGATCGACCACTAATGTCCAAAACTCAGATTTTTTTTTGCAGATATTTCTCCTCCAGCTGTCTTACACTGCTCCAACTATCTCTAAATCAGATATTTTTGGCCAAAGCTCATATATTGCTATATATGGAGGTCATATCTCTCATTTTTCAAGGTTAGAAAGTTTGGGAGCCACTCTTTCTAGAATCTCTCTCTCTCCAGATTTCTCTCTCTCTCTTAAGCATTTGTGCTTAGAAGCTTGCATACTTCAAACTTTAACCTATCAACCCTTAATCAAAGTGGTTCATCCTTGGGCTGGGGTTGCTTGAAGCTCTCTTGGAGCCTCCTTTGAGCTCTAAAATGGTGGTTTAAGCTCAAATTTGTGCCTATTGTGTGCTTTGCTTCAAAGGTATAGAACTTACCCCATTTAAGCTTATTTTGCACACTTGTTTTGCCACCTTTGCAAACTATTTTTGGCCTGGTTTTCAAGTACAAAAACCTCTATTTTTAAGGTTTAAAAATGGTGGTTTAAGCCCATTTTGGAGTTAGGGGTGGTCCACCCTTCTTGTAGCTTGCTTGCTAAGTTGTTGTGCCATTTTTCAAAGTTGTTTTAAATCAAAATTTTTGGCCTTTCTAACAACTGAAAATCAGAGAATTTTCAGTGGTAAAAACCATGTTTTGAGGTCCAAAATAGGAGGGGGTGGCCTCCCATTCTTATGTTTTGTTTGCATGTATAGATAGCCTAATATGCGAGCATGTTTTTCTACCTTTTTGCAACTAGATCTTAGCATGTTTTTGCCACTGATTTAGCATCTTTTAACTCTGTTTTGAGCTTTCTTGGCCATATGAACCTTATCTTGCATGGCTATAGTGCAAATGCTTCATAGCTTTGTGTTTTAATGTCTCTAACATGTCTTGCTTGAGATGATTGCATGCCATAGCATCATTTAACATGTGTTTTCAGTGTATGTATCTCTATCACACTCTCACTTATATCACTTTTTCATTGCTTTTGAGAGTTGGGTTTTGAGCCATGTTTGTGAGCCAACATGTGAGCATGTTTTTCTTGCCATTTATGCTTCCATCTCAGCATGTTTTAGCCATTGTTTGGCATGTCTTAGCTCTATTTTGAGCTGGTTTGGTCATTTGAGCTTGATATTGCATGCCTCTAGTGTAATGCAAGAATTTAATGCTTTTGGCTTTTGAACATGTTGTGCATGTGTCGCTTGAATGATTTAGTGCCATTTTTCATGCCATTTCAGCACTGAAAAGTCTGTAACCTCCCTCATTTCTTCATTTTTCCATTTATTTTGAGGGTTGGTTAACCTTATGTTTGTGTTTAAGCTTGAGATAGAGCTTCTGTTGAATGGCTTTAACCCTCTTTTGAGGGTTCCTCCTAGTCAAAGGCATGATTTCTCTCATGTCTTAAATCATCCTTGGATTGGCCCCTCTCTCATTAGAGGACTTTCACATTTGACTTAATCGATTAAAGGTCTAATCGGTAATGTAAAATGTGTAAACAAGAATTGGACAAGTAAAATATGAACATGATAAGCATTTGTGTTGCATTGCATGTGTTTGGATCGGACGTTAATCCAAACACAAGAAATGTGGGACGTTTCATACTCAAAGTGATGAAATGTGTCACATTTCTTGGTCGCCGTCACCCTTAATCATGCATGATAGGGTGGTGGCCCTTCGAGTCTTATTTGCGTATTCATTAAAGCTTGTACGAGCTTGGTTCTTTGGCCATCATGCATGAAAATGCTTGATTGGTGGCTTGAGAGCCAAGTGCCACACTCCTTTGAGCTTGAGAAATGATAAGGAGTGTGGTCGTACACACATTTCATGAAAAATACATTGCTTTGCCTCTATTGCTCTCTATTGTAGCAAAAACAAAAGTCTGGAAGAAGCACTGGCCGACCGACCACCTGAGGTAGCCGACCGACCAGTTGTGGTGGCCGACCGGCCAGTTGTGGTGGCCGATAGCCACTTTCTGTGGCCAATCGGCCAGAAGAAGAAAGTTGTTCAAAAGTGTTCCTGTGTTGGGGCAGAAGCAGTCTGGAAGTTGGTACAATGATCAGAGATCACATCAAGTGCATACAGAGGCAACCGATGGCAATGGATTTTAGGAAGCTAACCAAGCATGCATGCATCCCTCATCTCGAGGCAGTTTAATTGCTTTCAACTGCTTAGAATTGTAGCTAATTCATACATATGTTGTAATTAATTTGTTTAATCTGTTTTGTAATATTTTAATTTGCTTAGCATAGCTAGTTATTCAATTGTGTTATAATAATTAATTAGCTAGAAAGTTAATTAGTTGTTTTGTAATAATTAGCTTAGCTCAGCGTAGCTTAGCTTATTTATTCAGACCCTCCTTCACGAGGGAATAATGTTGTAACAAGTGTGCGTGTGCATGTGTATGTCTTCCAACCCCACGTCTTTCTCCCTTTTGTTTAACTGCTTTTGATGGCTAGATTAGGGATCATGTTCGATTAGCATACCTTATGCTTGCATGTTTGCATCATTCATTTGTCTTGCATGCACCGAGGCATGGCGTATCATTCAAACTGCATCGTACTTCAATACACTTCTCTGAATACGTGTATCAAATTGTCGCATTCGTATGCCATCTTAGATAGCCGAGCCTATTAACTGCATATTGCATGTGTTGCGTTAGACATTTTGTATAGTTACGATCATGCATATTTCTATCTAGCTTTCATTTTGGCTTAGAGTTCTCTGCACGTTTTACACTTTAGCATACTTGCATGAGTGTGACTATTGCCATGTTTAGCATGCTTGCCATGAGACTATTTGCTTAAATGCTTAACTGCATGAATGCCTGTGGATGAAGGCTTTGTTGATTGAATTGGAACAATTCAACGAGTGTGAATTTTAAGCCCACTTTGTGAAGTGGCAAATCATGTTTTAAGCCCATCTTGTTTGGTGGCAAATCTGCGCTTTAGCCCACTCGAGGGTGGCATTTTCAAACCATTTTCGAAAACAAACATGTGTTGAGTTCATTCCAATTGTCGCGACTTAGTCTATACTTGCTTGTGTGCGCCGCATAGTAAAGATCTAATAACCGGAATAAGAACACATGAGGTTTATAAAACATCATATCATGTTTAGTAGAGGCCGATTTTTGATTGGGCGAGCGGGCGTGCTCATTTCAGGACTTTCCCCTCTCGTACCCAAGTTCCCGAGCCCAGGCAACTTTGGTGATGACGGACACGTGGCCTTTGGCACAAGTTAGGGTTTCCTAAATTTCTCAGAATAAAATATTTAGGTGACGACTCTGTAATCTGGCAAAGCAGCCCAATTTTGGCATTATTTGATTTAAAATCTGATTTTCCAAAATGATTTGCCGGATTGGACTCTTCGGTGTTTATCAGTCTCTCATTGCACTTTGTGAGACTAGATTCATAATCATGACAGGAGTCCGAACTGTAGGACCTATTCTAGCTGTCCGAAAGGGGGTGAGAAGAAAGTCGAGTCTACACAAGTGCTTCGTGGGCTCTCGTAGCAAGATGTCCTTGTTTATCCCTAGGATGAGGCCCTCGAATCTCAAAATACCACCTGGGGTCGGAGCGTATGTGCGTGGCTGGTAGGTGGCTGCATCAAATGGCCTGTCTGCAAAGGGAGGAAGCACGGGCTCGAGAATGTCCTCAGCCTTTATATCTGCACCTAGGATGGGGCCAATACCCACAGTCGAGTCAGGAATGGGGATCTCGTCACTAGCCATGGGAAAAGTGGGAAAATGATGAAAAATTGAGTGAGTAAGTGAGTTTGAGTAGAAATCCCCAAAACCCCAAAGGTCTAAACCCTAGGCGAGAGAAAACAAAGAGAGAGTGAAAACTCAAAAGGAGAGAGGGAAAAGTGTGGGTAGATGTGTGAAAACTAAGAAAAAACAAGAAGAGCCCCAAAACACAACCAAATCAAGTTTTGTTCGGTTCAAAATGTAGAGGAGTGAGTAAGTTTTATGAAAAAAATTCACGAGGGTTAGTGGGTATTGCGGAAATAGGGAAGATCTAGAGAGAGAGAGAAGCCCTAAAGAGAGAGGAGAAGGGTTTTTGGGTTTGAGTGTGTGCAAAATAAGGGTTGGGTTTGATTTAAACCAACCACGGGCGTGGCTTTTAGCGAATTTGCCCCTGCCACTGTCGCGACTTGGCCGACTCTATTGGAGCTTAGCCGTGTTTCGTTTAGGGCCGGCTAGCCCCTAATGCATCACAGTTTTTTTTTTATTTTGTTTATTTTCGTATTGGGCCTCGATCTAAATTTGGGAAGAAAAAGAAAAAAAAAGAAAAGCAAAGAGAGAACAGAAAAACTAAGTGAAAGAAAGAAGAAAAAAACAGAAAAAAAGAAAAATAGGAAAAAGAAAAAGAAAAGGAGGAAGAGAGTTTTGTTACTTTATTTTGCAATTTGTTTGATTCATAAGTTGTTTAAATTCAAAGGTTTAATTCATAATTTGTTTATTTCATATTCATTTTGTTTAACTCATAATTTGTTTAAGTTGTTCCATTAATTTATAAATTGTTCTACCTAAGTCATAATGTGTTCCATTATTTCGCTCCGTTAAGTCATTGTTTATTTCATTATCCATAAGCTGTTTCAGTAGTTTCGTTATTTCATAATTTGTTTCAAATATCTAATTTGTTAATTTATATTTGTCCCGTTATTTCCGGATTTCGCGCACCGTGGAATCCTGCTCCAAATTGCATGCTTTTTCTTTTAGGGATTGTAAGTTGGGCCTATTTTGAAAAAAATTGAAAGAAATTATTTTGCTTATCTTGCTTTCATAAAGCTTTGTTTAGTTTGTTAAAGTTCACGTTTAAATCCTCGTCAAAATTTGTTTTTATGCTTTGTACCTTGATTTGCGTTATCTGGGTTATCTCCACACGCTTCAAGGCTATGGTTTCCAAGGCCTTTCCAAGGATGAGATAATCTCGCTCTATGCTACTTTGCCTGCTTTTTTTCATTAATTTATCTTTCCTTCTTTTGCGCGAGACGCGTTAGGATTGTTTCACTTGGTTAAAAACAGCAGGCGTGTCCATTGTTCACACCATCTTTCCTCATTTCACATGAGACGCATTAGGATTGTTTCACTCAGTTAAAAATAGTAGGTGTGCTTGTTATTCACACCATCTATTCTCCTATCGCGTGAGACACGTTAGGATTGTTTCACTCGGTTAAAAACATCAGGTGCGCCTGTTTGTTCACACCACCTTTCCTCCTATCGCGTGAGACGCGTTAGGATTGTTTCACTCAGTTAAAAATATTAGGTGCGCCTGTTTGTTCACACTACCTTTCCTCCTATCGCGTGAGATGCGTTAGGATTGTTTCACTCAGTTAAAAATATCAGGTGCGCCTGGTGTTCACACCACCCATGGAGCTTTTCACCCTTCCTACGTGACGAGTAGTTAGGTCTGCATTTTCTTACATCCTTTCTATATGAGACGTAGTTTGGTTTGTACTTTCTTTGTCCTTTCCATGTGAGATGTGTTTATTCGCTCACTTCTTTCCATGTGAGACACGGCTGGATTTGTTTTGCTCTGGTTTATGCTTTCGTTCAAATGTTGCATTCCTATTATGGCATGTTGCATTACTTCATCGCTTGTTAGCATTCATTCAAATGTTTCATTGCATGATTATAAGTTATTTTCCGCATATCATTTTGCACTTTGCCCTCAAGATCAATCTTTTCATTTAGGTCTTGATTTTCTTGCCCAAGTCTTACGGCCACGTCAAATGGCTCGTCTCTGGGCTTTGGCATTAACTCACGCCATTTCATGATTTTGAGCTCTGTCAAAAAGGGGCAACTGTAGACACCCAATTTTTTACTGCCCGTAAGACTCAGGCACTTTGCCCAGTGCACTCGATAATGAAAGTTACATTGTGTGATTCGAACGCTCAAATGAAGGAATCCAAGATCGAGCCTCGAAATAATCCCAAAATCCCTATATTTACCTTGTCCAAACCGTAGATATCCATTTTTGAACATTGTGCCACCCTACATTGAGCTTGAAACAAAGAAACAGGGTAGCACATTGGGGCTCGGCCGTGCCTTATTGGGAGTCGGCCATGGCCATTTGGGGCCGACCGTGCCTTGGTTACGAGAAACACTGTTCTGGCCAGGAGCCCACCGGCTGTCTATTTTTGAAGATATTTTCGGCCTATTTTGCTCAAATTCTATAAATACGAGGTTATATCTCTGTTTTGAGGGTTGAACAATTTCCAAAGAGCCTATACACTTACTTGAGAGCTCCTACTTCTTGTGCAAGCCACCTTTGAGCAAGCTTGCCATCTTTGAACTATATCTATACACCATACACGCCCTCACACCTAAGACCTTGGAGCCTTGGTTGAGCCTTGAGCATCACAATTCAAGCTTGAGAGTGCGCATGGATCAAGTTTGATTCATAACAAGAGCTTATCCTCTTTAAGAGGTATAAGCTTACCATCCTTTCCCATGCTTTCATTTTTGTCTTTTACTGTCAAAGGTAGAACGTTTAACACCCATTCTTACACCTCACTCCATAGTTCACACCCTTTTTTCTTTACACTCTTTTTTTTTAGTCTCTAAACTAATTTTTAGAGTTCAAAATAGGCTAAAAAAATATGGTTTGAGGTCTCAAAAATGGAGCTAGCCACATTTCCTTGCACTTGTTCACTAGTCTTGTGATTCCTTGCTATTTCCTATCTTTTTCTTGCTCTCTAAACATCCTTTTGGTCACTATTTTTTTACGTATTAAGGGTTGTTTAGACTTGTGTTGTTTCATTTAGTGGGTTGATGTATTGAATACTTTGCCTATCATGTTGTAAGTCTCCACGGTTTTGCTTGTTTAGGCCCAAGACATCAAGCCATTTGAGTCGATAGCTTTTCTTTACTTGGTTTTCATATTAAGAGTCTCATTCTTCAAATCAACCTTGCAATCATGTCTACAACCACCCCTTTTTCTTCTTTTCTTTTGTTGGTTTGAGAGTTATATAAAAGGATTGATGTTATTCAAGGTATGGGTGAGAGACCTATGCTTAATAGCTTAATCTCTTCGGAGGTTCATCATCAAGGCATAGTCCCTCTTTCATGCTTTAGGTCACTTCTCGTTTCACATTTCTGCTCATATAGTGGACTTAACTATCACTTTGGGAAAAATTGATTAAAGAATGGATGGGACTAATAAAATTGGCTTAAAACTAATAAAACCAACGTAAAGAAAATGAGTAAAGTTGCTTGGAATTGGCCGGACGTTATGCCAAATCCATAGTGTCATGCACTAATTCATGATGTGTTGATGAAACTTGAAGCGTCTCTATCTCCCTCTTTGAGTTCATTCCATGATAGGAGGGAGGAGTGGTTGTTCAAAGCATTTATTGATTTTTGTCCGATTGTCTCCTAAATCATAAAGCGATCAACTTGCTCATTGATGGTTTTGGAACTCACTTCGTTCTTCTCTTGAGCCTCTACATGATAGTGAAGAACAGAAGGGACAAACAGATCTCAAAAAAACTCTGTCTGCACTGTTTTCGCCTCAAAGCACAAAAACAGGGTTTTCATGAAATTTGGGCACGACCTGCCTTATTTGGGCCTTGCAAGGCCTCATTGGGGGCCGGCCAGCCCCTAATGTTTGGTAAACAGTGTATTTTGCAGAAACAGAGGGCAGTGACTGAAGGTGAAACAAGGCAAATTCCAAGGAAGGCAGACAAAGTTGCTTTTGAAAACCATCGCGTGCATGCCATCCTTGTGCTTCTTTTGTTTATCCGAATGTTGTAAATTATGCCCTCATTATTGTTGTAATTAAATTATTATTGTTGTAATTTATTATTGTTGTAATTATTATTGTTTATTTGTAATTATATAGCTAGATAACTTATATTGCTAGTTTATTGCTCATTCTAAAGATCCTTGTCGTAATAACTCAACTAGTTAGTTATTTAATTCATTCATTCGAATTTGTAATAGTTAGTTTATTTCGGACACTTGGACATTCTTTCGAACCCCCTTGCACGAGGGAAAAATATGTAATAATGGTGTATGTCTTCCAACCCCATTTCTTTCTCCCTTTTATTTATCCGCTTATAATGGTAGCATAGAGCATCATATTCATTTAGCATTCCCATGTTTGCATACACTTGTCTCTCATGAATTAGGATTCGGCTCATCATATTAACTCATATCAATTTCATCATTGCTTGAATACGTGATTTATCTCGCGCCTTGAATTAATTCATATACCATGTTAGTAGCCGAGCCTATTAGTTGCATGATTGTATTACGTTGCATTAGTCATATTGCATTATTTAGGGGTATGCATGCTTTCTAATTATTTTGCTCTGTTCGGCTTGCCTTGGAGTACTATGTGAGTGTTTATTGTTTTAGCATATTACATGAGTGTTAGTGTTGCCATATCAAGCATGAATACCCATGAGGCTAAGTGCTTAAGTGATATGCCTATTTGAATGCCTGCGAATGAAGGTTAATTGCTAAAATTGGGATAAATTGTTTAATGCACATACAAACTCACCTTTTCAAGTGACGCATATTCAATTTTTTTTTTAACAAACATGAAATCAAAGTGTTCCAACTTTTGCAAATTAGTCTATACTTGTGTGCAACACATAGTAAGTTAGCCTAATAATCGAAACAAGAGCATATAATGTAAATAAAAATCACATCATGAGCAGTAGAGGCCGATATTTGATCGGGTGAGCAGGGTGCTCAATTCATGACCTTCCCTTCTCATACCTAATTTCCCGAGCCCAGACACTTTGGTGATAACAGATAAGTGGCCTTTGGCATGAGTCATGGGTTGTCTAAATTTTCCAAAAATATTTACATGGCAACTTTGAAATCTGGCAAAGCAATTTATTTTTGGCATTTGATTCAAACATCGGTTTTCCAAAAGAATTGCCGTATTTGGACTCTTTTTGTGTTTTCACTATTTTACATTGCACTTGTGAAATCAGATTCAGAATCATGAGGATCCAAACTGTAGGGCTAGTCGTATCCGAGAGGAGCAAGAAAAGAAAACTACACATACCAAGACATGATTATATATAAGTAAGCACATTCATAAAGCCAAGAGCACAACATTTATATAAACAAAATTTCCAGATTCAGAGTCACTTAAAGATTAAGATTAAAAGAACTACTTCATATTTTTCCCAAATCCGACCTTCCTATGGTTCGTAGAGAATTTTATCTAGTTTTCGAAACATTTTTGGAAATGGAATAGCTTTTTCAAAATTTTTAGTTATTTCAGAAATACTCCAGCTCTGTCTAGATTCGTCGGCCGTTACAAAAATCAAATTTTCTCACAAACCACTCTATCTTTTTCAATGCAACCAATTTTCTTTGAAAGATAAATCCATAAGGAAGATTCTGAAATAAAATAGAGGTTTGGAAGATATTTCTACATTTTTCTAGAATTTCTTAAACTCACTGATTTAACTAATTCTGTGCAACAAGTATTAGAAAAATCAAATGAGCCATAAAAACACACCCATGACCCTTTAAAAAAATTCTCACACACTCTCTATATGTCAAATAATACCCCTTTGAAACAAATCTTGAGTTCATGAAGGTGTGCTATGGAAAGAAAATCACAAACTTGAGAAAAAAAAAATTATGAAAATTTTAAAGAAGAAGATGAACACCACATTTTCAAACCATGCATTATCCAACAAGTGTAGTAACTCCAAGTAACAAATAAAATGCATTTCTAGAATGCATTATGAAAAGGAAAAACATGATGGTATTCATGGAGAGAAGAGGTGAATGAGGTTTACCTTAGCTTGCTAGATTTTTTTTTTTTTTTTTTTGCATACTTGTTCTCTCTTTTTCTTCTATTTTTCTCAAACTCACTTGCTCTCCCTTTCCTCCTCTCTTCAGCTGTATGTTGTGTGTGTATGGAGTGACAAAAATAAGCTAGCAAGGCTTGTATTTATAGGCCAAGGAGGTGAGAGAAAATGGTTGAATGGTTTGGTCGAATCTCAATGGTAATTGATCTAGTTTGGTTGGTTTGTAATGGATCCAATAAGGATTAGTGTTAATTAGTCTTGATTAAGAAAAAGTAATCCTATTTATTAATTAATTGGGAGACAAGAGTACATTGCATTTATTACTCCCCATTTCTTCATGTTTTCAAAGATTTTCTTGAATATTTAATTTAGGATTTGCTATATAAACAAATAATTTTTTTGGTCCTTCTTCCTTATTCACAACTGGCCACCATTTCCACATGTGAGAATTTGATTTTTTTTGAATAAAATATAGTAGATATTATGTATAAATCAATAAAATATTAGTTGTACTCTTATTGAATAAAACATTAGGATTTTTGGGGCCAAAATGCAATAATAAGCAATGTAGAGGGTACAAATATGAAATTTTGAAATAAAACATATATTTAAGTCATAAATTTAATAAATTAATGATAGGAAAAGTAATTCGGCTCATGTGATGCCGATTTGCAACAAAAGGTGAGATACTGAGCTAAAACGGCGATTATCGGAAACTAGGGTTAAAATTGAAATTAGTTAAGAAAATGAGGGACTTCAATGAAATAATTTAAAAGTAAGGGACTTTTAAGAAAATGAAATTTTCAGGGGCCGCACATATCTCCTTTCGCTTGTGCTTCAAGTAGTTCTTGAAGTCTTTGCAGCTGTTAGGCAATTTCTCAATCAAAGCAGCTGCCTGAAATGATTCACTTAAAAATATTCCATCTACATGAATCTCATGTAGAATTACATGGAAATCTTGGACTTGACTAATGACGGTTTTCGAGTCCACCATTTTGAAGTCCAAAAACAGGCCAACGACAAATTTCTTTGCCTCAGCATCCTCGGTCTTGTACTTCTTGTCCAAAGCATCCCACAGCTCTTTTGCGAACTTCTTGGTATAAAACACATTGAATAACGAGTCTATGAAGCCATTCAGAACATAATTCCGACAAATGAAGTCTGACTGCTTCAAATCTTCTAGAGCCATGAGCTTCTGGTTGTCTTGCTCATTCTCTTCTACAGTTGGTGGATCCTCCCTCAAAACCCTCGCAAGGCTTAGAGTAGTCACGTAGAATAGCATCTTCTGCTGCCACCTCTTGAAATTCACTCCCGTGAACTTCTCCAAGCGCTCATGATGGTTAAGTGGTCCTCCCAGAATAACAAGAGTAGCAGCAAGATTGACCACATAGGTCACAGTATGGGTTGGCAATCCAATTGCCCCGGGGTTCTGGTCCCCACCAACATTAGCAGCAGCAGTAGCATTAGTGACAGCTGCCATTTTTTAAAAATATAACAGAATTTCACTATTCTGTGTTTCCAGAAATCAAACTTAACACTAGAAAATCTCAAAGTTGGAAATTTAATTCAAAACTAGTCTCACCACTTAACCTAGAATCAAACATAGTCAAGAATGTTTCCAGGAAGACTGGAGGGGTCACACCGGTCCCACTTAAAACCCAGTTGACCTTAGACAAAACATTCAAGAGCATGTTGACTCCTAGTCCATGGGAAACAAATTTTAGAATTAATTTTTCCAAGAGATGAACTAGGTTAAAACAAACCAAGTTCCACACTTACATGCAATTTAAAAATTGCTAACCAAATTATAAGTAATAATAATAATAAAAAGGAATTGCTACAACAATTACAAGGAAATAAAACTTGCTTCTACATATTGGTAAATGAATCACAACTAAATCTCAACCAAAAAATTGCTTCAAAGATATATAAAAGAAAATAGCCAATCCAAAAGGATTCTATTTAGTCTAAACATTCCTTTCTACGCTTAGGGTATTTCTGTTCAATAAAAAGGCTAGTAGTCCAAAATGTTTTTATTACAAGCCCAAAATTCCATTCATTTGGATTTGTATTTTTTTTCCCCTTCCTTTCGCATTGGTATTTTGTAGACACCCAATTTTTGACCGCCCTTAAGACTTGGGTGCTTCATGATGAACACTTAATGATGAATTGTTACGCTGTCCATATCGTTCAGTTTCTTCAGTAAAAGGCTTCGGTTTTCAGGCTTCAAAGCCCAAACCTTGCACTTCCTTTGAACCAAAACCTAACTTTTTCTAGCCTGACCACTCAGAGGCCTGCTGGCTAAAAAGTGGCCGATAGGCCAATTTTTATTGGCCGGCCATCGCTCTCTATGGTCGGCTGACCATGTCCAGCGTCCTGTAGATATTTTGTTGCCAGTTGTCCTCTCATGTGCATGCCTTGCACCAGCTGGCACAATACAAATATTTTTGATAGAGGAACCTGTTTTTCTATAAATAGATGACCATCCCTCATGGTTTTAGGTTAGAAAAATTTGCCAAGAGAAAAAACTTGCCAAACACTCTCCTCTCTATCCTACAATATACATACACTATAGATACACTTCCTAAACCCAAAATTTGAGGTTTCTTGCTGAGATTATTGAGTCAAAATTTAACTCTTGAGGGTGATCACTTTGTGGTTTGTGAACCAAAGAACATCCTTTGTTTAAGAGGTATAACTTTTGCCGTTTCTTATCTTGCTTACACTACTCTTTTCTTCTCTTTTATACTCTGTTTTGGACTGTTTTCAAGTGCTGAAACTTGTGATTAAAAAGCTACCAAAGGCGGAGGAGTTAACCACCCTTTCTTGAGTGTTATCTCATAGATTATATCCTTGTTTTTCCTACTTGTTTCTTTGCTTTTAGCTATTGATTTTTAGAGCTTTCAGAGGATAAAATATGTGATTTTAAGATATAAAAAGTGGAGGGGTTAGCCACCCTTCCATAGGCTTGCTTACTAGCTTTATTCTCTTTTATTTTTGCTTGCTTTTTCTAACTTTCCAAACTGATTTTCAGAACTATTTTGTCTTATTTAGGGGCTGTTTAGTATGTTTACTTAGTTGTGCTTTGAATACCATGCTTGTATTGTTGTAAGTCCTTATAGATTTGATGGTTTAGGCCATAGACACCAATCTATTTAAGTTGATAGCTTTCTTTACATAATTTCTATGTAAATATTCATATTGGTCATCATCACCTTTGCCTAACCATCTCTGCAGCCTCCCTCCTTTCTTTGTTTTCTTTGATTAAGATTTGTCTTAATTACTAGTTTGTTGCTTAAGGCATGAGAAAGAGACCCTCCATGCTTAATGGTTTAATCTCTTCGGAGGTTCATTACCAAGTCATTACATCTCTCTCATGTTAAGCACAATTTCTTGTTTGACACTTCTCTTTATCACTTTTTGCACTTAGCGGACGTAGTCATCACTTTTGGACATAAGTGAATAAAGAATGGCAAGGTAATGTAAAAGAGGTTAAAATTGGAAGGTAATGTAAAAAAGAGTAACAAAATTGAGTTGGGTTCAATCGGACGTTATATTGAACCCATTGAGTCTTGAATCATTACATACTTTGTAGTGATGTCTAGTGATTCAAGAAGCAATGTCTACCACTTACCTTAAGGTAACTCCATGATAGGGGAATCGTTTTGTTAGTCTTTTCTTTCCATTTATTGATCTTTTTCTCTTATCGATTCATAGATCACCATGCAACAACTTTGCGACAATTGATGATTTGTGAATTGAGTCTGCTCCTCCCTTGATCAGTTTCATGATAGGGAGAGGCATAGAGGATAAACATCTCCTGGAAACACTCTGTTTTTGCTCTGTTTTAATTCTATGGCAGCAGGGCAGAACCCAAAAACAGTGGTTGGCCGGCCATCTTTCTATTCGGCCGACCACTTCTCAGGGCCAGCCGGCCACATATTGTTGTACAGGTAATGGTATTTTTCTTGCAGAACCGAGTAGAAGCTGACGCAAAAACAGAACAATTTTCTGATTACAAACATAACATATTCTAGCAGCAAAACAGAAAGGTTTCCGGGAGGATATTCTCATTTGTGCTTGTGTGACTCTTCACTTCCCATGGTCCTTTAAAATGCTTTGGTACTAGTATGTTTAATTAATCAGATTTGTTCGAATTCGTAATAGCTAGTTAAATTTAGTTATTGTAATAGCTAGTTAAATTGGTTAATTTGGTGTTGTAATAATTAGTTTAAATCCGGACATTCAGACCCTCTTGTATGACGGCAAACTTGTAAATATTTCTATGTCTTTCAACCCACATTTCTTTCTCCCTTTTATTTATTTGCTTACGATGGTTGCATTCATGTTTTGGTTTCATATCATTACCATGTATAAATATCCATTTTTGCATGCATTGGGTTCAGAGAATCTATCTAAACATCATTGTCGTTTTCTACTTACTTGAATACGTGCGCTTATTGCATGCTTTGAGTTGATCCATATGACATGTTAAAAATAAACCGAACCTAATAGTTGCATTTTGTATGTGTTGCATTAGTCACTTGCATAGGAGAGCATGCATTTTTCTATTTATTTTTGCTTTGGCTGCCTCAGAGTACTAGGTGAGCATTTTTGCTTTAGCATATTGCATGTATGTTAGTGTTTCCATATCAAGCATACTACCATGAGGCTAAGTGCTTATTTGATATACCTCTTGAATGCCGATGGATGAAGGCCAGCTCGCTTGAATTGGGATGATTTGATTAATGCATATATGAGCTCGCTTTTCAAGTGGCACATATTCAAAATTCTTTTTAAATCAAGCATGAAATCAAAGCATTCCAAAGTGGTTGACTTAGTCTATACTTGTGTGTTTCACATAGTAAGTTAGCATAATAATCGAAACATGAGCATATAATGTATATAAAAACCACATCACGATTAGTAGAGGCCGATCCTTGATCGGGTGAGTGGGGTGCTTAATTCATGACCTTTCCTTCTCATACCTAAGTTCCTGAGCCGAGACACTTTGGTGATGATGGAAAAGTGGTTTTTGGCACGAGTCACGGGTTTCCTAAATTTTTCAAAAATATTTAGGTGTCGACTGTAAAATCTGGCAATATAGTCCATTTTTGGCATTTGTGATTGTAAATCGATTTTCCAAAGATTTGCCGGATTTAGACTTTCATTTGTATTTTTCTATTTCATATTGTAGTTGTGAAACTAGATTTAGAACCACGGAGTCCGAACTGTAGGGCTATCGTATCTGAGGCGAATAAACCCCTCCAAGGAGCACGAAAGGCAAGCTACAATTTCCAGTGACTCTGCTGGGGAAATTAGAGAACTTGACTTGGACTTCATGATGTGAAATTTTATTTATAAATATATGTGTAGACACCCCATTTTTGACCACCCTTACGACTTGGGAACCATCACTTGCACACCCAATGATGAATGTATATGCTTGTCAAGTGCTCGAAAGTTCTCAACGGAATGCCACAGCTCTGAGCCTCAAAACCCTACAAACCTAGTGTCTTGTCTTTGCACCAAAACTCTAGCCTGTCAAACTTGAAAAACCTAGGACCTACATGCCTATTTTTGTGGGCTGTCGGGCATCCCATTTGGCTTTTGGCCATCCTTGTGCCTTGCCGGCCAAGTGTGTGGCCTGCTAGCCACAAGTGTGTTTTGCAGATATTTTGTGCCAGTTGTGCCAGCTATTCGCACAGATGTTTGCATCTACCCACACATGTATGGATGGATGTTTCTGAGGGAGTGCGATATTTTTCTATAAATAGAGGACCTCCCCTTCAATTTTTGAAGGTTAGAAAAATTAGAGCAATATTAATTTTCTCTCTCTACAATTCTCTCTCTCTTGAAATTTCTTGAGCTTTTGCCTATACACTCTTAACCAAACCTTGCCATCTTTGAGCTGAGGTACATTTGAGCCTACTTCGAGCTCTTGAGGTTGCGTATGTGTTGAATTTTTGCTTAAAAATGTTCTTCTCTTCAAGAGGTATAAGGCTTAGCTTGTTTCATTGCTTTGGTAGCTTCTTTTCCTACTATTTTTCTACTTTTTTTGGGCTGTATAAACTCTGTATTTTTGGGCTGAAACTTGTGGTATGAGGCCTTAAAGGGTGAAGGGGTGGTTCACTTTTCTTTCTATCTTGCTTCTCTAGCCTTTACCCTTGTGTTTCCTACCTTTACAATATCGTTTTTTGAGCTTTTAAATACTGAATTTCAGAGTTATTTCAGTGGCTAAAAATATGTTTTAAAGTCCAAAATTAGAGGAGTTAGCCTCCCGTTCTTGTGTCTTGTTCACTAGCTTACATAGCTCCATGCTGTAGCTTACTATTCTAGCCTTTTTTTTTTGGTCTTAATTCCAGCATTTCTTTTTTCATGTTTTAAGACTATTTTAGGACTGTTGTAGGTGTTCATTGCATTTATGCTTTGTTTTGCATGCTTGTAGTTTAGTTGTCCTCATAGGTTTGGTGTTTTAGGTGTTAGCTACCAACCTATTTGAGTTGATAACATTTATTTCTTACTTTTCTTATTTGTGATAAACTCTAATCATCTCTGTAACCTCCCTCATTTCTTGGCTTTTTATTTGCTTTGAGAGTTGTTTCAAACCGATTGTTCTTGTAAGCTTGAGCTAGAGGTTGTCGTGCTTAATGGTTTAATACCTTTTAGGGGTTCATTATCAACGGCATGACATCTCTCTCATGCCTTAAACTAATCCTTGGTTTGACACTTCCCTCCTTTAGAGGACTTAATCTTCACCTTTGGACTTTATGAATTAAAGAATGGAAAGGTAATTAAAATGAAATAATAAAAACTTGGACTAAAATGATGCAAGATAATAACTTGGCTTGGGTTCAATCAGACGTTAATTGAACCCTTGAGTCTGGAGTCGTTTCATTCTCATTAGTGACGAAAACAGTTCAAGAGTCATTGTCAACCATTTCCCTTTATCATTCATAATAGGGAGGAGGTTTGAGAGTCTCTCTTTGAGCATTTATTGAAAGTGTACTCTTTGGTTCATAGGCCATCATGCAATGAAATTGCGTGGATTAATGGCTTGTGAATCAAGTTAACTACTCCTTTGAGCTGTCTTATGATAAGGAGGGGTAAAGCGTACAAACATCCCTCAAGAACACTCTATTTTTGCTCTGTTTGTCCTCTGTTGCCGCAAGAAGAGTTAAACTCTAGTGGACGGCCGACCACTTTTTCTAGCCGGCAGACCAACTTTTTGTAGACGGCAGGCTACGTTTGTGGTCGGCCGGCCACCACTTTTGGCTTGCCGGCCACCTTTGCAAAACCAAACAATGTCATTTTCTAGCAAAACAGAGCTGATTCTGAGATGAAAAAACATTGAAAATGTTCTACTATGCAACAGTGGCCTTTTTCGGGTGGAAATCCATGCATGCATGAGCATTCCTTGTTTACCAAGGCAGAGTAATTAGATTAGCTAGCTTACCACTTCCTTCACATTGTATTCATGTAATTAATTAATTAGTTAGTGCAATTAGTTAGTTAATTTGTTGTAATAATTAACTAGCTAGTTTAGTTGATTATTTTATTCAGTTTGTAATTCGTAGTAATTAGCTTAGCTAGTTAGTTTATTCGGATCCTCTTGCGTGAGGGCACAAATGTTGTAATAACGTGTATGTCTTCCAACCTATGTCTTTCTCCCATTTATTTACTTGTTTATGATGGTTAGTTTAGAAGCATCATGTTTCATTTAGCATCTCTCATGTTTGCATCCACTTGTATTGCATGCATTGAGGCTCGACGCATCATTCTAACTTGCATCGTTAGTTAAATGCCTCTTTGAATACGTGCTTAGACCGCATGCTATCAAATTGATTCATATGACATGTAGTAACCGAGCCTAGTAATTGCATATCGCATGCGTTCCATTAGTCATATTGCATTAGTTAGAATCATGCATTTTTCTAACTCTTTTGTTTATTTTGGCTTGGAGTACTAGGTGAGCTTTTACTTGCTTTAGCATATCGCATGAGTATGATTGTTACCATATCCAGCATGTTCACCACGAGGCTAACTGCTTAATTGATATAACTGTTTGAATGCCTGTGGATGAAAGCTAGTTGCTTAACTTGGGATAATTTGATTAAGGTCCATTTTAGCCCACTCTTTTTCGAGTGGCAAATTCACAAAACAATTTAAAATAAAATATGAAATCAAATGTTCCAATTCTTGCAAAAATTAGTCTATACTTGTGTGAGTCACATAGTAATATAGCTAATAATCAGAATAAGAGCATATAATGTAAATAAGAATCACATCATGATTAGTAGAGGCCGATCTTTGATCAGGCGAGCGAGGGTGCTCAATTCATGACCTTCCCCTCTCGTACCTAAGTTCCCAAGTTGAGACAATTTTGGTGACGATGGATACGTGGCCTTTGGCATGAGTCATGGGTTTCCTAAATTTTCTAAAAATATTTAGGTGGCGACTCTGTATCTGGCAAAGTAGTCTATTTTTGGCATTTTGATTCAAAATTGATTTTTCAAAAGATTTGCTGGATTTGGACTCTTTTGTGTTTATCTATTTCACATTGCACTTGTGGAATCAGATTCAGAACCACAGGAGTCCGAACAACAGGTCTTATTCGTCTTCCGAAAAGGGGGGCTATGAAAAGTCGAGCTACAGTTGTTCTTTGCATTGCATTTGCATTGGTGCTTTAACTCACTGTGTTTTCCATCTACTATTCCTAGACGGCTTGCCGAAGTCTTGCCTGAAAAGCTTGCCAAAAGGCTGGCCGATCGTGGGCTCTACCATGTTGGAAACACAACTCTCGGATTTAGATTACCGTCGTACTGCTTGATCCTCCTTTCAGTTCTCGGTGTTAGGTGTGAAGTGGGAGGCATATTAGGTAGTTTTGCCAAGGTACCCTTTTGACTAATCAGCCTAGCTGCATATAGTAAAGCCATAGTAATTGTTCCAACTTAGGATATGATGCTCACCTGTATGTAGGCTTTTATGAAACAACTTGCTTGAAGTAGTAAAAACCTTTGATCATGTCAAAATCAGGGTAACCATACTGTAACTTGCTTTTCGTGCTCCTTCCGGATACGATTAGCCCTATAGTTTGGACTCCTATGGTTCCGAATCCGATTTCACAAGTGCAATGTGAAATAGTGAAAACGCAAAAGTGTCCAAATCCGGCAAATCTTTTGGAAAATTGATTTTGAATCAAAATGCCAAAAATGGGCTGCATTGCCAGGTTATAGAGTTGCCACCGAAATATTTTTGAAAAATTTAGAAAACCAGAGACTCGTGCCAAAGGCCACTTATTCGTTATCACCAAGTGTGTCTCGGCTCGGGAACTTAGGTACGAGAGGGGAAGCTCATGAATTGAGCACCCTACTCGCCCAATCAAAAATCGACATCTACTAATTATGATGAAATTTTTATTTACATTATATGCCCTTGTTTCGATTATTAAGCTAATTTTACTATTTATTGCCCACAAGTATAGACTAATTTGCAAAATTTGGAACACTTTGATTTTGTGTTAACAAAGAGCTTTGCAAACGTGCCACTTGAAAAAGTGGGTTCAAATGCACATTTAATCAAAGCATTCTAAGTTAGCAATTTAGCCTTATCCACTACCGTTCAAACAAGTATATCGTTTAAGCATTTAGCCTCAAGGTAATCATGCTTGTCATGGCAACAATCACACGCATACAATATGCTAAAGTGATAAATGCTCATGTAGTACTCTAGGGCAAGCCAAACAAAGCAAAATAATTACAAAACATGCATGCCCCTAACTAATGCAAAATGACTAATGCAACACATGCAATATGCAATTAATAGGCTCGGTTACTAACATGGCATGTGAATCAATTTGATATCATGCGGCTAAAGCATGTTTTCAAAGAAGTAATAAAAAATAATGCCGTTAGAATAATGAACCCAGCATCTATTCATGCAAGACAGATGGATGCAAATCATGAAAAATGCTAAAAGACACATAATGTTCTATTCTATCCATCATATGCAAGTAAATAAAAGGATGAAAGAAATGGGGATTGGAAGACATACACATTATTACATATTTGCCCTTGCACAAGAGGGTCCAAATGAATGTCCTAGCTATTTACTACGAATTAACTAACTGTTACAATATCAAAAATAAATGAATTAACTATTCTAGCTAATTATTTACAAGTTGGAGCCAACTAATTAATTACAACACACTACTAACTAATTATTACAAACACAAAACTAATTGGTTCTCAATAATTAATTTATTACAAGTCAATTGCTAACATAATTAGCGGGCCCCGAAAAATGAAGGATGACTTATGCAAGCACATGGATTTCTCTCCCGAAAATGCCTCTGTTCTGTTGCCAGAGTACTCCTATTTGCAGAAAATACTTCTATTTTGTCACTGCCTCTGCTCTATTTTGCAGGGAAAAGAGACACTACCTGCCTAAAAAAGATGGCCGGCCGGATTCAAATGGTGGCCCGCTGGCCACTATTTTGGGTAATGCCCTGCTGTAGCAGAAAACAAACAGAACACAAACAGAGCATTTTCTGGGGATGTTTGTCCACCTTGCCTCTTCTTATCATCAAACAGATCAAATGAGGGGTAGGCTTGATTCACAAACCATTAATCGACACAAATTCATTGCATGATGATTTATCGGTCAAGGGACAAAAGTTTGATAAATGAACCTAAAAGACCAACAAAACCTGTCCATATCATGATATTGACCAAGGGAAATGGTTGACTTGATATTTTGAACCATAGTCATCACAAGAGAGTATGAAATGGCTCAAAACTCAATGGGTTCAATTAACGTCCGATTGAACCCCAATTTAATTTTATTATCTTGTTACCTCTTAGTTCAATTTTAATACCTCTTTTATTTACCTTTCCATTCATTAGACATTTTAGTCCAAAATGAAGATTAAGTCCACTGATGGAGAGAAGTGTCAAACAAGATGTTTTGGGCATGGGAGAGAGGTCATGTCTTTGGTAATGAACCTCCAAAGAGATTAAACCATTAAGCATGGCGTGACCTTTTTCTCAAGCTCAAACAACGCTCGGTTGAAATGATTCTCAAAACAAATAAAATGCCAAGAAAAGTGGGAGGGTGTAGAGATGATTAGAGGTGAACACAAGTGTGGCAAGCTTGAAATAAATGCTTTCAACTCAAATAGGTTGGTGTCTAATTTTCTTAGCCTCATGGTAATCATGCTTGTCATGGCAACATCACACACACACAATATGCTAAAGTGATAAATGCTCACGTAGCACTCTAGGGCAAGCCAAACAAAACAAAATAATTAGAAAACGTGCATGTCCGTAACTAATGCAAAATGACTAATGCAACACATGCAATATGCAATTAATAGGCTCGGTTACTAACATGGCATGTGAATCAATTTGATATCATGCGGCTAAAGCATGTTTTCAAAGAAGTAATAAAAAATAATGCCGTTAGAATAATGAACCCAGCATCTATTCATGCAAGACAGATGGATGCAAATCATGAAAAATGCTAAAAGACACATAATGTTCTATTCTATCCATCATATGCAAGTAAATAAAAGGATGAAAGAAATGGGGATTGGAAGACATACACATTATTACATATTTGCCCTTGCACAAGAGGGTCCAAATGAATGTCCTAGCTATTTACTACGAATTAACTAACTGTTACAATATCAAAAATAAATGAATTAACTATTCTAGCTAATTATTTACAAGTTGGAGCCAACTAATTAATTACAACACACTACTAACTAATTATTACAAACACAAAACTAATTGGTTCTCAATAATTAATTTATTACAAGTCAATTGCTAACATAATTAGCGGGCCCCGAAAAATGAAGGATGACTTATGCAAGCACATGGATTTCTCTCCCGAAAATGCCTCTGTTCTGTTGCCAGAGTACTCCTATTTGCAGAAAATACTTCTATTTTGTCACTGCCTCTGCTCTATTTTGCAGGGAAAAGAGACACTACCTGCCTAAAAAAGATGGCCGGCCGGATTGAAATGGTGGCCCGCTGGCCACTATTTTGGGTAATGCCCTGCTGTAGCAGAAAACAAACAGAACACAAACAGAGCATTTTCTGGGGATGTTTGTCCACCTTGCCTCTTCTTATCATCAAACAGATCAAATGAGGGGTAGGCTTGATTCACAAACCATTAATCGACACAAATTCATTGCATGATGATTTATCGGTCAAGGTTCAAAAGTTTGATAAATGAACCTAAAAGACCAACAAAACCTGTCCATATCATGATATTGACCAAGGGAAATGGTTGACTTGATATTTTGAACCATAGTCATCACAAGAGAGTATGAAATGGCTCAAAACTCAATGGGTTCAATTAACGTCCGATTGAACCCCAATTTAATTTTATTATCTTGTTACCTCTTAGTTCAATTTTAATACCTCTTTTATTTACCTTTCCATTCATTAGACATTTTAGTCCAAAATGAAGATTAAGTCCACTGATGGAGAGAAGTGTCAAACAAGATGTTTTGGGCATGGGAGAGAGGTCATGTCTTTGGTAATGAACCTCCAAAGAGATTAAACCATTAAGCATGGCGTGACCTTTTTCTCAAGCTCAAACAACGCTCGGTTGAAATGATTCTCAAAACAAATAAAATGCCAAGAAAAGTGGGAGGGTGTAGAGATGATTAGAGGTGAACACAAGTGTGGCAAGCTTGAAATAAATGCTTTCAACTCAAATAGGTTGGTGTCTAATTTTCTTAGCCTCATGGTAATCATGCTTGTCATGGCAACATCACACACACACAATATGCTAAAGTGATAAATGCTCACGTAGCACTCTAGGGCAAGCCAAACAAAACAAAATAATTAGAAAACGTGCATGTCCGTAACTAATGCAAAATGACTAATGCAACACATGCAATATGCAATTAATAGGCTCGGTTACTAACATGGCATGTGAATCAATTTGATATCATGCGGCTAAAGCATGTTTTCAAAGAAGTAATAAATAATAATGCTGTTAGAATAATGAACCGAGCATCTATTCATGCAAGATAGATGGATGCAAATCATGGAAAATGCTAAAAGAAACATAATGTTCTATTCTATCCATCATAAGCAAGTAAATAAAAAGGAGAAAGAAATGGGGATTGGAAGACCTACACATTATTACATATTTGCCCTTGCACAAGAGGGTCCAAATGAATGTCCTAGCTATTTACTACGAATTAACTAACTGTTACAATATCAAAAATAAATGAATTAACTATTCTAGCTAATTATTTACAAGTTGGAACCAACTAATTAATTACAACACACTACTAACTAATTATTACAAACACAAAAATAATTTGTTCTAAATAATTAATTTATTACAAGTCTATTGCTAACATAATTAGCGGCCCCGAAAAATGAAGGATGACTTATGCATGAACATGGATTTCTCTCCCGAAAATGCCTCTGTTCTGTTGCCAGAATACTCCTATTTGCAGAAGATACTTCTATTTTGCCACTGCTTTCGCTCTATTTTGCAGCGAAAAGAGACACTACCTAGCTGAAAAAGGTGGCCGGCCGGATTCAAATGGCGGCTAGCTGACCACTATTTTGGATATTGCCTTGCTGTAGTAGAAAACAAACAGAACACAAACAGAGCATTTTCTGGGATGTTTGTCCACCTTGCCTCTTCTTATCATCAAACAGATCGAATGAGGGGTAGGCTTGATTCACAAACCATTAATCGACCCAAATTCATTGCATGATGTTTTATGGGTCCAGGGACAAAAGTTTGATAAATGAACCTAAAAGACCAACAAAACCTGTCCCTATCATGATATTGATCAAGGGAAATGGTTGACTTGATATTTTGAACCATTGCCATCACAAGAAAGTATGAAATGGCTCAAAATTCAATGGGTTCAATTAACGTCCAAATTAAACCCCAATTTAATGTTATTATATTGTTACCTCTTAGTTCAATTTTGATACCTCTTTTATTTACCTTTCCATTCATTAGACATTTTAGTCCAAAATGAGGATTAAGTCCACTAACGGAGAGAAGTGTCAAACAACATGTTGTTTTGGGCATGGGAGAGAGGTCATGCCTTCGGTAATGAACCTCCAAAGAGATTAAACCATTAAGAATGGCGTGGCCTTTTTTCTCAAGCTTAAACAACGCTAGGTTGAAATAACTCTCAAAACAAATAAAATGCCAAGAAAAGAGGGAGGGTGCAGAGATGATGAAAGGTGAACACAAGTATGGCAAGCTTGAAATAAATGCTATCAACTCAAATAGGTTGGTGTCTAATTTGCTTAGCCTCGTGGTAATCATGCTTGTCAGGGCAACAATCACACACACAAACAATATGCTAAAACGATAAATGCTTACGTAGTACTCTAGGGCAAGCCAAACAAAGCAAAATAATTAGAAAATATGCATGCCCCTAACTAATGCAAAATGACTAATGCAACACATGCAATTTCCAACTAATAGGCTCGGTTACTAACATGGCATGTGAATCAATTTGATATCATGCGGCTAAAGCATGTTTTCAAAGAAGTAATAAATAATAATGTCGTTAGAATAATGAACCGAGCATCTATTAATGTAAGACAGATGGATTCAAATTAAGAAAAATGCTAAAAGAAGCATAATGTTCTAGTCCATCCATCATAAGCAAGTAAATAAAAGGGAGAAAGAAAAGGGGATTGGAAGACATACACATTATTACATATTTTCCCATGCACAAGAGGGTCCGAATGAATGTCCTAGCTATTTACTACGAATTAACAAACTGTTACAACATCAAAAATAAATGAATTAACTATTCTAGTTAATTATTTACAAGTTGGAGCCAACTAATTAATTACAACACACTACTAACTAATAATTAGAAACACAAAACTAATTTGTTCTGAATAATTAATTTATTACAAGTCTATTGCTAACGTAATTAGCGGGCCCCGGAAAATGAAGGATGACTTATGCATGAACATGGATTTCCCTCCCGAAAATGCCTCTGTTCTGTTGCCAGAATACTCCTATTTGCAGAAAATACTTCTATTTTGCCACTGCTTCCGCTCAATTTTGCAGGGAAAAGAGACACTACCTAGCTGAAAAAGGTGGCCGGCCGGATTCAAATGGCGGCCGGCTGACCACTATTTTGGGTATTGCCTTGCTGTAGTAGAAAACAAACAGAAGACAAACAGAGCATTTTCTGGAGATATTTGTCCACCTTGCCTCTTCTTATCATCAAACAGATCAAATGAGGGGTAGGCTTGATTCACAAACCATTAATCGACACAAATTCATTGCATGATGATTTATGGGTCAAGGGACAAAAGTTTGATAAATGAACCTAAAAGATCAACAAAACCTGTCCCTATCATGATATTGATCAAGGGAAATGGTTGACTTGATATTTTGAACCATTGTCATCACAAGAGAGTATGAAATGGCTCAAAACTCAATGGGTTCAATTAACGTCCGATTGAACCCCAATTTAATTTTATTATCTTGTTACCTCTTAGTTCCATTTTGATACCTCTTTTATTTACCTATCCATTCATTAGACATTTTAGTCCAAAATGAAGATTAAGTCCACTAATGGAGAGAAGTGTCAAACAAGATGTTGTTTTGGGCATGGAAGAGAGGTCATGCCTTTGGTAATGAACATCCAAAGAGATTAAACCATTAAGCATGGCGTGACCCTTTTCTCAAGCTTAAACAACGCTCGGTTGAAATTACTCTCAAAACAAATAAAATGCCAAGAAAAGAGGGAGGGTGCAGAGATGATTAGAGGTGAACACAAGTATGGCAAGCTTTAAATAAATGCTATCAACTTAAATAGGTTGGTGTCTAATTTGCTTAGCCTCATGGTAATCATGCTTGTCATAGCAACAATCACAGACACGCACAATATGTTAAAGTGATAAATGCTCACGTAGTACTCTAGGGCAAGCCAAACAAAGCAAAATAATTAGAAAACATGCATGCCCCTAACTAATGCAAAATGACTAATGCAACACACGCAATATGCAATTAATAGGGACGGTTACTAACAGGGCATGTGAATCAATTTGATATCATGCGGCTTAAGCATCTTTTCAAAGAAGTAATAAATAATAATGCCGATAGAATAATGAACTGAGCATCTATTCATGCAAGACAGATGGATGCAAATCATGGAAAATGCTAAAAGAAACATAATGTTCTATTCTATCCATCATAAGCAAGTAAATAAAAGGGAGAAAGAATTGTGGATTGGAAGACATACACATTATTACATATTTGCCCTTGCACAAGAGGGTCCGAATGAATATCCTAGCTATTTACTACGAATTAACTAACTATTACAATATCAAAAATAAATGAATTAACTATTCTGGGTAATTAGTTACAAGTTGGAACCAACTAATTAATTACAACACACTACTAACTGTAGACGTCCCCGAACGCCCCGGGAGGAACGAGTCCCGTTTTGTTCGATATTGGGGTCACTACAGCTTAGGACTCTCAAATTGTCACGGTTCTTAATCTGAACCAAAGAGTCCAAATCCGGCAAATCGTTTTGAGAAAACAGATTTTTAGAAAAGAAGTGCCAAACATGGACTGCTTTGCCAGATACAGAGTCGCCACCTAAATATTTTATTTTTGGGAAATTTAGGAAACCCTGACTCGTTGCCTAAGGCCACGTGTCCGTCATCACCAAAGTTGCCTCGGCTCGGGAACTTGGGTACGATTGGGGAAGGTCACTTCGTGAGCACCCCCGCTCGCCCGATCAAAGATTGGCCTCTACTAACCATGATATCTATTTTTGAAAACATTATGTGTTCTTATTCCAGTTATTAGCCTAGATTTACTATGTGATGTGCACAACATACAAGTATAAACTGGGTCGCCTGAATTGGAACAAAACATTTCATGTTTGTTTTTGAAAGATGGTTTGCTACTCGCAAGTAGGCTTAAAATGCAGATTTTGCCACCCTCGGGTGGGCTTAGAAAAGATGGTTTTGCCACTATCTAGTGGGCTTAAAACACACACTTGATGAATTGTTCCAATTCAAATAACCCAACCTTCACCCACAGCCATTCAGGAAGTTATATCACATAAGCAATTAGCCTCATGGTAAGCATGCTATTCATGGCAGTCACTCACATGCATGCAAGGATGCTAAAGCATAAAAACTTACCGAGTACTCCAAGCCAAAACAGAAACTAATTAGAAATCTATGCATGATCCTAATTATACAGAAATGCCTAATGCAACACATGCAAAAGTGCACCTGTAGCAGGCTCGGCTATTCTAAGATGGCATATGATGATGCTACAGCTAACATGTATTCAACTTGGAATTGAAATACAAATGCAGTTAGTATGATGCGCCGAGCCCGGTGCATGCAAAACAGATGAATAAATGCAAACATGCTATCATACCGTATGCTAATTGAAATATGCCCTAATCTAACCATTATAAGCTGGTAAATAAAAGGGAGAAAGACGTGGGGTTGGAAGACATGCATCACACACACGCACACTTATTACAATTATGCCCTCGCACAGAGGGTCTGAAAGAATAATACAGTCCCGAATAATACAGTCCAAATATATACAAATTCCTAATTAATTTACAAATTAACTAAGAAAAGTAACAAACTGGCATGCAAGCCAGGGACTGCCTTGACTCTTCTCCGGATGATGTATGTTTGGGCTGCCTTGCGCGGAAATCCACTGGGATGCCCCAATTAGCCTCTGTTTTGCAATTATTCTTGAAAAGCGCGCCAAGCTCTGGGAGACTCCTGATTCTTGATTTGCTGCAACAGAGAGCAGGAGAGGGGCATAGCAATGTATTTTCACAAATGTATGCATGCCTCGATCCTCGTGCCACCAATCACGCATCTCGATGCATGATGGCCGAGGAGCCAAATTGTGCAACTCAATATAGAATGAATGCACATGAAAACAAAACAAAACGTAGACTCCATCATGGATAATCCGGAGTGTCGGCGACTGGGAATTGAGACACGTTCCGTCACTTGGAGTACGAAACGTACCTCGTTTCCCGTGCTCGGGCTAACTCCTATCCCAAGCACAATGCAATATGCATGACATGCATGAAATGCAACTAACATACAACCTAGCATGCACAATGCTATGAAATGGCATACACGATGCACGAGATAACATGGCATACACAATGCGCTAACATACAACCTAGCATACGCAATGCTATGAAATGAAATGGCATACACAATGCACAATGGACTTACACCAACATGAGTGAACCTCAGCCACACTCACATAGGGGGCCATAAGATGAAAATGAGACAACTCGAAATGCGTGCACACATGCACGCAAACCGAAGACCGAACCTAAGGCACGAAATGCCACTCTAATGAGACATGGCAAGGCATGGAATATGGCATGCAAACATGCAAATTTCAGCGCTAAAATATGACCCAAAACAGTCCCGAATCATGACAATATAGCACCCGATGCATGAAATAGTCCCGAAATGCAAGATTAAGCGCATGAAATGACTTGTAGCTACATCAAGCATGCATTATTTGATCATGACATGTGAAGAAAGATTCAAGGAAGCCCCAAAACAAGCATGCTTACAGTTTTAAGCAGGGCCAAAAAATGAACACAAATAGGGAAAAACTAGCATGCAAAAATGGCCCTAAATGTGAGATAAAGAAGCAAGTCATGCCTGCTGACCTTAAACAGGGAAGGGCCCTTCAACAATGTTGAAGAGGGACCCAAAACATGGAATTTTCCAGTTGGTGGCCAGACCCAAAACAGTGTACAAAAATGCTCAAAATGCTATGCAAAATAAGGCCAAAAAGAGAGTTATAACACAAAGTATAAAAAGGATGCCTGAAACAATGAAAGACCCTTAATGAAACATGAAGAGGGGGTCAAAACAAGGCTGTTTTCAGTTCGGACCAGAGTCCAAAAACAGAAGTACAGGAGGCTAATAAATCATGCAAAAATGGAGCCAAAAGAGAGATATAAAGGCAAGTGATAAATGAAAGCCTCAAAAAGCAATGAGCCCTTCAACAATGTTGAACAAGGGCTCAAACTAAGCCACTTTTCAGTTCATGACAGAGCTCAAAACAGTTTATACATAAGCCAAAAATACTACACAAGAAGATGGCATACAAGGGAGATAATGAAGCAAGTGCAACAAGGAGACCTCAAAAAGGTAAATACCCTTAAAAAAATGAAAAATAGCTCAAAATAAGCCTAGTTCCAGTTAGGGTCAGAGCCCAAAACAGCAAGCAAGTATGGCTTATAAAGGATACAAAAACAAGCTAAAAAGAGAGAAAATGGTGCTCACCCTTGAAGACTATGCCTTGACAGCTCCTTGGCTTGAGTTGCAGCACTCCTAGGCTCTGAAGAACAACCTCCAGCTACTGGAATGGTGGATGGAAGGGTGGGGCTAGGTGGTGGTGTAGAAAAGGGTGTAGGACTTGAGAGTTTGGAGGGTTGAAGTGAGGGAGAGGAAGGTGTATGTATGCAAAGCTCTTAGATCATTTTTCCAACCTCTAAACCAGAACTGGGAGGCTGGTTATATAGGCAAGAGAAGGAGAAAAAGGGGGGGGGGGAAATGGAGGGAAAACAAACAAGTTTCCCCCCAAAAATGCAGCCCCCCCGGATACACAATCTGGAGGGAAAACATAATATACAGTTGTAAGGAACAGGGTGCAAGGATCATGACCGGCCAGCTATCTAGGTTGCAGGTGGCCGGCCAGCTACCTCCCATGGCCGGCCAGCCAAGGGTCAAAAGGTTCAATGAGAATTAGTGGCCGGCCACTCCAAAAAGAGAGCCTCTAATGTGTGCACAACACAACCCTGTGGTTAAACACTGGAAATAGTGAACCAAGAGAGAGAACAACCCACTTTTCAAAGGGGTTCAAAAGGTTCAACAACAATTACTGGCCGGCCACCAAATATTGGTGGCCTCCCAAATGTGCACATCACAAATATGGGGTTTAGGGTGCAAGAAAATGGCCCAAGGGTGGTCAACATTGGCTTTGAAGTGAGAAAAAACGGGCGACGGAGGGCGATGGAGGAATAAAACTGGTTGTCTGAACAATTACTGGCCTCCCACCCTTCTACGGCCTTCTCACCAATGAAACAGAGGTCCCTGCCAAAAACGAACCAAAACCGATGCAAAATGAAGGTTCGGGGGTCGAAACGCGCAGCCCGAGGCCCCGAAAACTGGCCGTTAGGCACCGGGAGTGGTGTTCGACCACGAAGCTGATCTCTCGGACCACAGTGTCCCTCAAAAGGAAGCAAATAAGATGTATGCCAAAAACCGGGGCAAACGGAGGTGGTTAAGCGGTCCCAACCCGAGGCACACGGCCAACGGCTCCGAAAAAAAATCGAAAATCGGGCTCCAAACGGGCGAAATGGCCTACGACCATGAAACGTAGCCTACGGGCACTGAGAGATGATCTACGAGACCTCTCCCTCCCTTCGGGAAGAGAAAACGGAGAAAACGGAGCCTGGTTCGCAAACCGAGGCAAAGCACAAAAGAGCCCGGAAGTCCGGAGGCAAGGCTCGCAGTCGAGACTCTGAAACTTCTGAACGAGCACAATATGCAACATCACCAAGCGCTCAATCGGTGACGTCTGAGTCTTAAGGTCGGTCAAAAATGGGGTGTCTACAGTTGCCCCTCTTTGACAGAACTCGAAAGTCATAAGTGACGGGAGTGAATGTTAAAGCCCAGAGACGACCCATTTTCAACAAGGCCGAAGACTTAGACAAACATACAAAATAGCACAGATGTGCCCGCAGGCATGCCCACAGGCAGGGGCAAAATGCAACTGATAATGCAAGAAGCCGAAGGTACCTCAATGATCGTGAAAATGCAACAAGCTGTAATGAAGCAAGTATTTCGCAAATAGATGCAACAGTTTTAAGCAAGAATGCAAAGCAACAACTATATTTCATGCAGTCAAGAATGCTGAGAATTATTCAGTCCTCGCCACGTCTCACACGGAGAAGATACGATACCTGCGCGATTCGTCTGGTCGCACCAGCCCCAAATGAACCGTACATACAATATCGTTCCTGCAAAAGAAACTCAACAAGCACAACATATCTAACATCATACGTTTAATGTGATATCGAATGCAGACAATCATGGTGTTGATAGAAAAGTGCATCGCAATGCGGGAAGAAACGCGCGTTTTGGCGAGGGCGACTCGATCGTGGCCCCCGGTCCACTTCCCAGAGAGGTTACAACATATTAAGAAGGATATACTTCACTTTTGATGAGCAAACGATGAGATATGCATTGAAAGTTGAAGCTGAAGTTCCGGCGGAGCGATTTCACGACAGAAAGTGCACTTCTCTTGTACTTTTTCAGGTCTCGGGGACTCCAATCCTCCTCAAAATTTGCAGGGACCTTGGAGGGCATGTGGGGAACACCACCGGCCAGTTTTATTGGGAGAGGGAGGTCACCGGCTAGTTATTGAAAAGTAAATGGCCGTCCTGCCAGAAAAAGTGGCCGGCCGGCCATTTTGCCTAATCCGGGGGCAGTTTTGTCTTTTCGGCCTCTTTTCTTTAAATACATCCACCCAAACACTTCGGGCTCATAAGTGTAGCTCCGAAATCTTCTTCTCTAGCTTCCCAAACCATTTTCTTCCTCTGATCTGTGCCCCATACGCGTTTTCCAACGTCCCGCGCAAGTTGTTTTCGCGAAATCTTTTAGTTTCAAGCACTTTGAACCGATTAAATTTTGGTTTCGGGGCTTCTTTTCTCATTTTCGCCACTTGAGGTGAGTTTGTCTCAATATTTGGAAGATTTTCTCAGGAGTTGACTTTTGTTGACTTTTTCATTTCCCGAGAGTTGACTTTTGTTGACTTTTTCCAATTTCGGCTCATTTTTGCTCATTTTTGCCCCTTTTTGCAGATTTCTCGAAATGGCGGGTCAATTTCCCCACAGCGGAGGTTCTCCAAGCACCGGAGGCGAGCCTGACATCATGTCTCTGCCTCCGAGGGTTCGCCCCTTCATACCCGAGAGGTATGACCCACCAGTACACGTCCTTCCGCGAGCTGTTTTTCATCATTTCACCGAGTTCGACGAGCGAGCACCCGGAGATCTCCTCCTACGGGAGCCTGAGTATCATCTCTCCCATGAGGCGCGAGAGGTATTTACTCCGTTTTTACCTTTTCTGTAACGCATTATGAATTTTTCTTGTATTCTGTTTGCACTCCGAACGCACGGTTCAATCACTTGAATTTCTGAACACTCAGCCCATAAATTGATTGTGAACACACAGCACACACCGGTTGAGGGTTGAACACGCAGCTCACTCACTGATTTTCTGGACACACAGCCCAAATTGAAGGTGAACACGCAGCCCACACACTGATTTTCTAAACACACAGTCCAAATTGAAGGTGCACACCCAGCTCACACTGATTGAGAGTTGAACACGCAGCCCAAACATTAGTTTTATGAACACACAGCTCAAATTGATGGTGAACACGCAACACACACTAATTGAGAGTTGAACACGCAGCCCAAACACTAGTTTTCTGAACACACAACCCAGATTGAAGGTGAACACACAACACACACTAATTGAGAGTTGAACACGCAGCCCAAATACTAGTTTTCTGAACACACAGCCCAGATTGAAGGTGAACACACAACACACACTAATTGAGAGTTGAACACGTAGCCCAAATACTAGTTTTCTGAACACACAGCCCAAATTGATTGTGAACACGCAGCCCACACTGATTGAGAGTTGAACACGCAGCCCAAACACTAGTTTTCTGAACACACAGCCCAAATTGAAGGTGAACACACAGCACACACTAATTGAGAGTTGAACACGCAGCCCAAATACTAGTTTTCTGAACACACAGCCCAGATTGAAGGTGAACACACAGCACACACTAATTGAGAGTTGAACACGCAGCCCAAACACTGGTTTTCTGAACACACAGCCCAAATTGATTGTGAACACGCAGCCCACACCGATTGAGAGTTGAACACGCAGCCCAAATACTAGTTTTCTGAACACACAGCCCAAATTGATTGTGAACACGTAGCCCACACTGATTGAGAGTTGAACACGCAGCCCAAACACTAGTTTTCTGAACACACAGCCCAAATTGATTATGAACACGCAGCCCACACTGATTTTCTGAACACACAGTCCAAAACACTGATATTCTGAGCACATAGCCCAATTGATGGTGAACACGCAGCCCACTTACTTTACTTTGCACGCAGCCTATTCATTTTATTTGCACGCAGCTTATTCATTTCATTTGCACGCAGCTCATTCATTTTATTTGCACGCAGCTCATTCATTTTATGCTGAAACACCTATTCATTCTGAATGCAGGTGACTTCTCGCAATGTGCGGGGGTATGGCTCTGCTGGGGCGAGAGACTGGTATGCCGAGCTCCCGGAGGCTGTCCGGGATTTGGTTGACTTGATGGGGTTTGGGCCCTTCTGTACTGGGCTATCCCGTTGTCCTGCCAGGAGGACACTGATGGCCGCCCTGGTGGAGAGATGGTGGGACACCACCAACTCTTTCCATTTCTCTACCACTGGGGACATGACTATGACCCCTTTTGACTTCGCTGTATTGACCGGTCTTGATGTGGGAGGCTGGGCGATCCCATATGATGAGGACATGGGCGAGTGGGAGGTCGCTTGGTTATATCTGCTGGGGGCTCGCCCGCCTGTTGACAGAGCTTCGGGGAGAGTCCGATATACCTGGTTCTCTTCCCACTTTCGGCGGGTGGAGATGGAGCCCGGGACTCCTGATGAAGCGGCACAGTATGCACGCGGCTTCCTGATGTTCCTCTTCGGGACCACTCTGTTTGCTGATAGAGGGAACACTGTTGGGCTCTATCTGCTGAGTGCTTTGGTGGACCTATCACAGGTCAGGCGATATGACTGGGGTGGTGCCGGCTTGGCCACCCTTTATTGCTACATGAGCGCGACCTCACGCGGACGGGGGGACTTACTTGGCGGCTATTGGAGAGCCTGGGAGGTACTTTCTGCCCTCTTGATTTACATTTCTACTCCTCATTACTTGCACATTGCACACACGGCGCACTTTATACTCTGTACCGTGCATTTTGCCCTCAGCATTTCACATTCTGCTTTGTTTTCTACAGCTGTGGGTCTATGTATATTTCCCGACATTCGCCCCGGAGTTGATGGTAGCGGGACTTCTCATGACCCCGTACTCACTTGTGTTTGAGGGCCGGCACCGGCCAAGACCTCGGGAGTCTCTCCTTTACCTGCGATAGTATTTCGACACGGTGCGCTCATCAGAGGTACTTCAGAACTCTCAGTTCTTTCTGTTTTCATATTTGATTTGTCCTGTACATCTTCGATTTCTGTTTGGTTTATGCACCTGTTATCTGCAGATTACATGGCAGCCCTGGGCGCCCTTAGGTAAGGGTCTCCGATTCCAGTTTGCCGGAGGGTGGGGTGCCTCCCGGTACAGGCTCCTGTTCGAAGGGCCGGTTGGTAGGGCCTTTTTCTGGGGGAGCGATTTTTGCGTCAGGTCTGGGGTTACACTTCTCAGGACCCTCCCTCAGCACCCCCAGTCGATATGCGGATTGCTGATGTGCTCATTTCCCGGGATGTTGTTAATGCAATGCTGGGCACTGATGCTCTGCTATATCTTGAGGAGGGGGATTACGCCACTTACCGTCACACATACCTGATGCCTCCATTGACGGGAGTTTGCACTCCGATGATGAGACTTGCTGGTATGCCATCTTC
Organism: Camellia sinensis; assembly: GCF_055761805.1. Classification (NCBI taxonomy): domain Eukaryota; kingdom Viridiplantae; phylum Streptophyta; class Magnoliopsida; order Ericales; family Theaceae; genus Camellia; species Camellia sinensis. Next base: position 97,649,806 of record NC_138971.1, on the reverse strand, counting down.
AAGCCAGGCCCGGGCTCGGGCTGCAGACGCCCCTTCCACCAACAGGGCTGGTACATCTAGAGGTGGGGGTAGATTGGTTCCCCCGATTCCTCCGACTTTTCCTCATCCTGGGTGGCTGGACATGCTGACCGAGTTGACAGGATGGTGGTTCGGGGCTTCCTACACGATTCCGATAGAGCCTCCCATGCCTGACCATCGATACGTCATTGATCCCGACTCACCGCCGGTATGCCCCACTGTTTTTCATCTGTCATTCAAAAACTTTAGACATTCCTTTATTCACTGATGATTATGAGCTCGTATCTGCAGCCACCCAGAGAGTACATGGAGGGGGTGATCGGATTGGTGGCCTCACTTGAGGGCATGGTCTTGCGGAGAGAGGCGCAGCTGTCCGTCATGGGTTTCCAGGTACTCTTTAGTTTTCTGGCACTTATCATACTTCTGATGATATGCTGATTTCTACTGCATTGATAGGCTACTTGTGTAGAGCACATCTGACACACACCTCATTTATACACTGTGTTTATATGTACCCGCTTCATGTAGTTTTCTCGCATCTGCATCTGATGTACATATTTAGACTGATGTATTTGAATTGAACCTTTATTTTTAGATGCCCCCAGTATATGATCAGCTGCAGGCCAGGCCACCTGGGCCTTCTCGAGGAGCTGGGCCATCTGGGCCTTTTCATGGGGCTGGGCCATCCAGACCTTTTCACGAAGCTGGGCCATCCAGGCCTTTCCGAGGAGCTGGGCCATCCAGGCCTTTTCGAGGGGAGGGGTCGTCTCGTAGACGCAGAGCACATATTGTGGAGGAGGAGCCTGGTGAGGATGAGGAGGAAGAGGTTGCAGACCGTCAGTCGGAGACATCTGCTGATGGAGAGAACGGCTCCGGCCTTGGTTCTGGGAGTGGAGGCGAGGCTGAGGGGGATCCCGAGGATGACGGCTCCGATTTAGATGATGGCGATGGTGATGGTGGCGGAGAGTCTATTCCGCAGAAGAGGACGAAGAGGGCCACTTATTACTGCTCTTGAGAGCACAGATGCGTCTGTTCTCTGTTTTATTTATCTTTTTGCTAATAGTTGTAGCACATTGTACATTATCGGGCAGTTTTATTCTCTGTAAAACTTGTGCCTTAGTCTGTAAAATGTTGTAACAAACGAGGCAAGATGGAATGAAACAGCTTTTGAAAAAAGTGTTGTATTTTAAACTTTTAGCATCATATCGCATCATTTTGCACCATAATGAGATTGAATGGAAATGTGCATTGTGCATTTTGCCCAGTCAGGTAGTGAACCGACGCAACAACTTAACTTTCTAAGATATAACAAAACCTTAACAAGTTTACAACTCGATAAGCAAAACACAATAATGTTGACAACTCGATAAACAAGTCTCAATCAAAAAAAGCTTAAACAAAGAGTAACAACTCAAAAGCACGAAACACGACAGCTCGACAAACAACTCGATAAGCAAAACGACAACTCGATAAACAACACAACAACTCGATAAACAAAACTTAACAGAACGAAGTGTACTTCGGACGATCTGGCCAATGGAACGCATCCGAAACAGAGGGTAGTAGAGGCCTTCGACACATCCGTTGCATGGGAATGCTTGAAACTTTCTCTCGGAGGGTAAAACAGGGCCAAAGGCACACATTGGAGCATGGCCGGCCAGATTTATTGCAGAGGGGGGGGCCACCGGCCAGCTTTTGAAAAAGGAAATGGCCGGCCTGCCAGAAAAGGTGGCCGGCCGGCCATTTAGCTTAGCAACCGCCCAATTTTTGACACTTGTCCTCCGAATAGTGTCTTTTCCTCTTTAAAAGCCTTAGCTCCGTGGTTCATTCAATTCACCTTAGTTTTGCACCAAAAATGGAGGCGTTTCTCGTTGAAAATCTCGCAGCTTGGATCACTTCTCTAGATGGTTCGGAAAAGCTGAACTTCCGGGGTTTCGGCTTGAATGCACTGTTCACGCTAAGTCGCACTCCGCTGCACCTTCCTTTCCTCCATGCCGCGACAAGGTTTTGGAACCCGGTGACGCATGCCTTTAGCTTTGGCGGGCAAGAGGTATGTCCGACTTTTGAAGATTTTCAAGTTTTGATGGAATCTGAAAGTCATGAAGAGATTTTGCCCCAGTTTCGCTTTGGCCACGCCCAAGCTTTAGGGCGAATGTGTGGACTCACCGCACACGACGCTCGGTCACTGATTTGTAATGGGGAACTGGATATCCTCGGTCTGATTCATCGCTTTTCTGACGCCGGTGACCGCAGCAACCATTATTGGCAAGGTTTCCGGCAACACGCCCTTTGCTTGTGCTTGTTGTCTCACTTTTTGCTTTCCCCGGGCTTTGGCGGATCTAGCATTCGTCCGATTGAAGTTGCTCAAGGCTTGAGAGAAGGAAAGAGCTGCATTGCCATGACCTTGGCTGAGACGCTGATGGGCTTGGATGCTCCCCATCGCCGGGAGACGACTAGATTTGCTGGGAGTCCACTACTACTACAGGTAATGTTTCCTACCCAATCTTACGTATGTATTTGTTCACATCACTCGGCCCTCAAGCTCGATTTTTCTCACAAAACCCTTGTCTTACTTTTCTCTCATCGTACACCTCTCTATTCTTTATTCTCTCATTTTCGTCCCTCCCCAGGTATGGTTAATGGACAAATTGCAGGTTCTGGACTCTTGCCCGGCCTACTCAGCTCGAGGCTATTTCTTTCGAAAGCGCCTAGTCAATGCCCCTGATGAAGGGTGGTGGTTTGACTGGATGTGCAATTTGTCCGCAGATCTCATTGCTTGGCGTTGTCCTTGGCTCAATCTCCCGGCAATGAGCTATAGCATGTCCCGGCTGATCGGGATCCAGCTGATTGGTTTGACCCATTGCGTGTTCTACTTTCCGTTCCGGTTCTTGCGCCAGTTCGGTCATCATCAGATTTGCCCACCAGAGGGGATTAAGTACCCGGCTGCTTTCCCGGTCTGAGGTGCACAGCTTGCCTGATATGCCGCAGCATGGAGGACTAGAGAACTCCTGGCTCCTGCTCCCACTTTTAATTGCACTTTGTCTGACGAATGCTTGGATTGGCTCAACGAAGAGGCACAGGTTGGGCCTAGCTTGGCGTCAGAGGCTTCGATCAGCTCTGGGAGGGGCCGCAGGGATACTTGACTTGACTATGCCTGTAGACGCGCCCGTGAGGGGCCTCGCTACTACAGCTCGGACTCGATTTGTGTCGCGGTTCTTAATCTGAACCAAAGAGTCCAAATCTGGCAAATCGTTTTGAGAAACAGATTTTTGAAAAAGTAGTGCCAAACATGGACTGCTTTGCCAGATACAGAGTCGCCACCTAAATATTTTTTAATGGGAAAATTTAGGAAACCCTGACTCGGTGCCGAAGGCCACATGTCCGTCATCACCGGAGTTGTCTCGGCTCGGGAGCTTGGGTACGATCGGGGAAGGTCAGCTATGAGCACCCCCTTTCGCCCGGTCCGAAGACCGGCCTCTACTAACTGTGATATCCGTTTTTGAAAACTTTATGTATTCTTAAACCAATTGTTAGCCTAGAATTACTATGCTATGCGCGCAGCAAACAAGTATAGACTAGATTGCCTAATTTGAAATAAGCATTGCATATCCGTTTTGTTTCGAAAAGATGTTTTGAAATTTGCTACTCGCAAGTAGGCTAAAACACGGATTTCAACGAGTTTTCCCAACTCAAGCAACCCAACCTCCACCCACAGGCATTCAATCAGTTTATCAGATAAGCATTTAGCCACATGGCAAGCATACTGTCATGGCAACACTCACACGCATGCGGGATGCTAAAGCAAAAATACTTACATCGTACTCCGTGCCAAAACAGTAAACTAGTTAGCAAACATGCATGTCCTAGTTCATGTTAAAAATGGCTAATGCATCACATGCAAAATGCAATCTAAACAGGCTCGGCTAACCCTAAAATGGCATATGAAATGCTACAAGTAACATGTATTCAATTTGGAATTGAAAAGTACAATGTAGTTTGTATGATGTACCGAGCCCGGTGCATGTCAACAAATGCATGAATGCACGCATGCATAGCATAGGGTATGCTAAAATAAATGTTCCCTAACCTACCATCATAAGCAGGTAAATAAAAGGGAAGAAAGAAGTGGGGTTGGAAGACATGCACACCACCCACACACACATATTACAGATTTGCCCTCACTCGGAGGGACCGAATAAATATTACAAATTAATTAACTACGCAAGCTAATTAAATATTACAAATTGCCTAATTTAATTAACAAATTAAAATAGACTAAGAAAAGCAGTAAACACCTCGGGAAACGCGCCGCCATGCATAGGCTGCCTCTGTTTTCTTTCCTTCACTCCTCTGGAGGCTGTCAAAACCTCAGGACTGCATCTCTAGACACTGGGGAGTGCCACCGGCTGAGTGGAATTACCACCGGCAGTGGTGTGTGGCCATTGGCACAAAATGAAGCTATCGGCAGAGAAAAGATTGCCGGCCGGCACCTTACACTGCCGGTCGGCAAAGAAAGCCTACAGAACCTGCAACTCACAGCAAGAGGGCAAGGCAAAGCATGGCAGCACAATTCAAGGCATGTATGCACCAAACATGTCCCTTATCATGATAATGACTCAAAGGGGCATGTGCCTCGATTCTCGGACCACTAATCACGCATTTCCATGCATGATGGCCCAAAGAACCAAGTATGCAACTTTGGTTTCAAATGCAATGCAAACCAATCAAACAAACAAGGCCCTATTCCTATCACCCATTCAAGGAACAAGGCATGCATGCAAGATGCAATGCAACCTAGGCATACAAGCTAGGAATGCAACATGACATGGCAAGGCACTCATGCAAGCATGCAAGCATACATATGGCAATGCGAATAGATGGGAAGATGGACTTAAACATGAATTAGGCAACTCTAAAATAGGCCTAAAACAGTAGCCATAATGACCAAAACAAGAAGCCAAAACACATGCACACACACACATGATGGAAGGCCTACACTTAGGCACAAATTAAACAACCCTCAAGCACACTTGAAAGGGACAAACATGAGCAAGTATCATGCAACATAAGTATTGAAATCATGTCATGAAATGATGCCAAATTATGCTAGACAAGACAAGCAAATGCATGCAAACATGGTCCAAGTGCTCAAAGCAAACCAATGGGGCATTGAACTACCCTTAGTGAGACCAAACATGGCATGAGTTTGTTGACCAAAAACAGAGTTTTGGGACATTAATACAAGGCCCAAGGACCACTTAGATGGCATCTAAATGACTCCAAAACAAAGGCATGCACAAACACCAAAACATGGAGCATTGCTACACAAGCTTCCAAAGCATTAAAGAGGCATGCAAGGCAATCAAACAAACATGGAAATGGGACTGAAATGGCATGTAGGATGATCCCAAATCACCAAAACAATGCAAAGATGTCATGCTACACATGCACATACTCAAGGCCAACAAGCCTAAATACAAAGGAGCTATATAATGCATGCCAAAATCAACCCAAATACTTATGGACAGATCTAAAACATGTCAAAATAAGCACAAAATCTTCACAAGACCAAGCCTAAAACATGCTCCAATTAAGGCTAACAACCTAAGACATGTTAAGGCATAAACAAGGCATTACAAGGTAACTATGCTAAGCATGCATGGAGTACCAAAACCAACTTAAAATCATGTTATATTATGGATATATAAGCATGAAAAACAACCTAAACATGCTCAACACACACTCAAGCATAATGCTCTCTCAAGAGGCCAAAATATGTCCTTTTCAAGGACAACAAGGAGAGGGGGTGTCCCTCTCCTTCTTGGGACTTCAAGGCATCATCTTCACCACTGAAATCCCTCAAGATTTCAGTGGTGAAGAGACCCCAACACCAAAATCCCGGAGCTAGCACAAAATGGTCCAAAATGAGGCCTTTCAAAGCCTAAGGGGGATCAACAACCCTCAAACCAAGAAACACTCTTAATAAACAATAAAGAGGGCCTAAAAACAGAACTTTTTTATGTTATACAATAAGCACAAAAATAGCTCTAAGATAGGTATAAAATCAATACAAAAATGGGGGAAAATGGAACTAGATTCTCACCCTTGATGACCCCTTTACAAATGGTGCTCCAATGGCCTCCTTTAGCTTGAATCCAACACCAAAACTTCAAAACAAACCCTTTAGAACCCCAGCTCGAAGAGGAAGGTGAAACACTAGGTGTTTGTGTGCAATAGTAAGACACAAAGCACCTAGTGAACAAATGAGAGGGAAAGAGAGATAGAAAATGTATCTCACTCAAACCCTAGAACAAGAGCTCAACAATGGCTATTCTTGCTCTCAAAATATCTCTCTCTCTAACCTAAGTCCTCCTCTCTTTTTGCCCTAGAGAGAGCTTCTCTCTATATTGTCTTGTAAAGCTTACAAGACCAAGACAAGATTTACAAGAGGGAGATCCCTCCACACACGTGTATGGAGGGATGCAAAAGTAAGATAGCTGTCTAAAAATATCTGCAAAAGCAGATGAACAGCAATCGGCCGGCCAAAAATGCCATCTTGGCCAAAAAGAGTGCCGGCCGGCACTAAATAGTGCTGACCGGCAACAAAAGGTGCCGGCCGGCAAACTACATTGCCGGTGGCAGCAAACACCAGCCGGTGGCATCTAGCCAATGCCGGTGGTGGGTGGGGATGGTCTACAAGCCCTACCCTGCCCTTCAAAGGCAAGATACAAGTGTTTGGTGCAAAACCAGACACTAAACGGTCAAGTTCGGAGGTCCTGAGGCAAGGCGCGCGAGCCGAGACCTCCGGGAACTCCAAACGAACACAAACATGGATAATCACCGAGTGTTCAAACGGTGACGTCCAAGTCTTGAGGACGGTCAAAAATGGGGTGTCTACAATGCCCCGGATTTATTGCTTTATTAGTCCTTTCAAGTTTTCTTTATGAATGTGATAAAAAGCAACTTCGATTGTATGCAAGAGCAGGAGAACTCTGTTTTGAAATCAATGAAATTGAAGGTTGTGGTACTGAAAAATTTTCGCTTTGGTCCAAAAATGGTCTTAGTTGTAAAGAGATTAATTTGAACAAAGTTAACTTTTATTAAAACTTTTCAAAACCATTTTCGATATGGATCAGAACTGGACACGCCTAAGATCTGTCACTGAGATGCACAACCCCAGATCCCTACAACTGGAAAGTTGCCCCTAGTTTGAAGAGTACCGCGACACTGCATGGCAACGGAAAGTTGCCCCTAGTCTGAATAGCGCTGCACCGTCGTGGCAACGGAAAGTTGCCCCTAGTCTGAATAGCACTGTACCGGAGATCGCGATAAAAGCCGATAGACAAAGATGACCGAGATGGTCAAAATGGACAAAGTTGATCGGGGAAAAGTTTATGGCTGAACTTCAAGGTGAAGTTGCCTACGTATCCCAAAGATGGGAATCAAGCCTTACGTAGTTCAGGCTTAGGTTCACTCGGGTATTTTCACTCTCCTTTTATGCTCTAACTTTTGCCAAGGTCGCCCTTTGCGGGTTTTCAACCTTGCGAGCTTAGTTTTTATATTTTCCAATTTTTTGTGCTCTAACTTTTGCCTAGGTCGCCCTTTCGGGTTTTCGGCCTAGCGAGCCTCTCAAGGGTAATATTTCTTCAACTTGTCCATATTGATCGGTTGGGAGAACTCTAGGCCATCTAGATCCATCAGAACCCAAGCTCCACCTGACCAGATAGGTTTGATGATGTAGGGACCAGTCCAATTGGGTTTGAACTTGCCCCTTGGGTCGTGGATGGGAGCTCGATTGTCCTTAAGCACCAAATCTTATTCTTTTAGATTCCTGGACTTAACCTTCTTGTTGAAAGCCCGGGCAATTCTACGCTGATAGCCTTGAATATGGTACAGTGCTTTCAGTCTTCTCTCGTCAAAAAGCATGAGTTCCTCAAATCTGCTCTGCTGCCAATCTGCTTCGGCTATTTGACACTCAGCCAATACTCGTAATGACAGAACCTCAATCTCGATAGGTAGAACGGCCTCCATCCCATAAACCAATGAATACGGAGTCGCTCCGGTAGAAGTTCTGATTGACGTCCTGTAGCCCCACAGAGCAAATGGCAGCTTATCTGGCCAATCCCGGTAGGTTTCCACCATCTTCTGCAGTATGTGTTTGATATTCTTGTTGGCGGCCTCGGCCGCTCCGTTGGTTTGCGGCCAGTATGTAGATGACTTATGAAAAGCCATGTTGTATTTCTCCAACAAGTCAATCACTTCCTTCTTGAAGTGGGAACCGTTATCTGAAATTATCTCGTTTGGGACCCCATAGCGACAAATGATGTTGTTTCTGATAAACTTTGCAACGTGTGACGCCTTCAACACCGCATACGATTGGGCCTCGACCCACTTCGTGAAATAATCTATCGCAACCAGGATGAACTCATGCCCATTCGACCCCTTTGGAGTGACAGCCCCGATCACATCGATTCCCCAGACTGAAAATAGCCATGGCGAAGTCATGTTGTACAACTTCGACGGCGGGATGTTCATGCGGTTTGCATGAATCTGACACTTGTGGCATCGTCGAACAAAACTAATACAATCCTCCTTCATGGTGGACCAGTAATAACCCTGTCTGAGGATCTTCCGTGCTAGCATTACTCCGTTCATATGCGCACCGCATTCTCCTCCATGGATGGCCTCCATCAGGCGCTTTGATTCCTCGGCTTTAACACACAGCTTGTGCATTCCCAGATGACCTCTCTTATACAGCTTACCCCCACAGATGATGAACTGAACGGCCATTCTTCTGATTGCCCTTTTATCCTTGGCATTTACCCCTGGCGGGTATGCTTCCTTTTCCAAGAAATTCTAAATGTCATAATACCAGGGGTTTTCATCCTGAACCTCATCTATAGCAGCGATCGACTCATAGGCTGGTGCAAATTTTTGGTCAATGACGACTGGACGCATCCGGATTCCAAACGGGATGTCTATCATGGAAGATAGAGTTGCTAAAGAATCTGCGAACCTGTTGTTCTCTCTTGGAATATGAGCAAAGTTTAACTTTTCAAACCGAGGGATTAACAAGTCCAAGGTCTGGTGGTACATCATCATCTTTTCTTCTTTGACTTTCCAATCTCCGTTTGCTTGAGATACAACAAGGTTTGAATCCCCGATGACATCCAACCGTCTTGCCCCTAGTTCCAGGGCTGCTTCTAGACCGGCAATACATGCCTCATATTCAGCTTCGTTGTTCGAGACTTTGAACCGGAGTTTGAAGGCTAGAGGGATACGGGAATTGTCGGGTGCTATCAGCAGCACCCCTATCTCATACCCGTATTGATTTGATGCTTTGTCAAAGTACATCGTCCAATATTCGTCGTCGATGTGCAAAATGGCTTCATCTGGGAATAAGTACTCGACTGCTTCTCCTCCTTCGACTGGGTGATCGGCCAAGAACTCTGCCACTGCTCTTCCTTTGACTGACTTGCGTGTCACATATTTCAGATCGAATTCGGAGAGCAACAACAACCAACGAGCTAGTCTACCCGTAAGTGCCGGTTTCTCGAAAAGATATTTGATGGGATTGAGTCGTGAAACCAACATTACGGAGTGAGCTAACAAGTAGTGCCGCAGCTTCCTGGTAGCCCATACCAGAGCTAAGCAAGCCTTCTCAAGCGGAGTGTAGCGGGTTTCATAATCCAACATCTTCTTGCTCAGATAGTAGATGGCCCTCTTCACCTTATCTTCCGATTCCTGTGCGAGCATGAAGCCCATTGTGGTCTCAGTCATTGAAACATACAATATCAACGATTTCCCCGGCTCTGGCGGTGACAACACGGGCGGGTTCTGCAAGTATTCTTTGATCTGTTCAAAAGCAGCTTGGCATCGGCCGTCCCATTGGAATTTCTTGTCTTTCTTCAGGAGACCAAAAAGTGGTTCACAAGTCAAGGTTAATTTTAAGATAAACCGTCTTATGAATTGCACTTTACCCAGAAAGCCTCGCACCTCCTTTTCAGTCCTTGGTGGTGGCATTTCTAAGATGGCCTTGATTTTTGAAGGGTCGACCTCGATGCCCCTTTGTGTAATCAGAAATCCCAGCATTTTTCCCGTTGTAACACCGAACGTACACTTCTAAGGATTTAGCCGCAACCGAAATTCTCTGATCCTTTGAAAGAACTTTTGCAAGGCGGTGTAGTGGCCCTCCCTTTCCTTGAACTTGACAATCATGTCGTCCACATACACCTCAACCTCTTTGTGGATCATGTCGTGCAATATTGTGGTCGCGGCCCGTTGATAAGTAGATCCGGCATTCTTCAACCCAAACGGCATTACTCTGTAGCAGTATGTTCCCCACGGGGTGGTGAATGTAGTCTTTTCTCTGTCTTCTGGTGCCATTACTATCTGATTGTACCCTGAGAAACCATCCATGAATGAGAGCAAAGCATGCTCTGCTGTGAAGTCCACCAACTCATCAATATGCGGTAAGGGAAAGTCGTCCTTCGGACTAGCTCTGTTCAAATCCCTGAAATCCACGCATACCCGGATCCTGCCATCCTTCTTCGGCACTGGAACGATGTTGGCCAACCAAGTCGGGTATTCGGATACCAGCAGGAAGCCTACATCGATCTGTTTGGTGACCTCTTCCTTAATCTTGAGAGCCCAGTCGGGGCAGATCCTTCTGAGTTTCTGTTTGACAGGTCGGGCCTCGAGGTCAATGGGAATCCGGTGCTGTACAATCTCTGGATCGATCCCAGGCATGTCTTCGTAGGACCACACGAAAACATCTTTGAAATCTTTTAATAAAGCGACTAAGCGCTCGCGTTCCTCCGAAGACAACGTGGACCCGATCTGGACCAGCCGCGTGTCCTCCTTAGTACCAATATTCACAGTAATGATTTCATCAGTTAAGGGTTTGACAAATCTCTCCTGCTCCTGCTCAATTAAACGTTGCAAAATCGGAGGAATTTCTTCCTCGTCATTTTCATCGAAATTTTGAAAGTCTGAATTTATGCAATAAATTAAGGGCACAAAAAAGTACTCGGAAACCACAGTTACTTGATTTTCATTAAGCTCATCCAAATCGTCCGAGTTCTTGGTTACAACAGACTCAAATGAGAAAGAAAAAGACGACCTGGACATAACTGTGGCATCCAGGTTGTCATCCCCAGGATTACCAGACTCAGACTCAGTCGAGCTGGAACCTAATTTCGACTCACAGGACTCGGTGGAATCAGATTCCGGCTCACTACCTGACCCGGTGCTGCTGGACAAGAATCCCTCTTCGTACTGCCAAGTGAGAGAGGGTGCGATAGATGCATCCAAAATAGTCGCTGGAAGGCCCGCAGCCGTTTCATCCTTAATCATGGAAACCGAGGAGTTATCCCCCAAGCACTTTTGGTCGATCGAAGGATCTAAAAGTAGACATGCCAGCGCTACCCCCATCTCAAGTTCGGTGGTCTCGGAATCCACTGCCTTACATTGCTCAACCTCAGTTGATGGGTCTGTCTGCTCCTCGGTAACGTCATCCCCGGGTAGTTGCAGGTCGAAGAAGATTTCGAAACCAGGCATGCGCTTCCTCTCCGCATTCAGCCATGGTTTTGGGAAGCCGCAAAACGGAAAATCCTCCCCCTCCCGGACGAAGCGTCCGTTCAGGGTACCCTGAATAGGCCTATGCATCAATTCGAAAGGCTTCCCTGCCTGCTTTGCTCTGGCTCTTCCGCCCATTTCCTTTCCCTTCCTCACCCAGTCCTCTTTGGTGGGCAGATAACCCAGACCAAAGGTATGGGGGTTGTGTGGCACTTCGGCCAATGCTGAAACGCCCTTCTGGCCGCTCCTTCCCAATCCCATCCCGGGATGTGTTGTAACTTCTTCATGAGGTAGACGGATTGAGCACTGACGTACACCCCCTCATTCACAGCCATAATATTCTGTATCACTCTAGCCTCAGCCAAAGTGAACCCTGATATGAACACATCCTCAGTGCCATGCTCGATTTCTAAGGCTGGCGTGGACACTTCCGGCGGCGGATGGATTGATGAATTCCCAAAAACAATCGCTACACCCTTCCCGTGAGGGTACTTCAGCATCTGATGTAAAGTGGAAGAGACTGCCTTGACCTGGTGCAACCACGGTCGCCCCAAAAGTAGGTTAAATGTTGCGGGAACGTCCAAGACATGGAATTCAATGTTGTGTTATCCTGGACCAACCTGAGTCTGAATCTTGACAGTCCCCATCACTTCCCTGCTAGTATTGTCATATGCCCTGATCACCTGAGTAGTCGGCACGAAGTCTGCGGGCTTCAACTCGATTGCATATGCTGTTCTGGCTGGGCAGACATTGATGGCGGACCCGGTATCAACAAGTACCACCGGTATCCACTTGTCTCTACATTCCACGGAAACGTAGAGGGGTTTGTTATGATTTGTGCCCTCAGGCGGTAATTCTTTGTCTGAAAAGGTTAATGCCGGGGAACCTCCTCTCGGAAAAACCAGCCCAACCAGCTGTTCTGGTGTAGTATCTATGGAGAGTTTGGCCCTGTCCATGGCAGATAAGACAGCTTGTCTATGTACTCGCGATGCCATAAGCGATCCCCAGATGGAGATGTCTGCTTGTATCTTCTTTAGCTGTTTCAGCACAGCTTCCTCTTCGATCTGCTTCTCATTTTGTTTCTCAGTTTCTTTATCCTTCCCGGATGCCTCGGGTTGGTCTAGGTGCGGGGGCTTGAAGTACCGCCCACTTCTTGTCATGTGATCAACCTCATCGAGGTACCAAGTGTCATCCGGTTGATTGCTTCCCCAGTCTTCGTCTGTGTGGGCAAGACATAAGTCATCGTCTTCCTACCACATTCCGCCGGCATTCAAAAGGCACCTGTCTGGCTCGGGCATGTTTGTACTCACAGCACTTTCAGCCTGCATGCTCATAGCATCCTCTGTTCTTGTGCCCGCAGCACTTTCGATCCCCTCATGAATTTTGGCTTTCCTGGTTCTCGCAGAACCCTGTTGTTCTACCTGCGTCAGTGCAGTTTGTTGCTCAACTTCCCCCGCATTCACAATGCTTCTGTCCTGAGCGAAATTCTTTGTACCGGCGCTCTCCGGCAATGTAACCTGACTTCCGGCCCTTCTGGCCACAGTTGATACTCTCGCCCCTGCCGGGCCCTGTTCTAGTTGGGATTCTCCCACCACATCTGGTTGATCATCGAGCCATCCAGTGGCCTCTGCCGATTCCTCATAGTCAAACCAGTTGACTGCCGCGTCCCCTGATTCTTGGTCATCGAAAAATTATAGGTTGGCAAAGTCCTCCTCTACAGCTGTCAGATCACCTGCCCCTTGCCCAAATCCATCCCCCCGGATCACACACAGTTCTTCCTTTTCTGGCAATTCTGTACCCAGCCCAATCTGGCCTGTTGACAAGATGTACTCACTTGGATCATAGGCTCCCCCAGCAAAACTCTGTTCAATCCCAGACCCAGCAATCCCATTCTCTCCTGAAGTCTGCCCTGCCCCATCTTCGATGGTCACCACCGTCGGCTCTGGTCGGGTTGTGGAGATGTCCAACATGCACAAGAAATCAGTGCAGTCAGGAAGGAGCACCTCCGGCTTAGGTAGATGGGTAGGAGTAATATAGATGCTAGGATCGTAAGACACGACCCCAGTCTGGATAAGATTGACTCTTTTGGGAGGTGGAGTTTGGTTGTGTGTAGGGGAGAGGGTTGGTTGTGACGTTGGGTTTTTCTAGCGGCAAAATCACGTTTTTGTCAACGAGGTCTTGAATCTCGTGACGCAGCCTGAAACATTGGTCGATATCATGACCGTGCTACTGGTGGTATACACAATACTTGGCTGGGTTGTGAGAGGGAGGGAGTGGATTCGGCAATGGCCTCGGCTCTAGGGGTTTTAGATGCCCCTTTCTGATCAAAACCCCCAGAGCCTTAGACAAAGGCATGTATAGTGGGGTGAAGGTTCTTTGGCCTTTGGGCTCGTATTTAGAGGTTTGAGTATTGCTTCCGGATGCACCGGAGAAGGGTGTGGCTGCCATGGGCCTTGGAAGGGGAGGGGGAATGGTGGTGACCATGCTCACCTCTGAAGCTCTTGCAGTTGCAGCGCCACTCGGGCCTGCATTGTTGTTACGGTTGAATGTTCTTCGGGTTGCTCCCTGTCCTGGTCAATCAGACCTTGCTTCATCGCATCCTCGATTTGTACCCCCATCTCGTGTAAATCTGAGAAGGTGGGAAAGGGGAGTACAATCATTTTCTGCATCAATTTCGGTTGGAGATTGCGCACAATCATCCTGATTTGGTCTTTATCAGTGGGCCTCAAAGTCATCATCGATGCCTTCGCCCTCCACCGAGTTACAAAATCCGAGAAAGTTTCCTTGGGCTCCTGCCTTGTCATTTCGAGATCACGAGTTGTAATCTCGATCTGGGTGTTGTACGAGTACTGCGCGACAAAGGCCTCAGCCATTTCATCCCAGCTTCTTTTTACTTCATCCTCTAACTTCGCGTACCAGATGGCGGCTACACCCGACAGGGTTCGGCCGAACATCGAAAGCTTTTGTGGTCGGGTTAGGCCTATTGGCTGCAGGATGTCTAAGAATAGCCGAAGATGGACCATGGGGTCCCCGGACCCGTCGAAGCGGTCAATTTGCGGCATCTTGAACCTATCGGGCAATGTCACGGCCACGTCGGTATATCCATCCTCGATATCCAGAATAGCCTTTACTCCTTATGATTTCTTGAAGAGCTTCTGAAGCTTGCTCAGTTTCAGAGCGGTATGGTCTATTTTGAACTCGAAGGGAGAGTCCGGGTGGTTGGGTGTATGGGTTTTGGACAGTTGAGGCAGAAGCGGGGGCGAAGCTGGCCCCGTTGGAAGGTTCGTGTCCTCTTGCATGTTTTGGATATTTGGAACGGTGTTCTGGGTGTTTGGCAGAGCATTCTGGACAGTAGGTGCCAGCTCGGGTAATGGAGCCCCTAGCGGAGGAGGAACTTGATGTGAAGCAGATGCCGCATTCTGCTGTTGCAGTCTAGTGATTAGCTCGGCCTGCTGGGCCATGATCGCGGCCTACTGTTTGGAGAATTCCGCTTGACGGGCGGCATCCTCCTGCATTTGTCTCATGCTCTCCTGCATCTGGCGCATCAGGGCTTCCATCCCTGATGTATTTTGCTGATCCATCCGACTAACTGGTATGTCTATTTCTATAGCAACAATCGAGACCTCAGTCCTATTGCCCTCTGATGGAGTAACCCACTGTTCTGGCAACCTCTGTTCTGACACACTGCGCTTTCTTGGCCTTCTTCTGACAACGGGGGGTAGAGAATGGAACACTGGCTGTCCGTCAATTAGATCCTCAGATCGATTGAGTCGACGACCTCGTGTCCAAAGTGCTTGGGGAATATCTACTGGGTTGGAAGCAATTGTGCTAGAACTGCCCTAGCAAAAAGATAAATAAAGCAAATAAGGAATGAAATAAACAGATAAACGGACAGTATAACAGCTTAAAGTAAATGCATGACACACAGCCGGACATAACAACACGCGGTCGATAAGCTGAATACACACTGTCCTACAACACTGATCATTATCCCTGAATCACTGTCCCCAAAACTGAATCTCTGATACCCGCAGATAACTGATTCCCAAATACTGACTGATGCCCGCAGGCCTGATGCCCAAACTCATACACTGATACATGTATTCCCTGTAGAGACGCACTCTAAAAGCACATAACAGGTAAGTGAGAGCCAAAACACCCCTATGTTGGGGTAGGGTTTCCCTGTCCTATTTTGTCAGGAACTAGGGTTTCACTACGCACGCAGCGGTTTCAAACAACCTAAAATCGGGTAAGCAACCTGTCCTAGTTTGGAATGGTCACTATGGATTCCGAATATGCACTAGGTCGAATGGTCAAAAGGGTGCCCCGGTAGAACCGGGGTTTGTGTTCCCATACTGGCAGAGCCCACAACCGGTCAGCCTTATGGTCATGCCTTGGCAAGACAGGCCTCCGGCAAACCGTTCAGGAATAGCAGATGGCAAACACGGTGTCCTAGGCGCACCAATGCAAATGCAATGCAAAGAAACACGCAAGTGTAGTCAAAACAATATATCATGAGTTCGAGTCAAGTTCTCTAAATCCCCAGCGGAGTCGCCAGAAACTGTAGACGTCCCTGAACGCCCCGGGAGGAACGAGTCCCCTTCTGTTCGATATTGGGGTCACTACAGCTTAGGACTCTCAAATTGTCACGGTTCTTAATCTGAACCAAAGAGTCCAAATCCGGCAAATCATTTTGAGAAAACAGATTTTTAGAAAAGAAGTGCCAAACATGGACTGCTTTGCCAGATACAGAGTCGCCACCTAAATATTTTATTTTTTGGAAATTTAGGAAACCCTGACTCGTTGCCTAAGGCCACGTGTCCGTCATCACCAAAGTTGCCTCGGCTCGGGAACTTGGGTACGATTGCGGAAGGTCACTTCGTGAGCACCCCCGCTCGCCCGATCAAAGATCGGCCTCTACTAACCATGATATCTATTTTTGAAAACATTATGTGTTCTTATTCCAGTTATTAGCCTAGATTACCATGTGATGCGCACAGCATACAAGTATAGACTGGGTCGCCTGAATTGGAACAAAACATTTCATGTTTGTTTTTGAAAGATGGTTTGCTACTCGCAAGTAGGCTTAAAATGCAGATTTTGCCACCCTCGGGTGGGCTTAGAAAAGATGGTTTTGCCACTATCTAGTGGGCTTAAAACACACACTTGATGAATTGTTCCAATTCAAATAACCCAACCTTCACCCACAAGCATTCAGGCAGTTATATCACATAAGCAATTAGCCTCATGGTAAGCATGCTATTCATGGCAGTCACTCACACGCATGCAAGGATGCTAAAGCATAAAAACTTACCGAGTACTCCAAGCCAAAACAGAAACTAATTAGAAATCTATGCATGATCCTAATTATACAGAAATGCCTAATGCAACACATGCAAAAGTGCAACTATAGCAGGCTCGGCTATTCTAAGATGGCATATGATGATGCTACAGCTAACATGTATTCAACTTGGAATTGAAATACAAATGCAGTTAGTATGATGCGCCGAGCCCGGTGCATGCAAAATAGATGAATGAATGCAAACATGCTATCATACCGTATGCTAATTGAAATATGCCCTAATCTAACCATTATAAGCTGGTAAATAAAAGGGAGAAAGACGTGGGGTTGGAAGACATGCATCACACACACGCACACTTATTACAATTATGCCCTCGCACAGAGGGTCTGAAAGAATAATACAGTCCCGAATAATACAGTCCAAATATATACAAATTCCTAATTAATTTACAAATTAACTAAGAAAAATAACAAACTGGCATACAAGCCAGGGACTGCCTTGACTCTTCTCCGGATGATGTATGTTTGGGCTGCCTTGCGCGGAAATCCACTGAGATGCCCCAATTAGCCTCTATTTTGCAATTATTCTTGGAAAGCGTGCCAAGCTCTGGGAGACTGCTGATTCTTGATTTGCGGCAATAGAGAGCAAGAGAGGGGCATAGCAATGTATTTTCACAAATGTATGCATGCCTCGATCCTCGTGCCACCAATCACGCATCTCGATGCATGATGGCCGAGGAGTCGAATTGTGCAACTCAATATAGAATGAATGCACATGAAAACAAAACAAAACCTAGACTCCATCATGGATAATCTGGAGTGTCGGCGACTGGGAATTGAGACACGTTTCGTCACTCGGAGTACGAAACGTACCTCGTTTCCCGTGCTCGGGCTAACTCCTATCCCAAGCACAATGCAATATGCATGACATGCATGAAATACAACTAACATACAACCTAGCATGCACAATGCTATGAAATGGCATACACGATGCACGAGATAACATGGCATACACAATGCGCTAACATACAACCTAGCATACGCAATGCTATAAAATGAAATGGCATACACAGTGCACAATGGACTTACACCAACATAAGTGAACCTCAGCCACACTCACATAGGGGTCCATAAGATGAAAATGAGACAAGTCGAAATGCGTGCACACGTGCACGCAAACCGAGGACCGAACCTAAGGCACGAAATGCCACTCTAATGAGACATGGCAAGGCATGGAATATGGCATGCAAACATGAAAATTTCAGCGCTAAAATATGACCCAAAATAGTCCCGAATCATGACAATATAGCACCCGATGCATGAAATAGTCCCGAAATGCAAGATTAAGCGCATGAAATGACTTGTAGCTACATCAAGCATGCATTATTTGATCATGACATGTGAAGACAGATTCAAGGAAGCCCCAAAGCATGTTTACAGTTTTAAGCAGGGCCAAACAATGAACACAAATAGGGCAAAACTAGCATGCAAAAATGGCCCTAAATGTGAGATAAAGAAGCAAGTCATGGCTGCTGACCTTAAACAGGGAAGGGCCCTTCAACAATGTTGAAGAGGGATCCAAAACATGGCATTTTCCAGTTGGTGGCCAGACCCAAAACAGTGTACAAAAATGCTCAAAATGCTATGCAAAATAAGGCCAAAAAGAGAGTTATAACACAAAGTATAAAAAGGATGCCTCAAACAATGAAAGACCCTTAATGAAACATAAAGAGGGGGTCAAAACAAGGCTGTTTTCAGTTCGGACCAGAGTCCAAAAACAGAAGCACAGGAGGCTAATAAATCATGCAAAAAATGGAGCCAAAAGAGAGATATAAAGGAAAGTGATAAATGAAAGCCTCAAACAGAAATGAGCCCTTCAACAATGTTGAATAAGGGCTCAAAATAAGACACTTTTTAGTTCATGACAGAGCTCAAAACAGTTTATACATAAGCCAAAAATACTACACAAGAAGATGGCATACAGGGGAGATAATGAAGCAAGTGCAACAAGGAGACCTCAAACAGGCAAATACCCTTAAACAAACATGAAAACTAGCTCAAAATAAGCCTAGTTCCAGTTAGGGTCAGAGCCCAAAACAGCAAGCAAGTATAGCTTATAATGGATACAAAAACAAGCTAAAAAGAGAGAAAATGGTGCTCACCCTTGAAGACTATGCCTTGACAGCTCCTTGGCTTGAGTTGTAGCACTCCTAGGCTCTGAAGAACAACCTCGAGCTGCTGGAATGGAGGACGGAAGGGTGGGGCTAGGTGGTGGTGTAGAAAGGGGTGTAGGACTTGAGAGTTTGGAGGGTTGAAGTGAGGGAGAGGAAGGTGTATGTATGCAAAGCTCTTAGGTCATTTTTCCAACCTCTAAACCAGAGCTGGGAGGCTGGTTATATAGGCAAGAGAAGGGGGAAAAGGGGGGAAAATGGGAGAAAAAATGGAGGGAAAACAAACAAGTTTCCCCCCAAAAATGCACCCCCCTAGATACACAATCCGGGGGGAAACAGAATATACAGCTGTAAGGAACAGGTTGCAAGGATCATGACCGGCTAGCTATCTAGGTTGCAGGTGGCCGGCCAGCTACCTCCCATGGCCGGCCGGCTAAGGGTCAAAAGGTTCAGTGAGAATTAGTGGCTGGCCACTCCAAAAAGAGAGCCTCTAATGTGTGCACAACACAACCCTGTGGTTAAACACTGGAAATAGTGAACCAGGAGAGAGAACAACCCACTTTTCAAAGGGGTTCAAAAGGTTCAACAACAATTACTGGCCGGCCACCAAATATTGGTGGCCTCCCAGATGTGCACATCACAAATATGGGGTTTAGGGTGCAAGAAAATGGCCCAAGGGTGGTCAACATTGGCTTTGAAGTGAGAAAAAACGGGCGACGGAGGGCGATGGAGGAATAAAACTGGTTGTCTGAACAATTGCTGGCCTCCCACCCTTCTACAGCCTTCTTACCAATGAAACAGAGGTCCCTGCCAAAAACGAACCAAAACCGATGCAAAATGAAGATTCGGGGGCCGAAACGTGCAGCCCGAGGCCCCGAAAACTGGCCGTTAGGCACCGGGAGTGGTGTTCGACCACGAAGCTGATCTGTCAGACC
Source organism: Camellia sinensis (assembly GCF_055761805.1). Classification (NCBI taxonomy): domain Eukaryota; kingdom Viridiplantae; phylum Streptophyta; class Magnoliopsida; order Ericales; family Theaceae; genus Camellia; species Camellia sinensis. The sequence goes on along the minus strand of NC_138971.1, from coordinate 97,629,803 downwards.
ACAGTGTCCCTCAAAAGGGAGCAAATAAGATTTATGCCAAAAACTGGGGCAAACGGAGGTGGTTAAGCGGTCCCGAACCGAGGCACACGGCCAACGGCTTCGAAAAAAAACCGAAAATCGGGCTCCAAACGGGCGAAATGGCCTACGACCACGAAACGTAGCCTACGGCCACTGAGAGATGATCTACGAGACCTCTCCCTCCCTTCGGTAAGAGAAAACGGAGAAAACGGAGCCTGGTTCGCAAACCGAGGCAAAGCACAAAAGAGCCCAGAAGTCCGGAGGCAAGGCTCGCAGTCGAGACTCTGAAACTTCTGAACGAGCACAATATGCAACATCACCAAGCGCTCAATCGGTGACGTCTGAGTCTTAAAGTCGGTCAAAAATGGGGTGTCTACACAAACTAATTATTACAAACACAAAACTAATTGGTTCTAAATAATTAATTTATTACAAGTCTATTGCTAACATAATTAGCAGGCCCCGAAAAATGAAGGATGACTTATGCATGAACATGGATTTCTCTCCCGAAAATGCCTCTGTTCTGTTGCCAGAATACTCCTATTTGCATAAAATACTTCTATCTTGCCACTGCTTCCGCTCTATGTTGCAAGGAAAAGAGACACTACCTGGCTGAAAAAGTTGGCCAGCCGGATTCAAATGGTGGCCAGCTGGTCGCTATTTTGGGTATTGCCCTGCTGTAGCAGAAAACAAACAGACCACAAACAGGGCATTTTCTGGGGATGTTTGTCCACCTTGCCTCTTCTTATCATCAAACAGATCAAATGAGGGGTAGGCTTGATTCACAAACCATTAATCAACACAAATTCGTTGCATGATGATTTATGGGTCAAGGGACAAAAGTTTCATAAATGAACCTAAAAGACCAACAAAACCTGTCCCTATCATGGTATTGATCAAGGGAAATGGTTGACTTGATATTTTGAACCATTGTCATCACAAGAGAGTATGAAATGGTTCACTTGATATTTTGAACCATAGCCTCGTGGTAATCATGCTTGTCATGGCAACAGTCACACACACACAATATGCTAAAGCGATTGATACCCACGTAGTACTCTAGGGCAAGCCAAACAAAGCAAAATAATTAGAAAATATGCATGCCCCTAACTAATGCAAAATGACTAATGTAACACATGCAATTTGCAACTAATAGGCTCGGTTACTAACATGGCATGTGAATCAATTTGATATCATGCGGCTAAAGCATGTTTTCAAAGAAGTAATGAACCGAGCATCTATTAATGCAAGACAGATGGATTAAAATTATGGTAAATGCTAAAAGAAGCATAATGTTCTATTCTATCCATCATAAGCAAGTAAATAAAAAGGAGAAAGAAATGGGGATTGGAAGACATACACATTATTACATATTTGCCCATGCACAAGAGGGTCCGAATGAATGTCCTAGCTATTTACTACGAATTAACTAACTGTTACAATATCAAAAATAAATGAATTAACTATTCTAGCTAATTATTACAAGTCGGAACCAACTAATTAATTACAACACACTACTAACTAATTATTACAAACACAAAACTAATTGGTTCTAAATAATTAATTTATTACAAGTCTATTGCTAGCATAATTAGCGGGCCCCGAAAAATGAAGGATGACTTATGCATGAAGATGGATTTCTCTCCCGAAAATGCCTCTGTTCTGTTGCCAGAATACTCCTATTTGCGGAAAATACTTCTATTTTGCCGCTGCATCCACTCTATTTTGCAGGGAAAAGAGACACTACCTAGCTGAAAAAGGTGGCCGGCCGGATTCAAATGGTGGCCGACTGCCAACTATTTTAGGTATTGCCCTGCGGTAGCAGAATACAAACAGAACACAAATAGAGCATTTTCTGGGGATGTTTGTCCACCTTGCCTCTTCTTATCATCAAACAGATCGAATGAGGGATAGGCTTGATTCACAAACCATTAATCGACACAATTTCATTGCATGATGATTTATGGGTCAAGGGACAAAAGTTTGATAAATGAACCTAAAAGACCAACAAAACCTGTCCCTATCATGATATTGATCAAGGGAAATGGTTGACTTCATATTCTGAACCATTGTCATCACAAGAGAGTATGAAATGGCTCAAAACTCAATGGGTTCAATTAACGTCCGATTGAACCCCAATTTAATTTTATTATCTTGTTACCTCTTAGTTCAATTTTGATACCTCTTTTATTTACCTATCCATTCATTAGACATTTTAGTCCAAAATGAAGATTAAGTCCACTAATGGAGAGAAGTGTCAAACAAGATGTTGTTTTGGGCATGGGAGAGAGGTCATGCCTTTGGTAATGAACCTCCAAAGAGATTAAACCATTAAGCATGGCGTGACCCTTTTCTCAAGCTTCAACAACGCTCGGTTGAAATCAATCTCAAAACAAATAAAATGCCAAGAAAAGAGGGAGGGTGCAGAGATGATTAGAGGTGAACACAAGTATGGCAAGCTTGAAATAAATGCTATCAACTCAAATAGGTTGGTGTCTAATTTGCTTAGCCTCATGGTAATCATGTTTGTCATGGAAACAATCACACACACACAATATGCTAAAGTGATAAATGCTCACGTAGTACTCTAGGGCAAGCCAAACAAAGCAAAATAATTAGAACACATGCATGCCCGTAACTAATGCAAATTGACTAATGCAACACACGCAATATGCAATCAATAAGCACGGTTACTAACAGGGCATGTGAATCGATTTGATATCATGCGGCTTAAGCATGTTTTCAAAGAAGTAATAAATAATAATGCCGTTAGAATAATGAACCGAGCATCTATTCAAGCAAGACAGATGGATGCAAATCATGGAAAATGCTAAAAGAAACATAATGTTCTATTCTATCCATCATAAGCATGTAAATAAGAAGGAGAAAGAAATAGGGATTGGAAGACATACACATTATTACATATTTCCCCTTGCACAAGAGGGTCCGAATGAATGTCCTAGCTATTTACTACGAATTAACTAACTGTTACAATATCAAAAATAAATGAATTAACTATTCTAGCTAATTATTTACAAGTTGGAACGAACTAATTGATTATAACACACTACTAGCTAATTATTACTAACACAAAACTAATTGGTTCTAAATAATTAATTTATTACAAGTCTATTGCTAACATAATTAGCGGGCCCCGAAAAATGAAGGATGACTTATGCATGAACATGGATTTCTCTCCCGAAAATGCCTCTGTTCTGTTGCCAGAATACTCCTATTTACATAAAATACTTCTATTTTGCCACTGCTTTCGCTCTATTTTGCAGGGAAAAGAGACACTACCTGGCTGAAAAAGGTGGCCGGCCGGATTCAAATGGTGGCCGACTGGCCACTATTTTGGGTATTGCGCTACTGTAGCATAAAACAAACAGAACACAAACAGAGCATTTTTTGGGGTTGTTTGTCCACCTTGCCTCTTCTTATCATCAAACAGATCAAATGAGGGGTAGGCTTGATTCACAAACCATTAATCAACACAAATTCATTGCAAGATAATTTATGGGTCAAGGGACAAAAGTTTGATAAATGAACCTAAAAGACCACCCTATCATGATATTGATCAAGGGAAATGGTTGACTTGATATTTTGAACCATTGTCATCACAAGAGAGTATGAAATGGCTCACAACTCAGTAGGTTCAATTAACGTCCGATTGAACCCCAATTTAATTTTATCATCTTGTTACCTCTTAGTTCAATTTTGATACCTCTTTTATTTTCCTTTCCATTCGTTAGACATTTTAGCCCAAAATGAAGATTAAGTCCACTAATGGAGAGAAGTGTCAAACAAGATGTTGTTTTGGGCATGGGAGAGAGGTCATGCCTTTGGTAATGAACCTCCAAAGAGATTAAACCATTAAGCATGGCGTGACCCTTTTCTTAAGCTTAAACAACGCTCGGTTGAAATGACTCTAAAAACAAATAAAATGCCAAGAAAAGAGGGAGGGTGCAGAGATGATTAGCGGTGAACATAAGTATGGCAAGCTTGAAATAAATGCTATCAACTCAGATAGGTTGGTGTCTAATGCCGAAAACACCAAACCTATGAGGACTATTACATTACAAGCATACTATACAAAGCATAAATGAAATGAACAACCTAAAACAGTCCTAAAATAGCTAAAAACAATGCTGAAATTAAGGTAAAAATAGCTAAAAGAGTAAGCTAAAATAATAAGGACATGAAGCTAGTAAACTAGCACAAGGAGGGGAAGCTAGCCCCTCCATTTTTGGGACTTCCAAACCACATTTTTAGCCTCTAAAAACCTTTAAAATTCAGCGGTAAAAAACTCAAAAAAAGTTGATGAAGAGATGGCACACACAAGGGTAAAAGCCTAGAAGACAAGTTTCAAAGAAAGGTGGTTAACCCCCCTACCTTTAATGGCTTTAAACCACAAGTTTCAGCCCATAAATATGGTTGAAAAATAGTTCAAAAAAAGTAAAAAAAATATAGGAAAAACGTAATGTAAAAGAGCTAAGAGTTATACCTCTTGAAGATGAGTGACCCTTTGAATTATAAACCACTAATTTCTCACCTTCAAGAGCTAATATTCAAGCTCAATAACCTCAGAAAAGAAACCTCAAAAACTTGTTTAGGAGGTCTAGGCAAGATTTATATGGGTTACACGGTAGAGAGAGAGAGAGAGAGAGAGAGATAAAGAAATATTTTCCAAGATTTTTCCTTCACTAAATTTTTTTAACCTAATTTTATGAGAGGGGGTCAAGTATATATAGAAAATTATGTTAGGTGCTCAGAAATATCAGTATAGAAATAGCTGGTACAGTGCATGCACCTATGGAGACAGCTGGCACAGGTGGTAAAAATATCTGTTTTTATTGACACAAGTGGCAGGCCGGCCACTAGTTAGACATTCGTACACTCATTTTTGGATGATTGGCCTGCAGGCGTCTGGGTGGTTAGGCTTGGAAAACTACTATTTTGGTCAAAAAACGGTGCAAGGTTTGTAGGCTTTTGAGGCTCAAAACCAAGGCTTTATGCTAAGGAAATCGAGCATTTGACAAGCGTGAAACTTCATCATTGGTGATCAATCGGTGGGGCCCAAGTCTTAAGGGCGACCAAATTTGGGATGTCTACAGATGCCCCTCTTTGACAGAGCTCGAAGTCATGCAATAACGTGAGTGAATGTCAAAGCTCAGAGACGACCTATTTTGACAAGACCGTAAGACTTGGGCAAACAATCAAGACATAAAAGTAAATTGGTTGAGCTCGAAAGCTGCCTACGTATCCCTTTACATGGAATCAAACCAGCGTAGTTCAGGGACAGCATGCAACACAATGATACCAATATGATGCGATGCAATAATTAAGAATACAAATGAGCATACCACTCGAAAATGATGGAGATGAAATTCAAGGCAATGCAAAATTGGCATCAATAACAAGAAACAATCTTAACTATGCTACCGCACATAAGAAATAATCCAAACTACACTCCCATGCAGAAAGGTTAACAAGAGATGAGCCAAAACTACACTTCTGCGTAGAGAGGAACAAAACAACCCGAACTAGACTACTGCGTAGAGAGGTACAAGAATAAACCAAGCTACACTTCCACATAGAGAGGAACAAAGAACAACCAAGCTACATTACCACGTAGCATAGTGATCTTCACTACATTTCCGTGTAGGGAGGACAAGAAAAAAACCTAGCCACACTTCTGCGTAGCGAGGTGATCCTAACTACACTACCGTGTAGAGTGGATAAAAAACACCAACCAAACTACATTTCCGCATAGAAAGGCACAAGAACAAACCAAGCTACACTATTGTGTAGTGAGGAACTAGAACGACCAAACCACACTTCTGCGTAATGAGGTAAAAACAAACCAAGCCACACTTCTGAATGGCGAGTTAAAAACAAACCAAGCCACACTTCCGCGAGGCGAGTTAAAAACAAACCAAGCTACACTTCTGCATGGCGAGGTAATCCTAACTACATTACCGCATAGAAAGGTGAACAAAACAACCAAGCCACACTTTCACGTAGGGAGATACAAAACAAACTAAGCCACACTACCGCGTTGCAAGGTACAAAAACAAACTAAGCTACACTTCCGCGTGGCGAGATAAAAACAAACCAAGCCACACTTCCGCGTGGCGAGGTAATCCTAACAACACTACCATGCAGAAAGGTGAACAAAACAACCATGCCACACATCCGCGTAGTAAGGTACAAAACAAACCAGGCCACCCTACTACATAGCAAGGTGATCCTAACTACACTATCGTGTAGAAAGGATAGGAACAAACTAAGCCACACTACCATGTAGCAAGGTAAAAAAACAAACCAAGCTACACTTCCGCATGGCGAGGTAAAAACAAACCAAGCCACACTTCCGCATGGTGATGTAATCCTAACTACACTACCTCGTAGAAAGGTGAACAAAGCAACCAAGCCACACTTTCACGTAGCGAGGTACAAAACAAACCAAGCCACACTACCACGTAGCAAGGTGATCCTAACTACACTACTGGGTAGAGAGGAAAAGAACAAACCAAGCCACACTACCATGTAGCAAGGTACAAAAACAAACCAAGCTACAATTCTGCGTGGTGAGGAAAAAACAAACCAAGCCACACTTCCTTAGGGCGAGGTGAAAACAAACCAAGCCACACTTTTGAATTGTGAGGAAATCCTAACTACACTACCGTGTTGAAAGGTGAAGAAAGTAACCAAGCCACACTTCCGTATAGTGAGGTACAAAACAAACTATGCCGCACTACTACGTAGCAAGGTGATCCTAACTACACTACCGTGTAGAGAGGATAAGAACAAACCAAGTCACACTACTGCGTAGCAAGGTACAAGAATGAAAACCCAAATCATGCTCATGTAATAAGGGTGGATACAAGAATTAAAAACAAAAACACAATGCACATGAATACAACACAATGCGACGTAATTGAAAATCACCACGATGCCAACGCACGTTCCACGCAACATAATAGACAACCGACATAAGATGTAATGCATGTTCTATGCAAACAGGATAGGTATATGAGTTACGATGCAATATGAACATGCAACGTACGAGGTATGTGAGAATACATATTCTATGCAAAAAATATGTGAAACTAAGAGACGCACAAAAGCGATGTTCGACAACGACCTTCAACTTACCACTCGGAGGCTCTGCAAAATGCTCAAAAAGGATACAACTTGCTCACAATTGAAAGCGGGGCACATTCATGCACCAGAGACACAATGAGATTTAGAATGACGCAACCGGAACACAAGTTTGAGATCCTTTGAAAGAAAATCCACTTCAAGTACCTCAATCCTTCTTCCCATACCCAAAACAGGACCTCCCATACACTGATTGGGCAAAAGGGCAACAAAAACCAACTCGGGACCACAAATCAGGCCGGTCGGCCATAAATGGGTTAGTCGCCAAGATGAAAGTGAAGAAGAGTGAGATTTCTAATTTTTTATTTTATTTTATTTTATTTTGAAATGTTTGTAGAACCTGACTATGTCGAAGAAGAGTCAGGTTTCTAAGAAGAGAGTGATTTTGAAACATATCCTACAATAATCATGGTCACCAAAGCTGACCATAAAGAATGATAGTTTTCGACATAGAAGTACAAAAGTAATCAAATGTAATTACCCAAAGATTGGTTGCAGACTCTAAAGGAATTGAGTTTAATAAGCTTGCTCTTGCAATCAAATCATAACAAATAAACAAAAATCAAGAAGTTTAACAAACAAAGAAACTGGATGAGCAAAGAAAGTACAAGGTGAAATTAAAGATAGATCAGAGCCATAACTACAAAGATCTACATGGAAAAAAAAACTCGATATGAATCTGTTGTAATAGCCTGGCAAAACCTAACAAGCTACGAATACTGCCATTGCTTCCACTTTGACCCAGCCTTCTGCAGATACAACGTGACCAAGCAATTTCAATTCCTTCAATCAAAACTTGCATTTGTCAACCTTGGCTTGCAAATTTATTATTATTATTATTATTTTCAAGCAACATTTTGTGCTCGATCCTTAAGTGCTACTTATAATTCTTTTTCTGAACATAAGTAGACAAAAATATTGTCAATGAACACTATTATGAAATGATCAAAGTAAGTCACGAACATAAAACTCCTAAATATGCCAGGCACGTCGCTTAATCTGAATGGAAAACTATGAACTCATAATGATTGTAGAAATTTCAAAATGCAGTCTTCTATATGTCTTTATCGCGCACACGTAACTAGTCATGATAACTGGATCTAAGGTCGATTCTAGAGAAACTTTTTAATCCTCCCAATTAGTTGAGTAGAACGCCAATCATAGGTAATGGATTACTATTTTTTTTATAGTGACTCAATTGAGTTGTCAATGGTCGATACATATAACCTAAGTTTTCTATCTTTCTTGTTGGCAAACAACACCAGTGCTTTCTGTGGAGATGTACTGTTGAATAAATTCTTTGTCCAACAACTCTTGTAGTTGTGTTTTCATTTCTTTAAGTTTAACTGTGTCATGCAATGCGATGCTATAGATATTGGCGACATTTTGAGTTTCAACTCAGTGGTGAAGTATAGCTCCCGTTTGAAGGTAATCTTGGTAGTTGGTCAAAGAAAATGTTGGTGTATTTGCACACTACTCGAGGAAGTCCTATATCTTTTAACTCTTAACTTTCAAGCATCAAGCTTATCAACTACTTAGATAGCAGGTGTAGACACACCATTTTTGACGGCCCTTACGACTTGGACGTCATCGCATGCACACCTGATGATGAGTTTATTTGCCCGTCGAGTACACGAAGTCCTCAGCGGAATGCCACTACTTTGAGCCTTTCAAGCCTTGTGCCCCCGTTGTCTTCATTCTTGGACCAAGCCTTTGTTCTTCAGGCCTGTAACTTCTAGTGGCTTGCGCTGCCCGGCCATGACCTTTTTGTTGTCTGCCACTGATGTGGCTTGCTGGCCACCAGTGTGTTTTGCAGATATTTTGTGCTATTTATGCCAGTTGTTTGCACAAATGCATGCATCTTCACCTACGTGTAGGGCTGGATGTTCTAGAGGGGAATTCATGTTTTCTATATATAGGAGACCTTCCTTTCATGTTCTAAGGTTGGAAACATTTTAGAGCAAAATTTTCTTTCTCTCTCTCTCTCTACAATCCTCTCTCTCTCTCTCTCTCTCTCTCTCTCTATCTATCTATCTATCTAGCAAATTCCTACACTTTTGCTTACAAATCTTCAACCTTTGCCTATACACTCTTAACCAAACCTCTTCACATTTGAGCTGACGTATTCTTGAGCCTTGTTGGAGCTCTAGAGGGTGCGTTTGCTTAGTTTTTTTTTCTTGGAATTGATTTCCTGTTCAAAAGATACAATGCTTTGCCCATTTGCTTGTTTTGTCTACTCTTTTCCTTGCAATTTTCCAACTGTTTTTGGGTTGTAAAACTTCTATATTTTTGGGCTAAAACTTGGGTTTCAAGGCCATTAAAGGTTTAGGGGTGTTCCACCCTTCTTTGTACCTTGTTTTGGAGGCCTTTACCCTTGTGTTTCCCACCCTTTTGCTATTTGTTTTTGATCTTTTAAACACTGATTTTTAGAGCTTTTTCAGTGGCCAAAATCATGTTTTGAACTCGAAATTTGGACGGGTTTGCCTCCCCTCCTTGTGTCTTGCTTACTAGCCTAGCTTGTGCCATGTTTTAGCATATTAATCTAGCTTTTGTTAGCTTAATTTCAGCATATTTTAGGACTTATTTTATACTATTTTAGCATTATTTTCCATACTTGTGATCACCATTATCCACCTCTGCAACCTCCCTCCTTTCTTAGCTTTTGTTTTTCTTTGAAAGTGATTCAAACAAATTGTTTGTCGAAAGCTTAAGACTGAGATGTCATGCTTAATGGTTTAATCCCTTTGGGGTTCATTACCAATGGTATGATGTCTTTTTTATGCATAAAATAACTTTTGGTTTGAGCCGTCTTTCCATTTAGAGGACTTAAATTCACCATTAGACTCAATGAATTAAAGGATGGTCGGTAATTTAAAATGAAGTAATAAAAAATGGGACTAAAATGTTGTAAGGTAATAAAAAATGTTGTGTTCAATTGGACGTTAATCGAACACATGGAAACTTCAGGCATTTCAAACTCATTAGTGATGAAATGGTTCAAGTTTCCAAGGTCACTACTTCCCTTGATCTCCCATGATAGGGAGGTGGTTTTAAGAGTCTTGTTTTGTTGCATTTATTAAACTTGCACCTTTGGTTCGTATGCCATCATGCAATGAAATTGCTTGAGTTGGTGGTTTGTGAACCAAGTTCATTACTCCTTTGATTTGTTCATGAAAATGAGGGGTGAGTTGTGCAGATAACCCTTGAGAATACCCTATGTATGCTCTGTTTGTTCTCTGTTGTAGCATGATGAACTGGACAGTAGTGGTCGGTAGGTCACTTTCCATGGCTGGCAGGTGGCTGGCAGACCACCTTTGATGGTCGGCTAGCCATCACTGGTGGTCGACATCCTTCATCACTGGCCAGTCGGCCACTGATGCAAAATTCAGCAATGTGTTTGTGAGGCAAAACAGAGTTATTCTGGAAGTGGGCAATAGTGTATGTGTTCTCTGTGCAACAGAGGCTGTCTGGAAGCAAAACAGCGGCCTTTTCGGGTGGAAAACGAGCATGCGCATGAACATCCCTCATTTCCCAAGGCAGAGTAGTTAGCTTAGTACTGAATTGTTTATCTTACTTACTTCTTTTAATTGCACTTGTTTTGGAATTATTTAATTAGTTAACGTAGTTAGCTAGTTATAATGTTGCAATTGTTTTAGTTAACTAAAATAGTTAGTTAATTACTTCGGTTTGTAATAATTAGTTAAGTAGCTTAGCTAGTTTATTCATTTCGTTTTGTAATAATTAGCTTAGTTAGCTTAGCTTTAATTAGTTAGCTAGTTAGTTAGTTAGTTTATTCATTCAGACTCCTTCATGAGAGTGCAATGTAATAATAATGTGTATGTCTTCCAACCCCGCGTCTTTCTCCCTATTATTTACTAGCTAATGATGGTTAGTTTAGGGACATCATGTTTCAATTAGCATACTTCATGTTTGCAGCCATTGGTATTGCATGCACCGAGGCTCAGTTCACCATTCTAACTGCATTGTTATTTCTTATACTTCTTTGAATACGAGCTTAGACCGCATGCTATTCACTTGTTTTGTATGCCGTATTAGTAGCCGAGCCTATTAGTTGTATATCGAATATGTTGATTAGTCATATTGCATAGTTAGAAATCATGCATTTTTCTAACTCATATCTTTTTGGCTTGGAGAACCTGATGAGCCTTTACTCGCTTTAGCATAATTGCATGAGTGTTGATGTTTCCATGTCTAGCATGCTCACCATGAGGCTAATTGCTTAAATGCTATAACTGCTTGATTGCCTGTGGATGAAGGCTTGTTTGCTTGAATTGGAATAATTTGATTAATGTTCATGTGTGATCACTTTTTCAAGTGGTACATATTTTGAAACTATTTTCAAAACAAACATGAATCAAATGTTCCAATTCTTGCAAACCTAGTCTATACTTGTGTGTGTACGCATCACATATAATGCTAGCCTAATAAACCAGAAGTAGAACATATAATGTACATAAGATTCATATCATGATTAGTAGAGGCCGATCTTTGATCGGGCAAGCGGGGGTGGTCAAATGCATTCATGACCTTCCCCTCTCGTACCTAAGTTCCTAAGCCGAGACAATCTTGGTGATGACGGACACGTAGCCTTTGGCATGAGTCATGGATTTCTTAGATTTCCCAAAAATATTTAGGTGGTGACTTTGTATCTTTCAAAGCAGTCCATTTTTGGCATCTTTGATTCAAAATCGATTTTCCAAAAGATTTGTTGAATTTAAGGTCTTTGGTGTTTATCAATTTAACATTGCACTTGTGAAATTAGATTCAGAACCGCAGGAGTCTGAACTGTAGGGCTTATATCATTGTGTTTGCCATCTTCTATTCCTGGGCAGTTTGCCGGAGGCTTGCCTAAAAGCTTGCCAAAAGGCTAACCGGTCACGGGCTCTACCACGATGGGAACACAACCCTTGGATCTAGACTACCGCTATACCGTTTGATCGTCCTTTCACTTCTCGGTGTTAGGTGCGAGAGGTATATTAGGTAGTCTTCCTGAGGTACCCTTTTGACCATTTGGCCTACTTGTACATCGAAAGCCGTAGAGACTGTTCCAAACAAGGACATGATGCTCACCCGAATAGAGGATTGTGTGAAACCGCATTGTTTCAATAGTGAACCCTAGCTCCTGACGAAACTAGGATAGGGTAACCCTACCCCCTCATAGGGGTGTTTTGGTTCTCACTTAATTGGTATGTGCTTTACAGTGAAACTTTACAGGAACGTGCATATCAGTTGCAAGTTGGATATCAGTTTTAGGGGAAAAAATTAGTGTTAAGTGCAGTCCTACAGCTTTCATTACATCTGTGTGTTGTTAATATCTGAGCTAAGGTGCTATGCGGTTTCTGATTACTACTTTCTTTTTGCTTTATTTTTTTTTTTTTTTGCTAGATAGTTTAACACCATAGCTTCAGACAGTTCGGATATCCCCCAAGCACTCTGGACCCATGTCAGGAGGCTTTATAGAACCGAAGATGTTGTTAGGGGACAGCCCGTGTTTAATTCACTCCCACCGATTACTAGACAGAGGAGAGTAAGGCAGAGTTCACCGGTTCAATTTCTACAGCAGTCACCCCTTACTTCACCTGTACCTAGTCAAGCACAGTCTTCTACATCTAGTCCAGCATAAGATTATTCACCCATTCCGATGGCATAATATCCCCAGTCAACATGGAGGGCCTAATCCATTATCTTCAGCAAACAGTTGAAAGACGCTGCTCGTCGCGCCAAGGTCACAGCTCGTCAGGCTGAGGTAATAGGCTACAACAATAACAACTGCAGCGCACAGTGGCTTTTGCATCTCATGCACTTCCTACGGGTATGCCAGTGCCCGAAGCCATTGCCCACACTGCTAATGATCATGTTGAGAATTAGGGCAATCCTGCAGAGCCATTCCCACCACAAGCCTCCAAAGCACCTGTGTATCCAATTGAGGCTTCATTTGAGTTTGAGGTTGACCCGACTCTGCTTAAGGTCAACAAGCTGGAGAAGCTCCTCAAGAGAGCACAGGGTGTTAACTCTATCTCCGATATAGAAGATGGGTATACTGACTCTGCAGTGGCATTCCCAGATCAGTTCAAAAAGCCATACATCGATCGGTTCGATGGTTTTGGAGATCCCATGGTTCATTTTTGGCTGTTTTTAGACATTCTGCGGCCAATGAACTTGACCAGATTGCAGAAGCTCTCACTCTTTGGCCGGACCATGTCAGGAATAGTAGCTATATGGTATGCGAAGCTGGAGGATTTTGTGAAGCAGAATTGGGAGGAAATGGCTGAGGCCTTTGTTGTACAATTACAATACACAAATCGAGGTCACAAGTCGTGATCTTGAGACAACGTGCCAGGAACCGAACGAAGGCCTTCTCAGAATTCGTGACAAGGTGAAGGGCTAAGGCTTCAATGATGACTACACAGCCTTCCAAGAAAGATCAGATAAAGATGGTAGCCTGCAACCTGCACGGGAAATTTCTGCAGAAAATGATCGTCCTACCTCTGTTCACATTCACCGAGCTCCATGAGATGGGGGTTCAGATTGAAGATGCCATGAAACAAGGGCTGATTACTGATGAGAAAGAGCAGGTCAAGAGGCCTTTTGTGCCCAGTTCCAATGTAACAACCAATGGTAACATAGCTACGCGGCCATCAGATGTGAGCATTGTCACCACCGCAACCAAGACTACCAATCCCTTTGCCAATATAGCAGCACAAACTTCAAACAACCCTGCCTGATCCTAGAGAACCTATACCCCACTCTACATGCCGTTATCTCAAGCCATGAAGGTGTTGATCAAAAAGGGGCACCTCAAGCCATTAGAGCTAAGCCCAATATCTGATTCACTCCCACCCAAACACAACCCAGCCAAGTACTGTGCTTTTCACCAGCAGCATGGTCACGACACCGACCAATGCTTTAGGCTGCGTCATGAGATTCAAGACCTCATTGACCACAAGGTGATCCCACCACCCCAGAAAGCAAATGTGACCACGAACCCTCTCCCGGCCCATAATCAAGTTCCCTCACCTCACAACCTAAACTTAATCCATACACTGACCATCCCCTACTACCCTATCGTATATATTACCCCTTCCTACCTACCTAGACCGGTGGTGTTCGTTCTTGAAAGCATAGATTTGTGCATGATGGACACCTCCCCACTTCAACCTAAATCTATGGTGGTAACCACTGGAGTAGAAAGGAGACTGGCCTTAGAGGAGAGTATGAGTCTGTTGCTTGAGTGCTTTGACGACTTGTCTGAGGGAGAGTATGATCCAAGCTGCTACATTGTGCCGATTGATCAAGTCAAGCCAGAATTGGTATTGCCAACTGCAGTGGAGGTTAATGTGGTTAGAGAGGATGGCCCGAGCCAAGGTTTAGATGATTTGGCGAAGCTTAAGGAGGACTTAGACGACTTGTAGTTCTTCGACGAACAAGATCAAGGGGATGTGCAGATTAACTGGATCGATTTGAATGGATCAATGGACAACTCTGGGTGGTTGAGTGATGAACCAGGCAGAGAGGAAGGAACTGAAACAAAATCGGAGGAAAAGAAAGTAGGAATTGCTACAGTGGCCAGAATGGCCGATAAAAAGGGAAAACTACTGAAGAACACCGGCATGAACAATTCAGCTTAGGAATTGGGCACTGTGAGTACTGTGGACACAAAACAGGAAGCTGCGCTGAAGTAGTTTGCACAAGAGAGGGCTGCAGACAACCACAAAGTTGTAATGGCCCAACACCTTGTGAGGGAAACTTGTGATATGAGAATGATCAAAATGGAGCCAGACAACTGTTTGTCTGCTGCAGGAGGTGTATGGTGGGAAGATGAAGATCTACATCTAGCTCACACTGATGAAGAGTGGGATGAGTGCCTTCCAAATAACACGTGGTTCGCAGAAGAGATAGACCACATAACGAGAAGTGGGCAGTATTTCAAGATACCACGCTTAGACCAAGCTGAGCCCTCTGTGAAAGACAGAGAAGTTGAGAAATAAAAAGAGAAGCAGCTGGAAGAAGAAGCAATGTTGAAGTAACTAAAGAAAATCCAAGCCGACATCTCAATCTGGGTTCTGTTTATGGCTTCCCGGGTACATTAATAGGCTGTACTATCAGCAATAGATAAAGCTAAATTGTCCATTAACACTATCCCTAAACAGCATGTGGGATTGTTCTTCCTAGGTGGTGCCACACCAATCCTAACCTTTTCTAACGAAGAACTACAGCAGGAAGGCTCAGCCTACAACAAACCCCTGTACATATCTGCTGAGTGCAGAGAGAAATGGGTACCAATGGTGTTGGTCGACACTGGTTTGGCTATCAACGTATGTCCTTCCTGCATAGCTTATGCCATCGGTCTTAGACCGGTAGACTTCGTGCCCACAACCCAAGTAATCCGGGCATATGATAATACAAGCATGGAGGTTATGGGCACAGTACAAATTAGAGTCCAGGTAGGCCCAGCTCAGTTGGATGTCGAGTTCCATGTCGAGGATGTCCCACCCACCTTTAACTTACTGCTAGGGAGACCCTAGTTGCATTAGGTGAAAGCTATCTCCTCCACCCATCACCAAATATTGAAATACCCTCACGGGAAAGAGGTGGCAATTATTTTCAGGAATTCGTCTATCCATCGCCCACCAGAGGTAACTACACCAGTGCTAGAGATTGTTCATGGTGAGGAGGAAGTATTCCTTTCAAGGTTTACGCTGGATGAGGCCCGGGTAGTGCAAACCATCTTGGCTGCTGATGAAGGCATGTATGTCAGTGCCCAATTAATCTATGTCATGAATAAACTGCAACATGTGCCAGGAGTGGGATTTGGAAAAAGTGGCTGGAAAGGTGTCATAGCATTGGCTGATGTGCTGCATAATCTGTATGCCTTTGGTCTGGGATATGTACCCACCAAAGAGGATTGGGTCAGGAAAGAAGAAGAGATACCAAGCTGAGCCAGAGCCAAGCAGGCTGGGAAACACTATGAGCTCATTCACAGGCCAATCCGGGGAACGCTGAATGGGCACTTTGTTCGGGAGGAAGAAGATTTTCTCTTTTGCTGCTTTTTCGAGCCTTGGATGAATTCTGTGAAATAGCGTGTTCCTGGAGTCGAAATCTTCTTTGACTTGCAGCTGCAAGATAGTGATGCTTAGGAAAAGCCTGAACGAAGTGCTGAAATTGAAAAGAGCATGGAAAGTGACTCGGACAACAATGAGCTTGGAGTAGGGGCAGCACTGGCATGTCTCCTTACAGGTCCTCCGGTTGACTTAGAGAACTTGGGGAATAACCTTACCATCTCCATAATCGGGGACCAACCGGGTATGAACCCATCCAGCAACATTTTGGATGCCCCTGAAGCACCATCTCTTGTCTAGCAGCTGGAGGAGGGCTACCTGTCTAGTTCTGAGTTGGGCGGTGAGGCAGAATATGATTTCATACAGTCTGTGGAGACGGAATCAGATTTTGGTTCTTTTGAGTCTGAGTCTGGTATTTTTGGGGTTGATAACCCGGATGCCAAGGTCTTGTCTAGGTCCTCTTTTTCTTTTGCTTTTGAGTCAGTTGTAACCGTAGAGCTGGACCTTATGAATGAGAATGCCGCTGTTGATTCTGAGTATTTCTCTATGCCGCTTGTCTATTGCATTGACCAAGATTTTTAGAATTTTAATGAAAAAGAAGAGGAAGGAATTCCTCTGATTTTGAAAAACTTGATTAATCTAGAGGGTGAGAGGTTTACAAAATCCTGTGCTGATGAAATCATTGCTATTACGTGGGTGCTGAGAACGATCCGCGTTTGGTCCAGATCGGGTCCACGTTGTCTTCAGAGGAGCGTGAGCGCTTAGTCGCTTTATTAAAAGATTTTAAAGATGTTTTCGCGTGGTCCTATGAAGACATGCCTAGAATCGATCCTAAGATTGTTCAACATCGGATCCCTCTTGACCCCGAGGCTCGACCCGTTAAGCAGAAGTTGCGCAGAATCTGCTCGGATTGGGCGTTGAAAATTAAAGTGGAGGTCACCAAGCAGATCGAGGCAGGTTTCTTGTTAATATCTGAATATCCGACTTAGTTGGCCAACATCGTCCCAGTGCCGAAAAAGGATGGTAGAATTTGGCTATGTGTGGACTTTCGGGATTTAAACAGAGCCAGTCCAAAGGATGACTTTCCTCTACCGTACATTGATGAGTTAGTGGATTTCATGGCAGGTCATGCATTGCTGTCCTTCATGGATGGGTTTTTTTAGGTATAACCAGTTTCTGATGGCGCCCGAGGACAGAGAGAAAACTGCATTTACTACACCGTGGAGAACCTACTGCTATCGGGTCATGCCGTTTGGCCCAAAGAATGCCGGAGCTACCTATCAAAAAGTTGCAACCACTATCCTGCATGATATGGTCAACAAAGAGGTCGAAGTGTATATGGACGACATGATTGTCAAGTCCAAAAAAAGAGAGGGCCATTACACCGCCTTGAAGAAATTCTTTCAATGGATCAGAGAATATAGATTGAGGTTGAATTCGTAGAAATATACTTTCGGCGTAACAGCAGGGAAAATGCTGGGCTTTCTGATCACACAGAGGGGCATCGGGGTAGATCCTTCCAAAATCAAGGCCATCCTAGAAATGCCACCACCAAGGATTGAAAAGGAGGTGCGAGACTTTTTGGGTAAAGTGCAATTTATAAGATGGTTTATTTCCAAATTAACCTTGCCTTGTGAACCACTATTTGGTCTCCTGAAGAAAGGAAAGAAATTCTGATGGGATGATCGGTGTCAATTTGCTTTTGAGCAGATTAAGCAGTACCTTCAGAATCCGCAGTGTTATCACCGCCAGAGCTGAGGAAGCCTTTGATTCTGTACCTGTCAATGACAGACACCACAATAGGGTGCAAGCATCCTTAGGAATCTGAGGATAGGGTGGAGAAAGCCATCTACTACTTGAGCAAGAAAATGCTGGATTATGAGACCTGCTACACTCTGTTGGAGAAAGCTTGCCTAGCCTTGGCATAGGCTACCAGGAAGTTGAAGCACTACTTGTTAGCTCACTCTGTAATTCTGGTTTCCAGATTAGATCCCATCAAATATCTCTTTGAGAAACCAGCGCTTACGGGTAGGCTAGCCCGTTGGTTGCTTCTCCTCTCCGAATTCGATCTCAAGTATGTCACCCGTAAGTCGGTCAAGAGAAGAGCCGTAGCGGAGTTCGTGGCAGATCACCCAGTAGAAGCCGATGAAGAGGTGGAATACCTGTTCCTAGATGAAGCCATTCTGCAAGTTGAGGAAAAGACTTGGACGATGTACTTTAACGGAGGGTTCAATCAATACGGTTATGGGATAGGTCTGTTGCTGATAGCACCCGACAACTCCCATATATCTTTAGCTTTCAAACTCCGGTTCAAGGTGTCCAATAATGAAGCAGAGTATCAGGCGTGTATCGCTGGATTAAAAGCCACCCTGGAACTAGGGGAAAAAAGATTGGATGTTATCAGGGACTCGAACTTAGTTGTTTCTCAAGCAAATGGAGAGTTGAAAGTCAAAGAAAAAAAGATGAAAGCTTATCAGTAGACCTTGGAAGTTCTAATTCCTAAGTTTGAAAAGCTGACTTTTACGCATTTACTGAGAGAGAACAACAGGTTCGCTGATGCTTTAGCAACTCTATCTTTTATGGTAGACATCCCACTAGGAGTCTGGATGCGTCCGATTATCATTGAGCAGAGACACACGCCGACCTCTGAAACTATCACCGTAATAAATGAAGCGCAAGACACAAACCCTTGGTACTACTATATTTGGAACTTCTTAGAAAATGAGATTTATCCACCAGGGGTAAATGCCGAGGACAAAAGGGGAATACGGTGGATGGCCATCCAATTTATCATCTACGGAGGTAAACTGTACAAAAGAGGTCATCTGGGAATGCACAAGTTGTGTATTGAAGAAGAGGAGTCAAAGCGCTTGATGGAGGTCATCCATGGGAGAGAGTGCGGAGCACACATAAATGGAGTGATGTTAGTCCGAAAGATTCTCAAGCAAGGTCACTATAGGTCCACTGTGGAGGAAGATTGTATTGGTTTCGTTCGATGATGCCACAAATGCTAAATTCATGCTAATCGCATGAACATCCCGCCATAAAAACTGTACAACATAACTTCCCTATGGCCTTTCTCGGTCTGGGGAATTGATGTCATTGGGGCAGTCACGCCAAAAGGATCGAATGGGTATGAATACATCTTGGTCGCAATTGATTACTACACAAAGTGGGTGGAAGCTCAGTCCTATGCAGTGCTGAAAGCATCGCATATGGCTAAGTTCATCCAGAATAATATCATTTGCTGCTATGGAGTTCCAAACGAGATTATATCTGATAATGGCCCCCATTTCAAGAAAGAGGTGATCGACTTGTTAGAGAAATACAATGTGGCTTTTCACAAGTTATCTACATACAAGACACAAACCAATGGAGCTGTTAAGGCTGCTAACAAGAACATCAAGCATATTTTACAGATGGTTGAGACCTATAGGGACTGGCTAGATAAATTGTCATTTGCACTCTGGGGCTATAGAACTTCAATACGGACGTCTATAGGAGTAACTCCTTATTCTCTTGTCTACGGGATAGAAGCTATTTTGCCAATTGAAGTAGAAGTCTCATCGCTAGGAGTTATGGCTGAGTGTCAAATAGTAGATGCGGACTGGCAACAGTGCAGATTCCAAGAGCTGATGTTGTTTGATGAGAAAAGGATGAAAGCATTATATCATATTCAAGGCTATAAACGCAGAATTACTAGGGCTTTTAACAAGAATGTTAAGTCCCGGAATCTCAAAGAGGGAGATAGGGTGCTGAAAGACAACCGAGCTCCCATTCATGACCCTAGGGAAAAGTTTAGACCCAATTGGGCAGGTCCTTACATCATCAAAACTATCTGGTCGGGTGGAGCTGTTATTCTCATGGACCTGGACGGCCTGGAATTTTTCCAACCAATCAACATGGACAAGTTGAAGAAATACTATCCCTGAGAGGCTCGCTAGGCCGAAAACTTGGAAGGGGGACCTAGGCAAAAGTTAGAACATGAAAAAAATTAGAAATAAAGAAAAACTAAGCTCGCAAGGTTGAAAACCTTAAAGGGCGACATTGGCAAAAGTTAGAGCACAAAAGGAGAGAGTCAATACTCAAGTGAACCTCAACCGAGCTACATAAGGCCTGATTCCTATCTTCGGGATACATAGGCAACTTTATCCTAAAGTTCGGCCGTAATCACCTCCAACTCAATTGTCCTGTCCATGTGATCGATCAAGTCATCTTTGTCTGTTCTTTACCTAAGGGTTCGGTTGTGATCTTCACTTTGAAAGAAGAGCTGGTTACAATACAGAGCAGTGGCTTTCAAACAAGGGGCAGTTATCATCTTTTGATTCGGGATTGTACATCTTGAGGACTGATTCCGTTCATGTCAGGTGTTGATCCTTTTCGAAAATGGTTTTGGAAAGTTTTAATAAAAGTTGATTTTGTTCAAATTTTACCTTTTACAACTTAGACTATTTTTGGACCAAAAGGAAAATTTTCAGTGCTCATAACTTTAATTTCATTGAGTTCAACTTAAAGTTCTCTAACTCTATGATACAAATCAAAGTTGCTTTTATTTCATCAAAAACTTGAAAAGAAAGGTCAAAACAATAAACTAGGGGCATAGATGAGTCAGGTGCTCCTACATCCTCCGCTCGTGCTTGTGAAAGCTTTTGAAGCCAAAGTGAGCCCGGTTTGTCCCTCATCCTCAAGCCAAGCCAAGCATTTGCCAGAAAGGGCGCAATTGAAACTAGGTGCAGGGGCTAGAAGCTCTCTTGTCCTCCAAGTAGTGAAGTACCTACTTAAATGTGAACCTCGGATGGGGAATAAAACCGGGTACTCTACGCCCTCCTCTGGGCGGCTCTGATCATGCCCAAATTGACGTCTGAACCAGAAGGGGAAGTAAAACACACAGTGTGTATGGCCGATCAACTGTATACTAGGTTGCCGAGCCATGTTGTAACTCATCTCGATCAGATTAAGCCAGGGGTAACGCCAAGCTATGTCAACAGCAGACCGGTTGCATATCCAGTTGCACCACTATCCCTTATTTGGGAATCCACTAGACGATAGTGGAAGAAATAGCCTCGAGCTGAGTACTCAGGGCAGGAGTCCACTACCTTCAGCTTATCCATAAGCCACACCTGGGGAGGGATGAAAGAAAAGAGAGATTAAAGAATAGAGAGATGTATGTTGAGAGAAAAGTGAGAAAAAAGCTTTGAGAGAAAAATAGAGCATGAGTGTCGAACGATGTGAGAAACACATATGAGAAAGGGTAGGAAACAATACCTGAAGAAGTAGTGGGCTCCCCACGAATCAGGTAGTCTCTCGCCGAAGAAAGGCGTCTAAGCGCATCAAAGTCTCGGCTAACACCAAACCAATGCAACTCTTGCCTTCTTTCAGACCTTGGGCCACTTCAACCAACCGAATGCTGGACCCGCCGAAACTAGGGGCAAGAAGGAAATAAGCAAGCATACATAAGGAAAGGGTGTGTTGCACAAAACCTCACCAGAAATGGTCACCTCTATCACTGACGTCGGAAAATCAATGAATGAAGCTGGGAATGTCCAGCTCTCCATCATGGACCAAAGATCAAGTCTAGTGTAGAGTGAGCCCACACATCCGTCCCAAAGCTTGAATGTTGCCAAAACGGGGCTGAGGCACGATTTTTTCATCGCGCTAGGATTCCATTAGTGCTTGAAATTCTTCAATTGTTGGGCATATTTCTTGTCCCTCGAAGCTAAAGACATGTGTAATCGGGTCCCAGTATCATGCTGCGGTATGAAGGAAAGGAATACAAAGTGGAGTTCGGCTTAACAGAAAAAGTGCATTTATGCCAAAACCCCAGAAATTAACCTTTTCTGAGCCGTCTAAAGTCGCAATCCAATCCGAGAGCTTTTCAGCGAAAAATGGCTCCATTTGTGAAGAAATTGCAGCTGAAATGAACTTCTGGAAAAGAATTCACGAAGCTTGACCTTTTGTAGAAGATAAGGCTGTGAGTGGAGGCCAACTGTCAGCAATCTGGCAATTCTCACCTTTGATGGCTGGCAGACCGCCTCTTGTGGCCGGCATATGGCCGGCAGGCTCCATCTCTGGCCAGCAACCTTTTTCCCAGCCCTGCTGTCCACCTGTTTGTTGGGCAGTGTTGAAAACATGTATTTTGTCTTGATCTTTATGCGTTTTAAGGTCTTGTTTTGAGTCTTTTTGGTTTTAGTAAGTTTGTTTATTTGTACTTGAGTTATTTTTGCTTATCGAGCTGTGTTTTCATTTTGTATTTCATTTGTTAGTTGCTTCATTACCGATTAAGAACGTTGTGCCAATACAAGTGTTCAGTTTTTGTTGGCCAATTCGATTTCATGTCATTTTCATGCAGATATGGTGCTCATAATGGAAAAATGACAACACTTTTTTCTATTATTATAAAACTGTGAGGTTTTATTTCGATCATGGTTTTTACAAAAGAGGAGTACAAGTTTTAAAGTAAAATAAACCTATCTGAAGCTATACATCTGCTAATGCTACCAAACAAAAAGAAACTAAGAAAAAAATAAAAAATCAGCGCTAATCGCCTCAAGCAGGAGAGGCCCTCTTTGTCCTATTCCTCAGAGAAGAGTACTCTGGGGCACTATCTCCGTCGGCACCACTGTCTGAATTAGTCTCTGAGTCAGAACAAGATCCTGCATCGCCTCTGCTCTTTGTCCCAGAACCCGCCTCGGCATCATCACCTCCACTCTCAGCACCCGAGCCAGCACCATCGACTCCACTCTCGAACGACTCAGAATGCCGACTCACTGCCTCCTCGGAGTCACTCGTCTCAGCATCGTCATTGCACAAGATGGGCTCTGGAGGACAGCTCCGGCCCTAGTTACCCCTATCTATGCCTCTCTCCCATGCTGCTGGAGGGGGTACTGCCAGTGCTGGTTCTGCTATTGCCGCCGGCGTAATCGATATAACTGTGATCTGAAAAGATAGTTGTCGAAATATCAGCTGCAGTGTGCGTATCAGATACAAGTATAGTGTACAGAATGAGTGCATGCAAAAATTATATATAGTGTGTAAGTACAGTGTGTGAATGCAGTGTGTCAGATATAGTGTGTCAGTGCAGATTAGAAAAGACGACAGTATGCCAGTGTATCAATAGAAATTTGATAGCATGAAGCCCAAATTGAAAGAAATTACTGGAATGCCGTGGAGACCAAGCAACGCCTCCCTCCTCTGTACTATGCCCATCAAAGAGGCTATCAGCTCGAGAGCACTCCTCATGTACTCTATGGATACCTACAAATGCATTTGGATGATCAATGTCTGGAATGAACATATCTGAAATGAAATACGGGATACAAATAGCAAAGTGTAGTCCATACCTTGGATGGGCCTTGCACTCCGACAAGCTCGTGCCCAGCTACTGCAGGCCCAATCGGGACCTAGTAAGCCACCACAGTATGCTGCCAGCATGTGAGCGTGGTGGGAAGCTCTCGCCAACCGGTGCCCTACCACGCCGAGGGAGCCCCTCTAGTACGGACCCTGGTCACCCTACGCATCTCTCCCGCTGTAGGAGCCCTCGCTCCCTCGCCTTCGCGAGCGTCTGCCAGAGGTGGCATGAGGTGAGTTTGAATGAAGGTCGTGTAGTCGCCCTATGCCCTAAAGTAATCAGCATCCAAGCCCATAATAAATTGAGTAACTACATTAACGGATAGGCTATCTGCCGATCTCATAGACTCTAGCGGTGGCATCGAAATGATCAGGTCCGGCAAGCCAACGGTTTTTCGAACGAACCGCTCACTCAGGAACCCGGCCCAACAGACTGGGCCCTTAAGTAGAATGCGGAAACGAGAAGTGGCCCAGGCCCTGGCGTACTGGTCCCGTACCCCAGCCAGTATCATGGCCCAAGGTTACCACATGATTTGCAAATGGAGAGTGTACAGATTGTTAGTTGATCTTAGCTGCTAAAATGTGAATTAGAACAGTTTTAAAGTAAAAATGACTGTGTTTTGGGTTACCTCATGAGCAGTCATTGTGTCGAAATAGTGCTGGAAGAATGTGAACAACTCGCGGCTCTTGCGCTGGTATCTGTCATCATACTACCTTGAGTAGGGAACTGCCAGGGGGAGCTCCTCCACGGGATCTAGGGCGTGTGTTGAAAAATAAGCATAAACCCAAAGTTGCAAAGAAAGTGCAGTAATATGTGATCAACACAACATGAACAGATGCAGAAAGTGGAAAGCATAAAGCACAATGTATGAACAGATGCAAAAACTGCAAAGCAGAAAGCACATGTGTTGAACAGATGTAAAACAGGAAATGTGAAGCAGAAAATGTAAAGTGCAAAGAGGGAACCAAAGTGCATACCACCCAAGCTCGCCAGTAGTCTCTGATCCGCTCTTCTCTCAGGCGAGAGGTAGAGCCCATATAGCCATAAAGGGTGGCGAGGCCAGCTCCGCCCCAGTCATAAAAGCGCACCCGGGGAAGGGTCACCAGGGCATTCAATAGATACAAGCCCACAGTGTTCCACCTATTCGAAAACAAGGTGGTACCTAGGACAAATATCAAAAAGCATCTGGCGTACTGCTCCATCTCCTCTATTGTCTCCGTCTCGCTCCATCGAAACTGTTCAGCGAACCAGCTATATCTGACCATAGTTGTTTGGTACAAGGGTGGATGCGCTCCTAGCAGCTCGACCTGGGCGGCCTCCCACTTGCCCATGTCGGTGTCAAACGGGATCAGATCGCCCTTACTCCTAAGCTCGTGATCATGGCAAAGTCATAGGGAGTCATTGTTATCTCCCCGGTAGTGGAGAAATGGAAGGAGTTGGTGGTGTCCCACCACCTCTCCAGGAGCCCTCCTAGAAGAGGATGGCTCCCAATGACCCGCGTCATACCGAAGTAGAAGAGGTCAAAGCCAATCTGGTCCACAATGTCCCAAACCCTGGTAGCGAGCTCGTCGTACCAATCTCGTGCAGTCGTAGCCTTGTACACTCTGAAGGCACGAGACTTCCCCGGTGGCAAAGAATAGATGAATCAAATAAGGCAGTGATGAAAGTACAGTCAAATAAAAGGCAGTGCAAGAAATGTAGTTTAGAGACAAGTG
Organism: Camellia sinensis; assembly: GCF_055761805.1. Lineage (NCBI taxonomy): Eukaryota > Viridiplantae > Streptophyta > Magnoliopsida > Ericales > Theaceae > Camellia > Camellia sinensis. The sequence goes on along the minus strand of NC_138971.1, from coordinate 97,604,478 downwards.
GGAATGCATCAAAACAAAGTTCATACCTCAACGGCAATAGATGAAAGGTGAGAAGCCGACTCCCTAAGCAGGAGGCCCTCTGGTGCACTCAGAGCAAAATCGCTGAATCATCTGATGCCTCTAGGTGGCAAGATGTGTTCAGGGATGGTACCTCGCTGGATCAAAAGGATGTACCCTTAATGGTAACGGCACCAGCTCAACCTCAGGCTCAAACTCCACCTCGAGGTCAACCTCAATACATTGAGTTGCCTCACTAGCTTCAGCAACAATCGCCTCCTCTGCCTCGACAACGGGTGAAAATACGGGGGGAACCTCTGAAGGAGCCCCGTCATGTGGTGAACCATCTGCCATCTGGAAAATGGATGAAAAGTAGGTGAAAAGTGAAGAAAAATGGAGACAACAGGGTAAACTTGGAAAAAGTCAACTCGAGGAGAGAGAAAATGCGAGAAAAAGTTAAAGGCTGGTAAAGTTCACGAAACCCGAGAGAAACTTGAGGTGAACGAGCCTAGAAGGGTGAAAATGTGGAAAAAAGTGTCGAAACCAAAATCCAATCGGTTCAAAGTGAAGAGAATCAATAGGGTTTAGCGAATAAAGTTTGCGTGGGGCGTTGAAAAATGCGTAAAAAGCTCGGATCTAGAGAGGGAAAGTGTCTAAAGAGAGAGGGGAAAGAATTTTGGACCTAGAGAAGTGAGGAAATGAGGAGTCAAGGTGCATACTTAAAGACCCGAGGTAAAATGTCCAAAATCCACCGAATCTGCCATCGGTGGCCGGCAGGCCACACTGCCTCCTCTTGTGGCCGACAGGTGGCCAGTGGCCTTCCTCTGAGTCCTGATGCTGTTTTATGTCTTTGTTTCCTAATAAGTGCAAGGAGAATTTATTGTTAGGTTCAGATTGTCTCTACGGAAGCTCAAAACTATGTTTTGGCACATGATGTTCATCGCTTGTCAACATGAACGAGGTGTATCCCTTTTGAACATGTTGCAACATCTCCGAGAGGTAAATCGGAGGTTGCCACCGAATATCATTTTATTCATTGTTGTCAAAATTATGCTTTTGTTATTTTCCATTGCATAGAGTATGCCTGTCCCGTATATGCATGTTGCATGTATGTCATACATCATTTATCATTTATGCGTAGAACACGCTATCAATTTTGCAAGGAATGTGCTCTTATTTCATGCATAGAATATGCTTTCAATACATTGGTATCCATCTTACATAGAATATGCGTTGTCACTGAATTGACTCAATCACTTTGTTCATCTATCGCACTTGTTCACTTTGTGCATCTATCGCACTTGTTCACTTTGTGCATCTATCGCACTTGTTCACTTTGTGCATCGATCGCACTTGTTTGTTTTGTGCATCTATCGCACACCTCTCTGTTTCATCTGCGGACGTGCGAAGCACACGCCCAAGCAGTTTTCTTGTATCTTAGGACACGTGAAGCGCGGCCCTAGGCGTGTTTCATCTCGGGACATGCAAAGCACACGCCTAAGAGGTTTTCTTGTATCTGAAGACGCACGAAGCGCGGCCCTGGGCATGTTGTATCTCAGGACGTGCGAAGTGCAAGCCCGAGTTGGTTCTCTTGTTTCTCGGGATGCATGAAGTGTGGACCCGAGCAGCCTTTCTTGTTTCTCGGGACATGTGAAACGTGACCCTAAGCGATTTCATTCTTCAATTTCTTAGGATGTGTGAAACATGGCCCTGAGCGGTTTTTGTTGTCAGCTTCTCAAGATGCATGAAATGCAACCCTGGGCAGTGTTTTCTTTCCTCGTCTCTTGTTTTCGCGTCATTAGAGTGTGGTTTCATCTTTTTGCATGGAACCTGTGTTGGTTTGCTTGAAGTTTCTTATTCAAATGTTATTATCTCGTTATCTTGCTTATTGCATTTGCTATTGCTTATTGCGTCATCTTGCATGATCATAGTTTTCAAAATAGCTGGCTTCGCATAGTGTATGAGTCCAGCATTCAAAGTTGGATTGGGCATATCATTTGCATTTTGCCCCAGAACTACGTGTAGAAACCCCATTTTTGACCGACCTTAAGTCTCAGTCGTCATCAATGGAGCGCTCGGTGATTGCGCATGTTGTGCTCGTTTCAAGGTTTCGGAGTTCTTGGCTGAGAGCCTCGCCTCCGGACCTCGGGCCCCTTTTGTACTTTGACTCGGTCTGTGGACTAAGTCTTGTTTTCTCCTCCTGGAGGGAGGGAGAGGTCTTGTAGACCATCTCTCAGTGGTCGTAGACTACTTTTCGTGGTCGTAGGCCATTGCTCCTGTTCGGAGACTAGTTTTCGGTTTTCGGAGCCGTCGACCGCGCGCCTCGGCTGGGGACCGCTTAACATTCTTCGTTTGCCACAGTTTTTGGAACACACCTTGTTTCCTCGGTCTAGAGGGACACTGTGGCCCGGGAGACCACTTTTGTGGTCGTGCGCCACTTTTTGTGCTCAACAGCCAGTTTTCGAGACCCCTGGCCGCGCGCTTTGCCTTCTGAACTCTCGTTTTGCATCCGTGTTGGTTCATTTTTGGCATGAACCTTGTTTTCCTTGTTTGGGAGGTGGTACAAGGGTGGGAGACTACCTTTTCTCCTTGGAGACCACTTTTTCCCGCCAGCCGGTTTTCTTGTCGGGAAACTGGTTTTCTTGATATTTGAGCCACATTTACTGGTTTCCCACCCCACCATTGCCTTGCTTTCAATGTGGAGACCACTTATACCCTTGGCCCACCACTTTTTATCTGGGAGACCACTTGCCTTGGTCGGCCAACCAGGGAAAGTGGTCGGCCGACCACCTTTTCTGGTCGGCTGGTTTCCCCCTGTTTTGTCAGATTGAGTGGATGCCAGCTATACCACCTGGAAGGCACAGACTGTATCCTCCATACACGTGTATGGAGGATTTGCATCCAAGTTTTTAGCTTCTTGAGGAAGCTTTGGCTTCAAACCTCTATAGGAGAGGCCCTCCCTCTCCTTAGCACAGGTTCAGATTTTGGTTAAGGCAAAAAATATATATCTCTCTATATCTCTACATTTTGGGTTCAAAAGTGTGTTGTTCTTGACCAATTGCACCACACCTCATAGCCATACACCTCCACCATTGATCTGAGGTTCTTGGAGGGTATTTTCAGAGGTTGAGGAGTTGGTTTTTGGTCCAAAAACCTGCTGGTTTTGCTGAGCTTCAAAGGTAACTCATTTTACCTGTTTTTAAGCTCTATCTTGATCATTCTCTTAGCCGTACTTGCAAGCATATTTAGGCTTTGTTGTCAACTAAAAAAAGCTTCATATTTAAGTGTTTTTCATATTTGTTTAAGACTCTTTTAGTGTTGAGGGTCATCTACCCTCTTGCATGCTCTATTTAGCCTTGTTTTGTGCCATGCCATAAGACCTTTGCATTGATCTTTTCTTGGCCTTTTAGCCACTGAAATCTAGCTGATTTTCAGTGGTTAGCATGTGGTTTTGAGGGCCTAAATCAGAGAGGGGAGACCCTCTCTATTTTGGCCTTGTTTGTTTGCATTTTTGGCCTTTCAAAGGAGCACATACTTTCATACTTCCAAGGCTTGGTTCAAGCCCTTTTTGGTGAATTTTGGGACCTGCCTAGACTCTGCCTATGGCTAGTTTGGTCACCTTGTGTTTGCCTCTTGCATGTGTAGAGTAATTCCTTTCATGGCTTATCAAAGTAGCACCTCATTCTTGCATGTATTGGTCATGTCTCAGTGGGTTTTTGGCCATCATTTGACGTGCCATGATTCTGTTTTTGGCTGGTTTGGTAGCCTCTCATATGCTTCATATGCTTGTAGTGTAAATCATGTTTACTAGCTTGAAATGCATGATGTTTTGGCCTTCTATTCTAGCATATTTTGGCCATGATCCAAACTGATTTTGTTCATATTTTGGGCTGCCTTAGCTCTGTTTTGAGGCCTCTTGGTCGAATGATGCTTTCCGTGCATGCTTGTAGTGTAATAGCCTTGCCTAGCTTTGAGTTTTGAGGTCCCTTGCATGCTTAACTTGAGGTATTTGCATGTTTTGGCATTATGAGGAATGTTATTTCAGAGCTTATTTCTTGGCCATATGCTCATGTTTGTCACTCTTTTAATATGCTTGAGAGTTGCATCAGTATACCCCATTTGTGAGTCATTGCATGAGCTTCATTTTTGTGCCTTTCAAGCCATCATCTTAGTTCACTTTTGCTCCTATTTTGGCCTGCATAGGGTCTGTTTGGAGTTGGTTTGGCCATTTGAGCATTGCCTTGCATGCCCATAGTGTAATACACTTCACTAGTTTCGGTGCTTGAGCCATTCAACATGCATTGTGTGAGTTGTTTACATCATTTGGAGTCATTTTGTATGCCATTTCAGAGTTGGAACATGTGTCCTCGCACTCCATATTTCATCCTTTCAATGCGTTTGGAAAGTTGTGTTTTATGCCCTAAGTTTGGTCCATAGCATTGTGCATGCTTGCATATGTTTTATGTGCCTTACTTTCATCATCTTTGGCAACTGATTTGGGTGTGGCTGAGGCCCATCCACTTTGGTTTAAGTCCATTTTGCATTGAGTATGCCATTGTGAAGTCCATAGCATCGAGTACGCCATGTTGTCTCATGATTGATCATTGCATTGTGCATGCCCTGTTCATCTCATTGTGTATGTTAGTTTCTATGTGCATTGTGTATGCTAGTTGCATGTTTGCATGTTTGCATGTTATCCCTTGCATGTTTGCATGACTTAGTTGCATTGCATTTAGGTTGCGTACTTGGAGTCGCATTGTGCATGCCATGTTTGTTGCATTGTGTTTGGAATAGGAGTTAGTCCGAACACGGGAAACGAGAGACGTTTCATACTCGAAGTGATGAAACGTGCCTCAATTCTCAGTCGCCGACACTCTTGACTACCCATGACAGAGTTGTTGGATTTAGGTGCTTGTATGTGCATTCATTTCACATTGAGTTGTGCAATTCGGCTCCTCAGCCATCATGCATCGAAATGCGTCATTGGTGGCTCGAGGGTCAAGGACTACACTCTCTTGACCTTATGCAATGATGGGGAGAGTGGTCGTGCACACCTGTGTTGCAAATACTTTGTTGTACCTCTCTCTTTCCTTTTGTTGCGAAAAACCAGAAACCAGGAGAGGAAACTGGTCGGCCGACCAAATTTGCTGGCAAGCCAACCACTTTTTTTGGTTTCCACCAGAAAAGGTGGTTGGTAGTGGTCTCCCATGCCCATAAGCTAGTCGACAGCCTTCCCACAGATTCCTAGGGTGGAGTTTCATCTCTCTGGAGCTTTGTACAAGTTTTTGAAATCAATTGCAAACAAAGGCGAGTTGAGGCGTCGCGAGGGATTTCCGAACAAGGCAATTCGAGCATGCATGCATCCTTCATCATCCAAGGCAAAGCTGAGGCAGCCCACTTCACATAGTTCACATGCTTATTTAATTGCTAATTTAGTTTATTTGTTAATTAGTTAGTGTTGTGTAATAATTAGCTATAGCTTGTTTTTCATTTTGTTGTGTAATAACTAGTTTAATTAGATTAGCTTAGCTTAGCTAGTTGGTTTTGTATTATTTATTCGGACCCTCCATCGAGAAGGCGAATTTTGTAATAAGTGTACGTGTGTGTATTGCATATCTTCCAACCCCACGTCTTTCTCCTATTTATTTACCAGCTTACGATGGTTAGTTTTAGGGCATGTTTTAATTAGCATCCTTATGTTTCGCATGTTTACATTCATTCATCTGTCTTGCATGCACCGGGCTCGACGCATCATACTAACTGCATTGTATTTCAATTCCGAGTTGAATACATGTTATCTGTAGCATCTCATATGCCATCTTAGAATAGCCGAGCCTATCTTAGTTGCATTTTGCATGTGTTGCATTAGCCATCCTAACATGAACTAGGAATTGACTACTAACTAGTTTCTGTTTTGGCTTGGAGTACTAGGTAAGTGTTTATGCTTTAGCATCCTTGCATGAGTGCAAGTGTTTCCATGATAGTATGCTTGCCATGAGGCTATTTGCTTATGTGATATACCTGCCTGAATGCCTGTGGGTGAAGGTTGGATTATCTGAATTGGAACAATTCATCGATTGCGAGCTTTAAGCCCACTTGAGAGTGGCAAATCACCATATTTTCTAAGCCCACTTGAGGGTGGCAAAATTCGCATTTTAGCCTACTTGCGAGTAGCAAACCACTTTCAAAAACAAATATGAGATGTTTTGTTCCAACTTAGACTATCTAGTCTATACTTGTATGATGTGCACATCACGTAGCAATTCTAGGCTAATAAACCGGAATAAGAGCACATATGTTTTCAAAAACAAGATATCATGTTTAGTAGTGGCCGATCTTTGATCGGGCGAGCGGGGGTGCTCATTGCATGACCTTCCCCAATTGTACCCAAGTTCCCGAGCCGAGGCAACTTTGGTGATGACGGACACGTGGCCTTAGGCACGAGTCAGGGTTTACTAAATTCTCCCAAAATAAAATATTTAGGTGGCGACTCTGTATCTGCCAAAGCAGTCCATGTTTGGCACTTCTTTCTAAAAATCAGTTTTTCAAAATGATTTGCCGGATTTGGACTCTTTGGTGATTTATCAATCTCGCATTGCACTTTGCGAGATCAGATTAAGAACCGTGACTTTGAGTCCGAACTGTAGTGAGCCCAATGAACAAAACGGGATTTTTCTCGGGACGTTTGGGGACGCCTGTAGTTTCTGGCTGCTCTGCTGGGGATTCAGAGAACTTGACTCGAACTCATGATATCTTGTTTTGATTACACTTATGTGTTTCTTTGCATTGCATTTGCATTGATGTGCCTAGGACACCGTGTTTGCCGTCTGCTATTCTTGAACAGTTTGCCGGAGGCTCGCTTTGAGAAGTGTGCCACAAAGCTAACCGGTTACGGGCTCTACCATGATGGGAACACAAACCCCGATTTTTACCGGGGCACCCATTTGACCATTCGACCTAGTGCATATTCGGAATCCATAGTGACTATTCCAAGCTCTGACAAGCTGCTTACCCGATTGTAGGTTGTTTGAAACCGCTATGTGCGTAGTGAAACCCTAGCTCCTGACAAAATAGGACAGGGAAACCCTATCCCACCATAGGGGTGTTTTGGCTCTCATTTGCCTGCTATGTGCTGTTAGAGTATGCCTCTACAGGTTGCATATATCAGTTTGCAAGTCGGGGTATCAGGCCTGAGGGCATCAGTACGTGAAGAATCAGTTTTACCTGAGGGTATCAGTTTACAGGTAGAATTTTGGGCAGAATTCAGTACAGAGTGCAGTCATTCAGCTATGCTCACATCTATTCCAGTGAAATTGGGCTGAGATGCTGCCTGTTTTCTCTTTTGCAAGATAGTCTTGGAACCGTAGCTTCAAAAGGCTCCAATATCCCCCGAGGTTCATCGGACTTGTACTGATAGACTTTGTCTGCTCAGAGATTCAATTGAAGGGAAATCAGTGTTCCTTTGCCAGAGGCAAGGTAAAAGGGCCAGTCAGGCACAGATCAGCAGTTTAGCAGTTACCAGATCAGTGGCCCTTATCCACCCCACCAATGAACAGTCAGGCTGAGGTCTCAGTTTCTACTACGAGCACAGATATACCAGTTGTTCAAATAAACCAACACTCTATGGCAGGTATGGAAGAGATGATGCGTTAGCTCCAAGAAAGTATGCAAGCCATGCAGCAGGATGCTGACCGTCAAGCAGAATTTGCCACACGCCAGGCTGAGGTTATGGCCCAACAGGCAGAGTTAATCGCCAGGCTACAGCAACAAACCGAGGCATCTACTTCACACCCAGCTCCTTCCCCACCAAGAGTCCCAATACTCAGGGAGACAGCAAATGTCCAGAAAGATACGGACATCCCAACGGGGCTGGCTCCGCCCCCAATCCTACCCCAGCTGTCCAAGGCACCCACACCCACTAACCTACCGGATTCTCCCTTTTTGAAAACCCCATAACACTAAAAGTGAGCAAGCTAGAAAAACTGTTCAAGAAGTCTCAGGGCGTGAAGTCCATTCCGGATATTGAGGATGGGTACATCGATTCGGTCGTGACTCTACCGGACTGATTCAAAATGCCGCATATCGACTGCTTCGATGGCTTTGGAGACCCAATGGTGTACCTCTACCTATTTTCCGATATCCTGAGGCCAATTGGTTTGACCACAGCCCAGAAGTTCTCCCTCTTCGGCCGAACCATGTCTGGGATGGCCGCAATCTGGTATGCGAAATTGGAGGACTCTGTGAAATAGAACTGGGAAGAGCTGGCTAAGGCCTTTATTGCTCAATACTCCTACAACACACAGATCGAGGTCACAACTCGTGATCTCGAAGTCACCCACCAAGAACCAAAGGAGGGTTTCTCAGAGTTCGTGACGAGATGGAGAGCAAAGGCCTCAATGATGACTACAAGGCCTTCCGAAAAAGATCAGATCATGATGATTGTTCAGAATTTGCATGGCAAGTTGCTGCAAAAGATGGTGGTTCTACCTCTGTTTACCTTTCCAGCCCTTCATGAAATGGGGGTTCAAATCGAGGATGCCATCAGACAAGGAATCTTTGTGGAAGATGATGAACCTTTGCAGAAGAATGTTGTTCGCAGTTCCAATGCTACTACTGATGGTAGCACAATTGTAAAATGCTCAGAGGTAGACTCTATCACCACTTCCCTCAATGGCCAGAAACCAATCACTTCAAATCGGTCCCAAGCCTGAAAGTTCAATCCTCTTTACATGAGTCTTTGAAAAAGCTGTAAAAAGAAGGGCACCTAGAACTCCTAGAACCCCAACCCCTTCCAAATCCTCTTCCACCAAGATATGACCTAGCTAAATACTGTGCCTATCATCAACAACACGGTCATGATATGAACCGTTGCATCCGCCTCCGTCATAAAATTCACGATCTTATTGACGAAGAGACCCCAGCTCCACCCAAAGGACCTCAAGTTAGTACTGACTCGTCACCTCCCCACCTCATCCTCATCCATACACTACCATCCACCTTTGACCCCAGCATATACATCACCTCGGCCCATCAACCCAAACCTGAGGTGTTCATTTCAAAAAGCATGGACTTATGCATGATGGGTGCACCTGAACCCCAATCATCTCAAACCCGTGAACCCACTACTTCTGATTTGATGAGAATGATTGAAGATCTTCAAAGAACTGTGACAAATCTGGCCTCCGGGACATTGGCTCCCTCATCGACCATATCACATGTTAGGAGTTTCACGACAAAAAGGCTCCCCAATCTTGGGACGGGTTGTATTGGAAGAAGGCCAATCCCTTGGCAAAGTGGAGGCAAGAGGTAAGAACAAGGTAGGGGTAGGCATTGATCCCCATGAACACCTTCTGTGGGCTGTGGAGGCTTTGAAAGCGAAAGGGCTAAACAAATAGCAAGTGCTCGCAGTTGTTGCAAAGATTGTGGAGGATACTTTCGTCACTCAGAATGAGAGCAGTTCGAAGCAAGGGGAAAACCGAGAGAAGGGCCATCATACCAGAAACGATCCTGTTAGCTCTAATCCTCCACTCAAAAGAGGTCAGCAAACTAGGCCAGCACCTGCCAATCCCTTTGTTGGTGCGTCCAGCAAAAATCCACAAACCTTGAAGTACCAACCCCGAGGTCAGAGGGTCTTCCATGCTCTCTATATGCCTTTGTCCAAAGCTCTCCAAATCTTTGTTGGACAAGGCCATCTCAAACCCCTTAAGCCTTGGCCTCTCCCAAATCCTCTTTCGGCTACGCATGATGCTGCCCAGGACTGTGCCTTCCATCAACAAACCGGTCATGGCACTGACATGTGTTTTCATCTTCGTCACGAAATACAAGACCTGATTGACGACGGGGTCATTGCCGCGCCAAGCTCTACAAAGTCTATCGACACTGGATCGGTGAACTTGGGGGATAATGTGACCATGTGATTGGGGGATGAACCAGCCGCAGGTGGCGCTCGATTTACTCCAGACGTGGGAATGGCACGCACTGTTTTGAGCAATATGCAAATGCTAGCTCTTGTACTTTCCGACTTGGGTATTGAGTCAGCTTTGTTGTTTTGTATTAAGTTAGTCTTTTCATACTCAGCCAGTTAGGTCTGTCTTGTTGTATCGAGTCAGTCCTGTTGTGTTGGAGTCGGGTGATTTCGGGGGTGTTACCTCGAATATCACTCTCTTGTTCTGTGTTTGTCTTTTGCACCATTTCTTTTTCGTCTGTTTTTGCCTGGAGCCAGTTACGCTAGAAGATCTGAATGAAACAACAGTGATTTCCACACTTTTGAGTTTGTTTCTACCTTGAGCCAGTTGTGCCAGCAAATTTGAATGAACAACAGTGATTTTCACACTCTTGTGTTTGCTTCTACCTTGTGCTAGTTGTGCCAGAAGTTCTGAATGAGATGGCAGTATTTGACTAAAAATTGTGTCTTTTCTATGCTTTGAAATCATTTCATTGACCTGAGTTTTTCAAAACTTTTGGAACATTGTGATGAAAACAAAGAGGAATGAATTCCTCGGGATTCGCAAAAAAATTGATCAATTGAGAGAAAGAGAGGCATGCTAAGCCCTTAATGATTGAGATCATGTTTGTTAGTATGAGTACTGAGAAGGATCCTGGCTTGATCTAGATTGGTTCTGCTTTGTCTTCGACGAGAGCGATTAGTCGCTTTCTTAAAAGATTTCAAAAAAATGTTTTGCGTGGTTCTACGAAGACCTGTGTGGAATCACTCTTGAGATTGTGCAGCTTAGGATCGCTCTCAGCCTCGAGACTCAACCCCTTTGCTTCCAAACCTTGAACCTTAATTCAGAATGTTCAACGGTCAACCACAATGTAAGGCCCGTGTGGATGGATCAGAAGCAGCCCATGAACTAGGGGTGAGAATATCAGATGTGATCAAAGGAAGCTTGCGAAGCGTGATCAAAAGCAGCCCTTGAACTAGGGGGCAAAAATATTAGATGCGCTCGAACAGTCAAAGATGAGTCTTTTCTGCAAACCAGGGAAGACTGGCAAGAATGCCAAATCCCAGAAGGGGGAAAGAAGAAAGTATTGCTGAAGGACAACCAAGTTCCTATCCACAACACTAGGGGCCAATTCACCCTCCACTGGATGGACTTTTACATCATCAACGAACAGCAGCCATTCTCTTGGATTCAGATGGCTCCGAGATCTCGAACCATTCAACATGGACAAAGCTAAACTTTTACCCTTGAGAGTCTCGCTGGGCCGAAAACCCGGAAGGGCGACCCAGGCAAAAGTTAGAGCAAGAAAAAAAAGAAAAAAGAAAAATGCAAAGAATAAAAAAAAAGAAGAAAAATGAAGAAAATGAAAAGAAAAGATGAAAAAGAAAAAATAAGAAAAGAAATTGAAAAGAAGAACAAAGCTCACAAGGTTGAAAACCCAGAAATGGCGGCCTTGACAAAAGTTAGAGCGCAAAAGGAGAGGTTAATACCCGAGTGTACCTTACCCCGAACTACGTAAGGCTTGATTCCCATCTTTGGGATACGTAGGCAACTTCATTCTGAAGTCCATCGTAAAACACTTCAAATTTGACTGTGTCCATGTGATGGTTCTAGTCATCTTTGTCTTCTCTATATCTGAGAATTTGGTTGTAATTGTCACTGTGAGGACTGGTTGCCACGTGCTGCGGCGTTATTCAAACTAGGGGCAACTTTTAGTTGCCATGCAGTGCCGTTCAGACAAGGGGCAATTTTCCATTGTTTTGGATCTGAGGTTGTGCATCTCAAGAGTAAATCCTGCGCTGGTCGAGCAGTGGCCATTTGCAAAAGCAGTTTTTGAGAATTTTTAATGAGGTTGACTAATTCTCTCAAAAATTATTCTATTTTTCTAAATCTGGACCATTTTTTGGACCCAAAAAAGGAAAATTTTCAGTGCTCATAGCCTGACTTGCATGATTTCAAATCAAAAAATTGGACAAGTATGTTAATCTAACTCTCATATTGGTCAAAATTGTTTTAGTGAAAACCAAAACAAAAAAATGGTCAAAATAATGAACTAGGAGCACAGTTGAGTCAGGTGTTCTGTCTTTTCCCCGTTGTCAACATACTTGCCAGAAAAGGGCACTCTACTTGCCAGAAAGAGCACTCTACTTGCCAAAAAAGGGCATAACTGAAGCTAACAACAAAGGGCTGAAAGCTCTCAACATCCTCCAAGCAACAACGTATCAAGCCAAGTGCGAAGCATGAATTGGAATGGATCAAGATATTCCACTCTCTCATCTGGACACATTTGATCATGCCCAAACTCCCCAGCAGAACATCGTCCACCGATGTCAGCTGCAGATTTGCTACACACCCAGTTGTAGCGCAACGCCTCTGCGGAAAAGTTCACTGTTGTGAGCAGAAGAAGAGAATCTAGCAGAGTCCTAGGGGCAAGAGCCCACAACTTCCTATTAATCCATCAACCACCTTGGGGAGGGATGAAAAATGAGAGATTAAAGAATAGAGAGATGTACGCTGAGAGGAAAAACGAGAAAAGGGTTTTGAGAGAAAAATCGAGCTTGAGGGCCGAGTGATGTGAGAATCACAAAGAAGAAAGGGTGGGGAATAATACCCGCAGAAACTGCCTCCTCGCGAACTTAGAGGTCTCTCGCCTTTGTAACACATCTGAGTGTTGTGTCTTTTGTTTTGTTTGTCTCGATTATCATTTTTGAGTCGTTTCGAGTGTGTCTCGACGTGTTTAGGTTGTTTGCCCTTTTCTTTTCCTTTATTGAGTCGTGGTGCACTGTGTTAAGTCGTTGGCTCAATACCCAGTTGAGAACCCTTTTCTCATTACAATTTCAAAAAAAAAAAATCGTTTTGAGCTCAAAGTACCGTGCCGTTCTCCACATTTGTGCGAAACAAGATTTTGTTCTTTCAAAAACCGCAGGGTTCAACCCGGGTCATGTAGGAACAGTAAAACTAGGACTTATCTGAAGCTATATAGGTTCCAGACTTTGAAGCAAAAGAAAAATGGGAAAATGTCGGGCATCTGAGTTTGTTTCAACTTCTGCAAGTTCCGTCATCGCATCCTGTATGTTCAGAATGAGTTGTGTGTTCAAAATTAAAAGAATACTGTGTCATGAGCCGTGCGTTCAGATCAAGCAATATTGTGTTATGAGCTGCGTGTTCAAAAATTGAAATGTGTGAGCTGCGTGTTCAGAATTGAAATGTGTGAGCTGTGCGTTCAGAATGAAGTGAATGAGCCGTGTGTTTAGAAATGAAAATTTATAAGCTGCATGTTTAGAATTTAGAATGAGCTGCGTGCAAATGAAAATGTGTGAGTTGCATGTTCAGAATTGAAATGTGTGAGCTGCATGTTCAAAATGAAGTGAATGAGCTGTGTGTTCAGAAATGAAAATTTATAAGCTGCGTGTTCAGAATTTAGAATGAGCTGCATGCAAATGAAAATGTATGAGCTGCGTGTTTAGAATTGAAACGTGTGAGCCGCGTGTTCAAAATGAAGTGAATGAGCTGTGTGTTCAGAAATCAAAATTTATGAGTTGCGTGTTCAGAATTAAGAATGAGCTGCGTATAAATGAAAATGTATGAGCTGCGCGTTCAGAATTGAAATGTGTGAGCTGCGTGTTCAAAGTGAAGTGAATGAGCTCTGTGTTCAGAATGGAAAAACGCTGAGCTGGGTGTTCAAAATTAAAAAATGAGTTGTGTGCCCGGAGAATGAGCTGCGTGCCCGAAAATGAGCCGCGTGCCCGAAAATGAGCCGTGTGCCCGAAATGAGCTGTGTGCATGAAGAATGAGCCGTGTTCTCGAAATGAGCTGTGTGCCCGAAATGAGCTGTGTGCTCGAAAAATGTGTTGTGTGCCCGAAATGAACTATGTTCAGAATAAGCCGTGTGCCCTAAATGAGCCGTGTGCTCGAAAAATGAGCTGTGTGCCCGAAAAATGAGTTGTGCGCCCGAAAATGAGCTGTGTGCTCAAAAAATGAGTTGTGCCCGAAAAATGAGTTGTACGCCCAAAAAATGAGTTGTGCGCCAGAAAAATGAGTTGTGTGCCCAAAAATAAGCTGTGTGCTCGAAAATGAGCTGTGTGCCCAAAGAATAAGCCGTGTGCCCAAAAATGAGATATGCACCCGAAAATGAGCTGTGTGCCCAAAGAATAAGCCGTGTGCCCAAAAATGAGATATGCACCCGAAAATGAGCTGTGTGCCCGAAGAATAAGCCGTGCGCCCAAAAATGAGCTGTGCGCCCGAAAATGTGTTGTGTGCCCGAAGAATGAGTCGTGTGCCCGAAAATGAGCTGTGCCCCCGAAAAATGAGCTGTGTGCCCTGAAATGAGCCTTGTGCCCGAAATGAGCTGTGCGGTCGAAAAATGAGCCATGTGCCCAAAAATGAGTTGTGTGCCCGAGGTCTGCCGTGTGCCCGAAAAATGAGCTGTGTGCCCCCAAATGAACTGTGTGCCCGAGATCTGCCCTGTGCCCAAAAAATGAGCTGTATGCCCGAAAAATGAGCTGTGTGCCCGAGATCTGCCGTGTGCCCCAAAAATGTGTTGTGTACTCGAAAAATGAGCTGTGCAACCGAAATGAGTCATGTGCCCAAAGAATGAATTGCGTGCCCCCAAAATGAGCTGTGTGCCCGAAATGAGCCGAGAGCCCAAAAAATGAGCTGTGCGCCTGAAAATGAGCTGTGTGCCTAAAGAATGAGCCGTCGGTCCAAAAATGAGCTGTGCGCCCGAAAATGAGCTGTGTGCCCGAAGAATGAGCCGTGTGCCCGAAAATGAGCTGTGTGCCCGAAAAATGAGTTTGTGCCCTGAAATGAGCCGTGTGCCCAAAATGAGCTGTGCGCTTGAAAAATAAGTTGTGTGCCCAAAAATGAGCTGTGAACCCGAGATCTACCGTGTGCCCGAAAAATGAGCTGTGTGCCCCCAAATGAGCTATGTGCCCGAGATCTGCCGTGTGCCCGAAAAATGAGTTGTGTGCCCGAAAAATGAGTTGTGTGCCCCCAATTGAGCTGTGTGTGCCCGAGATCTGCCGTGTGCCCGAAAAATGAGCTGTGTGCCCGAAAAATGAGCTGCGTGCCCGAAATGAGCCATGTGCCCGAAGAATAAGCTGTGTGCCCCCAAAATGAGCTGTGTACCTGAAATGAGCCGTGTGCCCGAAAAATGAGATGTGTGCCCGAAAAATGAGCTTTGTGCCCAGCTAAACTGAGTGTTGTGTTTTGAGCTGCGTGCCAAATGAATGGGATGCTATGTCATAAGTTGTGCACCTTACTTGCATTTTGCATGCATTTTATCGCGCTTTCTTACGCATCGCACTATTTTGTGCACCTTACTTGCATTGTACATGCATTTTATCGCACTATTTTGCGCATCGCACTGTTTTGTACGCCTTACTTGCATTGTGCATGCATTTTATCGCGCTATTTTGCGCATCGCACTGTTTTGTGCACCTTACTTGCATTGTGCATGCATTTTATCGCGCTTTCTTGGGCATCGCGCTGTTTTGTGCAGCTTTATGACCCTTTCTTGTGCATCTCACTGTTTTGTGCAGTTTATACTCGCGCTCCCTTGGGCATCGCACTGTTTTATGTAGTTTACACTCGCGCTTTTTTGCGCATCGCACTGTTTTGTGTAGTTTACACTCGCGCTTTCTTGCGCATCGCACTGTTTTGTGCAGTTTATCACTCGCGCTTTCTTGCGCATCGCACTGTTTTGTGCAATTTTACACTCGTACTTTCTTGCGCATCGTACTATCATGTGCATTTCATTACATGCTCTCATCTTGCATAGAAAATGCTTGTATCGTTTGCATTGAATGTGTTTGCGCTTTCTTGTGCACCTTACCTGCACTTGTTAGTGCATTGCATTATTCGCGCTTTCTTGCACATCTTACCTGCACTTGTTAATGCATTATATTGTTCGCGCTTTCTTGTGCATCTTACCTGCACTTGTTAGTGCATTGCATTGTTCGCGCTTTCTTGTGCATCTTACTTGCACTTGTTAGTGCATTGCATTGTTCGCGCTTTCGTGCGCATCTTACATCCACTTGTTAGTGCATCGCATCGCTCGCACTGTCTTGTGCATCCACCCTGCATCGCATTGTCTTGTGCACCTGTATAGCACTGTTTGTGCGTTCCCTCTGCATCGCACTGTCTTGTGCACTCTCTAGTCTAGGAGATCTTAAATCCTCTAAAGGTGCAATTCTTTTGGTGTTTGTCGTGCCCGAATGACTTTCGATTGTCTGGTATAGCCACCTGCCGGTGTTTGTGGTGAGTTCCTAGGAGACCAACTGAGACGGTGGAAACTAGAGTTCGAATGGCTCATGCCTAGAACGCAAAGGTTCGGGATTTCTGAGACTAAATTCTGGTTTAAATACCCAGGGGTATATCCTCGGCTTGAAATATGTATGGCAGCCCCATAGATTGAGATACCATGTGTATGCGCCTCAATTCTAGATACTGAACCAACCTAGTCTGTCACCCTGTTGGAGAATAGGGAAAGCTGCGACCATAGTCAGGAAGAAAAGTAGTACCTGCGGTTCAACTGAGAAGAAGGGGAAGGTCTCCAGCAGCATGATGTAGCTCGTTGCTAATTGCCCCTGTAAGGTACCTTCACTTCCTAACTACTACATCATCTAGTATGTCCATTGCATTGAACATAGAATATATTGTGTGCATTTACTGCATATCCATTATATCACTTGCGCCTTTCCATGTTAAGCTTAGTCTGGCATGTGCCCATACTTTTCGCGTTAAAGCATGGTTATGTGATTATGTATAAGTGCCTATTCCACTAAGGGAATTGTGGTTTGAGGGTGACGGCACCATTTCTGTGTTAGACGTGGTTTGTTTGTGTCCATGCATTTTCTAGGTAAAATGTGGTTTGGCCGCGCGCTTTATTCAATCCATTCATTGCATCCATTTCATCGTATTTTAGTTTGTTACATTCAGCATTTAGGATCACGATCTTTCCTCAACAGATCATTCCCCACTTATATCATGCCACCCAATTACTTGTACTTTGGGGTCTCTCTGCGAAACACATAGTTTTGCATGTGCTCGCACCCCTTTCACGTTGAAGCACGGTTCTGTTATGTGTAAGCATCCATGCTGAGTTGTGGCCAGTACTAGGATGTAGGCACTTAGCTTGTGTTAGGCGTCGTTCGGCTCGTCCCCACTACCTTTTCTGTGTTAAAAGTAGTTTGATTTTGCATCTCCATCCCTTTATGATGTTTGTGTGTTTTTGTACTGCTTGTGGTTTGATCATCTCACATATATTGCATATCATTTGCATTGTTTCATTACATTGTATATTATTACATTGGTTTCTAATATTGCATATCATTCGCGCTATTTTGCACATCGCACTGTCTTGTGCATTGCATATCATTCGCGCTATTTTGCGCATCGTGATATCTTGCGCATTGCACTGTTTTGTGCACTGCATCATTCGCGCTATCTTGCGCACCTCATCTGCACTTGTTAGTGCATTGCATTGTTTTGCATCCCTACCGCATTGTTATGCGTCACTCTTAGGTTGCATTGTCTTGCATCCCTTCTGCATTGTTATGCGTTACACTTGGGTTGCATTGTTTTGCACCCCTTTTCGCATTGTTATGCGTCACGCTTAGGTCGCATTGTCATGCACCCGCACTTTACTTGCGTTGTCACGCACTTTTCACTTACATTGCCATGCGTATCTCTAATGATATTATACCTGCTGAGTTTCTTTCTTTTACAGGCACGATATTATATGCACGGTTCATTTGAAGCTGGTGCAACCAGACGAACCAGAAGGTATTGTATTCTCTGCGTGAGACATAGCGAGAATTGTATAATTCTCTTACATCCTTTCTACATGTGATGCAGTTTGGTCTGTATTTGCTCGCTTAAACTGTTGCATTTATCGTGTATAATTACTTCATTACAGCTTTCTTTGCATGATCATAAGCTATGTCTGGCATTGTGCATGTCCTTTGCATTTTGCCCCTGCCTGCGGGCACATCTCTTTGATTATCTCGTCAGTTTGTCTAAGTCTTCGGCCTTGTCAAAAATGGGTCGTCTCTGGGCTTTGACATTCACTCCTGTCACTTATGACTTTTGAGCTCTGTCAAAGAGGGGCAACTGTAGACACCCCATTTTTGACCGATCTTAAGACTCAGACGTCAACGATGGAGCGCTCAGTGATTGCGCATGTTGTGCTCATTTCGAGGTTTCGGAGTTCTTGGTTAAGAGCCTCGCCTCCGGACCTCGGGCCCCTTTTGTACTTTGACTCGGTCTGCGGACTAAGTCTTGTTTTCTCCTCCCGGAGGGAGGGAGAGGTCTTGTAGACCATCTCTCAGTGGTCGTAGACTACTTTTCGTGGTCGTAGGCCATTGTTCCTGTTTGGAGACTAGTTTCCGGTTTTCAGAGCCGTCAGTCGCGCGCCTCGGCTTGGGACTGCTTAACATTCTCCGTTTGGCACAATTTTTGGAACACACCTTGTTTCCTCTGTCTAGAGGGACACTGTGGCCGGGGAGACCACTTTTGTGGTCGTGCGTCACTTTTTGTGCTCAACAGCCAGTTTTCGAGGCCCCCGGCTGCGCGCTTTGCCTCCCGAACTCTCGTTTTGCATCCGTGTTGGTTCATTTTTGGCATGAACCTTGTTTTCCTTGTTTGGGAGGTGGTACAAGGGTGGGAGACCACCTTTTCTCCTTAGAGACCACTTTTCCCCGCTAGCCGATTTTCTTGATCTTTGGGCAACATTTACTGGTTTTCCACTCCACCATTAGCTTGCTTTCAGTGTGGAGACCACCAATACCCTTGGCCGGCCACTTTTTATCTGGGAGACCACTTGCCTTGGTCGGCTGACCACCTTTTCTGGTCAGCTGGTTTCCTCCTGTTTTGTCAGATTTAGTGGATGCCAGCTGTGCCAGCTGGAAGGCACAGACTGTATCCTCTATACACGTGTATGGAGGATTTGCATCCAAGTTTTTAGCTTCTTGAGAAAGCTTTGGCTTCAAACCTTTATAAGAGAGGCCCTCCCTCTCCTTAGCACAGGTTCAGATTTTGGTTAAGGCAAAAAATATATATCTTTCTCTATATCTCTACATTTTGGGTTCAAAAGCATGTTGTTCTTGACCTATTGCACCACACCTCACAGCGATACACCTCCACCATTGATCTGAGGTGCTTGGAGGGTATTTTCAGAGGTTGAGGAGTTGGTTTTTGGTCCAAAAACCTGCTGGTTTTGCTGAGCTTCAAGGGTAACTGCTTTTCCCTCCTTTGAAGCTCTATCTTGATCATTCTCTTAGCCGTACTTCCATGCATATTTAGGCTTTGTTGTCAACTAAAAAAAGCTTCATATTTAAGTGTTTTTCATGTTTGTTTTAGACTCTTTTAGTGTTGAGGGTCATCTACCCTCTTGCATGCTCTATTTAGCCTTGTTTTGTGCCATGCCATGAAACCTTTGTGTTGATCTTTGCTTGGCCTTTTAGCCACTGAAATCTAGCAGATTTTCAGTGGTTGGCATGTGGTTTTGAGGGCCTAAATCAGAGAGGGGAGACCCTCTTGCATGCTCTATTTAGCCTTGTTTTGTGCCATGCCATGAGACCTTTGTGTTGATCTTTGCTTGGCCTTTTAGCCACTGAAATCTAGCAGATTTTCAGTGGTTGGCATGTGGTTTTGAGGGCCTAAATCAGAGAGGGGAGACCCTCTCTGTTTTGGCCTTATTTGTTTGCATTTTTGGCCTTTCAAAGGAGCACATACTTTCATACTTCCAAGGCTTGGTTCAGGCCCTTTTGGTGACTTTTAGGACCTTCCTAGACTCTGTCTATGGCTGGTTTGGCCACCTTGTGTTTGCCTCTTGCGTGTGTAGAGTAATCCCTTTCATGGCTTATCAAAGTAGCACCTCATTCTTGCATGTATTAGTCATGTCTCAGTGGGTTTTTGGCCATCATTTGACATGCCATGATTCTGTTTTTGGCTGGTCTGGTAGCCTCTCATATGCTTCATATGCTTGTAGTGTAAATCATGTTTACTAGCTTGAAATGCATGATGTTTTGGCCCTCTATTCTAGCATATTTTGGCCATGATCCAAACTGATTTTGTTCATATTTTGGGCTGCCTTAGCTCTGTTTTGAGGCCTCTTGGTCGAATGATGCTTTCCATGCATGCTTGTAGTGTAATAGCCTTGCCTAGCTTTGAGTTTTGAGGTCCCTTGCATGCTTAACTTGAGGTATTTGCATGTTTTGGCATTATGAGGAATGTTATTTCAGAGCTTATTTCTTGGCCATATTCTCATGTTTGTCACTCTTTTAATGTGCTTGAGAGTTGCATCATTATACCCCATTTGTGAGCCATTGCATGAGCTTCATTTTTGTGTCTTTCAAGCCACATCTTAGTTCACTTTTGCTCCTATTTTGCCCTGCATGGGGTCTGTATGGAGTTGGTTTGGCCATTTGAGCGTTGCCTTGCATGCCCATAGTGTAATACACTTCACTAGTTTCGGTGCTTGAGCCATTCAACATGCATTGTGTGAGTTGTTTACATCATTTGGAGTCATTTTGTATGCAATTTCAGAGTTAGAACATGTGTCCTTGCACTCCATATTTCATCCTTTCAATGCGTTTGGAAAGTTGTGTTTTATGCCCTAAGTTTGGTACATAGCATTGTGCATGCTTGCATATGTTTTGTGTGCCTTAGTTTCATCATCTTTGGCCACTAATTTGGGTGTGGCTGAGGCCCATCCATTTTAGTTTAAGTCCATTTTGCATTGAGTATGCCATTGTAGTCCATAGCATCGAGTACGCCATGTTGTCACATGATTGATCATTGCATTGTGCAGGCCCTGTTCATCTCATTGTGTATGTCATGTGCACTGAGTATACCATTGTTAGTTCATAACATTGTGTATGCTAGTTGCATGTTTGCATGTTATCCCTTGCATGTTTGCATGACTTAGTTGCATTGCATTTAGGTTGCATACCTGGAGTCGCATTGTGCATGCCATGTTTGTTGCATTCTGTTTGGAATAGGAGTTAGTCCGAACACGGGAAATGAGGGACGCTTCATACTCAAAGTGATGAAACGTGCCTCAATTCTCGGTCGCCGACACTCTTGACTACCCATGACGAAGTTGTTGGCTTTAGGTGCATGTATGGGCATTCATTTCACATTGAGTTGTGCAATTCGGCTCCTCGGGCATCATGCATCGAAATGCGTGATTGGTGGCCCGAGGGTCGAGGACTACACTCCCTTGAGCTTATGCAATGGTGGGGAGAGTAGTCGTGCACATATGTGTTGCAAATACTTTGTCATACCTCTCTCTTTCCTTTTGTTGCAGAAAACAAGAAACCAGGAGAGGAAACTGGTCGGCCGACCAGATTTACTGGTAGGCTGACCACTTTTTTTGGTTTCCACCGTAAAAGGTGGTCGGTAGTTGGTCTCCCATGCCCATAAGCTGGTCAGCAGCCTTCCCACAGATTCCTAGGGTGGAGTTTTATCTCTTTGGAGCTTTGTGCAAGTTTCTGAAATCAATTACAAACAAAGACGAGTTAAGGCGTCGCGAGGCATTTCCGAACAAGGCAATTCAAGCATGCATGCGTCCTTCATCATCCAAGGCAAAGCTGAGGCAGCCCACTTCACATAGTTCGCATGCTTATTTAATTGCTAATTTAGTTGATTTGTTAATTAGTTAGTGTTGTGTAATAATTAGCTATAGCTTGTTTTTCATTTTGTTGTGTAATAACTAGTTTAATTAGATTAGCTTAGGTTAGCTAGTTGGTTTTGTATTATTTATTCGGACCCTTTGTCGAGAGGGCGAATTTTGTAATAAGTGTGCGTGTGTGTGTTGCATGTCTTTCAACCCCACGTCTTTCTCCCTTTTATTTACCAGCTTACGATGGTTAGTTTTATGGCATGTTTTAATTAGCATCCTTATGCTTCGCATGTTTGCATTCATTCATCTGTCTTGCATGCACCGGGCTCGGCGCATCATACTAACTGCATTGTATTTCAATTCCGAGTTGAATACATGATATCTGTAGCATCTCATATGCCATCTTATAATAGCCGAACCTATCTTAATTGCATTTTGCATGTGTTGTATTAGCCATCCTAACATGAACTAGGATCATGCATTGACTACTAACTAGTTTCTGTTTTGGCTTGGAGTACTAGGTAAGTGTTTATACTTTAGCATCCTTACATGAGTGTAAGTGTTGCCATGATAGCATGCTTGCCATGAGGATATTTGCTTATGTGATATATCTACCTGAATGCCTGTGAGTGAAGGTTGGATTATCTAAATTGGAACAATTCATCGATTGCGAGCTTTAAGCCCACTTGAGAGTGGCAAATCACCATGCTTTCTAAGCCCACTTGAGGGTGGCAAAATCCGCATTTTAGCCTACTTGCGAGTAGCAAACCGCTTTCAAAAACAAATATGAGATGTTTTGTTCTAACTTAGACGATCCAGTCTATAATTGTATGTTGTGCACATCACGTAGCAATTCTAGGCTAATAAACCGGAATAAGAGCACATAAGTTTTCAAAAACAAGATATCATGTTTAGTAGTGGCCGATCTTTGATTGGGCGAGCGGGGGTGCTCATTGCTTGACCTTCCCCAATCGTACCCAAGTTCCCGAGCTGAGGCAACTTTGGTGATGACGGACACGTGGCCTTAGGTACGAGTCAGGGTTTCCTAAATTCCTCAAAATAAAATATTTAGATGCTGACTTTGTATCTGCCAAAGCAGTCCATGTTTGGCACTTCTTTCTAAAAATCAGTTTTTCTAAACGATTTGTCGGATTTGGACTCTTTGGTGATTTATCAATCTCGCATTGCACTTTGCGAGATCAGATTAAGAACCGTGACTTTGAGTCCAAACTGTAGTGAGCCCAATGAATAAAACGGGAATTTTCCCGGGACGTTCGAGGACGTCTACACTACGCTGGTTTGATTCCTTGCAAACGGATACGTAGGCAGCCTGCGGGTGCAACCATTTGTTTCTGTCTTGATTATTTGTCCAAGTCTTACGGCCTTGTCAAAATGGGTTATCTTCGGGCTTTGACATTCACTCACGTCATTTCAGGACTCTGAGTTCTGTCAAAAAGGGGCAACTGTATACACCCCATTTTGACGGCCCTTACGACTTGGACATCATCGCATGCACACACGATGATGAGTTTATTTGCTCGTCGAGTGCTCGAAGTCCTCAGCGGAATGCCACAACTTTGAGCCTTTCAAACCCTGTACCCTTATTGCCTTCATTCTTGGACCAAGCCTTGGTTCTTTAAGCCTACAGCTTTTGCTGGCCTGCAGGCCACCTTTTTGGGCTTTCGACCATCACTTTTTGGTTGCTGGCCACTAATGTGGCCTGCCAACCACTAGTGTGTTTTGCTGATATTTTGTGACAACTGTGCCAGCTGCTTTCACAGATGCATGCATCTTCACCCACTTGTAGGGTTGGATGTTCTTGAGGGGAATTCATGTTTTCTGTATATAGGAGACCTCCCTCTCATGTTTTAAGATTGAAAACATTTTAGAACAAAATTTTTCCTCTCTCTCTACAATTCTCTCTCTCTAGCAAATTCTTACACTTTTGCTTACAAATCTTCAACCTTTACCTATACACTCTTCACCAAACCTCTTTATCTTTGAGCTGAGGTATTCTTGAGCCTTGTTGGAGCTTTAGATGGTGTGTTTGCTTGGTTTTGTTGTTTGGAATTGATTTCCTCTTCAAAAGGTATAAGGCTTTGCCCATTTTGCTTACTTTGTCTACTCTTTTCTTGCAATTTTTCAACTATTTTTGGCCTTTAAAACTTCTCTGTTTTTGGGCTGAAACTTGGATTTTAAGGCCATTAAAGGTTGACGGGTGTTCCACCCTTCTTTGTACCTTGTTTTGGAGGCATTTACCCTTGTGTTTCCCACCCTTTTGCTCTATGTTTTTGAGCTTTTAAACATTGATTTTCAGAGCTTTTTCAGTGGCCAAAATCATATTTTGAGTCCAAATTTGGAGCGGTTAGCCTTCCCTCCTTATGTCTTGCTTACTAGCCTAGCTTGTGCCATGTTTTAGCATATTAATCTAGCTTTTGTTATCTTAATTCCAGCATGTTTTAGGACTTATTTTACACTGTTTTAGCACTGTTTTAAGCTACTAGTTGCATTTGAGCCTTATTTTGCATGCTTATAGTGTAATAGTTCTCATGAGTTTGGTGTTCTAGGCCTTAGACACCATCTTGTTTGAGTTGATTACATTTATTTATGGCTTTCCATACTTGTGATCACCATTAAGCACCTCTGCAACCTCCCTCATTTCTTAGCTTTTGTTTTGCTTTGAAAGTGATTCGAACAACTTGTTTGTCTAACGCATAAGATTGAGATGTCATGCTTAATGGTTTAATCGCTTTGAGGTTCATTACCAATGGTATGATGTCTCTTTCATGCCTAAAATAACTTTTGGTTTGAGCCCTCTTTCCATTTAGAGGACTTAAATTCACCATTGGACTCAATGAATTAAAGGATAGTTGGTAATTTAAAACGAGACTAAAATGGTGTAAGATAATAAAGTGTTCAATCGGATGTTAATTGAACACATGGAAGCTTGAGGCATTTCATACTCATTAGTGATGAAATGGTTCTAGTTTCCAAGGTCACTACTTCCCTTGATCTTCCATGGTAGGGAGGTGGCTTTAAGAGTGTTGTTTTGTTGCATTTATTGAACTTGCACCTTTGGTTCGTATGCCATCATGCAATGAAATTGCTTGAGTTGGTGGTTTGTGAACCAAGTTCATTACTCCTTTGATTTGTTCATGAAAAGGATGGGTGAGTTGTGCAGACAACCCTTAAGAATACCCTGTGCATGTTCTGTTTGTTCTCTATTGCAGGATGATGAACTGGGCAACATTGGCCAGCAAGTGGCCAGTAGACCACCTTTGATGGCCAGCCAGCCATCACTGGTGGTCGGCAACCTTCTTCACTAGCCGACTAGCCATTGATGCAAAATTCAGCAGTGTGTTTGTGAGGCAAAACAGAGTTATTCTAGAAGTGGGCAACAATGTATGTGTTCTCTGTGCAACAGAGGCTCTCCAGAAGCAAAACAGTGGCCTTTTCGGGTGGAAACCGAACATGCGCATGAACATCACTCACTTCCCGAGGCGAAGTAGTAAGCTTAGTACTTAATTGTTTAGCTTACTTACTTCTTTTAATTACGTTTGTTTTGTAATTATTTAATTTGTTAACATAGTTAGCTAGTTGTAATGTTGTAATCGTTTTAGTTAACTACAATAGTTAGTTAATTACTTTGGTTTGTAATAATTAGTTAAGTAGCTTAGCTAGTTTATTCATTTCATTTTGTAATAATTAGCTTAGTTAGCTTAGCTTTAATTAGTTAGCTAGTTAGTTAGTTAGTTTATTTATTCGGACTCTCCTTCGTGAGAGTGCAATGTAATAATGTGTATGTCTTCCAACCCCACGTCTTTTTCCATTTTATTTATTAGCTTATGATGGTTAGTTTAGGGACATCATGTTTCAATTAGCATACTTCATGTTTGCATCCATTGGTATTGCATGCACCGAGGCTCGGTTCATCATTCTAACTGCATTGTTATTTCTTATACTTCTTTGAATACGTGCTTAGACCGCATGATATTCACTTGTTTCATATTCCATATTAGTAGCCGAGCCTATTAGTTGCATATCACATGTGTTGAATTAGTCATATTGAATAGTTAGGAATCATGCATTTTTCTAATTCATATCTTTTTGGCTTAGAGTACTAGGTGAGCCTTTACTCGCTTTAGCATAATTGCATGAGTGTTGATGTTGTCATGTCTAGCATGCTCACCATGAGGCTAATTGCTTAAATGTTATAACTGCTTGAATGCCTATGGATGAAGGCTTGTTTGCTTGAATTAGATTAATTTGAGTAATGTTCATATGCGATCACTTTTTCAAATGGTACACATTTCAAAACTATTTTCAAAGCAAACATGAATCAAGTGTTCCAATTCTTGCAAACCTAGTCTATACTTGTGTGTGTACGCACTACATAATAATGCTAGCCCAATAAACCAGAACAAGAACATGTAATGTACATAAGATTCATATCATGATTAGTAGAGGCCGATCTTTGATCGAGCAAGCGGGGGTGCTCAAATGCATTCATGACCTTCCCCTCACGTACCTAAGTTCCCGAGCTGAGACAATCTTGGTAATGATGGACACGTGGCCTTTGGCACAATTCATGGGTTTCCTAGATTTCCCAAAAATATTTAGGTGGTGACTCTGTATCTGGCAAAGCAGTCCATTTTTGACATCTTTGCTTCAAAATTGATTTTCCCAAAGATTTGCCGAATTTGGACTCTTGGGTGTTTATCAATTTCACATTGCACATGTGAAATTAGATTTAGAACCACGAGAGTCCAAACTGTAGAGATTATTTCACCTTCCAAAAAGGGGCCTGAAAAAGTCGAGTCATAGCAGGTCATGCCATTATGATTTGCGATACGTAGGAGACAAAGAATCATATCTATCCCCTTAAATTGAAAAACCATATCATCAAGTAAAAAGTCATCACTAACCTACGGTAGCAATCTATATTCGATTGACCGCTAATCAGTTTATTCTTTGGTTGACGTCATGGGTTAGAGACTTCTAAGTTGTAGGACTTACACACGTGATCTACTCGGACTAAACTACCTAAATGTGGTTCTACACTCATGACCATTTCTAATTGACCTAACTCCAATCCCAAGATTCGCACAGTTGTAGTAGAGAAGAAGGAGTATGAAGCGGCTACGGCAATGGCATAATTAACACCAGAATTCAAATGGAATTTGAACAGACGGTACAGTTCGATGACATGATGCTTTTGGAATTTTAATAGGGTTAACACTATGGAGTTGGTGACCAAACTAGATATTTGAATTGAAATTGTGTTTGCCCATACACATTTCAAACCAAATACCTAAGATTCTTCACCTTGTAAAGATTAAAAAAATGCAACTGGATTTTCAAGAGAACCACATAAAAGATACAATAATCAAGGCTAAAAAATTGCCAATTGTTCATCTTACGACAATACTTTGCCGAATTGGAAAGGTTCAATCAAGATAGAGAAGTGATGATTTTACATCTGACAAATTTGGAGTAAAGCTAGAGGTACAATTAGGATCAAACAAGGATAGTTACTATGATTAGCATAAAGCTCGCATAAATCGTGAGTCACATAACTCTATTCCTTCTAACACATGACCCTACTCCTTAATTGAGGTTAAACCTCTTCCCATCGTCCCTAGGTATTCTAACCTAGAGCTCTAATACCATCTTGTGATGCCCCAAAATTTGAGGACATTATAATAAGGTTTAAAACTAAAAATCAATTTTTCTTAATTAAGAACTTCTAATCATTGTTGCCACCAAGTTTTCCATCATCCATTAATTAACAAAACAGAAATTAAAAGTTCTTAAATTACAACTCCAAAGAAAACTTAAAGCTTGGTCTTAGTACATTCATGAAGAAAAAAAAAATTATAGAAATCTAGACAACTCGTGAAAGGGATTCATAGGACTTGGGCACACTTCAAGCTAACCAAGGTTGAATGTCGTCTTCCAAGACCTCGGTGTTTTCCTTCAGTTTCTTTGATACTTGGCATAAAACACCAGGGCAACATGAATGCCAACAAGCGATGAGCTCAATAAGATACTACAACCCGAAAATATCCACCCGTAGCCCGATTTTCTGCACTCCTTTTGGAAGGCGAATAGCCCTACAGTTCGGACTCCACTTTCTGATTTTGAATCTGATTTCACAAGTACAATGTGAAATAGTGAAAACACAAAAATAGTCAAAATCTGGCAATTCTTTTTTAGAAAATCGATGTTTGAATTAAATGCCAAAAATGGACTGTTTTGCCAGATTTCAGAATCACCACCTAAATATTTTTAGGAAATTTAGGAAACCCAAGACTCGTGCCAAAGGCCATTAGTCCGTCATCACCAAAGTGTCTCAGCTCGGGAACTTAGGTACGAGAGGGGAAGGTCATGAATTGAGCACCCCACTTGCCCAATCAAAGATCAGCCTCTACTAATCGTGATGTGATTCTTATTTACATTAAATGCCCTTGTTCCGATTTATTAGCTATTCTTTACTATGTGACGTACATATAAATATAGATTAGTTTACAAGAATTGGAACATTTGATCTCATGTTTTGTTGAAATTGTTTTGTAAATTTGCCACTTGAAAAAGTGGGCTTTAAAAATGGACATTTACTCAAACTATCTCAGTTCAAGCAACTAGCCTTTATCCACAGGCATTCAAACAGTTATATCATTTAAGCAAATAGCCTCATGGTATTCATGCTTTGACATGGTAACAATCACATTTAATGCAATATGCTAAAACAAGTAAATACTCACCATGTACTTCGAGCCAAAACAAAGCAAAATAATTAGAAAAATACGCATGCTCCTAATTAATGCAATATGACTAATGCAACACACACATTATGTATTTTATGGGCTCGGCTATGAGCATGGCGTATGATTCCATTCAAGACATGTAATAAATCACATATTCAATTAAATGAATTTGAACATTTAATATTGGGTTAGTATGATGAGCCGAACCTTGGATGCATGTAAGACAATGGATGCAAAGCATAAGAATGCTAATGAAATGTGATGCCCTATACTAACCATTGTAAGAAAATAAGTAAAAGGGAGAAAGACGTGGGGTTAGAAGACATACACATTTTTATAACATTGCCCTCGTGCAAGAGGGTGCGAATCAAAGTCCGAAAAGTCCGAATTAAACTAATTATTACAAAACTGAATGAATAAATAAACGAGGCTAATTAACTAACTAACTATGCTATTACAACAAGGATAATCAAGGTAAAGAAGCTAGCTATCTAAGCTAATTAAGTACAACAATTACGAATAAACAATAATGAATAATTATAACACTTAATAATTAACGAGACTAATTACAATAAATAACATTAAATTAATTAATTGCAATGATCATAATATAAGCAAGGATGCGCAAGAATTCCTTACATGTACATGCACGGTGCTCAACAACAGCTCTGTTTGCCCCAAGCTTGCTCTGTTTCACCTCAGCCACTATTTTCTGTTTTCTACAAAAAGACACTATTGACCAAACTTTGAGGGCCGGCCGAAGCCCGATCGAGCATAGAGAAGGCCGGTCGTGCCTCAATTTTGTGCAAAACTCTATTTTGTGTTCTGAAGTGAAAACAGTTCAGACAGAGTTGTTCAAGCTATGTTTGTCTCTTCCTTCCTTCTCTATCATGGAAAAGTTTCAAGAGAAGGCTAGAATTGTTTCCAAAGCCATCAATGAGCAAATTGATTGCTTGATCATTCCGGACACAATTTTGGACAAAAATCAATGAAATACAATGGTTATGACCACCCCTCCCTCTTATCATGGGAAGAACTCAAAGAGAGTGGTAAAGACACTTCAAAAATCATCAAGACGCCAAGAATTTACATATCGTTATACTACTATTACTCACAGTGGTTTGGTCGTGCAATGGTCCCTTCTGGCGAGTGACCTACACATTAAACACATACAAACTTGATAAGTAATTCATTATTTCCTTACCCTCTTTTATTACTCATTCCTTCGTTTTGTTCATTTTCTATTTGTCTTTAAGCATTTCGGAGGGGTTAAATACACTCATTAATAAATTCAAAGGGTCGAAAACATGAACAAAAACCTTAGTTTTTCCCCTGTTTCCCACACGTGCGGAAGACCTCCACCGCACGTGCAGAAAGGTGCCGCACATGCGGCCGCATATGCTTTTATTTCAAAGTGCTCGACTTGCTTGCCCTGTTTTCCGCATGTGCGGTTGCAAGCTCCACGCGTGCTGCCGTGATCCTCACACGTGTGGTTTTGGCTCTGTTTGTGCAGTCCGAAAATTCATCAAGTTCAAGCTTTCCATATACATTTTTAAGGCCCAATTCAAGCAAATTTATCACAAAAACATGATATTTGAACATAATAAATATGACATTCAAGCCCAATTAGATCATAACCTACTTTAATTGACATATAGAACCCTAATTTTCATATTTCCTTCATTTTCTCATGTTATATATGTTTACATGAGTTCAAAGAATGCAAAGACTAAAGATTAGAAGGCAATTGCTTATAATCCAACTCAAGACAACCTCAAAATATAAGAATCAACCCTTTAATTAAACAAACCCAAGGATTACATGTTCATTTTCATGACATGTGTTCAATCAAGATCATAACTCAAAAACCCTAACTTTTATGAGTGTAAAAGCTTCACCTTAAGGCTTGATTTTAATTAATTGAAGAAAGATTGAGAGTATTCTAGTTTATTGACACTTACCTTGAACTATATGCTTGATTTCCCCCTTCAATTCCTCAATCTCCAAGTTTTAGGTTGAGTTCTCCTTTGCTCTCTCTCTTTTCTTCCTCTAGAAGCTCCATCAGGAGATATTTTGTGTTTTTGTTAAGTCTAAGTCTCCTAAGGCTCATGTATATATTTCTTGTCTACTAAGGATTAGCTTATTGAGTCTAAGTTAGGCTTAATTAAGAGTTTAGCCTAAATAAACCTACTTAATTCGTTACGAATCAAATTTTAACAAAACTTCATATTATGTTCTAAAAATCATGCTAATCATAACTATGTGGTCGGTTTCGGTTTATCGCACCTCTAAGGCTTTAAATTTTCAAGCCAAAGGTCACAATTTCAACATATTTTCTTCTAACCAACAGATACAATTTCATAATCATGTAATTCACACATCTAAACATGTAATTTCACATCAAGCATATAATCACAAATATAATTAAAGACTTAAATCATATCAGAGGGTTTGGTTGCCACAGTCTTTCCTCTTTTAGGAAATTTGGTACCTTAAACTTGTTTTACCTCAAGTTGGGAATAACTCCGGATGCCGTTGTTTCATTTCCTCCTCTTTTCCAAGTGGCTTCTTTCCCGTAATGCTCCTACCAATCAACTTTCACCATTGGAATTGTCTTGTTCCGTAGCTGTTTCACTTGTCGATCCAAAATTTGAATAGGTTTCTCTTCATAGGTCATGTTGTCATCCAAAGCAATTTGACGGTAGTCTATAATATGGGACAGATCTTAGAGGAAACCTTGTAGCATTGATACATGAAACACGTTATGTATTTGTTCCATACTCTGTGGTAGAGCAATACGATAAGCAATTGGACCTACTCTTTCCAGAATTTGAAACGAACCGACATATTAGGGTGCCAATTTCCTTTTCCTGCCAAACCTTGTTTGCCCTTCATTGGGGTGACTTTAACAAAAACATAATTCCCAACCTCAAATTCTAAACCCCTTCTTCTATGATCCGCATAACTCTTTTGCCGGCTTTGAACGGTTTTCAATCTTTGCTGAATGGCCTTAATTTTCTCAGTCGTCAATTGTACAATTTCAGGCCCAAAAAATGATCTATCACCAACTTCGGTCCAACACACTAGGGAGCGACATTTTCTCCCGTATAAAGCTTCATATGGTGCCATTCTGATGCTTGAGTGGAAACTATTGTTGTATGCAAACTCTGCTAACGGTAGATAAGTTTACCAACTGCCCTAAAAGTCCAAGACATACATCTGAAGCATATCCTCCAATGTTTGTATTGTTCTCTCTGATTGGCCATCAGTTTGTGGGTGGAATACCATTCTGAACCTTAACTCTGTTCCCATAGCATCCTGTAAGATTTACCAAAATCTGGATACAAATTTTGGATCTCTATCGAATACAACTGAAACTGGAACACCATGTAATCGAACAATTTCATTCATATACACAGTAGCAAGTTTATCCACATTATATTGAGTTTTCACAGGCAGAAAATGAGCAGATTTAGTTAGTTTGTCAACAGTAACCCATATGGAATTCATAGCTTAAGGTGTTCGAGGTAAGCCAATAATAAAATCCATAGTTATGTGTTCTCACTTCCACTCCGAGATTGGGAGAGGTTGAAGTAAACCCGTCGGTCTTTGGTGCTTCGCTTTTACTTGTTGACATTGTAAACATTTTGAAACAAACTCTACAATTTCTTTCTTCATACTTGGCCAGCAAAACATTTTCTTGAGATCTTGGTACATTTTAGTGTTACCAAGATGCAATGAAAATTTAGACTTATGCACTTCCTCCATAATTCTACTTTTAATTTCTGGAATATTTGGGACACACAATCTATCTCTAAATTTTAACATTGAATTTTCAAGGGTGAACCCAGGCCTTGGCTTTGTTCCTATCTCATCACAAATATTTCTTCAGAAACTCATCTTCCATTTGCCTTTGCTTGATTTCTTCAATAATTGTTGGTTGAGCTGATATTGCCGCTAACACTGCGCCTTATTCATGTTGCACAATTTCCATTTCCATTCTTTCCAACTCAAGTAGCAACTTTTTTTGCCCAGTGAGCAAACTTACCAAATTCCCCATAACTTTTCTGCTAAGAGCATCTGCAACCGTATTAGCTTTGCCGAGGTGGTAGTGGATTTGCAAGTCATAATCCTTGATGAGTTCTAACCACCGTCTTTGTCGCATATTTAACTCCTTTTGAGTAAAGAAATACTTTAGACTTTTATGGTTGGTGTAGATCTCACATGTTGCACCATACAAATAATGTCGCCATATCTTCAAAGCTAATACCACTGCGGCTAGCTCCAAGTCGTGTGTGGGATAATTCTTTCCATGAGGCTTGAGTTGACGAGAAACATATGTAATGACCCTTCCATTCTGTATAAGTACACATCCCAATCCTTTGTAAGAGGCGACTTTGTAAATAACAAACCCCTCAGTATCAGACAGTAAAGTAAGAACTGGTGCTGCAGTTAACCTCATTTTTAATTTCTGGAAGGCAGAATGGAACACTCTTCTGGGTCAATTGGGTAAGCGACACTACAATCTTGGAAAAGTCTTTAACAAATCTCCGGTAAAATCTTGCTAAACCCAAGAAGCTAAGCACCTCAATCACATTTGTTGGAGTTGGCCAATTTAAAATGGTTTCTATCTTATGTGGGTCCACAGAAACACCCTACTTATTAATTACATGTCCCAAGAACACCACTCCATGCAACCAAAACTCAATTTTCTTCAATTTCGCATATAATTTCTTATCTCTAAGTGTTTAAAGAATTAATCGCAAATGGTTCTCATGAGCTTCAGTGCTTTTCAAATAGATGAGTATGTCATCAATGAACACAACTACAAAATTCATCCAAGTGCGATTTAAAAACACAGTTCATTAAATCCATGAAGGTCGTCGATGCATTAGTAACACCGAATGGCATGGATTATTTTGATCTCATTCCCAATCGAGATCAATCGAGATCTCACATGCAGGATAAATAGAAGTACGTAACATGGAGCCCCCAGATGGTGAAGACACACACAACACATAATGCAATGATTCCATAGGTCTACTCAAATTACTTGCAAATGTTTTTGATACAAATGAATGGGTAGAACCCAAATCAAATAACACATGAGCGGGGTGACCATTGAGAGAGAATGTACCTGATACCACAGCCTCTGTATTCTGCGCATCACCAGGAATAAGGGAAAATACTCTTCCCTGCCTCACATTATCTCTAGTACTGGTAGATTTTGCAGCAGTCTTTGTTGTTGAAGCTGGAGTTGAGTCGGCTGAACTTGTAGTAATTTTATTCTCATTATGTCATTCTCTCTGAGGACAATCCCTCACTGAGTGGCCCGTCTTTCCACACTTAAAGCAAGCCTAGTTACCTGATAACAAGTCCCACGGTGTCTTTTCCCACATTCTGGACAAATTGACGTCGAGTCACGAGTAGAGGTGGAAGTACTAGAGGTCCCCAAATTCGGTATCTTATTCTGTGATGACACCAGTCCCTGCACTTGCATACTCTGTCTCTTCCATTTCCACTCAGAAATTTGATTTTGAGCAACTATATTACCTTCAGCCATTATTGCCCTTTCCAACACATCGACATATGTAGGCAATTTCAACACATTGATCCAATCCAGAATGGTGTTCCGGAGTCCTCCTTCGAATTTTGTTGCTTTCTTATAATCTGTATCCACCATGTCTGGTGCGAAATGGGCTAACTTTGCGAATTGTGCTTCATATTCTACTACAGTCTTGTTTCCTTACCTCAAAGTCTCAAA
Source organism: Camellia sinensis (assembly GCF_055761805.1). Taxonomy (NCBI): domain Eukaryota; kingdom Viridiplantae; phylum Streptophyta; class Magnoliopsida; order Ericales; family Theaceae; genus Camellia; species Camellia sinensis. The sequence goes on along the minus strand of NC_138971.1, from coordinate 97,570,380 downwards.
TTCTGTCACTTTCCTATCTCGCATACACTGTGGGAAATACTTTTCATAGAAAAGCTCAAAAAATCGAGCCCAATTCAATTCCTGATGTTCATTTCTAGTGAGCATCCACCATTTTTGTGCTTCATCTTCGAGAGTAAAAGCAGCAAGTTGTACTTTCTGTGCCTCAGTACATGGAAAGACCTCAAAGAATTTTTCTATACCCAGCACCCATGCCTCTGCTTTCATCGGATCAATTCCCCCTTTGAACAATGGTGGTTTCATCTTCTTAAACTCTTTCGTAAGGGCAATTGTTCGGTCTTCGACTTGATGGTCTTGTACCTCTGGTGGGGGTATAGGCATTGGTGGCAGTGGTTGTTGCTGTTGTTGTTGTTGATGATGTCTCATAGCTTCTACCATGTCTATTATCATCCGTTCCAATCTATCAAGTCGTATGGAAGTAGACTCATCCACTTCCTCTGCTCTCGTCCTCACCATGGTCTATATAATAATGGATTATAATACACATAGAAAAGATACCAAGTACACATTGACAATGTTCATTGCATAACATATACAAATCATTATACCATCTTTCATATTGTATGCACATCATATAGAAACATCATGAATGTACCCTAAGTCTTTTCTAGACTCCTTATAGCTCAAATGGACCAGTGTGTGAGGTATTAACTCATGCTCTAATACCAAACTGTCACGACCCAAACCCGCCCCTAAAAGTTTGGATCATGACAGGCCAGTAACATCTTGATTACCTATGGCCTCAGACAAATTACAGAGAATTTGTAATGACGGGGCCTAAGCGGAAGCCAATAAAATAACAGAACGTCCATTGAGCAGTGCGTACATGCCAGGATTTTAAACATCATGTCATATATAGAAAGTTCACATACACAGTTCATACATACGAGTACGAGTCATGTACGTATATACAAGGAGTTAGCAACCCAAAATTACATGTTAACAAGTGTCCAAACAAAAGTCACCAAAGACATAACAAAATTTGCCATCATAGAAAATCCTCCAAAACAAAAGGCTCCATTTTTTAGGCTTAACAAAATAGGTCCACCAAAAGACTCCTTAAGCTGACCTAGGGTTGGCTTCCGAATTGATCACCTACATATACATATAAAAATACGGAGTGAATGAGGCTCAGTGATTAATAATAATGTAAGAAGGTTCAAATGAATGAGCATATATCTTATATATATATAACCTAAACATGTCTTAGTCATAATCACATTCCAGAATGGGCTCAGGCCCACATAAGACGGAACGGCATCGGGCCCAGCATAATACAGAACGGCCTCAGGCCCAACATAATAGTTGTTCTAAACATCATAGGGTAGATGGAACATCGACATGTCTCCATCTCTGTCGGCCTTAGGGCCATAGTTCATAAGTAATCCACATCAGACATAACGGCCTCGGGCCCATCATACATAATAGAAACAAAACGACCTCAGGTCCATTTCATATGCCATTGTGGTCAAATGCTCAATCATCTCAAACAAAACACAACTTGTATAAGCATGTCATTCGTGATCGAAAATGCATAAGTTATAACATATCGTTACACTACTACTACTCGCAGTGGTTTGGTCGTGCAATGGTCCCTTCCGACGAGTAACTTACACATTAAACACATACAAACTTGATAAGCAATTCATTCTTTCCTTAGCCTCTTTATTACTCATTCCTTCATTTTGTCCAGTTTCTATTTATCATTAAGCATTTCAGAGGGGTTAAATACACTCATTAACAAATTCAGAGGGTCAAAAAGATGAACAAAAACGTAACTGTTTTTCCCCTGTTTCCTGCACATGCGAAAAGGTGCTGGATGTTCTTTTATTTCAAAATGCTAGGTTTGCTTGCCCTATTTTCTGCACGTGCAGCTGTGAACCCCGCACGTGTGGCTATGATCGTCGTACGTGCAATTCTGGCTTTGTTTGTGCAGTCTGGAAATTCATCAAGTTCAAGCTTTCCATATGCACTTCTACGGCCCAATTCAAGCAAATTTCCTGCAAAAACGTAATATATGAACATAATAAACATGACATTCAAGCCCAATTAGCTCATAACCTACTTTAATTGACATATAGAACCCTAATTTTCATATTTCCTTCATTTTCTCATGTTATATATGTTCGTATATGTTTACATGAGTTCAAAGAATGCAAAGACTAAAGATTAGAAGGCAATTGCTCATAATCCAACTCAAGACAACCTCAAAATATAAGAATCAACCGTTTAATTAAACAAACCCAAGGATTACATGTTCATTTTCATGACATGTGTTCAATCAAGATCATAACTCAAAAACCCTAACTTTTATGAGTGTAAAAGCTTCACCTTAAGGCTTGATTTTAATTAATTGAAGAAAGATTGAGAGTATTCTAGTTGATTTACACTTACCTTGAACTATATGCTTGATTTCCCCCTTCAATTCCTCAATCTCCAAGCTTTAGGTTGAGTTCTCCTTTGCTCTCTCTCTTTTCTTCCTCTAGAAGCTCCATCAGGAGATATTTTGTGTTTTTGTTAAGTCTAAGTCTCCTAAGACTCATGTATATATTTCTTGTCTACTAAGGATTAGCTTATTGAATCTAAGTTAGGCTTAAATAAGAGTTTAGCCTAAATAAACCTAATTAATTCGTTACGAATCAAATTTTTACCAAACTTCATATTATGTTCTAAAAATCATGCTAACTATAACTATGTGGTTGATTTTGGTTTATCGCGCCTCTAAGGCTTTAAATTTTCAGTCCAAAGGTCAAAATTTAAATAGATTTTCTTATAATCGGCAGATACAATTTCATAATCATGTAATTCACACATTTAAACATGTAATTTCACGTCAAGCATATAATCACACATATAATTAATGACTTAAGGCATATGAGATGGTCGGGTTGTCACACTCATCATCAAAAAAATGGCTACACGTTTCAACCATACATACAAAAAAATAACATCACAAAAAATAATGTAAGAACAAATTAACAACGTAAACACCATAATGGGACTTACCCATGAAATTGAATTCCAAAACATATACATTAGATCAAAGATCAAAATATATATATACACCAGCCTCAAACAAGTTGCAAAGCCTGTGAAACACACCAACCCATAATCAGCAACACAAAAGAATGAAACACATCCAACTCTTCAGCACAAAACCTAATTCCACATTGGGAATAAAACATCAACTGGGAAACATCATCCACCCCCCTAAATCACTCCACTCAAAACCCCTTAGAAAAATAGTAATGTTGGACACATACCTAACTACACACACCCAACAATAGGAAAAAATCAAAATGAAATCACAACTAGGGCAAAGAAGTAAAATCTAAAATTAATAAATCAAAGAAATACAACATACAAAAAATAAAAATGACTGACTAGTTTAAAAGAAAACACTTAAGATTAAATGGAGCAACATTTTCCATATGGGATTTATGAGTAATTTTTTCTAAAATTAACTAAATTTTTAATTAAAAAATATTTTTAACATCATTAAAAATTGTTAATTGACTTGATAATTTATTAATAAAAATGACAATTTGTTATGCGATTAAAAATCTGAAGGGGCAGGATGCAATTTCCCGAATCACAATGGACAATCTATATTTTAAACAACTATCAATAGGTGTATTTATAATTTACCCTTTTATTTTTTGGGTTTGAACCCGTTTATTATTTGGTGTTAAATATTATTTGATTTGACATTAATTTTTAATTTTATTAGTAGAAATTTTCATGACATACATTAGCATGTAATATAAAGTTATAATATATTACGACGTGAAATGCAATTAGTGCAAATATTTCACAATATTTTTTTGCAAGTTGTAAAAGTGCAAATTTTTTACGATATTTTTTTCATGTCAAAAATATATGAAACAACAATTTACATGATATGTATTTTATTATTGATAAATCATTAACGGCTTGTAAATAAAAAAATTATCATAAAATATACATATTACAACATGCATCAAATGCATGTAAATGTAAAGTGGCAAATAATTAATTTTATTGTAGTGATTGAAGTAGAGCAGGTTAGGATTTCACACGTCACTAACCCATAGGAGCAAAATCTAAACCGGGAAATAATTGTACTTTTTTTTTTTTGGTACATCGAAATATGGAAATAATTATACTAAAGTTCTATAACTTAGCAAAGAGAACGTGAATTTTCTCCCCGGCAAATTTTTCTCAAGTAAAAATATCCAAATGCTTTTAGATGAATAGAACAAAGTCTAGTGAACTCTGTTACTGTTTTTTAATTGGCTTTTTAGTTTTTTTGGCTTTTAACTCGGGCAAAAAAGTTTGTTCGATTTAATTTTTTTGACTTTTTCTTTTTACTTTTGTGAGAGAAAAAAAAAATTATTATAATTTGGATGTAATATTTTGTTTTATTAATTTTTTAATCTATTTTATTTTTTAATAACTATTTTAGTCCCAGCTAAACTTGCCAAAGGAAGCCAAGAGTATTTAATGTTCTTATGTAAGCATATCATGCATACATAATGATGTTGGAACTGAAGCATATCTTTTAAAGATGCACATTATGAATCATATCTGGATATGAATTATGTATTAGTTTTTCTATTTTCTGAATGGTGTATCATATCGTCACTACAAGAAAAAGCGTTTTGGCGACTAAAACTTCATTTTTCGTCGCTGAAAGTAATAGAATTGGCGACTAAAATGGAATTAGTCGCCAAAATTAAACACTTTTGCCGACTAAAAGAGTTTAGTCGCCAAATGCAGGGGTTTTAGCGACTAAAAGGCAGTTTAGTCGCCGAATGTAGGGGTTTTAGCGACTAAAGGTTGTTTAGTAGCCAAAAGTGATGGTTTTGGCGACTAAAAAACATTTTCGTCGCCGATTATAGGTGTTTTGCCGACTAAAAACAGATTGGTCGTTGAAAATGAAGCTTTTTGGCTACCAAAAAAAAATTAGTAGCTAAAAACAGTCAATTGGCGACTAAAATTCAGTTTAGTAGCCAAAAGGGGACGTTTTTTGCGACTAAAAACAGATTTAGTCGCCAAAACTGCTTATTTTTAATTTGAACTTATTTTTTTAGCGACAAAAAATTAATTAATAGCCCAAAATAATAGAATTGGCGACTAAATAATTGATTTAGTCGCCAAAAGTGGCCTAAATTTTTTTTAATAAATAATTTATTTTTTACATAAATTATATTGAATAAAAATAATTTTATTTATATATATAGTTTTGTATTAATACCGGTCAATATACTATATAAATAATATATATTGCATATATATTCATATGATGTTGAAGTAGCATAGTGGAGGGAGTGTGTTGCTAAAGGTGTTGGCGGTTCGAATGTGGGAGAGGTTGGTGGTTTGAATCTCAAAAAAAGCAAAGAAATTGGTTTTTTTTTTTTTTTTGACGGAAGGACCGTTGGCGACGAAAATTTTAGTCGCCAAAAGTGTTTATTTTGGGCGACTAAACCGTTTAGTCGGCGATTCATGGACTATTGACGACTAAAAGATTAGTCGCCAAATGTGTGAATTTAAAAAGTGTAAATCACTATTGGCGACTAAAAAGTTGGTCGCTAAAGAGCTATTTTTTGCCGACTAAAAAAATTAGTCGCTGAAAGTAAAAACTCGACTTTCGGCGACTAAAAACGGACTTTTGGCGACTAAATTTTAGTCGCCAAAAATGCTTTTTCTTGTAGTGCGTGTATGGTAATATTGTTTAGAGTCATGTTAGGGATATCAAATAAATTACTAAATTTTCTATCAAACCTCTCACATAGATGTGGGATCCACACAAATGTGGTTTGTATGGGTCTTACAACCATGTGAGAGATTTGGTAAAAAAATTTGATAATTTATTAAGAATTCATGATATTTTCTTATTGTTTAATATCTTTTGAAATAAGTACAAAAATAAATATGCTTACAGAAAATACAAATATATTGAATAAAAAATAAAACAGCATCCAATCATTGACATTATTAAAGTAAGATTCCTAAACTTAAAGATATGGAGCATCAATACTTATTTTCAAAAACAAACATGGAAAAAGTTGGAGGAGGATGGAAGGCGGTGTTGTATGGTAGGGGTAAGCTGTTGGAAATGGTTATAAAATTTTAGATAAAATTAGAATTTTTTTTTTTAAGTTTGGTCTATTTCTTAAGTGGGCCCCGTGCGTCGATTTTCACGGGTCAAAGTGATAACACGTTTTATGCCGTGTTGGGATTCACGTGGTATATTTGGTTGCTCAAAACCATTACCGAGTGAATGGGAAATTGAAGCTAAAGTATGCTCCATGGAAATAGAGTTTTGGTAAAAAAATCCTTAAAGGTATTGAATAAGACTTGTCCCACATTGATTTGGTGGGAAGTTTTGAATGGGTTTATAAGGCATGGGTTTAGTACTTGGGGTGTGCCCCAAGGGGTACCCAAGTGTTTTAGAGGGAGAGGTTATGGGCTAGACCCATTGGACCCAAAAATCACCACACGCGCACCGCCGCCGTCCGTCCGGGCTGGGCTCAGAATTCAAATTAAACCAGAAATAAACTGGTTTGGTTTTACTGTACATCCAAACAGGGCCCTTCCCGTTTTTTATCTCTTTAAATTAGAGCTCTGCAAATTTATTCTTCATTTTGTTGCATTATTTTCTTGTGAGAAAGAGTGTAAACACTTAGTGTGTTCGTAAGGCAAACAATTTGTAGTGCTGCTATTGTTTGTAGTAGATCATTTCATCCTGGGAGATAGACGTCCAAATTCTGAAAACACCGTGGAGAGGACGAATCTGTCTTAAGGACACAGTGTCAAATACTGAACTTGATCAGATTATAATTCGAAGAAATTAAATCAAGTAAGTTATTTAATTTATTTTCAGTTTTATTATTATTTATTTAAATCAGATTTTAATTTTGTTTTAGTAACAAAATAAAATCTATTTTTTTATTTATTTATTTTATTTCGAGTTTGATTTTTGTAATCAAACAAATTCTCTCCTTTCCTTTATTTCTTTATATTCTAGTTGTTGTTTAGTACACAACAGAATTTAATTTATTTAAATACAGTGAAGATTGTCCAACAATCTTAAGACAGACTTTTTTTTTTGGTATCTTCATTGTATTTAATTTTCTGTGATTTCATAAGACATATTCTGGTCGGAAAAACAAATAGTGGTTTATGCTATTTGACATATAGTAGTAATATACTGTCTCTTTTCTTTGACAACTAGTAGTAATATACTGGTGTCATTAACAATTTCAGAATATTAATTTGTGTTACAGAAAATTATTGTGATATTTTATTTTTCTAGTTTTAGTAACAAGGAAAATAAAATTATTTTGTGTTATAATTTATTTTCTAGTTTTAGTAACTAAAAAATTAATTTGTGTTTTAATTTTTTCTGATTTTTGTAATCAAAGATTATGGCTACTGCAACTGAAACTGCATCTGGTAGTGGTACTCCAATTGTTACACCAACACCGGTCCCTATCCAGAACCATGTTCATGTACCAATCAATCATAGAGAAAAATCAGAAAAATTTAACGGTACCGAGTTTAAGAGATGGCCGTAAAAGATGCTGTTCTATCTTACAACCCTTAATTTGGCCCGGTTTCTCCATGAAGAGGCTCCAGCACTTAAAAAGGGTGAAAGTGATCGGCAATTATTGCCGTTGTAGATGCTTGGAAACATTCAGATTTCCTGTGCAGAAACTACATCCTCAATGGCCTTGACTACATGCTGTATAATGTATGCAGTCCTTTGAAGTCAGCAAAAGAATTGTGGGATTCTTTGGAGAAGAAATACAAGATAGAGGATGCCGGCACGAAGAAATTTGTCGCTGGTAAATTTCTGGATTTTGTTATGGTCGACTCCCAAACGGTAATACCTCAAGTTCAAAGTTTTCAGATAATTTTGCATGATATTCATTCAAAAGGTATATCTCTTAGCGAGTCTTTCCAAGTCGCTGCTTTAGTGGAAAAGTTACCACCGGCTTGGAATGATTTCAAAAATTATTTAAAACATAAACGCAAAGAGATGATTACGGATGAATTAATTGTAAGATTAAGAATTGAGGAAGATAACCGAAAGGCTGAAAAGAGGAATGGAAAAAATTTCATTGAGTCCAAGGCTAATGTGGTTGAACAAGTTCATAAACCACATAACAAAAAGAGGAAGTTTACTGGAGATGATCCTAAACAAGGCGATAGCAACAAGAAGTTCAAAGGAAAATGCTCTAACTATGGCAAGACTGGACGCCGAGCTTCTGACTGCCACCGTCCTAAGAAGGATCATGGAAGTACAAGCAAGAAAACCACCAATCAGGCCAATGTAATAGAATTGGATTACATCTCTAACGAAGTGAATGACATCAACCTCTCTGCTGTGGTGTCTGAGGCTAACTTGGTTGGAAATCCCAAAGAGTGGTTGGTTGACACTAGAGCAACTCGTCACATATGTGCGGACAAGAAGATGTTCACTACCTACAATGAGGCTGCAAATGGTGAACAACTTTTTATGGGAAATTCTTCTACTTCTACTGTGGCTGGATAAGGGAAAGTGATCTTGAAGATGACATCAGGGAAAGAACTGACCCTCAACAATGTACTGCATGTACTTGACATCCGGAAGAATTTAGTTTCTGGGTCTTTGTTAAGTAAAAATGGTTTTAGGCTTGGATTTGAGTCTGATAAATTTGTATTAACAAAGAGTGGTATGTATGTTGGTAAGGGATACATGAGTGATGGTCTCTTTAAGTTAAATGTAATGACAGTTGTACCAAAAGTTGCTATGAATAAGAATAACACATCTTTTGCTTATATTCTTGAGTCGAATTTATGGCATGGTAGATTAGGACATGTAAATTATGATGCTTTTCATAGATTAATTGGTTTGGATTATATACTAAAGTTTGAAATTAATCCTAATCATAAATGTGAAATTTGTGTAGAAGCGAAACTAACTAAGGCTCCATTTAAATCGGTTGAAAGGAAAACCGAACCTCTAGAATTAATTCATACTGATGTATGTGATTTAAAATTTATTCAAACTAGAGGAGGCAAAAAGTATTTCATAACTTTTATCGATGATTGCACAAAATATTGTTATGTTTATTTACTTAGAAGTAAAGATGAAGCCTTAGAAATGTTTAAACTCTACAAAATAGAAGTTGAAAATCAACTTGGTAAAACCATTAAAATGGTTACAAGTGATAGGGGTGGTGAATATGATGCACCATTAAATGAATTTTGTGCACAACATGGCATTATTCACCAAACTACGGCACCCTATTCTCCTCAACAAAATGGAATTGTTGAAAGGAAGAATAGAACCCTAAAAGAAATGATGAATGCCATGTTACTAAGTTCAGGCTTACTACAGAACTTGTAGGGGGAAGCAATATTGTCTGCTATTTATGTTCTTAACAAAATACCCCACAAGAAAACCAACAGCACTCCTTATGAATTGTGGAAAGGTCGACCGCCTTCCTACAAATACTTAAAAGTGTGGGGGTGTTTGGCAAAAGTTGAAGTTCCTGTTCCTAAAAAGACTAAGATTGGACTAAAAACAGTAAATTGTGTGTTTATTGGTTATGCTCAGAATAGTAATGCATATCGGTTTCTGACTTATAAATCAGAAATACCTTATATAAATGTGAACACTATTATAGAGTGAAGGAATGCTGTGTTTTTTGAACATGTCTTTCCTTACAAGGAAGGACATGAATTAAGTTCATAGAAAAGAACTTATGATTGTACACAAAGTCAAGAGACTAATAACAATCAAACACAAGAGACTAGTAATGGTCTCGACCAACAGGATTTAACTGATAATGAACCAAGACGAAGTAAGAGAGCGAGAACATCAAAATCCTTTGGACCAGATTTTCTGACATACCTGTTAGAAAATGAACCTCAAAGCTTTAAGGCAGCAATGACAGGTCCTGAAGCACCTTTGTGGAAAGAGGCTGTTAATAATGAAATTGAATCCATTATGCAAAATCATACTTGGGAATTGGTGGATCTTCCACCAGGTTCTAAACCTCTTGGATATAAATGGATACTCAAGAGAAAAATGAAAGCAGATGGTTCAATTGACAAGTATAACGCAAGACTTGTAGTTAAAGGTTACAGACAAAAGGAAGGTCTGGACTATTTTGACACATATTCCCCTGTGACAAGAATAACTTCCATTCGCATGCTTATTTCTATAGCAGCGTTGTTTAATTTAGAAATACATCAAATGGATGTTAAGACAGCTTTCTTAAACGGTGATCTAAATGAAGAGATCTATATGGAGCAACCCGAAGGGTTTGTAGTATCAGGGCAAGAAAAGAAAGTTTGTCGACTTGTAAAATCCTTTTATGGATTAAAACAAGCACCTAAGCAATGGCATGAAAAATCTGATCATGCAATGCTTACTAATGGGTTTAAGATAAACGAATGTGATAAATGCGTCTATGTTAAAAACACTGACCAAGGATATGTCATAGTTTGTCTTTATATGGATGACATGCTTATCATTGGAAGCAGTCAAAACATGATCAAATCAACTAAGCAGATGCTTAACAAAAGATTTGATATGAAAGATATGGGGGTCGCAGATGTTATATTAGGAATGAAAATTACTAAAACATCTGACGGATATGCATTATCTCAATCACATTATATTGAGAAAATTCTTGGTAAATTTATCAAGGATGATATGAATTTAGCTAGAACACCTGTAGACGTCAATCTTTATTTATCAAAAAATAAAGGTGATGCAGTGTCTCAATTAAAATACTCCCAAATTATTAGAAGCCTAATGTACCTAATGAATTGTACTCGTCCTGATATAGCTTATGCTACCAGTAAATTGAGTAGGTACACTAGTAACCCCGAAAAAGACCATTGGAAAGCGATCATTCGGGTTCTTAGATATCTAAGATTCACTCGTGATCATTGTTTGAACTTTACTCAATATCCAGCAGTACTTGAAGGTTATTGTGATGCCAATTGGATATCGGATACTAAAGATTCAAAATCCACTAGTGGATATGACTTTACTCTAGGAGGGGCTGCTATTTCTTGGAAATCCACGAAACACACTTGCATCGCACTATCCACAATGGAATCCGAGTCTATTGCTTTAGACAAAGCAGGAGAAGAAGTAGAATGGCTTCGTCACTTCTTAGAAGACATTCCAATGTGGCCAAAACCTGTGCCAGCTATTTGCATTCATTGTGATAGTCAATCTGCAATAGGCAGGGCACAGAATCATATGTATAACGGTAAGTCACGACATATTCGTCGTCGACATAATACCGTAAGGCAATTATTGTCAAACGAAATAATCTCAATAGATTATATAAAATCTAAAGAGAATATTGCGAATCCGTTAACAAAAGGTTTGACAAAAGAGCTAGTGTATAGTTCATCAAAGGGGATGGGATTAAAGCGTATTACAAAAGAGTCGTCATAATGGTAACCCTACTTATATGACTGGAGATCCCAAGAACTAAGCTCAAAGGGACAACTAAGTTATTTATGGCTCGCCAGAAATCACCAAAGGATTAAGTTCCTACCCATTCCTATGGTGAGAGTGATATCTGTAACATATGTTGTATGCAGGGGTATAAGGATAAGCTTTGCTTTTAATGATTACTTATATCTTGATTAAGGCATAAAATCAAGACGAGTATAAGGAGATACTCACAATAAGAATCACCTATATGAGTGTCGAACTGGGGTCGGTTCTATGAGAATGCAAAAGGCTAAATTCTCTAGAAACACTCATGAAAACCAGGCGCATTCAAGGCCAAAATGAACACAACAGTGAGAACCACGATGTGTTAGAAGATATTTTGTGTGAAATCTATTGTCTTGGCTTACACAAACGGCTAAACAATTCAAGGCATCGCGTCCATTGGTTAGCCAGTAAGTCCGATAGGTTATCACTAGGGAAGGTTCAAGGCCGAAAGTTACCTATCCTGATGCAAGATATTTTCGAATTATACTCTTTTGATAAAGTCTGCATATTGTTGCATTTCCGTTGTCATCAAATTCCATTCATGTGGGGGATTGTTGGAAATGGTTATAAAATTCTAGATAAAACCAGAATTTTTTCCTAAGTTTGATCTATTTTTTAGGTAGGCCCCATGCGTCGATTTTCACGGGTCAAAGTGGTAACGCGTTCTATGCCGCGTTGTGATTCACGTGGTATATTTGGTTGCTCAAAACCATTACCGAGTGAATGGGAAGTTGAAGCCAAAGTATGCTCCATGAAAATGGAGTTTTGGTAAAAAAATCCTTAAAGGTATTGAATAAGGCTTGTCCCACATTGATTTGGTGGGAAGTTTTGAATGGGTTTATAAGGCATGGGTTTGGTACTTGGGGTGTGCCCCAAGGGGTACCCAAGTGTTTTAGAGGGAGAGGTTATGGGCAAAATGGGGTAGACCCATTGGACCCAAAAATCACCACAAGCGCGCGCGCTACCGCCGCCGTCCGTCCGGGCGGTCGGGCGGGCTGGGCCTGGGCTTGGGCGCGGGTGTGAGGTTGGGTTGGGCTTGTTTGACCCAATACTAATCTTTTTGGGCCAAAAACATTTGAATTTAATTTTATTTTTTGGTAAAATAAAATCCATAATTCAAATTAAACCGGAAATAAACTGGTTTGGTTTTACCGTACATCCAACAAGGCCCTTCCCGAAAATAAACTGGTCTGGTTTTTCTGTACATCCAAAAAGGGCCCTTCCCGTTGTTTATCTGTTTAAATTATGAACCCAACAGATTCAAATCTGTTTGAATTCAAAACCAACAGGTTTCATACCTGTTCAATTCAAAACCTGCAGCCACCTTTACATCTATAAATAGGACAACCTTCATTTGATGTATTACATTCAGAAAATTCATTATTTTTGTCCTTAAGAGCTCTGCAAATTTATTCTTCATTTTGTTGCATTATTTTCTTATAAAAAAGAGTGTAAACACTTAGTGTGTTCGTAAGACAAACAATTTGTAGTGCTGCTATTGTTTGTAGTATATCATTTCATCCTGGGAGATAGACGTCCAAATTCTAAAAGCACCGTGGAGAGGACGAATCTGTCTTAAGGACACAGTGTCAAACACTGGACTTGATCAGATTATAATTCGAAGAAATTAAATCAAGTAAGTTATTTAATTTATTTTCAGTTTTATTATTATTTATTTAAATCAGATTTTAATTTTGTTTTAGTAACAAAATAAAATCTATTTTTTTATTTATTTATTTTATTTCGAGTTTGATTTTTGTAATCAAACAAATTCTCTCATTTCCTTTATTTCTTTATATTCTGGTTGTTGTTTAGTACACAATAGAATTTAATTTATTTAAATACAATGAAGATTGTCCAACATAAACAATCTCGGAGGTCTGATGGTGGTAGATATGGTGTTTATACAATCTTTGTGGACAATATTCCTTCATCCATGAGCCCGAAGGGGCTCCATACTCTGTTCATGAAGTTTGGGATTGTTAGAGATGTTTTCATTCCAAATAAGTTAAGGAAAACTACGTGGTCAAGGTTTGGATTTGTCAAATATGATTGTCCTGTAGCTGCTGAAATAACAATCCAAAAAGTGAATGGGTTGTGGTGTGATGACAAAGCTTTAAAAGTTAAGAGAGCAGAGTTCCAAAAGGAAGCATCAGGTGTTAGGGTAGTTAGTTAAGATGCGCAAACTGGGAAAGGAATTGGAAGAAAGGATGAAGGTTATAGGTGGAGCTTGAGGGGAAAAGTTCAACAAAATATAGGATACAGGTCGTATGTTGAAGCAGTTCAATTGGGAACCAATAAGGACAATGTGTGTCACACGGTTGTAGTTCAGGAGGTAGGGAATGGATGACTCTATGATAGCTTTATTGTTAAGTTGAAAAGTTACTACACATTCTCAGCCTTTCAGAAAGCATTCATGCCAAAGGGAACAATAGACAATCTGGTTAGGAGGGGAGGCAAAAGAATGGCAGTGGTGTCATTTAACTCAGCTAATGCTAAGAAGGAAAATGCACCATTATTAAAGGACTGCTAGAATGAATGGTGTGAATCAGTTTTGGAGTGGAAGAAGGTCGAGCACATAGAGCAAGAAAGAGGAATATGGCTGAGCTATTGTGAAGTCTCACTCAATCTATGGATTCAGATACCTTCAGTAAAATTGGGAGGTTGTGGGGCGAGGTAATTCGGTTGGATGAGGAGACAATGAACCAACTATCCTTCATGTGTGGTGGAGTCAAAATTGCTACAAATTTTATGGGGTATATCAACATAGTAGTTCAGGTGATGTGCTCAGGCCGAAACTATCTAGTTACAGTTTGTGAGGAACACGTTACGGTGTCAAAAATTATTACAGAAGCTTGTAAGTGTCCTCTTCATGAAGGTTGTAGCTCAACCAGTATGGAGAACATATATGGTAGCAATGGTGATCGAGTACAAGAGGAGGTGGCTGAGGTGGAAGGTGAGTTGTAATATGAAGTGGCAGAACATGATGAGATGGCAGATCATCAGAGGAATGACATGGCAAATTTTCAGAAGGATGACGTGGCGAATGATATAGCAAGTACATGAGAGTGTGCGGTGGACGGTTCATCTCCGTCTATAGTGGAAGAAACTATTATTTCAAGTATGGGAAACTTAAAAGTGGCAGAAGCATGCAAAATTGAAAAAGTCAGTATTAATGCAACGGTTAACCAAAGAGGTAGTAATGAGAGGGTGGGGGATTATGAAGAAATTGTTACTCCTAGGTTTATGAAAAGTGTTAGTGGTTCTGGGAATGAAAGGCCTGGGATTCATATTCAAGTAATGTTAGAGAAGGCCCAAAACACTAAGAGCATGTTTGTTTGGGTGGACATGAGTTTGGGATTGGAATAATAGTCCAATAAAATTATTAATCCGATGTTTGGTTAAACAATTGAAGTACGGATTAATTATTTTAAACTTGACTATTAGTTAAGATAGGATACATAATCCAACGGATTCGTAGTCTTAGGACTATTAGTCATGGGAATGCTAATCCAGTCCGCCCAAACAAACATGGCAAGAGTGTGGCCCAGGGTCACAGTCAAAAGCCATCGTCATCTTCACAGATTAAGTCTATACTAGTGGGGGGGTGCGAATTATTGAGTGGCAATTTCTCAGAATTGTAGGCGTACGAGAAAGAAAAAAGCCCTTGCACCTGGATTGAAAGGAAGAAGAGGTAAGCTATTGCGAAAGGAAGGGAATGGAGGTAGAATTGGAGGTTCATCTTCTAAAGGAGTGTGGCATAAAGGTCCTGTGTTCAAAGTCGCTGTAGCTGTTATAGCTAGATCAAGCTTGATTGGTATGGCAGATCGGTGTGATGATCAAGTTCTTGAGAAAGCAAGGAAGACGGTGAAAGTAGGAAAATCTCTTTGCATCAGTTTTGAAGGGAAAGAAAATGAAGTTTTACAAAGAATTGTGGAGTTGGAAAAGGAAGATGTAAAGAGGGTAGCTCAAAGGGATGAAGCTGGTCTAGTCAGAGAAGTGTATCTGGGTGATATGGGTATTCATTTATGTGTTGCATATGAAGTTATTGTCTTGGAATGTAAGGGGATTTGGAAGGCCAGGGAAGAGAAGGCGAATCAGGGCATTACTTAAAGAGAGAAAAATTGATTGTGCTTTTTTTCAAGAGACGAAGAAAGAAGGTATGTCAGATTATTTGGTGAGATCGATTTGGCATGAGGATGAAATGGAATATATGTTTGTGGATGCTGAAGGTTCAGCTGGTGGTTTGTTGTGTGTTTGGAAGCCTTCTATGTTTGCATTGTCTCAGTGCTGTGGATTAAGAAAGTTTATCTTGCTGTTAGGTACAGTATTTCCAAACTTTAGGTGTGTATTGATTAATATTTATGCGCCCAATGATGCAGCAAGCAGGAAGCAAGTGTGGAATGTAATTTCTAACTTGAAAGCAAGCTTTACAGATCCTTGGTGTGTAGGGGGAGATTTTAATGAGATTCGAAATTTAAGGGAAAGAAAAGGGTGTACAAGAAGGGATAGAGGGATGGTAGAATTTAATGAGTTTATTGAGGGGTTAGATCTTTATGGTGTTCCAATGCATGGGAGACAATTCTCATGAAGTAATTCAGAAGATGGGGGTAGATGGAGCAAAATAAAGAGAATTCTCTTAGCATCAGAATGGCTGAGCAAGTTTAAGTTTAAGCTGTGGGGACTTCCAAGAGTTGTGTCTAACCACTATCCTCTGTTATTGATGGAAAATGAAAAGGATTGGGGGCCAAAGCCGTTTAGGTTCTTAAATGCTTGGCCATTACATCCAAAGTTTCTCGATGCAGTTAAGTAGGCGTGGGACGGATCAAATGTCTCTGGGTGGGTTGGGTTTATCATGGTAATGAAACTCAGATATCTTAAGTTGGAATTGAAGAAGTGGAATAATGAGGTGTTTGGTAATGTTTCATACTTACTTAAAAAAACTGAGGTTGAACTTCATGAGATGGACCTATTGGCTGAGTCTAGAGTCTTGACAGAGAGAGAGGTAGTCAAAAGAAGGGAGGTAAGGAAGGAGGTGTAGCCATTAGGGATGAGTGGTTATGGCTTCAAAAGTCTAGACTGGACTAGAGCATGAAGGGGGATCAAAATACCAAGTATTTTCATATCATCGCTTCTTATAGGCAAAATAGAAATTTACTGAACTCAATTACAATTGAAGGGGTGCTTCATGAGAATCCCACTGTGGTGAAGCAAGAGGTGTTCAAGCAGTTTAAGGGTCTATTCACTGAAAAGTGGAAGGGTAGGCCAAAGCTAAAGGGCCAGTTTAAATCTATTGGTCAGGACCAAGTGGCTGGAAATCTGGAAGCAGAATTTTTTGAAGATGAGGTGTAGGTCGCTATTAAGAGTTGTGATGGAAATAAGTCTCTTGGTCCTGATGGGTTTAACATAATTTGCTTTCAAAAGTGCTAGGGAATTTTTAACGCCGATGTCCTGCAATTCTTCAAAGAATTTTATGAAATGGGAAGTTGGTGGTTGGGGTAAATAATTCTTTTATCACTTTGGTCCCAAAAATAGACTGTCCAACTAGTATATCAGATTTTAGACTAAATAGTCTTATTGGGTCTTTGTATAATATTGTAGCTAAGGTTTTATCACATAGAATCAAGAAGGTGATGCCCAGGGTGGTTGGAGAGGTACAATCAGCCTTTTTGGGGAGTAGAAATATTATGGATGGTGTTCTGAATGCGAATGAGATTGTTGATTGGTGGAAGGGGAGTAGGAGAAAGGGATTGATACTCAAGCTGGACTTTCAGAAGGCATACGATTCTGTGAGTTGGAAGTGTTTGTTATCTATGATGGAAAAGTTTGGGTTTGGGGCAAGGTGGAGAGGTTGGATCAAAGAATGTTTAGCATCGTCCAGAGTGTCTGTGTTAGTTAATGGCTCTCCTTCGACAGAGTTCATTCCTGAAAAAGGCCTTAGGCAAGGTAATCCGTTGTCTCCAATTCTTTTTAATTTGGTAGCTGAAGGTCTGAATGTGTTAATGGAAAGGGCCAAATCTTTGGGGCTGGTAAGGTAAGCAGTGGTGGGTAAAGATGAAGTGATGGTCTCACATCTTCAATTTGTGGACGATAAAATAATTTTTTGTGATGTTAATATGAAGGAGGTCATGGTAATTAAAAGAATTTTGAGGTGTCTTGAGTTGGTTTCGAGGTTGAAAATTAATTTCCACAAGAGCTCCATATGTGGTATTGGGGTTTATGATACAGAGGTGGCGGAGTTTGCATCCAGACTTAATTGTGTAAGTCAGAAGCTTCCAATGATATATCTTGGCCTGCCTTTAGGGGCTAGTCCTAGGTTGAAGAAAACATGGAATCCGTTCATTGAAAAGTGTAAAGCCCAATTAGCTTCTTGGAAGAAGAGACTTTTATCTTTTGGTGGGAGATTGACGCTTATAAAAGTTGTGTTATATAGTCTCCCCATCTATTACCTATCTATAATTAAGCTTCATGTATCTGTGGCCTAGGCAATAAAAAGGCTTCAAGCAAATTTTCTTTGAGGAGGGTCTAAGTTGAAGAGAAAGGTCCACCTGGTTAGCTGGGTAGAGGCAAACAAAAGTAAAGAGAATGAGGGGTTGGGTATTAGAAGAATCAGGGTGGTTAATGATTGCTTGTTGGCTGAATAGTGGTGGAGGTTCGGGGTTGAATCAAACACCTTGTGGAAAAGAATTCTGTGTATTAGGTACGGGTCTGTGGGTGGGAATTGGCTTCCAGTTACAACTTTCACTGGTACTTACTCAAAAATCTGGGGTGGAATCCTTAGCATTGGTCAGTTGAATCCTCAACTTTTGAGGTTTTTTTTGGATAATAATCGGGAAATGGTGGGTAATAGGAGTAGAATTCAATTTTGGTTTGACCACTGGATGGGGGAATGTTGTGTTAAAAATGAATTTCCTAGGTTGTTTAGTCTATCAACAGAAGGAAGTGTCTCTAAGATTGGTGGTGCAGAAGAATGAAGTCTTACTTATGTGAAATTTCAGGTTTAGAAGAAGGTTATTGGGGCGGGAGGCTGATGAACTTAGTAGATTGATTTCTTTACTAAATCAGAACTTGGTTGGCCTTTCTGATAGGGAGGATGGTCTTGGGTGGATGGCATCGTCATCAGGTGAGTTCTCTATTTCATCTCTTTATTCTTTGGTTGTCCCTTCATCTCCTTTACTGGTTACAAAGCTTCTTTGACATAATTGTTCTCCTCCAAAGGTTCAATTTTGTGGGTGGTTAGCTTGGAAGGGGAAGCTAAAAACAGTAGGTTTTTTGCAAAGGATTGGAGTGTTGGGGCCAGCTGCCTCTACTCTATGTGTGTTTTGTAATGGTGAAGTCGAATTTGTCTTTCATCTTCTCATTTGGTGCCCGTTTGCTTGGAGAGTTTGGTCTAATCTGTTGCAGTGGTGGGGAATGACTTGGGTAATCCTACAAACTGTGGAGGGAATCCTTAATTGGTGGAGGGGCTTCAAGTGGAGAAGCTACTTGAATATGATCTGGAGAATTATACCATTTGCAGTGTTGTGGTCTTTATGGAAATTCAGGAATGAGATAGTGTTTTGCAAGAGACAAATGCACTTGGAGGAGCTGTGTGAATTAATCAAGATAAGGATTGCACTGTGGGTCAAATCTTATTCCAAGGACTGCTGCTACTTAGTGTAGCAAATTATCTGCAATATTCAGCAAAGTAGGATTGGTCCTTAGCTATCACTGGCGTTTGAAGCTGTTTCCTTCCATGGATACTGAGGGGTTTGGGGTGATTGTAGTTGCTTGTTGTGGTTCTGTCTTGATTTTGAGTGTGTCCAGGTCCAGTTGGTGCCTCACCAACTGTTTCTCTAGCTTTCGTGCCTCTCTTGGCTTTTCCCTTTGTTGATAGTGGTGATAGAGCTTTAATGTTGAATACGTTTGACTAATCTTAAAGGACTTGGAGGTCTATTGGAGTTGGGAATCTTGGGGGTCTGATGTTTGATGGTTGCTTCAAGCTAGTGATGACAGAGGTAAAGCAGAGGGAGAGTACATCATTGTTTATTATGCTATTTCTGCTATTGCTGGGTGGTTTTTGCCTATTCTATTGCTTGAAACTTGGAGAGGTGGCTATATGTTGGGTTGTTGATTTTGGTATCTAGAAAGATTTATGTAATGAGGAAGAAGAGATTAAGCTAATTGAGGTCCATAGACAAATAGGTAACAAATGGGCAGCCATTGCAAGGGAAATGCCAGTGAGGACTGAAAACACCATAAAAAAACATTGGAATGTAACAAAAAGGCAGCCATTCAACAAGCATAAAGGTCAGTAAAACTCTCTCTTGCAGGACTACATCAAGAGCTTGCATTTAGATTCAACTGTCACTGATGGTCTGCACTGGTCTCATCACTGCTGATGTCTGATTGGCTGTTGATTGGTCAGTGGATTGGATTATAGTGTTTTTGTTTCCTCATCAACTCTAGTATTCTGTATTCGGGTGTTTTTGTTTCCCCATCAATTCTGGTGTTGTGTGCTGCACTGCTGAAGGTGTTGTGTTTGCTCTCACCAACTAGCTTTCTGCTTTTTGTCTGGTTGGTTGTTGTTTTGAATTGGTTGTTGGTCTAAATGGAGTTCATGGCAACAGAGGCTTGCACAGGTCTTATGTTGTTTTTCTATTTGGTTTGTGGATTGGATTCTTGTGCTTTTGTTTGCTCACTGCTATTGTGCTTACATAGTTGTTCTGTTTTTTGGGGTGTCATGGACTTTTGTGTATGCTAAGGGAGGAAGAACAACAGTAGTATTATGTCATGGACTTGGTAGATGATCTTCAAGGATCTCGTGAGTAGCAACTGCAGCAGTATTGGGTCAGTCTGAAGAAATGCTGCATTGGTGGGCTGGGGAAGGGGTGAAGAAGAAAAGTTTTTGGCAACTGATACTACAGGGGAATGGTTGAATGTCTTGATGCTGAATGTTAGTTGCTACCTTGTGTTATGTTGTCAAGCTCTCTTGAGAAATGGTTGATGTGGTAGTTTTGTGTTGTGTGTCCTCTGTCAGCATAGGAGTTCTGTGTGTGCTTGGCTGTGTTCTGTTGTACTGGTCTTTGTGTTTGTTTTTTTTTTTTTTTTGGGTCTGGTTGTCTTTTCTTTCCTTTCTTTTCTTTTCTTTTTTTTTTCTTTTTTATTTATTTATTTTTTTTTTTTTTTTGCGGTTGGTTACTCACCAACTTATGAGGGTGTGCTAACAGATGATAGAGCGGACTTATCGGTGCCAATCTAGTTGGGATTGGTTTGTTTCTTTTTGATGCTCTATAAACTCATCGCTTTCTTTATTACTATAATACTCTTTTGGTTCATTAATAAAATTTGTCTTTTGCTGATCGAAAAAATGGAGCATCAATACTTGAAGCATATATAAAACGTAGAGTAGAGATAAAAATGTAAGTTCAGATATGTGTGTTTCAAGTGTCTGATTCATGTCCAAGGGCAAGAGCTCACGGAGAAAATATTCGTGTCTTGATATACTTTAAAATTTTCTAGGGTAAAATGGTATTCACAAGGTACCATAGAGCATTTCATGGTGAAATTAAACCACTAAATATGCTTTCTAGGTCACATTTAATTATTGCTGGTCAAAAAATCCATAATAAACAGCAGAAAATTGTAGTTAAAAAAAAAAAAAAAATTGTATTTGTGGCTACTGGATAAACAAATAACTGCTACCCTTTTAGGCTCCTGCGAATTCAGTTTCCACGTGGAACATAATCTTGAGAGTTCAAGCTGGATCTAGATCAAAAGAAATGATAATCTTAATATTCTTGAGCGTCCCAACCACTGTCAACATGAGAATTAAAGCTGGACTGTTGGTAAGTATGCTGTCATGTACACTAGCCAAGCCTTAACAACAATTCATCCACTGTTTATAGAAAGATCCATTAGGGAACATAAATATTTTATATATGATCTAGATTAATTGCAAGAAAGGTACAACATTAGAAAATCTATATATTATATAAAGAAAATGGGGTTTTAGAGAGAAATATTTTAGGAGCTCCAAACTCTCATTCTAAAATTATTGAATTTTCTTAATTTTAAACAATTAAAAAAATTCTCATTGGCTAGCTTTCATTTACCTTTTATTTTACAATCTCACATCGAGAAAAGAAAGAAAAAGTAAATTATTTCACTTACATAAAGTGAATCCTATGGTTGCATTTATACATAAAAGCAAAATGAGATTTTTAATGAGAAACCTTATTATCAATATCTCATACTAATTTTTTTTAATTTTCTTAATTTTAAACATTTAAGAAAATCTCGAATGGCTAACTTCCATTTAACTTTTATTTTATAATCCTACATAGAGGTTTTGATTTTAAAAATAATTTTGCATGAGATTTTGAAACTCTCATAATATCTCTCCTTAAAAGTATTTTTTTTGTAAAATATATAGATTTATTGATAATCTCTATATAAAGTGAATCTTATACTCTCATTTACATAAATTATTAACTTTTCTTAATTTTAAACAATAAAGAAAATTTCTATTGGCTAACTTCCTTTTAACTTTTATTTTATAATCCCACATCGAGAAAAGAAGGAAAAAGTGAATTGTTTCATTTACATAAAGTGAATCTTATGCTCCCATTTATATAAGCAAAATGAGATTTTTTAGTGAGAAGCCATATGATCAATATCTCATACCATTTTTTTTTATTTTCTTAATTTTAAACAATTAATTAAATCTCCATTGGTTAACTTCTATTTAATTTTTATTTTACAATCTCATCTAAAGGTTTTGATTTTAAAAATAATTTTGTATGAGATTTTAAAACTCTCATAATATTTAACTTTAAAATAATTACAATTTCACATCGAAAAAAGAAAGAAAAAGTCAGTTGTTTCACTTATATCAAGTGAATCTTATACTCTCATTTAATATTATAGTATTATGCATGTTTCAGTTCAAGATAGTTTAGATTCTAAAATAACATTTAAAAGTTTTAATTACTTAATTTTGTTGTAAATTAATTGGTCTTTTGACTTAGCGAATTAGGTTGAGTTGTCTTTGATTTGACTGATTCACTGGTTTAATTACGGTTTTAACTTTTTTATCAAGATAAATTGCTTAGATTTGTTTAATTTGATACAAACTAAGATTGACCTTATTAAAAATGGAACGACTGAGATTACTTGATTATAAATGAACTTCACGTTCAAACAACTGTTAACTTTTATTTTACAAT
Source organism: Camellia sinensis (assembly GCF_055761805.1). Classification (NCBI taxonomy): domain Eukaryota; kingdom Viridiplantae; phylum Streptophyta; class Magnoliopsida; order Ericales; family Theaceae; genus Camellia; species Camellia sinensis. The sequence continues at coordinate 97,547,658 of NC_138971.1, read as the reverse complement.
CCCAAATCAGGAAAAGGAGAAGAAAAAAAAATGTTGTTTCACTATATAAACATTATGCTCCCATTCAATATTATAGTGTTGTGTATGTTTCAGTTGAAGGCAGTTCAAATTTTAAAATTAAAATAAAATCTAAAAGTTATAGTTAATTAATTTTTGTATATGTTGGTTGGTCCTTTGACCTAGTTGATAGGGTGAACCGTTTTCGGTTTGACTGATTCGTTAGTTTAACTACAATTTTAGCGGTTTTATCAAAATATATTGGTTAGTTTTCTTTGATTCGAAATAAAGTAAAGAATGACCTAATTAAAGATTAAACAGGTGAGATTGCTTGATTCGAAATAAAGTTCCTACCCAAACAATTGTTAACTTTTATTTTAGACAATCCCACATCGAAAACAGAAGGAAAAAATGAGTTATTTCACTTATATACATTATATAAGAAAAATAAAGTTTAAGAAGAAGTCTCCTAGGAGCTCTGTGGAAATATCATTTTCTCATTGATATTGATATTACATTCAACCTGTATTTATGGACATATAGCTAATGCTTAGCTAAGTAGGTAACTAACGCCGAACAATGTAACTAACTCCTAACACTCCTACACAGATAGCTAACCAATTCCTAACCGACTACATGATGCACATGCAGCTGAAGCTAAAGCTCTGTTCTTGACAACTGGAGAACCCATAGTTGAAGATACTGGGGGTGTTTGTTTCAGCTTTACAGAGCCAACTTATGGCTTTTAGTTTTGAAAAAATTATTTTGGACTGTTTGGTTAAACTTATTTCAAACAGCTTCTGATTCTAACAGCTTATTTTAACTCAAAAAAGCTGATTCTGAAAAGTTGTTCACCCCTTGCTTCTGATTATCAGGTTCTGCTGTGGACATGTTAATTTATGGTTATACTCTTAATTTTTTTTTATTTTTTTATTTTTTAAAAATAGAAAAAGACTCAAATGGACTATAGATTATTATTATTTTTTTTATGAGAAATATAGACAAACAAAAAATAAAAATTAATTGAAAAAGCTATTTCACAGCTTATTTAACAAACACTACTCAGCAACTTAAATCTATAATCCAACATCTACAGCAAACAGATTAACAACTTCTGATTAAAGTCATAATCTATAATCTGTTAAGCTATAATCTATAAGCTGTTTTAACAGCTACACCAAACGGGGCCACTGAAGTTGTGGCTAATGCAGTTGCTGAGGCTGTGGCTAATGCTTCTGGACTAATATCCTTATCACCCGGGAGAGGGAGAGACCAGAAGCTTGGCTTTGAGATAATTAAACCGAGAGACTAAGAGAGGCTTTGTAAAGATATCAGCAATTTGATCAAGAGAAGGAACATATTTGAGGAGGAGTTGTTTAGTAGCAACCTTTTCGCGAATAAAGTGATAATCCGCTTCAATATGTTTAGAACAGGTGTGAAACACAGGGTTGGATGCCAAGTCAATAGTAGAAAAATAATCACACCAAAGAATAGAAGGAATGGAAGAGTGAAGTTGAAGTTCACAGCGCAACATGGTTAACCAAGTAAGTTCAGCAGTTGTGTGGGCGAGAGAGCGATATTCAGCTTCGATTGAGGAGCATGAGACAGTTGGTTGCTTTTTAGCAGACCAAGAAAAACCAAGATACACACAGTAGCCTGAAGAATTGTGACGATCTAGAACATCACCAGCCCAGTTGCAATTTGAGAAGGCCTGTAGTTCAAAAGAACTAGGACTGAAAGTGAGACCATGAGATAGAGTCCCTTTAACAAATCGTATCAGTCTCTTGACAGTAGAAAAATGTGCAATAGTGGGAGCATGCATGTGTTGACAAGCTTGGTTAATAGAGAAAGAGAAGCCAGGCTTGGTGATAGTAAGGTACTGGAGTGTACCAACAATATTGCAATAAAGCTCAAGTTGATTGAAGGGAAGAGCAGAGTTTGGAGCAAGAGAAGGCTTAATTGCAAGGCTTGCAAGTAGTCATGCCAGCCTTAATGAGGATATCAAAAGCATATTTGTGTTGAGATAAAAAATAGGAATCACCATAAGCTTGAATAGAGATACCCAAAAAATAGGAAATGTCCCTTAGCTCCTTCATGGCAAAGGTAGTATGCATTTGAGCAAGAAGAGACTGAATATGAGAAGAGCTATTACCAGTAACCAAGATATCATCAACATAGACAAGAAGAAGAGTAATGTTGGAAGAAGTCCTTTGAATGAATAAGGAATTATCACACTAACTGTTAAGAAATCCTTGAGATAGTAAAAAACTGGAGAAGGTAGAATACCAGGCGCGAGGAACCTACTTTAAACCATAGAGAGCCTTCTTCAAGAGACAAACATGATTGGGATGAGATGTACTAGTAAAGCCTGGAGACTGTGTCATGTAGACTTCTTCTTCAAAGGTACCATGAAGAAAAGCATTACTAATATCCAGTTGCTTGAGAGACCAGTGATAATGCAGAGCAATACACAATAAGATTCGAATTGTAGGTTGTTTGGCGACGAGGCTAAAAGTTTCAATATAGTCAATACCCTCTTGTTGGAGAAACCCTTTTGCAACAAAACGAGACTTATGACAAGCAACAGACCCATCAGAATTGTGCTTAATGCGGAAAACCCATTTGCAGCCTATGGTAGATTTAGAAGAAGACAAGGCAACCAAAGACCAAGTGCCTTGGCAAGAAGAGCATTGTATTCTTCCAACATTGCAGTGTGCCAGATGGGGAATTTAGAGCCTGCTGATAAGCGCATGGCTCAGTGTCAAAAAATGAGAACAAATAAGCAAGAAATGAGACCATGAAGACCTGAGGATGAGCTTTGGATCGAGTAATCATAGAGTGACAATTAGCAAAAGAGGAAGGAAGAGGTAAATCAATAAAAATAGAAGAAATAAGAGTAGGAGTAGGAAAAGAAATAGGTCCTTGTGGCCGAGAAATAGGGACAGACTGAGGTAGCTCAGACTGGACAGATTGAGACAGCTTAGGCTGTAAAGATACAATAGACTGTAGGGGCACAGTGAGTTGTAGTGGTACAATGGTCTGTAGAGGCACAGTAGGTGACAGTGGCATAGAAGATGAGGAAAAAGGCAAAGAGGGAGTAGATATGTGAGCTGGTTTCAGTGATGAAGAAATAGGTACAGAACTGGCAGGTAAAGACTGATGATCCACAGAGGGAGAAGGAGAAGGAGAAGGAGAAGGAGAAGGAGAAGGAGACCAGAAAAGAACTGAAGCATAAACAAGGTCTGAGAAGTAGGAGCAGAGATAGTAGCAAAAGGAAAAATATTCTCATGAAAGATGACATGTCGAGACAGATAAACCTTACTAGAAGAAGGATCTAAGCACCTGTATCCTTTGAAAGAGAGATGATAACCAAGAAAGACACACAAAGTAGATTTAGGTCGAAGTTTATGAGAAATGTGTGGCTTAAGCTAAGGAAAACATTGACATCCAAGCATACGCATGAAAGAGTAATAAGGTGATTTGTGAAACAATAATTCATATGGAGAAGAATGAGAAGCCTTAGACTTAGGAATTCTATTAATCAGATAAGTGGCTACAGAAATGGCATCAAACCAATACTTAATAGGAATAGAGGAGTGATGAAGCAATGCAATGGCAGTCTCAATGATGTGCCTATGTTTTCTCTTAGAGACTCCATTCTGAGGAGGTGTATAGGGACAAGAAATTTGATGGAGAATACCATGAGAGTGGAAAAATTGAGTCATTGAGGAATTGACAAACTCAGTACCTCCATTAGTGCGGAAATTGTGCAAGTGAGTGGAAAATTGGTTGTCAACATAAGCTGTGAATTCTACAAATTTAGCAAACACTTCACTTTTGTAACACATTGGATAAAGCTAAGTAAATTTGCTATAGTCAACAACAAAGAGTACATAGTATTTATAACCAGAAAGAGAATGGGGAAATGGTCCCCAAACATCACTGTGAATGAGAGAAAAAGGTTTATGCACAGTAGAGTTAGACAGTTTGAAAGGTAATCTATGGATTTTTGCTACACAACAATGAATACAAGTAAAATCATCATCCTTGGCTTTATTACAAGTGGAAGAAAGAAAGTGTTTGAGTTTATTGAACTTGAGAGATGATGGATGTCCCAATCTCTTGTGCCAAACAGTGGCTGACACATTATTAGTAGTTGAACCACATAAACCATTATGAGAATGAAATGATGAATGTGGAACAACAACAGTAAAGAAAGAACAGACAGACATGGATGCATGAAACTGATATAAACCATGTGAATTAAGTCCCTTGTATAGGATGTCCTTCTTGTGCTTGTCCCAAACAATGAATGAATAATCCTCAAAAGTAATTGTACAATTATTATCTTTAGTGAGTTTGTGGACAGACACAAGATTGGAAGCAATAAGAGTGTGCAAGAATTTGTTGAGTTTAATAGTATGGTGTGGAGTAGGCAAAATATCCTTGCCAGTGTGAACAATAGGAATAGAATGACCATTACCGACAGTGATGTGATTAGCTCCATGGTAAGGTTGATGAAGACTCAAATGAGATAAATCATGAGTCATATGATCAGATGCGGCAAAATCAAGATACCAAGGGGAGGAATCATACGGAGGTGGAGAGGAAGCAAAGGCCACATAAGCTCTGGTGTTTGAAAAACCAGATGGTGATTGTGATGAAGGCGGATAAGAGATGATTGTGATAAAGGTTGCCGTGACTGATTTTGAAATTGTTGTGGCTGATTTTGAAAAGGAAGATAAGTGTCATCCAATCGATGCCAACAATCCAGAGCTGAGTGATTAGTTTTACCACAAAGCTGAAAAACTAAGTTATGATTGTGACTGCTGGAAGATTGTCTACCTCTTCCTCTAGAAGAGAAATGACCTCGGTAGTCATGTCTAGAGCCACCTCTGTGACCTCAGAAAGAAGATCGGCCTTGAGAAGAAAAGTCACGAGAAAAGCCATGAGTAGCAGCATATGCAACTAAAGTTTCATGAGCATTAATCTTTTTGGTCTTAGAAAGGATATGAATAGATTTTGAGCATAGATGAGATGAAAGTTCCTCAATAGAAATAGCTTCTGACCTGGCTCGGATTGTGGTTTTGAAAGCATCAAATTCTTCAAGTAAACGATTAAGTGTAAGAAGAAGTAGATCTTCTTCATCTATAGGAAAAGAGACAAGTGCAAGTTGATCAGCTAACTCTTCAATCTGATGTAGATATTCTTCAATTGTCTGAGAAGTCTTAGTCATGTTATTTAATCAAATTTTCAGTTGATGAATATGGCTGCGAGACAATGTAGTAAATCGTTTGCACAAAACTTGCCAAACCTCTACACTATGTTAAAGATGCAAAACAGAGGAGAAAATCACAGGTGTGAGTGTAACTCTAAGAAAACTCAATAGATGTGCATTTATTTGTTTCCACGGCAGAAACTTTGGGTTAACTATTGTTGTTCCATCTACATTTGTAATCGTTAATGGTGGAAAAGAATAAGAACCATCAACAAACCCTAGCAAATTTGTAGTACGCAAAATATTGAGAAATTGACTTCTCCAAATGATGAAATTTGAAGAATCCAGCTTTACAGTTATAAAGGAATTGAGATTTGAAATAAGTACACTGAGATTTGAGGGAAGAGCATTTAAGGTAGCCATTGAAGAAGGTTGAAGCTATGGAAGAACTTTGAAGAATGATTGGAAATTTTGAAGAACTTTGAAGAACTGATATTAAGAACCCAAGAATGTGTAGCTCGACTTTTTATGCTTCTTTCGAAAAATGATAAGCCCTATAGTTCGGACTCTCGTGGTTCTGAATCTGATTCCACGAGTGTAATGTGAAATAGATAAACACAAAAGAGTCCAAATCCAGCAAATCTTTTGGAAAATCGATTTTGAATAAAAAAATGCCAAAAATGCACTACTTTGCTAGGTACAGAATCGCCACCTAAATATTTTTGAAAAATTAGGAAACCTGAGACTTGTGCCAAAGGCCACTTATCTGTCATCACCAAGAGTGTCTTGGCTGGGGAACTTAGGTACGAGAGAGGAAGGTCATGAATTGAGCACCCCACTTGCCCGATCAAAGATCGGTCTCTACTAATCATGATGTGATTCTTATTCACAGTATATGCTCTTGTTCCGATTTATTAGGTTAACTTACTATGTGATGCACATATAAGTATAGACTAATTTGCAAAAATTGAAACATTTGATTTCATGTTTTTTTTTTTTTTTTTTGGAAAAAAGTTCGTGAATATGCCACTTCAAAAAGTGGGCACAAATGTACATTAATCAAACTATCCCAATTCATGCAACTAGCCTTCATCCACAGGCATTCAAACAGTTTATCACTTAAGAACTTAGCCTCATGGTAATCATGTTTTGACATGGCAACAATCACACATATGCTATATGCTAAAGTAATAAATGCTCACCTAGTACTCCAAGGCAAGCCAAAGAAAATAAAAGGATTAGAAAACATGCATGCCCTTATCAAATGCAATATGACTAATGCAACACATGCGATATGCAATCTAAAATAGGCTTGACTACTTAACATGGCATGTGAATTAATTTGATAGCATACGGTAAAGCATGCATTCAAAAAAGTGTCAACAATAACAATGTAAGTTAGAATGATGTGTTGAGCTCAATGCATGCAAGACAATGGTTACAAGGCATGAGAGATGCTAAACGGAATATGATGCTCTAAACTAACCGTCATAAGTAATTAAATAAAAGGGAGAAAGACGTGGGGTTGGAAGACATACATATTATTACAATTGTGCCCTTGTGCAGGAGGGTCCGAATAAACTAACTAGCTAACTAATTACTACGAATTAACTAAATATTACAAACCAAATGAAATAAACTAACTATGCTAACTAGTTATTACAACATCACAATTAATTAACTATTCTAGCATAATTTTACAAATTGGAACTAACTAATTAATCACACTAATTAATTAATTACAAATTAACAACATGGATACAATCCAAAAGAAATAGCTAAGCTAACTACTCTAACTACTCAACCCCGGGAAGTGAGGAATGCTTATGTGTGCACGCGGATTTCCACTTGAAAAGCCCACTGTTCTGTTGCCAGAATACCTTTGTTGCACAATTAGAACATTTCACGGTTTTTTCACCTAAGCCTCTTCTATGTTCTGTTCCAAAAAGGGTACTGCTTGGTTTGACAAAAAAGTGGCCGGCAGGCCAGAAGTGGTGGCCAGCAGGCCATTAAAAGTAGCCTACCGTCCAATAAAAGTGGGTGGTCGGCTAATAAAAGTGGTATGCCGACCACTAAAGCTTGGTTTCTCCTCCTGCAACAGAAAGCATACAGAGCACAAACATAGTATCCTCAGGGGATGTTTGTCCACCCTGCCTCTCCTTATCATCAAACTGCTCAAAGGAGAGGTAGGCTTGATTCGCAAGCCATCAATCGAAGCAATTTCATTGTGTGACGACTTATGAACCAAGGGACACAATTTCAATAAATGGTAAGGAAAGACTAACAAAACCTCCTCTATATCATGGATTGATCAAGGGAACTGGTTGACCTTAGAAGCTTGAACCATTTCATCACTAGCAAGTATGAAATGACTCAAGTTTCCATGTGTTCAATTAACTTCCAATTGAACACCAAATTGCATTATTATCTTGCATCACTTTTAGTCCCAATTTTATTACTTCATTTTAATTATCATCCATTCCTTAGTTGTTTTGGGCATGAGAGAGATACCATGTCATTGGTAATGAACCCCAAACGGATTAAACAATTAAGCACAATGCCTTTATCTCATGCTTAAACAAGCAATTGGATTGAAACAACTTTCAAAACAAAGAAAAAGCCAAGAAATGAGGGAGGTTGCAGAGGTGATGAGACATGAACAAAAGTATGGAAATCAAGAAATAAACGCTATCAACTCAAATAAGTTGGTGGCTAAGGCCTAAACCACCAAACCTATGAGGACCATTACACTACAAGCCTACAATACAAAGCATGAATGGAACAAACACATCAAAACAGTCCTAAAATAGGCTAAGACAGTGCTAGAATTGAAGTCAAAAGAGCTAAAAGAGTAAGTTGCAACATGGAGCAAGTTAAGCTAGTAAACAAGCACAAGGAAGGGAGGCTACCCCCTCCATTTTTAGGACTTCAAAACATGGTTTTAGCCTCTGAAAAACCTCTGAGATTCAGTAGTAAAAAGCTCAAAAAAAAGATAATAGAAAGGTGAGAAAGCCAAGGGCAAAGGCCTAAGAAGCTAGGTGCAAAGAAGGGTGATCCACCCCTCCATCCTTAATGGCCTTAAACCACAAGTTTTAGCCCAAAAATTCAGAGTAAAATCAGCCCAAAACAGTAGAAAATATGGCAAATAAAGAAAGGAAACAAGCTAAAAATTATACCTCTTGAAGAGGGATACCCCTTTTGAATTATAAACCAACACTTACACACCCTCAAGACCTAAAAGTAAGCTCAAAAACACCTCAGCAAAAATATTACAACGTTTGTTTTAGAGTGTATAGGTAAAGAGTGGAGAACTTGCACGAGAGAGAGAGAGAGAGAGAGAGAGAGAGAATTGTAGAAGGAGAGAAATATTTTTTGCTCCAAAATCTCTAACCCTCTAAAATGTGAGAGGGGGTCTTCTATTTATAGAAAAACATGAGACTCCCTCAAAAATATCTATACAGACACGTATGGACTGGTGCATGCATAGATATGGAAAAAGCTGACAAAAAGATCTGAAAAAACACACAAGTGGCTGGCAAGCCATTAATAGTGGCCGGCAGGCCACGCTAGTGGGTCTACAGGTCCCAGGATGTTTAGGCTTGAAAAACTATTTTTTTGGTCCAAAAACAAGACACAAGGTGTGCAGGGTTTTGAGGCTCAAAGTTGAGGCATTCTGCTGAGGACTTTGAGCACCTGACAAGCATATACAACTTCATCATTGGGTGCGCAATCGGTGGCACCCAAGTCGTAAGGACTGTAAAAAATGGGGTGTCTACAGTTGGCCCTCTTTGACAGAGCTCGGAGTCATGAAATGACGTGAGTGAATGTCAAAGCCTGAAGACGACCCATTTTGACAAGGTCGTACGACTTGGGCAAACAATCAAGACATAAATTAAACTGGTTGAGCTCGCAAGGTGCCTACATATCCCTTTGCAAAGAATCAAACCAACGTAGTTCTGGGGCAAGATGCAAATGATATGCATGAAAAATACTTTGAAAGTAGGACTCACACGCTTTGCGAAGTCGGCTATTTTGAAAACTCATGATCATGCAAGATGATACAATAAGTAATAACAGATGCAGTAAGCAATAACAAGATAACAACATATGACTAAGCTGCAAACTTAAAACCAAAACAAGTTCCACGCAAAAAGAACTAAAACGCACTCTAACCATGCCAAAGCATGAGACAAGGAAAAAACAAACACCGCTCAGGGTCACATTTTACGCATCCTGACAAACTGAGGAACGAAAACCGCACGGGGTCGCGTTTTACACACCCTGAGATGAACTCTACCTACGCCGAAAACATGACAAGAGGAAGCAAAATCGCTCAAGGTCGTGTTTCACGCGTCCTGAGATAAACCATGTAACACCCCCAAAATATAACCATGAGTTCAACCAAAATATATATAAATAACTGCATGAATCAGAGTGTAAAGTTCTTTTATTTCATAACATTAATAATACAAAAGAGTTTAGCATAAAAAAATGCCCTACAGGCTCACACCATTCCAAGCCTTGACTTGGTTACAACAAAAGTGAGACTAGCTCATACAATTTAAGCCATAAACTATACAAAAAGTGAAACAAAACAAAGAAGCCCTTGCTTCCCAATAGTCCCTCCAATGCTATTGCCTTGGTGGAGATATGCCCACATTACCTTAAAATGTTTTCCCAAATAGGGTAAGCCACAGTCGAGTAGAAATAATCTAACACAATATATGAGATTTAATGAAGATATAAGTGCAATGTGCAAATAAAATGCCAAGTCCATATTTCATTTCATTTTCCTTCAATTCATTTCAATACATGAGCTAATTTCATTATTTTTCAATAACCCAAATGAGACTACAACTCAATGGTTCTACAATCACGCCATTAACACAAACATTTCAATCTGCCATTTTACAGAAATTTCGTCTGTGGGATCGAGACACATGTATAAATTTCGAGACATTTACCCAAGACAGGGGCTACAAATAAACCGAGCTGTTCATAAACAAGCTCGGCTCGGCTCGGCTCGTTAAGGGTTCGGCTCGGCTTGGCTCGTTTAGTAAACGGGCCAAACTCGAGCTTGAATATTAAGCTCGTTTAGTAAACGAGCCGAGCTCGAGCTCGCACGAGCTCGGCTCGTCAAGCTCGGCTTGTTTAGCTATATTTCAATTAGATAATAAATATATTATTTATATATTAAATAATATGAATAATATATAAATATATGTAAATGATAGTATAAATTTATTATTTATATATTAAATAATATAAATAATATATAAATATATATAAATAATTGTCTAAATACACCTCGGCCAACTTAATTGTAATGGAGTCCATCCCCTTTCTCCTCCAAAACAATCACACATATACAATGTATTTAAACACATAATCATACATGGAGTACATCTCCTTTCTCCTCCCAAGCAATCATACATATACAATGTACTTACAACATGATCATATTTAATTATAACCAACCATGCGTTAGTTTTAATTCGCCTAATCCTCATGCAATTTTTACAACAATCATACTATCCTCCATCGATAGCCCAATATGGTTATTTCAAAACAGATATACAATCTCAAGATATAATTTATTTAAAATTTCCAAAGATGAGACGTATCATCTACTCAATTCCACCATATATTTCAATACTCATCCAATTTCATGTTTACAACACCAATTTCATTTGTCTATACAAAATAAATATCATAATCATTTTAGGGCAAACTTCCTCTCTTCTGAAGTCTCAACCAAGTACCAAAATCAACAATTTTGACACCATACAACATCACTTTCGAATCCCACAACCATTTACCTCTCATTCACCAAAACTCATCTTTCCATTTTACACCCAAACCCTAGGTTTGTTCACATTACCCCCAAATCTCACCATTGTTACACAACGACAAATAATTAAGTTAAAAACCATATTAAAGTGTAGAAAATCCCTACCTTAAGAAGAGAATACCAAGCAAAGCAAGATAGAACCCTCAACAACGCCGAGACCAAGTTCCAATAGATCAAAAGGAAGCTCTTGGAGTGCTCTAACTTTTTCTCAGAGACACTAGAGTAGAGAACCCAAAGGATCTAGGCCAAAATGTAAAGAGAGAGAGAGAGTGTGTTTTATAGAGAGAAAGTCAAGATCTAGGTTTTTGGAAAGTTTTAGAGAGAGAGAAGAATGAAAAAGTGATATAAAATGTCACTTTCGTGACCTGATATACGCACAGTCTGCTCAAGCAGAAGAGTTGATGCTCGAGCGTCAGACACCAAAAAATTGCTCCACTCGAGCGCAATAAAGGCCGCTTAAGTACCAAGACACAACAAATGCTCATCGCTCGAGCTCAAGAATTTGCCGCTCGAGCATATAAAACGCACATCCAGAAGTTTTGCAAGCAACAAACCAATGCTTGAGCACAGGAAAGGCCACTTGAGCGACTATCCACTCGAGCGTAGAAAACACTCTCCCAGTAGTTTTGTAGACCTACAAAGTACTGAGAGTTCGTAAAGCCCACTCGAGCGCAAGAAGTGCAGCTCGAGCGAAGGAACAAAGATTGCAAAGCCGCTCGAGCGCAATAATTGCCGCTCGAGCGAAGGAGAAAAAATCTAGGCAACAAAGGTTTGGAAAAACAACCAACCAACTTGTTCCAAACGCAAAACTACAATCCAAAAACCAAAATAACGGGGAGACAAGGGAAACAAGATATGAATCACCATTCAAGACCATACAAACCCGAGTCCAGAATATAACAAGTGACAGGTTAAAACCGGAATCACTATAACCTCCCCCCTTAAAGAATTTCTTCCTCGAAATTACAAATCAAGTTCAAAATCAACACTAGACTATTCATAACAATGTTATTCTCACAAATTCAATACCATGACCCATTCTCCGATCATCCATTCTCATCGACTCAATACACAAGTCCCATATTAAAATAAAATTTACAATTTCTCAACACATTTACAATGTTTAATCAAAATTTGAGTTTTCAAAATTTTCATAATACACATAATGTTTTCAAAAGTGGTGCAACACCCTCAATATTCCCTATTCTCAAAACATATGCAATACTTATATTGAATCCACGTTTCCAAAATGCCCATAACATATACAATGTCTTTACATTTCATTTACATAATGAAAATTTCAATATAAAATCAAACATCAACAAATATGTCCGGATATTTCTCTCGAACTTCCAATTCATGTTCCCAAGTTTCTTCCTCATTCCCGTGATGTTTCCACAATACTTTTACTAATGTTGTGTTTGGTTGGGGGATTTTGGGAGAGATTTGGAAAGGGAAAGGGAAAAGGTGTGTGAAACTATGTGAAATATAGGCATGATTTATTCACATTTCACCTACCTTTTTCATTTCCCTTTCCAAATCCCTCCCCAAATCCCCCAACTAAACACAGCATTAAGGAATTGTCTTGTCTCGCAAGACTTGGTCCCAGGTATCCAAGATTCTCACCGGTCTCTCCTCATACGAGACGTCCTTGTCTATCTCTAAGTCGGTCCAATCCAATACATGCGATGGATCAAGCTCATACTTTCGAAGCATGCTAATATGAAACACATCATGGACTCCGAAAAGTTGTGGCGGTAACGCCAAATGATAAGCAACCTCCCCAATCCGCTTAAGGATCTCAAATGGGCCAATAAACTGAGGAGACAACTTCCCACTCTTCACATATCTTATCAAACACTGTCTAGGTGATATCTTCAAAAAGACATGATCTCCCACCTCAAATGACAAAGGTCTCCTCCTACAGTCGGCATAACGTTTTTGTTAACTCTGAGTCGTAACCAATCTTTTACGAATAAGTGTTGCTTTCTCCGCCATTTCCTGAACTAACTCTGGGCCCAACAAAGGTGCATCACCCACCTCGTCCCAACACACCGCAGATCTACATTGTTAGCCATACAAGGCCTCAAATGGTGCCATGTCAATACTTGATTGGAAGCTGTTATTATAGGAAAACACCACTAAGTGTAAGTGCCTCTCCCACGACCCTTTAAACTTAAGGACACAACCTCGAAGCATATCCTCAAGAATTTAAATGGTACGCTCGGACTGCCCATCAGTCTGAGGGTGATACACTGTGCTAAAAGTTAGTCTAGTGCCCAAGGCACTCTGCAAGCTCTGCCCCAATCGAGCTATAAAATGTGGATCTCTATCCGAAACAATCGTTATAGGGACCCCGTGCAACCTCACTATGTCCCTAATGTAAAGGTCGGCAAGATGGTCTGCCGAATCGCTCCCGCGCATAGCTATAAAGTGCACCAACTTGGTCAACCAGCCAACTACCACCCAAATGGCATCACTACCCCGTTAAGTTCCAGGAAGACCTACAACAAAATCCATTATAACATGCTCCCATTTCCACTCGGCTATAGGCAAGGGTTGCATCAAACCCGCTGGCCTCTGATGTTCAGCCTTCACTTGCTAACAAGTAAGGCACCTCGATATAAACACAGTTACATCCTTTTTCATATCTCTCTACCAAAACTAGGGGGCTAAGATTGTGATACATTTTTGTGCCCTCCGGATGCACCACAAGGCGTGAATGGTGAAACTCTCAGAGTACTTCTTCTCGGTAAGACTCCGGTTCGAACAAACAGTCACAATATCTGACACTCTGGTCAGGGTATACAATCAAGCCTCTTTCTACCTTCCCATTGGAAATCTTCTCTCGAAAGGCTTCCACCTCAAACTCATTCTTTTGAGCTTCCAAAACTCGGTTCACAAGTGTAGGTTGTGCAACCATGGAAACAAGGCTGCAGACTCAATAGACTCGCCCAGATGCAAGTCAAACTCACCAAGAGTACCCAACATCTCCCATTCTTGAACTGCAATACAAGCCACACTGCTAATTAACTTCCTACTCAAGGCGTGGGCCAAAACATTGGCCTTTCCTAAATGATAATGTAACTCAAAATCATAATCCTCTATGAACTCTATCCACCTTGTATGCCTCAAATTCAAGTCTTTCTGAGTAAACAGATACTTCAGACTCTTGTGATCAGAAAACACCTCGAATTTCTCACCATACAGATAGTGCCTCCAAATATTCAAAGCAAATATCACCGCTGCTAACTCTAGATCATGGGTAGGGTAATTTCTCTCATGTGTTTTCAACTGCCTTGAGCCATAGTAACCTTTCCCTCTTGCATTAACACACAACCCAAACCTTCTCGTGAGGCATCACAATACCCAAATCCCTCTCCGAAATAATCAAGACCGGAGCAACGGTGAGTCTAACCTTGAGCTCTTGAAATGACTTCTCACAGGTCTCATTCCACACAAACTTAACTCTCTTCCTCGTCAGTCTAGTTAATGGTGAAACTAATCTAGAGAAATCCTTCACAAATCTTCGATAATACCCGGCCAACCCCAGGAAACTACGGATCTCAAAAGCATTCTTAGGTTATGCCCAATCCTACACTGCCTCTATCTTGGATGAATCTACAGTCATCCCTTCCCGGATACCACATGGCTTAAGAATTTAACCTTTTTCAGCTAGAACTCACACTTCCCAAATTTAGCATACAACTTATAGGCTCTAATCAACTCAAGCACCACTCGTAAGTGTTTCTCGTGCTCTTCCTCAGAGGGTGAGTAAATCAAAATGTTGTCCATAAAGACAACCACAAAACGATCTAGGAACTCACGGAAGATCCGGTTCATCAAATCCATAAACACAACCAGTGCATTAGTCAGCCCAAAAGGCATCACTAGAAACTCATAATGGCCATACCGTGTACGGAATGCCGTCTTCGGGATATCCTCCTCCTTTACCCTCAACTGGTGATAACCCGATCTCAGATCTATCTTAGAGAAGCAACATGACCCCTTCAACTGGTCAAACAAGTCATCTATACGAGGCATTGGATACTTGTTCTTAACAGTCACACCGTTCAACTTCCGGTAATCTATACAAAGTCGTAACGCTCCATCTTTTTTTTTAGCAAAGAGAGCCAGTACTTCCCAAGGTGAAGTACTAGGGTGGATAAAACCCCCATCTAACAATTTCTAGAGTTGAATCTTCAACTCACTCAACTCAGCGGGTGCAAACCTATACGGTGCCATTGTAATCGGTGTTGTACGAGGCACTAAATCAATAGAGAACTCAATCTCTCGGTGGGGTGGTAAACTAGTAAGATCTTCAGGAAAGACATCGGGGTATTCACAAACCACCCTTGGTAACTCAACCCGGCCTTTATCACGCTCACTACTCAAAAAGCTAGCAAGGAGGCAACTAAGTTCACTCTACCCACGTGGATTATACACCAGTGATAAGACTCTATCCACCCGGTCTCCCAAGAAATAAAAGTAATCACCACTCAAGGTACATACAGTAACCCTCTAACGGTAACAATCTATAACAACCCGGTATGACGATAACCAATCCATACCCAAAATGACATCAAAACTAGTCATATCAATCAATACAAATGCAAATGGAAGTCGACGACCGGCAACCTCTATGTCACAGCCCCGAGACCCCTGTCTCAGAATAACTTCACCACCAAAAGATGACTCTACACGAATAAGAGATGCTAACTCTACCAACTCCAACCCCAAAACCGATGCAAATGCAGATGAGACGGATGAATGGGATGCACCCGTATCAATCAACACATTAACAAGTGAATTGCAAAACAAAAAGGTACCTCTCACTACAGAAGGCGTTGGTATAAGGTCTGGCGTAGTAACAGCATACACACGCCCAGTAGGTCTTTGCTCAACCTGCTCACCCCTCGGAGCATAAGCCTGGTGCACTGACTGAGCCGAAAAGGCTTCCTAAATGGCCCTTGAGGCCTGTCCTAACTGTGTAGGCTAGTGACTCTGCGTCTGCCTCGAACCAGACGTACTAGATATGCCACCTAGCTGTGGGAAAAATCTCTTCAGGTGCCTCGCTTGCCCACACTAATAGAAAATGGGTGGCTGCCCTCTCCCTTGACTCTGGCCCTGAGAATGAGCCGAAGACAATGCAGACCGTTGCCCTTCTCCTCTCTCTCTCTGTGGGAAAGCAAGAGACTTGTGGCCCAACTAACCACATTTGTAACAAGTAAAATCTCACTGACCACCCCTCCCAAAGCCCGAACTAGTACTGGAAAATTGGACCTCGACTGAGCTCCCTGGGACGACTAAGGGTTAGAACCCCTCTGCCTCTTACCATCCCTTTGACTGTCCTGACTCCTCTTGGAGCCCCTCATCCTCTCATCTGCCTGTATAATGGTCTCAAGGTGGGCCGCCGCCTCCACAAGGCGCCCATAGTCTCTAATTATGGATCCTGCCACTCTGAACATGAACCCGGTCCTCAATTTCTTCTCAAACTCCAAGCAACGGTGCTCCTCAGTCACTACCAACTTAGGTGCAAACCTAGAGAGGCTAGTGAATGTGGCTTCAAACTCAGCCACTGGTATGTTCAACTGCTTGAGCTGAGAAAATTGATCCCTCAACTTCTTCCTAACTATGGGAGGCAAAAACTTGTCCTGGAAGGCGTCGACAAAAGCCTCCCAAGTCCCTCAAATGCGCCCTCGCACGTACTTCCACCACTGACTTGCGTCTCCCTTCAACTGGAAGGACACCAAGGTCACTCTCAAACCCTGTCTTTAATGCCGAGCATCTCAAAAGTCTTCACCATCTGCTCTAACCACTCATCTGCCTTCAATGGCTCCTTGGGATCGCCCAAAAACTCGACCGAACTCAACTGAAAAAACTCTCTTTAGAAAAGATGACCCTGCCTCAGCAACCTGGGCCTGGAATTGATTCTCAACTCTGAGAATGTCCATAGATTCCCGCAAAGCTCCGGCCATTTCGCGGGCTAAGACACCCATGGCTTGTTAACCTACTGGCTCGACCACGTTGGCCTGACCAACCCCTGCCTCCTGTGTTGGAATATCATTTGGTAGGGGCATCTCATGCCTTCTAGGCCTACAATGCCTACCACCACAACCACGTCCTAACATCCTAATAAAGGTGACAAAAGGATTAGCACATTCACAAATGTGCCGAAGCTAACTCACTCGCATCCTAGTACGATGGACAATAGTAAATCACTCCATATAAGCACGTAATCACATAAACACATACGAATTTCCTTCCTAGATAATGACCGTCCCGCGGCGTCGCTAGAGTTTCAATTAGAAACAACAGTGATCAAGTGCTCTTCTAATAGGACTTCTAGAAACCCGTAGACCCAATCAACATCTTAGGAACTGAATCTCATACTCATATAATCACATAAGCATGTTATCACACACATTACTAGTATACAAACATCTCTATAAAGCGAGACAAACCCATTGTGGTACTAATCACTCCCCACATACCCAAAGTATTCAAACCTGGTATGCTCTAATACCAAGTCGTAACGCCCCCAAAATATAACCATGAGTTCAACCAAAATATATATAAATAACTGCATGAATCAGAGTGTAAAGTTCTTTCATTTCATAACATTAATAATACAAAAGAGTTTAGCATAAATAAATGCCTTACAGGCTTACACCTTTCCAAGCCTTGACTTGGTTACAACAAAAGTGAGACCAGCTCATAAAATTTAAGCCCTGGGCTATACAAAAAGTGAAACAAAACAAAGAAGCCCTTGCTACCGAATAGTCCCTCCAAGGCTATTGCCATGGTGGAGGCATGCCAACATTGCCTGAAAATGCTTTTCCCAAATAGGGTGAGCCACAGCCCAGTAGGAATAATCTAACACAATATATGAGATTTAACGAAGATATAAGTGCAATGTGCAGATACAATGCCAAGTCCATATTTCATTTCATTTTCCTTCAATTCATTTCAATACATGAGCTAATTTCATTATTTTTCAATAACCCGAATGAGACTACAATTCAATGGTTCTACAATCACGCCATTAACACACAAACACTTTAATCTGTCATTTTACAAAAATTTCGTCCGTGAGATTGACACCCATGTATAAATTTCGAGACTTTCACCCAGGACACTTTGGCCAACTTAATTATAATGGAGTCCCTCCCCTTTCTCCTCCTAAACAATGGTGTACATCCCCTTTCTCCTCCAAAACAATCATACATATACAATGTATTTAAGCACATAATCATACATGGAGTATATTCCCTTTCTCCTGTCAAGCAATCACACACATACAATGTATTTACAACATGATCATATGCAATGATAACCAACCATGGGTTAGTTTTGATTCGCCTAATCCTCATGCAATTTCTACAAGAATCATAGCTATCCTCCACCGATAGCCCAATACGGTTATTTCAAAACAGATATACAATCTCAAGATATAATTTATTTAAAATTTCGAAATATGATACGTATCATCTACTTAATTCCACCATGTATTTCAATACTCATCCAATTTCATGTTTACAACACCAATTTCATTTATTTATACAAAACAAATATCATAATCATTTAGGGCAAACTCCCTCTCTTTCGAAGTCTCAACCAAGTACTAAAATCAACAATTTTGACACCATACAACATCATTTTCGAACCCCACAATCATTTACCTCTCATTCACCAAAACCCCTTTTTTCATTTTACAACCAAACCCTAGGTTTGTTCACATTACCCCCAAATCCCACCATTGTTAGACAATGACAAATAACTAAGTTAAAAACCATATTAAAGTGTAGAAAATCTCTACCTCAAGAAGGGAAGACCGAGCAACGCAAGATAGAACCCTCAAAAACGTCGAGACCAAGTTCTAATTGGATCAAAATGAAGCTCTTGGAGTGCTCTAACTTTTTCTCAAAGACACTAGAGTAAAGAACCCAAAGGCTCTAGGCCAAAATGTAAAAAGAGAGAGTGTTTTAGGGAGAAAGAGTCAAGATCTAGGTTTTGGGAAAGTTTTAGAGAGAGAGAAGAATGAAAAAGTGATATAAAATGTCACTTTCGCGATCTAATATACGCACAGTCCACTCGAGCGGAAGAGTTGATGCTCGAGCGGAAGACATAAAAAAATTTCTCTGCTCGAGTGCAATAAAGGCCGCTCGAGTGCCAAGACACAACGAACACTCATCGCTCTAGCTCCAGAATTTTCCACTCGAGGATCAAAAACATACATCCAGAAGTTCAGACAACAAACCAACACTCGAGCGTAGGAAACGCCGCTTGAGCATAGGAAATGCCGCTCGAGCATAGAAAACACTCTCCTAGTAGTTTTGCAGACCTGCAAAGCGCTGAGAGTTCGTAAAGCCCGCTCGAGCATAAGAACTGCTGCTAGAGCAGAGGAGCAAAGATTGCAAAACCCGCTCGAGCACAATAATGGCCGCTCGAGCGGAGAAGCAAAAATCTGGGCAACAAAGGTTTGGAAAAACAAGCAACCAACGTGTTCCAAACACAAAACTACAATCCAAAAACCAAAATAATGGAGAGACAAGGGAAATAAGATATGACTAACCATTCAAGACCATACAAACCCCAAGTCTGGAATACAACAAGTGACGGGTCAAAACTGGAATCGCTATAAACCCAAACCGCTCAAGGTCGCATTTCATGCGTCTTGAGATAAAAACAAAATCACTCAGGGTCGAATTTCACGCGTCCTGAGATAAAAGCAATAGATGCAAAGAGGAATGAGATTGCGCGATAGATTCACAAAGTGAGTGTGTGCGATAGATGCACGTGTCAACAAGATTGAAAAGAAAAATCAATGTAGTGACAACACATGTTCTTCACAAGCTTATAGACAACCGACATGAAAGCATGTTCTATGTAAATGAAAGCATGTTGAAAAAGCAGGCACTTTCTATGCAAGATGGCAAGCATGTGAGAGTGTATGTTTTATGCAAAAGAACATAACAAATATGTAAATCGATAAAACGAGCAAAATCGATGCTCGACAACAGTCTCCGACTTAATTCGCGGAAACTTTGCACAATGCTCAAAAGGGATACACCTTGTTCACCTTTGAAATCGGGGCACGTTAACGTGCTGGAGTGTCACAGGCATTGAAATGGCGCAGCCGGAACACAGTTTCGGGATCAATCTGGACCCAAAAGAGAACCTCTCATACATTGTTAGGAAAAACAAGGTCAAAACCAACACCAGGCCACAAGAGAAGGCTGCCAACCACTAATAGTGGGCGGGCGGCCACTGTTAGTGGCCTGCTGGCCAATAATGTAAATTCGGAGACAGAATTGGGATTTTGCCACTGGTCTTCTTAAATACACCTCTAAGCCTCATTTCCTCATAACCCTAAGCTCAAAATCACTCCCCCTACCTCTCTAGGTGCTTCTTCTCTCTAGCTCAAAATCAGTCCGTGCTTTATACGCGTTTTCTAACACCCCACACAAACTTTATTCATAAAACACGCTTGATCTCTACACTTTTAACCGGTTAGATTTTGTTTTACTTTAGGCTTGTTCCCCTCGAGTTTCTCTCGGGTTTTGTGAACTTTTTGAATTTTGATTTTTTTTCCCATTTTCTCTCTCCTAGGATTGACTTTTTTCAAGTTTTCCATCTTTTTCTTTATTTTCTCCATTTTGACCCAGTTTTCAGATGGCATATGACATTGCTCATGATGGTGCTCCTCCTGAGGTTATACCTACACTTTCAGCCCCGACTGAGATCAAGGAGCCGATGGTTGGCGAGACCGGCAGGGCGGCAGAGGACATTGCCGCTAACTTTGAGGCAGTGTTTGCTCTCAGGCCCGAGCCTGAGCCACTACCTTGGCGAGTGAGACCCTTTGATCCGGTCACCTACCATCCTCGCATGCACATGCTACCGCCTAGAGGCATTAAGCGCTTCGGTGATTTTGCTAATGGTGTACTGAAGAAGATTCTACTGTGAGAGCCGGACTCCCATCTTTCCTGCAGTGCTACTGAGGTACGAACACTATTTTCATACTTTACTGTATTTCCTTTAATTGTATTTCTTGCACTGCCTTTTATCACTATCTTTTATCTGATTCACTCTTTCCTTGCCACAGGAGGACTCTCGCACTTGCAGGGGCTACAGAGCAATGGCGGCTAGGGATTGGTACTACGAGCTCCCTACCGAGGTCCATGACCTTATTGATGAGGCTGATTTCAGCTTATTCTGCACTGGGCTCTCACGACATATGGCTAGCCAGGCCATGCTCGGAGCATTGGTGGAGAGGTGGTGGGATACCACCAACTCCTTTCACTTTTCTTCCACCGGGGAGATGACGATGACCCCTTATGACTTCGCAATGATCACAGGCTTGGGGGTAGGAGGTGATCCAATCCCGTTTGACATGGATATGGGTGAGTGAGAGGCGGCCTGGACTTATCTACTTGGAGCGAGCCCACCCCTATACAGGCTAGCCATGGTCAGGTATAACTGGTTCTCTAAGCAGGTCCGTGGAAGTCAGCTCGAGACACAGAAGGAGATAGATCAGTACGCCCGGGGCTTCTTGATGTTTCTCCTCGGTACCACCCTATTTGCAAACAAGTGGAACATCGTGGGGTTGCACTTATTGAGTGCCCTCATGACTCTATCTCGGGTCTGATTTTACGACTAGGATGGAGCTGGCCTCACCACCCTCTATGGCTATATAAGTTCCACTTCCTACATGAGGGGAGAGCAGGTTGGAGGCTGCCGAAGAGCTTGGGAGGTATGTACTACTCCTTCAATTCTGTTACTCATGTTTTCGGCTTTACATTTCTTGCTTTATCTCTATTTAATATCTGTCCATGCACTATGCTTTTTGCTTTGGAATTTCTTTATTTGTTCATGCATTGTTGACAATACTATTGACTTTTTGTTGCAATTGTGGGCTTATGCTTATTTCTCAACTCTTGCTCCCAAGCCAGTGGACGAGATTCCTCCTGTTGTGCCTTACTCGTGACAATATGACGGCCGGTGTCGGTGCCGGAGCCGGGATGATACGACCTTCGCTTTCTATCACCGATACTTCAATAAGGTGGTTACCAAAGAGGTAATCTAAAATTCATAGTCATTACTGTTTTCTTCTTAGTACTATATGCTGACAACTGGCAGTAACATAACAAGTTGTACATCCTCTACTTGCAGATCACCTAGCAGCCCTGGGCGACGATGCCAGCTGGCTGGAGTTACAAATCAGTATGTTGGGGCTATGGGCACCCCCGAGTATTGGATCTTACTGAAGGGCCCATCCTGCCGGGCCTGTTCCTTGAGTGAGTCATTTGTATGCCAGACCGTAGGCTTGCTTGATCTGGTTGTTCCCATGCCACCCTTAGCGTCCATGAGGATAACATATAGCCTCTCTGTTAAGGCGATTATTCAGTTCATGGTAGGACTAGATGCCGACTTCTTCAGAACGGAGGGTGACTATGTGACTTTCATCCAGACTCATCTCATGTCGCCTTTGAGTGGAGTTCACGGGGTCGAGGCAGCAGATGCTCCCTTGGCAGGTGAGGCTACTCGGGAAGCCGAGGCCGATATTAGGGGGACCCCTCTTGGTGCACAGGTTACCGGTTGGCCAGCGATTCCCTCTATACTTTTATGCCGGCGGCCGATAGGGATAACCTATGAGATTTTGATCGAGCCGGCAGAGGCAGGGCACGGGTATGTCAATGCTAGAGGCAAACCTCAGGTATGGACCATACTTTACAGCTTACAACCCATATTTTCCTTTGCATAACTTATTATTCTAGATATTGATCATTCAAATTCACTTGCAGGCACCCCCAGAGTATACAGAGGGCTTTCTCAAGCTGGTTGCTTCTCTAATTGGCATGGTACATAGGAGAGAGTCGCTGCTTGGTCTCCACGGTATTCAAGTATTTTTCTCTATTTTGGCATGTATTTCATTGCTAACTCTGCTGTGCACCACACTATCATATTCCCACTGATATACTGGCACTCCCACTATAGTATTCGTACCACCCCACACTGCACTAACACATTGCATTGGCACACTGTACTCATACTGTATCTGGTTTCTGCATAACGTTGATTTTGCATACTATATCCGGCAACAATACACACACTGTATCTAACATGTTGACACCTATTTTTCCAGATTCCATTTATACCGAGGGTATTGATAGTAGTAGCACCACCAGCACCAGCAATAACTGCCCTAGCAACAGGGAGGAGAGATAGACAGGCCCCAACACGTGGCCGAGATAAGCCCCAAGGTTGAGGCAGGAACAAGGATGCTAGGGGTCGAAGTAGTCCCTTGGAGACCGTTTTGAGTGACAATGATGTTGAGACCAGTGACTCTGAGGGTGTAGTGAGCCGACGCTCTGAGTCTGAGAGCGGGGACAATGATGTTGGCTCGGGATTAGGGAGCGAAGATGATGCCGAGGCTGGCTCTGAGGAAGGGAGTAGAGATGATGATACCGGCTTTGGCTCATAGTTTAATTCTGACAGCAGTGCCGATGGAGATAGTGCCCCTGAGTCCTCTTCGAAGAAGAGGACGAAAAGGGCCTCTCGAGCTTGAGATGACTAGTGCCAATTTTTGTACTTTTTTCCTAGTTTATTTTAGTTTGGTAGCTGAGCACATGTATAGCTTTAGATGGGTTGTTACTTTTGCTTTTGAAACTTGTACTTCCTTTTGTAAAAACTATGATCGGAATAAAACCCAGCAGTTTTATGGAAAGCGTTTTTGCTTTTGCATCATGAACACTACATTTCCAAAAAAATGAAAATGAATTGAGTTTGCAACGAGAATTCTTCATTGAAACAATGTTCTTAATCGGGTAATGAGCCAACCAACAACCAAAATACAACATACAGCTCGATTAACAAAGTAAAAAAAAAAAAAAAAAAAAACTAAACACAACTTTGCACACTTGCTAAAACCAAAAGACTCAGAACAAGACCGTACAACACAAAGATCAAGACAAAACCAGACTGCCAAAACTGCCAGGCCCACAAGTGGGCGGCCGGCCACTAATGTGAGGAACCATCAGACGCTGACAGCTGGCCTCCACTCATATCCTTATCTTCTACAAAAGGTCCTCCTTTGTTTCTTCTCCAAAACTTCATTTTAGCTGTTATTTCTTCCACAAATGGAGACATTTCTTGCCGAGAAACTCACGGATTGTATAGCCATTTCAGACAACACCAAAAAGGTAAATTTTTGAGGTTTTGGCATAAACACACTTTTTCTGTTGAGCCGTACTCGACTTTGTTTTCCATTCCTCCATGCTGCGGTCTGATGTTGGGACTCGATTACGTATGTCTTTCACTTCGGAGCACAAGAAATGTGTCCGACCCTTAAAGAATTTCAGGCACTAATGGAATCCCGGTGCGGTAAGGAGATCATGCCTCAACCCCATTTTGGCCATGCCCTAGCTTTGGGACGGATATGTGGGGTTACTTTGCATGAAGCTTGATCTTTGGCTCATGACAGAGAGCTAGATATACCCAGCCTGGTTCATCGATTTTGTGACATCGGGGACAGAGGCGACCTCCTCTGGTGAGGCTTTTGGCAACACACTCTCTGTTTATGTATGCTTGCGCACTACCTTCTTGCCCTTAGTTGTGGTGGAGCCAACATCAAGTTGATTCAGGTGGCACAGTGCTTGAAAGAGCGCAAGAGCTACATCGGTTTGGCCCTGGCTGAGACCCTAATTGGTTTAGATCCGTTTCATCAGCGAGAGACCACCAGGTTTGCCGAGATTCCACTACTGCTCCAGGTATTGTTTCCCACCCTTGTCTTATATGTTTCTCACATCACTCGGCACTCATACTCTATATTTCTCGCAAACCCCTTTATTTCCTTTTTTCTCAACGTACATCTCTCTATTCTTTAATATCTCTTATTTTTCACCCCTTCGTAGGTATGGCTCATGGATAAGCTAAAAGTGGTGGACCTTTGCCCCAAATATTTAGCCGACACTTACTTCTTCCGCCAACGACTAGTGAACTTTCCCAACAAGGGATAGTGGTGCAACTGGATGTGCAGCAGATCTGTAGCTGACATAACTTGCCATTGCCCCTGGCTTAACTTGAATGAGATAAGCTACAACATGTCTCAATAGCCGTGTATTGAGTTCATTGGCCTTACACGTGTTTTACTTCCCCTTCCGATTCAGACGCCAATTTAGACATGATCAAACCTGCCCAGAGGAGGGGGTAAAATATCAGCTTCAGTCCCGCTCTATGCTTCACACTTAACTCAGTATCTTGCTGCCTGGAGGACAAGAGAGCTTCTGGCCCCTGCCCCTAGCTTCAGTTATGCCCTTTCTGGTGAGTGCTTGGCTTGGCTCAAGGATGAGGCACAAGTCGGGCCAACTTTGGCCACAGAAGTTTCCGCGAGCACGAGCACAGGGTACAAGAACACTTGACTCATATGCCCCTAGTTTATTGCTTTGATCTTTCTTTTCAAGTTTTATGATGTAAAAGCAACTTTGATTTGTATCAGAGAGTTGGAAAATGTACTTTATTTTAAAATCAATGGAATTAAAGTTGTGAGCACTGAAAATTTTCGTTTTGGTCCCAAAAATGGTCTAAGTTGTTAAAAAAAGTAGAATTTGAAAAAAATGAACTTCTTTTAAAACTTTTCAAAACCATTTTAAAAAATGATCACCAGCTGACACGCACAGAATCGATCCTCAAGATGTACAACCCTGGATCAAAAGATCACAACCCCTGATTGTATACCACCCCTGCTCTGCATTGTACACTGGGTCTCCCAAAATGAAGATCACAACCAAGCTCACAGCTAGTGAACAAAGATTGCTTGATCAGAGAAATGGACAGGACAGTTGAGTTGGAGATGGTTATGGCCGAACTTCAGGTTGAAGTTGCCTACGTATCCCAAGGATGGGAATCAGGCCTTACGTAGTTCAGTTCAGGTTCACTCGAGTATTAGCGCTTTCCTTTTACGCTCTAACTTTTGCCAAAGTCACCCTTTAGGGTTTTGAACCTTGCGAGCTCAATTTTTTTTTAATTTCTAATTTTTCATACTCTAACTTTTGCCTAGGTCGCCCTTTCGGGTTTTTGGCCTAGCGAAGCTCTCAGGGATAATATTTCTTTAACTTGTCCATGTTGATCGGTTGTGAAAACTCCAGGCCATCTAGGTCCATGAGAATAATCTCCCCTCCCGACCAAATAGCTTTGATGATGTAAGGACCAGTCCAATTAGGTCTGAACTTGCCCTAGGGTCATGGATGGGAGCTCGGTTGTCTTTCAGCACCATGTCTTCATCCTTGAGATTCCTAGAGTTAACCTTTTTGTTAAAAGCCCTGGCAATTCTGCGTTGGTAGCCCTGAACATGATACATTGCCCTCAGTCTTCTTTCATCAAACAACATTAATTCCTCAAATCTGCTCTGTTGCCAATCTGCCTCTACTATCTGACACTCAGCCATAATCCACAGCGATGGCACTTTGATTTCAATTGGCAAAACGGCCTCCATCTTATATACTAACGAATAGGGGGTTGTCCTAGTGGATGTTTGTATTGACGTTCTATAGCCCCAGAGTGCAAACAGTAGTTTATCTGGCCAGTCCTTATATGTTTTCACCATCTTTTGCATGATGTTCTTGATATTCTTGTTAGCAGCCTCAACAGATCCATTAGTCTGTGGTCTGTATGTGGATGACTTGTGGAAAGCCACATTATATTTTTCAACCAGATCCACCACTTCTTTCTTGAAGTGCGAACCGTTATCTGAGATGATCTCGTTCGGAACTCCGTACCGGCAGATGATATTGTTTCCGATAAACTTGGCCATATGGGACACCTTCAACACTGCATAAGATTGAGCTTCCACTCATTTCGTAAAATAGTCAATTGCCACCAGGATATACTAATGCCCATTCGACCCTTTTGGCGAGGCTGCACCAATAACATCAACCTCCCAGATTGAGAAAGGCCATGGCGAAGTCATGTTGTACAGTTTTGATGGCAGGATATTCATGCAATTGGCATGGATCTGACATTTGTGGCATTGTCGTACAAAACCAATACAATCCTCCTCCATAGTAGACCAGTAATAACCTTGTCTAAGGATCTTCTGGGCGAGCATCACACCATTCATATATGCCCCGCACTCTCCTCCGTGGATAGCCTTCATAAGGCTCTTTGATTCCTCTTCTTCAACACACAACTTGTGCATTCCTAAATAACCTCTTTTGTACAGTTTACCCCTACAGATGATGAAATGGACGGCCAGACGCCGTATACCCCATTTGTCTTTGGCAGTTGCCCCTGGTGGGTATGTGTCCTTTTCTAGGAAATTTCAAATATCTTAATACCAAGGGTTTTAATCCTAAACTTTATGTATCGCGACAATAGTCTCATAGGCCAGTGTGTATTTCTATTCAATGATGATCGGACGCATCCAGACTCCAAGTGGGATGTCTACCATAGAAGATAGAGTTGCTAAAGCTTCAGCGAACCGGTTGTTCTACCTCAGTAGGTGTGTAAATGTTAGTTTTTCAAACCTCGGAATCAGCATATCCAGGGTCTGATGGTAAACCTTCATCTTCTCTTCAAGGCTATAGGTATATGGGAATCGTCGGGTGCTATCAGCAACACACCTATCCCATAACCATATTGATTAGACGCTTTGTCAAAGTACATCGTCCAAGCTTCCTTTTCTACATGCAGAATGTCTTCATCTGGGAACAAGTATTCTACTTCCTCATCTCCTTCTATCGGGTGGTCTGCCAAGAATTCTGCCACAGCTCTTCCCTTAACCGACTTGCGGGTGACATATTTGAGATCAAATTTAGAGAGAATAAGCAACCAACGTGTTTGCCTACCTATAAGCACAGGTTTCTCAATGAGATATTCAATGGGATCTAATCTCGAAATCAGAATTACATAGTGAGCTAACAAGTAGTGCCTCAACTTCCTGGTAGCCCATACCAAGGCTAGGCAAGCTTTCTCCAAAGGAGTGTAGCGGGTCTCATAATCCAGCATCTTCTTGCTCAAGTAGTAGATGGCCTTCTCCATCATATCTTCAGATTCCTGAGTGAGCATACACCCCATGGTCGAATCTGTTACTGACAAATACAGAATCAAAGGCTTCCCTGGCTCTGGCGGCGAAAACACAAGTGGGTTTTGGAGGTACTGTTTAATCTGTTCAAAGGCAAACTGACATCGATCATCCCATCGGAATTTCTTTCCTTTCTTCAGGAGACCAAATAGTGGTTCACAAGTCAAGGTTAATTTAGAAATAAATTGTCTTATGAATTGCACTTTACCCAAAAAGCCACGTACCTCCTTTTCAGTCCTTGGTGGTGGTATTTCTAAGATGGCCTTGATCTTGGAAGGATCTACTTCGATGCCCCTTTGTGTGATCAGAAATCCTAGCATTTTCCTTGCTGTCACCTCAACCTCCTTATGGATCATATCATGCAAAATTGTGGTCGCAACCCTTTGATAAGTTGCCCCAGCATTTTTCAATCCAAATGGCATAACTCGGTAGCAATAGGTATCCTACGGAGTGGTGAATATGGTCTTCCCTCTATCCTCGGGTGCCATCAAAATCTGGTTATACCCGAAAAACCCATCGATAAATGATAACAATGCATGGCCCGCAGTGAAGTCTACCAACTCATCAATATGCGGCAGAGGGAAGTCATCCTTCAGGTTGGCTTTATTCAAATCCCAGAAGTCTACACACACATGGATTTTGCCATCCTTCTTCGTCACTGGGACGATGTTGGCTAACCAAACCGGGTACTCAAATACTAACAAGAAACTTGCCTCGATCTGTTTGGTGACCTCTTCCTTGATTTTTAGTGCCCAATCCGAGCGAATCCGATGCTATACAATCTTAAGATCGATTCCAGGCATGTCTTCATAGGACAACACGAAAACATCTTTGAAATCTTTCAAAAAAGCAATTAAATGCTCGCGTTCCCCCGAAGACAATGTGGACCCAATCTGAACCAAGCATGGATCCTTCTCAATACCCACATTAATAGTAATGATTTCATCAGCACAGTGCTTAACATACCTCTCCTCTTCTAGATTAATCAAGTTTTTCAAAGCCAGAGAAATTTCTTCCTCTTCGTTTTCATTAAAATTCTAAAAATATTGGTCAATGTAATAAACAAGTGGCACAGAAAAGTACTAAGAATCGGTAGCGTTCTCATTCAAAAGTTCCAGCTCCCCGGTTACAATCGACTCAATAGCAAAAGAAAAAGAAAAAGAAAAAGAGGACCTTGACAGGACTTTGGTATCTGGGTTACCACCCCCAGAAATGCCAGACTTAGACTCCCCAAACTGACTTGAATCTGATTCTGACTCCACAGACTCAATGGAATCCAATTCTAGCTCATCACCTGATTCAGAACTGGAAAGAAAGCCTCTCTCCAGCTACCAAGTAAGATGTGGTGCCTTTGATGCATCCAGAATACCACTGGTTAGGTCGATCCCCAGTTTTTCCTCGATCATAGAGACAGTAAAGTTATCCCCCAAGTTCTCTAGGTCAGTCGCGGGATCTGTCAGGAGATTAGTCAATGTTGCTCCTACTCCAGGCTCACTGTGATCTAAGTCATCTTCTGTGCTTTGGTTAACTTTGCTATTTGGTTCAGCCCTTTCCTCATCACTGTCCTGCAACTGCAGATTAAAGAATATCTCAAACCGGGGGACGCGCTATTTAGAGGAATTTACCCAAGGCTCAGGAAAGCCGCAAAAAAGGAAATTCTCTCCCTCTGGAACAAAACAGCCATTGAGCGTGTCCCGGGATTGGCCTGTAGATAAGCTCATACTACTTCCTAGCTCTCTTCGCTTCGACTTTGCCCATCAATGCTTTCCCTTTTCTGATCCAGTCCTCTTTTGTGGGTACATAGCCTAATCCAAAGGCTTGTGGGTTGTGTGGCACCTCACCTGATGCCGTAACGCCTTTCCGACCACTCTTTACAAGTCCCATTCCCAGGATGTGCCACAGTTTGTTCATAAGTAGATGGACTGGACACTAACGTACATGCCTTGATCTACGGTCAATATGGTCTGCACAACTCAGGCCTCAGCCAGAGTGAATCCTGAAAGGAACACATCTTCATCCCCATGGTTGATCTCTAGTATCGGCGTGGTCACTTCTGGAGGTGGGTGGATGGATGTATTCCCAAAAATAGCGGCAACTCCTCCCTCATGGGGATATTTCAACATCTAATGGAGGGTTGAGGAGATAGCACCTTCCCAACAGCAGGTTAAAGGTCGCCGGCACATCCAGGACATGAAACTCGACCTCCCGCTCTAATGAGCCCACTTGAACTCGCACTTTCACTGTGCCCATGACCTCTCTACTTGTATTATCATATGCCCGTATCACCTGGGCTGTAGGAATAAAGTCCGCCAGTTTGAGGCCAACCGCATAAGCAGTATGGAAAGGATAAACATTAATGGCAGAACCAGTGTCTACCAACACCACAGGCACCCACTTCTCCCTACATTCCATAGAAATGTATAACGGTTTGTTGTGGGCCAAGCCTTCCGGTGGCAACTCTTTATCAGAGAAAGTGAGCATTGGTTTGGCACCACCTGAAAAGATCAAGCCCACAAGTTGCTCGAGCATAGTATCCATGGACAATTTAGCCTTGTCCATTGCCGACAACACTGCCTGTCGGTGCACCCGTGAGGCCATAAGAAGATCCCAGATGGAAATATTAGCTTGGATTTTCTGGAGCTGTTTCAATACCAACTCCTCTTCTAGTTGCTTTTCTTTCTGTTTCTCGATCTTCTGATCCTTTCCAGATGCCTCTGCTTGATCCAAGTGCGGTGACTTAAAATACTGTCCACTTCTTGTCAAATGGTCTATCTCCTCGGCATACCAAGTATTATCTGGGGCGTAATTGCCCCAGTCTTCATTGGTATGGGCCAGATGTAGGTCATTGTCATCCCACTACTTGCCCTCAGCTGTTGACAAACCGTTGTCTAGCTTTACTCGAAGCATCTTCACGGTACAAATATCCCCTTCAGGGCAATATGCGGTTGCAGTTTTCAAGTCATCGACTCTTTATTTCTCAAACTGCATCAGCGCAACTTCCTGTTCAGCATTTACATTGTTCTCAATACCCACTTCCTGGGTTGGGTTTCCCATACAGGTACCCTCCGGCAATTTCCCTTTTTCATCAGCCTTTCTGACTACTTCAACTACCTCTGGTTCCTTTCACTCTGGCCTCATCTCAGTTTCTTCTTCCTTGTCTGGCTCATCACTTATCCATCCGATATTATCAGCTGATCCGTTTATGTCGAACCACCCAATCTATACATTTCTCTAATCATACTCATCAAAGAACTGTAGGTTGTCTAAGTCCTCTTCAAGGTCTGCCAAATCATCCAACCCTTAGCTCGGGCCATCCTCCCTGACCACATTGATGCCTACCGAGATTAGAAGCACCACTTTAGGTTTGATATGATCGGAGGGCACAATATAACAACTTGGGTGATACACCCCCTCAGATAAGTCCTCAGGACACTCAGACAACAGACTAATACCCTCCTTCGAAATCGACCTCCCCTCTATTGCAAGTGTCATCACCACAGGCTTAGGTTGAGGTGTGGACGCGTCCATCATGCACAGATATGTGCCTTCGGGAATGAAAAACATCGGTCTTCGTAGGTGAGAAGAGGTAATATATGTGTTGGGGTCATAGGGGGTGGCCAGTGTATGGATCAGGTTAAGATTTCAAGGTGGAGGGACTTGATTGTGGACCGGGAGTGGGTTTGTGGTTGTATTTGCTTTCTGGGTGGTGCGATCACCTTGTTGTCAATAAGATCGTGAATCTCATGACGCAATCGGAAGCATTGATCATAACCATGCTGCTGGTGAAAAGCACAATACTTTGCAGGGTTGTGTTTGGGTAGGAGAAGATCCAGCAGTAGGCGACGTTCTAAGGTTTGAGGTGCCCTTTCTTGACTAGCACCTGCATGGCTTTAGAAAGGGTCATGTGTAGTTAGGTAAAAGTCCTTTGAGATCAGGTAAGGTTGGATGAGGTTAGTGGATTTTTGTTGGCAAAGGGGTCGGCAATCTTTGTTATGGTGGTGACAACACTTACATCTAACGGCCTCACAGCTATGCTATCACTAGCAGCATTGGAACTACGAACAAAAGGCCTCTTGGCCGACTCCTTGTCCTTAGTAATAAGGCTCTGCTTCATAGCGTCCTTAATTTGAACCCCCATCTCATGGAGTTTTGGTGAACGTAAACAGAGATAGGACAATCATCTTCTGCAACAACTTGCCGTGCAGATTGCAGACAACCATCCTTATCTAATCTTTCTCTGAAGGCCTCGTGGTCATCATCGAGGCTTTGGCCCTCCATCGTGTCACAAATTCAGAAAAACCTTCATTCGGCTTTTGGCATGTTGCCTCGAGATCACGGGTTATGACCTTAATTTGTGTGTTGTAAGAGTATTGAGCAATGAAGACTTCGACCATCTCCTCCCAATTCTGCTTGATGGAATCTTCCAACTTGGCATACCAAATGGTCATTTTACCTGACATGGTGCAACCAAAGAGAGGCAACTTTTGTAGTCTAGTTAAGCCCATCGGCGGCAAGATATCTAAAACAAACGCAGGTGAACCATTGGATCCCCAGAGCCATCGAAACGGTCTATGTGCGGCATTTTAAACCAATCCAAAAATGTAACCATAGAATCGATGTACTCATCTTCTATGTCTGGGATGGAGTTAACCCCTTGCACTTTTTTGAATAGTTTCTCCAGTTTATTGACCTTAAACGTAGTTGGATCAACCTCGAACTTGAATGGAGCCTCATCTGATAAATCGGGGCTTTAGATGCTTATGCTTAGATTGGCCCTACCAGATTGCCCTGGTTTTCTTGAACGTTGGTAGTATGAGCAGTGGCTCCAGGTGCTGGGATAGCTATGGTAGGTGCATAGGATGTAGAGGCCGCAGCCGGCTGTGTTTGTTGTTGTTGTAGTCTGGTTATGACCTCGGCCTGACGAGCTATGACTTTGGCCTGATGGGCCACATCTTGCTGCAATATTTAAACTGCTTGTTGCAACTGGAATATTGGCTCATTCATATTGGCTGGGGGACAATGTGTCATTTGAACAGGTGACCGGTCTTGAATTGGACAGGAAGTAGACGACTGTTCCCAAACTGAACTGGACGCAGGTGAACAAAGTGGTGATTGTTGTAAAAATCGGATTGGTGAATTCTGCCTAACCCTCCTCCGTCTTGTAACCGGTGACAGCGAAACAAACACAGGCTGTCCCCGAACAAGATCCCCGACTTTGCAAAGTCTTCCGACCCGGGTCCAGAGTACTTGGGGGATATCCGAACTTTCTGAAGCTATGGTTTAAACTACCTAGCAAAAAGAAATAAAGTAAAAGAGCAGCAATCAGAAACCACACAGCACCTTTAGCTAAGATGCTATCAACACAGACATAATCAAAGCTGTAGGACTGTACTCCACACAAAATTTTTCCCCAAATTAGATACCACTGTGCAACTGATATGCACATTTCTGTATAGTTTCACTGTAAAGCACATACTAGTTAAAGGGAGCCAAAACACCCCTATGATGGGGTAGGGTTACCCTGTTATAGGTTCACTATTTCAAACACGCGGTTTCACGTAATCTTATATTCGGGTGAGCATCATGTCTTAGTTTGGAATAGTCTCTATGGCTTCACTATATGCAACTAGGCCAAATGGTCAAATGGGTACCTCAGCAAGACTACCTAATATACCTTTCCCACCTAACACCGAGAAGTGAAAGGAGGATCAAACAGTACAGAGGTAGTCTAGATCCAAGGGTTGTGTTCCCAACATGGCAAAGCCCACGGCCATCAGCCTTTTGGCAAGCTTTTGGACAAGCCTCCAGCAAACCGTCCAGGAATAGCAGTCAGCAAACACAGTGACTTAAGTGCACCAATGCAAATGCAATGCAAAGAACATTGAGTGTAGATAAAAATTCATATCATGAAGTTTGAGTCAAGTTCTCTAATATTCCCAGGGGAGTTGCCAGAAACTGTAGCTTGACTTTTCGTGCTCCTTTCGGAAGACGATAAGCCCTACAGTTTATATTCTCATGATTCTGAATCTGATTCCACGAGTGCAATGTGAAATAGATAAAAACAAAAGAGTCCAAATCCAACAAATCTTTTGAAAAATCGATTTTGAATAAAAAAAAATGCCAAAAATGGACTACTTTGCCAGATACAGAGTCGCTAGCTAAATATTTTTGAGAAATTTTGGAAAACCCGAGACTCGTGCCAAAGGCCACTTGTCTGTCATCATCAAGAGTGTCTCGGCTTAGAAACATAGGTACGAAAGGGAAAGGTCATGAATTGAGCACCCCAACTCACCCGATCAAAGATCGGCGTCTACTAACCATGATGTGATTCTTATTTACATTATATGCTCTTGTTTTGATTTATTAGGCTAACTTACTATGTGACGCACATACAAGAATAGACTAATTTGAAAAAATTGGAACATTTGATTTCATGTTTGTTTTTCTGAAAAAAAGTTTGTGAATATGCCACTTGAAAAAGTGGGCTTAAATGTACATTAATCAAACTATCCCAATTCAAGCAGCTAGCCATCATCCACAGGCATTCAAATAGTTTATCACTTAAGCACTTAGCCTCATGGTAATCATGCTTTGACATGGCAACAATCACATGCATGTATATGCTAAAGCAATAAATGCTTACCTAGTACTCCAAGGCAAGCCAAAGAAAACAAAAGGATTAGAAAACATGCATGCCCTTATCAAATGCAACATGACTACATGCGATATGCAATCTAAGATAGGCTCGGATACTTAACATGGCATTTGAATCAATTTGATAGCATGCGGTAAAGCACATATTCAAAGAAGTGTAAATAATAACAATGGAAGTTAGACTGATGCGCCGAGCTCAATGCATGTAAGACAATGGATACGAGGCATGAGATATGCTAAACGAAATATGATGCTCTAAACTAACCGTCATAAGCAATTAAATAAAAGGGAGAAAGACGTGGGGTTGAAAGACATACACATTATTACAATTGTGCCCTCGCGCAGGAGTGTCCAAATCAACTAACTAGCTAACTAATTACTATGAATTAACTATCTATTACAAACGAAATGAAATAAACGAACTATGCTAACTAGTTATTACAACATCGCAATTAATTAACTATTGTAGCATAATTTTACAAATTGGAACTAACTAATTAATTAATTACAAATTAACAACACGGATACAATCCAAAAGAAATAGCTAAGCTAACTACTATAACTACTCTAACTACTCATCCTCGGGAAGTGAGGAATACTTATGCGTGCATGCGGATTTTCACTCGAAAAGCCCACTGTTCTGCTGCCAGAATACCTCTGTTGCACAGTTAGAACATTTCACGATTTTTTCACCTAAGCCTCTTCTCTGTTCTGTTCCAAAAAGGGTACTGCTTGGTTTGACAAAAAGTGGCCGGTAGGACAGAAATGGTGGCCAGCCGACCACTAAAAGTAGCCTACTGATCAATAAAAGTGGCCTGCCAGCCACTAAAGCTTGGTTCCTCCTACTGCAACAGAAGCCATAAAGAGCACAAATAGGGTATTCTCTGGGGATGTTTGTCCACCCTGTCTCTCCTTATCATCAAATAGCTCAAAGGAGAGGTAGGCTTGATTCGCAAGCCATCAATCGACGTAATTTCATTGCGTGACAACTTATGAACCAAGGGACACAATTTCAATAAATGGTAAGGAAAGACCATCAAAACCTCATCCCTATCATTGATTGATCAAGGGAAGTGGTTGACCTTGGAAACTTGAACCATTTCATCACTAGCAAGTATGAAATGACTAAAGTTTCCGTGTGTTCAATTAACGTCTGATTGAACACCAAATTGCATTATTATCTTGCATCACTTTTAGTCCCAATTTTGTTACTTCATTTTAATTACCATCCATTCCTGAGTTCATTAAGTCCAATAATGAGCTTTAAGTCCTCTAATGGAAAGAAGCATTGAACAAAGAGTTGTTTTGGGCATGAGAGAGACACCATGTCGTTGGTCATGAACCCCAAACGAATTGAACCATTAAACACAATACCTCTATCTCATGCTTAAACAAGTAATTGGTTTGAAATAACTTTCAAAACAAAGAAAAAGCCAAAAAAATGAGGGAGGTTCCAGAGGTGATGAGACATGAACACAAGTATGGAAGGCAAGAAATAAATGCGATCAACTCAAATAGGTTGGTAGCTAAGGCCTAAACCACCAAACCTATGACAACCATTACACTACAAGCTTATAATACAAAGCATGAATGGAACAAACAAATCAAAACAGTCCTAAAATAGGCTAAAACGTTGCTGGAATTGAAGTCAAAAGAGCTAAAAGAGTAAGCTACAACATGGAGCAGGTTAAGCTATTAAACAAGCACAAGGAGGGGAGGCCACCCCCTCCATTTTTGGGACATCAAAACATGGTTTTAGCCTCTGAAAATGTCTAAGATTCAATAGTAAAAAGCTCAAAAAAAAGATAATAGAAAGATAGGAAACACAAGGGAAAAGGCCTAAGAGGCTAGGTGCAAAGAAGGGTGATCTGCCCCTCCACCCTTAATGGCCTTAAACCATAAGTTTTAGCCCAAAAATTCAGAGTAAAAACAGTCCAAAAATAGTAGAAA
This sequence comes from Camellia sinensis, assembly GCF_055761805.1. Taxonomy (NCBI): domain Eukaryota; kingdom Viridiplantae; phylum Streptophyta; class Magnoliopsida; order Ericales; family Theaceae; genus Camellia; species Camellia sinensis. The sequence continues at coordinate 97,510,908 of NC_138971.1, read as the reverse complement.
AGATGGAAAATAAAGAAAGAAAACAAGCTAAGAATTATACGTCTTGAAGAGGGATACCCTTTTTGAATTACAAACCAACACTTACACACCCTCAAGAGCTAAAAGTATGCTCAAAAATACCTCAGCAAAAATACCACAAGATTTGGTTTAGAGTGTATAGGTAAAGAGTGAAGAACTTGCAAGAGAGAGAGAGAGAGAGAGAGAATTGTAGAAAGAGAGAAATATTTTTTCCTCTAAAATTTTTAACCCTCTAACATGTGAGAGGGGGTCTTCTATTTATAGAAAAACATCAGACTGCCTCAGAAATATCTATACAGACATGTATGGACTGGTGCATGCATCTGTGGAAACAGCTGGCACAGCTGGCAAAAAGATCTGGAAAAACACACAAGTGGCCGGCAGGCCACATTAATGACCAGTAGTCCACCTTAGTGGCCGACAGTTCACACTAGTGGGTCTGCAGGTCCCAGGATGTTTAGGCTTGAAAAACTATTGTTTTGGTCCAAAAACAAGACACAAGGTGTGTAGGGTTTTGAGGCTCAAAGCTGAGACATTCTGCTGAGGAATTTGAACACTTGACAAGCATATACAACTTCATCATTAGGTGCGCAATCAGTGGTGCCCGAGTCGTAAGGGCCGTAAAAAATGGGGTGTCTACAGAACGCTCGTGAGAGCTTCATTGTTCTAATACCATGTGGAAATATCATTTTCTCATTGATATTGATATTACATACAACCTGTATTTATAGACAGATAGCTAATGCTTAGCTAAGCAGGTAACTAACGCCTAACAATGTAACTAACTCCTAACAACTCCTATATAGATAGCTAACCAATTCCTAACTGACTACATGATGCATATGTAGCTGAAGCTGAAGCTCTGTTCTTGACAGCTGGAGAAGTCATAGCTGAAGTTGCTGAAGCTGTGGCTAATGCTTCTGAACTAATATCCTTATCAAGCTCCAAACCTTCATTTTAAAATTATTAAATTTTCTTAATTTTAAACAATTAAGAAAATTCTCATTGACTATCTTCTATTTACCTTTGATTTTAAAATCCCACATCAGGAAAAGAAAGAAAAAGTGAACTATTTCACTTACATAATGTGAATCTTATACTCCCATTTATATAAGCAAAAGGAGATTTAGTGAGAAACCTTATGATCAATATCTCATACTATTTTTTTTCATTTTCTTAATTTTAAGCAATTAAGAAAATATCTATTCGTTAACTTCCATTTAACTTTTATTTTACAATCCCACATAAAGGTTTTGATTTTAAAAATAATTTTGTATAAGATTTTGAAACTCTCATAATATCTCTCCTTAAAAGTATTCTTTTGTAATATATATATTGATAATCTTAATGGCACTCTTACTGTTCCTTAATACAAAAATTATGAGATAATTATGATAATTTGAATTTTGTATTTAAAACTTACAAATCATGGGATAGATTATTATAATTTTAAATTTATATTGTGTCAATTTTAAATTTAAATTAATAGATTGATTTTCCTATTTAGTGACAGTTTAAATTTTAATAAAATAAAATTTAAAAGTTTTAATTAATTTTTGTGTAAGCTGGTTGGTCTTTTGACCTAACTAATTAAGTTAAACTGAATTTTGTTTGAATGATTTGCTGGTTTAACCGTGATTTTAGACCAATAATTTTTTCTTACTCATTAAGTTTTTAAAATTTCGTTAATTATTTCCCTTTCAAAAACCAATAGGGCAATTTTTTAAAATTTATACATTTTTATTCTAAAATAGTGAAGTATTAGAACTATGTCATTTTTTTATAACAAAACATAATTTTAATTATTAATTGTCAATGCAACAATTTTAATCTATCTGTGCTATATATTATAGTAAGGAACATTTGAAACAAAACTTTTAACTTATATATAAAATTTTATTTATGAGAGACAAAATATAAAAAAATAAATAAATATAATTATCATATTTTTAATAAATAATATATATAGACGAGACAGGGAGATTGAAAACACACCAAATTGCTCTGATCTTTGTCAGAAACCAAATCAATTTCCTCAGAATTGAATATATCTACACAACAAAAAAATAAAAAATAAAAAATAAAAAATAAAAAATAAAAAAATGAAGAAGATGAAGAATAGAGGGTTAATTACAAAAACAAAAACAAAACCAAGAACAAGGTTTCATGCTTTTTCATTTTGAACCTCAATATTATCAATTATGACAAATTAAACCCTAAAATTCCATCCGTATTTAAATGTGCCCCCTCCATCCATTTTTGTCTTTTAAGGTAACGGAGAATCATTTTGGGGTTTAAAGTGAAAAATGTCTGAAACTTTGGAATTTTTTTTTTCAAGTAACGCTATTATTATTATTATTATTATTATTATTATTATTATTATTATTATTATTATTATTATTATTATTATTATTATTATTATTATTGTGTGTGTCTATATGTATAGCATACATATCGTATTGTATATGTAAATGTGTGCTTGTATATATAGAGAAATTTTTTTATTTAAATTTTGACTCTTTCAATGATAAAATTTTGATTTCGTCTCTAATTTTGATGACTAAGAAGGTCTACCTGAAATGTAATTAACCTTTTTATTTTTGTTTTTTAAGTCTGCGTTAGAGTGTTTGGTACAATTTGTATTTGCAGCTTATGAGGTAAAAATAACTTAAATAAGTGTTTAAAAAAAAAAAAATTGGTATTGTTTGGTTCAACTTATCTGATTTGTTTATAATATTTTATTTTGGGAGTTTATCGCAAACTGCTTGGTACAATTTTGACTTTACTAGCTAAAAATGGCTTAAATAAATTGAAGAAAAACAAATCTTTGGAATTTGGGCAAATGGTACTTTTGCCTTCTATTTTTAAATATCAATTTTTAACTTACAATAAACTATACCAAACACACCATTTGAAAGCCAAGAATTGGTACTTTTAACTTATGTTTTCTAATTATCAATTTTTAACTTACAATAAATTACACCAAACAACTCGTTTTATTTTTGATAGAAAGTACCAACAGAGTAAGGTTGATACATGAATCACTTGAAAAAACCTCTCATTGCTTGGCTCTTAAATTATAAACTCTGCATTATTATTAAACTCATGTCATTTTTAAATAATTTTTTTTTTACAAAAAATATGAGTTATTTTAAACTTATTTTTGAAATTTAGATTATTTTTTGAATTTTTGTTCTCAAAACACCAATCGAAACTCGAAGTCGTATTTTCAAAGAACGACTTTGAAAATTTTCGCAGACCTAGAGTACTATTTTGAGAGGGGATTTGATAATTGTTCTTTTAATAATTTTTTGTTAACTTTTTTTTTTAGCGATTTTAATTTTTTTTTTAAAGTTAATTACAAAAGAAAACCTCAAAATTTCATGCGTTTTTCCCTTTAAACCCTAGTGTTTTTCACTTTAAACCTGAAGACGATTCTCCGTTACCTTACACAAACGGAGATGGACAAAGGGGGCACATCAAAACACAGATGGAACTCTAGGGTTTAATTTATCAAAATTGAAACATTGAGGTTTAAAGTAAAAACATGTGAAACCTTGGGATTTTTTTTTTTTTTTTTTTTTTTTGTAGTTAACCCAAGAATAAATGATAGAAGATCTCAGAATTTGTATATATATCTCTATGTGTGTGTGTGTGTGTGTGTGTGTGTGAAGCTCAGGAAAAAAAAAATTATAAGCGATCTTAGAAAATTGTACATGGTGAACATTAGTGATTTACCTTTGGATTGAAGCCAAAGAACTCAGATCTATGTTGGAGCCATGAAAATGAGATCCATCATGGCAAGTTAGTGCAAAAGAAGTCTTAGTACCTTTGTGCACATGTGTTCTTTTTCAAAATTTTGTTGCCCTAACTTTTTAGTTATAAAAGGGTAAAAATATTTGGTCCCCAAATGTTTTTAATTGGTAATGAAAAAAATATTTTTTTCTCTGTTAGGTTTTGTAATTGGCAATCCCATTTGACAAAACCCCTTTTAGTTTAAATTTTACTCGCTCTTTTGTTTCAATGAGGCTATAAGTGTTTAGATATGAATCCAACCCGATTTGTGCTTGTGTAGAGGAGTTTGTGCTGGCATTCTGTATCTCGAGCATTTCTTATTTGCCACTTTGTTGACTATGTACAAATGAAACTTCCAGCATTTTAGCCTACATTCAGAACTTCTAGACAACTTGTTTATCGCTTTAGCAATGGATGTTGTGCTCGAGTAGTTGGCCTATATGTGAGCACCGCCTTTTTGTCACACTGCTTGAATGGTAAAGTGTGCACGCGATTGATTTTTCGCGGCTCTGTTCAGTATAAAGTGCGTCGTTTGCTATTTTTAGGGTTGAACCCATCTAGATTCTCAAAGAGGAGAGCTACCAAGGTTTTCTATATTGGAGCATGTTTATCTATTTATTTTCTTGATGATTTGAGAGTGTTCGATGGATCTATGAGCTTCATATTGACATCATCAAGGGGTTTGTTTTTATTATTTCATTCACAAAAGAGAGAGGTGTTTTTCAGTAGATTCTAGGGAATTTGGGTCTGAAACTTTGGCAGATTCCGAAGTGGCTCATCATCGTGGATTTAACATCGGTTTTATGGATTCAACATTGGGCAAGACAATTCCTATGTGAAGACGGTGGTAAAGGAGACACACTGGGTTCGGCTCAATTTGGGCGTGGATTCGCTAGGTAATTGAGAGTACTCATATGCAATTCATTTTTGTCTTCTTAATGGATTGTTTTGTGACTTTGGCCCGTGATTTTTTATCACAATTGGAGGTGCTCCGATTGTGATTTTTTTCACATTAAATTGTTGTGTTGATTTATTATTGATTGTTTGATTGTGATTGGTATTCACCGTTTAAAATTGAAAAACAATCACAATCAATATCTCGAGGGTTTTTAGATTTTTCAATCTCTAAAAGTGTCAGTTTGTATTTACAACTAAATTAACTTGTCTCAAAAGAATATGGGAATTCAAAGTGAGAATACCAACAGTTATTTTAGCACTCTTACTATAAAATTAAATTTGTTTCTAAATAACTATTTGTAAAGACTAAATTTATTTGGTCTTTGAATTTTACTCCGTAAAACAATAATTTCTTATAGTGACCTATTAGGCCAACCCCTTGGAGTTTTATTTTGAGTTAATTTGAGCACCAACCTCTACAACTAGTAGAATTTAACCTTCTAGCCCTTGAGGCACGACAACTACACAGATGCCACTATAATATCATTTTTACATTGTTAGATGTAATAGATTTTAAACCATCACTTCTCTTTTATTCTTTCTTTGGAATTAAAGTGTGACTAGTCACACTTTGGGTTTTTTGATTTGTTTTCTGCTATTTGTTTACTTTGTATTGTCTATGTTTGAGAAGACATACAAATGATTTCTAGGAACTTGTGGAAAAGAGATGGAGAAAAAAGAGTAAAGGAAGGCTTAAGGAAGGGCCTTGTTGTAGTTGGATTAAAAGCTATCATTTCCAACAGATTTAAGCATGGACTTGTCTGCGATTATGCAATTATCTAAGTGAATATAGAAAGAATAAAATTGTAAATTCAAATCTACAATAAGAAACTAGTTAATTTTTCCAATAAGCAAAATTGCATAAAGTGTAAAGGCACAGAAGAACATAATCTAAATAATGACTTACATTTTGTTACATGATTGAGTCATGCACCACCAATTGTTTTCTTTGTATTTGTAATTAAAAATTGATCTAATCTATGCCTAGAGAAGAGTAGTCTAGCCTATTGTTGTAGATTTAGCATTGATGATTTGCGCTAATTGAAGATAGGACATGCCTTGTTGATAATCACATAAATTCTCTCTTTTTTTTTTCTTTTTTTTTTTCTTTCTTTTGATCAGCAAAGAAAAGAAACTTTATGGATGAATTAGAAGACAATTACACCAATAAAAGAAAAAAGAATGATAAGTGCAAAAAGCATCATAGCATACCAAATCAATCCCAACTAGGTTGGCACCGATAAGACTGCCCAATCATATGCTAGCACACCATCAAGAGTTTGCGAGGAACTAACCACAAACACCAAAACCAGCCTCACCCAAGCAGAAGTTAACCAAACCTAAAACAAAAAGTGCAACCCAAAAGTAACAAAATAGCCAGAAAATAGGACAACAAAGAAAATCAGCTGCAGCAGCCCATTGAAATGATCATTGGCCAGACAGAACAACAGCAATCCATATCAGCAGAAACAGGAGCAACAACCAATACAAAATGAACACTGCCATAACAGATCACCAGCAAACCATAGCAGCAACAACCATCACAGAGTAAAAACTCATTTTCACCTAAAATGGTTGTGAGATAATCCCAACTCATTTATGGTCACAAAACCATACTCAGTCAGAGATCCACAATAGAGCACAGTAGCAGACAGATCACAGTCCAACCCCATCAGTTTATAATGCAGAATCACATGCTGCAAATTATACACAATATCATTAACTAAGTAACAAAAGGAATGGCTAGAGGCTCTAAACCACAAAGCAATCCTTATTTTAATAAGTTCACACAACTTTTCCAAATCCACCTGTGTGCCATTAAAAAGGTTTTCATTCCTTTACTACCATATGGACCATAACACCGCCAACGGAATGATCTTCCAGATTACCTTCACCCTTTTGTTGCATCTATAACCAGCCCACCACTGCAAAAGACCAGTCACTAACCCCGGTAGCACCCAATATACTCCCCACCACTTAATAACATTGGACCATATCCTCCAACTAAAAAGGCAACACAGCAACACATGATTAACAATTTCCAATTCATTCCTGCAGAAGATACAGTTAACATTTGAAGCATCACAAAGGACTCCAATTCGTTGTTGATAACAGGATGACTTGATCCTTCCTTTCCATGCTAACCACCCAAACAATTGCACCTTCGGTGGAGCCACATTCTTCCAAATGGATTCCCCTAATTTTGCAGTCACTTCAGATGGTAATTCATTCCACTTGTAGGAAGAGGCTACAGTAAACACACCGAACTTATCTGCATTTCATCTCAATTTATCCAACACTCATTCCCTAAGGGTAGGAAAACTTTGTAACAACTCTTTTAACCTCCTCAAATCTTCAAGTTTTCAGTGAAACAAGGATCTTCTGAAGGCCAAATCCCACTCTACATTCCCATTACTCCTGCTATTAACCACTACCACTGATTCACATTGATCAAGGGACATAGAGAATAATCTAGGAAATGCAGCTTTTAAGCATTCATTACCAACCCAAATATCAAGCTAGAATTTTGTTATCCTCCCATCACCAATAAAAAGCTTTGTGTTGACCTTAAAAAACTCCAGCAGCTTAGGGCAATTGCCAACAATCCCCAAAATATCTCTCCAAGCCATAGACAGTCTTAAACTTGCAGCATGTACTGGCCACTGACCCCCTCTAGTCTCTGGGCACTTGCTGAAAATCACTTTTTTCCATAGAGAGCCATTTTCACACCCAAATATCCACCACCATTTCAAAAGAAGACAATCATTCATGAGTCTCACCTTTCTAATGCCTAGACTCCCATTACATTTTCTTTGAGTGATTTCCCCCCATTTGACCAAGTGGATTTCCCTTCTAAGTTCATCACCCCCCCTCCAAAGGAATCTAGGCTGTATTTTATCAATCTCCTTTGCAATCCCTTCAAGCATTTTAAACAGAGATAAGTAGAGGACTAGTAAGGATGATAGCACTGACTTGATCATTGTCATCCTACCAACAAAAGATAAAAGCCTTCTTTCCAAGAAGCTAACTTCGATTTGAATTTGTCAATAACAGGTTGCCAAGTTCTTCATCTCATTGGATTAGCACCCAGTGGCATCTCCAAATATTTCAATGGTAAACTATGATGCAGATAGTTTAAGATAGCAGCAAAATCTTTAATGAGCTCTTCATTTATTCAAATTCCACGCACCACACTCTTGTGATAATTAATCTTCAATCCAGACAAACTTTCAAAGCACCTCAATATCCTTTTGATATTAAGCATCTCTTCCCTTTTTTCCTCACAGAACAATATTGTGTCATCTGCAAACTGTAAGTGGGTAATGATAAGATTATTTGGACCAACTGTTGCACCCTTAATCAACCCAAACTGGACAGCTCTGTTCAGCAGTAAGTTTAGACCCTTAGCCACAATATTAAAGAGAAAAGTTGATAATGGGTCGCCTTGTCTGAGACTCCTTTATGGATAAAACTTATGAGTAGGTGATCCATTCACCAAGATGGAGACTTTGGCTATTGAAACACACTCCCTCATCCAGTTGATCCATTTTGAGCCAAACCCAAAATTTCAGAGCATAGAGAAGAGAAACTCCTAATTATTTGAATCGTATGCTCTCTCAAAATCAAGTTTTATGACAATAGCTTGCTTCTGCTTCCTCTTTCAACCGTCAACAATTTCATTAGCAATCAGAACACCATCCAAAATGCTTGTACCTCTTATGAAAGCTAATTGAGATTCACTAATGATCTTGGGCAGTTCTACATTAATCCTACTAGATAAAACTTTGGAAAGTACTTTGTACAATGAACCTGTGAGACTAATGGGCCTAAACTCACTAAGACTAGAAGGATTGTCATTTTTTGGAAGCAAAGCTACAAATGAGCTGTTAATACCAAGCACCAACTTTGAATTGATGTGAAACTCTTTCATGAATTGCATCGCATCCCCTTTGATTGTCTGCCAACACTTCTGAACCATCATCGAATTGAAACCATTAGGTCCTGGAACCTTGTTTCCATCACAATTTTTAATTGCTGCAACAACTTCTGATTCTGAGAACTCAGCTTCTAAATCAGCTCTAACCTCTTCTCCCCCAATTGATTTAAAAGGACCAGATAAGCTTAGCCAGTTGAACCATAATTCTGCAAATTGCTTCTGGAAATGATTCAGGACTTCAATTCCTATTTCATCAGGATCTTCCTTCAAAACCCCATTGACATCAATTGAACACAATGCATTCCTATTCATTCTTGAGAAAGCCATAACATGGAATAATTTTGTACTTATGTTCCCTTTTAATACCCAATTAACTCCAGACTTTTCCAACCATAAGCATTCCACCATTTTACTCTGTTTCGATGTTTCTCCTTTTTGCTTCCCTCCTCCTACTTTGCTCTAAGTCAATTAGTAACCTTTGTTCAGCAACCAAATCCAAAGCATGTAATTCCTTCTCCAGCTGCTTAAGTTTAAAATCCACATCACCAAAAAATTCAAGGTTCCATCTTTTTAGTGCTAATCTAAGTGATTTAAATTTCCTTAGACACTTGAAGTCAGCCCAGCCCTCTATATTAGATTCAGCCCACATGTTCTACAAAAATGTTTTGAAATTCGGATGAAGTGTCATGCATTTGGGAACCTAAATGGCTTGGGGCCCCAATCCCTCTGATCTTCCATGAGTAATATAGGACAGTGATATGAAAACCTTCTTGGTAATCCCCACAGTTTAAAACTGAATTTCTACAACCAGTCTGGACTGAATAAGAACCTGTCTAACCTACTGCATTTGACACCTTCTTGAGAGTTACACCAAGTGAACTTTCTCCCCAACATTGGTATGTCACACACTTCCAGATTATCAATTAGCTCATTAAAGTCATTCATACCTCTACTTCTTTGAGAACAACCCAACCTCTCAGATAATTTCCTAACTTCATTGAAATCGCCCCCCAAACACCAAGGTTTGACAAAAGTTGGCTTTAAATTCTTTAATATTTCCCATAGCCTTTTCCTACTGGCACCATCATTTGGACTATAGACATTAACAAAAACACAGTCAAAATTGCTATAAAGAGTACCTGATAAGATGATGAAATTCCCGTTGCTACAGCACCCTTGGAGTTAAAGTACTTATGGATTCCAGATGCATAGTAATCCATCAGCTGCTCCCTCTGAGTCTAGTGCCATAAATTCCATCTGTTCACCAGGCCAACATGATCTGACAAATTCCTCAGTGATAGTTGTCTCTTTGTTTCTTGAAACAACGCCATATCCACCTTTCTCTCATAGAGAAGTTGTTTGATTTTTCTTCTTTTAATAGGCATGCCTAGCCCTCTAATATTCTAGGTTAAGACCTTCATTGAAAACAAGTTCACAAACCAAGTCACCAGGAAAGACATATTACACTGCCTTGTTGCCCCTTTTACCCAGCACCTCCTTGTCTTGTTCTTCCAGCTCCATCAATTTGCTAAGCACTTCCTTTTTGTTGCCTTTACAATTCATCCCAAGCATTTGCCCAATTTGGAGTGATGCTTCTGCCTCATTAAGTAATATTCAACCACTACCAGATTTCCTTGCCATGGACATAGAGATTGCTGCACCTGCCGACCTAAAAATAGCTCATTTCTTGAAATTCAAAGATGATCCAATCCCAATTTGTAGATTTCCTTTTCTCTTCCCCTGAGATTTTGCAGTCCCTTTTGCTTTCTCTTGTTTGCTTATCCTCTTTTTTTGAGCTGACTTTGCATACTGAATTTTTTTCACACAGTAATTCACATGTTCGACTCTTGCTTGGACTGCCTTTTCTCTACTATGGTGCTCTCCACTCTCCTGTGTTGCTGATCCTCTGGGTCGCTTACCACAAATGATCTATGGCCTAAGATTTTTCCACACTCTATTTTATTGGCCTTACTTAATAATACCTCAATGTTTAGCCCTGGCCCATTTTTTTCAGGCCCACTTAGACTCCTCATGAAACCTAGAATAATAACTCCATCCTCAACAATTTGGTTGCCATCATTTTGAATCTGTATAAGGTTTTGCACTAATTTGACTAACTTTTTCCCGCATGCTCCCCCACTGCCTCCATTTTGTATCTGCATACAGTCTATCTTCCCTATGGTCATGATAGTCTCTTCTACCCTAGACAAGCTTAGCCACCTATCTTGTCCATCAATGTCTGTATGATCATCTTGTCTTACCCCCGACCCTCCTGCCTTCTTAGCACCACTTATGGCTAACTCACTTCCAACTTGGCTCTCCACATCAGTTTCATCATCAACCTTCTTGTTTCCCACTTCAGATCTCTACTCTTGTTCATCACCATAGGAAGTTTGATTTTCCCCTTTATTCTGCTCACTATAACACTTGCACTATTTGTAAATCACCTCTGAGATAACCACATGTTCTTCACATACTTTGACTGGGTAAGTTGTCCTCTTGCAGCTCAAAGTGATTGTTTTATTTATGGACTCCATACATTTTGTGGCAATCCTCACCTTCCCACTGTGAAGAGAATTCATTATAGCTGTGTCATCATCAATACCTATAACTTCCCCCCACAACCTTCCAATGCTACTGAAAGTTTTACTGCCCTATAAGTTTAATGGCACACCATAACAGGTAAGCCAAACATGCCTTTTCAGTTCTATTACTATCCCCTGTTGCCATTCCTTGATTGACTCACTCCATTCAGGGATCCACCCCTCCATTAATTTGAGTTTCTCTTTCATGTTACCCACAGACTCAAAAGTTACCACAATATCTCTGCCACCACCATCTCTAACCTGGATGTCTCCTAAGAGTTTTGAGGCTTCAGTCTAACAATCACACTGTCATAAAGCCAGTCACTACTACAAAAATAGTTAAAGATCACACTTTGACAAAAAAAAAAGATCTCACTTTTATTGGAAATGTGATAAAAAAAATTAGGTTGATATTTTAATCACACTTAATTTGATTGAGTGTGATACTATTTATTTTTTATGTCACTTTTCAATTAAGTGTGATTATATATATATATATATATATATTTTTAATCACACCTTCTAATTAAAGTGTGATTATATATACACTACTACTTTTTAATCACACTTTTTAAACAAGTGTGATTATATATATTTTTTTTTAATCACACATTCTAATTAAAGTGTGATTATTTATACATTTTTTAATCACACGTTCTAATTAAAGTGTGATTATATATACACTACTACTTTTTAATCACACTTTTTAAACAAGTGTGATTATATATATTTTTTAATCACACATTCTAATTAAAGTGTGATTATTTATATAATTTTTAATCACACCTTCTAATTAAAGTGTGATTATATATACACTACTACTTTTTAATCACATTTTTAAATAGGTGTGATTACATATATATATTTTAACCACACATTTTAATTAAAGTGTGATTATTTATATATTTTTTAATCACACCTTCTAATTAAAGTGTGATTATATATACAGTACTACTTTTTAATCACACTTTTTAAGTAAGTGTGATTATATATATTTTCTTTAATCACACATTTTAATTAAAGTGTGATTATATATACATTACTACTTTTTAATCGCACTTTTTAAATAATTGTAATTATATATATATATATATATATATTTAATCACACTCCCTAAATAGGTGTGATTGTATAAAATATTTCAATTTGATTTTTATATAAAATATACAATTCCCAAATCCGCGCCTCTATTCTACCCATGAATGATAGAGACGACTCACTACTAGAAAATGAGGCGTTAGACACGGAACTTTTTCACCCATTTTTTCATCTTCCTATCTCTCTGTCTCTGTCTCTCTTCTCTTTCTCTTTCTCTCTCACTCATCACTCTTTTCTGTCTGTCTGTCTCTCTCTTTCTCTCTGTGTCTCTATCTCTCTTATTTTTCTCTCTCTCACTCATCACTCTTCTCTATCTGTCTGTCTGTCTGTCTGTCTCTCTCTCTCTCTCTCTTTCTCTCTGTGTCTCTCGTTCATCTCTCTTCTGTCTATCTCTCTCATCTCTCTTCTCTCTTTGTCTCTCTTCTCTTTATCTCTCTCGCTCATCTCTCTCTGTCTCTCTCTCGTTTATCTATTTTCGTTTTTTTTTTCTCTCTCTCTCTCTTTGTCTATATCTTTTTACCCATTTTTTCATCTTCCTCTCTCTCTTCTCTTTCTCTCTCTCACTCATCACTCGTTTCTTTCTATCTATCTATCTCTCTCTTTCTCTCTGTGTCTCTCACTCATCTATCTCTTCTCTCATCTATGTTCTCTCCCTATCTCTTCGTTCATCTTTCTTCTCTCTATCTCTCTCATCTTTCATCTCTCTCTGTATTTCTCGCTCATATCTCTTCTCTCTATCTCTCTCTCTGTCTCTCTCGTTCATCTCTCTTCTCTCTATGTCTCTCTTGTTTATCTCTCTTCTCTCTATCTCTCTCTCTCTGTCTCTCTCGTTCATCTCTTTTCTCTTTCTGTCTCGTTTTCTGTCTCCCACTCTCTATCTCTTTATCTTTTTGTCCCTCTCTCTCTCTCTCTCTCTCCCCCCCTGTGTTTGCGTTGCTCACTCTCTCTCTTCCGTCTTCTCTATTTACTGAGCTCCCTCTTGATTTGTTTATCCACTACAAGAAAATGAACTTTTAGCGACCACTTTGTTTCTCTCTCGCTCATCACTCTGTCTTTGTCTTTCTCTCTCTCTCTCTCCTCTATCTGTTTCTCACTCATCTCTCTTTCTCTCACCACCCATCTCCTTCACCATCTTCACCACTATTGCAAACGCCATTCCACTACCACCATTATTACCACTGTCGCCACTTCACCTCTATGACTACCATTACTACTACCATTGCCACCACTACTATTACTGCCACCACTACTACCATTACCTTTCCTTCACCCTTGTGACTTCATCTACTCCACCACTACCACAACTTCACCACTAATCTCCTTCGCTACCACCACCACCACCATCATCTCTTATCCACCACCTTCACCATTACTGCCACTACTACTACCATTACCTCTCCTTCACCCTTGCTACTTCATCTACTCTACCACTGCCACAACTTCACCACTAATCTCCTTCGCTGCCGCTGCCGCCGCCGCCACCACCATCTCTTATCCACCACCTTCACCACTACTACTACTCCCTCTCCTCTACCACAAAAAATTAGTTCATGATTTTTAATAACAAAAAAAAATAGGCCGTAGAAAAATATTTTTCATTGACCACATAAAATTAACTTTAATTTTAGTGGAAAATATACCAAATAGAAAATAATAATATTTTTTTCATTAAAATAAAAATGAAACAAATAAATTTTCAATCTTAGTAACTAAAAAAAAAAGATTTTTTTTAAAAAAGTTTCATTAACTACAAAAAAATATATATTTTAACAAAAAATAAATTTTTTTGATGACGACAACCCTATCGCAGAAAAAAAATAAAAATTAAACGACATTACTTTATTATTTAAATTTTATTTCTGACAAAAAAATATATATATATTATTTTTTATTCCCGCCCCTTTTTGTTTTCCATTCCCGCTCCCCTCCCCACCTTTTTTTTTTTTTCTATTCCCGCTCGGCGGAGGAGCAGCCGAAAGGGCAAACGAGCCCTAGCAGTCACTTGAACCAGTCCAAACCCAAACCATGGATCAAACTCTCCTCCTTCTACGCCCATAATACGCCCTCCCTCCCTCCCTCAAACCCCAAATCTAAGGCTATACACAATCACCACAATTCTGTACATACATATTGACGATGATAGTGTTTGCTCGTAGCATGTGGTTGCTGGGGTTAATTTACTTTCTGGGGTTAGGTTTAGTGTTTGGTTTGAATTTTGGGGAATCTCTGAAGGTACCCTTCAGAGTCAACGATGTCCTTCCAGCTCTTCCTCTGCAGATTTCGTGGCCTGTGCTCAACAATCTCCACAGCGCCGTTGACTTGTTGCCGTCGTTCGTCGGATCGGTCTCCCCTACCAATGGGTCGATTGAGCGGAAAGGGGCTTACTTTTTCGATAACGAAGCTCAGCTTGAGTTCACCGGCGGTGATCGGGGTTTGGGCGGCGGTGTTCTTCACCTCAAGGTTCGCTCTTTTTATCACTTGTATACATGTGTATGATTGATTTGATTTGAATTGTGAGAATTGTTGAACTAGAGTAACTAGTTATGATTATGTTTACAATTGCTCCATAGGCAATGTCATTTTGGGTTTGGATTGTATTGGAGAGCTTTTGAAGAGTATAAATGGTAGAACAGAATTTTGGCTACTGTTATCAGATTAATTTTTTTTTAATAAATAATCTATAAACATAATTGAACAAAAATCAATTAGTAAGATAATCCGAGTGGAACTGTGGTGAGCCCCGCAAGACCCAACAACACCTGCACCTCCAACTCACAAAGAAACCTTTCCCTAGATCTTTGCACACTGTTTACAAATTCTTACTTATTGGGAGGTCCTAAAAATGAAAAGATTATTAGATATAAATAAGATATAATCTGACCAATATCCTAAATCCTAAATTATAAAAATATTAATTTGAATACAATGGGCTTTCCATATAAACTAATTAGTATATTGAATCAAAATACAGATTGTGATTCTCTTCATTACATATTTATAGTAGAGAAATTCTATTACATTGTCTAGTGATGAGTGCGATGATCTTCTTTTTGTTTTTTTAATTTAAAACAATTATAAATTTACATTCATACTTCATAGCGATTAAATTTGTGATGAAAATTCTCCCTCGCACATAAAATGGATAAGATCAAAGTCTGCAAAATACAGTAAGGTACCATGAATTAATTAGGAGTATATAAATATAATATATGTTTTACTTCACAATAGGAGGCATAGCATAATGTTAGCCATGCGCACCCAGGTGGATTTTCTTTTCTCCGTAATTCATGTGTCATACCAGTCACTAGGCTAACATTCTTCTTTTTGACAATGGCCAAAATTGATTTGGCAATTAAAAAAAATAGCCTGCAATCATGGGAGTATGAAGATAAAAGAAATCTTAGTTACCTAGATTTATCTAGTTTATCAGATTTTTTCCCATAAAATAATTGTGTGGTGTAGATTGAAATAGCATTGTGTGGAGTCATATATGAAACAAATTTAGATCATAGACCGATAATTCTAAATGGAGATGGAGTTGAATTATTAATCCAACCATGAGTTGTATTGAAATTTAATTCTCTAATGGAAGTTATTTTCCACATAGTTTTTAAATTCAATTTGTTTATGAAGTCAGGTGGAGGTGGCTGGAGTTGGAGTAAGGTTAGGATTAAAGTTTGAGAAGTATGGAATAAAATTAAAATTTTATAATGAAATAAAATTATAATAAAAAAATTAAAAGGATACAAATTCATTAAAAAAAAGTAAAGTACTATTAGTAACACCCTACAATATAAACACCCCCAACCCCCCCCCCCCAAAAAAAAAAAAAAACATCAAAAAGTAAAAAAAAAAAAGATTTGTCCCGTGCTTATCTGAAAGTGAGAACAGGATAGCTGTAGCCTAGAGAACATTTCACGCCTAGCAATGCATACATGTGACCATGTCCTTGCAAAAAAATTAGATGCTTCAATTTTAATGGAACTTCTTCCTGCTATTGGGACTGTTTAAAGTAGTTTATTTGAATAGTTTTAAATTTTTTATTTTGAGAATCTCTGTGTTAGATTATTTAGTAGAGTTTTTGTTTATAATATATAAGTTAAAAATAACTAAAAATAGTTGATTTCTGGAGCGTGCTCATGTGAATGTGGGACTCACACTCCTCTATCTATCTCTCTCTACTCTCTCTCTTTCACCTCACTAGAAATCCATTTAGAGTTCTAGTATTAGAGCTATATATCATTACCTTGAGAGTTCTAATGCAGCTCTAATGATGTGGAGAGTGCTCATGTGAAGGTGGAGCCCACACTCCTCTATTTATCTCTCTCTACTCTCTCTCTCTTCCACCTCACTAGAGCTCCGAGCTCTAGTATTAGAATTATGTATCATCACCCAAATACTTATAGCTTCTACTTTTAAATTATGAATTTTTAACTAAACTACACCAAACACTATTTATTGTATTTTTGTATCTCCAAAATAGCTCTGGCTATATACAATGTAGAAAATGTGTTACTCTTGGTTCATATATCTTAACTTGTATGGATTGGTATAATGCTTGTTTATATAATCCGTAACAGTGGTGGTTTTTCTTTACATCCGAAAATCTCTGACATCAAACTATCCTAAGAGGAAGGAAGGAGAGCTCTAAAAAAATAAAAATAAAAAATTCGGCAATATTATAAATTCAGAATTTATTTAAAAATAAAAATTAATGATTTAAATTTATTTCACTCGTGGACCTCACACTTTATGAATTTAATCTCCACCATACATCTCTATTCTGAGTAAATTCTCAGACCCTAATTCTGATATCTCAAACTTCTCCAAAAACATTATAGCAGATCCTTTTTGTTAATGTGATCCACCAAGAAAAGAAACAAACAAAATGAAGAGAAACCAACAAAATACAAACTATTTGGATGGGTCATGTGATTCTTGAGACCCTGTAACAAATGATTCCACCTTGAGCTATGAACAGTTTGATTTGTTTCCAGCCCTTATACAACAATTATATCTTTTAGACCCAATATGGATTAACACATTGAACTCTTAGACAAAAGCACTCTTCAATTAGTACAAAAGACTGATTTTATGGTGAAAGGAACGAAATTACACTGATTGTACACGCGTAAATTTTTTTAAGTTGGTTCTTTAGATTAGCTCTTTTACTGCATTTAATCAAGGACAATTAACTCAAAATCTCCATTTGCACTTTGTTTGATTGGATTAAACTGAGTTTAGGTATTGGGATGTCGTTTGGGACGATCCATCACATCTTGGTGGCAAATATGACTGGTAATTTTTTTTTTCCTTACGTAGATTAGACCTGTTATGTAAAACAATATAACCATACACTAAAGATGAATTAAACCACTTGAATTGCTTTCATGCAGGCTAGAAGGGACACGTTATAGTGTTGTAATCGAAGATGAAAATCAAATAGAGATTTCTTTTACAAGAACATGGAATTCATTCCTAAATGACATAGGAATGCCCCTGAATGTAGACAAAAGGTTCATTGAAAGCATTTAGCATCAGCTTAATTTGCAGCCAAACAGATCTTAACAAGTTCTGCTTATTTTTAATCTGTCAACGTTGATTTTGTAAACATTATTTGCAGGTTTATAATGCTGCGTGGATACCCCGGTTTCTGCTTGTATGCAATACTTGAACACTCCGAGGGATGGCCTGACATTAACATCTACCAAGGGAGGATTGTATTCAAGCTTGAAGAAAGCCTGTAAGACATATATGATTGTTATGGTCCTGCTATTCTAAATTGTTGACTAGGTTTGACATGAACAGAGTAATTTAAGGAAAATTTAATCTTGATATGATACATGACTAGGTTTCAGGACATGGCTATATCGGATGAAAGGCAAAGGATCATGCCAACGCCACAAGACCGTGAAGCTGGCCTAGTCCTTGACTACCCTGAAGCTGTTATGTTGACAAATCCAAGCAATCCAGAGCTCACTGGGGGGGTAAGCTTGACCATTTTTCATTCACCTACTAGTTATTGCTAAGACAGTCCTATTTCCTAAGTTTTGTGGGAATGGTTTTGTGAATTGACCAAAATGCCCTTTTGTGATTCATCAAGAGTGTTAACTTCTTGATATTTTTGTTCCTTCATGAAGACTTGACAATCACAAGAGGAAAGATTGCATTTGTGTAGTTAGATATGCTAGTTTTTTTTCTTTTTTGATGTTGTGTTATGTAGGTGGATGATAAGTACCAATACTCATGTGATGACAAAGACAATCGGGTTCATGGGTGGATATGCTCCAACCCAGCTGTTGGATTCTGGATGATCACACCCAGCGATGAGTTCCGTACAGGTGGCCCTGTCAAGCAAGATCTCACCTCGCATGTTGGCCCAACCACCTTATCTGTAAGTATCTGATATTGTTCCCTTTGCACAATCCTTTGCTATTAATCACTTCAGATATCATGCTTTGCAAGAGAGCACACTTTCAAATGGCATCAATTTTACTCACTGGCCCAACACAGTGGCCCATTTACAAAATGAATTTCATGACAAGAAAAAAAAAAAACAAAACAAGTAATATATGTAGATGCAAATTCTTGACCAATTCCCACTTCCCAAACGAAGCCTAAAAGAACAAATATTGTTTTGTATTATGATGATGACATCTATAGGACAAACTACTTCACAACAATTGGACTGAAAAAGGAATTGATGGAGAACAGAGCATAACTTTCCAGTTAAGCACATGACCTACTACTTAAATCTATCCTATTGAGGCACAACCTTGCACTTTCAATAAGTGGAAAATGTTATATATAAATAAATTTTTACAAATTTCCTTACTACTAGATGTTAATGTTAAAGGATTGTGTTATTTATCTTCAGATGTTTTTCAGCACCCATTATGCTGGGGACAATCTGACAATAAAATTGCGAGATGACAAGCCATGGAAGAAGGTGTTTGGCCCTGTTTTGATCTATCTAAACTCAGTTTCAGTCGAAGAGGATGCCCTAACACTTTGGGAAGATGCCAAAGAACAGGTACTACTTTGGGCATGAAATTTTTGACAACATAAAATCTAATCAGTACAAACAAAATTAACAATCTCATCTCATATGCATATATTCAGATGTTGATAGAAACCCAAAGCTGGCCATATGATTTCCCTCTTTCAGAAGACTTCCCTCATGCTGATCAACGGGGTACAGTTAGTGGCCGATTACTAGTCCGTGACAAGTAACTACCTCTCCTAGCTCAACTACACTATCTTCTTCATCATTATCAAGTGTATAATGATATTGAATCTGATATAAAATTTTTGTTTTAGGTACATTAATGAACAACTTATGACCGCGAACTTTGCTTTTGTGGGGTTGGCTGCACCAGGAAATGTTGGATCATGGCAAAGAGAAAACAAGGTTTTTTTTTTTTTTTTTTTTTGTTGCTTTCATATATTTTTAGTCAACAAACTACGGAATATTGTTGCTTTCATATATAACTTTCCTAATTTGGCAATTATCAAGTAGACACACTCTCTCTCTCTTCGTTTCTCTTACTGCTGCTTGTAGGCACTTTTCTGTGGAGATTTTAGCCTTTATGCTGAATTAAGATCAAGCAGAAATGATTAATGTTCCTATTTTGGTTTCCTGAATTAATTTTTTAGTTTATTCATATGCATCAGCGGTTTTTGGATTAATTTGTGTTTTCATTTTTCAGGTCAATTTTTTTTTGGAGAAATGCAAAATATGGTCCAAGAATTAAAGAACTTAGTTTTTTAAGTTTTTTCATTTTTTAATATATGTAAACACAGTTAATTTTTTTTTATTTAATTCTTTTGTATATACTTTTGAATATTTAATTTCCATTTATGAAATATATGACGTTATTCTATTCAATATGTGGTTATGATTCAAAATATAGTATATAGTGTGTATTACATTCTTCAAATGTGCATACAAAAATAATATTGATTATTTTTCAAATATGTCAAATCCTTTTTTTATCACAGATTTTATTAGTTATTAATCACACTCAAAAGATGTGATCTAAATGTTATTAATCACACTTAAAAGATGTGATGTAAATATTTTTAATCACGCTCAAAAGATGTAATCTAAATGTTGTTAATCACACTTAAAATGTGTGATCTAAATGTTATTAATCACACTTAAAAAGTGTGATTAAAAATGATCCTTTTTAATCACACTTCCAAAGATCACACTTAAAAGGTGTGATGTAAATATTTTTAATCACACTTAAAAGGTGTGATCAAAATATTTTTAATCACACTTAAAAGGTGTGATCTAAATATTTTTAATCACACTTAAACGGTGTGATCTAAATGTTATTAAGCACACTTAAAAAGTGTGATTAAAAATGACCCCTTTTAATCACACTCCCAAAGATCACACTTTAATAAAACTTAAAAGGTGTGATTAAATAACATACATCACACAAAAAAAAAATGTGATCTTTATCTGTTTTTGTAGTATTTCCTTCCTTGAAAGCGTTTATGTTAATGTTTGCAGTGTGTGCTAGCCCTTTTCCACATAATGCTTATGCGTAAGACTTTTCCCTTTTTACCATATTTGGGACTCTGCCGGTATTGCCAATAACGCATTTTCCAACTGGTGCAGTAAGTGGCCTCTGCTTTTCTTCCTTACCTTGTACAAAATCTGCTCTTTTAACTTTCAAAGCTCTGTTGTCACACCAGATTTCATGAGCTTTTTGAACCGCCATAGTCGCTGCCACTGGACATACATAACATACAAAACCAAATCTTGATCTAGTCATCTTCCTTTTTTTGTTGGGGATGAACACATCCTTCACAATCCCAAAGTTGGAAAATAATTTACATAGCCCTTTTGGATCCATAGATTCTGGTAGGTTATCCACAAAGATCGTATGAATCTCGTTTTCCAGTTCTAAGTTCCTACCTCCTTGACCACTATGCTTGCACAACACCGGCCTCCACCCTCTATCCTCCATTGCCCCCTACGAACACCATTGCCTGAACACAAAATCATCAACTGAGAAGAGAAAATCCTTTATAGATGCTTTGAGCCAAAGAGCTGTTTTGATTTTGATGAGCTCAATCACATAAATTCTCTTAACGACGTAGTTGTAACCTTTAGTGGACATGCTTTAAGCCAAAGAGCTTGTATCCTTTAGTTGTGACCTTGGGCTTGCCATTAGGGGCTAATCTTAGAAGAAAGCAATCTTGGAAACCTGTAGTGGACACGTTCAAAACTAAATTAGCTGGTTGGAAGAGAAGGATGCTTTCCTTTGCCGGGAGGGTGACACTCATTAAATCTGTGCTGGCCAATTTACCAATTTATTACATGTCAATTTTCAGAATACCTCCTGGAATAGTAAAGGAGCTTGAGAAGATTCAAGCGGCTTTTTTGTGGGGAGATACTGATTTGAAGAAGAAGATCCATCTAGTGAAGTGGAAGGAGGTTGCAACTGGTAAAAAGTTTGGGGGATTAGGCATAAGGGACTTGAAAGCAGTAAATGATAGCCTTCTTGCCAAGTGGTGGTGGAGGTTTGGATCTGAAGACGATGCACTTTGGAAAAAGCTAATTTGCAGCAGATATGGAAATGTTGGTGGGAACTGGTTTCCATTCCACATGGTTGATAGTTCTAACTCTAGGATATGGAGTGATATATTATCAGTAGCACATTCAAATCCCAGACTTCATCATTTTTTTTATGGAAAATGTTGAAATTAAAATTGGTAATGGTAATAGGATTATGTTTTGGGAGGATGATTGGATGGGCAGAGGTTGTCTTAAAGAGAATTACCCGAGGCTTTTTAGTATTTCAAATGACAAAGAGGTTACTTTGAAAGAGATGTTGGTTAATAAAGTCAGTGATGTTGAGTGGTGTTTCAACTTTAGAAGGAATTTATTGGCATGGGAAGAGGAGGACCTGAGCAACTTGAAAATGGAGTTAGGAACAGGGCTAGTATTATGTTTGGAGAATTTGGACAATATCATCTGGAAAGCTGACAGATCAGGTTATTTCAAGGTTAAGTCAGTGTTTAACTGGTGTGAGTTGTCTGTGGGTTCAATGAAAAATATATCTGCTTTAACATGGAATAATGCAGTTCCCCTAAGGTCTCAATTCTTTACTTGGTTGGTGTGGAAGGGGATGATTAAGACAAATGAGTTTTTGAAAAAAAATTGGAGCTGTTACTACAAATGTGGGTGATGTTCGTGCTTTGTGTAACTCAGGAGAGGAATCACTTAACCACATAATGCTTCACTGTCCGTTCGTTTGGAGAATATGGTCCAGCATCATCAAATGGTGGGGTGTGCAGTGGGTTATTCCAAGCTCAGTGGATAACTTGTTGCAGTGTTGGAATGGTTGGAAGTTTAAAAAAAAGGTATTACAGATTTGGAAAGTACTACCTTTAGCAATTTTTGGTCTGTTTGGAAACACAGAAATGAAGTTATTTTCAACAAGGTTCAACCCAATTTTGAAGTTCTCTGTGACATCATCAAGGTTAGAGTAGCCATGTGGATGAAGTCTAGTAGGGTAGGAAGCGATTACTCTATTCATCAGTTTGTATCAAATCTACATCAAGTCAGGAATTGCATCAAGTGAGGAGCCCACGAGCTGTGGCTGACTTGGCGGACTAATGGAGATGGAATTTGGTCTAAAGGAGATGGGAATCTGATGCATGCTGCTGGTGGGAAGGGGTGTAAGAAGAGTTGTTGGTGGTGTAGCTCAGATGAGTGCAGGTCCTGCTAGAATTCTGTTCTGCTACTATATTGGAGTCTTAATGTCTTGGAGCTGTTCTGCTGTGTATATCTGCCTTGTTCTGCTTGCTCTCTTTTTGGAATGAATACAATGTATGATGCTGTGTGGCCTGCTTTGAAGCCTGCTGCTCTGTTTTGGTTATCTTATGCTTGGGTGAGGTTGGTTAGATACTGGTATGGTTGTTTTGAGACTCAGATGAAGATGGAGGTGCTGTTGTGGGTGCAAGATACAGGTTTTATCTTCTGGTGTAGGTTCTGAGTTGCTGATAAGATGGAGTTGCTGCTGTGGGTATTTTCTTTGTTTGCGGATCGAGCTGTTGCTGTGGCTGATTTTGGTCTGGTGGGGATGGTTTTTTTTTTTCGTTCTGTTTTGTTGTTTGAGTCTTAGAAGCTGGTATGGTTGTTCTGTGATTTGGTTGCTGCTAGTTTATGATTGTTCTGCTAGCTGTAGGTATTGTTCTGCTAGGTGCTAGTATATGGAGTTGCTGCTGTGGGTATTTTGTTTGCTGCTGCATTTTTTTTTGTTTTTTTGTGGCTGATTTCGGTCTGGTGGGGATGGTTTTTTTGTTCTGTTTTGTTTTTTGAGTTTTAGAAGCTGGAATGGTTGTTCTGTTTTTTTGGATTTGACTTCTCGCCACCCCTTTGGCTTAAGCTAGCATATGATTGGGTGTTTCCCTTGGTCCCAACATAGTTGGGATGAAGGGTTTCGCTATGATACTTTTTGCTCGCCTTCACTTTATTGATGTTATCCATATGTATGTATGTTTGATACTATCAATAAAGTTATTTTGCTGATAAAAAAAAAATGACGTAGTTGTAACCACACCAAGGTATGGTCATATTAATTAATTGATTCCCAAAATTGATGTAATAATTAAGATTACCAAGCTGCAGTAGATTTAAAACCATACATTCCTTTCAATTCTTAAATACCACTTTATTTTTGTTTCATTTAACTTTAGTTTTAGTTTTAGTCCATTCGACCAAATTCACTATTTGTTTCTTCTTTCGAATTAATTTTAGAACCAACCTCTATAATTAGCACAACTTAACCTTTTAGTTCCTGAGGCACAACAACCGTACATACGCCACTATTCTATCATTTTTACGTTGTTTAAATGTTGTAGATTTTAAACTCTCACTTATCTTTTAAACTTTCTTTGGAACTAGAGCACCACTAGTCTTACTTTTAATTCTTTGATTTTTTATTTTATTTTGTTGTCTTACTTTGTATAATTTATGTTCAATAAGACAACAATTTTTTTTTAGAACATGTTGAAAAGAAAGGGAAAGAAAAAGAAAAAGAAAAAGAGAAAGAGAAAGAGAAAGAGAAAGAAGAGTAAAGGAAGACTTGAGAAATGGGCTTACTTTTAATTCTTTGATTTTTTTTTTTTTTTTTTTATTCTTACTTTGTAGAATTTATATTCAAGAAGACGTACAAATTTTCTTTGGAACCTGTCAAAAAGAAAAAGAAAAAGAAAAATAAAAAGAAAACGAAAACGAAAAAGAAAAGGAGAAAGAACAGTAAAGGAAGACTTGAGAAATGGCCTTAAGCATCCCTTAGGGCTGAGTAAGAAATATGAAAAATTCACAATTCGAACTGGTACAGTCTAATTCAGTAGGTTTGGACTGATTTTTTGAATCTATAGTTTGGTTCTAGATTGAAAATTTGAAAATACGTTCTCTAAAAAGTTTTTTATGACATTCTAAACCGTTGCAAAAAGTGATGTTTTTCTCGCTTTTTTGTGCTAGGTTAAACAATTGCAAAAGTCATTGATTTACTGTCACTTTCTGTCGCAAATACCTTTTGTCACGCCCCTTCCGTTACGCCTCATTTTCCATCGCTTCTCCATCGCAAAAAGTTTTTTGCAACGGCATGTGGACCTTTTGCAACGTTTAAGACCATCGCAAAAAGTCTGGCTTTTAGTAGTGTTAGTGCAAATATTTCACAGCATTTTTTTGCAAGTTGTAAACGTGTAAATTTTTTACAACACTTTTTGTATGTCATAAATATATGAATCAATGACTTACATGGTATGTATTTCATTATTGATAAATCATTAACGACTTGCAAATAAAAAAAAAAATTCATAAAACATGCATCAAATGCACGTCATAACTGTAAAGTCGTAAATAATTAATTTTGTTGTATTGATTGAAGCAGAGCATATTGGGATTTCACACGTCACTAACCCATAGAAGCAAAATCTAAACTGGGAAATAATTATACTAAAGTTCTATTAACTTCGCAAAGTGAACATGAAATTTCTCCCTGCCAAATTTTTCTCAAGTAAAAATATCCAAATGATTTTAGATGAATAGAATAGAGTCTGGTAAACTCGGTTGCCGTTTGACAATTGGCTTTTTTAGTTGGCTTTTTAGTTTTTTTTTTTATATTATTTTAGCTCAAATAAAAAGTTTTTTTGGGTTAACTTTTTTTACTTTTGTAATAGAAAAAATAAAATGATTATAATTTGAATGTGATATTTTATCTTATTGATTTTTTAGCGTGTTTTCCCTTTTAATGACTTATTTAGTCCCAGCTAAACTTGCCAAACGAAGCCAGGGGTATTTAATGTTCTTATGTAAGCATATCAAGCATACATAATGATGCTGGAACTGAAACACATCTTTTATGTTATATTTGGTTAGGGGATTTGGGAAGGGATTTGGAAAAAGAAATAGAAAAAGTTTGTGAAACTAAATAAAATGTAGGTATATTTTATTCATATTTCACTTACTTTTTCTCTTTCCCTTACTAAATCACTTCCAAAATTTCCCAACTAAACACGGTGCTAAAGATGCACATTATAAATCATATCTGGATATGAATTATGTATTAGTTTTCTATTTTCTAAATGGTGTATCATATCATGAATCGTAATATTGTTTAACATCTTTAGAAATAAGTCCAAAAATAAATGTATTCATAGAAAACACAAATATATTGTGAGAATAAAAAATTAAACTACATCCAATCATTGACATTACGAAAGTAAGATTCCTAAAATTAAAGATATGGAGCATCAATACTTGAGGCATATATAAAACATAGAGTAGAGATAAAAATGTAGGTTCAGATGTGTTTCTCTCTTGACACTGAACCCACATCTGTTCAAGCTGCTCTTCAATCTCCTGTGTGGTTTCAAGCCATGAAGGAGGAATATCAAGCTCTTCAAAACCAAGGCACTTGGGATCTTGTTCCTCTTCCTTCTCATAAAATTGCCATTGGGTGCAAATGGGTTTTTCGCATTAAAAGAGATTCAAATGGTACCACTGCTCGTTATAAAGCTAGATTGGTGGCAAAGGGGTTTTTGCAACAAGAGGGAATTGATTTCCATGAGACTTTTAGTCCCGTGGCTAAACAACCCACAATTCGCATCTTTTTAAGTGTTGCTCTTCAATCACAATGGACTATCAAACAGCTTGATATTTCCAATGCATTTCTTCATGGCACTCTTCAGGAAGAAGTCTATATGCTGCAACCTCCAGGGTTTGAATAGTCTTCTTCTCATGTTTGCAAACTCAAGAAGGCCTTGTATGGTCTTAAGCAAGCTCCTCAGGCTTGGTACTCCACTTTTTCTGCTTTCTTGCTTTCGCAAGGCTTCACCAATAGTCTGTCTGATGCCTCTCTTTTTATCAGAAAAACTTCTACTAGTCTCACTTTGCTATTGGTGTATGTTGATGACATCTTGCTAACTGGTAGTGACTTTGCTTTCATTGCTCTGCTTCTTGAGCACATGCACAAGGCCTTTTCCATGAAAGATCTTGGTTCTTTGTCTTATTTTCTGGGCATTTCAGTTCAGCCTGTTGCACATGGGTATTTCTTATCTCAAGCCAAATATGCTGCTGCATTATTGCACAAAGCAGGAATGGCAAACTGCAAACCATGTTCTTCTCCTATGATTGTTAAAGCTGTGTGTTCTGCAGCTGATTCTCTATTTTTTTTTCTCAGCCCTCACTATATAGAAGTTTAGTTGGTGGACTGCAATATTTGACTATCACCAAACCTGATATCTCCTATTCAGTTAATCAAGCTTGTCAGTTTATGCATCTCCCTACAAATGCTCATTTTCAGGCTGTTAAAAGGCTCCTCCGATATGTCAAAGTGACTCTACATCATGGTCTCTCTTTCACACATAGTCCGTTTGATCTATCTGCCTTCTCTGACTCTAACTGGGCCAGTGATAGTCTTGATCACAAATCAACCTCTAGCTATTGTGTATATCTTGGTTCAAACTTGATTTCCTGGTCAGCTAAAAAGCAAGCCACCATTTCTAGATCATCAACTGAAGCAGAGTATAGAGCCTTAGCTCATGCCACAGCTGAGCCCACTTGGATTCAAGAATTACTTAAGGATTTCTGTGTTTCCTCTTCTACTACTCCTGTAATCTTGTGTGATAGTCTATCTGCCATGGCATTAGCATCCAACCCTGTTTTCCATTCTAGGTCCAAACATATAGAAATCGATTGTCATTTTATTCGGGAAAAAGTTGTTTCCAAACAGATTGAACTTAAGTATATTCCTACCATGGATCAGGTAGCTGATATTTTTACTAAGCCTCTGTCTCCTTCCAGATTTCATTATCTTCATGACAAGCTGTTAGTGTTTCCTTCCCCTATCAGCTTGAGGGGGGCTGAAGAAATATCATCAGTATCATCTGCTTCCTCTGCTCACTGCACTCGGGGGCTGAAGAAATATCATCAGTATCATCTGCTTCCTCTGCTCACTGCACTCAGCTTTCATCACCATCTGCTCACTGCACTCAGCTTTCATCACCATCTCATGGACAACTGTCTTTGTCTGTTAGAGCTGCACCATCACAGCTCTGTAAGCCTAGTCTTCTGAGGACATGCTACAATGGAATTAGTTGTGGTGGTTAGCTAGTTTGTTATGAGTTAGTTAGTTTGTTTAGAGTCGTTTACAGTTAGTTATTTTGTATGCTTTAGATATAGCATATAAACAAGTGTAAGCCACAGTTTTTAATTGTAATGAGAAATATGAGTTCAAAGAATTTCAATAGTTTTTAAGTGTCTGATTCATCAAGTTCTCATGTCTAAGGGCAAGAGCTCACAGAGAAAATATTCATGTCTTAATATACTTTAAAATTTTCAAGGGTAAAATGATATTCACAAGGTACCATAGAGCATTTCATGGTAAAATTAAACTACTAAATATGCTTTCTTGGTCACATTTAATTATTGCTGGTCAAAAAATCCATAATAAACAGCAGAAAATTGTATTTGTGGCTACTGGATAAACAAATAACTACCCTTTTCGGCTCCTGCGAATTCAGTTTCCACGTGGAACATAATCTTGAGAGTTCAAGCTGGATCTAGATCAAAGGAAATGATAATCTTATAATACTCTTGAGCATCCCAACCATTGTCAACATGAGAGCTAAAGCTGGACTGTTATTGAGTATGTTGTCAGCTGCACTAGCCAAGCCTTAACAACAGTTCAACCACTGCTTTTAGAAAG
This sequence comes from Camellia sinensis, assembly GCF_055761805.1. NCBI lineage: Eukaryota > Viridiplantae > Streptophyta > Magnoliopsida > Ericales > Theaceae > Camellia > Camellia sinensis. The sequence continues at coordinate 97,482,280 of NC_138971.1, read as the reverse complement.
ATCCATTAGGGAATATAAATATTTTATATATGATCTAGATTAATTGCAAGAAAGATACAACATTAGAAAATTCTAATAAAAACAAAAGGAGATCTAAAAGTTCTTTTCCTAAAAGCACTGCAAATCTGTGGCACTAGCAGTCTTTGTGTGATTGTATACAGATGTGTAGCTTAATGAGTTCAAAATCTATGCATCACAACAAACAAAGAAGATAATTAAAACACCAATTGAAGCCTGAACAATTGAATTTTATTACAATTCATGGACATTAACATACAATCTTAATAGCATCAGAGGTTTTTTTTTTTTTAGCACCTATGAGAGTTAATTAGTATCCTCACCCTTACAAAGCACCAAGTGCTTGCCTCCTAATTGAACTCCTTAAAAGGAGTCGAACCCATAACCTCCTTAAAATCTGTTCAATTGGACAAAAACTTGAACTAATTACTATGTTTTTTATAGATACATGTATATATGTATGTATAGAAGAGAGAGAGAGAGAGAGAGAGAAAACGCACCAAATTGCTATGATCTTTGGTAGAAACCAAATCAATTTCCTCAAAATTGTATATCTTTGCCAAAAAAAAAAAAAATAATAATAATAATAAAAAAAAAAAAAAAAAAATAATAATAATAATAATAATAATAATAATAATAATAATGCAGATGAAGAATAGAGGGCTAATTACACACACACACACACACACACAAAAACAAAAACAAAAACAAAACAAAACAAAACAAAAAAACAAAAATAAAAACAAAACAAGGTTTTATGCGTTTTCATTTTGAACCCCAATATTTCAATTTCAACAAATTAAATCTTGAAATTCCATCCATATTTCAATGTGTCCCCCCACCCCCAATCCATTTTTGTCTGTTTAAGGTAAATGAGAACCATTTTGTGGTTTAAAGTGAAAAAAAAGTGAAACCTTAGAATTTTTTTTTTATGTAATTACCCCTAATATTTAATTTTGTTGTGCCTATATATAACATACATATCTTATTGTATATGTAAATGTGTGATTGATTATATGATGAAATTTTTTTATTTAAATTTTTACTCTTCCAATGATAAAATTTTGATTTCGTCCCTAATTTTGATCACTATGTAAGAAGATCTATCTGAAATGTAATTCACTCTTTCTTTTCTTTTTTTTCTTTTTCTTTTTTTTTTTAGTTTGCGTTAGAGCGTTTGGTGCAATTTGTTTACAACTTATGAGGTAAAAATAACTTAAATAAGTTTTAAAAAAAAGTTTTTTGGTATTGTTTAGTGCAACTTATCTAACTTGTTCATAATTTTTTATTTTGGAAGTTTGTGGTAGATTGTTTGGTACAACTTTGACTTTATGAGCTAAAAATAACTTAAATAAGTTGAAAAAAACAGATTTTTGAAATCTGGACAAATGGTACTTTTGCCATTTGCTTTTAGATTTTCAACTTTTAACTTACAATAAACTACACTAAACACACCATTTGAAAGCGGGGAATTGGTACTTTTGACTTATATTTTCTAATTATCAATTTTTGATTTATAATAAATTACACCAAACAACTCATTTTCTTTTGATAGAAAGTAGCAAGAGTTAGGTTGATACATGAATCACATGAAGAAACCTCTCAATGCCTGGCCCTTAAATTCATAAATCCTGTGTTATTATTAAATTCATGTCATTTTTAAATATGTTTTTTTTTTTATAAAAAAGATGAGTTATTTTAAACTTATTTTTTAAATTTAGATTATTTTTTGAATATTTGTTCTCAAAACACAAATCGAAATTCGAAGTTGTGTTTTCAAAAAACAACTTTAAAAATTTTCACAGGCCTAGAGTACTATTTTGAGAAGGGATTTGATAATTGTTCTTTTAATAAATTTTTTGTAACGTTTTAAAAAAAAATCTTAATTACAAAAAAACTGAAGATTTTACGCGTTTTTCACTTTAAACCCTAGTGTTTTTCACTTTAAATTCCAAAACAATTCTCCGTTAACATACACAAACAGACATAGACCAAAGGGGCATATTGAAACATAGATGGAACTCTAGAGTTTAATTTGTCGAAATTGAAACAGTAGGTTTAAAGTGAAAAACATGTGAAACTTTGTTGTTAGGTTTTCATTCTTGGCAATCCTGTTTGACAAAACTCCTTTTCAGTTGTATTTGTTTTCGCACTTTTATTTTAGTGATGCTATGAGTTTATTAGATGCGAATCCAACCTGAATTGTGCCTTGCAGAGAAGTTTGTGATTTTAATACTTTCAAGATTGCCACTTCGCTGATTATGACGGGGGTCGAGCTGCCCGGTCAGCTCGCGGCCGAAGCAAAATGCAAAAATGCATTCAAAGTTGGCTATGAGTTTATTAGATGCGAATCCACCCCGAATTGTGCCTTGCAGAGAAGTTTTGTTGTTAATACTTTCAAGATTGACACTTCGCTGATTATGACGGGGGTCGAGCTGCCTAGTCAGCTCGTGGCCGAAGCAAAATGCAAAAATGCATTCAAAGTTGCCTGTCCGCTCGAGCGGACATTCCCTTGCTCGAGCGGAGAATACTGAGTTCCAGAAGTTTATTCGCCTGCAAAAATACTAGATGTTGTTTTTTCCCGCTCGAGCGGAACTTTCCGCGCTCGAGCATAGGTCCACTCGAGCGGCCAATCTGACGCTCGAGCGGAGATCGCGGGACAGTTTTCTATAAATACGAGTTTCTGTCAGATGTTAGGATTACTTCTCCAGATCTTCTTTTTGGGTTCTAGGGTTTATATCTGGGGATATTTTGCTAGTTTTCTTTGATGTTTTGATTGAGTATTCAACTCATGGTTTAAAGAGTGTACTTCAAATGATTATTTGTTTGTTCTACACAAAAGAGAGAGTTATTCTTCGGTGGATTCTGAAGAATTCGAGCTTGAAGCTTTGGTGGATTCCGGAGTGGCTCATCGTCAAGACAATTGCGAGGTGAAGACGGGGTTGGAAGAGGCACATAGAGGTTGGTTCAATTCGGGCGTGGATTCGCTAGGTAATTGAGAGTATACCTGTGTAATTCCATTATATCTTCTTAGTGGATTATTTTGTGGCTGTTGCCCGTGGTTTTTTATCACAATTAGAGGTGTCCAATTGTGGTTTGATTGGGATTGTTGTTCACTTCTTAAAATTAATACATAATCACAAATCAACATCTAGGGGATTTCTAGACTTTTCATTTGGTATCAAAGTGGGTTGCTCGTTTGTTTTTTAAAACTTTTGAGCGAGATCTTGTTTGATTTGTGATAATGGATTCAATTCGTAAGGGAAATTCTACGGTTCGACCACTCCTACTTGACGGATCCAATTATTCTTTTTGGAAAGCTCAGATGAGATCGTTTTTGAAATCTATAGATGAAAAAGTTTGACAATCTGTCATGAATGGGTGGACCGAACCAACAATTACCATTGATGGAGTAACTTTCCCCAAACCAATTGAAAAGTGGGACACAATTGACTACCAAAATAGTAGCTGGAATAGTAAAGCTATCAATTCTCTCTTTTGCGCTGTCATACCTGAAGAGTTTCGTCGAATTTGCAATTGTGAAGTCGCAAAAAAGGCTTGGGATATCTTATAAACTATTAATGAGGGCACTCCTTCTGTTAAACGCTCAAAACTTCAAAGGCTCACGTCTAGTTTCGAAAACCTTTCAATGAAAGATAGTGAGACCTTTGATGAATTTTATGCGAAGTTGAGTGACATTGTAAATTCCAGCTTCAATTTAGGTGAAAAAATACCAGAATTCAAAGTTGTGGGAAAAATTTTGAGATCCTTGCCCGATCGGTTCCAACCAAAAGTTACGGCTATTGAGGAGGCTCAAGATGTTGACAACCTCAAGCTGGATCAGTTGGTTGGAAATCTCCAAACTTATGAGGCACATAGGAATTTCAAAAAGAAACAAAAAGATACTATTGCTTATAGTAGTGCTCATAGAGTTGAAGAGGATTCTGATGAGGATTGTGAGATAGATTCCAAAATTACGGATGCTTTTATAAAACAATTTAAAAAATCTTTTCTGAAAAAGAATCCTAAAGTTTTGGAATCTACTCATACTCATAAATCTAAAGGCAAAGATAAACTCAAAATTAATCCTATAGCCAAGAAGGAGAAAGGAAAGATACAAGGGAACTCTGGAAGAGTCCAATGCTATGAATGCCAAGGATTTGACCACTTTGCTCTAGAATGCCCCACTCGGTTGAGGAAGAAGAAAGCCCTCGCTATCACTTGGGATGATGAATCGGAATCTGATAAAGCTGAAAGTGACAATGAAGATCAAGGTGAAGAGGGACATAAACAATTCCTTGCTTTCATGGCGGCTTCTGAAACTAAAGGACGAACAGAGTATCCGAAGAGGCCGATTGAGAATACCACTGATGATGAATCCTCGAGTAGTGATGATGAAGAGCTTGAGCAAGCTTATGAAAAGTTGTATAAGAAATCTCTTAACTTATCCAAATTGAATGACAAACTCACTATGAAACTCAAAGCATGTGAAAGTGAGAATGTCAAATTGAAGAAAGAGATTTCCGAGGCTAGGAACGATGCCCTTAAGATTTCTAATGATCGACAAGCTCTTTGTGCAAAACTCTTGACTTGTGAGACAAAGAGGAATGAGCTACAGCAAATCTATGCAACATATGAAGAAAAGATTGAAACTCTCGAGATGTCTCAAGTTGCTTTGGAAGAACTAATGGTCAAGAAAGAGGAAGAACTCAAGTGTGCTATGGCTACCATTGGTCTTTGGAACAGAGGATCAAAGACTTTGGACAATATCATTGGGTCTCAACAAATTTGTTCTGACAAGAGTGGCATTGGGTTTGGTGGTAAGAAAGAGCATAAACAGAGTGCTTACACATCTCATGATACAAGAACTCAAGGAAAGAGAGGACAAAAACTTCAACATAAGGATGGACTTCTCAAACTTCCTAGAGTTGGTAAGGTAAAAGAAAAGAAAGTACACCCTGTGCACCCTGTTTTTACTTGTCATCATTTTGGTATGCATGGTCATATTCGCCCTTATTGTTATAAGTTGCATGGGAGAGTGTATTTGCCTAGTTTAAAACTAGGAAGTTGGAAACCAAGTCGAGACGGGTTCCCATTAAAAGCAAAGGGAGCCACAACGTCAAGACACCACCCAAGAACCGCAATGCTCACAACTTTGTTTATACTAAAGCGGTTTTGGTGAGAAAACTTGACTTGTGTTAATTTGTTTATTTGTTTTAGTTTTTGGGTTTCTGTGTGTTTTTTTTAATGAGAAAAAAATGTGTGCATGTTCGTTTTTTTTGTCTTGCTTTGTTTAGAAAAATAAAAAAAAAAATGAAAAAAAAAAAATCCCAAAAAGGTTTTCTTTGTATGGTTTAGCAAGCTTAAAATTTTTGAGTGGTCCTTGGTGCATATTGGAATTGATGAGAATATCCATTACATGTTAATATATGTGTGTTTTTTGTGGTCTTTACTCATTTTGGAGTGTGTGTTTTTTGATTAGTATGTCTCATTCTGTACACACTCTTGGATTAGCAAATTTTTGAGTCTTCCGCCTTGGTGATTATTTTTTCTATATGGACTTCTGTCATTGATCTTTTGCGTTTCTAGAGGAATTGACGTATACTAGCATATCATGGGTGATGTTGAGTCTCTTAACCATCTTCCATCTTTTTGCATCTCCACAGCTTTCCCCTCTATTCTTTGAGTCCAGCCATGAGGAAAAGACTACCTCAGAGTCACTAACCAGGCCATCCTTATTATAACCATGCTTCTCTGGTTCGGTTTCCATACTCTTGAGCGTGTCAGCCGCCAGTGAGTGTGCAAAAGAAAAAGAAAAAGAAAAAGAAAAAGAAAAAGAAAAAGAAGAAGAAGAAGAAGAAATGTGCAAAAGAAAGAAAAGAAAAAATGTGAAGAAAAAAAAAAAAAGATTCATTGATTGAGGGGGAGCCTCCGCCTTTACTCAACAAATATCCCTTGATTCCTAGTGGTTTGACTTTCCTTTTTTATGCTTAGATTCTCTTGTTAGAGGTCCAACTTTCAGATCACTACTAGGATTGAATCTAGTGTTTGTTGAACTCCAAGAGTCACACACACACTCTTATCATGGGATCTATACTTTTCTCATAATGCATCACTTTCTTTTATGAGGAATCTTCTATAGACTGTGCACGTTGTGTTTTCAAGTAATTATGTTTCTTGGATAATCTTGTGTGTTTTAAGGTACAAATCTGAGATTTCTTGCTTGCTCCACCATATTTCTTTTGTCGTTTTCTTCTTGTTCACTGTTTTCAGTGTTTGCGGTTGCTTTTAGTGAGGGGAAGTTTGGTTCATCTTGATTTGGGTTGGTAAGGGAATTTGGTTTTTCATTGCAAGAGTTGTTTAGTATGAACACTTTGATATGTTTGGTAAGGGAGATTGGCTATATGTTTTGCATGTTGCTATGCACTGTTTGCTTATTATTTCCTTCTTGCATGCTCCTGATATTTACATCATCATATCATTGCTTGTGTGGTTTATGATCTTGTTTTTGTTGTTTGAGCTTCCTTCGTCAATTCGTGACAAAAAGGGGGAGAAAGTTGTTTTGCATGTGTCTTAGTTTTCATCTATTCATGTTTTCCATCTCATGTTTCAAGATAGTCGTGTCATATGTCTATTGTTTTTTACTATACTCTTGTGGGACTAATAGTTGTTTTGGAGAGTGTGGCACTAATAACTGTTTTGCACATCATGACCTTGAGAAAGAAGTATGCTTTTGTTGGCTATAATGGGTTGGGGTGATTAGGATTTTATTTCTTAGGTGCGTTTTGTCACGGCATTGCCAAAGAGGGAGATTGTTAGGTTTTTATTCTTGGCAATCCTGTTTGACAAAACTCCTTTCAGTTGTGTTTGTTTTCGCACTTTTATTTCAGTGAGGTTATGAGTTTATTAGATGCGAATCCAACCCGAATTGTGCCTTGCAGAGAAGTTTGTGATGCTAATGCTTTCAAGATTGCCACTTCGCTGATTATGACGGGGGTCGAGCTGCCCGGTCAGCTCGCGGCCGAAGCAAAATGCAAAAATGCATTCAAAGTTGGCTATGAGTTTTCTATAAATGCGGCCAATCTGACGCTCGAGCGGAGATCGCGGGACAATTTTCTATAAATATGGGTTTCTATCAGATGTTAGGATTACTTTCCAGATCTTCTTTTTGGGTTCTACGGTTTATATTTGGAGATATTTTGCTAGTTTTCTTTGATGTTTTAATTGAGCATTCAATTCATGGTTTAAAGAGTGTACTTCAAAGGATTATTTGTTTGTTCTACACAAAAGAGAGAGTTGTTCTTCGGTGGATTCTGAAGAATTCGAGCTTGAAGCTTTGGTGGATTCCGGAGTGGCTCATCGTCAAGACAATTCCGAGGTGAAGACGGGGTTGGAAGAGGCACATAGAGGTTGGTTCAATTCGGGCGTGGATTCGCTAGGTAATTGAGAGTATACCTGTATAATTCCTTTATATCTTCTTAGTGGATTGTTTTGTGGCTGTTGCCCGTGGTTTTTTATCGCAATTGGAGGTGTCCAATTGTGATTTTTTCACGTAAAATCATCGTGTCGATTTGTCTTGATTGTTTGATTGGAATTGTTGTTTACTTCTTAAAATTGATACATATGATTTTTTTTTTGTACTTAACCCAAGAATAAATGATAGAAGATCTCAGAATCTATATATATCTATGGGTGTGTGTGTGTGAAGCTCAAAAAAAAATTATAGACGATCTTAGAAAATTGTGTGTGAAGATGAAGATCTCAGTAGCCATGAAGATCAATGATTTACCTTCGGATTGAAGCCAACGAACTTAGATCTGCGTTGGAGCCATGAAAATGAGATCGATCGTGGCATGTTGGGCAAGAGGAGTCTTAGATAGAGATCGATTGATCATGAAAATGAGATCGATAGAAGCTGAAGAGCTCAGATCTCCATTGGAAACTTAGAACGAGAGAGTGAATTTGGCAAATTAGGGCTGAGGGGGGAGAGAGAGAGAGAGTCTAACTTTTTGTACGCGTGTATTCAATTTTAGAATTTCGTTGCCCTGACTTTTTCGCGGTGAAAGGGTAAAAATATTTGGTCCCCAAATGTTTTTAATTGTTAATGACAAAAAAATTTGATCTCTGTTAAGTTTTGTAATTGGCAATCCCATTTGGTAAAACTCCTTTTAATTGTAATTTTATTCACCCTTTTGTTTCAGTGAGACTGTGAGTGTTTAGATGCGAATCTAACCCGAATTGTACTTGTGTAAAAGAGTTTGTGTTGACATTCCATATCTTGAGTATTTCTTATTTGCCACTTTGCTGACTATGTACAAGTTGTGCTTCCATTATTTCAGCCTACATTTAGAACTTCTGGAAAACTTGTTTTACTACTCGAACAGTGGATGTTACGTTCGAGCTATTTGCCTATATGTGAGCATGGCCTTTCTGTCACACCGCTTGAGTGGTAAAGTGTGCGCTCGAGCGGTCTTCGCAACTCTGCTCAGTATAAAGTGCATTGTTTACTATTTTTAGGGTTGAACCCATCCAAATTCTCAAAGTGGAGAGCTACCAAGGTTTTCAATATTGAAGCGCGCTTATATATTGATTTCCTTGATGATTTGAGAGTGATCGATGGATCTATGAGTTTCATATTGATATCATCAAGGGGTTTGTTTTTATTATTTCATTCACAAAAGAGATGTGTTTTTCGGTGGATTTCAGAGAATTTGGGATTGAAACTTTGGTGAATTTTAGAGTAGCTCATCGTCATGGATTTAACATTGGCGTTGTGGATTCAATATTGGGCAAAACAATTCTGAAGTGAAGACGGTGGTGGAATAGGCAAGTCGGGTTCAGTTCAATTCAGGAGTGGATTTGTTAGGTAATTGAGGGTATTTGTGTGTAATTCCTTTTTGTCTTCTTAGTGGATTGTTTTGTGACTTTGACTTGTGATTTTTTATTACAATTGGAGATGCTCCGATTGTGATTTTTTTTTCACGTTAAATCGTTGTATCAATTTATTGTTGATTGTTTGATTAAGATTGGTAGTTAATGTATAAAATTGAAACACAATCACGAATCAATATCGCTAGAGTTTTTAGATTCTCCAATGTCTAAAACTGTCAGTTGTGGATTTACAACTAAATTAATTTATCTCAAAAGAATATAGGAAATCAGAGTGAGAATACCAACAGTTATTTTTGCAGTCTTACTATAAGATTAAATTTGTTTCTAAATAACTGTTTTTAGGGACTAAATTTACTTGGTCCCTAAATTTTACTTTGTAAAATAGTTATTTCTTATAGTGACCTATTAGGCCAACCCCTGGGAGTTTTCTTTTGAGTTAATTTGAGCACCAACCTCTACAACTAGTACAATTTAAGCCTCTAGTCTTTGAGGTACGACAACTGCACAGATGCCACTATAATATCATATTTACGTTGTTAGATGTAATAGATTTTAAACCATTACTTCTCTCTTATTCTTTCTTTGGAATTAAAGCGTGACTAGTCACACTGGGTTTTTTGATTTGTTTTTTGCTATTTTTTTACTTTGTACTGTTTATGTTCGAGAAGACATACAAATGATTTCTTTAGAACTTGTGGAAAAGAAAAGGAGAAAGAAGAGTAAAGGAAGGCTTAAGGAAGGGCCTCGTTGTAGTTGGATTAAAAGCTATCATTTTCAACAGATTTAAGCATGGACTTGTCTGTGATTATGCAATAGTCTAGGTGAATATAGAAAGCATAAAATTGTAAATTCAAATCTACGATAAGAAACTGGTAAATTTTTCCAATAAGCAAAATTGCATAAAGTGTAAAAGCACAGAAAAATATAATCTAAATAATGAATTTCTTTTTGTTGCATGATTGAGTCATGCACCGCCAATAGTTTTCTTTGTATTTGTAATTAAAAATTGATCTAATCTATGCCTAGAGAAAAGTAGTCAAGCCTATCGTTGTAGATTTAGCATTGATGATTCGAGCTAATTGAAGATAGGTCATGCTTTGTTGTTAATCACATAAATTCTCTTAACGACGTAGTTGTAGCCACACCAGGGTATGGTCATATTAATTAACTGATTCCCAAAATTGATGTAATAATTAAGATTACAAAGCTACTATAGATTTAAAACCTTACATTCCTTTCAATTCTTAAACACCGCTTTATTTTTGTTTCATTTAACTGTAGTTTTGGTTTTAATCCAATTCGGCCAAATTCACTATTTATTTCTTCTTTTGAATTAATTTTACAACCAACCTTTATAATTAGCACAACCCTGAGGCACTACACCTGTACATACGCCACTATTCCATCATTTTTACGTTGTTTAAATGTTTCAGATTTTATACTTTCTTTGGAACTAGAGCACTATTAGTCTTACTTTTAATTATTTGATTTATTTCATTTTATTTTATTTTATTGTCTTACTTTGTATAATTTATGTTCAATAAGACATACAAATTTTCTTTAGAACTCGTCAAAAAGAAAAGGGAAAAGAAAAAGAGAAAGATAAAGATAAAGATAAAGAAGAGTACAGGAAGACTAGAGAAATGGTCTTACTTTTAGTTCTTTGATTTTTGATTTTTTATTGTCTTACTTTGTATAATTTATGTTCAAGAAGACATACGAATTTTCTTTAGAACCTGTCGGGAAAAAATATATATATATGAGGGAGAGAAAGAAGAGTAAAGCTAGACTTGAGAAATGGCCTTAAGCATCCCTTAGGACTGGGTAAAGAATCTGAAAAAATTCGAAATTCGAACTAGTCCAGTCTAATTTGGTAGGTTTGGATTAATTTTTTGAATCCGTAGCATGGTTCTAGATTGAAAAATTAAAAATTTGTTTTCTAAAAAAGTTTTTGGTGACAGCATGCCAAACCATCGCTAAAAGTGATGCTTTCCCCCTTTTTTTGTACCAGGTTAAACCGTTGCAAAAACCAATAATTTACCATCGCTACAACAAAGCGACAGTTTGTTACCGTCACAAATACCCTGTCATGTCCCCTTCCGCTACCCCCCATTTCCCGTCACTACTTTGTCGCAAACCTTTTGCGACGTTTAAGACCGTCGCAAAAGGTCCGATTTTTAGTAATGTTAGTGCAAATATGTCACAATATTTTTTTGCAAGTTGTAAAAGTGTAAACTTTTTTTGACATTTTTTACATATCATAAATATATGAATTAATGACTTTACATGATATGTACATTATTAATAAATCATTAACGACTTGCAAATAAATAAAAAAAATCAAAAAATACACTAATTACGACATGCATCAAATGCATGTCATAAATATAAAGTCATAAATAATTAATTTTATTGTAGTGATTGAAGCAGAGCAGATGGGGATTTCACACGTCACTAACCCATAGAAGCAAAATCTTAACTGGGAAATAATTACACTAAAGTTCTATTAACTTAGCAAAGAGAACTTGAATTTTCTCCCTGCCGAACTTTTCTCAAGTAAAAATATCCAAATGCTTTTAGATGAATAGAACAGAGTCCGGTGAGCTTTGTCGCCATTTGGCAATTGGTTTTTTTAGTTTTGTTTTCTATTTTAGCTCGGGCAAAAAAAATCGTTTGGGATAATTTTTTTTGCTTTTCTTATTTTTGTGAAAGAAAAAATAAAATAATTATGATTTAGATATAATATTTTATTTTATTAATTTTTTAGCAAATTTTATCTTTTAATGACTATTTTAATCCCGACTAAACTTACCAAACGAAGCCTTAGAGTATTATATGTTCTTATGTAAGCATATCATGCATACAAAATCAGTGGCGGAGCCACAGCGGGTCTAGGAGGCCACATGCACCCCCGGCTTTTGAAGTAAATTTTTTTTTTTTTGGCAAACATAGAGAAAATATTTTAAATAAAAAAATTATAAAACATTATTTAGAGTGAATTTCAATGACATTTTTAAAATTATGAGAATAATAATAGTTGTTTTTTTTATTGAAAATAAAAACATTACGATAAGCTATATTATTATCTATGAAAATTTCAATACAATGGTGATGTCTATCATTATTGACGTGCAATTACAATTACTCAATGAAGATATGAAGTTTATTGAATTGTTAGTTACATTTGGCATTTGGGGTTCATCCTCTATGTGTCTCTTTACTATTGCTTGGTGATATCATATATCAATGATAACGTGATATTACTATTATATTGAATTTTAATTGAAATTTTGTATAAAAAAATTACTTTTTCATTATATAATTTATTTTAAAACTTATATCCATGACTCCTTCTTTTTTTTTTTTTTATATTGTCCATGATATACTAGTTACAAATAATATATATACATATTTATTTTTCTTGAAATCAATCGTAAAAATTTATCTCAAATATTTTTGTAAAATTTTTCAATATTTTAATTAATAAGTATCCCATTTAATTTAATTTCTTAGTTCTGTCACTATACATAATGACGCTGGAACTAAAGCACATCTTTTAAAGATGCACATTATGCTCATATCTGGATATGAATTATGAATTAGTTTTTCTATTTGCTCAATAGTGTATCATATCATGTATCGTACTATTGTTTAACATCTTTAGAAATAAGTGCAAAAATAAATATATTCATAGAAAACACAAACATTGTGAGAATAAAAAATTAAACAACGTCCAATCATTGACATTACGAAAGTAAGATTCCTTAAATTAAAGATATGGAGCATCAATACTTGAGGCATATATAAAACGTAGAGTAGACATAAAAATGAAGGTTCAGATATGTGTTTTTAAGTGTCTGATTCAGTAAGTTCTCATGTCCAAATGTAAAACCAAAACAAGCAATGGAGCAAGGAGGTAATGGTGGTTGGATTCTGGTAGTCAGGCAGCGGAAAGGGGGTAGAGCAAAAGGCAATGAAGCAAATCATGGACTCTTTACGGTATTCATGGATAATCTACCAAAAGCAATGAATGCTAAATCACTATTCAAACTTTTCACAAAGTTTGGTATTGTGAAGGATGTTTTTATACCTTTCAAAATAAGGAAAGTGCCAAACTCAAGATTTGGGTTTGTAAGAATCGATTACCATGTAGCAGCAGACATTGCTATCCAAAAAGCGATTGGTTTGTTGGTGGATGACAGGGCGCTATAAGTCAAAAGTGCAACTTATGACAGGAGCAACAGAGATAAATAGAGCATGAGAAGACCACAGATCATCAAAAGATTCTTTGAAACAAGTAGAATCAGGAGTAAAAATCCTTCGCCAAAGTATGAAAAGGGGACACACCCACTGTAGCTGGGAAAGCAAGCATGACCATAAAAGTTGATGAAGTTGGTCATGGATGGCTCCATGAAAGTGCAATAATCAGACTTAATACTAAATATTCCACTCATGACATTGAAAAAGCTCTGAAGGAGAATGGGCTGGATCAGGTAGTAGTCAGAAAAAGGGAGAGGATGTGATGTAGTATTAAGTTTCAAATCTCAAGAGGAGCTGAAATCAAATATCTATAATATCAAAGAATGATTCAAGGAATGGAGTTAGTTTGCGGTGGAATGGAAGCCAGGTTTCCATCTTGAACAAGAGAGATGTCTGTGGTTGAGGTGTTATGGCATACCCTTAAATCTTTGGAATAGGAGCACATTCAACAATATTGGAAGCATTTGGGGTATTGTCCTCAACTTGGATGGAGATATTTGTCAACCAAAGTCTTTCTCCCGTGCCAAAATCAGAGTGGTTACATCATGTATGGAGTTTATTAACAAAACTATAATTTTAGAGTGTGAGGGTAAATTTCATCCCATGCTTGTGTGTGAAGATTATATAGCAGACTTTAGTAGCATGAAGCAAAATGGCATGGAAGATTGCAACTGAAATCTGTTGTAGTGAAGAGGAAGGAATTTTCCCGGAGGAGAGTTGCAAGGAGAAGGAAGATGATGATGAGGTGGCAACAGGGTGTGACAAGCTTGATTCTAAACTGTTATGAACCAATGAAGTAGAACCGAGAAAGGAGCCTACACACTGTCACATTAGAGAGAAGGCAAACACAGTAGTCAAGACAAAGTGGGGTGGAGGATATGCAATAGAGATGAGGGAGCGTGTGTAGAGGTAATGATGGTGGAGAAGAGAGTGCATAAACCTAAAAGTAATGATGACAATCAAAGGTGTGTTGAGCAAGTCCTTACACCTTGTTTTATCATAAGCTTTAGTGGATCTAGAGATGGTCTTCAGCCTGGCATTAATCTTGAAGTGGATTTGGCCCAATCAATATGCAACAACTTAGCTAGTGGTCCTTTCTTCAGGCCCAATGAGCGTAGTGATATCAGGCCTGGTAGCAATGGGAGTTTGGCTCTATGTCACCCTTATAAGGCCTCTTCTAGGCCACTATTCAATGAAGGTCCAAATGGGAAGGGCATTTTGAGTCAAAATAATTCAGGCCAAGTTAGGCCACTTGCTGCTATCTCAAAACCCCTGTGGAATGAGAAGAAAAATGGGGACAAAAAGGTTCAGCTTGAGGGGTTTACTAGCTTTACTAGACTCTTTGGACACAAAGTTGTCAGCAAGAGCACCTCCAAATCTGTCATCTACAGACTAGTAGCAGCTACTATTTCACATTCAGATTTGTCTGAGGCTGATACAAGTCTGAACAATTACCTCCTTCAAGAAGCCACAACCACTATCCAATTGGGGAAAAATCTTGGTATCAACTACATGGGGCAAGAAGATATTGTGTTGAACAAGATTATTGATCTAGAGCTAAATGACAAAGAAAGAATCAAAAAGGAGGGGAAAGCAAAACAGTAAGTTGTTGAAGATGGGAGACTTTGAGTGTTTCATTTGTTTCTCCATGAAGCTATTATCTTGGAATATTAGTGGGTTAGGAAAACCTGAGAAGAAAGGTAGAATCAAGAAGTTATCAAAGGATAAACATATTGATGTTGCTTTTCTTCAAGAAACCAAGAAAGCAATGGTTTCTGATAATGTTGTTACAGGGCTTTAGAGGAGTAGAAAAAAAGAGTATTTGTCTGTGGATCCTGAAGGAACTGTTAGGGGGCTATTATGCATTTGGGACCCAAATGTATTCTAGCATTCTGGTTGATGCTACAATATGAGGTACATTTTACTTTCAGGAACATTATATGACTCTTTTGATTGTGTATTGATCAACATATATGCTTCCAATGATGTTAGAATCAGATCCACTCTTTGGGATAATTTGTTATAGCTCAAGGTTTCATTCCTCAAGCCTTGGTGCATGGGTGGTGACTTTAATGAAATCAGGCACATGGGAAAGAGGGTCGGATGCTCTAGAAGGGGCAGGGGAATGAAACAACTTAATGAGTTTATTCAGAAATGTGAACTCAATGATCTACCTCTTTTTGGAAGAAAATACACATGGTGTAATGCCCAAGAAACAAAGAAATTGAGTATAATTGATAGAGTTTTGTTCAGTCCTGAATGGTTGATTAATTTCAAATTGAATCTTTAGAGGCTGCCCAGATCAGTTTCAAACCACTACCCTTTGTTGATGATGGAGGATGAAAGAGATTGGGGCCCCAGACCTTTCAGGTTTATCAATGCTTGGACTATGCACCCCAACTTCACTCAACTTTTTGTTAACTCCTGGAACAACACTACTGTAGCTAGCGGAGCTGGGTTCATACTTTTATAAAAACTAAAGCATCTAAAGTTAGAACTAGAAAAGTGGAATATTGAGGTGTTTGGAAATGTCACAACAAAACTCAAGACTTCAAAAGAAGAGTTGTATGCAATAGACATCATTGTAGATGATAGAGCATTGCTTGACTTAGAAAAGGAAAGAAGAAGAGTAGTCAGATGTGAAGTGTGGAAGCTCTATAGAATGGTGGAGTGGTTATGGCTCCAAAATTCCAGATTGAATTGGACTCTGAATGGGGACAAAAACACTAGGTTTTTCCATGTTTTTGCTAGCACTAGACAGAGTAAAAACATGATCAACTCTGTTACAGCCAATGCTGTATCTTATAAGGAACCTAGCAGGGTGAAGCATGAGGTGCTTTTGCACTTTAAGAGTCAATTCATTGAAAATTGGGCACAACGGCCTATCTTGGGAGGGGAGTTCAAATCTATTGAGGCAAGCTTTGTTTCTTATCATTTTGTACCAGATTTCAGTGAATTTGAGGTATTGGCAGCAATTAGGTTTAACCTTCTGTGCTACCAGAAATATTGGAAGGCCATGAAGCTAGAGATCATCTAATTTTTTAAAGATTTTCACACTCATAGCAAGCTCACTTATGGCATTAATAGTACGTTCATTACTCTCATCCCTAATATGGAAAATTCCATTGGCCTAACTGGCTATAGACCCGTCAGTCTTGTGGGCTCCCTGTACAAAATTTTGGCAAAAGTTTTATCAAGTAGATTGAAGCTAGTGATACTCTCAATTATTGGTGAAACTCAGACTGCTTTTCTAGGAAGGAGAAATATCCTGGATGGGGTGTTCAGTGCTACTGAAATGGTGGATGGATGGAAGAAGACCAAGAAGAAAGCACTAATTTTAAAGTTAGATTTTGAGAAAGCTTTTGATTCTGTAAATTAGGTATTGTTATTCTCTATGATGTCCAGCTTTGGTTTTGGGCCTCAATGGATTTCCTGGATAAAAGTCTGTGTCTCTACAGCTAGAATCTCTATTCTTGTGAATGGATCACCAACTAAGGAGTTCTCACCCCAAAGAGGCCTTAGGCAGGGTGATCCACTCTCACCATTCCTCTTCAATATAGTAGCTGAAGGGCTCAACATTCTTTTGAACAGAGCATTTAATCCTGGCATTCTTAAAGGAGTGAAAGTTGGGGTAAATGAGGTGCTTTTATCACATCTCCAATTTTCTAATAACTCAATTTTCTTTTTTGAAGCAGATTGGGACCCGTTGGTACTTGTTAAGAGAGTTCTTAGATGTTTTGAAGTTCTCTATGGACTTAGAATCAACTATCACAAAAGTGTTGGGTGCGGGGTTGGTGTGGTTGATGAGTTACTGATCTCTTTTGCAAATTTACTCAATTGTAAGGTCCATAGCCTCCCTTTGAAATTTATAGGGCTGCCTCTAGGAGGTAATCTAGGTAGAAAATCAACTTGGAAACTTGTTCTTGACAAAATCAGATATAGGTTTGCAGAGAGGAAGAGAAAATTGTTATCCTTTGCAGGTAGACTAACCTTGATCAAGTCTGCTTTATCCAGTTTACCTATGTATTACCTCTCTTTATTAAGATGCTTGAAGGTGTGGCTAGATAATTTGAGAAGATTGAGGCTATGTTTTTGTGGGGTGGCAATGATCTAAAAAGGAAAGTTCATCTGGTGAAATGGGTAGAGGTAACAAAGAGTGTCGACCAAGGGGGTCTAGACATCAGAAGGATCAGAGATGTGAATCCATGTTTGCTACTCAATTGGTGGTGGAAATTTGGCAATCAAATCAATACATTCTAAGGGAGAGCTATTTGCAATAAGTACAAAATTGAAGGAAATTGTTGGCATCCTCTAGTGAGGTCCCATTATAAGCATTCTAGAGTGTGGAATGACATTATCTCCATTGGGGCTTATAGCATGATTATCTTTAATTTTTATTTGGATAACTATCTAATTAAAGTGGGAGGTGGGAATAGAATTAGATTTTTGCGTGACAAGTGGTGTGGAGGCTTCTATTTCAAGCCAGAATTCCCTTTTCTTTAAAATCTTTCTACTAACAAGGAAGGTTCTCTTCATCATTCCTTCCACAGAAAATCAAGCTCAGATGTTTCGAATTTTCCCTATAGAAGAGTGTTATATGCTTGGGAATTGGTTGAAGAAACTAGATTGATTACTATCTTATCCTCAGCACCTCCTCTGAGTCATGACAGTGTGGACCGTCAACTTTGGGCTAGTACATCTGCAGGCTCTGGTTCTTTCTCTGTGTCTACCCTTTACTGATTCAGTAGATCTCTTCTTGGCTGTTATCTTAAAATCAGCAATTTTGTTTAGAATAATGCATTACCCCTCAAAGGTCTCTTTTTTGGTTGGCTGGCCTAGAAAAACAAAATCAAATCTGCAGAGTTTTTGCATAGAATTGGCATATTAGACAGCAGTGTTTCCTCCCTTTGCCCTTTTTGTAGCTCTGATGTTGTATTTGATGTACATGTCTTGCTTCATTGCCTTTTCTCCTAGTTTATTTGGTCTTTTGTCATTCATGATTGGGGTTTTCATTGGTATATTCAAGAATCAGTGGAAGGTCTTTTCAACTAGTGGTTGGGTGGAAAATTCAAGAGCCTTGAAAGGAAAATCTAGAAAGCTATCCCCCTAGTTGTTCTTTGGTCTCTTTGGAAACATAGGAATAAGCGTGTCTTCACTAAGGCCCAACCCAATTCCTCTGGTCTCTGTGAGCTCATCAAAATCAGAATAGCTTTGGCTCAAAACGTCTATAAAGGATTTCCCCTTCTCAATTGATGATTTTGTGTTCAAGTGGAGTCAAATCAGAAGTTGTTCTTAACTCTGTTGCAGGGCTACTAGTTTCTTTCTTTTCCTTTACTTCTCCTCTACTCTTTGTTTTATTTTCTTCTTTCTTTGTGACGTAGCGGAATACATGGGGACTAGATATCGCTCTAGTAGACGAAAGGAGGCTCTCGAACACACGAGAAAAATAGAACCTTGAATCCACAAAGAAAAGAAAATATCTTAATATTATTGATTGAATGAATAAAAGTTGTATAAAAGTTGTCTTTTCCATGAGGCTTACATAACTATTTATAATAAACTAAACCTAATACTTGTAGGAAAAGTAATTCTAAAATAAACTAGGAAACTTAAATCAACACAAATTAAGAAACCTAAGAGAACTAGGAAACCTAAGAGACTAAAATTCCAAACTATTTAAAATCCTAGTCAAAACCTAATTCTAAATAATAAAATTGAGAAATATAAAAATTATAGAATTTTGTTCTACATCTTTTTTCTTGCCTTTTGTCGGTCCAATTATTCCAAGAAGTCTTCGGCTACTTGTTCTACATCAGTCCTTTCTTCTTGGAGAGAACTCGACCTCGAGTTCGATTTTGGATAGAGGGTTCTTCAGCATGATACTCATATAACTCAACTACATTAAAAGTCTTGGAAATCTTCATGTCGTCTGGTAGCTCAATCACATAAGCATTGTCATTGATTTTCTTCAATACCCTATATGGACCATACTTGCGAGGCTTTAATTTGTTTTATGTGCCAACTGGAAATCTGTCTTTGCACAAAAACACCATTACTGAATCTCCTTCCTTGAACAGTTTGGAGCACCGATGGTTGTCTACAGCAGCCTTATATTTGGTATTTGTTTCCTCCAGCGTCTGTCGTACTTCTTCTTGTATTGTTTGGGCTTGTTTGGCCATGGTTTCGGTGGCAGTACTCACTTCTGGACCCCGAGGCAAACGGAGCAAATCAACTGCATGTTTTGGAGGTGTGACATACACCAGAGAGAATGGTGACTTTCATGTGGCACTGTGAACTGTGCTATTATATGCAAATTCTGCTTGAGGCAAAGCAAGATCCCATTGCTTTGGTTTGTCTCCACAAATGCTGCAAACCAAATTGCCCAAAGTCCTATTAGTCACCTCTATTTGACCATCTGTTTGAGGATGCGCGGTTGAACTATGATTCAAGGCTGTGTTAAATATCTTCCACAAAGTCACCCAGAAGTGGCTAAGGAACTTGACATCACGATCTGAGGTAATGGAGTGAGGGACTCCATGCAAACGAACTACTTCTCGAAAGAATAATCGAGCCACATGAAAGGCGTCTGAAGTCTTTCGATAAGGAATAAAATGCGCCATCTTTGAAAACTTGTCAACCACTACGAACATAGAATCAACTCCATGTTGGGTACGAGGGAGTCCCAACACAAAGTCCATCGACAAGTCTTTCCATAAGTTGTTAGGAATAGGTAGAGGCATATAGAGGCCAGTATTCTGAGACTGCCCTTTGGATACTTGACAAATGTAGCACTTCCTCACAAAATTGCCAACATCTCGCTTCAACTGAGGCCAAAAATATCGTTCTTCCATACTTGCGAGAGTCTTGTCCCTGCCCAAATGTCCACTTAGGCCACTACCATGGAGATCTCGAATTAGTTTCTCTCGCAAAGAGCTACAGGGAATGCATAAGCGATTTCCTCGAAATAGATAGACATCAGTGATGTGGAAATCAGTTACTGGTTGTCTTTGAATACACTTTGCCTATATCTCCTTGAAGTCATCATCATCAGGATAAAGTTCTTTCAGGAACTCAAAACCCACAATCTCATGTGTCAACGTGACTAATAAACTAGCCCGTCGACTCAAGGCATCCGCGACTCGATTCAAAACCCCTGATTTGTGGCGAATAGTAAAAGGAAATTTTTGAAGGAAAGTAGACCATTTTACATGCATGTTATCTAGGTGCTTCTGGCTGTTCATAAACTTTAAGGCTTGATGATCAGTATACAACACAAACTCTCTCTGTATCAGGTAATGTTTCCAATGCTTCACAGCTCGAACCACTGCATAAAATTCTTGGTCGTAAGTGCTCCACTTTTGCCGAGCTTCACTTAATTTTTCACTGAAAAAGGCCACTGGTTTATGTTCTTGAGATAGGACAGCCCAAATGCCCATAGCACTGGCATCACACTCTACCTCAAAAATCTTCTCAAAACTGGGCAAAGCTAGCACTGGTGCAGTGCACAACTTCTCTTTGATCAGCAAGAAGCTCTCTTCTGCATTATCATCCCACAGGAATTTTCCTTTCTTCATGCACTTTGTTATTAGTGCCACAATAGTGCTGAAACTTCGAATGAAACGCCTATAAAACGTAGCCAACCCATGGAAACTCCAAACATTACTAACAGTCTTGGGTGTTGGCCACTCTTGGATGGCTCGAACCTTCTCTTGATCCACATGAATGCCATTTGAACTAACCACATAACCCAAGAACAGCAAACTACTTGTAAGGAAACTGCACTTCATAAGGTTAATGTACAACTTGCTTACCTCCAGTGCTGTCAACACCTCTCGTAAATAGGCCATGTGGTCCTCCTCTGATTTACTGTAGATTAATATGTCATCAAAATAAACCACGACAAATTTCCCAGTGAAAGGTCGTAATACTTGATGTATCACTCGTATGAAAGTGCTAGGAGCATTAGAAAGGCCGAATGGCATAACCAACCATTCATACAAACCATCTTTAGTCATGAATGCTGTTTTCCATTCATCCCCAGGACGGATTTGAATTTGATGGTACCCACTTCGCAGATCGATCTTTGAAAACCACTTTGATCCTTCCAGCATGTCCAACATATCATCTAGTCTGGGAATGAGAAATCTATAATTGATGGTAATCTTGTTGATGGCTCGGCTGTCTACACACATTCGCCAACTTCCATCTTTCTTTGGTGTTAATAATGCCGGAACAGCACATGGACTTAGGCTTTCCCGAATAAGTCCCTTTCACAGCAATTCTTCGATTTTCTCTGTAGGATCTCACTCTCTTTTGAACTCATTCTATAGTGTGGTAGGTTTGGCAGACTTGCTCCTGGTATGAAATCAATCTGATGTTGAATGTCCCTCATGGGTGGAAGTTCATCTGGGAACTCGTCAGCAGTAAGCTCTTGGAATTCCTCCAACAATGGTTGAATTTTCTGAGGGATTGGTGTGACTATGTTCTCTTTGGCCACAGGTACCATTGTTTTCACAACCATAGCATATAACTCTTGTGAAGTTTTCGTATCTGCCACAAACTCGGCCTCTAAATTGGTTATAGTGAGGAAAGACTTCGCTTCGACTTTCGGAGGCACTGTGTGTTGCTTTAAAGAACTCATAGCAATTTTATGAGACCCCCAATTGAACACATAAGTGTTGTCTCTCCCTCTAAATGTAATATCCACATCAAATTGCCAAGGTCTTTCAAGTAATACATGACTAGCATCCATATCAACCACATCACATAATACATCGGATTTATAATGTTTGCCAATAGAAATAGGTACCTTTCATACTTCGGTTATCTTAACAGGAGATCCTTTTTTGATCCAGCCAATACTGCAGGGAGAGGGGTGTGGCTCAGGAGACAAGTTCAGGTGCATTACCAATCGTTTAGCCACAAAATTTTCACAACTTCCACTGTCCACAATAAGGTCACACACCTTTTGATTTATGGTACAACAAGAGCGAACAATACTGTGACGTTGACTGAGGTCCTCAGTTTTTTGTGTAAATAGAACCCTTTGAACTGCACAGTTGACTCATTCTCCTTCTTCTCTGGCGAGTTCAGAACCTTCATACTGATCACCCTCATATTCTGCATCTCCATTATCTCCAATTTCATCTTCTTCTTCAACTAAATTAGCAGTCCTTTCTGGGCAGACATTAGAGCGATGGCCAGGCGTACCACATCTATAACACTTATCCGTTGTTGGTTTGGCATAAGGACTTGTGTTTTGAGATGCCTCTCTACTACTTCATCCAGTCATCTGGTTTCCTCCTCCACCAGCGGTACCCCTCTGCTGATTTACTGGAACTGTTGGTCGGGCAGCCGCTTTTCCTTTTTCTCTAGTGGGAAACGATGAATCAGGAAGGTTACGACGATATCCAGAATAGGTTGTCTTGCGCTCCATTAGCTCGGCTTTGAGAGCCATATTATGTGCTTCATCCACAGTCTACACTACTGATAGCCCCATCTTCTCTCGAATGGTTAATTTTAACCCATTGAGATACCGGGCTACACGCTGTCCTTCAGTCTCATTCAGATTATTGCGATCTAAAAGTCGACAAAATTCAGGTGTATAATCAAATACAGATCGGCTTCCTTGGTTACAATTTTGGTACAACTGAAACAAGTGTTGATCATAATCTGGTGGTAGAAATCTATCTTGGAGGAGTTGTTTCATCCGACGCCAAGTCCGTACAGATTCTTTTCCTTGTTGATGCCTATTTTTCTGCAATTGATCCCACCATACCGCAGCACCTCCTTTTTGTACGCCACCAATTTCACCATCTTTGATTCTGGAACATCCATCATCCCAAAAAATCGCTCCACCTCTGAAAACCAGTCAAGAAAATCCTCAATATGTAGATTTCCATTGAACTGGGAAAGATCTATCTTCATTCGGTACTCATCGAACCCTTCTTGTTGTTGCCTTCGGGGTTGATAGCTGGCTGGAAATGGTTCAAACTCTGGTTCAGACTCCTCCTCACTATCAGATGGACAGTGAAGGGGACGTCTAGAAGCATTCTGAATAGGTTCACTTCGGGCAAATCCTTCGGTGCGCGCTCTGTTCTGGTTAACAGGTTGGCCTTGGGCAACTCCCTCAGCACGGACCCTATCAACCACTGGTGGCCTGTTGTTGGCATTGAGATTCAGGCCAATAAGCAGATCACGGATTTCGTTCAACTGCTCTTGCTGTTTCTCATAGGCTAGCCACAAGGCCTCGACCCCACGATCACCGCTAGTAGGGTTTGCATGATCTACTCTGTCTTGTGCCATTGAGCCAGGTGAATCCTTGCTCTGATACCACTTGACGCAGCGGAATGCACGGGGACTAAATATCGTTCTAGTAGACAAAAGGGGGCTCTCAAATCCACGAGAAAAATAGAACCTTGAATCCACAAGTAAAAAAAAAAATATCTTAATATTATTGATTGAATGAATAAAAGTTGTATAAAAGTTGTCTTTGCCATGAGGCTTACATAGCTATTTATAATAAACTAAACCTAATACTTGTAGGAAAAGTAATTCTAAAATAAATTAGGAAACTTAAATCAACACAAATTAAGAAACCTAAGAGAACTAGGAAACCTAAGAGACTAAAAATTCTAAACTATTTAAAATCCTAGTCAAAACCTAATTCTAAATAATAAAATTAAGAAATATAAAAATTATAGAATTTTGTTCTACATCTTTTTTCTTGCCTTTTGTCGGTCCAATTGTTCCAAGAAGTTTTCGGCTACTTGTTCTACATCACTTTGGTTGGTTCCTTACCAACCTGGGGATGTGCTTGAGCCACTCTCTGTGGTTCCAACTCTATTGGAATTAGATTGAGAGCTTTGTTGCTCTCTTCTCCCCTCTTTATTGATTGTTTCTTTTGTTCTTCGTTGTTATAATCAATAAAGTTTTCTTTGCCGATCAAAAAAAAAAAAAAAAAAAAAAACAAAGAAATTTCTCATGTCCAAGGGCAAGAGCTCACAGAGAAAACATTATTGTCTTAATAAACTTTAAAATTTTCTAGGGTAAAATGGTATTCACAAGGTACCATAGAGCATTTCATGGTAAAATTAAACTACTAAATATGCTTTCTAGGTCACATTTAATTATTGCTGGTCAAATAATCCATAATAAACAGCAGAAAATTGTATTTGTGGCCACTGGATAACCAAACTGCTACTCTTTTAGGCTCCTGCGAATTCAGTTTCCACGTGGAACATAATCTTGAGAGTTCAAGCTGGATCTAGATCAAAGGAAATGATAAACTTAATATTCTCGAGCATCCCAACCATTGTCAACATGAGAGTCAAAGCTGGACTGTTGTTAAGTATGTTGTCATCTACACTATCCAAGCCTTAACAACAGTTCAACCACTGCTTTTGGAAAGATCCATTAGGGAATATAAATATTTTATATATGATCTAGATTAATTCCAAGAACGTACAACATTAGAAAATTCTAATAGAAACAAAATGAGGTCTAAAAGATGTTTTCCTAAAAGCACTGGAAATCTGCGGCACTAGCAGTCTTTGTGTGATTGTATGCATACAGATGTGCAGCTTAATGAGTTCAAAATCTATGCATCACAACAAACAAAGAAGATAATTAAAACATCAATTGAAGCCTGAACAATTGAATTTTATAACAATTCATGGACCATTAATGTGACCATTGACATACAATCTTAATAGCATCAGAGAACTATTGGATTTTTTTTTTTTAGTTGTTAGATTTGCACCTGAGAGTTAATATCCCCACTCTTACGAAGCACTAAGTGCGTGTCTCCTAATTCAACTCCTTAAGGGGAGTTGAACCCATGACAAAAACTTGAACAAATTATTGTGTTCTTCATAGATACATGCATATATGTATGTATAGATGAGAGAGATTGAAAATCACCAAATTGCTATGATGTCTGCCAGAAACCAAATCAATTTCCTCAAAATTGTATATATCAGCGCAAAAAAAAAAGAAAAAAGAAAAAAGATTTCACGCGTTTTTCCATTTTGAACCCCATATTTCTATATTGATAAATTAAACTCGGAAATGCCATTCGTATTTCAATGTGCCCCTTCTGTTCATTTTTGTCTGTTTAAGGTAACGGAGAATCGTTTTGAAATTTAAAGTGAAAAATGCGTGAAACCTTGAGATTTTTTTTTTGTAATTAACCCTATATTTAAATTTCTTTTTTGGGTCTATGTATATAACATACATATCTATGTAAATGTGTGCTTGTATATATTGTGATTTTTTTATTTTTTATTTTTTTTTTGTAATTTTTTACTCTTCCAATGATAAAATTTTGATTTCGTCCCTAATTTTGATGATTATGTAAGAAGGTCTACCTGAAATGTAATTAACTTTTTTTTTTATTATTATTTTTTAAAGTCTGGGCGAGAGTGTTTGGTGCAATATTTGTTTACAGCTTATGAGGTAAAAATAACTTAAATAAGTTTTTTAAAAAAGTTTTTTGGTATTGTTCAGTGCAACTTATCTAACTTGTTTATAGTTTTTTATTTTGAGAGTTTGTGGAAAATTATTTGGTTCAACTTTGATTTTATTAGCTAAAAATAACTTAAATAAGTTGAAGAAAAATAGATTTTTGGAATCTGGGCAAAAGATACTTTTGCCTTCTGCTTTTAGATTATTAGCTTTTAACTTACAATAAATTATACCAAACACACTATTTGAAAGCGGGAATCGGTACTTTTGACTTATAATTTCTAATTATCAATTTTTAACTAACAATAAATTACACCAAATAACCCTTTTTTTTTAAAAATAAAAAGTAACAAGAGAGTAGGGTTGATACATGAATCACTTGAAGAAATCTCTCATTGCTTGGCTCTTAAATTCATGAACCTCGTGTTATTATTAAATTCATGTCATTGTTAAAAAAAATTATAAAAAAAATATGAGTTATTTTAAACTTATTTTTTGAATATTTGTTCTCAAAACACCAATTGAAACTCGAAGTTGTGTCCTCAAAAAACGACTTTAAAAATTTCCTCAGGCTTAGAGTACTATTTTGAGAGGGGATTTGATAATTGTTCTTTTCATTCTTTTTTTTTTTGTTAACTTTTTTTTCTTTCTAGTGATTTTATTTTTTTTAAAAAGGTTAATTACAAAATGAACCTCAAAGATTTCACGCGTTTTTCACTTTAAACTTGATTGTTTTTCACTTTAAATCCCAAAATGATTCTCCGTTACCTTACACAGATGGAGATGGACGGAGGGAGCACATTGAAACACAGATGGAACTCTAGGGTTTAATTTGTCGAAATTGAAACACTGGGATTTAAAGTGAAAGACGTGCGAAACCATGGGATTTTTTAATTTTTTTTTTTGTAATTAACCCAATAATAAATGATAGAAGATCTCAGAATATGTATATATATCAATGTGTGTATCTGTGTGTGTGAAGCTCAGAAAAAAATTATAGACAATCTCATAAAATTGTGTGTGAAGATGAAGATCTGGGCAGCCATGAAAATCAGTGATTTACCTTCAAATTGAAGCCAAAGAACTCAGATTTGCGTTGGAGCCATGAAAATGAGATCAATCATGGCAAGTTAGGGCAAGAGGAGTCTTAGATAAAGATCAATTGATCATGAAAATGAGATCGATGGAAGCTGAAGAGCTCAGATATCCATTGGAAACCTAGAAAGAGAGAGTGAATTTGGCAAATTAGGGCTGAAGAGATAGAGAGAGACTAACTTTTTGTACGCGTGTGTTCTATTTCAGAATTTTGTTGCCTCGACTTTTTAGTTGTGAAAGTGTAAAAATATTTTGTACCCAAATGTTTTTAATTGGTAATGGCAAAATTTTTTGATCTCTGTTAGGTTTTTGTAATTGGCAATCCAAAACTTCTTATAGTTATAATTTTATTTGCTCTTTTGTTTCAATGAGAATGTGAGTGTTTAAATGCGAATCCAACCCAAATTATGCATGTGTAAAGGAGTTTGTGCTGAGATTTCGTGTCTTGAGTATTTCTTATTTTTCACTTTGCTGACTATGTACAAGTGAAGCTTCCAGTATTTCAGCCTAGATTCATAACTTTTGGAAAACTTATTTTATCGCTCAAGCAATGGATGTTCTGCTTCAGGGGTTGGCCTATATGTGTGCACCGCCTTTTTGTCACACTGTTCGAATGGTAAAGTGTGTGCTCGAGCGGTCTTCGCAACTCTGTTCAGTATAAAGTACGCCGTTTGTTATTCTTAGGGTTAAACCCGTCCAAATTCTCAAAGAGGAGAACTACCAAGGTTTTTTATATTGGAGCCACTACAACAAAAAAAGGTTTTTATGGC
This sequence comes from Camellia sinensis, assembly GCF_055761805.1. Classification (NCBI taxonomy): domain Eukaryota; kingdom Viridiplantae; phylum Streptophyta; class Magnoliopsida; order Ericales; family Theaceae; genus Camellia; species Camellia sinensis. Next base: position 97,454,780 of record NC_138971.1, on the reverse strand, counting down.
GCCATATGCACGCCATAGATACGATTCTACGACGCACAAGGTAACGTCATATTATGACCAATTATGGAAAGTCATTCACTTTCAACGGCATGTCGTAGTATACCAATAAAAAACCCTTTAACAGTGGATCTTGTGAGTTGTGTTTGATTTTTTTTATAACTATTTTTGCATGCCGTTGAAAACCCTTTAACAACGCATCTTGTGTGTCATGTTTGATTTTTCTACAACTACTTTTGCACGCCGTTAATTCTTGGGACAAATCACAACTCTCTTTGCTCGTTGAAAAATATGCAATACGACTTATTATGCCTGTCGTAGAATATGCAGTTTTTTTTTTTTTTTTTAAATTGAGCAAGTTCTATTTGACCAATCTGTACCACCTAACAAACGTTACAAACGAGCCTCACAAAACATCTATCAACCACCAAAATATTGTTTAAAGCATAAAAAAAGAAACTATATCCGTAAATTATAAACATTCAACAATTGTCTATACATTCCAAACATTCAAAAACTATATCCTTAAGTTCTAAACTATCCAAAAAGTTGGATTTGATAAAAATCTAGAATATTTTTTGGTCTCCTAGACTTTTCTATAGCCAAATACATAACAAGACGGGTTTGACTTATGAAGACCAACCTAACCAAATCTCTTCTAGTTTTCAAAACAACAATATAAAGCAAACCCACTTCTCTGATTAAACCCACTTCTCTCTCTAACTTTTAAACCCACAAAGCAAACCCATTCACATTAAACTCACTTTTCAATGTCCCTAATCAAATAAGGTGAAAAGATTAAACCCAAGTGGCCTTCTCAACCCTGTGGTGTCACCACAACACATTTACCAAAGGAATCATCTTGCCTCGCAAGACTTAGTCTCGAGTATTTAAAACTCTAACCAATCTCTTCTCATACGGGGCATCCTCGTCTACGTCTAACTCTGTCCAATCCAACACGTGTGATAGATCCGGCTCATACTTCTGGAGCATACAAATATGAAACACGTCATGAACCCTAAAAAGCTATAGCAGCAAGGCCAAACAATAAACTACCTCCTCAATCCGCTCTATGATCTCAAAAGGCCCAATAAATCGATGAGACAACTTTTCGCTCATTTCAAATCTCATCAAGCCCCGTCTAGGTGAAATCTTCAAGAAAACATGATTTCCCACCTCAAAGGATAACGCTCTTCTCCTATGGTCATGACTCTGGTTCGTAACCAAACTCTTACGGATAAGTGCAACTTTCTCCGTCGTTTCCTGGACCAACTCTGGATCTATCATAGGTGCATCACCCACCTTGGCCCAACACACGGGAGATCTACACGGTTGGCCACACAAGGTCTCAAATGGTGCCATGCCAATACTCGACTAGAAGCTATTGTTGTAGGCAAACTCCACTAAGGGTAAGTGTCTCTCCCACGACCCCTTAAAGTTAAGAACACAACCTTGAAGCATATCCTCAAGGATCTGAATAGCACGCTCTGACTGCCCATTTGTCTAAGGATGATAGGTGGTACTAAAAGTCAACCTAGTACCCAAGGCATTCTGCAGGCTTTGTCACAACCAAGCCGTAAAACGCGGATCTCTATCTGAAATAATTGTCACAGGGTCTCCATGAAGTCGACCTACATCCCTAATGTAAAGGTCGGCTAGATAATCTACTGAGTCAGTCGTGTGCATAGGTACAAAGTGCGCTGAGTTGGTCAATCGGTCAACCACCACCTAAATGGCATCATTACCCCGTTGACTCCTCAGAAGACCCATAGCAAAATCCATCGTGACATGCTCACTTCCACTTGGCCATAGGCAAGGATTACAATAAACCCGATGGCCTCTGATGCTCGGCCTTCTTTTGTTGACAAGTAAGGCACCTCAACAAAAACACGATTACATCTTTCTTCATCTCCTTTTATCAAAACTAGCGACTAAGGCGTGATACATCTTTGTGCCTCCCAGGTGCACCGCAAGGCGTAAATGGTGAAACTTTCGGAGTACCTCCTCTCGATAAGACTCCAACATGAAAAGATGGTCAAGATATCTAACACTCGAGTTAGAATACATGTTCAAGCCCTTCTCGACCTTCCTACTAGATATCTTCTCCCGGAGGGTTTCTACCTCAAGATCACCCCTCTATGCATCTATAACTCAGCTCACAAGTGTAGGTTGTGCGACTATAGTAAACAAAGCTGCCGAATTAACGGACTCGCCAAGATGAAAGTTGAACTCACCAATAGCACCCAACATCTCCCATTCTTGGATGGCAAGACTCGCTACACTGCTAAAAGATTTCCTACTCAAGGCATCAACCATTACGTTGGCCTTTCCCGGATGATAGTGCAATTCAAAATCATATTCCTCCATAAACTCCATCCACATCTTTTGCATCAAATTCAGATCTTTTTGTGAAAATAGATATTTCAAACTCTTGTGATCAAAAAACACCTCAAACTTCTCACCATAAAGGTAATGCCTCCAAATTTTCAAAGAAAATATCACGACTGTTAGTTCTAAGTCATGAGCAGGATAGTTTCTCTCGTGTGTTTTCAACTAATGTGAGGCATAGGCTACTACCTTCCCCTCTTGCATCAAAACACAACCCAAACCTTCCTGTGAAGCATCATAATACACTAAATAGTCCAAACCCCTCTCCGGAATAATCAACATTGGAGCAGTGGTAAGTCTAACCATAAGCTCTTGAAAGGACTTGTCACAAGTCTCACTCCACACAAACTTAACTCCCTTCCTTGTAAGCCTAGTTAGTGGTGAGGCTAATCTAGAGAAATCCTTCACAAATCGACGGTAATACCTGGCCAACCCCAAGAAACTATGAATCTCAAAGGCATTCTTAGGTTGTTCTCTATCCTATACTACTTCTATCTTAGATGAGTCTACAGTCACTCCTTCCCCAGATACCACATGGCCTGAGAACTTCACCTCATTCAGCCAGAACTCGCACTTCCAGAACTTAGCATACAACTTGTGTGGGTCTAAGTAATTCAAGTACAATTCGCAAGTGTCCCTCGTGCTCCTCCTCAAATGGTGAGTAAATCAAGATACCGTCAACAAAGAAGACTACAAAGCGACCGAAGAACTCACAGAAGATCCGATTCATCAAATCCATAAACATGGTCAGTGCATTGGTTAACCCAAAAGGCATCACTAAGAACTTGCGATGGTCATACCGCATACGGAATGCCATCTTCTGGATATCCCCCTCCTTCATCCTCAATTGGTGATAACCCGACCTCAGGCCTATCTTAGAAAAGCAACAAGACCCTTTCAACTGATCAAATAAATCATCTATGCGAGGCATTGGGTACTTGTTCTTAACAATTACCCGGTTCAACTTTCGATAATCGATACAACGTCGCAATGCACTATCTTTCTTCTTGGCAAAGAGAGTCGGTGCTCCCCAAGGCAAAGTACTAGGGTGAATAAAATCCTTGTCTAACAATTTCTAGAGTTGAATCTTTAACTCACTCAACTCGACGAGTGCAAATTTATATGGTGCCATAGAAATCAGTGTCGTGTCTGGCACTAAGTCAATAGAGAACTCAATTTCACGGTGAGGTGGTAAATTAGTGAGATCCTCAGGAAAAACATCCGGGTATTCACAAACTACCCTTGGCAAATCAACTCGGACTTCATCACACTCACTACCCAAGAAGGTTGCGAGAAGACAACTAAGCTCACTTCAACCTCGCGGATCACATACTGGCAATGAAGCTCTATCGACTATGTTCTGCATAAAATAAAAACAATCACCACTCAAGGTACATACAGGAACCCTCTGACGGTAACAATCTATGACAGCCGGATACGATAACAATCAGTCCATACCCAATATAGCGTCAAAACTTGACATGTTAATCAACACAAACACAAAAGGAAGTCGGCGACCAGCAACCTCTATCTCACAACCTCGACACCCTTGTTCTAATACAATATCACTACCAATAGGTGACTCTACACTAACGGGAGATGCTAGTCGAGCCAATTCTAATCCTAATGCTGATGCAAATGCAAACGAGGTGAATGAATGGGATGCACCCATATCAATTAATACATTGGCAATAGAATTACACAACAAGAAGTTACCTCTCACTATCGAAGGCACTAGCACTAAGTCTGGCATGGTAACATCATACATATGCCCTATAGGTCTCAACTCTACCTGCTTACCACTCGGAGCGTAAGTCTGATGCTCGGATTAGGCCGAAGAGGCCCTCTGATTGGCCCTCAAGGTTTGTGTTGACTGTGCAGGCTGGTGTTTTTATGTCTGCCTCGAACTAGACGCACCAGGTGTGCCACCAGACTGAGGGCAAAACCTTCTCATATGCCTTGACTACACACACTGATAACAGGTAGGCGGCTGCCCTCTCCCTTGACTTTGGCTCTAAGAACGTGTCGTAGGTAGTGCAGACTGTTGCTCTCCTCCTTTTTGCGGGCAAGCTAGAGACTTGTAACCCAACTAGACACACTTAAAACAAGAGAAGCCTCCCTGATTACCTCTCTCTAAACCCGAACTCGGCATAGGAAAGGTGGATATAGACTATGTAGCCTGGGACTATTGTTGGTGGAACCCAGCTACCTCTTACTATCCCAATTCTCCCCCTGAACCTCCTGACTCCTCCATACCTCTTCCACTTGAAATATGGTCTCTAGATGAGTCGCTACCTCCATAAGGCATCCATAATCCCTAATCATTGGCCCAACCACTTTGAAAAGAAGCCCAGTCCTCAATCTCTTCTCGAACTCGATACAACGGCGTTCTTCTGTCCTCACGAGTTCCGGTGCAATTCTAGAACGGCTTGTGAAAGGTACCTCAAACTTGGCTACTAGCAAGCTAAGCAACTTGAGCTTCGGAAACTGATCTCTCAACTTCTCCCTAGCAGTGGGAGGCAAGAACTTGTCCTGGAAAGCGTTGACAAAGGCCTCCCAAGTCACCCCAATGCGCCCATGCGCATACTTCCACCACTGACCCACATCTCCTTTCAGGTGGAAGGATACCAAGGTCACCCTCAACCCATCGTCTTCGATGCTAAGCATCTCGAATGTCTTCACCATCTACTTTAACCACTCATCCGCCTTTAGTGGCTCTTTCGAATCACCTAAAAATTCATCCAGATTAAACTGAAAAAACTCCCTCTTCAAGAAAGGCAGCAACTTGGGCCTGAACTTGATTCTCAGTCCTGAGAATGTCCATGGATTCCCGTAAAGCTCCAACCATTTCACAGGGCAAAACGCCCATGGGCTGCTGACCAACTGGTTTGGCTACATTGGCCTGACCAACTCCTTCTTCCTGTGTCAGAATTTCTTCCCGTAATGGCACCACATGCCGTCTAGGGCTGCCACACCTACCACCACCACGTCCACTTCCTGACATCCTAATAAATGTAACACTGAAGATTAGCATATTCACAAATGTGCCGAAGCTAACTCACTTCCGTCCTAATGCGATGGACAATAGTAATTTACTCCACATAAGCATATAATCACATAAACACATACGAATATCCTTTCTAGATAATGATCGTCCCGCGATGTTGCTAGAGTTCTAGTTAGAAAAAGCAGTAATCAAGCGCTCTTCTAACAGGACTACTAGAAACTCGTAGAACCAATCAATATGTTAGAAATTAAATCACATACCCATATAATCACATGAGCATGTTATCACATAAGCATACCATACCTATAAATATCTCTATCAAGCGAGATAAACCTATTGTGGTTAGAATCGCTTCCCACGTACCTAAACTATTCAAACCTGGTACGTTCTTATACCAAGTTGTAACGTCCTGAAATAAATACAATAACCCGTCCAAAACAATAATAAATAGCAACGATAATAAAGTAAATATCTTCCATAAATCTTAGTTACTGGTACAAAAGGATAACATATGCAGGTATACATTCACAAGTCTAACATTGAATCTATAGCATAGGTTACAACAAGAGATAACATATGAAAGTAAACAGATAATAAATTCCCTAAAGGCTTACAACTTTCCAAGACGGTAATTGGTTGTAACAAAAGTGGATCTAAATCCAATATAGTTAAAGGCCCTTGGCCTGTATAAAACATATACAACATTTAACAAAAATGAAGTCCTTGCTCCAAGTCATCCCAAGCTATTGCCTTGGCGAAGACATGTCATCAACATCTGGAAATGTTTTCCTACATAGGGTGAGCCAAAGCCCAGTAGAAATACTCTAACACAGTATATGAATCTTAACAAGATATATGGTGAATGCATATGCGATGCTCGTGTCAAAACATTTTATATCTCCTTCCAAAACCATGCAATGCCAAATGAATATCATAGTTCATAAATCATTTCTTTTACAATAGAAAACAGAGCAGTGAATCACATTCTGAGAATTTCAAAACAAATACAATCTTTCACAGAAATTTCATTCGCGGGAAACCATTAATTGGCACCCATGTAAACGTAGGCTATACAAGCACTACTATTGCCATTTTACTGATATTTTGTCTACGGGATTGGCACCCATGTATACTCGCAATTTTTAAGACTTTCACCATGGATACTCAGGCCAACTTACTTAATGAGTCAACACATACTTCCCAGATTCACCCTTTTTCTCAAAACGAATAACATTTCCAATGTATAAGCGTGAGATGATGCTCAATGCAAATGAATTAGAAAGCAGTTTCAATTCTTCTAATTTTCATTCATTTTCTACAACAATCATAGTTATCCTCCACTGATAACCCAAAACAGATATTTCTAAACAAATAAACAATTTTCAATAAAGATAAACTTTCCAAATTTTCAAGATGTGAGTGGTAATACATGTCCAACTCCACCATCCTCATCAATATCAGCTCGATTCCACTTTTCCAACCTCAATTTCACAATTTATATACAATTAACATTTGAGACATTTAGGGAAAAATCTATTTTCTTCCAAAATCAAATCTCGAGTAACAAAATCAACCATTTCATCACTACTCAACTTTATTTTCAATACCACAACCATTTCCAATAATCAATTTGAAAACCCCTCTTTTAATCTTTAACCCAAAACCCTAGGTTTGTTTAAAAAATCTCCAAAATCACAATATTGTTTAGAAATATCAAATAACTAAGTTAAAACTCATAGAAAGTGCGAAGAATCCCTACCTCAAGCTTAGAAGATGATTGAAGTGGTGATGGAAACTCACGGACGCCGAGAATCAACTTTGTTCAAACCTAATGAAAGCCCATGACGTGCTCTACTGATTTAACAAAGGGACACGGGTGAAGAACTCGACGGATCTAGGTGCATTTGTAGAAAGAAGTAGAGTTTTAGAGAGAGAGGGTGTGGATGTAGGGTTTTGAAAAGTTTAGAGAGAGAGAGAGAGAAAAAGAGATGAAAAAGTGACACAAAAGTGCCTTTTCACAATTTGATATACGCATAGATCACTCGAACGCAAGAAGTGTCACTCAAGTGACCAGACACAATAAGTTGAACCGCTCGAGAGCAAGAAGCTTCGCTTGAGCGAAGAATGCAAACTCCCAGAAGTTTTACAAACAGAAGACCAATGCTAGAGCTCAAAAAGGAACGCTCGAGCGAAGAATACCACCTTCTAGTAGTTTTCCATTTATCACCACATTCACTAATAGTTGTATTTATTTATTTACTTTTGATAAATAAATTTTTAATTTTTTTACGTTTAATTTAAGGTAATGAGAAGCATCATTAGGATTGGAGTGTGGCTTGTAGTTTGTTTTGTCATAATTGTTCTTATGCTCGTATTTGTCTCTTAGTTTAACCATTATTAAGCTAGACAATGCTTATCAATTAACAATTTATGCAATTATCCCATCATATTAATAAAGTTTCTCTTCCTTTTTTCTTTTTATAAGAAACAAACTTTTATTCAATAAAGGAAGTGATTACCAATTTTGTTGGACAAACAGTCCAATGATACATAAATGAAACAAAGATAAGAAATAAATTCCACAAAGATAAAAGTCACAGACAAGCTGCAATCCAATCAGAATGAATACAAAGAAACAATAATATTGAAATTTCTTTGTGGACAAAGCTTGCAATGAAGCTACGAACTTTACCCTCCACAAGACAACAAATTTGCCAATGACCCAACTAAGAACTCCAAATTACCAGTGTTGGTAAGCATATTCTTATCCAATAGCTAATCTCAACAGTCACAAATTTTTGGCAAAAAATTCAAACTAGTAAATGAGGAATTCAACATAAAATTGGAAAATCAATTCAGACAAAAACTCAAGCAACTCAAAACCCAAGTCAATTATATCCTCCCATGTCCCTATATCAAAATTTATCAGTTACCCAGCTGAAAACTCAATGAGTATTGCATACTAGTGACAAACAATCAAAATAGGTATGTATGTTTCTCACCAGAGGAAGCACTCTTGATGACCTTCTTGCAGCTGCTTCCCTAGATTTTGCTGGTTGTTTTTCTCTATTAGTGAGAACTTGATTAGAACAATTCTGAATAATGAGAAGTATAAGTGTTAACCCAGCCTACATAGAAAAAAGAAAGGTTAAGTTTTTGAAGATTGTGTCTACAAGATAAGTCATGAACATATTCAGAGCCCAAATAAGTGGAATGCAATATTCAAATAAAAAAAAAAATTAATAATTCCAGAAAATTTGTGAACTTGTGAACTTAATCTATTAAAAGGAATTGAAATCAAATTTCGTTAAGTATCTATCTACTGATAGAAAAGAATGTATAAGTTTTAACTTATGCCAATCAGTGTCACATCCATCACTATTCATTAAAATAGAAGCCCATGCAAAATTAAAGCACCCCTCATGTCGATCTCTTTTTTCTGTTGGCCCTCCTTTCCGCTTGAAAAGAGATTGGGCACTACAAGAAAAGTGGGTTTATAAGACGGAACTATTTGCGACGGCACACTTGCCGTCTCAAAAAAGGAGAGTATTTGCGACGGCACCATTTGCCGTCTCAAAAAAGCAGAGCATTTGCGACGGCACTATTTGAGACGGCAGAGCACTGCTGTCGCAAATACTCTCATTTTTTGAGACGGGAAATGGTGCCGTCGCAAATGCTCTACTTTTTTGAGACGGCAGATGGTGCCGTCGCAAATACTCTGCTTTTTTGAGACGGCATTTTCTGCTGTCGCAAAAAGTGACTTTCGTGTTTTTTTTTTTTTAGTGAATATTTTTTAAATTTTAATTTTTTTTAAGATGCATCTTACTTAGATGTATCTAAAAAATAAAAAATTGATGAAAAAATATTTTTAAAAATTAATAAATACATAAAAATACAAAAAAAAAATGTATTGAATTATTGTATTACTTTTTTTTTGTATTTTTGGTATTTAGTGAATTTTTAAAAGATTTTTTTTTACAACTTCTTTAATTTTTAGGTGTATTTATGTTAGATTTGTCTAAAAATTAAAAAAAAATACTTAAAATATTAAAAAAATTCAGTAAAAACAATATAACACGGAAAACAAGAAAGAATAATTTTCTCAAAAGAGTTTTTTGAAAACTCTAACCTAGCATAGTGATTGTGGTTTTGAGATAGCTTCATGTATATAGTCACAAAATGGTTTGAATAAATTCAACGGTATTTTTCTGTCACAAAAAAAACAAAAAAAAACAATGTCGTCTTACTCTTTTGATATAACATTTCTCTTTTCATTCATTTTTTCATCTTCCTGTCTCTCTATCTTTATCTCTCTCTCTTCTCTTTATCTCTTTCACTCATCACTCTTCTTTCTTTGTCTGTTTGTTTCTCTCTCTCATTTTCTCTCTGTGTCTCTCGCCTATCTCTTTTTCTGTCTATCTCTCTCTCTATCTCTCTCTTTCCGTCTCTCTCTCTCTCTCTCTCATCACTCTTCTCTCTTTCTGTCTGCCTATCTATCTGCCTGTCTCTCTCTCTCTCTCTCCCCCACTGTGTTCGCCTTGCTCACTCTCTCCCTCATCTCTTCATTATTTATTGAGCTCCCTTTCGATTTATCGATCCACTACAAGAAAATGCACTTTTAGCGACCACTTTTGTCTCTTTCTCGCTCATCACTCTGTCTCTTTCTCTGTCTCTCTATCTCTTTTCTCTATTCGTCTCTCACTCATCTCTCTCTCTCACCACCCATATTCTCTACCACATTTACCACTACTGCAAATGCTATTCAACTACCACCATTCTTCTCTTTCTCTCTTTCACTCATCACTCTTCTTTCTCTGTCTGTTTGTCTATCTGTCTGTGTGTGTCTTTCGTTCATCTTTCTTCTCTCTATCCCTCTCATTTGTTTTCTCTCTCTGTCTCTCTCCCTCATCTCTCTTTTTTCTCTCTCTCTGTCTCTCTCGATCATCTCTTTTCTCTCTATCTCTCTATTTTTCTATTCTCTCTCTCGTTCATCTTTTTTTGCTCTCTTTCTCTCTCTTTTTGTATCGTTCATCTCCTGTTTCTCTCTCTTTTTTTGTCTTTCTCTCTATCTCTTTCTCTCTTTGTCTGCTTGTTTCTCTCTCTCTCTCTCCGTCGCTCTCTCACTCATCACTCTTAATAGAAAATATTTTTCATTAAAATATTATCTTTACTTCTACCAAATAAAAAATAATAATAATAATTTTTCATTCATTAAATATTCATTTATGATGAAAATGAAAATTATTATTTATTTTTTTTATTATTTAAATATTCATTTATGATGAAAATTATTATTATTTAATTTTTTTTTTCCCAATCCCGTCCGCTCGGTTCCCCCATTTTTTTCTATTCCTGCGCCCCCCAAAATCCCCAATCTCTTAGAACCCTAATTGTCTCCTCACTCTCTCAGTCTCATCTCAAGTTCAACTCATCACTATCTCTCTCTCTCACTCTCTCGTTTCGTTGTTCTTCATATCTGCACCGATCACTCTCTGACTCTCTCATTGTTCATCTCATCGCACCGATCATCCCACCGCCGATTTACTCATAGGTAAACTTTCTCTCTCTCAATCTCTGTCTCTCTCTCTCTCTCTCGCCCAGATCGTTGCTTTTTTTTTGTTTTATATATATGTATATATATATCAGATATCTCTCTGATCTGATCTGTCTCCCTCACCTCATCAGTCTCACTCTGGTGTTGCATCTCTGCACCGATCGACTCACAAGTATGCCTCTCTCTCTCTCTCTCTCTCTCTCTCTCTCTCTCTCTCTCTCCCTGATCTCTCATCTCTGTACCGATCTAACAGATCTGTTCTGTTTTTTTGTTTTGGACCAACAGATCTGTTCTGTTTGTTTTGGAATCTGTGTGTTTGTTTTGTTTTGGAATCTGATCTGTTCTGTTTATTTTATTCTGCACCGATCACTCTCTGTGTGTTTGTTCTTAAGGAATTGTTGAATCTGTGTGTATGTATGTTAATCAGATTCATGTTGATTTTGTTGAATTTGTTCTTAAGAATTTTTTAGAAACTTGAGAAACCCAAATTCGAATGAGTTGGTGAAAGTAGAACAAAAACTTAGAGGAGGGAGGGCAGTGAATAGCAATGGTTTGCTTTGCCCAAGAAAATGGATTGTGAGATTGACATGTTAAAAGGTGAATGAATACTAGTATTATGTGTGCGGGCATGGAGTGAAGCAACCAAGAAATCCATGGTCAGATGGCCCAGAGTACATCACACAGTGTCACATCAAACCCGGAACAAACTACACATATAAGGTCATATTTTCCGATGAGGAAGGAACTCTTTGGTGGCATGCCCACAGTGACTGGACACTGAGTAGTGTCCATGGTGCCATTGTCATCTTGCCAGTAGAGGGCACCACTTACCCTTTTCCTGAACCTGATGAAGGACAAATCATAGTACTTGGTATGCCTTTGTTAACCATCAAAAAAAAAATTTGAAGCAATTAACCATCAATTTGAGCTAGCTTTTTTACTATATATTACATGTATATGTATGCATAACATTCTTGATATTAGCATCACTTCTAGCTTCAACTAGAATGTAATCTTATTGACATTGCAAAAAAATTTCCGGTTCACTTCTATTATATATTTACGATTTTGTTTCTGCAACCCATCTGCCTCTAAATTGTTGCAATGTGTTTCTAAGCATGTCAGCCATTTGATGAAATACTTCAACTGAAAAGAGTTTCTCAATGTTGCTATGAAAAAAGATGTGAATAGGAAAAATAAAATAAAATAAAATTACTGGTCTACTTGTCAAATATTTTGCATGAAAATTTAAATGTCATATGGGTAACACTAAAACATCTTAATTCATACCAAAAGTGTGTAACTTCTAATGATCTTCACATGCAATGGCAGAACAAGAAAAAATAGCATTAATAAGAAAGGAAAATTCAAGTATGTATGCTTATTATTAAACATTTTATACGGTCAAAACAAAATAAAAGCTAACCTAGATATATTAATAATGTTGTGCAATCAAATGAATCCCTCAAACTTGATCAAGTATAGCAGCTGTGTCAAGAAGCTTTATTAGATTAAGTACAATTTTATTCTTTTACTCTCTTCAATTGTGACTATTTTTTCCCCCTAAGATATTCATCAACTCTCTTTTGCATTTGCAGTATCTTGGTTTACTTTTGATTTGAACAAAAAGCTTCATTATGATCTCTCTGTAGGGGCAAACTTACCGCGGGCAGATGCTTATGTCATCAATGGCCAACCAGGAGCTTTCTTTAATTGTTCTAGTGGTAGGTTGCGACTATTTGCATGTGTCTGACTTGAATAAATATTGCAGTGGAAATCATGATTGACCATTGTTGATCATTTAACATTTTACTAACTAAATCTTTTAAAGAAGGTAGTTCATGAATAATCTTTCATAACATCCATATAACATCATCAGGAGGATGAAACTAATTTTCCTTCCAATCCGTAGCAATCTAACCAGTCCAATGTGTAAGATTACTAGGCCATATTGAGCAATGGCAAATTTGAACGAGAGTAACTGTAAATGGAATCTCCATTCTAAAAAAAAGTCTAGTTTTGCATTTTAAAAATTACTTGATGTTTCTTCATTAATAAGGCATTTATCCTATAGGGTTTTTAGGAATTAGATGCCAATGGAATTTTTAAAATTAAGATGCTGATTGATACCCGTGCCCCTTTCTTTTCAAATGATTTTGAGACTTTGCTAGACATGCCATTTATCTAAGGGATTTTGGAATGGGCATGGCATTTTTCTGACAATCTACATTTTGCTTCCATGCTTTGACCTTTTATGAAAACATTATCTCTTCTCGCAGCAATCTCTTTGAAGGTTTACTTCTAGAATAGTAATGCACTATAGTTAGATATGCTTGACGTCGCATTGAGTTTTACACCGTGGATGCTTCTTAAAGTGGTCCTTTTGAAGTTTTTCATTTTACTCTATGAAGCTGATTGTATCTTAAATTATGAAAGATTTAACACTTGCCGTAAATTTGAATCTTAGGGATACTTTCAAAATTTTGGAAAATATTTTGTGTGACTAGTCAACTTCTTAAAAATTCACATATGTTTTAAATCTTTGGTTGTTTAGGAATTTTGGTTGGTTCAGAGACAGAGGCATTAAGGATGCTGGGAGAATTCATTACCAAAGGACTTGTGTATGTGAACAACTAATCTTTCTTTTTGCACTTTTTCCTTCTCTGCTTTATTTTTGTTTCTTTTTCTTTTTCTTTCTTAATTTTACCTATTCTGATTATATGAATTTGGATGGCAGGTTGGTTCTTGGGTATGCGTACCCTGCCTTTGAGTGTTTCAAAACCATGGAAAAGAACAAAGTTGAGAAGGCAGAGCTTCAATTTTGGTGTCAATATTGGCAAGAAACTTCTTTATTTGTTTTTTTTTTTTTTTTTTTTTTTTTTTTTGCAGTTGGGGTTGATTGAAATTTGTTTTCATTTTTTAGATGTGTATTTAGTTTGGCTAACCTAAAAAAGTGCACTTATTTCATCTTTTTATCTTTTTTGGGTCACATCAATCAACATCTCTTCTCTACTTTTTCTACACATAATACAAAAAAAGTCAAAAAGTGCACTTATTTAGTCTTCCCAAACTTTAGTTCTTCTAAACACATCAAATTTCATTAAATGATTATTTTTTAGATTTATATATTTACCTAACCAACATCATGATCATGGAAGAAAAATGGATGATGCTAATTTACAGGCATGAGAAATAATCTGAGATGGTCCAATTTGCATTTGTTTTGTTATTAGATCAAGAATAAACTTATTGAATGGATACCAAGGAATTTTTTATTTTTATTTTTTATTTAGCCTAGATCCTGGAAACATGAGCTGCAGCATCAATGCCCTGTTTACTGGGTCAACTCCATTGCTCAGATGCGAACTATTTTGAGAAGAAGACAGTCGGTACAATGTGATGAATATATTGATTTCCAGTGTGGTTGGTGTACCAAAAACAAAGAAATTTAAGGGTATCCTATAAAAAATAAAAAAATAAATAAAAAAAGAGAACGATATTACAATGAAACTCATTATACACCCAGAGGCAAAACGCCCTTTGAGAAGGAAACACAAGCCTAGCTTCTACACTAAAATCTAACAATAACAAATTGGGTTATTTTTCAGGGTTATCCTGGCTGTGTTGACAGTCTTCGAGGGAATTGGGGATATATTCATCTCATGGTATGCCGTGTTGACATTAGCTACAAGGCGCTTAATTCATATTTATTTTGCATTTCACAGGTATGAGGAAGCAAGGAGGAGGAGAAGCTGCGTAGTCAGCGGGAGGATTTCAGTGGCATGGTTGCCGAGGTGTGCATCTCTCACAATCTTTCTGATTTTGTACTTGTTTTAATTAGTATTTATGGACACTTTTGTTCTGATGAGGTGGAATTTTTCAGAATGAGAAGAAGAGGAAACGGAAAATGCAGGAAAAGAATGGAAAATCGAAGAAAAAGGATTTCAAGTTCTAGGACGTGATGCTGGTTTTGTGATTAGAATATTAGAATGCCAGATCCATTATGCTTTTCTTAGGCACCTCTAAATTTTTATCATTCGGAACCATAATTGTTGTGTGTCCATTGCCAAAAATGTAGTCCCATTCCATGGCACCAAACATAGCCTTGGTGTTATGGGTTTGGTTAATGAGAAATTCGTTGGTGATTTTATATGTTGTTACTTTCTATTTCCCCATTGCTTAGGATGGAAAATATGTTATATATCAAAGTTGCTTGATGGATTTCATGTTCCTGGTGTGAATGCATGCTTTTCCTCGAGTCCAGATAACCTGAATCATAGTTGAGACCAACAATTCTGAATGAAAATAATTTTTAGAAATGCAGGAAAACAATTGTATGCACAGCTCATAATTTTTAGAAATGCAGGAAAACAATTCTGAATGAAAATAATTTTTTTAGTTATTTTTCATTTAATACAGGCCATTTTCATATTTTTAATAATTTTATTATAGTTTTTTTTTTTTTCTTTTTGAGATGGCAGCACACACCGTCTCAAAAAGAAAAATAGAACCAGGGTTTTTTGCGATGGCAGTAATGCTGTCGCAAAAGATAGGGCATTTGTTGAAAATGAAGTTTTTTAGCGACGGTGTCATTTGCCGTCGCCAATAGTACTTAGCGACGGTATCAAGTGCTGTCTCAAATAACCCTTTTCCGACGGTATTTGTGCCGTCGCAAATAACCCTTTTAGCGACGGCAACACAGTGCCGTCTCAAAAAAACTCAGATTTTCATGTGTTAATGGCGACAACATTTTTCCGTCGCAAAAAGGTATTTTTGCCGTCGCCTTTTTTTTGCGACGGCGTTATACCATCGCTAAAACCCTTTTGCAACCCCCTTTGTTGCGACCCCCCACTTGCCGTCGCAAAAGGTCAGTTACCGTCGGAAAAAACCTTTTGAGACGGCGTTTTGAGTATTTGTGACGGCATTTTCCGTCGCAAAAAAGCAATTTTTTCGTAGTGGGGGTAGCCCAGTTTGGGTAGTACCCTGGAACACAGAAAGGATCACTAACATGATGAAACATGTTGCCCTTTTCCTTATGCACACACTTTCAATATTGATTTTTTATAA
Organism: Camellia sinensis; assembly: GCF_055761805.1. Lineage (NCBI taxonomy): Eukaryota > Viridiplantae > Streptophyta > Magnoliopsida > Ericales > Theaceae > Camellia > Camellia sinensis. The sequence continues at coordinate 97,438,767 of NC_138971.1, read as the reverse complement.
ATTAAATAAATAAAAATAAAGAACCACCAGACAAAGCACAGGAACATGATTGTGACCAGTAGTGAATCTAAGTTACTGATAGAAAGTAAAATTAAAATTAAAAACCAAAATTGATAAAACATTTTATTTCACCTTTATAAGACACTACATTCAATTCTGTGTCGTTAATATTATTTAAGAGTAAGCTGATCACTTACAAAAAGAAGGATGCCATATGCAATAATATTCTGATTTTCAGTTTGTGCTCCACAAGTTGCCAACCTAAGACACCCTGCAAGTTCATTCCCAAGGTTGCATTCTTTTAGAACCACCAACTAAAGCAAATTCCTCATTGTCAAAAACCCTAGAAATCAAAACATGTTTGGCCTTAGATATTTCAAGATATTTCATCAAATTCCTCATTGTCAAAAACCCTAGAAATCAAATTCTAGCATCATATACTAGCCGAAATCAAAGCGCATATCATAAACCCCAAAACAATAGAAAGCAAGACACTAAACCCATACTTGCTTTTCGAGTCAAACCCATTTGCTGTCGACCCACTCTCGATGAACCTGTAACTCTGAAAACCCAAAACAACAACAACAACAACCAAAAAAAATTTAAAATTTTGAAAACCCCAATGATCTATAAAAAGGGAGAAAAACTTAGGGTTTTGGTTTGGGACCTTGAAATCGCCATGAGTGTGTGTGTGTGTGTGAGAGAGAGAGAGAGAGAGAGAGAGAGAGACAGATTGAGATAGAAAGAGAGACTTAATGTGAGGAATTGAAATGCAAATGTGTGTGTATGTGTGTGAGTGAGAGAGAGAGGGGGAGAGAGAGAGAGAGATAGAGAGAGAGAGAGAGAGAGAGACCTGGAGAGAAACTTGATGATAGAACCAATCATTGGGGCTTAAGAGTTAGGGTTTTGATTGTTTTCATTTTTTATTTTTTGGTGTTTGGCGCTCAAATTTTTCATTTTGGCGCTATTTTTTTTTCTGATCGTACTTTTCACGACAACAATCACGTGTCGTGGAAAGTGTAATATTTTAAACGGTTGACTTTTTGTGCGTCGTGAAAAGTGCAATTTTTAACGGCTGGCTTTTTGTGCGCCATGAAATGTTCAATATTTTTAACAATTTGTTTACGCGTGTCGTGTATAGTTAATATATTAACGGCACGCCATATGCACGCCATAGAAAGTTTTAATATTTACGACTAACATTGCAAGCCGTAAAAAATCATCGTAATTAGCATTCACGACCTACGCAATAGGCATGTCATGATTGGGAAATTATTTAAGACATGAAAAAAAAAACAAGTCATAAAAGTGAGAAACCACGGCTTGCATTTACTGTAGATTGTTTCTAATGCACCAAAATGAACACAATAACCCAACTACAATATTAATAGATGACAACAATAAGAAGGTAATTATATTCCATTAAGTTCCAATTAAGTTCACAAAAGAGTGACATATGCGGATATACATTCAAAAGCATATCCCTGAATCCATTGCATATATTACACAATGAAATGAACTTCAAGTAAAAGAAATGTCCTAAAGGCTTACAGTTTTCCAAGATAGTACTTGGTTACAACAAAACGGATTTAGATCCAATACAATTAAAGCCCTAGGATTGTACAAATAAATACAAGAATAAACAAAATGAAGCCCTTGCTTCCAAATTCTCCCAAGCTATTGCCTTGGCAGAGGCATATCACGAACACCTGGAAATAGTTTTTCCTACATAGATTGAGCCAAAGCCCAATAAAAATAATCCAATATAGTATATGAATCTTAACAAAGATACAAGGGTAAAATGTATATGCAATGCTCATGCCAAACTATTTTCATTTTCTCTTTTCAAAACCGTGCAATGCCAAGTTTATCTCTCAATACAAGATATCATTTCTTTTATAATAGAAAACAGGCCAATGAATACAACACAATGAATCTCTAGGACGCATCTACAAGTAGATTATGCAAGTACTACAAATTTGTCATTTTTACCAATATTAACTGGAAGGCTCGACATCTATCCATACGGGTTTCTGGTCTTTCACCAAGGACGCACAGGCCAACTTAATATCACAACTACACTACTACCCATATTCACCAAGGTATCTACCCTTTTTTCCTCAAAACAACAATATTTCCAAATGTGTTGGATATGCAACAATGCTCAATGCAATGGATGAGAAAATAGTTTCAATTCCCCAAATTCTTATGCAATTCTACAACAATCATAGCTATCCTCCACTAATAACCCAAAACAGATATCTCTAAATAGATAATTAAATTCCATAAAGATAAACTTTCCAAATTTCAAGATGTAAATGGTAATACATACTCAACTCCACAGTCCTTACCAACATCAGCACAATTTCACAATTTTAATATCATTGCCATTTATCACTACAAAAATCAACATTTGTGATTTTTAGGACAAAACCCTCTTCCCTTTATAAGTTAATTTTCAAGGTAAAATCCATCATCTTGACATATTTCATTTATATACATAGATCCACAACCATTCCCAATAAACCATTTGAAAACCCCTCCTTTTGATTTTGAACCAAAAACTCAAGATTTTCCAAAAATCCATTTCTTTCACAAAGTGGTTTCATAAAGACAAATAAATAAATTAAGACTCATAAGAAAGTGCGGAGAATCTCTACATCAAGCTTAGAAGGTGGAAGAGAAGAATTCAAAAAAACTCAATGTCAACGAAATCATGAACCACTCGGATCAAAAGGAAGCCCTTGAGACAATATACAATCTATTTCAAAGGACCAAGATGAGAAGGTGCCTCTAGATGAGTATATCTGAAGATCTAGGTGAGAAAAGTTAGGTTTTGAGAGAAAAGAGAGAAGTCACGGTTCAAAGAGAGAAGAGATGGATAAAGAAAGGAAAAGTGAGTGAGAAAAATAAGTTTAAGGCCTATTTATAGTGGTTGAATAATAGCCCTAAAGTCAAAGGAAAGAATAAGTCAAACCCCCTCCTCCAAAAGTAGTACCCAACACCGAACCAAAATTTGGAAAAACGACTCATAGGGGTTAACCCTCAAGACAGTGGTGTCGACCCTCAAAAAGAAAGCTGGGACACTAATGTTTTGTACTAGACAAGGGTCGACCCTAGGAGACAGTGGTGTCGACCCTTTATTTAAGAATGCAACCCAAAATAAAACAAGGGGAGGCTCGACCCTCAGAACACATGGTGTCGACCCTTTATTTTAGTATGTAACCCAAAACAAAGCAGCAATGGAAGGGTCGACCTGACCAAGACTAGTGTCGACCCCAGAGGCAAATAACAGGGTAAGTGTTGACAACTCTAAGCCTAGTGTCGACCACAAATTTTAGTAGCCACCCTAAGGGCACAGGAGCAAGGTGGTGTCAACACCACCAAGGCTGGTGTCGACCCAGGAGTCGAACAAAACACAAGAAAGAAGGCAGTGTCGACACCACCAAGGATGGTGTCAACCCTCATACCAAAATCCAATAGGAGAAGAGAGAATGACGACCACTACAGATATGGTTCCCGGATTCCAAAGCAACAAATGGGTAGAGTCTAATCCTGAATCGCTATAACCTCCCCCCTTAGGGAATTTCGTCCCCGAAATTTTAAATCAACAACAAAATCATGATTAAATCAACTCTAACATTGATAGCAATTCAATTTTGTCACCATTACCTATCCACCAGTCATTCATTCTCACTACCGTGATATACACATTCTCATCACTAAATACACAATTCATATCTCCAAAACATACAAAATGTTTATATTATATTAACATGACCAGATTTTCAATACAAGTTCAATCATCAACTAATTGGTCCAGATGCTTCTCACGGACTTCCGCCTCATGTTTCCAAGTTGCTTCCTCAACCTTGTGATGTTTCCACAACACCTTCACCAAAGGAATTGTCATGCCACGCAAGACTTGGTCTCGAGTATCTAAAACTCTAATCGGTCTCCCCTCATGCGAGGCATCATCATCTACCTCTAGCTTAGTCCAATCCAACACGTGTGATAGATCCGACTCATACTTCCGGAGCATACAGATATGAAACACGTCATAAACTCCAGAAAGCTGTGGCGATAAGGCCAAACGGTAAGCTACCTCCCCAATCCGATCTAAGATCTCAAAAGGCCCAATCAACCTAGGGGATAACTTTCCACTCATCCCAAACCTCATCAAACCTCGTCTAAGTGATTTCTTCAAGAAGATGTGATCTCCTACCTCAAAGGATAACAGTTTCTTCTTACGATCGGCATAGCTCTCCTGACGGCTCTGAGCTGTGACCAACCTCTTACGAATAAGCGCAACCTTCTCAGTCATTTCTCGGACTAACTCAAGACCTATCATCGGTGCATCACCCATCTCAGCCCAGTACATTGGAGATCTATACGGTCAGTCGTACAAGGCCTCAAACGGTGCCATACCAATACTCGACTGGAAGCTAATGTTATAAGCAAACTCCACTAAAGGCAAGTGTCTCTCCCACGACCCCTTAAAGTTGATAACACAACCCCAAAGCATATCCTCAAGAATCTAAATGGTACGTTCTGACTGCCTATCAGTCCGAGGATGATAAGCGATGCTAAAAGTCAACTTAGTGCCTAAGGCATTCTGCGAGCTCTTCCAGAACCGAGTCGTGAAACGTGGATCTTTATTTGAGACAATCGTCACCGGGACCTCATGAAGTTGAACAATGTTCCTAATGTAAAGGTTGGCTAGATAATCTACCGAGTCACTTGTGAACATAGGTACAAAGTGCGCTCACTTGGTCAGTCGGTCAACTACCATCCAAATGGTGCCATTACCCCCATTGAGTCCTCGAAAGACCCACAATAAAATCCATCGTGACATGCTCCCACTTCCACTAGGTTATAGGCAAGGATTGCAACAAACCCGCTGGTCTCTGTAGCTCGGCTTTTTCGTGCCCCCTTTGAAAGGTTTGAAAAGAAAGCCCTATAGTTCGGACTCCCACGGTTCTGAATCTAATCTCACAAGTGCAATGTGAAATTGACAAACACCAAATAGTCCAAATCTGGCAAGCCTTTTGAAAAATCGATTTTAAATAAAAAAATGCTAAAATTTGACTGCTTTGCCAGATATAGAGTCGCCACCTGAATATTTTATTATTTTAAGAAAATTTAGGAAACCCATGACTCGTGCCAAAGGCCACGTGTCCGTCATCACCAAAGTTGCCTCGGCTCGGGAACTTAGGTATGAGAAGGGAAGGTCCTGAATTTAGCACTCCCGATTGTCCAATCAGAGATCGACCTCTACTAATCATGATATAATTTTTGTCAACATTATGTACTCTAATTCCGGTTATTAGGCTACTTTACTATGTCATGCGCACAAGCAAGTATAGACTAGTTCGCTCGAATTGAAACAATTCAATTTCATGTTTGTTTTTGTGAAAAAGGTTTGAATTTTGCCACTTCGAGTGGGCTTAAAGTTTGCGAATTTGCCTCTCAACAAAGTGGGCTTAAATGTACATTCATTGAATCATTCCAATTCAAACAACAAGCCTTCATCCACATGCATTCAAGCAGTTTATCATTTAAGCACTTAGCTTCATGACAAGCATGCTAGATCATGGCAATCACTCATACTCATGCAAGTATGCTAAAGTGTTAAAAACTCACCTAGTACTCCAAGCTAAGAAGATATGAGTTAGAAAAATATGCATGATTCCTAACTATACAAGATGTCTAATGCAACACATGCAATATGCAATTAATAGGCTCGGCTACTAATATGATGTATGAATTAATGAAATATCATGTGGTTAAACACGTATTCAAAGAAGTATTGAAATGACAATGCAGTTTGAATGATGCGTCGAGCCTCGGTGTATGCAACACAAAATGAATGTATGCAAGCATAAGGTATGTTAATTGAAACATGTCTCTAATCTAACCATCAAAAAGGATTAAATAAAAGGGAGAAAGACGTGCAGTTGGAAGACATACACATTATTACATTACACTCTCACGAAGGAGAGTCCGAATGAAATAAGCCAAGCTAACTAGCAACTAATTAGGGCTAGGCTAATTAAGTTAATTATTACAACACTTGAATAAATAACTACCTAAAATAATTAACTAATTATTGCAGCACTTTAATTACTTAATTATTCTAGTTAACTAATTAAATAATTACATCACATTTAATTAACTGCTTAGCTAATTAAAGTATTACAACTCAATTCCAAAGTAATCAACTGCCCAGCCCCGGGAAATGATGGATGTGCATGTGCGTGCTCGGATTTCACCCGGAAAGAGCTTCGCTTTGCTATCGAAAGCCTCTATTTGCAGAGTTGAACACTTCCAGAACCATTTTGCAGCACCTTACCAACATTCTGCTGAGATTTGCATCAGTGGCCAGTCGGCCACTGGGAAATATTACCGGCCCACCTGCCGGCCATTAATGCTGCACTGCCGACCAAGGATGGTGGCCTACCGACCACTGATACATTGGTTCACCATGCTGCAATAGAGTACAAACAGAGCAAAAAGAGGGTATTCCCATAGATTGTTTGCACAACTCATCATCCCTCCTTTTCATGAACAAATCCAAGGATTGATGAACTCAAGCCACAAACCACCAAATCAAGCAATTTCATTACATGTTAGCTTATGACTCAAGAAGTGCAAGTTCAATAAATGCAAAATGAGACTCTAACCTCCTCCATTTCTTGAAAGATCAAGGGAAGAAGTTGACCTTGGAGACTTAGATCATTTCATCACTAGCAAGTATGAAATGGTCTCAGTTCCATGTGTTCATTTAACGTCCGATTGAACACAACCAATTATTATCTTTCACCATTTTAGTCTCAAGTTTTAGTTACTTTAACTTACCAACCATTCCTTAATCCAATTAAGTCCAAATGGTGAATTATAGTCCTCTAATGGAAAGAAAACTCAAACTAAAGGTTGTTTTCGGCATGAAAGAGACATCATGTCATTGGTAATGAACCCCCAAAGGGAATAAACCATTAAGCACAAAACCTCAATTTCATGCTTTAAACAAGCAAATGGTTTGAACCACTTTATAAGCAAAAATAAAAACCAAGAAAAGAGGGAGGTTGCAGAGATGATTAAGTGCTGGAAATGAGTGATAAAAGCATAAACAAATGCTATCAACTCAAACAATAAGGTGTCTAGAGCCTAAAACACCAAGCTTGTGAGGACTATTGCACTACAACCATGCAAAACAAACCTCAACTGGCCCAAACAGCCCAAAACAGAGCTAAAGCAATCTAAAATAAAGGCAAAAACATGTCGGAATTAAGCTAAAACAAGCTAGAAAAATAAGCTAACACATGGCAACAACTAGGCTAGCAAACAAGACACAACGAGGGGAGGCTAACCCCTCCAATTTTGGACTTCAAAACATGATTTTTCTCATTGAAAATACTCTGAAATTCAGTGGTAAAAAGCCCCGAAAAAGATGGTTTTAAAATGGGAAACGAAGGTGCAAAGGCCCTAACAACAAGGAATAAAGAGGGATGAGCCACCCCCTAACCTCAAATGGCCAAAAGCACCAATTTCAGCCCATGAAAACAGAGTTTTCTAAAGCTCAAAAACAGCCCAAAACAATGGGAGAAAGATAGGAAAACAAGTAGTCAAAGCAAGCTAGTGAAACAAATATGCTACCTCTTGAAGAGAAGAGTGATTCTAGGCCACAATTCCAAGCAAAACCACTTTCTAGAGCTCAAACAAGATCTCTTGGAACCTCAGTTCAAGGGTCAAGGGATTTGGTTAAGGAAGTATAGGCAAGAGTGTAGGAAATGGAGGCAAAAGTATAGAAAATTTGTAAAGAGAGAGAGAATTGTAAAGAGAGAGGAAAAATTTTGAGTCTAATTTTTCTAACCTCAAAACATGAGAGAGAGAGAGAGAGAGAGAGAGAGAGAGAGAGGTCTCCTATTTATAGAAAACATGAAATCTATACAAGGAGATCCAGCCCTCCACGTGTGGACAGATGCAAGCATCTGTGCAAACAGCTGGCATAAAATATCTGCAAAAAACACTGGTGGCCGGTCGACCATCAGTGATGGCCGGCAAGGCAACATTGATGGCTGGCAAGGCACATCAATGGCCAGCAAACCAGAAGCTCTGGCTGGAAGCCTTCATAGATGGCCGGTTGGCCACCAAAGACTGCATGAGGGAAAGACCAAAGTATGGTCCAAAAATGAGACAAAATGGATGCAGGGTTTGAAAGGCTCAAAATCTGTAGCGTTCCGCTGATGACTTCGAGCACCTAGCGAGCAAACAGACTTGTCATCGGATGTACCTACAAGAACATCCAAGTCTTAAAGGGCCTGTCAAAAATGGAGTGTCTATAGTTGCCACTCTTTGACAGTTTTCAGAATCATGAAATGTCGTGAGTGAATGTCAAAACCCAGAGACGACCCATTTTGACAAGGCCGTAAGACTTGGACAAACAATCAAAATAGACAAAAATGGTTGCGCCCGTAGGCTGCCTACGTATCCCTTTGCAAGGAATCAAACCAGCGTAGTTCTGGGGCAAAATGCAAATGATATGCATGATGCAAGAACATAACTTATGATCATGCAATGAGATTGTGCAATGAAACATTTAAATGCAAATGCTATGTAAAGAAATGCTACAGTTAAACAAACTAGAACAATGCACAACAATCCCAAACACGAAAAGAAAACCACGCACCACACGCAAGAATCACAAACCCAAACCACATTTCACACAGAAAGGATGTAAGAAAATTAAGCAAGCTTAACTAGGCATCACGCAGGAAAGATGAAGGGCGATGTAACTATCGGATACACCTGAGGCCTCAACCGAGATCCTAACGCATTGCACGCGAAAGGAGAAAAAGGATGGTGTGAACACTAGGCGCACCCAAATGTTTTTAACCGAAAGGGGTGGCGTGAACACCGGGACACACCCGAATGTTTTTAACCGATTTGCATTCCTAACGCGTTGCACGCGAGAGGAAGAAGGGGTGGTGTGAACACCGGGACGCCCCCGAATATTTTTAACTGATTTGCGTTCCTGATGCGTTACACGCGAGATGAAGAAGGGGTGGTGTGAACACCGGGACACACCCGAATGTTTTTAACCGATTTGCATTCCTAATGCGTTGTACGCGAGAGGAAGAAGGGGTGGTGTGAACATTGGGACGCACCTAAATGTTTTTAACTGATGGAGTAAAAGAATGCGATTCGAAGGGTATGAATAGTTTCATCTAAGACTCCTCTGAATAAACCGTACATACAATATCGTGCATCTCCAAAAAAGAAACCTAACAAGTGTAATTCAGGAATGCATGTTCTATGCAATATAAACAATTGAGATACAATGTTAGTGGCATGTTCTATGCGAAACAAAAGATAAGCATATTCTATGCGAAACAAAACATGAGCATGTTTTATGCAAAACAGATAACGGGAGCATATTCTATGCGAAATAAATCGCGTTAAGCATGTTCTATGCATAACAAAACGCAATAAGCATGTTCTATGCATAACAAAATGCATAAGCATGTTCTATGCATAATAGATTCCGTGAGCATCTTCTATACATAATAGATAACGAGAGCATATTCAATGCGCACTTCAAAAGCGGATGCATATTCCATGCATGATTCAAGAACAAATGCACATTCTATGTAAGATTGAAGAGCGAATGCAAGATGCACATGCAATTCCCATGAGATGTACACCCTGTAACAACATATATGAAATGTGAATTTTATGCTAGTGCATGTTCCATGCAACAACGAGTAGGACATGCGCATTCCATGCAAGATACCAAAACATGATTCAACGAAAACAAACTCAGTAGTAACTTCTGATTTACCTCTCGGAAAAAGTTATAATATGTTTAAAGGATACACCTCGTTCGTGTTGACAAGTGACGAACATTGCGCACTGAAAACACAGTTTCGAGTTTCCATAGAGGCATTCTAAACCCAACAGTGGACAATCCCCCTAATTATTGAAAACCAAAGACACAAAACAGCATCAAAAACCCAAGGAAAGCTGCTGGCCACCTGCCGGCCATGAGGGAAGGCCACCGGCCAGGTGTCGGCCAACAATGGTCCTTGCCAGCCATCGATGGTAGATCGAGGGTAAATCAGCCAATTCGGCTCGGGTCTTTAAATATGAGTCACTAGGGGTCATTTCCTCACAACCCTTTGTGCGAAAATCATCTCCCTCTCTCTCTAGACATTCTTTCTTTCTGGATTTGCACTTTCTACGTGTTTTCCAACATCCCACACAAACTTGATTCGCTAAACCCTCTTTGTTTCCTTCACTTTGAACCAATTGAAAATTGATTTCGATGCTTCCTTCCTTAGTTCCACCATTCTAGGCTTATTCCCTCAAGTTTCTCTCGAGTTTTGTGCACTTTTCCTAACTTTGAATTTTCTCTATTTTCTCTTTCTTAGGGTTTGACTTTTTCTAAGTTTACCCCTTTTCTTCATTTTTCTTCACTTTTCACCCATCTTGCACTTATTTTTAAGATGGCGGATGAGATTCCTCATGATGGGGCTCCTCCCGAGATTCCTCCAGTAGTAGAGGAGCCGAGAGTTGACCTTGGGGCTGACTTAGAGGTGCAGTTCGAGCCCGAGGTTGAGGTAGAGCCGCTACCACGGAGGGAACGGCCTTTTGATCCGGCGAGGTATCACCCTTAGACACACATGTTGCCCACTGTCGGAGACATGAGGCGCTCCACTGAGTTTGCCCGTGGTGTACCAGAGGACCTCCTGCTGCAGGAGCCGGAGTCTCACTTGTCGACCATTGTCGTTGAGGTATGAACTCTGTTGCCTTGCAATTCTGCCTTCCGTTATTTGCATTTCTTGCATTGCCTTGTATCTGATCACCTGACTACATTTCATACATCATGCATTATCCTATTTCTAACGCATTTCATGCACTACTTTGTATTTGACTATACTTTCATCACTGTTCACACTATAAGAAATAACACTTTTGCCGACCAAAAAATTGGTCGCTAAAAGCCCATTTTTAGTCGGCAAAAGTTATCCGCGACCAATTTTTTTGGTCGCTACTTTGGTCGCCAATTGAGGGTCGGCAAAAGTAATTCGCGACCAAAATTTTTGATGCTCGAGAAAAGTTGGATTTGCCGACTAAATTTTTAGTCGCTAAATATATCATTACTATGACTAATCCACTTTGTCGCTAAAACACTTTGGTCGCGAAAATTGATATTTTCCCGACCAAATATCTTAGTCGCCAATTGTCACATTCCACGACCAAACAGATCAGTTGCCAAAAGTCGAGGAATCGCCGACCAACAATTTAGTCGCCAAAGGTAAGGAATTGCCGACCAATGATTTTAGTCGCAAAATTGTAGAATTTGCTGACCAATTTTTTAGTCACCAAATCTCTTTCTTCTTTTTTTTTTTTTTTTTTTTTGAGAACAATCAATTTTTGTTTATAAACATTCAATTCAATATCAAACAAAATTCATTCAACCCAACCACAATTAAGGAACAATAACATTTAAAAAAGAAAAAGCTTAAGAACGATAATTAACAAATTTCCTTTCTTGTAACTTCACTAAATCATCAAACAATAATTGAGTTCCATTTAAAATAAAGATGAAAATATGTAACCGTAGTGCAGCACAGGGCATATTCAAGTCAAATTGAATTTAGTAAGCTCTTCTTCTCAAAAGCTATATCCTCTTTGAAGTCCAACATGACACACAACTTGAAGCCTTTCACCTTCTTTAATGATTTAACATATCAACTTGCTTGGCAGCTGATCCAAACTAACATATCAACTTTATGGATAATTGACCCTCCACCCTTGCATGGCCGAATGAAATAGCCACTTGGAAGCATTTCAGCTCTCACAAACTGAGTAGTAACAGCTGCATTTGGGCTAGCACCAGAACTTGACAGAGATCTCTCATAGACCTTAAAAGATTGATGACAAAAAAGATCAAAGATCAAATTTTTGCATCACCAACTGTGCAAACTCGATTCATTTGGTAATATTAATGCCCACAACTAATACATTCAATCAAATGCTTTAAATAGTAAAAAAAACATTTTTTTAGCAATATTGTTCTAATGATGCAAATGCCATTTTGGCACATCTAGATCATTGCTTAACATTGCATATATAACAGTTAAACAAAAATAAATTATGAATGGTGGCATCAATTCCTTTGTGACATTTGGGCTACCATTAAATATGCAAGCTTAACAAATAACAGAAAAGATTTATGATAAAATTATATATTTATAGTAATAACAATAGCTGATATTGACATTATTTTTATGTATATATGAGTAGATCGTTTCTATATAAATTGTTTTAGAGCAACTCCAACACTCCCGATTTTTACCTCAAAGTGGGTCTAAAAGATATTTTTCTATTTTATGGAGTCTCTTTTGAAGCTAGTTTTCCCAAAATATTCTATGTTTTTTTCTATTCTATTTAAATATTCTTTTTTTGCCTTTTTAAATTTTAAGTGTGCAAATCCTTTTATTCATCATTCAACTCAATGTAGCAGATCATTTTCCTATATCCAAAACCCACAAACCATTCGCAATTTAAACTATGAGCATTTAAACGACGTTAGTAAAATTCACTACAGTTATTTCAACTGATATTCCAAAAACAATCTGAAACATTGTGCAGTCTACTGCCACCTCTAAAAATGCACTATATAAATTGGGTTTGCAACAACAAATATATGAAAGAACACATATCATAAAAAATGGAAATAGAAAAAAGATAAAAGAGCTGTTAAAAAATCATGAGTTATTTGTTCCCTTCATCATTTGGAGTTGTTTGGTGAAGAGACCAATAAGAGCAGTAGAATAAAAACTATTTTTGGGAGTTCAACATTATTTACCATTAGAAGTTACTCAAATCAAATCCCAACTCAAATCCCAAACAGGTTAGAACCATGTACTTACTTGTGCATCAGAAAGTGCACGACCAATAATGTCATTTCAAGTAATTGAGGTGGTAGGAATTGGAATAGATTTCTCTTTGAAAGCATATGAAGCAACAAGATCAAGATTTGATAATTGTAGACTTGATTCTATAATCTTCACAATACATAAAATTGTACTATCAATCTGTATTTGTATAGCTTTCATAAATAAAATTTAGGACAAAAGAACGAAAAAGATTGATAAATATTGTCAGAGACATAGATTGGTTACATCGATTTGACAGCAAAAGTTTACATCTGGCTCATAATATTTTGGAGTCTAAGAAACATACCAATGAATCAGTGATAAAGTCTGTCTCTTCCACAAAATGCTAACACTTTCCATCTTCATTGCATACTCTTTCACACCATCAACTTGTTCATTTACTAAGCAAAAAGCAATTGCTCTGCCATTGCAATAGGTGTTTCAAGCTTTAGCTTCATTCTTTCAATTCATGTACTTGTTGACCCCTCTAAAAAGCTATACAAAAAAATTTCAAATTCATAGAAACTACAGGTTCTCCAATGAGGATTAGTCATAGATAGTTCTTCAATCTCTTTCTGAACATGGTAGGAAACTGAAAGTTTTTCTTCAAGGGCAGATCGTGTATAGATACAGGATACAATGTCACATGTTCTGAATTAAGCAACTTCTAAGTATTTTCCTTGACGAAAGCAATAGCTTCCTCGAGTTGCATCAAATCATGTAAAAGAATTGAAGATTAGAATTACTTTATTAGCAAACCTAAATTAAGGGAAATTTGTCCATTCTTTATAGTCCCTCCTACAAGAAATCCCTTTGAATAAAATTAACAATCAAACTAGAGAATGCATAATTAAACCTCATTGGAATTCTGATAGAGATTAGATTTAATCAACACAAACACAACTTTTTTTCTTCCACTGCTGAGTGTAAAGGAGAAAAAAAACCTACAAAGCATCACAAATGGAGCCAAAACTAATAAAATAAATAAATAAATAAATAAAGATTTTACATTAACTTAAATACTAAATGGACAATACATAATATATGATCTTATAACAAGAGAATACAGACATCAAGTTAACTACCCAAGCAACCAATCTTACTAATTTAATTTCCAATAAAACCCTAAACCGAAGCCGTAAAACTCGAAAAAATTTCACAATGACCAAATAAAGCTTCTCGATTTCTCAATCCAATCATTCCTTAAACCAATTCAGAAAATCAAACAAACAGTGAACCAATAAGAAAATCAAAACAATTTCCATACAAACATCTAAATACACATTGTACCTTGTCCTTGGTGTAACCAAATCTGCCGAAATCAAACTGATCGTCATTGTAATGTCTCGCATCATTCTCTGCGTCTTCGAGTGGAAGCTGAACCTAAGCGAGCATGAGGTAATTAGGCTCGTTCTCGGATACAGAAGAAGAATCCAGAAATCAAAAATCTATTGGATATGGAGATACAAAGCAGACAGAGAAACAAAGAAGCAGATGGGAAGTAAGATACAGAGCAAAGATGGGACAAACCTACAAAGCCAGAATGAAGCGGCGATGGTCTATCACAGCAATGTCAAACGGCGCAAACCCCCGACGATCGACAAATGTCTGTGCAAGCATTTGAGAGGGAGAGAACTACAAATCGTGAGAGAGAACGGCTGTGCAAGGGTGAAAATCGTGGAGAGAATTTACCTACGAACAAAAAAATAAAAAGATGGGCGACTTTGGGAGGGAGGTAAGAAACTGAGGTCTTATTGGTTTTGGTTGATATTCTTTTAAAAAATGTATTTTTGAATTTTTGAAAAGTATTTATTTCTTTTGTAAATTTATATAAATTGATAAGTATAGTACTTTTGATTGAGAGAGAGAACACAAAGAGAGGGAGAGGCGGACCAACATAGAGAGATGCAGAGAGCGAGCTAGAGACAGAGGGGAGATTAGGACTTTTTTTTTAAAAAAAAATTCTGTTTTCCTAGTACAAAACAACGTCGTTTTATAATCGGCGACCACATTTTTTTGTCGCAAAAAAATTTCAATTCTCACCTCCACATTTCAAATTTCCCTCCCAAACTTTTGGCGACCAAAAGACCAGATTAGTTGCAGAAAAGGTACCTTTACCGACAAAATTTTTTAGTCACCAAATCTCAATCGACGGCGCCTAATTCTTTTTAGTCGCTAAAAGTACTAATTTGGCGACTAATTTTTTTTTGATTGCTGAAAATAAGTTTTTGGCGACCAAATTTTTGGTCGCCAAAGGAAAAAAATAATTTTTTATTTTTCATTAGGCGACTAAATTGTTTTAGTAGCCAAAACTCAATATATGGTAACTAAAATATTTTTGGTCGGGGAAAATAAGTTTTTGGCGACTAAAATTTTGGTCACCAATTCTATAACCAATTTATTTTTGATCTTCTGCGACCAATTTATTTTTTGGTCACCAAAATCTGACCTTCCGCGACCAAATTTGTAGTTGGTCGCCAAAAGCATACCACTTTCTGCGACCAACCCATATTTGGTCGCCAAAAATAATGATCATTCGCGACTAATTAATATTTGGTCACCAAAAGGTATTTTTTAGCTACCAACTTTTATATTGGTCGCGGAAAGTGGTCGCCAAAAGTGTAGATTTTTGTAGTACCATTGTTCACTGGTATCTGACTACATTTCATGCACCCCTTTATATCTTATTCATCTATTCTATGCCACAGGGCGAGTCTCATACCTTCAGAGGCAATGGTGCTACGACTGGTTGAGACTGGCATGACGAGCTCCCAGCTGGAGTTCGTGACATCATTGACGAGACGGGCTTCGGTCTCTTCAGCTCTAGCTTGACTCGGGTCACCGCGAGACGTCCCCTCTTAGAAGCACTCGTGGAGATGTGGTGAGATACCACCAACTCCTTTCATTTTTCCACCACAGAGGAGATGACATTGACTCCTTACGACTTTTACATGATCATCGGCTTAGACGTAAGGGGTGATCTGATTCCTCTCGACCCAAACATGGAAAAGTGGGAGGCGGTTTGGTTCGAGCTGCTCGGCGCACATCCTCCTATATACCGAACGGGGATGGTTAGATACACTTGGTTCACGGAGCGATTCAGAGGGAGCGAGTCTGAGACAGTAGAAAAGACAAAACAGTACACTAGGGGTTTCTTGATGTTCGTCTTCGGTACCACCTAGTTTTCGAAAAGGTGGAACACCGTAGGCTTGTATTTGCTGAGTGCCCTGGTGACCCTTCCTTGAGTTCATTTCTACGATTGGGGTGGAACGGGTCTCACCACGATGTATGGATATATGAGCTCTGTTTCTCACCTACGAGGGAACTTGATCGGAAGCTATTGGCTAGCCTGGTTGGTACACATCTCAATTCCCTCATCACACGTCACATTTCCTGCTTTACATTTTTTTCAACACATGTGCTTTCTACCTTGCACTTTCTATATCTATTCATATTGTATGCTTTCTGCTTTGCATTTTCTGCATTTGTGCAAAAATTGTACTGATCACATACCACTGCATTTTCCCTACAACTATGGGTGTACGCCTACTTTCCGTCCCTCGCACCAGAGCTTGTAGTGGAGCTTCCATTGACAGTCCCCTACTCGCAGGTATATGACGGTCAGCTTCGCCGTAGGACCCGCGAGCCTTTCACGTTTTTCCGTCGATACTTCGACACGATAGCTGCCCATGACGTAACCCAAAACACAGTCATTTTACTTTAACACTGTTCTGGTTTACATTTGACAATTGATAGCAACTAACGATTTGTACAACTTCCATTTGTAGATGACGTGGCAGCCATGGGCTATGCTGCCAACAGGGATCTAGGGCTAGTTTGGTGGAGCTTGGGCCATTTCTCGCTACCACATTCTGCTCAAGGACCCAGTTTGCTGGGCCTGGTTCTTGGGTGAGCGCTTCGTACGCCAGACTATGGCCCTGTCTGACCCGATCGTCTCGATGGCTCCACTAGAGTCTATGCGGTCCACAGAGAGCCTATTTGAGGAAGTGGTCATCTAGTTCATGGTAGGCCTAGATGTCGACTTCTTTCGAGCGGAGGGCAACTATACAGATTTTATCCAGACACACTTGATGCCGTCCTTGACTAGTATTCGCGGAGCTGGGAAGGTGAGAGTTCCTACCATGAGAGCGAGGCCCAGAGCGACCCGGACGAGCAGGGCCCGTGGCAGAGGGGCTTCCCGAGCAAGACAGAGGGCTGATTGGCTAGAGCTTTCCACCATGCTGACTTGTTGGCAGCACACCGAGGAGACTTACCATGTTTCGATTGAGCCCGCAGCGGCTGGTCATGAGCTTGTCGGGATCCGAGGCCAGGCTCCGGTATGAACTACACCTTAGCACTTGCACTTCATATTTCATTTCAAATATATTCCTCTACAGATACTAATTATTCAAATTCATTTGCAGGCATCGATCGAGTACACAGGAGGCTCCCTCGAGCTGATAGCCTCATTGATGGGGGATGGTACAAAAGAGAGAGGCACTGCTCAGCCTCTACGGTATCGCCGCAAGTTCTTCAACTTGCACTTCAGGCATCGAATTTCCACTAACACACTAACACTGACATTTCAACTGAAAACTTCCCAAATTGCACTGATACACTGCATCTGACATATTGTACTTGCACACTATATTCACACACTGCATTCATACATTGTATTCATACGCTATACCCATACACTATATCTGACTTCCGCACATACTCATTCTACATACTACACTTGCATCTGATACACATACTGTAACTGATATGTGACAACTGTCTTTTCAGATTCCACCCATACCGATGGCACCAGCGGTAGCTGCAGCGCTCACACCAGTAGTGTCTCTTCTAGCAGAAAGGAGAAGAGAGAGATAGGCTTTAGTGCGCAGCCGAGGCAGAGCTAGAGGCACCCGAGATGAGAGCGGCCCTTCAGAGCCCATTCTGCGTGATGATGATACTGAGACGAGCAACTCTAAGGAGACAGCAAGTCAGTATTCAGATTCATCTGAGAGTGGAGGTGATGACGCCAGCTCGAGTTCCGAGAGTGCAGGAGATGCTGAGTCAGGCTCCGAGGCAGAGAGCAAAGATGGCACCGGCTCGGACTCTAGTTCAGAGGGAGATGCAGATAGCAGCGCTAACGGAGATAGTGCCTCAAAGCCTCCCCTTCGTGGAAGAGGACGAAGAGGGCTTCTCGAGCATGAGGTGACCAACACTGATTTTTCGATTTTGCTTAGTTTCTTTTTCGCTTATAGCTTTAGCACATTGTACAGCTTTAGACAGGTTTTATTTGCTTTAAAAAACACTTGTACTGCACTTTTGTGGAAAAGTAACCATGATCGGAATGAAAGCCAGGTTTTATGAAAAAGTGTTATATTTTGCATCATGAGCACTGCATCACATGGAATGAACATGGAAACGAAATGACCAAGAACACTCTTGATTGCAATAAACTTAATCGGGCAATGAACCGACCAACAACTGACATGAAAAAGCCAAAGAAACTCGATAAACAACACAATTCAATAAGCAAAAACAACACAAATAGAACTTGATAAGCAAAACAAGACGAATACAACTCGAGAAACATGCTAAAGCCCAAAGAGACTCAAAACAAGACTCTCAAACACACAAAGAGCAGAATAAAACACATGCTGTCAACACTTTCTAGAACAAAGAAAGGCAGCAGGTTAGAGTGAGAGACTGCCGGCCATGTGTCGGCCATGTAAGTTGGCCTGCCAGCCAACAATGCCCTTTGCCGACCATTAATGAGCCTTGCCGGCCATCGATGTTCAGGACCTCCAGATTGTTGACACATGGCTTTCACTCACTGCCTTATCTTCTACAAAAGGTTAGACCTCGTAGTTTCTTCATTTTAGCTTTAAATTCTTCACAAATGGAGCCATTTTTTGCCGAAAAACTTTCGAATTGGATTGTAACTCTAGATGGCTCGAAGAAGGTGAATTTTTGGGGTTTCGACATAAATGCACTATTCCTACTGAGTCATTCTCCGCTTTGTTTTTCATTCCTTCATGTCACGGCTCGGGGTTTCGGCATAAATGCACTATTCCCGCTAAGTCATTCTCCGCTTTGTTTTTCATTCTTCATGCCGCGGCTAGATGTGGGAACCTGATTACACATGTTTTTAGCTTTGGGGGGCAAGAGATATGCCTGACAATCAAAGAATTTTGGGCACTAATGGAGTCCCGACGCGATGAGAAAATCTTGTCTCAACCTCGTTTTGGCCACATCCAAGCTCTATGACGAATGTGCGGGCTCACTTTACATGAGGCTTGATCCTTGGTTCACAATGGAGAGATGGATATTCCTAGCCTGATTCATCAATTTTCTGAGGCCGACGACCGAGGCGATCTTCTTTGGCGGGGTTTTCGGCAACACACCCTTTACTTGTGCATGCTAGCCTATTTCCTTCTTGCCCCTAGTTTCGGAGGGTCTAGCACTCGGCTAATTGAGGTGGCGCAAGGCCTGAAAGAGGGCAAGAGTTGCATTAGCTTGACATTGGCCGAGATTTTGATGGGCTAAAATGCCTTCCTTCGGCGAGAGACAAACAAATTCACAGGGAGTCCACTACTTCTTCAGGTAATGTTTCCCACCCTTCTCATGTGTGTTTCTCACATCGCTCGACACTCATGCTCTGTTTTTCTCTCCCTTTCTCACCTTTTCTCTCAACATACACCTCTCTATTCTTTAATCTCTCTTTTCTTTCATCCCTCCATAGGTGTGGCTTATGGACAAGTTGAAGGTAGTGGATGCTTGCCCAGAATACTCAGCTTGGGGCTACTTCTTCCATCACCGTCTAGTGGATTTCCTAAACTAGGGATGGTGGTGCCATTGGATGTGCAACCGGTCTGCTGTTGACATTGCTTGGCGTTGCTCCTAGTTTGATCTGCCCGAGATGAGCTACAGCATGACTCGGAAACCTGGCATTCAGCTGATTGGCCTTACACACTGTGTATTAGACTTTTCATTCCGGTTCAGGCATCAATTTGGACATAACCCAATTTGCCCAGAAAAAAAGGGTAGAGTACTCGGTTTCATTCTCTATCCGCTGCTTACAATTGGCTAGATACCCCACTTCTTGGAGAACAAAAGAGCTTCTGGCTCCTGCTCCCAGTTTCAATTGCGCCCTTTCTGGCGAGTGCCTGGCTTGGCTTGAAGATGAGGAATAGACTGGGCCTACTTTAGCATCTAAAGCTTCCACGAGCTCAAGAAGGGGACGCAGGAACACTTGATTCATCTATGCCCTAAGTTTATTTCTTTGATTTTTACTTTTCAAGTTTTATGAATGTAATAAAGAGCAACTTTGATTTGTATCGAGAGTTGGAGAACTTTATATTTGAAATTAATGAATTAGAGTTGTGAGCACTGAAAATTTTCCTTATGGTCCAAAAATGGTCTAAGTTGTAAAAAGATTAATTTGAACAAAATTAACTTTTATTAAAACTTTTCAAAACCATTTTCGAAAAGGATCACCACCTGACACACATGGGATCAATCCTCGAGATGTACAACCTCGAATCCAAAGATTACAAATTGCCCTTTGACTGAATAACACTACACTGTAGCCAGCTCTTCTCTCAGAGTAAAGATCACAACCAAACTTTCAAGTAAAGAATGGACCAAGATGACCCGATCGAACACATGGACAGAGCAGTTGATTTGGAGGTGTTTAGGGCTGAACTTCAGGATGAATTTGCCTATGTATCCCGAAGATGGAAATCAGGCCTTATGTAGTTCGGTTTGGGTTCGCTCAAGTATTAACACTCTCCTTTTGCGCCCTAACTTTTGCCAAGGTCGCCCTTTAGGGTTTTCAACCTTGCGACCTTATTTTTTCTTTATTTTTAATTTTTCATGCTCTAACTTTTGCCTAGGTCGCTCTTCCGGGTTTTCGACCTAGCGAGCCTCTCAGGGATAGTATTTCTTCAACTTATCCATGTCGATCGATTGGGAAAATTCTAGGCCATCCAAGTCCATAAGAATTACAGCCCCACCCGACCAGATAGTTTTGATGATGTAAGGACCAATCCAATTGGGTCTAAACTTGCCCCTACCGTCATGGATGGGAGCTCGGTTGTCTTTCAGCAACAAATCCCCTTTTTTGAGATTCCGGGACTTAACCTTCTTGTTAAAAGCTCTAACAATCCTACGTTGATAACCCTGAACATGGTATAATGCTTTCAGCCTTCTCTCATCAAACAATATCAACTCTTCGAACCTACTCTGTTGTCAGTCTGCCTCTGCTATCTAACACTCAACCAAGACTCGCAATGACGGGACTTCTATTTCAATTGGCAGAACAGCCTCCATACCATAGACAAGGGAATAAGGAGTTGCTTACATAGACATCCGAATTGAAGTTCTATAACCCCAAAGTGCAAATGGCAATTTGTCTGGCCAGTCCCTGTAGGTCTCAACCATCTCCTGTAGAATATGCTTGATGTTCTTGTTGGCGGCCTCAACAGCTCCATTGGTTTGCGGCCGGTATGTAGATGACTTATGAAAAGCCACGTTATATTTCTGAGACAAGTCTATTACTTCTTTCTTGAAGTGGGAGCCTGTTGACGTCCCCGAACGTCCTGGGAGGGAATCCCGTCTTGTTCATTTGGGGCTCACTACAGTTTAGGACTTAATGTCACGGTTCTGTATCTAATCTCGAAGAGTGCAATGCAAGACCGACAAATTAGCAAAGAGTCCAAATCCGGCAAATCGTTTTGGAAAACAGATTTTTAAGAAAGAAGTGCCAAACATGGACTGCTTTGCCAGATATAGAGTCGCCACCTAAAATTTTGTTTTTGGGGGAATTTAGGAAACCCTAACTCGTTGCCTAAAGCCACGTGTCTGTCATCACCAAAGTTGCCTCGGCTCGGGAACTTGGGTACGATTGGGGAAGGTCAGCTATGAGCACCCCCGCTCGCCCGATCCGAAGATCGGCCTATACTAAGCATGATATCTAGTTTTGAAAACATTATGCGTTCTTATTCCGGTTAATTAGCTAGAATTACTATGTGATGCGCACAGCAAAACAAGTATAGACTAGGTTGCCTAATTTGGAACAAAGCATCGCATATCCATTTGTTTGGAAATGGTTTGAAGTTTGCTACTCGCAAGTAGGCTAAAATACGGATTTCAATGAATTATCTCAATTCAAGTAACCCAACCTTCACCCACAGGCATTCAGGCAGTTATATCACCTAAGCAATTAGCCTCATGGAAAGCTGTAGACAACCTATTTTTGACCGTCCTCAAGACTTGGACGTCACCGTTTGAACACTCAGTGATCATCCATGTTCGTGTTCGTCTTGAGTTCTCAGAGGTTTCGGCCGCATGTCTTATCTCAAGACCTCTCGACTTGTGTTTTTGCTTCTGAGGGCAGGGAATGGCTTGATTGGACATCCCCACACCTCACCGGCCTTGGCTTGAGGCCACCGGCCTTGTTTCCTTGCCACCAGCCATTGGTGATGGCCGGTCGGCACTATTGATGGTCGGTCGGCATTGTGTTTGGTCGGCCGGCCACTGTTTTTGATCAATCGGCCACTTGTCCTGACCGAGACCTTTTCTTGAGGGAGCTTGACCCTTTTGAACCTTTTTTTAGCTTCTCCAAGAAACTTGAACCTTTTGACCCTTTTTAGCTTCTCCAAGAAGCTTGACCCTTTTTAGCTTCTCCAAGAAGCTTGACCTTTTTTTTAGCTTCTCCAAGAAGCTTGACCCTTTTTAGCTTCTCCAAGAAGCTTGACCTTTTTTAGCTTCTTGAGGAAGCTTGACCCTTTTTTTTTAGCTTCTCCAAGAAGCTTGAACCTTTTTAGCTTCTTGAGGAAGCTTGAATCTTTTTAGCTTCTCCAAGAAGCTTGGCCCTTTTTAGCTTCTCCAAGAAGCTTGAACCTTGTTAGCTTCTCTTAGAAGCTTGGCACCTTGCCTTGGCCTATATAAGGAGAGCCTCTCCTTCCATTTTAGGGGTTAGAAAAATCAGATATATATGAGATATATATCACTCCCTCTCTATATCTCCCTCTTTCTCTACATTTGTGTTGGTTAGAGGGTCCAAAAGGGGCTTGTTCTTGGCCTATTGCACACCACTTCATAGCCACACACTTCCATCATCACTTGGAGGTTCTTGGAGCTTGTTTTCAGAGGTTGAGGACTGGTTTTTTAGACCTAAAGGCTGCTGGTTCTTGCTGGTCTTCAAAGGTAACTTCTTACCCTCTTTATTCCCCGTTTTTGCACACCCTTTTAGCCTATCTTGATTGTGGATTTGGGCTTTGTGTATAACATAAAAAATTTCTTTTTTTGTGTTTAAGATACTTTATTAAGACCACTTTTGTGTTTGGGGTCGTTTACCCCATCTTAGGCCTTGTTTGGCCCCATTTTGTGCTATTTTTGGTGAGTTTCGGGACCACCTTGTTTGGGCCTCCTCACCACTGAAATCTTGAGGGATTTCAGTGGTGAGGATGGTGGTTTAAGGTCCTAAGAAGGAGAGGGTCATCCCCTCTCCTTGTTGTCTTGTTTGATGCCTTTTTTGGCCTTACAAAGGGGCCTATATTTGCACACTTCTTGAGCTCGGTTCAGGCATTTTTCAGTGGGTTTTAGGACCCCCATAAGCCATTTCCAGAGTTGTTTTGGTCATATTGAGTGTCCCTCTTGCATGTGTATAACAACCCCTTGCATGGCCTTCCAAAGGAGCACCTCATTCTAACATGTGTTGGCTCTATTTCAGTAGGTATTGGGTGTTTATTTAGCATGTTTTACCTCTGTCCCATGTTGGTTTGTTGACCCTTGGCATGCATCATACACTTGCTTTGTATTCCTCTATTTTGCCTAGAAATGCATCTTGCCTTTGGACCACCATGCTTGCATATTTTGGCTTAGCTTTGTGAATTTTTTTGTCATGTTTTAACATGCTTAAGGTCTGTCTTGGGTCTTTGGATTCATGTTTTCCATGCTTTGTATAGCTTCTTTGCATTCTAGCTTACTAGCCTTAGGTGTGTAGGTCACTAGTATGCTTTACTTGGCTTGTTCTCATGATTTGGCATCATTGGAGACCACATTTCAGTCCATGTTCCATGCTTGCATACTTGCATTTTCCATCCCTTTCATGCTTTGGAGAGTTGATAGCTTATGCTCCATGTTTGGCCCCTTTTGTATGCTTCCATGTATAGGCCATTTAGATGCCATCCAGGTGTGTCTTTGACCTTAATTTGGCATGATTTGGGACTGTTTTGATTCACTTTGATCATTTGCTTCGTGTGTCATATGATCATAGTTTAAGTCCTTGGGCTTGGATGCATGCTTTGTTTGCATTGGTAGGTTGATTTGGCATCATCTTCTACATGTTTTTCAAAGCTTTTCATGTATGCTATGTGCCAAAGTTTGCCCCTTTTAAGTGTGCTTGAAAGTTGCTTCTATATGCTTAGGTATTCAACCATGTTTGCATGCATGTTTGTATGCTTAGGTACTTGGCTCATGACATTTTGTTGCATGTTTAAATGGTGTTGCATTTGGCATGCATTTCTTGCTAAGTTTCCTAACATGTTACATGCCTTGCATGTGTGCATGGTTAAGATTACACTTTGCATGTTTGCTAACTTGCATACTTGTCCTCATGTTCATGTTGCATACTTAGCCTCCATGCCTAGGTTGCATTGCATAGAGCATGCATGCTTTGCCTCTTGAATTGAGTATGATAGAGGTTGGGCTTTATGTGTTTAATTGGTTTGCATTTCATTTGATATCGAAGTTGCACACTTGACTTTTGGGCCATCATGCATTGAAATGCGTGATTGATGGCCCGAGGGTCGAGGGCCATGCTCCTTTGAGTCCCTTGCATGATAGGGAGTGTGGTTGGTGCATACATTTGCTTGAAATACATTGCCATGCCTTGTCTGCCCTCTGCTGCTGTCAAACAGGTTTCAACAGGAAGAATTGGCCGGCCGGCAGTGTTTGGTGCCGACTGGCAAAACAGGTTTGGCCGAGAGCATAATGTTTAGCCGATGACCATTCTAAATGGCCGGTGATGATCTCACTCAGCCGGTAGTGTCCCACAACACTCAGAGAAGCAACCTTGGAAGTTGTGCAATTTTCAGAGAAGCAGAACAGTCAAAGCAGAGGCAAACTTGTGCATGGCAGTGACTTTCCGAGCGGAGCCGAGCGCGCATTGCATTGTGCCCTCCTCCCGAGGCCGTTTACTGCTTTCATTAGATTAGTTAATTTGTTAATTAATTAATTAGTCTGTAATAATTAATTAGCTTGTAGGTTAATTAATTTGTATTATTCTTTTGGTCCCTCCGAGTGAGGGCGTATTTGTAATAAGTGTGGGTGCGTGTGTGCATGTCTTCCAATCCCCACTTCTTTCTCCCTTTTACTTACCTGCTTTGATGGTTAGTATTAGGACATGTTTAATTTAGCATACCTTATGCTATGCATGCGTGCATCCATATATTTGTCTTGCATGCACCGGGCTCGGCACATCATGCTAACTGCACTTGTATTCCAATTCCAAAGTTGAGTACTTGTTAATTGCAGCATTTCACATGCCACGTTTAGAATAGCCGAGCCTATCATAGTTGCATCTTGCATGTGTTGCATTAGTCATCTTAACATGAACTAGGATCATGCATATGATTACTAACTAGTTTCTGTTTTGGCTTAGAGTACTAGGTGAGCTTTTATGCTTTAGCATCCTTGCATGCGTGTGAGTGTTGCCATGACAGTATGATTACCATGAGGCTAACTGCTTAAGTGATATAACTGCTTGAATGCCTGTGGATGGAGGTTGAATTACCTAAATTGGAATAATGCATTAAAACCGTGAGTTTTAAGCCCACTAGATAGTGGCAAAACCATCTTTTCTAAAAGCCCACTTGAGGGTGGCAAAACCTGCATTTTAGCCTACTTGCGAGTAGCAAACCATTTTCAAAACAAACATGCAACGTTTTGTTCCAATTTAGGCGATTTGGTCTATACTTGGTTGATGTGCGCATAACATAGTAATTCTAGGCTAATAACCGGAATAAGAACACATAAGGTTTTCAAAACTAGATATCACGGTTAGTAGAGGCCGATCTTCGGATCGGGCGAGAGGGGGTGCTCATAGCTGACCTTCCCCAATCGTACCCAAGCTCCCGAGCCGAGGCAACTTTGACAATGACGGACACATGGCCTTCGGCACTGAGTCAGGGTTTCCTAAATTTCCCCATTTAAAAAAATATTTAGGTGGCGACTCTGTATCTGGCAAAGCAGTCCATGTTTGGCACTTCTTTTCAAAAAATCTGTTTCTTAAAACGATTTGCCGGATTTGGACTCTTTGGTTCAGATTAAGAACCGTGACTACAAATCGAGTCCGAACTGTAGTGAGGGCCCCACGCGGGCGCGTCTACAAAAGCATGCTGTCATGTTAACATTCACACTCATGCGAGATGCTAAAGCATAAACACTTACAGTATACTCCGAGCCAAAACAAAAAACTAGTTAGTAATCATGCATGATCCTAGTTCATGTTAGCAATGGCTAATGCAATGCATGTAAAATGCAACTAAGATAGGCTCGGCTACCCTAAGAATGGCATGTGAAATGCGACAACTCGATACACGTATTCAAGTTGGAATTGAAATACTATGCAATTAGTATGATGTGCCGAGCCTGGTGCATGCAATACAGATGAATGATGCAAACATGCATAGCATAAGGAGGCTAATTGAAACGTGCCCTAGAACTAACCATCATAAGCGGTTAAGTAAAAGGGAGAAGGAAATGGTGGTTGGAAGACATGCATCACACACACGCACGCTTATTACAAAATTGCCCTCCCTCGGAGGGTCCGAATGAATAATACAAATTAATTAACTAACAAGCTAATTAAATATTACAGACCCTTAATTAATTAGACAAATTAATTAAATTACTGAAAGCAGTAAAACAGCCTCGGGAAGAGGGACGAATGCAGGCACGCTTGGCTCTGCTCGGAGATCCACCGCCATGCTTATGTTGCCTCTGTTTACATTGCTCTGCACCTTTGAGGACTCCACAAGTCTCAAGGTTACTTCTGGACTACTCCCTGAGCATTGTGGGATATCACCGGCCAAGAGAAAAGGTCACCGGCCGTGGAAAAAGCGGTCATCGACCACAAATGAAGCTCTCGACAAAATATTGATAGCCGGCCGGCACGCCATCTCTTCCTGCAGAATCCTATTTGACAGCAGCAGAGGACAGACAGAGAATGGCAAAGCATTTCAAAGCAATGTTTGCACCACCACCCTCCTCATCATGGTTGAGACTCGAAGAAGTGTAGGCCTCAACCCTCGAGCCACCAATCACGCATTTCAAAGCATGATGGCCCAAGATGCCAAGTTGTGCAATTTTAATATCAAATGCAATGCACACAAACACACAATAGAAGACCCTAACCTCTATCATAATTGGTCAAGAGGAAAGGGATGCAAACATGCTCAATGCTATGCAAACTAAACATGCAAGCTAAGCATGCAATATGACAATGTGAACAAGCATGCAAACATGCAAGTATGTAACAAGTATGTAACAAGTATGCAAGCTAACAAGCATGCAAGATACAATTTAAACATGCAAACATGCAAGACATGCAGCAACATGTTAAGCAACTTAATCAAAGATGCATGCCAACTGCAATATCACTTAAACATGAAACAACATGTTAATAGTCCTATCATCTAGACGTACAAACATACATAGCATACAACAACATGCAAAGGGGCCAAGTATGCGACAACATGCAAGGCAAGCATGTAACAACATGCAAAGGATGGTCTTAAACCAATATGGGCACCTCTCAACTAGGCCCAAATCAGCGGCCAAAGTGCAAGATGATAAGGGACAAATGCACATACAATCATGCATGGTAATTGGCCTAAGACTTAAGCATCAAAGAGGGACTTTTAAGCAAACTTAAGAGGAATGAAAGGCATGCAAATGTGGCAACATGTTATGTTCTGAAATCATGCAAGGGATGATGCCAAATCAACCAAACAAATCAAGCAAAGCATGCAACCAAGCCCAAAATTTAGAAACTAGCCACGGGACTCGAACCAAGGCTATATGAAGCAAACCCCAAAGGGCCATGGGGACCTAAAACAGTCCCAAGGCAGGTCTAATCAAGACCAAAAACCCACTTAGATGGCATCTAAATGGCCTACACATGATGGCATACACAACGGTCCAAACACGGAGCATAAAATAGCAACTCTTTAAGGCATCAAAGGAGCATCAAATGTAAGTAAACAAGCATGCCGTATGGACTGAAACGGCATGAGAAGTGACTCCAAACCACTAAAATAAGCCAAGTAATGCATGCTCACGACTCACACACCCAAAGCTAACAAACCAAAGTGCATGGTGGCTAAACAAAGCAAGTCATGGACGACCAAAATAACCAAAATCAGACCTAAAGCATGCCAAAACATGCATAAAAACTTCATGGATTCAGGCGAAAACAAGTAAGCATAGTGGTCTAAATGCTAGGTGCATGTTACGGCAAAATCAAGGGATTACAAGACAAGTATACATAGGATGTATGGCACGTCTAAACCAACTTTGGACAGAGGTAAATCATGGCAAAATAACAACAAATATCAACTAAGACATGGCCAACATGAACTTAAACAAGGTGCTCACACATGAGGCAAATATGACAAGTATTGAAGACAACAAGGAGAGGGGATGGCCCTCTCCTTCTTAGGACCTCAAAACACCATCCCCACCATTGAAATCCCTCTGGATTTCAGTGGTGAGAAGGCCAATACAAGGCGGTCCCGGAGCTCACAAAAAAGACACAGAAATGAGGCCAAACAAGGCCTAAGAGGGGGTAAACAACCCCAAACACCAAAGTGATCTTAAACAACTATTTTAAGCACTTAAAAATAGAACTTTTATCAGTTATACACTAAGCTTAAAAATAGATGCAAGGTAGGTTAAAAGCTTGTGCAAAAATGGGGAATGAAAGGGTAAGTTTCTCACCCTTGTTGACTTTCTTCAAGAACACCATTCCAGCACTTTTTCTGAGTTTAAATCAACCCAAGAACCCCAAGATCAGCCTCAAGGGACCTCAACTCCAAGGTATGGTGTAACACTAGGTGTCTTAGTGCAAAACTAAGAACAAAATCACTTTTAGAACACTATTACACACACTCAAAGGCAAAGAGAGATACAAAATCCTCTAACCCTAATTCTGGAACTCTGGAAACCCTCAGGAGGGAGGAGAAGCTAGCTCTTTATAGAATTCCAATCTTGCAAAGCTTCCAAAACAAGCTAAGCAAGAGACAAATCCCTCCATACACGTGTATGGAGGGGGTGAATTGTGCGTGCCAGCTGTGCCAGCAGGCACTAAATATCTGCATAAAGCAGATGAACTGGGGTCGGCTGGAAAATATGGCCGATTGACTAACAAAAATGGCCGGCCGACCAAAAACAATGCCAACCGACCAAAATATTTGGCCGGTAGTAAGAAAACTAGGCCGGTGGCCTCAAGCCAAGGCCGGTGAGGTGTGGGGATGGCCAACAAGCCATTCCCTGCCCTCAGAAGCAAAAACACAAGTGTTTGGTATACAACCACGCACAAAACAAACAAGTCGAGAGGTCTTGAGGCAAGGCGCGCGACCGAAACTTCCGAGAACTCAAGACGAACACGAACAAGGATGATCATCGAGTGTTCAAACGATGACGTCCAAGTCTTGAGGACGGTCAAAAATGGGGTGTCTACAGTTGCCCCTCTTTGACAGAACTCGAAAGTCATAACAATGACGGGAGTGAATGTCAAAGCCCAGAGACGACCCATTTTTGACAAGACCGAAGACTTAGACAAGCATGCAAGATAGCAAGATATGTGCCCGAAGGCAAGGGCAAAATGAAAGAACAATGCATGGTGCCGAATATACCTTATGATCATCCAAAGAGAGCTGTAGCGAAGCAAATACATACAATAAATGCAACAGTTTTAAGCAAACCAAAAAACAAACTACATTACAATGCAGAAAGGATATAAGAGAATTATGTAATTCTCGCTACGTTTGACGCGGAGAATACAATACCTGTGCGGTTCGTCTAGTCGTGCCAGCTTCAAATGAACCGTACATACAATATCGTTCTTGCCCGGTTCGTCTGGTCATGCCAGCCTCAAATGAACCGTACATACAATATCGTGCCTGAAAAAGAAAGAGAACTTAACAGGTACAATATCATTAGATACATGTATAGCAACGCAAGTGAAAAGTGCATGACAACGCGAGTGAGAGGGTGCATGACAATGTGGGTGGAAGAGGTGCATAACAACGCAACCCGGGTGTGTGCATAACAATGCGATTTGAAACAAGCATAACAATGCTACGAAGGCACAAACACATATAAGTAAAGTACACACGGCAACGTGTACAATGTGTGAAGGTGAGGAAAAGTATACACATGTAAGTAAAGCACATACGACAACATGTACAATGTGTGAGGCAACTGTGAAGATAAGTATGAACACATGTAAGTAAAGCATGCGCGACAACGCATGCAATGTGTAAAGTAAGGAATAAAATGCACACATGTAAGTAAAGCACATGCGACAACATGTACAATGTGTGAAAATAAAGAAACTTGAACACATATAAGTAAAGCACACACAACATCGTGAGCAATGTGTATGGCAGGAATGAACACATGTAAGTAAAGTATGTGCGCTAACGCAAGCAATGTGTAACCTCCTGAAAATATGCATGAACACATATAAGTAAAGCACACGCGGAAACGCATGCAATGTGTAAAGCAAGCAAGGTATGAACACATATAAGTAAAGTACACGCGAAAACGCATACAATGTGTAACCACCTGGGGGGGATGCGTAAACACATATAAGTAAAGCACACGAGAAAACGCATGAAATGTGTAAAGCAAGCAAGGTATGAACACATATAAGTAAAGTACACACGAAACGCATACAATGTATAACTACCTGGGGGGGATACATAAACACATATAAGTAAAGCACGCGCGGAAACACATGCAATGTGTAAAACAAGCAAGGTATGAACACATATAAGTAAAGTACACGCGAAAACGCATACAATATGTAACCACATGGGGGGGATGCATAAACACATATAAGTAAAGCACACACGGAAACGCATGCAATGTGTAAAGCAAGCACGGTATGAACGCATATAAGTAAAGTACACGCGAAAACGTATACAATGTGTAACCATCTGGGGGGGATGCATAAACACATATAAGTAAAGCACACGTGGAAACGCATGCAATGTGTAAAGCAAGCAAAATATACACATGTAAGTAAAGCATGCGCGGAAATGCATGCAATGTGTATAACAAGAACAATGCAAATGAAACGTGTATGACAATGCGAGGTAAGAAAATGCATGACAATGCATATACTGAAATGCATGACAATGCAAAGTAGGGAAATGTATGACAATGCATATACCGAAATGCATGACAATGCATGATAAGGAAATGCGTGACAAGGCGTGATAAGGGAATGCATGACAATGCATGTACTGAAATGCATAACAATGCAAAGTAAGGAGATGCATGATAATGCGAAATAAGAATACGTGACAATGCATGAACTGAAATGTAGATGAAAGATACATGACAATGCATGTAATTTGAGATGCATGACAATGCGAAATGAGACACGCATGACAATGCATGGATGAGAATGCATGACAATGCATGTAATTGAGATGCATGACAAGGTGCGTAATTGAAATGCATGACAATGCATGACTTATTGAAATGCATGACAATGCGTGTAATTGAAGTGTATGACAATGCATGTAACGCATAACAATGCGTGATAAGGGAATGCATGATAATGCATGTACTGAAATGCATGGCAATGCGCGATATGGAGATGCATGACAATGCGAAATGAGACACACATGACAATGCATGAATTAGAATGCATGACAATGCATGAACTGAAATGTAGATGAAAGATGAATGACAATGCGTGTAATTGAAGTGTATGACAATGCATGACTTATTGAAATGCATGACAATGCATATTATTGGGATGCACGATAATGCAAATGAATTCAAAATGCGTGACAACGCACGTCTCTTGAAATGCATGGCAATGCAAATGACCTTAAATGTGTGACAACGCATGTATGTTTTTTTTTTTTTTGAAATGCATGACAATGCAAATAAACTCACATGCGTGACAACGCACGTCTTTTTTTTTTTTGAAATGCGTGACAATGCAAATGAACAGTGCATAACAATGCAAATTGTGTGTGTTACAACGCACGTAGACGTGCATAACAATGCAACCTATGCATGTTTATCATAAACGAGGCAACACATGTAATGCAACGCATTTAAAGTGGTTATTGAACCTTACAAGATACCCAAGGATACGAAAAGGATACACCTCACCCGTATTGAGCATCGCATACAGGAAACACGGCTCGAGGTCAACACGAAGGCCGATCAAGGTTCAAAAGTGCATTTCCTTGTACTACCTTGATAAATGGAGGTTCCACACCACATGAATGACCCAACCAAGGGTGTGGGAGACTCACCGACCATCAGAAGAGTCCACCGGCCCTCCACCGGCCACAAAATAAGGACATCGGCCAACTTTTTGGCCGACCGGCTAACAATTTGGTCGACCAGCCAAAAATACCTATGTCGGGGTAATTTTGTCAATTGGCTGCGGGTCTTTAAATATGAGGTTCTAAACCTCATATTTTCACTTTGCCCTAGCTCGAAAACTTCCCCCCTTCTCTCTAGGTGATATTCCTCCTCTCGATCCCCGTCTTTCCTTGGTTTTCGGGCCCATTTCGTTGTTTGATTCACGAAATCCTTCTGATTTTGCACATTTTGAACCGAACAAAACTTGATTTCAGTATAGTTTTCTTGATTTCCATCACCTAGGGTTTGTTTCTCCCAAGTTTTCCTCGGTCTTTGTGCCCTTTTCCACACTTCGACATTTTCTCTCATTTTCCACCCTTCCAGGGTTGACCTTAGGGTTGACTTTTCACATTCGTGCTCAGTTTTCACATTTTTTGCCATTTTCACACTATTCTCATCATGGCAGACAATCTCCCACAGGGTGAGGCTCCCCCGAAGATGGACTTGGATCCCGAGGTCGAGCTCCTACCTCTCCACATCTGGTCGTTCGATCCGGCGGCCTACCGGCCATCGATACATGTGTTGCCTCCCGACGGTATCCGCCACTTCAGCAGCTTTGCGAGGGGTGTGGCACTGGAGCTTCTACTGCGCGAGCTAGAGTCACATCTGTCCTTAGGCGCCTCCGAGGTACACTCTTCTTCGTTTCATTTTCCGAGTAGAATACATAACTGCAATAGTTGATGCTGTTCTTTAACTGCTTAACTCATGCCCACTAGTACATTACATGCTATATTTGATTGCGAGCACACCTGCACCCGATATCTGTTTGAATCTGAACACGTATACACACGCTGTATTTTCCACTAAACCACTCAAACACACTGACACATCACATGCTGTAGTTTACTGCGAGCACGCCCGCACCCCATATCTGTTTGAATCTGAACACGTGTACACACGCTGTATTCCCAACTGAACCACTCAAACACACTGATACATCACATGCTGTAATTCACTGCGAGCACACCTGTCCCCGGTATCTGTTTGAATCTGAACACGTGTATACACGCTGTATTCTCATCAATTCTGAGTGTATTCAACACTATATTTGTAACACTACTTCGCAACTGTTTATTTTGATCACAGGGAGATTCTCATGCCTTCCGGGGGTATGGGAACACTACCGCCAGAGGTTGGTATATGGAGCTACCTGACGCGGTTCGTCGCATCGTTGACCGAGCTGGCTTTGGGACTTTTTTGCATGGGACTCTCGCGCCTCACTACGAGTAAGCCCCTCCTTGCTGCTCTGGTGGAGAGGTGGTGGGACACCACCGACTCTTTCCACCTTTTCGCCACCGGGGAGATGACGATGACTCTCTTCGACTTCTCCATGCTCACAGGCATCAGAGTGGAGGGGATCCGATCCCCTTTGATACAGACATGGACGAGTGGGACGCTGCTCAGATGTACCTGCTCGGTGCTTGGCCACCTCTCGCTCGGGCAGGGTTTGTGCGATACTCATGGTTCGAGGATCATTTTCGGATCCAGGCGCCTACTACCCAGGAGGAGGAGGAGCAGTACGCTCGTGGCTTTATCATGTTTCTGCTAGGGACGACACTTTTCGTCGACCGGGTGAACACCGTGGCCCTCTACTTGCTGAGCGCACTGGTGGATGTGACACAGATCCGTCGCTATGACTGGGGTGGCGCAGGCTTGGCCACTCTCTATGGCTACATGAGTTCGTTCTCCCGCCTCAGCGGATTGTTGCTCAGAGGCTACTGGCGAGCTTAGGCGGTACATATTCCCTTTTCTATTTTCTCAGTTCTATTTCACATTATCTGTACACTGCACACACTATACACTCTGCATAATACACTGCACATACCGCTTTCTGCTTTATCTGCATACTGCTTTATCCGTATACCGCTTTATCTTATAAGCATGCTCATATTTATTCTGTCACACTGTATAGTTGTGGGTGTATGCCTATTTCCCGAGGCTTGCCCCAATGCCAGACGAGGAGATTCCCCTTGGTGTCCCGTTCTCTCATCGCTTCGACGTGAGATGTGAGCGGAGGCCGCAGGAGTCTTTCATGTTCTTTCGCCGCTATTTCGATACCGTCACCGCAGCCGAGGTATGTCAAACATTATAGTTCATTTAATCTTCGCTTTACATTGCTCTTTCAATATCAGTAGGTAACAAACTGTATTGTATTTACAGATTACCTGGCAGCCTTGGGCCCCATTGCCCGACACAGTTCAAGGCCGATATGCTGGTGCCTGAGAGACGGCCCGATTCAGAGTTCTATTAAAGGGCCCCGTCTGTCGCGCCTGGTACCTGGTCGAGCGCTTCTTGTGGCAGACC
This sequence comes from Camellia sinensis, assembly GCF_055761805.1. Classification (NCBI taxonomy): domain Eukaryota; kingdom Viridiplantae; phylum Streptophyta; class Magnoliopsida; order Ericales; family Theaceae; genus Camellia; species Camellia sinensis. The sequence goes on along the minus strand of NC_138971.1, from coordinate 97,403,842 downwards.
TTAGGCGTGCCAGAGCAGATAGTTCCAGAGCTGCCTCCTACGATCATGAGGCAGACAGAGATGTACACCTTGGAGGAGATAATAGACTACACGATCGGCTGGGACTCTAAGAGATTCAGAGGCGAGGGTGACTACACTGAGTATATCCAGGCCTATCTGATGCCACCTCTGACTGGTCCTCGCCGAGCTGAGAGGGAGAGGCCTGTGGCACCAGTGGTCGGAGTAGGAGCACGGAGGGCGGCTCGGGCTCGTGGCAGGAGCGGATCTCGGAGAGAGCAGAGAGGCGAGTGGCCGGCGCTGCCTACGATGATGACCTGCCGAGGGCAGGGTGGGGAGACTTACAAGATCCCCATCGCTCCCCCTCCGCCTGATCACGAGCTAGTTGGATTCTACGGCTTGCCTTCGGTACGTATTACTGCATTTTGCATCTTGTACAGTTATTTCGTTTCATTTCTCTTGATGTTCCGCCGAATACTGATGTTTCTAACACTCTTGTAGACTTCTGCCGAGTACACTCGCCAGTCTTTGGAGTTGACTGCCTCCGTGATGGGGATGCTACAGCGAAGCCTCGACCTGCTGGCTATCTACAGTATCCCGGTAAGCTCTTTCAACCATAATCTCAAACCCTAGGCAATCTGATAGATCGCACTATCGGCACAACACTTGATACACGGCCCTCACAGCATTTGGTACACTGTAACCCACAGACTGCTCATAGCATTCACGGCATTCATACATTGCCCTCAGGCATTGTATTTTGTACTGACACACTGCTCATAGCTTTCAAACCCGGCATTCTGCAGTGATATACTGCTCATAGCGTTCGTACACGGCATTCTGCACTGATATACTGCTCATAGCATTCAAACACGGCATTCTGCACTGATACCCTGTTCACAGCATTCATACACAGCATTCTGCACTAATATACTGCTCATAACATTCAAACACGGCATTCTGCACTGATATACTACTCATAGCATAACTGATGTATCTACTATTTGTCCTTTTCAGCCCCCATTCCAGATTCCGGCTGTGGGAGGTGCTCCAACAGGACCATCTGTGTCAGCCCAAGGAGGAGGGAGAGCAGAGCGAGGGACCACAGTACTCGCCCGCACCAAAGCGGGGCGCACTCATGTTGGGAGCAGCTCATGGGCACCGATTCCAGACGATGATGAGTCCGAGACGGAGGCAGAGGCGGAGTCGTTCGAGGATGAGACTGGAGATGACTCGGGCTCGGGCTCAGATGGTGGAGCCAGCGACGATGCTCCTGGACCTTTGTCCAAGAAAAGGACGAGGATAGACTCTCATGCCTGAGACTAGTTGACATTGATCCAGACTTTTGCTGCTTTTCTTTCTTTTTTCTTTATTTTCCTGTTAGCTAGTAGTTTGAGCACTTTGTACTGCTTGAGACAGGTTTTACTTTCCCAAAACTATGTATTTGAAAGGATGATGGAATAAAACAAGCTTTTTGCTAAAAAAGTGTTGCATTTGTACATCACATCACATCGCATCGCATCGCATCGCATCGCATCGCATCGCATCACACCATATCACATGACAATGTAATTGGATGGAAATTGAACATGCATGTACTACTAGGTCAGGTAGACCAACATAACAAAATTAACTCAATAAGCAAAAATGAGACCTTAACAAGTTTACAACTCAATAAGCAGAGAGCAACAACTCGATAAGCAAAATTGCAACAACTTGGTAATCAAATGAGTAACAACTCAATAAGCAAATGAGCTACAACTCGATAAGCAAAATAAGTAACAACTCGATAAGCAAATGAGCGACAACTCGATAAGCAAAATGAGTAACAACTCGATAAGCAAATGAGCGACAACTCGATAAGCAAAATGAGTAACAACTCGATAAGGAAATGAGCAACAACTCGATAAGCAAATTGAAGTAATACAGGTGTGACTTTGTAAAATCAACACCGGAAGGCACTGGAAATGGAACTAATCACAAGTTCTCAATATGTTCAACATATAAAGTGTTCGTTTCGAACACACCGTTCGCAACACAGTACTCTGTTCGTTTTGGTCATACGGCCCATGAAGGACACTGCTGATTCTGAATACACAGCCTATTTTGAACATTGCTCATTCTGAACTCACAACCCATAACATAGCATTCGGTTTATTCGGCACACAGCTAATCCTGAACAAACAGTTCGATCCGAACAGACAGGATGCAAAGATGGGATTGGCAGAAGTTGAAACATACTCAGATGCTCCATATGTAGAAGAACAAATGTGGAGAATGGCACAGCACTCTGAGCACAAAGCGATTCATTGTGAAAATTGAGAAATGAGTTCTCAATCGGGTGTTGAGCCTACTACTGAACACAACAAAAAAGGACTCGACAATAGAAAACAAAAGGTATACAACCTAAAGACAAACACAGACACTTGAAACGACTCAAGACCAGAATCGAGACAAACAAAAGACACGACATTCGGACGTGTTACAAAAGCGAGAGGCCAGTTTCTCCGGGTATTGTTTCCCACCCTCTCTCATTTGTGATTCTCACATCACTCGGCCCTCGGGCTCTTTTTTTTTCTCTGAAAAAGCCGTTTTCCTCACTTTTTCTCTCAGCGCACATCTATCTATTCTTTAATCTCTCATTTTTTTTATCCCTCCCCTAGGTGGTTTGATGGATAAACAAAAGGTTATGGGTTCATGCCCAACACTATTCGCTCGCGGCTATCTCCTTTGGTGTCATTTAGTCAAGGCCCCGGATGAGGGAGTGGAGTAACTTGATCCACTCGAATTCGTGCTTCGCACTTGGCTTGATACCTCATTGCTCGAAGGATGTTGAGAGCTTTCGGCCTTTTGTTGTTAGCTCCAACTGTGCGCTTTTCTGGCAGGTGGAGTGCCTTTTCTGGCAAACACATGGGTAACGGGGAAAAGACAGGAAGCTTGACTCAACTATGCCCCTAGTTCATCATTTTGACCCTTTTTTTGTTTTTGCTTTCTACTAAAACAATTTTGATCAATATAAAAGTTTGATTAACATGCTCATTCAACTTTCTGAGTTAGAATCATGCAAGTTAGGTTGTAAGCACTGAAAATTTTCCTTTTTGGGTCCAAAAAAATGGTCCGGTTTAGGAAAAATGGAATAATTTTCGAAAAAATTAGTCAACCTCAGTAAAAACTCTCAAAAACTATTTTTACAAACGGTCACTGCTCAACGAGTACGGAACCTACTCTCAAGATGCGCAACCTCGGATCCATAACAATGGAAAATTGCCCCTTGCTTGAACGGCACTGCACGGCAACGAAAAGTTGCCCCTTGTTTGAATGGCGTCACGGCGCATTGGCAACGGAAAGTTGCCCCATGTTTGGATGGCACCACAGTGCATTGTAATCAATCCTCATAGCGATGGTCACAACTGAACTCTCGGATACAGGAATGACAAAGATGATCAAAACCATTACATGGCCATAGTCGTTTTTGGAAGTGTTATGGCTGGACTTCAGGATGAAGTTGCCTACGTATCCCAAACATGGGAATCAAGCCTTACGTATTTCGGGGTTAAGGTACACTCGGGTCTTAATCTCTCCTTTTGCGCTCTAACTTTTGCCAAGGCCGCCCTTCTGGGTTTTCAACCTGGCGAGCTTTGTTTTTCTTTTCATCTTTTTTTTTTCTTTTTCATCTTTTCTTTTCATTTTCTTCATTTTTTTTCTTTTCTTTTTTGTTCTTTTTTTCTTTGCTCTAACTTTTGTCTGGGTCACCCTTCCGGGTTTTCGGCCCAGCGAGCCTCTCAAGGGTAAAAGTGTAGCTTTGTCCATGTCAAATGGTTTTGAGATCCTGAAGTCATCTGAATCCAGGAGAATGGCTGATGTTCACTGATGATGTAGGAGTCCATCCAATGGAGGTTGAATTTGCCCCTAGTGTTGTGGATAGAAACTCAGTTGTCCTTCAGTAATGTTTTCTTCTTTCCTCCCTTCTGGGGTTCGGCATTCTTGCCGATCTTTATTGATTTGTGGAATGATCCATCTTCGGCTCTTCGAGCACAATCTAGCATCTTTTGTCCCTAGTTTGAGGGGTGCTTCTGATCTAGCTTTGCAAGCTTCTTTTGACGACATCTGATCTTCTTGATCTGACTTCCATGCCCCTAGTTCGAGGGCTGTGTCTGATCCGGCCACACAGGCCTTACATGGTGGTTGACCGTTGAACATTCTGAACCCAAGTTCAAGGTCTTAAGAGCAAAGGGGTTGAATCTCAAGGCTGAGAGCGATCCTAGGCTGCACAATCTCAAGAGCGATTCCACACAGGTCTTCGCAGGACCGCGCAAAATATTTTTTTGAAAACTTTTAAGAAAGCGACGAATCGCTCGCGCTGAAGACAGTGCGGAACCAATCTGGATCAAGCCAGGATCCTTCGCAGTACTCACATTAGCAAACATGATTTCAATCATTAAAGGCTTACCATGCCTCTCTTTCTCTCAATTTGATCAAATTTTGCAAAACCCGAGGAATTCCTTCCTCTTCGTTTTCATCACAATGTTCAAAAAGTTTTGAAAAACTTAGGTCAATGTAATGATTTGAAGGCACAGAAGAGCAGGTGAAATGCACTGCCGTTTCATTCAAGATTCTAGCACAACTGGCGCAAGGCAGAAGCAAACACGAGAGTGTGAAAATTACTGCTATTTCATTCAGATCTTCTGGTGTAACTGGCTCTAAGACAGAAATAGACTCAAAAGAAAGGATGAACACAAAACAAAATAGTGATATCCGAAGCAACAACCCCGGAATCACCCAACTTCTATACACTGACTCGATACAACAAGACAGACCCTTAATCAAAAAGACTGACTCAAAACAAAGAGACTGACTCAAAACAAAACCACAGAACTAACTCAGCACCCGAGTCAGAAACTACAAAAGTTAGCATTCGCAGATGCTCAAAACAGTGCGCGCCACACGCCACATCTGAAGTAAAACGAGCACCGCCCGCAGGTGGGCCAACCCCTGATCGCATACTTGAATTATCTTCAAAGTCCAGAAACTCAGTGATGACAGACTTTGCTGAGCTGGGTGGGAGGATGACCTCATTATCGATCAAGTCTTGCACTTCGTGGCGAAGACGAAAGCAATTGTCGGTGGTGTGACCAGCCTGTTAATGGTACGCGCAGTACTGGGTGGCATCATGTGAGAGAGGGAGATTACTCGGGAGAGGCCGAGGCTCAAGAGGTTTGAGATGACCCTTTTCCATGAGGATTCAAAGAGCCTTGGACAAAGGCATGTAAAGGGCATGAAAAACCCTGCGCCCTCGGGGCAGGTACTTCGAAGTCTGTGGATTTTTGCTGGGCGCACTAGCAAAAGGATCAGCAGGTGCTGCCTTGGCTCTCTGATCTTTTCCAGGTGCAGGGTTAGGATTGGAAGGAACAGTTCTGGTACGACGGTCCCTATCCCGATTTTTCCCTTGGCTTGAACTGCTCTTGGTCTGAGTGGGGAAGATGTCATCCACAATCTTAGCAATAACCGCGAGTACTTGTTGCTGATTTAACCCTCCGGTTTTCAGAGCCTCAACGGCTTGCTGGAGTTGTGCATAGGGATCTGCGTCTGCCTTCGTTTTGTCCTTTTCACTAGCCTCAGCTTGGTGGACAGTTTGGGTTACCTGATCAAAGTGAGGCCTTGTTGTTGTTGACATATCATTGCCGGAGCTCAAGACATCCGGTTGGCTGAGCTTAATTACAATTCGCCCAGTAGCGGAGGCTCCTGCAGCATGAAATTCCCGGCACACGATGCAGTTGGTGGTGGAGCCGACATTCCATAAGCTAGGTCAGCCACAGATCCCTGGAGGTCGCCAATCATTCCCATTAACTCAAACGTGGTGGGTTCACGAGCTTGAAACAACTGGGGTTCCCAGATCGGGCGTGCAGCAGGCGACCTGGGCGGGTGTCATATCTCAACATCGGTCTCACCTTGTAAGATGATCCCTTGGTTTAGTGCGGCAGCCATAGCCACAACTTCCTCTGAATTCTAGGACATCATGAATCCGCTGAACTGAACGGAGGTGATGTGACTGGTGACTTGATTGATTAGATATCTGCCTTGCTTCGGCGAAGGAGAACACTGGCTATTCTAAACTCAGATCTCCGAAACCCCCCTCCTCCTGAAAGAGAAAACAGGCAGCGTCTCAGCCCACTTTTACCCAAACAATCATAAGCACAACTGAATAACGGTATTTGATCACTGATCACTGTTCCCTAAAACTACTGCGCCAAAACTGAGTCTGATATCCGCAGATACAACTGATTCTCAATACACTGAACTGATGCCCAGACTTGCAAACGAATATGTGCGTTCCCGGTAAAGGTCAACTCAAAAAGCACATATAACAAGCAAATGAGAGCCAAAACACCCCTATGTTGGGGTAGGGTTTCCCTGTCCTATTTTGTCAGGAGCTAGGGTTTCACTACGCACGCAGCGATTTCAAACAACCTATAATCGGGTAAGCAACCTGTCCTATTTTGGAATGGTCACTATGGATTCCGAATATGCACTAGGTCGAATGGTCAAAAAGGGTGCCCCGGTAAAACCATGGTTTGTGTTCCCATCATGGCAGAGCCCGTAACTGGTCAGCCTTATGGCACGCTTCTCGAAGCGAGCCTCCGACAAACCGTTCAGGAATAGCAGACGGCAAACACTGTGACTTAGGCGCACCAATGCAAATGCAATGCAAAGAAACACATAAGTGTAATCAAAACAAGATATCATGAGTTCGAGTCAAGTTCTCTAACTCCCCAGCGGAGTGGCCAGAAACTATAGACGTCCCCGAACGTCCCAGGAGGGAATCATGTCTCGTTCATTTGGGACTCACTACAATTCAGGACTCAATGTCACGGTCCTGTATCTAATCTCGCAGAGTACAATGCAAGACCGACGAATCAGCAAAGAGTCCAAATCCAGCAAATCGTTTTGGAAAACAGATTTTTAAGAAAGAAGTGTCAAACATGGACTGTTTTGCCAGATACAGAGTCGCCACCGAAATATTTTGTTTTGGGGAGAATTTAGGAAACCCTGACTCGTTGCCTAAGGCCACGTGTCCGTCATCACCAAAGTTGCCTCGGCTCGGGAACTTGGGTACGACTGGGGAAGGTCAGCTATGAGCACCCCCGCTCGCCCGATCCGAAGATCGGCCAGTACTAAGCATGATATCTAGTTTTGAAAACATTATGCGTTCTTATTCCGGTTAATTAGCTAGAATTACTATGTGATGCGCACAGCAAAACAAGTATAGACTAGGTTGCCTAGTTTGGAACAAAGCATCGCATATCCGTTTGTTTGGAAATGGTTTGAAGTTTGCTACTCGCAAATAGGCTAAAATACGGATTTCAATGAATTATCTCAATTCAAGTAACCTAACCTTCACCCACAGGCATTCATGCAGTTATATCACCTAAGAAATTAGCCTCATGGAAAGCATGCTGTCATGTTAACATTCCCACTCATGCGAGATGCTAAAGCATAAACACTTACAGTGTACTCCGAGCCAAAACAAGAAACTAGTTTGTAATCATGCATGATCCTAGCTCATGTTAGCAATGGCTAATGCAACGCATGAAAAATGCAACTAAGATAGGCTCGGCTACCCTAAGAATGGCATGTGAAATGCGACAACTCGATACACGTATTCAAGTTGAAATTGAAATACTATGCAATTAGTATGATGTGCCGAGCCCGGTGAATGCAATACAGATGAATGATGCAAACATGCATAGCATAAAGATGCTAATTGAAATGTGCCCTAGAACTAACCATCATAAGCGGTTAAGTAAAAAGGAGAAGGAAATGGTGGTTGGAAGACATGCATCACACATACGCACGCTTATTACAAAATTGCCCTCTCTTGGAGGGTTCGAATGAATAATACAAATTAATTAACTAACAAGCTAATTAAATATTACAGACCCTTAATTAATTACACAAATTAATTAAATTACCGAAAGCAGCAAAATAGCCTCAGGAAGAGGGACGAATGTAGGCAAGCTTGGCTCTACTCAGAAATCCACCGCCATGCTCATGTTGCCTCTGTTTACATTGCTCTGCACCTCTGAGGACTGCACAAGTCTCAAGGTTACTTCTGGACTACTCCCTGAGCATTGTGGGATATCACCAGCCAAGGGAAAAGGTCGCCGGCTGTGGAAAAAGCGGTCATCGACCACAAATGAAGCTCTCGGTCAAATATTGATAGCCGGCCGGCACTGAAGATGGCCGACCGACCATCTCTTCCTGCAGAATCCTGTTTGACAGCAGTAGAGGACAGACAGAGAATGGCAAAGCATTTCAAAGCAATGTTTGCACCACCACCCTCCTCATCATGGTTGAGACTCGAAGAAGTGTAGGCCTCAACCCTCGGGCCACCAATCACGCATTTCAATGCATGATGGCCCAAGATGCCAAGTTGTGCAATTTTAATATCAAGTGCAATGCACACAAACACACAATAGAAGACCCTAACCTCTATCATAATTGGTCAAGAGGCAAGGGATGCAAACATGCTCAATGCTATGCAAACTAAACATGCAAGCTAAGCATACAATATGACAATGTGAACAAGCATGCAAACATGCAAGTATGTAACAAGTATGCAAGCTAACAAGCATGCAAGATACAATTTAAACATGCAAACATGCAAGACATGCAGCAACATGTTAAGCAACTTAATCAAAGATGCATGCCAACTGTAATATCACTTAAACATGAAACAACATGTTAATAGTCCTATCATCTAGACGTACAAACATACATAGCATGCAACAACATGCAAAGGGGCCAAGTATGCAACAACATGCAAGGCAAGCATGTAACAACATGCAAAGGATGGTCTTAAACCAATATGGGCACCTCTCAAATAGGCCCAAATCAGCGGCCAAAGTGCAAGAGGATAAGGGACAAATGCACATACAATCATGCATGGTAATTGGCCTAAGACTTAAGCATCAAAGAGGGACTTTTAAGCACACTTAAGAGGAATGAAAGGCATGCAAATGTGGCAACATGTTAAGTTCTGAAATCATGCAAGGGATGATGCCAAATCAACCAAACAAATCAAGCAAAGCATGCAACCAAGCCCAAAATTTAGAAACTAGCCACGGGACTCGAAGCAAGACTATATGAAGAAAACCCCAAAGGGCCATGGGGACCTAAAACAGTCCCAAGGCAAGTCTAATCAAGACCAAAAACCCATTTAGATGGTATCTAAATGGCCTACACATGATGGCATACACAATGGTCCAAACATAGAGCATAAAATAGCAACTCTTTAAGGCATCAAAGGAGCATCAAATGTAAGTAAACAAGCATGCCATATGGACTGAAATGGCATGAGAAGTGACTCCAAACCAATGAAATAAGCCAAGTAATGCATGCTCACGACTCACACACCCAAAGCTAACATGCCAAAGTGCATGGTGGCTATACAAAGCAAGTCATGGACAACCAAAAAAACCAAAATCAGACCTAAAGCATGCCAAAACATGCATAAAAACTTCATGGAGTCAGGCGAAAACAAGTAAGCATAGTGGTCTAAATGCTAGGTGCATGTTAAGGCAAAATCAAGGGATTACAAGACAAGTATACATAGGATGTATGGCACGTCTAAACCAACTTTGGACAGAGGTAAATCATGGCAAAATAACAACAAATATCAACTAAGACATGGCCAACATGAACTTAAACAAGGTGCTCACACATGAGGCAAATATGACAAGTATTGAAGACAACAAGGAGAGGGGATGGCCCTCTCCTTCTTAGGACCTCAAAACACCATCCCCACCATTGAAATCCCTCTGGATTTCAGTGGTGAGAAGGCCAATACAAGGCGGTCCCGGAGCTCACAAAAAAGACACAGAAATGAGGCCAAACAAGGCCTAAGAGGGGGTAAACAACCCCAAACACCAAAGTGATCTTAAACAACTATTTTAAGCACTTAAAAATAGAACTTTTATCAGTTATACACTAAGCTTAAAAATAGATGCAAGGTAGGTTAAAAGCTTGTGCAAAAATGGGGAATGAAAGGGTAAGTTTCTCACCCTTGTTGACTTTCTTCATGAACACCATTCCAGCACTTTTTCTGAGTTTAAATCAACCCAAGAACCCCAAGATCAGCCTCAAGGGACCTCAACTCCAAGGTATGGTGTAACACTAGGTGTCTTAGTGTAAAACTAAGAACAAAATCACCTTTAGAACACTATTACACACACTCAAAGGCAAAGAGAGGGAAATATAGAGATAGATAGATAGATAGATACAAAATCCTCTAACCCTAATTCTGGAACTCTGGAACCCCTCAGGAGGGAGGAGAAGCTCCCTCTTTATAGAATTCCAATCTTGCAAAGCTTCCAAAACAAGCTAAGCAAGAGACAAATCCCTCTATACACACGTGTATGAAGGGGGTGAATTGTGCGTGCCAGTTGTGCCAGCAGGCACTAAATATCTGCATAAAGCAGATGAATAGGGGTCGGCTAAAAAATATGGCCGATTGACCAACAAAAATGGCCGGCCGACCAAAAACAATGCCGACCGACCAAAATATTTGGTCGGTAGTAAGAAAACTAGGTCGGTGGCCTCACGCCAAGGCCGATGAGTTATGGGGATGGCCAACAAGCCATTCCTTGCCCTCAAAAGCAAAAACACAAGTATTTGGTATACAACCAAGTACAAAACAAACAAGTAGAGAGGTCTTGAGGCAAGGCACGCGACCGAAACCTCCGAGAACTCAAGACGAACACGAACAAGGATGATCATCGAGTGTTCAAACGATGACGTCGAAGTCTTGATGACGGTCAAAAATGGGGTGTCTACAGAGCCATAATCTGAAATAATCTCGTTTGGAACTCCATATCGGCAAATGATATTGTTTCGGATGAACTTAGCCACATGCGATGCTTTTAACACTACATAGGACTGGGCTTCCACCCATTTTGTAAAATAGTCAATTGCTACCAAAATGTATTCATCCCCATTCGACCCTTCTGGTGTAACTACCACAATGACATCAATTCCCCAGACTGAGAAAGGCCATGGCGAAGTCATGTTGTACAGCTTCGACGGCAGGATATTCATACGATTTGCATAAATTTGGCATTTGTGGCATCGCCGAACAAAACCAATACAATCCTCCTCCATGGTAGACCAGTAGTAACCCTGCCTGAGAGTCTTCCGGGCTAACATTACTTCGTTCATGTGCAATCTGCATTCTCCTCCATAGATGGCCTCCATTAGGCGCTTTGATTCCTTTGCATCGACACACAACTTGTGCATTCCTCAATGACCTCTCTTGTACAATTTACCTTCGCAGATGATAAATTGAACGACCACCCGCCGTATTGCTGTCTTATCTTTGGCATTTGCCTTTGGTGGATATACCTCCTTTTCTAAGAAGTTCCAAATATCATAGAACCAGGGATTTTGATCTTGCACTTCATCTATTGCAGTGATAGTCTCATAAGTCGGCGTATACCTCTGCTCAATGATGCATCCGGACTCCAAGTGGAATGTCTATCATAGAAGATAGAGTTGATAAAGCATCAGTGAACCTGTTGTTCTCTCTTAGTAGATGCGTAAAAGTCAGCTTCTCAAACCTGGGAATCAGAATATCCAGGGTTTGGTAATAAATCTTCATTTTTTTCTTCTTTGACCTTCCAGTCTCCATTCACTTGAGAAACAACTAGGTTTGAGTCCCCGATGACGTCCAACCTTTTGCCCCTAGTTCTAAGGCAGCCTCCAAACCAGCGGTACACACTTCATACTCTGCTTCGTTGTTATATACTTTGAAATGAAGTTTGAAGGCTACAGGTATATGGGAATTGTCAGATGCTATCAGCAACACTCCTATCCCATAACCGTATTGATTAGACACTCCATCAAAGTACATTGTCCAAGTCTCTTCCTCAACTTACAGAATAGCTTCATCTGGGAATAGGTACTCTACCTCTTCATCCCCTTCCACTGGGTGATCTTCTAGGAACTCCGCTACCGCTCTCCCCTTGACAGACTTGCAAGTAACATACTTCAGATCAAATTCGGAGAGGAAAAGCAACCAACGAGCTAGCCTACCCGTAAGCGCTGGTTTCTCAAAGACATATTTGATGAGATCTAATCGCGAAACCAGAATTACAGAGTGAACTAACAGGTAGTGCCTCAACTTCCTGGTAGCCCATACCAAGGCTAGGCAAGCTTTCTCCAACAGAGTGTAGCGGGTCTCGTACTCCAGCATTTTCTTGCTCAGATAATAGATGGCTTTCTCCACCTTGTCCTCAAATTCCTGAGTGAGCATGCAGCCCATAGTTGTGTCCGCGACTGACACATACAGGATCAGAGGCTTTTTCAGCTCTGGCAGTGATAACACCGGCGGATTCTGAAGGTACTACTTGATCTGTTCAAAAGCAACTTAACATCGATCATCCCATCGGAATTTCTTTCATTTTTTCAGGAGACCAAATAGTGGTTCACAAGTCAAGGTTAATTTTGAAATAAACCGTCTTATGAATTGCACTTTACCCAGAAAGCCTCACACCTCCTTTTTAGTCCTCGGTGGTGGCATTTCTAGGATAGCCTTGATTTTGGAAGGATCTACCACGATGCCCCTCTGTGTGATCAAGAAACCCAGCATTTTCCTTACTGTTACGCCGAAAGTACACTTCTACAGATTCAATCTCAGTCTGTATTCTCTGATCTGTTGAAAGAATTTTTCTAAGGCGGTGTAGTGGCCCTCTCTTTCTTTGGCCTTGACAATCATGTCATCCACGTACACCTCGACCGCTTTATGGATGATATCATGCAGAATTATGGTTGCACCTCGTTGATAGGTAGCCCCAACATTCTTCAGCCCAAACAGTATCACCTTGTAGCAATAGGTTCTCCACGGCATAGTGAAAGCAGTCTTCTCCCTATCCTCGGGCGCCATCAAAATCTGGTTATACCCGAAAAATCCATCCATGAAGGAGAGCAATGCATGACCTGCAGTGAAGTCCACTAATTCATCAATATACGGCAAGGAAAAATCGTCCTTCGGACTGGCTCTATTCAAATCCCTAAAGTCCACACACACTCGAATTATGCCATCTTTCTTCGGCACCAGGACGATGTTGGCCAACCAAGTTAGATACTCAGATACTAGCAATAACCCTGCGTCTATCTGCTTAGTGACCTCCTCCTTAATCTTCAAAGCCCAATCCGGGCATATTCTCTACAACTTCTGTTTGACAGGTTAGGCCTCAGGGTCAAGAGGGATCCAATGCTATACAATCTCAGGATCGATTCCAGGCATGTCTTCGTAGGACCATACGAAAACATCTTTGAAATCTTTTAATAAAGCGACTAAGCGCTCGTGCTCCTTCGAAGACAACGTGAACCCGATCTTGACCAGACGCGGATCCTTCTCAGTACCCATATTAAAAACAATGATTTCATCAACAAGGGGTTTTACAAACCTCTCCTCCTCTCAATTAATCAAATGTTTCAAAACTAGAGGACTTCCTTCCTCATTGTTTTCATCAAAACTTTGAAAGTCATGATCGATGTAATAAACAAGAGGCACAGAGAAGTACTCAGAATCTGCAGTGGCATTCTCATTCAAAAGGTCCAGCTCATCCAATTCCTCAATTACAATTGACTTAAAGGAAAAGGAAAAGGACGACCTAGACAAAACATCGGCATCTGGGTTATTAACTCCAGGAATACTAGACCCAGACTCAGAAGAACCAGAATCTGATTCTGACTCCACAGACTTTATAGAATCATATTTTGGTTCACTGCCCGACTCAGAACTGCCAGACAGGTAGCCTTCCTCTAACTGCCAAATGAGAGAGGGTGCGTCAGATACATCCAGGATGCTACTAGAAGGGTTCACACCCGGTTGGTCCCCGATCATGGAAACGATCAGGTCATTCCCCAAGCTCTCTGCGTTGATCGAAGGATCTGAAAAGAGACATGCCAGTGCTGCCCCTACTTTAATCTCATCGCTGCTATTGGAATCACTTTCTGTGCTCTTCACAGCTTCAACAGTCAGTTTAACAATTTCCTCTGTATCACTGTCTTATAACTGCAAGTCAAAGAAAATCTTAAAACCAGGAACCCGCTGCTTCTCAAAGTTGAACTAGGGTTTGGGGAAACCAAAAAATGGGAAGTCTTCTCCCTCCCGAACAAAATGACCATTCAGGGTTCCCCGGATTGGTCTGTGCACAAGCTCATAGTGCTTCCCAGTCTGCTTAGCTCTGGCACTTCCTACCATTTCCTTCCTTTTCCGAATCCAGTCATCTTTGGTGGGCCTATAGCCAGGACCAAAGGCATGCGGGTTATGTAGCACATCGGCCAATGTAGTAATGCCCTTCCGGCCACTTCTTCCCAAGCCCATTCCTGGCATATGTTGAAGCTTGTTCATAAAGTAAATTGATTGCGCACTGACATACAAGCCCTTATCAGCTGCCATGATGGTTTGTATTACCTGGGCCTCAGCCAAAGTAAACCCCGAAAGGAAAGCATCCTCTTTGCCATGTACAATCTCCCGTACAGGTGTAGTGACCTCTGGCGAAAGATGGATAGATGAATTCCCAAACACAATAGCTACCCCCTTCCTATGAGGGTATTTCAGCATTTGATGGAGGGTTGAAGAGACGGCTTTCACTTGATGTAGCTAGGGTCGTCCAAGTAGTAAGTTGAAAGTTGACGGGACATCTAAGACGTGGAACTCAATGTCCTGTTGAGCTGGACCGACTTGAACCTTGATTTGTACTGTTCCCATCACTTCTCTACTCGTATTGTCTTGCGCTCGGATCACCTGGGCTGTAGGTACGAAATCTGCTAGCTTCAGTCCAATAGCATAAACTGTGCGAGAAGGACAGACATTGATTGCAGATCCAGTGTCGACCAATATCGTTGGTACCCATTTTTCTCTACACTCAACTGATATGTATAGATGTTTGTTATGTGCAGAGCCTTTGGGCAGCAATTCCTTGTTCGAGAAGGTTAGAGTTGGTGAAGCAGCTCCCAGGAAGACCAATCCTGCTAATTGCTCCGGAGTCGTATCAATGGACAACTTGGCTTTATCCATCGCCGACAGTACAGCCTGCATGTGCACTCGAGAGGCCATAAGCAGACCCCAAATAGAAATATCAGCTTGGATCTTCTTTAACTGTTTTAGCACAGCCTCATCTTCCAACTGTTTTTCATTTTTCTTCTCAGTTTCCTTATCCTTTCTGGATGCCTTGGGTTAGTCCAGATATGGTGGTTTGAAGTATTGGCCACTTGTTGTCATATGGTCAACCTCTCCCACATACCAGGTGTCGTCAGGAAGGTCTTGACCCTAATCCTCATCAGTGTGAGCCAAGTGTAGGTCGACAGCAACCCACCAAATTCCTTCAGTAGCCGACAAGCAGTTGTTCGGCTCCATTCTAATCATTCTCGCATCACAAACATCCCCCGCAGGACGTTGGGCTTTTCCAGCTTTCTAGTTGTTCTCATCCCTTTCTTGTTCAAGCTGCTTCAGTGTGGCTTCTTGCTCTGTATCTACAGTGCTTATGATGCCCAGTTCTTGAGCTATAAATTCTTGATACCAGTGCTCTCTAGTAACTTCCCCTTGTCCTTGGTCATTCCAACCACTGCAACTATTCTTTCTTCTTTTTCTTCAGGTTTTGGTTGAGTGTCTTCCTCTTTATCAGGATCATCACTGAACCACCCGGAGTTGTCCGTCAACCCATTCAGATCAAACCAATCAATCTGCATGTTCCCCTAATCTTGTTCGTCGTGGAACTGCAGATTGTCCAAGTCTTCTTCCAACTCTACTAGATCATCCAAAACCTGGCTCGGGCCATTCTCCCGGACTACATTGACCTTCATTCCTGTCGGCAACACCACCTCCGGCTTAGTTTGATTGATTGGCACAATATAGTAGCACAGATTGTATTCCCCCTCAGATAAGTCCACGGAGTACTCAAGCACTGAACTGACATTCTTCACCAAGGCTAACCTCCCTTCATCTACCATTGTTACCACCACAGGTTCGGGTTGGAGTATAGACGTGTCCATCATGCACAAGTCCGTGCTCTTAGGGATGAACAACATCGGCTTGGGTAGGTGGGAATGGGTGATATATATACTGGGGTCATAAGGGATGGCCAATGTATGTATGAGGTTTATATGTCGAGGTGGAGGGACTTGGTTATGTGGTGGGAGAGGATTTGTAGTGACATTGGATTTTTGAGGAGGTGTTATCACCTTATTGTCAATGAGATCTTGAATCTCATGACGCAGCCTATAACATTGATCAGTGTCATAACCATGCTGCTGGTGAAAAGCGCAGTATTTGGTCGGGTTATGTTTTGGGGGGAGAGGATTGGGTAGAGGGCGAGGCTTTAATGGCTTTAGATGCCCCTTGCTAATCAACACGCCCATGGTTTTGGATAATGATATGTATAGTGGGGTGAAGGTCCTTTGGGCTCGGGCTTGGTTGTTTGAGGTTTGTGGAGTTGGGTTAGATGTATCGGCGAAGTGATTGGCGGTCTTAGGTGTGGTGGTGACCATGCTTACATCCAAAGGCCTTGCAGCTACACTACCACTAGTAGTCGCATTAGAACTTTGTGTAAAAGGCCTTTGGTCTGCTCCTTCTCATCAGTGATCAAGCTCTGTTTCATTGCATCTTCAGTCTGAACTCCTATCTCGTGGAGCTCAGTAAATGTAAACAGCGGCAAGACAATCATTTTTTGCAACAGTTTCCCTTGCAAATTACGGACTACCATTCGTATTTGGTCTTTCTCAGATGGCCTGGTTGTCATCATCGATGCCTTGGCCCTCCATCTTGTTACAAAACCCGAGAAGCCCTTTTTTGGTTTCTGACGGGTTACTTCAAGATCACGGGTAGTGACCTCGATCTGGGTGTTATAGGAGTACTGTGCTATAAAGGCCTTAGCCATCTCCTCCCAACTACGTTTCACTGAATCTTCCAGCTTGGCGTACCAAATAGCCGCTATACCTGATAAGGTCCGGTCGAAAAACGACAGCCTCTGAAGTCTAGAAAGGCCCATGGACTAGAGGATATCTGAGAACAGCCGCAAATGGACCATAGGATTCCCAAAACCATCAAATCGGTCTATGTGCAGCATATTGAATCTGTCCGGCAGACTCACTACTGAGTCAGTATAGCCATCCTCAATATCAGGGATTGAATTCACACCTTCTGCTCGTTTAAACAGCTTTTCCAGCTTGTTGACCTTCAGTGTAGTAGGGTCGACCTCGAATTCAAAAGGATCCTCCATTTGATACATTGGTGCTTTAGGGGCTTGGGGTGGAATCAGATCCACTTGAATGCCCGTATTTTCCTGGACATCGGGTGTAGGAGCGATAGCTTCAGGTATTGGGATGCTTGTAGGAGGTGGATGGGATACAGAAGCCGCTGCCTATTGCGGTTGCTGTTGTTGTAGCCTATTTATCACATCGGCCTGTTGGGCTGCAAATTCTGCTTGGCGGGCAGCATCTAGCTGTATGGTTTCAATAGTTTGCTGGAGGTGACGAAGCAAGTCTTCCATACCGATAGGGTACTGAGCCATCTGGACAGGCGAATAATCTATTACTGGAGTGGAAGTAGAAGATTGTCCTTGACTGGATGTTGGTGATTGCTGAACTGGTGAGTTATGCCGAACTCTCCTCCATCTAGGAATCGGTGGGAGCGAAGTAAACATTGGTTGTCCCCTGACAAGATCCCTGGATCTATAAAGTCACCTTACATGGGTCGAGAGTGCTTAGGGGGTAACTGGACTATCCGAAGCAATTGTGATAAACTACCTTGCAAAAAGAAATAAAGCAAAAGGAAAACAAAAATCAAAAACCGCACAGCACCTCAGCTCAAATTTTAATCAATACACTAATATAATCAAAGCTGTAGGACCATGCTCAAACATTGAATTTTGCCTCCCAAAACTAATACCCAGACTTACAATTGATACGTACGTTCCTGTAGAGTTCACTCTAAAAGCACATATCAAGCAAGTGAGAGCCAAAACACCCCTATGATGGGGTAAGGTTACCCTGTTCTAGTTTCGTCAGGAGCTAGGGGTTTACTACGCACAACAACTGGCTTCATACAATCTTGCATTCGAGTAAGCAACCTGTCCTAGTTTGGAACAATCTCTATGGTTTCCGATATGCAACTAGGCCGATTGGTCAAAATGGGTACCTCAGCAAAACTACCTAATATACCTCTCACACCTAACACCGAGAAATAAAAGGAGGATCAAACGATACAGCAGTAGTCCAGATCCAAGGGTTGTGTTCCCATCATGGCAGAGCCCGCAACCTATCATCCTTTTGGCAAGCTTTTCCAAGCAAGCCTTTGGCAAACCGTTCAGGAATAGTAGATGGCAAACACAGTGACTTAGGTGCACCGATGCAAATGTAAATGCAAAGAGACATGTAAGTGTAGATAAAAAAACATATCATGAGTTTGAGTCAAGTTCTCTAAGTCCCCAGTAGAGTCGCCCGAAACTATAGCTCGGCTTTTTCGCGCCCCCTTTCGGATGGTTTGAAAAGAAAGCCCTACAGTTCGAACTCTCATGGTTCTGAATCTAATCTCGCAAGTGCAATGTGAAATTGATAAACACCAAAAAGTTCGAATCCGGCAAACCTTTTAGAAAATTGATTTTAAATCAAAAATGTCAAAATTGGACTGCTTTGCCAGATACAGAGTCGCCACCTAAATATTTTATTTTTTTGGAGAAATTTAGCAAACCCATGACTCGTGCCAAAGGCCATATGTCCGTCATCACCAAAGTTGCCTCGGCTCGGGAACTTAAGTACGAGAGGGGAAGGTCATAAATTGAGCACTCCTGCTCGCCTGATCAGAGATCGGCCTCTACTAATCATGATATGATTTTTATCAAAATTATGTGCTCTTATTCTGGTTATTAGGCTACTTTACTATGTGATGCGCACAAGTAAGTATAAACTAGTTCGCCCGAATTTGAACAATTCAATTTCATTTTTGTTTTTGTGAAAAAGGTTTGAATTTTGCCACTTCGAGTGGGCTTAAAGTTTGCAAATTTGCCACTCAACAAAGTGGGCTTAAACGTACATTCATTGAATCGCTCCAATTCAAACAGCAAGCCTTCATCCACAGGCATTCAAGCAGTTTATGATTTAAGCACTTAGCCTCATGACAAGCATGCTAGATCATGGCAATCACTCACACTCATGTAAGTATGCTAAAGTGATAAAAACTCACCTAGTACTCCAAGCTAAGAAGATATGAGTTAGAAAAATATGCATGATTCCTAACTATACAAGATGTCTAATGCACATGCAATATGCAATTAATAGGCTCGGCTACTAATATGGCATATGAATTAATGAAATATCAAGTTGTTAAACACGTATTCAAAGAAGTATTGAAATGACAATGCAGTTTGAATGATACACTGAGCCTCGGTGCATGCAATACAAAATGAATGTATGTAAGCATAAGGTATGCTAATTGAAACATATCCCTAATCTAACCATCGAAAGCTATTAAATAAAAAGGAGAAAGACGTGGGGTTGGACAACATACACATTATTACATTACGCTCTCATGAAGGAGAGTCCGAATGAAATAAGCCAAGCTAACTAGCAACTAATTAGGGCTAGGCTAATTAAGCTAATTATTACAACACTTGAATAAATAACTAGCTAAACTAATTAACTAATTATTACAAAATTTTAATTACTTAACTATTCTAGTTAACTAATTAAATAATTACATCACATCTGATTAACTACTTAACTAATTAAAGTATTACCACTCAATTGCAAAGTAATCAACTGCCCAGCCCCGGGAAGTGATGGATGTGCATACGCGTGCTCGAATTTCGCCCGGAAAGAGCTTCGCTTTGCTCATGAAAGCCTCTGTTTGCAGAGTTGAACACTTCCAGAACCATTTTGCCGTACCTTACCAACATTCTGCTGAGGTTTGCATCAGTGGCCAGCCAGCCACTGGGAAATATTGCCAGCCACCTGCCAGCCAAGAGAGTGGCCTGCCGGCCATTAATGGTGCACTGCCAGCCAAGGATGGTGGCCTGCCGACCACTGGTACACTGGTTCACCATGCTGCAACAGAATACAAATAGAGCAAAAAGAGGGTATTCCCACAAATTGTTTGCAGAACTCATCCCTCCTTTTCATGAACAAATCCAAGGATTTATGAACTCAAGCCACAAACCACCAAATCAAGCAATTTCATTGCATGATGGCTTATGACTCAAGAAGTACAAGTTCAATAAATGCAAAATGAGACTCTAACCTCCTCCATTTCTTGAAAGATCAAGGGAAGAAGTTGACCTTGGAGACTTGGATCATTTCATCACTAGCAAGTATGACATGGTCCAAGTTTCATGTGTTCAATTATCATCCGATTGAACACAACCAATTATTATCTTTCACCATTTTAGTCTCAAGTTTTAGTTATTCATTTTAACTTACCAACCATTCCTTAATCCAATTAAGTCCAAATGGTGAATTATAGTCCTCTAATGGAAAGAAAACTCAAACCAAAGGTTGTTTTAGGCATGAAAGAGACCTCATGTCGTTGGTAATGAACCCCCAAAGGGATTAAACCATTAAGCACAAAACCTCAATTTCATGCTTTAAACAAGCAAATGGTTTGAACCACTTTCAAAGCAAAAATAAAACCAAGAAAAGAGGGAGGTTGCAGAGATGATTAAGTGCTGGAAATGAGTGATAAAAGCATAAGCAAATGCTATCAACTCAAACAATAAGGTGTTTAGAGCCTAAAACACCAAGCTTGTGAGGACTATTGCACTACAACCATGCAAAACAAACCTCAATTGGCCCAAACAGCCCAAAATAGAGCTAAACCAGTCTAAAACAAAGGCAAAAACATGCTGGAATTAGGCAAAACCAAGCTAAAAAAATAAACTAACACATAGCACCAACTAGGCTAGCAAACAAGACACAACGAGGGGAGGCTAACCCCTCCAATTTTGGACTTCAAAACATGATTTTTCTCACTGAAAATACTCTGAAATTCAGTGGTCAAAAGCCCCCAAAAAGATGGTTTTAAAATTGGAAACAAAGGTGCAAAGGCCCTAACAATAAGGAATAAAGAATGATGAGCCACCCCTGACCTCAAATGGCCAAAAACACCAATTTCAGCGCATGAAAATAGAGTTTTCTAAAGCTCAAAAACAGCCCAAAACAATAGGAGAAAGATAGGAAAACAAGTAGTCAAAGCAAACTAGTAAAACAAATATGCTACCTCTTGAAAAGAAGAGTGATTCTAGGCCACAATTCCAAGCAAAACCACTTCTAGAGCTCAAACAAGACCTCAAGGAACCTCAGTTCAAGGGTGAGGGGATTTGGTTAAGGAAGTATAGGCAAGAGTGTAGGAAATGAAGGCAAAAGTATAGAAAATTTGTAGAGAGAGAGAGAGAATTGTAAAGAGAGGAAAAATTTTGAGTCTAATTTTTCTAACCTCAAAACATGAGAGAGGGGCCTCCTATATATAGAAAACATCAAATCTATACAAGGAGATCCAGCCCTCCACGTGTGGACAAATACAAGCATCTATTCAAACAGCTAGCACAGTTAGCATAAAATATCTGCAGAAAACACTGGTGGCCGGCCGGCCATTAGTGATGGCCGGCAAGGCAACATTGATGGCCAGCAAGGCAATCAATGGTCAGCAGACAAAAAGCTCTGGTCGAAGCCTTCGTAGATGGCTGGCAGGGCACCAGAGACTGCATGAGGAAAAAACCAAAGCATGGTCCAAAAATGAGACAAAATGGATGCAGGGTTTGAAAGGCTCAAAATCTACAGCGTTTCGCTGAGGACTTCGAGCGCCTAGTGAGCAAACAGACTCATCATCGGATGTACCTGCAAGAACATCCAAGTCTTGAAGGGCTTGTGAAAAATAGGATGTCTATAGTCTCTGATGCTTGGCCTTCACTTGTTGACAAATAAGGCACCTCGGCACAGACACAGCTACATCCTTCTTCATTCCATTCCACCAAAATTGGCAGCCAAGGTCATGATACATCTTTATGCCTCCCGAATGTACCGCAAGGTGTGAATAGTAAAATTCTCAGAGTACCTCGTCTCAACAAGGCTCTGGCACGAAAAGACGGTCAAGGTATTTAACACTCGAATCAAAATACACGTTTAAGCCCTTCTCTACCTTTCCACTAGATATCTTCTCCCGGAGGGCTTTTACCTCAAGATCACCCTCTGTGCTTCTATGACTCGACTCATAAGTGTAGGTTGCTTAACTATTGAAAACAAAGTTGCCAACTCAACAGACTTGCTAAGATGCAAGTCAAACTCGCCAATAGCACCCAATATCTCCCATTCCCGGATGGCAATACTCGCTACACTGTTAAGGGACTTCCTACTCAAGGCATCGGCCACTACATTGGCTTTCTCCGGATAATAGTACAACTCAAAATTGTAATCCTTCATAAACTCTATCCACCTCCTTTGCCTCAAATTCAGATCTTTCTATGAGAATAGATACTTCAAACTCTTATGATCAGAAAACACCTAAAACCTCTCACCGTAAAGGTAATGCCTACAAATTTTCAAAGTAATGATCATGGCTCCTAGTTCTAAGTCATGGGTAGGATAGTTCCTCTCATTTGTTTTTAACTGACATGAGTCATAAGCTACTACCTTCCCTTCTTGCATTAAAACACAGCCCAAACCTTCCCGTGAAGCATCGCAATGTACCAAATAACCCAAACCCCTCTCCTGGATGATCAACACTGGAGCAGTGGTATGTCTAACCTTAAGCTCTTGAAACAATTTCTCACAAGTCTCATTCCATACAAATTTAATTCCCTTCCTCGTTAGTCTGGTCAAAGGTGAGGCCAACATAGAGAAATCTTTTATAAACCGACAATAATACCCAGCTAATCCCAAGAAGCTACGAATCTCGAAGGTATCCTTAGGTTATTCCCAATCTTGCACTACCTCGATCTTAGAGGAATCGACAGTCACCCTTTCCCTGGATACCACATGGCCTAAAAACTTCACTTCTTTCAACCAGAATTCACACTTCCTAAACTTAGCATACAATTTGTGCGCTCTAAGAAACTCAAGAACAACTCGCAAGTGTTTCTCGTGCTCCTTCTCAGAGGGTGAGTAAATCAAGATGTCATCAACAAAGACAACTACAAAGTGGTCTAAGAACTCACGAAAGATTCGATTCATCAAATCCATAAACACAGGCAGTGCATTGGTTAACCCAAAAGGCATCACTAGGAACTCGTAATGGCCATACCATGTATGGAATGTCGTCTTTTGGATATCCCCCTCCTTTAATTTTAACTGATGATGACCAAATCTCAAGTCTATTTTAGAAAAGCAACAAGACCCCTTCAACTGATCAAATAAATCATCTATATAAGGTATTGGGTATTTGTTCTTAACAGTTACTCTGTTCAATTTTTAATAGCCAATACAAAGTTGCAATGTGCCATCCTTCTTCTTGGCAAAGAGAGTAGGCTCTCTCCAAGGTGATGTGCTAGGGCGGATAAAGCCCTTGTCCAACAATTCCTGGAGTCCAATCTTTAACTCACTCAACTCGGCAAGTGCAAATCTATACAGTGCTGTAGAAATCGGTGCCGTGCTAGGCACTAAGTCGATAGAGAACTCAATCTCACGGTGAGGTGGTAAACTAATGAGATCCTCAGGGAGACATCCGGGTATTCACAAACTACCCTCGGTAACTCAACTAGAACTGCCTCACTCTCAACATCCAAAAATGTAGCAAGTAGGAGACTAATCTCAGCCCTAACCACGCAGATCACATACAGGCAACAAGGCTCTATCAACTCTGTTCCCCAAGAAATAAAAGTAATCACCACTCGAGGTATATACATTAACCATCTGATGATAACAGTCTATAACAACTCAATAAGATGACAACCAGTCCATACCCAGTACAACATCAAAGGTCAACATATCAATCAACACAAATGCAAAAAGAAGTCGGCGACCGGCAACCTCTATCTCACAACCTCGACACCCTTGGTCCAACACAACCTCACCGTCAACAGGTGACTTTTCCATGAGTGGAGATGCTAACTGAGCCACTTTTAATCCCAGTGCTGATGCAAATGCAAACGAGATAAAAGAATGGGATACACCTATATCAATCAATACATTGGCAATAAAATTACACAATAAGAAGTTACCTCTTACTACTGAAGGTGCTGCCACTAAGTCT
The DNA here is from genome assembly GCF_055761805.1 of Camellia sinensis. Taxonomy (NCBI): domain Eukaryota; kingdom Viridiplantae; phylum Streptophyta; class Magnoliopsida; order Ericales; family Theaceae; genus Camellia; species Camellia sinensis. The sequence continues at coordinate 97,379,607 of NC_138971.1, read as the reverse complement.
GGCGTGGTAACAGCATACACATGCCCCGTAGGTCTCTGCTCCATCTACTCACCCCTCGGAGCATAAATTTGATACACAGATTGGGCCAAAGAGGCATCCTAATTGGCCCTCGAAGCCTGAGCTGACTGTGTAGGCTGAAAACTTTGTGTCTGCCTCTGACCAGACTCACCAATTGCACCACCCGACTAAGGACAAAACCTCCTCACATGCCTTGACTACCTACACTGATAACAAGTAGGCAGTTGTCCTCTCCCCTGACTATGGCTCTGAGAATGAGCCACCGATGGTGCAAATTGCTGCATTCCTCCATTCTTCGGGCAAACCATAGACTTGTGACCCAGCTGGCCACACTTGAAACAGGTGATCCGCTCTTGACCACCTTTCTCTAACCTTGAACTCAATACAGGAAAAGTGGACTTAGATTACGCTTCTTGGGACTGATGTGGGTTGGAACCCTTCTGCTTCTTACTGTCCTGATTTTTCCCCTAGACCTCCCTACTTTTTCTAGAGCCCCTCATCCGCTCTTTCTCCACTTGAACCACGGTCTCCAGATGAGCTCCCGCCTCCACAAGGCGTCCGTAGTCCCTGACCATTGACCCAGCTACTTTGAAAAGAAGTCCGGTGCTCAACCTTTTCTCAAACTCGATATAATGGCATTCCTTCTTTGCCACAAGCTTCGGTGCAAATCTAGAGAGGCTAGTGAAAGCCGCCTCAAACTCGACTATAGGAAAACTAAGCTGCTTGAGCTTCAAAAACTGATCTCTTAACTTCTCCCTAGCAATGGGAGGCAAGAATGTGTCCTAGAAGGCGTTGACAAAGGCCTCGAAAGTCACCCTAATGCGCCCACATGCATACTTCCACCATTGACCCGTATGTCACTTCAAATGGAAGGATGCTAAGGTCACCCTCAACCCATCGTCTTCAATGCCAAGCATCTCAAGTGTCTTCACCATCTGCTCTAACCACTCATCAGCCTTCAGTGGCTCCTTCAGATCTCCTAGAAACTCGTTTAAATTAGACCAGAAGAACTTTCTTTTCAAGAAGGACAGCCTTGTCTCAACAACATGGGCCTGGACTTGATTCTCAGCCTTGAGAATGTCCATGGATTCTTGCAAAGCTCCGGCTATTTCATGGGCCAAAGTGCCCATGGGCTGCTGACCCATTGGTTTGGCCACATTGGCCTAACCAACCCTTTCTTCTTGTGCTGGAATTTCATTCGGTAACGGAACCTCCTGCCGTTTAGGCCCGCCACGCCTACTACCACCACATCCACATCCTGGCATCCTAATAAAGGTAACACTGAAGAGTAGCACATTTACAAATGTGCCGAAGGTAACTCATACGCGTCCTAATGCGATGGACAACAGTAATTCACTCCACATAAGCACATAATCACTTAAACATATACGAATTTCCTTCCAAGATAATGATCATCCCATGACATTGCTCGAGTTCCAATTAGAAATATCAGTGATCAAGTGCTCATCTAATAGGACTTCTACAAACTGGTAGACTCAATCAATATCTTAGAAATTAAATCTCATACCCATATAATCACAAAAGCATGTTATCATGTAAACATATTAGCACATAGCATACCATACATACAAATATCTCTATCAAGCGAGATAAACCCATTATAGTAGGAACCACTTCCCACGTACCCAAGTATTCAAACCCGATACACTCTGATACCAAGTTGTAATGCCCCGAAATGAACACAATAATCCAACTACAATATTAATAGATGAAAACAATAAGTAGGTAATTATATTCTATTAAGTTCCCATTAAGCTCACAAAAGATTGACATATGTGGATATACATTCAAAAGTCTATCTCTAAATTTATAGCATATATTACACAATGGAATGAACTTCAACCAAAACAAATGCCCCAAAGGCATACAGTTTTCCAAGACAGTACCTGGTTACAACAAAATGGATTTAGATTCAATACAATTAAAGCCCTAGGCTTGTACAAATAAATACAACAAAAATAAACAAAATGAAGCCCTTGCTTCCAAATCCTCCATAGCTATTGCCTTGGTGGAGGCATATCATCAGCACCTAAAAATAGTTTTTCCCACATAGGGTGCGCCAAAGCCCAATAGAAATAATCCAACATAGTATATGAATCTTAACAAAGATGTAAGAGTGAAATATTTTCATTTTCTCTTTTCAAAACTATGCAATGCCAAGTTTATCTCTCAATACATGATATCATTTCTTTTTTAATAGAAAAGAGGTTAATGAATACAACACTGTGAATATCTAGGACATGTCAGCTAGTAGACTATACAAGTACTATCCAGTATTAACCAGAAAGCTCAACACCTATCTGCGCTGGTTTTTGGTTTTTCACTACGGACACACATGCCAACTTAATATCAGAACTGCACTCTTACCCAGATTCACCAAGGTATTCACCTCTTTTTTTTTTTTCTTCTCAAAACAACAATATTTCCAAATTTGTTGGATATGCAACAATGCTCAATGCAATGGATGAGAAAATAGTTTCAATGTCCCTAATTCTCATGCAATTCTACAACAATCATAGCTATCCTTCACTGATAGCCCAAAACAAATATTTTTAAATAGATAATTAAATTTCATAAAGATAAATTTTCCAAATTTCAAGATGTGAGTGGAAATACATACCCAACTCCACTAGCCTTATCAACATCAACCTGATTTCACAATTTTAACTTCATTTCCATTTATCAATACAAAAATCAACATTTGTGATTCTTAGGGCAAAACCCTCTTCCCTTTATAAATCAATTTTCAAGGCAAAACTCATCATCTCAACATATTTCATTTATAGACATAGTTCCACAACCATTCCCAATAAACCATTTGAAAACCCCTCCTTTTGATTTCGAACCAAAAACTTAAGATTTTTCAAAAATCCATTTCTTTCACAAACTGGTTTCATAAAAACAAATAACTGAGTTAAGACTCATAAGAAAGTAAGAAGAATCCCTACCTCAAGCTTAGAAGTTGGAAGAGAAGAATTTGAAAAAAAAATCAATGTTAACGAAACCATGAGCCACTCAGATCAAAAGGAACCCCTTAAGACGATCTACAATCTATTTCAAAGGACCAAGATGAGAAGGTACTTCTAGATGAGTAGATCTAAAGATCTAGGTGAGAAAAGTTGGGTTTTGAGAGAAAAGAGAGAAGTCCCGGTTCAAAGAGAGAAGAGAGAGAGAAAGAAAGGAAAAGTGAGTGAGAAAAGTATGTTTGGGGCCTATTTATAGTGGTTGAATAATAGCCCTAAAGTCAAAGGAAAGAATAATTCAAACCCCCCCTCCCCCTTAAAAAAAAAGAAAGTGGGGCCCAACACCGAACCAAAATCTGGAAAAAAGAGTCGCAGGAGTCGACCCTCAGGACAGTGGTGTCAACCTTTAAGAAACAAAGCTGAGACACTAATGTTTTGCAGCAGACAAGGGTCAACCCTAGGAGACAGTGGTGTCGACCCTTTATTTTGGAATGCAACCCAAAATAAAACAACAAGGAGAGGGTCAACCCTCAGAACCCATGGTGTCAATCCTTTATTTCAGTGTGTAACCCATAACAAAGCAACGATGAAAGGGTCGACACCACCAAGATTGGTGTCGACCCCAAAAGGAAATAACAGGGTAAGTGTCGAAACCTCTAAGCCTAGTGTCGACCCCAAATTTCAATAGTCACCCTAAAGGACAGCAACAAGGTGGTGTCGACACCACCAAGGCTGATGTCGACCTAGGAGCCGAACAAAACACAAGAAAGAAGGCAGTGTGGACACCACCAAGGATGGTGTCAACCCTCAAGCCAAAATCCAACCAGAGAAGAGGGAAGGACGACCGCTACGGATATGGTTTCCGGATTCCAAAGCAATAAATGGGTAGAGTCTAAGCCTAGATTGCTATATCGTTCATGTGAAGCCGTAAAAATCCAGTTTTGTTATAGTGAGCGTGTTTATATATTGATTTCCTTAATGATTTGAGAGTGATCAATGGATCTATGAGCTTCATTTTGACATCATCAAGGAGTTTGTTTTTATTTTTTCATTCACAAAAAAGAAAGGTGTTTTTCGGTGGATTCTAGGGAATTTGGGCCTGAGACTTTAGTGGATTCCGGAGTGGCTCATTGTCGTGGATTTAACATCGGCATTGTGGATTCAATATTGGGCAAGACAATTCCGAGGTGAAAACGGTAGTAGAAGAGGCACATCGGGTTCGGTTCAATTCAGGAATGGATTCACTGGGTAATTAAGGGTACTCGTGTGTAATTCATTTTGTCTTCTTAGTAGATTGTTTTGTAACTTTGGCTGGTGATTTTTTATCACAATTGGAGGTGCTCCAATTGTTATTTTTTTCACGTTAAATCGTTGTGCTGATTTATTGTTAATTGTTTGATTAGAATTGGTATTCACTATTTAAAATTGAAATACAATCACGAATCAATATCTCGAGAGTTTTTAGTTTTTTCAATCTCTAAAAATGTCAGTTGTGTATTTACAACTAAATTAATTTGTCTCAAAAGAATATGGGAAATCATAGTGAGAATACCAACAGTTTTTTTTGTAGTCTTACTGTAAGTTTAAATTTGTTTCTAAATAATTGTTTTTTGAGACTAAATTTACTTGGTCCCTAGTTTTTACACTGTAAAACAGTAATTTCTTATAGTGACCTATTAGGCCAACCCCTTGGAGTTTTCTTTTGAGTTAATTTGAGCACCAACCTCTACAACTAGTACAATCTAACCTGCTAGTCTTTGAGGCACGACAACTGCACAGATGCCACTATAATATCATTTTTATGTTGTTAGATGTAGTAGATTTTAAACCATCACTTCTCTTTTATTCTTTCTTTGGAATTAAATCGCGACTAGTCTCATTTTGGGTTGTTTGATTTTTTTTTTTTTTTGATAATTTTTTACTTTGTACTGTTTATGTTCAAGAAGACACACAAATGATTTCTTTAGAACTTGTGGAAAAGAAAAGGAGAAAGAAGAGTAAAGGAAGGCTTACGGAAGGACCTTGTTGTAATTGGATTAAAAGCTATCATTTTCAAAAATTTAATCATGGACTTGTCTGTGATTATGCATTAATCTAGGTGAATATAAAAAGCATAAAATTGTAAATTCAAATCTAAGAAACTAGTAAATTTTTCCAATAATCAAAATTGCATAAAGTGTAAAAGCACACAAGAACATAATCTAAATAATGGCTTTCTTTTTGTTGCATGATTGAGTCATTCACCGCCAACAGTTTTCTTTGTATTTGTAATTAAAAATTGATCTAATCTATTCCTAGAGAAGAGTAGTCGAGCCTATCGTCGTAGATTTAGCATTGATGATTCGCGCAAATTGAAGATAGGTCATGCCTTCTTGTTTTTGTTTTTTTTTTGATCGGCAAAGAAAATCTTTATTTAAGAGAATTTATTTGATTAACAAGAAGGTCATGCTTCTTGTTAATCAAATAAATTCTCTTAACGACATAGTTGTAGACATACTAGGGTATGGTCAAATTAATTAATTGATTCCCAAAATTGATGTAATACTTAAGATTACAAAGCTACAGTAGATTTAAAATCTTTCCTTCTTTTCAATTCTTAAATACCACTTTATTTTTGTTTCATTTAACTTTAGTTTTAGTTTTAGTCCATTCGACTAAATTCACTATTTTTTGAACTTGTTTCAAATTCACTATTTCATTTAACTTGTTTCATTTAATAATTTTCTTTTTTATTTTATTAACTTACTTTGTATAATTTATGTTCAATAAGACATACTAATTTTCTTTAAAACCTGTTGAAAAGCAAAGTGAAAAGAAAAAGAGAAAGAGAAAGAAGAGTAAAGGAAGACTTGAGAAATGATCCTACTTTTAATTCTTTGAATTTTTTTTTTATATATTTTTTTATTGTCTTACTTTGTATAATTTATGTTCAAGAAGACATACAAATTTTCTTTACAACCTGTCGAAAAGAAAAAGAAAAAGAGAAAGAGAAAGAAGAGTAAAGGAAGATTTGAGAAATGGCCTTAAGCATCCCCTAGTTTTGAGTAAGGAATCTAAAAAATCAGCAATTCGAATTGGTACAGTCTAATTCGGTAGGTTTGGACTATTTTTTAAATCCGTGGTTTGGTTCTAGATTGAAAATTTGAGAATCTGTTCTCCACAGATCCGTTCCGGATTGGAATTCACTGTTTCGGATTAGAACTGATCCGAACCGTATGTCACTTAAACAATATACATACCATACACCCTGATGCATATAATCCTAACCTCTTATAATTGTTGATGCCACTAACAAAATATTTGTTTGATGAGAGGTCTATGCTTGCTACATATTGAACAATATGTTCATTTACCAGATATTATATTTGTTTAAGTTAAAGGTGGAATGATATGCGTGTTTACATTTCGAAAAATCACGGGAAAATTAATGTTGAAATGAAAATATTATATGATTTTTCTTTATAAACAGATTATGAGAAACCGTGGTTCTAAACCAAATCGAACTACATTTAAATGGATTGATTTGGATTGATTCCATATTTTAAAAAATTAGTTTGGTATGCAACGAATGGATCTTGGTTTTACCCAAAATTAAACCAATTCAAACCATACTCACCCCTAACATCCCTTGCTATAGTTGGATAAAAAATTATCATTCTCAAAAGACTAAAGCATGGGCTTGACTATGATTATGTAATAGTCTAGGTGATTATACCACGGATGATATTGTAAATTCAAATCAATAATAAGAAACTAGTAAGTTGTTTTTAATAAGTAATTTTTTTTATTAGCAAAAAATAATTTTGTTAATGATAATCAAAGTATTACATAAGATATCAATCAATAAAAATGAATGGTACAAAAAGCATCACAGTAAAATTAAATAATTCCAACTAAATTAGCACTATACCAAACCAATTTGGTAAGACACCAAACCAAGTTAGTGTAAAAGCATACAAGTGCATAATAATATAAATAAGGATTTTCTTTTTGTTACGTGATCGAGTCATCCAACACCGTTTCATGCTTTTGTAATTCTTTACCAATAATTGCTTTTGGTATCCAAAAACTATAGGGAAGTCATTCGATACACAATTTTTCATAGAGGGATGGGGCCATGACTCCTTATTTATGTGAAATTTTTTATTTTTCATAATATTTTTAAAAATATATATGGTATTTCATAAATAAAATGATCTCTTAGTATAAAAGACATATATCTCATTATTCTCTCATATGCATTCTCTTTTTATTTTTTTACCAAAAAGATTTCTTCATCTTATTAGAGATTGTTTCTATGGTATTTGATTTTTTTTTGTGTATATATATATAATTTATATATTATATTGTACAATGTACATATATATGTGTTTATATATATGGTGAAAAAAAATTATTTGTTTTCTGGTCTCTCCAGTGATAAAATTGTAATTTCCTCCTTGCTCATACACACTTCCTATAAAAGTGTGTATCATATGTACTTTTGTTATATATTTCTTTGATATATATTATGCATTTTTATGATAAATATTATGTAGTTTTTTAGTAGAATAATAATAATTTCTTCTTCAAAGTGCATTCTTTGATAGCGTTACACATTTTTATGATAATGTTGCACATTTTCTTGTTCAAACATTTTTTGATGGAAAAATATGTAAATTAACACAAAATACATAATTTTATTTTTAAATCATAAATTTTTATAACTCTATTATATAATATTTACCAAAAAATATGTAACATGTAGCACGAAATATACAACAAGGTGCATATGGGTGTATCGATGAGAATATCAAAACTATAATTTGCTGGAACGTATGTGAAGCACAACATTTTGATCAAATAATTCCAATATCATGGGACCAAAGTAGAAGAGATAAAAAAAAAAAAAAAATTAATCTAACGGTAATACCGTATCACCACTCACATGTGGTATCACTATCAATACATATTTACTTTATCCAACTCAACTCACAAACTCACACATCTATAGGTACATTATACTTACATAATAATTGATGATTAGATGATAGCATCATGTATCAATGATAAGATAGCATCGATGTTTTAATTTTTTTTTTTTTTTTTCTCGTAGTTTTTAGAGCATCTCAAGCCCTTCATCTTTGTCTTTTGTTTTTTTATTTATTTATTTTTGTTATCAAATTTGTATAAGAGTTTAATCTAAAAGCTTGATTTAATATACCTCACTCCAATTGTGAGTATCAAAATTTTCATCAAATCATTTCTAAAATACTCAACCTATCCCCAAAACTTTTAACAATTTTAGTGACAAAAACAACAATTTTCAGTCCTTACAATTTCATCAAACTTAAGTGAAAAAATGTTTATTGGAAATTTAGTGAAAGATTTGGTTTATTCTTGATTTGATAGAAAATTTGTTTCGCTCTTGATTTGATACAAGTTTAATGAAAGGATTAGACCATATTTCATCAAATTTAAATACAATCTTAGAACTTTACATTTAGATTATCAAACAAAGGAAAACTATTGTATAGATCTCGTTAATTCAATCAAATGAGTGAGATTATGATGAATAAGTTTAATTAATAGTGCATCGAGTATACCAGGTGATAAGAAAAGTATTTTTTTTTTTTTTTTTTTTTTAATCTGGGTGAGAAAAATAGAGAAATGGTTGTGGTCTAATGTTTGAATTGATAGGAAATCAAGATAATATGAGAGGGTAATATGAGTGAGATTTCTTTTTGGTCCATTATATTTAATTGTACAATTTCAATATTAGGAAAGATTAATAACTTATGAAAGTTTAATAACCCACCTTATTTGGTATCAATTTTTTTTAAGTTAAGCTTTTTTATTTTATTTTTTTTGTGTGTGTGTGTGTGTGTTTTTTTTTAGTGATTTGTTTTAATATTTTAAAAAAATTTACTTTTTTAGATACACTTAATATAATACAATTAAAAATTATACTATTTGTGAACAAAATCTTTAAAAAAAAATCACTAAATACAAAAAATACAAAAAGAAAAAAGAAGAAAAAAATACATCTAGGTTAGGTGTATCTAAAAAAACTAAAATAAATAAAATAAAAAATAAATCACTAAAAATAAAAATAAAAAATACGAAAAATAAAAAAAATTAATTTCCAAAAAATTGTATTCATAAAATTGAGAAATTAATTAAACAAAATAAGAGAGTTATATTTCTTAATATTTGTCATCATTTCTTACCTAATTTAAAAATTAAACATAAGAAATAATTTGATTTCACTTAATTTATTTTGATTATTATTATTATCTCTTATCAAATTACCCCTTCCAAATAAAATGCAATGGAGTGAAATGGAATAGTTACTATAACAAATTAAGATTTTAGAGTAAAAAATTTAGTGACTAAATTGCTTTTTTAGAACAAAATAATTTAGTTACCAAAGGTGACATTGTTGTATTTTTAGCAATAAAAATGGACATTTAATGATAAATTACTATCAATTTGGGACCAAAATTTGTCTGAAAAAAATAAACTTTTTAGTACTGAATTGTTCTCTCTAAAAGTGTATTATTAGCAACATTTTCAAAATATTGTCACTAATTTATTTTATTTTTTTCATTTTACTTTTCGGAGCGATCCTCGCAACAACATGAATTGGTCTCTAAAACCTTTATATACTGCAGTGAGTCATTTCATCAAAATATTTATTCCTATGTTTCATTGACTAAAGAAGTAATAAAAATGTATTGTAAATGAAATTATCATTCAGAATTATAAAATAATGACCATTTCATAGAGTAGACTATTTTGTTTGATCATATTCCAATCAACCAAATAAAACATAAATGAAGGGGCTCAATATGAAATGAGTTGGATCCAAGCCTTGGGCTGGCCTAATCTACCGAAGCCCAAATCCAAGTGGTCAAGTGAACATGCGGATAAGCCAATCAAGCCCAATTCCATTATCAACAATCTGCCCAAGTCCTCAAGTACTTGGGCCCAACCCGCAGTGGAAATATCAGTCCAGCCACAATGTTGGGCTGGGCCGAGTTGCAGGACTTGATCCTTGGACCGAACCGAACCGAAGTGGGCCAAGGCCATACAAAGATATTCTACTAGGCCAGCCCACCTCTACAAGAAATCTCGCAGAGGGCCGAGCCAAGGCACAACGGTACGGAGCTGAGGGAACGTCTCAGAGAAACGTGGAAGTTGTGAGTGCATGCATATGCAAACTGTCACCTCAGCTGGTCCCATTCACCTAAAATTACGGAAATGGTTAATCAAGGGAATATTGTTTGTTATCAGCATGACTACAATGAGTATATACACCCCTTGTCAACTACCAGATAGTCCCCTACCTTGAGCAATGCTAAAGGGAACCTGGCAGCACCAAAGCTCCATGAAACCATCTTGGGCAACAAGTAAGGAGTTCTATATATACTACATTTACTTCACATTGAAGGTAACTAAGTAGAGCTGAACCATACTCACTTAAACACAACTCTCTACACTTAGAGAGCACCTTCCATCTTCTCCGATCACTTACTCCCACACCAGAGGGGTTATCCGGCCAACTCCGGCTGGGCAGCCCTAACGGTGCTCATTGTTGCAGGCTCTCAATTCTTGGATAGTCCAATCAAGTGCGGAGCTCCGATCCACAATTATCTAGTGCGGTATTCGGTATGCACAATTGGTGCAGTCAGCATGGAACGCTTCATCTCTAAGTTCTGCACTTGATTCCGGCGATGGGAATTGAGGATATTCCACCCTCGGCATTGACTCCACAAACGGGAGAAGACGAAGAATAAAGACTTGGCACTCCCAATAGTTTTGGAGGAACAGACCTGAAACAACAACCAAACTCCCGAATCTGTTGAGCATTGACAGCCCTTCGCTGGAGGTTCTTCCCACCATTTTCTATTAGAAAAGGATTACAAAGATTGAATCATCGATTCCATGGGAATGGAGATGCAGGAACTGAAAGCACAACTCAAAAGAGTAATGGGTGACCCAACGGAGAAGATGACCGACGCAAAGCCCTCTCATCTGCGCCAGAGGAGCCCATCCCGTGAAACACTAGTGAAGAAGGCCCCCAAAAATGAATCTGGGAACCAAAGTCAGCCAATCCCGGTGCAAAGTGAAGCAGTGAGCAACCACACCCATGGTTCAGGCCGAAAAAGGGCCAAGAGGCAAAAAATAGCCAGCCAGCAGACAAAGTATCCCCCTCAGGATCTCCATACTTGGTTGATCAAAAACAGACAAAATGAGCAACGGCAAGATCATCAGGCTCAACGCCTTGACCGTACCATCCATTAGAGGGAGCACCGAGCATTGGATCGGCCCATCTCTTCTCCTTTCTCCCTAGAAATCAAAGCTATGAGATCACCCAAGAAATTCACTCCACCAAAGTTCACGTCATACGATTGGAAATCAGACCCACTAACACATATCAGCCATTATCAGCAGATGATGTCCTTATGGAACCGAGACAAGGCACTGATGTGCAAAGTCTTTCCATCCAGCTTGGGAGAATCTGGACTTCAATTGTTCAATCGTCTCCCAGCCAGATCAATTTACGACTAGAATCAGCTCTCTAAAGAGTTCTTGGCCAAATTCGTCTCCAACACTAAGATCACAAAAGAGCCAGACACCTTGTTTGGTCTCCAAAAGGAACAGGAGGAAACCCTGCATAATTATGCTAGAAGGTATTGGGAAGAATATAACGATCTGGAGGAAAACGTTTGCATTGAACAGATGGCTGTAATGTCTTTTAAACACGGTCTACGTCCGGAAAGCACTGAGACAATCACTTACCAAGCGTCCAGCCACAACACTGAAGGATTTACGTGCTAGGATTGAACAGTACGCTCGCCTCGAAGACGATCAGATTCCCATCGAGGTAGCATCAACTGAACAAATAGCTCAGAACAAAAGAAGAACAGACCGAGGGAAACACTGAGGACTCGCAGTGAATGAAGTAGACAAGTCGAAATCCCATGAAACAATTGTAACTGTGTTCAAGGAACCAATCTATTGTATTATGGAAAAAATCAAGAGAGAGCCATTCTTTACTTGGCCACCAAAAATGCTGGGAGATCCAGCTCGGCACAACCAAAAGCTCAGATGCACCTATCACAAAGACCGGGGGCATATGACCCAGAATTACAGAGCATTGAAACCTGGAAGATTTGGTAGCTGCTGGGCACCTCCAAGACTACATTGATCAGGACAAAGTGTTGACTGAACAAGGGAACCCCCTACCAGAACCGAACATCGAGCATCCGCCTTGGTTGATAATAAATGTAATTCATGGTACAACCAATCACGAGAGCGAAGAGGCACTTCAAGAAGAAATTCTAAAGTTATACAGATTCAGCAAGTCATGTCAGTAAGGCCAGCACCAAAAAAGGTACGGACAGTACCTAAGCCTTCCTTATGCACTGTTTCATTTACTATGAAGGATTTAGAATATATTCAGCACCCACATACTAATGCATTGATTATAACTGTGGGAATTAGGAAACGATTTGACGTGAAACAAGTCTTGGTAGATCAAGGTAGTGCAGCTGATATATTATATTACAACTTATTCAGGAAGCTCGGTCTCTCTGAGCAGCACCTCACCCCAACGGCAGCTCCATTGGTCGGTTTTAATTCACAGCCTGAATGGCCACTTGGCGAGATAGTGTTGCCAGTTGTGCTGGGACAAAGACCCTTCAGATAGAATTCCTAGTTATTAACACACCATCTCCTTACAATGCCATACTCGGTCGTCCTTGGATTCATCAAATGGAAGCAGTCCCCTCAACTTATCACTAGCTCATCCACTTCCCGATGGAACACAAAGTAGAGCAAATCTCAAGGGACCAAGTTGCATCAAAACATTGCCTCATGGTAGCCATGAAGGCTAAACAACTCTGTAATTAGGTTCAGACAGTAGAAGTAACCGAATAGCTGGTCTTGGAGGATGTCAGAGGAACCCCAGCAAAAAAGATAGTAGAGGATTTGGAAAAAGTCCTAGTCAAGGAAGATGATCCAAAAAAGTATTTCCTTATCGATACCTCGCTAGGTGCTGATGAGAAACTTCAGTTGCTGGATTTGTCGAGGGAAAATATGGAGGTATTCGCTTGGTCAGCATATGATACTCCAGGGTTGAATCCAAGTTTTGCTTGCCATAAACTCAACGTCAACCCTTCTGCTCGGCCCATTGTGCAGAAAAACTGAAGATCCTCAGTTGAGCACACCGAAGCATTAATTGCGGAGGTAGACAAGCTCCTAGCCGTGGGGGCAATCCGAGAAATTCAGTACCCACAATGGCTCTCCAACACAGTTGTAGTCAAAAAGAAGAATCAAAAATGCAACCTGTCTTAACAAAGCTTGTCTCAAGGATAGCTTTCCTTTGCCCCGTATAGACCAACTGGTAGACTTGATAGCAGGGTATGAACGTATGAGCTTTCTGGACGCTTATAGCGACTATCACCAGATACCACTGTTCGGCCCAGATCAAGAGAAGACGACATTTATTACTCCAAGAGGCACTTACTGCTATAAATTAATGCCATTCAGCCTCAAGAATGCCAGAGCAACCTACCAGCGAATGGTCACTCAAATGTTCAAAGAGCAGGTCGGCAGGACTATGGAAGCTTACATAAATGACATGGTAGTGAAAAGCAAGCTTGCTACAAACCACTTTATAGACCTGAGAGAAGTTTTCAATATCCTGAAAAACTATCAACTTCACCTCAATGCCTCGAAATGTGCTTTTAGGATAGGAACAGGAAAGTTCTTAGGGTACAGGGTGACTCACAGAGGAATCGAGGAAAATCCAAATCAAATAAAAGTAATACAAGTGCTCGAAATTCCAACAAAGGCTAAGGAACAAAACATATGTTTCATTTGTAAAAGAGATGATTATATTATATATTATTTTTTATCTATACAACAAATGAGTTACTGATAAAAATAAAATAAAATAAAATATATGTTTCATTTGTAAAAGAGATGATAATATTATATATTATTTTTTATTTATACAACAAATGAGTTACTGATAAAAGAGAGATAATGTGAAGATACAAAAGTAAACAAAATAAAATATATGTTTCATTTGTAAAAGATATGATAATATTATATATTATTTTTTATCTATACAACAAATGAGTTACTGATAAAAATAACGATAAGTATTATGTGAAATAAAATATTAGGAGAGACCAATATAATTATGTCAAAGTTGAAAATTTAGTTTTGAATTTTCAAAAATAATTTTTGAGTTTTTTATTTTCTATGTTTAACATCTTTAGTGAATCTTTTTTCATATTTTAGTCAATTTTTTTTTTAATTTTTTAGATGGATTGAATCTGAATGTACTCAAAAACTAAAATTTTTATATTTTTTTATATTTATTGAACTTTTTAAAAATAAATTTCACAAATTTTATATTTTGTAAGTGTATCTAAATTAAATAGATCTGAAAATTAAAAAATAACAATTAAAAAAATGATCAAAAATAAAAAATACGAATTAAAAAACTCAAAAAATATTTTTTTTAAAATCTAAAATTATAGAGTATTATAATTTTGGGAAATTTACAAATCAAAAAAGTATCATAAAATAATTATAGATTTATGGAAAAGTTTAAAACTTTAATCATTAAAGTATATAAACTTTACCATGAATTTGTAATTATTTTTCAAAACTAACACTTATTTCTTATTTAGAAAAATTAGGGAGAGGTCATCTATATATGTTTGTACAAGAGTTTAAGGATAATAAAAATTAGTTTGGCAACTCAGGTGTTTAAAATTTAAAATTTTAGAAGGATAGTGACAAATTTTGACAAAGATCAAAATGTTATTTTAATCTGGAAACCCTAATTTTTTTTCTCTAATATTTCATCTGTCCTCTCTCTCTCTCTCTCTTCACAATCTATCTCCTGTAGTATCTCTATTGTATTTTCGGCATCGTCACCACATCCACCGACGTTTGTTGTTTTTCTCTCTCTTAACCACATCTACTAATGCTCTGTCATCTACTAATGTCACTCACCACCACCAACTGTCTCTATCTTCGATCTATGCGTAGATCTAGCATGTTTTACTTTCTCACCGTCAATTTGTTTCATCATCCTTGATTTGTGCACACATTTGATGTATGAGTTTTAAATCACTTTTCTCTCATCTTCTCTTTCCCTCTATTTCTCTTCTTGTTATTTTCTCTGTCTTTGTGTTTTTCTCTATGTTGAAACATGAAATTTCTGTATCTATTTTTGTCTATGTTGTTGAAACACAAAAAAAAAAAAATTGTGTTTTTGTGTTGAAACAAAATTTTCTCTGCATCACTATGTTTTTCTCTGTTTCTGTGTTGAAACATAGAAAAATTTATCTCTATTAACATAGATTAAATTTCATTATTTCAATTGAAATTTTCCTTAAATTAAGATATTTTTCACATTAAAAATTGGTATTATACTGGTGATCTCGTTAAATTTTGTTTTTGACACATTTTTATTACACTAATTGTTGGGCAAGTGCGTTGCACATGACACGTGATTTTATAAACATAAATATTAATTTATAGTTAGATTGTTGAGATCACAATCTTATCTTAAATAATAAACAATAAATAGGTCTTTTAAATATATAGTATTACACAAATATTTTTCTATCACTTTTCACTTCAATTTTTCATAATCCGTACCTATAACACAATTGAATATATGAAATTAATTACACAATTATACAGCTTTGTTTAATAATTCATCTTATAATACAAATTAATTGAACCCACTGTTGTATATTATTTGCATACTATTGGTGTAAGAATGCATTAATATCAGTATATGATACATTTTTATACATCAAGAGTTATTAAGTCTTGTTTCCTATGCCATGAATATCTTGTATAATGAAAAATATAACATTAGTCATTAGTATATTTTCATTTATATAGAAAATATGGAATAGTTTTTTTAAGAAAATGGAATGATATTGTAACTTAATATTTTGCTCGATATAGAAATTTCATAACTGTTTTCAAGATGTTTATAGATCCATACTTGTAAGTGTTTGCAGAGTCACTTTCATGAAACTGTCAAATTACATAATTTATTATGTTATCTGTAAGTAATCAACATATGACAAAAATTTATCTAAACTTTTTATTTGATGTACTTACTGTAACACACCCTTAACAATATAACCACAGATAAACCATAAGGTACACACACCAGATATGTGGAAAACTAATAAGATTTCAGTCATTCATTAATTCTCTTGAAAGCATTACAAAAGGTGCCACATGCATTATACATTCATAAACCCTAGATTCTGAATCTATAGCATGTGACACAAGACACTATATTGAAATAAAAGGAAATTCGAATAAGTTCATACCTTAATGGCTACATATTTTCAAGACGATACCTGGTTACAACAAAAGTGGGTCAAGCCCAAAGCAAATTAAAAGCATGAGACTTGTACAAAAGATATTTACAATAAAAGAAAAACAAATGAACCTTCAGCTCCAAGATCCTTACAAGTTAAGTCCTTAGCGAAGTCATATCATCAGCACCTGAAAGTTGGTTTCCACATAGGATAAGCTAAAGTCCGGTAGAGAATACCTTAACACATTGTATAATACTTAACAAGATCATACGGTGAAAGCACACAAAAGTCACTTACCAAAATGTTACACTTTTTCCTTTCAAAATAATGCAATGCCATGATTATAAATCAATTCATAAAATTTTACTATTTAAAGATTAGAAAACAGGGTAGTGAATACACAATATTGGAAATCTCTAGGTACGTATCTGCTAGTAGGCTATACAAGCACCACCAAATCTATTTTACTGGTACCAACAGGAAGGATCGGCATCTAACCGCGCAAGAATTTCTAGACTTTCACCAAAGATACACAGGCCAACATGATAATACCACAATCACACTCCCTAACCAAATTCACCAAGGTATTCACCATGTTTTCTCAAAACAATACATTTTTAAGGTATTAATATGAAACAATGTTTAATGCAAGATGTATGAGCAATTGGTTTCAATTAACCTAATCCTCATGCAATTTCTCCAACAATCAAAGATATCCTCCACCGATTGTCCAAAACAGATATCTCTATGATAAATCTCCAAGCAACAAATATAATTTCAAATCTCAATATAGAAGTGATAATACATATTCAACTGCATTCTCATCATCAACAGGTATATTCACATTATTATTTCAAACAATGTTTTAAAAACCAGACCGGTGAGCGAACTGGAAAAGAAATCAAGTGGGCGAGTCACTGGTTCAACCGTCAGGTTGAATCAAAATCGAACTGTGATGTCATAATTATTTTATGAATATTTTTATAATTTAAAAATAAATAAAATACATTCATTTAAAATATTTTTATAATTTAATATATATATTCATCAAACATATATGTTTATATATTTTTTTATATTATTATTATTTGTAAAAATATTAATTATACATGTGTTTGAGGGAAATTAGTTTGAATACAACTAATATTATATATTTCCTATATGTTAACAAGGAACCATGGTAGCAAAGTGGAAATTCATGCTCTTTGGAGCTTGAGGTGTTGGGTTCAAGTCCCTTTAGTATTAGCTTTTTCAATATTGGACCAAACATTCCGATTTGCTATAACCCAGGCCGATTCGTCCGGTTTTGTGGTTTAACTGTGGTTCTTCCAGACCATAGACGGGTCGATGGTCAGGTCTGGTTTTCAAAACATTGGTTTCAAAGCTCAACATCTTTCCCCTTTTTCCTTAGTTCAAAACCAATGACTTCCAAGATGTCCAACAAAACACCTATTCCTTTTAAAACACATTTAAATGAGAGATTTTCAAAATTTCAACCCAACTTAACAATATACCCATCTCCACAACATTTCTCATGAACTCATTTAAAAAACCCTCTTTTATTTTTCCCAAATCCAAATCCAAATCCAAATCCAAATCCCAAATCAAACCCTAAACCAAGCCCACAACTCCCAAATCATTACACTTTTCAAGGAACACATATCAAGGCTAAGAATCATACAAAAGGTTGAATAAATCCCTACCTTAAGATTAGAAGAACAGATGAACAAGACCCAAAGTTTGACAGAGCCAAAAACGAGAACTTTTCCGATTAGAATGTTTACCTCTACAAGCTCTACACTTTTTCCTAAAGCACTATGGCAACGAGACCAACGGATTTGAGTGTAGAAGGATGTTTAGACAAGAACTAGAGAGAGAGTAAAGAAATTTGGCAAAGAAACCTTTTAGATAGAGAGAAATAAAAAAGTGAAAGAAAAGACCATTTTTCCGTACTGATATACGTATAGACCGCTCGAGCGACCAAAACACCGCTCGATCATCAGGCACAAAGAACCCCTCGAGCGACCAAATCATGGCTCGAGCACATAATGACCCCCTTCTAGAAGTTTTATAGACCTGCAAAAAGACCGCTCAAGCGAATAAAAGACCGCTTGAGCAAAGAACATCCTACTCCCAATAGTTCAGACTGCAAACACAAATACTGGAAGAAACCAAATATTGCTAGAGCAAACCTAAAGAGAAACAAATAGAAACTCTTTTGAAAAACTAACTCCCAACCTATTCAAAACACAACCAACCACTCCACACAACCATTCCCAAATAACAACAAGACAATGAGAAGTATAGACAACAATAATGAGTACTGGATCCTGGATCAAAGAATGCAAGTAGGTCAAGTTGTAACCCGAGCCATTATAATCTTCCCCCCTTAGGAAATTCCATCCTTAAAATTTAACCAATACAACAATAACACTATAAACCATCAACAACAATAATAACTCATGCTAACCAACAGTAAAAGTCATAGCAATCCAACCCAAAACACTGTGATTTCCAACACCAAATCATTCATAATGTTTACATATTACAACACAAGTGAAATTTAATAGAAAAGACTCAATTACCAATAAACAGGTCCCGGAACTTATCACGAACTTCAGCATTACGTCCCAAGTCACCTCCTCGATCTCGTAGTGTCGCCACAACACCTTAACCAATGGCATGGTCTTACCCCTCTAGACTTGATCTTGAGTATCTAACACCTAAACTGGTTTCTCTTCATACGAGGAATCCTTATCTACCTCTAAATCGGCGCAATCCAACACATATGAAGGATCAGACTCGTACTTTCAGAGCATTCATATATGAAACAAGTCATGAACCCCGAAAAGTAGGGGCAACAAGGCCAAACGATAAGCTACCTCCCCAATCCATTCTAAAATCTCAAAAGGTCCAATGACTCTAGGAGACAACTTCCCACTCTTCCCAAATCTCATCAAATCCCATCTCGGCTAGATTTTAAGAAACACATGATCCCGTACCTCAAAAGACAAGGGTCTCCTCCTTTGGTCAGTGTAATTCTTCTGACAATTGAACTGAAACTAACTTTTTACGGATACGAGCGATCTTCTCCATCATTTTCCAGACTAATTTCGAACCCAATATAGGTGCATCACCCACCTCGGCCCAACACACAGGTGATCTACATAGTCACCCATACAAGGCCTCAAAAGGTGCCATTTCATTGCTCGCTTGAAAGCTATTATTGTAGGCAAACTCTACCAAAGGAAAATGTCTCTCCCACTACCTCTTAAAATCAAGAACGTAACCCCAAAGCATGTCCTCTAGAATCTGAATGATGCGCTCGAACTACCCGTCAGTCTGAGAATGATAGGTGGTGCTAAAAGTCAACTCAGTGCCCAAGGCACTCTGTAGGCTCTGCCATAGCTGAGCCGTCAAACGCAGATCCCTATTCGAGATGATAGTCAATGGAACCCCATGAAGTCACACTATGTCTCTAACATACAGATTGGCAAGATAGTTCAATATGTCACTCGTGCGCATAGGTATAAAGTGTGTATATTTGGTTAACCAATCAACAACTACCCACACGACATCATTACCCCGTTGAGTCATCGGAAGACCCACAACAAAATCCATTATGACATGCTTCCACTTCCATTCGGCTATAGCTAAGGGTTGCAACAAACCCACTGGTCGTTGGTGCTCGACATTCACTTGTTGACAAATAAGGCACCTTGAAACAAACAAGGCCACATCTCTTTGCATCCCCCTTTACCAAAATTGGCAGCAAAGGTCGTGGTACATCTTCATGCCTTCTGGGTATACCGCAAGGCATGAATCGTGGAACTCTCAGAGTACCTCCCCTTTACAAGACTCTGGCACATAAAGGCCATCTAGATATCTCACAGTCGTGTCATAATGAATATTCAAACCCTTATCTACCTTTCTACTGGAGAGCTTCCCTCGGATAGTCTCTACTTCATGATCATGTTGTTGTGCCTCTATAACTCAGCTAACTAAGGTAGGTTTTGCAACCGTGGTAAATAAAGTGGCCAACTCAAAGAACTCGCCAAGGTGGAAGTCAAACTCGCCAATAGTACCCAACATCTCCAATTCCTGGATAGCAATACTCGCTACTCTGCAAACAGACTTCCCACTCAAAGCATCGACCAATACATTGGCCTTCCCCAAATGATAATGTAACTCAAAATTGTAATCCTCAATAAACTCCATCCACCTCCTTTGCCTCAAATTCAAGTCATTCTGAGAGAATAGATATTTCATGCTCTTGTGATCGGAAAACAGCTCAAATCTCTCCCCGTATAGATAATGCCTCCAGATTTTTAAGGCAAAAATCACCACCACTAGCTCTAAGTCATGCGTAGGATAATTTCTCTCATGGGTTTTCAATTGTCGTGAACCATAGGTTACAACTTTCGCTTCATACATCAACACACAACCCAAACCTTCCCGAGATGTATCACAATAAACTAAATAACCCCTACCTCTCTCCGGAATAACCAAAACTGGAGCAATGGTGAATCTAATCTTAAGCTCTCGAAATGACTTTTCACAAGCCTCACTCCATACGAATCTAACTCCTTTCCTCGTCAACCTAGTTAATGGTGAAGCCATTCTAGAGAAATCTTTTACAAAACATCAGTAATAACCGACTAAACCCAAAAAACTCCGAATCTCAAAGGAGTACTGCATCTATTTTAGATCATCTACAATCACCCCTTCCACAGACACCACATGGCCTAGAAACTTAACTTCATTGAGCCAAAACTCACACTTCCTGAACTTAACATATAGACGGTATGCTCTAAAAAGCTCAAGTACAACCCGCAAGTGTTCCTCGTGTTCTTTCTCAAAGGGTGACTATACTAACATGTCATCGACAAAGACAATTACGAATCGATCTAGGAACTCACGAAAGACTCGATCCATCAAGTCCATAAAGGAAGCCAGTGCATTGGTTAACCTAAAAGGCATCACTAGGAACTCGTAATGGCCATACCGTATACAAAATATCATTTTATGTATATCCTCCTCCTTCACCCTCAAATGGTATACTCTGATCTCAAATTAATTTTTGAAAAGCAACGAGACCCCTTCAACTAGTCAAACAAATTATCTATTTGCAGCAATGGGTATTTGTTCTTAACAGTCACCCAGTTCAACTTATGGTAATCAATACACAACCGCAATGTGCCATCATTCTTCTTCGCAATGAGAGTCGGTGTTCCCCAAGGTAGGCACTAGAGCAAATAAAGCCCTTATCTAATAAATCCTAGAGTTGTACCTTTAACTCGCACAACTCGGCTAGTGCAAACATATATGGTGCCATGAAAATCGGAGTCGTGCCTGGCACCAAATCGACGGAGAACTCGATCTCTCTATGTGGTGGTCACTCTATAAGATCTTCTAGAAAGACATCCGGATACTCTCAAACTACCTTTGGTCAATCACCCCAAACCGCACTACCCTCATCAGGTATCGAGATGAAAAAAAGGAAACTCAATTCTCCTCGACCCTTAAGATCATATAATGAAGAAATAAAACTATCACCTTGGTCACACATAGAGTAGAAACATTCTCCTCATGGTGTATACACCGACACCCTCCTATGATGGCAATCTATCAGAACACGAAAATGAATCAACCAATTTATACCTAGAATCACATCAAAAGTATGCATATCAAGAACAACAAAATCAAAAAAGAGTCGATGATCTGCGACCTCAATCTCAAGAGTGGCAAACTTGACCTAATGCCATTCTACTCCCAATAAGTGTCTCAACAATCAGAGGAGACTCTAACTGATCAAACTCCAACCTAATGCGGATGCAAAAGAAGACAAAATGAAGGAATGAGATATGCTCGTATCAATCAACAGATTGGCTAAGGAATTAAATAAAAAAAAGTTACCTCTCACGACAGGAGGTACCGACAACTACTTCGGTGTGGTCACAGCACACACTCGCCTTGGAGGCCTCTGATCAATTTGCTCAACTCTCAAAGCATAGGCCTGAAGAACTAACTGAACCAAAGTGGCTCCCTGGTTGGCCCTCGAGGCCTGAACAGACTAAACTGACTGATACGTCTGTGTTTGTTTTCAACCAAACGCACCAGATATGCCACCCAATTGAGGATAAAACCTCCTCAAATGCCTAAACTGCGCACACTGATAACAGGTAAGTAGTTGCCCTCTACCTTGGCCCTGACTCTAAGAACGAGTCGAAGACGGTATGAACTATTGTCCTCTACCTCTTTTGGGAAAACTGGAGACTTGTGGCCCAATTGACTACACTTGAAGCACGTAAACCCACCCTAGTTGCCTCTCCCCGAACTTGAACTCGGCACAGGGAAGGTAGACCTAAACTTCAAGGACTGGGACTGTTAGGGGGTAGAACCCCTCTGCATTTTGTTATCCCTTACATCCCACTGAGACTCCGGGCCCCTCTACCTGGAACCTCTCATTCATTCGTCCTTTGCCGAAATCACTATCTCCAAATGGGCAGCCGATTCGACAAGGCGACCATAGTCCAAAATCATAGACCCGACCACCTTGAAAAGGAGCCCAGTCCTCAATCTTATCTCGAACTCGATACAAAGGCATTCCTTTGTTGCCACAAGTTCAGGTGCAAACCTCAAAAAACTAGTGAAAGTCGCCTCAAACTCTACCACTGGTGTGCTCAACTGCTTGAGCTTCAAGAATTGCTCCCTCAACTTTTCTCTTGCTATGGGTGGTAAAAACTTATCTTGGAAAGCAATAACAAAAGCCTCCCAAGTCACCCCGATACGGCCCCTCGCAAACTTCCACCATTGACCCGCGTTTCCTTTTAGCTTAAAAGCTGCCAAGGTCACATCAAACCGTCGTCTTCAATGCCAATCATCTCAAACGTCTTCACTATCTACTCGAGCCACTCATCGACCTTCAATGGCTCTTTCAGATCCCTAATAAACTCATTCAGATTCGACCGGAAAAACTCCCACTTTAGAAAAGATGGCCATGTCTCTGTAACATGGGCCCGTACTTGATTTTTAGCTTTGAGAATGTCCATAGATTCCCGTAATGCTCCTGCAATTTCACGAGCTAAGGTGCCCTTGACTTGCTAACCTACTGGTTCAGCCACGCTTGCCTAACCAATCCGTTCCTCTTGTGCCAAAATTTTATCCAGAATTGGCACGTCCTACCATCTAGGCCTGCCACGCCTACCACTACTACTACCACTACTACGTTCGCATCCTGACATACTAATAAAGGTAACACACAATTCAATGCATTCACAATGTGCCATAACTAATTCACACATGTCCTACACAATAATTCATTCCACATAAGCACTAAATCATATATTCACAAACGAATTGCTATTCTAGATAATGACCGTTCCGCAACATTGTCAGAATTCCTATTAGAATTAGCAATGATTAAGTGCTATTCTAACGGGACTTCTAGGAATTTGTAGACACAACCAATATCTTTGAAATGAAATTTCATACTCACTTAAATCACATAAATATGTTATCACAAAGCATACTAGGTATACGTCTATTACCATCTAGCGAGACAAACCCATTATGGTAATAACCACTTCCCACGAGCCCAAAGTATTCAACCCGGGTAAGCTTTGATACCAAGTTGTAACACCTCTTTAATAATATAACCACAGATAAACCATAAGGCACACCAGATATGTGGAAAACTAATAAGGTTCCAGTCATTCATTAATTCTCTTGAAATCATTACAAAAGGTGTCACATGCATTATACATTCATAAACCCTAGATTTTGAATCTATAGCATGTGACACAAGGCACTAGATTGAAATGAAAGGAGATTCAAATAAGTTCATGCCTTAATGGCTACATATTTCCAAGACTTTACTTGGTTACAATAAAAGTGGGACAAGCCCAAAACAATCAAAAAGCCCGAGGCTTGTACAAAAGATATTTACAATAATAGAAAAAGAAATGAGTCTTCAGCTCCAAGATCATTTCAAGCTAAGTCCTTGGAGGAGGCATATCATCAGCACTTAAAAGTTGGTTTCGACATAGGATATGCTAAAGCCTAGTAGAGAATACCTTAACACAATGTATGATACTTATCAAAGTCATATGGTGAAAACACACAAAAGCCACTTACCAAAACGTTACACTTTTCCCTTTCAAAATAATGCAATGCTATGATTATAAATCAATTCATAAAATTTTACTATTTATAAATTAGAAAGCAGAGCAGTGAATACACAATACTAGGAATCTCTAGGTACGTGTCTGCCAGTAGGCTATACAAACACTATCAAAGCCATTTTACTGGTACTAATCGAAAGGATCAGTACCTAACCGCGCAAGTTTTTAGACTTTCACCGAGGACACACAGGCCAACATAGATAATACCACAACCACACCCCCTAATTAGATTCACCAAGATATTCACCCATTTTTCTCAAAACAATACATTTTTAAGGTATAAATATGAAGCAATGTTCAATGCAAGATATATGAGCAATTGGTTTCAA
The DNA here is from genome assembly GCF_055761805.1 of Camellia sinensis. Classification (NCBI taxonomy): domain Eukaryota; kingdom Viridiplantae; phylum Streptophyta; class Magnoliopsida; order Ericales; family Theaceae; genus Camellia; species Camellia sinensis. The sequence goes on along the minus strand of NC_138971.1, from coordinate 97,354,738 downwards.
TTAACCTAATCCTCATGTAATTTCTATAGCAATCAAAATTATCTTCCACTGATAGCCCAAAACAAATATCTCTATACAAAAGACAAATCTCTTAGCAACAAATATAATTTCAAATCTTAATATAGAAGTGATAATACATATTAAACTCCATTCCCATCATCAACTAATATATTCACATTAGCATTTCAAAGCTTAACATCTTTCTCCTTTTTCCTTAGTTCTAAACCAATAACTTCCAAGGTTTCCAACAAAACACCTATTCCTTTCAAAACACATTTAAAGAAGTGATTTTCAAAATTTCAACCCAACTTAACAATATACCCATCAACATTTCCCATGAACTCATTTAAAAACCCCTCTTTTATTTCCCCCAAAACCAAATCCAAAATAAAATCCTAAATCAAGCCTACAACTCCCAAATCACTACCTCAAGATTAAAAGCAAAGATGAACAAGACCCAAAGTTTGACAGAGCCGAAAATGGGAACTTTTCTGATTATAATGTTCACCTCTACGAGCTCTTCGCTTTTTCCCAAAGCACTACGGTGGCAAGACCAATGGATTTGAGTGTAGAAGGATGTTTAGACAAGAACTAGAGAGAGTGAGTGAAAAAAATATGGCAAATAAGCCTTTTAGAGAGAGAGAGAAATCAAAAAGTGAAAGAAAATATCTTTTTTTCATACTAATATACACACAAACTGCTCGGGCAACCAAAACACTGCTCGAGCGTCAGACACAAAGAATCGCTTGAGCAACCAAATCATGTATCGAGTGTACAATGACCCCCTCTCAAAAGGTTTACAGACCTGCAAAGAGACCGCTCGAGCAAATAAAAGACCGCTAAAGCAAAGATCACCTTACTCCTAGTATTTTAGACTACAAACATAGATACTGGAAGGAACCAAAGACCACTCGAGCAAACCTAAAGAGATATAGACAGAAACTCTTTTGAAAAACTAACTCCAAACCTGTTCAAAAAACAACCTTTTACTCCACATAACCATTCCCAAATAACAACAAGACAACGAGGTATATAGACAACAATACTAAGTACCGGATCCCAGATCAAAGAACATACATAGGTTAGGTTGTAACCCGAGCCGCTATACTTACTTTCCACATCATTGAATTGATGCGATAATTTTTTGACATCGTTTGATTTTTTCCTTGTAATTTAAATAAAATGTGTGCATGAGGTACATTGTTTTCTTGAACTTCACAATTTCTGCTTTAGCTCGTCTAACTTTGCTTGGAAAGCATGTTGCAATAGATCTTCTGTAGTTTTGTTTCACCATCTTCTTGTTTTTCTTCTTGCCCATTATAACGCCCCGAAATAATTATAATAATCCATCCACAATATCCATTCACAACAACAATAATAAAGTAATTATCCTTCATTTAGTCTAATTTGATTTACAAAAGAGAAACATATGCAGTATACATTCATAATACCTGACCCTGAATCTATAGCATATGTTGCAAGCTAAAGGGAAGAATGGAAGGCAAACAGATAAGACTACCCTAAGGGCTTACATCTTTCCAAGACGATACTTGGTTACAACAAAAGTGGACTTAAGTCCAATACAGTTAAAGCCCTTGGCTTATGAAAAATAAAAATAGTAAATACACAAAAGAAACTCTCGCTTCAAGTCCTTCCAAGCTATTGCCTTGGCGGAGGCATATCATCAGCACCTAAAATGTTTTTCCCACATAGGTTGAGCCAAAGCCCAGTAAAAATAATCCAACACAGTATATGAATCTTAACAAAGCTATAAGGTGAATGCATATGCAATGCACGTGTCAAAACATTTTACATCTCTTTCCAAAACCATGCAACGCCAAGTTAATATCACGGTTCATAAATCATTTCATTTAGAATAGAAAATTGAGTGATGAATTACACTCTGGGAATTTCAAAACAATACAACTTTTCCCAAAAATTTCGTCCGGAGGAAATCGTAAGCCAGGACCCATGTAAACGTAGGCTATACAAGCATCACTATTGTCATTTCATGAAAATTTCGTCCGTAGGATCGGCACCCATGTGTACGCGCAATTTTCGAGACTTTCACCCTGAACGCACAGGCCAACTTATTTGATTTAACAACAATTCCTTTCCCAGATTCACCTATTTTCTCAAAAACAATAACATTTCCAATGTATAAGTGTGAGGTAATACTCAATGCAAATGAATGAGAAAGATAGTTTTAATTCTCCTAATTCACATGCAATTTCTACAACATTCAAAGTTATCCTCCACTACTAGCCCAAAATAGTATTTCTAAACAGATAAATAATTACCAATAAAGATAAACGCTCTAAATTATCAAGAGGTGAGTGATAATACATATCCAACTCCACCATCCTCATCAACATCAATCAAATTTCACAATTCCAATAACAATCTCACAATTTGTATAAAATCAACATTTGAGGCATTTAGGGCAAAATCCCTCTTTTTCCCAAAGTCAGTCCCAGCATTCAAAATCAACCATTTTATTCCTAACTCAGCATCATCTTCCATAACAAAATCATTTTCAAGGATCCATTTGAAAAGTCCATATTTTGATTTTTACCCATAACCCTAGATTGTTCCAAATCTTCCAAAAATCTCATTATGGCTTACAAATAACAAATAACTAAGTTAAAACTCATAAAAAGTGTGGAAAGTATCCCTACCTCAAGCTTAGAAGATGATTGAAGGAGGGATGGAAAATCAAATATGGAAAAATTCAACTATGCTCTGATTAGAACGAAGCCCTCGCTAAGCTCTACCTTTTTAGCAAAGACACACAGGTGAAAAGATCGATGGATCTAGGTGTATTTGAGGGAAGGAGATGAGTTTTAGAGAGAGATAGAGTGAAAGATATTAGGGTTTTGAAATGTTTAGAGAGAGAGAGAGGTGAAAAAGTGACTCAAAAAAGTGTTCTTACGAACTGATATATGCACAGTTCGCTCAAGCGCAAGATGTGTCGCTCGAGCACAAGAATCTTCACTCGTGCACAGGATACAAACTCCCAGTAGTTTTACAGACAGAAGACCATCGCTCAAGCGCAAGAAGCTTCACTCGAGCGAAGAATGCAAACTCCCTGTAGTTTTACAAACCTACAAAAGTACTAGAGGTTTATAAAGACCGCTCGAGCGCAAGAAGTGTTGCTCAAGCAAAGGAACAAAATTCTGGGCATCAACCATTTGAAAAACAAGCTACCAACCTGTTCTAAACACAACCCAAAAGCCAAACTTAAAAAGAAATAAAGGGAAAGAAGACAGGAACAACTATATAAGAGAATGAAACCCGAATTCGAAACATACTATAGGTCAAGTCTAAACCAGAAACGCTATAACCTCCCCCCTCCCCCCTAAGGAATTTTGTCCCTGAAATTTAAACTAAACAATAAAACCAAGTTTAAATCAATTACAACAATGATAGTAAATCTAATTCATCACCATGACCCATTCACCGGTCATCCATTCCCATCAACATGATAAATGAGTTTTCAACACTAAATATACAATTCACATTTCCCAACATATACAATGTTTATATTACATTAACATAACAAAGTTTTCAATGCATGCTCAAACATCAATAAATAGGTCCGGATATTTCTTACGGACTTCCGCTTCACGCTTCCAAGTGGCCTCTTCAACCCCGTGGTGTCACCACAACACTTTCACCAAAGAAATCGTCTTGCCTCGCAAGACTTGGTCTCTAGTATCCAAGACTCTAACAGGTCTCTCCTCAAACGAGGAATCCTCGTCTACCTCTAACTCCGTCCAATCCAACACGTGTGATGGATGCGGCTCATACTTCTGAAGCATACAGATATGAAACACGCCATGTACCCCGGAAAGCTGTAGCGGCAAGGCCAAACGATAAACTACCTCCCTAATCCATTTTAGGATCTCAAAAGGCCTAATAAACCTAGGAGACAACTTCTCACTCTTTCCAAATCTCATCAAATCCCTTCTAGGTGATATCTTCAAGAAGTCGTGATCCCCTACCTTAAAGGCTAACAGTCTCCTCCTACAGTCGACATAACTCTTCTGACGACTCTAAGCCGTGACCAATCTCTTACGGATAAGTGCAACTTTCTCTGTCCTTTCCCCAACTAACTCTGGACCCAATATAGATGCATCACCCACCTCGGCCCAATACACAGGGGATCTACATAGTTGACCATATAAGGCCTCAAACGGTGCCATACTAATACTCGATTGGAAGCTGTTATTATAGGCAAACTCCACTAAAGGCAAGTGTCTCTCCCACAACCCCTTAAAGTCAAGGACACAACCACGAAGCATATCTTCAAGGATCTGAATAGTATGCTTGGGCTGTTCGTCAGTCTGTGGATCATAGGCAGGACTAAAAGTCAACCTAGTCCCAAGGCATTCTACAGGCTGCACCACAACCGAGGCGTAAAATGCTGATCTCTATCCAAAATAATAGTCACAGGGACCCTATGAAGTAGAACAATGTCCCTAATATAAAGGTCAGCTAGATGATCTACCAAGTCACTCATGCGTATGGGTACAAAGTGCGCCGACTTGGTCAAGCGGTCAACCACCACCGAAATGGCGTCATTACCCGGTTGGGTCCTCGGAGGACCTACAACAAAATCCATCATGATATGTTCCCATTTCCACTTGGCTATAAGTAAGGATTGCAACAAATCCGTTGGTCTCTGATGCTCGGCCTTCACTTGTTGACAAGACACTTCGATACAAACATGGCTACATCCTTTTTCATCCCCTTCTACCAAAATTGACGACTAAGATCGTGATACATCATTGTGCCTCCTGGGTGCACCGCAAGGCGTGAATGGTGAAACTATTGGAGTACTTCTTCTCAGCAAGACTCCGGCATGAAAAGACGGTCAAGGTATCTAACACTCGAGTCATAATACAAGTTCAAGCCCTTCTCTACCTTTCCACTAGAGATCTTCTCCCGGACGGTTTTTGCCTCAAGGTTACCCCTCTGCACTTCTATAACTCGACTCACAAGTGTAGATAGTGCAACTACCGAACACAAAGCTGCCGACTCAATGGACTCGCCAAGATGTAAGTCAAACTCACGAATAGCACCCAACATCTCCCATTCTCGAATGGCAATACAAGCTACACTGCTAATGGATTTCCTACTCGAGGCATCGGCCACTACATTGGCCTTTCCAGAATGGTAATGCAACTCAAAATCGTAATCCTCCATAAACTCCATCCACCTCCTCTACCTCAAATTTAGATTTTTCTATAAAAATAGGTACTTCAAACTCTTGTGATCAGAAAACACCTCAAACTTCTCACCATATAGGCAATGCCTCCAAATCTTCAAGGCAAAGATCATAGTTGCTAGTTCTAAATCATGGGTAGGGTAGCTCCTCTCATGTGTTTTCAACTGACGCAAGCCATAGGCTACTGCCTTCTTTTCTTGCATCAAGACATAACCCAAACCTTCTCGTGAAGCATCACAATACACAAAATAGCCCAAACCCCTCTCCAGAATAATTAACACTGAAGCAGTGGTAACTCTAACCTTAAGCTCTTAAAATGACTTTTCACAAGTCTCACTCTACACAAATTTGATTCCCTTTCTCATCAGCCTAGTCAATGATGAGGCTAATCTAGAGAAATCCTTAACAAACTGACGGTAATACCAGGTCAATCCCAAGAAACTACGGATCTCGAATGCATTCTTAGGTTGTTCCCAATCTTGTATTGCTTTTATCTTTGATGAATCTAGAATCACTCCTCTCCCGGATACCACATGGCCTAAGAACTTCACTTCACTCAACCAGAATTCACACTTCCTGGCATACAGTTTGTGGGCTCTAAGCAACTCAAGTATAACTCGCAGGTGTTCCCCGTGCTCCTCCTCAGAGGGTGAGTAAATCAAGATGCCATCAACAAAGACAATTACAAAAAAGTCTAGGAACTCGCGAAAGATCCAATTCATCAAATCCATAAACACAGTGGGTGCATTGGTTAATGGCCATATTGCGTACGAAATGTCATCTTCTAGATGTCCTCTTCCCTTACCCTCAACTGGTGATAACATGATCTCATATCTATCCTAGAAAAGTGAGAAGACCTTTTTAACTGATCAAACAAATCATTTATACAAGACATTGGGTACTTGTTCTTAACAGTTACCCGGTTCAACTTTCGGTAATCTATACAAAGTCGCAACGCACCATCTTTCTTATTGGCAAAGAGAGCCGGTGCTCCCTAAGGCGAAACACCAAGGCGGATAAAACGCTTATCCAACAATTCCTGGAGTTGAATCTTCAACTCACTCAATTCGGTAGGTGCAAATCTGTATGGTGCCATAGAAATCGATGTCGTGCTAGGAACTAAATCAATAGAGAATTTAATCTTACGGTGAGGTGGCAAACTAGTGAGATCCTCAGAAAATATCCGGGTATTCACAAGCTACCCGCGATAATTCAACTCGGACTTTATCACACTCACTACTCAAAAAGTTTACAAGAAGACAACTAAGCTCACTCCGACCTCGCGGATTATATACTGGCAACGAAACTCTATTGGCTCTATCTCCCATGAAATAAAAACAATCACCACTCAAGGTATATACTGTAACCCTCCGACGATAACAATCTATAACAACCCGATACGATGATAACCAGTTCATACCCAATATAGCATCAAAATTCGACATATCAATCAATACAAAAGCAAAAGAAAGTCGACGATCGGCAGTCTCTATCTCACAACCCTAACACCCATGTTCCAAAGCAATCTCACCACCAACAGGTGACTCTACACTAAGTGGAGATGCTAACCGAGCCAATTCTAACCCCAATGCTAATACAAATGTAGACGCGATGAATGAATAGGATGCACCCATATCAATTAATATATTGGCAATAGAATTACACAACAAAAAGTTACCTCACACTACTGAAGGCGTTGGCACTAAGTCTGCGCGTAGTAATAGCATACACATGCCCTGAAGGTCTCTATTCCACCTGCTCACCCCTCGGAACATAAGTCTGATACACAGACTGGGCCGAAAAGGCCCCTTGATTGGCCTTCGAGACCTGAACTGACTGTGCAGGCTAGTGGCTCTGTGTCTGCCTCGAAATAGATGCACCAGGTGTGCTACCCAACTGAGAACAAAACCTCTTCATATGCCCTGACTACCCACACTGATAACAAGTAGGTGGTTGCACTCTCCCCTGACTCTGGCTCTAAGAATGAGTCGCAGGCAGTGCAGGCTGTTGCCCTCATCCTCTTTGCGGGCAAGCTAGAGACTTGTGGCCTAACTGGCCACACTTGTAACAAGAGAAACCTCTCGAATTACCCCTCCATGAACCTGAACTCGGCATAGGAAAGGTGGACCTAGACTGTGTTGCTTAGGATTACTGTGGGGTGGAACCCCTCTACCTTTTATTGCCCTGGTTCTTCCCCTGAACCTCCTAACTTCTCCTAGAGCCTCTCATCCATTCCTCCTCTACCTGAACTACGATCTCAAGATGAGCCACCGCCTCCACAAGGCGTTCGTAGTCCCTAATCATCGACCCGGCTACTTTGAAAAGAAGTCTAGTCCTCAATCTCTTCTCGAACTCAATGCAACAGCGTTCCTCTGTCACCATAAGTTCCGGTGCAAATCTAGAGAGGCTTGTGAAAGCTACCTCAAACTTGGCTACTAGAAAGCTAAGCTGCTTAAGCTTCAAGAATTGGCCCCTCAACTTCTCCCTAGCAGTGGGAGGCAAGAACTTGTCTTTGAAGGCATTGACAAAAGCCTCCCAAGTCACCTCAATGTTCTTATGCACATACTTCCACCATTGACCTGCATCTCCCTTCAGTTGGAAGGATGCTAAGGTCACTTTCAAACTGTCGTCCACGATGCCAAGCATCTCGAACGTTTTCACTATCTATTCTAACCACTCATCCGCCTTCAGTGGTTCCTTAAGGTTACCCAAAAACTCGTCCGGATTAGACCGGAAAAACTCTCTCTTTAAGAAGGACGACCCTGCTTCAGCAACTTTGGTCTGGACTTGATTCTTAGCCCTGAGAATGTCCATAGTTTCCCACAGAGCTTCAGCCATCTCACAGGCCAAAGCACCCATGGCATGCTGACCAACCAGCTCGGCCACATTGCGTCGGAATCTCATCTGATAAAGGCACTTCATGCCTTCTAGGCCTACCACGCCTACCACGTCCACGTCCACGTCCACATCCACGTCCTGACATCCTAATGAAGGTAACAAAAGATATTAGCACATTTACAAATGCACCGAAGCTAACTCACTCACGTCCTAATACGATGGACAACAGTTTTTCACTCCACATAAGCACGATGTCATATAAACACATACAAATTTCCTTCTTAGATAATGATCATCCCGCGGCATTGCCAGAGTTCCAATTAGAACAGTAGTGATCAAGTGCTCTACTAATAGGACTTCTATTAACCCGTAGACCCAATCAATATCTTAGGAATTAAATCTCATACCCATATAATCACATAAGCATGTTACCACATAACATTACAAACATACAAACATCTCTATCAAGCAAAATAAACCCATTGTGGTAAGAACCACTTCCTACGTACCAAGTTGGACACACAGGCCAACTTATTTGATGTAACAACAATTCCTTTCCCAGATTCACCCATTTTCTCAAAAACAATAACATTTCCAATGTATAAATGTAAGGTAATGCTCAATACAAATGAATGAGAAAGATAGTTTCAATTCTCTTAATTCACATGCAATTTCTACAACACTCAAAGCTATCCTTCACCGATAGCCCAAAACAATTATTTCTAAACCGATAAATAATTACCAATAAAGATATACTCACTAAATTTTCAAAAGGTGAGTGATAATACATATCCAACTCCACTATCCTCATCGACGTCAATCCAATTTCACGATTCCAATATCAATCTCACAATTTGTATAAAATCAACATTTTAGGGCAAAATCCATCTTTTTCCCAAAGTCAATTCCAATTTTCAAAATCAACCATTTTATTCCCAACTCAGCATCATTTTCCATAACAAAATCATTGTCAAGGATCCATTTGAAAAGCCCATCTTTTGATTTTTACCCAAAACCCTAGATTGTTCCAAATCTTCCAAAAATCTCAATATGATTTAGAAATAACAAATAACTAAGTTAAAACTCATAAAAAGTGTGGAAAGTATCCCTACCTCTAGCTTAGAAAATGATTGAAGGAATGACGGAAACTCAAAGATGCTGAAATTCAACTTTGCTCCAATTAAAACGAAGCCCTCATCAATTAGAACCAAGCCCTCACCAAGCTCTACCTTTTTAACAAAAACTCAAAAATATAAATATAAATTTATATATATTATTGTATTCATACATTGTCAATCTGTAATGCTAAATTAGTTTCATATAACAATCTAAAGAATCTAAATTAGTTTCTCATTATTACCTGTATTATATTGTTGCAAAAGATTTCATATAACAATTCATATAACAATCTAAATTCATCTAAAAATTGTACAATCTAAATTCATATAACAATTGAAAGGAATTTGTGAATAATATAAAATTAGAGATTAGTGAAGAAATATTTTTAAAAAGAGAAGTTTATAATGTTTGGTTTGGTTTATTTTTTCAAACTTTTGTTTTAAATTTTTTATTTTTCATATTTTCTGTCTTTGACACTTTTTTTCAATAACCATTTTATTTTCTTTTTAGATTCACTTAATTTATTATTTTTTTTATTTTTTAATTTTACTTTTAGATTTAAACTCATTTAATCGAAATACACTTAGAAAATAATTTGTTTTGTATTTGGGAAAAAAAATTATTAACATTAAATAATAATAATAATAATAATAATAATAATAATAATAATAATAATAATAATAATAATAATAATAATAATAATAATAATAATAATAATAATAATAAATCAGTACATTTTTTAATTTATAAATGTTTTTACCAATAGTTACTTTTTAATTCTATTTATATTATTAGATATTAGATTTTCATGTAAAACTATAATTTAAATATAAAATATGAAGAAATTATAGTATCTTTAATCACTAAAATTGAGAAAATATGAAAAATCAAAAATTGAAAAACAGATTTAAAAAATAAAACTAATGAAAATAGTTCATGTTTAGAATTTTGACAGCATACCTTAGTTATTAAAGTACCATCTAAAATATTATAATTCATAAAATATAATTTAAATGAAAAGAAAATATATGAAGGTAATATGTGAATTTTTGAGATGCAGCACAAATCTTTGTTTTAAAAGCACATGTGCTTTCTTCTGTGTAAATTCGAACGAATGCATACAACTTTAATATTTAACCAAAATTATTCACGGTGATTTGATCCATGATGAACAATTATAAATATTATGTATATCAATATAGAAGCAGACACAGGAAATAAGAAAGAGCAATTTATTTTTTATTCTTCAATCATTATCAATGTAAAAAATAAGAAGACATTTTTTTAAAAAAATAAGAAATGAGATGGTTTATTTATATTTATATAGGACTCTTGGAAACAGATATATCATTCTTTAATATTCAACTCCAAAAATAAAAAGATAGTTGGTTTATATAGAACCACTTTACATTTTTATAATAGTAGTAGATAGTAGATAATAGATAGTAGATATATGATATTTTTTAAAATTCTAGGAGTGTGGTTGTCCCTAGAGATGGAAAAATGTCCCAATTTCCTGGGTCCTCGACTCCCCCAACCCTAACGGGATGGGTTTGAGGGGGTGATTGAATAAGGTACGGTCGAATTTGGAAAAACTTTTGAAAAGCCTGATTGGGTTCGGGTCGAGGCGGGGGATAGTATTTTTTTACCTGAACCCTAACTGACCCACAAATACAGTAATAAATAAATAATAATATTACATATATATATGTGTGTGTGTGTGTGTGTGTATAATATATTGTTAAATTTTTATAGAATATATATAATATTTATTGAGTTTTTATTATGTTATGTATATAATATAATTTTAATATATGTGTAGACACCCCATTTTTGACTGACCTTAAGACTCAGACGTCATCGATTGAGCGCTCGATGATTGCGCATGTTGTGCCTGTTCTGAGGTTTCGAAGTTTCAGCCGAGGTCCTTACCCCCGGACCTCGGGACCCTTTTATGCTTTGCCTCGGTTTGCAGACCAGGTCTTGCTTTCTCTTCCTCGAGGGAGGGAGAGGTCTTGTAGACCATCTCTCAGTGGCCGTAGGCTACTTTTTGTGGTCGCAGGCCACTGTTCCCGTTTGGAGACCAATTTCCGGTTTTCGGAGCCGTCGGTCGCGCGCCTCGGTTCGGGACCACTTAACATTCTCCATTTGGCACGGTTTTTTGCACACACCTTGTTTCCTCTGTCTAGAGGGACACCGCGGCCCGGGAGAACACCTTTGTGGTCGCACGCCACTTTTGGTGCTTAACAGCCTATTTTCGGGGCACCCGGCCGCGCGTTTTACCCCTCGAACCCTCGTTTTGCATCGGTGTTGGTTCATTTTTGGCATGAACCTTGTTTTCATTGTTTGGAAGGTGGTACAAGGGTGGGAGACCACCTTTTCTCTTGGAGACCACTTCTTTCTCCGCCAGCCGGTTTCTTGTCGAGAAATTGGTCTCCTTGATTTTTGAGCCACATTTGCTGGTCTCCCACCATACCACTAGCTTGCATTCAGTTGGGAGACCATCAAATAGGCTGACCGACCAGTTTTTGTGTGGGAAATCACTTGCCTTGGTTGGCCGACCAGGGGAAGTGGTCGGCCGACCACCTTAACTGGTCAGCCTGCTCCCTCTAGTTTTGTCTCTCTGAGTGGATACCAGCTGTGCCAACTGGAAGGCACAGACTGGATCCTCCATACACGTGTACGGAGGATTTGCACCCTTGCTTTAGCTTCTTAAGGAAGCTTGAACCTTTGCTCTAGCTTCTTGAGAAAGCTTAAACTCTTGTTCTAGCTTCTTGAGGAAGCTTGAACCCTTACTTTAGCTTCTTAAGGAAGCTTGAACCTTTGCTCTAGCTTCTTGAAGAAGCTTGAACTCTTGTTCTAGCTTCTTGAGGAAGCTTGAACCTTTGTTCCTCTATAAGAGAGGACCTCCCTCTCCTTATACCAGGTTCCAAAAAATTTTGCTAAGGCAAGAATATATCCCTCTCTATATCTCACTATTTTGAGCTCCAAAGTGTGTGATTCTTGGCCCTTTGCACACCACCTCATAGCCTAACACTTCCACCATCAACCTAAGGTTCTTGGAGACCATTCCCAGAGGTTAAGGAGCTATGTTTTGGGTCCAGAAGTTGCTGGTTTTTGTTGAGCTTCAAGGGTAACTCATTTTCTCCTTTTTTGAGCTCTATTTTGATCCTTCTCTTAGCCTTATTTTCATGCATATTTAGGCTTTGTTGTCAACTGAAAAAAGCTTTATCTTTAAGCATTATTCATGTTTGTTTAAGGACATTTTTCTATTGGAGGTCATCTACCCTCTTGCATGCTTCATTTAGCTTTGTTTTGTGCCATGCCATAAGGCATTCGAGCTAGTCTTTGCTTGGCCCTCCTACCACTGAAATTTAGTGGATTTTCAGTGGTGAGAATGTGGTTTTGAGGGCCAAAGTCAGAGAGGGTTGACCCTCTCTCTTGTTGTCTTCTTTACTAGCATTTTTGGCCTACAAGAGGAGCATATGTTTATACCATTTGGAGGCCTAGTTCAGGCACTTTTTGGTGACTTCTAGGACCTTCCTAGGCTCTGACCATGGCTGTTTTGGTCCCCTTTTGCTTGCTTCTTGCATGTGTAGAGTAATCCCTTTCATGGCTTATCAAAGGAGCATGTCATTCTTGCATGTATTGGTCTTGTTTCAGTGGGTTTTTGGTCATTATTTGGCATGTCATACCTCTTTCTTTTTCTGGTTTAGTGGCCTCTTGAATGCTTCACATGCTTGTAGTGTAAACCATGCTCACTAGCTTACATTGCATGTGGTTTTGGCCCTTGATTCTAGCACATTTTGGCCATGCTCTAAACTGATTTTGTTCATATTTTAGGCTGCCTCAGCTCTGTTTTTAGGCCTCTTGGTCGAATGATGCTTGCCATGCATGGTTGTAGTGTAATACCCTTGCCTAAGCCTTGAGTTTTGAACCCCCTTGCATGCTTAACTTGAGGTGTTCCTATGTCTTGGCATCATTGAGCATGTTATTTTAGAGCCTATACTTGTGCCATGTTCCCATGTTTTCCACTCTTTAAATGCATTTGAGAGTTGTGCTTGTATACCTCATTTATGGGCCATTGTATGAGTTTCATTTTTGTGCATTTCAAGCCATCATCTTAATCCATTTTGCCACTGTTTTGGACCTGCATAGGGACTATTTGGGGTTGGTTTGGTCATTTGAACACCACTTTGCATACCTCTAGTGTAAGGTGCTTCACTAGTTTCGGTATTTGAGCCTCCCAATATGCATTGTGTGAGTTGTTTGCGTGATTCGGGACCATGTTGCATGTTATTTTAGAGCTAGAACTTGTGCCATTGTATGCCATATTTCATCCCTTCAATACTTTTGTAGAGTTGTATCTCGTACCTTAGGCTTTGATCCCTTGCATTGTGCATGCTTGTGTGTGTCTCATTACCTTGTTTTCATCATGTTTGGCCACTGATTTGGGTGCGGCTGAGGTCTATCCATCTTGGTTTAAGCCCATCTTGCATTGTGTATGCCATATAGTCCATGTTATCGCATGTTCGATCATTGCATTGCGTATGCCTCGTTCATAACATTGCGTATGTTAGTGCATTGTGTATGCATTCCATATAATCCACGTGCATTAAGTATGCCCTTGATTAGTCCATAGCATTGTGTATGCTAGTTGCATGCTTGCATGACATCCTTTGCATGTTTGCATCACTTAGTCGTATTACATTTAGGATTGCATACTAGAGTTGCATTTGCACATGCCATGCCATTCTCCTTGTTGCATTGTGTTTGGAATACGGGAAACGAGAAACGTTTCATACTCCAAGTGATGAAACGTGCCTCGATTTTCGATCGTCGACACTCTTGACCATCCATGATGGAATTGTTGGTTTTAGTTGCTTATATGTGCATTCTTGTCCCATTGAGTCGTGCAATTCGACTCCTCGACCATCATGCATCGGGATGCGTGATTGGTGGCCCGAGGATCGAGGACTACACTCCCTAGAACTTATGCAATGATGGGAGAATGGTTGGGCACACATATGTTGAAAATACCTTGCCTTCTCTCTCTCTTGCCTTTGTTGCAGAAAAAAGTAGAAACCCGGAGAATGAACTGGTCGACCGACCAAGTTTTTTGGCAGGCCGACCGCCTTTTCTGTTCTTCACTACCAAGGGTGGTTGGCAGGTGGTCTCCCCTGCCCATAGCTGGTCGACAGCCTTCCCACAGCTTCCCTGGGTGGAGTTTCATCTCTCTAGAGCCTCGTACAACTTTCTGAAATCAATTGCAAAACAAAGGCGAGTCGAGGCATCGCGATGGATTTCCTGACAAGGCGACTCGAGCATGCATGCATCTTTTATCATTCAAGACAGAGCTGAGGCAATCCATTTCATGTAGCTTGCATGCTAGTTTATTTGTTTCCTTAGTTAAATTTGTTAATTAGCTAGTGTTGTGTAATAATTAGCTGTAATTCGTTATTCATCTGGGTTGTGTAATAATTAGTTCAATTAGCTTAGATTAGCTAGTTGATTGTGTATTATTCATTCGAACCCTCCGAGAGAAGGCAATGTTGTAATAAGTGTGCGTGTGTATGATGTATGTCTTCCAACCCCACGTCTTTTTCCCTTTCATTTACCAGCTTATGATGGTTAGTTTTAGGGCACGTTTCAATTAGCATCCTTATGCTCGTATGTTTGCATCCATTCATCTGTTTTGCATGCACCGAGCTCGGCGCATCATACTAACTGCATCGTATTTCAATTCCAAGTTGAATAAATGTTACCTATAACATCTCATATGTCATCTTAGAATAGTCGAGCCTATCTTAGTTGCATTCTTGCATGTGTTGCATTAGGCATCTCAGCATAGTTAGGATTCATGCATGTTTTCTAATTAGCTTATTTCTTTAGCTCGGAGTACTCGGTAAGTGTTTATGCTTTAGCATCCTTGCATGCATGTGAGTGACTGCCATGATAGCATGCTTGCCATGAGGCTATGTGCTTATGTGATATAACTGCCTGAATGCCTGTGGGTGAAGGTTAGGTTGCTTGAATTGGAATGATTCGTCGAAACCCGTGTTTTAGCCTACTTGCGAGTAGCAAACTTCAATCCATTTTCAAAACAAACAGATATGTGATGCTTTGTTCCAACTTAGGCAATCTAGTCTATACTTGTATGCTGTGCGCATCACATAGTAATTCTAGGTTAATAACCGGAATAAGAGCACATGTGTTTTCAAAAACGAGATATCATGCTTAGTAGTGGCCGATCTTTGATCGGGCGAGCGGGGGTGCTCATGAAATGACCTTCTCCAATCGTACCCAAGTTCCCGAGCCGAGGCAACTTTGGTGATGACGGACATGTGACCTTAGGCACGAGTCAGGGTTTCCTAAATTCCCCAAAATAAAATATTTATGTGACGACTTTGGCACTTCTTTCTAAAATTAGTTTTTCAAAACGATTTGCCGGATTTAAACTCTTTGGTGATTTATCGATCTTGTATTGCACCTTGCGAGATTAGATTCAGAACCGTGACATCGAGTCCGAACTATAGTGAGCCCAATGAACAAAACGGGATTTTTCGGGACGTTCGGGGGACGTCTACAATATATATATATAAATTATAAATAGTATTTCCAGTTTTAATTATTACATTTTAATATTATTGTTAAATTTTTTTGGGAAATTGAGCAATAAGTCTTATATTTTGGACTTGTAATCTATGTAGTCTCATATTTTTTCATGCGATCCATTTAGTCATTTTGGATGTGTAATGCCTCATTTACCCGCCACATTAGAGTGTCACATTTGAAAAAAGTACACTAAAAAAATTTTTAATGTCACATCATACTTGCCACGTTTGAGTGTCACATTTGATAAAAGTACACTAAAGAGTTTTTAATTTTTTTTAGAATGTCACATTATACCTGCCATGTTGGAGTGTCACATGTCACATTTGGGAAAAGTACACTAGGGAGATTTTAATTTTTTTAGAGTGTCACATCATATCCGCCACATTAGAGTGTCATATGTCACATTTAGAAAAAGCATAACAAGGAGTTTTTAATTTTTTTAGTGTGTCACATCATACACGCTACATTGTTACATTTGATAAAAGTATACTAAGGAGTTTTTGTTTTTATTTTTTTAAACTGTCACATCATACTCACCACGTTATCACATTTGGAAAAAATACACTAAAGAGTTTTTAATTTTTTTGGAGTAATAGTTTTGGAGTGTCACATTATACCTGTCATATTGTCACATTTAGGAAAAGTACACTAAGGAGTTTTTAATTTTTTTGGAGTGTCACATCGTTGAAGTGTCATATTAATACCTGCCATATTAGAATATCACATCATACTTGTCATATTAATAAAAGGTTATAGCTGTCCACCAAAACAATACCAAAATCAAAAATAGGATCACACGGAACGAAACTCTTCACTAATAGGACTTAGCAGATTAATAGAAAAAATTTCAGACTAATTGAAGTACTTGTTTGTTTGATGGGATTTATTGGTGAGATGAGACTTAGCAGATTAATAGAAAAAATTTCGAACTAATAGGACTTAGCAGATTAATAGGCCCTAGACCCATACCCTACCCTACCCATTGTCATCCCTATTGCCCCCATCTGCACCCCCTACGGCACATTTGTTTGGCTCTTTGATGAGGAGGATTTGACTAATAATCTGTTGGATCCGCTTAAAGAGTGTTTGATTGGGGATATGAGTGAGGAGATTAACTATCTCCTTAGACTAGTAATCTCCCCATTGGTAGGACTATCAATCTCATACGGGAGTTGGGATTAGAAATTAAGTGATGGGATTAATGAATTTTTAAATAATTTTGAAGTAAAATTTATATTTTTTAGAACAAAAAAAATATAATATTAAAAAAATGCCAAAAATTAAAAAATATTAATTTTATATATTAATACTATTTATGGTATTACTAATCCGGTGGTGTATTTATAAACACCTTTTATTCTACATCTTCAACATAATACAATTATACTAATAATCTTTTCACTTAATCTCATCATACTCTTAATCACTTCCTTCCTATGGAATCAAACAAACATGGCCCTTAGATCCATCCTTGTATAAAAGGAAAAGGAATAGGAAGAGGAAGAGGAAGAGGTAGAGGTAAAATTACTTTGAGAAAGAGCGAGAAAGAGAGAGATATGGAGGGCGTGAAAGAGAGAGATATGGAGGGAGAGATGATAACCAAACACTACTTGTCCATGGCTGCCACCACACGTCAATGGAAAGACGTGTTGTATATATGCAACGAACGCCCAGACTTACAGGTGAACAAGCTCACTAAATCAGGAGATACTGCATTGCACCTAGCGGTGTCAGACGGCCAAATAAAAGTGGTTCAACAACTAATACAATTACTGCGAAATTCAGGGGAACGTCAAACCAAGGAGGTTCTGAGAGCAAAAAATGCGATGGGGAATACCCCTCTCCATTTGGCAGCAGCATTGGGAAGCGTGCACGTGTGCAAGAGCTTTGCTAGTATTGATGATACATTAATTCGTGCTCGCAACCTTGAGGGCGAGACACCACTCTTCGTGGCTGTTCTTAATGGTAACAAAGATGCTTTCCTCTATCTCCATCGTTTGTTAAATCGCACGACGGATGCCGTTTACTTGAGAAGGATGGATGGCGAAACTATTCTTCATGCTGCCATCAACCAAGAATATTTTGGTAAGTTCTTCCCACCCACACCCACACCCACACCATTTATTTATTTTATTTTTTATTTTTTATTTTTTGTGTAGATTGGCCATTAGAGCATCCCAATATATTTTCTTCAAATTGTGCATCCTTTATTTTAGGGGATCATTTTTTCAATTACTTTCTCTAATAATATTCCTTTTTTTTCTACTCTATTTAAATATTATATTATTATTATTTTTCAATTAAACTTATTTTTTGAAAAATTGATGTGAGAATTAGATTTGAGAGAGTAAAGAGGAAAGGGAAGAGAGAGAAATTAATATTATATATTTAAGGAATGAACAGTGACCCCTATATATAAAGAGTCACTGTAGCATTGGTTACATTAAGAAATTTTTTGAGGAGTCTTGGGATGATTTTTAGAGTTTTCCCTCTCTAAATTAACTAAAAATTGATAATTGGGTATCTGATGGGAATGCTCTTATATTCGTCTTTTTAGTGTAGTTTTTTACAAATTAGTAGCTGATAATTAAAAACATAAGTTAAAACACATTTTTGCCCATGTCTCATTACTTTAGTATTTTTTGCTTTTTATTTTAAGGTTGGGTTTTTTTCATATTGAGATATCAATATGAAAAAACTTGAGAGACCTACAAGGCTTATCATGAGTCCCGTTTTAATTATCCGAAACCGTTTGTAAGGCCATAAATACATAATATCCATGAAAAATTTTAGATTAATTCAATAATCATAACTTTTACATTTTATAACATTTATCTCTAAAAAAATAGATAGTCTATTTAAAAATATATATTTGGTGTCCATTTATTTGGAGACAAATGTAATAAAATAAAAAAAGTTTTGATTATTGGATCAACTAATTATTTCATTAATACAATATGAGAGAAGCCCAACCCTTATTTTAATGCTAGAGGTAGGGGTGGTCTTTCGTTGGGCTGATCCGAATTCGGGTTGGGCCGACACTACATAATAAGAGACTTTGTGTTTGTCCAAGCCCCAGCCGGACCCTAACAACGGACCTCTATTTCTGCCCAAGCCCATTCCAAAATAATTATAAATTTGAAGTCCACCCAGCAGGCTATATGTTAAAAAAAATTAAACATTTCATAATTAAATTCAATCACACATTATATTTCTAAATTAAATATACTAATATAATTATAAATTGAAAGATTTTGTATATAAATTGAAGGATTACTTAAATAAATTCAATCAAACATTACCACAAATGTGAGTTTCAATAAAATTAACAAAAATAAGAAAACATTATGGTAGGATGTACACTATATGCACCTTATAATTAAAAAAAAAAAAAAAAAGTGACATAATTCAATTTTCTAAGTCATAACTATAAATATATAAATATATATATATATATATCATAAATAAACATAACATGATGCATAGCTAAAAATCTCATGAATCATAACTAAATAAGAGAATTAGTCATAACTAAAGAAAAAAAAAATAGCAAAATTATGAGTGCATGTGGTACACCCTTTTTAAAGGGGTGTATGTTAGAATTTCTCACAAAGATAAAGTATACATCCTAATAAAAAATATATATATTATTATATTATATTTAATTAATTAATTTAATAGTGGGCCGAGCTGGATTGAAAGTATAAATTTCAAACATAACCCACTAATATATTGGGTTAAAAATGTTGGCCTAGCCCGGCCTTATGGGCTAAAATAGGGAAGGGACGGGACGGGACGGGACGGGACAGGACGGGCGGACCAACGAGTCGATGCCCACCCTTAACTGGAGGGTGTTGTCTAGACTTGTAGGGACTACCATACGTCCCATTTTTCAATAATTTGAACCATTTATTTTGTAGGATCTTTTGTGTATATCACGCAAAAAAATAAAATAAAATAAAGTTTGTTAGATATTCGTAATGTATTCAATTGTTGTGTTTGTCGCACACAAAAAAAAAACAAAAAAAAAATATTTTTATTTTTAAAAACACACTGGTCGTCCATTTTTTTTTTAAATAAATGCAATAAATTGAATGAGTTTTGATTACCGAATCAACTTTGTTTTTTTTTTTTAAATGATATACAAGATCTCTTCAAAATAAACAGTTTGACTTATCGAATTGAGAGCCGTGATGAATCCTATGACCCCAAATATGACTGTAGAAGTTATTTGGTGGTCCTGGAGTATAACTGCGTAATGCTCCAGAAGTGTTATGATTGTAGAGGAAATGAGGCTCACGATTTTGTATTACGTGATTGGAAAATATAAAGGGATATGGTGGTTTGTGATTGGCAAAAGACGTGGCCATGTGATGTCCCTAGGCTTCTGTCATGTTGTGATATCAACATGACATAACTATAGAAGTGTGTAAAACTTGACACGGATATCGTTTCAATGATCTGAACTACTCATTTTGTAAGGCTAATATTGTATATTATCCATGGAAAAAAAGATAGTTCAATCCAACAATTGTAATTTTTTCATTTTATTGCATTTCTTTCCCAAAAAAAAAAAAAAAAGACGACAAATATATATTTGAAATCGACCATCTATTTTTTTTAGAGATAAATATGATAAAATGAAAAATGTTATGATTATCAGATCGTTCTAAATTTTTTCATGGATAATATAAATTGCGAATCCTACAAAATGAACAGTTTGAATTATCAAAACAAGACACATGTTAAACTTACAAACCCTTTAAATTTTTTCATGTTAAAATCCCAACATGAGAAGAGTACAACCCAATATAATGATAGTGAGGAGAAGAATAAAGAGCTAGTTGATTTGGTGAAATAACTTTATTTGGTTTGAGAAATTTTAATTTTTAATTTGTATTTTTAATTTTTAATGAATTTTTTAATATTTTAATTAATATTTTTTTTTTATTCTTTAGATTTACTAAATTTGGATACGATTAAAAATATAAAATTTGAATTGAAAAAAATACTAAATACTAAAAATACAAAAATTCAATAACATCACTTTTGGCCTCCAACAACATCCCTTTAGGATGAGAAATTATTGATTGATCCAGGGATAGCGTCACATGATGCTCCAAATGCATTGTGATTAGTAGAGAGGGTGAGGTTTACGATTTGATGTTCGGTTATAAAAATATGAGAGAATATAATAATTTGTAATTAGTAAGTAGTACCGCCACATATCACCCAAAACTAACCAATAATTTTTCCTCTAATACCTCTTTTCCACAACCCATCCCTAGGAATGGCAACGGGACGGGGCGGGGGCAGGGATCACAACCCCTGTCCCCGATCCCCGACAATGGAAATTCCCCTGTCCCCGGCCCCAATCCCCGACGAGGAACTTATATCCGCCCTCGCCCTCGCCCTCGCCTCCTAATGGGGATTGGGCTTCCCCGACCTCGAAAATTCCCCGGCAAAAAAAAAATTAGGTCTAACAGATCTGTTCATCATCAACAACAACAACATAGTAGAAAGAGAGATATGTTCATCATCATCACCATTAACAGATCTGATGAGCTCAAATGTTTAAAAAAAAAATGGTAAAATGGTAGATGGGTGAGACCAGATGGACCTAGTTCAAACCCAGATTTGAAGAAACATATTTGACTCATAGAGAAATAGATTTAACCAGATGGAAAGTTTTGCTACCTGTGATGATGGTGATCCGGTGGTCCTCCGAGAGAGAGACAGGATGGAGTTTGCACAGATGTTTTCAGCAAGAGAAGCTCTCTTTGACGCGATGATGGTTGTTTGTTCCTCTTTTCTTTCACTGATAAAAAACCCTAGATAGTTCTTCTCTGTGCCTCATCTTTCCTTGTTTTTTCTCTTATGGTATCGTGAACTCGGAGCTCCTTGTTAACCATTGCGATAGATAGTTGATCATCGTTCACCATCGCCGTTCACCTTTTGAGATCGTCGATCGGGGTAGAGGTGATTGATGAGAGAGAGAAGAGATCGGCGGAGCGTTTTAGAGAGAAAGAGAGAGAAAGAGATAGAGAGATGACGAGAGGCGGTGATGAGTGAGGTGCTGCTGCTATGTTGTGTGAGCGAAAATGGTTGATTTATATATATATATATATATATATAGGGGTAAAATGGTAATTTTACTTCTGGAAAATTCGGGGTCGGGGTCGGGAACGGGGACGGGGACGGGACGGGCTGGGGCTTGAACACTGATCCTTGTCCTCGGCTCGAAACTGATCAGGGATTTAATTTCGAATACCATCTCCGTCCCCCACGGGGGTATTTTTCAGGAAAAAACCATTCAAATCGGGGTCGGGGGATCGGGTCTCCGTCGGGCCGGGTTCAAATTGTCATCCCTACCCATCCCACTGCTCCTAACCAAGATTGAGAATAATTTATTTTTGTAAAGATCTGCTACTACAAACCCATTATCATTCCAACTGACAACTACTAAAGATTTAGTGGATGTTTAGGAAGTTGTTATTTTAGTAGGTTATTTTAGTTTTTGACTATTTTAGGAGGACAAATTTTTTATGTTTGGAAAAATAGTTGGATTTTTTTGTGGTTGGATGTGATGCTTGCGAGAGAAAAAGTGAAATGATTATGGGTTTGATATTATATTTTGTCTTATTAGCTATTTTAGCCTATTTTGTCTTTTAATGCTATTTTAGCCACAAAAAAAAAAAAAAAAAAAAAAAAAAAAAAAACTAAAAAAACTTCTTCCCAAACAACTAGAGAAAATTCTTAAGCCTATTTTGAAAGGTAAGAAAAAAGTTAATTTTTTAATTTTTTATAAAAAATATATTTTAAAAAAATAAACAGATAATGTGGGTGTTTGGGAAGTTGCTATTTTAGTATGCTAAAATTTTTGTGTTTGGGAAGATGATTGGATTTTTTTATAATTGGATGTGATATTTGTGAAAAAAAAAAAGTAAAATGATTATGAGTTTGATGTGATATTTTGTCTTAATAGTTATTTTAATCTATTTTGTCTTGTTGTGAATTTTAACCTAAAATAAGCTAAAATCTTTCTTTCCAAACACCCCCAAATAATATAAACCAAATAAGTCACTTTTTTTTTTTTTTTAATTGCCAAAATAGGTGTTAATTGAAAAACCCAAATGCCTAATGTACACTAATCTAGTAACCATAGTTGAAACCCCCCAAAATATAATATAAAGAATTAAAATGTTAGAGTTTAGAGAGTGACCCAACTGCAAAATCTGACAAATTCTTCAATCGCACTTACACAAAAGTCATAGAATCAAGCAACGTTTGAAAACTCGAACCGAATTGGCCGGTCGGATCGATGATCTAGTTTTGGTTCGAATGATCATTTAAATTTGGATTATGCTCAAACTCGGCTTAAAATTTAGGAATATTTACCAATCAGTCCTATTAATTAGATTTATTTACATATAGGTCTTAACTGATAAATTTATTACTCTAAAAACAAGAGACTGATAAATTTATCACTATAAATTTATTCATAAAAACAAAGAGACTAATAAATTCATCACTATAAATTTATTTATAAAAACGAGAGACTAATAAATTTACCAATTGATAAATTTATCAATAAGACATAATGAGTAATAAGTCTCAAAAGTAAGACATAATGATAATTTACCCTAAAATTTAAAAACCGAAAGAATCATCGTTTCAACAAGAATAACCAACGAACTGGTCAGAGGTTGACACAAGAGCTGACCAAATTTGAAAAATTGAAATTTCTTTCAAAAATATGCTGTCAAGCCGCTAAGCCATCAACACAATTACCGACAATATAATATGCATATATATTATATTCAATATTATCTTAATTATTTTTACTGAAAATTAATGTATAAAAAATTAAAATAAATTTTAAGAAGTATTTTTTTTGTAACTTTTTATTATTTTTATTTTTTTGTAATTTTAATATCTATATTTTTTATACTTAGAAATTTTAATATATTTATTACATAATTATGACAGCATGATTCAATTCCAAATCACCCGCAATTAGGGCTATGCAAAATACCGCTCAATTCGCTAAAACCGCACTAATCCGCACCACTCTAACTGCTAACCGCGGTTTAAACTTTAAAATTTATAATACGTAAACCGAACCGCTCTGCTCCGCTATAGTTAGTACTGTTGGAAATGGTTATAAAATTCTGGATAAAATCAGAATTTTTTCTTAAGTTTGGTCTATTTTTTAGGTAAGCTCCGAGTGTCGATTTACTCGGGTCAAAGTGGTAACGCGTTCTATGCCGCGTTGTGATTCACGTGGTATATTTGGTTGCTCAAAACCATTACCGAGTGAATGGGAAATTGAAGCCAAAGTGTGCTCCATGGAAATGGAGTTTTGGTGGAAATTCCTTAAGGTTGTAAATTGGCTTGTCCCACATTGATTTGGTGGGAAGTTTTGAAAGGGTTTATAAGGCTTAGGGTGAGATACTTGGGGTGTGCCCCAAGGGGTACCCAAGTGTTTTAGAGGGAGAGGTTATGGACAAAATGGGCTAGACCCATTGGACCCAAAAATCACCACACGCGCGCCGCCGTCCGTCCGGTCGGGCGGGTGTGTGCTTCTAATCTTTTTGGGCCAAAAACATTTGAATTTAATTTTATTTTTTATTAAAATAAAATCCATAATTCAAATTAAATTGGTTTGGATTTTTTGTTCATCCAAACAGGGCCCTTCCCGTTTTCAAACAGAATTAAACTGTTTTGGATTTATTGCTCATCCAAACAGAGCCCTTCCCGTTTTCAAACAGAATTAAATTATTTTGGATTTATTGCTCATCCAAACAGAGCCCTTCCCGTTTCTATCTGTTTGAATAAACAGATTCAAATCTGTTTAAATTTGAATCTAACAGGTTTCATACCTGTTCAATTCAAATCCAAAAGCCACCTTTACATCTATAAATAGACTAGCCTCCCATTTGGATTTAATTCCAATTTTCGTACTCCATACTCTGCAAATTATATTCTTCATCTTGCTGCATTTTATTTCCGAAAGAAAGAGTGTAAACACTTAGTGTGTTCGTAAGGCAAACAATTTGTAGTGCTGCTATTGTTTGTGGTAGATCATTTCATCCTGGGAGATAGACGTCCAAATTCTGAAAGCACCGTGGAGAGGACGAATCTGTCTTAAGGACACAGTGTTAAACACTGGACTTGATCAGAAAAATTATTCATATAAATTAACCAAGTAAGTTGTTTAATTTAATTCTGTTTTTATTTGTTTATTTAATCAGATTTTAATTTTGTTTTTGTAACAAAATAAAATCTGTGGTTTTATAAAATCAGAAAAATTATTCTCTATTTCTTTTATTCTTGTTGTTGTTTTGTACACAACAGAATTTAATCTTTTTAAATACAGTGAAGATTGTCCAACAAGTACATATATATTTTTTAACCTCCAATGAAATATCAATGTAAAATAAGTGTAAGAAATATTTAAGATATGAAATTTATTATAAATTAGTAATTATATATATGAAACATATTATGTAAAATTACTTTGTGTTATATATCTAAAAAATATTATACAAATTAGTATTATATATTATGCAAATGTATGATAAATAGTTAGAACATTTTTCAATCCGTCAATCCGTTAAAAACCGCTCAAACCGTAATTTGTCAATCCATTAATCCGTCAACCCGCCATTCGATTTGTAATTTTACCTTCAAACCGTCCGAACTGCACCACGCACACCCCTATCCGCAATTGAACGAGTAACCCGTCTCGATCACTTTCCTAGCTCGCTCACCCATTCGATTTTCAAAACATTAGAATCAAGCTCGAAAACTTATATACAAAGAAAGCCCCCAAAATGCAGCAAAAAATTTGTTTTATATATATAGATTCGGTGATATTATATGCAACAATTAATATATAAATTAGTATATCAAAATATAATTGATGATAAAAATATATATGTACAGCTGAGAGCATCTCCAATGAGGGTGTTAAAATTATTTGTTAAAGATTATTACATGAAAAAAATATAAAAGTGAGATCTATTTATATGTTTGAAGTGTTTGTTAATTTAGAGAATGTATATATTTGTTTCAATAATGTAGTTAAAATATGTACTAAGCGAATAATATAATATATATATATATATATGCAACCAAATACGCTTCCTCTAATCTCTTTCTCTCTCCTCTACTTTTTCTTTTTTTTCTTTGTTCTACTGCACACACAGCAAAACTCTGACAACTCTTACTCCTTTACTCCCTCCCTCTCTCCTCGCTTCCTTTGTTACCAAGCTCGCTGCAGTCAACAAATGGGATAGCAAACTTTTCCTTTTATTTTTGATTAACGAGTAAAACTCTCCAAATCTGTCCTCCATTAAATTTGAAATCAATTACGTAATGTCAATTAACAAGCACGTTAACAAGACCATTGGAGCATATTTTTGATTTGTTTGTTAGTTAACTGTAACTTTCTGACACTAACCAATGAGTTAACAAATCCACTAGCGATGCTCTAAGCTTCTGAAAAACATAAGCTACAATTATAATGATGACACATGTATGCTCTTATTAATTTAATTGTATTTATTTTCAGTCTGATCGGTTTGTGCAATTTTTCAATTATTACATCCTTGAAGAAAAATAATAACATTACTAATTATACGGGAAGCAAATATTTCGCAGAACTCGTACTCCTTTCGTCCAAGCTCATTGTCTATCCGATCGGCCTACAAGTACAACAGCAGTGAGTTACCTGGCGGTGTGTAGCCGGAAAACCCCTCCGACGGTCAAGTTAGCACACACACTCAGGGAGAGAGAGAGGAAGAGAGAAATAAATCACAAAGAGTGTTTCTCACCAAATGATGTTTCATCCACGGCATGGGGGGCGCAGTCATGCTTATATACTTTCTGCGCTCAACTCTGCACCCATAAGTCTCTTTACACGTCGAGCTACTCTCCCATCTGTCAGCACAAATCCAGTGAACACCACCTAACCAAACCGCCAAACAACATTAGCGGGAACTCGGCAGCCCGGCGGCATCACCCCGGCCTCTTTCGACCGAGCTACTTAACGAGTCCAACAGTGCCACTCACCGAGCTCCATCACAACCGAGCTCGGTAGCATTCCAGTACGGCCGAGCTCCAGACAAGTTAGGCTGGTCCGTGAGAGACCTTTCTGCCGAGCTACATGCGCGAACAATAAGCCTGGGTTGACAGACGATCATCTCTACCGAATGGGCCCTGGACCTCAACCGAGCAATCCACTCTAGTTCAGCCAACGTTAGCTCAGCCCAAACATGCTCGGACCTCTTTTAAGCCCGGTCATTACCACGGCCCAAAGCCAGATTATGAAATCTCCCTCACAATTGCCCCTTAATTCTGTCCGCATTTGCGTGACCGGAATTACATTACAAGGCCGGGCTAGAATTTTCGCTCGGTGGTTTACTTTGCTCGGTCGGCAAGCAAGGTCAGCTCGGCGACTTTCTTCTTGGCGAGCAAGATCAGCTTGGCAAGGAACTCCAAGGTCGGCGGGCAAGGTCCGCTCCGCGATTTGCTTCTTGGCGAGCAAGATCAGCTCGGCAAGGAACTCCATGGTCAACGAGCGAGATCCGCTCGGCGACTTGCTTCTTGGCGAGCAAGATCAGCTCGGCAAGGAACTCCATGGTCGACGAGCAAGGTCCGCTCGGCGACTTACCTCTTGGCAAGCAAGATCAGCTCGACAAGGAACTCAAAGGTAGGCGAGCAATGTCAGCTCGGCAACTTTCTTCTTGGCGAGCAGGATCAACTCGACAAGGAACTCTAAAGTTGACTAAAACCATCAACAAACCTCTTGCCGAGTAAAATCTATCTGGTAAGGAATTCCAAAGTTAATAAAATCATCAACAGATTTCTTGCCGAGTAAAACCCGTCCGGCAAGGAATTCCAAAGTCGCGAACAAGGTCCGCTCGGCGACTTGCTTCTTGGCGAGCAAGATCAGCTCGGCAAGGAAATCCAAGGTCGGCGAGCAAGATTCGCTCGGCGACTTACTTCTTGGCGAGCAAGATCAGCTCGGCAAGGAACTCCAAGGTCAGCGAGCAAGGTCCACTCGGCGAGTTACCTCTTGGCGAGCAAGATTAGCTCGACAAGGAACTCAAAGGTCGGTGAGCAAGGTCAGCTCGACGACTTTCTTCTTGGCAAGCAAGATCAGCTCGGCAAGGAACTCAGAGGTAGGCGAGCAAGGTCAGCTCAGCGACTTTCTTCTTGGCGAGCAAGATCAGCTTGGCAAGGAACTCTAAAGTTGATTAAAACCATCATTAAACCTCTTTCCGAGTAAAATCCATCCGGTAAGGAATTCCAAAGTTGATAAAATCATCAACAGACCTCTCGCCGAGTAAAACCTGTCCGACAAGGATTTCCAAAGTCACGAGCAAGGTCCGCTCGGCGACTTGCTTCTTGGCGAGCAAGATTAGCTCGGCAAGGAACTGCAAGGTCCGCTCGGCGACTTACTTCTTGGCGAGCAAGATAAGCTCAGCAAGGAACTCCAAGGTTGGCGAGCAAGGTCCGCTCGACGAGTTACCTCTTGGCGAGCAAGATCAGCTCGGCAAGGAACTCAAAGGTCGGCGAGCAAGGTCAGCCCAGCGACTTTCTTCTTGGCGAGCAAGACCAGCTCGGCAAGGAACTCCAAGGTCGCGAGCAAGGTCAGCTCGACGACTTTCTTCTTGGCGAGCAAGATCAGCTCAACAAGAAACTCCAAGGTTGGCGAGCAAGGTCTGCTCGGCGACTTACCTCTTCGCGAGCAAGATCAGCTCGGCAAAGAACTCCAAGGTCGGCGAGCAAGGTCCGCTCAGCGACTTACTTCTTTGGCGAGCAAGATCAGCTCGGCAAGTAACTCCAAGGTCGGAGAGCAAGGTCAGCTCGACGACTTGCTTCTAGGCGAGCAAGATCAGCTCAGCAAAGAACTCCAAGGTCGGCGAGCAAGGTTCGCTCGGCGACTTACTTCTTGGCGAGCAAGATCAGCTTGGCAAGGAACTCCAAGGTCGGCGAGCAAGGTCCGCTTGGCGAGTTATCTCTTGGCAAGCAAGATCAGCTCAGCAAGGAACTCAAAGGTCGGCGAGCAAGGTCAGCTCGGAGACTTTCTTCTTGGCGAGCAAGACCAGCTCGGTAAGGAACTCCAAGGTCGAGAGCAAGGTCCGCTCGGCGACTTGCGTCTTGGCGAGCAAGATCAGCTCGGCAAGGAACTCCAAGGTCGGCGAGCAAAGTCTGGTCGGCGACTTTCTTCTTGGCGAGCAAGATCAGCTCGACAAGGAACTCCAAGGTCGGCGAGCAAGGTCCGCTCCGGGACTTGCTTCTTGGCGAGCAAGATCAGCTTGGCAAGGAACTCCAAGGTCGGCGAGCAAGATCCGCTCGGCGACTTACTTCTTTGGCGAGCAAAATCAGCTCGGCAAGGAACTCCAATGTCGGAGAGCAAGGTCTGCTCGGCGACTTTCTTCTTAGCGAGCAAGATCAGCTCGTCAAGGAACTCCAAGGTCGGCGAGCAAGGTCCGCTCCGCGACTTGCTTCTTGGCGAGCAAGATCAGCTCGACAAGGAACTCCAAGGTCGGCGAGGCAGGTCAGCTCGGTGACTTTCTTCTTGGCAAACAAGATCAGCTCGGCAAGGAACTCCATGGTCGGCGAGCAAGGTCAGCTTAGCGATTTTCTTCTTGGCGAACAAGATCAGCTCGGCAAGGAACTCCAAGGTCAGTGAGCAAGGTTCGCTCCGCGACTTGCTTCTTGGAGAGCAAGATCAGCTCAGCAAGGAACTCCAAGGTCGGAGAGCAAGGTCAACTCGGCGACTTTTTTCTTGGCGAGCAAGATCAGCTCGGCAAGGAACTCTAAGAGCGGAAGCAAGGTCCGCTTCGCGACTTGCTTCTTGGTGAGCAAGATCAGCTCGGCAAAGAACTCCAAGGTCTGCGAGCAAGGTCAGCTCGGTGACTTTCTTCTTGGCGAGCAAGATCAGCTCGGCAAGGAACTCTATGAGTGGGAGCAAGGTCCGCACCACGACTTGTTTCTTGGCCAGCAAGATCAAGTCGGCAAGGAACTCCAAGGTCGACGAGCAAGGTCAGCTCAGCGAATTTCTTCTTAGCGAGCAAGATCAGCTCGGCAAGGAACTCCAATAGCGGGAGCATGGTCCGCTCCGCGACTTTCTTCTTGGCGAGCAAGATCAGCTCGGCAAGGAACTCCAAGGTCGACCAGCATGGTCAGCTCGACGACTTTCTTATTGGCGAGCAAGATTTGCTCGGCAAGGAACTCCAAGGTCGCGAGCAAGGTCCGTTCGGCGACTTGCTTCTTGGCGAGCAAGATCAGCTCGGTAAGGAATTCTAAAGTTGATTAAAACCATCAACGAACATCTTGTCGAGTAAAATTCATCCGACAAGGAATTCTAGAGTTGATAAAATCATCAACAAACCTCTTGCCAAGCAAAATCCGTCCGGCAAGGAATACCAAAGTTGATCAAAACCAACAAATCTCTTGCCGAGCAAAATCCGTCCGGCAAGGAATTCCAAAGTTGATCAAAACCATCAATAAATCTCTTGCCGAGCAAAATCCGCCCTGCAAGGAATTTAGATCTTTCCGTCAAGATGATTGTTAGTTGCCTCTTGGACCGCACTAAATCCGCTTGGCGAGGCAAAAATACAACACCCTCTGCGTCTCCTGCCGGCAAGCGCGCTCCTCCAACACATTCTTTAAGTCTTTCGATCGGTCGGAACGAGAATACCTCGACGCCGTCGTCGGGCGTGAGGGGTGGTAACTGCTGTCCTGCGTACGAGATATCGTCGCCGGTGTTACGTAGTCTCCAGCTCTGAAGCTTCTCGTGACGGAGAGCGAAGGGGTGCGACGTCTATTAAGACTACCGGAACGGCGGGAATGGGCATGCTCATTGTGGTTTCCCACTCCAACAATGCCCTTTCCCTTCATCTGGCGTCTTATGGCCTCCATCTCTGTCGTCATTTTCTTGATGATGGTATCTTGGTCTCTCAGCTTGTCTTCAAAGTGTTGAGTGTGTGAATCTCACCGTCGGCGACGCTCTTTTAAAATGACAGAGCACCCAAAACTCCTTGCGCGCTTGTCTCGCGCATCCCTTGGAAGTCCTTGTGCGGGGGTCTTTAAATCAGCCATCGTCGGAATGGCGAACAAGCCATCTCTGAGACAAACGGACTCTGGCATGATGCCGTCGATGGCGAGTAACGGGATGTCGTCGTGGTTCGCCATAAAAGATGACCGGAGAAGCTTGGAGGACAAGGTTTTGTCTGTCGACTTCCCACAGACGATGCCAATTGTACGGGGAGCAAATATTCCACGGAGCCCGTACTCCTTTCGTCCAAGCTCCTTGTCTATCCGATCGACCTGCGAGCACAACGGCGGTGAGCTACCCGACGGTGTGTGGCCGGAAAACTCCTCCGACGGTCAAGTTAGCACACACACTCAGGGAGAGAGAGAGAGAGAGGAAGAGAGATAAATCACAAAGAGTGTTTCTCACCAAATGATGTTCCATCCACAGCATGGGGGGCGCAATCATGCTTATATACTTTCTGCGCTCAACTCTGCACCCATTAGTCTCTTTACACGTGGAGCTACTCTCCCATCTGTCAGCACAAATCCAACGAACACCACCTAACCAAACCGCCAGACAACATTAGCAGGAACTCGGCAGCCCGGCGGCATCACCCTGGCCTCCTTCAACCGAGCTACTTAACAAGTCCAACAGTGCCACTCGCCGAGCTCCATCACAACCGAGCTCGGTAGCATTCCAGTACGGCCGAGCTCCAGACAGGTTAGGCTGGTCCGTGAGAAACCTTTCTGCCAAGCTACATGCGCGAACAATAAGCCTGGGTTGACAGACGATCATCTCGGCCGAATGGCCCCTGGACCTTAACCGAGCAATCTGCTCTAGTTCAGCCAACGTTAGCTCGGCCCAAACACGCTCGGACCGCTTTTTAGCCCGGTCATTACCATAGCCCAAAGCCAGATTATGAAATCTCTCACACTAATAATGTGGTAGTAGGTCCCGCCGACTGTCTATGCCTTTTTTTTTTTTTTGACATTCTCAATCCATTAGTGCTATTAGCGATTTTTTTTTAAATTGTATGAATTATTGTTGATCCGTGAGTCTACTGAAACCCACACAAAAGTCAGCAGCCCAATCGGTTGTCGACCGTTGAAGCTTCGAAACCATTCAAATGGTGTCGGATTGGTCGGATCGGCTCAGTTTACTTGGGTAATTCAGTTTTATGAACACTCCTAGCTATGGGGCAAAATATGCTGGTAGAGTGTCGTAGAAAGAAGGGAAGGGAGATGGAATAAAAAGGTAATTGAAATGTCTATTTTATTCTTAAAGTTAATCACATGTTGTGAACATAACTTTTCTTTTTTTCTTTTTTTCTTTTTTTTTATTCTAATGACAGTTATATATTGGATCAAATAAATATAAAATTAAAAATTAAAAAATATAATAACCAAAATTACATAAGAAACAAATTGTAAGAAACTTGTCCCATCTAATACACTTATTTTTAGAAGAGATTTTTTCATTGATGGATGTTTTGGACAGATTTGGCATTTCTTATAATTGGTCTACATGGAGTACTTGCTTACTTTGTCAACACACGTGGACTTACCCCTCTCCAAGTTCTAGCCGGTAAACCTTCTGCCTTCAAAAGTGGAAGTGACCTTGGATGGTTCAACAAAATCATATACATCTGTAAGTACGAGATCTACAATGCATGAGCTCGTGACACATTATTTAAATTTAAAATTAATGATCTATGATTTTTATGTTAATTTTTAACCTTGGAGTTGAATGTTTATAAATATTGTCAAAAATCTGGACATGTAGAATGCGAGTCATGTTACCATAATTATTTATTTTTATTAATTTATGTTATAATTTGATGTGTTAGTTTAATTATTGTATTAGAAGAAAGAGATTTCTCTCCAGTTTATTACGTAGACTGAAGCGTAATGTTGGGCTAGTGGGACTCATCATGGGTCTTATTTCGATAATCCAAATCATTCAACATGTAGAGCTTGTTGAGTATTTCATACCTGTAAAAAATCATATTAATCGGATATCGGTAGCTCCTTAATCTGAACACATTTTTGTTAACAATTTATTTTTAAAATCATATTTACTATTGACAAAAATGTGTTCTGATCAAAAAGCTACCGATATCTAATTAATATGATTTTTTTCAAGCATGAAGTACTCAACGAACTCTACATATTGACGGTTCAAATTATCAAAATATGATCCGTGATGAACTTTACGGATTTAACAGTATGCTCCAGTCCACACAATGGACTGCTTCTCCCATATTATAAATATACATTTGTGGTAGGTCTCATTAGACATAGAGCATGTTTGTTTCGAGGGATAAGAGGGTGGGATTGGACTATTAGTCCCACTGGACTAATAGTCCATTGTTTGTTTGAAAAATTTTGCTCCAGACTAATAGTCCCCCTAGACTATTAGTCCCACAAACATGGGACTATCCTATCCCATGGGGGGGGTGGGATAGAAACCACGGGATTGGTATCCCATGGGATTATTTTGTAAAATGTCCATTTTACCCTCCATGCTATTACTTAGTGAACAATTAGAAAAGGGTAAAATAGTCTTTTGAACATTTATAAATTATTTTTTTGGTGTTGTTAATTTAAAACTATATATTAAATAAAAAATTTAAATTATAAATTGTAAATTAAATTTAATTAAAAATAATAAATTATAAATTATGGCCTTATAAATTAAATTTTTTTAGTGTTGTTAAAAAATAAAATTTACATATTGAATAAATTTTTTTTTAGTATTTTTAATTTAAAATTATATATTAAATAAAAAATATATATTATAAATTAAATTTATTTAAAAATAATAAATTATAAATTATAAATTATGGCCTTATAAATTAAATTTTTTTAGTGTTGCTGAAAATTTAATTTATATATTAAATAAAATTATTTTTTATTGTCGTTATTTAAAATTATATATTAAATAAAAATATAAAATATAAAATATAAATTTAATTTAATTGAAAATAATAAATTAAAAATTGTGGCCTTATAAATTAAATTTTTTTAGTGTTGTTAAATTATAAATTATAGATTATAAGGGTAAAATAGTCTTTGAACATTTATCCTTATCCAGTCCGTCTAACCAAACATTGGATTTACTAAAAATAGTCCAATTCAGACATCTAATCCCATGACTAAACAAACATAGGATACAAATCTAATCCAACCAAATAGTCTCGGGACAATGTATCTCGGGACTAACAGTCCAATGAATTACAATCCTCCCTTATCCAGTCCGTTCAAACAAACACACCAATATAGTATGTTAAGAACTTGATAGTTAGCATACAGTTCTGCTACAGACCTCGAATGAGGTCTGTCGCGAATGGCCCGGGCCCCAAAGTAACATCGTTTTGGGGAAAAAAAAAAAAAAAGAGCAGCAGCAGCAGCAGCAGAACCGAAGCTATCATGGCCGACCGGCCAAGAGCAAGAAGAAGAGGAGGAGGAGAGCCGGTGATGGCCTTGGTGTCGACTGTAACGCCCTCAAAATAATACATAAAACCCAACAATTAAACATGCATTGATAAAAGAGAAATCAACCATTTCTATTCATCAGAGTAGTTCTTTCTACAGTATTACATGTTAACAACAAAAGCAAATGTCCTACGGGCTTATAGCTTTCCAAGTCAACATTTGGTTACACAAAAGAAGAGTACTAACTCTATACAAAAGAAGCTCTTGGCTTGATGTACATGTAATACAGACAAATAAACAAAAAGAGTCTTCAACTCTCATCATCATCCAAGCTATGTCCTTGGAGGTGGCATGCTACCTGTACCTAAAAATAATGTCCCATATAGGGTGAGCCAACGCCCAATAGAGATATGCTAAACACAGTATGAGCAATAACTAAGACATTAGCAAATGATAAATGTTTAATTCCCATAAACCAATCCATAACCCATTTCCATTTTACAATCACAATGACCATGTTTCATTTCATTTTCCATTTCTTAACAATTTCACAATTTATGTTAACAGCTCAGAACATGGCCAACCACTTATGAGACAGTGACTCATATTAAACATTTCTCATTACACAATAGATAAGCCTACTAGCTATATCAACTTCTTAACAGATAAGCATACAAGTTGTATACACACTCCAACAGATAAGCATATGAGCTATATCAACACTTCCACAGATAAGCATATGAGTTATATCAACACTTCCACAGATAAGCATATGAGCTGTATCACCACATTATCTGACAAGCATATGAGCTGTATCAATGGAGTCCATCCCCTATCTCCTCCCAAACAACATCCGGTTTAGTGGTCCATCCCCTATCTTCCCCTAAACCGTGGAGTACGTCCCCTATCTCTTCCCATACATACACAACGTATATACACATAGGTCATATACACAATCAATCAATACATAACGCAAATGTATTCTATCAACCGTCATACTCTATGACATACCCAATTGATTAGTTTTAGTTTGCCTAATCATCATGCATTGTCTACAACAATCAAAACTACCCTCCACCGGTAGCCCAAACAATTATTTCTAAACAGATAATAAAAGCTCCAACAGATAAAATATCAATGTTTTTCAAAAGTGAGTGATTAACAAATCCAACTCCACTATTCTATCATATAATGAGCCAATTTCATTATTCCCCACTCAATTTCAAATATCGACACTTTTCCCAAATTAATTATACCAATTAATTTATACAACAAATTAGGGTTTTCTACCCCCTTTTTCAATATTAACCCAATGGTCCATGTATCAACAACCAACATCAATATCCTTATTTTGAAACCCAAAATACACATTTTAGAATCAAAATAACAAACCCCCTTTTCTACATTTTGAAACCCTAGATCCCAAAATCAAACCATGTAACAAAATGCTCAAAAATCTAGGTCAGAACCCATAGTTGTGAGTAGGAATCCCTACCTCAAATTCGGAGCTCAAGGGAAGAAGATGAAGAAACTCAACGTGCTCCAAAACTCAATATTTTCGGATCAAAACGTAGCCCTCGACGATCAATCCAACTTTTGTAAAGACCGAAGGTGAGGAAATCACTCTTACTAGATCAATACCTAGAGAGAAGGGAGTTTCTAGAGAGAGAGGCTCTCAAAATATCTTTTTAGAATGAAAGAGAGAGAAAGGAAGTGTAGAAAGTGATTCAAAAATGCCCAGCTGCCCTCTGTTATACGACATTTCCGCTCGAGCAGAAAACACAACTCTCGAGCGTCAAGCACACAAATCTGGACACGCTCGAGCGCAAGAAGGCCCGCTCGAGCGCCAAGACACAAGAATAAAGTACATCCGCTCGAGTGCGAAAACCAGTCCGCTCGAGCGTAGATTTCCCTTTCCCAGGACTTACACCAAAACTGAACTACCAGCTCGAGCGCTAACAAACCCGCTCGAGCACCACCCACTCGAGCGCAATAAACCCGCTCGAGCGTAGAAAACACACCTGCAGAAGTTTTGTAGAGACATGAGATGCTGGAAGGGTGCAAACCCTGCTCGAGCGCCAGAACACCCGCTCGAGCGGAAAACCGAAAACAAAACTCCGCTCGAGCGCAACTCCAAAAACCTGGGCAATAACACTAGAGACCGAAACCCATCCTACCTGTTCGAAACATGCTTAACACATCCTAAAAACTCAACATAAGGAATTAAAGGATGACCACAAGGCATACAACCACCAACTTCACGGAACCAAGGTCCGGAACACAACAATTTCATAAAGGGAAGATCGGGATCGCTATAACCTTCCCCCCTTAAAGAATTTCGTCTCCGAAATTAAATACAGGTTTTTCAAAAAGAAGATTTTCTCAATTCCCAACATTATTACAATGCGAAGTTTAACAACTCGACCCATTACCGGTCTTTCCATCTCTATTCAAGAGGCAAGCTCACAATATGTAAAAACAATATATTACAAGTGCATCATTAACATGCATTTGTCTTCCATTTCCAACCATTTCCAACATACATGGTCCTATAATATAGCCAATATATGCAATATTACAATTAACTCCCATATCAAGGCAAGTTCTACAATACTTTCATAAATCGAAACATTCACAATGTTTTACAACTTAAGACATTTTTAATGCTCTTAAAGTTCATTAATACTACAAAATCTCATTACATGGTTATACATCAATAAACAAGTCCGGATATTTTTCGCGGACTTCCAACTCGCGTTCCCAAGTGGCTTCCTCCACTCCATGATGTTTCCACAAAACCTTTACCAAAGGGATGGTCTTGCCACGTAGGACTTGATCCCGCCCATCCAAGACCCGAACCGGTCTCTTCTCATACGAGGCATCCTCATCTACCTCTAAGTCGGTCCATTCTAACACATGGGATGGATCCGGCTCATACTTTCGAAGCATACTCACATGAAACACGTCATGCACTCCAGACAACTGTGGCGGCAAAGCTAAACGATAAGCAACCTCGCCAATCCTCTCAAGAATCTCAAAAGGACCAATAAATCGAGGGGATAACTTTCCACTCTTCCCAAACCTCATCAAATCTCGCCTAGGTGATATTTTCAAGAAAACATGATCCCCTAGCTCAAACGCCAAAGGCCTCCTCCTACGGTCGGCATAACTCTTTTGGCGACTCTGGGCTGTAACAAGCCTCCTACGAATAAGCTCAACTTTCTCCGTCGTCTCCCTAACCAACTCCGGACCCAACAAAGGTGCATCACCCACCTCGGCCCAACAAACTGGAGACCTACACGGTCGGCCATACAAGGCCTCAAACGGTGCCATACCGATGCTAGACTGAAAACTGTTATTGTAGGCAAACTCCACCAAGGGTAAGTGCCTCTCCCACGTCCCACTAAAGTCAAGGACACAACCTCGAAGCATATCCTCAAGGATCTTAATAGTACGCTCGGACTGCCCGTCAGTCTGAGGATGATAAGCCGTACTAAAGGTCAACTTAGTGCCCAGGGCACTCTGCAAACTCTGCCACAACCTATCAATAAAATGAGGATCTCTATCTGAGACGATCGTCACTGGGACCCCGTGCAACCTCACTATGTCCCGAACATACAAGTCGGCGAGATGATCTACTGAGTCTCTCACACACATAGGGATAAAATGCGCCGACTTAGTCAACCGATCTACCACCACCCAAATAGCATCACTACCCCGCTGAGTCCTTGGAAGACCTACAACGAAGTCCATAGTGACATGCTCCCACTTCCACTTGGCAATAGGGAAGGGTTGCAACAAACCCGCTGGCCTCTGATGCTCGGCCTTCACTTGTTGACAAGTAAGGCACTTCGACACGAAAACTGCACATCCCTCTTCATACCCCGCCACCAAAACTGGCGACCCAAATCATGATACATCTTAGTGCCTCCCAGATGCATCTTAAGGCGTGAATGGTGAAACTCTCGGAGTACTTCCTCTCTGCAAGACTCTGGCACAAACAAACGGTTTCTGTATCTCACACTCAGGTCGGGATACACCGTCAAACCCTTTTCAACCTTCCCACTGGAGATCTTCTCTCGGAGGGATTCTATCTCAAGGTCACCTCTCTGTGCCTCTAACACTCGAGTCACAAGTGTAGGCTGCGCAACAACAGAAAACAAGGCCGCAGCCTCTACGGATTCACCCAGAAGCCAATCAAACTCGCCCAGTGCACCCAACATCTCCCATTTCCGGATGGCTATACAAGCTACATCACTAATGGATTTCCTACTAAGGGCATCGGCCACAACATTGGCCTTTCCCGGATGATATTGCAACTCAAAATCATAGTCCTCAATGAATTCCATCCACCTTCTCTGCCTCAAATTCAAGTCTCTCTGTATAAATAGATACTTCAAACTTTTGTGGTTCGAGAACACCTCGAACCTCTCACTATAAAGGTAATGCCTCCAAATTTTTAAGGCAAAAATCACAGCTGCTAACTCTAAGTCGTGTGTAGGGTAATTCTTCTCGTGTATTTTCAACTAACGTGAGCCATAAGCTACCACTTTCTCCTCTTGCATCAACACACAACCCAAACCCTCTCGTGAGGCATCACAATAAACCGCATAACCCAACACTCTCTCCGGAATAATTAAAACCGGAGCGGTGGTCAATCTGACCTTCAACTCTTGGAATGACTTTTCACAAGTCTCACTCCACACAAACTTGACCCCCTTCCGCGTCAATCTAGTCAACGGCGAAGCTAACCTGGAGAAGTCCTTCACAAACCGACGGTAGTACCCAGCTAATCCCAGAAAACTACAGATCTCAAAAACACTCTTAGGTTGTACCCAATCTTGCACTGCCTCTACCTTGGATGTATTAATAGACACCCCTCCCCCGGATACCACATGGCCTAAGAATTTGACTTCTTCTAGCCAGAACTCACACTTTTCAAACTTGGCATACAGCCTATGGGCTCTAAGCAATTCAAGCACCACTTTCAAGTACTCCTCGTGCTCCTTCTCCGATGGCGAATAGATAAGAATGTCGTCCACGAAGACGACCACAAATCGATCTAAGAATTCCCGGAAGATCCGGTTCATCAAGTCCATAAAGACTGCCGGTGCATTAGTGAGCCCAAATGGCATCACCAGAAACTCATAATGGCCATACCGCGTACGGAATGCCGTCTTCGGAATATCCTCCTCCCTGACCCTCAACTGGTGGTAACCCGATCTCAAGTCTATCTTAGAGAAACAACGGGAACCCTTCAACTGGTCGAACAAATCATCTATACGGGGCATAGGGTACTTATTCTTGACCGTAGCCCGATTCAACTTCCGGTAGTCGATACACAATCTCAAGGCACCATATTTCTTTTTAGCAAAGAGGGCCAGTGCTCCCCACGGCGAAACACTAGGACGAACAAAACCCTTATCTAACAACTCCTGAAGCTGAGTCTTCAACTCACTCAACTCGGCTGGGGCAAAACGATAAGGTGCCATAGAAATCGGCGCCGTGCCGGGCACTAAATCAATAGAGAACTCTATCTCTCGGTGAGGTGGCAAACTAACAAGGTCCTCGGGAAAAACATCCGAATACTCACAAACTACCCTCGGTAACACAATCTGGGTCTCATCACACTCACTACTCAGGAAGCTAGCAAGTAGACCACTAAGCTCACTCCGCCCTTGCGAATCATACATCGGTGGCAACACACTACCAACCCGATCCCTCAAGAAATGGAAACACTCCCCGCTCAAGATACAAACTGTGACCCTCTGGCGGTAGCAATCAATAACAGACCGGTATGACGATAGCCAGTCCATACCCAAAATAACATCAAAGCCCTTCATGGGCATAACAACAAAGGGAAAAGGAAGCCTACGGTCGGCGACCTCTATATCACAACCTCTACACCCGTGTTTCAAAATCAATTCACCCCCAACAGGTGATACTACACAGATAGGAGATGCTAATAGCGCCAACTCCAACTCCAACACAGATGCAAATGCAGCAGATATAAAAGAATGAGACGCACCCATATCAATCAATACACTAGCAACCGAGTTGCAAAACAGAAAGGTACCTCTCACTACTGATGGAGCCGGTATTAGGTCCTGCCGGTAACAGCATACACGCGCCCTGTAGGCCCCTGATCCACCTGCTCACCTCTAGGAGCAAAAGACTGCTGCACTGACTGGGACGACGAAGCTCCCGGATTGGCCCTCGAGGCCTGCACGGACTGAGCTGGCTGATAACTCTGCGTTTGCCTAGAACCAGACGCTCCCGAAGTGGCACTCAACTGTGGGCAAAACCTCTTCAGGTGCCCAGGCTGACCACACTGATAGCAAGACAAGGGCTGGCCCCTGCCCTGACTCTAGCCTTGAGGTCTAGCTGAAGAAGAAGTAGCTCGCTGATCCCCTCCCTTCTGCGGGCAAACCGAAAACTTGTGACCCAGCTGGCCACACGCAAAACAAGTCAAGCTTCCCTGACTACCTTTCCCAGAGCCCGCACTCGGT
The DNA here is from genome assembly GCF_055761805.1 of Camellia sinensis. Classification (NCBI taxonomy): domain Eukaryota; kingdom Viridiplantae; phylum Streptophyta; class Magnoliopsida; order Ericales; family Theaceae; genus Camellia; species Camellia sinensis. The sequence goes on along the minus strand of NC_138971.1, from coordinate 97,313,941 downwards.
ACTGGAAAGGTCGATCTAGCCAAACCACCCTGAGACTGCTGAGGGTTAGAACCCCTCTGTCTCCTGACATCACCCTGACCATCTTGGCTCCTCTTGGAGCCTCTTTGCCCCTCATCCTCCTCCTGCATCATGAGCTCCATATGAGCTGCAGCATCAACCAAACGTCTATACTCCCGGATAAACGACCCTCCAATCCTCAACTTGAGCCCACGCCTCAGCTTCCGCTCAAACTCAAAGAAACGACGTTCCTCGGACGCCACAAGTTCAGGTGCAAACCTGGACAGACTAGTAAAATTAGCCTCAAACTCGGCCACTGACAAACCCTGCTATTTAAGCTAGCAAAACTGCTCCCTCAGCTTCTCCCTAGCAGCTGAAGACAAAAACTTCTCCTGGAAGGTGTTCACAAAAACCTCCCACGCACCACCAACACGACTCTTCTCGTACTTCCACCACTGACCCGCATCTTCCTTCAGTTGGAAAGATGCCAGGGTCACCTTTAAAGCCCCGTCCTCGATGCCAAGCATCTCGAACGTCTTCTCCATCTATTCCAACCACTCGTCAGCCTTAAGTGGTTCTTTCGGATCCCCAACAAATTCGTCCGGGTTAGACCGGAAGAACTCCCTCTTCAAGAAAGAAAGTCCTGCCTCAGCAACCTGATTCTCAGCTCTGAGAATACCCAAAGCTCCCGCTATCTCTCGGGCCAAGGCGCCCATAGCCTGTTGACCCACTGGCTCGGCCACACTGGCCTGACCAACTCCCTCCTGCATTGCCGGAACGTCATCCGGTAAAGGCATCTCCTGCATACCATGCCTGCCATGCTTGCCACGCCCTCGTCCTAACATCCTAATAAAGGTAACCAAGACTATTAGCACATTCATAAATGTGTCGGAGCTATAACACTCACGTCCTAATGCATGGACAACCGTAATTCACTCCACGTAAGCACATAATCACGTAAGCAATTACGAATTTCATTTCCGGATAATGATAGTCCCAAGGCGTTACTAGAGTTCCAGTTAGAAACAGCATTGATCAAGTGCTTTTCCAATAAGACTCCCATAAACCCAAAGATCCAATCAACATCCTAGAAACTACGTTCCATACCCACATAGTCACATAATCATGTTATCAATTAAACACATAGCATAAGACACTACATCTAAGTCTCTGTCAAGCGAGACAAACCCATTGTGATACTAATCACTTCCCACGTACCCAAAGTATTCGAACCCGGTAAGCTCTGATACCAAGTTGTAACGCCCTCAAAATAATACATAAAACCCAACAATTAAATATGCATTGATAAAAGAGAAATCAACCATTTTTATTCATCAGAGTAGTTCTTTCTATAGTATTACATGTTAACAACAAAAGCAAATGCTGTACGGGCTTACAGCTTTCCAAGTCAACACTTGGTTATACAAAAGAAGAGTACTAACTCTATACAAAAGAAGCCCTTGGCTTGATGTACATGTAATACAGACAAATAAACAAAAAGAGTCTTCAACTCTCATCATCATCCAAGCTATGTCCTTGGAGGTGGCATGCTACCTGTACCTGAAAATAATGTCCCATATAGGGTGAGCCAATGCCCAGTAGAGATATGCTAAACACAGTATGAGCAATAACTAAGACATTAGCAAATGATAAATGTTTAATTCCCATAAACCAATCCATAACCCATTTCCATTTTACAATCACAATGACCATGTTTCATTTCATTTTTCATTTCTTAACAATTTCACAATTTATGTCAACGGCTCAGAACCTGGCCAACCACTTATGAGACAGTGACTCATATTAAACATTTCTCATTACACAATAGATAAGCCTACTAGCTATATCAACTTCTTAACAGATAAGCATATGAGCTATATCAACACTTCCACAGATAAGCATATGAGCTATATCAACACTTCCACAGATAAGCATATGAGCTGTATCACCACATTATCTGACAAGCATATGAGCTGTATCAGTGGAGTCCATCCCCTATCTCCTCCCAAACAACATCCGATTTAGAGGTCCATTCCCTATCTTCCCCTAAATCGTAGAGTACATCTCCTATCTCCTCCCACACATACACAACGTATATACACATAGGTCATATACACAATCAATCAATACACAACGCAAATGTATTCTATCAACCGTCATATTCTATGACATACCCAATTGATTAGTTTTAGTTTGCCTAATCATCATGCATTGTCTACAACAATCAAAACTATCCTCCACCGGTAGCCCAAACAATTATTTCTAAACAGATAATAAAAGCTCCAACAGATAAAATATCAATGTTTTTCAAAAGTGAGCGATTAACAAATCCAACTCCACTATTCTATCATATAATGAGCCAATTTCATTATTCCCCACTCAATTCCAAATATCAACACTTTTTCCAAATTAATTATACCAATTAATTTATACAACAAATTAGGGTTTTCTACCCCATTTTTCAATATTAACCCAATGGTCCATGTATCAACAACCAACATCAATATCCTTATTTTGAAACCCAAAATACACATTTTAGAATCAAAATAACAAACCCCATTTTCTACATTTTGAAACCCTAGATCCCAAAATCAAACCATTTAACAAAATGCTCAAAAATCTAGGTCAGAACCCATAGTTGTGAGTAGGAATCCCTACCTCAAATTCGGAGCTCAAGGGAAGAAGATGAAGAAACTCAACGTGCTCCAAAACTCAATATTTTCGGATTAAAACGTAGCCCTCGACGATCAACCCAACTTTTGTAAAGACCGAAGGTGAGGAAATCACTCTTACTAGATCAATACCTAGAGAGAAGGGAGTTTCTAGAGAGAGAGGCTCTCAAAATATCTTTTTAGAATGCAAGAGAGAGAAAGGAAGTGTAGAAAGTGATTCAAAAATGCCCAGCTATCCTCTGTTATACGACATTCCCGCTCGAGTGGAAAACACAACGCTCGAGCGTCAAGCACACGAATCTGGACATGCTCGAGCGCAAGAAGGCCCGCTCGAGCGCCAAGACACAAGAATAAAGTACATCCGCTCGAGCGTGAAAACCAGTCCGCTCGAGCGTAGATTTCCCTTTCCCAGGACTTACACCAAAACTGAACTACCTGCTCCAGCGCTAACAAACCCGCTCGAGCGCCACCCGCTCGAGTGCAATAAACCCTTTCGAGCGTAGAAAACACACCTGCAGAAGTTTTGCAGAGACATGAGATGCTGGAAGGGTGCAAACCCCGCTCAAGCGCCAGAACACCCGCTCGAGCGGAAAACCGAAAACAAAACTCCGCTCGAGCGCATAATGACCCGCTCGAGCGTAACTCCAAAAACCTGGGCAATAACACTAGAGACCAAAACCCATCCTACCTGTTCGAAACATGCCCAACACATCCTAAAAACTCAACATAAGGAATTAAAGAATGACCACAAGGTATACAACCACCAACTTCATGGAACCAAGGTCCGGAACACAACAATTTCAGAAAGGGAAGACCGGGATCGCTATAACCCTGTCAATCCATTCAAGAACACACACACACACACACAGAGCCACCAAGAATTGCTTGAAGGCAATCAAAATGACCATAGTAAGCAGCATAGTGCAAGCAGGTTCTTCCATGAATTGAATCAAAGTTCAAAATCTGAAATTAAAAATAAAATAAAATCGAGATAATCAAGATCAGCAAATCATCAAATTTGACTACATAGTATAACAAAGATTCATACATGGACATGGATAAAGAAACAAAACAAAAAACAACACACACACACACACACAGAGGAATTTTTCCTCTGAGCAAATTAGCAGACAAATCAATGTGGGTAAGGTTCAAATGCTAGTGTTTTGGCAAAAATCCAATTAGATTTTCTTGAGAAAGGGGGGGTGGGGTAGTTGACGAATTGGAAGGAGGTGAGAGATGAGAGAGAAGAGAGGGCGGTGATGGAGAGTGAGAGGCCGGCGGAGTAGTTGGAGAGCCAAAAGGAGGGAAAGGTTTGCCGGGGTCGCAGACGGTGGCGCTGTGGAGGGAGGGTGGTTGAGAGCAAGGGTTGGTGGAGGTGGGGATGTTGAGGGCTTGGAGGGCTCTAAGTTGTTTTGGGTCAAGGGTTGAGGCGGATGAGGGAGTGGAGGGTGGAGATGAGATCAGGAGGGGGATTTGGGTTGGGGAGATGGTGGTGGTGGTGGTGCTGGGAGGAGAGAGAGAGAGGAGGAGGGGGAGGAGAGAAGAAGGAGGAAGATGAGGAGAGAGAGTAGGGGGACCATGGTGCCATTAGTGAGCTAGAGAGAGAGAGAGAGGGATGAGAGTAAGAGAGAGGACGATTCGAGTCATTCGCGCCTCGAATTTTCGAGGCCTGAAGCATTTTTCGTCAACATAAATATGGAGTATAAAGATATGGTACACGTAGAAAATTGAAAATTATAATAGAAAGCCACATATAGAATTGAATATAACCTTCTCTAAATGGATAGGTAAATGAAATTTGGGGTTAGTTTGGGGTGTACTAAAAAAGTGTACTTTTTGTCTTTTTACGAAAAGATGTGCAGAAAAGTAGAGAGGTGATGTGATGGAAAAAAGATAAAAAGATAAAAAAATGGATTATATAGTAGATGACAAACAAGGCTAAAAAAAAATGGACCACACTAGCTGTGGCAGCGCTCCGACATAAATTTGGTGGAATTCAACCCAAAACACTCAAGAAAGCAAAGAAACCCGGTTGATGGACAATTAGGAGACTCTCCGATACTTCATTTAGTAAGTTTGAAAGTAATGCAATAAAAGAGCGTGTGTGTAGAAGTTATCGTGGAATTGATTGTGTACCTTATCCATCTATTAGAATCAAACATATCCTAGGTGACCGTTGGGGGTGGTTACACTTCCCATGCTACTCCTCACGTCTGTCCCACTTTGAGTGGGATTGTGTCCCTCATTTGGGGATTTTTAGGAGTGGTTGGTCCATATATGTAGAACCAAGCATTAACCCAGTTTGGTTATTCGGATTGAGGTTCACGCCGACATACTAGCTCGACCTTCCGAGCTGACATCTAATCATGCTCAGAAGTGCTGGTTCTAGTTCGGCCAATAAGGCTAACTATCTTCTAGCTTGGCTGAGAGGTCGTGCTCCATTCCTGTTCGGACTCAAGAGATTTGTAGTTTGGATCCTGCTTAGATTTCACCCACCACAGTAAAACTCTTGTTGCTAAAAAATAACAAGTTTCAAAATCATATCTCCAATGGTTAGGTAAAAATCATTGCCATAATTTGTCATTGTATTATATTTGACACAAGGAATAGTTTTAGGTAAAATTTTCGACTCATCAAAAAGAGAGACGAATGATAATGAATGGCTGTGATTAAAATAGAAAACTTCAACTCAATAGTTATGATTAAAGAAGAAGAAAAAATCTAACAAGGACACCATTGAACGAATATTATTAAATTATAGCAATTTATCACTATTTATTACGAAGGCCAAGTTTGACATGAAGTCAAAAAGTTACTCAAAAAGTTAAAAAATTATCACTATTTATCAAAAATCAAAAAGTACGACTGCATAACTCTTAATCTTAATTTTTCCCAACACATTAATTTATACAAATTTTTAATACACATTTTTTTATAAAAAGTCAAAAAGTTAACCCAAACAACTATATTTTTTTTCTCAACTTTTTAGTTGAAAAAGTCAAAAAGTATACTTATTTAGGACATCCCAAACAACCTCTAAAATATAATAATAGCTAGAATTTTAACAGGTAAATCATTTTTTTTTTAGAACATGATAAGTATTTATATTAATAAACGACATTTATAAATAAGACTCCAAAGGTTATCCCAACCAAACAACAAAACGGGGAAAAACAAAAAAACAAAAACATAAAAAATCAAATTCATCAAAAAACTAATTACAATCCAAGAATAATTGTTGATCTTCTCAAAGATGTGCTCTAAAAAATAAGATACTCATCAAACTAAGCAAGATCTTCTTGAAAGTCTGTCATTCCCGTCGACGTCGTCTCTGTTTCTGTTGCCCAACTCTGCCACCATCATCGCCAGACTTCGAACACTGTTAAAAGTTAAGAGTTGAAAATGAAGTACACATATAATAGTATGGGAGAAGATTTGAGAGAGGAAGGAACTAGGGTTAATTACACTAATAGTCCCTATAGTTTGGGACTTGTATCACTTTAGTCCCTGACTTTTCAATTGTGACACATTTGACCTTGAATTTTGAATCTTGTTCTAACTAAGGACAATTGAAAATATTATTAGATTTTTCAAGGATAAAATCGTTAATTTGATAAAATATAAACTAATTTGACAAAAATAAATGTCAAAAAAATATGTTTAATTTTTTTAAAAATTATTTTTATCCACCAATGATAAAAGTATGTAAAATTAATAAAAATTACATGATTAATTTTTTAAAATTAATTTTACATGATCCTCATCAATACACATAATAAAAATTAATCTGGTAAAAATAAATAAATAAATGTCTAAAAGATTTATCAATTTTACATAATTTTATTTTTAGTAGATAGAAATAATTTTTAAAAGTTCAAAAATATTTGTTTGACATTTATTTTTGTCAAATTAGTTTATATTTTATTAAATTGACAATTTTACCCTTGAAAAATCTAATTATATATTCAATTGTCCTCATTTGGAACAAGATTCAAAATTCAGGGTCAAATGTGTCACAATTGAAAAGTCAGGGACCAAAGTGACACAAGCCCCAAACTATAGGGACTATTTGTGTAATTTGCCCAAGGAACTACTATAAATATTGAGAATCTAAAAATTTATACCAACGGCGAAAGAGAGTCCCAATTAGAATAACATTAGAGACAATCCGTGTGTTTAGTTTCAATTTTTTGAATTCAGTTTTTTGAAAATTGAGTTTTTTGTTTCGTATTTTTTTATTTTTAGTGAATTTTTTTAAAATTTTAAACAATTTTTTACTTTTTTAGATGTATTTAAATAGCAAATTATTTATAAAATTTTTTTTTAAAAATTAATAAATACACAAAAAAATAAAAAAATGTATTAAATTTTTGTTTTTTTTATATTTTTGGTATTTAGTAAATTTTTTAAAGATTTTTTTTCACAAATATTAGACTTTCTAAACATATTTCTGTTAAGTGTGTTTAATAATTAAAAATAATAATAAAAACAAAAAATACAAAATACGAAAAAATATAATTTTCTGAAAAATAAATTTTGAAAACTGAAAATGAGTAATTTTCTATTGTATTTTCTACTTCACACTCATAACGAAAATGTGGCTCATAGGTGTCGAGCAAGGATTCTCTAAAGTGATTTTTCTCTAAAGTTTCTTAGAGTGCTACATTGTGTGGTTGAGATTTACTGGCAAGTCACATCAGAAATTGATGTGACTTGCCAATAAATCTCAACCACACAATGTAACACTCTATGAAACTTTAAAAAAATTTCACTCTAGAGGATCCTTAGTGATAGGTGTCAGTGTCACTTTCATTAGTGGATAAAAAATACCATAAAAATAATGTGCCTACAACTAGACTGCATCAATTAACACTGATACTGTTGGACAATCTTCACCGTATTTAAAAGGATTTAATTCTGTTGTGTACAAAACAACAACCAGAATAAAAGAAATAGAGAAAAAGGAGAGAATATGTTTGATTACAAAAATCAAACTCGAAATAAAAATAAATAAATAAAAACCAAACAGATTTTATTTTGTTACAAAAACAAAATTAAAATCTGAATAAATGAACAAATAAAAACAACACTGAAAGTAATTAAATAACTTACTTGATTTAATTTCTTCGAATTATTTTTCTGATCAAGTCCAGTGTTTAACACTGTGTCCTTAAGACAGATTCGTCCTCTCCACGGTGCTTTCAGAATTCGGACGTCTATCTCCCAGGATGAAATGATCTTCCACAAACAATAGCAGCACTACTAATTGTTTGCCTTACGAACACACTAAGTGTTTACACTCTTTCTTTAGAAAATAAAATGCAGGAAGATGAAGAATAGAAAACAGAAGTGAAATACGAAATTTCTGAATGCAAACATCAAATGAGGGTGGTCCTATTTATAGATGTGAAGGTGGCTCTTCATTTTGAATTAAACAGGTATGTAGCTCTTGGTTTTGAATTGAACAGGTATCATACCTGTTGGGTTTTGAATTCAAACAGATTTGAATCAATTCAAACAGATAGTAAAACGGGAAGGGCCCTGTTTGGGTGTGCATTAATTCCAAAACAGTTTATTTCTGTTTGAAACCGGGAAGGGCCCTGTTTGGGTGTGCACTAATTCCAAAACAGTTTATTTCTGTTTGAAACCGGGAAGGGCCCTGTTTGGATGAACAAATAATCCAAACCAATTTAATTTGATTTATGGATTTTATTTTAATAAAAAAAAATAAAATTAAATTCAAATGTTTTTGGCCCAAAAAGATTAGAAGCCCAACCCAACCACACACCACGCACTCGCGCCCAAGCCCAGGCCCAGCCCAGCCCGCCCGACCGACCGGACGGACGGCGGCGGCGGCGCGCGCGCGCGTGTGTGGTGATTTTTGGGTCCAATGGGTCTAGCCCATTTTGCCCATAACCTCTCCCTCTAAAACACTTGGGTACCCCTTGGGGCACACCCCAAGTATCACACCCTAAGCCTTATAAACCCTTTCAAAACCTCCCACCAAATCAATGTGGGACAAGCCAATTTACAACCTTAAGGGATTTCCACCAAAACTCCATTTTCATGGAGCACACTTTGGCTTCAATTTCCCATTCACTCGGTAATGGTTTTGAGCAACCAAATATACCACGTGAATCACAACGCGGCATAGAACGCGTTACCACTTTGACCCGAGTTAATCGACACTCGGGGCCCACCTAAAAAATAGACCGAACTTAGGAAAAAATTCTGGTTTTATCCAGAATTTTATAACCATTCCAACAATCCCCCACATGAATGGAATTTGATGACAACGGAAATGCAACAAAATGCAGACTTTAACGAAAGAGTATAAGTCGAAAATATCTTGCATCAGGATAGGTAGTTTTCGGCTTTGAACCTTCCCTAGTGATAACCTATCGGACTTACTGGCTAACCAATGGACGCGATGCCTTGAATTGTTCAGCCGTTTGTGTAAGCCAAGACAATAGATTTCACACAAAATATCTTCTAACACATCGTGGTTCTCACTGTTGTGTTCATTTTGGCCTTGAACGCACCTGGTTTTCATAAGTGTTTCTAGAGAATTTAGCCTCTTCATTCTCATAGAACCGGCCCCAGTTCAACACTCATATAGGTGATTCTTATTGTGAGTATCTCTTTATACTCGTCTTGATTTTATGCCTTAATCAAGATATAAGTAATCATTAAAAGCAAAGCTTATCCTTATACCCCTACAGACAACATATGTTGCAGATATCACTCTCACCATAGGAATGGGTAGGAATTTTAATCCCTTGGTGATTTCTGGCGAGCCATACATAACTTAGTTGTCCCTTTGAACTTAGTTCTTGGGATCTCCAGTCATATAAGTAGGGTTACCATTATGACGACTCTTATGTAATAGGCTTTAATCCCATCCCCTTCGATGAACTATACACTAGCTCTTTTGTCAAACCTTTTGTTAACGGATCCGCAATATTCTCTTTAGATTTTATATAATCTATTGAGATTATTCCGTTTGACAACAATTGCCTTACGGTATTATGTCGACGACGAATATGTCGTGACTTACCATTATACATATGATTCTGTGCCCTGCCTATTGCAGATTGACTATCACAATGAATGCAAATAGCCGGCACAGGTTTTGGCCACATTGGAATGTCTTCTAAGAAGTGACGAAGCCATTCTGCTTCTTCACCTGCTTTGTCTAAAGCAATGAACTCGGATTCCATTGTGGATCGTGCGATGCACGTTTGTTTCGTGGACTTCCAAGAAACAGCAGCGCCTCCTAGAGTAAAGACATATCCACTAGTGGATTTTGAATCTTTAGTATCCGATATCCAATTGGCATCACAATAACCTTCGAGTACTGCTGGATATCGAGTAAAGTTCAAACCATGATCACGAGTAAATCTTAGATATCTAAGAACTCGAATGATCGCTTTCCAATGGTCTTCTCCAGGGTTACTAGTGTACCTACTCAATTTACTTATAGCATAAGCTATATCAGGACGAGTACAATTCATTAGGTACATTAGGCTTCCAATGATTTGGGAGTATTTTAACTGAGACACTGCATCACCTTTATTTTTCGATAAATAAAGACTGATGTCTACAGGTGTTCTAGCTAAATTCAAATCATCCTTGATAAATTTATCAAGAATTTTCTCAATATAATGAGATTGAGATAATGCATATCCGTCTGATGTTTTAGTAACTTTCATTCCTAATATAACATCTGCGACCCCCATATCTTTCATATCAAATCTTTTGTTAAGCATCTGCTTAGTTGATTTGATCATGTTTTGACTGCTTCCAATGATAAGCATGTCATCCACATAAAGACAAACTATGACATATCCTTGGTCAGTGTTCTTAACATAGACGCACTTGTCACATTCGTTTATCTTAAACCCATTAGTAAGCATTGCATGATCAAATTTTTCATGCCATTGCTTAGGTGCTTGTTTTAATCCATAAAGGGATTTTACAAGTCGACAAACTTTCTTTTCTTGCCCTGATACTACAAACCCTTCGGGTTGTTCCATATAGATTTCTTCATTTAGATCACCGTTTAAGAAAGCTGTCTTAACATCCATTTGATGTATTTCTAAATTAAACAACGCTGCTATAGCAATAAGCATGCGAATGGATGTTATTCTTGTCACAGGGGAATATGTGTCAAAATAATCCAGACCTTCCTTTTGTCTGTAACCTTTAACAACAAGTCTTGCTTTATACTTATCAATTGAACCATCTGTTTTCATTTTTCTCTTGAATATCCATTTATATCCAAGAGGTTTAGAACCTGGTGGAAGATCCACCAATTCCCAAGTATGATTTTGCATAATGGATTCAATTTCATTATTAACAGCCTCTTTCCACAAAGGTGTTTCAGGACCTGTCATTGCTGCCTTAAAGCTTTGAGGTTCATTTTCTAACAAGTATGTCAGAAAATCTGGACCAAAGGATTTTGATGTTCTCGCTCTTTTACTTCGTCTTGGTTCATCATTAGTTAAATCCTGTTGGTCGAGACTATTACTAGTCTCTGGTGTTTGATTGTCATTAGTCTCTTGACTTTGTGTACAATCATAAGTTCTTTTCTGTGAACTTAATTCCTGTCCTTTCTTGTAAGGAAAGACATGTTCAAAAAACACAGCATTCCTTGACTCTATAATAGTGTTCACATTTATATCAGGTATATCTGATTTATAAGTCAGAAACCGATATGCACTACTATTCTGAGCATAACCAATAAACACACAATCTACTGTTTTTGGTCCAATTTTAGTCTTTTTAGGAACAGGTACTTCAACTTTTGCCAAACACCCCCACACTTTTAAGTATTTGTAGGAAGGTGGTCGACCTTTCCACAATTCATAAGGAATGCTTTTGGTTTTCTTGTGGGGTATTCTATTAAGAACATAATTAGCAGACAATATTGCTTCCCCCCACAAGTTCTGTGGTAAGCCTGAACTTAGTAACATGGCATTCATCATTTCTTTTAGGGTTCTATTCTTCCTTTCAGCAATTCCATTTTGCTGTGGAGAATAAGGGGCTGTAGTTTGGTGAATAATGCCATGTTGTGCACAAAATTCATTTAATGGTGCATCATATTCACCACCCCTATCACTTCTAACCATTTTAATGGTTTTACCAAGTTGATTTTCAACTTCTGTTTTGTAGAGTTTAAACATTTCTAAGGCTTCATCTTTACTTCTAAGTAAATAAACATAACAATATCTTGTGCAATCATCGATAAATGTTATGAAATACTTTTTGCCACCTCTAGTTTGAATAAACTTTAAATCACATACATCAGTGTGAATTAATTCTAGAGGTTCGGTTTTTCTTTCAACCGATTTAAATGGAGCCTTGGTTAGTTTCGCTTCTACACAAATTTCACATTTATGATTAGGATTAATTTCAAACTTTGGTATATAATCTAAACCAATTAATCTACGCAAAGCATCAAAATTCACATGTCCTAATCTACCATGCCATAAATTTGACTCAAGAATATAAACAAAAGATGTGTTATTCTTATTCATAGCAACTTTCGGTACAACTGTCATTACATTTAACTTAAAGAGACCATCACTCATGTATCCCTTACCAACATACATACCACTCTTTGTTAATACAAACTTATCAGACTCAAATACAAGCCTAAAACCATTTTTACTTAACAAAGACCCAGAAACTAAATTCTTCCGGATGTCAGGTACATGTAGTACGTTGTTGAGGGTCAGTTCTTTCCCTGATGTCATCTTCAAGATTACTTTCCCTTGTCCAGCCACAGCAGAAGTAGAAGAATTTCCCATGAAAAGTTGTTCACCATTTGCAGCCTCATTGTAAGTAGTGAACATCTTCTTGTCCGCACATATGTGACGAGTTGCTCCAGTGTCAACCCACCACTCTTTGGGATTTCCAACCAAGTTAGCCTCAGACACCACAGCAGAGAGGTTGATGTCATTCACTCCGTCAGAGATGTAATCCAATTCTGTTACATTGGCCTGATTGGTGGTCTTCTTACTTGTACTTCCATGATTCTTTTTAGGGCGGCGGCAGTCAGAAGCTCGATGTCCAGTTTTGCCACAGTTATAGCATTTTCCTTTGAACTTCTTGCTACTATCGCCTTGTTTAGGACCATCTCCAGTAAACTTTCTCTTTTTGTTATGTGGTTTATTAACTTGTTCAACCACATTTGCCTTGGACTCAATGGGATTTTTCTCATTCCTCTTTTCAGCCTTTCGGTTATCTTCTTCAATTCTTAATCTTACAATCAATTCATCCATAGTCATCTCTTTGCGTTTATGTTTTAAATAATTTTTGAAATCTTTCCAAGCCGGTGGTAACTTTTCCACTAAAGCTGCGACTTGGAATGACTCGCTAAGAGACATACCTTCTGAATGAATATCATGCAAAATTATTTGAAAACTTTGAACTTGAGATATTACCGTTTGGGAGTCTACCATAACAAAGTCCAGAAATTTACCGACGACAAATTTCTTCGTGCCGGCATCTTCTGTCTTGTATTTCTTCTCCAAAGAATCCCACAATTCTTTTGCTGTTTTCAGAGGACTGTATACATTATACAGCATATTGTCAAGGCCATTTAGGATGTAGTTTCTGCACAGGAAATCTGAATGTTTCCAAGCATCTACAGCGGCAACAACTTGCCGATCTCTTTCACCCTCTTTAAGTGCTGGAGCCTCTTCATGGAGAAACCGGGCCAAATTAAGAGTTGTAAGGTAGAACAGCATCTTCTGCTGCCATCTCTTAAACTCGGTACCATTAAATTTTTCCGATTTTTCTCCATGATGAACATGGTTCTGGATAGGGACCGATGTAGGTGTAACAATAGGAGTACCACTGCCAGATGCAGTTTCAATTGTAGTAGCCATAATCTCTGATTACAAAAATCAGAAAATATTAAAACACAAATTAATTTTCTAGTTACTAAAACCAGAAATAATTATAACAACAAAATAATTTTATTTTCCTTGTTACTAAAACTTGAAAAATAAAATATCACAAGAATTTTCTGTAATACCAAATAATATTCTGAATTGTTAATGACACCAGTATCGTACTACTAGTAGTTGTCAAAGAAAAGAGACAGTATATTACTACTATCTGTCAAATAGCATAAATCACTATTTGTTTTTCCAACCAGAATATTAATTTGAAAACACAGAAAATTAAATACAATGAAGATACCCAAAAAGGAATCTGTCTTAAGATTGTTGGACAATCTTCACCGTATTTAAAAGGATTTAATTCTGTTGTGTACAAAACAACAACCAGAATAAAAGAAATAGAGAAAAAGGAGAGAATATGTTTGATTACAAAAATCAAACTCGAAATAAAAATAAATAAATAAAAACCAAACAGATTTTATTTTGTTACAAAAACAAAATTAAAATCTGAATAAATGAACAAATAAAAACAACACTGAAAGTAATTAAATAACTTACTTGATTTAATTTCTTCGAATTATTTTTCTGATCAAGTCCAGTGTTTAACACTGTGTCCTTAAGACAGATTCGTCCTCTCCACGGTGCTTTCAGAATTCGGACGTCTATCTCCCAGGATGAAATGATCTTCCACAAACAATAGCAGCACTACTAATTGTTTGCCTTACGAACACACTAAGTGTTTACACTCTTTCTTTAGAAAATAAAATGCAGGAAGATGAAGAATAGAAAACAGAAGTGAAATACGAAATTTCTGAATGCAAACATCAAATGAGGGTGGTCCTATTTATAGATGTGAAGGTGGCTCTTCATTTTGAATTAAACAGGTATGTAGCTCTTGGTTTTGAATTGAACAGGTATCATACCTGTTGGGTTTTGAATTCAAACAGATTTGAATCAATTCAAACAGATAGTAAAACGGGAAGGGCCCTGTTTGGATGAACAAATAATCCAAACCAATTTAATTTGATTTATGGATTTTATTTTAATAAAAAAAAATAAAATTAAATTCAAATGTTTTTGGCCCAAAAAGATTAGAAGCCCAACCCAACCACACACCACGCACTCGCGCCCAAGCCCAGGCCCAGCCCAGCCCGCCCGGACGGACGGCGGCGGCGGCGCGCGCGCGCGTGTGTGGTGATTTTTGGGTCCAATGGGTCTAGCCCATTTTGCCCATAACCTCTCCCTCTAAAACACTTGGGTACCCCTTGGGGCACACCCCAAGTATCACACCCTAAGCCTTATAAACCCTTTCAAAACCTCCCACCAAATCAATGTGGGACAAGCCAATTTACAACCTTAAGGGATTTCCACCAAAACTCCATTTTCATGGAGCACACTTTGGCTTCAATTTCCCATTCACTCGGTAATGGTTTTGAGCAACCAAATATACCACGTGAATCACAACGCGGCATAGAACGCGTTACCACTTTGACCCGAGTTAATCGACACTCGGGGCCCACCTAAAAAATAGACCGAACTTAGGAAAAAATTCTGGTTTTATCCAGAATTTTATAACCATTCCAACAGATACTGCTACATTTTATCAATCAATATTTTCAAGAGATTATATATATAATATGACAGGAGATTATGAAAAAAAATAAATTATATAAAGTAATGTTAAAAATTATGAAAAAAAAATTATGAAATGTTTTATGAATTTTTTATATTTTTTTTAGATTATATATATAATAAAACATCACTCATTAATTAAAGAATGAAAAATTTTTATAAAATATTTTATGATACTTTTTTTATAATTCCTAACATTATTATTTTAAATACATTCATAATAACATGACAAGAGAGAAGATCATATATCATATCTGTTGAATGAAAATATATTATATCATATCATATAATATGTAAGTAAAATTGTTCTATCCATTGAAACGCTTTAATAAGTTATCACATTCACGTGTCATTTTTAACATGCTAAAATCAATCCAAATGTCTTTAAACTTTCTAGACTTTTCTTTTTATTAACTTTTTTTTTTATATATATATTTTCACACTTCGTATTTCTTCTACTTAATTGGCGTCTTTTAATTTGAGATAGTAGAACTCTCACAAATCTTGTAATTAAAAACACTCTTTTACTTATATAATATATAGATATAGATGTATTACTTACATTTATTATGTTATTGAATTCTTACAAAATCCTTCATTCTTTTATATATGTATATATATATTTTTTATTCATTGTTGTTTTTTGGGTGTTGGTGTTTATTTTGCAACATGTAGTAATGCAATTTAAAAATCTAAAATTTCCGAAATATTAATTTGTAATTATATTTCAATTTTAAATAATAAATAACAATCTCAATCAAACAATTAAAAATAAATCAGCACAGCGATTTAATGTGAAAAAAATTAAAATTAGAGCACCTCCAATTATGATTAAAAAATCACGAGTCAAAGTCACAAAACAATTCACAAAGAAGATAAAAAAGAATTACACATGAGTATTTTCAATTACCTAACGAATTCAGGTCCAAATTGGACCCCAATGTGCCTCTTCTATAACCATCTTCACCTCGAAATTGTATTGTCCAACATTCAAATGTTACACTATATGTACACATGTTACCTATTTGTGCAATTATCTGTTCAAATGTCCTACTATTTGTACGTGTGTCATCTATCTATGCAACAATTTGTTCAAATGTCTCATTATATGTACACATATCACCTATCTATTTACTTATCTATTCAATATCACATATCTGTCCAACTCATTGCCACTAGTTACTGCCACTAGACATTGTTTTCCGCTAATTTTCCAATTCTGACAACTTTTTTGGTGCCAGCGACTTTTCTGGCAACTTTTCCTTGTCACCAACAAATATTAAACCTTAAACAAATGGTTGCTATGGGAATAGACGATTTTAGTTATTTTTTAATATTTTAACTAAAATATGAGGTGAAAAAAATTAGTATGTGTTGGATATTTTTTTATTTTTTATAAATATATATATATATATATATATATATGTATGCAAAAAGTAGAGAAGAAAATGAATCTTTGATTTTTTTTGTACAATTTTTTTACTTTTTAATTTTTTTATAATTTTTGACTAATGTAGCATGTTCCCAAATTTATCCTAAATGACATAAGAATGAATATTTTACTAATTAACCCTTATTAAAATTCTATATATTATTATATCACATTTAGACATCTAAAAATATTTCAAATTATGAAAGCTTTTTCTTTTAGGATTCTTAAATATTTTCCAATTTGTAAGGTACATTTGTTGAGCTTGACGAGGCTTTTGCCGAGAAAGTGGAAGAGGAAGAGGTGCCGTGGTTTCCGCAGAACTACGAAACGTGTATGAATGTGTTTCGGAACTTACTTGGACTGTTTCGGAACTTACTTTGTGAGTATCTCTCTACAGTTAGTATCTACACTATAAATATGGAGAATTACACTGAGATTATGTGAGTGAAAAATATTTATAAAAAAATAAAAATATTAATAATTAATTTTATAAGTTTTTTTACTTTATTTATAAATAATTTTTATTATTTCCACTAATGTATTATTCCCCTATAAATATACATGTGACCTTTAAAGATTTATTCAAAAAAAATTGTACCATGAAATTAGTCTAATGTACTGGCAGAATTGTAAAAAAAAAAAAAAGTAATAAGTAAAATTGACGTGGCTTGTAATAATTATCTGTGATTACAATCTTTAAAAATAGCTCGCAATTAATCATATCCTTTACTTCTCACTGCAAATATATATTAGTACTATTAATGATATTGATAAATTTTATCAAAATGATGAATGATTAAGATATTTTGAGTTTTATTTGTAAGTTTCGCTTTATTTTAGTTTATTTGTATTAATTTGTGTTAAAATATGATGTAAAAAGCGTGAATAATTTTTTTGTTTTTTGGAGTAGTGTAAATAATTGAATTATATATTTTTAAATTTATTTTTACTTGGGTAAATGAAAGTTGAAATTAAACATTTTTCTTCAATAAATAAATATGATCCACACGATTGACGTACGCATACCTGTTGTTAAAATCATTCAAATTCTAGTTGTTATATATTATATAAGGAAGAAAATGGGCTTTTTAAAAACATTGATTGTGAGAGCTCCAAACTTCCAAATTAATTTTGTTAATTTGTTAATTTTTAAAGAAATAATAATTAAAAAAAACTCAATTGATTAGTTCCTTAAGTCGAAAAATCAAAAAAAAAAAAAAAGACTCTAATTATCTATGATTTTGAATTTTAAAATTCAAAACTATCAAATTAATTTTGTTAATTTGTTAATTTAAAAAAAAAAAAAAAGCTCTATTGGTTAGTTCTTTAAGTCAAAAAATCAAAAACAAAAAAAGACTCTAATTATCTATGATTTTGAATTTTAAAATTCAAAACAATATGATAAGTCACCCTTACTCTTTTCAAAAATAATATTGATCAAAACAATTCAAATAAAGAAACAATAAAGGCACTAATTATTTATGATTTTGAATTTCAAAATTCAAAATAATATGGTAAGCCACCCTCATCCTTTTCGAAAATAATATAAATCCTAAAATTTTAAAAATCCAATCAAATTAAAAATTTAATACAATTTTTAATTTCTTCAGAATAGCCAATATTTGACCTTTTTTTTTTTTTTTTTTCCAGCTCGTCCAACTCCTCTCCAAATATAATGATGCAAAGATTAGTCTCTCTCTTTGTCAATAGTCCAAACTTATTTCAAGTTTATTTATTTGTATTTTTTTTTTTGTAAATTTCTATTTTAGTGTTAGTATTTTTTTTTTCTCTATATGACTTTTTTTTTTTCCAACTAAATTGATAATATATATATATATATATATATATCTTTAACTATCTTTGTTTTGAGAGTTAATTTGAACTTTTATTTTTATTTTTTTGGTGGATGTTTGTATATTGTTGTTATTATTATTTTTGATATATATAAATTGATAATATATTTATGAGTTTTTTAATAGAATAGGGTGTTTTATATTGTTCTTTATGATTTGGTCATTTTTTTTTAATTTCTTAAACAAATATTTCAATTTTTTTTTATTTGTAAAAAATTAAAAACATTTAATTGATTTGCCTATCAATAAATAAAATTTTAAATAATGAACACTGTTCCATAATGTATGGATTTAAATTTTTTTTTATCACCCATATTTGGAATAAGAAAAACTAAAACCACACATTTTTTTTCTTCATTTTTTATTATTAACTCTTTAAAACTATAACGGTACCTTTTTATTTCCTCAATATTGTCTTTTTAAATTTACAAAAATAAAAAATTGTACCGGAGTTGCATAATGGTTAGTGAATGTGGTTAGCATGGTAACAACAATGATGATGATGAGCTCGGACAAAGTATTGTTTGGGTGTGAGTTTTGAAAATGTGAATTTTACTTAAAAGAATAGTAGATAGTTTGGGTGATAATTGATTTAGAAAACCAATGTGTGGTTGAAATTAAGTGTGAATTTTATTATATAAAAACTAAATATGGATTATATATTATTTTGGGTACTTTTGTATACCTATAAAAAATTATTGTGATCACATGTTATTTATCATTTGATATATTATAACTGTATTATTATAATGAGTTTTATTATTAATATCTATTATTAATGTAGTAGTGAGATGTCACATGATAAATAAAAATATATTTTGTTATTATTATTATTGATTATATATATCTTTATTTATTTTTTACAATGTTCAAAACACAATTTATGTTCATTGTTAGTTTTTGTAGATGAGAAGTTAAAAACAAATTATATATAATTCAAGTTATGACTAATATGAGATTGAAAATGAAAGTCCAAAATAAATTATAATTATATATAATTTTAAAATATTTTTTAAAAAATACAAAGAAAAATTGGAACTATAAACTATAATTATCAAACAACATAATTCTATTATGAAAAAAAAGTTAAATGAAAATTGATCAAATTTAAATTTATAATCATTAAATATTTTTAATAAGCCATCAATTTTTTATTCAACTTCTAACCTGATCTGATGTTAAATAGTTTTTCAGATATAAATATATCTTAATATTGATACAATCAATATCAGACATATTTTAAGAAAGGTAAATTATATCTATAGTCCTTACATTTTGTTTCTTGTGTCAATTTGGTCCCTGTAATTTTAAATAGTTTGATTTTGACTATTAATTTTATATTTTGTATCAATTTGGTCTAATTGATAATGTCAGTTAACGTTTTTAAAAGAAAATAATTATTACGTTGGTTGACATTAACTTACTGAGTTGAATAAATTTATAATTTTGTCTATAAATTTATAACAGATGGTACTCATGTGTGCATTTTCAATTAAAAAAAAAAAAAAGCTATTATAACAATTGGACCAAATTAAGACAAAATTATAAATTCAGAATCAAAATCAAGCAAATTAAAATTGCAAGGACAAAAATATCACAAGAGTTAAATATAAGGATAATCAATGTAATTTATTTTTTTAAGAATAACTACATAATTCCTTAATTAATTTTAAAATTGTTAATAAATATACCAAACAAATATGTACATATTTCCTATATTTGTTATAATTTTTTTAAAAAAATATATTTACTAATTAAAAATTAAATAAATAGGTGGGTTTACTAACTCATGTATTAGACATGAACTAGACAAATTTCCAAGGACTAGGCTTAAATCAAGAATTATTAGCAAAAAAATTATCTACTTTTAGTATTTAATCAAATATTAAACCCCCCCCCCCCCCCCGAAAAATAAATAAATAAATAAATAACTCATATCAGTCACGAATTGATAAGCTATGATAAAATTTAAATTTATTAGGACTAGAATATGACCTATAATTTAGGACGACTCTATCTTATATAATTTTTGCATCCATAAATATATATAACTATTCATTTAATTGTTTTAAACATAGATATATAGTTTTTTTTTAAAACTAAGTTCAAAATTTTTAATTATTATAAAAAATACTCACCAATATCTATTTACTAACTTAATAAATAGATAGGTGAAATGATTCATATAAGTTGGGAATAGACAAAGATAATTTTTAATGATTAGGTAAAGGACAAGTTGATGTAAATCTAATGTTAAGTCTAAATTTAATATCACAAATGAATTCTAATCCATTTTTACGTAAATCTTATAACATAAGATAAATTATAATTTTGATACTAGACAAATTTTTAGAATTTACAAAACATAAAAAAATTAATATATTGACAAATGTAATTTACTACTCTCATATGATAAATTAAATTTACGAAACTAATAAGACGAAATGTATTTATATTTTATTATAACTATAATTTTTGTGATTTATTTTTCAATTTTTACCAATTAAATTATGGCATGTATTTGTTATTAAGAACTTAGAGCACACAATTAATAACATAATAAAAAAAATTCTCATCTATGTAACTGTGATAAAAATGAATAAAATTTAATTGATTCTAAATTATTTTTACTAAATATTCTAGATAAATTTTTTAGATTATTATTTAATTTTAAAAATTAGTGTTTGATTATTTATTTATACCCGTGTATAGCACCAGTAATTATGCTAGTATCATTAGAATTTTAAAGGATATATTTCTAACCATATCAATGTGATTCATATAATCGTCAATTTTGTTGGGAAGAAATTATAAAAAAATACATAGAGTTTGACCATTACAACAAAATATATTTTGATTTTTTAATTTTATTAATTTAAATCTTAATATTTTGATTTTTTTTAATGTAAATCATTCTCAAATTTCCGTTAATTAATACTGATTGAAAAATAATATTTTAATTATTAAACTCAATATAGATGTATATAAAAATATTTTAAATATTCTCTTTCATTAAATTTAATAACTAAAATATTATATTTTTTCATTGATTTTATTTAATGAAAATAAATAGATAATTTAAATTAAAATAAATTAAAAAATTAAGTTTTAAATTGATAAAAAAAAATCAAGATTTATTTTATCTGAATTTTTTATTTTTTTAAGGGGGTTTAACAAGATCAGCCAACATCATCATTAATTTCTTTCCACTGAGAAATATTTATATATATATATTTTTTTATGTCAGCTATGAGGAACAAACCTAAACGAGCAGCAGATATAGAAAGCCAGGGTAAGTGACCAATAACTCAGGGAAATTATTCATTGCTTCTGAATTTTTTGTGTTTTTTGAAGGGGGGTTAACAAGATCAGCCAACATCATCATTAATTTCTTTCCACTGAGAAATATTTATATATATATATATATATATTATGTCAGTTATGAGGAACGAACCTACACCAGCAGCAGATATACAAAGCCAAGGTAAAGAAACCAATCACTCAGGGAAATTATTAATTGCTTCTGGGATGATGACATGGTGTTCCAACTGTGTTTTTACTGATTGAAATAATAGGATCCATCCTTTTTTGTTCCTTTTTAGGAGACCAAACCAACCAATAATTTCTCATCACTCAGACCTTTTACTATAGGCCTATATTTCCTAAAATTAATGACATGAAAGACTGGGCCCTTGATATCATTTTAGACCAAATCTCGTATACAACTAAACATTAATTAACAATAGGTGAATAGCTCTCTAAATTTTCTAAATCAAAGCTTATTATTGACAATAGAATATAATTCTATGGGTTTTATAAATCATAACATAGGTGACTTAAAAAATTGGATTTGAATTTCTTTTATATTCATGTTTCAATGTGAGAGAATTTGAGAAATTCATATCTATTTCAATGATTCGAATGGTCATTTTGTATGTCTTTCAATATATATTATTTATGAGAAAAATTAATTTGAATCGATAATCGTAATATTTTTATTTTATTACATTTATCACCGAAAAAATAGACGACTAATAGGCCATTCATTTTTTTAAAAAAAATTATAAAATAAAAAAGTTAAGATTATCGAATAGATATAATTTTTTTATGAATAATATATTGAGAGCCCTACAAAATGAATGGTTCAGATCATTGAAACGAGATTTGTGATGGCCCTGCATACTTCTTAAGTTCTCTCATAATGCGAATATAAGAGATGCCCAACCTAAAAAAAATTAGTGTGACAAATGTTTCTAACAATATCAATTTATTTGATGGGGAATTCTGTCATCAAATTTTTAAAAGGAATTAACGAGAGGAGCCAACATCATCCTAAATTTCTTTCCATCATGCCATGATATGAGTAGTGGTGGAGTCAGAAATTTAGCATAAGGGCACAAATTAATGATAATATTGATTTTTTTCATAATCAGCAATAATAAAATATTACAAAACTTAAATATTATAAGTCTATTTGGATAAATATGAATTTCAAATTAAGGGATTTAAGGTTAAATTTTATAAAAATATTGAAGAGTAACTATTATAAGCAGGTTAGAAAATTATAAAATAAAATAAGATAGAAATGATATATTTTAATAGGAAAATTCAATAAAAACACATTGCAAAAAAGTATGTATTGTATATCGCAATTATGATCTTTGCATCATTTAGTAATGATACATTATGATATTAATTATGACCTTTGCATCTTGTGGCTGTTATTTTGGTTATAACATTTGGTTATAATTTATTGTGATGTTAGTTATGACTTATTGGGATTATTATTAGATTATGACCGAAGATGTAGTGTTTGGTTATTATTTATTATGGTCGTTTTAATTAAAACCAGAAATAATTTAGTTCTAGTACTTTTTGGTATTAACACTATAAAATATCATTACTTATATATGGTATATACCCTTTTAGAAAGCATGTAGTAAAATGACTCATTTTAATAGAATCTTTGTATTTATAATGAAAATTCTTAATGAAAGGATATTATTACAATTTTAAAGAAATTACTATTATAATTTTATAAACAATATATAAGATATAATTTATATATGTTATATAAGATATAATTTATATATGTTAAGGTATTAATAGAATTATAAAAAATTCAAGGTGCACGTGGCCTCTGATCCTACTGTGGATATGGGTGCTAAAATCAAACCTTTTCTTTTTGCAGTTACAAGGGAAACTATTATACGGAGACTGGCAGATTCGAAAAAAGAATGTAAGCTTATTTGTCACACCCTTACACTCTGCTTTGTTAACTATAGCCTATGATCGATGACGTGATAATTTGAATAGTTCGCGTTATATAAATAAATTTTTTATGTAAATATATATATATATATATATATTTAAAATTATGTGGCACATAGAAAAGGTCATAGCTTCTCTCCAGTATTTCATCTGATGGAGAGATATAGTTGGGTTCTGTGAGTTTATTTTTTAGCCTTATTTCAATTATTCGAACCATTGACATTTTAAGATTCATTAAGCACATTATTCTTGTAAAAAATTAAGCCAATCGGATAACAAAAGCCACATGATCAGATTAGTTTTGTAAGAGAAGAAATGAACGATGAGAAAATAAACAGTTTATACAAAATCGATCTATATATGTGGTTTGTTATCCAATCAATTTGATTTTCTGTAGAAATAATATACTCGACAAATCTTAAAATGTGAACGGTTCGAATTATTAAAACGAGATTAAAAAATCAACCCATTCAGCCGGACTGAACGATCCAGTCTAATTTAGTACTGGAGACTGTCCAATCCCAAAAGCATCACTGGAATTCATAATTATGTATTGCCATTATTGCACCCAAATTTTTTAACCCGATGTGCCATCAGGTGCACTACAGGCCCGAATGCACTAGTTTTGTGAGATGAATTGATGAGCTAAGCTAAGTGTAACGCTAGGACTGAAATTGATTGTTTGAAAATGTTTTTGGAAAATGCTTTTGTGCAATATGGTATGGGTTATACTTGAGTTGGGTTTAATTAGATCAATGTTGGCCCATTGTTTGGACCCAACTCAAATTGTGCCCTAACTCTTACCATATTGTGCTGTGCACACCATGCACAATTACTAGCAGATGCCTTTGCACATGCACCACATAATTCATCAAAGACAGATCAAGCCATTGCCTTGTTTTATATTTTAGATTGCCTAATCAACGATTCAGATTAAAAGATGATAAGTGAGTGTGTTTAATAAGTACTTTTATGAATGGGTGGGCCTTTTCAAATGGGTTGTATTTTATTTTTATTTATTTATGGTGCCCACAAGGCCAAAAACCAATTACAATGCATAGTTTGCTTAAGCATCAACAACTGGGAAGAGTGAGTTAGGCACTTCCTCCATCCATACCCGTTTACCATTCACTTGGATAGCCATTCCACCCAAAAGATGACCCCCCATGTTGCCCTGACGTTTTAAATGAGAGTAGCTTGGGAGTCAAAAACCAAGCAGAGCTGATCTTACACTTTGAACATAAACCCCAATTACTAAAAAAATCTTCAACCACACACTGTTAACAACTATCAAGGAATCTTCTTCCAAGTGAATATCTCTAAGCCCCAAATCTTGCACCAACTCCACTGCCTTCTAAGCACTTATAGTTTCAATAAGGTCAATGTCCGTGATACCTTGCACCAATTCAAAACAAGTTGCGATTACTTCACCTTTATGGTCGCGAACTATCACCCTAAACCCTGCCAACCTATCTTTGAGTAGAGCACCATCGAAATTAACTTTGTCGACATCTCTATCCAGTGACTTCCGTTTCCCAGGTTCAGCTTGCAACACTGGAGGATGCCCCAGTTGATTTAATACTTTGAAACTTTAGTTAAACACCTCTTAGCCAATTTTGCCACCTCCATTGCAGTTCTGCCTCGTCCTTGAAAGTAGACCTTATTCCTATTACCCCAAATTCGCCACGCAATAGTAGCATCAAGCTCGAGATTACCTTTATTCGATACCCTTTTACATTCCATAACCCGATCTCATACATCCCCACAACCAGCCATATATACCTTCCCATCCTTTAAATGGGCAAAACCTCCAAAAGGTCGATGCAAAAACAGTCCCTCAAGCAGATGCAAAAACAGAGTCCCTCAAGCAGTGTCAATGGCGGAATCAGGAAATTAAGTTAGAAGGATACTTATTATTTATAATTTTTTATTTAAAAAAAAAATCATGGGTAACATTAAAATAATAATAATTTTATGAGATAAATTTAAACATAAAAAATTACATATTTATTATTAATAAGAACATATCAAAATTCTATAATAGTGTGAATAGTTCAGTGTGAAATAGTTCGGTGTGGGATGATGATGTAAGTTTGCAATTTTAACACAAAAAATTATGGATCAAAATTTCTAATTTTAAAAAATTAAAGCACATCATTTCTAGCACATATTATTATAAAATCTATTTAACTTTTATTTGACAGAAAAATATTAAAGAGATGACATTGCTTATAAATGATGTGTTTTGAATGAAAATTATTAAGCAGTCTTAGAGTATCATATGACGTTACCTACGTAATGCTTAAAGCATAGAAAATCACAAATCACACTAAGTGGTATGTTAACTACTTGAAAATGATGAATTCATTATATCCATTCTATAATATTTTTCGTTACACTATTAATTTAAACTACTGCATAAACAGTATCACATAGTGTTTCCAAAGTATCAAATAATTTTTTGTTGTGAACAATACAATAAATCCTTAGCCAAATAATATGTTAAGGAAAAAAAAAAAGATAATACATTTTATACATGACAATAACTATAAAAAAAAAAAATCAAAACCAAGGGGGGCAGGTGATCCGCCTGGCTCTGATGTGCCTCCACCCCTGAGTAGTGTATACCAGTTTCCACCTAATCACCACAAGTTGGGCAAATACTTTCCCTTGCAACTTTGTGCTTAAAACAACAATGATTTTGTTGTATGGAGAGCTATTAGAGCACTCAACCACAACAAAGCTTGTTGATGGTTATGAATATTGAGAATACGAACAAGTATAGAGAATATATAGAGAGAATTAAATATAGTATTTCAACGAACATTAGTATTTCAACATATGAATTATGAGAGAACCCACCTATATTTATAGTAGAGAAATTCTATCCAAAACTCAAACCTATGAAGAATGGGTTCCAAATTAATTTAGTTTCCTTACAATCCAATTTAATAAGGAAATAACTAAATCCAAGTCAAATAAGTATTTCTACAATCGTAGTCCATAGGAAAGAGAATACTTCAAATCCAAATCCAAATCCAAACCAATTTAGGAATGCACAATGAGCCAAAAACTAACAAATCTGCATCTTGGCGAGATATACCCAAATTGACCATTGAACAATGATGGAATCTTCTCGACTAGAAAATTTGGGATTGCCTAGGTCACACCCCAAGGCACATGCACCCGAAGGTGCTCAAACATAGTCCAAGTGGATTAAGTCCAAATAGCGTTGGAACTTAACCCTAGTGATAACCTTCGTCAACATATCTATTGGGTTGTCGATTGTACCACTCTTTTGAAGTAGGATTGTTCCTTCTTCCACAATCTCAAGAACAAAGTGGAACTGAACATCGATATGCTTCGTCTGAGAATGATGCGCTTGATTTTCACCAAGTGAATTGCACTTTGACTGTCATAATAGAACACAACATGTGCTTGCCCGAAACGCCTGAATTTGCTATCAATCGTTGTAACTAAATGGCCTTCTTTTTGGCTTCTTTCACAACCACATATTTTGCCTTCGTTATTGAAAGTGCAACAGTTGATTGCAAAATTGATCGCCAACTAACTAGTGCTCCTGCACAAGTGAACACATAACCAGTAGTAGAATGATGCTTATCTAGATCCCCTCTGTAGTCCGAATCAACATAGCCCATAACAAAATGATTAGTCATGCTTCCTCTCTCGAACTTCAAGCCCAGGGTCTACAATCCCTAAAATATACCATTGAATCCACTTTGCTGCATGGCAATGCTTCTTTCCAGAGTCATGCATGTATTGACTTACCACACTAACAATATGTGAGATATTTGGCCTTATGCACACAATAGCATATATATAAGGCTACTAACCGAAATAGCATGTAAAACTTAAGCCATGTACTCCCGATCCTCATCATTGCAAGGGGATAATGAAGTACTAAGCTTAAAATGTAGAGCCAATAGATTACTAATCGATTTGGACTTACTATCCATGCCAAAGTGCTATAGCACTCGCTACAAGTACTACTTCTGGGTAAGATGAACAGTCCCTTTTACCCTATGTTGAGTTATCTCTATCGCAACTATCTTTCGTGCTTTGCTAAGCTCCTTCCTCTCAAACTCATCACTTAATTGAGTCTTTAACTGATCTATCTCCACATTGCTTTTACATGCGACCTACATGTCATCAACATATAAAAGCAAATAAATGAAGGATCTATCCCTAAGCTTCTCAAAATACATATGATCGTTAAACTAATTGTGAGTGTATTTCTATGCAATCATGAAACGGTCAAATTGTTTGTACCATTGTCGAGGTGATTACTTCAAACCATAGAGAGACTTTTTCAATTTGCAAACCAACTTCTCCTTTCTAACAGCTCAAAATCCTACAAGTTGAGACAAGTATATTTCTTCCTCCAAGTCATCACGTAAGAAGGCTGTCTTTACATTGAGTTGAGCCAACTCGAGGTCCAACTGTGTGACCAAAGCCAACAAAATGTGAAGTGAAAAATGCTTGACCACTGGTGAAAATACCTTCTTTCCTCTTACAAGTAGAACCAAGTCCTAAGTCTCCATCTTGTGAAGAGATTGAATCTTTTCACCCATAGCTGTCTTCTAATTTTCCCTTTCTAGAGTCTGCCTAGCTGCTTTGTATGTAAATGGGATATCAACCCCAATTGCTAGAAAAGCATAAGCCACCATATTTGTTTATCATATTGGTTTTTGATTTTTTTTTCTTTTTGGTTTGCTTGTATCAATAAATAGACTCTAATTGTTGTAATTTTGCTATGTCCGGTAAATCAACTTGTACTCTACTATCTTATTCTTGATTTGGATCAACTGAGTCTTCTTACCAAACTAGTGCATCAATCTCCACCTATTGTGAATCACCAACAACTTTGAAATCATCACTAAAGTTTTTAAGCTTTTTGCTTAAGCATTTCAGACTCATTAAGCATGACATCTCGACTGATTATGACCCTCTTCGATTCTAAGCACCCAAGCATGTACCTTTTTTGCTCTAGGATCAAGTGTACTTTCTTGCACATGATAATAAGCTGAACAACCAAATATATGCAATTCATCACAGTCAGTAACATAAGTAACATACCATACTTCCATGAGTGTTTTACCATCATTCGCAATAGTGGGCAAACGGTTGTTAAGGTAGCTTAAATATGTCACAACTTCAGCCCAAAATTGTTTGCCTAAACTTGATTGAACAAGCATAAAGCGAACCTTTTCTAACAAAATTCGATTGGCCCATTTTGTTACTCCATTGTTGTGGAGTACGCCTAACTGCGAAGTGTCGTACAATACAATTTTTTCAACAAATCACTTTGAATGGATTAGCTAGTCCATCATTGTTTGACCTAAGCCTTCTAATTTTGCTACTAGTCTGAGTCTCAATCATCTTTTTCTAAGTTGACAAGATGCTCAACACATCACCCTTGTGTCTCATAGTGTACACCCAAACACAACGAGAATAATCATCTACAAAAGTAACAAACAAATACTTATCTGCTAAAGATGCAACTCTTGTAGGCCCCCAAACATTGGTATGCACATAATCAAGTGTTCCTCATGTACGACGAATTGTTGTCCTGAACTTGACTCTAGTCTATTTTCGAAAGATACAATGCTCACAAAATGATAACTTATAATTTTTAGCCCCATTGAGTAGACTTGCTTTCCCAAGCCTTACAAAGCCATTTCACCGCCATGTTGCAAGCACATCTGCTAAAGTCTAGTGCAATCTATGTCAACCTCTTGAAGTTTCTCGCAATTGGTGGTTGCTCCATCTACAACTGTACTCCCTTGTAAAAAGTACATATTATTTTTGTTGTTGCCTCTCATCATGACTTGTGCCCCCACTATTACTTTGAGAGCTTCACCTTCCATGGTAATCTTGAAACCCTTGAAATCTAGAGTGCCCAACAAGATGAGATTCTTCTTTAATTCCTGTGCATATCGTACCTCTGTCAAAACTTAAACTGTTCCATCATGCAACTTCAATCAGATGCTTCCCATCCCCATTATCTTATAGGCATTGTCATTGCTCATAAGACCTGCTCCACTTTTTAATTTTGCAAAGTCAAAAACCAATTCCGATTAGCACATATATGATGGGTACACTTTGAATCTAAAATCCACTCATCAAAATGGCAAACAAGTGAAGAACCAGTCAAAGCAATATCTAAATTATCATCTTTAACATTAGCTTTAAAGGTCTTTTTCTCCTGCAATTTTGAACAATCAATCTTCCAATGTCTTTTTTCATGACGAAAAGTGCAGTCATCTTTAGCAAGGCTTCCTTTGGTTGATGCTCCTCTTGACTCAGAGCAGGATTTGCCACTAGATTGCTTCTTTTTCGATCTTCTCCTAACATGTAAGGCTTCACTAGATGTGTCTTGATGTGCCTATTTGTTCTTATTTTGATACTCATTGTTAATCAAAGTATTAACCACATCACCAAATGTGATCTCTTCACTCTCATACAGTAATTTGGTGATTAAGTGGTCATATATATCGGGTAAGGAATTCAACAAAACAAAAGCCTTCTCATCATCATCGATTTCAACATTCAAATTGAGTAGATAATCAAGAATTTTATTAAAGTCATTCAAGAGTTCAGACATTGAAATACCTTCTCTATACTGAAATTGGAAGAGCTTTTTGTCACATACTTATCCTCCAATTTCTTCCAAAGATTTTTAGCATTCTTCTCTTTCTTGTAAAGTACTTCTAATCCTTTGCAAAACATAATCGGATGGTACCATGCGCTTGCCGATTAATCTTGACCCAATCTTTGTTGGATATTTCTACAAGTTTGTTCTCTAAATCAATATCCAAGTCTTGTTGAAAGAGCACTTCTAAGACTTTGCACTGCCATATGCCAAAGTTGTTAGTCCCATTGAACTTATCAATTGGCTAATTTTTATCTTCTTCCATTTTCCAGTCCAAACTCCAGATCCATATCAAAGCTCAGAGCGAGAGAGAGAGAGAAGAAAATGCAACAATCTCTCTCGTTTGCGAAATACAACCAAGTTAGAAATTGTTTATTTGTGAAACATTCTCAACTCTCACTAGAACACTTCTTCTTCTTCTTCTTATTCTTCTTCTTATTCTTCTTCTTCTTCTTCTTCTTCACATAGATCTACTTCACCTACCATATGCCAAAGTTGTGACTCCGATGATTCGATAACGGTATTAACCTCTATTGAATCATTCGACTCAACAACCGAAAACATGTATACTTTACTATGTGAGGCATAACTGTCACACCCTGGATTTACAGAATTCGACCCACGAGAATTAATCATAAATAACAACGAAACAACAATTTCGAATATGATCAAAATGCCTCTTGTGTGTATATATATATATATATCTAACAACGTTATTCAATACATGAGGTTATGCAATTACATACATCATATATCCAACATCTAAGTGGAGGGAATATACAGTATGTAATTAAAAAGCAATAACATTTAAATTCAACTAGAATGTCCTTAGACTTACATCAAATAAAAAGGGTATAACCCTCATAGAAGATGGCACTCGGCCTATCCAAAAGGGTCCAAGGCCAAAAAATCAAAAGAGCTCACTCTAGGCTCATCTACATATCCTATGCCTTGCCTCAATGTCTGGGTATGTCATCAACACCTAAAAAAGATTTCAACCACGTAGAGTGAACATATAGTTCAGTAGGATAATCTTTCACAAGATAATATGTCTCTACACATGCACATGATCATAAAACTACATATGTATAGTATGCTCAAAACGATTTCTCAATTTCATTATTATTAACCTAGTGAATTGTCTCAAGTACATCTATATGTCAATAGTCATCACTAATAACCACCTAAACTAGTGAGCTATCAGAAGTAACATTCTACTAGTGACTATAGACACCCCATTTTTGACCGTCCTCAAGACTTGGACGTCATCGTTTGAACACTCGATGATCATCCATGCTCGTGTTCGTTTTGAGTTCTTGGAGGTCTCGGCTATGCGCTTTGCCTTAGGATCTCTCAACTTGTCTATTTTATGCTTGGTTGTGGACCAAACACTTGTGTTTTTGCTTCTGAGGGAAGAGGGTGGCTTGTTGGCCATCCCCTCAACCCATTGGCCAAGGCTTGAAGCCATCGGCCTTGTTCTCTTGCCATCGGCCAAAAGTTTTGGCCGATCGGCACTCTTTTTAGTCAATCGGCCCTTGTGTTGGTCGATCGGCCATATTTTCTGGCCGAACCCTGTTCATCTGCTTTATGCAGATATTTTATGCCAGCTGGCACAGCTGGCATGCACAATTGACCCCCTTCATACACGTGTATGGAGGGATTTGCACCTTTTGCTTAACTTCTCCTAGAAGCCTTGGAATTGAATTCCTATAAGAAGGGAGCTCTTCCTCCCGTCTCAGAGGTTCAGAAAAATCACCTTTGAAGGATAGATATAGCCTTGTATCTATCTTGCCTTGTTTCTCCATTTTTGTGCTTCAAAAGTGTAGTATTGTCTTAGTTTAACACACAAACACCTAGCAATACACCTTTCTCTTGTTGCTGAGGTACTAGGAAGTTGGTTTTGGTGTTCTTGGGTGGGTTTGAACTCAGAAAAGCTGCTGGAATTTTGTTCTTGAAGAGGTTCTACAAGGGTGAGCAACTAACCTTTAGATACCCCATTCTTGCTTAAGCTTTTAGACCTATTTGCTTATTGTTTTAAGCTTAACTCTTAACTGATAAAAGTTCTGATTTTTAGTGCTTAAGACCTTTGTTTAAGGTTACTTTTTGGTTTGGGGTTGTTTACCCCCTCTTAGGCCTTGTTAGGCTTTGTTTTAGGCCATCCCTTTTGGCCCTTGTTCTTAGCCTTACATGACCTTTCTACCACTGAAATCAAGAGGATTTTTAGTGGTGGAAAGGTGGTTTTGAAGTCTTAGATAGGAGAGGGTCATCCCCTCTCCATGTTGTCTTGAATGCTAGTATAAATGACTTATATTGGTAGCATGTTTGCTTAGTTTGTTTTAGCTTCATTTCAGCAAGTATTTGGTGTTATTTTGCCATGTTTTACCTCTGTCTAAGATTGGTTTAATGGCTCCTTGCATGCATCATATACTTGTCGTGTAATCCTCTTTATTGCTTTAACATGCATCATGTTGTAACATGTCATTCTAGCATGATTTTGGCTCAACTCCATGAAGCTTTTAGCCTTGTTATAGCATGCGTAAGCTCTGATTTGAGTTGTTTTAACCATGTATGACATGCTTTGTATAGCCACCATGCATTTTAGTTTGTTAGCTTTGAGTGTCCAAGTCTCTAGCATGCTTTACTTGGGCCATTTCAGTGATTTGGCATCGCTGGTTATGTTATTTCAATCCATATAGTATGCTCATGTACTTGCATTTGTCACTCCTTTAATGTTTTAAAGAGTTGATGTTTTATGCTTCATGAATGGACCATTGCGCATGTCTCTATGTTTAGGCCTCTAGGATGCCGTTTTAATGTGTTTTGGTCTTGCTTTAACATGCCAAAACTCTGATTTTGGTTGCTTAAATCATGCCATGTTTGGTTTTGATAGGTGTACTGTAACACCCATTTTGTAGCCTTGCATACCTCATGCTTTTGGCCCTTTATTGTAGCTTATTTTGGCTTTGGTCCTTGCATGTTTTAGGCTCATTTTAACATGATCTAGGACTGTTTTGGATTATACTTTCCCTTTGCTTCATGTTTTGCATAGCCATGGTTTGAGCTCCTTGGCTAGCCTTAAGTTTTAGGCTTTCTTGTATGCCTTGCTTGGCTTGTTTGTGTGATTTGGCATCATCCCTTGCATAATTTCAGAGCTTAACATGTTTGTCACATGTCCATATTTGTCTCTTTTAAGTGTGCTTAAGAGTTGCCCTTTATGCCTTAGTCCTTAGGCTAATTAGCATGCATGTTTGTATGTGTATTTCATGCCTTTGTTTCATCACTTTGGCCACTGATTTGGGCACATTTGAGAGCTGTCCATATTAGTTTAAGTCCATCTTTACATGTTGTTGTATGCTTGTCTTGCATGTTGTTGCATGCTTGCTTCCTTTGCATGTTGTTGCATGCTTGCCTTGCATGTTGTCACATGCTTGTTGCATACTTAGTATATTACATGTTGTTACATGTTAGTATATTGCATTTTGTTGCATGCTAACCCTATTGCATTTTGTTACATGCCATGCTAGTTTACATGTTTAGGTCATATGCCTATTGCATATTAGTTGCATGCTTGCCTCATATGTTGTTGCATGCTTGGGTTCTTTGCATGCTTGTATGCATGCTTAGGTTGCATAGCATTGTGTGTGCATTCCCTTGCCTCTTGATCAAGCATGATAGAGGTTGGGGTCCCTTATGTGTTTTGGTGCATTTCATTTGATATTGAATTGTACACTTGGCTCCTTTGGCCATCATGCATTGAAATGCGTGATTGGTGGTCCGAGGGTCGAGGACTATACTCCCTTGAGCTCATGACATGATAGGGAGGGTAGTTGTGAAGACATTGTCTTGTAAATGTATTGTCATGCTCTGTTTGTCCTCTGCTGCAGTAACAGGAGCAGTCTGCAGGAAGAAATGGTCGATCGACCATGTTCAGTGCTAATCGGCAACAAACATTGGGCCGAGAGCCCTATTTTTGGTCGATGACCAGTTTACCTTGGCTGATGGCCTCATTTTTTGGCCAATGGCCTCACAGCATGCCCACAAGGTGGTTCAGAACTGTCACAGAAGTGGCACAATTTTCAGAGGTACAGAGCAGTGCAAACAGAGGCAACATGAGGCATGGCGATGGATTTCTGAGCGAAGCCATCCGAGCATGCATTCATCCCTCGTCTTGAGGCCATTTCAGTGTTTCCATAACTTCGAATAGTTATTTATTACGATTTGGTTGTGTAATTAATTAATTAGCTTGTTAGTTAGTTAATTAGTTAATTTGTATTATTCTTTATGTCCCTCCGTTGAAAGGGCGTAATTATGTAATAAGCATGCATGTGTGTGATGTTTGTCTTCCAAACCCCACGTCTTTCTCCCTTTTACTTGCCTGCTTTCAGTGGTTAGTTCTAGGGCATATTTCAATTAGCATTCTTATGCTATGCATGTTTGCATCATTCGTTCGTATTGCATGCACCGGGCTCGGCGCATCATACTAACTGCATTGTACTTCAAATTCCAAGTTTAATACATGTATCGAATTGTCACATCTCATATGCCATTTTAGATTAGCTGAGCCTATTCTAGTTGCACTTTGCATGCGATGCATTAGCCATTCTTAACATGAACTAGGATCATGCATGATTTCTAACTAGTTTCTTGTTTTGGCTCGGAGTACACTGTGAGTGTTTATGCTTTAGCATCTTGCATATGTGTGAGTGTTAATATGACAGCATGCTTGCCATGAGGCTAATCGCTTATGTGATATAACTGCCTGAATGCCTATGGGTGAAGGTTGGGTTACTTGAATTGGGACAATTCATTGAAATCCGTGTTTTAGCCTACTCGTGAGTAACAAACTTCAAACCATTTCCAAACAAACGGATATGCGATGCTTTGTTTCAAATTAGGCGATCTAGTCTATACTTGTGTGTTGTACGCATCACATAGTAATTCTAGCTAATAACCGGAATAAGAACGCATGTGTTTTCAAAAACAAGATATCATACTTAGTACAGGCCGATCTTTGATCGGGCGAGCGAGGATGCTCATAGATGACCTTTCCCTCTCGTACCCAAGTTCCCGAGCCGAGGCAACTTTGGTAATGACGGACACGTGGCCTTAGGCAACGAGTCAGGGTTTCCTAAATTTTCCAAAAATAAAACATTTAGGTGGCGACTTTGTATCTGGCAAAACAGTCCATGTTTGGCACTTCTTTCTTAAAAATCAGTTTTCCAAAACGATTTGCCGGATTTGGACTCTTTGGTGATTTATCAATCTTGCATTGCACTTTGCGGGATTAGATTCAGAACCGTGACATTTGAGTCCAAACTGTAGTAGCATAAAGCCCAAGGGCGCGTCTACAGTGACCATCGCTAAGTGTCACCTAAACACCAACTGGAAGAACCTTGGCACTTACACTGCGCAGGTTTCCAGTCTTTTACCGTGGACTATCAAGCCAAATTATCTTATTCCCATTCTCATCTATACATGACCTAGATTCGTCATTTTCATTAAATTAAAACCATATTGTTTAAACAAAATGATGCAACACATGCCATTATTCAAATTCGATAAAATGTGCTCAACACACTTTTGTCTAATAACGGGTTTTCATTCCATGAATTCAACAATTCAAAATGCATAAAAATATGTTTTTGTCATCCTATTATATTAATCTCTACAACAATGTCATTCTCTTCCAATGGCCAACAATGATATCTAACAATGATAAAATCTCTCAATTTCAATATAACATCATCAATTTCTGGTTTTGTAAAATTTCTCAAATTAGGATTTTTCACAAAATTGGGGCTTTTTTTGAATTTAAGCAATGTATGAGCATGAAATAATCTTCTCGTATAATCCTGTTGATCAAGTTTGTGCGCCTTCAAACGTCATCGCTTTACTCCCTGAAAACACAAACGTGAGCTAATCGGCGGGTATGTGCCGGATACCTCTCCGATGCCTAAGTCAGCAAATAGGCAATAGACAAAAGCTCTGTGTATTTGAGAGTCAAAATTGTGATACTTGTACATAGGTCCTGCCGTGAGCTTTTATAGCTTTAGCCTGGCATAATCCTAGTAGGATTCCAACTCTCCTTATAAGAGTCCTCCTAGGAATCACACTCCTAGTGAAGAGTGTCTATCCTGATAACACTCTACTCACTTCCCACCAAGTGAGAGGACCCAAACTTCCTGCCTCAGCTTGGTAGCACACTCAACCGAGCTATCCTAGACCTACTCTACGCCGGACAGACTGAAGATACTATTCGACCGAGATAGCCTTAAGCCCGGTATGTTACCAACATATCCCTGTCCGAGCTATTGAAAACACCTTGCTCATCTGTTCCAGACCTTGGCCTAATGCGGGGTACACCACACGACCGAGCTATTAAAGCTCTTAGCTCGGCCTGAAGTGTGTCCCTTGAACCAAGGTTACTTCGCTTAGCCCAATTCTTAAAACAAATGGGCCTATCTCGGCCCAACTTTAAGCATGCAAATTACCGTCTCAATTTTCCCTTAATTCCAATTGCCAAGCATGATTGGAATTATTATCTTCAAGCCGCGCTAAAATGCCTCAAACTAACCGAGCCGGAATACGCATCTGACCGAGTCCAAAAAATGTTTTACTCAATCGGGCTATTTTTAGTTCGGCCTAAAAAAATCACGTCGATTGGACAGCCTGTCATCTCACGTCTGACATCGTGTCCTTACTGGGACACGTGGCGTGCATTAATTGCCCTCTTCAACTGTAACAGCCGTATCACAC
Organism: Camellia sinensis; assembly: GCF_055761805.1. Lineage (NCBI taxonomy): Eukaryota > Viridiplantae > Streptophyta > Magnoliopsida > Ericales > Theaceae > Camellia > Camellia sinensis. Next base: position 97,276,742 of record NC_138971.1, on the reverse strand, counting down.
TGCTCAAGAAAAAATTTGAAAATAGGCCCGCCATTTTGTCTTTCACATAAACACCATCCTTTTATTTCGAACAGTCACCCTTCTACTGTTCATCTTCGTTCTTTAGAGAATCTCTGCATTTGAAGCTCCATACCCACGCCTCCATCCTCGTTGGCCTTCTTGCTGGTTGGTTATTGTTTTCATGCCTTCTCACTCGTAAGTTGCTAATGCTTCTTTCTGATGTTTCTTTTTATCTATTTCTTCATTTTTGGTATTTAATCTTCATATACATGTGTTTATATATACTAGAGTGTTGAGCAAATACCATAAACCCAAAACCTTATGCTCGAGCTCAAAAGCACACCAACTGGATTCAAAAAACATGATGTTTAATCCAGAGTCGTGCTATAACTGAACTAGGTATTTGTTTTAGGCGACTTTTAGGCTTGAACACGACCGAACTAAGAAATCGGTTATAACCTTGCATACTTACCTCCAACCAAGCTAGAGGACTTGAGTTGGCCCTTCTTTACGACCGAACTGAAAGCTACCCGTCACCCAAATGTAGCCAAGCTAGGCTTTTACTATGCTTCTGTAAATTGACTATTTACTTAGCCTGATCCAGTTGTCTAGGCATAACACTTCTTATTTCCTCATTGCAGACTTGACTAGGTTGGCTAGGCACACCTTTGCACCCTGCCCCTCGGCGGCTTTGCTCAACCGAGTCGACCAAAGCCTCAACCGCGCCGAGCTAGGCAACTTGTGAACTTTACTTACAACTTCTAAGTTAATCATAGGTAAATATCGGTTTCTAGTTGACTCCCCTGGGGCCATAGCTGAGTTCTGAAAGGACTACCAAATTCTTAACGACGTCCACCTCTCTTCAGCCGAACTAGATACCACGCCCTGGGGAAAACCGGGCTTTGTTCCTTTCACCGTAATATCAATAGTAGAGACCGGTCTCCGTTTCCCTGTACAGCCACTAATATGCGAGTTCCTCAAGCAGACAAGACTATGCCCAACCTAACTCAGCACCAATACTTACAGAATAATAAATGACATCGCCGAGCTAAACCCCCGGCTCGGCCTTAACCTCGGATTGGCCGAGCTTTTTCACCAATATTCGCTCGGTCAAAATGGTGACGGTTGGGTGTACTATTTAAGAGTACGGAAAGGCCGAAAGAAAATCATAAAGAATACACCTGATAAAGATCTAAACGACGACGATTTTTTCTAGGTTTCGGGCAATTTTAAAGACCAGGAAGCCCAAATACCGGGCTATAACATAAATTGGAATAAGGGGACTGCTGGTAAGGATACCTCGGTTTTCTTTTTGCTTTGCTGTTTCAGGTTATAAATTTTCATCGTGCTAACCATTGTCTTTCTCTTTGTGCAGACTTAAACCAGTTAAAATCACAATACCAATACGCCAACCAAGACGCTCTTCGTGTCGCGCTCTAGTACCGTCAACGCGGTTGGGCCGAGCTGCTTAACTTCGAACCGACCTACCGATATAGCGGCAGGAGAAAGACGAAGGTGACTGACTTTCTCCTGGAACCATCACCAGAACCGGACCCAAACTTGCCTCAAATCAACCTTATTCCCCTCACTGAGGAACAAGAAATGGCCAAGCTCCGTACTATTCATGCCCTGATCATCGAACAAACACTAACTCCAACTGGCGGGGTTCAAACCGAGATACCATAAGCTGGTCAAACACACGAGGCAGTGGTGGCCCTTCCAACAACCCTAGCCTCGTCATCTCGGCCGAACAAGCGTGTGTGCACTGCTTCGGCCAAGCCGCAATAATTGATCGATGACGAGGACCGCGTGCTTCCTGAGACAACGCCACCAAGCCCTGAGCCAATGAACTCTGATCGAGCTAGCCCTTCAGAATGGGCACCAAAAATAACTTTCAAGAACCGAGCTATAGCTACCACAGACTCAGTGGTGGCTGAGAAGGACCACATACTGGCCTTCAACCTTGCCAAAAGCGTATGTCTGCCACAAGACATAGAGCACCATGACCATTTAATCGAGCTCAAGGCCATCCATTCGGCTACTAAGTCAATGGTGCCGGTGAGTGCTCCCTCTATTTGTTTTCCATTTTACACTGTCTGTTTGCTCGATTTTTGTCATAATCACTACCTCTGCCTTTACAAGCCATGTAGAAGAACCATATTGCTCATAAGCGCGTGCTGGAGCTGCGCAAGACTGCGCGGCTGGCTGTGGCTGACGCTAATGCTAAGTCAACTGTGCTGAATGAGGCCAAACAAAAAATGACCGATCTTGAATCTCAGAATGCACGACTCACCGAGCTAGTCAACGCGGTGGAAGCGGACAAGCAGAAGGCCCTGGTCGAAAGGAAAGCTCGCTATCTGCACGAGCTGGCCAAGCTTGAAAAGAAAAAAGATACAGAGATAGCCGAGCTAAAAAAAAGTGTGGAAGCCGTTGAAGATCGTGGTTACAAAGAAGGAGAGGCCACGTATGTCTTGCAGTGTGAAGTTGCAAAAGATATCTTTTTCAAATGTGGATGGAAAGCAGCCGTCATCAAGCTCGGTCATGGATAAGAGACCGAGGTCTTTCAGAACCCTCGCCCTGACTTCATCCCAAGCTACATGGCGAACTACGCCAACGCCATTCAACAAAAGCTTCTCCAAGAGGGGGAGGAGGAAGAAGAATCCCTTGTCCCAAATGACGCCCCACATACAATCACTAATCACGGTCTCCAGACCAGTCAGACAGCTCGGGTGGAGCCACCAGTGGCAAGTACGGTTGAGGTCGCTCCTATGACCGACCTACCCACTAGAATCGGCCTACTGAGTGGCTCAGCTCGGGTTGACCTGGATGCTGACTTGGACGATCTTTTTTCTTGATTTCATTTTTTCTTTTGGTATTGTAATAACCGGGCTCAAGCCCCTCCCTTTGTAATGAACGCGTTGAAATGGAATGAAATCTGTTATTTTCCCGACTGTTTGTTCGGTTATTGTATTTCAATATTTTCAATGTTTTGCATCATTTCGACTACATGTCTAGCTAAACTAATTAGCTTGGCCCTTCCTGATCCTGCCAACCTTTTTTGGCCGAGATATGCACCTCGGCTGAAGAATCCAAAAAACCTTTTGGTCAAACCTGCCAACATGCTTTGGCCGAGATAGTTATCCCGGTCCAAGAGCTTGGTATAATGTTGGTCATACTTGCCAACTGTCTTCAGCCTAGATCTTTATCTCGGTTGAATAGAGCTAAATATTGGTCAAACCTGCCAATCTTTCTTCAGCCTAGATCCTTATCTTGGCTGAAGAAGAGAAAATCTTGGTCATACCTGCCAACCTTCTTCAGCCTAGATCCTTATCTCAGCTGAAGAGAGATAAATGTTGGTCAAACCTGCCATCCTTCTTCAGCCTGGATCCTTATCTTGACTAAAGAGAGCTAAATGTTGGTCAAACCTGCCAACTTTATTCAGCTTAGATCCTTACCTCGGCTGAAGAAGAGAAAATGTTGGTTATACCTGCCAACCTTCTTCAACTTAGATCCTTATCTTGGCTGAAGAAGAGAAAATATTGAAAATGTTGGTCATACCTGCCAACCTTCTTCAGTCTAGATCCTTATCTCGACTGAAGAAGAGAAAATGTTGGTCATTCCTGTCAACCTTCTTCAGCCTAGATCCTTATCTCGGCTAAAGAAGAGAAAAATGTTGGTTCATACCTGCCAACCTTCTTCAGCCTAGATCCTTATCTAGGCTAAAGAGAGTAAATGTTGGTCAAACCTACCAACCTTCTTCAACCTAGATCCTTATCTTGGCTGCAGAAGAGAACTGAATGTTGGCCAATCCTGCCAAACTCCTTGATTGCTCCTTGCTGGCAATGACTAAGAACAACTTTTACAAATAGAAAGAATTATGCTGAAAAAACTACTTGTTTTATTTGAAAAAGAAAAAGTTACAAGTATTTTAAGGAAAAGCTAAAAATAAAATAGTTTGAGATTGGCAGTATTCTGCGGCCTAGGAATAGCCTTGATGTCTCCATCGTCCAAGTGATATGTCCCTTTTCCTGCTAAACCAACCACTTTGAATGGTCCTTCCCAGTTAGGTCCTAACTTGCCATCTCCAGGTACCAAAGTATTGCCCATTACCTTGTGCAGTACCCAATCTCCAATCTTGAATTGTTTCGGATGCATTGTTTTGTTATATTTTCTGGATAACTCTTGTTGGTATGAGGCAATGTGAACTAGTGCTCTTTCCTTTCTTTTTTATGCAAGGTCGAGTTCCAGGGTTATGGCTTCTTCATTTAAATTTGGGTCAAAATTTTCACTTCTAATAGTGGGGAGGCCTACTTCCAGTGGGATTACTACCTCCATGCCATAGGCCAAGGAAAGAGGCGTTTCTCCAATTGATTGGCGAGGTGTTGTACGGTAAGCCCATAAAACATGAAAAAGTTCCTCTACCCACTTGCCTTTTGCTCTCTCCAACCTTTTCTTCAAACCATCTAAAACGACTTTGTTCGAAGCTTCTACCTGGCCATTTGCTTGAGGGTATGCTGGTGTAAAATTGTAAAATTCTATCTTATATTTTTCGCAAAAGTCCCTAAAGATTTTTCCATCGAACTAGGTGTCGTTGTTGGATATTAGAGCCTTAGGTATGCCGAATCGAGTAATGATGTTCTGCTAGATAAATTTTTTAACGTCTTTCTGCTTTATAGATGCGAGTGCTTCTGCCTCAACCCACTTTGTAAAGTAGTCCGTTGCCGCAAGAAAGAACTTTCTGTTGCCAGGTGCGTTTGGAAGTGGTCCCACTATGTCCAGGCCCCACATTGCGAAGGGTCACGAACTAGTTAGTGGTAGGAGTTCTCTGACTGGTTGATGTATTTGGTGTGCGAACTTCTGACATTTCTCGCACCTCTTGACATATTTCTCTGAATCTACTTGCATGTATGGCCACCAATATCTTTGTGAAATTGCCCTGTAAGCCAATGATCTTCCCTCTTGGTGGCTTCTACATACGCCTTTATGTATCTCGAACAAAAATGCCTCGACCTTGCTGGGATGGACACATTTCAGGTAAGGTTCTGTGAAGGATTTTTTGTACAATGCCAGTGTTGGAGAGAGCCAAAATCGCTGTGATTTTGCTTTAATTTTGTTGGCCTCTTTCTTTTCTTCAGGCAAGATGCTATCTTTTAAAAATACTATAATGGGATCCATCTAGGATGGGCCCAGTTCGGCACAACATGTCTCGACAGCTTCGAGTTTCTCAATACTTGGTCTAGGTAGGAAGTCGATCAATAATGGGTGTGGGATAGATGTATCTGCCATTGAAGCAAAACCTACCAGCTCGTCTGCTCTACTATTTTCTTCTCGGTCGATTTGCTCTATCTGAACTACTTCGAACTTCATGATCCCCTTTCTGACTAACTCTTGGTACTTAGCCATCATTTCGTCCTTTACCTTGTAGTCGCCTGAAATCTGGTTTACTACCAGCTGGGAGTCACTGTAAACCATCAGCTCAGTGGCCTTCATGAAAAGTGTTGATTTTAAGCTTGCTAACAGTGCTTCATACTCCGCCTCATTATTGGATGCTGGGAAGCCGAGGTTGACTGCCTGTTTAATTGTTAGGCCATCTGGTGAGATGAGGACTATGCCAAGTCCTGCACCGTGCCTATTGGATGCTCCATCCACGAAGAGTTTTCACATCTCTCCGACGAATAGCTTCCAGCAAGTAGAAGGATCGGATGACGTCTTGGGATCATGGGTGTTGCTAGTGTTTTCTTCCAAGTCCATGCCTGCTGTTAGGGTTTGATCTTCACTGTCTGACTGCCTCAAGTCTTTACTTTTTGATGAGTCCTTACTGGGAATAGCATGGTTTGTTCCTTCATTTCTGTCCTCAATCCTGTATGGCTTGTAATGTAGATGGGCATCCTGCCTTAGGGGCTGCGGAGTTCCCGCGGCACTTTCCCGCGGCACTTTCCCCCCTTACTTTGGTTGCGTTGGTCAAATCGACTGGGCATATGTGATGACTTCCTGGTGTGAACTCAGCCACAAAGTCTGCTAAAGCTTGGGCTTTTATTACGGTTCTGGGTTGAAACTTGATATCGAACTGCCCCAACTCTACTGCCCATTTCAAGATTCTTCCAGAAAAATCCGCCCTCTCAAACAAGGCCTTTAATGGAAAAGCCATTAGGACGATCACGGTGTGGGCATAGAAATAGTGTGGCAACTTTCTTGAGGCCATCATCAAAGCTAATGCCAGTTTTTCCAATGGTAGGTACCTTGTTTCAGCACCTAGCAAGGTTTTGCTAACATAAAAGATAGGTAGGTGTTGGATTCCTTCTGCTCTGACCAACACTGCGCTAACTGCATGCTGTGAAACTGCTAAGTACAAAAAGAGCTCTTCTCCAGGCACCGGGGTTACTAATAGTGGAGGAGAGGTCATGTAGTCTTTCAAGCTTTCTAGGACGCGATCGCATTCCTCATCCCACTCAAATTTGGCCTTCAATGCTTGGAAGGATGGTCGACATCTGTCTGACGACCGACTTATGAACCGGTTGAGCGTGGCTGCTAGGCCAGTGAGATACTGTACCTCTTTGACTGTGTTGGGCCTCTCAAGATCTTGGATTGCTTTGATCTGAGAGGGATCAGCTTCTATACCTCGGTTGGTCACTAGAAAGGCTAGGAATTTGCCTGATCCTACACCGAATGCGCACTTAGATGCGTTTAGACGTAACTTGTGGGACTTCAAAACCTGAAACATTTCATCTAGGTCCCTGAGATGGTCCTTCTCATCTTTGCTCTTGACCATCATGTCATCTATGTAAGCCTCTATTGTTCTGCCTAACAATGGTTCAAACATTTTGGTGACCATCCGTTGGAATGTAGCCCCTGCGTTCTTTAGGCCAAAGGGCATGACCTTGTAATAGTACAATCCTCTAGGCATTGTAAATGACGAGACCTCTTAGTCTGGTTGATACATAGTGATCTGATGGTAACCTCGATACGCATCAAGGAAGCTAAGTCGATTATGCCCTGCCGTTAGGTCCACCAGTTGGTCTATCCGTGGTAGGAGAAAACTGTCTTTTGGGCATGCTTTGTTGATCGTTTTGTAGTCCACACAAGCACGCTACTTGTCATTCTTCTTTGGCACTACTATAGTGTTGGAGATCCACCTGGGATAGTGTACTTCTCTGATGGCTCCTGCCTCCAGCAAGTTTCCTACTTCTTCTGCCACTATCTCTGCATGGTGGAGTGCCGATCAGTGAGTTCGCTGAATATTTGGTCTGGCAGCTGGGTGGACATTAAGTTGATGGCAAATGAAATTTGGGTTATGCCAGGCATGTCGTATGGTGTCCAGGCAAACACTTCGTTGTTAGAGGTTAAGAATTCCATGACCTCTACTCTCTCAGTGCTGGATAATGACGAGCCGAGTGGAAAGAACTTTTCTTGATTCTTTTCATCTATCCTCACCTCAACCAAGTCTTCTACTGCCTTCTGTTCTGCTGCTTTGCCGACATCTGCAAACAGTTCGTTGCTTCTGGCTCTTCCACCATCTGAACAAACCCTTTTGCAGCACAGCTACCGTTTACTGTGATGAAACACTGCTTTGACATGATTTGGTCTCCTAAGACTTCTTCAATCACGCGGTTTCATTAGGGAACCGTGGTGCCTGATGGTAGGTTGACGCCACTGAGCGCATGGCATGCAGCCATGCCCTTCCCAAGAATATGTTGTGAGTGGAAGGGACCTTCAATACCCAGAATTCTACCTGTTTTGTCATGGTTCTTGCCTTGACTGGGAGGATTATCTTGTCCACTGGCCACTCTGGCATTGAATTGAAACCGACATGGGGAGATGTCGCAGGTGCCAAGTCTTTGTCCTCCAATTTTAGTTGTTTGAAGGTCTCATAGTACATTATCTCGCATGAGCTTCCTTGGTCAATCAGAATCCGTTTAATGTTGAAAATCTTGACGTGCAAAGTAACCACTAGTGTGTCATTGTGAGGGTAATGTAGCCTTGCTAGATCCCTGTCTGAAAAGGATATGACGTTCATAGCCTCTGTTCTGCCCTTTTTGACAGTAGGTTGTGCACTTAATACCTCTCTCAAGTGCTCAGCCTTTTTGATCATCCCCCTAAGCTCACATACCCGCTCAGGTTCAACGATCCCATGTATAACATTTATTATGCCTTGGGGTGGACTGTCGACCGGCATCCCGCTTGGTCTGTTGAGGTCCTATGGGGCTGGCTGTGTTCCCTCTTCTATATACTGGTTCACGTGTCTAGCAGCCACTAACTCCTCCAGATGTTGCCTCAATGGTGTGCAATTTTTAGTGTAGTGCCCCTTCTCTCGTCATGGAAGGTGCAACGGGACCTCTCATCATAGCCTCTTTGTGCTTCTCCCAGCTTGGATGGCCGCCGAATGAAGGGTTCATCACGTATCTCGCTAAGAATCCGGTAGATAGGTTTATTGAATACTGTGGTAATGGCAGTGCAGACTCTTAACTTCCTTGTTTATGGGTCCTCTATGTTGGCTCACCTAGCTTGCCCATTCTTGCTTGGTTGTTTTACCGTGTTGATTTTTGCTATAGTCATTTTGTCTGGCATCTCTGTTGTGCCAGAGTTTGTTTTAGCATGGGCTCTATCTTCCTCTACCCAGATATGTTGATGCACTCTCTCCATTAGGGCCTTCATCATGAGGGGTGGCATCATTGTCATTGAGTCCCTCAATTTGTTACCGACTGGTAAACCCCGTTTATATTGTGCGATGGCGAGATTTGTAGGGCAATCCCCAATCTGGTTAAAAGTCTCTCAATATCGACTGTTGTAAGACCTCAATGTCTTCTTTTCACCCATGTCAATGGAGAGTAGCTGGTCAATCTCCACTGATGTCTTGGTATTCGTTCTAAATCTAGTCACGAATGCTTCTGCCAACTGTGCCCATGAGGCTATGCAACCTTCTGGCAGCCTTTCGAACCAGGTTAGACCTAGGTCGCCAAGGCTGGATGGAAACGGGATATACATTAGAGCCTCATTTCGCCGGTATACTGCCATAACCTGACGAAAGTGGTTTAAGTGCATGTAGGGGTCTGACTTCCCATTATAAGTGATGAATTTGGGCTGGTGGATGCCTGAGGGTAGTGGTGCATTCTCAATTGCCGAAACGAAGAGCGAGCTTTGTAACCTTGCTAATACTTTATCTGTTGGTTCGTAAGCAAGGCGCAACATTGGTATCCCTACCTCGACACTCCCATGTGTCCTAAGGGCCAACTGCTGTAGGGCTGAAACTCTGCGAGGGTCGTGTGCCCTGGTGTCCTCCTTCCATCAGGCCCTTTCCTCGAGCACTGTTTGCAAGTCTGTTGACCTAGGCAACTCCGTGTGCCTAGATGTCATTTGGTGTGTGTGCGAGGGCCGATAGTTGCTTCCCTCTGTACACGATCGTTTAGTCCTTGTTCTCTCAGACTTGGAGTAACGAGTGCTGGAACTCCTTGATTGAGTGTTGCCTGTTCTAAAGCTCCTACTTTCTGCTTGTGATGGCGTGACGTATCTGCCACGATCTTCCGAATGGTAAGAGGGTGTGTTGCGTTTTTGTCCCTCTTCTGTCGCCACCCCTTTTTCCTTTATCTGGCGCTTCATTGTCTCCATGTCTGCTGCCATCCTCCTTATTAACTCGTCTTTCTTCCTTATGCGATCCTCTTAAACTTGAGGATCCAACCTCCTCCTCTGTCTTTCAGGACTTTGAGAGTGACGGGGACTAGTGCCCCGTCTCTCCCCGTGTGTCCCTCCAAAAGTTCTGTCACTGGGGTTCTAATTCTTCCATGGGTGGGATAGAAGGTAAACCTTCGCGCCTCCCACTCCCCTCCGGGGTTTGCCCATCAATAGCAGATTACGGCAAGTCTTCATTGTGCGCCATTGATTTCAACTAGAGAGGAAAACTAGATCAAAAGGTTTTGTTCTTTGTGCAATTCCCACAGACAGCGCCAATTGTACGACCACGAAATAAGCTTCGCGTATAATCCTGTTGATCAAGTTTGCGCTCTTCTAAACATCGTCACTTTACTCCCTGAAAACATAAACGTGAGCTAGCCAGCGGGTGTGTGCCAGATGCCTCTCCAATGCCTAAGTTAGCAAATAAGCAATAGACAAAAGCTCTGTGTATTTGAGAGTCAAAATTGTGATACATGTACATAGGTCCTGCTATGAGCTTTTATAGCTTATGCCTGGTACAATCGTAGTAGGATTCCGACTCTCTTTATAAGAGTCCTCCTAGGAATCACATTCCCAGTGAAGAGTGTCTATTCTGATAACACTCTACTCACTTCCCACCAAGCGAGAGGACCCAAATCTCCTGCCTCAGCTCGGTAGCACACTCAACCGAGCTATCCTAGACCTGCTCTACGCCGAACGGACTGAAGATACTATTCGACCGAGATAGCCTTAAGCCCGATATGTTACCAACATACCCCTGTCCGAGCTACTGAAAACACCTTGCTCATCTATTCCAGACCTCGGCCTAACGCGGGGTACACCACACGACCGAGCTATTGAAGCTCTTAGCTTGGCCTGAAGTGTGTCCCCTCGAACCGAGGTTACTTCGCTCAGTCCAATTCTTAAAACAAATGGGCCTATCTTGGCCCAACTTTAAGCATGCAAATTACCCTGTCAAACACCCTTATACTATTTTATACAATGAAAATAGGTTTAGCAAGAAAATTATGGAGAAATGCCCAATTATCACCAATTCCTAACTCCCTATCATGCAATTTCTCAAATCTCTACCAATAATCCAAACTTTATCTATGAAAATATCCACAAATACACCCATAAATCCATATTAAACAAATGGAAGAAAACCCTACCTCCTGGAGAGAAGAAGAGAAACATAAATTCTCGAAAATTCCCGAATCAAAGGTTGGCTTAGATGATCTTGAAGCCCTCATCGAGCTCTATGACGTTAATATTCAAGTTCAAGATCGGTTCCAACTCTAAATGCTCCAAAAGTGAGGTTGAAGAGGGAGTTATGATGGAGAGAGATGAGAGAGAGAGATATAGAAAGAGAATGTGTGAAAGGAATAACTCCGGAGAAAGAAAAGGGCATTAGAAATTAACTAGGAGTTCAAAAAGGGCTTGGCTGGGAAACTGCCACGTCCAACTTTTCAGTCTTGGTCGCACGTACAGAGCCTTTGGTCGCACATTCGGGCCTTTTAGTCGCCCCTGCGATTTCACGTAATCCCAAACCCAAGAACCGCCCCTTTACCGCACCTACACCACCATTGGCCGCACTTGTAGGACACACACCGTACATGCGGGAAATCCCTCTGCATGTATAGAACTCTACAAAAATCTTTCCTACCTTTCTGTACTAATCTGCATGTACGTGACATCCCCGCCGCACATGCGGTTAGACTTGTTGATGTCTAACTCCTTGTGAGTTATTTCTAAATAGAAATTAACACGATTTGTTGGTTATGCCACCTCATCACTATTTGGTTGGTTACGCCACCTCATCGCTATGTGGTGCTGACTGTATTCCATGTCAGTGCCACCACATGCTAATCTCAACCTGGCCACATCCTTAGCACATTTGCATTTTGAGCTCGCCATGTCATTGCCACCAAACTTTCTGGAGCAAATAAGAAAGCGTCTTCATGGTGCCTCACGTTAAATGTAAAGTGCCACATCAAACTCCACACAGCCCATTGCCTACGCCATGTGAGCATGTATGTCCTTGCGGTGCGAAAGCATACACCCTAGAACCTTTTCCACAATTCCTTATTCAAAGAAATATTCCATGTGAGTTTAACCCATTACATTTTTCTCATCTTTTTGATGTAGGACAAGCCACAAAGCTAAAGGAGATTTCCAAAGGAAATAAGGAAGGTTTTTGAAAAACTATAAAAAAAAAAAAAAAAAAAAAAAGCAAAACAAAACAAAACAAAACAAAAAAAAAAACAAAAAACAAAAAATAAATCCCCAACAGATTGTACTTTCAAATTTTAGTTTATAAAATTATTTTATACAATTATTCATACACATATTCATTGAGAATCGACGGGTCCTGACAAATATTGCTTCCTTAAAGGTTTGAGGCTCATTTTCCAACAAATTAAGAAGTCAAGAGAAAGAGATCTTGTTGTTTTAGCTCTCTTACTGCATCTCTTCTTTTTCCTTTTCTTCTCGTTTCTCCTCAATCTGTCCTTGACTACTAGTCAAATGCAGTGTCAGGTTCTTTTAGAAGAATTCGATTCTTGTGTCCATTTACAAGGAAATACATGTTCAAAAATGACACATTTCTATGAATATACAATCAACAGTCTTCGGTCCTATGATGACATTTTTTGGGTTAGGAATTTCCATCTTAGCCACACACTCCCACAATTTTTAAGTATTTGTAAGAAGGATTTAGACATTTCCGCAATTCATAAGGTGTTTTGAGTGTTTCTTATGGGGCATTTTGGTGAGAATATAAAAATTGGTGGAAAGGTTTGCTTCTCCCAACAAGTTCTGAGATAATTCTAAACTAATCAACATGTCATTCATATTTTCTTTCAATGTTCAATTTTTTCTTTTAGCAACTCTATTTTTGTTGAGGTGTATAAAGTGCAATGGTTTGATGGTTTATTTTGAATTGTGAACATTAGTCACCAAAAGGTGCATCATATTCACAACACCTGTCACTTCTTAATTCCTTAATTTCTTTACCTAGTTGATTCTCAACCTGATTCTTATATTGAATGAATTTTTCTGAGACTTCATTTTTCCTACGTAACAAGTATACATAGCAGTACCTAATACTATCGTTAGTAAAAGAAATGAAGTAATTTTTGCCCTTTCATGTTTAAAAAAATTTCAAATCACAAATATCACTAAGAATTAAATCCATTGGTTCAGTACTTCTTTCAATTGATTTGAGCCGTGTCTTAGTCACTTTTGATTCACCACACACTTCACATTTATGATTTTAAACTATTTAAATTTTAGACAAATATTCTAAGTATATTATGCTATGTGGCGAGTCAAAGTTAACATGTTCTAATCTACTATGCCACATATAAGACTCAAACAAATAAACTAAAGATGTTATCTTATTAATATAGGAATTACAATTGGTGCATTCATTTTGAACAATCTACCGCACAAGTATATCCATTCCCTACACACATTTCATCCTTACAAAGTACAACTTATCATAAACAAAGACCAATTTAAACACATTCTTGCCTAACAGATATCCAGCCACTAAATTCTTTTGATTTTCTAGAACATGTAGCGCATTGTTAAATGTGAGCTCCTTACCCGAAGTCATCGAGAGCACAATCTTCCCTTGTCCTTCAACTTTGGCAATCGAAGAGTTTTCCATGAGGAGTTGTTCGATATCCTTTACCAGTTGGTAGGTAGCGAACATTTTCTTGTATACACAAACATGCCGAGTTGCACCAGTATCTACCCACCATTCCTTGAAGTTTCCCATCAGCTTTACTTTGAACACAACTATCGATAGGTTCATTTTAGACACTTTGTCAAACAAATCCTTCACTTTGATTATGTTAGCTTGAGCATAATTCACCTTCATGGAGGGACCCTCTTGATCATTATTGTTCTGGCAATCCTTTGCTCGATGCCCCAATATTATTGCATGAAAAGCACTTCCTCTTGAACTTCTTAGGACCATTCTTAGAACTAGGACCAGAGTTCTGTCTCGAGTTTTGAACAAAACACATTCTCTTCCTGTCTTTCTATCCTTGCTCCACTATGTTAGCCTTTGCCTTAAATAGGAAAGCCTGATTTTTATTTTTTTTTTTTGCATTACAGTTATCCTCTTCAATCTGTATTCAGACAATCGAATCTTCTATTATCATTTCATTGCGCTTGTGCTTAAATAGTTTTTGAAATCTCTCCACAATGGTGGTAGCTTTTCAATGATATCAGCCACTTGGAAAGACTTGTTAAGAGTCATACCCTCTACATGAATTTCACGTAAAATCACTTGATGCTCTTGGATATGGCTAATCAAGGACTTCAAGTTTTCCATTAAATGCTCAAAGAATTAGCTAACCATACATTTCTTTATACCAACTTACTTCGTCTTGTAGTTCTTGTCCAAAGATGCCCACAATTCTCTAATCATTTTCAGTGAACTATACTCGTATATAACGTGTTGTCCAAGCCATTCAAAATATAATTCTAGCATAGAAAATCAGAGTTCTTCCAAGCCCTTACTGCAACAATTACTTGCCGATTAGTTTCATCTTATTTTAGTTTGTTAAGAATTTGTAGAACTTATGCTCAAAAACTTCGTAGAGCTAAGCTTGTCTTGGATTGCTAATCATAGGGAGCTAGAGATTGTCTTTAGTTCAAATTTGGACTGAAGAGTGTTGTTCGGGTCGTGGTGTTTATCATAGATTTTGTTTCAATAATCTAAATCTTTCATTTTGTAGGGCTTTTCGTGTATATATCATTCACAAAAGAAATTAAGTCAATCTAATAATCGTAACTTGTTCAATTTCTCATGTTTGTCACCAAAAAGCAGATAGTCTATTTTAAAAGATATACTTGCAATTCATTTTTTTTTTTAAATGAGATATCACTACAACAAAAAGAAGATTTCGCGACTAAAACTGGATTTTTCGTCGTTGAAAGCAGTAGAATTGGCGACTAAAATGGAATTAGTCGCCAAAATTGATCACTTTTGCCGACTAAAAGAGTTTAGTCGCCGAATATAAGGGTTTTAGCGACTAAAAGTCAGTTTAGTCGCCGAATATAGGGATTTTAGCGACTAAAGGTTTTGTAGTAGCCAAAAGTGACAGTTTTTGGCGACTAAAATAATTTAGTAGCCAAAAGTATAGGTTTTGGCGACTAAAAAACAGTTTGGTCGCCGATTCTACGTGTTTTGGCGACTAAAAACAGTTTGGTCGCTGAAAGTGAAGCTTTTTGGCTACTAAAAAAAAATTAGTAGCTAAAAACAATCAATTGGCGACTAAAATTCAGTTTAGTAGCCAAAAGGGGACGTTTTTGGCGACAAAAAACAGCTTTAGTCTCCAAAACTGGTTTTTTTTAGGCGGGACTGAATTTTTTTAGCGACTAAAAACTAATTAGTAGCCAAAACTATACAATTGGTGACTAAAAAATAGATTTAGTCGCCAAAAGTGATCTAATTTTTTTTTAGTAAATAATTTATTTTTTACATAAATTATATTGAATAAAAAATAATTATTTTCATATATATAGTTTTGTATAAATACCGGTCAAAGTAATATATAAATAATATATGTTGCAACTATATTCATGTGATGTTGTAGTGGCAAAGTGGGGAGAGTGTGTTGGTAAAGGTTTGGAATGTGAGATGGGTCGGTGGTTCAAATCTTGAGAATAGTAGAGGGTAAAATTTTTTTTCTAAAATATGCTTTTGACGACTAAAAACAGCGGTCGCCAAAAGATTGACTATTGGCGACGAAAAGTTTAGTCGGCAAATGTATAAATAAATAAAAAAATAATTCACTATTGGCGACTAAAAGATTAGTCGCTAAATGTATAATTTTCAAAAATGTAATTGACTATTGGCGACAAATTCTTTGGTCGCTGAAGACTAAAACTTTGCCGACTAAAACTTTTTTAGTCGCCAATACCTCCGCCGACCATCTATTCGCGACAAAACCGGCGACTAAAATATTTAGTCGGGGAAAGTGAAAAGTCGACTTTTGGCGACTAGAAAAGGACTTTTGGCGACTAAAAATTTAGTCGCCAAAGTTGTTTTTTCTTGTAGTGTATATTGAATAGGGTACGATTGTCGGATTGTCCTAATTTTTTGTGTAGATAATATACATAAAGAATTTTACAAAATGAATAATTCAACTTATAGAAATGAAACTCATAGCTGGCCTCACAAGCACGAACAACACCTAGTGCATATCCTGGACTAAAAGGAAGCCCAGCCCGCTAATCAAATAGGCTTTTGCAATTTTTCCTTTCATAAAACTTATATGTAGCCTCTGCATTTTGCTTTTGAATTACAGCGTAGAGCTTGTCTTACTAATCATTTATATGTTCAATTGGCAGCTTGGCGTTCGTTGTTTCCCCCCAATTATTATATGTGCTTTGAATTTGTCAATCTTATCTCCAAGACAATCAGCAAGGCAATGATAACCATTCTTGGATGTGGTATATACTATAAGTAATTAATTAATCTTCATTTGGTGCTATAGTAAGTTTTGAAGCTTATTTGTTTGTTTTTCTTGGAAGTATCTAACGAGCCAAGGAAAGTGAAGAGGGAAAAAGAGAAGCACGAATGGTCTCTCCGAACCATGCATGAACTTATGCTTATTGGGCCTCCCGTGGACAACTTTGTGGATGATGGTACTCCCCCACGTCTGCCGCCACCGGAGGGTTGTGGTATCTACGAGTTCTCACTCTCTTCATTTTTTTTATTATTTTTAAATGATTTTATAATTAAAAAAATGTTGCGTGTCTCCAAGCAAGATTCAAAATTGTGTTCTTTTGAGCCCTTACTAATTTGCCACTTTGACCTATTTTAGGAAGATAATTAAAAGTTAATTTTTTGATTTTTTTTAAAATTTTTCTTTTTAAAAAAAATGTATAAAAAATATAAGAGGTGATGTGACTCAAAATAGACTAAAAATTGACTTTTGACTTTTTTAGCTCTTTCCAAATTTCAAATTAATCAAAAAAACAAAAAAACTAATTTGCCACTAATTTGCCAAAGTTACTAAAGTGAGAACGAAAGCGAAAATGCGAGTATCCTTTGTAATACATATATATATATATATATATAAGTATTTGGGTAAATTATACTGACTTTTCTTAAAATTTTGAAAAAATATAATAAATTTCATAATTTTAATATAATTATATTGAGTTCTCTTCAAATTTTAATTTACATAATACTTAGTTTCATTTTTATCCACAATTCAAAGTAACATGGATAAAAATAATATTGTCATCTCTTTTTGGTTGAAATGTTTTTTTTTATCTTTATATTTTTGATACTATTTGTATTAATTACAGTCACGTTAGCTTTATTAAAATGAAAGTCAATATAATTATGCCGAAACTGTGAAGTTACTTGTATATTCTCTAAAATCCAAGGGAGGTCAATGTAATTTAACCAAATATTTTAAGAACGTGTATATATGTGTCTATAAATTTATTTAATTATTTTTAATATTTTATATTTTTTTTGGTATAAAGGTCTATAATTAATTAACAAAGAAAATTTCACGTTCCTGATTAAATAATAAATAATATTTTAATAATATCTTAATATTTTAATCTATCTAACAAAAAAGATATATGAGTTCATAATTTTGGTTACGCTAAAATTATTTTTGTTTATTATTTTTTTAGGTAAATTACAAATATACTTCTTCAGATTTTTTTAAAATATGGGATTGCCCCTATAGTTCAAAAAATTATAAATATCTCCTTATCAGAATTTTTTTATTTAACAAAATTAACTGATAAAATGAATTTCCAAATTGTTCTCTTATATAATGATAAATTACACAAATTGCTAATTGAAATAAATTTCTGACATCATCAAAATTATTAATTGATTATAATTTATTAATAAAAATGGTAATTTATTATGAAATTAGAAATTTTAAAAGGCAGAATATAATTTTCAAAATTATAAAAAAACAAATAGCATTTTAAATAAATCTCAAGGTACGTATTTGTAATTATTATTATTTTTTTATTGTAGTATAAAAAGAATAGAACTAATCATTTTGGATTGACCATCTAGTATCTATATCTTCTATACTATTATTGCGTGGAGACCTAAATTAATTTAGTGAAACTTTCTTCTCCTCATATCATGTGACAACTTTATATATGCTAAAATAAAAAATAAAAAAACTATTATACACAACATAAGTAGGTTTTGAACACAAGACTTTGGATTTTATTAAGAACATACTTATCATTTAAGCAATATATATATTATGATATTAAATTCTTTATTATTCGTTTTTATTATTAGTTATCTGAATTGCACATGTATTGCATGTACCATCTGCTAGGCTGTGGTGGGTGTTGAAACATTATTTGTCTCATATTTTTATTTTTTAGAAATACCCTGTTAGCACATTTGTGTCTAATAATATTAGTTTTTCCAAAATAATCATATATTTGGAGTTTTTTGTAAAAACCATACAAAAAATAAGATATGCCTCAAACCCATGACTATGGATTTAATAATAAAAGCTCTTACTACTTGAGCAAATACACTATATGGACATATCTCTTTATCATTATTTTTATAAAATATATTTTTTTTAGCTGCACATGTATCGCATGTGTAGACCACTAGTATTTATAAAGAGAAGGTCGTGTGCACCCTCGTTAGGAGTACATACCATATGCATTCTACTATAAATTGATATAATTTTGCCACAAAATTTGATAATATTAATCACAAAATGCGTAATATCTTAACAAACTGACATAATAGAAAATATTGTAACTAAACCACAAATTTTTGTAACATTAACTATAACATTTTGAATATTTTATTATACTAATTTATATAGAAATTACGTATTTTATAATTAATATTATAAAGTTTTATAATAAAGTTTCGATAATTTATATTAGAGCTTTGTCATATATATTGCTTGGACTATGAAATTCGAAGTCTCTTTTCAAATTTGGAAAAATACTTCCAATCAAGCTTACTTAACCTGGACCTAGACTGTCTACAAGTCAATTACATGACTACCCCAATCCAATTAGCTCAACCAACTTAATATATAATTATTACATAATAGTTTCTAAATTTCAATTCCCAATTCCTTACTTCTCATTTAGGATTGTTCTGGAATTAATTATTTTAGTTAAATTTTTTTATTTTTTATGAAAATACATATATAAAAATAAAGAGAAGAATTGATTTTTTATTAATAATTTTTTTACCTTTTCACTAAAATAGATTATTTCCAAACTAATTATTAATTTCAATTTCCTTATCCAATGTAAAATAATACAAGTTTTTGTTACACAATCAAATGCACTATTTATTACTACATTTTATTTGCGATGAAAAAAAAAAAAAAAAAATCTAAATCTCTACAAGAATGCCCTTATTTTCCTATTCCGTAGAGTGTAGAACGGTCAACCAATTCTCCTACTGGCCGGTCATCCAGTTAGACGATTCATGATTTATCATTAATTTTTTTAGGCCAAAATGCTATATTTCCTACATCGAATCTTTAGGCTGATCGATCGCCTAGGTTTGAAATGCAATATCAAATTGCAAATCTGCTTAGGTTTCACTTCAGGTAAAATGCTTTTATGGTCTCATGGGTCCACAAATATCGTCAATTCAACAATTTTACAAAGGTTTCAAGTATTTTTTGATTCAACATATCATCTATGCAAATATTGAGAAAAAAACCCCTACCTCACATGTTTATCTACTATTGGAGAAGAAGGTGACGATTGTAGTCTGAGCTCTTAATCTTCTAAGCTTTCCCTCCTTGCCTCCCAGTCAAACTCAATCCTTACACTCACAAACCCTACGTGGAGAGAAAATAGAAGAATAAGAGAAAGAGAGGAAGAGAGGTTTGTCTGACTTTTGGGGTGAAAAAATGAATCCTTTTGGTGTATTATGCCACGTTGTAGTAAAAGTTACATATGGTTAAAGTTAGAATCGCAAAGTTATGTCATTTTGTAATGGACAAATTACGACGGTAGTCCTGTACTTTACTCCTTGTATCATTTTAGTCGTTGTAATTTTAATTGGTTTGATTTTGACTCTGAATTTATAATTTTGTTTCAATTTAGTCTAATTGATTATAATTCTTAGCATTATTTATAAAAATATATACATATAAATATCACGTGTCATATTTTTAAGGGAAAAATTATAAACATACTCAACTCAGTTAGTTAATTTCAACTAATTTAGTGATAATTGTTCTTAAAAAACAATAACGATATTATTAATTGGACCAAATTGAAACAAAATTTAAAGCTAAGGGTCAAAATTGAGCCAATTAAAAGTGTAGGAATCAAAACGATACAAATGGTAAAATATAGGGATTACTAGTGTAGTTTGCCCTTTTGTAATAAAACTTATATCTTTTTGTGATGTGTTAAAAGTTATACTTTTTGTTGTGAGAAACGTTATATCATTTTGTGATAAAAATTATAAATTATTATAATATTACTATAATGTGCATACCATAATAATTAACGAAAATTGTACAGATATATTAAGCCCTTATACTAATATTCAATACAGTCCCTAGGCTTGCAACAATGCTACAGATACATAAACTTTTTTTGTTGATCGATAAATGAAGAAACTTTATTGATTTAGAATCAGAGTGAAACCTTACATCTTACATCAATAATGTGAAGGAAGACCAAAACAAAAAAACAACTGGATAAATGCTATACACATCAAAGCAGACGCTTAGATCCCAACTAGGTTGCCACCAAAACCTCTGCCAAATCATCTGCAGTATAATCCAACCAACTAGTTGATGAGTACTACAACCAATTGGAAAGCAGCCACACATCTAGGCAAAAATAGCCCCAACACACTAAATAAAATAGGAAACAAAGCCACAAACAGAGCAGCCACCACCAGAACTCCGCTAAACAAATGAATCTCAGCAGCCCTTTATACAATTCAACCTGAAGACAATATCATTAACAGATTAAGGCATACTTTTACTGTTATACATCACCCAAAGAGCTACATTGACTTTGATAGATTCCAATAGATTCACCTAATGAACACACTTTCACTCAAACTTAAATCCATTCATAGCTTTCCAAACACTCTAGATCACTGCAACAGGAGCAGCCTCCCAAACCAGTTTACCGATGCCTTTGAATTTAACCTCATTCCACCAGGTCAGTAAATTGCTGATAAATACAGGTAATGCCCCTTGAACACCACACCAAGACAATATCTCAGTCCAAATTCTCTACACCCCCCTAGAATGAATTAACACATGCTCCCCTGATTCATCTTCAGCCCTGTAGAAAATACACAAGGTGCAAGCATTCTGATCTAATACACCCATATTTTTCAGTAGCAGAGTTGTTTTGAGCTTACCTTTCCAAGCCAACCAACTGATAAATTGCATCTTAGGAGGTGCAATGTTCTTCCATATCAATACAGGTGCCTTATCCTTAATCCCATAATTAAAATTCAAGCAATCATTGGCCTATTTAACAGAGAACATACCTGATGGAGCAGCATTCCATTTCAGACAATCATCTTCAGAGATGCTAAGCACAGGAGCATACTCCAGCAATCGATGAAGATAGGTTACTTCTTCCAATTCCCAAGAGAACAGATGTCTTCTAGATTCGAATCTCCAATCCCCTGACACAGCCCTCTTGCTAGACATTACCAATCTTGACACTCAAACTTGATTGAAAGAAGTTGTACAGCTGTGGGTTGGTTGAAACCAATGAAAGGATATCAGCCTAAATTCTAGGGGCCTTGAGGTTTGAATCAGACAATGGAGACCAAGGCTGCTACTATGATAATACTTACTACATAGTACATTTTTCCATAAAGCCCAATTCACTGTCCCAAATTTCCACCACCATTTTATTAGGAGACACAATTCACATCTCTCAATCTTCTAATGCCAAGACCTCCTACCTTTATCTCCTTGGTTACATCACTCCATTTTACCAGATGAATTTTCCTTTTCAGTTCTGAACCTCCTTAAAGAAAGGATGCTTGTAGCCTATCTAACACCTTAGCCACTCCTTCAGGTATTTTAAACAACGATAGGTAGTATGTAGGAAGATTGGACATCACAGGCTTGATTAGAGATAACCTGCCACCAAAAGAAAGTAATTTCCTTTTCCAGTTTGCAAGCCTCAACGTAAAGCTCTTCACCACAGGATTCCGTGTGGACTTTAATCTAGGACTGACACCAAGAGGCAGACCCAAGAACTTAAATGGCATATCCTTTTTGGTACATTCACCTTATCTTTCCCAACTAAAACCCCTTTTAGCAGCCCCAACTCCTTAGCTCTCATACGTAGAATATTGGGCCCCTCAGCAACTATGTTAAAGAGAAATGGGGATAGTGTATCCCCTTGCCTCAAACCTTTCTTGAGCTACCATTCACCAAAACTGAAATTTTAGCTGTTGAGATACAAGTTTTGATCCACCCAATCCACATCTGACCAAACCCAAAACTGCTCATTAGATTAAGAAGAAAGTTCCACTTAACACTGTCATAAGCTTTTTGAAAATCTAATTTGATTACTGATAGAAAAATTAAATGTCACTGATGAGATATATGGGAATGGAATCCCAATGATGTATTTTGAGAATGGAAGAATAAACACACTAATTTTATTTCTGATTTATGGATACATGTAGTATCTCTAATTTTCTTATCTCATCTCATATCTCATTTTTCTCATAATTCAATACAACAACTAATGCAATCTATTTATAGAATTACAATTCGTGTGTGCACCGTGTGTGTGAGTTGTATCCAACACATAAATTCACATTTTCCTCATTTTGCTTCATGGTGAAGCGTTTGGCCATGGCGCTTCCATGAAGCTTCCATGAACTATCTTTTTCTTTCTTCCAACTTCAAACTCCTTCTGGAAATCTTCATTCTTCTGGTATTTTGTTGTTAATTTGGGTTTGGGTTTTTCAATATCCCCCTCAAACCCAATTTGGTGGGTTTCTTCATTCTTTCAATAGCTGCAAGCGTTAAAACTCTCTCTTTTGCTATGAAGATCTTTACTCTTGTCCTCAAGTGTTTGTATGCCATATATTTGATTCTTCTCTTGTATTTTTCGTAGACCTTCAGTATTGCATTCTTTAGTTGTTTTCCAATATGAGTATTGCACTAGACTTTCTTCATTCTTAGACATTCCGTGAATGTATCCTGACGACTTTTCGACTTTGCTTTCTGTTGAGATTCTTCAATTACTTTTGGATCACTACCTGTGTTGAGATAGAATAAATCAAAATATTCGTCGATGCGTCTAGTTACGTCATAGATGTCCTGAATTGGTGATCCTTCACATGAAATGTTGCTTGTCCCCCCTTGCGGTAAGTGTGGGGTCATTGTGGTCTCCATGTCTGGTGACTCTTTTTCTTGGTTGTCGTCCAAAGGTATGCTGATGCAGCATACACAGGTTTAAAGCAAGTTTTAAGCTAATCTAGGGTTAGGTTTAGTGAAATAAAGTTAGGGGTGGTTAGGGTTTGGTTATGAATAGTTTGGGCTGAAGAAAACAAGATTTTGACAGAAGACAGATTGCTTATGGGCTAGAAGTAGTAATCTGTGAACAGAGGCAATAGGAGAAGAGAGAAAAATGAATAAAACTAAGAATCACTCCTAAAATCCCTTAGGCATCACTCTGAGGGTTGGGTTGCATCACACAAACCTTAAAGAGGCTCAAAGTTCTGAAAATTATATAAATTCTGATTGTTATTTTATTAGAAGCAATAGATTGCTTTACATAGGACTAGAAGATTTCCTTAACCAACTAGGACCAAAATAGGAAACTATTAAAACTACTACAAAATCTTTGACTTCTAAAAGCTATTAAAACATAAATATAAATAGAGGAAATGCTCAAATTAATTTATTCTAGTTCTTAAGTAGGCCCGGCATCATCCAACACATGCCAATCAAAACTTGAGCCTTAGAAGCATCTGTGCCACACTGTTTATAAACTTTAGTATTACGCTGCCACTTGTCTCCATCATCTCTCCCCGGCTTGAGAAGACTGACCCCGGCGAGTTAAAAGCATGGAACCGCTCATAAAGATCATGGTCAAGGAAACAAAACTCATCATCAGAGATCCAAGTACAATCTGAAAGTGAAACAAATTGTGGCATGTGTAGAGAGTTAAGTCCTCAATGTTGAAGACATTATTGATGCCCATGTCTTTAGGGAGGTCAAGGACATAAGCATTAGAGCTTATTTGCTTCACAATTTTGAAAGGCCCAGCACTCTTTGAATGGAGCTTCTTCTAAACACCCTTTGGATACCTTTCAGGTCAAATTCGCACCATAACCATGTCACCTTCCTGAAATTCTGCGAACCTCCTATGCAAATCCGCATATGCTTTGTAGCTTTGGTTGCTCATAGCAATCTTCCTGCGAACATCTTCATGTATATCCCGAATATGTTTGCATCAGCACTTGGACGGGCTTCGATAGGTAAAGGAACCAAGTTTATTGGTTTCCTAGGTAGGATCTTAGTAGCAGGAATCGTTCAACTTGCTCACGATTCTTTCTCAAAAGCGCGATTCTGCGCTTCTAACTTAGATTCGTAGAAGAATCGTGAGTTTGACGCTAGAGAAACGCAAAATCTGATCGCGGATCTGTCTTCTTCTCTTCCTCTCGATCTGTCTGTCCCTCTTCTTTCGATCTCGATCTCATGACTCGTCTTCTCTAGATCAATCGATCTTGTCTCCTTTCTCCCTCGATTGATCTCGTCTCGTCTCTCGATCTACGCTTCTTATCTCTCGACCGATCGCCTCCTCCTCTTCTCTCTGTCTCCTCTCTCGCCTCACTTCGTTGTTCTTTCTCGCCTCTATCTGAGTCTCTCTTCGAGTCAAGAGCCTCTCCTTGCAAGTGCTTGCGTCCGTCCTTGCAGGCCTTCGGGTCTACTTTTAGGTCCAATTTTGATAATCCGAACCGTTTATATTTTATAATTTATTCAGTATATCATACCTGTAAAAAATCAAGTTGATCGGATATCAGAAAGTATGTGTTTGAAAAATTGAACTAAACACTATTTTTTAAAGAATTTAATAAACAGTTTTCCGAACATATGCTTTCTGATATCCGATCAACTTGATTTTTTACAGGTATGATATACTGAATAAATCATAAAATATGAACGGCTCGAATTATCAAAATTGGGCCTAAAAGTAGACCCGAAGGCCTGCAAGGACTCTCTTCTCCCTTTCTTTAGTTTTTTTTTTAATTTTTTTTTAATTATGTCTGAGTCTCTCTTCTCTCTTTCTTTTTTATTGCTTTTGATTATAATATAAATATTAAATGTATTTATAATTATTCTCATATATTTTCTATTTATTTATTTTACCTTTATAAATATAAATAAATGTAATGGGTTATATATATATTAAGTTAATGTTAATTTTTATATCCACAAAATAAATGGATTTTAATGCTAAGTAAAATCTAACAACACAAAATAAAATATAATTTATAACAATTTATGATAGTTATAATATATTTCAAATATTAATTGGAGAAAAAAAAATTATATCTCACAATATATTTATATATATATATATTATTTAAAATATATATATATATATATAAATTAAAAATATTATAAATAAAAATAATATATAAGATAAAAAATAAAAATATATATATTTAAATAAAACATAAATGTTGTTTTATTAAATAAAATATAATAAATTTTATTCAAAGATAATGACTAGTGTTCTAAAAAAAATTACTTTACTGCTTTTATTTGTTATTCATTTTTTTTAAATATTTTTTATGTTGTATTTAATTAATTAAATATTACAAAAAAATAAAATATTTCTAACATATATATGTTAATTAAATTTTTTTTTAAAAAATATTTATATAGATAAATTAAAAATATTTTAATAAAAATAATATATAAACGCTCCAAAATTACGACTCCTTTACATGGTCACGCTTCTCTATTCCCGCTCCTGCTTCGTGCAACTAAGGGTAGGATAGCTGTAACAATCTCAAAAGGACTGCAACCAGTTGACTGGTTCACCGAGCTATTGTATGCAAGTTCAGCAATAGGAAGAATCTAATCTCAGTTTGAAACATGATCACCAACTAGGCATGGAAGAAGGTTTCCCAAGCTGCGGTTTATAACTTCTGTTTGGTCATCAGTTTGAGGGTGAAAAGAGGAGGAAAATTTCAGCTTTGTATTCAGCAATTTCCATAAAGTGCGCCAAAAGTAGCTTGTGAACTTCACATCAAGGTCTGAAACAATGGTTTTAGGAACACCACGTAACCGAACTACCTCTTTAAAGAAGATTTTGGCAATATGAACAGCATCCGATGTCTTGGAACAAGGAATAAAGTGTGCCATTTTTGAAAATCAGTCGACCTCTACATAAACAGAGTCATGACGTCTCAGTGTTTTTGGCAAACCAAGAACAAAGTCCGTGCATAGGTCTTGCCAAGGTTCATGGGGTATAGGTAGAGGCATGTAAAGGCCTATATTTTTGCTTTTGTCCTTTGGCTAGTTGACAAGTATGACATTGAGAAACAATTTTAGCAACATTCCTCTTCAGACTAGGCTAATAAAAACTATCCTCTACCATCACAATAGTTTTATCACGACCAAAGTGACCTGCTACTCCACCGGCATGTAATTCCCATATAACTTGTTCCTGCAATGATGTATTAGGCAAACAAAGACAAGTTCCTTGAAGAGATATCCGTCATGTATAGAAAAGTTCACACAAGCGGCATGCTGTCCTGCCAACAAACTGCTATAAATGACACTAAAATCCTTGTAGGTTGGGTAGTCTCGCTTGAGCAAATCAAAGCCAACAACTTGGATAGCCATAGAAGTAAGGATATACACTACTCTGCTAAGAGTATAGGTTGCTTTATTCTCAGTACCAGCTTTATGTTTGAGGACAAAAGAATATTGCTGCAAGAAGGAAACCCACTTACCATGTCGATGATTCAATTACTTTTGAGAATTGATATATTTGAGTGCCTCATGGTTTGAATATAAAACAAATTCTTGAAACACGAGATAATGATGCCAATAGCGAATTGCCTGAACCATTTAAAACTCCTTGTCATAAGTGGAATACTTTTGCTTAGCTTCATTTAATTTCTCATTAAAATATGCAACATGATGTCCTTCTTGACTAAGAACCCCTCCAATACCCACATTAGAAGTATCACAAGCAACTTCAAATACTTTAGAAAAATCTGGTAGCTTTCACCTTGCTTGGATCAACTTCTACCCCTTGTGCAGAGACAATAAAACCTAGAAACACAACACTTGAATTGATAAAGCAACACTTTTTTGAGTTTACATAAAGCTTCTCGCGACGAAGAACACTCAGTACTTGCTCCAAGTGTTGAATGTGCTCCTCTTTATGCTTACTGTAAATAAGTATGTCATCAAAGTAAACAACAAGTGTCCAGTGAAGGGTTGGAATACTTGTGTCATAATTCGCATGAAAGTACTGGGAGCATTAGAGTCTCTGAAAGGCATAACCAGCCACTTATACAGGCCATCTTTAGTTTTAAAAGTTGTTTTCCATTCATCCCCAGGTCATATACGAACTTGGTGGTAGCCACTTTTTAAATCTATCTTTGAGAAAATTTTAGAACCAGCCATCATATCAAACATGTCATCAAGTCGGGGTATTAGGAATCTATATTTGACGGTTATTTTGTTGATGGCACGACTATCAACACACATTCGCCAACTACCATCCTTCTTTGGTATGAGCAAAGCTGGTACTGCACATGGACTTTTAGTTTCACAAATAAACCCTTTCAACAACAACTCTTCAACTTGCCTCTTAAGTTTAGCATGTTCAATCGGATTCACACGATATACTGGTAGATTGGACAATTGAGAACCTGAAACTAGGTCTATAGCATGTTGCACATCACGCATAGGTGGCAACTCATTCAGTAGTTCCTCTGGTGCAACATCAAAAAAATCAGCCAACAATTTCTAAACTTCAAGGTAAACAGTTTGCGCTATTGCAGTTGTTAGATTTTGAGCCTCTTTGACCACTACAACATATATGACTCCACTTTCTGTGCTTTCTTTCCCAAATTGCTTCCTTGTAAGGATGTGTAATGACCTGCTTCGATTTTCTACATGATCTTGAGACTTGTTTTGATTTGCAGCAGCCTTGTGAATCTTGGTTTGGCTCTCATCAACTGTTTGTGCTCTTCTCTCTTGATGCTTCGCCATAGCTTCTGTACTCAAGGGCTTCAAGATGATATCAGCACCATTAAATTTGAAAGAGTATGTGTTTTCTTTCCCATCATGTTGTACAATTCGATCGTATAACCATGGACGACCAAGAAGAATATGTGTAATAGTCATTGGAATAACATCACACCATAGAATCATTATAACGTCCGTGAGTTAATGAAACTAAACAACGTTTTATCACCAGAATAGAAGTGTTGTCTATCCAAGCTACCTTTACGGATGAGGATGTGGTTCTGTTGGTAGCTTCAGCCGTTGTACTGTAGCTTCAGACACCACATTTATGCTGCTGCTTCCATCCATAATTAGCTTGCGAGCTACTGTCCCACAACGAAGTAATGTTTAAAAGATTGTTGTACGTCTCCATTCTTCTGTTTCTTGTTTTGGCGCTGCAAGAATTCTCCTCACAACAGAGAGAAATGACATTTCTTCTTCGTTCTTTTCCAAATCATCAGTATCAACTTTCCAATTTCATTTAAAAACTCATCCGCCTCATCAACCTCTGGTGGTTCCTCTATTTCAGCATCAAGAAGTAAATTTCTTTTAGGGCATTGCCATGCCATGTGACCTTTAATACAACACTTAAAACAACCATCCTTGTTGTCCTTCTTCCGATCATCACTTAAGGAAACTCTATTCTTGAAATCTGTAGCAGATTGCCTTTAAATCCTGATTGTGCAGGCACTGGTCTAAAAGATCTACCATGATCACTCAGTTTACAAAGGGCTGTCTCCCAGCTTGATAAGTAAATTTCCTGTTGAGGGATTGTTTCATATTCTTCTCAATTTTAAATGCCAACCGAAACGTGTCATCAATGGTAAAGACCCGATGAATTTCATCTCTTAAACCTAATTTGAATCGAGAAAAAGTTTGACGTGGATATTCAACACCCCTACATTGAATCTTTAGCTCCTCAAATTTATTCATGTACTCGACCACTGTCAAGTTTCCTTGACTGAGATTAGTAAGCTGATCAAAGAGTGCATCTTGATAGTCATATGGCAAGTACTTTTGTTTCATTCACGGTTTCATCTCCTCTCAATTAATAATGGGTCTAGCAATCTACAGTTCATGTTCCACCGCAGACCACCAAATTTGGGCTTGACATATAAGCTTCATTACAGCAAATCGAACTCTCCGATCATCTGACATATCAAACCAATCAAAGTACCTCTCCAATGCAGTAAGCCAATCCGAAAAAACTTGAGGATCAGTTCTACCATCAAAATCTGGAACGTCAACATGCACTTTCTTTGTTATATCTCCAGCAGTATCATATGGATCTTGCTTCTCATACCTTCCAAGCTCAACAACTTCATTGGCTATATCCAAAAGAGAAGGGTGTAGCCTCTCTAAGGGATGCAATGCATTAGGGTTAGCCATATCCTGTGGCAAAGTACTAGAATCTTCTATTTCAGTTTCTTCCTCAACACCCTTTCCATGTGGTTTTGCCCTATTGGCTGAAAGAGGCTTCACTCTCAAATATTTTTGCTTCCAATGCATCAATCCTTTACATGATCATGTGTAGAAAATCATCTCGCTATTTGTTTGTGAGTTTGCCCCTGAAACTTCAACCGCTTCAAGTTGCCATAGGATCAATTTGCTCTGATATCAAAACTGATGCAACACATGCAGGGTTTTAAGCTAATCTAGGGTTAGGTTTAGTGAAATAAAGCTAGGGGTGGTTAGGGTTTGGTTATGAATAGTTTGGGCTGAAGGAAACAAGAATTTGTGACAAAAGAAAGACTGTTTATGGGCTGGAAGTAGTAATTTGTGAACAGAGGCAATAGGAGAAGAGAGAAAAATGAAGAAAACTAGGAATCACTCCTAGAATCCCATAGGCATCACACCTAGGGTTGGGTTGCATCACACAAACCCTAAAGAGGCTCAAAGCTCTGAAAATTATATAAATTCTGATTGTTATTTTATTAGAAGCAATAGATTGCTTTATATAGGACTAGAAAACTTCCTTAACCAACTAGGACCAAAATAGGAAAATACATAACCAATTAGCACCGAAATAGGAAACTACTAAAACTACTACAAAATCTTTGACTTCTAAAACCTATTAAAATATAAATATAAATAGAGGAAAGACTCAAATTAATTTATTCTAGTTCCCAAGTGGGCCCAGCATCATGCAACACATGCTAAATCAAAACTTGAGTCTTAGAAGCTTCTGTGCCATGCCGTTTATAGACTTTAGTATTACGCTGCCACTTGTCTCCATCGTATGCTCTTCATCTGAGCATTTGATTGTTAATTCCAGTTTGATTCTTTGTCAAATTGTGCAGCGGTTTGGCTTTCTTTAGGAAGTTCTGTTACTTCCATTCTTGTGTCATTAACCCCTTGGGTTTGTATCTATCCATCATCAAGTTTGATTGGACTTGTTGTATCTTTTCTTTCTGCTGATCCTCTTTCTTCTGAATTTTCTGCTTCTTCTGCAAATGGTGTAATTTTGTCAACACCTTCTTTATCTTACTCTTCTCCAGCCAATTCTTTTATCATATTGGCCTCTTGATCTTTTTCTTTAATATCTTTTGCACTTTCGTTCTCTTGTGCAACTTCGGTGAATACACATCTTCAAATTCTTCCCTCTTGAATTTATCTCCTTCAACGCATCCGACCTAATATTCTGTGGGTAGGACTTTTCCTGCATGTTTGGTGACAATGTCATCAATTGATTTCCAAACTTCTTGTGGGAATTTGGAATTAGTGCAATGAAAGATGAATTTAAACCAGTCACCAATCTGCCTTGGCCATGAAAATCACTGAAGAACTCCATTATCTCCACTTTCATAAATTTCCAGCATTTCTAAATACTCAAAAAATTGAACTTATCTAGCCCAGGGGTCTTATTCCTATCACATCCTTTTAATGCCTCCCACACCTTCTCAACAGAGAATTCCAACTCAAGGTTTCCCCGAGACTGAGATGAATTAATAGAAGGGAACCCACCTATCAGCTTTGGTCTCTCATTCCAGCTCTCTCATATGCTCTTAAAGTATCTCCATCCCCACTTGTGACTATATACATCACAAACATTCCCATTCACTGTAATTAAGTTGATAAGGCATGCATTCTGTTTACACCACCATTATATGGAAGAAACTTGTATTCCTATCCCCATTTAAAGACCAGTCCACCTTGTCCTTTGAAGCCAAAATCACTCAAGTTTTTCACTCAACCTCCATACCTCCCCTTTTAAGTTCTGGCTTCTTTGTTTCTCAGCTACCAACAAGCCTCTATTTTCAGCAACCAAATCCAAATTATGTAACTCTTCCTCAACAAACTTTAACTGACTTCATAAATTCCCAAATGTTGATGTATTCCAAAGTTTGAGCCATCTTCAAGCAACCCAGCTTATTGAACAATCTGAACCTAGCCACTCAGAGTCACAAATAAATCTTTCAATCCACTTGCCTTCCACCCTAGAATCCCCCCGAGTGTATTATACCCAGCATACTCTATCAATAAACTCATTAAAATCATTCATACTCATACTCCTTGTAGAGCAACCAATCATTTTCCCTAATTGCCTTATTTCATTAAAATCTCTCCCCATGCACCAAGGTTTAAAAAACACATATTTGACCGTAAAAATTAAATCCCATAGCTCCCTTCTTTTCACTTTTCTCCCCAACCCTCTAATATTCCATGACATAACAATCTTTATTAATCAACAATTAAAACACCACTAACAGCCAGTAAAATAGGGGCTTACCTGGCAGACGCCCCTCTCCTCGAAACCAGATTCTCAACATCCTTCTTCTCCGTCTCTACGATCTTGTTGATAGTTGTATCTTCTTGGCCTTCAAAATTGATACCCAGGAGCTTCCCCATTTGACTGTAGCCTGGGCTTCATTTAGCAGAATTTGACCTCTGTTTACTCTTGCTTCAGATGATGCCACCAAAGACACAGGCGCAGTCATTGCCCTGAAGGTTACTCCTTTTTGTGGTTTCTTTCTCTAATTTCTACCCATCACACTATGATCCCTCACCACTCCAACAACTTTCTCCACCATGAGGGGAGGGATCTCTTACCATTAGCCTTCATCTCATCTGTTTTCTTATTTTTCTGGGTTTTGCATATCACCAATTGACTAGCTCTTTTCCCACAAGACTGCAAGCTGCAAGAAATTAATACTGCCACCGTCTTGAACTCTTGATTAATCTTCTGATCTGACTCAAATGTTTGCAAAACTAGATTGCTACCACCCAAACGTAGTTGAACCTCATTATATCTGCTATTCATTAACAGATATTGCAAGTCTCCCAAACTACTCAAGTGTTTAAGTCTTAACATAATGCTCTTTCTTAGCCATTCACTTCCTTCATCTGAGACAACCACTGAACTTATTTGATTCTCCACCTTACATCCTCCTTTTACTATGTCGGCATATGATCTCTTCCCCAGGTCATTAATCATAGTCATGTCCTCCAATCTAGACATCTCGACCTCCTTTGGATTGATTACCTTAGTCTTTCCATGTTTGGCACAAGGACCTTTGCCTCTATTGGGTTCATACCAACGCTTTTTAGTGAAGTCGACGAACTTAACTCTTAAGGTTTTGTCACCACACCACACTCCATCAAATTTCTGAACTGCAACCCCAGCCGCCACCTCACAATCGTATCTAACGAATCCAAACCATGTTCCCGCATTGCTTCTTTTGAATGCAATAAAGACGTGTTTGACAACTCCAAACATCATATACATCTAGAAAAATCCCTTTAGATTTATATCATATGGTAAGTTTTCGACAAAGAAGGTTGACAACCTTGTCTTCCCACTTCCTCCACTCCTTTGTTTCATTTGGTGAATTCTAGAAAAGAAATGAAGTTGCTGGAGAGTTCCAGAATGAAGAAGAGGAAGCCAAAATGAAGAAGAAAAGCTAGAGAAAGAGCTAGAAGAATGGAGAAGGTGAAGCCTCCATTGTTGACCGTTGAAGCTTCTAGAGAGACACGGTTTGTACACGGTTTGGGAAATCTATAAATAGATGTATTGTTAGATTGTTTTCGATAGTGGGAGAAAAACAACATCTTCAGGAGTGGGAGATTTCTAAGATAGTTGAGAGGTTTGAGAGTCAACAGAGAGTTGCTCTGTTTTGTTGAGTCATTTGAGTGATTGAATAAAAGGAGTGTTTATTCATTATAATTCCTCTATTTGTATACTATCACAACCGGTATACATCTCTCTCACTACTCAACAGTGATATCAGAGCGAAAAGAGCCAGTTTGGTCCCAAAAAAATCAAGAACAGAGACGAACAAAGGAGTTTTTCAAATTTGCCGAGATTTCGAAGTGGTCAAAATCCAAATTTGATCACACCAGATTGAAGACAAGACGAGCACAGAGGAAAAAATCGTGTCGAAAACCAAGCCGCTGCCAGCCGCTGACATCACCTGATGTCACTATACAGAAATTCAGAGGAAATATTCCAGTGTTACGCCGTTGAGTTGCAACTGTGCATCAAGATCGTCCAACTTATTTGGCTTGATCTTAGCCATTCAAAGTCCAATTGCAACAATCTAAAAATGCTTTCCAGCTATTTGGAGCATTCCATACACATCTGTGTGGTCAGATTGTGCAAATTCTATATCAAAACTTACAGATTTATTATGGCAAGTGTGAGTATGCCAAATATTATTCACCAAGGAGAATTATGAGAATTGGAGCATTTAGATGAGAGTATTACTGGCCTCACAAGAAGTGTGGGACTTAGTAGATCAAGGATTTGAAGAGCCAGCGAGCCCAGAAGATGAAGAAAGGCCAAGAGAGACAAAAAAAAGCCGCATTGAGAGAGTCAAGAAAGAGAGATCGGAAGGCCTTGTAAAATTGATGTATTGTATTATTATTGATTGATGTATTGATTGATTGTTGTACATTTTGTATATTACAAGGATGTATTATATAGGAGAAGTTTTGGGAGTAGGTGAAGGTGGTAGTGGTAGGTGTAGGTGGAGTGGGAGTGAAGGTGGTAGTGGAGGTGGTAGGTGGAGTGTGTGATAGTGGAGGTGGATGGTAGTGGAGAGAAATTCTAACAGCCCCCCGCAAACTCAAGGAGGATAGAAACTAACCAACTTGAGTTTGGAGAGAGGAACAAAACAAGAAAATACATAAAAATAAAAAAAGATAGGAGACACTGGATGGTCGTGTCAGACCGTTGGTGAAGACACTGAAAGGTGGTGCCATAACGTAGTAGAGGACACTGGATGGGTGTGCCATAACGGTGTAGAGGACACTGGATGGTGGTGCCATAACGTTGTAGAGGACACTGTATGGTGGTGTCATAACGTTGTAGAGGACACTGTATAGGGGTGTCATAACGTTGTAGAGGACACTGTATGGTGGTGTCATAACGTGGTAGAGGACACTGTATGCTAACCGGAATCAATGTTGGGACAGTTTATGGGGTCTTGTTGGACCGTTGGAGATGCTAACCGGAATCAATGTCGGGACAGTTTATGGGGTCATGTCGGACCGTTGAAAAAGCTAACCGGAATCAAATGTCGGGACAGTTTATGGGGTCATGTCGGACCGTTGTAAAAGTTGCACCCTCAAAAGGTGTGCCTAATTTTGTCAAAAGGCGTGCCATCAAAAGGCGTGCCCAATTCATCAAAAGACGTGCCGGACATGATGGCGAGGCACGTGGGCGCCTTGGCTTGCGCGCCCGTGTTGTCGGCTGGTGGGAAGAGGCGCGCGATGCGCGTGGCTGCCTCGGCTATAAGACAGAGGCTGAGGCTGAGGCAAAAAACCTGCGAGAGAAATTCTGAGAGAGATTTTGGAGAGAGATTCTGTAACACTCTGTTTTCTGAGAGAGAGTTCTGAGAGAGATACTGTGTAACACTCTGGTGCCTAGAAAATGGCTTCATCGTCTTCCCGCGGGCTGCTCACCCTCTTTCCCGACCTCAACGAGTCAACGAGAGAGAGAACTGGTGCGGTGGCACTGGAAACTCAACCAAGCGCCCCGGAGTTTGCCCCGTTGAACTTTCCGATGCGGGCTGTGGAGCAAAGAATGGCAGGGCAGTCAGATGTTGAAGCCAATCAATATACACTGAAGTCATGTGTGGAAACCATGACTGCGGTTACAAATTTGTCGAACCGGCTGCAGAGTAGAACAAATGAGGTGCAGCATTTGAACGGCCAACTGGCGCTGCTCCAACGCATGTATAAGGATGCGCGAGCAGAGATAAGCGTGCTAAGGGCAGAAAACAAGGAGCTGAAGCGGAAGGCCACCGTGATGTTCCGTTTTGGAGGTCCGCCATATGCTGCAGTGGAGGAGCAGGGAGTAGTGATCATGCCCAATGGAGTGGGAAACACGGAGGCAACACCGTCAAGGACCGCCCAGGACGGAGGCAAAAAGAAGAGACCTGCAGTAGAGTCAAGGTTCTGAAAAGCGGTTGCGGTCGCCGTAACGGTGGCGGTGACGCGGTTGCGGTTGCGGGGTGTAAAGGTCGTAGTGTAACGGTTGCGGTAACCGGAACCGTGAATTTTTTTATTTTTCGCACAATTTGAAAAAAACTTACCGATACGCATATTTTTTTTCCATGATCATATTTGTTGGGTTAAAAATAAATATTGATCAATTTTTGTAAATTTTTAAGTATGATTCAATACATTTCCTATTTTTAAATCACTATAAACTGATTTTTTTACATTTTATTTTAATAATTAATGATTTTATATTATACAAAAAATCAATCACTAACTATTATATATAAGATAAATAATGACAAAAGTAAGAGAATAAATAAGAGTCTAAATATATATATATATACATATTTTAACCAAGCCAAATAGATAACAACCACACTTATTATTATTATTATTATTTTCAAACAATATATAGATAGACACACACAAACAAAATGGTTTAGTGAT
The DNA here is from genome assembly GCF_055761805.1 of Camellia sinensis. Classification (NCBI taxonomy): domain Eukaryota; kingdom Viridiplantae; phylum Streptophyta; class Magnoliopsida; order Ericales; family Theaceae; genus Camellia; species Camellia sinensis. Next base: position 97,240,932 of record NC_138971.1, on the reverse strand, counting down.
AGCAGCTGAATAGAATACCATAGGTCTTACAGTTTCAACAAATCAATAACATGTTCTTCATCTTCCCTTTTCTCTCTCTCTATCTCTTGCTCCTCCATTTTCTCTCTTTATCTTCCCTCTTCTCTCTATCCCTCTTCCCCAATTTTTAGCCTTTTTTTGTCTGTTTTTTCGGAAGAAACAGTTTGAAACCGTTACGTAACGGTGCGTAACAGGCCGTTACAGCTGTTACGGCATCGTTACGACCGCTACGGCAGCCGCTATGACCGGCACACCTGTGAATTTCAATCACACTGCAAAAGCGGCCGTAACGGGTGGCGGTAACCACCAAAACCGTTACGTAACGGCGTTACGTAACGGTTGCGGCCGCTTTTTAAAACCTTGAGTAGAGTAGAGAAGGGAAAAGGAAAAAATCCCGCCGGTGGGTGGGTGTTTGTGGGTGATGTGTGTTTTTTTTTTTTTTTTTTTTTTTTTGTAAAATGATGATCGGGGTTGAGCCCGGAGATGAATAAAATATGGGTGTTGTGCAAATTTGTAAATTGTTTGGGTTTTTTTTTTTTTTTTTTTTTTTTTTGAAAAATAAGGGAATCGAAGAATAAAAAAAAATATGGAGATGGTGATGAAATGATAAGCATGGGGATGATGAATATACAATAATAAATAAAAATAGAGCACCAAGTAAGTTTAATAATAAAAAAGAAAATTGGGGCGGTGGATGGGTGTGATTAAAAAAGAAAAGTGAGTGGGTGCAGAGGTGAAGATTGATTGAAAAAATGAAAAGGGGTATGGGTGTGTGCAAAAGGTGGGGAACAAGAGTAAGTGGTGTGGTGTATGGCCGTGTGTGTTGGGAGTGGGTGGAGAATAAAGAAAAGAAAAGAAAGGGGTTCATGTGTGGAGAGAGAGAGAATGCCTGAGAGAGAGAGAGAGATTGAGTCACCCTCTCTGTTGTTTAACACCAAGTGGAGAGGCAGTGGTATAGGAGACAGTCCAACCGTAGAACAGAAATGGGTCTTCAGCTAAAGCAACAACGACAAGCAAGCAGAGAGAGCTATAGAAGAGCAAAGAAAGCCGGAGGGCATTGGATCGCCATCTCTCTCTGCAAAGTCTCTCCCTTTTTTTTTTTTTTTTTTTTTGTCCTTCAGTTACCCACAGTTTCAACTACGAACTGAGAGAGAGAGAAGCAATTGATGGAAACTAGAAAGAAAAAGATGAGTTATCTAAGCAGAGTATGCACGGCAGTTAGTGTTGCCATGGTGGAAGTCCACCACACTGACCAATCCTCTACCATTGTCTCCGAGGGTGAATTCGACAAGGGTGACAGGCGGAGCGCCGCCGCCGGAGCACCGAAGCTGGCCTCCTCAATCGCCGGTGCTGGAGGAATCGAAGTTGCAGCCCGTTCGGGCCCAGGGGCCAATGCGAAGCCACCTGTTAAAATTGATGTATGCAAAGAGGTTTTTTTTTTTTTTTTTTTTTTTTTTTTTGTGCACTGGTATGTGGGTGAAAAGAATGGAGGAAGGAGAGAGAGAATTAGAAAATTTGGGTTTGTCCGGCGGACGGCCAAGGCGAGGCTGCCGCCCGCCGGTGAAACGGAATCACTAAATTCTTAACCTTGCTCTGATACCATGTAAAATTGATGTATTATTATTGATTGATGTATTGATTGATTGTTGTACATTTTGTATATTACAAGGATGTATTATATAGGAGAAGTTTTGGGAGTAGGTGAAGGTGGCAGTGGTAGGTGTAGGTGGAGTGGGAGTGAAGGTGGTAGTGGAGGTGGTAGGTGGAGTGTATGATAGTGGAGGTGGATGGTAGTGGAGAGAAATTCTAACAGGCCTTGTGCCTGATATATCAAGAAATTGACGAGTCAAGTTTTGAGAAGATCTCAGCTGCAACTACTTCCAAAGAGGCGTGGAATATTCTTCAAAATTCACATCGAGGAATTGAAAAGACCAAGATGATTCGACTCCAGGTATTAAGGAGGGAGTTCAAACTATTGCACATGGAGGATAACGAGGCCATTTCAGAGTATTTTGTGAAGACTCTGGCCATTGTGAACCAAGTCAGACGGTATGGAGACAAGATGGAAGAAATTCGAGTAATCGAGAAGATACTTCGATCCCTAAGTTCAAAGTTTGAGCATGTCATCGTTGCCATAGAAGAATCGAAAGATTTCAACGACCTGACAGTTTGAAGAGTTGCAAGCAACATTGGAAAACCATGAGCAGGGGACAAACAAAGACTTCAGTAAGTTTTCTAGATCAAGCTCTTCAAGCGAGTATGACGTTCAGGAGGAACGAACAATAGCAATAGAGAACACCACAGAGCAGTGGTGGAAGAGGTCGTAGACAAGAGAGAAATGGTCCCAAGAGGGGGGGCAGAAGTCAACAAATGGTTGATAGCTCCGAACAACAGATGATTGCTTCGAGAGTTAGAAATCAACAGAGGGTTGACAAGAGAGGACAACAGAGGGTTGATCTATGAGGAAGAGGTTTTAACAGAGGACATGTATGTTGCTATAACTGCAATCAATATGGTCACTACAAAAATGAGTGCACAGAGGAGGGCAATGCTACAACTGTAGAGGGTATGGGCACTATAGTCATGAGTGCATGGACAACGAAGATCAAGTACACTTTGCAAAGAATAAAGAGGAGATGATGCTCATGGCATACAGTGATGCTATCAGCAAATTGAGTTTAAGGGGATGTTGAAAATCAAACTCAATTTGAGTTTGAAAATGGTGATTTCTAGAAAAGAGATGAAGTTTCTGGAGAGTTCCGGAATGAAGAAGAGGAAGCCGAACTGAAGAATAAGAACCAGAGGAAGAGCTAGAAGAATGGAGAAGGTGAAGCCTCCATTGTTGACCTTTGAAGCTTCTAGAGAGACACGGTTTGGGAAATCTACAAATAGGTACTGTTAGATTGTTTTAGATAGAGTAGGAGAAAAACATCTCCAGGAGTTAGAGATTTCTAAGAGAGTTGAGAAGCTTGAGAGTTAACAGAGAATTGTTTTATTTTGTTGAGTTGTTTGAGTGATTGAATAAGAGGAGTGTTTATTTATTATAATTCCTCTCTTTATATACCATCACAATCAGTATACACCCCCTCTCTCACTACTCAACAATTTCCACCCTCCCTTTTCCTCCGCCACGCCCGAAACATAAACTGATGAATTCTCTTTCAAAATCATTTGCGAAAATATTGATCAATGTACTTGTACAAAACATTTCATGAGGTTGCAACTTATCGAATTCAAAATTAATAGTCTATAGTAACCATATTACTAAAATTTTCAAAACTCTTCTTAATCATTTTTTTTTAATTTAAATTTTTTATATAAAAAAAATTATGTGGGATTTATTTTTATTTTTTTTTAATTTACAGAAATTGAGGAGATCAGTAAGGAGGAAAAGCACATACCTCACTTACGGATGATGGAGACACCGATATTAATTGCCACAAAGAATGGAATCACAGAAATAGTGGAATTTATTCTCGAACGTTTTCCGCTGGCCATGGACGACATGAACTGGGATGGGAAGAATATTTTTCTCTTGGCAATTGAGAACAGGCAACCTCATTTATACAAGCTCTTACTCGAGAAGATAATCAGAACCAGCATCTTTCGTGCAGTCGACAATGATGGAAACACTGCATTGCATCTCGCTGCAAAGCTAGGAAGTCGTTCATGGATCATCCCCGGTTTGAAAATGCAGTGGGAAATCAAGTGGTATCAGGTATGAAATATTAGTAATGTCAAATTACAAAAAAAAATATTTCAGGATTTTAAGTCTCAATAAATCTTAATTTTTTAATTTTGTCAACTTAAATTTCAATTTTTTAATTTATTTTTAATTTAAACAATCTATTAGGTAAAACAGAATTAAAATGATATTTTGTTATTAAACTCAATAGAAAATGATATTTTAGATGTTTCTTATAAATCTGCATTAAGTTTAATGACTAAAATATTTTTTCTTATTAGTTTTACTTAACGAAAATAGGAGAATGACTTGAATTAAAAATAAATTAAATTATTAAGATTTAAATTGATAAAATTAAAAATTCAAAGATTATTTTTTAAAAGATTCAAATCTTCTTCTTCTTTTTTTCTCCAAAAAGTTGTATACGAATTTTTCTAGACAATGATGTTAATTAAACTGCTTTATGAGTTATTATAATAATAGTAGGTAATATAAAATAAATTTCATGAAAATCATTCATAAAAATGTTCCACTTTTAGATTAAATCACCCTTTAATTAGTTTTATGAAACTTTTCATGATGCGCGGTATTATTCTTATTATTATTTTTTAAATACCATAAAATTTATTTTTAAATGTAAAAAATGTCATTGTAGTATTATTTTCCACACAAAAAAAAAAAAAAAGAATTATGTTTTTGTGTGACACAGTATTCTTCAAATAAACAGCAGAGAGAGTAAACCACATCATTTGTGTAGAAATTTTGTTGGGTAAATTAAAAAAAACTATATGGTATGTAATGTTTATATATATATTTGTGATATTAATTATGTAATTTTATAACTTTTATTATGTATATATCTGGTTCTAGTACATAAATTATTTTAAAGATAACCTATTTAGCAGGTTACCAAGCAGGTCACTAATATTAAAATAATAAATTATACTAGCTAGTAGCTATGGCATAACAGAGCTATAAATAAAATTTTGTAACAAATCCAAAAAAATATAGAACGATATCATTAATATGTGTAAAAGTTTAAAAAAATTATTAAAATACGTAACGGATCACAGAAATACGTAGCGCCACCATTAATATACGTAAAACTTACACTAAAACATCAAAAAAAAGTTATGAGTAATGCTAGAGACCCCAAATATTCTACCAAAAATTTTACCAAATGTCTCACATGGGTGTGGGACCCACACAGTGTGGGTCCCATGTGGGTCCCACACCCATGTGAGACATTTGGTAAAATTTTTGGTAGAATTTTTGGGGACTCTAGCATTTTTCAAAAGTTATTAAAGTACATAGCGGATGACTCAGTATCCTAAGATACCATAATCATAAATAATGAATTATACTTTGTTATAACTTGTGTGGTTTAACTCAAACCACTAGCTATATGGCATAAAAGAATTATAAAATTTCGTAATGAATTCACAAAAGTACGTAGCGCTACCATTAATATGCGTAAAAAATTTAAAAAAATTGAAAAATTTCATTAAAAGTCGTAACAGATCATTAAATGTCATAACTCACCATATTCATAAATAATAAACTATATTTTGGCATAATTTATATGTTTTAACTCAAAAAATCACTTAGATACGGTGTAATAGAACTATAAAATTGCATAAATAATCCATAAAAATACGTAACACCACCATTAATATGCGTAAAAGTTTAAAAAAAATTATAAAAACAATTAAAAATCATAACAGATCAAGAAGTGTCATGACTCACCACAATGATAAATAATTAACCATACCTTAACATAACTTGTGTGTTTTAACTATCGCGTAAAAAACCACAAAATTGCGTAACGAATCCACAAAAATGCATAACGCCGCCATTAATATGTCCAAAAGTTTTTTTTAAAAAAATAGAACTTAAAATTGCATAACAAATCTTTAAAGTGTCATAACACACTATAAACATAAACAATGAACTATATTTTGATATAACTTACGTGTTTTAACTCAAAAAACCACTAGTTATGGCATAATATAACTATAAAATTACGGAAAATGATTGGTGGCCCTAAAAAAGTTGCCCCTAATACCCCTAATTTCCATTTTTAAAAACTGTTTTTTTTTTTACTTTCTTTTTCCTTTTTTTTTTTTTTTTTTTTTTACCTTAAATGGAAATACGGGGCATTCGAGCCCCCTGTTTTCGGGCCCTGAAGCACGGCTGTAAAATTACGTAATGAATGAACAAAAAAGTGTAAAGCCACCATTAACATGCATAAAATTAAAAACAAAAATCATTAAAGTACGTAACTGATCATTAAATGTCGTAACTCATCATAAACATAAATAATGAACTATACTTTGGCATAAATTGTGCGTTTTAACTAAAAAAGCACTAGATACGACATATAGAACTATAAAATTTCGTAACAAATCCACAAAAATACATAACACTACCATAAATATGCATTAAAGTTAAAGAAATTAGAAAAAAAAAATCATTAAAATACGTAATGGATCATTAAGTGTTGTAACTCACTATAACGATAAATAATGAACCATACTTTGGCATAACTTATGTGTTTTAACTCAAAAAAACCGTTGTGTAAGGCGTAATATAACTACGAAAATATGTAACAAATCAAGAAAAAAAGTAACACCACCATTAATATGCGTAAAAGTTTAAAAAAAATTAGAAAAAAAATCATTAGAGTACATAATTGATCATTAAGTATCGTAACTCACCATTAACAAGCATGAAAAGCAATACATTATCATATCTTTTACGCATTTTATTACGAAGAAACCACTAGATATCATGAAAAGCAATACATTATCATATCTTTTCCGCATTTTATTTTGAAGAAACCACTAGGTATGTTGTAACAAAACTACAAGATTTTTTGATAAATCCACAAAAATGCATAAATGGTACCATAAATTTTCATAAATGTTTTTTTTTTTTTTTTGGCGGGGGGAGGGGGGTTAAATTACACTAACACCACCTGAGATTCATGTTTAATACAAATTCTCCCATCTTATTTGAAAAATTGCATTCCCTTGCCTGAGGTTTGTAATCTCATTACAAATTGCCCCGAGATTGTTGATGTCATGCCCTAAATTTTTTTAAATGACCATCTTGCCATTTTTCTTACCATTTATTCTTCCTATCATTATGGCTATATTCTATAACTTTCCGTTATTAAAATCTACCTGAACATATTCTTATTGAATGATGATATATAAACATAAATTTTATATATAATTTTTAAACACAATGATATAGCTACATGGTGACCTTACACCTTAAAACAAAACACCCATAAACATGATTAATATTTATAACTATAATATTTTTTGTATAAATTTTTACATATGAATATAATATTTTATTTTTATTTTCACCATCATTTTTTTTCTCGTCTATTCACTCACATTTATTACTGTATTATCAAATACCGCCATTTTTTTAAAATCTAACTAACCACCCAATCAAAATTGAAAGTACAAAAATACAATGCATATATATACTTTTAAACAAAAATAACATCAACAAAAATATACCCCACACCCTCATGGATTTTTTAGAAATAATTTTGAGTTTTTAATTTATATTTTTTTATTTTTAATCATTTTAGAAATATTTTAATCAATTTGTATTTACTTTTTAGATCAATTTAATCTACATATATTTAAAAAAGTATAAATTTTGTACAAAAAAACTTTTAAAAAAAAATCCATTGATTACAACAAAATAAGATAATGTACTGAATTCTTTTTTTTTTTTTTTTGTATTTTGTGAATTTCAAAAAATCACAAAATATTATACTTCTTAAGTATATCTAGATTGGGTATATCTTAAAAATAAAAATAAAAATGCTTAAATATTTAAAAAAATAAAAAATTCATTTTTTGTGTGAGTTAAACTAAGAAGATGATTGTTATCTCCCTTAAAATGACATTAACAAAATATCTTTATTATTTTATATGTATAAAGACTAAGGGGCAAATATATCATTTTAATCTAACAGGGGGTAAGTGTTATTTTTCAAATGTGAGAGGGAATCTATATTAAATAAAAATCTTAGCAGGTGTCAGTGTAATTTATCCTTTTTTTGTAAAAAAAAAAAAACCATTAAAATAAATAACAAATCTTTAAGAGAAAATTTCATTTTAACCGGTGAACTATTAGTCAAAAATCAATTTAACCCTTATTATTTTAATAATATAAATTTTACACCTAAACTAATTGATTTTGGATCAATTTACTCCCACTGTCAGCTACAATCTATAATTAGACGGAAGTTTCCATCATGGCAACAAAACTTTATTAAAAATTTTATTTTGCCTCTCAAAATATCAATTAGACCTCGAAATATATATATATATATACACTTTAAATTTTAATATTTAATAGTAATTTTCATCCAAAAAATTAAATTTAAATATCTAATAATAATTTTCATCATTCAATATTATTTTCCAAATCAAGAAAAAAACTTCAACCTACTGTCAATCAATTACTCCTATTGAGATTAGTCTAGGAGATAAGGTAGCAAATACATTTGCTGAGAGAGAGAGAGAGAGAGAGAGAGAGAGAGAGAGAGTAGACTTCCAATTTTGGGCCCAATTAGTTTCTAAGACCGATTCATGGTAATTTGATGCTCAGAGACAATTTGAAATGAATCATATCTTTTGGGGAATTTTATTTTAAAATCCCTAATATTAGAATTTTATAAGATAAAGAACATGTAACATTTTTATAGTATTTGGAGTCCCTCAATATTTTCATAGATAAATTTTAACTCTTCGCAGAAAAATTTCAGATAAATTGAAATTTCTCTATTACGAGCTGAAATTTCTCTAATAATATTATCGAGCAATCTTAATTAATAAGAAAAAATATATTGGACATCTCTTATTACCTAAAGTTAGAGAGGGATGTTTCACTATTTTTTTTCTATTTTTTAATATTTTTTTCTATAAATGTTATTATTTAAACTTTATTTTTCACATCTTTTTAGATTAAAAAAAATATTATTAGATATTTAAATATATATATATATATATATATATATATATATATATATATTAGGGGTCTAATTGATATTTTAAGGATAGTTTGGAGGATAAAATGAAGTTTCAAAATAAGTTTTGGTGTCATGTCAACAATTTCCATCTGATTGCAGATGACAGTTGAAGGGTCAAGATTAATTTATTTTAATCCAATGATTTATACCTAAATTCCATATGGTATGCAATCCCTAAGGGGTTGCACATCCAAACACTACCCATTAAACTTTTCCCCTTCTATGTTTGGTCATTTTTTTATTTTAACCCTTGACCTTTTTTTCCCTTACTTAGGCCCTTTGTATTTCAATTTTTTATTTTCCAATTTACTCATAAAGCTAACTACTGTTCAGAATTAAATAGAAAATAACGTATTGATAGCCACATAGCATGAAAATAATTTATTATATATGACTCACATATTTGATATAAATTCAAACCCTAATGTAATAATATGTTTTTTTATGTCATGGGGGCACAAATTAATCTTGAATCTCAGTCTGCGTTCTTGAGTGGAAGAAATATTCTAGATGGGGTGTTAATAGCTAATGAGGTTGTTGATGGATGGAAGAAAGCCAAAAAGAAGGGGTTACTTATTCAGTTGGACTTTGAGAAGACATATGACTCTATTAATTGGGGTTTTTTTGTTTTCAATGCTCTATAATTTTGGGTTTGGAGATAAATGGATTAAGTGGATCAAGGAGTGCGTAACAACTGCAAGGCTTTCAGTGCTTGTTAATGGAACTCCTACTGAAGAATTCAGCCCACAAAGAGGTCTAAAGCAAGGGAATCCTCTGTCCCCTTTTCTGTTTAATATAGCAGTTGAAGGTCTACATGTGTTATTGAGTCGAGCATCTCAGTTAGATCTAATCAAAGGTGTTAAGATAGGCCATGATGGTGTGTTGTTAACTCATCTCCAGTTTGCAGACGATTCATTATTATTCTGTGAAGCCGAGGTGGATGAAGTGAGGAAGTTGAAAAGGGTGCTAAGGTGCTTTGAAATTATGTCTGGCTTGAAAATAAACTTCCATAAGAGTGTTGTATGCGGTGTGGGTGTGTCTCAGGAGATGTTAGATGGTTTTGCTGCCGTATTGAACTGTAAATCTAAGTCATTACCTCTAAAGTATCTTGGGATGCCATTAGGGGCTAATCCAAGGAAGAAAGCTACATGGAAACTAGTGTTGGAGAAAGTCAAAAGCAAGCTGGCTGGTTGGAAGAGAGAGTTGTTGTCCTTCGCAGGGAGGTTAACTCTTGTCAAATCGGTAACTTCAGCATTGCCAGTGTACTATTTATCTTTGTTTAAGATGCCTGAAGGGGTAGCCAGAGAGTTGGAGAAGATTCAAGCTACTTTCTTATGGGGTGGTTCTAAACGGGTAAAGAAAATCCATATGATTAAGTGGGAGGATTTATCTAAAAGAGTGGAGAAAGGTGGCTTGGGCATCAGGAAAATAAGAGATGTGAACAAGTGTTTGTTAATTAAATGGTGGTGGAGGGTTGGTAGTGAGAAGGATGCTTTGTGGAAGAGAGTAATTTGTAATAGATATAGGATGGAGGTTGATGGTTGGATTCCATCTCTAATTTCATCTAGCAGCCACTCGGCGGTATGGAAAGGTATTATTTCTATAGCTGATTAGAACAGTAGCTTGAAGGAGTTCTATTTGAATAATTTTTAATTGAAGGTTGGGGATGGGAGGAGGATAAGGTTTTGGTCTGATGCTTGGTGTCAGTCTGTCCGTTTGAAGGATGAATTTCCAATCTTGTATAGGTTGTCCTTAGAAAAAAAGGAATCCTTAAGTATTTTGGCAAATAAGAAAAGTACAGTGGGTGGCTGGTCCTTCGAATTTAGAAGGGGGTTATATGAGTGGGAGGAGCAGGAGCTGGTTAGGCTTCTTGTTTATCTGCAGGGGGCTCCTGCAGTATGTCCAGAGTGTACTGATCGGCCTACATGGTTAGCATCATCTTCTGGGGTTACTAACAGTAGCAGATTTATATAGGTGGGGCGTGGATAATGCAGATACCACCATGAGTGTTACAAAATTGATTTGGCTTAAGTACATCCCTCCTAAGGTACAGGTTTTTGGTTGGTTTGCGTGGAAAAAAAGAATTAAGACTAAGGAATTTCTGCAAAAAGTGGGGGTGATCAACCCCATTGAGTCCATAGCTTGTGTGTTTTGTGGCAGTGGCAGTGAATCGGTGAACCATGTATTAATCTGGTGCCCCTTTGTGTGGATGGTTTGGGCTGAAATATTGGATTGGTGGGATGTCCAAGCTGTTATTCCAGGATCTGTGGAGAGTCTACTGCTGTGGTGGGCAGGGGGGAAGTTAAAGAAGAAAGAAAAGAAGATTTGGAGGGTGATTCCATTGGCTGTAATGTGGTCTATTTGGAAGTGCAGGAATGAGTGTGTGTTTAGAGCAACTCCCCCAATTCTGGAGGATCTTTGTGATTTAATTAAAAATAGGATTGCAGTTTGGTTAAAACCAGTTTTCAGTGAATTTAATTTTAAAGTTCAGGATTTTGTCTTTAATCTGAGGCAAATAAGGAAGTGCTTGGGGGGGTCTGCTACACTTACTTAGTGTTGATTGGTATGCTGGGTTGTTTTGGTGTGGTGGACCCTGGAGTTGTGTGCTGGTTCTGGTATTGTGTTGGCTGTTCTGCTCTGTTGGTGAAAGTGGTGTTTGCTAATGTGCTGTTCTGATCTGTACAGCAGTGTGTCCTATCTGTGGTGTTGCTGGTCCTATCTGTGGCTGCCTTGTGTGGGTGATGTCCTTCTGGTTAGATGTTATGCAGCATACCAGTCTGGGTGAAGGGTGGTCTGTTGTGGTGGTGCTGGTTAGGTGGTATGTAGCATATCAGTCTGGGTGTAGGGTGGTCTGTGGTGGTGGTGCTGGTTATGCTCTGCACTGTAGTTGAGTGTTGTGCCTTGGTCTGCAGTGGTAGTGTTAGTTTATCTTTGTTCGCCTTTTGGTAGCTGCTCTGCAGTGTTCGTGTTAATCCTGTGTTCTTGTTGTTGGTTGGTTGCTCACCAGCTGGAGCTTGGAGCTTTTGTTAGCTCCAAGCTCCTCTTTATTGATGTTTTTGTATCGTTTTGTGCATGCGTTCATCAATAAAGATTTTTTTTTTTTTGCCGATCAAAAAAAAAAAATTTGGGGGCAACTAATGTAATATTTTCTATTTAATTTTGAATAAAAGTTAGTTTTACAAGTAAACTAAGAAAAACTTGAAAAATAAAGGCCAAAGTGAAAAAATAAATAAATAAATAAATAATTCTAAGGGACAAAATAAAAAAATAATCAAATATAAAGGGGCAAAGTATAATTTAATTTGCCCCATATTGTTTTTAATGCATTTCTCTAACAACTTTCTTTATAGACTGACATTAGTGAAAAATGTAGGGCATGCTTGGATGTAAATTGTAACGCACCTGTTTAAGAACTCCATTCTATTACTTAGAGCATCTCCAACGGTGAATCAGATTTTTCATCAAATCTGAGTCAAAAATGGCTCATTTCACCAAATCTGGTACCAGATGCTCCAACGGTTCACCTTTCACCAAATCTGTCCTGGGTCGACCGGGTGGTCGACCGGTCGGTCGACCGGTGAGTGAAATTTTTTTTTTTTTTGAATTGTCTGAATTTTCTGAATTTTTTTCGGGACGACCGGGTGGTCGACCGGCCGGTTGACCGGTTAGGGAAATTTTTTTTTTTTTTTTTTAACTGTTTGAACTTTTTTTTGAACTGTTTGAATCTTTTATTGGTTGACCGGTTGATATCACCCCAACGGTCAGTAACAGTGATTTGGTGAAATGCTTCGCATGTTCTCAGTTTGATGAAATATTTGGTGAAATCTCATTTTGATATCGATTTGGTGCAACCGTTGGAGCATCAAACAGTAACTTTTTCACCAAATTTTAAATTTGATGCTGGGTTTGATGAACCGTTAGAGATGGTCTTAAGTATGCGTGAAGGGAGCAAATACATTTTTGGACCACAATCATTTTTAAATAGGACATGCGTCTCACTCATTTTTAAGGAGAATTATTCAGTAATTCTGAAATATGGACACATAATATTTTATAGTATTGTAATTAGTAAAAAAGGTAGATAGGTAGGGTATATTATATTGGGTAATTGAGAAACATGAGAGAACGTATTAAATAAGGATTAATTAAGAAATATAGACACGTGATACTCCGAAAATATTAAATAATTTCCCAACCATTAAATGTACATCATACAATTTTAAATCTGACATGTTTTCATAGTCCATCGTATTTATGTGTGTGTGAGAGCATGTGTTTAATATGTTTTTGTGCTGCAGTTCGTTAAGGAATCTATGCCATTATCTTTTTGGGCTCCCTATAACAAGGATGGCCTGACCGCAGACGAAGTCTTTATGAACACACACAGTGATCTGGTGAAAGATGACATACAGTGGCTAATGAAAACCTCAGACTCATGCACTATTGTCACGGCTCTCATTGCAACGGTGGCCTTTGCGACGTCAGCCAGCGTACCCGGTGGTGTTAATGGACAAAACGGTGAACCAGTTCTCAGACAAGAACGCATGTTTGACGTCTTTTCCATCTCATCACTCTTTGCGCTCTGCTTTTCATTGATAGCATTGATCACATTCCTCGCCATTCTCACAACTCAACACCAAGCCATGGACTTTCGTCGTAAGGTGCCAATGTTGCTATTGATGGGTTTGACTACGCTCTTTATGTCCATTGCATCCATGGTGGTATCGTTTTGCGGCGGACATTTCTTCATCCTCAAAGGTGTACTGAGAGACGCGTCGGTTGTTGAATATTTAGTTGCGCTTCTACCATTGATCATTTTTGTCACTGTGCAATTTCCGCTCTACTTCAATGTTTTACGAGCTACCATTACGAAGGTGCCTGAACGTCACTACGTGGTTACTACCTAGATCTTTATTTGTTATATATATTACTTATTATTTCACACGTGTGTGTAACTGTGTTTGTGTTTGTGTTTGTGATTTCTATCCTTGAGTTTGGTATTGATGAATAAACATTGAAGTCAGTCATCGTCTTCACGTGTCTTTGTGTGTTGTTTGTTTCTTATATGAGTGTGAAAGGCAGGCGAGGCAATAAAAAATTGTAATAATGTAACCTCTTTATTTTCATGAAAAGTATGGACTACTGATCATGTCGGTATTTATTGAGTGGGTGGTTTGCTATTGTTTTTTCTGATCCGGATCTACGAAGATTAATTTTGGAATCTCTTTACTTTGCCGTGTTGTGGTCTTTGTGGGCTATCAGGAAATTCATTGGTTTTTAACTAGTTTGGTAGTGTTTTGGATCTACAACTTGACTTGTTTATATTAATTGATATTCGTTATCTTACACTTACATTGTTTTCGGATTTTTAGAAATGATAGGTTTGCATTTGACCTTTGATTATTATAATTGAGACATCTTCTAGATGTTTAAAATCTTAATTGAGGTGTTAGCATGATCGTTGGACAGATTGGATCAAAACTCCAAATTAAGATAATTATTTTTTTCAGTAGATTTCACTCTTTTGCATTTTTCTCTCTCTATACTTTGAATTTTGATGTAAAACTAGAATCATTAGAAAACTTATTCCCGGGCTTCAACTTAAATACAAGAACTGTTCAAAACGGAATTTGGATAAGAGAGTCATGTTTATTTCAAGTTTGGACACCAAAGTTGTTAACATAGTCTATTCGAGCGAACTTTTGACTGCTCAAGCAATCCATAGACCTAGACAACTTTGATTTCATAACACAAAGAATCTTGCAAGCATCCATTCAACGCTTGAGTGAACCTTTGACCACTCGAGCAATCTAAACGACTTTAGCATTCAAATATGGCGTTTGGTAGAGTTTTAAAATTATTATTTGAATGTGGAGTTGTGTTTTGAGTTTGTGAGTATTTGAATTATGATTTGAGAAGAGAAAATTTATTTTGATATGAGTTTTGAGTAGAATTTTGAATTGAGTGTTAAATTTTTTATGTGACATATGAAATAAGAAAAGTTGTTTGGTTATGAGTATTGAAAAAAGTTTTCAAAACTTAATTCCAAAAGTTATAATTCGTAACCAAACACACAACTCAAAACTCTATTGAAATTCTGTTCAAAATTCATAACCAAACTCTTTTTAAAATTCAATTAAGAAAATTAATTATTGAAAAACTCACATAAATTTTTTTTTATTGAAAATATTACAACAAAAAATTATTTTCTTTTTTCAAAATAAATATGTAATTTTTGATTGTATATTTGGTTGGAATTTTTTTTTTTTTTAACTTTTTTTGTTTGAAAATGTTTTTTTTTAATTTTTCCGTCATTTGTTGTTCCCATTGAATGAGTTGATTATAATGTTCTTGCTACATTGCCAAAAAGTTTGTCCAATAAGCAGGAGGTTGTTGCTGTGGTTATGGCATTGCAACTTCAGGATGATGTTGAGGATCATCCATGGGAACATCAGGAGCAGCCATGCTCGCAAAGAAAACATCACCTCCTCCAGCTCGATTTATTGTGTACTCACTAATGTCAGAGGCAATATGAGTTTCGGGCTCATTGTCAAATCTAACTTTGAAGTGTTTCAAGATTTTCGTCAACAGTGTTCGAAATGCTAAAGATTTGTCTCGCGTAGATGGGACAATAGTCATTTCTCGCATAATAATATAGCACAAATCAATAGATAGACCAACCTCAAAACAATAGAGTAGGTAAGCATTAAAAGCGGGGACAGCATCGTAGTGGCCTGCTTTCGGAGTTATATTCTCCACTAAAACACAATGAAGAATGCGAAGATGTGGTTTCAAGTTTTTGGCAAGTAGATTTGACTCTGTAGTTTTGGAAATGCATATAGTCGAATAAACTTCAGTGACATTGCCCGCAATTTGAGCCATTTGTTGCTCCGTTTCAAAATATATTTGGTTATTGCTTTGTTCAACATCCAGAATAGAAGCCAATGTTGGAACAGTAAACGAAATGAATTTGCCTTTCACATAAGACTGAACAGTGTACTTGTCTTCTTCGGCATTTGACTGTTTGAGATGCAAATAAAATAGGACAAGAAGACGGGGATATACCTTTCTAGGATAATTTACCAAGTTTGCTCATCACATGGCTCCAAGTCTATTGATCAACAAGGCATCATATTTTGGTGCAAGGTTTACTCTTTGACCAGTAATTATTGAACAGGAAGACATACTACCAAATTCAAATTCTTGGTGTTGTGAAAGGAAGTCAATTGACGGATATTGTCGTTCTTGATTTGATGACTCTCCAACCTCTCGGCCTCGTGGTTTCTTGGTGCGAGGAGCCATCACTTTCTGGAAGTAAGAAAAAAATAGAGCAACATATTAAAATATATATATATATATATATATTGATAAATTTTTAAATATGTGGAGATGGGTTAAGATAAATTTGTGAGGCATGAGCATAACAAACAATATTCATTTTTAACAATAACATGGAAGTATTGCATGTATTGAAAAATAAAATTAAGGAGACAAACAGAAGCATATACAGATGATATATTTATTCAAACATCATAATACCTTGCACCAAGATCAGAATATTTTCAAACTTACCTGAATAAACAACACGAATTGAGATATTTGAGATATTTGTTCAGTTTGTTTGGTATTTGCACACTGCTTCACTTCGTCACCAAGGGATGAGCTTCTATGGAATTAATCAACCAAGTGCTACACCTTTTAAATTGCAAAATAAGAGAGAGTTTGGTGACCTCATTAAATACAATTTGATGTGGGGTTTTTCAAGCTTGAAAAATGGGGTAAATGGTGGTGCGAAGAAGGTAGGTGTGTTTTACTGCTCAATTATTTTTTTATCCTTTAACTGAACTGTTATTATTTATTTGTTTAATTCGTTGCAGACAATTTCGGCCATAGCATGTCACCCACCAACAAAAAAAAAATTCTAACATTTTTTACAATTAATAACATGTTATTAATATTATGTTGTGAAAAATAATTGAAAAGTAACTTGATTTCTTCGCATCACAAATCTACCCATGGTCAATATGATTTTCCCACATAGCATTAGCAATTGTGTTCCTTAAGTTTGATTGGTATGTGAACCCATGTTGTGACATGTCCACATACTCAGCTTGGCCTCCACCAAACCCCTCTACTGTCGCTTCAACCGCCATTTCATTATCAACTTCCATGAAGAATTGGTTCATAGCTGTATGCAAACGGATCCAAATGTGCATTATACAACATGCAATCACGATGGGTCCTTGTCATGTTGACTTGTAGTTAGGCATGGACCGCAATATTGGAAAGCGTTTCTTCAGTACCCCAAATGTTCTTTCTATGACATTCCGTAATGACGAATGTTAGTAGTTAAACAATTCCTTGGGTCCAGAATAACAACAACCATGGAACTCTTGCAAGTGATAGCATTGTGAATGAAATGGAACAAGAAATCCTGGCATGTTCGTGAGCCCAGGATCCACTAAATAATACTTGCCTACATGTAAATAATGCTTGTAATGCTCTGTCAAATACATGTACACAAATATCTTATTTTAAAAAGTATAGTATGTTATTTTTTAACGCTGACCATGGGGTGGGTGTGGGAAATGTACATCATCTCTTGTAATTGAGTCAACTAAAATTGCATTATCGTGGGCACTTCCTGCCCATCTAGAATTGATAAATGTGAACAACATGTCGAAGTCGCAAGCTGTGAGTACATTTTATAGCAATTCTAGTTTGAGACCAGACCCGTTTGATATTCTGGTTCAGGTTTCTTGGTTTTGTATTGTTGTTGTTGTCTTATTCCTCTTTTCCCTCCTTGAGTTTGGCTATTGAGATGTGTTGGTTGTGTTTGGAATAGGTTGGTACCTTGTTTTTCAAAAACCTTGTTGCCAGAATTTTGTTCCTACGCTCGAGCGGGTTTTGTGAACTCTCAATACTTTTGCAAGTCTGCAAAACTACTAGGACTTGTTATTCTTCGCTTGAGCGAAGCTTCTTGCCCTTGAGCATCCCTTTTTACGCTCGAGCATTGGCCTTATGTCTTTAAAACTACTAGGAGTGTGTATTCTACGCTCGAGCGTCACTTCTTGCGCTCGAGCGGTAATTATTTTTGTGTCTGGTGCTCGAGTGTCACTTTTAGCGCTTAAGCGGACTGTGTGTATATCAATTCATAAAAGTCATTTTTTACATTATTTTTTCATCTCTCTCTCTCTCTCTCTAAACATTTCAAAACCCTAAATCTAGAGCTCGTCTCTCTAGAACTTACTCTCTCTCTCTACAAATACACCAAGATCTACACATTTCTCCACCCTACTCCCTTTGTTAAAAAGGTAGAACTCACCTAGAGCTTCATTTTCATCCGAATAGAGTTGGGTTTCGTCTTCATCCAAGTTTCATTCATGCTTTTCTCGTCTTCTAACTTTGAAGTAGGGATTCTCTACACTCTTTTATGATTTTTAACTTAGCTATTTGTTTTTATAAACAATCTTGCGATTTTAGAGGATTTTGAACAAACCTAGGGTTTTGGTTTAAAATCAAAAGAGAGGTTTTCAAATGGATGTATTGAAAATGGTTGTGGGAGTGGAAATGAGGTTGAGTTGTGATAAAATTATTGATTTAATACTTGGAATAGATTTTGGAAGAAAATGTATTTTTCTCTAAATGTCTCAAATATTTATTTTGTATAAATAAATAGAATTAATGTTGGAAATGTGAAATTGGATGATTATTATTATGGATGGTGGAGTTAGATATGTATTATCTCTCACATCTTGAAATTTAGAAAGTTTATCTGTATTGAAGATTTTATATTTGTGTAGAAATATCTGTTTTGGGCTATCGATGGAAGATAGTTATGATTGTTGTAGAAATTGCATGAGGATTAGGTGAATTGAAACTAATTTCTCATCCATGTGCAATGAACATTGTTGCTCATTTAATACATTTCAAATATATATGATTTTGAGAACAATGGGTAAATGTAGGAAATGGGTGTGTATTACCAAATTAAGTTGACTTGTGTATCCAATACGCGTATACATGGGTGCCACTTTTCGCAGATGAAATATCCATAAAATGATAATAGTAACGCTTGTATAGGCTACTTTTACATGTGTGTTGTTTGACGGTTTCCCGCGGACGAAATATCCGTGAATGGTTGTACCAGTTTGAGAATGTCCCCCTTGTTTTCTGTTATAAAGGGCATGGTTTGATAATTGTGATATAAACTGAGCATGGCATGGTTTTTGGAAAAGAAATGTAAGACGTTTTGGTCATAAGCATTGCATATGCATTCCACGCTTATATCTTTGTTAAGATTCATATATTGTGGTGGATTATTTCTACTGAGTTTTGACTCACTCTATATGAAAAAATCATTTTCAGATGTTGGTGAGATGTCTCCGCCAAGACAGTAGCTTGGGAGAATTGGAGCAAAAGTTTCATTTTGTTTACTTGTTGATATTATTTTGTACAAGCCTAAGGCTTTATTTATATTGGATTTATATCCATTTTGATGTAACTAAGTACAGTCTTGGAAAGTTGTAGCCTTCAGGGCATTTCAATTATCTGTTTAACTTCTATTTCATACTTTTGTTGTTGACACATGCTATAGATTCAGGGTTAGAACTTATGAATGTATATTTTCATGTGTCACCCTTTTGTACAACTGAGTCTTATGTAATGGAAGGATATTAGACTCTGATTTATATTGTTATTTACTTATCGTCGTGGTTGGTTTATTGTATTTATTTTGGGGTGTTACACATTTTACGATACCGTGGCTTTGCAACCACGGAATGTATTCTATCTTAAGGTATGGCCCACGCGTCCACCAATGTGCCATCGATAACACCGACACAATCCTACATCATATTAGCAGTTTTATGTCAAACGAGACACAAACATAGATATTACTTTGAAAATATATATATTAAAAAAAAAAAAATTTGTTCGTTACCGTTATTACAAATTTGCAGATCGAACATATAGTTATACCTTGAACCAAGGGAAAAACCTCCTATCATTTAAAATTTTTGCTGGTATTTCCGATTGGTTCCGTGGTTTGATAACCGTTGCAGCAAGCTTGCATAGTGCCCGCATAATGATTTTGATGTGCTGACAAATAGTTTCAGTGGAGTACTGAAATCTATCGGTCAGTAGCCTATATCAGTCATTTTGTGTGCATGTATATAAGAAAATGCCAAGCGATTCCTTGATACTGATACGCATCTTTTCAATATTCACAAAGTCATTTTGAAGTAAGGTGTCTTTCAATAAAATAAAGGTTGGGGCATCTATTCGCATGATGTCCATCATTGTTTCAGGATGGTCACTTAATAAACCGAAGACATAATCATCACCTTTGAATGGACAAGTTCGTTGTGGTCATCTTATGGTTGAGGCATTCATATGTTTATTGATAAAAGTAATCATCAAGAAGTCAATAAAATCTTTCATAACCTCATCCTCATCTGATGAGCTTACCATTGCATTGTTTTTTGTATCAGATGACATAGTGTTCTGGCTAAATAACAATAAAAGCACAATTATTTTGGCTAATTACAAAGAGGATAACTGTTGTTGTTATTTATGAACATGAAATTAACCTCTGTAATTAATTGGTTGGCCTTAGTGATTTATTGAAGTAAATTGAAATATGCAGTCAATGTATACATGTTAATATTTCTTCATCTTGTTTGACATTATGAGCCTTGAATATTCAAATTATATGCAATCTGTAAAATGGAAAATTGAACAGGAAATAGGAAAAGTGGCATGGATCAATGAAGAAGAATAAGAAGATAACATAAATAGAAACTAGGTAGAAAGAAATGGGACATGAATTATTATATGTAGTGTATTTATGTTACAAGAGGATCACAGAAATAGAAAACATAAACATACAAAGAAGAAATAACGACAACAACAACAACAACAAAAAAAAACTCAAAAGCATGTTTCACAACCATTGCAAAAATCGTAAACTCTACCAAAGACATAGCTTCACAGTTGACTAAAAAGCTAGGCTCATTGATAAGCGCATATGCGCATGAGTGTGCATAAAAAACCTTCGCCAATCCTTATCTTTGAATAGTGTCAACGCCTTAACATATTGCACTTGAAGCAAGGCATCTTGACATGTGTCAAGGGAATAGTCATCACCACCTGTGCGTACAGCCTCTGTGCTTATGGATTGTGCACGGGACTGTTCTGTCTTTGCCTGTGCATAGGCAGTGAAAGCCACGCAAACATCATCAAAGCCACTTGACCGTGACTTTTTGGAACGACCACTGTCACTTTCGCTTTGGCCCCTCCTGTGACTTTTGCCCTTACATGTTTCCATGTATTCATCTCCAAATGAGTCAATAGGAATGGCATCAGTTGCATTGCTACCTCTAGCTCTAGGCGACCAAATTTTGTTAAGCATATCGTCTTCTTCATCAGAATCAGGGGCCCCTTGTGTGGATGCACAAGCTAATGTCCCTGTGGCACAACAGTGTTCTACAATTTCGGCTATTTCATGAAAATACTCAAATATTTAGTCCTGAATTTCTTTACATTTTTTGATGCCTACCTCCAATTGCAAAATATGAATATAAACGAATGGTAAGTGTGACAATATTTTACAAATAAATGTACAAAAAAAAGTATAGGTTAATGTAATACCTTATCCCAAAAGTCATCAGGTGCAATAACTGTTCCTATAATCGGATCCTATCCAAGACCAGTATATGCCTGAAGCCGCTTGAAAGTTAAGTAATCGGCTTTGAGTCGCTGATATTTTTGTCTCACATGTTTTGGTGTGTATCAGAACCCATACACATTTTGTAACTCCATTGCAAAATGGGTCCAATGCCTAGGCATCCAGATAGTGCTACGGTCTCTTGATTGGCTTTTTTGCACCTCTTCTCTCAACATGTTAATTAGCCTTAATTCAATTCTAGAGCTCCACATTTTTGTGTGTTGATTATCATCTGAATTGTTCGTATCCATCTAACACACAATTTATATGTAAACTAAGCTTATGTAGAAATTGAAAAATAAGAACACCTTCTACAACTTGTGTATAATTCGTAAGAAACTTTTTCCCAAAGAACCTCATGTTCCAGTAAAAAGGCAATAAAATCATAAGAATCAATTATGTGTCAGTTCAAATATGATAAATAAAGATTAATCACAACAAAACTTAAAGAGTGCTGCAAAATCGAAGTTTAAACAGTCTTATAAGACAACAGAAGAAGAAACAGAAAGCAGAAACAGCAGAAGAGGGTCGAACCACCCAGGGGCGGTCAACCAGCCGGAAGTCCGAGTAGACGACCGGCCAAATATCTTGGTGGATGACTAGCTCAGCCATTTTTGCCTAGATCAAAGATAACCCATTTCACTTCTCAACTATTCCATACCAGATCGACAGAGTTGAATAGTTGTCACTGGTGATGGAGTCGGTACAATGGCTCGATGTGCGTTGCTTCAGATGCCTACTGATTCGAGAAAAGGCTTCACAAAATTGACCTAAGATAAACAAAGTTTGGAATTAAGCACAGAATCAATCAGTTGCATACAGAACCCATACATATTTTTGGAGAGAAATTTATGAACACTATACCTCTCTGTTGTCGTTACTTCCTTGCCCAGAGGGTGAATTGACCATAACGCACAAACTAAAAGACACTTGATTAGTGGGAGCTCGTTGATGCCAATTTATGGGTGGGAAGGAATCGGTTTGTAGGCATGGTTTGGATTTGAAGGTCATAGTATTGTTCAAAGAGAGGAGGAAGTGATTGAAGAGCTGCAGGTCATCTGTGAAGCATCTTCAACTTTGATCTTCTTTGCCACAGGAACCTTTTTAGAATGGAGAAGACAAAAGACAAGGTATGTACAAAAAGGTGAGAGCATTGGGTTGGAAGGAGCTTTGGCAAACGTGAAAGAAAAGTATGTTTTGAAATGTGCGGTGGAATCAATTTTTGAACATGCCATCCAAATAGAGGGTTCACGTAAAGGGGTGGAATTATGATTACAGCAGTGCACTAAACATAGCCTAGGGTTTTGAGGAGTGTATGCAATATATATATACATATATACTTGGGGTATTTTGGTCATTGCGTAAGAGCATGTCCTTATAGACAATATTTCAGAGTGTGGATCATTGGGTAAAAAAAATTCAAATTTGAATTTATAGACCGAGTGCCCATTTTAATATTAAAAATATATTTTATAAATATTAAAAATTATATTTCATAAATATATTTTTTTTTGGTACTATTTTTTTTTAATATAATTTTTTTGGTATAAATATTATTATACTATTATATTTTTATATTAAATTATTTTGATATAAAGAATGGTAGAGTAAAAAATGATGGAATTATTAAAAAAAAATGATAGAAAAAAGACCATATTAATTAAGTAGAGTAAATAAATTATGTAGGATAATAGAGGGCAAAATAGTAAATTCCCCTCTAATTATAAGGGATTGTTTTTCTAATGCCATCTCTCATGGGGACTACTAATCTCATTTATAGAGGCCTATCATAGTCTTAAGGTATTATGAATTCCTTTCTCCATTTTGCAAACAAACACAATACTAATAGGCTCTACATCCATCCTAATCCAATCACATCCTAACGCAAATATAGAACCCCCTCGTCCTGACGCAAGAAGAAATTATCCAGTGCTTCGCAGAGCACAAATCTTAACAGATCTGAGCCATCACATTGTTTTTGGCTAAAAAAACTAAGCCATTCGGAATCCAATCACAGCGATCCAATAGTTATTTCCAATTCTTTGGATTATTTCAAACACATCCATGCTTTCGAAATTGCAAATTCAATTCAAAAAAATTGCAGATTTTATTTTGAAGACTACCAATAAAAATGGAGTACGAAATGAGAGAAAAGTTAATGTTCTCCAATTACAAAAGAAAAAAGATTGAGCTGTACATCTATTTTGAAATATGTGATCTCCAAGATGTGCTCTCAGAAGATTTCTTATATAAAAAGCTGTCAAAAAGAATTCAAAACAAGAAAAAGGCAAGATTACTTCAACTATTAAGAAGGTTAATACATTCAGAGATTTGGAAACATATTGAAGATTCCAAATGCCTGAAAAAAGTTTGGAAATCAGTTGACAATATTGTCACCAAACATGAAGGAAAAGTCTTACCCACAAAATATTGGGTCAGATGCATTGCAAAAGATGAATTCAAGTGAGAAGAATATGAATATGAAGGTACACCACCAATGTATTCCACCGAAGTTGCATAACAGAACGAAAGTACAAAAGATAGTGAATAAAAAGATAAAGAGGCCAATATGACAAAAGAATTGGTTGAAGAAGCACAAGATAAAGAAGGTGTTAACAAAATTACACCAATTGTTGAAGAAGCAAGAAATTCATAAGAAAGAGTATCTGAAGAAAGAAAAGATACAACAAGCTCAAACTTGATGATGGATAAATGCAAACCCAAGGGGTTAATAAAGCAAGAAGGGAAACAACGAAACTTCCTAAAGAAATCCAAACAGATGCTGAGTTTGACAAAGAATCAAATTGGGATTGGCAGAACTCCCAAAGAGGTTGAGGAAATGAAGATTCACCCGACTTATTCAACAATCTAGAAGAGCTCAAGTATAGTGCCAAATATGTCAAATTTTTGGACACTCTAAAAAGGACTGTTGGTATCGAAAAACCAACATTGGAGGGAAAAAAAAGTCCATTTTTCCAAAGAAGGGGACACAGGGATCCACTTGGAGCAAAAGTAAATCAAAGATTAACCATTTGCGAATTTTTTGTTGCATAGCATATGCCAAAGTGCCAGAAACCAGACGAACAAATACTCAGATGAAAAGCTTACTTTTAGATGACGGCCAAGAAGAAGAGTCACCAGACCTAGAGACCATAATGAACCCATGCTCATCGCAAGATGAGATGAGCATTATTTCAAGTGAAGAATCATCACTAAGGAATGTCAAGACAAAGGACATCTATGACATAACCAGACACATCGATGAAGATTTATTTTGCCACTTCACAAGCAGTGATCCAAGAGGATTTGAAGAAACTTAACAAGAAACAAAGTGGAAAATTCATCAAGGCAAAACATTCACAGAATGTCTAAGAATGAAGTAAAACCAGTGCAATGCTCATGCTGCAAAATAACTAAAAAATGCAACACTGAAGGTCTACCACAAGTATAAGAGAAGAATCAAATATATGGCATACAAACACTTGAGGACAAGAGTAAAGATCCTCACAGCAAAAGATAAAGCTATAATGCTTGCAGCTATTGAAAGAATGAAGAAACCCATCGAATTGGGTTTGAAAGGGAATGTTGAAAAATCCAAACCCAATTTCATCAAGGATGATTATCTCATTCATGAGATCATCAACAAGAAGCTTCATCATGAAGCAATGAAACCAGAAGCTTGGAGATTGATCAAGAAGTTGGAAGAATATTGAAGAAACTCCATGGAAACTTCATAGAAGCTCCATGGTCAAAATCTTAGCAAAAAGGAAAATGTGAAAAATATGAAAATTGAATTGGAAACAGCTCACAACCTTTAGGGATTCATACCTGAGTTCATTACTATAAATAGATGAGTTAGGCTGTTATTTTAGATTATGAGATAATTCAATTTGTAAAAAAAATACTACATGTATCTAAATCCAACAATTCAAGAAATAAAATAGTTTGTTCTTCCATTTTTCAAAGGGATGCCATTCCTATATCTCATCAAGTGGAATTTAATTTTCCATCACAAATACCACATCTCGAGATGTGACAAATTTCTTTATGTCTGGATCCATACATCTCCAACCCTTCATGTGTGAGTCATAGCCAACAAATACACATTTTCTTGCTTTTGGGTCTAGTTTGGTTCTACTGCTCTCAGAACATGAACATAGTAGATTGAACCAAATACCCAAAAATAACTTACATTTGGCTTTACATTATATAACTATTCAAAAGGAGATTTCTCCATCCAGTTCATTTATAACATGGCAAGCACACCAAATTGCCTCTGCTCACAACTCTCGAGAAAGGTTCTTGTCATGTAGCCATGATAAACTCATTGTTGTGAGATGCCCCAGTTTCTGCTTAGCAATTCCATTATGTTGTAGAGTCTTTGGACATGTCATTTGCCGACGAATACCATGTGTAGACACCCCATTTTTGACCGCCCTTAAGACTTGGGCATTACTGATGGTTTACTTGGTGGTAAAAGGTGTGCAGGGCAAAGGTTCAATTTCTTCGGCAATGAGAGAGTCAAATCCCAACTTCATACCCCTTTTGGACCAAAACAACCTTGATCAAAAAATTTTAGATCTTAAAACCCTCTCTTCCAAAATGTTTTGAAAATAAAGTTCCTACGATGTTCCGACGCTCGTATTTCGTCAAATGTTGCGCTTTTCGATAAACCGAGCAAGGACAAAGTGGAGATGAATGAAAGAGAGATGAAATCTTTGAAAAATCTTTTGACACACTTTGTTTAGGGGTTTGGAGTTGAAGAAAAGAGGAAAGGAGAGAAGAAAACTAGTTTGGGAGAAGTTCGGCATGAATCCAGGTAGGAGAGAGACGAGCAGCCCTCGCTGAATCGAGCTTATCCATTTGTATACTTGGATTTTAGCTATGCAGCCACCACCGTTGGAAAGATTACTTCCGGGGCTTCATTTTGCACTCAAGAATCTTCTAAAGCCAAGTCCGGGTGGGGGAGATATGGTTGGTTGAAGTAGGGGATCAATCCGGTTGGATCGAAATTGCGCCGCTTCACTGAAACGGGCATAACTTTTTGTGTAGGAGGAATTTTGATGCAAGGTTGTCGCCATTGGAAAGCTAACTTCTGGGGCTTCAATTTGAGCATCCACCGACCACTTTTTGGCCTTTGCAGCCATCTACCGGCCACCAATTTAGTCGGCCGGCCATCAAAAATAGTTGGCCGACCAAATAAGTAGCAAGCCGACCAGAAAAAGTAGCCGGCCGACCATTTAACTGGTCGGTGGCCTTCCTGCGTGTTCTACAGGCTGAGTGCATGCCAGCTGTGCCAGCTGGTGAGCACAGACTCTGCCCTCCATACACGTGTATGGAGGGATTTGCTCCTTGAGTTAGCTTCCCTTGGAAGCTTTGCATTGCATTTTCCTATAAAAAGGGAGCCTCTCCTCCCTTTCCAGAGGTTGAGCAACTGATATAGAAATATATATCACTCTCTCTCTCTATATCTCCCCCTCTCTCTACATTTGTGTGTGTAATAGTGTCTTAAAGTGAGTTTTTATTCATTTTCTTGCACTAGAACACCCTATAGCACACTACCTTTGAGTTGCTGAAGTGTTAGGGAGTTGTTTGAGGAGTTCTTGACCTGGTTTTGTTCAGAAAAGGCTGCTGGTTTGGTGTTCTTGAAGGTGGTCTTCAAGGGTAAGACACTTACCCCTTTTATTCCCCGTTTTTGCACAAGCTTTTAGCCTATCTTGCATGTTGTTTTGAGCTTAGCTATAAATGGAAAAAAGTTCCGTATTTGTATGCTTAAGATGTTTGGTTAAGGTCATTTTTGTGTTGGGGGTCGTCCACCCCCTCTTAGGCCTTGTTTGGCCTCATTTTGAGCCTTCTTTGTTGAGCTTTGGAACTTTTGTGTATTGGCCTTCTCACCACTGAAATCTAGAGGATTTTCAGTGGTGGTGAAGTGGTTTTGAGGTTTTGTATAGGGGAGGGACACCCCTCTTCCTTTGTGTCTCATTGACTTGCATTTTGGGCTTAATATGGTAGCATGTATGCTTCGTAGTTTTTAGCATCATTTCAGTGGATATTTGGTGATATTTTGTCATGGTATGCCTCTGTTTTGAGTGGGTTTGGTGGTCTCATGCACGCATCACATGCTTGTCTTATAATCCCATTATTTGCCTAAACATGTATCTTGCATCTAGACTACCATGCTCGCATGTTTTGGCTTAACCTCATGAAGATTTTAGCTTTGTTTTGCCATGCTTGAGGTCTGGTTTTGGTCGTCTTGATCATGTTTGCCATGATTTGTATAGCCATCATGCATTCTAGCTTGTTAGCCTTGGATGTGTGAGTCACTAGCATGCTTTACTTGGCTCATTCTCATGATTTGGCATCATTTGAGATCTTATTTCAGTCCATGTAATGTGGCCTTACACTTGCATTTGGCTCTCTTTCAATGCTTTGAAGAGTTGTAGTTTTGTGCCTCAAGGGTTGGTCGTTGTGTATGCCACCATGCTTAGACATTTGGGATGCCATTTAAGTGGGTTTTGGGGCTTATTCTAACATGCCACAACTCTGATTTTTGCTGGTCTAATGTCCATGTTTGTCTCCTTCTAAATGTGCTTAAGAGTCAACCTTTCTTACGCCTAAGTATTGGACCCTTACATGTGCATGTTTGGGTGTGTTTTGTCCATCATCTCTTGGCACTTTGGCCACTGTTTTGGGGCATGGCTGAGGCCTCCCATTTCAGTTTAAGTCTATCCTTGTACATAGTTGCATGTTTTGCATGTTGCCTCTAGTTGCATGCTTGCATTATATCGTGTTTGCATGTTCTTGTTACATTAGTTTAGCTTGCATGTTAGGTTGCTTTGCATTGCATCATGCATGCTTAGCACATTGTACATTTGCATGCTTAGGTTGCATTGCATTTGGCATGCTTTGTTAACTTAGCCTCATGTTGCATACTTGAGCCACATTGCATACATGCATTACATTTTGCTTGGTTTGGGATGTCAAACCAAGCATGAGGGGTGAGGTGTGTTCGTACTCAAAGTGACGAAACACGTCTCCACTCTCGGTCACCGATGCCCTTGACCTCAACATGATAAGGCGTAAGGCATTCATTTGTTTTGTCGCATGCATTCACATTGATTTGCAAACTCGGTGCCTTTGGCCATCATGCATCGAAATGCGTGATTGGTGGCTCGAGGACCAAGGGCCACACTCCCTTGAGTTTATTACATGATAGGGAGAGTGGACATGAGCACATTTGCTTGAAAATTCCATGCCATGCCTTGTCTGTCCTCTGCTGCTGTCAAAACAGGTTTCTGCAGGAAGATTTGGCCGACCGGCTACCTACAGTACCGACCGACCAAAAATAATTAGCCGATGGCCCAACAATTGGTCGATGACCATTTATCAATGGCCGGTGATCTTATGCCTCGATCGGTGGCATTTCACAATGCTCAAGGAGCAATTCAGAGGCATCTCCAGGATTTTCACAGTCCTCAGAGGTATGGGACAGTGCAAATAGAGGCAACAATGGCATTGCAGCGGGTTTCCGGGCAAGGCAAATCGAGCATGCATCATCCATCTATTCTGGGGCAGAGCTACGGCGGTCTCTTTAGTTTCATATTTAGGTTGTTTTTGTAATTAATTTGTTAATTAATTAGAAGTTTTGTAATAATTAATTAGCTAGGATAGTTGGTTCATTATTCGGCCTGTATTATTCTTTCGGACCCTCCGAGCGAGGGCAATTATGTAATAAGTGTTTGTGAGTGTGTGTATGTCTTCCAACCCCCACTTCTTTCTCCCTTTACTTACCTGCTTTCAATGGTTAGTATTAGGGCATATTTAAATTAGCATACCTTATGCTATGCATGCGTGCATCATTCATCAGTATCGCATGCACCGGGTTCGACGCATCATGCTAACTGCATAGTATTTCAAATCTAACTTGAATATGTGCTATCTGTCACATTTCACATGCCATCCATAGATTAGCCGAGCCTATTCTAGTGACATTTTGTATACGATGCATTAGCCACTTTAACATGAACTAGGATCATGCATGATTACTAACTAGTTTCTTGTTTTGGCTTGGAGTACACTGTGAGTGTTTTTATGATTTAGCATCTCGCATGAGTGTGAATGTTAAACATGACAGTATACTTACCATGTGGCTATATGCTTATGTGATATAAGCTGCCTGAATGCTTGTGGGTGAAGGTTGGATTGTTTGAGTTGGAACAACTCATTGAAATCCGTGTTTTAGCCTACTTGCGAGTAGCAAATTTCGAATTATTTTTCAACCAAACGGATATGCGATGCTTTGTTCCAAATTAGGCGATCTAGTCTATACTTTTGTGTTGTGCGCATCACATAGTAAGATTAGGCTAATAACCGGAATAAGAACACATAATGTTTTCAAAACTTGATATCATGGTTAGTAGAGGCCGATCTTTAATCGGGCCAGCGGGGGTGCTCATAGCTGACCTTCCCCAATCGTACCCAAGTTCCCGGGCCGAGGCAACTTTGGTGATGACAGACACGTGGCCTTAGACAAAAGAATCAGGGTTTCCTAGATTTTCCCATAAAAAATATTTAGGTGGCGACTCTGTATCTGGCAAAGCAGTCCATGTTTGGCACTTCTTTACACAAAATCTGTTTTCAAAAAAACGATTTGCCGGATTCGGACTCTTTGGTTCAGATTTAGAACCGTGACAATTTGAGTCCGAACTGTAGCGTGAGGCCCACGGGCGCGTCTACAATTTCTGGCGACTCTGCTGGGGAGTTAGAGAACTTGACTCAAACTCATGATATCTTGTTTTGATTACACTTATGTGTTTCTTTGCATTGCATTTGCATTGGTGCGCCTAGGACACCGTGTTTGCCATCTGCTATTCCTGAACGGTTTGTCGGAGGCTCACTTTGAGAAGCGTGCCATAAGGCTGACCGGTTACGAGCTTTGCCACGATGGGAACACAAACCCCGATTTTTACCGAGGCACCCTTTTTGACCATTCGACCTAGTGCATATTCAGAATCCATTGTGACCATTCCAAGCTAGGACAGGTTTCTTACCCAATTATAGGTTGTTTGAAACCGCTGTGTGCATAGTGAAACCCTAGCTCCTGACAAAATAGGACAGGGAAACCTTACCCCAACATAGGGGTGTTTTTACTCTTACTTGCTTGATATGTGCTGTCAGAGTGTGTCTCTACAGGTTATATGTATCAGTTTGCAAGTCTGGGTAACAGGCCTGCGGGCATCAGCATTTGAGGAATCAGTTTTACCTGAGGGTATTAGTTTTGGGACAGATATT
This sequence comes from Camellia sinensis, assembly GCF_055761805.1. NCBI lineage: Eukaryota > Viridiplantae > Streptophyta > Magnoliopsida > Ericales > Theaceae > Camellia > Camellia sinensis. The sequence goes on along the minus strand of NC_138971.1, from coordinate 97,210,149 downwards.
TGGGGAACAGTGATCAGTATTGAATACAGTAGTTCCGCTATGCTCATATCTATTCCAAAAATTGGGCTGAGATGCTGTCTGTTTTCTCTTTTGCTAGGTAGTCGTGGAATCATAGCTTCAGACGGCTCCACTATCCCCCGGGTACATTGGATTTGTGCTGATAGACTTTGTCAGGTCAGAGACTCAGTTCAAGGGTAATCAGGGCCAGAGAAGGATAGTCAGGCACAGACCACCAGTACAACAGCTACCAGATCAGTGATCTTTGAGCAGTCCGGTTGAGATTTCTGAGCCTACTGCAGACACAGATATACCAGTTGCTTAGTTAGATCAGGACAATATGTCGGGTCTGGAAGAGATGGTGCGCTAACTCCAGGATAGTATGAAAGCCATGCAGCAAGACGCTGTCTGTCAAGCAGAATTCGCCAAGCAACAGGCCGTGGTCATAGCCCAACAGGCAGAGACAATTGCTAGGTTAGAGCAGCAAACTAGAGTATCTACGTCACACCAGGCTCCTCTCCCACCAAGAGTTCCCATACTTGGGGAGGCAACCTACGTCCAGGATGATACAGACATTCTAGTCGGGCCAGCTCCGCCCCCGGTTCTACCCCAGCTATCCAAGACACCCATCAACCTACCGGACTCCCCTTTTGAGTTCGAGACGGACCCCACAACATTGAAAGTGAGCAAGCTTGAGAAATTGTTCAAAAAGTCTCAGGGGGCCTACTTTATTCCTGATATAGAGGATGGTTATACCGACTCAGTGGTGACATTACCGAATCGGTTCAAGATGCCACATATCGATCAATTCAATAGCTCTGAAGACCCAATGGTGCACCTCCAACTATTTTCTGATATCTTGAGGCCAATGGGTTTGACCACAGCCCAGAAATTGTCACTATTCGGCCGAACCCTGTCTGGGATAGCCGCAATCTGGTATGCGAAATTGGAGAACTCAGTGAAACAGAACTGGGAAGAGCTAGCTGAGGCCTTTATTGCTCAATACTCCTATAATACACAAATCGAGGTCACAACTCGTGATCTTGAAGTCACCCGCCAAGAGCCAAATGAGGGTTTCTCAGAGTTTGTGACGAGATGGAGAGCAAAGGCCTCAATGATGACTACAAAACCTTCCGACAAAGATCAGATCAGGATGATTGTTCGGAATCTACATGGCAAGTTACTGCAAAAGATGGTCGTTCTACCTCTGTTTACCTTTCTAGCCCTTCATGAAATGGAGGTTCAAATCGAGGATGCCATCAGACAAGGGATCTTTACAGAAGATAATGAGCCTTTGAAGAGGAATGTTGCTCGCAGTCCCAATGCTACTACTGATGGTAGCACAGCAGCGAAATGCTCAGAAGTAGACACTATCACCACTTCTCTCAATGGCCAAAAACCAACCACTTCAACTCGGCCCCAAGCCTGAAAATTCCACCCTCTTTACATGAGTCTCTCTCAAGCTTTGAAAAAGCTACGAGAAGAAGGGCACCTAGAACTTCTAGAACCCCAACCCCTTCCAAACCCTCTTTCACCAAGATATGACCCAGCTAAATACTGTTCCTATCATCAACAGCACGGTCATGATACGAACCGTTGCATCCGCCTCTGTCATAAGATTCAAGATCTTATTGACGAAGAGACCTTAGCTCCACCAAAAGGACCTCAGGTTAGTACTGACCCGTCATCTCTACATCTTAACCTCATCTATATGCTGCCGTCCACTTACGACCCCAGCGTATACATCACCCCGGCCCATCTACCCAAGCCTGAGGTGTTTATCCCGGAAAGCATGGACTTATGCATGATGGGTGCATCTGAACCCCAATTATCTCGAACCCATGAACCCACTACTTCTGAGCTGATGAGGATGATTGAAGATCTTCAGAGAACTGTGGTAGATCTGGCCTTTGGAGTTTTGGCTCCGTCATCAACCGCATCACACACCAGGGAGTTCATGTCAAAGGGCTCCCTAACCTTGGGACGGGCTGCATTGGGAGAAGGCCAATCTCTTAGTAAAATGGAGGCTAGGGATAAGAACAGGGTAGGGGCAAGCATTAGTCCCCATGAACATCTTCAGTGGGCTGTTGAGACTTTGAAAGCCAAAGGGCTGAACAAATAGCAAGTGATTACAGTTGTTGCAAAGACTGTGGATGACACTTTCGCCACTCAAGTTAGGGGCAGTTTGAATCAAGCGACAAGCCAGGAGAAGGGCCGTTGTACCAAGAATGTTCCTTTCAACCCTAATCCCGTGCTCGGAAGAGATCAGCAAACCCAGTCAGCGCCTGTCAATCCCTTTGCTAGTGCATCCAGCAAAACTCCATAAACCTCAAAACACCCACCTCGGGGCCAGAGGGTGTTCACCCCACTATACATGTCTCTATCAGCGGCCTTGAGGGTCCTGATTAGAAAGGGGGATCTGAAACCCCTGGAGCTGCGGCCGCTACCAGATAAACTTCCCCCCTCCCATGATCCGGCCAAGTACTGTGCCTTCCATCAACAAGTCGGCCACGGCACTGACAGTTGTTACCATCTTCGCCATGAAATACAAGCTCTGATTGACAACAAGGTCATCGTCGCACCGGGTCCTGCAAAGTCTATCGGCACTGGATCAGTGAACTTGTGGGGGATAATGTGACTATTTGATCGGGGAATGAACCACCTGCGGATGGTGCTCAGATTACTCCAGCTATGGTGGATGGCATGCACTATTTTGAGCAATATACAAATGCTGTTAATTTTGCTTTCTGACTTGGGTGTTGGGTCAGTCTTGTTGTGTTGTATAGAGTCAGTTTTTTGTGTTGAGTCAGTCAGGTTTGTCTTGTTGTATCGAGTCAGTCCTGTGTTGTTAGAATCGTGTGATTCCGGGGGTGTTACCTCGGACATCGCTTGCTCGTTTTGTGTTTGTCTTTTCGCTTTGTTTTGAGTCTGTCTCTGCTGTGGAGCCAGTTGCAACCAGGAAATCTGAATGAAACGGCTGTGGCTGTCATGTTTTTGTGCCTATCGCTACTTTGACCCTGTTGTGCCAACAAGTCTAGAATGAAATGGCAGAGCATCTCACCTGCTCTTCTGCACCTTTAAATTATTGCATTGACCTAAGTTTTTCAAAACGTTTTGAACATGTGGTGAAAACGAAGAGGAAGAAATTCCTTGGGTTTTGCAAGAATTTGATCATTTGAGAGAAAGAAAGGCATGTGAAGCCCTTAATGAACGAAATCATGGTTGTTAACATGAGTACTAAGAAGGATCCTGGCTTGATCCAGCTTGGTCCCACACTGTCTTCAGCACGAGCGATTAGTCGCTTTCTTAAAAGACTTCAAAAAATGTTTCGCGTGGTCCTGCGAAGACTTGTGCAGAATCGCTCTTGAGATTGTGCAGCCTAGGATTGCTCTCAGCCTCGAGACTCGACCCATTGCTTTTAAATCTTGAACTTGGCGTCATAATGTTCAACGCTCAACCACAATGTAAGGCCCGTGTGGCCGGATCAAAAGCAGCCCATGAACTAGGGGCAAGAAGATCAAAAGGTCAAAAAGAAGCTTGCGAAGCTAGATCAGAAGCACCCCTTTGAACTAAGGGCAAAAGAGTTTCAAATGTGCTCGAAGAGTCAAAGATGAAGATTGGCAAGAATGCCAAATCCCAGAAGGGAGGAAAGAAGAAAGTATTGCTAAAGGACAACTGAGTTCCTATCCGCAACAGTGGGGGCAATTCAGACCCCATTGGATGGACTCCTGCATCGTCAGCGAACAACAGTCACTCTCCTAGATTCAGATGGCTTCGAGATCACAAAGACCATTTGACATGGACTAGCTACACTTCCACCCTTGAGAGGCTCGCTGGGCCGAAAACCCAGAAGGGCGACCCAGGCAAAAGTTAGAGCAAGAAAAAAACAAGAAAAGAGAAAAGAAAAAAATACAAAGAATGAAAAAGAAAAGATGAAAAAAAATGAAAAGAATTGAAAAGAAAAGAAAAACAGAGCTCGCAAGGTCGAAAACCCAGAAGGGCGGCCTTGGCAAAAGTTAGAGCGCAAAAGGAGAGGTTAATACCCGAGTGTACCTAACCCCGAACTACGTAAGGCTTGATTCTCATCTTTGGGATACGTAGGCAACTTCATTCTGAAGTCTAGCCGTAAAACACTTCAAATTCGACTGTGTCCATGTGATGGTTATGGTCATCTTTGTCTTCTCTGTATCCGAGAGTTCGGTTGTGATCGTCACTCTGAGGACTGATTACAATGCGCTGCGACATCATCCAAACAAGGGGGAACTTTCTGTTGCCATTCAGTATGCTGCGGCGTCATTCAAACAAGGGGCAACTTTCCGTTGCCATGCAGTGTCCTTTAGACAAAGGGCAATTTTCCATTGTTTATGGATCCGAGGTCGTGCATCTTAAGAGTAGGCTCCGTGCTTGTTGAGCAGTGGCCGTTTGCAAAAATAGTTTTTGAGAATTTTTACTGAGGCTGACTAATTTTCTCAAAAATTTGCCCCATTTTTTTTCAAAAACTGGACCATATCTTGGACCCAAAAAGGAAAATTTTCAGTGCTCATAACCTGACTTACATGATTTCAAATCAAAAATTGAGCAAGCATGTTAATCTAACTCTCATTTTGGTCAAAATTGTTTTAGTAGAAAGCCAAAAACAAAAAATCGTCAAAATAATGAACTAGGGGCACAGTTGAGTCAGGCTTCCTGTCTTTCCCTCATTTTCAACATACTTGCCAAGAAGGGCACTCTACCTGCCAGAAGAGGGCACAATTGAAGTTAACAACAAAGGGCTGAAAGCTCTCTCATCCGCCAAGCAACGAGGTATCAAGCCAAGTGCGAAGCACGAATTGGAATGGATCAAGTTACTCCACTCCGGGGCATCGACTAAAAGACATCGGAGGAAGTAGCCGCGAGCTAATAATTTTGGGCAACAGCCCGCAACTTCTTGTTTATCCATCAGCCACCCAGGGAGAGTGATATAAAATGAGAGACTGAAGAATAGAGAGGTGTACGTTGAGAGAACAAGTAAGAAAAGGGTTTTGAGAGAAAAATAGAGCCTAAGGGTCGAGTGATGTGAGAATCACAAATGAGAAAGGGTGGGAAACAATACCTGGAGAAACTGGCTCCTCGCGATCTGAGAGGTCTATCGTCTTCATAATACATCTGAGTGTCGTCTCTTTTGTTTTGTTTGCCTCGATTCTTCTCTTGAGTCGTCTCGAGTCGTCTCGAGTGTCAGTAGATCTGTTTAGGTTGATTACCTTTTGTTTTCAATTGTTGAGTCGTTTTTGCTGTGGTTAGTCATAGGCTCAATACCCAGTTAAGAACTCGCTTCTCAATCTAAAATTCCACAATAAAATCATTTTTTGCTCAGAGTGCTATGCCATTCTCTACATTTGTGCAAAACAGTATTTGTTCTTTCATAAAACCGTAGGGTTCAACCCAGGTCATCTTAGAACAGTAAGACCTGGACCAATCTGAAGCTATATAGGTTCTGGACTGCAAAGCAAAAGAAAAGAGTGAAAATCGAAGCATCTGAGTGTGCTTCAACTTCAGAAAATTCTGTGATTGTATTCCGGATGTACCTTTTCAAGCCTTGTCAACGCTCTGAAGTATGAGTGTGCCTCTACCTCAAGCGCAAGATCAAGCTTGCTTCAAAGTTATGCACACCTTTACTTGCATTGTCACGCACACTCGTTGTATTGTCATGCATACCTTACTTGCATTTATTTGCATCATGTGTTATCTTCTATCGTTTATCCTTATACGCTGAGCAGCGTTTGGGATCGTTGTCCTCCGGGACTTTCTCAGGTTGTGCCGAGCACGCGCTAGGCGGTTTGCTTTTGGACCTCCTCTCACGATTTCAGCGTGGTTTGAGTGTCCCTTTCCTCACACGATTTCAGCGTGTTTGGAATTTATCCCAGGTTGCGTTGTAGACGCGCTGGGCGGTTTGCTTTTGGACCTCCTCTCACGATTTCAGCGTGGTTTAAGTGTCCCTTTCCTCACACGAGTTCAGCGTGTTTGGAATTTATCCCAGGTTGCATTGTAGACGCGCTGGGTGGTTTGCTTTTGGACCTCCTCTCACGATTTCAGCGTGGTTTGAGTGTCCCTTTCCTCACACGATTTCAGCGTGTTTGGAATTTATCCCAGGTTGTGTTGTAGACGCGCTGGGCGGATTGCTTTTGGACCTCCTCTCATGATCTCAGCGTGGTTTGAGTGTCCCTTTCCTCAAATGATTTCAGCGTGTTTGGAATTTATCCCAGGTTGCGTTGTAGACGTGCTGGACGGGTTGCTTTTGGACCTCCTCTCACGATTTTAGCGTGGTTTGAGTGTCCCTTTCCTCACACAATTTCAGCGTGTTTGGAATTTATCCCAGGTTGCGTTGTAGACGCACTAGGCAGGTTGCTTTTGGACCTCCTCTCACAATTTCAGCGTGGTTAGAGTGTCTCTTTTCCTCACACGAGTTCGACATGTTTGGAATTTATCTTAGGATACGTGAAGCGCGGTCTTGGGCAGGTTGTATCTCGGGACGTGTGAAGCGCGAGCCCAAGCGGTTTCGGACCTCTTCTCAAGATTTCAGCGTGGTTAGAGTGTTTCTTTCCTGACACGAGTTCGGCGTGTTTGGAATTCATCTCAGGTTGCGTTGTGCGCACCTGGGCGGTTGTTTTCGGGCCTCTTCTCACGATTTCAGCGTGGTTAGAGTGTTTATTTCCTCACACGAGTTCGGCGTGTTTGGAATTCATCTCAGGTTGCGTTGTGCGCACCTGGGCGGTTATTTTCGGGCCTCTTCTCACGATTTCAGCGTGGTTAGAGTGTTTATTTCCTCACACGAGTTCGGCGTGTTTGGAATTCATCTTAGGTTGCGTTGTGCGCACCTGGGCGGTTGTTTTCGGGCCTCTTCTCACAATTTCAGCGTGGTTAGGGTGTTCTTTTCCTCACACGATTTCAGCGTGTTTGGATTTCATCTTAGGTTGCGTCGAATGCGCACCTGGGCGGTTGTTTTTAGGCCTCTTCTCACGATTTCAGCGTGGTTTAAGTGTTCCTTTCCTCACACGAGTTCAGTGTGTTTGGAATTTATCTCAGGTTGCGTGAAATGCACTCCTGATTGGTTTTCTTTGTTCTTTCTCCTCTTACGATTCCAGCGTGGTTGGAGTGCGTTACCTCTTTTACATCTACTATATTATCTATTGCATTACATCTTTTACATCCATTGCATCATATCTGTTTTATCGCCGGTTTAGGAGACCTTAATTCCTCTAAAGGTGCAATTCCTTTGGTGTTTGTCGTGCCCGAACGACTTCCGGTGGTCTGGTATAGCCACCTGCCTATGTTTGCGATGAGTTCCTAGGAGACCAACTGAGACGGTGGAAACTAGAGTTCGAATGGTTTATGCCTAGAACGCAAAGGTTCGGGATTTCCGGGACTAAAGTCTGGTTTAAATACCCAGGGGTATATCCTCGGCTTGAAATCTGTATGGCAGCCTCATAGATTGAGATAGTATGTGTATGCGCCTCAATTCTGGATACTAAACCAACCTAGTCTGTCACCCTGTTGGAGAATAGGGAAAGCTGCGACCATAGCCAGGGAGAAAAGTAGTACCTATGGTTCAACCAAGGAGAAGCGAAAGATCCCCAGCAGCATGAGGTGAGTCATCGCCAATTGCCCCTGCAAGGTACTTTCACTTCCTAGCTACATTGCATTTTGTTATCTATTATGTCTATTGCATTGCATATAAAATCTATTGCATGTATTCACTGCACCCCCATCTATCACTTGCACCTTTCCATGTTGAGCTTGGTCTGGTATGTGCCTATTCTTGTCGCGTCGAAGTGTGGTTATGAGATTTTGTGTATGCGCCTATTCCATTGAGGGAATTGTGGTTTGAGGGTGACGGCTCCGTTTCCGTGTTAGACGTGGTCTGTTTGTGTCCATGCCTTTCCTAGGCAAGATACGGTTTGGTCGTGTGCCTTATTCACTTCATCCATTGCATCCGTTGCATCACTTTTTGTTTCGTTGCATTCAACATGTAGGATCACAATCTTTCCTCAGCAGGTCATTCCTCACTTATATCATGCCACCCAATTACTTGTATTCTTGCGGCGAAACACATAGTTCTGTCTGTGCATGCACCTATTCCACTAAGAGAATTGTGGTTAGAGCGCTCCGGCACCTTTTCTATATTACACGTAGTTTGATTTTGCATCTCCATCCCTTTATGATATTTGTGTGGTTTTGCACTGCTTGTGGTTTGATTATTTCGATACATTGCATATCATTTGCATTGTTTCATTACATTGCATTGCATAAATCCTGAATTTTCAATCAAACCGGCTTCGCATAGTGTATAAGTCCAATTATCGAACCGGCTTTCCGTAGTGTATAAGTCCAATTATCAAAACCGGTTAACAATAGCAGGTACGCCTGTCTATTCACCCCACCCAAATCGGTTTCACGTAGCGTATAAGTCCAATTGTCAAAACCTTCCTGTATAACATTTTGCATCCTGTCCTTGAACTACGCTGGTTTGATTCCTTGCAAAGGGATACGTAGGCAGCCTGCGGGTGCAACCATTTATTTATCTGTATTTTGTTTGTTTGTCCAAGTCTTCGGCCTTGTAAAAAATGGGTCGTCCCTAGGCTTTGACATTCACTCCCGTCACTTCTTCACTTCCGAGTTCTGTCAAAGAGGGGCAACTGTAGACACCCCATTTTTTACCGCCCTCAAAACTTGGGCGTTATTGATGGTTTACTTGGTGGTAAAAGGTGTGCAAGGCAAAGGTTCAATTTCTTCGGCAATGAGAGAGTCAAATCCCAACTTCATACCCCTTTTGGACCAAAGCAATCTTGATCAAAAGATTTTAGATCTTAAAACCCTCTCTTTCAAAATGTTTTGAAAATAAAGTTCCTACGATGTTCCGACGCTTGTATTTTGTCAAATGTTGCGTTTTTCAGTAAACCGAGCAAGGACAAAGTCGAGATGAATGAAAGAGAGATGAAATCTTCAAAAAATCTTTCAAAACACTTTGTTTAGGGGTTTGGAGTGAAAGAAAAGAGGAAAGGAGAGAAGAAAACTAGTTTAGGAGAAGTTCGGCATGAATCCGGGTAGGAGAGAGACGAGCAGCCCTCGCTGAATCGGGCTTATCCATTTGCATACTTGGATTTTAGCTATGAGGCCACCACCGTTGGAAAGCTTACTTCCGAGGCTTCATTTTGCACTCAAGAATCTCCTAATGACAAGTCCGGGTGCGGGAGATATGGTTGGTTGATGTAGGGGATCAATCCGGTTGGATCAAAACTGCGCGGCTTCACTGAAACAGGAATAACTTTTTGTACAGGAGGAATTTTGATGCAAGGTTGGCGCCATTGGAAAGCTAACTTCTGGGGCTTCAATCTGGGCACCCATTGACCATTTTTTGGCCTTGGCAGCCATCTACTGGCCACCAATTTAGCCGGTCGGCCATCAAAAATAGCCGGCCGACCAAATAAGTAGCAGGCCGACCAGAAGAAGTAGCTGGCCGACCATTTAACTGGTCGGTGGCCTTCTTGCATGTTCTACAAGCTGAGTGCATGCCAGCTGTGCCAGCTGGTGAGCACAGACTCTGCCCTCCATACACGTGTATGGAGGGATTTGCTCCTCGAGTTAGCTTCCCTTGGAAGCTTTGCATTGCATTTTCCTATAAAAAGGGAGCCTCTCCTCCCTTTCCAGAGGTTGAGCAACTGATATAGAAATATATATCACTCTCTCTCTGCATCTCCCTCTCTCTCTACATTTGTGTGTGTAATAGTGTCTTAAAGTGAGTTTTTGTTCATTTTCTTGCACTAGAACACCCTATAGCACACTACCTTTGAGTTGCTGAAGTGTTAGGGAGTTGTTTGAGGAGTTCTTGACCTAGTTTTGTTCAGAAAAGGCTGCTGGTTTGGTGTTCTTGAAGGTGGTCTTCAAGGGTAAGACACTTACCCTTTTTATTCTCCGTTTTTGCACAAGCTTTTAGCCTATCTTGCATGTTGTTTTGAGCTTAGCTATAACTGAAAAAAGTTCTGTATTTGTATGCTTAAGATGTTTGTTTAAGGTCATTTTGGTGTTGGGGGTCGTCCACCCCCTCTTAGGCCTTGTTTGGCCTCATTTTGAGCCTTCTTTGTTGAGCTTTGGAACTTTCGTGTATTGGCCTTCTCACCACTGAAATCTAGAGGATTTTCAGTGGTTGTGAAGTGGTTTTGAGGTCTTGTATAGGGGAGGGACACCCCTCTCCCTTTGTGTCTCATTGGCTTGCATTTTGGGCTTAATATGGTAGCGTGTATGCTTCGTAGTTTTTAGCATCATTTCAGTGGATATTTGGTGATATTTTGTCATGGTATGCCTCTGTTTTGAGTGGGTTTGGTGGTCTCATGCACGCATCACATGCTTGTCTTATAATCCCATTATTTGCCTAAACATGTATCTTGCATCTAGACTACCATGCTCGCATGTTTTGGCTTAACCTCATGAAGATTTTAGCTTTGTTTTGCCATGCTTGAGGTCTGGTTTTGGTCGTCTTGATCATGTTTGCCATGATTTGTATAGCCATCATGCATTCTAGCTTGTTAGCCTTGGATGTGTGAGTCACTAGCATGCTTTACTTGGCTCATTCTCATGATTTGGCATCATTTGAGATCTTATTTCAGTCCATGTAATGTGGCCTTACACTTGCATTTGGCTCTCTTTCAATGCTTTGAAGAGTTGTAGTTTTGTGCCTCAAGGGTTGGTCGTTGTGTATGCCACCATGCTTAGACATTTGGGATGCCATTTAAGTGGGTTTTGGGGCTTATTCTAACATGCCACAACTCTGATTTTTGCTGGTCTAATGTCCATGTTTGTCTCCTTCTAAATGTGCTTAAGAGTCAACCTTTCTTACGCCTAAGTATTGGACCCTTACATGTGCATGTTTGGGTGTGTTTTGTCCATCATCTCTTGGCACTTTAGCCACTGTTTTGGGGCATGGCTGAGGCCTCCCATTTCAGTTTAAGTCCATCCTTGTACATAGTTGCATGTTTTGCATGTTGCCTCTAGTTGCATGCTTGCATTATATCGTGTTTGCATGTTCTTGTTACATTAGTTTAGCTTGCATGTTAGGTTGCTTTGCATTGCATCATGCATGCTTAGCACATTGTACATTTGCATGCTTAGGTTGCATTGCATTTGGCATGCTTTGTTAACTTAGCCTCATGTTGCATACTTGAGCCACATTGCATACATGCATTACATTTTGCTTGGTTTGGGATGTCAAACCAAGCATGAGGGGTGAGGTGTGTTCGTACTCAAAGTGACGAAACACGTCTCCACTCTCGGTCACCGATGCCCTTGACCTCAACATGATAAGGCGTAAGGCATTCATTTGTTTTGTCGCATGCATTCACATTGATTTGCAAACTCGGTGCCTTTGGCCATCATGCATCGAAATGCGTGATTGGTGGCTCGAGGACCAAGGGCCACACTCCCTTGAGTTTATTACATGATAGGGAGAGTGGACATGAGCACATTTGCTTGAAAATTCCATGCCATGCCTTGTCTGTCCTCTGCTGCTGTCAAAACAGGTTTCTGCAGGAAGATTTGGCCGACCGGCTACCTACAGTACCGACTGACCAAAAATAATTAGCCGATGGCCCAACAATTGGTCGATGACCATTTATCAATGGCCGGTGATCTTATGCCTCGATCGGTGGCATTTCACAATGCTCAAGGAGCAATTCAGAGGCATCTCCAGGATTTTCACAGTCCTCAGAGGTATGGGACAGTGCAAATAGAGGCAACAATGGCATTGCAGCGGGTTTCCGGGCAAGGCAAATCGAGCATGCATCATCCATCCATTCTGGGGCAGAGCTACGGCAGTCTCTTTAGTTTCATATTTAGGCTGTTTTTGTAATTAATTTGTTAATTAATTAGAAGTTTTGTAATAATTAATTAGCTAGGATAGTTGGTTCATTATTTGGCCTGTAGTATTCTTTCGGACCCTCCGAGCGAGGGCAATTGTTTAATAAGTGTGTGTGAGTGTGTGTATGTCTTCCAACCCCCACTTCTTTCTCCGTTTTACTTACCTGCTTTCAATGGTTAGTATTAGGGCATATTTAAATTAGCATACCTTATGCTATGCATACGTGCATCATTCATCAGTATCGCATGCACCGGGCTCGGCGCATCATGCTAACTGCATAGTATTTCAAATCTAACTTGAATATGTGCTATCTGTCGCATTTCACATGCCATCCATAGATTAGCCGAGCCTATTCTAGTGACATTTTGTATGCGATGCATTAGCCACTTTAACATGAACTAGGATCATGCATGATTACTAACTAGTTTCTTATTTTGGCTTGGAGTACACTGTGAGTGTTTTTATGATTTAGCATCTCGCATGAGTGTGAATGTTAAACATGACAGTATACTTACCATGTGGCTAGATGCTTATGTGATATAAGCTGCCTGAATGCTTGTGGGTGAAGGTTGGATTGTTTGAGTTGGAACAACTCATTGAAATCCGTGTTTTAGCCTACTTGCGAGTAGCAAATTTCAAATTGTTTTTCAACCAAACGGATATGCGATGCTTTGTTCCAAATTAGGCGATCTAGTCTATACTTTTGTGTTGTGCGCATCACATAGTAAGATTAGGCTAATAACCGGAATAAGAACACATAATGTTTTCAAAACTTGATATCATGGTTAGTAGAGGCCGATCTTTGATCGGGCCAGCGGGGGTGCTCATAGCTGACCTTCCCCAATCGTACCCAAGTTCCCGAACTGAGGCAACTTTGGTGATGACGGACACGTGGCCTTAGGCAAACGAGTCAGGGTTTCCTAAATTTCCCCATAAAAAATATTTAGGTGGCGACTCTGTATCTGGCAAAGCAGTCCATGTTTGGCACTTCTTTACACAAAATCTGTTTTCAAAAAATGATTTGCCAGATTCGGACTCTTTGGTTCAGATTTAGAACCATGACAATTTGAGTCCAAACTGTCGCGTGAGGCCCACAGGCGCGTCTACACCATGCTCATTGCAATAGTTGAAAAAATCATTTGATATATATTCTCCTTCATTATCGGTCCACAAATGCCTTATCTTCATCCCAAATTCCTTCCCAGCTGTAGTTTTGAACTTAGTAAACTTGGAAAAACCTTTACTCTTTGCTTTCATAAAATACACCCATGTGTATCTAAAAAGTTATACATAATGACCATTACGTATTGAAAAACACTGTAGCTTGATACTCTGGTCAGACCCATCACATCTGAATGCACCACTCAAATAAAGTAGACCTTTGATTCAATGACTTGTTGAAAGGTAAGCGATGAGATTTACTGTATTGACAACCTAGGCAAACCATATGTTGATGCACATATTTCAAAACTGGAACACCATCAAGCAACTTCTTGAAGGAAATCTGCTGCAACATTTGGTAACCAATATGGCGCAATCTAGCATGCAAAATTAGTGCACCATCGTTTCGACTTGTCTTTTCTGCATAGGCTTCTCTCGCGGACATGACGAATAATGACTATTTCTTTTTCCCAGTGAGACATTAGCCAACACATTTTTCACATTATCAAGAACTTTCACATCGTCTGGACCAAAAATAACATACTTTCTAGAGTCAGTTATTTGAGAAATAGACACCAAATTCGTCTTCAGACTCGGTACGTGAAAAACATTTTCTAGAATAATGTTTCCATCCTTTTTGTAGACACCCCATTTTGACCGGCCCTAAGATTTGGGTGCTTTCTTTTAATGATGACAATTAATATGTGTTTCTTAAAATCCTCAGTAAAAGAGATGGAATTTGAACTTTAATCCCAACCTTTACACATATTTGGCTAAATTATTTTTCATCCAAAATTCACCAATCTCCACTACCAAAAGAATTTTGGCTCTTTAATCTCCACTACAAAATTTCCTACACCCCACAATCCCCATTCACGATCTACTTTCATAATCACACCCCACAATCCCCACTCACCATCTACTTTCATAATCACCCCACTATTCCTACTCACCATCCACTTTTATAATCATACCCCACCATCCCACTCACCATCTACTTTCATAATCACACCCACCATCTCCACTCATGATCCATTTTTCTAATCATTCCTCACCATCCACCTTCATTATACATTGTTTCCCATTAGCTCCATTATTTTCCCTAAATGCTTCACTTTGTCCTCCACCATTGCTCACTTGCATTGCCTATATAATGAGAGCTCTAGTCTTGAATTTAAGGAGAGAGAAATGTGGAGAGAATGCTAAATTTGAGTTAGAATTTGAAAGAAAAGAAAGCCTTGAAAACAAGAGAGTTATCTTGTCAAACTAGTGAAATTACCAAGCCTCTTTACATCTCATTTTCCCTTGCTCACTTGTAGTTGTTCGCGGTACGTCGACAAACATGTAAGTTTTTATGCTTTAGCATCCCGATTGTGTTTTTTTTTTATTATGTTTAGCATCCTACCATAAGGCTACATGCTTACTTGATATAACTGTATGAATGTCAGTGGATGGAGGTTGTGTCACTTAATTTGTAATGATGTTGATTTTCATTTTTGTAAACTCAATTTCTATGAGTTGTACATCTTCAAAATTCTTTCAAACACATTAAATCAAATTGTTCCAAAATGAATGGCATAGTCTATACTTGTATGCTTCACATAGTAATTTTTAGAATTTATTAAATAATCAGAACATGAACATATAAAGTAAACAAAACTCATATCATGGTTTAGTAGGGGCCGATCTTTTGATCGGGTGAGTGGGGGTGCTCAATAATGACCTTCCCCTCTCATAACGTAGGTTCTAAGCCAAGTATCTTTGGTGACGACGAACAGTGACCTTGGCACGAGTCACAGGTTTCCTAATTTTCCCAAAACATTAGGTGGCGACTCTAAGATCTGGTGATGCAGTCCATTTCTGGCAAAGGTTTTGCAATAAAATGGATTTTCTATAAAAGTTACTAAATTTGGACTCTCATCTATGTTTTACATTGCACTCGTGAGACTAAATCAAAGAAGTCGAAGGTCTAAATTGTTTAACATGCACGGGTACCCCCAGGCAATGTTACGCCTTCGTGCTATCAACCTGGATATTCAAATTTCCTTCTTTCAACATTGGATGAACTGAATTATCAGTTGTAACAATTTTTTGGTCTCTATCATGTTGACAAACTGCTGAAAGTAAGGAAACATTGACTGTTGCATGGTGTGAGCAACTTGAATTAATAATACATTCCCTTTCATAATCAATGGAGAAGTTAGCATCACAAAAACTTTAACCTGACATGAGACATCTGTAGACACCCCATTTTTTACCGCCCACAAGGCTCGAGCGCTTTGCCCGGTACACTCGATGATAAAAGTGGTGTTGTGCGTAGGTCGAGGTCTCAACGAAGGGGCCATGTTTAAGCTCCGAAACAACCTCAAACCTTTCATATTCCCACTGTTTATACCCCATAAATCCATTTTTACACATTGTGCCACCCTATGCTAAGTCTGAAGCAGAAAAACAGGGGTTCACATTGAAGCCGAGCCGTGCCTCATTGAGAGCCAGTCGTGGCTATTGATGGCCAGCCGTGCCTTGGCAGCGAGAAACACTGCTCTGGGCGGGAGCCCGCCAGATGTCCATTTTTTAAGATATTTATGACCCCTCTTGCTTAAATTCTATTTAAAACGAAGTTGTATCTCTGTTTTGAGGGTTGAAGAATTTCTAAAATGCTTATGCACCTTCTTGAAAGCTCCTTCTTCTTGTGCAAGCAACCTTCGATCAAGCTTACTACCTTGAACCTATATCCATACACCATACACACCTTCACACCTTAGCCTAGGAACCTTGGTTGAGCCTTGAGCATCACAATTCAAGCTTGAGAGTGTGTTTGGACTTAGTTTGATTCACAACAAAAAGCTTACCTTTCTTGAGAGGTATAAGCTTGCTATTTTCTCTCTTACTTTCATTTCTATCATTTACTATCAAGTTCTTATATTTTTGTGTTGTTTTGATTCTCTTTCAAGTGTCTAAGCTTGGGTTTGGAGAGCTACCAAAGGGTAGAGAGAGTTAACACTCTTTCTTACACCTTCACCTATAGCTCAAACCCTTGCTTTTACACCCTTTTCTTTGCTTTCCAAATTGATTTTCAGAGTTTAAAAGAGGCTAAAAATCATGCTTTGAGGTTTCAAAAGATGAGGGGTTAGCCAGCCCTCCTTATTCTTAATTACTAGCCTCATTGTCTTTCTTTGTTATTTAGCTTTTTAGGCCCATTTCATGCACTTTGAGCCACTATTTTTCACCCATTAGGGGCTGTTTTAGGGCTTTCCTAGGTTGTTCAATTAGTTCATACTTTGATTAGTTTGCTTGTTGTCTCATAAGTTTGCATATATAGCTTGTTGCATATTATTCTTGGTCTTTCCTTGTCTAATTTCCCTGTTAAGAGCCTCATTTTAATAATCAACTCACCATTTATTTCTCTCATTTGAGAGTTGTTTCAATCGGTTAACGGTTATTCAAAACATGAACTAGAGATCTATGCTTAATGGCTTAATCTTTACGGAGGTTCATTGTCAATGACATAGTCTCTTTTTCATGTCAAGAATCACTTCCCATTTGACATGCTTCTCACTTAGTGGACGTAATCTTTAGTGGACGTAATCATCACCTTGGACTTAATGGATTAAAGGATGGCAAAGGCTAATGAATTTGGATTAAAATGAACCAACCCACATAAAGAAAATGAAGTATATTGCTTGGGCTCATCCAGACATTATGCCGAGTCTATTGTGTCAAAAGTTGTCACATGTCAATTCATGGTGTTTTGACGACTCTTGAAGCATCTTTACTCCCTCCCTCCCTTTTGAGCCCATCCCATGATAAAGGGGAGGGATGGTTGTTATTCATTGCATTCATTGAATTTTGTCCAAATTGTGGCCGAAATCATCAAACAAATAAATTGCTCATTGATGATTTTGGAAATGATTCCTACCTTCTCTTGAGGCTTTCCCATGACAGAGAAGAGTGAGAGGGACAAACAGAGTTCAGAATAACTCTGTCTGCACTGTTTTCATTTCAGAGCACAAAACAGGATTTTGCATAAAATTAAGGCATGGCCGGCCTTATTTAGGCCCGGTCGGGCTTCATTGGGGGCCGGCTAGCCATCAATGTTTGGTCAACAGTATGTTTTATAGAAAACAGAGGGCAGTGGCTGAAGGTGAAACATAGCTGGCCTAGGCAGACAGAGCAGTTCTTGGACACTATGCATGCAACCCTTGTGCATCCTTGCTTACATCAATGTTGTAAATTAATGCTCCAAGTATTGTTGTAATTAATTATTTTTATGTTACAATTAGTCTTGTTGTAATTATTGTTGTAATTATTATTATTGTTTATTTGTAATTGTTATAGCTAATTAACCTAGATAGCTAGTTTATTTCTCATTATCATCCTTGTTGTAATACGAGTAGCTTGCTAGTTAATTCTTATTCATTCATTCGGCTTTGTAATAATTAGTTTAATTCGGACTTTGATTCGGACCCTCTTATGTGAGGGCCAATATGTAATAAGTTGTATGTCTTCCAACCCCATGTCTTTCTCCCTTTTACTTATTTGTTTACGATGGTTAGTATAAAACATCATTTTTCAAATTAGCATTCTTATGCTTTGCATCCATTGCCTTGCATGCATCCAAGGTTCGGCTCATCATACTAACCCAATATCAATGCTTATATTCATTACTTGAATATGTGCTTTAATGCATGTCTTGAATGGAATCATATGACATGCTTATAGCCGAGCCTATAAATTACACAATGTGTGCGTTGTATTTAGTCATATTGCATTAGTTAGGAGCATGCATATTTTCTAATTATTTTCTTTGTTTTGGCTCGGAGTACTACGTGAGCATTTATTGCTTTAGCATCTTGCATCGAATGTTTGTGTTGCCATGCTAAGCATGTTCACCATGAGGCTAATTGCTTAAATGATATGCCTATTTGGATGCCTGTGGATGAAAGCTAGTTGCATGAGTTGGGATAATTTGATTAAATGTACATTTGAGCCCACTTTTTCAAGTGACAAATTCACAAATAATTTTCAGAACAAACATGAAATCAAAATGTTCCAATTTTTGCAAATTAGTCTATACTTGTGTGCAACACATAGTAAAGTTAGTCTAATAATCGGAACAAGAATATATAATATAGATAAGAATCACATCATTATTAGTAGAGGCCGATCTTTGATCGGGTAAGTGGGATGCTCAATTCATGACCTTCCCCTCTCATACCTACGTTCTCGAGCCAAGACACTTTGGTGATAACGGATAAGTGGCCTTTGGCACGAGTCTCGAGTTTCCTAAATTTCACAAAAATATTTAGGTGGCGGCTCTATATCTGGCAAAGTAGTCCATTTTTGGCATTTTGATTCAAAATCGATTTTTCAAAAGATTTGTCGGATTTGGACTCTTTTGTGTTTATCTATTTCACATTGCACTTGTGGGATCAGATTCATAACCAAGGGAGTTCAAATTGTGGGTGTAGACACCCCATTTTTGACCGTGCTCAAGACTTGGACGTCATCGTTTGAACACTCGATGGTTTTGTATCCTTGTGTTCGTTTTGAGTGCCTGAAGTTCTTGGCTGAGTGCCTTGCCTTTAAGCCTCTCAACTTGTCTATTTTTTGCTTGGTTGTGGACCAAGAGTTTGTTGTTTCAAGTCTGGAGGAAAGGGTGGCCTGTTGCTATCCCCACAATCCATTGGCCATGGCTTGTGCCTGCCGGCTATCAGTGGTGGCCGATCGGCCACTAGTGATGGTCGACAACCATTTTTCTCATTTTTCAGATATTTGTTTGTCAGTTGTGCCAACTGTTGTTCACTAAAGTGCATCTCCATGCACGTGTATAGAGGGATGAATACAAGCTCTAAGCTTGTTTTTCTATAAATAGGGGGGTCTCTCCCCCATTTTGGAGGGTTAGACAATTTGGATCAAAATTCTCTCTCTCTCTCTCTCTAGAATTATCTCTCTCTTTCTTCTTATTTTGTGCTTTGTAGTTAGCTTTCTCTACACTTTTGTACATAGACCCTTGATCAATCATGACTACCTTGGAGCTGAGGTTCTAGAAGGCCTTCTTGGAGCCCTAGAAAGGGTTTTGAGCTTGAATTTGTGCCTGAAATTGTCTTGTGCTTCAAGAGGTATAAGACTTACCTTTTAAACTTGTCTTGCATAACTTGAGTTACTATCTTTTTGTACTGTTTTGACCTGGTTTTTCAACTACAAAAAAACTCTGTTTTTGAGGTTTGAAAATGATAGTTTAAGTCTTGGTGAGTTAGGGGGTTGTCTTCCCTTTTTTGTTCTTTGGCTTGTGAAGCTTTTTGTGCCATTTCTTACCATCTTTAAATCAAACTTTTTGGCCCTTTTAACCACTGAAAATCAGAGTTATTTCAATGGTAAAAATCAACTTTTGAAGTCCAAAATAGGAGGGGCTAGCCTCCCCTCCTTGTGTCTTGCTTCCATGTCTAGGTTGCTTCATATGTTAGCTTGATTTTCTAGCTTAATTCAAGCATGTTTTAGGCTCTGTTTTGGCATGTTTGAGCTCTGTTTTGGGCTGGTTGGAGCACTTGAGGCTTGCTTTATATGCTTGTAGTGCAATTGTGCTTAATAGTTTAGCTTATGCTATGATTTGGCCTCTTATTCTAGCTTATGTTAGCTTAATTTCAGCATGCTTTTGCTACTGTTTTGACTTGTTATAGCTCTGTTTTGGGCTGGTTAAGTCCTTTGAGGCTTGTATTGCATGGTTGTAGTGTAAAGGGCTTCACTAGTTTAGTGTTTTAGGCCTTTAAGCATGAAGTGCTTGAGTTGCTTGCATGTTGTAGTGTTATTTTGCATGTAATCTCAGCATCATAATCTCTGTCACATACTCATTTGTCTCACTCTTCCAATCGCTTTTGAGAGTTGTTTCAAGTTTGGGATTCTTTAAGCTTGAGATAGAGTTTATGCTTAATGGTTTTAATCCTCTTTTGAGAGTTTCTACTAACCAAGGCATGACCTCTCTCTTGCCTTAAATCATCTCTTGGTTGACATTTCTTTCTCTTTAGAAGACTCTCACCTTGGACTTAATCGATTAAAGGACTAATCGGTAATGTAAAATGAGTAAACAAAATCGACAAAGTAAAAGAGACTAGATAAGCATCTTGTGTTGCATTGCATGTGTTCAATCGGACATTATATTGAACACAAGGAAGATTGGAGCATTTCATACTCAAAGTGCTGAAATGAGTCAATCTCTTTGGTCTCCATTGCCTTTGATCACACATGATGAGGTGATGGTCTTGAGTCTTGTTTTTGCATACAATGAAGTTGTACTTCTTGGTTCTTTGGCCATTATGCATTGAAAATGCTTGGTAGATGGTTTTGGAGCCACGAATTACACTCCTTTGACCTTGTGTAACAATAAGGAGGGTAATAGTACATATACTCCTTGAGAATACACTGCTTTGCCTCTGTTTGCTCTCTGTTGTAGAAAAAAAGAGAAGTCTAGGGAAGAGGTGGCCGACAGCCACCAGAAGTAGCAGATCAGCCATTAATGGTAGTCGACAGCCACCATTTGTGCCCGATCAGCCACCAATGAAAGAAGGTTTCTCTGTGTGTTCCTGAGATGGAGTAAAGGTGTTCTGGGAGTTGGTACAATTTTTGGTGTTTAAGCAAGTGCAAACAGAGGCTGCAAAAGGCAAGGCGATGGCATTTTCGGGAAGAGACGCCGAGCATGCATGCATCCCTCGCCCTTCAAGGCCATTTACTTGCTTTGCTTAATTAGTTAGTGTAACTAGTTAATCAATTCCAATTTGTAATATTTAATTAGCTTGGCATAGCTAGTTATTTAATTTGGTTTGTAATAATTAGTTAACTAGAATAGTTAATTAGTTTCGTGTTGTAATAGTTAGCTTAATTAGCGTAGCTAGTTAGCCCATTCATTCGGACCCTCATTCGAGAGGGCATAATGTTGTAGTAAGTGTGCGTGCGTGTATGCATGTCTTCCAAC
This sequence comes from Camellia sinensis, assembly GCF_055761805.1. Classification (NCBI taxonomy): domain Eukaryota; kingdom Viridiplantae; phylum Streptophyta; class Magnoliopsida; order Ericales; family Theaceae; genus Camellia; species Camellia sinensis. The sequence goes on along the minus strand of NC_138971.1, from coordinate 97,189,135 downwards.
CCTATGTCTTTCTCCCTTTTATTTAACCGTTTTCAATGGTTAGATTAGGGATATTTTCAATTAGCACGCCTTATGCTTGCATGCTTGCATCCATTCATTTGTATTGCATGCACCGAGGCCCGGCGCATCATTCAAACTGCATTGTCAATTCAATACTTCTTTGAATACATGTTTCAAAGCATGATATCAAAGTGTTGCAAATACCATGATTAGGTAGCCGAGCCTATTTTATTGCATTATTGCATATGTTGTATTAGGCATCTTGTATAGTTAGCATCATGCATCTTTCTCACTAGTTTTTGTTTTGGCTTAGAGTACTCGGTAAGCTTTATGCTTTAGCATGCTTACATGAGTGTGATTGCCATATTTTCATGTTTCGCATGCTTGCCATGAGATTATGTGCTTAAATGCTAAACTGCATGAATGCCTGTGGATGAAGGCTTGGTTGTTTGAATTGAAACAGTTCAACGAATGTGAGTTTTAAGCCCACTTGAGGTGGCAAATCCATTTCTAAGCCCACTTGAGGGTGGCAAATTCAAACCATTTTTCGAAAACAAGCATGAGTTGATTTGTTCCAATTCTTGCGACTTAGTCTATACTTGCTTGTGTCTGTCTGCTTTTGGAGCCAACTGTGAGTAATAACTTAGTAAAGCTATGTTCAATTTTACTTATTTTTTGTATGATGAAATAAGATCTGTTTTCTGAAATGTTATGTTCTGTATAATGAATGATTGTCCAATTTCTGACAAGTATTCGTGGCATCCTTAGTATATCTATTAGTTATTACCCGGTATCGGAGGTTCTATCATGGAACTTAATATATATGTTATATGTTACTCGTACCGGAGGCTCCATCATAGAGCTCAGCATATCTGTTATCTGTTACCTAGATCAGGAGGTTTCTTTATGGAACTGGTTACCCAGAACCACCATCTGTTCTATATCTGTTTTGTTAGCGCTAATGGATATACCACGTATGATCAAGTATGAACTCTGATTTTTGTATATGATTTGAACAGGAATATGAATGTGGATCTGCTTCTATTTCTGAAATAAATATGAATTTGTTTTCCGAATCTGACATGGGACATCATCTATTTAAACCTTTTACTCTGTTATTATTCAATGGGCTCTCAATCACTCTAGTATTTATGTATGTAGGTGATCAGGCATGTGACTAGGCTCAATGATGAATGCCTAGAATTCGATTTTGTCGGCCAACCTTTGTGCCTCCCGAGGAGATTCCAAAAAGTTATGTGGTCATGTTTTTTTGAACTAAGTTCAAGACTTCATTTTCTTTTTGTAAAATTGAATAAGTTCTGTTTCTCTATAAATGGGGCTAAGTCCCCTTTTTGGTTTCATCTGTAAGTGTGTGTGACGTAAGACTAATGTAAATATGACATCACATACGTGTACATAAAGTCTAAATTTATGTCCCATGTATGTCTGTACAGCTCAATGGACTATGTACGTTTTATATATCTGCTTTCGCAGCCCCTATTATGTGTTAATTTGTTCAAAGGCCTTTGGTAATCCCAAGATTACTAGCCAGTTATAGCGCTAAACCTATGGGGGCGAGTTTGGGTCGTGACAGAGTGGTATCAGAGCACGAGTTATACCACACACAAGAGTCCATATGAGCGATAGGATGTCCTAGAAAAGAAATAGGGACATTACATCTGCATGTGTGAGTGTATGCGTTAATTTTTGTAAATGTGCAAACTAAAACTGAATATGAACATACGAAATTGAAAAGAATGAACAGAAACTGAATACTTTGAACACTGTGAATAAGATTATTCCTATGTTTACTATTGCCTTGTTTACCTATAGCACAATGGAAAATACAAGAAGTAATGATGCAATCGAATCCTTTGAGGCCTGAATGAGCCGAATGAAACAGATGCTTGCAACTTTGACTGAAGGAATGATGCAACAACAGAGGCAACAACCTTTGCCCCCTCTGCCTCCGCTAGTACAAGTTGAACCGGATAACAATGATATCATTAACATGACTTAGAAATTCAATAAGATGAAGCCACCGACCTTCTTGGGTGGAATTGAGCCGTTGAAAGCGAAGTCATGGCTACTTGAAATGGAAAAGTTATTTGAAGTGTTTCCTTGCTCTGAGACTCAGAAGGTTCTCTTGGCCACCTATACCTTAAAAGATGAATCCCGAAGATGGTGGTTGCTAATCCGAAATGACAATGGGAACATGACATGGGTTTAATTCAAAGAGATCTTCTACGACAAGCACATCCCTCAATGCTTTTGAGATCGAAAAGTTTCTAAATTTCAAGAACTCAAATGAGGCAATATGTCAATAGCCGAGTATGAAGCCAAGTTTACCAAATTGACCCGGTTTGCGCCACACACAGTGGATATCGATTACAAAAAGGCGAAAAAATTTGAAGGAGGCTTGACTTTGGAAGTGTTTGATCGAGTTGGCATCTTGAAATTGCCTAAGTATGTGGATATGCTCAACCGAGCTTTAATGGAATAAGATAACCTAGAAGCTATGAAACAAACCAAGGCCGAAACAACAACAGAATGAAGAGGTAAGAGGTCTGGGTATAGTTCCAGAAAGGGCTGCTCTTTTGTAAACAAAAAGCAAAACATGAGGTCTACAAGTACCTCAAGTCAAAGCAGTGGGTCTATACCAGTTTGTCCTGATTGTGGAAGGAAACATAGGGATGTGTGTTACCGTGCAACTGATGCTTGTTTCTGATGTGGCAAGACAGGCCATGTAGTGAAAGATTGTCCGCTTGAATCTGATTATGCCAACCATCCTGTGGCAAGTTCAGCTGGATCTCCTTCTGCATCTAGAACAAATACGAGAGCTAACATTGGGAGAGAAACTTTAAGGCAAGACCGAGTTTTCGCACTAATGCCTAGTGATGTGCATAACACCGAAGTTGTGGTGTTAGGTATAATTCCCATCTGTGCCCAAAATGCATATGTGTTGATTGATTACGGTTCTACACATTCCTTTGTATTGCATGCTTTTTCACGAAAATTGACTAGACCATTAGAACCCATGAATTATTTACTATCTGTGGCTACACTATCTGGAGGTTTTATGGTATGCGCTTATGTTTATCTAGCATGTGACGTTGTGATAGGTGATATAATATTGTATGTTGATTTGTTGCCATTGGGTATTGATCATTTTGATTGTATACTTGGTATGGATTGGTTGACAAATTATTGTGCAACTATTGATTATGTGAATAAAACTGTTGTGTTTCGACCACCTGGTATACTTGAGTTTGTATTTGTTAGGAATTGGGTAATTCCTCCACCGTACTTGATTTCTTTTGTGAAAGCTAGAAAATTGTTAAGCAAAGGGTGCCGGGTTACTTGTCTTGCGTTTTGAATGTGACTTCTAATAGTCTCAATGTAGAGAACATTTCTGTAGTAAATGAATTTCTCGATGTATTTCCAAATGATTTTCCCTGAGACTTAGTTGATAGGGAAATTCAGTTTACTATTGACATTGTTCTTGGAACGCAACCCATTTCTAAAACCCCATACCGAATGTCTACCTCTGAATTAAAAGAACTAAAATTTCAACTTCAAGAACTACTAGACAAGAAATTTATCCATCTGAGTACTTCACCTTGGGGTGCTCCTATTCTGTTTGTTAAAAGAAAGATAGGTCTTTGAGGTAATATATTGATTATCGGGGAATTGAACAAAGTAACTGTCAAGAACAAATACCCACTGCCTCGAATAGATGATTTATTTGACCAACTCGAGGGAGCCCAAGTCTTTTCAAAAATTGACTTAGAGCTGGATACCACCAATTTAAAGTTAAGGCAAAGGACATAGAGAAAACTGCATTCTTGACTAGATACGGGCACTATGAATTTCTGGTAATGCCATTTGAGGTAACTAATGCACCTACGGTGTTCATGGACTTAATGAATAGGGTGTTCAAACGATACCTTGATGAATGTATAGTTGTGTTTATTGATGATATTCTGGTTTATTCTAAATGCAAGGAAGAACATGAGAATCATTTGAGAACCACCTTGTAGATCTTGAGAGAAAAGAAGTATGAAAAATTTTCTAAATGTGAATTTTGGCTGGATAATGTGACATTTTTTAGGCATGTAATCAACAAAGATGGCATCTCGGTGGATCCACAGAAAATTGAGGCTATTATGAACTGGCCAATACCAACAAATGTATCTGAAGTTAGAAGTTTTCTGGGGCTTACAGGTTACTATTGCAAATTTGTGAAAGATTTCTCAAAACTTGCTATTCCATTGACACAGTTGACGCAGAAAAATGTACCATTTGATTGGAATGATCAATGGGAGTCAGCCTTCTAAGAACTGAAGACTAGATTGATAACTGCACCAATTTTGACTTTGTCTAATGGTATTGATGAGTTCCAAATCTACAATGATGCTTCGTACAAAGGTTTGGGATGTGTGATAATGCAAAACAAAAAGGTAATTGCCTATACTTCTCGGTAACTCCGTCCCCATGAGAGGAACTATCCAACACATGACCTTGAACTAGCAACTGTAGTGTTTGCTTTGAAAATTTGGCGACACTATCTATATGGTGTGTCCTGCGAAGTGTACACTGATCATAAAAGCTTGAAATATTTCTTTACTCAAAAAGAACTGAACATGATACAGAGAAGATGGCTCGAGTTAATCAAAGATTATGACTTACAAATCATGTACCACCCGGGGAAAGCCAATACAGTTACAGATGCATTAAGTAGAAAGTCAATTGGAAATTTGTCATGTTTGCTCACTGGTCAGAAGGACTTGTTATGCGACCTAGAAAGAAATGAGATTGAAATTGTGTTGCAAGAATAAGGTGGAATTCTAGCAGCCATCTCTGCCCAACCTGTAATTATCGAAGAAATTAGAGAGAAGCAAATGCAAGATGAATTTTTTAAGAAGGTTGTGGATGAAATTGACTCAAAACGGAGTCCGAGATTTGTATATGAAAACAATGTGTTGAAATTTCAAAGTAGGCTGTGTATACTAGATTATTTAGAATTGAGAAAGCGTATTATGATTGAAGCTCACAACTCTAAATTTGCTATGCATCCGAGGAACACAAAGATGTACCATGATTTGAAACAGAATTTTTGGTGGCCCGAAATGAAGAAAAGTATTACTGATTTTGTGGCTAGGTATTTACATTGCCAACAGGTAAAAGCTGAGCATCAACGACCCGATGGATTACTTCAGCCGTTTCCAATAGCAGAATGGAAATGTGAGCACATTACAATGGACTTCATTGTTGGATTGCCTCGCTCCTTTTGAGGTATGGACTCTGTCTAGGTCATTGTTGATCGTTTAACTAAGTATGTCCATTTTCTGCCTATTAAAACCTTTTATAATGCAGATAAGTTGGCTAATATCTATATGAATGAAATTGTGAGATTGCATGGGATACCTATATCCATTGTATCTGATAGAGATCCTTAGTTCACTTCAAAATTCTGGCAGAGTTTGCAACAAGCTTTGGGGATTGAATTGAGATTGAGTAGTGCTTATCACCAGCAGACAGATAGCCAATCAGAAAGAACAATACAAACTTTGGAAGATATGCTCAGAATGTGTGCCTTAGATTTCCAAGGGGATTGGGAGACGTATCCACCTCTGACCGAATTTGTATATAACAACAGCTACCACTCAAGCATTAAGATGGCTCCTTACGAAGCTTTTTATGGTAGGAAGTGTCGTTCTCCAATTTGTTGGGCCGAAGTCAATGATAGACTGTTATTGGGACCAGAACTGGTCTAAGAGACAATTGAGAAAGTGAAGCTAATACAACCACGTTTGAAAACCACACAGAGTCGACAAAAGAGTTATGCAGATGTCCGAAGGCGAGACAAAGAATATAAGGTTGGAGACCATGTGTTTATAAAAATGACTCCAATGAAAGGTTAGACATGGTTTGGGGTGAAAGGCAAGTTGGCACCAAGATACATTGAACCATATGAAATTCTTGAGAAAATCAATCTAATAACGTTTCAAGTAGCCTTTCCTCCAATTATGAAGCAAACACACAACGTGTTTCATATTTCTATGCTTTGGGATTATCTACGAGATCCATTACATGTGATTGAACCAACTTATGTGCTTTTGAAAGATGATTATACTTATGAGGAGCGACCGATTCAAATTGTCAATCGAAGGATCAAAAGGCTAAGAAACAATGAAATTCCACTGGTGAAAGTTGACTGGCAAAACCAAGGAGGAACTTATGCAACATGGGAAACTGAGGAAGATATAATGAAAAGATACCCAGATTTGTTTCCTCTAGATCCGGTATTCTTCCAAAACGAAGGTAATTTGAGTTTGAAGAACCAAACTCCTTAAGGGGGGGAAGACTATAACAACCCCGACCTGTGATTAGCCTATAATCTATGATTAAGAATGCCTAATCAGTAATTACATCTGATCATAAAATCGACTTGGTTTATGTGTTAGTTAGCATTTTTAGAATTTTGTGGCAGGTTTAATTGGAATTCGATTCGGAATGAATTAGTTAGGATAAATAATGTTAGTTGACTAACTTAAGCACATATTAATTAAGCTCCCTAATGAGCCTATATAAGGCCACTTCTAACACCTTTTATATACTTTACACTCTCAATTCCTCATCTTAGACCTTCAAAAAATAGAGAGAGAGAGAGAGAGAGAGAGAGAGAGAGGAGTTTGAGCTTAATTAGTAGAATTGCTAGAGAACTTGGAAAATTAAGCTTGAATCCTTTGAATTCACACCTTAGGTATGAACTTCTCATTTAATTCTCGGAAATAAAGTGCATAGGAGGTGAATTCATAAGTCATGTGGGAATACTTACATGAGATTAAAGAGAACAAGTTAGAATCATATCAATCATGGAAGAAATAAGCTAATGATATACATGCATGCATAATTCTCATGATTTTGTAGATGAATTCAAAGAATTTTCCACATGCATGAAGCCTTACTTGCATACTTTGAAGAATCCAACTTGGTTTCACTTGTATTCCTTCAATTGTTCATGTTTTAGAAGCTTTAAACTTGCATCATTACATGCATGATATGTTTTCACAATTTCAAGTTTGAAAAATTGGCATGCTTTTGGGCCTTGATTTTATGAAATGATCTTTGATTCTCAATGCTTTACAAGTTGAACGTGTTTTCTCAAGTTTAGGGGCCCAAAGGATGTGTTTTGAAGCATTATATTTGAGTTTTGAAGCTTGAACATCAATCTGGAAATTCCAGAATTTCCACCCTCCGCTCGAGCGGTGGAGTCTGCGCTCGAGCGAAGAATGCAAGCTCCCAGAAGTTTTACAGAATTTTGCAGACCGCTCGAGCATAGGAAGTTAAGCTCGAGCGGAGACTTTATTTACTCAGTCTTACGCTTGAGCGACGGTCTAGCGGACGTCGAGCAAAAAAATCAAGCAACCAGTACTTTTGCAAACTTTACGGACCGCTTGAGCGACCAATGTTGCGCTCAAGCAGACTGTCCTGTTTTTGAAAATTTGACTAAGTGTTCTAAAGTGCATTTTAGCATCCTCATTGCATCTTTGGCATTTCTAAGCCTTAATTAAGACATAGTAATGAGGATAAAGATTAGAAACACACCAAGATAGAAATAAAGTGAGTTACGTACCTTCTGAGCGTGTGTTTCAGTATGTATTTGTTATGTGTTTGTATATAGGTCACGCGCCATAAGCTATCTGGTCTGTTTGTTCTGTCTGTCTACTTTTGGAGCCAATTGTGAGTAATAACTTAGTAAAGCTATGTTCAACTTCACTTATTTTCTGTATGATGAAATAAGATCGGTTTTCTGAAATGTTATCTTCTGTATAATGAATGATTGTCCAATTTGTGACAAGTATTCGTGGCATCCTTAGTATATCTGTTAGCTTCTACCCAGTATCGGAGGTTCCATCATGGAACTTAATATATATGTTATTTTTTACCCGTACCGGAGGCTCCATCATTGTAACAACCCTCATACTGTTTACTGATTAAGGACTGATTGATTACTGATTACTGCTAAACGGAACTGATAACTGACTGATAATCGAACTAAATGAAATACTGAACTGACTGACTGAAATTGAAACTGAATTGACTGAGTATATGTTAGTTAATTGCATTCTATCTGTTTGATTGTCTGATTATCTGTTCATGTTCATATGTTTAAACTGCTAATTGAAGGCCTTATCGGCGGCCGAACTAGAAACCGATTGATGTTCCGTGACCCTCATATTTAATGTGATTTTATGGTATAATTATCTGAAAATTGATTAGGTATGATTAAATTAGATTAAATAAGCTAATTAAAGAGTTAAGCTTAATTACCATATTGCCACCCTTAGTGGCCCACTCAACATACATGTTTGCCTCATTACGCCTTGTATCAAAACACATTTTGATCAGCCATTTTCCTTGCTTTAGCCGACCTTGAGAGGGAGAGAGTGAGTTTCATCTTGCATTGCTTGGAACTTGGTAGAATTGCTTGAAGATTGAAGTGTGGATTGTTAATTTGAACCTCTAGACTTGCATTCAAGGAACCTAGGTATGAATTTCATCCTTTTGACTTGTGTTTAAGTTGATTCATGCATGGTTCATGTCCAATTGTCATGAATTGGTTCATTAATGGTGAGTTGAAGCCCAATCTTTGCATGCATGTTAGTATTGTTGCATTTTGAGGTTGATTACATGGACATTAGTACATGCATGCTCATATTGTTGTTATAGACCATGTTTTCATCTGGTTTTGGAAAGAAATGAGCTCATTTGAGCAAGCTTTGGAGCTTCAATTTGGTTTAAAACTCATTCATGCATGTTTGAATGTTGTTCTTGAAAATGGGTTTGAATGTGGTTTTAATTGACTCACCTTTGGGGCTTGAATTCACAAATTGAGCTTTGAAACTTGTTATACATTGAATTTAGTTATGTTTTCCAGAATTTGGGCCCAAGAGGTCGAGTTTGGAGTGGTTGAATGCTTGGTTTGAGCTTGGGAGGCAGATCTGGAAATTCCAGATTTGGCTTCCTCGCTCGAGCGAAGGATTCCCCGCTCGAGCGAGCACCTTTGTCCAGGGCTCCGCTCGAGCGACCATCGAGCGACCATCGCGCGTAAAATTTCAGCATCCAGTACTTTTACTGTTTTGCAGACCGCTCGAGCGAAGGATTCCTCGCTCGAGCGAAGCCTTTGATTTTGGACCTACGCTCGAGCGGAGAAAGTCTCGCTCGAGCGAAGCCCCTATTTTCAGCAACTTTGCAAAATGTTTTCTAAGTGTATTTTTGCATCCTCATCCCATCCTAGGCATTCTTAGGCCTAGTTTAAGACATTTAGATGAGGATATCGTTGTAGAACACACCGAGGCAAATTAGGGATTAAGTTATGATATTTCCCAACTGTGTAGCTTAGTGTGTGTTCAATCTGTTAACTGTGTAGGGTTGGCAACTGGGGAGACACGCTCTAGCATACTGTAGCCCAGAACTCTGTGAGTAACAATTGTGTAAAGATATGTTCAACTGATATCTTTTGAATACTGAACTGAACTGTTTACTGAACTGGTATTACTGAATGAATGTATGTCCTTTATTTCTGAACTGTACTGTGGCATCCTTAGTACCTACTGTTTACTGTTACTGTTACTGTTACAGAGATCTCTGTCGGTTCCCTCGTGGAGCCACTACTGTTTACTGACTGATGGCCATCATTACTGTTCGGTCTTTCAAGACCTACTGTTACTGTTATGCTAATGGATGTACCACATATGACTGTTTACTGTACTGAACAACTGAAATACTGATTGAATTGAACTGTTTTCATTACTGTAAGGACATTCATTCTAAACCTCTTTACGCTTTATGTTATTCACTGGGCTTTAGCTCACTGCTCATATATATATGTAGGTGTTCAGGCACCAGACCGCAGCTAGAGGCGTCAGGGTTACTCCAGTTTTGTCAAGCCAGCCTTTGTGCCTCACTGCGGGGTTCCTAGTTGCCATGCTATGGCTTGAGGGTGTTTTGTTTGTTTTTCCCCCTTCTGTACTGTTTTGTACTGTTTTACTGTTCTGTATAGACCGAGTGTTACTGTACTGTTATCTGGGGTCGGGTCCCTAGTCTGAATGATTGTAAATATTGTGTATACTGTTTATGTATAAATGTATGAAAAGCCTTTTTGCATACAGACTGTCACAGCTCAATGGACACTATTTATTTACTGTATTGGCTTCCGCCAGGCCCTGTACTCTGTTTTACTGTATTACTGTTAAGCAGGCCTTCGGTAATCTCAGATTACTGGCCGGTTACGGTGCTAAACCCATAGGGCCGGGTTTGGGTCGTGACAATCATGGAGCTCAGCATATCTATTATCTGTTACTCAGATCCAGAGGTTTCTTTATGGAACTGGTTACTCATAACCACCTGTTGTTCTGTATCTGTTTTGTATCTGTTCTGTTGACGCTAATGAATATATCACGTATGATGAAACATGAACACTGATTTCTGTATGTGATTTGAACAGGAATATGAATGTGGATTTTCTTCTGTTTCTGAAATAAATATGAATCCGTTTTCCGAATTTGACATGGGACATCATTCATTTAAACCCTTTACTTTGTCATTATTCACTGGGCTCCCTCTCACTATAGTATTTATGTATGTAGCTGATCAGGCATGCGACTAGGCTCAATGATGAATGCCTGGAATTTGGTTTTGTTGGCCAACCTTTGTGCCTCCCGAGGGGTTTCCGAAAAGTCATGTGGTCGTGTTTTGTGTACTAAGTTCATGACTTCATTTTGTTTTTGTACAATTGAACAAGTTTTGTTTCTCTGTATAGGGGGCTAAGTCCCCTTTTGGTTTCATCTGTAAGTATGTGTGATGTAAGACTAATGTAAATATGACGTCACATATGTGTACATAAAGTTTAAATTTATGTCTCATGTATGTCTGTACAGCTCAATGGACTATGTATGTTTTATATATCTATTTCTGCAGCCTCTATTATGTGTTAATTTGTTCGGAGACCTTTGGTAATCCTAGGATTATTGGCTGGTTACGGCGCTAAACCCATAGAGGCGGGTTTGGGTCATGACAGTAGCCTTGTCATATTTTTCTGGGTGATAGCCTTTCAAGAGTCTCCCATACTTGCCTTAGCGAATTCTGATCACGAATATGATCAATATATTTGTTATTGATCGATGATCTTAAAACAAAGAGAACTTTCCCTCACTTGATCTTCTATTTTTGTTGTGCCTTGGCATTATCCGGAGCGTCATCCAGAATTACCAAACTTGCATCAGCAACAAGATCCCACAAATCTTGACCTTGAAGATAAGCTTTCATGCACATCCGCTAATACTTGTAGTTATTAAGCTTGTTCACAAAATTTTGAACAAAACTATTTCCAGTATTCATCTTTGAGTAAGAATAAACCTACAACTCAACTTAGACCAAGTTTGGGAAGATCCAAAAAAGTCAAAAAGTCAAAAAGTTACTCAAAAAGCTAAAAAGTTAACACTATTCACCAAAAGTCAACAATTACGGCTGCACAACTCCCAATTCAAATTTTTCCCTACAAATCAATTTTTACAATTTTTTATTACACATTTTTCAATAAAAAGTCAAAAAGTTAACCCAAACATCCATATTTTCAACCTCAATTTTTTAGTCCAAAAAGACAAAAAGAGTCTTCCCAAACTTGACCTTAATAGTCAAAAAGGATCAATATTTCAAATCTAGCTCTGATACCATAAAACATAAAGCAGAAGTTTTTGGAACCTCAGAAAAAACAGAGATATATTACTCAAATAAATGGACTAAATCCAACTAGAAATACATAAATTTCTGCATTATTCCATATAACATAGGATACTTATTAATGGGCTCTATTATATCAGACTTCCCTAAAAATACTTAAAACACTAGAGCACTAACAAACTTTTAAGTTCCTACAAATGCTCAACCACTCAAGCACTAAGTAATTGATTTATTCAAAACTTATCTAAAAATTAAACACTTCCTAAAGACTAGAGAGTCAACTAACAACAAACCAGTAATATGCACTAATTTTTGAAGGGTAAAGTTATGACATGTGTAGGGTTGATTACTACAAATGTAATAATTTAATTCTATAGAAGTCATAACACAAACACAAAATTTATAATCAAATATCACATAAGACATAATTAAAGAGGTTTTGTATCATAATTAAAATAATATCATAATAAGTCATAACTAATAGTATAATATATAACTAATTCGTCTGGGAATTGACTATTTTAGTTGACTTTTTAGTTTTTTACCCAAAAAAATTATATAAAAATAAAGAGAGTGATATGATAATTTATAATTGTCATTTTTTTTTTCTTTTTAGCTAAAAACTATGGTTCTCAAGCAGAATCATAACTAAAATCATTTTGACTTGATACATTACCTGAAATATAGAATTTTCCTATCATGTATATCTAGCTATGCAGTTACTCATTGGAAGTAAAATTTATTCACCATATATAAGTTTAAAATATTGCTATATTAGATTAAAAATTAGACTTATTTTTTAAATTTAATGATGTGGTAATCAATTTGAATATTAAATGCAACACTGTCTTTCCTAGTTTCTTTAATTATCAATTAATAATATCACTTACACATTATTGAATTTAAAAAATAGACTTATATATTATTTTCATAAATTAATTATTGATGGGCGATAATATACTAAAATTTTACTCTCGATCTTGGTAGTAGACATGACTAGATTCATAATTTGTCAGTTGTATCTGAATATCTGAGTAGGAATAAGTTTAGGCACTCAGATTTAGGGTCCTAGATTTTGAATCAAAACGGATTGTAGGTGTGGAAGGCTAAAATATTCTCCACAAGGAAAGCGAGATGAGCTGCTCCTTCCTATACTCTGCAAAAAAAACACCAAGTTGTCAGTGATCACTTCCGACCAGATCTGGTTGAGAGGACCCTCCGATGGTTAAGTCAGAACAATATTTAAGCATATTATATTTTACTAGAGGGGAAGACTTCTTCTAGTTTTGTTCATCTTTTTTCCCTTCTCTGATTCCTCATTTTATAGTTCCAAGGTCTTATATCTTTGCTGTTAGATGATTACCTTGATCCAAAGACTTTGCTTATTGCCTGACTCTGGTTGGGCAAGTGGCCAAGTGGTTTTCATATATTACCGTTGGATCGTCTCACTATGGATGGCTTAGATTAGTTTGAATGCTTATGGCCAACTTGCAAGTGCATCAACCGTCAGATCTCGATCATCGAATGGTTGTATCGTTTGAATGTATTGTGCCTACTCCCATATTTATGACAATTGTGGTCCCCTCCGTTGATTACAAACAGATCCAAAGGCTCTCCTTCATTCTGCGGATTTTCTTCTAGAAGGCGATTTTATTCAGACTTTTGGTCATGTGATACTGTTTCTTCGTCTTATGGATTTAACAAAGGTTTGGGCTTTTCCCTCAATTTGGGTGGTTTGGCTAGGCCAAATGTTTTGGGCTAGACAATTCATTTTATGGGTTTTGGGTTAATGGTTTTACCCCTTCACAACTACCCCCCCTTTGGCAATTCCTATGGCGATTTGCTGAAGACATCTTAGCCGACCTTAGTTGGGATCTAGATTGGCACCTTTTATTTGTGACACGGGTCTTTCGAGTGATCTTATATTAAATGATGACACCCGTTATTACTCCTTTTAATGTGCCATTTCACTTCTGACATATTAATTAAGGAGTTGTCTCTAGCTTTTCACCCTATAGCGCATCACATTTCCACTACCCTATACACATTCCCTTGTCCTTCGCTTGAAGCTTTTAGTCTTTAACCATTGTAAGTTCCTTCCTTCATCTCTTTCTTACGATTTCAAAGTTCTTTTTGATTCATTGTTGTTGAAATGAATTGACTGAGACGCTTCTTTGAATCCGAGGAGAGTATTGCAGAGTTTAGGACTCAGTACAATATTTCTGAAGATATTATTGTCCGTCTCCCTACCTTTGATGACAGCGTATCAGAGGGATCTGAGGAACGAATTCTTCTCCCCTTGATAAACATAGTCAAGGGGAGCATTATATTCCCCTTTTATCTCCTCCTTAGCCAGGTGCTTCATTTTTATGAGGTACCTTCTTCCCAGCTTTCACCCAATGTTTTTAGGATAGTTATGGAAGCGGTAAGAGACCAATCTAGGACTTCTAAAAATTAGGTATTGCTATAATTTTGTTCCTACTTCCAAAGAGAGGTCAAAATTTTATTTCAAACCCAGATCAGTGAAGCGTTAACTCGTCTAGATGCTTCTTGATTCTAGGAAAGTTATGAGTGACGCATTTGTAATAGTAGAGGGAAACTAGGAATTTCCCCCCGGAGTTGATCGGATCCAACCTATCACCAAGGTCACTAGCTGACTAGGTTTTACTTCGTCATTTACTTCGTTTATGAGATCTTTCATTTTACCTTCAGTATTCTAACGTCTGTTTATCTTTATTTACAGCCCCTGAGGTATTTACTCACCCCAAAGAGTGGGAAGATCAAGTGAACCTCCCTCTTCTTCAATAGGCTTGGTCATATAAAGGGCCTCCAGAGCAGCAAGGACAAGGTCGGGCCACCCACGTGTTACTTTCATACATTCCCTATTACGGAACTGTGATTGCAACAGATGGCATAAACCTTGGTGCCAAAGGAGGTTTCGACTTTTATATTCTCCCTCACTTGCGAGAGGTTACTGAGGAGGTCGCACCTAAAGAAGAACCACAAGAGGTATTGTCCAATTTGGAGGCCACCATTTCAAACACAATGCCACCGAAAAACTTTTTGGAGATAGTTGCCACCAGAAAGCGTAAGAGGGCTATAGGGGCAGCCTCTGCTTCTCAGACCACTTCTGACCTTGCTCCCTCTGATCGGCTTCAACGATTGCCGATTGTGGTGGTAGAGGATTCGCCTCGTCTCCCGTTGTGGTTTCTATTGAAAACGCCCCTTCTCGGGTAAGCAGCTAACCGACCAATCAACAGAAGTATGAATGAAGAGCCGAGCCAATCCTTCTGCTGTTGCATCATCTCCAGTTTCAGCCTCAGAGTCAGTGGTTGCTGCTTCACCAATCACTTTTATGTCGTCCCTAAAAGATCGGCAACTAACCAATGTTGATACAATAATGGGGAATGCTGAAATGGCTTCTGCGATTATCCGCAGTGCCATTCTTTCTGTAGATGCTACTCAGTTAGCCGAACAGTCAGATATTGCCATCTTCTCGCAAGCCTTGCACTTTTCCTTAGTGGTGAGTATCTGTTTCGTTGTTGCGTCTTCTTTTTTATTGTTTTCCATTTTTTTTAAAACGTCTTGCTTTCGTTTCGTAAGGTTTGTTCTCAACGTATGAGGCTATGGTTTGTCATAACAGAATAATCAGGGCTGTGGATAAGACGAAATCCGTAAATGACAAGCAGAATGAGAAGATTAATGAACTGGAGCGTCGGCTGGCAGCCGCTGATGGTAAAATGGCTGAAGCCAAGAAGAAACTCCAAGAAGCAGACCCTATGCTGAAGTCTCCAGCACAGGAGATTAGCTCCTTAAAGGAGGAGAAGGAACAACTCGGTACCGCTCTTACTACTTCAAAAGCAAGCTTATCTGATGTAGTCAATGTGGCTAAGGGCGAGGGATGTAATGAAGCCACTACCGTCTATGAAGCATAATTTTCCAAGCTTGAGAACATGCTATTCGAAGATGGCTGGACATCTGCACTTGATGCTACTAATAGGGCTGGGCATAGGGTTATCCGACCCACATAACTAGCCCTACCCGACTCTACCCGCACACATATGGGCGGTTTCGCAAATATAATAGGGTAGGGTGCGGTTTGAAATAATTCAATTTTATGGTTTGCAGGCAGGTTGCGGGTTTGACTTACAACCCGCCACAACCGCCCGTACTATATATATATATATTTTTTTTTGGAAAAACCTGGCCGTTCATTTACTTGGAAGAATTTACAACTTCCATTATATGTTCTGTATTTGTTTTACTTAATTGACTTCTAGTCTTACCTAAGTTGCACTTTGGTTAATGATTTAAATGATTCAAAGTACTTTTTTTTTAACTTATTTATCCAAAAAAAAAAAGAGTATCTTTTTTTTTAACTGATTTTTATGTTTGATCAACACAATGCTCTCATATTACAAAATATAAATTGTGCAAATCATGGATGTTAAACTGATAGGTGACATAAGTGGCAATTCCATTCAATCTGTAGGTAGTCTCAGTGTGTGTGAAGTTAAAATTAAACAATATCTATGTTAATTTTTAAAGGAAAAAATTCAAACCGCAAACCGCCCGCACATCCGCAAACCCTATCCGCACAAACCGCAAACCGCATTGCGGGCGGTTGCGGTTTGACTTTTTCCCAAACCACATAAATGCGGGGGGGTCAAAACCGAACCGCAAACTGCACAAATCCGATCCGCGAACACCCCTAGCTGCTAATGTCCCAGTGGACTCTGATCTAAGGAGCAACATCCCTTATCCTTGCCCTGATGTTGCTAAGACGCAAAATGAAGTTACCGATGGGGCTGGAGATGCCGAACTGCAGAACAGGGCTGCCGAAGAATCTAAAGCTGAGATTCCCCATCCATAGTGAAAAATATTTTTTTTATTGGCTTTTTTTTTTTTTGTAGACAATTTTTCAGAATTTGGTTTGTAAATCAAATAGATTGCTTTGGTTGAATGGTTGTGTTTCTGTTTCTTTGGTGTGTGTTGGTTGAATTGTGTTGTTATTTTGGGGATTGTTAGTTAGTTATAAATTTGAATGTCTTTGAAGTTGTTCTTCTATTTTTCTTGTTATGATCCCAAGCAAGAGATCGGCAGTATTAGCCACTGATGTGTCATCTTTTGAGTAGTATGCAAGGATCATTATAGATCCAATTCTTATAATAAGCAAATGTGAGAAGCAAGCAAATGGCATCGCTTCCAGCCGATATACTATCCTTAGGATAGTTGTTTGGTAAGAATCATCATAGATTTGTTCCTTGCTCCAAGCAAGAGATTGGCATCTTTTTTGGCTGATGTACTATCCCTAAGACAGTTTTCTCATGAGGATCGTCATAGATCCCTTCCTTTCTCTAAGCAAAAGATTGGCATCTCTTTTGGCCGATGTACTATCCCTGAGATAGTTTTCTTATGAGGATCATCATAGACCCATTCCTCGCTCTAAGCAAAAGATCGACATCTCTTTTGGCCAATGTACTATCCCTAGGATAGTTTTCTCATAAGGATCGTCATAGATCCATTCCTTGCTCCAAGCAAGAGATTGGCACCTTTTTTAGCCGATGTATTATCCCTAGGATAGTTTTCTCATGAGGATCCTCATAGATCTGTTCCTTGCTCCAAACAAGAGATTGGCATTGCTGTTGGCTGATGTACTATCATTGGGATAGTTTTCTTATGAGAATTGTTATAGATCTGTTCCTTGCTCCAAGCAAGAGATCGGCACCTCTTCTGGCCGATGTATTATCCCTGGGATAGTTTTCTCATGAGGATCATCATAGATTCGTTCCTTGCTCCAAGCAAGAGATCGACATCGCTTTTGGTCGATGTACTATCCTTGGGATAGTTTTCTTATAAGGATCATCATAGATCTGTTCCTTGCTCGAAGCGAGAGATCAACATCGCTTTTGGCCGATGTACTATCCCTGGGATAGTTTTGCCAATGTAACACCCCTAGGGTTGGGGTTTTGGTGGCTATGGGTTTTAATGTGCTAATGTCACTCAGACATGTATTGACAACTTGAAATTAAATATGGGGGCACGTTTATTCAAATGAAGCGACATACACATCGGAAGGGTACACTGTTTGCCATCCCTTTGCATAAATCATTAGCATTGAGATTTGGTATTTTTTTGCCTCGTGACAACTATTTTGATCGAAATTTCATCTGGTGCTGACACCTGTTCTCATTCCATCGTTCAAATCATCTTCTTTCTTATATCATGAGTGTTCTCGCACTTCCTATTATTGTGCTAGTTTTGCCATCGATTTGTGTTGAAATGGGAAAGTCTGTATATTTACTTAGTAGCTCAAAGGGCGTTTCCTATTTTCGAACTACTTGTGATATTCCTACTAACGTAAATATAGAACCCCCTCGTCCTAATGATAATTTCTTATTCCCTAGTAATGTTAGGATCCCTTGGCTAGTTTCTTCCATAGTGGATGGCGGGGTTAGGTCTCTCCTTCATCCCCGTCTTCGTGAGATTCTGTCACATTACGGAGTCCCATCGTTTCTATTAACCACGAACTTTTTCAAAATTGTAAACGCGATGCTTGCTCTGAATAATATGCTAAACTTAGATTTAGGTCTAAAAGAGTTGCAATATTGCTATAGCCTGTACCAAGCACCCTCGGGGGCGTTCTTCTTCGCATCTAAACATCGTGATTGGGATAAATCACTTGTTCGGCTGCTCCCTGAGACCTTTGCCATAGAATTGGAAGATGTAGTTATGGTTTCAGGAAGTAGGGAATTTTCATCTCCTCTTTTTGTCCAGGGCGCTGCTACTGTGCCCTGGGTATTGAGTATTGGTGAGCATCAAAGATTTTTATGGTTTAATAATTGTTACCGGTCATATGCGCTATACTAATCACAAAGCGTTTACTTCTTGTGTCTATAGATCATCACTCCGTAAACACAGATCGGTATAATGAGTCTTGGGGTGTGAACCTGTAAGCTGTACAAATGGTTTGGAGGTGTACTGTCATTGCCTTCCGATCAGCTAAAGTATTGGTAGATCAGTTTCTACCACGGGTAGCTGTTGTTCCATTGCCACTTCCTGTCCCCGATCTTGCCGCTGAAGCTCCCGAAGAAGCGCAAGAGATAGGGCCATCGCTGCTCTTAGTACTAGAAAAGGTGAACTAGGAAGGAGTTCGTCAACCAGAGACGATCCTTATGCCCACTGAATCATCAAAGTCTTCTATGCCCAAAATGACTGGGAGACATCATTTGACCAGGCAATCTAAAGTTGTGCAAAGGGTCAGCCATGATGCTAGTGTGCGTGGTTAGTGTAGATTGGTTGATCGACCACCTGGTGATGCACTTCCGTCATCAAGTCGCCAACGTATACAAGCTGGCAAGGAATAAACCAAGGACGCTGGAGAAGGTTCCATTGAGTATATATTTCAACTGATGGTAGGAGATCAGACACTGAACACTCGTGACTATGTATTCTTTGATGTTAGGGTTCTCCTTGCCATGACGTGAGGTATGCACATTCCCGAAGATATTCGGCACCTAGAAGGACAATCCAATCAACAAATTATGGTCATGTAAATCAGAACTTAGTAATGGTAAGACAATCATGATGTGGATTTGTTGATTATGATTATTGTGATCATCTAATACTTATGTATAATGATGCAGGCCATTAACCAATTTATGGAAGCGGGAGTTCGATTGACTAGAGAGGGAGATCGACAGGATAAAAAAAAAGAAAAATAGAGAAGGAGAGAAGGTTAATTGCTGATGAGAGAAAGAAGATATCGACTGAACAAGATCGTTCGCGAAAGGAGCTAGCGCTAACTGAAAGTCGAGTTACTACTGCTGAGTCAGCCCAAATGGCGGCCAAAGAAAATTTCGAAGCTGCAACCCGGCAACTTAACAGGCTAAGGTCGGACCATGAAGCCTTAAAAATCACTATGGAAGAATTTAAGAACCAACAAGACATCGAATTGAAGGAAAATACCGAAGCCACGTGGAATGAAACGAATGCCGCCTATCTCGATCAGATGAATAAGCTGGAGAATCTTTTTTTTCAGAGAGGGCTAGAAAGTGGCAATAAAGAAAGTGGGAGTTGCTGAATCATCTTAGCTATACTCCCAAGTACCTCTGCTGAATCCTGAAGTCCCAATTTTGCCTGAATTAGATAGTTTGTAGCGGCACTAGGCATATCCAAGGTTTTGTTATATTTTGGTTTTTTGTTTTTGTCTATTACTTATATCTACTGTAAAGTTTTGATGAACTAAGACCTTATTTTGTGTCTTTTTGTATGAAAAATATATAATGCAACCTTGTTTATTCCTTATGTATTCTATCCAAGTATCATTACGTAATAGGTACAACGTTAATGGTAATATTTTCGTAAATGCATTGCATTTCATGGCCTTCAGAGTACATTTCCTTGTTGGTCGGCAATCTCATATATTGTCCGTCTCATTGGCGGCGTTGCGGTCGTTTAGCAGGATTCCTTTTAAGACTAGGTCACCGATCAGATATCATCGAAGTTTTATATGTTTGTATTATGCCTGAGCTATTTCTCGTTGGTACTTCGCTAATCTGAGTGACACTCTTTCACGTTTTTCTTCAACGAAGTTAAGTTCTTTCAAGATCAAATCTTCGTTAATGTCATTCTCTACCAAATAAGACCTCCCTGTTGGGAAGTCAATTTCTAGCGGGATGACAGCCTCCATCCCGAACGTAAAGGAGAATGGTGTCTCACCGGTTGCTCGTCAAGTAGTAGTTCGGTATGACCAGATGACCATCGGGAGCTCCTTGGCCGATCTCCCTTTAGATGCTTCCAACTGTTTCTTAATCCCGTTCAAGACGGTCTTATTTGAAGCTTTGGCCTGCTCGTTGCTTTGAGGGTAAGCTGAGGTGGAGTAATAGGCTTTGATTCCATACCGGTCACATAAGTCCTTATACATCTGACAATTAAATTGTGTGCCGTTATTAGACACGAGTGCTCTTGGAATTCTGAACTTGGTGATGATGTTACGCCACATAAATCATCTGATATCAATATCCCTGATATTGGCCAGAGGTTCGGCCTCAATCCATTTTGTGAAATAATCAGTTGCTACTATCAGCCACTTCATATTTCCTGGTGCTTGAGGCAGTGGTCCGATCAAATCCAATCCCTACTGTACGACTGTATGAATGGCCAGGGACTAGCAACGAAATTAAGTTCTTCGGACAGTTGTTGTATGATCGGTGCGAACCTTTGACACACCGAACATCGTTGCACAAATTACTAGGCGTCATGATGCATGCGAGGCCACTAATACCCCTGGGTAAGGATTCGATGTACCAGTGATCTGCCCCGGCGTGAGCCCCGCAAGATCCAACGTGTACTTCTTCCAATATGCTTGCTACCTCATCGGGGTGAACGCATTTGAGATAGGGACCAAAATAAGACCTTCTAAACACCTGTTTCGAGTAGTTCAGCTAGAAACGTATAACCCGGAGCCGAATCTAATGTGCCTCTTTCTTGTCGTCAGGTATTATTCCATTAAATAAATATTGGACAAGAGGGGTCATCTAGCATTTACCTTTTTGAACGTGGCATATGTCCTACCTCGTGATGCTAGAAGAAGATATGGTCCTGACTTCAATTACTCTGTCTTTTGCTTGTTGGACTGTCATTGCCAAGCTAGCTGAGGCATCTGCATGACTATTCTGGTCTTGCCCTATCTGTTGAATCAAAATGAAGAAAATTGCTCTGCTATGGTTTTGGCTACTGCCAAGTACTTTGCCAGTCTTTCGTCTCGGGAAGCATATTTCCCATTCATTTCCTTGGTGACCAATTGTGAGTCGCATTGAGCACTTGTGGAATCAACCCCTAACATCTTTGCAATGTTGAGACCATTGATGAGAGTTTCATATTCATATTCATTATTAGTGACCGAGAAGTCTAACCAAGTAGAGAATTCTATTCCTACCTTGTTAGGCATGACCAATACAAATCCTATCCATGCACCCTTATTATTTAAGGCCCCGTCACAGCGTAATGTCCACACTACATCAGTTAAGGGCTTTTTCCCTATTTTGGTTACCTTTTTCAAGGAAAATTTTGCTACAAAATCTGCTAGGGCCTATGCCCTAATTGCATTTCTTAGTCTAAACTAGATATCATATTGCCCAAGCTCAACAACCCATTTAGAAATTCGACCTAATGAATCTGGTTTTTGTAGGACTCGCTTAAGAGGGTATTCCAAATAAACAACAATGAGGTGAGCCAAGAAGTAATATCGTAGCTTTCTGGATGACACAACAAGCGCTAAGAAGAGTTTCTTTAACAGCAGATATCTGGTTTCTGCATCAAGTAATGTTTTACTTATGTAGAAGACTGATGTTTGTCCTCCTGAAGATTCCCTAACAAGCGCCGAGCTCACAACATGATCGGAGACTGCCAAATATACGTACAACTATTCTCCAACATTAGGGCTGGTTAACAGGCTTGGTTTGGCCAAGTAGGCTTTTAACTCTTGTAATGCAAGGTTGCACTCTGGGATCCATTCAAATCAAGATTTCTTTTTTGTTAGCTGAAAGAATGTTCGACATCGGTCTGATGATCGATTGATGAACCTATTGAGTGCTGCTGCCATTCCAGTAAGCGTCTAGATCCCTTTCACGATCATGGGGGGGTTAGGTTGAGCAGTGCTTGAATCTAATCCAAGTCAGCTTCTATGTCTCAGTGGGTAACAATGTATCTGAGAAACTTCCCGGATCCAACTTCGAAGGCACATTTGGCCGCATTAGGCTTCATCTTATACTTCCGAAGTACTCCAAATGTCTCACGAAGGTCATTTGGATGATACTTAGCTTCCTTCAATTTGACCACCATATTATCGATATAAACTTCGAGATTCTGACCGATCAGCTTATTGAACATTTTCATGACCAGGCATTGATACGTCGTCCCAGCATTTTTCAACCCGAAAGATGATGCCCAACATGAGTAATGAAGGGCGTCTTCTCCTGATCTTCTAGATACATAGCTATCTGGTGATAGCCTCTATACGTATCTAGAAAACTTATCTTTTCATGCTCGGATGTCTATCTACTAGCTAATCAATTTTTGGCAAAGTAAAACTATCCTTGGGACATGCCTTATTCAGATCGATGAAATCCATACACACTCTTCATTTCCCATTCTTTTTTGTTACAATGATAGTGTTAGATAACCATTTTGGGTAATAAACTTCATAAATAGCATCTGCTTCGAGCAATTTTGTGACTTCCTTCTTGGTAGCTTCCACATTTTGTAGTGTTGATCTTCTACTTCTCTGTATTACCGGTCGTGAGTTCAGGCTCGTGTTGAGCTTGTGACTCATTACCCTCGGATCAATACCTTTTATTTCGTATGGAGTTCATGTGAAGACATCGTGGTAACAAAGTAAAAAATCAATCAAGTGTTGTTTTTCTTCAGAGGTGAGATTCTTTCCCATAATGAATAATCTTTCTTCATCTGTCGGATCGATTTGCACTTTTTCCAGTTATTGGGCACTCTTGTCGCCAGGCTGCGATTCAGTTTCCTCTTCTTATTCGCATACTCGAGCTTCTTATATTCGTGGTCTTGCGGATGATATCGCCATGCACTGTTTTGCTATTGTCTGATCCCTCTTTATCGTCTTTATGGTGTTTTCTTTTGGGAAGCGTAGGACCTGGTGGAAGGTAGATGGGACTACCCCTATTTGATGGAGCCATGTTCTTCCCATTATAGCGTTATATGTAGATGACACATTAACAACTTGAAATTCGACTTGCTGAACCATTCCTCTGGCCTTTACTGGCAAAATGATTCTTTCCAAAGGAAAGACCAGACTTGAATTAAATCCATAGAGTGGGGAATCGACTACGAGTAAGGCTTTAGAGGGCAAGTCTAGCTTTTTATAGAGCCCATAGTACATGATTTCCGTTGAGCTTCCTTGATCTATCAATATCCTTTTCATAACGAATTTCCCAATCTGCAATGTTACCACTAAAGCATCGTTGTGAAGGTAATGGATCCACGCCAGATCTTCATCGGAAAAAACGATCATTGCCGCGCACATTCTTTTTGTGAATAGCCCCAACAAAGCCATCACCTCCTTGCTATTTGTAGACATTGCCTCTTTGTTTTAGTTCGCTTGTCTTTTCATGGGGATGAAGTATATCATGTTGATAATTTCCATTTGTTGCGTATCTCCACTCTTGACCCTCCTATTCTCCTTCTGATCTGGCGAGGAATCAATATAGGATCGTAGATACCTGCTTTGTACTAATTCTTCTAAAAATTGTTTCAATGCTTTGCAATCTTCTGTGAGGTATCTGTAATCCTTGTGGTAGGAACACCGCAATCTTTGATTTCGAAGGGATGGATCTCCCATCATCTTGGGTGGCCAAGAGAAGGATGGCTCATTCTGAATTTTTTCCATCAGACGGTATATTGGCTCCGTGAAAATGGGAATGATTGCTTAGAAGGCTTCCTTCCTGATTTTCAATTGATCGGCAATCGCATTTGATTCCTTTCTTTTGTCGTCGGAGGACTTCTTGTCATCTTTTCTTACAACCCGCAGTGGGAGTCGAGAAGGTTTTGGTTCCTCGGTGCCTCATATGTCTTCTTCGATCTTACAGTGTTGTTCTGCTTACCTTGTCATGACCCAAACCTGCGCCTTTAGATTTAGCGCTGTATCCGGCCAGTAATCCTCGAATCACCGAAGGCCTCTAACATGAATAATAAACTATAAAGGGCTAGCGGAAGCAAATATTGAAACATAGAAAGTCCATTGAGTTTGTGTAGACATACATGGAACAAAAATTTCAAAACAACTTTATCTTCATAGGCATGGCATCATAATTACAGTATTCCACGTCACATTCATTACAGATATAACAAAAGGGAACTAGCCAAATATACACATAAACAGAAAACTTGTTCATATTCCAAAAGAGCTCAAAGACTCAACATATGTGCCACAAAAAGGGAACCTCCTCGGGAGGCACAATAGCTGGCAGACATGACTGAGACTCCAGGTCATCAACTCAGAGCCTGGTCACACACTTGGTCATCTACATACATAAATAATAGATTAAGCTGGAGCCTAGTGCATAATAATAGAGTAAAGATTTTCTTGAATGATGTCCATAACAAATTTAGATTCCAAATCTCTTATCAAACAGAGACATAAGCATATTCGTATAAAAAATAGAGTCATATTCATATTTAAATCATTTGTGGTCCATTCATTAGCATTAACATATCTCTTTGGTCAAGCATATCAAGTTCCATAATGTAACCTCCGGTACCGGGTAACATATCTCATACATGGGCCATGGTATTGTTTCCCCAGGGCGAGGCCTGGGCCACGGTATTATTTCCCTTGGGCGAGGGCCTCTGCTAAGGATACCACATAGACATTTCAAAGAATTGGATCATCATTCATGTAATCACAAAAATAACCTTTTGTGTCATTCGAAAACAATTCATATCATATAATGTTCAGAAAGTGCTACGTATCGAACATAGCTTTACTAAGTTATTACTCACAAATAATTGCACAGATAACTTTAATAGCAACCAATGGATCAACACCTCACGGCGTGTGACCTACACAAACATAACAGATGCACATATTGAAATACACGTTCGGGTTGTACTTAACTTATTGCATTTCGTTCTTAGTGTGTTTCTAGCCCTTACCCTCATTATTAGGTCTTAATTAGGGTTTAGGAATGCCTAGGATGCAATGAAGATACCAAAATACACTTTGAAACACTTAGCAAAATTTACTGAAAATAGGGCCTTCGCTTAAGCGGAAGTTTAAAAATGTGAGTGGTCGCTCGAGCTCAACTTCCTTCACTCAAGTAGACTGTAAACTTTGCAAAAGTACTGGTTACTTGATTTTTCCGCTCGACATATGCTCGACGGTAGCTTAAGAGTAAGACTGAGGTCCTCGCTTAAGTGCAACTCTGGTCGCTCGAGCGGTCTGCAAAATATGAAAACTTCTGGAATCATGCATTTTACACTCGAGCCAACTTTTGGTCACTCGAGCGGAGGTGCAAAACTAAGAGTGGTCGCTCGAGTGGTAAATGCAGATTCTGGAATTTCCAAATTGTACTCCCAAGTCCAAAACTCAAATTCAAAGCTACAATTCACATCCTTTTGGGCCTAAAACTCGAGGAAACATATGTAAACTTGTAAAACATGGTAAATTCAAAATCATTTCGCAAAATCAAAGCTCAAAAGTATGTCAATTGTGCAAAATGAAGCTTAAATCTTTGAAAACATGGCATGCTTGCATTAACTTGACTTCAAAGCTTCCAAAACATAATTAATTGATATACAATGGTATCAAACAAGATGAATTCTGAAAATAAGGTAAGATGGACACATGCATGAGAGAATTCTTTGAAACCAAACTCAAATTTGTGATGAGATGGACATACATGCATGGTATGATCTATATCCCCTCACTCTAACTCAATTATCATATTAATCCACTCAATTTTCTTGAATTCATGAATCCACCAACTAAAAAACAAAATTAAAGACTTGAATTCTTACCTTAGCTTCTCAATTGTGCTCTAGATAGTCAATTGTTTGAAGTTCCAAACCAAAGCCTCCAAGTTCTTCCCCCTCTCACTCTCACTTCTCCTAATTAAGCTCAAACTCTTCCTCTTTCTCTCTCCTATGTTTTTTATGGTAAGAGATGATGAAGTGTGTGTATAGTGGTAGAATGAGGCAACTCATGGCTTATATAGGTACCATTAATGAAATGAATTAAGCCTTAATTAGATTAAACAATTATACTTATTTTATTTGAATTATTTGGTTCTGAATTAAATTTAAATTGAACCTACCATAAATTCCCAAAAATTCCAAAAAGCACCAAAACCAAGTCAATTTCACGTTTTATGGCCGATATGGCCTTGAATTCGCAGAACAAAATAGAAACATGAACAGATCTTTCTACAATAGACAGATATGAACACAAATAATGCATCACACATGCAATTAATTCGGAATTTCATCTTAATTACTTATTAGGAATATTTAATCATAGTTAGCAGCTAATCATAGGTCAGAGTTATTACAGTTTTCCCCCCTTAAAGAGTTTGGTCCTCCAAACTCGAATTACCTGAGTTTTAGAAGAGAATTGGATCCAAAGGAAACAGGTCAAGGTATCTTTTCATCACATCTTCTTCAATCCAAGTTGCATAGGTCCCTCCGTGGTTTTGCCAATCAACATTTACCAGTGGGATTTCCTTGTTCCTCAGTCTTTTGATTCGGTGGTTCACAATTTGAATTGGTCGTTCTTCATACGTGTAGTTATCTTTCAAAAGTATGTGTGTCGACTCAATAACATGGTGCAAATCCCGTAAATATTCCTGAAGCATTCAGACATGGAAAACATTGTGCATATGTTCTATAACCGGCGGTAAGTCTACCCGATACGTCATCGGATTGATCTTCTCAAGAATTTCATATGGCCCAACATATCTCGATATTAGCTTGCCCTTTACACTGCGTTTGTCCTTTCATAGGAGTCACTTTAATGAACACATGATCCCCAACTTCATATTCTCGATCTCTTCTTCGGACATCCGCATAGCTCTTTTGGCGACTTTGTACAGTTTTCAATCTTTGTTGAATCAATTTCACATTTTCTGTCGTTTCTTGCACAAGTTCCAGTCCCAACGAGGGTCTGTAACCTACCATGGTTCAACAGATCGGAGAAAGGCATTTTCTACCATACAAAGCTTCATACAGAGCCATACCGATACTCGAATGATAGCTATTGTTATACACAAACTCAGCCAATGGTAAATAGGTCTCCCATTTGCCTTGAAAGTCTAACACACACATCTGTAACGTGTCTTCCAATGTTTGAATGGTCCGTTCAGATTGACCGTCTGTCTGTGGATGATAAGCACTACTTAGTTTCAATTCAGTCCCCAAAGCCTGTTGTAAACTCTACCAGAATCTCGAAGTAAACTTGGGATCTCTATCAGATACTATGGAAACTGGAATTCCATACAATTTCACAATCTCATTGACATAAAAATTAGCTTACTTATCTGCATTATACAAAGATTTAACAGGTAAAAAGTGGGAAGATTTAGTTAAACGATCAACAATGACCCAAATAGAATCCATACCTCGGGAGGAGCGAGGCAGTCCAACAATAAAGTCCATCGTGATATGCTCCCATTTCCATTCCGATATTGGAAGTGGCTGAAGTAATCCAGCGGGTCGTTGATGTTCAACTTTAACTCGTTGGCAATGCAAGCATCTAGCCACAAAATCGGCAATGCCTTTCTTCATTCCCGACCACCAAAAATTTTGTTTCAAGTCATGGTACATCTTTGTATTTCCCGGATGTATAGCTAATTTAGAATTGTGAGCTTCAGTCATAACTCGTTTTCTTAAATCAGAGCAATTCGGAACACAAAGTCTATTTTGGAATTTCAACACACCCTTTTCAATGATAAATCCCAGCTTCGATTTCGAGTCACTTTCATCCACAATCTTTTTCAGAAATTCATCTTGCAGATGTTTCTCTTTAATCTCTTCAATAATTGCAGGTTGAGCAGAAATGGCAGCTAAGACTCCACCTTGTTCACGCAACACAATTTTGATTTCATCTTTTTCCAAGTCACATAACAGTTCTTCCTGACCAATAAGCAAACATGACAAATTGCCAATGGATTTTTGGCTCAAAGCATCTGCAATTGTATTTGCCTTTCCTAGATGATACAAAATCTGCAAATCATAGTCTTTTATTAACTCAAGCCACCATCTTTGTCTCATGTACAATTCTTTCTGAGTAAAGAAATATTTCAAACTTGTATGGCCAGTATACACCTCACAAGATACACTGTACAAATAGTGTCGCCAAATTTTTAGAGCAAACACCATAGTTGCTAATTCAAGATCATGAGTTGGATAGTTCTTTTCATGCGATCGAAGTTGTCGAGAAGCATACATTATTACTTTCTTATTCTGCATTAACACACACCCCAAGCCTTTGTAGGAAGCATCACTGTAAATCTAAAGCCCATCAGTTCCGTTAGGCAATGTCAAGATAGGTGCAGTTACTAATCTGGTCTTCAATTCTTAGAAGGCTGATTCCCGCTGTTCAATCCAATCAAATGATACATTTTTCTGAGTTAATTGTGTCAATGGCATGGCAAGTTTTGAAAAGTCTTTTACTAATCGGCAGTAGTAGCTAGTTAGCCCTAGAAAACTTCTAACTTCGGATACATTAGTTGGTCTTGGCCAGTTCACAACAGCTTCAACTTTCTGCGGGTCAACCAATACGTCATTTCTATTGATTACATGCCCCAAAATTGCTACGCTGTCAAGCCAGAATTCACATTTGGAAAATTTTGTATATAACTTTTTTTCTCTCAAAATATGTAAAGCAATTCTTAAATGATATTCATGGTCTTCCCTGCTTTTGGAGTAAATCAGTATATCATCAATAAATACAACTATGAATTCATCAAGGAATTGTTTGAAAACCCTATTCATTAGGTCCATAAACACTGTAGGTGTATTCGTTACCCCAAATGGCATTACCAAAAACACGTAGTACATATCTAATTCTGAATGCAGTTTTCTCTATGTCTTTTGCCTTAACTTTTAGCTGGTGATACCCGGATCTAAGGTCTATCTTAGAGAACACTTGTGCTCCCTGAAGTTGGTCAAATAGATCATCTATTCGGGGTAGTGGGTATTTGTTCTTGACAGTCACTTTGTTCAATTCACGGTAGTCAATACATAACTTCAAAGACCCATCTTTCTTCTTAATAAATAGGACTGGAGCACCCCAAGATGAAGTGCTCGGGCGGATGAACTTCTTTTCTAACAGTTCTTGAAGTTGGGTTTTTAATTCTTTCAGTTCTGAGGTTGACATTTTGTAAGGGGTTTTAGAAATAGGTTGTGTTCCAGGTACTACATCAATAGTGAATTCAATTTCTCTATCAATTAAGTCCATAGGCAATTCATTCGGAAACGTATCGGGAAATTCACAAGCAACAGGAATAGTTTCCATATTAGGACCAGCAGAACTCCCAATCAAAACACAACACATATAACCCCTACATCCCTGCCTAAGTAGTTTAACGGCTTTCATGGCAGAAATCAAATATGAGGGAGAAACTACCCCATTTCCAGCAAACACAAACTCAGGTAGACCAGGTGGACGAAACACAACATTTTTATTCACATAGTCAATAGTTGCACAGTACTTCATTAGCCAGTCCATATCCAATATGCAGTTAAAATGATCAATCCCCAAAGGCAATAAATCAACATATAATGTCACATCACCAATCACAATATCACATGCTGGACAAACATAAACACATACCATAGAACCCCCAGATGGCGTAGATACAGACAATAAATAATTCATGGGTTCTAAAGGTCTAGTTTATTTCCAAGAAAAGGCATGCAACATAAACGAATGTGTAGAACCAGAATCTATCAAGGCATATGCATTTTGAACACAAATGAAAATTGTACCTGACACCACAGACTCGGTGTTCTGTACATCTCCAGGCACTAGTGTGAACACTCTCCCTTACCTTAACATCTCATTTCCGGTGTTGCCTTTGGCATTAGTTCTGGCATTTGATCTCATTACAGAAGCAGATCTAGTTGAACTTGCTGCGGAGCGATTGGCATTCTCAGACCCAAGTGGACAATCTTTCATCATATGGTCAACTTTGCCACACCGGTAACAGGCTCCAGATGCACGGTAACACACTCATCTTTGCTTTCTTCCACAATCAGGGCAAACTAGAATAGTTCCACTACTCTGACTCGAGCTACTGGAGGATCTCGTGTTTTGCTTCTTTGAAAATGACCAACCCTTTCTGAAATTGAATTCGGATCTTTTTCCTCTCCATTCAGTTGTTGGAGCTTTAGCTTGTTTCTTTGTTGCTAGGGTGGCTTCTGCCATCAATGCTCTATCAAGAACTTTCACATACGTAGGCAACTTCAGCCCACCTACATGATCAAACACATCCAAATCTAATCCCCCCTCGAATTTTCAAGCCTTCTTATAATCCGTATCCACCACATGAGGAGAAAATCAAGCTAATTCCATGAATTTAGCCTCATACTTAGCTACAAACATGTTGCCTTGCTTGAGTTCTTAGAATTCAGAAACCTTTCAATCCCGGAAGTACTAAGGAAAGTACTTGTCATAGAAGAGCCCGTTGAATTGTATCCGTGTCATGCTCCCATTATTAGTTCGGATTAACAACCACCATCTTCGGGCTTCATCTTTTAGAGTATAGGTGGCCAACAGAACTTTCTAAGTCTCGGAGTAGAGAAACACTTCAAACAGTTTCTCTATTTCAAGCAACCATGTCTTTGTCTTTAAGGGTTCAATACAACCTAAGAAAGTTGGTAGTTTCATCTTCATAAACTTCTAACTTAAATTTATAATATCATTGTTATCCGACTGAACTTGGACCGGAGGAGGCAGAGGAAGCGGAGGTTGTTGTCTTTGCTGCTGTATCATTACTTCAGTTAGGGCTGCGAGCATTTGTTCTATTCGGTTCATTCGAGCCTCAAAAGATCCCGCTGCATCATCACTTCTTGCATTTTCCAGTGCTATAGGTAAACAGAACAACAATAAACATAGGCAAATAGTTCTTTTCACAGTGTTCGGAACATTCAATCCCAGTTCATTCGTTTCAATTTCATGTATTCATGTTCAGATTCAGTTTTCACATTTACAGAAATTAACACACACACACCCTCACATGCAGATAAAGTGTCCCTAATTCTTTTTTAGGACATCCTATAACTCATATGGACTTGTGTGTGCGGTATAACACATGCTCTGATACCACTCTGTCACGACCCAAACCCGCCGCTTTAGGTTTAGCGTCGTAACCGGCCAGTAATCCTCGGATCACCAAAGGCTTCTGACCTGAATAACAAACTATAAGAGGCTAGTAGAAGCAAATATAGAAACATATAAAGTCCATTGAGCTGTGTAGATATACATGGAACAGAAATTTCAAAAACAAACTTCATCTCCATAGGCGTGGTGTCATAATTACATTATTCCACAGCACATTCATTATAGATATAACAAAAGGGAACTAGCCCAATATACACATAAATGGAAAACTTGTTCATATTCCAAAAGAGCTCAAAGACTCAACATATGTGCCACAAAAAGGGAACCTCCTCAGGAGGCACAATAGCTGGCTGATACGACTAAGACTCCAGGTCATTAACTCAGAGCCTGGTTAAACGCTTGGTCATCTACATACATAAATAATAGAGTGAACTGGAGCGTAGTGCATAATAATAGAGTAAAGACTTTAATGAATGATGTCCATAACGGATTTAGATTCCAAATCTCTTATCAAATAGAGACATAAGCATATTCGTATCAGAAACAGAGTCATATTCATATTCATATTTAAATCATGTGTGGTCCATCCATTAGTATTAACATATCTCTTTGGTCAAGCATATCAAGTTCCATAATGGAACCTTCGGTACCGAGTAACATATCTCATACATGGGCCATGGTATTGTTTCTCCCAGGCGTAGGCGTGGGCCATGGTATTATTTCCCTCGGGCAAGGGCCTCATGACCATAAGCCACAGTATTATTTCTCCTAGACGAGGGCCTTTGCTAAGGATATCACATAGACATTTCAAAGAATTGGATCATTATTCATGTAATCACAAAAATAACCTTTTGTATCATTCGGAAACAGTTCACATCATATAATGTTCAGAAAGTACTACATATCGAACATAGCTTTACTAAGTTATTACTCACAGAAAATTGCACAAATAGCTTTGATAGCAACCAATGGATCAACAGCTCACGGCTTGTGACCTACACAAACATAACAAATGCACATATTGAAACACACGCTTGGGTTGTAGTTAACTTATTGCATTTCGTTCTTAGTGTGTTTTTAGCCCTTACCCTCATTATTAGGTCTTAATTAGGGTTTAGGAATGCTTAGGATGCAATGAGGATACCAAAACGCACTTTGAAACATTTAGCAAAATTTGTTAAAAATAAGGCCTTTGCTCAAGCGTAACTTCCTTCGCTCGAGCAGAAATTTAAAAATGTGAGAGGTCGCTCAAGCTCAACTTCCTTTGCTTGAGCAGTCTGTAAACTCTATAAAAGTATTGGTTACTTGATTTTTCTACTCAATGAGCACATTCAATGGTCGCTCGAGCGTGAGACTGAGGTCCTCGTTCGAGCGCAACTCTGGTCACTCGAGCGGTCTGCAAAACATGAAAACTTTTGGGAGCATGCATTTTACGCTCGAGCCTACTTTTGGTCACTCGAGCGGAGGTGCAAAACTAAGAGTGGTCGCTCGAGCGGTGAATGTAGATTCTAGAATTTATAGATTGGATTCCCAAGTCCAAAACCCAAATTCAAAGCTACAATTCACATCCTTTTGGGCCCAAAACTTAAGGAAACATATGTAAACTTGTAAAACACGGTGAATTCAAATCATTTCACAAAATCAAAGCCCAAAAGTATGCCAATTGTGCAAAATGAAGCTTAAATCTTTGAAAACATGAGATGCATGAATTAACTTTATTTTAAAGCTTCCAAAACATAATTAATTGATATACAATGGTATCAAACAAAATGAATTCTGAAAATAAAGGTAAGATGGAAACATGCATGAGAGAATTTTTTGAAGTCAAACTCAAATTTGTGATGAGATGGACATGAATGCATGGTGTGATCTATATCCCCCCACTCTAACTCAATTCTCATATTAATCCATTCAATTCTCTTGAATTCATGAATCCACCAACTCAAAAGCAAAACTAAGGGCTTGAATTCTTACCTTAGCTTCTCAATTGTGCTCTAGATAGTCAATTATTTGAAGTTCCAAACCAAAGCCTCTAAGTTCTTCCCTCTCTCACTCTCACTTCTCCGAATTGTGCTCAAACTCTTCGGCTCCGTTTGGTGGAGCTTTCAAAATATAATTCCACACTTACTTTTAAGTGTGGTGTTTGTTTAGCGTTTTCAAAAATTAATTTCACACTCACTTTTGAAAACTCTTGCGATCCAGGAAAAATTGGGCTAACTGGTTGTCCCCCTAGACGTCCGGCCAGTTAACCGGAGCAGTGCCCTTTTTTTTTCTTTTTTTTTTTTATACAATAGGCACCTGGTATTTTTTATATTTTAAATAAAAAAAACTTTGAAATTTTTTTATGAGTTTTGAATAGAATTTTGAACTGTGTGTTTAGTTATAAGTTATAAGTTTTTGTATCAAATATCACATGTCATATCAAAAATTCCCCACTCAATTCAAAACTCATTCACCAAACAAATTTTCCACACTCAAATCATAATTCCAAAACTCACAAACTCAAAATACAATTCTATTCTCAAATCATATTTATAAAACTCTACCAAACTCTACCTTACTCTTTCTCTCTCCCATGTTTTTGATGGTAAGAGATGATGAAGTGTGTGTATAGTGGTAGAATGAGACAACTCATGGCTTATATAGGTACCATTAGTGAAATGAATTAAGCTTTAATTAGATTAAACAATTATACTTATTTTATTCGAATTATTTGGTTCCAAATCAAATTTAAATTGAACCTACCATAAATTCCCAAAAATTCCAAATAACACCTAAACCAAGTCAATTTCACATTCTATGGCCGATAAGGCCTTCAAGTCATAGAACAAAATAGAAACATGAACAGATCTTTCTACGATAGACAGATATAAACACAAATAATGCATCACATATGCAATTAATTCGGAATTTCACCTTAATTACTTATTTGGCATATTTAATCATAGTTAGTAGTTAATCATAGGTTGAGTTTATTACACACCTCATCAAACTCCTCACATCGGTGGGTGGTTTCTTCGTTAAGGATTGTCGGAGCTTACTTTTGAGTTGTAATCCTAACTTGAATGAGGCAACTGCTAGCTGCTCGTTGCAATTGTCGATCTCGTTATACGCTGTCCAATACCTACTATCATATTCTTATAAGCTCACGATGTTGTCTTTTTTCATTTTGAAGAGCATATCTACTTTATTCGGTGGTCGGCTATTGGTGATAAAACTAAAGATGAACGTTTGTTGTAGTTGTGCCCAGTCATTGATGGATCGGGCTTCCAACTTATAGTACCATCGCAGCACCATCTCTCCTAAGCTTGAAGAGAACATTCGGCACATGATCGGTCCATTGTCGCTACATAAATGTTATAGCCTGAGTATAATACTAGATGTGGCTGGTCGGATCTCCCTTACCGTCGTATAAATTGAATTTTAGGGAAGTGAATCACTTCGATGGATCTACACTATCTATTGCTTGCGAGAACGGAGAAGCTAGGTCTTCCATGAAGAGTTTTCGTCAGACGGGCTTAAGATTGCCTCATATCCGACCGTCAAGCCAACTTCGCATGTCAGTCTTTTGATAATCTTAAGAATCTTCTACTCTGGTGACACGACGCTTCCTCTGCATCCGATCAGGATTGCTACTAGCCGTTTGGCTAGCGGTCCTATGAAGATCAGCTCTTCTAAGGTCATTAGCAGTCCTTGTTCGGCGTCGGGTTTACATCAGGCCAAGCATAACTTTTCTATGAGGGCTTCAACTTGTGCCATTAATTGTTCTACGAGCTGAGTTTGTTAATCGCCATTATTTGGGGGGGAATTATTCTAGCCAAGTTTTCTAGTGCATCCTCGAAATCATAGCCGAAGTTTTCACTAGCCATATTTCCGATCGGCAAATTTTGGTGGTCACTTGGTATTTTTTCTAGATCAGGATGGTTACTCATCTTTCTCTTCGGTTCCCACAGACAGCGCCAATTGTGGTAGGTTAAAATATTATCCACAGGAAAACCGAGATGAGCTTTCCTTCCTATACTCTTTCCTATACTCTGCAAAAACACCAAGCCATCAATGATCATTTCCGACCAGATCTGGTCGGGAGGACCCTCCAATGGTTAAGTCAGAACAATATTTAAGCATATTATATTTTACTGAAGGGGAAGACTTATTCTAGTTTTGTTCGCCTTTTGTCCCTTCTATGATTCCTCTTTTTATAGTTCCGAGGTCTTATATCTTAGCCGTTAGATGATTACCTTGATTCAAAGGTTCTGTTTATTGCCAGACTCTGGTCAGGCAAGTGGTCAAGTGGTTTTCATATATTACCGTTGGATTGTCTCACTATGGATGGCTTAAATTAGTTCAGATGCTTATAGCCAACTTGCAAGTGCTTTAACCGTCAGATCTTGGTCATCAGATGGTTGTATTGTTTGAATGTACTGAGCCTACTCCCCTATTTCTGACAACTATTATCTCTTTCGTTGATTACAAATAGATCCATAGGCTCTCCTTCATTCTGTGGATTTTCTTCTAGAAGGCGATCTTATTCAGACTGTTGGCCATGTGATACTTTTTCTTCATCTGATGGATTTAACAAAGGTTTGGGCTTTTCCCTGACTTTGGGTGGTTTGGCTGGGCCAAATGTTTGGGCCAGACAATTCCTTTTATGGGTTTTGGGCTAATTGTTTTACCCCTTCACAGTAGGGTAGAGATTAAAATTGTGTATTGTAGAGTTCATATATAAAATGAATCTAAATCACATATATATCATATATATATATATATATATATATATATATTATTAAAAGTTATGTTTTCCCATGTTTATATAACATATTATACAGACTTACTTTTTTTTTAAGAGAACCACATCAGCATGTATTTTCTTAATTACATATAGAGTTCTACACAATCCAAAATTTAATTTAAATTATATTTAGTTTATTATTTTATATGGATTCTATTTGACAAATATTTCTTTTCTATATATTTTTCATCGTAAATTGGCATAATCTACAAACTCAATACCAATTTTGTATTTCATGTTTTTCTTCTTAATAATTCTTTCAAGAGTATTAGATTTTTTTTTTTAAATACTAAATTGCCTTTTTTTCCCCTCCTAATTTCATATGTATTATTCTATACCCAATACCAATTCTATATTATTTAAATTATAAATTAGTCATTTAAATTTTATAATGATTCTATCTATGAAATTATACTTTCTTTTTTACATTATTTAATTAATCACAACTCATAGGAGGAAAAACTTGCACAACAATGATACTCTCGATGAACCTTTACAATTTAGATTTACTGCTTGAATAACTTTTTCAATTGTTTAACAGTAAGTTCTTTTATATTTTAATATCATATTGCAGATGATTAATCCTTCACACACTGAAATGTATCTATCGTTTGGATATTTTTATTATTTTTTCTTTTTAGATTTAGATGTTGCTATGTATTTTTTTTTTTTTTTTGATTAGTCATTAATGAATTTCTTTTATATAGTTGATATTTTTATTTAATTAAGAATATTTATTTTACAATCTTGTAATTTAATATATATATATATATATATATATATATCATGTAAAATAATTATATGATAATCCAACTACAACATATTTATATTTAATTTTTTTAATAAATTTTATATAATTTATATTTTTACATATTTTTATTTTCCAAATGAATATAAAAGAAAATTAAATAGTTAAAATTACTTTTAATTTTATGTTATTAGTGTTTCTTCTAATTTAACTATTATTTTTAATATCAAAATGAGTATTTATTTTACTATTTTATAATTTAGAATATATTATACAAAATTATTATATAATAATTATATTTTTATAAGGAAAAATTACTCATAAATCCCATGTGGGGGAATGTTGCTCCATATAGTCCTCAGTGTTTTCTTGAAAACCATTTAGTCCTTTTTCATTTTTGGTATGATTTTTTTTAAAAAGTATTGTATATCTAGTTGACTATTTTGCTCATATATTTACGGTTTTCTTTTGATTTGGTTGTTGCTATTGGTTTGGTAAGGTATGGGATAACATTCCTTTTTTTAAGGAGGGGTGTGCGTGGACTGCGTGATGAGAGGGGGGGATGTTGTGGTGTTTCCCAATTGGTGTTTGTGTTATGTTTGAAGACGCTTTTTGTGGTGTGGATGGTTTTTGGGTGTTGCTGTTCAAATCTTTTGCTTTTTACGATTTTCTTCGGAATGGTGGGTCTGCTTTTGTTGTTTTTCAATTCACTCTTTCTCGATTTGATTTTTCTGTTAGTGGGTCTAATATGTCTTCTGGTTTTTGTTATGTTTTGCGCCATTGTAACTTGGGGGTTGGGTTTTTGTAATGTGTCGTGTAGGGGGGTTGGCATTGGGGGTTTTTGTAATGTTCGAATATGTGTTTGTGGGGGTTTGTCAATGGTGATTGGGGGGGTGTTTTACTGTGGGAGGGTTGTGAATGGTGGATGCGTTTCGTTGGCCAATTGTTCTAATGTTCGTGTACTAATTAAACATTCATAATGTAGATTTAAACCACAAACATAAACATTCTGCTACTGTTAACTGCAGTTTTTCTACTGTTCTGTTATGTTCTGTGTTTTATTTTTCCAGATTAGAGTAAACATTGACCACGACAGAACATTGGTTATGGTTTTGTAATATACCTCTTATTCTGCTAACGTTGTCTACATGTGAATGTGTAATTGAATGACAGATTGTTTTCCTTTGAACATTGGGCATGGTAGAATGTTTGTACCAATTATTTCCTAAAAATTTACAATCAGTTCTTAATGTTTGGAGGTGTTTCAAATATCAGTATCACTTACAAATATTTCCCACCTGTGTAGCGACTTTTAATCCCAATTATGGTAGATTCAACAACCATATGTGTTTATAGATGCTTCAAAATATTCAGTGGATACGTTCTCCGATTCGCAAACCCGTAAATGTGGCTATTTTTTTTTCCCCAGCTTTTAATGTGGGTTTTTTTGTCAGGCATGGAGTTTGCGGTGTTGTAGGTGGGTACGTTTAGTCAGACAAATACGGTGTTGCGTATCTGCCAAACCTTCACATATGCTCGGTTGGTTGACAGTTTTTGTAACAAATTTGATATTTCCGACCGGGGTTTGGTTTATTTTATGTTCACCATTCCTGGGTACAACAAGTTTAAGGTTGAAGGTGACGATGATGTGCAAAACATGTTGTCACTTGCCAAGTCATTTGGTCTTGATCATATCGACGTGCTAATTCAAATGCGAAATAATGTGTCAGGCAGTCAACTTGGTTCAGCAGGGTCCCCCCATGATGGTTCGAGCAACACTACGGATTGGTGAACGGCTGATATGGAGG
This sequence comes from Camellia sinensis, assembly GCF_055761805.1. Taxonomy (NCBI): domain Eukaryota; kingdom Viridiplantae; phylum Streptophyta; class Magnoliopsida; order Ericales; family Theaceae; genus Camellia; species Camellia sinensis. The sequence goes on along the minus strand of NC_138971.1, from coordinate 97,150,175 downwards.
ACCGTACTGATTTGTTATTGGATTATTGTACCCATAAGAAGAAGTCGTTCTTGTCTGCTGGATGGGCGTTCGGTATCACAAAAGTTGGCCAATCTTTTTTTGGGGGTGCGCATGAATTCCGGACAATACTTTGCAAGTATGCCGTTGAATGTGGTTTTCAGTTTAAGTACGTGAAGAACGACTCAGTCCGTGTAACTACCGTATGCAAGTTCGTAACGTCAACAGGGTGTGAGTGGCTGATTCACTCAAGGGTGTCTGTTTTGAATGGGATTTTCTGTTTGAAAAAGTTCAACCCCGTGCATTCTTGTGGGGCTGCTGTACGTACATAAAAAAACCCACAGACGGGGTCAGATTTGGTTTCCAACGTTATCGCATGTCGTGTGCGTGAACAACCGCTGACACGCCCAACTGACGTCGTGTTCGACATGAAAGATGGCTACGGGTTAGACATTAGTTACCGGGTTGCTTGGTTAGGGGTGGAAAAAGCGCATAATGAAGTATTCGGTGATCACGGTATGTCGTTCGACCAACTCAGGTGGTACAGCGACGCCGTTATGCAAAACAACCTATATAGTTATATCGATTTGGAATTCGAGCAACGAACTGGATGCTTCGTGAGGTATTTCATAGCTTTTCGTGCATGCATTGATGGGTTTAACAATTGTCGTCCACTTTTATTTTTGGTCGGTACATTTTTGAAAGGAAGATTCAAGGGTATGTTGCTCACGGCGACAGCTAAAGATGGGAACCAAGGTATGCTATTTTTATATTTTTTAAATGGGTTTCTTGTATAGTTTCATTTTTGTGTTATACTAATTTCAAACATCACAAACATTATCTTCAAGCTCCTGCTTATTTATTTCACTCCCCTAAATTTTACATTCCATTACGAACTCATTATTGACGTATACATTACATAAACACATCTTCTACAGGCTTATTCCCCGTCGCTTTTGCTATTGTTGACTCTGAAAACACGTGTAACTGGGAGTGGTTTTTGCGCCATTTGTCCGAAGTTATAGACTGTTCTAGAAATTTAACTTTTGTATCCGACCGTAATGCGGAGTTGATACAATCGATGCGCACCGTCTTCCCAACTGCACACCATGCATTTTGCTTGTTACATTTGCAGATGAATCTTCGAGACCGCATGAAATACGTTAATGCTGATAAAAAAAAATGGCCTATTGCGGAAGTTGCATGAATGCGCTTACGCCCCTACAGTTAATTCTTTCAACCAAAAAATAGATATTTTATTACAATGTAGCCCAGTGGTGGTTGGCAATTTTCTGAAAGATTTGGAGCCTCAACATTGGTCCAATGCATACTTCAGGTATCATGCTACTAACATATACATTAATCAATATATTCTTAACCACTAAATCTTTACGGATCTAATTTTAATTTTTTTTTACTTTAATTTTTACGCAAGGACGTAGGTATGGCGAGATGTGGTTTAATGCTGCCGAGTCTTTCGACAGTTGGATTCGAGAAGCTCGTCACCTTCCCATTACTCAGCTGGTCGACGCGGTTAGGGGTAAGATCATGGAACAAAGGTCAAAGCGTAAAGTGAAATCCATGGGGTGGGTGGGTGAGATCTGCCCAAAAATGGAAAAGATTTTAGTTGCTATGTACGAAGATAGTAGGTCATGGCTGGTTAGTCAGTCGAATGACAATGTGTTCGAGGTTCGTTCACATCCATCAGTCTTAGTCGACATTGGCAACCGTTCATGTTTCTGTTTCCAGTGGCAGCTAAATGGATTTCCGTGTTCACACGCTGTTGTTGCTTTCAGAAATAGTGGCAAGAACATTTACGAAGCCATAGAATTGTTTTACCACATTAACGAGTATAAGGCAGCATATGGGGGTTCCATCCACCCAATTCCAACTGTGGGGAAACCAAATTTCAGTGTAGCAGACTATCTCATTACGCCACCTATGTACAAGCGTCCCCCCGATAGACCGAAGTGGAAAAGAATTCCATCGAAAGGCGAGATTGCGCAACGCATTCGATGTGGACGTTGTGGCAAAATGGGCCATCACAACAGGAAAACATGCAAGGAACCTATGTAGTGTGCAGGATGATATGATTTGGCCAATTTTTTTTTTCACAAACTTATTGCTGAAATAATGGCCAACTATGTTCGTTATTTTTGTGACCACGACGTGGCGTAGCAACGTTTGACATCATGTTTTTACATTATTTGACGTTTTTACGAACAGGTGTTCTGGTTGTTTTTATCGACGTTTTTACATTACTTCATACTCTTTTTATGTACTTGATGTTTTTACAAGCACCACATATTTTTCCCCCAAATTTACTGGAACTCGTTGATGAGTAGATGGGATGGGTGGGTTTTTCCCTTCAAATTTGACTTCACATTTTCGTGTGCATTACTGCAACATTTGATTTCATGTTTTAACATTTACTTGATGTTTTTACCAACAGTTGGTCTGGTTGTGACTTCATGTTTTTGCAGTACTTGATATTCTTATCAACATTTGATCTGGTTATGACTTCATGTTTTTACATTACTTGATGTTCTTACCAACATTCGACCTGGTTATTTTTCACAACAGTTCTCTTCATGCTTATAGATTTCTCCATGCTTTACATTACTTTAAAGTCTGCTACGTTACTCGATGTTTTACAAAAACCACAAATTTTTTCCCCCAATTAATTGGAACAGCTTGATAAGTAGATGGGATGGGTGGATTTTTCCCTTCAAATTTTGTTCGCATTTTCGTGTGCATTGCTGTACTTTTTTTTTTTTTTTTGTATGATTGGTGAAACATACCAATCAATGTTCAATTCCACACAATACACATTATGTTCGTTGCCCTTGTTAATCAATTCACACTACCCCCACATCATGCTCGCAATCCGTATGACGAATTCCAAAACTCGTTGTTCAATGATTGGAAATTTCGCAAGTCCAATGATTATTATGAAAATCTTGTCTTCAAAATCCTAGTCATGTATTACTTGGAAGACATTGGCAATTTTGATGTGGATATTACATTTAGAGGGGACAAATAACTGAAGTATTCCAAGTATCAATCACAAATTTTAACATGGATCTCCATTATTTAAATGCACATCAAACCAAACAACCATTTAAATTCATGTCCAAAAAAATAATCCACTGACTTAAACACCATTCGGAAGTACAAATTCCACAAAACCACATTCGCAAAAACTATGAAGATTAATTAATCCTCCCCAAAAAAAAAACATTCACCAACTCTAATCATCATCAAACACAGTTCCCACCCAAAATAAATAAATAAATAAACCAACACAATTAACATGTCCAAAACCATTAACAAATCTATTTTCGAATGCCTAGCAAAACCACTGTGATTACGAACAAAAACACTGAAAATGAATGCTGCGGTGGCAGATAAAAACTTCAAACGCGTCCCAACGCACGGACTCCTCTGACTGGGTCATTCAAAAACATCTTCACCATTGACGCACGTAGTTCATCAGGTGTTTGCCCATCCATTGTTTTCCCAATGTCGCCACCCTCCATGTACTGCCGGATGATGTAGCACACAAACATTGCGCAATCTGTCCTGGTAGAGGTCAATAAATCAACGATTTCAAAAAGCATAATGTTTGGGGGACCAAAATCAGTTGTTATGAACACAAAACCAGCAACCCAAGAACCTCAAAACATACTTTTCACTGTTACGCAAACATTTCACACAGCCACACGAACGCATGCTAATTAAATAGAACAACTGCACATTCCACACTTATTTCCAACAACACATTACAGGCAAAACAAATTAGTGCATTTGACACACATTTACGTGTTCCGTGCAAACAGTAAAACATATACGTAGCAAAAAAACATAATATAACACCAGCCAAACATAATCACATATTGCGCACAAAACATAGTATGATAAGAGTAACAACTTACGTGTCCGGCTTCTGCTGTGGACAGTCAAGGACTGGGACAAGTGGGCCATCAAAATCCGGCGTTTTGCTGTTGCTCGGGGCCAATCGCGACTTAATGACCCTGTTGTAATGGTCTTCTACCCACTGTTTTTGCAAAATAAATGTTCAGCCATGGTCTTACACGACAATGTAAACACACTTTAATCACCAAACATTTTTGCTGCAACATTGATATAACAATTGTATATACGTATTTTTAAACACTATGGCTTACCACTTTTAACACTTCATTATAATGGTCATCCTGCGCCCCTCGTCTAGGTTTCAACAAGTTGTAATGCTTCCACGTTCCAGCCCCCCAATTGTTAACCATCAAAGTCCAATGTTTCGCGTGAAATACTGGATAATGTGTGTATCGATGACCTCGTGAAGCTTTTGTTTGCACGTTTAGAAACTTAGTCCAGGACACAACACTTGGATTTCACATCATGTCCTTTTCAAAAAAAATAATTAAATAATTAAATAATTTTATTTTAACGCTAACTGACTATATGCGTTTTTGTTTCAACATTTCATGCATGCACAACATACCGCACAAACACTGCTAAACACATATGACAGGTCTACACCTTTCGTTGAACGTACACCATTTTTTTGTTGTTCCATGAGCATGGCTGCGTATGCATCAATGACCTATAAAACCACCAAAAAAACATCAAACACACGTCGTACGTAACCACCCTCATTATGTGTATAACGACAAAAAAAACACGTTACACGCATGGAACAAGTTACATATCTCGACTTACGTTCCTTGAATCGACCCCTGTTGTACTAGGTCACGCACATCTGAAAACCGAACTTGTATACCATGATCTCCCCCATCCCATATCACAGACCTGCAACCAATTTTAGGTCATAAGCATTTTATTTTTTTTTTGGAAAGTTCTGTCATTTCTGCATCCTACCCATACGCAGTGTACTACTAAATTAATTCAACAATTAACAAATTTCATGCCCATCATTCAATGTTTATGAAAGCAATTTTTAAAAAAAATGGTATGCTTTTTTCAAATTTCATACATGAAACATTGGAGACACCAACGACTACATAAACCAAATATAAAAAATACGCAATCAAATATTCAATAGTAAAATGCTTACCCATCGCCATTTAAGCTATACACTGTGTCCAGCAACTCTGTTTCGTCAGCTGCGAGCATGTTCCACACATGGTGTTTCCGAGACATTCCAAAACCATGACACGTTTTCTGCTCCGCTCCTACATCATCGACAACGTATATCACTTTTTCCCCCACCCCCCCTAACGCCTCTCTTCCAGTTTTGTTTGCCACGACAAACAAACTTTGGATTTTCATAGTCGCGTAATCTAAATTCATGCCGTTCCTTGTTCTTCATTCTTCTGACCAATGACGACACATTAGGGGTGGAACTACTCACTCCGCATTTTACCCCTCCATTCGAACCACCAACATCATACACCCTGACCCCATTCACTGTCTAATTAACATTGTCATTATCATCACAATCAACTAGATTCGTTACCCAATCCATTTCAGCCACAGAATTGTCCCCCTGTTGCAAAGGTGGAATACCCTTTCCCCCATCGGATTCGGTATTGTGCACACTGTCCAGTGGTGGTACATCCCCTACTCTATTACTTTTTGTTGGTACTTTTTCACGGGGAGACTGATGGTTGTAGTTGTCCTTTCCAACAGACTGGGTAACTACATGTACCTCTCGATTGTCAACTACGTCCTCTAATGCAATGATTCTTTCCTCCAGCTCCTTAACTTGCGCATTCAACCGTTCAATCTCAGCATCTTTCGCTGCAAGCACATTGTCAAACCCAACGAATAGACTGCTAGTTTTTGCACCAAGCATCCTCTATGTGGTTGCAATTTTACTATCTAACTCACATACATGTGCATCTTTCTCCCGAACTTCACACTCCAGATCGTTAATTCGCTTCGTTGCTCTTTTTAATTGCTCGGTTAAATCTAGTGTACTAGCATCACCGTTGCAGCCAGGTTGTGTGCTAGCCAAGTCTAACAGGTCAGGGAACAAATTCATCCATGCCTCTCCTGCACCGGAAACCTCTCCATTCGTGTTCTATGGACGACGTGTTTGCTTCGTAGCAATGTCATCTCCCCTATTTGCTGACATAAATTTGACTTCACCCCCTTCTGACACATCTGATTGCCAGCAGTGCAGACTAGGCTCTACCATGTTTGCTGTCTCGCTGTCCACAGTACGAACACCCCTATCCCAGCTACTAACCAGCTTAACCTCCAACACATTCTCAACATTTTCAACATGTACAGAAGGTGCATCACCTAGTACATTCACAAAATAGCGTTCAACAACATTCCCACTTAGTTTCGCAATATTAACCTATGTTAACCAAAAGAAAGAAAAAAAAAAAAAAAACCAAACAACCAACTCAACATTACACGTTCAAAAAAATATATATATTTAAAACACTGCAAATATATACCTCTATGGATCCTTTTGCTGACAGGTCGACATGTTTCAATTTGCCTATGAGCTTTCCAATGTTCCACCGGCAAAACCTTAGCAACACATTTCGTCTGTCAGGCTCAACAATGGTTGTGTGCTCATAAACAAGGAACTGCAAACATCGGACAAGTTAATAATGTTTAGTACATTATCATATTTGTTTCTAAAAACACAGGTAACTAAATAAATTTACATGGCAAACCTATAGAGCTCATAATAATGTACCAGTAATGCAACTACACAGCCGATGACTTTCTCCGACCTGCTGTGCATTTTGTTCAACGACCCAATTAGTGTATTACGGATTGTTGTTGTCCAATCGTACGACCGCAACGTGTTCAACTTATCGATCACTCACATGAATGCCCACCCAATTGACTCACATGTCATTGCGAAAAATAGTTTCGCACAAATGTATAGACACACCAACTTCGCAATGTCTTCTGCATCACGCTTCGTATCCTCGTGCATTGCCACGAGCAGCAAGTCCTTGATTAGTTTTGAAGATATTCTGCCGATGTTCGGACATCGCCGTTGGATGAAATCTAAAGGCGCTTTCCCACTATGCGCCAAATCTAACTTGTCCTTGCCACATTGGATACCAAAAAGCAACCGTATGTCGTTGTTTCGGATTGGCAGCCCACTCCCCCTGAGGTGGAACTTCTCATCAATTGGGCTATATGTCTGAATTATACGACACATGGTCGCATCACACTTCTTGTACGCATTGGGATCCAATTTGTGAACCCGGATTGCGTCAATCATTAGCCAAAATGGTGTTTTCTGTAGTTGTTTCACGTGCCCTTCACCAAATTCAAGCTCCAAATTTTTTTTTATAACACTGGCTACGTTTGACCGATACATTAACTTAGCTGGGTCCACAATATTTCTTTTGAAAGTATTTGCCGTAGCTTTACATTTCTTGAAGACCAGGTGTGATTGTCTTTTGTTTGGCAACCGTGTCGACGTCTGCATTGCAGAATGTGACCGTTAACTTCGACCATTGCCTTTTCCACTACCTGAAACAGGAAAAACATAACCAGATTACAAAATATTTAGCCAATACACACCCGAATATAACTGCAGTATCAACGTGCCACAATTACAAATAAGAATTAGGCCCCGTATGCAGTATCAACTAGAAACCCATATTCCGCTTACGTTCATGCACCCAACAAAAAAAAAAACATGAATGACCAAGATTTAGTAAAATCAAACCCATCCCCAAGACAGGGAACACACTCCATATAGCTTGTAATACGATCTGTACACAAAAAAAAAAACAAACAAACAAACAAACAAACATACATACAAACATCAACAAATTTTTAAATGTCCCAAAACAGAGGTCCCCCCACCCACATTACCAACCAACCAAACAATAGGCCAACCACAAACACACAACAAACACAAATAAAAATAATCAACAGAAGACTACACAACAAACACCAATGTTTGGATTAGACAAAAAAATACTCATACCTACATTACCAGAAGGCAAACACACAAATAAAATTCAACTGTCAATGCAAATAAAACATATACAAACCCCATACCCCAACTGCCATAAACAAACACTGACAAATGATCACCAAAAACAACATCATCACAATGTATTGCACAAACTACAAACACACCAACAACAGAAGTATCAATTCCGCAACACATATTTGCATCTACAACAGACGGTATAAAAACCCCTTTACGTAGAGTAGGAACCCTAACAGTCCATACCTGGTGTCATGGTTTCGCCGGGGAGCCTCTGTCCGTTGCGATATATGTATGGCCTTCCAAACGTTGCAGTGTTCTTTATCAACCCAACGGATTCGCAACGACAGTTCTTTTCGACTGGAATTTCTCCGCAGCTAGGGTTTACACAATGTACACGAATGGTATTTCCGGAATGAACATCAACATTACCAAATACAATCTCAACATCTTTAGAATATGCGGCAAGAATCACTGAAACATCAACATTCCAAAATCTGATCTCTTCCCTCTACATCGTTTACGATTCTACCACAAACAACACTACAGTTCATACGCTTGGGCAGTTTGGTAAATTACACACAAACACTTTCCCCAAAATTACCCCTCAATTTTTGTCCCATACGCATCAAAAAATGGGTACTAATGTCTTTACACATACAATAGGACCTATTAGCCCAACCAAAAAACGTCGGGACTAAATGGGTTAACATTCCCAAATTAGGGATTTAATGGTGCTTTCCCCTTTTTATAATACAATAGAATTAAAATTATCAAAATACATAAATAATTTAACTAAAATTAATATATATAAGTATTCAAGTAAAAATTTTATAGAACGATAGCGCTAATATAATCAAAATAAATAATTAAAATCATACTGTAATTTTAATTTAAAATTAAAATTATTTTTTTTTATAACACACATTGTACTATCAAATACTTTTTTAAAAAAAAAATAGCACGTGCGGGTCAACCGCTAGTATGATATATATATTATTAAAAGTAGTGTTTTCCATGCTTTGGTGACATATTATATAAACTTTTTTCTAAGAGAGCCACATCAGCATAACTTTTCTATTTAAAAGTAGTGTTTTCTCATGCTTAAGTGGCATATTATAAGGGCTTACTTTTGTCTAAGAGAGTTACATTAGCATGATTTTTCTATTTAGGTATAAAATTTTATACAAACTCAATCTCAATCTCAATCTCAATCTTAATAATCAATTTTGTATGGAATCCTTTTTCTTTATATTTTTTAGTTTTTTCCTATCTCATTGATATCTTAATATTAATTTATATTTATATTTAATTTTATATATATATATATATAAAAGTTGTTTACCGTCAAATTTTTTCTCTCATATGTGGCATATCTCTCTTTTTTTTTTTTTTTTTGTTTGTATGGACTCTTTTTCTTTTATATTTTTTATTTTTTGCCTATCTCATTGATATCTTAATATTAATTTATATTTAATTATATATATATGTATATAAGTAGTGTTTACCCTCAAAGTTTTTCTCTCTTCTACATGGCATATCTCTCTTCTATTTTTTTTTTTTTTCTCTTAAATGCCACAAAACATACCCTCATAAAAGCTTAGTTATTTCTAAAATATAATATTTAAAAGATTTCTATTTGATCTAAATTATCCATAAATAAATTTTAAAATAAGTATTTGTACTAAAAAATACTTTACGAATTAATTTTGTTCTACTTTTTTCACTTTTATTCAAATATTCAATTTTTATGTTAAAATTAATTATATTTCTATTTTTTTGTCTATCTTATTTATATTTTATTATTAATTTATATTGAATTTTCTATTTAACATGAAATTGTTTACTAGGAAAAAATTATATTTAATTTAAACTTTATATACATATATATAATCATATATATAATATGTATAAACCGTTTTAAAATAGATATTAAAAAAAAATTAATACTCAACGTAATTAATTTATCTATTTTTTTTTCTTAATCTAACCACAACATACTTGTATTTAACTTTTTAAAATAATTTTTTTTTTTATAACTTCCATTCTTACTTTTTTTTTTTAATTTTCAATTGAATAAAAAAATAAATAATTAGAATCACTTTTACTTGTATGTTACTATTTTTATTTTCAATTTAACTATTATTATTGATGTCAAATTGAGTGTTTATTTTACTATGTTATAAACTAATATCATAAAAAATTATTATATATTTATTTCAGCTACACTTTTATAGCACGATAGGGTTAAGATTATTAAAATACACATAAATAATTGAAACAAAATTATTATATATATTTGTTTAAATAACACTTTTATAGAATGATAAGATTAAGATTATCAAAATATATAATTAGAATTATTCTTTAATTTTAGGGCAAATTACATATACCCCTCGAGATTTAGCAAAATTATAGATACCCCCTGAAGGTTATATTTGCATAACAAATTAGGAGAAAAATTGTTATGAAAATATAAATCTCGATGGGCAATTTGTTATAAAAATATAAACCTCGGGGGGATATCTGTAATTTTCGAAACCTCAGTAGGTATCTGTAATTTAACTAAACCTCGAGGGAGGTATATGTAATTTGCCCTTAATTTTACATGACTTTTTTTTCTCCAATTTAATCATTATTTTTAATATTAAAATGAATATTTATTTTATTATATTAAAATTAAGTACAAAAGTATCATATATATATATATATATTACACTTTCATAGTTTAACAAAACGAAAATTACACTACATATTTCGTAATATATTTTTTAAAATAATTCTATATGTACATAGATATATATTATTCTTTTGTAATGCATACATTGCAACATATTTCTAAAATTAATTTATATATAAACATATATAAATAATTTAATTTAATTTTATAAAGTAGGGTTAATTACACTTTTACCCCCTAAACTATCACCATTTTGTTTATGTAGTCCTTAAACTTTTAATTTTGTCTTGTTGGTCCCTAAACTATCACATTTTTGTTCTGTTTAGTCCAAATGGTAAATGGCATCCAAATTGTGTAACGACAATGGTGAAAATGTGAGATTCAAAATTGGTAAAACTGGTAAAGGGGTAAAACAGACTTTTTACCTATATATTAGCATTAAAAAAAATACAATGGAGGAAAGTTCCCGCCAATTTCACAGAGTATTGAAAAAAAAAAAAAAGAAAAAGAAATAAGAGAAGATGAGAGGTTTGAAAAAAAAATTAGAGAATAGAATATTGGGAGGGAGAGAGAGAGAGAGAGAGAGAGAGGAGAATATAAGAGGTTGAAAAGGAAAAAGGAGAGGGAGAACAGAGTATTGGGAGGGGAAAAAAAAAAGGAGGGGGGAAGATTTACAGGTTTGAAAAAAATGGAGAGACTACCTTTTGTCCATGAACTTGTTATGATGTATTGTCTCCAAAGGCTCTGAGACTAAACAAAGAACCAACATGCCCAACATGACTAAGGTCTCGTTTGGGAATATACTATTTTAGTAATTTTTTGATTTTTTACCTAAAATATGAGGTAAAAAAATAAATATGTTTGGGGTAGTTTTTTGGCTTTTTATGAAAAGATGTGCAAAAAGTAGAGAGAAAAATGAATCTTTGACTTTTTGGTATATGTTATAGGCTTTTTGATTTTTTTTAGTAACTTTTTGACTTTTTAGCTAAAATGTTAACTTGCCAAACGAGGCCTAACCATAACCTTTGCTTCATGAATCTGTTGCATAAACAAAAACAAATCAATAAAGTAAATAAAATCACAAAAGTTAATCACACCAAAACTTTAATATGACATTGAACCTTTTCATAAACAAAAACACATCAATAACCAAATAATTAAAGTCACAAAAGCTAATCAACAAAAGCAACCAAGAACCACCAACCGCTACCCCACCCGTTTTAAACAAAATAATCATCATCTGCATTATGAAAAATATTCTAGTTGGTTACATAAAAGTAACAGCGCTATAAAACTAAAGATAAATAAAGTTTTTCAAGTTTTGCCTCTAATTGTTGTTATTACATCTCAAAAACTAGATAATATAAAGACATCATGAATGCACACAAAATAGGTCATGCCACACAAAATGTGTTAGCTTTACTATGTTGACCCTCTCTTCTTTGATATGCCACCCTTAACTGGAGCTGCCCTTTTGAGTAGATTGATTGACATCCATTGACCCTTGAATAGAAGAGAGTGCAGATGGTGGTGGCCTCCTAAGCATTGCCCCTTGAGTGGCAAAGAGTGCAGGTGGTGCAAGTGTTGTTGGTCTCCCACCCATTAGGCCTTCAATGTTGAACATTGCAGTTGGTTGTGGCCTCCTTGGACTGGGGCCTTGAATGTTGAACATTGCAGCTGGTGGTGGCCTCCTTGGAGTTGGACCTTGAGAGTTAAAAACCAGAACTAGTGGTGGCCTCCTTGGAGTTAGACCTCGAGAGTTGAAAGCTGCAACTAGTGGTGGCCTCTTTGGAGTTGGACCTTGAGAATTGAATGGTGGTGGCCTCCTATGCGTAGGACCTTGAGGGTTGAATGGTGCATGTGATGCTTGTAGAGGTCTCACAGGTGGAGGCCCTTGATTGTTATTTCTCTGTTACAAACACCAACAAATCTGACTTGAGGAAAACATTAGAAAAAAAAATAATTTAAACAAATAGAGGTTGTGTTCTGAAGAACTTACTAAAGATTGCACCTCAAACTTGCAAGTCCTGGTGTTGTGGCCATTTTGTCCACATTTTTTTGCAACTGATGTTCTTATGAAACTTCCTAACTTGGTAGGATTTTTAGGTGCTTCATCTGGTTCCTTTCGTCTTGCCTTCTTTGGCCTACCAAGTGGCTTAGTGTACTCTGGAGGCAAAGTTGCCACTTTCCTTGTCTTCTCCCACATCTCAGCACCATTGATAGGGTACATAGGCCCCGTTTGGTAGAGCTGTGAGAAAGTGATTATAACTTATAGCTTAACAGCTTATAGCTTATAGCTGTGAACATAAGCTGATTTTTTATCTATAAATTAAGTTTCTCCTCCCTCACTTCAAAGAATAAGTTGATTTTTGACTTACAAAAAGCTATAAGTTGTATTGTTAAACTAAACCAAACACATCAAAATAGCTTAAATTAAGCTAAAAGCTGAAATAAGTTAGAAATAAGCCCTACCAAACAAGGCCATAACGTTGTTGTATGCTTTGAGAAAAGTCTCTTTCTTGTAGCAATCATGGACATAGGACTCAGGTTCTTTCATTGAAGTCCATATAACTGAAATTGCATGTGCAAAAGGGATTTCTGTTAATTGCCATTTTCTACAAGAACAAGTCTTCTCATTAAGATCCATAACAAACTGATCACCATACATTCCCCTAACTTCAAATATCATATCTCCTGCCAATGCAGGGATATATGAAGTTGCACTGCTTTTATTTTTCTCTAGTATTTTGTGAATCTTGGGGACTATGTCATCATGTCACTTCATAGCAAACTCTCTTCTCTTAACTAATCTATCCATCAAATATGTTCTTATTCTCTCAAAGCAAGTTAAGATGGGTTTGTCCCTAGCAAATAAGATGGAAACATTGAACGATTCACACATGTTGTTTCATAGAATGTCACACTTTGTATTATCACTAAAGTGTGACCTTGTCCAATGGACTAGATCCTTCTCAACCAACCATTCATAGGCCTATTTGTTCTCAATCTTTAGTTCTTGCATTTCAGCATTGAATCTGCCCACATAACTTGCTCTAGCCAAGTTCCAAAATCTGTCCTTTAAACTCTGACCTCCAAATCCAGCATTCTTGATATTATTGTGTAGATGCCTTACGCAATGCCTATGTTCAACAGCTAGAAGTAAGTCACCAATTGCTTTTCTCCAAACCCTACAATCATCCATTAATATTTATTAAAACAACAAACACAAATTTCATTATAATTATGTAAACAAAACCAAATGATATGGTTAAATAAATAAATATTGGGGGTGTTTGGTGGGGCTTTTTTGAGCCAACTTATGGCTTCTGGCTTTTGGAAAGTTATTTTGGACTGTTTGGTTAAACTTATTTCAAACAGTTTCTGATTCTAACAACTTATTTTAAGTCAAAAAAGCTGATTCTGAGAAGCTGCTCACCCCTTGCTTCTGATTATCAGCTTCTGTTGTGGACATGTTAATTTACGGTTATACTCTTAAATTTTTTTATTTTTATTTTTTTAAAAATAGAAAAAGACTCAAATGGACTATAAAATATTATTATTATTTTTTATGAGAAATATAGACAAATAGTGAATAATAAAAAATAAAAATTAATTAAAAAAGCTACTTCACAGCTTATTTAACAAACATTATTCAGCAACTTAAATCTATAATCCAACAGCTATACCAAACAGATTAACAACTTCTGATTAAAGTCATAATCTATAATCTGTTAAGTTATAATCTATAATCTGTTTTAACAGCTACACCAAACAGCACCATTACCTTTTGCTTATCAAAGATTATTGTCCAACTTGGATCATTACATATCCCAATATCAACTATCAAATATTGTAGAAACCAAGTCCAACTACTAATGTTTTCAACCTCTACCATTGCATATGCCACAGGATACAATTGGTTATTTCCATCTAAACCAACTGCAGTGAGCAATTGTCCACCAAGAGCACTTTTTAAGTGACAACCATCAACACCAATGATACGTCTACAACCCTCAATAAACCCTTTCTTAAGTGCAGCCCAACAAATATAGAACCTCTGAAACACATTAGTTAGATTTCCATCATTATCTGGCTTGAAATGCAAGTAAACAGTACTGCCTGGATTAGTCCTTTCAATCTCTTGGCAATAGTCCCACAGCTTTGCATATTGTTCACTCATACTTCCCTCAAGTTTTCTTAGAGCTTTTTTCCTTGCTCTATACACTTGACTTTGGGAAACCATTACATTAAAATCAACCCTAATCTTTTCAATGAGTGAAAACACATAACTTGTTAGATTTAATCTAAATTCATTCAAATACACCATTACTAACCAACTTGAATTGACTAGCCTATTTACCCAAATCCTATCACAAATGTGCTTAGGATCATAGGTCTTTACTTGAAGTGTTTTCTTATGACCACATCTCAAAGATGCAAAAATGGTCAAAGGGCAGCCTTGTCTACAAATTGCTCTAACTTTGCAGCCCTTATTCTTTTTAAATCTATTGTCTTTACCATTCAATATGGCATGATGTCTAACAACCCCAAAAAAACTGTGCTCTACTCTTAAAAATCATTCCCAACTCAAAAATAGGATTTTGTTTACCAGACACAGGTTTGAACTCTTTTACTTAGGCATTTTCCATCCATCATCCTCATCTGATTCTTCAAGGCTAGCAAAGCCATCTGAGGAGTCCCCATCCTCACTTTCTATTTCAGACAAATTTCCTGGTTGAGTGATTTGTGATGGCTTACTAGTGTGTTGGTTCATCCCTAGCACTGGTTCCTCATTCAAACTATAATCACTATCAACAAACACCTCATATTGAGCCTCAGAATCAGAACTACTACCCCTTTGCTCACCAACATTACCTTCATAAGTGATACCCCCTTGCCCATCCATATTGACTTCATGACTAGTACCTCCCTGTCCCTCAGCACCGCCTTCATAAGTTCTACTACCTTGCCCATCAACATTAACTTCAAAAGTATTGCCTTTTTTATTAGTGTTGCAGTCCCATTCCCAAGCATGAACATTTAGGCCATGTTTGTTTGGGCGGATTGGATTAGCATTCCCATGACTAATAGTCCTAGGACTACGAATTCGTTGGATTATGTATCCTATCTTAATTAATAGTTAAGTTTAAAATAATTAGTCCGTACTTCAATTGTTTAACCAAACATCGGATTAATAATTTTATTGGATTATTAGTCCAATCCCAAACTCATGTCCACCCAAACAAACATGGCCTTACATTATGGAAATAGTTTTCAAACCTATGTTCCACAAAGTCAACAACCTCAACATTAGTGTCCGCATGAGACCAAGAAACAGAAACAATTTACACATGTATGGGACCACTTAGACCATCTCCAACGGTGAACCAAACTTGGCATCAAATTTAAAATTTGGTGAAAAAGTCACTTTTTTAAGCTCCAACGGTTTCATCAGATCGATATCAAATCCAGAATTCAGCAAAAATGGTACCAAACTGAGTGCAGGCGAAGCGTTTAACCAAATCACTGTTCCTAACCGTTGGGATGAGACGAACAGGTCGACCATCCGGTTGACCAACCGGTTAACCAACCGGTCGCCCCGGAAAAAGTTCAGACCGTTCACAAAAAGGTTCAAACGACTCAAAAAAAAAAAAAATTTGCCTAGGTGGTCGACCACCCGGTCGACCGGCCGGTTGACCACCCGGTCGACCACCAAAAGTTGAAAAAGTTCAAAAAAAAAGGTTCAAACCGGTAAAAAAAAAAAAAAAAAAAAAAATTTTTTTGCCATTACCGGTTGACCGGCCGGTCGACCGGCCGGTCAACCAACCGGTTGCCCAGTGCAAATTTGATTAAACGGATTTGATGTTGAACTGTTGGAGCGCGAAGTATCAAATTAAGGAAATGACTCATTTTTCACTCAGATTTGGTGAAAAATTTGGTACACCGTTGGAGATGCTCTAAGCATCAAAATTAC
Source organism: Camellia sinensis (assembly GCF_055761805.1). Lineage (NCBI taxonomy): Eukaryota > Viridiplantae > Streptophyta > Magnoliopsida > Ericales > Theaceae > Camellia > Camellia sinensis. The sequence goes on along the minus strand of NC_138971.1, from coordinate 97,133,582 downwards.
TACCCACAATCTATAAATGCATGGGACAAAAAATCATCAAATTCACAGAGACATTACATAAATGCATGGGGACCACAATGGAATAAAAAAAGAAAAATGCTTGGGAGCACTAATTAGTGCTCCCACTAATTAGGTGGCAGTGGGTCCCGCCATTAATGATGTGATATTTTGATCTTGGAGTTGTATTTTTTTTTATTTTTTTTTTTACTTTTTTAATACATTAGTGCTATTAGTGGTGATGTTTTTAGTGGGATGAATCATTGCTGATAAAAAAATACAATGTCTTTTAACAATTCCACTGACAGAATAATCTGTTCCAAAGCAGAACTTTCATGACTTCTATTCCAAAAACAAACAAGAAAAAATACATAAAAAGTCATGTGGCGTCAAAATACACTTTCTTTTATTATTATTATTATTATTATTATATAAAACTACAACACTTTTCTGTTAAGTATTTGACAGAAACAAACAAAAAAACAAACAGCAAAAAAATTCTTAAAAGCATCACTTTGAAGACTTTGATACAATAGAATACTATTTTATATAAAACATACAACACTTTCTTAATTGTTGTTTCAAAAACAAACAGAAAATAATGCTTAAAAAAACATAGAATGCTTAAACAATGATTTACTTGTAGTTACAGAAACATCGAATACGCAAGCTGAAAAGAGAGAGAGAGAGAGAGAGAGAGAGAGAAGTATACTTGTAGGTTTGGAGTTCACCATGTTCGTGCTCATCTTCATTATATTGATCCATCTGAAATCAAACTCAATAGATACATGGTGCAGAACCCTTCCAATGTTGTTGATTCACACAAATCCAAACCTAAATCGAATTAATTTGGGTGAAATTTTGAAACTCTAGATAAATTCCAATTGTTATCTCCTAATTGTATCAGATACGTATGACGTATAAGTTTCCTCATATTTTTTTTTTTTATAGGGTAAATTACACTAACAATCCTGAGATTTATGTTTATTATAGTTCTCCCTCACCTTTTGGAAATTACATCTCCCTGAGGTTTAAAGTTTCATTACAGATTTTTCTTAGCAATTTAATTTTTTTAAATACCAATTTTACCTTCATTGGGTAAATTACATTGACACCTCTCACATTTTAAAAATTACAATCCCCTCCATAAGGTTTAAAGTAGCATTACCAATTGTCCCATCGATTAGTATTAGTTGGAAAAAAAATTAATTGAAAAAAAATTTTGTTAGTAAAATTTTTTAATTTTTTGTTTAAAAACCAACGTAAACTCATTTTTTGAATTTACGTTTTTTCCTCAAATTTACAAACTCATTTATAAATAAAAAAAAATTATCAAATAAATTTTTATGATAGTTTTTAAAATTTTTATAAATATAAATTGAAAACTGAAAACGAAATGGTTATCAAATAAGCCTCAGATGGTAAAAATGTCGTAAAATTAACAAATAATTAAATAATTTATCAACGTAATAAATAACTTATCAAAAGATTCTTAGTCTATGAATGGTTTGGTTTCTAGAAATGTTTTTAAAAATTAAAAATTAATTTGGTTAAGAAATAAAAAATAAAAAATAATTATCATTTAAGGTAAAAAATAATTATCATTTTAACTTTTGTAAAAAATTAAGAATCTTAACCAGATTAATAACTGTAGGTTATATACAGTTTCAATTTAGTTTGTAAAAAATTATTTCTAACTACTCGAAAGATAAAAATTATATAAAAATGATAATTATTTTTTATTTTTTATTTCTTAACCAGATTAATTTTTAATTTTTAAATTTTTTTTCTAAAAATCAAATCATACATAGCTTAAGAATCTTTTGATAAGTCATTTCTTATGTTGGTAACTTATTCAATTGTTTGTTAATTTTATGACATTTTTACCATCTGAAGCCTATTTGATAACCATTTCGTTTTCAGTTTTCAATTTATATTTATAAAAATTTTAAAAACTGTCATAAACACTTGTTTGATAATTTTTTTGATTTATAAATGGTTGTCTCAGTTTGTAAATTTGAGAAAAAAATGTAAATTCAAAAAATGAGTTTACGTTGATTTTTAACCAGAAATTTAAAAATTTTACTAACAATTTTTTTTTTCAATTTATATTTTTTTCAAATAATTTTTTTTCCAATTAATTTTTTTTTCAGTGAATTTTTTTTTCAACTAATACTAACTGAAGGGACAATTGGTAATGCTACTTTAAACCTTAGGAAGGGGATTATAATTTCTAAAATGTGAGGGGTGTCAATATAATTTACCCAGTGAGGGGCAAAATTGGTATTCAAAAAATTAAATTGCTGATGGGAGAATCTGTAATGAAACTTTAAACCTCGGGAGAGATGTAATTTTCAAAAGATGAGGGGAAAACTGTAATAAATATAAATCTCAGGGGCGTCAGTATAATTTATCCTTTTTTTTTAATTAATGAAGATGGAGGTGAAAAGCCTGTTTTACCCCCGGCCACGTTTTCACCTTTGCGTTAACAATTTGGATACCATCTACCATTTGGACTAAACAGAACCAAAACGTGACAGTTTGGACTAAACAAAGCCAAAACATGACAGTTTAGAGACTAAAAAGATAAAATTAATATAATTTAAGAATTACATCAACAAAATGGTGGTAGTTTAAGAGGTAAAGGTATAATTAACCTTACAAAATATTATTTAAAAAGAAAAAAATTAACCCCGTACATCGCAGGTCAATTACTATTATATATCTATATATTAAGGGGCATTTCCCTAAATAAGCCAAAATAATAAGGGAATTCCCAAACTAAGCCTAGTTTTGAAAGAATTCCCAAAATGAGCTAACTCGCGGTTCACAATCGCAAGTTCAACACTTTTCCACCCCTGTCGCCTGAAACTTGCCAAAATTGAAACTCGTTGTTACCAAAAGCGAGTTTAATTAAGAACTTGCTGTTAGAAAACGCGAGTTTAATTAATTTTTTTTTCTTTGTTTGATTAATTTTTTTTTCTTTTGAACTCGCTTTTCACAAGAACGATTTTATCCCAGGCTGAACTCGCTTTTTGAAAGCACGAGTTTAGCAGAAAGGATTTTTGTTCTGAACTCGCTGTTTGTAAGCACGAGTTTATCAAAAAAAAATTTCTAATGAACTCGCTCTTTGTAACCACGAGTTCACCAAAACCCACGTTTTATGAAAAAAAAATTTAACCTCACTCTTTAGAACCACGGTTTTTTGCCAAATTTTTTTATGAACCGCGCTTTTAGCGTAATTTTTTTTTTAATTTCAATTTTACTGAACTTTAAAGAAAAAAATTTCGTTCTTTTGTTTATGTTGTCATTGTTTTAGTGATAATATATTTCAGAATAATTTTTTTGGTTAAAATTCTTTTACTAAAACCGTTCTCATATTAATTTTTTTTTCTTTCCTTTTGTCTTTATTTTGGGTTAGAATGTGTAATTCAGCATTTTTTTATTTTGTTTGACTAAAGTAAATTTAATTTGTTTTTTCTTGTGTTTGTTTTGGGTTAGAAGGTAATAATGTAATTCATAAATTTTTTGAGCTTTAGTAAAGCCGTTTTGATGTCAATTTTTTTTTAATTATTATTTCTTTGTTTTGTGTTAGAAGGTGTTATTCAGTAATTTGTTTGGGCTTTAATAAATCTGTTTTCATTTAAATATATATATTTTTTCTTTTGTCTTTATTTTGGGTTAGGAGGTGATAATGTATTAATTCATAAATTTCTTTTCACTTTACTAAAGTCATTTTCATGTAAAGTTTTTTATTTTTTTCTCTTGTCTTTGTTTTGGGTTAGAATGTGTTATTCAGAATTTTGTTTTGGCTTTACTAAAGCCGTTTTCATGTAAATAATATATATTTTTTTCTGTTGTCTTTGTTTTGGGTTAGAAGCTGATAATGTAATTCATAAATTTCTTCTCGCTTCACCAAAGCCGTTTTCATGTAAACTTTGTTATTTTTTATTTTTTTCTCTTGTCTTTGTTTTGGGTTAGAATGTGTTATTCAGAATTTTGTTTTGGCTTTACTAAAGTCGTTTTCATGTAAATAATATATTTTTTTTTCTGTTGTCTTTGTTTTGGGTTAGAAGCTGATAATGTAATTCATAAATTTCTTCTCGCTTTACCAAAGCCGTTTTCATGTAAACTTTGATATTTTTTATTTTTTTCTCTTCTCTTTGTTTTGGGTTAGAATGTGTTATTCAGAAATTGGTTTTGGCTTTACTAAAGCCGTTTTCATTTAAATAATATTTTTTTTTCTGTTGTCTTTGTTTTGGGTTAGAAGCTGATAATGTAATTCATAAATTTCTTCTCGCTTTACTAAAGCCGTTTTCATGTAAACTTTGATATTTTTTTATTTTTTTCTCTTCTCTTTGTTTTGGGTTAGAATGTGTTATTTAGAAATTGGTTTTGGCTTTACTAAAGCCGTTTTCATTTAAATAATATTTTTTTTTTCTGTTGTCTTTGTTTTGGGTTAGAAGCTGATAATGTAATTCATAAAACCTTGAGGAAAAAACACATAAGTCTCCCACAAAAATACATAAGTAGTACAAACATAAGTCTCGAACAACAATACATTGTGGACACCATGAACTGAACACACAATACATAGATAAACATAACAGTTAGACAGACAAATATTAGCCAAACAATCTGACCAACTCATTACGGAAACACTTACTCTAACACAGACATTACATATTAATGCATGACCTAATATTGCCGAAGTGTAGACATTAACACCTAATTCGCGCTTAAATCGGTAGGTGGCTCAGAGTCTGAACAATCCGAAAGCTCAGCATCAGAGACAAGCTGAGGATCCTCCATGATACCCTTGATAGCCGCATCATTTGGTTCTGTTTTGTTCTTCTGGGCATCCTTCTTAACTATGTAGCTGCATATCGCGGGCTAACCTACGGTTCATTTGAAAAATCTCACGTTGTAGTCTTTCACATAGTCGATCAACATTATCAGGATCTTCCTTTTGGATCTCAACAGAACGTGCTTTTGGCACCTTCAATCGATTTTCTCGACATAATCTTTCCATTTGGACTCGCTCTATAAATAGTGCGGGCCACTTCAAAAGTCTAGCGTTTGCTAAACCATATCTTGTTTGATTATCTGATGGTTCCTCCACCAAACCACATGGATCTCGATAGTACTTGGGCATGACAAAATGTCGCTTCCCAAACCTATCATGATAAGCACAAGAGGCATCTAACGAAGCAAATGGTGTTTCATCTTCAGCATCGCCACTTCCCCTTCCCCCTCCTCGTCGTGAACTGTCACCCCTTTGCAAGTTCCTACCACCTCTGCGATTCCCACTCCCTCCCATGAACCATGTAGCCATGCTAATTTTTTAAAACAAATGAATGATAATTTCGTAGGGCGAAATGAGTTGTAAGGTTATGTCTTCACCTTTAGTCGTTTATATAGTTGGTTATGAACAGCTTTAGAAATATGGCCCTGCATGACAATCCCACATAAACGAACAAGGTATGAGTTGTCAGTAGAATGAAAAACCAAAAAAAAGGAAATATTGTGCACCAAGTCACATGACTTGACAATCCATCTGCATATACCGACAAAATAAGGGCATGCTCACTGTAAGGTAAATCAGTGAATTCATTGTTGCCATGTGACTTTCTGAATTGAGAATCGCACATATATTAATAAGAAATGAGTTGTCATTGTAATAAAAAAGTCGAGCAAAAAATTGAGAAAACCAAAGTTTGTGCACCAAGTCACATGACTTAACAATCCATCTGCATATACTGACAAAATAATGGCATGCTTACTGTAAGGTAAATCAGTGAATTCACTGTTGCCATGTGACTTTCTGAATTGAGAATCGCACATAAATTAATAAGAAATGAGTTGTCATTGTAATAAAAAAGTCGAGCAAAAAATTGAGAAAACCAAAGTCTGTGCACCAAGTCACATGACTTGACAATCTATCTGCATATACCCACAAAATAAGGGCATGCTCACTGTAAGGTAAAGCAGTGAATTCACTGTTGCCATGTGACTTTCTGAATTGAGAATCCCACATATATCAAGTAGAGATGAGTTATCACTGTAATAAAAAAATCGAGCAAAAAATCAAGAAAATCAAAGCCTGTGCACCAATTCACATGACTTGACAATCCATCTGCATATATCCACAAAATAAGGGCATGCTGACTGTAAGGTAAATCAGTGAATTCATTGTTTCCATGTGACTTTCTGAATTGAGAATCCCACATATATCAATAAGAGATGAGTTATCATTGTGCCTGTTTGGCAGAAATTATTTACAGCTTATTTCAGCTTTCAGCTTAATTTAAGCTATTTTGATGTGTTTGGTTTAGCTTATAGCTTATAACTTATAACTTTGTGGAAGTCAGAAATCATCTTATTCTTTGAGTGGGGCAGGAGATGCTTTAAGAATAAGCTGGAAATCAGCTTAAGCTGAAAGTTATAAGCTATAAGCTGTTTAGGCATAAGCTATAAGCACTTTCCCACAGCTCTACCAAACAGGGCTATTGTGTATCAAATAATCGAGCAAAATATCGAGAAAACCAAAGCCTGTGCACCAGGTCACATGACTTCATAATCCATCTGCATATACTGACAAGTCTCTCCACGATTTGACTACTCAATGTTTGAAAAAATGAAGCTTATGTAGGCAATGTTGTGTTTCACTTAGCTATGCATCATTCGTTGTTATGACCTACTATTTCTATCAACGGGAAAAGTATGACTATTTGAATTTTTGTTGTCATTTGGAATTATTTTAAAATCAACTTTTGATTATTCGATTTGTAATATTTTGGGAAACATTTACAATCTCAACTTTTGAAATCAACTTTAAAATAATGGTGGACCTTGTGAGTGAAACGTGGGTTAGGTAGGAGTACTTGGCCACCAATGTTTGTGAATGTCATGGTGCATTCAAATCTGTCTAGAAAACTGGTGCATTAAAATCTGTCTGGAAAACTAGTTTTACACAGTAATTTCAGAAGTGTTGTTCTCTTTGGGTATAAATCCGAAAAATAACAAATCAGCGTCATTAGAACTGGTTACAATTCTAGTTTCTATACTAAGAGAATTGTCAATTTATAGTTTCTACACAATTCTAATTGGGTTTTAAACTTAGTCCCCCAACTGGACCAACCACTTGGGTTTGAGCTTGTTTGTCCAGGCCCCGAAGTTTAGTTTTCTGTCAACCCCTCATTCCTTACCAGAGTCATCATTTGTACTGGACTTACAAGAATTGGAAGGCGACTCTTTCTTCTTTCCTGATGGAGATTGAAATTCTTTACGTAGAGGATCCCTATTTGACGAGGCGCAGTTAAGGGAAGCTTTTCACCGAGCTACATGTTCTATTTTATGTGTTATTGAAGGCGGTAGTTCGTTTGTCTGAACTTTATTAGTCCCCCAACTGGACCAACCGCTTGGCTTTGAGCTTGTTTGTCCAGCCCCCGAAATTTAATTTTCTGTGAACCCCCCATTCCTTACCAGAGTCATCATTTTTACTGGACTTCCAGGAATTGGAATGCGACTCTTTCTTCTTTCCTGATGGAGATTGAAATTCTTTACGTAGAGGATTCCTATTTGACGAGGCCCAGTTACGGGAAGCTTTTCACCGACTTACCTGTTCTATTTTATGTGTTATTGAAGGCGGTAGCTCGTTTCACCGAGTTTAGTTTTCTGTCAACCCCTTATTCATTACCAGAGTCATCATTTTTACTGGACTTTCAGGAATTGGAAGGTGACTCTTTCTTCTTTCCTGATGGAGATTGAAATTCTTTGTAAATTGATCCCTATTTCACCAGCCCCAGTTAAGGGAAGCTTTTCACCGAGCTACCTATTCTGTTTTAGGTGTTTTAAGTATTCACATAATTCAACATACATTAATCCATTCATTAATCCAGAATTGAGAATCGCACATATATTAATAAGAAATGAGTTGTCAGTGTAATAAAAAAGTTGAGCAAAAAATTGAGAAAACCAAAGTGTGTGCACCAAGTCACATGACCTGACAGTCCATCTGCATATACCCACAAAATAAGGGCATGCTCACTGTAGGGTAAATCAGTGAATTCACTGTTGCCATGTGACTTTCTGAATTGAGAATCACACATATATCAAATTGGTGTTGAGGTAAACTAATTGGGTTTTAAATTGCTTACTAGAGTCATCATTTTGACTGGACTTCCAGGAATTGGAAGGCGACTCTTTCTTCTTTCCCCATGGAGATTGAAATTCTTTACGTACAGGATCTCTATTTCACGAGTCCAGTTAAGGGAAGCTTTTCACCGAGCTACCTGTTCTGTTTTATGTGTTTTAAGTATTCACATAATTCAACATACATTAATCCATTTGTTAATCCAGAACATTCATTAACTCATTGCAATTCAATAAAGAAAGTCATGAACTAATAAATGTGATGTTATAAATGTAGTTATTTCATAAACTTCAGGTTCATTAAACAAATACTTCAAATACATCCGTACGTTAGATGAACAACAACATTGTCTTACACTCCAGACAACATACAAATATATATGAAAGATAAAGGTGTTTGATTTCTCATTCCTCATCTGACATGTAGTAGTCAGAGAGATATTTTTCATTGTTTAAGACATTATTTCGCTCAATCACTTTCAAATCTCTGTTGCTTGCTTCTGCCATTTCGGTGGCTAGCTGAAGCATGAAATGTCGACATCTTCGCATCAACATTCTGTTGTTCTCCTTCTTAATTCTACTAACTGCTTTTTCATAGTCACTGACATTTCGTCTAGCCATGGTTTATGAACGACGATGAGGTACCGGTGCCCCAAAGTTACGTAGATCATTAAACAATCCTTCTTGCTCCGTTACCCTGAACGCCCATTCTACTCGGATACCAGCATAATAATCCTTCGGACTCGAGTACTTTTCGCTCTTGTAGTCATAACTAAATGGGGGTAGCAGCCACACTTTCGGATTTCTTTGTTGGCGTGAACTTCCTGCACCTCTTGAAGACATTGTTCCTAAAATAAACAAACAAATAATAATAGTAATTGTAGATATATTACTATTGTTATGACTTGAACAAACATCATACTGGGGTTGTCGCTATTTATAGACATCATACTGAGGGTTAACTAGAGATGATCTAGTGATGATAATGCATGCTGGGGCACTATGGAAGAAGTGATACCCGTGATATTATTTTTTAGCTTTTTATTTCATACAATCCTGAGTACCCGTGACTTTATGTACCTGTGATGTAGTCACGGACGTAGTTGTCAGATAAAGTCATCATTGTAGGACAGAGGATGACACTGCAATCCCTTCATATTGGAGCAGTGAGTTGTCAAATAAAACAATATGCAGTGAGTTGTCACATCGCCCCATGAAACTATTTTTTCATGCTTACTTTTTTAATACAGTAAGTAGTGACTTGGAATTGACGATTTCAGTACAAATTGGTATTTTCAAAAAATTATAAATGAAATTAAATCCTTAAATTTTCTTTGTTTTAAACTAATATTCTTCATAAACAACCTATATTTTATTTTATTTTCACTTAATGAACTTCACAGTCATCCTATTTTCTCCTGTTTGCATTTATTGTTTCTTTTTGTATATTCTGCAATGTGATAAAAAAAAATAAAGCATTTACTTGCGCTGCAAAAAGTCACATGCATCACGTAATGTGAGGAAAAAAGTGACAAACTATATAAGCATAGCAAAGCCAGAAAGTCACATGCATTACTGCATCACTGCATAAAGCGACATGCATCACTGCATCACTGCACAAAGTCACATGCATCGCTGCACAAAGTCACATACCATCTGAGGAAAAAACAAAGCATACAAATTATTACACCGGTTCAAGTAATTGGTGAGCATCACTGACAAATGTTGGACGTATCACCGCGCCGAGCTACAATTTATTATCGTACCATACCTACTGTGCCCTTGTGAATTATGCAATCTATTAAAATTTTGAGGGGGTGTCATAACAAAATAACAATAAATTAATAAATATGTCAATACACCTAAAAAGTAAAACAAATTTCTGAATAAATATTTCAAAGAATTTAAAAATATTTTAAAGATTTTGAAATTGTAATTTCACATTTATTTTTTTAAAAAAATTTCAGGCAGAGAAATTTGACTACTTCAGACGTTTAGTCGGTTGATCAGCTTGGTTTTTATTTTATTATTTTTTTTATGTTTTTACTTTTTGTTTTGGAATAACAATAAATTATGCAATTCATAAAAGTCGAAGTGACAACTCCTATCAAGTTGATGCATAGTTGTTCAGGTCATAAAAGTTGACGTGACAACTCTGATGCATAGTTGATAACAATAATTTCATACATACAGCTACCATGTGTATATATGGTATAAATATTGCATCATACCATAACAAAAGTTTTACAGCTATTTCGAGCGATATCATCATGAGATATACGGTGGTTGATCTATATTCAGCAATGGGTCGCTATTGGGTTGCAGATGGAGATGAATTTGAATACTCAATGAATCCAAATCTGCGTTACTCACGTGCCACCGTCAATACCATGAGAGCTGAGTGGGAATTTCGCAAAACTCGAGCAAACGTTCTCGTTGAGCTATGTTGTGAAGTTAATCTTAAATTTCCTCGCCGGTTAGCCATGCGTATGCCAACTGACACTCCACAGTTGTTGCAAAGGGCATTGCATCGTATCCGCGACGAGGTTAATCACATGACCCAACGTTTGCAAAGGTCCGGACTAATGAAGACCGCAAATAAGCGTGCCGAAGATGGGTTAATGGATGATGCACACCAGTACTACGCCTGGAGCATGGATGTTATGTATGAATCTGATATTAAGATGTCAGATGATGATGATAATGAATGAAATTGTTTGGATGAACGCCCAAACCATTTCTGTAATGCATGCAATTTTTAATGCTTATCCACGACTTATCTTATCAATGAAGGGAGATATTTCAATTGTTTTCGAATATTTATTGTAATTCTACCTTTACTTTCTCTCCGTTATTGTTATTTTGAAGAACGCTACTTGAACTAGACTTTCATGATTTCATGCATTATTGATGTGGAATATAATAATGATACTTAATGAACAAGGTATGAGTTCATATCGATTGATAGTTGAAATACTTGTGTTTGTTTAGATATTTATTTTGTTTCCTTTTTGTTCATATTGCTCCCCACAACTATCCATTATGCAATGTTCACATTTTTTTCCCAGATTTTTGTTGTATAAAATTTTTACAAACCTGTAGCAACACAAGTGGTCCTCCAATCTCATTTAATCATAAAATCCTATCAATTCTTATCATTTTTTCCTGTTTTCGTTTTCATTTTTATGGAAATCATCAAAACAAGTAAGAATAAAAAATTGTGAAATTATATTTTTCGAAGAAATAAGTATGACACATTTACATCATCTGTACAAGTTTGATATACAAAAACTATAACAAAAACTATAAATAAAATAAACTATACACTCCACATCACACCCGCTAATGCCCTAACCTGCCCCCAGTCCCACAACCCCGACCGTGGACCTCTCTCCTCGGTCTTCTGCAGTAGACTCTCTGAATATCTGGCTCCTGTGGAGCCTGTGACTGTGACTTCTCCTCTACTGCATGTGCTGCCCCTGATCCTGGCTGTGGCGGAAGATCGGATACTGCTGTGAGCTGTGAAACTCCATCATTTGGTGCAACTGTATCAGGATTTGTAGCTGGAGCTCGACCTCTGCCTCTGCCCGCACCCCGACCTCTGCCGCGACGTCCGCCACGACCAAAACCTCGGCCTCTCCCGCGCGCTCTGGGGGGGGCTCAATATGGCCCTCAGCGTCAACGTGAGAGATGTCAGTGAGAACTGCATCATGTGCACTCATGGTCGCGGTCGAACTGTCTGGTGGTGGTAATTGGGTGGGTGGGGTAACAACGTCATGCATGTATCAGGGCGGTGTCCAATCAGGGTCAAGCACATAAGGTATGCCAGTATGCTGCGTAAGAAGTACGTCGAGGGAATCTGTAGATATGTATGGGGTAGTATGTGGTGGGGTCGAAGGAGCTGATGTGGCAGGCGCTGAGGTGGAAGGCGCTGACGTGGACGGCGCTGATGTGTCTGGAACAGCTGCTGAAGTGTGTACACCGTAGTGGCCGAAATGCAAACAATCTCCCCGGTGGGCAAGCTGGAATGCCTGGTACAATAACTCCCGGATCTCTGCAATGGCCTCCAAGGCATGTTGTGCATCACGTCTCAAATGGGCGTCCTCAGCCAAGTGAAACGACCTCCCAGCTCCAGCCACCTGAACAAACATTCAGACGTATTATTAGGCTACAGTTCACTGAAAGTAAATCAAGTATGATTTTAATAATTATCTGACACATAATATGATACTCACCAATGCCTCAAGATAAGGGCCAACTCCCTAATATCCAGACTCAGACACGTGGCTCGGATTCCCGACTAGTAGGTGTGTATGTCGCCGATACCACAACATGTAAGGGTCGGAAGAGGGGATCACGTCATCGCTGTAGTCAGCCTGTACAATACTGTCCCGGCGGGCATCCCACAACTGTATATATCGCATATAAAACAGACGCCAGTCAGTGCCAGCTCGGCCACGCCTATCAGTGACGTGCAACTGCCACTCAGTGTCGAACCGATCCGGCACGAACTGCACCCGACCAAACTGTCGGAGGACACGATGGGGGAGATGCCACTCAACCACGTCAAAACAAATAAGTGGCACTCTCGCCATCCATATCTCCTGACCCAGTCGGCAGTAGTCGGGGAGCGTATCGAGGACCCTAGCGTAAGGTTGCCAGATAAACTACAATGACGACAAATAATTTAAATTTTGCTCGTGAACTCAAAACATATACAATGAAGAAGACAACTAAAGCGCAATAAAAAAAGTTCATACCTCGCCCTCGATCATCCGGTCCAGCTGGTCTCTATAAACTACCATTACGTGGGTCAAGACGACCTCGTGGCCCATGTCAACCCTCCACCGGCTACCTCGCGGTCCGGTGGGTAACTGCATGTCCCCCTCAACCATAGGAAGCTCACCAGGACCAACCGGTTGCCGCCTAGACGGGGCAATGCGAATCAATCTCTCCCATGCCCAAATCTGTAATAGTTTGAATACAATTACAATACTGATATATGGCTATAAATATGAATTGACATGTAATAAAATTGTTACTAACCTGTAGCAACACAAGTGGTCCTCCAATCTCCCTCGTACCCACCTGAGCTGCTCGACATAGCATCCTATACAACCATGCCAGAGCCGCGCTACCCCAGTTGTATTGCCCAATCTCCTCAATGTCTCTCAGCAATGGCAAGTACATCAGCTTGACCAGGTTCTGTGACTTATTAGGGAGAAGTACCCCCCCAATAAGCCACAGAATATATGCTCGGGAATGCTGCTGTACCAACTCATCTGGAGCATGATCTGGAAGATGAGCAAAGTGCTCGGCCAGCCACCTCACCCTCACTCTACCTGCTTGTAAATCTGCTGGTGTAGGTGCTACTCTCAATAGCTCAGCACATAGGGCTATCCACTGCTCCGTCGCGAGAGAAGAGTCAACTCCAGTAACTGCTCGGCCATCAATCCGAAGACCATATAGGACGGATACGTTCTACAACGTGACGGTGCCCTCCCCGATCGGGAAATGGAATGTATGAGTCTCTGTGCGTCACCTCTCCACGAGAGCAGTGATGAGTGTGTGGTCCAGTCGAATGTGCCCGATACGCTACACACCATAGAATCCCGCGCGTAATAAATACTGCAAGACTCTATGGTCCAACGGATGCTCCTACAATCCAGAATCTGCCCGACGACATGTCAACACGGTGCGTGCCACATCCTACACAACAGAATTACCAGTTCAAATAATAACATTATCCCGAAATATACAACAAAATGCAATGTATTTTAATTGTAGCCGTAAAGTGCAATAAACGTTATTGCATACCGGACGGTCCCACATACTGTCAGCCCGATGTGCCTGTCTGAACAGTGGAACCTCCTCAGGTACATGTGCCATGAAGCCTGTACAACTGAAATTATTGATCCATAACAAAAGCTCATTTAATCATAACATAATAACAGAGAAAACTGTAATTATTGATTTTGTACTGAACGATGTAAAATACAATGAAGTAAATGTTATGGGTTCGAGAAAAAGACAAATTTATGTGCCACTTACACGGAAGCAATTCGAAATTAATGATTACATTTATGGCATATTTGACAAAACTGAAATATTTATTTTGTAATGCAAAAAGTTTGAATAAATTATAAATTTTGCAAAATACATATAAAATTTTGTAATTGTGAACAATGACCGCAGCATTCCAATTTTTAAAATTTTAATTTATAATAGGTTAATTTTTTTAAAATTTGTAAATTTTTTAAATTATAAAATGTGAACAATGATTGCAGCATTCGATATTTAATTTATTCAAAAATATGAAATTTTGAAATGATAGAAGAACTACGTGATTAAGTATAGAATATTGTAATACACATTTCGAATCAAGTACTCCGTGAAAAACTAGTACACATTTTCAATAAATTATAAAAGTTTGAATAAATTGTACACATTTTCAATTTTGCATTACACATTTTTGACTCAAGTACACATTTTGTAATACACACTTCAAATGTACGACCCCGTTTACAAATAAAGAATTTAAAAATACATAATTAAATGATCTATTACAAATGAAGAATTTCAAAATGATATATTACATGTAAGTATTACATAGTCTTCATCGACCAAGTCGCGCCGAACATGTTCGCCTGTCATGACCTGTCTGGTGGCACTCACTGCAACGAGCTGTCAAACGCCTGTCTAATATATCCATCTCATTCGGAATACGAGCCATAGATGTACGACCCCGTTTTACTTCTCGCAGACGAAGGTCATTAGGCATTAAGGTCCACTGCGGATCATCCCAATAATCTTCATGCGGTATTGGGTTGAATTTAGTTTCCCAAACCCTCATGTATACAGGAAGCTTGTATACTGGATCAACGTACTGGAATGGATTGTCACCGCATTCAGACATTACAGCGAGCATATGAGAACATGGATAGTGTCTTATCTCATATTTCCCACAACTGCACGTGGGTTGATTCATCCGCACAATTTGTCTATTGCGACCTCGTCCACGGCGAAAAGATGTTTGCACCTCAAATACACGGCGGGGCCTATAAGATAATATTGAAACAAACTAATCAAGTTCATGTTTTTAGATGTAATTAAGTTAACAACATAATAATAACAATTTTTTCACATTACAAACTAACCTGTCATACGATATCAACTTGAAAGTATTTCCCCTTGCGATACCCTCCTCCATAGTTCTTTGCATCTCTCTAGGGTATTGGAAGTCATTGCGTACATCTATTTCAGCTTGGGCTCCCATCTCGTCAAAATATTTGACGAGTCGTTGAAATGTGAATTCAACCATAGCTGAAATAGGTAAGTTTCTTGCACCTTTCAAGACGCTGTTGAAGCACTCTGCATCATTACTGGTCAATACCCCCCAGCGATATCCACCGTCATATGCCAGGGCCCAGTCCTCAGGATTCATCTTGTGGACCCAATCGATGGCTTCTTGGTTAATAGCCTGTATCTGATCTAAGTAACCATTACTCTTTCGTCGTTGATCAGCACTCCCTGCTTTCCACAGAAGTTGTTTGAGCTCCTTATTTCTGAAATGTGTGTTAAAGTTACTGCAAACATGTCGAAGGCAGTGCCGATGATATCCAACAAATTGGAGCGAGGGATTCAGCCAATGCCGCCTCACAGCAGCTAAAATACTCTCAGCTCGATCAGATATCAAAGTCACTCCCTGTCGGTCCATGACAATATGTTCCTTGATATTTTGAATGAAGAACGACCAAGACTCCAAACTCTCCCTGTCGACAACAGCGAATGCAAGCGGTAATATTTTGCCATTGGCAGTGACAATCGTTGCTACAAGTAACACACCAGTGTATTTACCGTATAAGAATGTACCATCTATAGTTATAACAGGCCTACAATATCTAAAGCCATCGATGACGGGTTTGAAAGACCAGAAAACAAAGTGAAAGACGGGTATAATGGTTGCATGCCCGGTATATCTATGCTTCCATGTCACGATGGTGCCAGGATTAGATGTCTGTAATGCATGCATGAATTTAGGCAATTGCATGTATGATTCATCCCAATCATCGAATACCATTTTAATTGCGTTTGCCCTTGCATGCCACGCCTTCTTGTATGATATACTATAGTTCATGGTTTTTTTTATATCTTCGATGACATTCTTAATTGGCATATCAGGTTCATTCTGCATACGACAAATCAAATATGAGTTGGATTATGTAGATGTGAACACTATAAACAAACAAATATGTATGTATATGTAAACATTTATTTTTTATACTAACCGCAACTTGTCCCAAAATATGAGAAGCAATGTAACTGGAGCTAATATTAGTGTGGTCCCTGTTCATTCGTGGGTATAAACAATAGTGAGGACCCCTGTACTGCTTTATTTCAAAAAGACCATGTTTCCTACTAAGAGATGCACGCAACCACCAACTGCAGTCGTGCTTGCAAGCAGACACCCAAAGGTCTCGCTTGGAGGTTACGACCTTATACTCTCGATTATTTGTTGCATGGTACAATTTCACAGCATATAGAAGTTGCTTCTTATCAACAAAAACCATTCCTCTGTCCAACTCTGGATTTTCAGCACTCCAGATCCGGTTACGGGGAACGACATCACGGGTACTAATGTCAAAATCACCACCCATGTGAATGTTGTCATAGAAAGGAATTTCAACTCTAGGTGGAATGAGGGCATTTTCAGGTTGAACGGGAGCCTGGGCATCATATTCTTCATCATCATCATCATCTGATCCGCCTAATACATTTTCTTCCTCACACATTTCATTGTCATCATCGTTTAGGGCGACATCAGGACCGTACATGTCACTGTCAGCAAACTGCACCTCGTTCACTGTTTTAGCCATATTACCAGTAACTTCAACCGGAGTGGTATGATGGCTGCATGTCGGCACATCTTGTGTGTTACTGTCAAATTCATAACCATATCCACCACGTGAACTTGATTCTACACCATGGCCCTGAAATGACTGTTGTGTGTAGCCCAATGGATAACATTGATCTGATTCATACATAGGAGACTGAAACGCTGTTGTGTCAATCCCATGCATCAGCAATGTAGTGAACAGACGAGAATCCATATGTGTCATGTTCGGGATATTGTGTACAATCTCTTTATCAATGTAGACTTCCAAACAATTTGGTGCTTGAAAACTTGCACTGATACTTAATACGGTGTTCAACGCCTCATCGTCATTGATCGGTAATATCTTGTATTTGCTGTGTGCTTGCCACTGGCGATAAGGATATCTACATTTGAAAGTCAATCGAACACTTTCCCCGTAACTTGCCACCTTTGACGTAAACATCTCCTCCAAATTGCTAAGCGTGGTGCCAATTTGCACCGCATATATCCCTTTCGGCTCAGCATCATATGCTACGCCTTCATCAGGATCCCGAATTGTGTTTCCCCCCAGTAGAAAATAATTAGAACAGTCTCCATATACTTGCTTCAATTAAGACAAAAAACATTAAAAATAAGTGATGCTTTGTTCAGCTACCAACAACATAAGTGATGTTCTGATCACTTCAGCTACCAACAACATAAGTGATGCTTTGTTCACATTTTAATATATATGTTTTGAGTACACAAGTCTTTTTTTTTTTTTTTTGGATAAAGTCATGGTTTATAACAGCGAGTTCAGAAGAAAAATAATTTTGGCTAAAATCGTGGTTTATAACAGCAAGTTCAGAACAAAATTTTTTTGGACTAAAATCGTGGTTTATAACAGCGAGTTCAGAAGAAAATTTTTTTTGGCTAAAATCGTGGTTCAGAATAGCGAGTTCATAATAAATTTTTTTTAATTAAAAGTGCGTTTTGTAACCACGATTTCTTAATCAAAATCGCGTTTTGTAACCACGATTTTAAGATTTTCCAAATTTCACGCGGGACAGGCCCAGAAATGTTGAAATCGTGGTTGTGAACCGCGAGTTAGCTTATTTTGGGAATTCTTTCAAAACTAGGCTTAGTTTGGGAATTGAATTAGTATTTTGACTTATTTTGGGAAATGGCCCTAGGTTGTGACCTTATATAAATTATAAAGTGTTGGTAAACTTGATTTATACATAAAGAAATTTGATTTATACATATTCGTGACCACGCTTGTAAGTAAAATATGTAAAAACGTGTTTTCAAAACACATTTTGAACAAAAATTCAAAACCAGCACTCCCTCTTATTTGTCACAGACACAGACACTGACACTCACTCTCTCTATCTCTCTGTCTGACACAGACACCAACAACACTTGCACTCACATGAAACATATATAATTTTTAATATATATAAATTTTATTTTATACAATTCAGAACAATTAATTTTTTTTAATTTAATTTATCTTTTTAAATAATTTATTTTTCAAATTATTTTTATTTTTTTCCAATGAATTTTTTTTTTCAAATAAACCTCAGGGGTGTCAGTGTAATTTATCTAAAAAAAAATTTACATTTTAAGAATTAAAGTAAAAAAATAATCATTTTATATAGTTGATTATTATTTGCTATTATCAATTATTATTATATATATATAATAATAATAAAATATTGGTATGAATTTTACAAAATAAAATTTATATATATTAAAAAGCCTATATGTTTGATGTAAGTGTGAGTGTTGTGGGTGTGTGTGTCAGAGAGAGGGATAGAGAGAGTGTTTGTGAGTGTCTGTGACAAACAAGAATGAGTGCTGATTTTGAATTCTTTGTTGAATTTTTACATTTTGCTTAGAAGTGATTATTATCCACGGGTCAACAGTAAAATCGTGGTTTGCAACCACGTTTTCTGAAGATAGAAAGAATTACTTAACCACACCATGGTTATGTATAAATCAAATTTTCTTAATCAGATTTACTTTAAAAAATAATTACTTCAAAATTTTTGTATAAATAAAATTTCCTTAAAAGCATGATTTGAAACCTAGACAGATATATTAATAATTTTGAATATGAAGACATTACGAAGATTCTTCTTTTATTTTTCTGTTCATATAATTTTATACTATAATTTGTATGAAGTATTGTGTTTATTCAGTGCGATTGGACAAAACTGGACAAGTCATACAAAAATCTTAAATCATAGTGTAACTTTTTCTATGAAATTATTATTTTTTTCATTGAGTTTAAATAACTCGACTGATTTTGTATGACTTATACTTAATTTTAATTTCAAACATTGTTCACGTCATTTTTTGTAACTGGTGGTCAAATTAGTGAGATTTGTGGACAATTAAAGAGAAGTTACTTTTATTGACATTATTCCCTCTGCCAATAGGGACCTTAATGACAAAGTTATTTGATAGATTATTTCCTATGACATTATTCCCTAACTTAGGGAAATAACCTCATCCGAAATAACGTAGGAAATAACTTAGAGAAATAACATAACAAAAAAATTATCGACCTGAAGAGAGTCAAACTTGAGTTTCATTAATATTAAAGAGCTCTCATTATGTGTTAGAAATTAGGTATGCTCCTTTCAGATCTCAAGTTGAAATCTCAGTATGTTTCATTAATTGAGATTTGTCGGATCTACGTGGAATGGACGTTTGGTGTGGATTGTAAGATTAGTTGATAAATACGTAAACTGATTCAGACATCCGACTATCATAAAAAGTTATAACTTAATTGAATAAACATAATACAGGCGCATAGAGAATAAGTCAATTGGATAATTCAAGTGGGTAAAAATTATCGAGAATGACTCATTTTATAAATCAAATATTTTAATTTTTTCAAACATAATTCCTAAACAAATTTATTTTATTTTATTTTTTTTATATCAAATGTTTTCATAATAGCATTTTCCATGACGACTTGGAAGGCCTCTTTTGGCAAAGAGGTAAAAAGTAATGTTTTGACTTCTAATTTTTTGTGGATCAAATTATTCGACCTCTAATGTTTATATCAATTTTTTGTAGATCACTTCTAAAAAGTCATTTATTTATATCAAATTTATAAAAGGGAATGTCATGAATTTTAAGGAGGAAAAACTCGAAAATGAAATTCAACCGTAAATGGGGCAAGAAATTCAAGTAAACTATACTTTTTATATTTAACCACGATTACATTTGAATTTAGTGCATAAATTTAGTCAAACCAATTTTTCTTATCGTAGGGGCATGTGGCATCAATGGCATATTTTAAAGTTTTCTTTTATTTTTTATTTTTGGGTCAACATTCTAAGTAGTTAGATTTTTAATTTGTTAATAAAATTTTAGTGTACTACTTAAAGGGTCACCCATAGAAAATATTAGGCAGGCCTACACCGACATAAAATTCAATTATCTGACTTTTCTATTTTGCCATATCCCTATCTCCAAAATATATATATATATATATATATATATATTTTTGTTCCTGGCCAAAATGATGAGAAAACTTCCATAGCAATTTCTTATCACAAATTTTGTTCCTTACTTTTCAATTTCTTATTCTTACTTAAAAAATTGAAAGTTAGAACAAAATTATTTTTGTTACTTTATTAATTTTAAGTTATTACTACTCCACATCACCTAATTAATAATAATTTTTACAGCCAAATTAACGTTTCTCTTTCTTATGTAATTATTATTATTATAGATAATTATCTATTCATTACGTAAAAATTATTTGTTCCTAAAAAAAATTATATAACATTATTTAAAAATTTTAACTTATCATAAATTTCTTAACCTCTAATTTCTGAAACCATAACCCTCATTTCTGATTTCACAATTTAAAACCGTTAATTGAAAAATGATTTCACATTCATCAATTCAAAACCCTAATTCAAAACGAAAACCCTCATTTCTGATTTCACATTCAATAGAAAACCATAACCCTCATTTTTTTATTTCAAACATAATATTTAAATTTTGCTAAACAGATGCAACATTCAACAGATTTCACATTGAACAGAAATCTGATTTCACATTCAATACAAATCTGATTTCACATTCAACAGATTTCACAATTATCAACAGATTTCACAATTATAAACAGATTTAAGATAAATATAAACCATTCAACATTCACATTCAACAGATTTCTAAACAGATCTCACAAATATAAACCCTAACCCTAACCCTAACCCTAACCCTAACCCTAATTTAAAATTTAAGATTTCACATTGAACAGATTATCTATAATTAAAATTCAACAAATTATCTATAATTAAACACATTCAACAAATTCAACAACAAATTATCTATAGCAAAAGATTTCACATTCAACAGATTATCTATAATTAAAATTCAACAAATTATCTATAATTAAACAAATTCAACAAATTATCTATAATTAAAATTCAACACATTCAACAAATTATCTATACTTAAAATTTCACAAATATAAACCGTAACCCTAATTTATTATTTCTGATTTCACAACATTTTATTCACGAATATAAACCTTAACCCTAACCCCACATTCATGAACCCTAACCCTAATTTATTCACAAATATAAACCCTAACCCTAACCCCACATTCATGAACCCTAACCCTAATTTATTCACATTTTCACAAACACAAATATATTCACAAATATAAACTCTAATCCTAATTTATTCACAGTAAAGTAAATGATAGAAGCCATACCAACGAGAGAGAGAGACAATACTGAATCAATCAGAGGGAGCTCCAGAGAGAGAGAGAGAGCAGCGAGCTCCAGAGAGAGAGAGAACAGAGAGTAAAGAGCGAGAGAGAGACAGCAGTGGGGAGAGGAGAAAGCGTGAATGCAAAACACGGGGCTGGGGGGGTTTAAATAGAAGTTCTAAAATCGTGGTTGTGAACCACGATTTCACTTAAAGAAAAAAAATTTGCTCTAAACTCGTGGTTATGAACAGCGAGTTCAGAAGAAATCTATTTTTTGATGAACTCGTGTTTTGAAAAAGCGAGTTCAGTATGAAATCGTGCTTGTAAAAAGCGAGTTCAAAGGAAAAAAATTTAATTAAACTCTCGTTTCGTAACCGCGAGTTCTTAATCAAACTCGCTTTTGGTAACAGCGAGTTTTAATTTTGGCAGGTTTCAGGCGATAGGGGTGGAAAAGTGTTGAACTCGCGATTGTGAACTGCAAGTTAGCTCATTTTGGAAATTCTTTCAAAACTAGGTTTAGTTTGGGAATTCCTTTATTATTTTGGCTTATTTAGGGAAATACCCCATCTATTAATGTTTCCGGATAAATTTTGAGTATATTAGTAGAATTAATGATATGAGTAGTCAATTAATAAAGTATTTAGGCCTCATTTGGGAATAAGTTATTTTAGTAATTTTTTGATTTTTTTGTTAAAATATATAAGGTAAAAAAAATTAGTATATTTGAAATTATTTTTTAATTTTTTACGAAAAAATGTATAAAAAGTAAAAAAAAAAAGAAGTTTTAACTTTTTAAAATAAATTATAATTTGTTTATTTTTTTTAATAATTTTTTAACTTTCAAATTAAAACTATTAGATGCCAAACGATGCCCTATTCACCAAAATAAAGTAAAATAATATTACGCCAAACGATGCCTTATTCACCAAAATAAAGTAAAATAATATTAATAAAGTATTTAAGTAGTTTGGAAATTTGTATAACTCACCGATTCTCTCGCTCTGGTTAGATGACCGATTTTTTCGTTCATTCTTTCCTGCAATTCGGAGCCATACGTATGCCTACGCACTTCTCTCTCTCTCTCTGTCTCTCTCTCTCCCTTTTAATGGTGTCTGTTATTCGCAAAGAGATCTATCCGTCCCATTCTCAGAGGGTTCGATTGCGCACATTCTAACTTTTCTCTCTGTTTCCACATCTAGGGTAATTCTTCTATAACCCCCCCTCTATCCCTCATTTCAATTTCTTCTTTTTCTTATCCTAAATTAGTTTATATTTTTTTAGTACAAATTTAGTTAAAAACTTGATCTGTTATGGAACACTCCAACCTCTACTCTATATATATTTTTCTGATCGAATATTTTTGGAAAATTTGAAACTTATACTAAAACCTGTTTTAACCATTTTTATGAAAGAAAATGATCTCCAATCTTACTCTTTCTAAAATTTAATCAAATGTGATTAAAAATAAGACTGCTGGAAATTTGGTGTAGGATTTTAGTTCAACCTTGATTTGGTGAAAATTTGCCTCTCCCTTGATTTTGGTTAAAAGCTTATCTGTTAGAATACTCTAAATCTAATTCCCACCATTTTTTTTTTCCCATCAAATCTTCTGGAAAAATTTGAAACTTATCCTAAAAAATTGCTTTAAAATTTTTGATGAAAGAAATTCTCTCTTTTTAAAATTTCAACAAATTTAAGTAAAAATATGACGGTTAAAAATTCGAAGTAGGGTTTGGTTCAACCTTAATTTAGTGAAACTTTTGCCTGAAACTTGATTTGATATAAGTTTGATGAAATAATTAGAGTTCACTTTTAGCCCTTTATTCTTCAAATTTGAATTTTATGAAGTAATAGGTAAAGGATTGGAGATGCTCTTAGTTATACTTGATTTCTTACTTTTCGGTGACTTTAATTTCCAATAACCCACCCTGCTTAATTTCTCATGTACATACTTCATTTTGTTGCACAATGTGAACGTTTGGGAACAAATTTCAACAATCCTTTATGGGTTGATGACAAAACATTGGCGAATACAAGACAATTTTTTGAAATGGGGATTGCAGGGTGTCTGAAACTAAGGTTTTCCGGTGAAAATGCAGATGGGGCGGGTCAAGTTGAAGATAAAAAGGTTGGAGAGTAGTACCAACCGCCTTACGACCTATTCAAAAAGGAAGAATGGGCTCATCAAGAAAGCTAATGAATTATCAGTGTTGTGTGACATTGACATTGTCCTTCTCATGTTCTCACCCTCTGGCAGGCCTGTGATGTGGAAAGGAAGGAATAGGTGTGCTCATATTTTCATTTCCTCTACTTACTATGGTACTTTGAACTTGTGTTAGCAAACTCTAGCATTTACTCATAATTATCAATGTTAAGGCTTTGGTCATAGAGAAAGCATTAATCCTTTTTTGATTAACTGACACATTATGCTAGCGTGCAAATTGTTCAATTTTTTTCTTTTCCTCATGTCATGTGGCTGTTTTGAAATTCACAAAGGGTTGGTTTATCTTTTCTTTAAAAATTTATGCGAGATTTATTTTGTAAAATCCATGAATTTGAGAGACTAAATATAGGCATGGATTCATGACAAACTCTTAAGTTTCCACCATTAGCACTCATTTGTGGGATTGGCTACTTGATTTAAAATGATGGTGACCTATATAAAAACGTGGCACAAATTGATGCTTGATGATCAAGTAAAATATAGAAGGTGCTAGCTAGTGTGGCTAGTCTTGATATATGATAGACCTAGGGTCTAAACCCGCCTTCATCCAAGTTGGGTGTCATTGGGTGGAGATGAAAGTGTCATATTTAGTTCACTTAGGCAATAAAATACCAATTTTATCCCTAACATAAAATTCCAAAGCCTAACCCACCCTAACATTAGCTACCAATTTTATCCCCATCCTTAACCTACCAAAACCTAACCCACCCACCACCCTCACTTGCTCCAACTATTGTCTCCAGCCTCTCGCTACCACCCTTCAACCTCCCCGTCTCCACCCAAACCTGTGCCACCTCTCGGGCCATCTTTACCACCCCCGCTACCTTTTATTGCCCCAATTCCTATAAATCCAATTAATATTAATTAAATCCATAATTTTCCTTTAATTAGAAATTTGTTTAATTTACATATGCGGAAGCAGTAGGAATATCCAATAATCAAAGATATTTATAATCAAAAGAAATCTCCTTTTCTCCTATTTCATTCCAGTGAAGTTAAGATTTTACAAAACTAAGATCACATGAACCACACATTCACAACTCTCTAGCTTGAATCTATAGCATGTCAGGAACTATTGAAACAATGTTAATCTATGAAGCATGGACACGTGACATGACATTGACACGTGGGCATGCAGATTTTCAAAAAATAGGGGACATGATATGCCGGGGACACGCTCAATATATATAATTAAATTTATTTATTATATGTCATAAAATTATAAAAAAATCATTGAAAGGTAATAAAAAAATACAAACTAACTCGATTAAAATTTTAAAAAAAAACATTTAATTGATTTAACAAAACTAATAAAAAAAAGAAAAGAAAGAATATAATCAAATAACAGAGGCAGGGAGAGAGAAAAGAAAAAATAAAATAAAATTGGAAAAAAATAGAAGAGAGAGAGAGAGAGATGTTACCATTAGCCTATAAAAGGGGAAAAAAAAGAAAAAAGAAAATAAGAGTTCAAGAGCAAAGCAGGAGAGGGAGAGAGAGAGAGAGAGAAGATTGGAGAAGAAGAAGAAGATCAGAGCAGAAGAAGAAGAAGAAGATCAAAGAAGAAGAATGAAGAAGAAGAAGAAGATCGAAGAAGAAGAATGAAGAAGAAGATCGAAGTTGTACCTTGGATAACAGCAAGAGTAGCGAGCAGTGACCACCGACGAGTGATAAGCGACAAGCGGCGAGCGACGATTGACCAACGAAAAGCGACCAGGTGTCCCCGACGAGCCTTTCTCTCACTCTCTTTTGTTCTCTCTGTTCGATTCTAGGTTACGAATTAATCTGTTTTTGTTTTTTACAAATTGACCCCCACAAAAGTTTCATAAATTATGAATTTCACCCCGCGGTGTCCCGAATGTGTCCATTACGTGTCCATCTGCAAAAAATAAAAAAGAAAAAGCCGGACACTTTCTACTGTGTGTTGGACACATGTCCACCATGTGTTCGACTGACAGGTGTCCGACGTGTGTCCGTGTCCGACACTGATACGCAGCCCTCGGAGAGGTCTCCGTGCTTCATAGATGTTAACAAACAACTAAAATGCCCTATAGGCTTACATATTGCAAGGTTGAAACCTTGCTACAAAAAGAGGGGTTTCGACCCATACAATTTAGCTCAAAAGTTTTACAAAAATATAACAACAAAAGTAAAGAGCCTTCTTGCTCTAAAATACAAATCACAAGCCTTCAACAAGGCGGAGGGATCTCACCAGTACCTGAAAAATATTTTCCACGAAGGGATGAGCACTAATGCCCAGTAGAAACAATATTACTAATGTATATGAGATTGACATGTGTATGATCATGAATGCAAATGATGTTATTTCATGCTCAAAAAGTTTTACAATCCATGAATACAACAATGCAAGTCTCTCAATGAATTCCAAGTTTCATCAATTTCAAATAAGCCAATTATTAAACAATAAATAATACATGGGAAATCCCTAGGTATGTGTACAAATAGTTTAATCAGAACTACCAAAAATCCATGTTCTCTGGCTATTAACCAGAAGGGCAATTGGACTCTTGACTCTGCGCTAGATTCCGGACTTTCGCCAAGGACCTCAAGCCAACTTAATTTAATTTTCAAACTTTTCTACACATCCTAGATTTAACCACATTGTTTACTTTAATAATTCAACAAGATTTCAAAGGGTATTCAAACGGTCTCAACGTCAATTTTCTCAAAACATTCCATGATATTCATAAATGAAAGAATGATTATGACTATGCAATGCATGGATTGAAAACGGCTTCAATTTTCCCTAATTCCAATTCATTTGTACAACACAACAATGCAATCCATGTTATAGTTACTAGGTGATAGAGGGGCCTTGTCTCTTCCTTTTTTATGAAATAATATGATACCTGAATTTCGAGTTTCTTTTCGGTTTGTGTGTTCTGGCACTTTAAGACTTCTGGATTTTTCAATTTCTTCTGTACTTTCCATGTTTTACATAAAATATTTCAAAGGTTTATGCATAATCTGTGAGACATTTAACTCAGTTTTGAATATTCAATTAGGAAGTAGAAGTATTCTAATTGCGGAACATGCTTAATGGCAACACTGTCATTTGTAGAGTCAACATTTCAAGTTTCATCAAGGAAAAGAGATTTAAGCCACAACAAATTGATTGTAATGAAGCATATATAAGTATATATATAGATGTATGTCTTTTCATTGTAGTGCTGTTCAATGATGGGGTAAATAGGAATAAGAACGCGTATTGCAGCCTGATCTAATTATGCTTATGATTGTCATGTTGTGGGTAGCCCAAGTGATAGTAATGTTTACATAGGAAGGTCTTACAAACTAGAGCACGTGAATGTTCTACATCTTCTAAAAAATAAAGATTGACTTGATTGTCATACTCTTGTATGTAGTGATTACATGTTAAGTCATTTATAGATGACATTATAGTCATTGACCTTTGTAACAAGGGTACAAAGCTGTCACATCTCCCAAAACATTTTATACTTTACTATTTTTTTTCTTAAATTTCTAGATAAGTTTCAAAATGAAGGGAGGAGGGCAAAATGAGAAATCTGCAATGTCGTTATTGTAAGACATCTTTATACTATTATTATCGTTATTATTGCTACTACTGCTGCTGGCAGAGCTAATACGATTTTCTATAATATTAAGCCTTTTTCCCCTCCTTTTGTTCAGTATCATTGAAGGAATTATTGAAAGATTTGCCGAATTAACTCCACAGGAAAGGGCAAAAAGGTAATACCAATATTTTTTCTCATGGAAAACCGGTTATTTTCATCTAGTTCTGGGTTTAATATGATCGGAGTTGGAATTGAATTGTTCTTTACTGGATTGGAACAGGAAGTTGGAGAGCTTTGATGTAAGCTTCTTTTGACAATCCCATTCTTCTCCAATAATCATTTAATTGATCTATTTTATGTGTTATTATTACCATTAGTCCTTTACAATTATTATTATTATTATTATTATTATTATTATTATTTTTGTTTTTTTTGTCTTTTTTAAATTTCCTCTGAGACTCTAGGCTTTGAAAAGATCCTATAGGAAGTCAGATCATAATGTAAATGTACAAGATTTCTTCGGTTCAAGGTATGTGGCTTAGTAGTTTTAGTTGGTAGATTGTTGTCTCCTTACTAACCCATGTGACATTGACTATATTTTCCTGATATAAACTATTCTTGCTTTTTTTGTTGTTGTTGTTGCAGTTATGAAAATATTGGGGTATGTGTCCAAAACCAGTTAATTGAATCGTTTTTTTAGAAACTAATTATATTATGAGTTGTTCATATTAACACTAGTGACATGTTTTGAATTTTCTAATTTGCTTATGGTAGGATTTGACTATTCAAGCAAATTTATTGCGAACTCAACTTTCAGAAATTCAGAAGAGACTGAGGTGAGCTTTTCAAATCTTTGGTTAGAGATGCATTTTTGGTTTTTATGGACCCTTGAAAATGCATTTTGTATGCTGGCCATTGTGTTATTGAGTGAGAGTCCTTTGTTATATTTATATCAAGTTGTTGTATTTAGCTTCTTTTGTTTTTTCTTCTTATATTTTTCTACTCTGTTACTTGTTAAGTTAGGATTTGAACACGATTTATAGATATTTCTCAGTAGAATTAAAGTTGAAGAGGAAAAAATTTATTTGAAATTAGTTGCTTTAGTCATTTTTGTACAATTTACGGCTTCTAAAATCAAGCCATGGATTTGTACTGGATTTACTTAAATCTGGCCCTTTCGTGATAAGCCTAATCACTGACCAAATGTATATATTTTTACCCCCAAAGTTTTTGAAATGCTATCAATTTGCCTGTCGTCTATTTCCGTCAAGTAATTGGACGGAATGGGTGACGTGGCCAGTTGACTGTGGATGACCAGGTGGTCGACTGGTTGGGAGTTTTGCCTAGTATTGCAGAAACAGAGAGCTTGTGTTTTGTTCACTCAACACAAAATGCTTGACACAAAACAATAGTTCACCAAATGCAAATGTTCATGTCCAAATCAAATTTTTCATTAATAATAGTTCACACATTACATATCATTCATAAACAGGTTACATATTCCATTCATTCTTACATTGCCATACATTACATTAGAAACCACATTCCTACAACCAACCAAACATGACAGAACCAAGCAAATCCATAACTTTCTCTCTTCCAGTTCTCATCAGTTGTGCTTCTATCTTATTCAACTTCTTCAACAGACCAGGAATGATCTGCCCTGCCCGATCGCACAGGAGTGGGTCTACCCAGGTGAAGTGATTGCAAGTATTGTTAGGGCAACTAAGAAATCTCCTTCCAGGATTTGCAGCTGTCCATGATGTGTGTATCAGACCACCCATGTGTGATTGTGTAGTGCAGATCATTCCTGGCATGTTGAAGAAGTTGACTAAGTTGGAAGCACAGTTGAAGAGAAGGATTGGAAGAGAGGGAAGGTAATGTATTTGCTTGGTTTTGTCATGGTTGATTGTAAGAATGTTGTTTCAGATGTAACCAAAAAAAAAAAAAAAAAGAAAGATTGTAGGAATGTGGTTTCTAATGTAAAGTTACGGAGTATTTACTGATGTATGGTAATGTAAGAATGAATGGACTGTGTAACCTATTTATGAATGATATGTAATGGGTGAACTATTATTAATGAAAAAAATTTGATTTGGAGATGAACGTTGTGTTTGGTGAACTATTATTTTGTGCTAAGCATTTTGTGTTGGGTGAACAAAACACAAGCTCTCTGTTTCTGCCAAACAACTCCCAACCGGTCGACCACCCGATGATCCTCCCGGTCGACCGGCCACGTCACCCATTCCGTCCACTTCATGGAAATAGATGTTAGGGGGCAAATTGATAGGATTTCAAAGACTTTGGGGGTAAAATTGAAATTATTCAAAGTGGGGGGTGTAATTGATCATTGAGGCAAAGTTTGGGGGGTAAAATGAAATTTTCTCAAGATCTTTTGGGTTTAATAGTTTCATGCATAGTGAAAACTTGTACAAACATGGATTGAAGTTTTGAGTAAAGAGATCTTGTTTTGGATCCAAGGATGTGGCTCTACACTGAATGGACTATAAAAGATGATTTGTGTAGCCATTCTCAAGTAGTAGGGAACTTTGGGTTTGTAGAGTTGTTTGAGAACCCCATTAGGTGGTTTGAGTAAGAAAATTTTTAAGTGGATTTTTTATTGAGTGCATTTGATAACACAGGATCAATATCAATTAAGATCCTACTATCCCTTTATTTGTATTTTGGGTTTTACTGAAGTTACATTTTATATATTGCATTTTTGTCGTACTTTTCTTATGTCCTCTTGATTCCAGAGCTTCTCTTTATACCTCTAATTTACTATTTAATTTTGTTTACAAAGCATCAATTAAAACAGCATAATCAACAACTAGCATATACATCATGGTATACCACATTCTGCATGTGTCTAATCAGTTCATCCATAACTAACATAAAAATATGAGGGCTTAACATTAATCCTAATGCAAACCAATCACTTAGAAGTCACTAATTTCTCCTACAATTACTTCCTAAAAATATTCGATACTTGATGTTAATTTTGAGAAGCATCAGATACTTTTTGGACACTATAGGTCACGCATCTAAACTATAATGAAATTGAAATTATAATAATTTTTACATAGTATTAGAGTATAGTTGTTAGAATAAATACAAAAATAAATTTTTCAATATTTTCTTTTTTAGTGAGATTAAAGTAGTACCTTACCTTTTCAGATTTTATCCATTAGTGTCAGATTTTTGCTGCAGCACAAAACTTTCTTCCAAAAAGAGCTCCAGTGGAGTTGTTAAAAAAGGTGTCGGTGTAAGTTCTTAAGTCAGATGCTAACTGTGAAGAGTGAGTTAGAAAAAAGAAAGAAGAGAAAGAAAGAGATGGAGACAGGATGGGTTGGCTCTGCCACTGGCAGGAAGAGAGGGAGAGAGAGAGAGAGAGAGAGAGAGAGGGGGGGGGGGGGCGAGGTGCTGACACATCATTTTGTTTATTTATTTATTTACTTACTTTTGGAAGGCTGCATTTTAGCCAAAAGGCCACTACAAAAAAATCAACTCTACTCTATTTTTTTGCATGTCTTTTGTAAAAAGTCAAAAAGATCCTAAAAAGCCAATTCCCAAAACAATCCTAAGTCCCACTTCTATCACTTTTTATCACATAGCACACTAACACAATTTTAACATCTGCATTGGAGATCATTTAATTCCTAAATAATGGTTTGTCAATATTCTTGAAGGTCATGTAATATAACACAATTATTTAAAAACAAAAGTTCAAAATATCCTAGCCGTTCTTGTATCTTATTTTTGAAGATTTTTCTGTATTGCCATATTTGTATCATATCGTATTTGTATCCATATCCGTGCTTCACAGCCTACAATTGTTTTATTGTATTTGTTGCTCCATCATGCATGTCATATTGTTATGTACCATTTCAATATATCCATTGTGATTTCTTTCTTTTTTAAAGCACAACATATTGTAACACCCTAAAAATATAAACACCCGAACTAATCAACATGCTCTTCAATTGACATTCATTCCTCAACTACACATGCAGAAGCTATAATTAGTCTCATTCGTTCAATATATATATATAGATATAGCATGCTAAACTCGAAATCATTTCCATACACCTTAAATCATAAATCCCAGCATGCAAATATTTCATTGAGAACTAAGCTATTACAAGTTTATGCCTAATGGCTACAAGTTTTCGGGTCTTAACCAATCACATCAAAAGTGGGTCCTACGCCTAATCCATCCAAGCCTTTGGCTATACACAAAAGCAAAATAAAGAGAACGAACCTTAAGCTCCAAGATCCTCCCAAGTCAATCACTTTGGCAGAGACACGTTGTCAACACCTGAAAGTTGTTTCCAGTAAGGGATGAGCAAAAAGCCCAGTAGAGATATACTTAATGACATGTATGATGTTTAACGGTATCATGCGGTGAATGCATGTGAAATGTCATGATAAAATATGGGTTTTCTTTTGAGAGATCATGCCATGCAACGGTTCCAAAATCAAAGTTGAAAAGCTTTTTAAAAGTAGAAACCATGGCAGTAAATACGACATTGGTAATCCCTAGGCTAGTGTTTGCAAGTAGTCTCAAGGAGCACTACCAATCCACTTTACCGGCACCTAACCGGAAGGAACTTGGATCCTACATTGCGCATGTTTTCGGACTTTCACCATGGATCTAAAGCCAAATTAACTGTTACAAGACCCCTCAACCGGATTCACCACGGTATTTACCCATTTTTTTCAAAATAATGCAAAGTGTTCTCAACACAACATTTCAAGATACAAAATCATGATAATTACAAATCCGTGATATGTACAATGAGACGCATGATTTGTAAACATTTCAAAAGCCCAACCTACATGCAATTTCTATCACACGACAATGCTAGCCTCCACCGATAGCCAAAATAGTTATCTTTAATACGGTACTTAAAGAATAACAACAATAGAATAAATCCATGTGCCAACAACAATCTAAAATCTCCATGATTTCCTAGTATCTCAACAATTCATAATATTCAATATTCACTTCTCAAGAGTTTCATAATTCTCAACATTTCCAATTCAATTTCCAAAAATTCCAACACATCCTAGTTTTATGAAAAATTGAGGTTTCTTTCTCAAAATACAATTTCTTTCCAAAAACCAAGTCATATAGTAACTGTTGAATATAGAAATTAGAATACATAAAATCTCTTTATTTGTAGTATTATGTATATAATATGTGATTGTGTCAATCACTGATTTAGTATTGTTTCCTTATTTATATCGTTTCCTAAATTGTATTATGAATCTATTATATATACATGGCCTCTACCTCATTCATGGGTAAGCCACATTATTCTTTTCATCTTTTTTGGCCAACCACTGTCTCATCTTCTTCCTTCCTTTTTGAGTGCCGATAGTCCCCTTCCAGCCCTTTATTTCACCTGACAACCCCACCCAACCAGCCTAGAGCCCCCAAAACCACCTACCCAACCCTCTACGCCCCTCGGCAGGCTGCCCCAGTGTTGCCAAGGGTCTTGTTGGCTATCGACCAGGGTGTTTCCTGGCCATAGATACTTCGGCAGCTCTTCTAAGGCAGTTCAGTCCCAATTTTTTCCCTTTCTAGGGTGGTGTTGATTTATTAAGCACTTTTTAGCTTTTATTTATTTATTTATTTTGTGGACTACCAGATTTGTCCGGTAGCATTTATTTGGACTAGCCGTTGAGTTTTTTTTGACTTCTTGTATTTTTTTGAATTGTGTTGTTGTAATTTTGTGTTTTCTAGCCCTTATTAATCCGCAATGACTGACCTATCCCATGTTGATTCCAATATGCCTACCAAATTTGTACCAGTGACTTCTCATTTTTCTCTTTCTCATCACACTCATGTTCATCGCATTACGAGTGTAGTATTGAATGGGAAAAATTTTGCTACTTGGGGCCGCTTCCTTATTTAAGGGGAAAGGGAAAGGCCCATTGGCTCTCATCTTCTATGCAGCCTATAGTGACTGATCCTACACGTGTCCAGTGAGATCTAGATAATTGCACTATTCTAGGATGGATGTTCAACTCCATGGAGCACCATATTTACCACATGTTTCTTTATTGCGACACTGTTTTGAGTCTTTGGCGTGCCTTGTCTCAGATGTATGCCCATGCTCATGATGAGGCTCGTATCTTTGAGCTCTATCAAGACATTGCTCGTGCTTACCAGTTTGCTTTGGGTCTCTCTGTATCAGAGTTCTTTGGATACCTTTAGGCTTGTTGGGAGGAATTGGCTCAATATAAGCCCCTTGACTGAGTTACTAGCAGACACTGCCGCTCTTGTGTCTAGTCGCCTTGCCTGCTAGCACACCTACCAGTTTCTGATTGGTTTAAACTCTGAATTTAAATATCTTCGAACTTAGATTTTAAACACATCGCCCATGCCATTCCTCTATGAGGCCTTTGCCACCATTGATAGTTGTCGTCGGCGTCTGGTTCCGCACACTACTCCAGTGACTCTTGTCTTATCTGACTGGATGGACCTTGTCGTAAACTCTAGTTCTTGGGATTCTACTGGTTCAGTTACCTGTTATCATTGTGGGGCTCCTGGTCATGTAAAGGCTCGCTGTTTCAAACTTCATCCTAAGTTGAGGCAACGATCTTCTCGCCCTCATGGTTCTGGCACACCTTGCACTGCTACTTTAGTGGGAGGCTCTCATCAAGGTTTTAAAAATCGGCCGCAACCATTACCTAACAGTTGTGGTGGTTACCACCACCCTTTACGGTTGTTATAGTAGTGTGACGGAAATTTACATGTGTAACAGCCGTTTCGGTGTCACGTAACGGCCATAACGGTCCGTTAGACACCGTTATATCCTTTCATAATATTCTGAATAGTTTCATTTTCCCATGAAAAAAAACAAAAGCTTACAAAAAAAGGATAAATACTCAAGTGATTCAAACCCAAAGAAAAAATCCTATATGAATTTTTTTTTAAAAATTTGTGGCGCAATTTTTATTTTATAATCTTTTCATTTAATAGTTGTGAATATTTTTTATTCAGTTGGTTCAAGTGTTGGTAACAAATAATTTGTAGA
The DNA here is from genome assembly GCF_055761805.1 of Camellia sinensis. Classification (NCBI taxonomy): domain Eukaryota; kingdom Viridiplantae; phylum Streptophyta; class Magnoliopsida; order Ericales; family Theaceae; genus Camellia; species Camellia sinensis. The sequence goes on along the minus strand of NC_138971.1, from coordinate 97,099,009 downwards.
TATTTAAAATTAATTATTCTTAAAATCATTAACTATTGAAATAAAATGTAAAAAGCTCATTTAATAGTGATTTGAAAATATGAAATATATTGGATCATACTTAAAAACTAACAAAAATTGTTCAAAATTTATTTTAAACCCCAATAAATATGATTCTGAAATAAAAAATATGCGTATCGGTAAATTTTCTTCAAATTGTGCGAAAAATAAAAAAATCACGGTTCCGATTACCGCAACTGTTACACTACAGCCTCTATGCACCGCAACCGCTACCGTGTCACCGCAACCGTTACGGAGACCACAACTGCTTTTCAAAACCTTGCCTCTCATGTTTCTGGGTCTCTCAGTATTCCTATTTTACAGCAGTTACAGACTCAGATTGGTCAACTTCAGACTCAACTTGGGACTTTGACTACTAGTTCTTCTAGCTCATCCTCCTTTACTACTGCTATTCTCGCTACAGGTATTTCTACTACTTTTCATGTTCGGTCTGCTAGTCCTTCATGGGTTTTGGATTTTGAGGCTAATGATCATATGACGGGTGAGTTTTCCCTTCTTTCATCTCCAGTTCCTACTCCATAGACCAATCTGTTTGTCTTGTTGATGGGTCTTTCTCCTGAGTTTTTCGTAAGGGTCAAGTGTCTTTATCTCCGGATATTACTCTCCTCTGTTTTGCATATTCCTAATTTTGCATATAATCTACTATCCGTTAGTCGGCTTGCCAAGTCCTTCAATTGTGCTGTTATTTTCTTATCTTCGTGTCTGTTACAGGACTTGATTCGAAAAGGATTTTTGGCAGGGCATATGAGCGCGATAGACTTTACTACTTTGGGAATCCACTAGACCAACCTCCTTCTACTTTAACTAGTTTCCAGGCGTCTGTTTTGCCTACTTCTATATCTTGTGTTTTTAATGTTCAAACTTTAGAATTGTGGCATGCACGTATGGGTTATGTCGGCTCTGTTTGGTTGTGAATTCAAAATGTAATTCCACATGTGTATTTCAGTATGATGTTTGGTTGTGTGTTTGGAATCAACTTTCCAAACTTCTGCAGAGAGCTCTGTATTACAGCCGCATTTTTTGTTCAAATTTTGGCCAGGGGAAGACCACCCGGACGTCCTTAGGGACTACCGCCCGGACGTCCATGGGGACATCCACCTGGATGTCCTCTGCTGTACAGGAATTTTTTTTTTTTTTTTTTTTTTTTTTTTTTTTTTTTTTTTTTTTTGCAATTGATTTATATAATTGGAAAAAAAATTTCTGAAATTTTTTTAATTTTTAATGTGCTTTAAAATAATTTTGAGTTGTATATTTAGTTATGAGTTGTAAATTTTTGTATCACATATCAAATATCACATCAACAATTCCCCACTCAAATCAAACATCTTTTCCAAAACTATTTTCAAAACTCTTTACCAAACAAATTTTCTACACTCAAATCATAATTTTACAACACACAAATTCAAAATACAATTCATACTCTCAAATCACATTTACAAAACACAACCAAACGCAACCGTCAATTTTCAATACTTATGCCAACTTTTTTCTTTATTGAATAAAGCTTGCAAAGATTTTAAGTTTCATTGTGTGGTTTACGAATTATCTAAACATACTCATACCAATTACATACCTCATATGACTCGTGCTCCTAGTGCTTTTGACCTTATACATTTCGATGTTTGGGGTGCGTCTCTTGTTCCTGCTTTTTCTAGCCATTGATATTATGTCACCTTTATGGATGACCACACTAGATGCACTTGGGTATATTTGCTCCATCGTAAGTTTGACATGTTTCCCATTTTGTTTAATTTTTACAAATGGTTAAGACTCAGTTTTGTTCAGCTGTTAGGAATATCCGTTCTGATAATGGTGGGGAATATATTTCCAATGCTTTTGCCCCCATCTAATCAGACTGGTATTCTTTAACAACTTACATGTCCATGGATTCCTAAGCAAAATGGTGTAGTTAAACATAAAAATCGTCATATTATGTCTGGTGCGGTGTCTCCTTCATGGTATGAGTGTCCCTAAGTCCTATTGGCATATGGCTGTCCTTACCGCTGTCTATCTTATTAATAGGACCCCTAGTCGTGTGTTGCAGAATCTTACTCCCTTTCATATTCTTCTGTCCCACACTACTTTATTTCCTCTCCTACCTCGTGTCTTTGGGTGTACCTATTTTGTTCAGGATTGGAGTCCCGCTCGTACCAAGTTAGATTAGATGACACGTCTATTTGTTGTGTCTTTTTGGGGTATTCTTCCATGTTAAAAGGGTATAGGCGTTTTGATTCTGTGTCTCGTCACTTTCACCACACTTTCGATGTTACTTTTTGTGAAGATTTCCATTTTTTGGTACTAACCCTCCTTTCCAGGCTTCCACGCTCATTCGCCCTATTCCTATTTTGGACGAGGTTACGGATGACGTTGTCCTCTCTCCTCATTCTCCACCTTTGCCTCCCTCGCCCTCCTTTCCATTGCAGGTATACTATTGTCGCCCTCGCTCTTAGCTCCTCCCTGTCGCCTCTCCGGTCTTTGGGTCAGGTACTTCTTCTCCTTTACATACATCCCCTCTACCTCCTCGTCATAATCTCCCTCGGGATTGACATCCTCCAAACTGTTGGGGTTATTTGAGTAGTACTAATCATCTCATTTCCTAGTATCTTTCTTATGATAGGGTCTCCCTTACCTATCGCTCTTTTCTTGGCAAGCTTGAATCTGAGGCCACTCCTCGTTTTGTGTTCGAGGCCTTTCAAAATCCAAAATGGGTGGAGGCTATGCAGGTTGAGATGACAGTTTTAGAGTAGAATCATACTTGGAATTTGGTTCCTTTACCTTCTGGCGGGAGTACTGTGGGTTACAAATGGGTATTCACTATTAAGTATTTAGCTGATGGCTCTGTTGACCGTTGCAAAGCCCGCTTGGTGGCCAAGGGCTTCACCCAGGTTCCTGGCAAGGATTTTGGAGCCAGTTTTGCACCCGTTGCCAAGCGTACATTGGTTCATCTTCTCATCTCTCTTGCAGCATCCCATTCTTGGCCCCTTCATCAACTTGATGTCAAAAATGCCTTTCTTCATAGGGATCTTCTTGAGGCAATTTATATGGCACCTCCTTCTGGTTTTCGGACTGAGGGGGAGTATTTGGGAACAGTGTGTTGATTGCGCAAGTCTTTGTATGGCTTGAAACAGTCTCTACGAGTTTGATTTGGTCGTTTTAGTTCTGTCATCATCTCCATGGATTTGTTTAGTGCCACCCTGACCATACTTGCTTCATTCGTCTTAATTCAATCAATTAGTGTATAGTCTTGTTGGTTCATGTGGATGATATTATTCTCGCAGGTGATGATTCCGTAGGCATTGATCAAGTAAAAAGGGATTTGGGACACACCTTTGACATTAAGGATTTGGGGAGTCTCAAGTATTTTCTTGGGATTGAGGTGGCTCACTCATGGTAGGGAATTCTCTTATCTTAGAGAAAGTACACTCTTGACTTACTTTAGGATATTGGTATGTTAGGGTGTAAACCTGCTTCTATTCCTATGGATCCCAATATCAAGCTCACATCAGAGTCTGGCGAGTTGTTAGAGGAGCCAGGCATGTATCAGTGTCTTGTTGGACGTCTAATTTATTTGACCAACACTAGACCTGACTTGACATTTAAAGTTAGTGTTGTTAGTCAATTCATGCGTGCACCTCGTACAGAACATCTTGATGCAGTTCAAAACAGCTTGATGCGGTTCAGAACATTTTGAGATATTGAAGACCTCTTCTGGATTGGGATTATTCTTTACAGTCGCTCCTCAATTTGGGCTCTCTTGTTTCACTGATGCTGACTATACAGGATGTAAAAAATATATGTATTATTGATATTGATTGATTGATGTAATTACAAGATTGATTAATTACAATTCCTATACAATCTATATATAGAAGAAAATGTGGTAGTAGGTGTAGTGGAGGTGATAGTGGGTTAGGTGAAGTGGAGTGTGTGGTGAAGTGGAGGTAGGTGAAGTGGAGTGTGTAGTGGAGTAGGTGAAGGTAAAGATGGGAAATTCTAACAGCCCCCCGCAAACTCAAGGAGGAGAGAAACTAACTAACTTGAGTTTGGAGAGAGTAACAAAACAAGAAAATACATAAAAATAAAAAAGGATAGGAGACACTGTATGGTCGTGTCAGACCGTTGGTGAAGACACTGTATGGGGTGTCATAGCGTTGTAGAGGACACTGTATGGTGGTGTCAGACCGATGTAGAAGACAGTTTATGGGGTCATGTCGGACCGTTGTAGAAGACAGTTTATGGGGTCATGTCGGACCGTTGTCGAAGACAGTTTATGGGGTCATGTCGGACCGTTGTAGAAGACAGTTTACGGAGTCTTGTCGGACCCTTGTAGAAACTAACCGGAATCTATGTCGGGACAGTTTACAGAGTCTTGTCGGACCCTTGTAGAAACTAACCGGAATCTATGTCGGGACAGTTTACAGAGTCTTGTCGGACCCTTGTAGAAACTAACCGGAATCTATGTCGGGACAGTTTACAGAGTCTTGTCGGACCCATAAAGGAGCTAACCGGAATCAATGTCGGGACAGTTTACAGAGTCTTGTCGGACCCTTAAAAAAGTTGCACCCTCAAAAGGTGTGCCCAATTCATAAAAAGGCGGGCCATCAAAAAGCGTGCCATCAAAAAACGTGCCATCAAAAGGTGTGTCCACTTTATCAAAAGATGTGCCATGAAAAGGCGTGCCAGTTTGTCGGGCGTCAAGAGGCGCGCGATGCGCGTGGCAGCATCGGCTATTTAACCAAGACGAAGGCAGAGGCTGAGGCAGAGAAAAAACTGAGAGAAACCTCTGAAAAATCCTTCGTGTTGCTGAGAAAGATAGTTCCGTTTGCGGAGAGAGATAGTCTGTAATACTCTGTTGCCCAGAAAATAGTCTGTAACACTTTGTTGCCCAGAAAATGGCCTCGTCTTCCCGGAGTCTGCTCACCCTCTTTCCCGACCTCAACGAGTCAACAAGAGAGAGAACTGGAGCGGTAGCACTGGAACCTCAACCGAGTGCCCCGGAGTTTACTCCGCTGAACTTTCCGATGCGGTCTGTGGAGCAAAGAATGGCAGTGCAGTCGGATGTGGAAGCAAATCAGTATACTCTGAAGGCATGTGTGGAAAGCATGACGGCGGTCACAAATTTGTCGAACCGGCTGCAGAGTAGGACAAATGAGGTGCAACATTTAAACTCCCAGCTGGCTCTGCTCCAACGCATGTATAAGGATGCGCGAGCAGAGATAAGTGTGCTAAAGGCGGAAAATAAGGAACTGAAGCGGAAGGCCACCGTGATGTTCCGTGTTGGAGGTCCGCCATATGCTGCAGTGGAGGAGTATGGGGGAGTGAACGTGCTCGGTGGACAAGGAAACACGGAGACCGGACTGGCACGGGACACCCAAGATAAAAGTAAGAAGAAGAGACCTGCAGTAGAGTAGAGAAGGGAAAAGAAAAAAAACACACTGTGTGGGTGGATGTTTTGTGTGTTTGTTGTTTTTTTTTTTTTTTTTTTTTTTTTTTTGCTGTAAAATGGGGATCGGGGTTGATCCTAGTGTAAAATTGTGATCGGGTTGAAAACCGAGGTGGTGAATGGATTGTGGATTTGTTTTTGTTTGTTTGTTTGTTTGTTTGTTTGTTTGTTTGTTTGTTTGTTTGTTTGTTTTTTTTTTTTTTTTTTTTTTTTTTTGGAATAATAAAAATAAAATAAAATAAAATAAAAATAGATAAAACAATATATATATATATATGTTAAATTGTTTTTAAAATAGAAATATATTTTATATACTCTAGTGGGATGAAACATGGTGGGAACAAAGAGAATAAAAAAAAAATAGAGATAAGAAAAATAAGCACCCGGATGAGACATGCCCAGGTGGGGTGATGAATAAAAAAATAAAAAAAAACAACAAAAACGAAAAAGTAGAAATATTAAAAAAATGTGATGGGTATGTGGTTTAGTGGAAAACATGTGTGAAAGGGGCTCACCAACTAAGTGTTGTTGTTAAAGAATAAAAGAAAAAGAAGCACAGGGGGCAGACCCAGTCATGGCGATGATGATGTTTGGTGGGTGGTGGAAAAAGTAAAGTGAGAGAGAAAATGTGTTTCCCGGATTTGAGAGAGGTGTCTGAGGAGTGGAAGAAGGACCTCCAGAAGCTGATCATCATGTGGTTGTCTTGCAGAAAAGGGGATGCATGGAATTCCAGTCACTGGTGGCAATAAGAAACTGAATGGGTTGTTATTAACAATAACTGTTCGGCAGAGATCCTGTGAGAGGCAAGACAGATCCTTCACATCATATACACATATATACCAAGCTGGTACAATCTTCATTCACTTTTGTCACCAAGAACAACAGCAGGTTGGATTGATTCACTTCAGGTCGCGAGTTGATTGCAAAGGTTCGCAAATTCGACTCAGGACTGTGAAGAAGAATCGCGAGTCGCGAAGGAAGCCCCAAGGTCAGATCACGACGGAGTCTAGATTCGAATTTCAGAGTTGATGAAAGGTCAGCGATGTCTGATTCAGCGACGAACTGAGTTGCAGGACCAAACTCTGATCAAATCTTGATCTGCAAAGTCAGATCGCAAACTCAGTTTGTGATTAGATTCACATGCCGACAAGAACAGCTTCGCGAAGAACTCCAGTCAGTTCGCAAAGAGCAATACTTTGATCGAAGGTGTCAATCAACTCGCATGTGGGCTGCAAAACTGATTTGCAAAGAAGGCCCATGAACTGGAACCAAGTTACAACACTGAATATAGGTCGAATCAGAGTGGAACATCAGCGAACCATATGCTCAATTGCTGCGGATGATGAAACCATGTACAGCCAAATTAGGCACAGAATCTCAAGCTCCGAAACCAAATAATAAAGATCAAATTGAGAGAGAGAAGACAAATGCCCCAATTAGGGGTAAAACCCCCAAGGTCTAGAGAGAGAAAAAAATTGGTTGGAGAAGAGATGGCCTTCTGTTTGGTAATGAAGGGTGTCCCCCCTGCATGGTGTGTGTGTGTGTTTTGCCCATCATTGTTGCAGACATGGTGTTCGATGAAATGTCTCAGAGAGATCTGATTGTTTGCAGACATTGGTGAAGAAGAGTGACGGTATGTGTAGAAAATTTTAGCGGATTAGGTTGAGGTCCGGCGGGCGGCTAAGGTGAGGTTGCCGCCCGCCGGGGAAGCGAAAATATTAGGTTCTAAACCTGCTCTGATACCATGTAAAAAATATATGTATTATTGATATTGATTGATTGATGTAATTACAAGATTGATTAATTACAATTCCTATACAATCTATATATAGAAGAAAATGTGGTAGTAGGTGTAGTGGAGGTGATAGTGGGTTAGGTGAAGTGGAGTGTGTGGTGAAGTGGAGGTAGGTGAAGTGGAGTGTGTAGTGGAGTAGGTGAAGGTAAAGATGGGAAATTCTAACACAGGATCTAGAATTGATCAGCGTTCTACTTCTGACTTCTGTACTTTCTATGGTGATCATCTTATATCATGGAAGAGTAAGAAGCAGGCAATTGTTTCTAGATCTTTTGCAGAAGTTGAGTATCGAGCTATGGCACAGGGAATATGTGAGATTCTATGGCTTCGTTTTATCCTAGTAGAGTTGAGTTTTGAGGAGACTGGTCCTGCCTTTTTATTTTGTGACAACGAGTCTGCTAGTATGTTGTCCTCTGATTCTGTTCTTCATGAACGTATTAAGCATATAGAGGTTGATATTCATTTTATTTGAGAAAATGTTCGGACTGGTATTGTGAGTCCATCATTTGTCTCTTCCTCTCAGCAATTAGTAGATATGTTCTCAAAGTCTGTAGGACCAACATTACTCCAGTCATCCATTGGCAAGCTGCAATTGTTGAATATCTTCACACTAGCTTGAGGGGGAGTGTTGAATATAGAAATTAGAGTACATAGAATCTCTTTATTTTTAATATTATATATATAATCTGTTATTATGTCAATCACTGATTTAGTATTGTTTTCTTATTTATATCATTTTCTAAATTGTATTATGAATCTATTATATATGCATGGCCTCTACCTCATTCATGGATAAGCCAAATCATTATTTTCATCCTTTTGTAACCACATGAGATTTAATTGAAACGAAAGCAAAGTTAGAGAGAAACTCCAATTTTATGCACTAATACATACATATATCAAACCCTAGCTTTCTCAAATTTCATAACTACCAAGAATAGCACATAAAAACATTAAATAACATGCATATCGTTTAGGAAATTCTTACCTCAAGCAAAGAGAGAAAATAGAGAGAGAGAGAGAGAGAGAGAGACCTAATGCCCAAACTTCCACGGTGACGAAAAAATGAACTATTTCGATTAAAACAAAGCCCTTGATGTGCTCTAGCTTTTGGCCTTAAGAACTATGGGCAAAAGATGGCTAGGAGTTGATGAAACCAAGGGTTTTATAGCTTCAAAGTTCAAAAATGGCAAACAGAGGTGTGTGGGAGAAGAAAGGGCTGAAAACAGGTTTTTCGTGCACTGAAATTCTATTTATAGTTTTTAATCATTGCGGGTGCGAAGTCACATTCGCGGGTGTGAACCCCTTGTCACGGGCGTGACTATGCAAGTCGTGGGCCTTCGTTGCGGGCAACCCATTTTCCACATAGAAAAGTACTGCAAGGTGTTTTTGATTGCGGCCTGGTCATGACCCCTCGCAGGCGCGATTTACACACATTGCAGGCGCGATGGTAGTGATCGCGGGCGTGACCAAGCAAAAGTGTGTGCTGAGCCAAGTGTTCCAGGGACAAAACCAAGACAATTTGTGTACAACTCAGTCAAGTGAAATGGAGATTAAACCCAACAAGTGCAATAAACAAATGGATAAGATAGAAAGGGTCAGGTCTTGACCCGGGTCATTATACATATGATATTTCTGAAGATCTTATCACAAGTTTCCTCCAAGATTATGAAGTCCAAACGAAGATCTTCTTCTTTCAATAGATCACATTCATTGTTGAGGTCCCAAGTATAAAATCAAACTAATTTAGGGGTTGTTTGGAATGACCTAAATAAGTGCACTTTTTGCCTTTTTATAAAAAGATGTGCAGAAAAGTAGAGAGGTGATGTGATGAAAAAAAGATAAAAAGATAAAAAGATGAATTATTTAGGACTTCCCAAACTTAACCTTAGTGATACAATTGTTTCAAGTCCCAATTATGCTTGACCATTCTCTCTCAAGTTTTCATAGTGAGACTCATAAGCTTAATATGCCTATATTTGTACAATGTTGAGTATCTCCCTTATTGTCATATATACCTATGAAGCACTGACACTTCAAAATAATTGCCATAAGACACGAGGACGCAGTGGGAACACGTATGGATGACATGTCCCTTTATTTATTATTATTTTTTTAGGGGACAAGCTGGGGACACCTCAACTAGTTTTTTTCCTCCCTTTCCTTAATGCTTTTGATAGACGTTGGATGTTTATTCTTTTTTTCTTTGATTTAAATATTTAATAGATTATACATACAAAATATATAAACTAAGTGTTAACTTAAAAGTTATTTATTTATTTATTTTTTTAAAAAAATCAAATTTGTGTTAGTTTTTATTAGTTTTGATTATTTGCAGATGTAATATTAATTTTGTTGTCGTGTCCCCGCCGTGTCCGTGTCCGTGTCCTCTTTTTTTTGAAATCACCGTGTCCCTTTCCGTGCTTCTTAGATAGGCACTAAACTTCTATTGGCTACTCATCAAGAACTTTCCTTGTTACTAATATCTTATTTAATAATTTTGTAAACTAAGATAGCTACATCTCCTAAATACTTGCAAGTACTCAACTTCATTTTTGTTTCTAAATTCTGTTTGTATTACTGTTGCTTTCTTTCTTCTACAATCACAATGTATGAGCATAAACATCTTGCTTTATCTCTTGTCAAAATTTTGTATGTCCCTTTTTTTTTTTTGGGGGGGGGGGGGGGGGGGTGTATTCCTTTTCAATTGTGGATTTTGTAGTAAAATTCATGATTTCGTTTATGACCATACTGTACTGATTTTATATGTTCTCGATTCTGCAGTGATTGGAATAACCCAGATAAGATTGATAGTTTTGAGCTTTTGGAGCAAATGGAAGATTATATGAGGGAATTGTTTGATCAAATTCAAACACAAAAGGTATTCCTCTTTTTCCTTGTGGTAATTGCTACTAGACAAAGTTTAGGTACTGTGTAATCTATGTAACATGGACTCAACTCAACTATGAGTAAGGATAAGGGTGTGTTTAAGAACAGGACCTTCCTAAACTTCCAAGGGTAGGATATAGAGATAGGTATCTAAAAATTGAATGTGGTTATGTAAATACATCCCATACATCTAAAATATATTATATATTTTTTAATTATTTTATTTTATTTTATAATATTGTAATATAAGATATTATTATTGGGTGTATTTGAGAATAAATGGAACTCTATGAAAATGGGGTATCCATCTCCCTATCCATGTGAGAAGCAAGAAAACGTTCCTTATTATCAATTATGAACTTTTTCCTTCTTTCATCGTCAGTATTAGAGGATATGATTGTGCTATTTGGGTGGGATCTGACATATCCCAAACCTATCCTTGTGATATTGTGTCAAAATTGATGCCTTGGGGGGAAAGAATGGGCCCATGTATATTCTTCATATAAGAAAATTTAGCTATTGGGTTAAAAGGCCCCAACAAATTGGGGGACAACCATGTACACATGATGTAAAAGAGGTATATGTAATTAGAAGCATTGTTCCTTCTCTACTTTTTGCAAAAGATTGGGGTATAATGGCATCCAAGCATGTGATTAACGAAGTATTCCTCCCCAATTATGCAGGGTGTGGCTCCAAAGTTTTCAACTTGATTTGTAAAGAAAAGCATGTGTGTAGGATACATTAATTCAAATAACTCTATTTCTGATTATAGAGGATGGAGGGAGAAAATTTGAAAACTATATATATTGACTGTATTCGTCGTAGTCTAATCTGAGCTACTTAGTTGAAATAATATTCTCCACTTGAAATGCATCAACATTTTGAACTCAGTGATATCTCTTATCAATCTTTTGAAGTTTTTTCTTGTTGTAATGACATCTACTTTTGACCGGAAAATATTCGAAATCAGCAATTCTCGGCAGTGGGGTGCACTAATCAGGTAATGAACTTACTAAGAGAGCCAATAATACTCACCCAATTGTGCTCTTATTACGTTCATGTTAAATATGATTTCGAGCTAGTCATATCTTGCAGTTCCAGAATGGCATGCATGTGCCTTTCAGCTTGGGTGTTGAGCATCAGGTTCGACATTTGAAGGAGCCAAACTTGCTTCCCAAAAGGTGAGTGGTATGTCAATCAAACATCAGATCTTTTATGCATGCATCAAAACATGCTCTGTTAAAAGTCATTATACAACTTAATTTTGCTGGATCCATGTCTAGGTGTCTTTTTTCTAGGGAAACAGAACTCTCTGCAGGTAACTCCTTTGCGAACGTTTTGGGTTACTTTGGCACTGTTGAAAAAGAAGATATTGCTTGTACTGGGCAAGAAAGTGGTGTCCTGAATGAGTTACTTGGAACTGAATCTTCGAGGAATGAATTAATTGGTTTAAGAACTGGAACTTTGAGGAATGAGTTGACAAAAACTGAATGTTTGAATAATGAGTTGATGAAAACAGAATCCTTGAAGAATGAGTCAAGCAACAGGTCAGACAATTTTCATAGTTTGCAGTTGCAAAATGGGATGCATCTGCCTTTCAGTTTGGGTGTTGAGCAGGTTCAACAGTTTTCATGGATTCAGAATGATAATAATCAACATATGGCGTCACCAAAGGAATCAAATCTGTTTCCCAGAAGGTGAGTGGTATTGTCATCAAGCTTTAAATCTTTAATGCATGCATGAAAACATGCTCTTTTAGAAGTCATTATACAACTTTATTTTGCTGGATCCTTATCTAGAATGAAAACTATTGTTTTATGTAGCAGTAAAAGAACAAGAAGATGTCTTTGAATATTTTGTTCCCAACAAGTTGTAATATATTGTCTTTCCTCTAGGGGAACCGAGCTTTTGGCAGGTAACTCCTTTGGGAACTATTCTGGGTACTTTGGTGAAAAGCCAGACATTGCTAGCATTGGGCAAGCAAGTGGCGTCCTGAGCGAGTTACTGAGGACCGAATCTTTGATGAATGAGTTAATTGGTTTAAAAAGTGAAACTTCGAGGAATAATTTGACACAGAATGAATCTTTGATGAATGATTTGATAAAAACAGAATCCTCGAGTAACAAGCTAATAAAATCCGAGTTTTTGACCAATGAGTTGATAAAAACTGAACATTTGATGAATGAGTTGATAAAAACCGAATCCTTGAGGAAAGAGTTGATAAAAGCCGAACCCATGAGAAATGAATTGATGAACAGCAAATCCTTGAGGAATGAGTTGATCAATACCAAATCTTTGAGGCTACAGCTGTATGGGCAAGACTCTTACCCACCATTCAATTTCAGTATTCTACCTGATAATAAATTCCAACCAGCACAACAAACGAACTTGCAACAAAGTATTGACGATTATTGTGCTGAAGGAAACTTTGAACAGCCTCAGTCTGGGTATGATTCCCCGCATTGTAATTGGGCTTCTACGTCCGGGCCTTCCAGCATTGCTACTTTTGATGAGTATTTATACCCCCAGGCAAGTTTGTCTTCCATTTGCTTTGGATTTTTCTCTTTTTTTCCTTTATTTTTTTTATTTTTATTTTTTATCTTTGGCATTTCTATGCTTGCTCAATGGTTCATGGCTCGCTTGTAAATTGTAGTGCATTGTTCTTATTGGTTGGCATGTATGGAAACAGTTGCATATAGACTAAGGATGATAGAGAGGTTCACAACATATAGTGTTCCTTTGGGTCATTATGTGAGTTTTAGACTTAAGATTTGTAAACAAACTAAAGTAACTAAAGAGTATAAGATTAAGCGTTTGGGTATTATTTGCCTTCCATTTTATATTGTTTTGATTGATGTTGAAGCTCCTTATGAATTTCACATTTGATAGAAAGTTATTCATCAGTTGAAGAAATTAGAGAATTTATATTATACTCCTATTCATTTTCTTTCAGCTCTAAAATATATTATTGGGCAAACTTCACTTTAATGCCCCAGAACAGTTCAAAAATAGCCAAAGAAACCCCTATAGTTTTGGACTAAATTGCAGCCGTTACCTTTTCCATCGAAACTAATTGAAGGTGTAGTACACAATTTTGAGAGTGGGCCTTTTATTATAAAAAAAAGAAAAGAAAAGAAAAGAAAAGGTGAAATTAAAATGAACTAGACATTTATACCCTCATCTTCATCTTCTACTACAAACCCTAACAACCGTAACTACATAAACCCTAACCCTAACCCTAACCCGTCACGTCCTCTCTCCTCCCCAACACCTCCAGCAATTGTCATCAACTCTTGCTGATGTAAAAGACCACATCCACCCATTTTCGGCGTCACCACCGGCACCATATGTTAATGATATCACACGCCCTTTCAAACACTCATCATTGATCCCTTCTGAATTTCATGAACAAATGATTTTTTTTGTCTGTATAGGGTGTCAATACCTACCCCAAAACAAACCCTTAAGTTGCATCACTATTTTCAAGGCAAAAGGTTCAGTAGCAATTTTCAACTTGGGATTATAGGTTGTGGTTCTAATACACAAATGGAAACAATGGGTTTCATTGAGGTTGAGGTTAGGAAAGGAGATGAATGCATCGAGTGTGTGGAAATGGGGTTTAGGCGTTGATGATGGGTATTTGGTCGACTAGTGGCTGCTGCCAGTAATGTACGCATGAATTTGTTGCTGCATGGACACGCAAGTCAAAAATCGAAACCCAAATTTGAAACTATTGGTTGATCATTCTATTCCATATACTTAGAATTTACCATCAACTACCACCTCACCTACTCCACTAAACCTAACCCACTACACCACTACCACCTCACCTACTCCACTAAACCTAACCCACTACACCACTACCACCATCCATTACACCTACATCTATATAAGGAACCATTTGTAATAGACAGAAATGAATCAGATATCAATCAATAAATACATCAATTTTAACATGGTATCAGAGCAAGGTTAAGAACCTAGTATTTTCGCTTCACCGGCGGGCGGCAGCCTCGCCTTGGCCGTCCGCCGGACCTCTCATCTTCCAACTATTTCTGCATGCCGGATTTTTTCATCCATCAAAACCAACCCAGGTACCATCTTGCTTTGCACTCCCTTGAGGACCACTGCAGCTTCATCTCCACCGACGGACCACTGTTCATCCTCTCCGACTCCGGCGCCACCTGCTCCGTCTCCGACTGCATCCCCCTCTGCTCCGACTCCACCGTCTCCGCCGCCAACTGCTCTGGCAAGAACCTCATCTGACTTTACTTGCTGTTTATGAGGCTTGGAAGGTCAAGACTTTTTCGGGTCCATGGTGTTTTGAGAACTTTGTTCAGTCCCGATCTTTGAGGAGAGCACAGGATGTCCGGAAACAGCTTCTCACTATTATGGACAAGTATAAATTGGACGTTAGTGCTGGGAAAAATTTCACCAAGATTAGGAAAGCCATCACAGCTGGGTTTTTTCTTTCACGCAGCAAGAAAGGATCCACAAGAGGGTTACAGAACACTGGTCGAAAACCAGCCCGTTTACATACATCCGAGCAGTTCTCTTTTTCAGAGACAGCCAGACTGGGTCATCTACCACGAGCTGGTAATGACAACAAAGGCGTACATGCGAGAGGTCACAGTTGTTGACCCTAAATGGCTTGTGGAACTAGCACCGAGATTCTTCAACGTAGCAGACCCCACAAAAATGAGCCAGCGCAAGCGTCAAGAACGCGTTGAACCGCTTTATGATAGACACCATGATTTATTTATTACAACACTAATCCTCACCTGACACCCCCATTCCTTTTTTATTATTAGAGACCTGACTTGCACCTCCTCGGCCAACCCATTTCTCTTTTCTTCTTATTATTATATACACCTTTTCTATTCTCCTTTATGCTCCACTCACCACTATCATCACATTTTCCCACTTTTTCAAACCCATTTTAATGATTTCCCTCCTTTCCCTTACTTTCTTCCACCCACGATTTCACCATTTTCTTTTCTTTTAATATATATATATATATATATATTTTTTTTTTATTAAAAAAAAAAAAAAAAAAAAAAAAAAAACATACACCCTTGTTTTTCTTATCCCCCATCCACAAATATTTTTCTCTATTTTTTTATCCATTGTTTTATTTTATTTTATTTTTTCTTATTACACAAAACAACATTCACACAATCACACCAACAACATTCCACCACCTTGTCATTTTATTCATATCAGGGGCTCAACCCGGATCACACTTTTACACCACCAAAAAAAAAAAAAAAAAAAAAAAAAAAAAAAAAAAAACCACATCAACCCCATCCACAGGCAGGATTTTCTTCTCTATTCTGCCGCCGGTCTTTTCTTCTTGCCTCCGTCTTGGGCGGTCCTTGCCGGTGTTGCCTCCGTGTTTCCCACTCCACTGGGCACGATCACTACTCCCTGCTCCTCCACTGCAGCATATGGCGGCCCTCCAAATCGGAACATCACGGTGGCCTTCCGCTTCAGCTCCTTGTTTTCTGCCCTTAGCACGCTTATCTCTGCTCGCGCATCCTTATACATGCGTTGGAGCAAAGCCAGCTGGGAGTTTAAATGCTGCACCTCATTTGTTCTACTCTGCAGCCGGTTCGACAAATTTGTGACCGCCGTCATGCTTTCCACACATGCCTTCAAAGTATACTGATTGGCCTCTACATCCGACTGCACTGCCATTCTTTGCTCCACAGACCGCATCGGAAAGTTCAACGGGGCAAACTCCGGGGCGCTTGGTTGAGGTTCCAGTGCCACCGCACCAGTTCTCTCTCTTGTTGACTCGTTAAGGTCGGGAAAGAGGGTGAGCAGTCCACGGGAAGACGAGGACGAGGCCATTTTCTGGGCAACAGAGTGTTACAGAATATCTCTCGCAACAGAGTGTTACAGACTCTCTCTCTCAGCACAACGAAGAGTTTTTCAGACTCTCTCTCTCAGTACAACGAAGTTTTTTTCAGAGGTTTTTCGCAGCTTTTCTCTGCCTCAGCCTCAGCATCAACCTTGGTTAAATAGCCAAGGCAGCCACGCGCATCGCGCGCCTCTTGCCACCAGCCGACAAACGGGCACGCAAGCCAAGGCGCCCACGTGCCTCGCCATCATGTCCGGCACACCTTTTGATGGATTGGGCACGCCTTTTGATGGCACGCCTTTTGAAAAATTGGGCGCACCTTTTGAGGATGCGATTTTTTAAGGGGTCCGACAAGACTCTGTAAACTGTCCCGACATTGATTCCGGTTAGCTCCTTTATGGGTCCGACAAGACTCTGTAAACTGTCCCGACATTGATTCCGGTTAGCTCCTTTATGGGTCCGACAAGACTCTGTAAATTGTCCCGACATAGATTCCGGTTAGTTTCTACAAGGGTCCGACAAGACTCTGTAAACTGTCTCGACATTAATTCCGGTTAGTTTCTACAAGGGTCCAGCAAGACTTCGTAAACTGTCTTCTACAACGGTCCGACATGATCCCATAAACTGTCTTCTACAACGGTCCGACATGACCCCATAAACTGTCTTCTACAACGGTCCGACATGACCCCATAAACTGTCTTCTACATCGGTCTGACACCGCCATCCAGTGTCCTCTACAACGTTATGACACCCCCATACAGTGTCCTCTACAACGTTATGATACCACCATCCAGTGTCTTCACCAATGGTCTGACACGACCATACAGTGTCTCCTATCCTTTTTTATTTTTATGTATTTTCTTGTTTTGTTCCTCTCTTCAAACTCAAGTTGGTTAGTTTCTATCCTCCTTGAGTTTGCGGGGGCTGTTAGAATTTACCATCAACTACCACCTCACCTACTCCACTAAACCTAACCCACTACACCACTACCACCTCACCTACTCCACTAAACCTAACCCACTACACCACTACCACCATCCACTACACCTACATCTATATAAGGAACCATTTGTAATAGACAGAAATGAATCAGATATCAATCAATAAATACATCAATTTTAACAGTATGTATAAAATATGTGTTATATGGGCAAAATTCATGTTACCGTTGCAACCTCCTTCGCTTTTGCGACCAGCATGATGCCTTGTTCCCTCTACTGCCATTCCTGTCTCACCTAGCTCCCTCTTTCCCATTTGTTCTATATGTATATGTACACTTGTCTAAGTATATATATAATGTGTATATATATGTCTCTGTATATGATTTAAAATATAATTACATTAAAATTAGGTTAAAAAGTTAGGAATTAAAATAAATAATTAGGGATTTAAGGTTAATTTGTGATTTAATGGAATCAATGTTGATTAAGTTAGAAATTATGTGTGTAATAGAAGAGAGTTAAATAAAATAAGAGAAGCAGAAAGGCAGAGGATCAGAAGGGTTAGTCCAAAACCATATGGGGGTTCTATGGCTATTTTTGAATTATAGGAGGTAAATTGCTCCAGCCCCAAACTATAGGGGAGGAGGTAAAGTGAATTTTGACCTATATTATTTAATTGACATGAATAGCTGAAGGAAAATCTCCTTTATAAAGGATTCCTGTTAAGTACCATGAACTGTTGCTTTGGCATGACCAAATCGGAAACTATTTTTGTGGTTACATTGGAGGGGGAGGGGGAGGGGGAGTCAAACCCGTGAATTCCTGGTGAAGTACATGAGTGCTGAACCCAAAGCTAACTTTAGTGGTTTAATTGGGGCTTAGCTAATCAAAAGTTCTTTGTAGAATATACTTCTTTATTCATACTTCCGTCAGTTCTATTTTGTTGGTCCATTATTTCATTTTTTGTTGTCCTAAAATGAATGTCCACTTTAAAAAGTCAAAGTTTTAAATTTAATGCTTATAAAATTACCCCTTGAAAAGTAATTATAAATATATTTAAAAATGAGAATAGAAGGGCATTTTTGGATTAACCCTTTAAAATTTGAATTCAAAATGTAATGATTATGTTTCTTTAATAAGTTTGAAATTTTCAAAAAGGACTATTAATATAGGACAGAAGGAGTATAAATCTTAAAGCTGTGTTTAATTTTATGGATTTGGGAAGAAATTTAGAAAGAGAAATGAAAAAGGTGTGTGAAATGTAGGTGAAATATATTTATATTTCATTTACATTTTACTTATTCTTTCCCTTTCCCTTTCCCTTTCCCTTTCCATTTCCAAATGCCTATCCAAATCTATGAACCAAACACAACCTAATGGAATGAACATTTCTAATGGGAATGATTAGTTGTGTATTCTGAAAAAGTGTTGATAATAGCTCCTACATTTCTTTGGAGCCCCACCTCCTTCATTTTCTTTATTAAACTTTTACCCTAACATAAAATTTTAATTTTGTCCCCATCCTTAACCCTAATCCTAACCCCACCTCCACCCACCACTAACTCCATCCAGTATCTCTTTCCCCGCTATTCCTAGCTTTGGCAATCCTCCCTGCACTTGCTCGCCTCTCCCTAGCGCATCCACATGCCCACCCTTACCCGCCCCCCCCCACCGCCACCAACTTCAGTTGGTTCCTCCTTCCTGCTATTCCCAGCTCTAGAAACCCTTCTTGTATTTGCTCGCCTCCCTCCAGCCCATCATCACCACCCCTGTCCCTTTCATAACCTCCCATAGCCACTCCCCAACATCCTTCCAATTGCCAACCTCCCCTGCCCATCCTCCAACTCCGGTGAAACACTATTTTCCTCTCACTAAGATGAGGATGTTGCTAGAGTGTAAGGGGGCTTGGAGGGGAAGGGTGTGAGAATATATTGCATATACTGTAGGTATCTTCTATATTAGGAATTATGAATGATTGTGGTTGTGTAAATATTTCAATTGATTGTATTTCCATTTTCAGTTATAAGTGTAGGGTTATATAAACTGATGAACCCTTTGTAAAGATTACACAATTAAATATACAAAGTTATTCAAAAATTTATATGGTATCAAAGCCGTGTGCAAAACCCTAGCTCTGGTTTGAAGTTCTCTCTGATTCGCGAACTTTTCCTTCGTAGTCCTCCTAAGTCGCCATTGTACCAAACTCGGGATCAGCATCTGGTCTCGTCGAAATCACAATCTACCTAACGTTACGATCGCGACCCATCTCATTTGTTTCAGTCGCTATTCCTCACTTGAGGGATCTCTCTTTGGTTCTGCAGTCGCAGTTCTCTAGTCTGGGTTTGATTGCAAGGTTTCTCTATTGATTATGTTCGCAATAGCTTTCGCTCTCTCGCTCTAGTTCGAGATCATAAGGGATTCGAGATCGTGACCCTCTCTCTCTCTCGTGACCCATCTGACCCAATAGTTCTCTTTTCTTTTCTTGGTTCGTTACAATGTTAAGAGGATAAAATTCAGGATATCATGTGCAAACTCATGGGTGCTAATTATACTTAGTGGTCTAGTGTTATGAAAAAATTTCTTCTTGGCCGAAAAAAATGGAGTTATATTTCGGGTTCTGTTTCTCGTCCATAGGATTCGAAAACAGATGGATACCTAATTTCTTGTGACACTTGGTATTGTGATAATGCCCAAGTGCTGGCTTGGTTTCACAACTTGGTGGAAGACCGTATTAGGATGATGTTTTCCAATACAAGACTGCCAAGGTGGTATGGGATTATTTATTTGGTGTGTATCAGCGGGCTAACTTTGCCAAACGGTGTTAGTTGGAATCCGCTATCTAGGGTGCTTGTTAACAAGATTGGTCTATTAAGGATTTCTATATTGAGATGACAGGTCTTTAGGATCAGTTGACTCTCATGAAACCTTCTAGCCTCAAGGTACTTGATGATTATTTATAGTTCTGGGAGGCGGATCGTTTGGTACAGTTCTTAACGGCTCTTTCTCCTTAATTTGAGGCTATCCGTGGCGACATCCTTTATTCACCAGTCTCATCTTTCCTCTATGGATGCTATTGTTCGTGAGCTCCTCTCTGAGAAAACTCGTCTTAAGACGATCAGTGAGACTCTGTCTCCATTTATCTTTTGGCTCCTATTCAGCCTCCACTACTATCGACCTTAGCTCCTTATCAGCTTCAGGCCACTGTAAAGCCTAAGAAGGGGCCCCTGGCATTCGATGAGTGTGCCTTCTGCCATTAAAAGGGCCATTGGAAGTTCAATTGTCCTAAGAAGGGACGTTCCACTTCTCAACCGTCTCAGCCCCACTTCTGAGCTCTTACTTAGAGCACCTTTTGGCCTCCAGCTGCTTATATTGCATCTGCTCTGGCTCCTGATCTGGACTTGGCTTCCTTGAGTGCTCAGATTGCTCTGCTTTAGCATATATTAGCTATTTTCTGGTCATCCTTGTCTGCCACTGCTCTTACCTTCCTTCATTCAGGTTTGCTTGAGTCTTCTTTAGGTGTCTCTTATTTTGTCTGACTTCTTTAATCTGGTGATTTTCATTATATGACTCATCAACTCTCTTTACTTCAAAATTGCAATCCCCTTCCCTTTCCTATTACTTAAATGTTGCTACTTGGTTTGGTATATCTGTTTTATCTATTGGGTCTGTCCTACCATCTGACATGTTTGCGGTCACTATTCCATTTGTCCTTTATGTTGCTCAGTTATTTATCAGTTTACTATCTATCAGTTAGCTTGATACTTTTAGTTTTAATGTTATATTTTCTTTTTTTGTCTGTTATGTGTAGGATCGGACCTCCAAGTAGCAGATTGAGACTGGTCATAGAGTTGGAGACCTCTATGTGGTGGAAAGCATCTCCATCTGTCCACCTCTTCGACTGTTTTTTCTTCATTTTAGTTAGATTCTCAGCCAAGTCAGTTTTATTTGTGGCATTCTAGATTAGGTCATTTATCTGTTGACTACTTAAGGTCTTTAGCTTAGTCAGGATTGTTGGGTAAAGTTTTTCTTAATCAAATTACTGAATGTCGGGGTTGTAAACTTGTCAAAATGACAACATTACCTTTTAATAATAGTACTTCTATTTCTGATACCTCGTTTTCTTTAGTCTATACTAATGTTTGGGGCATTCTCTTATTCTCACCAAAAGGGGTTCTGCATACTATGTGTCATTTGTTGAAGATTGCACCCGTTACACTTAGGTTTATCTTATGATTCATAAGTCCGACTTTTACCAGATATATCGTACTTTTCAGTCTATGATCACTATCCAATTTGGGTCTACTATTAAAATGTTGTGGTCTGATTTAGGTGGAGAATACTTTAAAACTGAGTTTTGTGAGTATTTAGCTACTTTAGGGACCATCCACCAAACTTCCTGTTCTGATACACCTGCCCAGAATAGTAGGGCTGAGCGTAAACATTGTCATATGCTTGAGACTACTCGGTCTCTTCTTCTTTCTACCTTTGTTTCGACCCCATTCTAGGGTGAGGCAGTTCTTATTACTGTTTTTCTTCTCAACTGTATGCCTACTCTTCTTTCTAATCGTTCTCCTTATGAGGCTCTGCTTTCCCACATACCTAATTACTCTCTCCTTCGAGTCTTTGGATCTGCTTGTTTTGTCCCTATTCCTCTCCATATGATAGGACCAAAATTAGTGCTCAGTCTGTCTTGTGCGTCTTTTTGAGTTTTAGTCTTACTCAAAATGGCCATCGTTGTTATGATCTTGACTCTTGTCGCTTTTATGTCTCCCGCCATATTGCCTTTCTCGAATGTTTGTCTTACTTTCAATTTCTTCCTAATCACTGCCCCTGTTTCCAAAGAGAATTTGCTTCACATTGATTCATTTCTTTCTGAGGTCCCTCCTAATTAGTACATCTCTACTGTTTCCTTTTCTCCTCCTGCTCCCCCTCCTACTGAGTACATCTCTATTGTTCCCCATGAGCTTGTTTCCATTTCTCCTCATCCATTGTTAGTTTATTCTCGTCGCAAGGCTCTTCTCCCACCGATTGTTTCTGTCCATGCTGTTGCTCCTCTTGCTTCTGATGACACTGATCTTGATGATTGTCAGTATCCCTTTTGTCAAAGCAAGGCCATGGTAAAACTTGATTTTTTTAATACTTATTTTTCTCCTTCATATTGTACCTTTTTGTCTAATATTCATTCCTTTTCAAAACCCCAGTCTTACAAGGAGGCCTATCAGGATCCTAATTGGGTTCAAGCTATGGAGGATGAGTTGTTTACAATGCAAAAGACTTTCTTGAGAGCTGGTTCCTTTTCTTGCTGACAAGAATCTGATTGGTTGCAAAATGGTCTATAAAGTCAAGACTTATTCAGATGATTCTTTCAAGTGCTACAAAACTCGCCTGGTTTCAAAAGGTTTCTCACAGGAGTACTGTCTTGATTATGAGACTTTTGCCCTTGTCACTAAAATGACTATTGTTCGTACGTTGATTTCTGTAGTTGTCCGTCAATGACCTCTCTATCAAATGGATGCTAAGAATGCTTTTCTTAATGGTCATCTCACTAAGGAGGTTTACTGTGTCCTCTCCCTTTTCTTCCTCATTCCTCTGGACATGTTTTGTCGCCTTTGACATACTCTTTATGGTTTGAAGCAATCTCTCCATGCTTGGTATGATCGCTTTTTAGACTGTTGTTACTCAACTTGGGCTTCATTTTTGTGCCCAAGATTTTGCTTTGTTTTTTCTCCACACTTCTGTTGGTTTTGTTGCCTTGTTACTTTATGTGGATGATATGATCATTACTGGTTCTTACTCCTCTGCGCAGTGGGGGAGGGTCGATGGTGGGGAAGGGGGCTTGCATTGTAGAGGGGGGCATTGGAGGAGGTGACAGTGCAGGCAGAGGTGAAGGTAGGGGTTAGGGTTAGGATTAGGGTTAGGGTTAGGTTGCATTGCGGAGGGGGGCATCAGAGGAGGTGGGAGCAGCAGCCAGAGGTGAAGGTGGGTTAGGGTTAGGCTTTAGGAAATGAGGCTGAAATTGGAAATAAGGTAGGGGTCCAAAGAAAAAACTATTAAGTTTAAAAATTTAGAGATGGTGTCCATAAAGGGGTCCGAAAAAAATTGGTGGGGACAATAATAACACTAATTTTCAAATATATAGTTTACTCGTTATTTATTTGGTAATGCATCTCATAATAGATTTCTTTGTTGAATAAGTTTAAGAGTTTTTTTCTCTCCAATGCTGAGTTCCATGGAATGGTTTTATACATAAAACTCAGCACCGCTGCAGTTCAACATATATATTTAACCTAATGATTTTGCTAGCCCTTGGATCATTGTTTTTGATGATTGTTGAATTAGCATATCTGAATTCAGTTGTGAAATTTTGTATTTTGATCTTCCATTAAATGTGTGATCTGCATTTTTCCTGTTTCTTTAATGCATCTAATCAGCGCAATTCACTTGTTTCTCTCAGCAACACTATTCACCTGATGGCCATGTTAGCTGAGGAGCTTGATCATCATCATTCCAGCAGCTTGACAAACTGAGTTGCAATTGTTTCTTCACATTGCAATTACAGGTCACCTGCAAGTTATGTACAGCGTAAATGTGGGACATGAATACCTCAACATTGATCATTCAAGAACAGAAAATGGTGCTGATCCGACAAATGAGGCACCACATTTTGTGACACCGCGTGTCTTCATATTTTTCAGTGACACTGTCAGTGTTCACTCCCTTTTTTGTATGATCTTTTTTTGGTTGAGACCCTCTTCTTTCTTGATTTTTGTTTGCTAATGGCAGCAAATATGTACGCTTCCAATCCACTCTGAATATTGCTGTTTATTGAATGCAGACACGGTAATGACTTCAAATGATCAGTGTGTTGTAGGACATTTCTGAGGATTGAGAAGATGCAGAGTTGAATTCTTCATTTTGCAGCGGTTGTCGTGTTTGCTCTACCGGTGTTTCACTTTATTTTTTTTTTATTACATTTAGGTGTCGTTTGGCTAGGGGGTTCTCGATTAAAAAAAAGTCAGAAAGTCAACAAATTCAATCCCATTAACAAAATGTCACATCATATTATCAGTTAACCATTTTTTTTCCGTAACTATCTATTCAATTAAAAAAAATGATATTTCACACATCATTTTTTTTTTCACCCCATAAAAAGGTTAAAAAGTAAAAAAAAAAAAAAAAAAAAAAGAAGCTAAATTCTCAATAGCACTTAGATTTAGGTTTTGGTTTTGGTTTTTGTTTTTGTTTTTGTTAAGAAAAGTTTTAGGGATACTTTTTCATAAATTCTTTTTCACCTACTTATGTTTCATTTAGTCTATATTATTTTTTTATATTTTAAAAAGTCCTATGAGTGACATATTACTAAAATATCACTAATAATATTCACATTTGTAGTGTGAATGTTTTGTGATGTGAATGGGAAATTCTATTTCCACACACCTGGTTACCTCAATGCACATCTTTTCTCAGTGCATACATTTAGTAATTTGATTATTAATTTTTGTTCTCATTCCATACGCCAATTATTTCAATCATACCCTTAACTCATATTTTGTACACACCACCTCAACTCTTTTTCCACACACTTATTCAAAGTTGAAGAGTAATAATCTGCCCTATTTCGGTTCATAGTGAAGACATGAAGAAAACTCCATTGAAGAACCTACATTGACACTATCTCTGTTTTTTAATTCGACACTTGATTTTCAAAATAGATTGATTTGCTTAACACTGTTGTTCCGAAATATATTGATTTGTATATGACCCAAAGCAAAGTGATCATCCGTGGAGATATACTTGGATGAGTCAGTGCATGCGACAATTAAAGGACAATCGTTCCTGTAGGGGAGTTTTTTTTTTTTTCTAGTAGTTTTGCTTTGCAATGAAAGTTCCAAGTATCAGCCTCTGATTGACTACGGGATTAGCCTTTAGAGTTATGTGGCTATACTAATAGTAGCTTATACAAACTGTAATTTTGAATAAAATAGAATATTTCGACATTGATTTTTCAAATTAATCGTGAAAAAAAAACTTCCACACGAAAAAATTAACTTTTTCATTACTGTTTTTGCTGTTATCAGGAATATTTTTACTTGATTTTGAACCTTCATTGGTTTGAGAGTATTGCTTTGTAAATAATAGAGGAGTATAGAGTGTGTAGCAAGCAAAGTGAGAAACAATGAAAAAAGTAACCAATAATGAAGAAATTAGGATTTAGTTTTTTTTACTCAAAAAATATATATAGAGATTTTTTTGTTTTTGTTTTTAAAATATGTGTACAGAGAATATTTTGATATAATATTATGAGTGTAGGTGAATGTCCATTATAGTCATTTTAATTTAAGATATAATTATCATTAAAATAATATTTCATTAAGCATGTAGAGTAAGGTAACTAGGTGTGTGCAAATAGAATTTCCCGATGTGAATGTTCATAGCATCAATGTAAATGTTAACATATTAATGTGAATATTCACATTGTAAAATATAAATGTTCACATCACCAAATTGCTAACCGTTCAAAAAATATTTGTAAGGGTAGAAATGTCTATAAAATACTTTAAATATGAGAATTAGGATTTAGTAGATTAAATGTTCAAATAATAAGACTTATTGAAATATAAGAATATTTTATGAACTAATTGGGATACAAACACTTGAAAAAGAATTTTTTAATAAATCTCCCAAAGTTTTATTGCAGTTATATTAAATGGCGTATTTTACGGTAAGTATATGTGTGTGCAAGAATGAGAAACTAAGATCATGAGTTTGGTAGAAAAGATTTTTACCATCTGAATCGCACAAAATATATAATAAATACCTTATTTTGATTTTACTTATGGTGTGTGCGCCATTTAAATTCAAATCCCACTCGCTTCTCTATCTTACTTATTTATTTTTTTTAATAGAGATTTGAACCTAGGCACAAACAGTAATGAAAAAGAGTTAGTTATTAAGGAAAACTACACTGCTCTTGAGATTTGAAAAAATTATAGTTTAATTCATTAGTTTGGCATAGTTATATTGAACTCTTTTGAAAAAAAAATAATAATAAAAAAAATTAAAAAATTAAAAATTACATAACACTAAGTTTTCTTTTCATTAAAAATTCATAGGTGAATTACAGTAATGATACTTGTAATTTGAGACCTGTATCATTTTAGTCTCTGACCTTTTAATTGTGATACATTCGACCTGAATTTTGAATCACGTTCCAAATAAAGATAATTGAAGACACCATTACTCCATTTTAAAGGCAAAGTTGTCAATTTGATAAAATATAAATTAGTTTGACAAAAATAATTTCCATCAAGCAAAAATAAAATTATATAAAAATGATAAATCTTTTACATTTTTATTTTTTTTCTTACCAAATTAATTTTTAATATGTGTTTAGATAATAATCATGTAATGGGTGGTTATTTTTGTTGATGTTTTCGGATGGTTATCATTTAATAGATGATTGTATTTATTGTTAAGATATATTTTTGGGTGGTTATTCTATGATGAATGGTTATTAGGGCTTTAAAGTGTAATCAATCTATTTAATATATGAAGTATTTTTAATTTTATATTTTTTTATTTAATAGATTGGTTTAATACTGACATCAAAATTATCGTTATGTTTGACTTTTGAAAAAATAGAAATTAATTTAACGAAAAAAAAATATTTAAAAAAATTATTTCTACCTTCCTAAAAGATAAAATTATATAAAAATGATGTGTTTTCTTTTATTTTTTTCACTAATTTAATTTTTAATTTCCTAGAAAAACTTTTTGAAAATAGATTCTGAAAATTAAACTAAATAGAATTTTATAATCAAGAAAGTTCCGACATTATTCATTAAAAAAAGACTTACATTTCAAACAATATACAAGTTAACCAACACAAACAAGTTTTATGACGATTTTGCCCTTGAAATAGACCATTTGTAAAAGAAATATCTTTGATTGTTCTTGTTTAGAACAAGATTCAAAATTCAGGATAAAATGTATCACAATTGAAAAGTTAGGGACTAAAGTGACACAAGTCCCAAATTACAAGGTCTGGTAGTGTAATTCGCCCAAAATTCATTAATCGCATGGATGAAAAAATTATATTATCATTTTTTTTAAAAAATTTGAAACCGTACATTATGTTTTCTTTATATTTATATCTTTATACCATCATAAATTAATTCCGATCTTTTTTACCTTACTAACAGAGAGGTTAGTGGACCACTTTTTTTGTAGTATTTTTTTTCTAAGTCCCTAGTCAACAATTTTTTCTAGTTTAAGGACAGCTGAAAAAAAAACTTTACTAATTTAATAACACTAAATATGTTGTCTAAACTACCCTTAGTTCACTACACTAGTCGTCCCGATCTCTAACTGCCACCAATAACCTCTGTGCACTACCTCTAGCCGTTGGTATCCATTTTTTGACGACTCCCGCCAATCGCATGCGATGTTTTTTAGCAACCTCAATCGATCGTAGTTGATTTTTCCAACATCTCTCAGACAAATTTTTGACGAATTGAAATTTCATTGTCCTTACTATTAACAGTTAGTGAAATTTCACTTACTGAAAACACCAAAATTATTTATCTAATAACATTATTATATATTTTTGTAATATAAATACATTTATTTTATTTAATTAATGGGTTAAATGGACGAGCTCTGGATTATGTGATTTGTTCTTAGACAAGTTTGGAATTTAGTATAGGCCTGATCACGGGGTCAGGTTGGGCTCAGGTTGGCATATATTATATTATTATATAGAGCCAACTCAGATCGAATTCAGCCCGGCCCGACATATTTTCATCCTCTACGAAAATGAGATAATGGTGTAGATTTAAAATTAGTGGGATACGAATCACATTTAAAATGATTTTGGTCCATAGATACACTATTAGAATCATTTTCCGAGTATTTTTTTATGTGTTTGCGACCTTGTTTATTTATAAAAGATGTGCCTATCACTTCTTTTTTTCTTTTTTTTTATCTGTTATTTTTTAAAAATAAAAAATGTATGTTTACTTTCTGTTTGTTAAATATTATCAATCAACAAAATGACTTCATTAATTGTTCCAAACTTTAAAATTATTTTTTTTATTCTCATAAATTACTTTTTCACAATTCTTATGTAAACAATATCTTCTTATTAACAAAACTGAAAAACTTTTACGGACACACCAAATACCTTACTGTCGACCCCCAACAACAAATCTTGACTCCACCTCTATATATGTTGGTTGACATGTTATTTGTTGTGTGAATGCACAGTGACAATATAAAATTGATCAGTCACAAAATTTCTGTGGAGTTTCCTTGAAACACATTAATGGTTGTTTTGGACCATTTCAATATGTATTAAATTTTCCTGTCCTTTACTTGGATTCAAATTCTACCAGACATTACTGATTTTAGTTGTCTGCTTTGTTATTTTGCAGTGTGTGTGTGTGGATATTTGAATTTGAACCATTTTCACACACAACATATACCAAGGACTAAACATAAGAGATAGATACAGCCCTCCTTTGTCAGTGTCACATTGCATTGCAGGATCAACCCATGAGTGATAAAGACAAAACTTTACATACAACTAATAATGCTGAGAATACACCAATTTCCTTCACAAAATGACTAAAAACTTTCCTCCCTCTACAATTCCTTAACTAAAAGTTAAAGTTGTTGGGAAAATAGTTTTGAAACCTTTTTGTATTTTTTATTTATTTTTTTGAACTTTGAACTAATTTTTAGATAGAACTTTAATATATTTTTCGATGAGTCTACAATGATGTGTTCACCTCCATGTAGTGATTAACTACATGTATTAACTTACTCAAAACCAGTATATAAACGAGAAATTGACTCTAAAATACACCAATTAAACATATAAGTTACAAGGTAAGAAAGTATAGAAAGTTTGTCTTCACATTTGTAAAATATCATATCAATGTGATGTGGATATACTCTTACTTTGCACTTGGATTTGGGTACGAAGGAGACACCCAAGTTTTGTACAGAGAAAAGATCTAATCCAAAGTAGATTCATCACACATGTGCACGGCTATCGCCCCTACACTGAACCAAATCAATTCATTTAGAGTATATTAATTTTTGATTAAATTGATTTAATTTAAAATTAATTTTTTACTTAAATAAATTTCAAACAAAATTATTATTATTTTAATTGAGTCCAAACCAATCGTTGACCATATCCATTGAACCAATGTTTATAATCATAAGTTCTAATTCACATAAAAAATATATATAATAATAATAATAATAATAATAATAATAATAATAATAGAACTTGAATGATTGAGATTGCTGTGAGTCTTGGAGCCATCAAAAGAAAAATACAAAAGCTTTTGGGAGAGCAAATGAAACATTGACATATATATATATATATATTATAGTGCCTAAACCCTAAATTAAACATTGACATGAAAATCTTCTTTTGCTTTTGATTCCATGATTCCAGCCATAAAAAATAGGGGATATTAGCTACCAGTGGTACCATAGAAAATATATTATAAAATCATGAAAAAGTTCGTGTTTTTTTTTTTTTTAATTTTATTTTCACACGTCATTTGCACTTTGTATACATCATTCTCAGTTTACACATTTAAAAAATAATAAATATGTAACATGTATTTACTCCACACTCTCTTATTCAAAATATACCCTAATAAGTAAAACTGTATACACACTATACAAAACATATCCAAATTTATGTACACACAACTAAACTAGAAGATCCATTGAACCTCCATTGAATTTTAAGTACAATAACTTTACTATTACTCATATATTTGAATAGACATGCAAACGTTTATGTGTTTCCTATTTTCCGAACATTTTTTCATCGATTTCAAACCATTTTTGAACATGTTTTCCTTGATTTCAAATAACTTGTAAGCATGTTTTCCGTAATTTTCTGTTTAACATATTCAATATTGGTTTTTCAAAACTACGACACATATTTGGTTGTTAAGTTCCGAATCAAGTAAATACTTTCGGTGATTAATGTCTGAACAGTTTAGCGTATTTCAGATTGGAATTTCTGAACAATTTAGTGCATTTCGGATTACAACTTCCGAGCAGTTTAGTGTACTTCATATTGCAACTTCTGAACAGTTGTATTTATTTCGGATTGCAACTTTCAAATAATTTTGGTTATTTTAGATTTCTACTTTTGAACAGTGTAGATTTTTCGATTTTCTATTTCCAAATAGTGTAGTTTTTTTTGGTTTTTTAAAATTTCAAACATGTTGCTATTATGCAAGAGATTTTGTAAATTATATGCTATCCTTTCGTCATTCAATTTGTCACGTTTGCAGATAATATGGATGTTGAATAACGTTTGCCACCTAACAATACAAATATTTTCATTTGAAACTTGGTAGTTGGAAAAACTCAGTTCGAAATTTAGTAATCAAAAATTATATTTTCGTTTGAAACTTGGTAGTTGGAAAAAAAAAAAAAATGCTTGGAAGTCCAATTTCGACAAAACACTAAATGTTTTGGTAATAGAGCATCTAACAATACAAATAGTTTTGACCTTGGTTTACCAAATGTTGCTGGGAAAAAAAAAAAGATGATGATTTTAAATTTAAACCCACTTTTTCATTGATATTTTTGTCATAAAATGACAATATTCTTCTCAAAATCTGAATTTTTATCATACAAATCTTTCATAACACTAAATAATGATGGTGAGATTTGAATGAGGAAGAAGAACTAATAAGAGGATTTGATAATGAATTGGGAATATGAGGATCTTCAAAAGGTAATAATGTAAACTAAAGTACAGTATAATAGAATGAGAAAGATGAAACCTTTGAAAGGTAACAATGGAGTGAGTAAGGAAAAATGAAATATAGAAGTAGGGTTTAGTGCAATGGATGTGTTCTGAGATTTTTTTCTTAAGATGTGTATCGAGAAAACATAACTTTCAAGTGAAGGGTGTGCACTTGTATCTATATTAGTAATTTTGTTTAAGGTTAAAATTGTAATAAAAATATTTTTCATTAAATGTGCGTACAAAGTAGAACTGGTGTATGGAAATAGAAGCTCCCGAAAAGTGTGTACCGAAAAATCTTATGAATTTTCTTGTAGACTATTGAGCCTTATTGAATTTAAAAAAGTGTATTGTGAGGTCCTTTCACTATATTTTCAAATGTAAATATACTTTATTTGTGCACTACTGCCTAAATAAACTTTTGTCAAATATGTCATTCTTCTTAAAATGTTACAATGGAATATTTGTGAAATATTACATTATTAAACTTTTGTCAAATTTTTCATTCGTATAATGTGACAATAGGATACCATTCTAATGTATGTACTATTATCTTATTAAATTTTTGTCAAATGCGTATACTGTTGTATTAAACTTTTGTCAAATGTGTCATTCTTCTTAAAATATGACAACAGGACATTTGTGCACTATTGTCTTATTAAATTTTTATTCAATGTGTCATTCTTAAAATGTGATAATAGGACATCGTTATAATGTGTGCACTATTGTCTTATTACTTTTCTAAATGTAGATATGATTCATTTGAAAGATTTTAATGTGAGATAAGACTTATGGGTTCATAAGTATATTTATGGGACCAAATGGTCCATAAGTAAAAAATATATGATTTATTCGTAAATGCCCCTAGAATTTATGATAATACCAAAATATATTATGAACTAATTGAGATTCAAATATATGAAAGATAATTTTTCCACTAAATCCTCTTGAAATTTTTACTAAGTCAATGCTATTTTGAACATATTTTTGAAATAGGAGTTGTTTAGAATTTGTTCTTAAACTGATATTGTTTTCTGAAGTTTTTATTAACATGGAAACTCCCTAAACTATTGAAAAGTATCACTTTGATCTCTTAAATAATAAAAGTGTACAAATAAACCCTTAAACTGTTGAAAAGTATCGTGTTGCCCCCTAAAATATAAAAGGGAACAAATGGAGCTTAAACATGCAAAAACAGTGGCTAGATCATGCTGGAATTGAAGCACAAAAAGCTATAAAAACATGCCCATGTGTTGGCTTGCAAGCTAGGCTCAATGCACAACTCTCAAAAGTAATGAAAGAATGAAATATGTGAGAGTGTGACAGAGATATGAGCACTGAAATCACATGTAAAATGATGCTACAACATGCAACCAACAAATGCACAACATGTTAGAGGCCTTAAAACACAAAGCTAGTGAAGGCATTTGCACTATAGCTATGCAATACAAAGCTCACATGGGACAAACACTTCAAAACAGTTCTAAAACAACTTAAATGAAGTTCTAAAACATGCTTGAAGAAGGCTAGAAATAGCTAGAATGAAAGGCTAATTCATAGCACAAACTAAACTAGCAAGCACAATTGCACTACAAGCATACAAAGCAAGCCCCAAGTGGCTTAACTAGCTCAAAACAAATCTAAAGCAGGTCAAAAAAATAGCAAAAAGATGCTGACATCAAGCCTTAAGATGGTAGAAAAACATGCTTTCATGTTGGGCCATCTACACTTGCAAAGAAGACACAAGGAGGGGAGGCCACCCCCTCCTATTTTGGACCTTAAAACCAAGTTTTTGCTACTGAAATTTCCCTAGAATTCAATGGTTAAAAGGCCAAAAAAGAGTTGTTTGAAAAGCTTTAAAAGATGGCTCAACACTTAGCAAACAACCTATAAAAGAGGGTGAACCACTCCTAACTCCAAAAAGGCCTTAAACCACCATTTTTAAACCTTAAAAACAAAGGTTTTTGTAGTTGAAAACTAGGCCAAAAACAGCATGCAAAGGTAGCCAAACAAGTGTGCAAAAATAAGCTTAAAAGGGGTTAAGCCTATACCTTTGAAGCACAGCAACAAACAGCTACTTTTTGAGTTAAAACCAGCCTTCAATAGCCCAAAATAAGGCCCACAATGCCTCAGCTCCACGGTGGTCTAATTTGGTTAAGGGGTTGTATGCAAGAGTGTACAGAATTCTCACTTTCAAGTGCAATATAGGGAGAAAGAGATGATTCTAGAGTGAGAGAGAGGAAATTTTGCTCACGAAATTTTGTAGAGAGAGAGAGAGATTTTAGAGAGAGAAGCTCCCAAACTTTTCTAACCTCTTAAAATGAGAGATATGGCCTCTATATATAGCAAAAATACAAGCCTTGGTCAAAATATCTAAATTGGGACAGCTAAAGGTTGTGTAAAACAGCTAGAGGGAAAAGATCTGCAAAATATCTGAGTTTGGGACATTAGTGGCCGACTGGCCACTTTTCTGGCCGATTGGCCACCCCTGGTGGCCGACAACCCACATTCGTGTCCGGCAGCAAAAATCTGCTTTCCAGGTCCAACTTCAAATGGGCATATCTCCTTTATATGGACTCCTTTTCAGGTCATTCTTGTGCCTAAATTGAAGCATCGGAAGTAAGCTTTCCAATGGTGATAGCCTTACATCAAAATTCCAAGTATGCAAAAAAGATATGCCTCTTTTAGTGAAGACTGCTCATTTCTAGCTCAACCAGATTGATGCCTAACTTCCAACAACCATATCTCCCTCATTCGGACTCGGCTTTAGGAGATTCTTGAGTGAAAAATGAAGCCCCGGAAGTCCACTTTCCAACGGTTGTGGCCTCATAGCTGAAATCCAAGTGTACAAAAGGATAGGCCTGATTTAGCAAGGGTTACTTGACTCTCTTTTAACGGTTCATGCCCATCTTCTTCCCCAACTTGGTTTCTTCCCTCTTCTCCTCTCTTTTTCAACTACAAACCTTTAAACAAGATGTTTTGAAAGATTTTTCAAAGAGTTCACCTCTCTTTCATTTATTTCCACTTTGTCCTTGCTCGGATTACCGAAAAGCGTAACATTTAACGAAATGCGAGTCTCGAAATATCGTAGAATCATTTTCAAAAATACTTTGAAAGATAGGGTTTTAAGGTCTCAAAATCATTTTGGTCAAAATAGTTTTGGTCTAAAAAGGGGTTATGGGTTGGGATTTAACGCTCTCCATGCCAAAGAAATCGAACCCTTTGCACAAGATGGCTTGCACCATCAAGTAAGCCATCAGTGGTGCCCAAGTCTTAAGGACGGTCAAAAATGGGGTGTCTACACTCACATTGGCCTACCTTGCATGATCACTTGCTCCTTAGTCTACCTTGCATGCACACCTAGGTTGCCCATTGCACACCTTTACCGACACCTTGTAACATCTCAAGCAGACAGCCCACATCTCGGTCAAGGAGACCACAACTCGGCCAAGAGGTGTGGAACTTTGGCTAAGACTTCCTGAGTTCACCCAGCTAGGCCATTTTGGCCCAACACATCTTTGTGCATCCATTCCGAGACTTGGTTTATACCCAATATGCTTTTCCAAGAGAAAAAATAGTGATTTGACTCCCAGCACATGTTTTCCTTTGTTTTGGAAAGAAATATTAGGATCTATTTCAATCATTTGAAGCTTGCTTGAGAGTGCATTTCATAACCATCTTTGAGCATCTCTTCTTACCTTCTTGAAGTGCATTAAATGGAATTACTATGTACTTGTTGGTCTTGGATCTATGCCTTAATCCCCTCGACCAAAAAGTTATTGTGAGTGGTATTTTTAATAAAGTTATGTTATAAGATTTTGATAAAATTTTTGCTTTGTTCTGGAAAAGTATTTGATCAAACATGAATGATTATCCCTTAGTTTTTGTATCAAGTATTATGTTTGTTTTGATGACATTCTTGAAAGGTCATTATGTGCTGGGAGACTTTAATGCAACTAGTACCTTTGTTTGAGATATTTCCTTTGCCGCTGACGGGTGGGCTTGTCTAATTGATTCTGTGTCAGTTATTCCTTTGTTTTGTCAATGAATGTCATCCTTTGTATTATATAGATGTTAGTAAACATCCTTTGAAGCTTTGAAAGCCTTTGATTGATGAACTCGGTTCATCCTTTGAATTTGTTACAAGCTATGATATGTATTGTTTTGTTAGAATCTTAGGCACCATTCATTCAAACCTTTATTACTTATATTATTTACTGAGTTTTCAGCTCACCTTTCTCCCATATATATATATATATATATAGGAGATAAACAAGAAGGCGATGTCACCTAAGCTTTATTTGGAAGATGTTTTGGTTTACGTTTTGTAGCATATTGAAAATTATGCTTCTTAGCTTTGTAGATCATTTGCCTTGAATGTTTGGGCTTGAGAAGCCTTTTGATCAAGATGTAATATTAAGTTTATTTTATTTTGTATTCAATTTGTAAAACCATGTTAATATGTATGTCATTTCATTTAATCTATGCACAACTCTTATAGACTAATTAGATTTAAATTTATTGCTTCCGCACATGTATGCGCCATATGTATACTATGTCTGTATGAATCTTTGTAAGTTGGCCGTTTGTAATCTTGGATTACTGGCGATCATGGCATCATTCTATTAGGGGCGGAATGGGGTCTAGCATCTATCATCTCAAACCCAGTCAAAAAGATGGTTTTTATGGAATCTAAAATATCATTATCTAGACGATTGCTTTAGGCCATAAATGGAACGTTTGAGCCGGCATGCTTTGCGTTCTTGTCCATTAACATTAAGGCATTTTGGTTGATCCCTATAAATCTTCTCATCCAATTCTCCATTGAGAAATACAATCATAACATCTATTTGGAAAAGTTCGAAATCCAAATATGCGACAATAGATAGAATTTAGGCAACAGTAGTATCCTTTCCTTTTTGCTTTGTCTATTGAACAATCTTTGTTTCCTCTGGCTGATGTGACATTCTTATGTAATGAAACAAGCTTTATCTTTCAATGCAATTCCTTTTCTGTTTAAGTGTTTGAATACTTCTTTTTGTATGCTTACTGCATTACCTTTATGCCTTGCATGTTTTCATACTTCAAATCTTTTGAAGTTCTTCTAAGTCAAACTTTCTTCAATAATCACTTTGGATTAGAACATGTCGGTATCAAACTTCTCGAGTAATGTCTGTCATGACCCAAACCCGCCCCTATGGGTTTAGCGTCGTAATGGACCAGTAATCCTAGGATTACCAAAGGGGCTGCAGAAGCAAATATATAAAACATACATAGTCCATAAAGCTGTATAGACATACATGAGACAGAAAAATTTTAAACTGTATATACATAAACGTGACGTCATATAAGCAACAGTCTTACGTCACTTCACCTGTTGATAACCAAAATAAATGGGACTTAGCCCAATATACCAACAAAACAAACAAAACTTAAACAGGATTCTAGATCACAAAACATTGACCACAAGCAGGCTTCGGAACCTCCGCGGGAGGCATTGTGGTTGGCTGGACAAAACTGACCTCCAGGCAACAGCTTAGGCCTGGTCACGCGCCTGGTCACCTACATAAATAAATAATATGGTGAGCTGGAACCCAGTGAATAATAACAAAGTAAAGGTTTTAATGAATGATGTCTAAGAATTCAGATTCATATTCGGAAATAGATACATATTCATATTCATGTTCATGTTCAAAGTTCGTACATTTCACATGATCATACATGGTACATCCATTAGCATTAACAAATTCAATGACCTATAAGGGACGGCCATAAAGGCATTCCGATAACCCATAAAGGGACGGCCATAAAGGCATTCCGATGACTTATGTGCACAGAGACGTTTCCGATGACCCATAAAGGCATTCCGATGACTCATGTGCACAGAGACGTTTCTGATGACCCATAAAGGGAAGGCAATAAAGGCATTTCGATGACCCATAAAGGGACGCATATCATATAATGCTAAAGGTGCCAAGAATACATTTCAGGAACTTGGGCAATCACTTATTCATATAAAAATATCATTTCAAAAAACTGATCATTTCATATCATCAGAAAATAATTAAAGTTAAACATAACTTTACGGATTATTACTCACATATGGCTCCAATATCAGATCAAACGAATTAAATAAACCAATCAGCTAAGGCGTATGACCTAAACAAACACATGGCGAATACATATTGAAACGTACATTCTGAAAACACTTAACTTGTTTCTTTTCTATCTCAGTGTGTTTCTAATCCTTAACCTCGTTATTATGTCTTAATTAAGGCTTAGGGATGCCTAAGATGTAGTGAAGATGCCAAAATATGTGTTATAACACTTAGTCAAATTTCTGAAAATAGGTTCTTTGCTCGAGCGCAACTTCCTTCGCTCGAGCTAAGGTTAAAAAATAAGGATGGTCGCTCGAGCGTAACTTTGTCACTAAAGTGGTCTGCAAAACTCTGCAAAAGTACTGGTTGCATGATTTTTTTCGCTCGGCAGATGCTCAACGGTCGCTTGAATGCAAAATTGAGTAAATAGGGTCCTCGTTTGAGCGTAACTTTGGTCGCTTGAGCGGTCTGCAAATTTTTGTAAAACTTCTGGGAGCATAAATTTACGCTTGAGCCAACTTTTGGTTACTCAAGCGAAAGTGCAAAACAAAGAATGGTCGCTCGAGCAATGATGCAGAATTTTGGAATTTCCAAATTGTTGTTCAAGCTTCAAAACTCAAATTTAAACCAACAAAACCCATCCTTTTTGGCCCAAAACTTGAGGAAACACTTGTAAACTTACAAAACATAATGAATTAAAGATCATTACACAAAATCAAGGCCCAAAAGCAAGTGTATTATTCAAAAACAAACTTGAATTATATGTATGTATAACATGCATGTATTGTCTTGGCTTCAAAGCTTTCAAAACATGATCAAAAGTGGTTCAATGGTGAGAAATGTTATGAATTCTTAAAACCATGCCAGAATTACCACATGCATGAGAGAAATCATTGAAAACAACTTCAAAGCTCTATGAAATGCACATGCATTCATGAATTGATTCTCAATTCCATTCTTTAGCTTAATTCTCATGTTAATTCACATCTTTCACTTGATTTTATGCATTAACCAATTAAATTACAAAACTAGAGGCTAAGATTCTTACCTAAGGTTCTCAATTCTTTAAGGTTTAGAGATAATCTTGAGTAATTCTCCAAGTCTTTTAGCAATTTCCTTCCAAACCTCAAGCTTGATCTCAATTCTCTTAGTCTCTCACTCTCTCTCACGTTTGTAGCTTCAAGAATGATGAAATGAGAGTGTAAAGTGTATTCTAGAGGTCACTTGTGCCTTATATAGGCTTGATTAATAAGACTTAATTAAGCTTGGCTTAAGCTAATCAAATTGGCATTAATTATCCTAAATAATTTGTTTCGAATCGATTTTCAATTAAACCTACCATAAAATTTTAAAAATTCCAAATAACACATAACCCAAGTTAATTTCGTGAATAGATGCCAATAAGGCCTTCAATTCGCAGAACTGAACAGAAACATAGACAAATATTTCTACGACAAACAAATACAAATACAAATACAAATAATGCAACACGCATGCAATGAATTCAGAATTTCTTCTTAATTACTGATTAGGCACTCTTAATCATGTATTAGTAGCTAATCACAATTCGGGGTTGTTACAATGCCTTTGACATTTATCTCGGATAACTTCAACTTGTAAAAAATTTGAACATAATCATCTCGGGTAACTTTAACTTGTAAAATTCCTTAAATTTTTTTTACAAATGTTACATTCACTCATGCTTCCTGCCCTCTAATGTGAACCTAAGTATTACTTATCTTCACATTAAGGTTGCATCGCCTGGTTCTTGCCTAAGACATCCATGATCGAGGTCATCGCGTTTGGCTCGCCCAAACTAAGCACCTAAGGCTTGAGCTTAGTGTACCTAGAGTACTTAGTGTAGACACCCCATTTTTGACCGACCTTAAGACTCAGATGTCATCGATTGAGCGCTCGGTGATAGTGCATGTTGTGCTCATTCGAGTTTCCGGAGTTTTCGATTGAGTGCCTTGCCTTCGGGCCTCTGAACCCTTTGTGTTTTGGCTCAGTTTATGGATCAAGCCCTGTTGACCTTGCCTGGAGGGAGAAAGGGGGTTTGTAGACCACTTTTCCCTCTGGTAGGCCAGTTTCCAGTGAATCTGAACCACCCAAAAAGCCTTGACACGTGTTGGCTTGGAACCTCGTGGTGAGGCGCAATAGTTGGCTTGACAAAAAAGAGAGTTTGGGTCGGCGCTACTAACTCTGATCCGATGCCCGATTACCTATACATATATCAAACAGTGAGCTAGAGCCCGGTGAATAATCCCAATGTAAAGATTCACAGCTTATATAAGGAAAACAATGTTCAAAATATTTTCTGGATACTTGTACTAATGAATAAAGTTCCATTAACCTTCAGTAAACTTTCCATAGATCAACACATAGCGTAATACGTTGTCAAAAACGTTCCTAGACCTTTAACAAAATACTATACAAAACGTTCATGATGAAACAAAGTATTTATGAAACATATACATTCAAAAGTCATAAAGTTCTTCATACCATTCAATGTCACTTTCATTTCGTGATGTGATCCAATAGTACTGGTTAGCAAATTAGCAGAACGTCCACAATGGAACGAGAACATAGGCTTAACGATCGCAACGTATCGACATATACATAACGATCGTAACGGATCGACTTAGACATAACAACCGCAACGGGTCGACATAGACATAACGACCACTAGGGATCAACATAAACGTACCGGAAGTTTCCGATAATCACAACACATGTTCATGGTGTCACATTCGTTGATCAAATGGGAAGGCTCATCATTCTTATCGAACATAATTTCTCAGAAAACTGGTCATTGATAACAAAACGTTTACAACGGTCCATTAACTTATACAGAACGTCATTTACGGATCATAGACAAAACAATGGTTACTCAATGATCAATACATATTTTCTTATTAGTTGTTCAAAGGGAACTCATTCACTTCTTAGCAAATTTCCTTTTTAGGAAACAAATTACATTGTACACAATTCAGTATGTCAAAGCATAACTTTTAGTTTTAAAGGACTTATTTATAAACTTCATCACATTTCATAATTCTTCGTCTAGCAAAACTAATTTCAAAGTAATTCATACAAAAATACCATTACAAAGAGATTACTCACCTCGAGTAGGTTGGTGTCCTTACACAATGTTCAAACCTACATATCATATATTCCAAACACATTGGAACACATTGTTCTAATCACATACTTTATCTTCTCATTCTAATTCTAATTCAATTATACATGTTGTTTCCTTACATATCAGTACCTTAATGAGTCATAATTCATGCTTAGAAATACTTAGAAAAAGACAAGCAAAGATGTAAACACATAACAACATGTCAAAATATGTTAAAAAGGCTTGGCCGCTCGAGCGGACAGTGTGCATAATGCGAACTCAATTATTTCAATTCTTCAATTTTATGCTCATATGAATTCTTAACATTAATTTACACCCAAAAACTCTCAATTAAACATGATTTGCTATAAATTTATACTATGCATGTCATATTTATGAACCACTTTATTCAAATCCAACCATACAGACTCATGTAGGTGTCCTACTTCAATTTACATCACATAACATTCTTAATCATGCATGATTCTTTCTCAATTAAGCTTACTTTCAAGAAGATATGAATGTAGATGTCTTAAATTCAAGAATTTAAGAAATTGCTACCTTAACTTTTTGAATTATGAAGCTTTAAGCTTATTCTTCAATGTCTTCCTTAAGCTCTCTAAAAAACAACCTCGCTTCCTCAAGTTATATCTCTCTCTCTCTTTACAAAGCCCACTAACTCTCTCATATTTTGAGCTCAAGAATATGAGCTATTATATATATAGGCTCAATCAATTTATTTAATTAGTCAAACCTTAAGTTAAATAATTACAACTTAAGTTGATTGAATTTCATCTACTTAATTTGATCTGAATCAAATTTTTTTTTAATTAAATTTCACAATAAACTCTAAAAATTACACTAATCACATTAAAGTAATTAATTTCGGTTTCTATCGCCTTTACGACCCTCAATTTACAACAATCCATTTCAAATTAATTCATTCCTTCCTAATTTCTGGGTTTTTCCAAAACTAGGTTCAAGCTTCAAAAATGGAGTTTGCCTTGCATTAATCCATGAAAACACTTCCATAAATTTGTCAATACTTTTGGAAATTCAAATACATAATTATTCTCAAGTCTCTTGCATAAATCTCATGATTCTTTCATAAACGGGTCTCAAATGTTCATGCATGCAAAGATTAGTTTCAAACTCACAACAATGGCTTTCAAAACATGAGATTAGAGTTTAAAACGCTTTAAATCAAGGATACATGTAAGAATAAACTCTAAAATTCAACATAGATTACATATGTATGCTCACAAATGGCGATTCAACACACACACACACACACATATACATATATGCATATATATATACAAAACTTCCATATTCATTATCTTCAAGCTAGTTCATGCAATTACTCCCAAAATCCCTTTAATTCCATGGATTAGATGATAAAAAATGCAAAGATAAATACATACCAAGAGTTTAATTTTGGATTAGGAGATGAATCTCCATAGCTCTCTTCTTCTTCCATCCAAGCTTCTCTCTTTCCCTCTCTTTCTCTCGCTACACTAAATTATACATACAAATATGGTTACTCAGTACACCCACCAGATTGCGTAGCACACACACCCACACAGATTTCTTTGCACACACCCAGATTCTCTGCACACCCACCAGAAAATAATCTCCTACACTTAACATCATTAAATGTCCTAATACATACCACACTTAATTAAATCTTGAATTATAAATAGGATACTTCTACTTTTATTTTATTTTATTCACTAATTAATTTGTCTAAGGCTTTAATTAATTCCTAATTTTTCTTTAAGTTAAATTAAATTATATTCACTCAAATTAAATTACTCCTCATCAAATTATGATCTCAATTACACTAAATTTAATTATATAAATGTGAATTAGGCTCTAATTGCCTATCCAATAATTTAATTCTAGCATGTTAAAATTTACAAATCAGACAGGTTTATTTCTCATTTTAACATATCTGTTCTCAATAACACAATTCAATAAATCACATAACAATCAATAACACTTAACAATACATAATCGCATAATTAAAATTAAGCATGTAATCAATATATAATTAATTTACTTAATTAAGGTGGTGGTTGTCACAAGAATGGCGTCTTCGACTAGATGTTTGATATGATCTCGGCATTGTGTCTCTTTCTTTAGAGGCAATCTCTTAAGTCCTTTTTCGTTCGTCCTGGAGTTCGGCTATCAATCGACTTCAGTCTTTTCGGCGCATTACTTCCAATGTAAGGGT
Source organism: Camellia sinensis (assembly GCF_055761805.1). Classification (NCBI taxonomy): domain Eukaryota; kingdom Viridiplantae; phylum Streptophyta; class Magnoliopsida; order Ericales; family Theaceae; genus Camellia; species Camellia sinensis. Next base: position 97,056,774 of record NC_138971.1, on the reverse strand, counting down.
GCATTCTCTTGGACTTCTCTTCATCCACTACATCATCAAAACAAAGGCCTTGCCCTTGGATATGTCGAGATCCCCTTACATAGGTCCCTTTGGTCTGTGATGTCCTTTGTGACTCTCGCAAAGACTCTATCTGTCTGGCATCTCAGGGTTGCCGATGTTAATTTTATTGTCCCTTTGCATGCTACGGGATAGTGGGTACTGTCTTCTGTCCTTCCTTCTAGACATCGGCCATAGCTGCTGGGCCAATGCATCTTGTAAAGGAAACGCCGGCTGCATCATGTTGTTCTGCATCATGAAGTTGACTATTTTCTGCAAGTCTGTCAACTTGTTCGCCATGTCCTTCAATTCTTCATCCCTTCTCAAGCACCTATCCTGCCATACTTGGAGATCGCCTTTGTGGTAGTATTTATCTCAACTACCCCTCTTGTTCATGTCTCAGCCCTTGGTGGCATTGTTGGCCCCAGGGTCAACCCCTTGTACTTCTTCGTTATTGTTTTCCCCTTCAATATTAAGACCTATATGTTCCTCCTCCTCACTGTAACGATCATCCCTGATCCTCTCTCATTGCCCGTTGTTGGCCATATATTCTATACGAAGTTCCCACAGACGACACCAAATTATGGGTGTTGATTTTCGACCACACAACCACACAGGGAACTTAGCTGGAGGGCACACGACAAAATCGACTAAGCCAAGCACCTGCCAACAAGAAAATGAAAATATCACGGTGGTTCGTCCACCTAGGGGCACTCAAATGATCAAGTCAATCAAACAATCACTCAAAGATCTCACACAAGTACTGAATGCACAAGTAAAAACGTACTTTAAACCCACAAGGGTCATTCACTTTTATAGCTAGCAGTGACCTAGTTCTCTAGAAGTCTCACTTCATAGGACTCAAGCTCAGTGCTCATCTCGGACTCTCGGCTGGGTAAGGATAAACTTCTCAAGAGCTATATCCTTATCCAGACTAAGAGCCTCCTCTTATATAGGACTCTTGTCCTCTATCCAGATATCTCATAATCCCAGTATTATCACACTGAACCTCGTGATACCACGATCATCTCGGCAACTAGGACTCACCCATGTGGCACTTTAGCCGACATTTTCAGAACCACCTCGACCACATGGTGTCATTAGCAAAATACTTCCCCAAACATACCTAGGCCAAGTGTTACCCCTCCCAACTGAGATTAGGAAGACCTCACTTGTCCGAAGCCTATGTCTTGATCAAGGATCCTTGCCTTGTCAAAGTGCCCATGCCACCTTACTTGTTATAATACATTTTGACCTATTCTTGTCTTTTCACTCTGACACCTTTTTGAGGAGATTGATCAGATGATGCCACATGTCCCAATAGTGGGTTTAAGTCAGAATACTAGTTGTGAAACCATATCTTTGCCATATCTTTGTCTTGAAGAGAGAGAAGCTCTAGGAAGAAGAAGAAGAAGTTCTTAGAGTGAGAGCGCTAGATTTACCAAGCTTAATTATTAGAGTTTGAACCGTTGGATTGGTGTTTTGAGGTTAGATTCCTGATCTAATTTTCTTGTTCTTTATATTATTTTGATCACATTGCATGATCTAGCATGATTCATGAGCCATGCACTGATTTAAAGTTTTGTTTTAGAGAGAGAAAGTGATGTTCTTGTATACTCCGTCTGTGTGAATCTTTATAAGGTGGCCTTCAGTAATCTCGGATTACTGGCCATCACGGCATCATTCTATTAGGGGCAGAATGGGGTCGTGATAGATTGGTATCAGAGCAAAAGTTCCTTATAATACGTTTATTCACACACTCTTGGTCCCAAAAAGCATAGGATTTCCCTTAGAATGATGTTAAGATTGCTTCATATTGTTTACTATTTGACAAGGTGTACATTATTCCGGCATGTTTATTTGTTAGTTGCCTACTTGCCTATTTGTTCATCTTGTTTCAAAGTCACATTTCACATACTCTTAGCATCATGAGAAGGGGAAGACCTCCAATTTGACGAGATCATTCCGAGGATAGGTTGGACAAATTAGAAAGGATGGTAGAAGGTTTTACCCGTGAGCTGAGGCAAGCAAGGCAACAGAACACTGGTACCACCTCTACTTCGGTCGAGCAGACAAAAGGCCAAAATACAATTCCACCCCCACCTCCACCTCCATCTCCTCCAGTACTGTAAGTGCCCCTACAACTAGCTTTGTATGGGGACAACACGTTAACTTTGATCAAAGAATTTTAAAAAATGAATCCGCCGAGGTTTCAAGGGGGTATAGAGCCATTGAAGGCAGAAGCATAGGTTCTTGAAATGGAGAAGTTATTTGAAATCTTTCCTAGCACCGACGCCCAGAATGTGTCATTAGCAGCATTCACACTGGATGCCGATACTCGTAGGTAGTGGATAATGATTCGAGATGGTAATTCGAGTTTGACTTACGCTAGATTTTTGGAATTATTTTATGACAAGAACTTTTCCTTTAGTGTCCGAGATCACAAGACCACAGAATTTCAGACTCTGACACAGGGTAACAGAATAGTAGCTGAATATGATTGTATTTTCACTGAGTTGTCTAGGTATGCACCTCACACTGTCAATACCGAATACAGAAAAGCTAGAAAGTTTGAGAGTGGGCTTCGTGAACCAATACAAGACCGGGTTCATATGCTCAATATGCCAACTTACATCGAGGCATTGGACAAAGCCATCCTGGCAGAAACTAACTTAAACAAATATCAGAGTTCAGGAAAGAATCATAGAAAGATACAGAATTATGATAATCGTCGAGCACCGTTTAATGCCAAGAAAAAGGTGAATGTGGGTAGTTCAAGCAACTCAAATCAAGAAAATGGTACTAGGCCGACATGCACAAGTTGCGAGAAACAACATTGGGGAGTTTGTCATCGAGCATCTAGAGTATGCTTTGAATGCGGTGAGATGGGTCATCGTGTTAAGGACTATCCCAAGACAAAGATTAAGGATGGTAAGAAAAGTGAGAACACCTCGGGTTCTACACAAAAAGAAAATGTCTAGAAAGGACAGATAAGGAAGTGAAGAGTCTTTGCGTTAGTGCCAGGGGACATTCTAAACACCGACACAATAGTGTCAGATATACTTCGTATTTGTGCTCAAGATGCATATATATTGATTAATTCGAGGTCTACACATTCATTCGTATCTACTAAATTTGGTAAGAAATTAAATAGAGAACTAGAACCCCTTGGTTATTTATTATCTGTGTCTACTCCATCTGGAAGAACTATGATTGTTGCATCCATTTATAGAGCATGTGTTGTTGTGATTAAGAATGTCGAATTATTAGTTGATTTGATGTCGTTGAACTTGACTCATTTCGAGGTTATATTGGGAATGGATTGGTTAGTAGCAAATCATGCATCCATTAATTGTGTTTCCAAAAGTTTCACTTTTAAACCCCCACACCAAGCCTAGGTTACATTTCAGGGTAAAAGAGTAGTATCCCTACCTTACTTGATTTCATCCATGAAAGCTTATAAGTTGATCCAAAAAGGATGTCAAGATTATTTGTGTAGTGTACTAAGTAATTTGAATGGAAATATTGAATTGCATGATATCCCAGTTGTTAACGAATTTCTCGATGTTTTTCCAAAATGATTTGTCCAGCCATTTGGTGGATAGAGAGATAGAATTTACTGTTGATGTTATACCGGGAACACAACCTATTTCCAAAACACTCTATAAGATGGCCCTAGCCGAGCATAAGGAGTTAAAAGTTTAGTTACACGAGTTGTTGGATAAAGGCTTCATTATGCCGAGCACTTCACCTTGGGGAACGCCAGTACTATTTGTTAAGAAAAATGATGGAACACTTTGCCTTTGTATTGATTACCAAGAACTGAATATGGTATCCATTAAAAATAAATACCCATTGCCGAGGATTGATGGTTTGTTTGATTAGTTACAAGGAACACGATTCTTTTCTAAAATTGATCTCAGGTCGGGCTACCATCAACTCAAGGTTAAAGCCGAGGATGTAGAGAAGATTACTTTTCGGACAAGGTATGGCCACTACGAATTTTTGGTAGTGCCTTTTGGAATAACCAATGCTCCTACTGCATTTATGGATTTGATGAATAGGGTCTTTAAGCCATACTTAGATGAGTTTGTAGTTGTTTTTATTGATGATATATTTATTTATTCCAAGAGTAGAGATGAGCATGAGAATCATTTGAGACTTGCCTTACAAATTTTGAGAGATAGAAAATTGTATACGAAGCTTAGCAAGTGTGAATTTTGGCTTTCAAGCATTTCATTTTTAGGTCATGAGATTAATGAAGAGGGTATTTCTGTTAATCCTAGCATTGTGAGTTGGACAAGACCAACTAATGTATCTGAGGTTCCTAGTTTTTTGGATTTGGCAGGTTACTACAAGAAGTTTGTGAAAGACTTCTCAAAGATTACAATGCCATTGACACAGTTGACTCAGAAGGGAGTGCCATATGAATGGACTGAGGATAGAGAATCATCTTTTCAAGAGCTAAAGACGAGGTTAGTCTCAACACCAATTCTTGTACTACCATCAAGTACTGAGGAATTTCAAATTTATAGTGATGTTGCATATAAGGGTTTGGGTTGTTTGTTGATGCAAGGGGGTAAGGTCATAGCATATGCACCTCGTCAGTTGAAACCTCATGAAAAGAATTATCCTACCCAGGATTTAGAATTAGTAGCCATGGCATTTTCTTTGAAAATTTAGCGTCATTACTTGTATGGAGCTTCTTGTCAAGTTTTCACACATCACAAGAGTCTAAAGTATTTGTTCACATGGAAAAAATTGAATATGAGACAAAGAAGATGGCTCGAATAATTGAAAGACTATGACATGTAGATTCAGTATCACCCAGGTAAAGCTAACTTAGTGGCTCATGCGTTGAGTAGAAAATCCATTGGGAGTCTAGTGTGTTTACTCATTGAGCAGAAGAGCATACTTCAGAATTTGTGAGACCTAGATATTGAAGTTGTACTTCACTGAGACAAGGGAATTTTAATGATGATTTTAGTAGAGCCAACTGTTATTGAGAAAGTAAAGACAAGACAGATGGAGGATGAATTTTTCAAGAAGGTAGTTAATGAGATTATCATGAAGCCAAGATCGAGGTACACCATTGATAATCAAGTACTAAAGTTTGAGGAAAGATTGCGCGTAGCCGACATCCCATAGTTGAAAATGCGAATTTTGAAAGAAGCTTATAGTTCCAGATTTGCTGCTCATCCAAGAAATACCAAGATGTACCAAGATGTGAAGCAAACTTTTTGGTGGCCGAATATGAAAAGAGAAATAGCCGAGTTTGTATCACAATGTTTGTATTGTCAACAGGTGAAAGCAAAACATTAGAGGCCAGCCATACTTCTTCAACCTTTGTCAATTCCCGAGTAGAAATGGAAACATATCTCCATAGATTTTGTTTTGGGTTTGCCGAGGGCACAAAAGGGTATGGATTCAATTTGGGTTATAGTGGATAGATTAACTAAGTCCGCACACTTTTTTTCTTGTTAAGACTACATTTAATACCAACAGACTTGCTTCATTATATATGAATGAGATTGTTAGACTTCATGGGGTGTCGATGTCAATTATTTCAGACCGAGATCCGAAATTTGTTTCTAGATTTTGGTAGAGTTTACAAAGAGCTTTGGGAATCGAGTTGAGATTTAGCAAGACTTTTCATCCTTAAACCGTTGGGCAAACAGAGAGAATGATTCAGACACTTGAAGATATGCTTAGGGTATGTGTATTGGACTTCAATGGCAGTTAGGAATTCCATTTGTCATTAGTAGAATTTGCTTACAACAATAATTTCCAAGCTACCATTGGCATAGCACCATATGAAGCTTTGTATGGGGGAAAGCGTAGATCACCAATTTGTTGGACCGAAGTAGGAGATAAAGCATCCCAAGATAGTTCAAGTGACAATCGAGAAGATTAAGCTCATTCAACAAAAGATCAAAACCACTCAGAGTCGACAAAAGAGTTATGCCGACCAAAGAAGAAAAGAATTAGAGTTTGAGATTGGAGACCATGTATTTTTTAGAGTCTCACCAATGAAAGGAGTTTCTAGGTTTGGGAAGAATGGTAAGTTAGCACCTCGTTACATCGGGCCATTTGAAATTCTTAAGAGAGTTAATCTTGTTGCCTACCAACTTGCTTTGCCACCGGAATTAAGTCAAGTCCACAATGTGTTTCATGTTTCGATGTTGAGGAATAAGTCGATACCAATGGTGAAAATTCAATAGAAAGAGCATTGTGACAAAGATGCTACATGGGAAAGGGAAGAGGAGATGAAAATTCGATATCCGAAGCTGTTTTCGGGGCAAGATAACTTAAGTTTAGGGGCCAAACTTCTTTAAGGGGGATAGACTATAACAACCCTCATTTTGCCTTAGTCATATTCATGAGAATTTACATGATTTTGGTTTTTTAACCTTATATCTTGTGAACTTTAATATTTTGTCTAAGTATGGGAGCATGTCTTGTTTTGTGCTGTTGTGTTTTGTCTAAGTATAAGATCCATGCTTTGTTCCTTTCTTTATGTGTTGAACCTAGGCCATCTATCTTTGCTACCTCACACCTAGGTCACACCTTGAACTTCTTACACCTAGGCCATTAAGCGTTAACAGCTAGGATCATCTTGGAACCATCTTGGTTGACCTCTACCTTGACCCTTGCAACTTGGCCAAGGTGTGCATCATCTAGACCGAGGTGTGCATCATCTAGGCCGAGATGTGCATCACCTAGGCCGACGAGATCTTTGATCCTTGAACCTTGCAGCCTTGTTGTGCACCTTAGCCAACCTAGAAATCTTGTTCCTTGACTTTTATAACACAGGCCGAGGTGTGTCACACCTAGGCCAAGTGTTACCCCTTCTAGCCGAGATCCGGAAGACCTCACTTATCCTTCACTTGTCCAAAGCCTATGTTTTGATTTAGGATCCTTGCCTTGTCAGAGTGCACATACCACCTTACTTGTTATATACACTTTAACCTACTCGTGTCTTTTCACTCTGGCACCTTTTTGAGGAGATTAATTAGATGATGCCACAAGTCCTAGTAATGGGTTTAAGTTAGATTAGTAGTTGAGAACCCATATCTTTCTATATCTTTGTCTTGAAGAGAGAGAAGCTCTAGGAAAAAGAAAAAGAAGTTCATAGAGTGAGAAAGGTAGATTTACCAAGCTTGATTATTAGAGTTTGAACCATTGGATTGGTGTTTTGAGGTTAGATTCTTGATCTAATTTTGTTGCTCTTTATATTAATTTGATCACATTTCATAATCTAGCATGATTCATGAGCCATGCATTGACTTAAAGATTTGTTTTAGAGAGAGAAAGTGATGTTCTTGTGTTTTTAAAGAAAAGCTTTGTTTTGATCCAAAAGTTCGTATCAAGTTCTATGTTTTTGTGTTTGTTTTCTTGAAATCTTCAAGTATGGGTACCCAGGTCCACATTTTTGAACTCATATAATGAAATCTAAGATTTTGAATAAGAACTTATGATTTTAGCATTTATGTTCTTCATGTTCATGTTCTTCAAGAGAAAACCCAAATTCCCAAACTTCATTCCCCTAAGTGTGGTCACCGAGACCCAATCTTATCCAGACCTCACATCTAAGCTGACCATTGCACACATTTGCTAACACCTTGTAACATCCCGGGCGGGCAGCCCACATCTTGGCCAAGGAGACCACAACTCAGCCAAGAGGTGTCGAACGTCGGCTAAGACCTCCTAAGTTCACCCTCTGTACATCCATTTCGAGACCTAGTTTGTACCCAGCATGCTTTTGCTTTGTTTCGACTTGGTTTTGGAAAGAAATGTCGGGATCTATTTCGCTCAATTTAAGCTTGTTTGAGAGTGCATTTCATAACCATCTTTGAGCATCTCTTCTTACCTTCTTGAAGTGCATTCAATGGAATTACTATGTACTTGTAGGTCTTAGATCTTTGCCTTAATCCCCTTGACTGAAGAGCTATTGTGAGTGGTATTTTTAATAAAGTTATATTATAATATTTTGATAAAAGCTTTTCTTTGTTTTGGAAAAGTATTTGATCAAGCATATATGATTATCCCTTAGTTTTTGTATCAAGTATTATGTTTGTTTTGATGACATTCTTGAATGGTCCTTATGTGTTAGGGGACTTTAATGCAACTATACCTTTATTTGAGATATTTTCTTTGTCGCCGATGGCTGGGCTTGTCTAATCGATTATGTGTCAGTTATTCCTTTGTTTTGTCAATGAATGTCATCCTTTGTATTATATAGATATTAGTAAACATCCCTTGAAGCTTTGAAAGCCTTTGATTGATGAACTCAGTTCATCCTTTGAATTTGTTACAAGCTATGATATGTGTTGTTTTGTTAGAATCTCATGCATCATTCATTCAAACCTTTATTACTTATATTATTTACTGAGTTTCAGCTCACCGTTCTCCCTTATATGTATATATAGGAGATGAACAAGAAAGCGATGTCCCCTAAGCTTTATTTGGAAGATGTTTTGGTTTACGTTTTGTAGCATCTTGAAGATTATGCTTCTTAGCTTTGTAGATTATTTGCCTTGTATGTTTAGGCTTGAGAAGCCTTTTGATCAAGATGTAATATTAAGTTTATTTTATTTTGTATTCAAGTTGTAAAACCATGTTAATATGTATATCATTTCATTTAATCTACGCATAGCTCTTATAGACTAATTAGATTTAAATTTATTACTTCCGCACATGTATACCCCATATGTATACTCTGTTTGTGTAAATCTTTGTAAGTTGGCCTTTGGTAATCTTGGATTAGTGGCCATCACGGCATCATTTTATTAGGGGCGGAATGGGGTCATGACATCCACCATCTCAAACCCAGTCGAAATGATGGTTTTTATAGAATCTAAAATACCATTGTCTAAATAATTGCTTTAGGCCATAAATGGAATGTTTGAGTTGGCATGCTTTACGTTCTTGTCCATTAACATTAAGGCCTTCTAGTTGATCCCTATAGATCTCCTCGTCCAGTTCTCCATTGAGAAATACAATCATAACATCTATTTGGAAAAGTTCGAAATCCAAATATACGACAATAGATAGAATTTAGGCAAATAAGTGCCAATCTCACCACTGGAGAGAATGTTTATACCCTCTCTTTGGGTATAGTCCTTCGCCATGAGACAAACTTTTGACTCATCAGCCTTGCGCTTAACTTTTAAGACCCACTTATTGTTAATGGTCTTGCGCTCAGATGTAAAGTCAACCAACTCCCAAACTTGGTCCCTAGCCATAGAACTCATTTCATCCTTCATCGCTGCCATCCACTTGGTAGCATTCGGTGAAACTAACGCTTCCTCATAGGAAGCAAGCTCATTAAGATCCAACGGAGCATACATGAAAATTTTCTTCTCAATCTCATAAGACAACGAGGAATGATTCCATGTTCACCTCTACATAAGTAGGCTTTATTGAGTCATTTTCTAGTGAAACACTCCCACTAGAAGGTAAATCACTCCCACTATCTTCGTCGATTTCAGGATGAGTCTCTAATTCTCCACCATAGCCAAAAGATGGTGTGACTTCCTCAGATTCCTAACTCTCAAATAGCGCAAGATCTTTCTTTACTTCACCAATACTAGAAAATTCATTCTCAATGAAATTGACATCTTGCGACTTACTTTCAGTCATTCCATTATTAAGATGTTCACTATACTTTACGTAACCCTTTAAGCATTCTGAGTATCTAATAAACACTTGTTTGTTTGCTCTATGGCCTAATTTCCCATGCTTATGAAAAGTACTGTGAACAAAACCTGCACAACTCCAAGGCCGTAAATGCTCCAAATCAGGTTTTGTGCCTTCCATAATTCATATGGAGTCGTTAGAACTGACTTTGAAGGCACATGATTAAAGATACATGCAGCAGTCATAAGAGCATCCCCTCAAAAAGATATAGGGAGGTTGACTTGCACCATTATCGATCTAACCATTTCAAGTAAAGTACAATTTTGTTTCTCTGCTATACCATTTTGTTACAGAGTGCCTGGAATCGTTAATTGCCTGTGTATCCCTTTTTTCTCACACAGTCCTTGAAACAGATGTGATAGATACTCACGCGCTCGATCTGTTCGAAGGATACTCAATTTCGTATCTGTCTAATTCTAGACTAGTATCAAATAGACATAATTGAATCGCGAATAGTCATCAACAAAATGTAAGGAAATAAGAAGCACTATGGCGTGCCTTTACATTTATAGGTTCGCAAATGTCAGAGTGAACTAACTCTAAAGGATATAAAGCCTTAGGTGCCTTTCCAAAAGGCTTCCTGATATAAAGCCTTGGGCTCTTGCCTTGTTGTTTCGAGATCACGAGTTGTAATCTCGATCTGAGTGTTGTACGAATATTGTGCGACAAAGGCCTCAGCCATTTCATCCCAATTCTTCTTCACTTCATCCTTTAACTTTGCGTACCAGTGGGCGGCCACACCTGACAGGGTTCGGCCGAATAATGAAAGCTTCTGTGGTCGCGTTAGGCCCATTGGCCGCAAGATGTCTGAGAACAGTCGGAGATGGACCATGGGGTCCCCGGACCCGTCAAAGCGGTCAATTTGAGGCATTTTGAACCTATCGGGCAATGTTACGGCCACATCGGTATATCCATCCTCAATATCCGGGATAGCCTTGACCCCCTGGGATTTCTTGAAGAGCTTCTCAGGCTTGCTCAATTTCAGAGCTGTATGATCAATCTCGAACTCGAAGGGAGAGTCCGGGTGATTAGGTGTATGGACCTTGGACAGTTGTGGCGGAAGCGGGGGCGGAGCTGGCCCCGTTGGAAGATTCGTGTCCTCTTGCAGGTTCTGGATATTTGGCACGGTGTTCTGAGTGGTTGGGGGAGCATTCTGAATGGTAGGTGTTTGCTCGGGTAATGGAGCCCCTGCCGGAGGAGGAATTTGGTGTGAAGCAGATGCCGCATTCTGCTGTTGCAGTCTGGTGATTAGTTTGGCCTGTTGGGCCATGATCGCGGCCTGCTGTTTGGAGAATTCCACTTGACGGGCGTCATCATCATGCATCTGTCTCATGCTCTCCTACATCTGGCGCATTAGAGCCTCCATCCCTGATGTATTTTGCTGATCCATCTGACTAACTGGTATGTCTATTTCTACAGCAGTAATTGAGACCTCAATCCTATAGTCCTCTGATGAAGTAACCCACTGCTCTGACAACCTCTGTTCTGACACACTGCGCTTTTTCGGCTTTCTTTTGGTAACGGGGGGTAGAGAATGGAACACTGGCTGTCCGTCGATTAGATCCTCAGATCGATTGAGTCGACGACCTCGTGTCCAAAGTGCTTGGGGAATGCCTGCTGGGTTGGAAGCAATTGTGCTAGAACTGACCTAGCAAAAGATAAATAAAGCGAAAAGGAAATAAATAAACAGATAAACGGACAGCATAACAGCTTAAAATAAATGCATGACACACAGCCTAGCATAACAACACACAGTCGATAAGCTGAATACACACTGTCCTCAAACACTGGTTATTATCCCTGAATCACTGTTCCCAAAAGTTGAATCTGATACCCGCAGATAACTGATTCTCAAATGCTGACTGATGCCCGCAGGCCTGATACCCACAATACTGAACTGATGCCCGCAGGCCTGATGCCCAAACTCATACACTGATACATGCATTCCTGTAGAGACGCACTCTAAAGCACATAACAGATATGTGAGAGCCAAAACACCCCTATGTTGGGGTAGGGTTTCCCTGTCCTATTTTGTCAGGAGCTAGGGTTTCACTACACACACAGCGGTTTCAAACAACCTATAAACGGGTAAGCAACCTGTCCTAGTTTGGAATGGTCACTATGGATCCGAATATGCACTAGGTCGAATGGTCAAAGAGGGTGCCCCGGTAAAACCGGGGTTTGTGTTCCCATACTGGCAGAGCCCACAACCGGTCAGCCTTATGGTCATGCCTTGACAAGACAAGCCTCCGGCAAACCGTTCAGGAATAGCAGATGGAAAACACGGTGTCCTAGGCGCACCAATGCAAATGCAATGCAAAGAAACACACAAGTGTAGTCAAAAACAGATATCACGAGTTCGAGTCAAGTTCTCTAAATCCCCAGCAGAGTCGCCAGAAACTGTAGACGTCTCCGAACACCCCGGGAGGAACGAGCTCCCGTTCTCTTCATTTTGGGATCACTACAGCTCAGGACTCTCAAATTTGTCACGGTTCTAAATCTGAACCAAAGAGTCCAAATCTGGCAAATCGTTTTGAGAAAACAGATTTTGAAAGAAGTGCCAAACATGGACTGCTTTGCCAGATACAGAGTCGCCACCTAAATATTTTATTTTGGAAAATTTAGGAAACCCTGACTCATTGCCTAAGGCCACGTGTCCGTCATCACCAAAGTTGCCTCGGCTCGGGAACTTGGGTACGATTGGGGAAGGTCACTTCGTGAGCACCCCCGCTCGCCCGATCAAAGATCGGCCTCTACTAACCATGATATCTATTTTTGAAAACTTTGTGTATCCTTATTCCGGTTATTAGCCTAGGTTACTATGTGATGCGCACAGCATACAAGTATAGACTGGATCGCCTGAATTGGAACAAAACATTTCATGTTTGTTTATTTGAAAAATGGTTTGCTACTCGCAAGTAGGCTTAAAATGCAGATTTTGCCACCCGCAGGTGGGCTTAGAAAACAATGGTTTTGCCACTATCTAGTGGGCTTAAAACTAACAGTTGATGATTTATTCCAATCCAAGTAAGCCAACCTTCACCCACAGGCATTCAGGCAGTTATATCACATAAGCAAATAGCCTCATGGTAAGCATGCTATCATGGCAGTCACTCACACGCATGTGTAGACACCCCATTTTTGACCGACCTTAAAACTCAGATATCACCGATTGAGCGCTCGGTGACATTGCATATTGTGCTCGTTCAGAAGTTTCAGAGTCGCGGCCGTGAGCCCTGCCTCCAGACTTCCGAACCCTCTTCTGTGCCTTGCCTCGTTTTGCGAACCAGACTTGATTTTCTCTGTTTCTTTTCCCGAGGGGAGGGAGAGGTCCCATAGACCATCTCTCAGTGGCCGTGGGCTACATTTTGTGGCCGCAGGCCATTTTGCCCATTTCGGAGTCCAGTTTCCGATTTTTCGGGACCGTTGGCCGTGTGCCTCGGTTCGGGACCGCCTAACCATCTCCGTTTGTTCTGATTTTTGGCATGCTTCTTATTTACTCCCTTTCAAGGGACACTGGGGTCTGAGAAACCCACTTCGTGGCCGAAAGCCACTTTCGGTGCTTGGCAGCCCATTTTCGGGACCCCGAACTGCGTGTTTTGGCCCCCGAGCATTCGTTTTGCATCGGTTTTCGTTCATTTTTGGCAGGTGCCTCTGTTTCATCACCAGGAAGGTCACTGGAGGGTGGGAGGCCAGCAATTATCTTGGCAACCAGTTATATTCCATTTTCGCCCTCCGACACCCGTTTTCCTCACTTTCGAGCCAATGTTGAACACCTTGGGGCCACTTTCTTCAACCACAAACCACATATTTGTGTTGTACACACATGGGAGGACCCTAAAAGTTGGTGGCCGGCCACTAATGTTTATTGACCCTTTTGAACCCCTCCTAAAAATGGCCTATTCTCTCTCCTGTTTTACAATTTCCAAATTCGAACCACAGGGTTGTGAAGAGGAGACCTGGGAGGCCACCTTTTTGTGGTGGCCGGCCACTAAAGCAAGTTGACCCTTTTGACCCCTAGCCGGCTGGCTAGGGGAGGTGGCTGGCCGGCCACCTGCAACACCAAAAGGTGGCCGGCCATGTTCCTTGAGTTACACACTTTACAGCTGTATAGCTGTTTCCCCCAGAAAATATCTCAATCCGGGGGATATTTTGTAGGGGAAAGCCTTGGTCCTTTTCCCCCACCCTTTCCTTCCATGCTCCCCCTCCTTTTGGTCCTTATAACCAGCTGCCAACCTTTGTTTTAGGGGTTAGAAAAATTGGTCTTCAAGCTTGCATGCAAAAATCCTCCTCCATCTCTCTCATTTTCTTGAAAACCTCCAAGTCCTACACCACCATTTCTTCTACACCACCAACCCCCACCCTTCCATCCTCCATTCCAGAAGTTTGAAGGTGTTCTCCAAGGCCTAAGGAGCCACAAACTCAAGCCAAGAGGCAACCAAAGTCAAGCCTTCAAGGGTAAGTAGTATTCTTCCTTTTTTGAGCTTATTTTGGTATCTTTTCTTAGCCATACGTGCTTACTGATTTGAGCTCCGACCAAAACTTAAAAGGTCATTTTTTTGAGCTCATTTTCTTGTTTCATTAAGGGCTCAACCCTGTTTGAGCTCCCCACCTTGCACTTGCTTCAATATCTTCCTTGAATGCTATTTCCTTGCATGCTTTGGCAGCCCATTATGATTCCATTTTTGGGTGTTTTACAGAACTAAAAGTAGGCTTATTTTGAGCCCCTCTTCAACATTGAAGAAGGGCTCAACACTGTTTGGGACCTCCATGCTATACTTGCCTTTATATTCCCTCTTTGGTCCCCATTTTTGCATGCTTTGGCAGCCTATTATGCTTCGGTTTTTGGCCTTTTTACAGTACTAAAAATAGTCTTATTTTGACCTTATTAACATGTTTCATTAAGGGTCTTTGGCTGTTTGTGGAATATTTTGCATACTTTGTGTTATAGCCACTTTTGAGCCTCATTTTGCATTGCATTTCTAGCATGTTTGTATACTGTTTTGGGGTTTTTACAGTTCTGTAAATATGCATATTTTTGGTCCCTATTCAATGTTGTAGAAGGGAATTTTTCAGTTTGGGCTTTGCATATACCACTTGCCTCTTTGGCCACCTTTTGGCCCTTTTTCTTGCATAAGAGCTTAGCCATATCTTGTTTGTTTTTGAGGTTTTTACAGTTCTGTAAAGTGGCTTATTTTGGGCCCCTCTTCAATGTTGTTGAAGGGCCCTAACCTATTTGGAGTCAGCAGCTGTAAGTTACTTCATAATCTCATGTTTAGGGCCATTTTTGCATGCCACTGTTGCCCTATCTTTGCTTGCTGTTTGGCCATGATTTGTACTAGTAAAATGTTAATTTTGGGGCTGCCTTGCTTCTGTCTTTTCATTCCATGTACCAATTTTGCATGCTTTGTATAGCTGTAGTTCATTCTATGTGCCTAAATTTGCATTTCGGGAGAGATTCCATGCATCGGATGTGTTTTCGCCTCATTTCGGGGCTGTTTTCCCCCACATTTCAGTGCTGAAATTTCATTAGCATGTTTGCATGCCATTTCCATGCTATTGCATTGCGTATGCCATTGCCTCGGTTTGCGTGTCCGTGTGCACGCATTTCGAGGCACTTCATTTTCATCCATCGGCATCCTATGTGAGTGTGGCTGAGGCTCTCATATGTTAGTGTAAGCCCATATCATATTTTCATGTCATTTGCATTGCGTATGCCATTGCCTCGGTTTGCGTGCCCGTGTGCACGCATTTCGAGGCACTTCATTTTCATCCATCGGCCTCTTATGTGAGTGTGGCTGAGGCTCTCTCATGTTAGTATAAGTCCATGTTGCATTCTATATGCCATTTTAGCCATATTGCATTGCGTATGCCATTGCCTCGGTTTGCGTGCCCATGTGCACGCATTTCGAGGCACTTCATTTTCATCCATCGGCATCCTATGTGAGTGTGGCTGAGGCTCTCTCATGTTAGTATAAGCCCATATCATATTTTCATGTCATTTGCATTGCGTATGCCATTGCCTCGGTTTGCGTGTCCGTGTGCACGCATTTCGAGGTACTTCATTTTCATTCATCGGCCTCTTATGTGAGTGTGGCTGAGGCTCTCTCATGTTAGTGTATGCCCATATCATATTTCCATGTCATTTGCATTGCGTATGTCATTTCCTCGGTTACTAGGTTGTATCTTAGATCGCATTTCTGTTATTTTCTCGGTTTGCGTGCCCGTGTGCACACATTTCGAGACATCTCATTTTCATAGAATTGTGTATGTTAGGATTGTATCTTAGTCGCATTTCATGCATGTCATGCATATTGCATCGTGTTCGGGATAGGAGTTAGCCCGGACACGGGAAACGAGGTGCGTTTTGTACTCCGAGTGACGGAACGTGTCTCAATTCCCTAGTCACCGACACTCCGGATCATCCATGATGGAGTTAGGTCTTGTTATGTTTTCATGTGCATTCATTCTATATTGAGTTGTGCAATTCGACTCCTCGGCCATCATGCCTCGGTATGCGTGATTGGTGGCACGAGGATCGAGGCATACATATATTTGTGAAAATACATTGTTATGCCCCTTTCCTGCTCTCTGTTGCAGCAAAATGAAGAATCAGCAAACTTCCGGACTTGGCACGCGTTTCAAGAATAACTGCTAAACAGAGGCTAATTGGGGCATCCCGGTGGATTTCCGCGCAAGACAACCCGGGCATGCATCATCCATCAGAAGCAAGGCAGTCCCTGGCTTGCATGCCAGTTTTATTTATTTTCTTAGTTGATTTGTTAATTAATTAGGAATTTGTATATTATTTGGACTGTAATATTTGGACTGTAATGTTCTTTTATTTGGGACTGTATATTTATTCGGACCCTCTGCGCGAGGGCACAACTGTAATAAGTGTGCGTGTGTGTGTTGTATGTCTTCCAACCCCACGTCTTTCTCCCTTTTATTTATCCGCTTATGATGGTTAGATTACGGCATATTTCAATTAGCATACAGTATGATAGCATGTTTGCATTCATTCATCTGTTTTGCATGCACCGGGCTCGGCTCACCATGCTAACTGTATTGTATTTTCAAATTTCAAATTGAATACATGTTAGTTGTAGCATTTCATATGCCATGTTTAGAATAGCCGAGCCTGCTATATTTGCATTTTTGCATGTGTTGCATTAGGCATTTCTGTATACTTAGGATCATGCATGATTTCTAATGTAGTCTCTTTTTTGGATTGGAGTACCCGGTAAGCTTTATGCTTTAGCATCCTTGCATGCGTGTGAGTGACTGCCATGAATAGCATGCTTACCATGAGGCTAATTGCTTATGTGATATATCTGCCTGAATGCCTGTGGGTGAAGATTGGGTTACTTAAATTGGAATAAATCATCAACTGTTAGTTTTAAGCCCACTAGATAGTGGCAAAACCATCTTTTCTAAGCCCACCTGCGGGTGGCAAAATCTGCATTTTAAGCCTACTTGCGAGCAGCAAACCATCTTTCAAATAAACAAACATGAAATGTTTTGTTCAAATTCGGGCGACCCAGTCTATACTTATATGCTGTGTGCATCACATAGTAACCTAGGCTAATAACCGGAATAAGAACACACAATGTTTTCAAAAATAGATATCATGGTTAGTAGAGGCCGATCTTTGATCGGGCGAGTGGGGGTGCTCACGAAGTGACCTTCCCCAATCGTACCCAAGTTCCCGAGTCGAGGCAACTTTGGTGATGACGGACACGTGGCCTTAGGCAAACGAGTCAGGGTTTCCTAAATTTCCCATTAAAAAAACATTTAGGTGGCGACTCTGTATCTGGCAAAGCAGTCCATGTTTGGCACTTCTTTCAAAAATCTGTTTTCTCAAAACGATTTGCCGGATTTGGACTCTTTGGTTCAGACTTAGAACCGTGACAAATTTGAGAGTCCTGAGCTGTAGTGACCCCAAAATGAACAGAACGGGAGCTCGTTCCTCCCGGGGCGTTCGGGGACGTCTACAGCATGCAAGGATGCTAAAGCATAAAACTTACCAAGTACTCCAAGCCAAAATGGAAATCACATTAGAAATCATGCATGACCCTAAGTGTACAGAAATGCCTAATGCAACACATGCAAAAATACAACCTATAGTAGGCTCGGCTATTCTAAACATGGCATATGGAATGCTACAGCTAACATGTATTCAATTTGGAATTGAAAATACAATGCAGTTAGTATGATGCGCCGAGCCCGGTGCATGCAAAACGGATGAATGATGCAAACATGCTGCCATACTGTATGCTAATTGAAATATGCCCTAATCTAACCATCATAAGCGGATAAATAAAAGGGAAGAAAGACGTGGGGTTGGAAGACATACATCACACTCACGCATACTTATTACAGTTGCGCCCTCGCGCAGAGGGTCCGAATAAATATACAGTCCCGAATAAAAGAATATCACAGTCCAAATATTACAGTCCGAATAATATACAAATTCCTAATTAATTAACAAATTAACTAAGAAAACTGTAAAACTGGCATGCAAGCCAAGGACTGCCTTGCTTCTGATGAATGATGCATGTCTGGGCTGCCTTGCGCGGAAATCCACCGGGATGCCCCAATTAGCCTCTGTTTAGCAGTTATTCTTGGAAAGCGTGCCAAACTCCGAAAAGTTACTGATTCTTCATTTTGCTGCAACAGAGAGCAGGAAAGGGGCATAGCAATGTATTTTCACAGATATATGCATGCCTCGATCCTCGTGCCACCAATCACGCATATCGAGGCATGATGGCCGAGGAGTTGAATTGCAATATTTAATATGGGATGAATGCACATGAAAACACAACGAGACCAAACTCCATCATGGATGATCCGGAGTGTCGGTGACTGGGGAATTGAGATACATTCCGTCACTCGGAGTACGAAATACACCTCGTTTCCCGTGCCCGGGCTAACTCCTATCCCGAACACGATGCAATATGCATGACATGCATGAAATGCGACTAAGATACAATCCTAACATACACAATGTCATGAAAATGAGGTGCCTCGAAATGCGTGCACATGGGCACGCAAACCGAGGTAATGGCATACGCAATGTAATATGGCTAAAATGGCATATAGAATGCAACATGGACTTATACTAACATGAGAGAGCCTCAGCCACACTCACATAAGAGACCGATGGATGAAAATGAAGTGCCTCGAAATGCGTGCACACGGGCACGCAAACCGAGGCAATGACATATGCAATGCAAATGACATGAAAATATGATATGGGCTTATACCAACATGAGAGAGCCTCAGCCACACTCACATAGGATGCCGATGGATGAAAATGAAGTGCCTCAAAATGCGTGCACACGGGCACGCAAACTGAGGCAATGGCATACGCAATGCAAATGACATGAAAATATGATATGGGCTTATACCAACATGAGAGAGCCTCAGCCACACTCACATAGGATGCCGATGGATGAAAATGAAGTGCCTCGAAATGCGTGCACACTGGCACGCAAACCGAGGCAATGGCATACGCAATGCAAATGACATGAAAATATGATATGGGCACATGTTAAGGGAATTTCAGCACTGAAATGTGGGGGAAAACAGCCCCGAAATGAGGCGAAAGTGCACCCGATGCACGGAATAGTCCCGAAACATGAAATTTGGCACCCGAAATGGCCTATAGCTATACCAAATATGCACAATATGGACATGCAATGAATATACAGTAGCAAGGCAGCCCCAAAATTAGCATTTTACCAGTACAAATCATGGCCAAACAGCAAGCAAAGATAGGGCAACAATGGCATGCAAAAATAAGGGCCAAGAGAGGGCAATGAAACAAGTGGTATATGCAAAACCCAACCTGAAAAATGCCCTTCTACAACACTGAAGAGGGACCAAAAATATGCACATTTACAGTTTATGGCAGCCCCAAAATCAGTATACAAACATGCTAGAAATGCAATGCAAAATGAGGCTCAAAAGTGGCTATAACACAAAGTATACAAAATATTCAACAAACAGCCAAAGACCCTTAATGAACCATGACAAGGGGGTCAAAATATGGCTGTTTTCAGTTCGGACCAAAGTCCAAAAACAGCAACATCAGGGGCTGCCAAAGCATGCAAAAATGGGGACCAAAAGAGAGATATAACATGAAGTGTATAAAATATAACTCAAATCATGAAAGGCCCTTAATGAAACATGAAGAATGGGCCAAAATAAGACTATTTTAAATGCTGTAAAATGACCAAAAACCGAAGCATAATAGGCTGCCAAAACATGCAAAAAAGGGGACCAAAGAGGGATATAACATGAAGTGGCATATAGAGGTCCCAAACCATGAGAGGCCCTAAATGAAACACGAATAATGGGCCAAAATAAGACTATTTTCAGTGCTGTAAAATGACCAAAAACCGAAGCATAATAGGCTGCCAAAACATGCAAAAATGGGACCCAAAAGAGAATATAAAGGCAAGTATAGCATGGAGGTCCCAAACAGTGTTGAGCCTTCTTCAATGTTGAAGAGGGGCTCAAAATAAGCCTATTTACAGTTTACATCATGCTCCAAAACAGATCACATATAGGCCAAAAATATCATGCAAGAATGATGGTATACAAAGGGGTATTGAAGCAAGTGCCAAAAAGAAAACTCAAACAGAGAAAAATCCTTAATGAAAGGTGAAAATAAGCTCAAAAAATGACCACTTTCAGTTATGGCCGGAGCTCAAAGAAAAAAGAAAGAGAGACTAAGAAATGTTGCAAAAAATGAGCTAAAAAGAAGGAAATGGCAACTCACCCTTGTAGACCAATCTTTGGTTGCTTCTTGGACCAAGTTGCAGCACCTTTAGCCTCTGAGAAGCCCTCCTTGCTGTTGGAAATGGAGTGGTGGTGATGGTGTTAGGTGGTAGTGAAGAAAAGGGGATGAAACTTGGGTGTTTTAGGGTAGAAATGAGAGAAGGAGAGGGGATATAATGCAAGAGGCTTAATGGATTTTTTTTGTAACCCCTAATACAGATGCTGGCCCCTGGTTATATGGACCAAGGAGAGGGAGAAAAGGGAGGGAAAGAGTGGGGGAAAAAAGACCAAGTTCTCCCCCAACAGCTGTCCCCCGGATTGAGATATTTTCTGGGGGAAACAGCTATACAGCTGTAAAGTTCATATTGCAAGGATCAAGGCCGGCCACTTTTCAGAGTTGCAGGTGGCCGGCCGGCCACACCCCCTAGCCGGCCAGCTAGGGGTCAAAAAGGTCAAGTTGATTTTCTGGCCGGCTACCACAAAAAGGTGTCCTCCCAGGTCCCCTCATCACAACCCTGTGGTTTGAATTTGGAAACTGTAAAACAGTAGAGAGAATAGGCCATTTTTAGGAGGGGGTCAAAAGGGTCAGGTGGAATTACTGGCCGGCCACCAACTTTTAGGGTCCTCCCATGTGTGTACATCACAAATATGTGGTTTGAGGTTGAAGAAAGTGGCCCCAAGGTGTTCAATATTGGCTCGGAAGTGAGAAAAAACGGGTGTCGGAGGGCGAAAATGGAATATAACTGGTTGCCAAGATAATTGCTGGCCTCCCATCCTCCAGTGACCTTCCTGGTGATAAAACAGAGGTACCTGCCGAAAATGAAAGAAAATCGATGCAAAACGAATGCTCGGGGGCCAAAACGCGCAGTTCGGGGTCCCGAAAATTGCCTGTTAAACACCGAAAGTGGCATTCGACCCCGAAGTGGGTCTCTCAGACCTCAGTGTCCCTCAAAAGGGAGTAAATAAGAAGTATGCCAAAAATCAGGGCAAACGGAGACGGTTAGGCGGTCCCGAACCGAAGCACACGGCCAACGGTCCCGAAAAACCGGAAATCGGGCTCCGAAATGGGCAAAATGGCCTACGGCCACAAAATGTAGCCCACGGCCACTGAGCGATGGTCTACGAGACCTCTCCCTTCCCTCAGGAAAAGAAACAGAGAAAACCGAGTCTGGTTCGCAAACCTAGGCAAGGCACAGAAGAGGGTTCGGAAGTCCGGAGGCAGGGCTCATGGCCGCGACTCTGAAACTTCTGAACGAGCACATTATGTAATATCACCAAGCGCTCAATCGGTGACGTCTGAGTCTTAAGGTCGGTCAAAAATGGGGTGTCTACACTATGTCATGCCTTTACATTTATAGGTCCGCAAATGTCAGAGTGATCTAACTCTAGAGGATACAAAACCCTAGGTGCCTTTCCAAAAGGCTTCCTACAGGCCTTCTTGCCAAACAAGGCTCACACACATCAAGATTTACATAGCAAGATGCCCCAACAAGCCTTCTTTAGCTAGTCTAGTCATTCTATCTTTTCCAATATAACCAAGTCTAGCATGCCAATTAACAAACTTTAATGTATCATTATCATAAGACACATACAAATATAAGGAAAAATCCAAATCTTATGCGTATCATTATCATAAATAAACCATTAAAAAGAAAACCTTTTTCCATACAAGCCCTTATTCAAATAAGAATCCAACTAACTACTACTAAAACCAAATCCTAGCAAAGCAATCACTGATAAAAAAAATTACATTAGATACTAGGTGCATAAAGCATATCATGGAGGAGTAAAGTGCGGCTCAGACGCGTCTTGAGCTGATAAGAACTAACTCCAAGGATATCCTCTCGAGTTCCATTATCCAAAGGAATGTACTGCTCACCTACATGTATCTTTCTATAATCCACAAACTCAACTCTTTCTTTGATTATATGGTAGGTTGCTTCTGAGTTCTACAATCCAATCATGGAGAGAATTAGCAACACATACATCTAAACAAACACAAGTATTTAAAGAGTTAAGTGAAAGGTCTACCTTCTTTGCATCAAGGCATTCTTGAGCAAAGTGACCTCGCTTCACACAGTTATAGCACTTGTCTTTGGTCTTGTTTTTATTTCCAGCACGCTTGCCTCGATGGCACTTTCCCATATTACCTCTCTTAGGACCAAGGTTACCAGTTGTACCACCACGTTTTCCTTGTCTGTTGCCCTTAAGCATGAATGCCTGATGCTACCCTGCTTGGGCGACAAGGACAGTGTTGCGGTGCAACCCTAGGCTCTCCGCTTCATGCCCAAATTGCTTAAATTTCAAAATAAAAGCATGCAGCTCGATTAGAGGTGTGGTCTCATAAGTAATGTTGAATTGATTCCACATGTCATGAGCAATGAGATTTGTCTCAAACTCCCCTGTGAGATCATTGTGCATGCTGCTAAGCATAGTGTAGCACTCAATTCTAATGTTCTCTGACGACTATGTTGAGCAGCGGTCCTTTCTTCAGATCGGATCTTAAAGGTGGTCAATTTTTCTATGACTTCTTATTCATTAAGCGAATATTGAATTTCATCTTTCATGAGGTCAGTAACAACATTCTTAGGGGCCATTTCACTAAATTGATTGCATAGGGTTTGACATTGGCACACCTTTTTTTAAAAAAAAAAAATTATTCCAAAAACACAATTGGCATACAATATTTTCACTTACAAAGGAAGATTGAAAATTTTGCTAAGGTCATAATCATCTCTCCCTATGTGAACTAAAACATGGCACCCAATTAATTTTGAATAAAATTATTTAAGAGGCAAAACCATCTCTTAATTCCACAACATCAAATCATGCATAATATATATATATGAGTGCAAAAAAAATGCGCCATCCAATTTTGTGCATGGGCTCCACTTGTAGCCATGTTGGTAATATGGTGCAACATGTTAAGGCAATCTTGAAATATATTTGTGACAATGAAACACATCTCCTTACATGGCTATGAAAAAATATATCCAAAAATAAATAAATAATTACAACCCAAAAGAATCCTAATACATTGATTCTAATAAAAAAAATAACATGGGGGTGCCACTTCACCAATACATTTGTAAGGTCTACCTCTAACAATACAAAATAAATAAACAAACATGTGCACAAAAATTGCCAACATTACCAACATTATCTTCGACTTCCAGAATCGATGTTCGTTCGTAGAATTTCACAAAAACAGTGATTTTGACCCAAAAAACTTTGAAAAGCTGTAACTTTTTCAATTTAACTCCGATTAAAACCCATTTTGTATGAATAGAAAGCTCATAAAAAGTTGTGGGGGTCGAATACATGGAAAAATCAGATGGTGCGTACCATTGGAAGACTGATATTAATCGGCTATATCCTACGAGAGTGGGGAGTCGAATATAATATATGTGCCGAATAAGTGTAAGTCCTTAGGGCCGAATAAAAGAAAGGACAATGATTAAAAAGTAGGCCCTGGCCCCGAGGATCAAAAAGAACAGGTATAAATACAGGAACAACGGTTATAGAAAGGTATGTAAAAATCACTTCACAAAACTTAGTAAAGAAGCTACCCTGAGTATCTGAACTAACTTGTCCGTCGGAGTGCTAATTCTGGCACCCCCGACCGGAGTGTTTGTATCTTTTCAGGTAACTAGCTAAGGATCACTAGTGTCTCCCAGGATCCGAAGAGTATTCCGAACTACTTCTCCACAATTGGCGCCGTCTGTGGGAATACTCAAATACATCTATGGCAGGCGTGACTGAAGATCCTCCGGCAGCCATTGACGAGACCGCATAGGGAGATGACCTCACTCCGGAAAATATGCTCGAAAAAGAAACCATCGCTGCAAGACGCGCCTTGAACTTCGACTCACCAACGACCTCAGCGCAAGAGACAATGCAGGCGATCATCGAACAAGCAAAGCAGAATGAACAAAGGCTGGAGAACATGATCGCTGAAAATGAACGTCTCTGTCAAGATTTGGCCCTCGAAGTCGTAAAATCAGGAGAAGCCATGCGCCAAGATCCCGAACGACCTCCGAGGGCCGATGGACAATGACCTCAAGCACGACCAAAGGATACCGATAGCGACTCCAACTCATTAACCACGGAGCTCAACAAGAAGGGACGATCTGAAACTTCCAGCTCCTCCGAAAAGAGTCTACATACAAGGAACAAGCGCAGGAGGAGCAGTTCAGACGAAGAGGACCAGCACGATCTTTTTGTCCGACAGGGCGACCCTGCCTAAGAAGTTCAAAGCTCCGTCATTCACTCTCTACGATGGAAAATCAAACCCCACTGATCATATCCGTCACTACAAGCAGGCCATGACATTGCATGCAGACAACGAAGCCCTTATGTGCCGAATATTCCCTAGCAGCCTGGGGCCATTAGCTGTCAGGTGGGATTACAAGTTGCAGCCGACCTCGATCAAAAGCTTCCATCAATTACAGAAATCCTTCAGGGCCAGGTTCATCACCAACGAGGTGCAGCCGAAACAAGCCGACTCTCTCTGGGCTATGCAGATTCAGTCAGAAGAAACCTCTCAGAGTGTATTCGGCGCGTTATTGGGAGTGCTTCAACCTCGTCGACGACGCTTGCAACGACTCCATGGCCATCACCGCCTTCAAAATGGGACTACATCCTGACAGTCCTCTTCACAGTTCCCTGACCAGAAGACCCCCCAAAACAGTCTGGGCGTTGATGAAGAAAGTTGAAGAGTATTGCAAAGTAGAATATGATGCCTTGAGAATAAAAGCCGGCCAAATGTCCAACAAAACGGCCCCCCTTGAAATTGCTCAACCAATAAGTTTTGCGCCATCTCCTAGCCCAGAGCCTCGGTAACGCGCTAAACGAGACAAAAGGCGGGATACTCGCCGATCACGCGATCAATGCTCCCACCGGACGAATGAACAACTGCAAGTCGACAGCAGGCGTTCGAGGCGTGCCGACAAGAAGTACACAGAGTTGTCAAAACCAATTGCTGCAATAATGACCAAAGTCCAACACCGTCCATTCTTCAAATGACCGTCAAAGATTGTGAGGCCGCCCGACATGCGAAGCAGGGATAGGCGGTGCGAATATCACAATGATCACGGCCACGAAACGGAGAGTTATTACGCATTAAAAGATCACCTGGAAGAACTGGTGCAAGACGGCCGACTGCAACAGTACGTGAGAAAGGGAAAGCCAACCACGACACTGGCCTTGAGGTAGGACTCACCTCCACTTGGTGTGATCCATATGATCTACAGCCTGCCTACACCCCCAACCGTGCACACAATTCAATCACATCCAATCCCCCAAAAGCAATGTATTCCGACTGAATGGCCCAAAGAAGCTCCGGCAATTACTTACAATGACTCCGATCTTAGCGGCACAACAGCTTCCCACATTGATCCGTTGGTCATTAAATTACGCATAAATCGGTTCACCATTGAACACATTCTCATAGACCCGGGGAGTACTTTGGAGGTTATGTATTACTAAACTTTCATCAAACTCGGCCTCAACGTCAGATCTGTCTCCGGCGCCTCACCCATTGTTCGGCTTTAATATGAATCTTGAATACCCATTAGGGAAGATCATACTACCTGTTCGAGCGGGCTCCAGAACGGTCGAAGTAGAATTCCTGGTCGTAAAGTTTCTTCACCGTATAATGTCATCATGGGGTGAACCTGGATACATATTATGAAGGCTGTTCCAAGCACTTATCATCAGCTTGTGCGCTTCCCGACAGCCCATGGCATTGAAGAGATCCGTGGCTCCCCCCAATCGGCACAAGCTGAGATTTAATGAAAACCCTATCACTGACCCGACTTGTGGGCTTTGATACTTGTATATATATCACTTCTGCAATGCAAACCATTTTTCTTCGTGGCTCCATTCATTTCTCAAAGCTCCCTTGGGTGCATGACACCTTAGGGCCGATTAAAGTCTCCGGATTCGGAGGCCCCTTGGGTGCAAGACACCTTAGGGCCGATTAAAGTCTCCGGATTCAGAGCCTCCTTGGGTGCACGACACCTTAGGGCCGATTAAAGTCTCCGGATTCGGAGCCCCCTTTGGTGCATGACACCTTAGGGCCGATTAAAGTCTTCGAATTCGGAGTGCCCTTCGTGGATATCACGATTGGCCAAACTAAGTCTCCGGATTCGGAGCCCCCTTGGGTGCACGACACCTTAGGGCCGATTAAAGTCTCCGGATTTAGAGCCCCCTTGGGTGCATGACACCTTAGGGCCGATTAAAGTCTCTGGATTCGGAGGCCCCTTGGGTGCAAGAAACCATAGGACCGATTAAAGTCGCTGGATTCGGAGCGCCCTTCGTGGATATCACGATTGGCCAAACTAAGTCTCCGGATTCGAAGCCCCCTTGGGTGCAAGACACCTTAGGGCCGATTAAAGTCTCCGGATTCGGAGCCCCCTTGGGTGCACGACACCTTAGGGCAGATTAAAGTCTCCGGATTCAGAGCCCCCTTGGGTGCACGACACCTTAGGGCCGATTCGGAGCCCCCTTGGGTGCAAGACACCTTAGGTCCGATTAAAGTCTCCGAATTCGGAGCGCCCTTCGTGGATATCACGATTGGCCAAACTAAGTCTCTGGATTCGGAGCCCCCTTGGGTGCAAGACACCTTAGGGCCGATTAAAGTCTCCGGATTCGAAGCCCCCTTGGGTGCACGACACCTTAGGGCCGATTAAAGTCTCTGGATTCGGAGCCCCCTTTGGTGCACGACACCTAAGTGCCGATTTAGCCTCCGGATTCGGAGTACCCTTTGGCACGAACAAAACAAAACTTGCCAACATCGCAAATAAGGTGCTTAACTAAGCATATAAAAAATTCAGAATAAGACGCAAATGTTCGAAATAAAGCTTTTTATTTGATCAAACAGTTGTTACATAAACGCAACCCGCATTTGAGCATTACAATTTTTATTTAATCACACAGTTGTTACATAAACGCAACTTGCATTTCAGCATTACAATACCCATTTCCAAACTTAAAAGCTAAAAAAGGGAGAAGACCCATTGGTAAAGCGGCAGCGCCGAATCAACTCCCGTCACCCGGAAGTCCTCCGCGGTTTGCAATGCCTTGAGCCAACCGTGCCCAAGTCCTCCCCTGATACCATTGACAATGTCAAGGCAAAGATCTAGGACAAGGAAGGATAAAAACCCAACGGTTGTTGCCTTTCCTTTTGGGGTGATCTGCTTCGACGACTTGAAGATTCATGCCAACTTTTGGACGCCCTACTTCCCATACGAATGGGTCCTCTGCCACGCTCCATGGCAACACCAAGATCGGCTGAACTTCAGTCTCTCTAACTAACATCCCCACTTATCCCACCACACATGAGTGATTGTTTATCTGCGCGAAGCGCCCGCTCCTTTTATTTTCAATACTGGCAGCGATCTCGAGGCCCCAATCCCGAGGCGATTTCACTAACACTAAAATCTATGAGAAAAACGTCGATTGACATTCGCCACGGCGTAGTTATCCAAACGAATTTTTGAAGCACGTGCACTAGCCGAAAATCTAGGCCCCGAGCCGAGTTGAATTTGCCGCGGCCACTCTACCCACTGGCTTTCGGCTTCCTCAAGTTACAATAGCCTCATTCAGGGATAAACGACTATCACGTATGGGTCGACCCTGACGATCAACGTTTATACATTCATTCAAACATATATAGTAAAACGAAACGCATACATACCAAATACGAACTGCAACAAAATACTTATCATAGAACGTTTTTTATTCGATAAAACAAGCAATATATTACATAGTTTTGAACGCGATCTGCGTTTCAACCTTACAATAAGTATACTTATACGGCATCACCCTCATCCTCACTCTTCTCGACTTCAAAAGCAAAAAACGAAAAATGTTTACTGTGGTAGAGTGGAGATGCCGAATTAATGCCCGACGCTCGAAGAGCTTTTGCGGCTTGAGATGTCTTGATCCAACCGTGCCTAAATCCACGATTTTCACATCGGTAAACTTCTTCGGCAAGTTTTTCCTTGGTCTTTTCGATTCCAACTTTTCGGCCGTCATGAAAACCTTTCTCATAGGCCCTCCCCTTCGCGTTCTCCATTGCGAACATACTCGCCGTCTCGTGATCGGCAAGCGCGGAACTGATGAGCCGACTGGTAACCCTTTCTTCCACGATTGGGTTTTTGTGCCCGGCGGGTTGTGCCTGGGCCACCTTGGTCTTCCTTAACTCATGCTCAGCCGCCTCCGCGCGAGCCTCCAAACTTCGAATATGTTCCTCTTTCTTCTCCATCTCTCGGTGGGCAGCGCGCAACCGCATGCCAATTTCATAGGCAGTGTAAAGCCCCTTCATCGCCCCGTGAATGCCTTCGCGAAATACTTCGTAGTCTTGACGACCTACCATCGATTGCTGAACCTCAGGAGGAAAAATTTGTCGAGCAAACTCGACCGCTACATTTGGGTCCTGAACGATCGAGTCCGCCTCTGTCATGGGTCTATTCCCCACAAATACCGCAAAGCTTAATGGGCACGGATTCGAGTCAAATCCCTTCTCGACTCGAGGTTGAGAAGATCTGCCCTGCGACTGCTTGTCTCACCTGGGTGACCTGCTTCGACATCGAGGAGACTGACGCCTCTCTCAATCCCTGGAACTCCTACCCCCTATGCGCGAAGGGTCACCACCTCGATGCATGTCTCCACCCAGCTCAGCTAGCGTCCTCGCTTCCCCTCTGCTGTTAAAGAAAAGTCTGTTCGACATTCACACGATACCTTCAAAAGCTGGAGTCAGTTGTTTACTGTATTCATAAAAGTTGTACCCTTAATCATTTATCCTTTACAGAGGCAGCACCCTCGAGGCAATTTCATTAATTATGAAAACCTCAATCGCCCGGCACCGATTGGATAGACCCGCCGGCGCCAGAATGATCATACACCGCCTGGGGCAAGGGCGTGATAGATTAATCAATCTATTCGGCTTAGGTGCCCCAGCCGGCTCATGAATCAACTTCATAATGATCATGCGCCGCCTGGGGCAAGGGCGTGATCGATTTATCAATATATTCAGTTTAAGTGCCCCAGTCGGCTCATGAATCGACTTCAGAATGATCATGCCCTGCCTGGGGCAAGGGCGTGATAGATTAATCAATCTATTCAGCTTAGGTGCCCCAGCCGGCTCATGAATCGACTTCAGAATGATCATGCACCGCCTGGGGCAAGGGCGTGATAGATTTATCAATCTATTCGGCTTAGGTGCCCCAACCGGCTCATGAATCGACTTCAGAATGATCATGCCCCGCCTGGGGCAAGGGCGTGATAGATTTATCAATCTATTCGGCTTAGGTGCCCCAGCCGGCTCATGAATCGACTTCAGAATGATCATGCACTGCCTAGGGCAAGGGTGTGATAGATTTATCAATATATTCGGCTTAGGTGCCCCAGCCGGCTCATGAATCGACTTCAGAATGATCATTCCCCGCCTGGGGCAAGGGCGTGATAGATCAATCAATCTATTCGGCTTAGGTGCCCCAGCCGGCTCATGAATCGACTTCAGAATGATCATGCGCCGCCTGGGGCAAGGGCGTGATAGATTTATCAATACATTCGGCTTAAGTGTCCCAGCCGGCTCATGAATCGACAACAAAACTAAGTTCGCCTACTCCGGCGCCCGAATGATCATGCACCGCCTGGGGCAAGGGCAGATTAATCAATCTATTCGGATTAAATGCCCCAGCCGGCCCATAAATCGTTTCAGCATAATACCAACGAACTATTCAGCATACGAATGATAAGATTGCCATGATATTCAATCATAGAAAGGTCAACAGAGTAGTCATTCTAACTAAAGTAGTGAAAGGCAAACATTCTACACCAACATAACATCACAAACTACGCATTAGTAGTAAAACAAGAAGATAATTTTTATTAATAAATTAGCGCAGACAGTAGCCAATTTATACATGAAAACTACTCGGAACCAACAAAAGTCCTAAAAACAAAAACATACATTAAAAGGGAAAGTATTTCATAAAATTCGAATGACTCCCAGATCAATCCTCGGGGTCAGACTCAAGTGGCTCAACGTCCACCTGCTCATAAGGAATTGGCAAGGCCAATGTAACCCTAGCGGCACCAAGGGCCTTGAGTCACCCGTGTTTGAACCCCCGATTCTCAAACTTGGGGACTTCATCTATGTATTCTTTGAAGGCGGTGCCTTTTCCTGATTCGAATGCGGCAGAAACCTCAGATTCTGCCTTTTTCTTGGCCGCCTTCAACTCTGCTAACTCAGTCTCCATCCTATTAAGCGCCTTGTTAATCATATTATTTAATTTTGATGATGTCTAAAATATTATTTGTAACAATTTGAATTTTTTTAATATACATATTATTTGACACAAAATATTATCTTTTTAAAAATATATATATTTGTTAAATATTATAATAAAAATATTTTTGAAAACTTTACTATTCACTTTTTGAAAATTTAGGTTGATCACTATTCACTTTTTGACAAAATTAAAATAAAAATATTTTTGAAAACTTTACTATTCACTTTTGAAAATTTAGGGTGATCACTATTCACTTTTTGACAAAATTAAAATTGATTAAAAATTTTGATTAATTATATTATTTTGACAAATTTAATATTGATGGGTTGTCTTGTGTTGATAAAATTAATATGGAGTGGTAGAATATATTTAGTTTAAAATCTCTACAACTTATACAATATTTTAAAGAAGGCATATATTTTTAGATCCATCATAAATATTATCAAAGAGATTTTTTTTATGCAAATATTTGATTAGAACATTATATATCTATTGCATATAATATGAATAGAATACATCACGTGCGCTATTAAAGTTTTTACATTACATTGATTATATCATATTATAATCAAACAAGAAGAAAAAGATGGAGTTATATATATATATATGTGTATATATATATATATATATATTATAAACTAGATGGAGAAAATTATTTGTTTGTTTGAAAGTTGTGAACTTTGTATTAAATTGTCTACAAAAATGGTGGCTCCATGTTTGAAAAAACAAAAAGAAAAAATCAGTCTTATTTTTTATCTTTTGCTGACTATTCAAAATCAAGGAGTGTGCTTATGTAAGCGATGACATCAAGAGTGTGCTTATGTAAGCCATGACATCAGGAGCATGCTTATGTAAGCCATGACGTCAGGAGCGTGCTTATGTAAGCCATGACGTCAGCAAGGAACGTCCAACGGGTATATTTTTGTGTATAAATAGAAGTGTTGTGTGTGGAGAAAAATCAAGAACTTGAAGAGAAAATATTTCTGTGAGCTCCAAAATTTTGAGTATTCTGCTCTTTCACTTTCAGATCTAAGTCTAGCTTTTGTTCTTACACTTTCATATCTACTCTTTGTGAGAGAATTATTGTAAAAGTGGGTTCAATTACCACTTATTCTTATTCCTTATTTTTGTGAGAGATTTTGTAAGGGTAAGGCATTTATTGTTGAGTGAGGCTCAATAGATAAGAGTAAGTCCTGTGCCAAATCCACAAGCTTGGTGGTGTATTTATTCAATTAATAGTAAAGAAATTCTCAAGGAGATTCCTTGGGGAGTGGACGTAGGCCTGGCGTGCCGAACCACTATAAATCGCAGTGTTTGATTTTCTCTCTCTCTCTCTCTTTTCTACTTTTATATTGATAATTATTATTCTGTTTTTTTTTATTTATTAAAATTCTGAATATTGTGTTATTTTTAATATTGTGAAATTTTTAATAACCCAATTCACCCCCCTCTTGGGTTGCCTATCTGGGATAACAATTGGTATCAGAGCCTAGACTCTAGTTTTTGTGACTTAACCGTCTTAGAGTAGATCATGGCAACCCCTAGTTATTCCTTACCCGAGAGACAAGCATCTAATAGGCCACCTCTATTTAGCGGCACAAATTTTAGCTATTGGAAAACTAGGATGACCATACATATTCAATCTAATGATTATGAATGTTGGAAAATTATTTGTAATGGTCCAAAAATTCCTACCAAAACTATAGATGGACTTAGGGTACCAAAACCTGAAGATGAGTGGGATGAATCAGATACTAGAATGGCCCAAATTAATGTCAAAGCTACAAACATGTTGCACTGCGCTTTAGATGCCAACGAGTTCAATAGAATTTCCACATGTAAAATTGCTAAAGAAATTTGGGACAAGCTTATAGTGACTCATGAGGGAACCGAACAAGTTAAAGAATCTAGAGTCAGTTTGCTAGTCCATAATTATGAACTTTTTAAAATGAAGCCTGATGAAACTATTCCTCAAATGTTTACTCGTTTTACTGATATTATTAATGGTTTAACTTCTCTTGGCAAAATATATACTAATGCTGAAATTGTAAGAAAAGTGCTTAGGTCATTGCCAAAAAGTTGGGAGACAAAAGTCATTGCCATTACCGAAGCCAAGGATTTATCAAAGCTAAGTCTAGATGAGTTAATGGGATCTCTCTTAACTCATGAGCTCATAATGCAAGAAGGAAAGGAAGGGGAGGACAACAACAAGAAGAAAGGAATAGCTTTCAAATCCACCTCGAAACATCAAGAGGATAAGGAAGATGATTCAGATGAGGATGAGGAAATGGCATTCATCACTAGAAAGTTCCAAAGGTTTGTGAGAAAGAAACAAGGTGTACGAAATTTTTTCAGAAAAGACTTCAACAACAGGGATTTTCAAAGAGGAGAAAATCACAAAAAATCTGAAGTAACCTACTATGAATGCAACAAACCTGGACACTACAAATCAGAATGTCCAGAACTTAAGAAAAAATTCAAGAAAGACAAAAAGAAAGTTATGATTGCAGCATGGGGAGAAGATAGTGATGAAAGCGACACAGAAACCGAAGTTTGCAAAAACGAGGTTGCTAACCTATGTTTAATGGCACTTGGAAATGAAAATGAGGTAAATGATGAATCCTTTACATTTGATGAATTACAATTAGCTTTTGATGAATTACATGCAGAATTTAAGAAACTTAGTTTGAAAAATAATTGTCAAAAGAAAGTAATTTCAGGTTTATCAAAAGAAAATGAATCATTGACTTCCAAGATAAATGTTTTAGAAAATGAAGCCATGAAAATGAAAAAGGAAAATGAGATTTTAACTCAAAAAGAGTCTTCAATTTCTGAAAAACATTTAGTTGTATTGCAAAAAGAAAACGAGTCTTTAAAAAATGAGCAAATTATTTTGAAAGAAAATATTGAAGACTTGAAAACTACTCTTTCAAAGTTCACTCAAGGTAGAGAGACTTTAGATAAAATTCTTAAAAATCAAAACCGTACTTTTGGTAGAGCCGGAATTTGATATAAACCTTTTTCAAAAGTAAAAACTGCCAAAAATGGTTTTGTATATGCATCTTCTAATCACTCTCATCTCACATGTCATTTTTGTGGAACAAACGGTCATATTTCACCTTCATGTCCTATTAAAAGAAATCCTTTTGCTAAAATAAAAAAGATGTGGGTTCCTAAGGATATCTCAAGGGTGTCAAATTCTAACTTTTATGGACCCAAGAAAAAATGGGTACCAATAGAGAAATCAAATTTTTGTAGGTATGTTTTAAGACAAAATCCAGTAACGATAGATGGCATCTCAACAGTGCATGTTCGAGGCACATGACTGGAAATAAAGCTATGTTCGCCACACTCCAACCAAAGGATGGCGGATATGTGACTTTTGGCGACAATAGCAAGGGTAAAATCATTGGTGTAGGAAGTATTGGTAAAAATCCCTCTCCTATTATTGAAAATGTTTTATTTGTTGAAGGTTTAAAACATAACTTGCTTAGTATTAGTCAATTATGTGATAAAGGTTATAGAGTTATTTTTGAAAAAACTCATTGCACTATTGAAAATACCTTAGAAAACAAAACTTTATTTGTAGGTTATAGACATGAGAATGTATATCTGTTTGATTTACATGACTTATCTTCTCATTTTAACATTAAATGTTTATCTGCTATAAATGATAATGGTTGGCTTTGGCATAGAAGATTAGAACATGCTCATTTTGATTTAATTTCCAAGCTTTCAAAAAATGAGTTAGTCATAGGTTTACCAAAAATTGTTTTTGAAAAAGATAAACTTTGTGATGCATGTCAATTTGGAAAACAAACTAGAATTTCTTTTAAATCCAAAAATATCGTTTCAACTACTAGACCGCTTCAACTCTTGCATATTGATCTATTCGGACCATCTAGAACATTAAGTTTATGAGGAAAATCTTATGCCCTTGTTTGTGTTGATGATTACACTAGATATACATGGGTATTATTTTTAGCACACAAAAATGAAGCTTTTTATAATTTCTCAAAACTTTGTAAAAGAATTCAAAATGAGAAAAATCTTAATATTTGTAGTATTAGAAGTGACCATGGTAGAGAATTTGAAAATGATGATTTTATTAAGTTTTGTGATGGCTTAGGAATAGATCATAATTTCTCAGCCCCTAGGACTCCTCAACAAAACGGTGTGGTTGAAAGAAAAAATAAAACTCTTGAAGAAATGGCTCGTACTATGCTTTGTGAAAATAATTTGCCTAAATATTTTTGGGCGGAAGCTGTAAACACTGCATGCTATGTTATAAACCGTGCCATGATTAGACCTATTCTTAAGAAAACTCCTTACGAACTTTGGAAAGGTAGAAAACCTAATATTAGTCACTTGCGTGCTTTTGGTTGTAAATGCTTTGTATTAAATAACAATAAAGATAATTTAGGAAAATTTGATGCTAAATCGGATGAAGCTATATTTCTTGGTTATTCTATGTCTAGTAAAGCTTATAGAGTATTTAATAAAAGAACTCTACTTGTTGAAGAATCTGTGCATGTTGTTTTTGATGAATCTAACGATATTATTTCCAAGAATCATTTAAGTAATGATATTGTAGAAAATCAACCAAGCATGGAGAGCATTTATAAAAGGAAAATGAAGAAAATCCATTACGTGAACATGACGAAGAAATGACAATGGAGAAACTTCAAGAAATATATGCTCTTCCAGAAAATGACTCAAATCTACCAAAAGAATGGAAGTATGCTCATGGCCACCCCAAAGACCTCATCATAGGTGATGCGGCAGAAGGTATAAAAACTCGTTCCTCTGTTAGAAATATTTGTGGTAACTTGGCATTTGTTTCACAAATTGAACCAAAATCATTTTTAGAAGCTGAAAATGATGAAAACTGGATTTTAGCAATGCAAGAAGAATTAAATCAATTTGAAAGAAATGAAGTTTGGTTTTTAACCCCTCGACCTAAGGATCATCCCGTTATTGGTACAAAATGGGTTTTTCGAAATAAAATGGACGAATCTGGAGTTGTTACTAGAAATAAAGCTAGATTAGTAGCTCAAGGCTATAATCAAGAAGAGGGAATTGATTTTGATGAAACTTTTGCACCAGTTGCTAGACTTGAAGCTATTAGAATGTTACTTGCTTTTGCATGTTTTAAAGATTTTAAATTATATCAAATGGATGTTAAAAGTGCTTTTTTAAATGGGTACATTTCGGAGGAAGTCTATGTTGAACAACCTCCCGGTTTTGAAAATCATAAATACCCGGATCATGTTTTCAAACTTTCAAAAGCCTTATATGGCTTGAAACAAGCTCCTAGAGCATGGTATGATAGATTGAGTAATTTTCTACTTGACAAAGGTTTTTGTAGAGGAAAAATTGATACAACACTTTTTATAAAAATTAAAAAGGAAGATATGCTAATCGTTCAAATTTATGTTGATGATATCATTTTTGGTGCTACTAATGAAAATTTGTGCAAAGAGTTTGCTAAAGACATGCAGGGTGAGTTTGAAATGAGTATGATGGGGGAATTAAATTACTTCCTTGGTCTACAAATTAAACAAACTAATGATGGAATCCATTTAAATCAAACGAAATATATCAAAGATCTACTCAAAAGGTTTGAAATGGAATCATCAAAGCCTGCAGCAACTCCAATGAGCACATCGATAAAAATCGACAAAGATGAGCAAGGTAAACCCGTAGATGAAAAGAAATATCGAGGTATGATTGGTTCTTTACTTTATCTTACTGCAAGTAGGCCCGACATAATGTTTAGTGTTTGTGTGTGTGCACGTTTTCAATCCGCACCGAAAGAGTCACATATCACCGCAGTGAAACGCATTTTCAAATATTTTGTCGGCACTCAAAATTTGGGATTATGGTATCCTAAGGGAACCACCTTTGAAATTTTTGGTTACTCAGATGCCGACTTTGCGGGATGTAGACTTGACCGAAAAAGCACTAGTGGCACTTGTCATTTTCTTGGACACTCACTCACCTCTTGGTTTTGCAAAAAACAAAACTCAGTGGCTCTGTCAACTGCTGAAGCAGAATACATTGCCGCCGCTGGGTGTTGTGCACAATTGCTTTGGATGAAACAACAACTTCAAGATTTTGGACTTCACTATGATCATATTCCTATAAAATGTGACAACACAAGTGCTATTAATCTTTCAAAAAATCCTATTCAGCACTCACGCACTAAACACATTGAAATAAGGCATCATTTTCTGAGAGATCATGTACTCAAAGGTGACATTGAACTCGAATTTGTGCCTACAAATTGTCAATTAGCTGACATATTTACCAAGCCTCTAAATGAAGAACAATTTTGTTATATTAGAACAGAACTTGGTATGATGAATACTCCAATATAATGTTTATATTAAAAAAAAAATAATTTTTTTTAATAATTAAATAAAATAAATATTGTAATAATTATTATTATTATAAAAAATAATAACCATAATAATAATATACATATATTTATATATATAATTTCTCTCTCTCTCCCGTTCCGTCTCTATCTCTCACCCACTCTCTCCCTTACTCTCTCTTTTTCTCCTTCTCTTGCTGTCTCGCTCTCCCCTTCTTCCTCTACCCTTAGCCGACTCCATCTCCACCCTCACCATAGCCTACAACCAACTCCACCATCCACAAAATCATCCATCACTTTCATCACTATCACTATCCATCCAAATCCCTCACCAATCTTCCAAACTCCATCACTTCTCCACCCGAAATCTGCATCACCATCTTCACCGATTCATCAAGTTCCATCACCGATCTATCAAGATCTGTGACTGATCCATCAAGATCCATTGCCGATCTACACAAATTCGTCACCGATCTATCCAATCGTCTCAATTTCTTCCGTTCATCAAGGTTATCACCGATCAACATGTTAAAATTCTTGTTGCACTGTGTTATATTTTTTTACTTGTTGTATGTGCTCCAAATTCTCTTGGATTTAATAATGGTTGCTTCTACCTTGTCTGAAGAAATTGTTTTTATTTTATTTTCTCCTTTTATGCTAGTGCACTTTGTGTAATTGTTTATGGCCGGATCTTAATGGCCCTTGGTATTATAGATTGGTAATTTGTCTCTTCAAATTTATGTAATTTTTAGTGCATTAATTCAGGGGGAGACTCATATATTTTCATTATAAAACTACAAAAAAAAAATTAAATAAATAAAATGGGCATGTGTAGATTCTGTGCATAATTTTAGGGGGAGTATATATACATATTTTTTTTTCTCCTTATCTGCCATACTCCTTATCTGCACCAACAAACAAATTTATTTTTTTTTGTGCATAGACAGAGTTAAAAATAAATAATAAAAAAAATTTAAAATTTTAATAATAATAATGACAATAACATAAATAAATAAAAACGGAAGAAATGCTCGAAATTTTATTTCAGAAAACGAAAATATTACTCAATTACATGTAAATTTTCAGAAGGCTTCACAGATTTATTCTTTTTCACTTCTCTCAACAATTTTTCATGAGCCTCTTTTACATGTCTCTCTCTATTTTCGATTTCTGTGAGTCTTGGCATTATCACTGTTGCATAATAATGCACTGCATTCTCCAACTGTGCATTTTTCCTTTTTAGCTCTTTCTTCTCCTTACACATATTCACTACTTGTTGTTTTAACAAGCACACCTCATCTCTCCATTGCTGATTTTCTTGTACTCTTGCTTGTAATCGTCGCGCCATATTGGAACCTGCAGTCATGGCCTGTGTACTAAGAGCCATAGTGTTATTAATAGCATCGAAATCATTTCGATTGCCAATACCACTAGAACCCTCATTTACAGGCATAGCATGTGCCTGTGTCACTGGTACTCTCTCATTTGCCTGCATTACAGGCACCTCATGCAGGTCTGACTCATTGATAGCCAAGGTAAGGAATGACATGATTACAAAAGAAGCTAAAACAAATTTTTTTTTTCAAACACTTGATGATTTTGTATCTGATCTGTGCCGCTTTTTATACACTCCATTGATCCATTACTCGATGCATATCTGCTATATCTGCTCAAATATTTTGTTTGTCAATATTTCCTGCGCTCAAGATGCTCCAAAATCCCCACATTGATTCCGACAAGACAGACGGCCCATTATTTTATTTTTGGCCATTCAGATTATTGTATCAAATGTGCTTGTTTCTTATCTTCATCTTTATTTTGATGATGTCAAAGGGAGAGAAAAAATATGATTTTGAAAATTATATGTGATTTTGAAAATTATATGTTGCAGGGTTATCAAATATTTTGTTAATTTTATTTTGTATCAAATCCATACAAATATTGCCATCATCAAAAAGGGGGAGATTGTTAATCATATTATTTAATTTTGATGATGTCTAAAATATTATTTGTAACAATTTGAATTTTTTTAATATACATATTATTTGACACAAAATATTATCTTTTTAAAAATATATATATTTGTTAAATATTATAATAAAAATATTTTTAAAAACTTTACTATTCACTTTTTGAAAATTTAGGTTGATCACTATTCACTTTTTGACAAAATTAAAATAAAAATATTTTTGAAAACTTTACTATTCACTTTTTGAAAATTTAGGGTGATCACTATTCACTTTTTGACAAAATTAAAATTGATTAAAAATTTTGATTAATTATATTATTTTGACAAATTTAATATTGATGGGTTGTCTTGTGTTGACAAAATTAATATGGAGTGGTAGAATATATTTAGTTTAAAATCTCTACAACTTATACAATATTTTAAAGAAGGCATATATTTTCAGATCCATCATAAATATTATTAAAGAGATTTTTTTTATGCAAATATTTGATTAGAACATTATATATCTATTGCATATAATATGAATAGAATACATCACGTGCGCTATTAAATTTTTTACATTACATTGATTATATCATATTATAATCAAACAAGAAGAAAAAGATGGAGTTATATATATATGTGTATATATATATATATTATAAACTAGATGGAGAAAATTATTTGTTTGTTTGAAAGTTGTGAACTTTGTATTAAATTGTCTACAAAAATGGTGGCTCCATGTTTGAAAAAACAAAAAGAAAAAATCAGTCTTATTTTTTATCTTTTGCTGACTATTCAAAATCAAGGAGTGTGCTTATGTAAGCGATGACATCAAGAGTGTGCTTATGTAAGCCATGACATCAGGAGCATGCTTATGTAAGCCATGACGTCAGGAGCGTGCTTATGTAAGCCATGACGTCAGCAAGGAACGTCCAACGGGTATATTTTTGTGTATAAATAGAAGTGTTGTGTGTGGAGAAAAATCAAGAACTTGAAGAGAAAATATTTCTGTGAGCTCCAAAATTTTGAGTATTCTGCTCTTTCACTTTCAGATCTAAGTCTAGCTTTTGTTCTTACACTTTCATATCTACTCTTTGTGAGAGAATTATTGTAAAAGTGGGTTCAATTACCACTTATTCTTATTCCTTATTTTTGTGAGAGATTTTGTAAGGGTAAGGCATTTATTGTTGAGTGAGGCTCAATAGATAAGAGTAAGTCCTGTGCCAAATCCACAAGCTTGGTGGTGTATTTATTCAATTGATAGTACAGAAATTCTCAAGGAGGTTCCTTGGGGAGTGGACGTAGGCCTGGCGTGCCGAACCACTATAAATCGCAGTGTTTGATTTTCTCTCTCTCTCTCTCTCTTTTCTACTTTTATATTGATAATTATTATTCTGTTTTTTTTTATTTATTAAAATTCTGAATATTGTGTTATTTTTAATATTGTGAAATTTTTAATAACTCAATTCACCCTCCCTCTTGGGTTGCCTATCTGGGATAACACGCCTCCTCGGCTAGCCTAAGTGATTCCTTGCTCGCCTTCGCCCTATCTTCGGCATCAGAACGGTGCTGATCGGCAGCCCGAGCCCTTTCCACTTCGGCTTCGGCTCGCGCAGTCTCCATAGCGGCCCTTATCATCTCAAACTCGGCCCTGCTCTTTTGATCGACCAATTCTAACTGCAAACGGTCAATCCTCTCAAGGGCATCATGTAGGCGGCGGCCCAAGTCGGCGATCCTGCCGACCGTCTACAAAACGAGTTGGGATCGTTAGATGCCATAGGCAACCAAAATCAAAACAAGTCAAAGTTCACCTACCAAAAGGGCCGACTGCGCAGATAGGGCTATGGCCACCAAATCCGGCACGGCATGAAAGGATGCCTTATCAGCTGGTAGGGAGACTGACACCGCCAGGCTCACGGCTACCGCTGGGTCGGTAATGATGGATGCGTCAGAAGGAATCGGCGTGTCTCTAATCTTTGGCTGAACAATAAAAGGAACAACCACGTCCGATTCTTCTAAGCGAGGCCTTTTGTCGGCAAGACTATCTTCTGAACCGGCCTCTCCCTCGGCGCTACGCTTCTTGCCCCGCTCTTCCGGAATCAACCGTTCATCAATGACCGGTTGTTCAACCTCTTTCGTCGTTTCGGCCACAACAATCTTAGCCGGCTCTTCAATAACGGGTTCGGAAGACTCAACCAAGGTAGGTCCAGAACGGGCGGCCTCGGCCTTTTTCCGGGCGGCCATACGCTCGGCATTTTTCTTTCGAGCCATCTGCGTGAGGCTTTCCCCAGCCATACCTTCAAAAAAATCGCCGAGTAAGTCTCCCAAACCTCCAAAAATATCTCCAAAAGAAAACTCCACCAGACCTGAAGTGGACGGCGAGGTAGGCTGACTACGTCTAGCTGCCTCAAACGTCGAGTTTAGGGCCTCGTCAACCTCTTCGGCCTCCTTAGCGAACTCTGTGTCTGGTTCGGCGACTACCTCTACCACTGGCTCGACGTCTTGCCCCGAGTCAGAGGCTTCGAGACCAACTTGTCTGAGACTCTTGAAGCTAGGGAAAATAAGAGCCGCAAGCTGTCGATCGCCGGATGGAATTGGAATATTGTCAACGGCCAAAAAAGTTGTGTAAGTAGGCTCGTATCAAAGAAGTATGTGGGCCGCTCTCCCTTGCTTCTGTAAGTTTGGACAGCCGAAGTATCCGAGTGCAGTCGCAACCTACGTAAGGACTGCATCGTCGGTAGAAACCAGAATCTTCTTCAAATTACTGCCTGCAAAGGCAAAAGGTTAGACACAGGGAGAAAGCCGAATAAACGAAAAGTTCAGTAAAACACAAGGAGACACACAGCAACCTGGTTCACCCCTCCGTCTGGGAATAGGGTCTAGGCGATCCTCGCGTTCGCCAAATTCCCAGTTCCCTCGAATATTGACCATTATGTCATCCACACGCTTGCCAAAACTGGCGAGCATGGTTACCAAATGATGGTCAGTATCCTTGGCCCTAAGAAAATACCGCCCAAGCCGACCAGAAGATTTGGCTAAAGCATAGCAGTGCCGAATGGCCGGAATCCCAAGATCGATCCTGAGGCGCCGATTCAACTCTACGATCCCCATTACGATTCGAAAAAAGTTCACGTTAGGCTGAGAAGGAATCAGACCCCAATAGCGGAAGACGGCCCTAAGGAATGGATGTAGGGGAAAATGGACCCCGCCCTCTACAATGGATAGGAGAGGAAAGACGATTGAATTTTGATCCTCTCTCTCCATATCCAGAGTGTTATCCGTCACTAGAGATAGATGAACATCGTCGGGGATGGAAAATTATCGCCGGAATCCAGAGACACGACCCTCAGAAAGGAGGTCTTTTAAGTGTTTGGCCATTTTCACGGGAAATAAAGGGTTCACCAAAATGAAAATAATAAACAAAAAGTAAGATTGTAAAGAAAAGAGAAGAAGACTTACGAAGAGCAAAGGAGACGAGGGTAGACGGAGAAGAGTTGCAAAGAATGCGAGTCGGAGAAGGGATATCTGCTGGCGGTCCAAGAGTCTCGAATACTCGACGAACTGTGCATTCGAAAGGACTAAAATTTCAAATCATAATAAATGCGAGACGCACGATTGAAGCGGGAAAGCGTAATGATGAACGAAAAGGTGTGCGCATCCTGACATCTATATTGGGGTACGCGAAGCCGCCTGACCTATTTTAACCTTTCCAATTCAAGACCAAACACGCCGATTAACTTCCGTCAATGGAGAGTTCGGGGGGCAATTGTGGGGGCCGAATACATGGAAAAATCAGATAGTGCGTACCATTGGAAGACTGATATTAATCGGCTATATCCTATGAGAGTGGGGAGCCGAATATAATATATGTGCCGAATAAGTGTAAGTCCTTAGGGCCAAATAAAAGAAAGAACAATGATTAAAAAGCAGGCCCTGGCCCCGAGGATAAAAAAGAACAGGTATAAATACAGGAACAACGGTTATAGAAAGGTATGTAAGAATCACTTCACAAAACTTAGTAAAGAAGCTACCCTGAGTATCTGAACTAACTTGTCCGTCGGAGTGTTAATTCCGGCACCCCTGATCGGAGTGTTTGTATCTTTTCAGGTGACTAGCTAAGGATCACTAGCGTCTCCTAGGATCGGAAGAGTATTTCCGAACTACTTCTCCACAAAAGTAATTTCAAAATATGTAAATTTCAATTACTGAAAACCCAAAAAAAAAAATTATACTGATTTTTAAGATGAAAAATCTGCTGTAATGGAGTTTTATAAGAACTAGGGCCTTCAAAAAACCTTTTCAACATGCCATAATATTTAACAATATTAAAACAGATAATATTGATTAAACATGAACAAAACTAATCTATGGCATACAAATCATGAGGCAAAAATAGCTCTGATACCAGTGAAGGAAAATAGCAGGTAATCATATTATCTGAAGCATAAATAGTTTGAATCGGATGCTTGAATTATGAGCCTCATCCGAAAAATCCTTCATCATCAATTGAGAAGCTACCAGAGTTTCTCAATGTTGTATCCACACTCCAAATCCCTAGGTTCTATAATGGTGATCTAATAGGGAAGAACAGAGAGAGAAATCTTTTTTTGTAAAAGATTTTCGGGTAAACTCACATACCAATAAAAACACGTGTTATTGTTTCTCTCTATATCAAATATATAGAGATTCTCTCCTGATAGAGGTGGAATTGTAGTCTCCCATAACAACTCAAACACCTAAAAGATAATTCTCTTAATTATCTTATTCATTAAATAGTGTGAATTATCTACAACCCATGTGGACGCTCCATGGGTTATGAGTTGAGTCAAATCTGCCCCAATTTTTGACAAAGAAGGAGGACTAGATTAACTTGATCGGGAACTCTATTTTTCAACACTCAAGATTGGTCACTAATAATGAGATCGCCAATTACGATAGTAAGCACTAGAGAGATTGATTCAGATTTAGTGTTGGATTCAGATTCAGAAATTGTTCGGATCGAACGATATAATGGCGGCTTTTGATGGTGCTCAACCTTCGAAGCTCTTAAGGGAGAAGTCTTCGACGAAGAGAGAGAGAGAAGTGAATAGGTAATATAGAAGCGTGGCTCCACTGAACAAATAAAGAATGGGTAGTTTGGTCACTTAACATAAGTTTATCTTTATGGAATGAATATTTCAGTACGCGTATTTTTGGACAAAGAAATTTAATTTTGAATTTATCATCTCAGTGCCCTATAATATATATGCAAAAAAATTAAATTAATTAAATATTATAGCTCTTTCATCAAACTACTTTTATTTTAAAAGAATATATAATATATATAATTTTAAATATAAAAAATAATCGATTCAAATAATCGAAGTGTTACCTAGAGTAGGCCTCATCGAAGACACAATTG
This sequence comes from Camellia sinensis, assembly GCF_055761805.1. Classification (NCBI taxonomy): domain Eukaryota; kingdom Viridiplantae; phylum Streptophyta; class Magnoliopsida; order Ericales; family Theaceae; genus Camellia; species Camellia sinensis. The sequence goes on along the minus strand of NC_138971.1, from coordinate 97,012,222 downwards.
TGACCGTTGTGCTCCCAACACAACATATCATGTTGGGCAATGTTAGGGTACAATATAGACATTAATTGAATATTAATAGTCCTTTTATCAAATCATACTTATATTTAAAAAAATAAAATAAATAATAAATATAATTTTAAATATAAAAGGTGAACGATTCAGATTATCGAATGAGATAAAAAATGGGAGTCATCGGATGCACAACAGTGACAGTTATACTCCCAGCACATCGTACCATGTTAGGCAGGCACCAAATAGGAGTCCGGATCCTCTCCAGCCAAAGACCCCCTCCTGTCCTCCGGTCAAGGGCCACGATTTGGCCACGTGGTCCTTTGAAGATCTACGGCTCAGGTAAAAAAAAAAATTGAACTTCGTTTATTCAACCCAGCACAAAATTCAAATTTTTAGTCCTCCTTGCAGATGAGCTTCTTCTTTGGAATCGATTTGCAAGCGTAGTTAATCCCAGTAGACTTCTCTGTGCAGAGATGGGTGGTTCCGAACTGTCCTTGCCCTAGCTTTTTCCCGATTGTGTACAGATTTTGGAGACTTTGGGTCTGGTAGGGAAGGACCCAGATGGGTTTTGACGGTGGTGGTGGTGGTGGTGGCGTTACGGTGGCTGGTTTCTCCATTCATGGTGGTGGGTTTGTTGAATTTGAAGAAGAAGTTTGTTGAATTTGAAGAAGAAGACATGGGTTTTGTAAACAGAGATTGATTGTTAAGGGTTTTGTAAAAACCAATTGAAAAGGGGAAGATCAGGCTGGTTTCTCCATTCCTGGTGGTGAGTTTGTTGAATCTGAAGAAGAAGGAAATCTGAGAATGAAAGAATGAAAGAAAACATTCAATGGTGCTAAATCAATGGAAGCTGCTGCTGTGTTGAATCTGAAATGGAAAACATTCAAATTTTTTTTTTTTTTTTTTTTGCATCTGAGCCGTTGTAGACGTGCCCGTGGGCCTCATGCTACAGTTCGGACTCGCGATTTTGAATGTCGCGGTTCTTAATCTGAACCAAAGAGTCCAAATCTGGCAAATCGTTTTGAGAAACAGATTTTTGAAAAAGTAGTGCCAAACATGGACTGCTTTGCCAGATACAGAGTCGCCACCTAAATATTTTAAAATGGGGAAATTTAGGAAACCCTGACTCGGTGCCGAAGGCCACATGTCCGTCATCACCGGAGTTGTCTCGGCTCGGGAGCTTGGGTACGATCGGGGAAGGTCAGCTATGAGCACCCTCTTTCACCCGGTCCGAAGACCGGCCTCTACTAACCGTGATATCCAATTTTGAAAACGTTACGTGTTCTTATTCCATTTATTAGCCTAGAATTACTATGTTATGCGCGCAGCAAACAAGTATAGACTAGATTGCCTAATTTGGAAAGAAACATTGCATATCCGTTTGTTTTAAAAATGCTTTGAAATTTGCTACTCGCAAGTAGGCTAAAAAAACGGATTTCGACGAGTTTTTCCAACTCAAACAATCCAACCTCCACCCATAGGCATTCAAACGGTTTATCTCACATAAGCACTTAGCCGCATGGTAAGCATACTGTCATGTTAACATTCACACGCATGCGAGATGCTAAAGCATAAATACTTACATTGTACTCCGTGCCAAAACAATAAACTAGTTAGCAAACATGCATGTCCCTAGTTCATGTTAAGTAGCTAATGCAACACAGGCAAGGATGCAATTTAGAGTAGGCTCGGCTAACCCTAAAATGGCATATGAAATGCTACAAGTAACATGTATTCAATTTGGGATTGAAAAGTACAATGTAGTTTGTATGATGTACCGAGCCCGGTGCATGTCAACAAATGCATGAATGCACGCATGCATAGCATAAGATATGCTAAAATAAATGTGCCCTAATCTACCATCATAAGCAGGTAAATAAAAGGGAGAAAGAAGTGGGGGTTGGAAGACATACACACACGCACCCACACTTATTACAAGTTTGCCCTCGCTCGGAGGGACCAAAATAATAATACAAATTAATTAACTACGCAAGCTAATTAAATATTACAAATTGCTTATTTAATTAACAAATTAACTAAACTAAAGAAAAGTAGTAAACCACCTCGGGGCGAGGGCCAGATGCAACACATGCTCGGGACTGGCTCAGAATCGCACTGCCATGCATAGTTTGCCTCTGTTTTCCCTGCTCTGCTCTTCTGAAAACTGCCAAAGTCTTAGGGATGCCTCTCAGGACACTGGGGGATATCATCGGCTGAGCAGAATTTCCACCGGCAGTATCATTTAGTCACCGGCACAAAATAGATCCACCGGCCATCGATTGACTGCCGGTCGGCACTAAATACTGCCGGCCGGCAATAAATTCCTGCAGAACCTGCAACTCACAGCAGCAGAGGGCAAAGCAAAGCATGGCAATGCAATTCAAACAATTTATGCACCAATCACATTCCTTATCATGTTAATGACTCAAAGGAGGATGTGCCCCGATTCTCGGACCACCAATCACGCATTTCCATGCATGATGGCCCAAAGAATCAAGTGTGCAACTTCAATTTCAAAATGCATGCAAGCCAAATAAACACACAAGGAGGCCTAACCTCTATCATACTCATCTCAAGAGGCAAGGTGATGCATGCAAGATGCAATGCAACTTAGGCATACGAGCTAAGGATGCAACATGCCGATACAAGCAAACATGCAAGGTGGGCATACAAATAAGTAAAGGATGGTCTTAAATATGAATTAGGCAGCTCTAGTTAGGCCCAAAACAGTGGCCGAAATGCTAAGTACATGGAGGCGAACGACATGCAAACATGCATAGATACATGGTCCAGGACTTAAGCATAATGAAGCAACTTTTTCGACGCCTTTGAAAGGCACAAACATGGACAATTTTCATGCGAATTTCAGAGGTGATAGGTGATGCAAAACAGCCCCGAAACATAACGAAACGACACTCAACGCATGGAATGAATCCCGAAATGCAACATTAGGCACATGAAATGGCTTACAGCTATACAAAGAATGCATAATATGGACATGGAGCATGAAGACAGAAGCAAGGCAGCCTTGAGATAAGCATTTTTACAGTTTATGGCATGGCCAAACAGCAAGCAAAGATGAGGCTAAAATGGCATGCAAAAATGGCCCCAAACATGGATTTCAAAGCAAGTAGCACATAGAGTATCCAAACAGTGTTGAGCCCTTCTTCAATGTTGAAGAGGGGCTCAAAATAAGCCCATTTTCAGTTTACATCAGGCTCTAAAACAGATCACACGCAAGCCAAAAATTCTATGCAAGATTATGGCATTCAAGGAGGATATTGAAGCAAGTGCAAGCTACTGTCCTCAAACAGCAAGAGGTCCTCAATCAAACATGAAGAGGACCTCAAAATATGATGGTTTGAAGTTTGGGTCGGAGCCCAAAGATGTAAGCACAAGGAGCTAAGATATAGGCCAAAAAAATGCGCAAAAGAGGGAAAATGAGACTCACCCTTGTAGAACCAATCTTTAGCAACCTTTGGACTGAGTTTGGGAGCTTTTAACCTCTGGAGGACAGCCTCAAGCTGCTGGAATGGGCGTTGGATGCCTTGTGCTATGAGTTGATGAAGAAATGGCCCAAGAACAAGGGTGTTTGATCACTATAACACTCCCAAATGTAGAGAGAGAGGGAGATATAGAGAGAGAGGGTGATATATATGTTATATGTATGTATTAGGTCTGGTTTTGCTGAACCAAAACAATGGAGGAGGATGGCTTCCTTATATAGGCAATCCTAAGCTTCTAAGACAAGCTTCAAAGGGTCAAAGGGGTTTAAAGGGGAGGTCAAGGCTTATTGGAGAAGCTTGGACAGCTGGTAGGCTTCTTGAGGAAGCCAAGATAAGGGGTCAAGGCTTCCTCAAGAAGCCTTGAGCAAAGGGTGCAAGAAAAGGGGCCAAAGGGTGTGCAAAGGGTGCAAAATAGCCACATATATGCACGGGGGAGTGTGCTGGTGCATTCCAACTGGCACAGCTGGGATGCACCAGGCTTGGAGGGTGCAAATGGTGCAAACCGGCCAGAAAATTTGGTCGTCGGCCAAAGTAAAGTGACGGTCGGCATAATATTTTTCCGGTCGGCAAAATAGATTTCCGATAGATGATTCCAAGGTCAAAAAACGGCCGGTGGGTGTCCAAATTGAAGCCCCGGAAGTTATCTTTCCAATGGCGCAAACCTTGCATTAAAATTCGTTCTGTGCAAAAAGTTATGCCCTTTTCCGTGAAGCCGCGCAGATTCGATCCAACCGGGATGATGCCCGACTTCAACTGACCATATCTCCCCCACCCGGACTTGGCTCTAGGAGATTATTGAGTGCAAAATGAAGCCCCAGAAGTAAGCTTTCCGACGGTGGTGGCCCCATAGCTAAACTCCAAGCGTACAGACAGATAAGCCCGATTCAGCGAGGGCTGCTCGACTCGCTTCTACCCGGATTCATGCCGAACTTTTCCCAGACCAGTTTTCTCCTCTCCTTTCCTCTTTTCTTCAACTCCAAACCCCTAAACAAAGTGTTTTGAAAGATTTGACTCTCTCCTTGCCGAAGAAACTGAACATTTGCCCTGCACACCTTTCTCCGCCAAGCAAAACATCAGTGGTGCCCAAGTCTTAAGGGCGGTCAAAAATGGGGTGTCTACAGCCGTAGATCTTCATTTGAGCGAAATTCAAATTTTTATCTGAGCTGCTGCTGCTGTGTTGAATGAAAGAAGAAAAGAAATTCAATTTTTTTTTTGATCTTCATTTGATCTTCATGGGAGCTGCTGCTGCTACTGCTGTGTCGAATGAAAGAAGGAAAGAAATTCAAATTTTTTTTTTTTTTATCTGAGCCGTAGATCTTCAAAGGGTCACGTGGCCAAATCGTGGCCCTTGACCGGAGGACAGGAGGGGGTCTTTGGCTGGAGAGGATCCGGATTCACCAAATAGAGGCAATGTTAGCTTCTATATTTATTGGTATGACAAATATTTGCATCTATGGAGAGACTACTAGTCCACAATAAGACTATAATAGAGGATAAATAAAATTATCACAAAAGATACTAAACTACTCTATATGAGAGTTCAATTCAAGACTTTACCGGGTATGGATTGCTGTTGTGCAAAGGCCCAGTAATAATTGTTGTATCTCAATTTAAGACTTATGGGCTTTTTTTAATGATTCAAACCGTTTTTTTTATAGGGTTCGTTGAGTATTTCATGTATATCAAAAATTATATTGTTCGGATATTGATAGCTATGCGATCGGATTGCATATTTTTTATGCTATTTCTCAAAAGAAAAACTTATTGTTTATTTTTTTTATGATAAATGTAATTCGATCATATGATTACCGATATTCAATTAATATAATTTTTTACATACTTAAAGTACTCGACGAGCTCTACAAAATGAACGGTTCAAATTATAAAAATAAACTTTACACCACAAAAGAATAACTATTAGATCAAATATTTTTATTAAATATTTATTGATTAAAATAATAAAATTTATTATTTTTTATTAAATAAATTAACAAATATTGAGTGATAAATGTAAGTAGTTGTTGGGATGTATTATATAAGTGATCTTTTTGACATTTTGATTAAAAAATAGAGAGAGAAAAAAGATATATGTTTGGAATAACTTTTTAATTTTTACGAGTAAAATTAAAATGACCATTTTATTTTTTTAACTTCTTTCACAAACTATTCTTGAATAATATAAAATTTTTAATTTATTTAAAAAAATTTTGACTTTTAAATTTTTTAATTTATTTAAAAAATTTTTGACTTTTAAATTTTTTAATTTATGAAAGTACGAAGTAATCCCGGAGGAATTTTTCAAAAAAATGCCTGAGTTGTTACCCCATTCACATTTAGGCCTCCAAGAATGTGCGCCGTTTGTTTGACCTCGTGAAAGGTGGAAGTCATAAAGCTGAATGAATATGATTCAACAATTTCAAATTTAAAAAATGAGTCAGACCCCCTTTATTACATCATTCATAATGTGTGGGGCCCACTCATGTATGTGTGGGGTCCACATCATGAAGGGTGTGGATCACAAAGGGGGTTGTGGGGTCCTCTACAAAGGGGGTCTCTATCATTGCTGTTCAAATTTTAAGGTGATAACACTTACGTTTTTAATTTTTACTTTAAATTTATAAAATTTAAAAAAATTAAATAAAAATTTATTTGATAAAAATTTTGATTTATAAATCAGTAATCTCAGTTTATAAATTTGACTAAAAAATAAAAATATAAAAAATGTGTTTCCGTTTTTAGTTTTTAGTTTTTTTTTTTTTTACCACCAAACATTAGCCACCACCTGCCACCATTTTCCACCACCGTCTTCCGCCACCACCACTCACCACCCACCCTCTACCACCACCTGCCACCACCACTCACCACCCACCTGTCACCACCACCCGTCACCACCACCCACCAGCCACCCACCAGCCATCACCCACCAACCACCTACTCGCCACCACCACCACCACCACCACCCACCTGTCATCCACCCGCCACTACCATCCACCACCCACCACCACTACCACCCGCCACCTACTTACCACAACCTGCCACCACTAGCCACCCACCACCACCACCATCACCATCACCATCACCATCACCCACCACCCACCTGTCACCACCACCACCACTACCCACTCGCTACCATCTATCACCCGCCACCGTCACCCACCCACTACCACCACCACCACCACCACCACCACTATCACCCATCACCCACCCGCCACCCACCACCTACCCACTCGCTACCACCTACCACCCACCACCACCCATTCGCTACCACCTACCACCCACCACCGTCACCTACCCACCCACCGCCACCACCACCACCGCCATCACCATCCGCCACCTACCTGCCACCACCCACCATCCGCCACTCACCTGCCACCACCACCTGCCACCGCCACCGCCGCCGCCACCACCACCACCTACTCGCTACCACCCGCCACCGTCATCCACCCAGCCGCCACCACCCACCACCACCCGCCATCCGCCACCCACTTGCGATTACCACCCACTACCCGCTACCACCACCACCACCACCACCACCATCACCCACCATCCGCCACCACCACCAACTCGCTACCACCCACCACCACCACCCGCCACCACCACCCACCCACCACCATCACCACCACCCACTCGCTACCACCTACCACCCGCCACCGTCATCCACCCACCCACCACCACCACTACCACCACCCGCCACCTCCAACCACCACCCGCCATCCGCCACCCACCTACCACCACCACCCATTACCCGCCACCACCACCACGTGGCACCACCACGCACTCGTTACCACCCACCTGCCACCACCCACCTGCCATCTGCCACTCACCTGCCACCACTACCCACCACCCGCCACCACCCACCCGCCATCTGCCACCACCACCCACCATCCGCCACCACCACCACCACCTCCCACCATCCGCCACCACCACCACCACCTCCCACTCGCTACCACCCACCACCTACCACCGTCACCCACCCACCCACCACCACCACCCGCCACCTACCCGCCACCACCACCCACCCACCACCCACACACCACCACCCATCACTACCCGCCATTTGCCAACCGCCACCCACCTGCCACCACCACCCACTCGCTACCACCCGCCATCGTCACCCACCCACCCACCCACCACCACCAACTACCCACCACCCACCGTCACCACTTTCCACCACCGTCTTCCGCCACCACTTGCCACCACTTGCCATTTCTCACTCTTTTTTATATTTTTAAATTTTTTAAAATATTTTGTCAATTACCAAACGCGTTTGTAATTTATGTTTTTCTAAAAATAAACAAAAAATAAACAAAACCAGTTTATAAAATTTTTGTAAATATAAACTGAAAACGTAAACGTTACCAAACACACCCTAAGCATTATTATATAGGGCATTGTTGGATTGGAGGTCTTGGAGGTTTAGTACTCCACCTTTTTGAGATTAGGGTTTTATTTCTATCTCTCTTTATTTTGTTTAGCTTTTACAACTCTCAAAATATTTGAGATTGGAGTTTTATTTCTATCTCTCTTTATTTTGTTTAGCTTTTACAACTCTCAAAATATAAAATGAGTATGGTTAGAGATTTTAAAAAAATTATTAAATATTTTACATGGGTGTGAGATTTATACTATGTGGTTTTATGTAAATTTCACACTCATATGAGATATTTGATAAAATTTTTAAGATTCCTAACATTTTTTAGGACCAGTCCTGAGCTAAGGCCAGTGAGACCTACACGTAGAACCCCAAATTTTGGCCCAACATAGGGCTTCAAATTTTGAAAATCCTTTATGTAAGTTTTAAAAAAGGCTCAATTATTATTAAAGGCCCTCCAAACCAAAAAAGGCCCACTAAAAAAAGCCCAAATACAAACATATTATAGGCCAACATTAAAAACAAATAAAAAAAAGTGGGCCCAATTAAAAAAAAAGAAAAAGAAAAAAACTATTTTCCAAATCATAGGCGATCTCCAGCCTACTTCACTTTTTTCTTTCTTACTATAATATTTCTCTACCATTCTCAAAGGCCCACTTAAAAAAAAGCCCAAATACAAACATATTATAGGCCAACATTAAAAACAAATAAAAAAAAGTGAGCCCAATTAAAAAAAAAAAAAGAAAAAAGAAAAAAAACTATTTTCCAAATCAAGTAGGTGATCTCCAGCCTACTTCACTTTTTTCTTTCTTATTATAATATTTCTCTACCATTCTCAAAGGCCCACTTAAAAAAAAGCCCAAACACAAACATATTATAGGCCAACATTAAAAGCAGAAAGTTAGCCCAATTGAAAAAAAAAAAATGATAATATTTAAGTAATACTTTATCGTAGTTGGTTCAATTTTTATTTAGTATTGTAGTTTTATATTTTTTTCCTCATTGTCCACTAGATTTTTTCATTTTGAATTCTTGTAATGATTTCTTTCTATCTTAATCCATATAAATAAATTTTTGTATTGATATTCGCAAATAATAACTTGTGCATTTTTCTATTTATTATATTACTCAAAATTTCAGCTTGTCTCAAGTTGAGATCAAGACTGTACCAGTCCAGTTCGGCCCATGAAGCCCATTTTTTGGGCCCGTTTTGATAATCCAATGTGTAGAACTCGTCGAGTACTACATGTCTATAAAAAATCACGTTGATCGGATATCAATAGTTATGTGATCAAATCAATTTTGTATAAAAAAATAGACGGTGAAACAATTAACGGTTGATAAAAAACTATTTTGTTCATATAACTATCGATATCCGATCAACGTGATTTTTTATAGACATATAGTACTCGACGAGTTCTACACAGTGAACGGTTCAGATTATCCAAACGAGACCCATGATAAGTCCCCACGAATCCAACAACATAATTCAATCCGATTTTAAGCTGGACCAAAGCCGCTGCCTATGTATAACAACCCCTTCTGAAATTTCGCCTCGGGCACTATAGAATTCAGGGCCCGCCCTGAAATTTTTGATATAAAATTAGTCAAAAACTGATGGTGCAAAATGTTGGAGTTCCATTCTGTAAATAGATTAGGTAAAATACTTAAAATATTTTAAATGTCTTTTCTATTAGAGATGTTTTGTTACTCTCAAAACCAACAACAAGCTTTTTATTTCTGTTTGAAGAGAACAGATAAATGTGATTGTTAAAAAACTCTATTATTGAAGACACGAATACATAGTGCTTCAGATTTTGAAACCAGGCTAGATTTTTTTAAGTATTCTTTTTTAAGATTTTAAATTTACTTAGGCTCCGTTTAGGAAGAAAAAAGTTAGGTTTTTTTGGCTAAAATAGTCACAAAAAACAAAATAGGCTATTTTAGCCACAAAAAAGAAAACATCAAATCCAACCCATAATCATTACAATCCTCTCTCACAAAAAAAATCAAAAAAGCCAAAAAGCCCTTCCCAAACCAGGTTAAAATAGCCCAAGCTAAAATAGCCAAAAAGCCAAAAAGCTAACCCACTTCCCAAACGGAGGCTTATATGAATGTGTCAAGAGGTTAGCTCAGAATTGATAAATTTCTAAACAAATTAATAACTTAATTGATTAGTTTTTGAATAATTAACAACTAACATGTAACCGTACACAACATTTATGATAAATTTAGAGGTGATATTTAAAAAAATTTAACATTTTTTATTTTATTTTTTCATAATCCTAGATTGGATGAAACAACATGAATATAGTTGTCCATTATTTTTACAATTAGAAGCATATATTGTTTTAGCATAGACAATTTTGAGAATAATGCATGGGGATGGTTAATTCTAAGAATGAAAATTGTATTTTACATTTTAAAATTTTTATACAAAATTATTTACCAAAATAATGTGTCAAATGACATTTTTGTATATTAAAAAAAAATTAATTAATTGTTTATTTTAAACTAATAGACTCCTTTTGAATTAGGTTCATTAGGCCACCCCTTTTGTATCTCCTAGGTTGTTAGCAGATATATATTTTTCCCCCTTATTTTTGTTGCAAATTCTCTTCAAATTTATAAATAAAAAAATTATTAAAAAAAAACCAGAGTTTAATCCTTGAAAAAAATTCTGAGTTTTTAATTTTTATCAATTTAAATCTTCATCTTTTTTTATTCATTTTCAATCTAATAAATCATCAGCCTATTTTTAAAATGTTATTTTAGTAATTAAACTCAATATAAGTGCACTAAAAATGTCTAAAATATCCTTTTTAGACCATCTCCAACGCTGAACCAAACCCAGCATCAGATTTAAATTTTGATGAAAAACCCACTTTTTCACGCTCCAACGGTTGCACCAAAGTCATACCAAAATGAGAATTCAGCAAACAAGACATCAAACTGAGATCAAGACACAGATTTTACCAAATCACTGTTACTGACCGTTGAAAATGCTACACCGGTCGACCAACCGGTTGCCCGGCCGGTTGACCAACCGGTCAACCAGTAAAAGATTCAAACAGTTCAGAAAAAATAGTTCAAACCGTTAAAAAAAAAAAAAAAAAAATTTTTTTTGCCTAACCGGTCAACCGGCCGGTTGACCGGCCGGTCGACCACCCCGGTTGTCCCGAAAAAAGTTCAGAAAGTTCAAAAAAAGTTCAGACAATTCGCAAAAAAAAAAAAAAAAAAAAATTTTGGCCTAACCGGTCAACCGGCCGGTCGACCACCCGGTTGTCCCGGGATAGATTTGGTGAAGGTGAACCGTTGGAGCCTGAAGTATCAAATTCAGGAAATGGCCATTTTTGAACTCAGAATTGGTGAAATTTTTGATTCACGGTTGGAGATGCTCTTAAGTGTACTAAAAATGTTTAAAATACTATTTTCTGTTGACTTTAATTAAAATTCAATTTTTTGTCAATTTTACTTGATGAAAATAGTTGAATAATTTACATTGACAACAAATAACAAGCTTAGAATTTAAATTAACAAAATTAAAATCTAGGATTGATTTTGTTAAAAGAGTCAAACCATTAATTTTTTTTGAAAAAATATCAAAAAAGTGAAGTCAACAAAAAAATTACAAACCCATAAAATAAAGTGATTCATGCACTCGATTATGTAAATGAGTGTTGAATTTTCATGAATTTTTAATTATTTTTTTACTTTTCATTTTTATGATAGTTTACATTTTTTTATTTATAATTTTCCTAATAAATAAATAAATAAACCAGTCTGAAGTAGGCTGTAAGAAAGGGGAATGTTGGTGGGCCACTGATCCTAGGGTTTTGCCTTTAGGGCCTTCTATTGCACATTTAAAATAGTAGTACATTCAGGTCATATTTGATTCGCAAGATTAATAATGAATTATTAATAATTCTATTAAATTAGTATGGTATTCATTATCTAATTAGATTAATATTTAAAGGATTAATAATCCCACCCCTACCCCCATTACTAATAATCCTACAAATTTGTTAAATTAATTATCCATTAGATCAATAATCCTAAACCAAAATATTAAAACAAACATAGAATAATTGAACCCACGGATTAATAATCTCAATCTCATACTCTAATCCACCCAATCAAACATGCTATCATTGAACTATATAACAAGTGGAAGAAATGGATATAGAAGTTCATTTTTTAAATTTACTGCTTTAAATTCAATGATGGATAAAAGAAATAATTGATTGATGAATATAGAAAATATATTTGGATATAAAAAGTAAATTTAACTTTTAAATTACAGTAGTACTACTCTTGATTTAATAACTCTGTTACCAGTGACTTTACTAGGAAGGACCTGTGGGTCAACACAGCCAAATTACCAGAACAGTTGTTGATTTTAATATATAATAGCATTTTTTTTCTTTTTTTTCTTTTTTTTTTTTTTCATTACTAGTAAGACTATTCTCATACAAATCACAGAAACACTTTCTCAGCAGAATCTGATTACAAAATATATGACCTTACAAGCCCAAAAAAAACAAACAAAAATAAAAATAAAAACTTACTCCAAACAGAGCAAAAGAAACACTCAGTACTGGCGGGTGATTAAAATCCACCTCTGCCCTTCTCCTCCTGCCTTAACAAGAAGAGGTCCCATTAATAGGGTACCCTACAATCAAATTAAAAATGATGAAAGGGCCATTTAAAATAAGTCCCTTCTCATTTTTTGACACCCTAGAGGCCAAGACTGACCACAATATATATATAAACTAAAATACTAGTAATAGTCACAATACTAATATTAAGTGACTATATAGTATCTATATACCTAGCAAAATATGGGTACAACTATTAAAGACAGACAACTAAGTTTAACTCAAAGGGAATAGGTCTCTATCAACTATCGGTACTGTCCTCCACTGAAGGTCTGCCCGAAGGACCAGCTAGCTGGGGCAACATTGTTGGACACCACGCTGCGACCATCGCTTGTGGTGACCTTAAATGAGAGGCTTTGTCCGTTGAGGTAGGCGTTGCTCTGCCAGTTTTGCCCCCAGTTCCTTGACATTGATTGCCAACCAGTCCTGGACCCTTTGATGGCCACTGCATGGACATCACCGGCACCACCAACGTTGGTTATAAGGACTAAGTTGAAGTAAGAGTGGCCATTGATTGTGAACCTTATGCCTCCCCTTCTCGTGCAGGGTACCCTACAAAGACAAACCAAAAAAACAAAGTAGTTAAGAGTTAGTCACCCATTCCTTCAACAAATCAGTAAGAAAAACCTCAAGAGTAGCCATCGGATTGCGATAATCGATCCCAAAAAAGCTGATGTCCAGCAGTCTTATCTCTCTGTAGGGAGACAAAATCTCGTCCCCCACCCAAATAAAGTTACACTTTTCACCTTTGATATATTACTCAATTTTCACTTTGACTTTTAAATTATAGATTTTCTCAATTTGATCCCTCAAATATTGGATTGGATTTTTAACAAAGTGGTCAAGTTAATTATTATCATCCAAGTTTTTTTGACAAAAAATGACTAGTGCACTTAAACTTTTGCACTTTTGTCCCTTAAGTATTTTCTTCCACTTTTAACCCTCGATGTTACTGTGTATTTTTTCTTTACTTTGGCCTTTCAGAGTTCAGTGCCACATGCTGTTTTGGGTTGGAGTATTTGACAAAAAGTTCCAAGGGGACAACATGCACAACAACTTCCAAGACTAAATTGTAGAAAACTAAAAATTAAGGGCCAAAGAATTGAATAATACTGCATAGTATAATTTATGGTTTGTTGGGTTGAGGGGATTGAAGGGGAGACAGAGCCATTAAACAAGGATTTTTTTTGGACATAAAATTAAGGAGGTTTACACTTCAAAACTCAAACAAAAGCAGATCAAGGGGCAGGCCCAAGAGAAGTCAAAAGGAAAAGTCTGAAGTTTCTGAATGAAAAAAAGAAAAGAAAAGAAAAGAAAAGAAACATGGTCCAGTTACAAGACATAATAATTAGCCAAATAATAGTTGACAAAGACCAAACAAATTAAAACAAGATTTTGATATCAAAATACCATAATAAACTCAGCCATTTTTCTAGTTGAAATTGAACTTTCAAAGGCCATAAAAACCAGTCAAAAGCATACCTTCTGTAAGAGACAGGGACAATACCAGCTTTGTATTGGGCAATGTGTTGGAAGACAGGCTGGGAGAGGTCAAAGTGTTGCTGTGGAGGGTTACACCATCCCCCTGCATTGTTTGGCAGGGCATTGTTTGGGGGACAGAAATTAGTGGCTGTGACGACAATGGAGCCAGGCAAGCACCATTTGGGGTCATTCGCACACCTAATCTCATAGCAAGACCCACAACTTAACCCACTGTTGAACAGAGCTGTGCTCAGTGCTGCAGTGTTTGTACCATACCCTTGGCTGTACAAATTTCCATACCCACAAGCCCCTCCTGCACAAATTCATGTAAATTATCAGCTAAAAGCAAATGAGTACAGCTCCAAAAAGTAAAAACTCTAAGGCTGTGTATGGATCTTGAAATTGAAGGAGATCCAAACATGGCTTAACAAGGAAAGGTGCATACCCATTGTGCCAGAGGCATCACCACCCCCATAGAAGGTGGCATGAGCATCGATCCACCCTCCTCCACCATACCCATGAACAAATGAGACCATTGACAGAAAACCCACCAAGAACAACACAATGAGAGCCATTTTCCTGCAAAAAGAATCAAGAGAACCATATTTAGCATTATATTGAAATGTCAAGTGGAAGGCTAGAAGCACATTTAAAAGACTAGACAGTCTGGGTTTTTTCAACCATTTCGGTTCATTTTGACATGTAAATGAAGGTGAGAAAGAGGAGGGAGACGGAAGGAGAGAAGATTATTACAGTGAGTTTGTGAGACTTCAAAGGAAGAGGTAGAGAGAAAAACTCAGGAAGAGGAATAAGAGGAAGTTTGAGTGTAGAAAATGGGGGAGGGAACGGGGGAGAATAAATAGAAGTTTAGAGTGGGGGCCTGAGATGGGCGCTTCGGCTACAGTAGCAACTAACTGACACTGATGGCTGCTGTTGTTGGGACCAAGCAACCGCTTGGGCACTAAAGTTGTTAGTTGAGTGTGAAGAAAATGAGAAAAGATAGGGATCATGAAAAAAATTTTATGAAAATAATCATAAAATATTTATGACTCTTAGATTATCTTGATTAGTATGTAATGTTTTATTTTAAGTGTAATTCAAGGGTCATAAATCTTTCATGATCATTTTCATGAAAGTTTTTTCATGATACCTAGCATTGCTCGAAGAAAATATACTGAATGATTTTTAGGATTTATCTTTTAGAAAATTAAATTTTTTTATTTTTTAATTTTTTTTATTGAATTCTTTTAATATTTTAAGTAATTTTTTTAATTTTTAAATATACTTCACATAAATACACTTAAAAAGTATAATATTTATGAAAAATATCTTTAAAAAATTCATTAAATACCAAAAATATATTTTAAAAATACAAAAATTCAGTATATTTTTCATATTCTTATATATTTATTAATATTTTAAAATATTTTTTACAAATATTTTACTTTTTAAATACATCTAAGTAAGTTGTATCTGAAAAAATTGCTTAACATTTAAAACATATTCGCTAAAACTAAAAATAAAATAACAAAAACAAAAACAAAAACAAAAAAACTCAATTTTTAAAAATTAAATTCAGAAAATTGAAACTAAACACACTGACTAATACTAGTTGTTTTCGGAATCAGTAATAATACAGTTTTAGACTTAACTACTCATAAATTATTTAAAATTATCATTTTTTTATTCAAATTCATTTTACACATAAATTATGCATTATACAAATTTAATCCCCACTACACAGCCACTCATCTAGAATATTTTGAGTGAATATGTCTGGATCTCCATACTTTTCCTTTTGGAATTAAATTTTTTAGTGATCTTTTAAATTTTTAAAAAAAGATGTGGAAAAAAAAATTGAGAGAATAGTTGATTTTTTTTTTTTTAGTAAAGTTTTGCTTTTTGGTTAAAACTAATTATTTTAATTTATAAAAATATATACAGCAAAGTACAGTGAATAATTGATTTTTTAACTTTTTAACTATTATAAGTTGTTGTCAAAATAATATCATGTCATATTATTTACAGTATTTTTTAACTAATAATATAGTGAAAAGTTTAACTAAGAAGATAATGTTGATCCAATTTTATTGGATAGTTGAACGGCAATATATGCCTAGTTATTACAAACCCACATTCGTCTGGACAATACATAAATAAAAAATAGTTCTTCTATTTATATAAAAAAGTAATCATATAATATAACCATTTTATATGAAATGGGTGTCACATTTTTGTCGAACTTACTTTATATGACATAATTGTATATTCTATGTTAAACATTTCTTTGGTTTTGAAATTTTCAAAAACAACTTTTAAATTTTTAATCCATATTTTTTTATATTTTAATGATTTTTTTTTAACTTTTTAGATTTATTTAATCTTGGTACACATAAAAATTATAAAATTTATGAAAAAAATTATTTTAAAAATTCATTAGATATAATAAAAAAAATCAATCTATTTTCGTATTTTTTATATTTATTAAATTTTTTTCACATATATTTTAAAAATTCAAAAACAATGCAATTTTGGGGATATGAAGAGTGGTTTTGAAGGAAGAAACCGTGTGGTTTTGTAGGTTAGCGAGTGGGAAATCTACGAAAATCAAAGTGGGGTCTCGTGGGTATTTCGTCTGCGAGTTGGAAAACTTCCACACCCACAACATCCCCCTGCACATGCACATGCGCATGCACATGCACATGCAACCAGCGACCTCCAAATGAGTCCGGATCCTTTACTGTGTTTTCCTGCGGCGCTTTCCTGCCATACTCCAAAACGACGTCGTTTGGAAAAAAAAAAAAAATTTCCTTGTTTTCTTCTCTTATTGGGAAAGGCTGAACTCATTTTGACGAAGTGTAAAAGCCTGAGCTCCTTTCCTTTCAGTTTTCTCACAGAACAAAACAAACCCACCCTTCAAACCCAATCATCTATATATATACACACATGTATGTATACATATGTATATATATATATAGGATCATTTTTGTTTTTTTTTGTTTTCCCCTGACCTCTCAAAAGTTTGTGAGCTCTCATCTGAACCAAGAATGAAGCCCAAATACGAAACAAACTAAGAAGAAGAAGAATAAGTGAAAGTGAATCACCAATCATCTTTACAACTAGTTTGAAGAAACTAGTCAATGCTCAAAAAAATTCACATTCTGTGGCTGATTCTTACCATTAAGGCCATCAATTCAGATTGCAACTTGTTTTGAGGGAAGAAGAATGCAATTTGTTTCAGCGAAACACACAAGCACAAAAAAATAAAAAAACAAAACAAAATGAAACAATTATTTTCAATAAAAAATACAAACCCAGATTTCAAACCAAACAACAACAGAGGTTTTGTCCCAGATAGGGTTTGTTTTCTTTTTTTGGAGTATTTCTGATGAATATCAATCGAAATTATAAAAAAAAAAAAAAAAAACTAAAAAAAAAAAACAAGAGAGTAAACCAAAAACCTAGAAACCCATTTTCGATCTTCGCATTCATCGGAATATTTCTGGCGAGCAATGGACGAATGGGGGAGAGTAGGGCCGAGTGTGAGCTCTTTCACCTCTTCAAATGGCTCGAACAATACACCGATTAGAGGCCAACTGTCCGAGCCCTTGGAAGCACAAACCAAAAACCCATTTCTGATCTTTGCTTTTGAAGAAAACCCAAAACAGAATATGCAAAATTCAGCGAAGAAGATGAAGCAGAGGACCCAAATGGATGTACTCGCCGCCTCACGTTGCAGTCTATGCTTGCACCTGCTACTCTGTTTCACCTCTTTGCCTCTGTCAACAGGTAGGTTCAAGCAAATGAGGTAGAAAGAAAAGAAGGAAAGGAGAAAGGGGAGAAAAAAAAATATATAACCAAAATGACGTCGTTTTGGAGCATGGCAGGGGACGCCGCAGGAAACCACGGCTGAGGATCCGGACTCACCTGCAAATACCCTCCTCTCTCTTTCGTTCGTTCTTTCTTTCTTCCTTCCTTTCCTTTCCTTTCCTTTCCTTTTGCTGTGTTTTATGCTTCAATAATAAAAAATAGGGCACAGTAAGAAATTCATAAAATTCATAATTCAATTTAGTTCAGTCTAATTCAATAAGTTTAGATTGGTTTTTTGAATTCATGGTTCGATTTCGGATTGAAAAATTAAAAATTCGTAATCCATATATCGGTTCCGAATTGAACCCCACAGTTTTAGATTGGAATCAATCCGGACTGTATACAAATAGCTCATATTTATATTATAAACCCTCCCAGCATAGTGTCTTCTTTTATTCCATATAAAATTTAAACCCAAATCTAAAGCCGTATAATATCTTCTTTTATTGCTTTTATTTGTTAGTTTTTAGTTTTAATATGTAATGGTCTAAATATTGATGGTGAAACCAGTTTTCTTATGGTTGTTTAAATTCTAGAACAGTATGTCGCTATTATGGAAAGGCATGTTGCTATTGTGGAACTAATATAATGCTATGTTTATGTTTTTATGAAATTAAAATGTTCTATATATATATATATATATATTTTTGGTTATTTATTTATGTGAATCTGTAGTCCTAAACCGATCTAATCTGTGTTTAAATGGATTGGTTCGGATTAGTTCCACAATTTAAATAGACTGGATTAGTTTCAATTTTTTAGGAACCGTAGATAACGGATTGGTCATAATTTTATCCCAATCCGGACCATACTTACCCCTAATAAAAAATGCTTAAAATTCTAATAAAATTTGAGACAATTACACACCAATCTTAATTTATAAATTTATACGTTTGGCAACCTTCAGTTTTAGTCAAAAAGTGACTATAAGTTATCACATCACTCTCTCTAATTTTTTATACATCATTTTGTAAAAAGTCAAAAAGTTACTAAAATAACATGTTCCCAAATGAGGCCTTAGTTCTAACTAAAAAAATTTTAGACCTTCAAGCCCTATTAATTTTTAATAATCTGAATTACCCTTCAAATAATTATTATTTATTATTTCTGATTATCTACAAAAGAACATGATAATTTAACATTTATTTTGATTTTTGAATATTTAAAACATCAACTTTCAAATTGAAAAAAACTATAAAAAAAAAAAAAAAAAAAAAAACACTTTGATTTGGATTCTTAGGATTTACTTTTCAGAAAATCAAAATTTCTTATTTTTCATATTTTTTATTTTTACTGAATTTTTTTTTATATTCTAAATAACTTTTTTAATTTTAGATACACATAACATAAATATACTTAAAAATATAATATTTGTGAAAAAAATATTTAAAAAATTCACTAAATATTAAAAATACAAAAAAAAATACAAGAATTTAGTATATTTTTCATATTCTTGTATATCTATTGATTTTTTAAAATATTTTTTAGAAATATTTTACTTTTTAGATATACCTAAGTAATGTACATCTAAAAAAAGTAAAAGATTACTTAAAATTTTAAAAATATTCATTAAAAACAAAACAATATGAAAAGCAAAAAACTTAATTTTTAGAAATTAAATTCAAAAAATTGAAACCAAACATACTGAAATTTTTTTAGAACAAAAATTGAAAGAACTGAATTATTTTTTATGCAAAACTAAAAATTTTTTGTCTATAAAGGAGTAGTATGATGGAACATTGATGTGCAAAACTGAAGAAGGAAAAAAAAACTTTAAAATTGAAAAAACTGATAATGTTTTCAGTTTTAAAACTAGAAAAAACTAATAATGTTCTCGGTTTTATTAGATAGTTGAATCAAACCAATAAGTAGAAGGGCAAAAACATTTAATCAAATACTCTGTTTTGTTTCATCAGTTAGTGAAACAATTATCTGAAACATTACTATGAAAAATTGATAATGTTTTTAGTTTTAAAAATTGGAAAAAAAAAATTGATAATATTCTCAGTTTTACTAAATAGAACTTATTGGTTCAAAAAACTTAGATACAACTTGAGCTACTATAACATTTGTAAATAAGATTTTTAGGTAATTAACTCATAAAAATTTCTTAATTTTATTCACAATAATGTAGAATGATAAATGTTAAATTTTGATTTGTCACTCACTCTACTATGTGGGGCTCAAGATATTCACCACACAAAGAAAAGAAACGACCCACCAAACTAGAACTAGTAAATAAGAGAATAGGCTCAAAATATAGACAACCCATTTGTTAGAATAGTAGAGAGAGAGGAAATAATATGTATTGTATTGAATGAATTGTGTTGAATAATATGCTCTATACAATAGAAGGCCTGTATATATAGGCTGAGAAAGAGTATCATACTAGAAATCTAACTATGAGAAAGAATATCCTATAAAAGACCTAATTATGGCAATACCTAATATATCTAGGAAATCAATATCTAATATATGTAGGAATATATACCATATATACATTAACATCTCCCATCAAACTCAAGGAGGATAAACATTTTGAGTTTGGAGAGAGAAACTAAAACATGCAATAAAACTAAAAAAATAAAAGACAAATAGATTGCAAAATCCGAACGGGAGCGCAAGGGCGCTTGAAACAGATCAGAGGCTGCAACTAATGCCAGGAGACAGTTTATGGTCGTGCGGACCATTGTAGGAACTGGCTGAAACTAGTGCCAGGACAACTTAAGGTTGTGCCAGACTGATATAGAAATTGGTTGAAACTAATGTCAAGAGACAGTTTATGGTTGTGTCGGACCATGGTAGGAACTAGCTGGAACTAATGCCGAGAGACAGCTTATGGTCTTGTCGGACCGATATAGAAACCAGCTAGAACTAATGCCAAGACAGTTTAAAGGGGTCATACCGGACTGATGTAGGAGCTAGCCAGAATCGATGTTGAGATAGTTTAAAGTGGTCATGTCGAACTGATGTAAGAGCTAACCGGAATCATTGTCGGAATAGTTTAAAGGGGTCATGCCGAACCGATGTAGAAGCTAACCGGAACCATTGTCAGGACAGTTTAAAAAAGCCATGCCGGACTGATGTAAAGAACTAGATGTTAAACCAACAAGTATGGCACACACAAAACTTATGACGTGGTACTGACCGATGATGACAACAGATAACTGAGTGCGCCAGGGGGAGGCTTAGGTTGTGCACCAAAAGAGGCGGCTTGGGTTGTGTGCCAATTGAGCAGCTTGGATTGTGCGCCAGAGGAGGCGGCTTGGGTGGTGCGCCAAAAGGGGCAGCTTGGGTGGTTCGCATGGTGTAAAATCATACTCACCATGATATAGGTATAATATCCCTCCTCAAACTCAAATAAGTTTGAAAATAGAAACCAATTTGAGGTTGAAGCAAAGAAAAAAAATAGAATGGAAGAAAAAAAAAAAAGTGTTACGAGAAAAAAAAAATGATATTTGGGGTAGGAATAGACCAACGAATAGAGGAAGAGATCACCACGAAGTGATACTGAAAGGAAAATATGACAGCAGAATGGGTTAAAGTCCGACGGGCAGCCAAGGCAAGGTTGCTGCCCACTAGTAAGGCGAAGAACACCAAAGGCTTAACCTCTAGCTCCGATACCATGTTAGAATAGTAGAGAGAGAGAAATAATATGTATTGTATTGAATGAATTGTGTTGAATAATATGCTCTATACAATAGAAGGCCTGTATATATATAGGCTGAAAAAGAATATCTTATTAGAAATCTAACTATGAGAAAGAATATCATATAAGAGACCTAACTATGGCAATACCTAATATATCTAGGAAATCAATATCTAATATATGTAGGAATATATACCATATATACATTAACACCATTAATCCAAGAACCATACTGAGGGTATTAGGCTTAGCCTTTCGGAAATGCTAATACTACCTCTCCTATCGCAGGTAAACTTTAACTTGATTCTGAGAGTGATCCACAATACAAAGTTCGATATGGTATGCATGATGACTCCCTAAAATCTCGTGAATATGTGTGATCTTTCTATTTGCTAGAAGAGAATTCTCAATAGTTTCTCCTTAAAAAATGACCTTTCCAGTTGGGAAACGCATGAGTTATTTACCAAAACTAGTAGGCTCTGATTGAAAATAGCAAATGACTCCACTACTGGTAGCTAGATAGAGGTTGCTTCTTCTATATGTTTAGGACTATAACTAAGAGAAAGTGTTCGTTAACGGAGGTTGTTTGTTGTAGTTTTCTTTTTTTCATCGAATGGTGTTCAGTCTACTGAATTTATCAGTACAAGATCGAAAATCATGCTTTGCATTCCAAGTGAGATACCCAAGAGAAAAGAAAGGAGGGAAACAATCGACGAGGAATTCGTTTGTCATCTCTATGTTTATTTATCTTTAGTAAGAAAGCCTGTTAAAGCCATCTAATAAGTCAGGTACAAGAGGTCCATTCAATGCTCTAATATGCCCCAGAATTAAGCGTTTTTCAAATACAGTAGGCAAGGCGCTATAAGGAAGTGAAGTAGGGTTGACAAATATAGCAGGAATAGATGGATGATAAGCTACTCATGAGAATACAAGCATCCTAGACTCTATTCCTTAACAAGAATAACAAGGGGATTAGCTACTACTAATAATAATAAGAGCTACATTGTAGTAAGGTAATCCAGAGTTGGTTAGATACGTGAGACATAGGGCTCATAGTACCTGCTAGCGCAACTATGCAATGGACGGGAAAGAGTCCTACTTTCTTACTATATCATTATGGGTGTGTTTAGAGATCTCAAATGTGAGTCTGTAACTTTACTCTTTAATAATGCCTACCATAACATTTGATTTCTCACTTTAATCATTACTACAATACATTATTGTAATTTACTATAAAAGCCGAGACACGACAAACACTAATTGTTGATTAGGAATGGCTTCTGTCCAGTCCTTAATCGAACTGGACCGTGCTGTTGGGCTCGTGGAGGCCCACCATGAGTCCCGTTTTGATAATCTGAACTGTTCAATGTGTAAAACTCGTCGAGTACTATATGCTTGTAAAAATTCACGTTGATCGGATATTGATAGCTATGTGATCAAAATAGATTTTTGTCAACCGTTAATTTATTCACCGTCCATTTTTGTTTATATACAAAACTGATTTGATCACATAGCTATCGATATCTGATTAACATGATTTTTTACAGGCATATAGTACTCAACGAGTTCTACACATTGAACGGTTCAGATTATCAAAACGAGACCCGTGGTGTGCCCCCACAGGCCCAACAGTACGGTCCAGTCCGATTAAGGACTGGACAGAAGCCATGCCCTTTTTTATTCTTCTTTTCTTTTCTTTTCTTTCTTTTTTTTTTTTTTTCATTTCATGGATTCAAATAAAAATATTATATATGTATGTAAAATTCATTATGTTTATCAAATTAAATTTAAAAAATAATAATAATATGACAAATTCTAAGGTTCATGGGTGAAAAGTTCACACTAATGGAGTCATATGTTATTTGATTAAATGTTTAATTTTTATTTTATTTTTTAATGATAATGGCAAATATTGAAAAGTCGCCGAAAAAGTCGCTAGCACTAGAAAATTAGCCGAAAAGTTGCCGTGGATGGCGGACGGCAGTCGGAGGTGGCCAAAAACATTGGCCAGCAATGGTGGACGAATAGATAAATAAATAAGTAATAGAAGTACATATATGTGATATTTGGATAGATTACTAGATAGATAGGTGACAAGTGTACAAATATATGATATTTGGACAGATAGATAAATAAGTAAGTTTTGGACACATTAGTATCCTTCTGGACAGATTAATATCCTTTGAGCCTAAAAAAATTTAAGTTTGAATTTATTGACCTAAAAATTTTAAAAATAGACTTCTGACTTAATTATTTATAATTTTATGCATAAACATGTTGTTTGTTTATATGGATTTCTTTTTCTTTTTCCTTTTTTTTTTTTTTTTTTTTGGTTTCGAATTTGTACTTCTAGTTTTTATTGTTGTGGCCGTATATTTAGACTTTGGTGGAATTGAATGCATTAAATACCACTGAATTATTTTTGGGAAACGAATTTAATATGGGAAATTAGTAAGATTTCTTGTTTGTGCTTTGGAAAATAATTCCCGAGCCCATTAAAGTATGAGTAGTGATTTATATTCTAAATTTAGAACTTTAACGATGACTTTAATGATATGGTATGAAATAAATAAATAAAAAATAATAAAAAAAAACAAAACACGTGTATCAAATCATTTTTGAGTGAATGCCGCTACTATATAAATAGAATTCTCATTAAAACTCTATTTTTAGTGTTTTAAAACATTTTTGTTGTTAAAGTATATTGCAGGAAGACAAGTAGCCCACCCTTCCTTCCTCTTCACAAATATGAAACAGAGAAAAAATTAGGGATGACAATGGATAATCTACCCTGTGGGTATCCATGGAGACCCAATCCAAATACATGGGTTTTCTCCTTTTTTCTTATCCATTGGATAGGGTAGGTGATATTCTTTAAATATCCACAGGGGATGGGTTGGGGATGGATACCCACTAATTTCCCCCCTTTTTTTTTTTTTTTTTAAAGATTCACAACCAAAACTAAATATACATTCAATCTTTTTTCTTTTATATTTTTTCAGGTTCACAACCAACTTCTTCTTCTTTTTTTTTCTTTTTTTTTTTTCAAAAAAATCCACAACCAAAGCTAAATATACCTCTAATCTTTTTTATTGTTATTATTTTTTATTTTTAAGGTTCACAACCATTTTTTTTTTTAATTTTTAAGATTCACAACCAAAACTAAATATATATTCAATCTTTTTTATTTTATTTTTTTATTGTTATTTTTTATTTTTTAAGGTTTACAATCATTTTTTTTTTTTTAAAGATTCACAACCAAAGCTAAATATACATTCAATCTTATTTTATTTTATTTGGCTCAACAATAAAATCAAATACACTTTAATTAATATTGTCACATTATTCTTGTCAAATTTTATGCATATCTAGAATTTTTTTAATTTATTTAAAAAAATTAAGGATATTGTCTAGTGCATGTTTCGGTTTGCTTTTCTATGTTATTTTATTGGGCAAATTACATATACCTCCTCGAGGTTTGGCTAAATTACAGATACCCCCCTGGGGTTTGAGAAATTACGAATTTCCCCCTGAATGCTATATTTGCATAAGAAATTAGGGGGTAATTTGTTATGAAATATAAACCTCAGGGGGCAAAATGTTATGAAAATACAAACCTCAGGGGGCGGGATGTAATTTCTGAAACCTCAGGGGGGTATCTGTAATTTAGCCAAACCTCGAGGGGAGTATATGTAATTTGCCCTATTTTATTTTGTTATGTATTGTAATTTTTAGAATGGTTTGCTTGTTCTAAAATTTCAATTAACGAGTATGAATCTATTTGTTTTATGTTATCACACAATTTATACAATATATATATATATATATATATATATGAATGTATTTGAAAATAGGAAAATTGTAGAGAATCGAAACAAGCATGAGTCGTGATTGGTTAGAAAGGATGGGTACAAAGATTTATGTGCTGGAAAAATAAAAAGGGATACAAAGTCTTACTAAATAATTTTTTTTTAAATAAAAGAATTTTTCTTAGTTATGAACAGATTTAACTGAAATCAGCTTGTTTCCCAATGTTATGCTTCATTTATTTAGATAGAAAATATTTTTTAATGAAAAATATTTTTATAAAAAAAATTAAAAATACATTTTTTTATATTTGGTGGTGGTGGTGATGGAACGAAGGTGAAAGTAGAGATTGTGACATAGTGGTGGGGTGATGGCGGTAGTGATGGTAGTGGCTATGGTGATGGTAGTGGCTGTGGTGAATGTGAGAATAGTGGTGATGGTATTGCGAAATTAGTAAAAATTTAATTGAAAAAATATTTTTTGTTTTTTAAAAGTAACAAACAACAAAATTCGTGGGGGACTAAAAGAAAAAGATGGAGGATGGATTGGGTGTGGTAAGGCATAGATATCTTAAAATGAGTGGTTCAGATTTGTTAAAAGGTATAATTAGATTTTGGATAAATTAAAATGAATGGTTCAAATTTGCTAAGAGAAAAATGGTTTAATGTCTAACAGGTTCTTTCACATTTTATTTCTTCAAACAGGTTCTTATAACATTGTAAATAGGTTCTTATAACATGTAGGGGAAAAGAGTGAGAGAAAGAGAGAGAGATGGTTGTAATTTTTTTTTTAATCTTCCACGTTCTTCCACATTTTTTTTTAATTACTAAAACTTATTTGATTGTCTCAAAATTATATATTTGATTATTATAAAACAAACTTTTAATTAATTAATTAATTAATGTGTATTTGATTTTGTTGTTGAACCAAATAAAATAAATAAGATTGAATGTATATTTAGCTTTTGTTGTGAACCTAAAAAAAATAAAAAAATAAGTTGTTAACATTAAATATATTAAAAAAGAAATAAAAAAGATTGAAGGTATATTTAGCTAAAACCTTAAAAAAAAAAGAAAAAAGAAGTTGTTAACATTAAATATATTAAAAAAGAAAGAAAAAAGATTGAAGGTATATTTAGCTTTTGTTGTGAATCTTACCAAAAAAAAAAAATTTGTTAACATTAAATATATTTAAAAAGAAAGAAAAAAGATTGAAAGTACATTTAACTTTTATTGTGAACCTTAAAAAAAAAAAAAAAAAAAAAGTTGTTAACATTAAATATATTTAAAAAGAAAGAAAAAAGATTGAAGTTATATTTAGTTTTTGTTGTGAACCTTAAAATAAAAAATAAAAAAAATAAAAAAAAAACTTGTTGTTAACATTAAATATATTAAAAAAGAAAGAAAAAAAATTGAAGGTATATTTAGCTTTTGTTGTGAACCTTAAAAAAAAAAGTTGTTAACATTAAATATAAAAAATAAAAATAAAATAAAAATGGGAATTAAAGTGGGTTAGGAAAAATCCAAACCCATTAGGAAATGGGGAGGGTGGTATCCATGGGGAATGAGGAATGGGGAATGGGGAAAATTTATTATAGGGGAATGGAGATGGAAAATTAATATCCACCCCATTAATCCCCATTGCCATCCCTAGAAAAAACAGGATTCTAGCACGTGGGTAGGGTTCATGCTCTTTGTGCATGCTCCTATTTATTAATGTTGTATTTGGTTAAGAAATTTAAAAAGAGATTTTAAAAAAGTAAAGAGAAAATGTGTGTGAAATTAGGTAAATTGTAAATATATTTTATTCACATTTTACCTATTTTTTTCTTTTACTTTTTCAAATTTTTTCCCAAATTTTCTAACTAAACACAGTTTAAAGAGGAACCTCTTCAATTTCATCAAGGTCCGTTTGGCAACAATTAAATTATTTATTTTTTATTTTTTTAAATCAAAAGTAAAAAAATCTGTTTGGGATGACATCTCCATAAAAAAAATTAAAAAGTTAGCAAGTTAAAAAAAAAAGTTAAAAAAAAAATAAAAATAAAAATATGCCTGTACATGGGTTAATAGATTTAAAAAAAAAAAAAAAAATTGTCAAACCCCACCTTAATTCAATTCAACTCTTGTTGTTCATGTACCATATACAAATGTACCAGGAAAAATATATATATATATATATATATATAATTTATTATTTGTGCACCTTATGAGTGTGTTTATGTTTTTTTTCACCCTTAATTTTGAAAGTTTGTTAAAATTAGTGTAGTTTTTATTTACAGTTTATAAAATAAAAATGACATGAATAAACTAAAAAAAATTACATTATTGAAAAATTGAGATATTATTTTGACTTAGAAATTTGAATTATCATCTTTTAATGTATCAAAATTCAAAAACTGTTCTAAAGGGTTGTTTGGAGTGTCCTAAATAAGTGTACTTTTTAACTTTCTAGATTAAAAAGTTGAGGAAAAAAATATAGTGATTTGGGATAATTTTTTGACTTTTTATAAAAAAATGTGTATTAAAAAATTATATCAATTAGTGTATAAGGGAAGATTGAAATAAAATAGGTTGTACCGTACGATGAGATAAGGGACGGCGTGTATCCTAAAATGATGATTCCTTCCTTTTCGGCATTGAATGGACGGTATTGTTCGGTCCGTGGAGACCCACCACGGGTCTTTATTTGCTAATCGTAACTGTTCAATATGTAGAACTCGTTGAGTATTATATAGTTGTGAAAAATCACATTGATCGGATATCGATAGCTATCTGATCGGATAATTTTTTTTCAACTATTTACAATAGCACCATCCATTTTATTTATACAAAACTGATTTGATCATGTAGTTAAATATATCCGATCAATGTGTTTTTTAACAAACTTATAGTGCTCGATGAGTTCTACACATTGAACGGTTCATATTATCAAAATGGGACCCGTGATGGCCCCCCACAACCTAAACAACATCGTCTTTACGCTTGCCTCTGCCTGTGTAATTTATTTTCAAAAAAGTCAGCAAAAGGAAACTCATGGCAGAGTGAGCTGTACTTTTTTGTATAAAAGTATTTTTTTTTATAATTTTGTATTTGATGAATAGTGATAAGTTTTTAAAATTTTTAGTAATTTTTTATCTTTTTATCTTTTTTGAAAGATCCCAAACTAGGCCTAAGGGATTGTTTGGAATGTTCTAAATAAGTGTACTTTTTGACTTTATATAAAAAGATGTATAAAAAAATAGAGAAGATATATTAATTGATGTGACCTAAAAAAAATAAAAAGATAAAAAATATAGACTTATTTAGTCTTCCCAAACTCGACCTAAATGAGCCTATATAAAGTCATACATGCAGATTAATGAGAGCCAAATCATGCATGGCCTTCAACATGAGTTCTTCAATTTATTTATTTTTCAAGGTTTTTTTTTGGGGGGGGGGGGGGGGGGGGGAGGGGGTAGCAAATATATCACTGCAAGCAGGGCGGAAGGAAGGAGGGTCCAAGGGGGTCACGTGCTGCCCAGATTTGGAATTTTTTATTTATTTATTTTTTTCTTTTTGTGGCAAGGATAAAAATTTTAAATAAAAAAATTATAAAAATATTATTTAGAGTGAAACGTCAATGATATTTTTAAAATTATAAGAATAATAATGATTGCTTTAATTGAAAATAAAGAGACAACGATATTATTATCTACGAAAATTTCAATATAATGATGATGTCAATCATTATTGACATGCAAATATAATTAATCTCAATGAAAATATAAAATTTATTGAATTGTTAGTTACATTTGACATGTAAGGTTCATCCTCCATGTGTTTCTTTACTAGTAGTTGGTGATATTACATGTTAATGATGACGTGGTATGACTATTATATTGAATTTTTGCGCATATTTTGTATAAAAAATTACTTTATCATTACATTATTTATTTTAAAACTTTATATCCATGATTTTTTTTAATATTGTCCATGATACACTAATTACAAATAATATTCACTTTGTTTGGTTTGAATTTCCTAAAAACACTTTTCCGAAAAATTTACTTTTTTGTTTTTCTTATTTTTTTTTTGTTTTTACTGAATTTTTTTAATATTTTAAGCAATTTTTTTAATTTTTAAGCACACCTAACATAAATACACTTAAAAAGTATATTTTTTGCAAAAGAAATCTTTAAAAAAATTCACTAAACACCAAAAATATTTAAAAAATACAAAAAAAAAATTACATTTTTCATGTTTTTATGTATTTATTAATTTTTTTACAAATATTTTATTTTTTTGATACATCTAAATAAAATGCATCTAAAAAAGTAAAAAAATATGCTTAAAATTTTAAAAATATTCATTAAAAACAAAAAAAAAATAAAAAAACTCAATTTTTAAAAAATTTAATTCAAAAAATTCAAACAAAAAACACTGACTATTATTTTTTTTATCTTTTTTAAAATTAATCGTAAAAATTTATGTAAAATATTTTTATAAATATTTTTAATACTATAATTAATAAATGTCCTCTAATTTAATTTCTTAGCTTCGGTACTAACTGCATGTATCTTTTGATCACTGTGGTCCTTAAATCTAAATATAGAAGGACATAATATTACAGTGATAAGAATATCTGCATCGAAAATGAGATGTGGATTCTGAAAAGATAGGACCTGGATTCTCGGAATTAGTATTTCAATCAAGCTGCAGCTACAAACCATTTTGGGGCGTTTTGGCAATGTAGGAAAATGTCAATTTTTTTATTTTTTTATTTTTTTTAATCATATCACTTCCCTATTTTTTTACTATAAAAAAGTCAAAATTTTTATTTTTTATTAATTTTTCAAAACTCCACTTTGTAATGGCAAAATATTACATCAATGGTGTGAAAAAATTAATTATAAATTGATGATAAATTTTATAAATATTAATAATTTATTATGAATTATTTGAATAACAAACAAAAGAGATATAATTGGAATTGAAAAGTATTACTTCATGATAATAAAGAAGTCAAAAGGAATATAAAGGAAGATAATAAAAGGATGGAGAAATTGAGAGGTCTAGAGAAGTTTAACTTGGTGAAGTCGGTGATTGGTTAGAAAAGATATTATTGTGTGGTATAAGGGTGTTCATTTTTTACCACGTTGTTATTGGCTCTATTATTATATGTATGCATTTTTGATGGTGTTGAATACATTAGTGGAACATAGATTATTCTCTTAGCCCAAATTCTTTGTTATTTACCTTTAGTCCTCACTTTTTCTTTAATAGTTTTATAACACATTATCAGCACGAGATTTTGACTAGCAGAGAAAGAAAAGTGCCTGAGCAGTCAAGATAAGTATAAATAAATTCTAAAATTAATTTTATATTTTTCTTAATATATTCGCCTGATGCTAAATATATTATTTTTATTGTACACAGTGCATAAACATGTCAAATCTTTCAAAATTAGAATTCTTACCTCTTGACATTTTTGGGAAAAATAACTTATCATGAATTCTTCATGTTGAGATCTACCCTAAGGTAATGAATTTTGGAAATACCATAAAGAATGAAAATAAAACATCCTTGCAAGATCACGCAAAGGCAATGACATTCGTTTGCTACCGTCTCCAAGAAAAATTAAAACTAAGTACCTCACGGTAACAAATTCATTTATTTTGTAGAATAATTTGAAAGAGAAATATAAGTACCAGAAGATCGTAATCCTTTCCCAAAAAAATCCCTATAATTGATTGCACCTAAAATTACAAAATTATGAATCAGTTAGTGAGAACAATCTATAGAATATGTGTTAAAATTTTTATGCTGATAATATGCTCCTGTAGTAGCAATATAAAGAGCATCAATCTACAAAGTACTATGACCTGATTTCATGCCTTTTTGTGGCTGAACAAACTAAGCAACTTTTATTGAAAAATTATCAATCTCGCCTTACTAGCTCTGCTCCATTCTCTAAAGTGAATGAGGTTGCATTTCATGGTCGTAGAGGATAGAGAAGTCATGGTTTTGGACGTGGCCGAGGTAAAAATAATTATAGAAATGCAAGCAGGGCGGAAGGATGGAGGGTCCAAGGGGTCACGTGCTGCCCAGATTTGGAATTTTTTTCTTTTTGTGGCAAGGATAAAAATTTTAAATAAAAAAATTATAAAAATATTATTTAGAGTGAAACGTCAATGACATTTTTAAAATTATAAGAATAATAATGATTGTTTTAATTGAAAATAAAGAGACAAAATTTGATATATTCGAGTAAAAATATCATGTCATTCCACCTGAAGTGAAACGATCCTGAGACATCAGGAGAAAAAAGGAAAAGTTTACATAATAGATCCAAGAATGATGTATATATGTATGCATGTATTCATGTTGCATATGCATGGTGCATATTTCATGGTAAACAAATTTGCTAGAAAAAGAGAGGGATTACTGTGCATAAATAATCAATATTCATCTTTTGACAAATTTCACCAAGTAATTCATTATTCATCATTATTAATCATTGTGCATTCTTTTTGGCAATTTTATCAAAAAAATTACTATTCATCAACAGTGTTTTACTATTGAAATCTTTTTCACTTGAATTTCTACCTTCTGGATTACAAGTCTCAATACTATGTTTAGTAGACAGTATAAAGACACCCGTAATTCTTTGTAATGAAAAACATTTGATAATGATAAAAACTAATGTAAAATCTTAGGTTCTGCAAACTTGATTGAAAGCTCTGGAAGAGTCAATATTATGATTGTCAAATGGAACAAAATTTGATATTAATGAAGTATATTTTACCAGATCCAGAAGACATTTGTTAAGTTTTAAAGATATATGTCGTATTAGTTATTGAAACCATAAATAAAGGTAAAGAATAATATTTATATACTACTTTTACCATTTTTAGCTAAAAGTTGGTCTTGAAAAAGTTCCTTGATATTCATATGGGTTGTATTATATGGCAATAAAAGTAATTGAATCAAGTATTGAGATACACCAGAATTACTCCAACTTAATATACCAGAAGTGTTATAATCCAAAAAGGTTTCCTGTTAGGGCATGATTACCTTGATCATCCAGGATCTATAATGATGCATTGAATTATTGAAAATTCAAATGGGACCTGTTCATTAGGAAAATTAATTATTAGGGTAGCGTTTGGAAACGTTTACGTTTTTTGTTTATGTTTACAAAAGTTTTATAAACTGGTTTTTGTTTATTTTTAGGAAAACATAAATTACAAATGTTTTTGGTTTGAATAAAATGTTTAAAAAATTTTAAAAACATAAACTAAAAAATATGTTTGTTCAGGCTTAAAATATTTATATTTATTTTTATTATTTATGACAATGGGATCACACACATTATTATTGAAAAAAAATTAATTAAAAAAATAATTGAAAAAAAATTAATTGGAAAAAAAATTAATTGAAAAAAAAATATTTGAAAAAAAATTATTTAAAAAAATATTTGAAAAAAAATTAATTGAAAAAAAAATTATTTCAAAAAAAATTAATTAAAAAAATATTTGAAAAAAAAAATTGAAAATTAAAAACGTAAACTCATTTTTTGAGTTTACTTTTTTTCCTTAACTTTATAAATTGAGACAACCATTTATAAACCAAAAAAATTATCAAACAAGTTTTTATAACAATTTTTAAAATTTTTGTAAATATAAACTGAAAACTGAAAACGGAATGGTTACCAAACAAGCCCTCTATCTCATTCATATTATTATGGACTATTCGTTATTTCATGATTTTGATAGATACATGAACTAAATAGTCTCATTCGTAACGCAACTTTTAATGATTATTGCATACATGTTGGTATAATGTCAAGCATTCTACAGCCTATATTCATACTCAAAATGGTGTAGTGTAAGATATAATTAAATGGCTTCAGTTGATGGCTCAACCTTTGCTTATGAAAAATATATTACATGTTTCAACATAGGTTCATGCTAGATCAACTGTATACATGAATACTTACCATTATAGCTTATATTTGATCAACCATCATGTAATAACCCCGACCCGTGATTAACTATTAATCCATGATATAGAGATGTGGTTTGGAAATACTCTTGAATCCTGAAGGACGTTCCTGATCTTCTAATTGCTACCTGAAAAGGGGATTAACACTCCGTTCGGGGATGCCGGAATTAGCACTCTGACAGACAAGTTAGTATATGTCTCTAGTTTGCTTGTCTCTTAAGTTTCTTGGGTTTATTCTCACATACCTCTCTTTAGTTGATGTTCTTCTATTTTATATTCGCTCATTGGCCCTAAGGTCGGGCCCACTCTTAGTACATTGCATGATTGCTCATTCGGCCCTTCTGTCGTATGCCAATTCCCACTTGGCTGCTTGTTCAACTGGTTCTATGGCCGATTTATCTATTCGGCTCGATGATCCCCCTGGGAGGTACCGAATAACCTATATCCTGATTTTCCCCAAATTCATTCGGCCCTTATACATAAAAAAAGATATTCGACTCTCACACATGATTATACATAAGTAAAAGGAAATCATGTGTTAAATGCATCAATTGTATGGTAATTGCATTTGTATCTGTCTATCATAAAAGTACCTGTTTGTGTCTCTGTTTGGTTCTGTGAATTGAAGGGCTTATCGACATCCAATCATGAAATTGACTTGATTTATGTGTTATTTGAAATTTTTAGAATTTTATGGTAGGTTGAATTGAAATTCGAGTCAGAACCAAATAGTTAAAATAAACTGATTCCAATCAGTTATCTTTAACACAAATTAATTAAGTTTCATTAATTGAGCTTATCTAAGGCTAATTTGACTCCATGAGTTCATTTTGCACCTTCATTTCATCTTCTTTGAGCTCCAAATGTGAGGGTGAGTGAGAAGAGTGAGCTTAGAGTCATTTTGGAGAGGAATTAAGCGCAAGTTAAAGGAACTGCTAGGAAGTGAAGGCATTGGATTTAGAGACTCAAGAATTAAGACTCTAGCTCCCACTTTGGAAAGCCTAGGTAAGAATTCAACCCTTAGATTGTACAATTCTGATGTTTAGGACATGAATTCTAGAGAATTAAGTTGTGTAATACAAGAATTGAGCTAATAAGTTGGTAGGAATATCATATCATGCATGCATGTTCATTTCATCACAATATGAGTTTGATTTCAAAGAATTCTCACATGCATGTGCTTCTCTTGCTTTTGTTTTAAGAATTCAACATGGTTTTGTGCTTAACACCTCATTTGAACAAGGTTTGAAGCTTTGAAGCCAAGAACCTTCACACATGTTATGTTCATGAAACATCAAGTTTGATTTACATAATTGACATGCTTCTGGGCCTTTATTTTTGCGAAATGATCTTCAATTCATGATATTCTACAAATTTCCAAATGTTTTCTTGAGTTTTAGCCCAAGAGGATGAGTTTTGATGTGTTAAATTCGAGTTTTGAGCTTGGGAGTGCAATCTGGAAATTCCAGAATTTTGCTCATTTGCTTGAGCAACAAATCATGCGCTCGAGCGACTACCTTTATTTTTGCACCTTTGCTCGAGCGACCAAAAGTTGGCTCGAGCATAAATTACATGCTCTTAGAAGTTTTCATGTTTTGCAGACCGCTCGAGCGACAAAAGTTGCGCTCGAGCAAAGACCTCAGTCTCACGCTTGAGTGACCAGCAAGCATGTGTTGAGCGGAAAAATCAAACAACCAGTACTTTTGCAAAGTTTACAGACCGCTCAAGCGACCAGAAATGCACTTAAGCGACCTCTCACATTTTTGAACGTTCACTGGAGCGAAGGAAGTTGCGCTCGAGCGAGGCTCTTGTTTTTAACATATGTGACTAAGTATTTTCAAGTGCATTTTAGCATCCTCATTGCATCCTAGGCATTCCTAGGCCAAGATTAAGACATAATAATGAGGATAAGATTTAGAAACACACGAAGAACGAAATGAAATAAATTAAGTAGGATCCGAGCGTGTGTTTCAGTATGTTTATCTGTTATGTTTGTGTAGGTCATGAGCCATGAGCTATTGATCCATTGGTTGCCATCAAGCTATCTATACAACTATCTGTGAGTAATAACTTAGTAAAGCTATGTTTTGATATGAAGTACTTTCTGGACATTATGATATGATACGAATTGTTTCTATATGATATAAAAGGCTATTTTGTGATTCAATGAATGATGATCCATATCTTTGACATGTACTTGTGATATCCTTAGCAAAGGCCCTCGCCCAGGGGACATAATACGGTGGCTTATAGTCATGAGGCCCTC
Source organism: Camellia sinensis (assembly GCF_055761805.1). Taxonomy (NCBI): domain Eukaryota; kingdom Viridiplantae; phylum Streptophyta; class Magnoliopsida; order Ericales; family Theaceae; genus Camellia; species Camellia sinensis. Next base: position 96,976,615 of record NC_138971.1, on the reverse strand, counting down.
GCCTGGGGAAAAGAATACCATGGCCAGGCCCTCACCCAAGGGAAACAATACCGTTGCCCATGTATGAGATATGTTACGCGGTACCGAGGTTTCCTTTATGGAACTTGATATGCTTGACCAAAGTGATATGTTAATGCTAATGGAAGTACCACACATGATTTGAATACGGTATGAACATGACTCTTTTTTTATACGACCATCCTTATCTCATATGAAACTGGACATCATTCATTAAAATCTTTACTCTGTTATTATTCACTAAACTTTCGCTCACTATTTATATTATATATGTAGGTGACCAGATGCATGACCAGGCTTAGAGTTGATGACCCGGAGTCTCTGTTTTCTCGGCCAACCATTGTGCCTCCTGAGGAGGTTCCGGAAAGAGTTCAATGGTCGAGTTTTGTCAACCAAGACATAAGCTTAAGACTTTTGTTGTTTTGTGACCAATTCTTTTGTTCTACTTTGTAAATAATACCAAGGTGTGATGGATGTATATGAAGTCATATATGTATATATATACAAGGTTTTAAATTATCTGTCCCATATATGTCTACACAGCTCAATGAACTATGTATGTTTCTATATTTGCTTTCACAGTCCCTTATTACATGATAATCTATTCAGAGGCCTTTGGTAATCCAAGGATTTGGCCAGTTACGATGCTAAACCTATAGGGACGGGTTTGGGTCGTGACACATCAAATGTTATTTATTAGAATGTTTAGATATGTTATATATGTTTCTATTGCACTCCTTTAGAACAATAAAATGGGTCCTCAATGTAAACTTGGAATTTATGTTAGTTTTGAGTTTATATCTATTATTAGATATCTTGAACCCTTAACATGCGATGGATTTAGAACATGTTTTGAAGATTGTCATTTTGATGAAATAGTCTTTCCATCATCAAGGAGAGAAAAGTCGCAATAGGAAACTAGACGTGAAATTGCTTGAAATATTTCAATGTTATCTTATCTTGATATTTGCCAAGTATAAGCAAGTCAATTACCAGATGCCTTCACTGACACTAAAAATATAGTAAAATCTTATATTCCAGCTGCTAATGCTCCAGCAAGAATTGATGTTCCTGAAGGACAATCTGCTGGTATAGCTGTAAATGTATCTAAGTCATGCCAGAAGTAGGGTAGACCTATCAATACAAAAGACAAAGTTTCTTGAAGGAAGAGGACAGTTGGTGTAAGAACCTGAATTTTTGGACAACTAATTAGTTTGTTAATAACAATATTAAGTCAATTAATAGTGATTATTAAATTATAATGTTAATAGCATCATAATTAATACCAATATTAAATTCCTTTAAATAAAATATTTATCTTTCTGTGATTAAATTTTTGTATCTAAATACAGTTGTGGAAACTAAATGAGTTAAATAAATAGTAACTAAATTAATCAGAGGATAGTAGGGAGCAAAATATCTAGTGACTAGGTTATATATATATATATACATTGATTTTTATTTTTGTACACACATCCAAAAAAAAAAATGAAACCAGATTTTTTGTTTTAGACAGAGGAAGGAGGCTGCTGAGAGTAAGCATGCTAAGGCATGCATACAACCACACTCTAAGCCTGCACATTGTAGGTAATGTTCCCAAGTCAAGTAGAAAAGAAAAATAAAAAATTGCCTCCAAACTCCTACAAATAGAATACTATTACACGGCTGAGGAAAAAGAAAAAGAGAGAAGAAAAGAAAAGAAAAAAAAAAGAGGAAGAGGAAAGGGTGCTTGGTAGTCACCATTTCAAAACTAATCTTAAAAATAGTTTGTAAAAAAGCTCTTGAGGTAGGAAAACTCTATCTCTATCCTCTCTTAGATATTTTTTTAAGGCCTCGTTTGGGAACATGTTTTTTTAGTAACTTTTTAGCTTTTTGGCTAAAATGTGATGTAAAAAAACATAGTATGTTTGGGATAACTTTTTGACTTTTTATGAAAACATGTGCAAAAAGTAAAAAAAAAAAGAAATCTTTGACTTTTTAGTATGGGTTGTTGATTTTTTGATTTTTTTAGTAACTTTTTGGTTTTTTAACTAAAAAAGTCACTTGCCAAACAAGGCCTGAATCTATATATTAAGGCCTCGTTTGGTGAGTGGCTATTTTAGCCAAAAAGTCAAAAAGTTACTAAAAGTTGTCACATCACCTCTCTACTTTTCTGCACATCTTTTCGTAAAAAGTTAAAAAATTACTAAAATAACTTGTTCCCAAATGAGGCCTAAATATATATAAGAGTATGCATTGTTAATACATACATAGCAAGAATAGCTCAATGCATGTTTACATTTTGATAGAATGAGAATTTCATGATTATATGATTTCTATTCTTTCTTGCAAACATAAATTAGATGGTTTAGCAACTGATTTATCTTCTTATGTGCTCAAATATTCTCCATAGTTTGAAATAATCTTGCATGAGAGTAAAATGAGATAAAGTTGGTTCACTTATACTTGAAACTTATATTTTCTTCACTGTTTCAGATTTTATTAGATGAAAAATGCTCAAATAAATTGCAAAAAACTTGTGTTAAAAATCTGTTTTTACTAGGACTATATATAGGTGTTCTATACAATGAAAAATTTCTATAAAATCATTGGACACCATTTTCTTACGGAAATAAATATTTGTTCTAAGTGTTGCTTACAACACAGTAGGAACATTGACTTCAAATAGATCCCATTTTCTCTGAAAATTTTATTTTTCTGCACGACCACTTGGGATAGTTAGATATAAGAGTTATCTTTCATTTGTCTCTAATTTCACAAAACATGGATAAGTCTAAGAGAAGAAATTGCAATTTTACTAAAATGCGACAAAATCTGTCCAAATTTATTAGAAAAATTATTTGACCATCTTTCATTGGTTTTCAGTCTTCAAACTCTTTGCAAATATGTTCTAAACTCAAATATCTAGCAAGCCATTCTGACCACACCTCTTTTTGACACCATTTGAGGCTCCTTTTTATTTTTTAAACACAAAACATCTGTGCTGGAAGTTACTGTAACTCACTGTCCTAGAAACCAATTTTGTTCCAAATTTTATTTCTCCATTTTAAAATCATTTTTAGCCCTGGTATTCTTCTTGAAATATTTTCCTAACTCAATGAAATAGTACCATTTAAAATATCGTAATATTTTCCTTATTAGGTTGATCTTATTCTTGTGTATCATTTCATTATTAAGTTGATTTGATTTCCTGTATCATTACCATAGTGGTTTTTTTTATTCCTCAACACTACGCCTCCTCTATATAAAAAGGTATTTATATTTTCCTTATTAGATTGATCTTATTCTTGTGTATCATTTTATTATTAGGTTGATTTGATTTCCTGTATCATTACCATAGTGGTTCTTTCATTCCTCAACACTACGCCCCCCCTCTATATAAAAGGGTATTTATATTTTCCTTCTTAGGTTGATCTTATTCTTGTGTATCATTTCATTATTAGGTTGATTTGATTGCCTATATCATTACCATAGTGGCTCTTTCATTCCTCAACACTACGCCCCCTCTATATAAAAGGGTATCAATGTATCTTGTATCAACATCATTAAATCATGAAAAAGAATGAAGAATTAGAACTATTGTGAGTCTAAAACTCTAAAATTGGTTGTAAAGTCCTCAACTTTTTAGCTTCTTCATAGAAGGAAACTTCTTGGTGTTCTCTCCAAGACACCATTACCAAGACTGACAACTTCTCTACGTAACAAAGGAAGTCAGGTCTCGACCTCGACGTGCGAATGAAGCTGATAGCAATGTTTCTCAACTTTTTATGGAGATCACAGGAGACAGGCATTATCGACAGCATCCTAAGAATGTCAAGAACAGGCTTCGGATAGCTGCTCTGGAATAGCCTCCCTTCATTTTGAAAAATGAAAGTGTTGAGTTCAAGATCACATGACAATATTGTTGGACAACCAAAAAGATGAGACTTGAATACTCTTCCATACCTGAGAAATCATAATTGCAAAAAAAGAAAAAAACAAGAAGAAGCTATTTCAAAAACATATCTAAATTTAAAAACAAAGTAAATAGACTATAAAAAGAGACTTTGTGGAGTCACCTGGAGCAATGCTTTTGTAGAAAGCTTCCCATGGAGTTTGAGTTATGTGGGGTGAGATAGGAAAGAGTCTCTCCAACAAAGGGCAATCCCATGGTTCCATTGGGTATGTTTGATGGCTCTTGTCTGACAAAGAAGAATTGAAGAATAGAGAAAACCAGAGGAAGTAGGACTCCTAACAGAAGGGCTGCTGCCAATGGAAAAAGTCCTGTCATATTGCCAAAGAAAGAAGAAAAGATTTACCTTTGCCCTTGTATTCGTGGGTTTGTCCTTTATGGTTGCTATATATATATCAAAAAATTGTAATCAAATCTTGATCATTTATTATTGCAGATCCTCTTTTGACTTTAATATAATTAACTTGCATTTTTTGTTAACATTCCCTATTTTTTCTTCATCAGTTATACTCCTTTCCTAATGTTAGAGAAAATTTCCTTATTAGATATTATTTTGACTATATTTTCCTTATTAGGTTGACCTTATTCTTGTGTATCATTTTATTATTAGGTTGATTTGATTTCCTTTATCATTACCATAGTGGTTTTTTCATTCCTCAACACTACGCCCCCTCTATATAAAAGGGTATTTATATTTTCCTTATTAGGTTGATCTTATTCTTGTGTATCATTTCATTATTAGGTTGATTTGATTGCCTATATCTTTACCATAGTGGCTCTTTCATTCCTCAATACTACGCCCCCTCTATATAAAAGGGTAACAATGTATCTTGTATCAACATAATTAAATCTTGAAAAAGAATGAAGAATTAGAACTATTGTGAGTCTAAAACTCTAAAATTGGTTGTAAAGTCCTCACTTTTTTAGCTTCTTCGTAGAAGGAAACTTCTTGGTGTTCTCTCCAAGACTCCATTACCAAGACTGACAACTTCTCTACGCAACAAAGGAAGTCAGGTCTCGACCTCGACGTGCTAATGAAGCTGACAACAATGTTTCTCAACTTTTTGTGGAGATCATCAGAGACAAGCATTATCGACAGCTTCCCAAGAATGTCAAGAACAGGCTTGGGATAGCTGCTCTGGAATAGCCTCCCTTCATTTTGAAGAATGAAAGTGTTGATTTCAAGATCACATGACACTATTGTTGGACAACCAAAAAGATGATACTTGAATACTCTCCCATACCTGAGAAACCACAATTGCAAAAAAAGAAAAAAAAAGAAAAAGAAAGCTATTTCAAAAACATATCTAAATTTGAACACAAAGCAAATAGACTATAAAAAGAGACTTTGTCGAGTCACCTGGAGCAGTGCTTTTCTAGAAAGCTTCCCATGGAGTTTGAGTTATGTGGGGTGAGATAGGAAAGAGACTCTCCAAGAAAGGGCAATCCCATGGTTCCATTGGGTATGTTTGATGGCTCTTGTCTGACAAAGAAGAATTGAAGAATAGGGAAAACCAGAGGAAGTAGGACTCCTAACAGAAGGGTTGCTGCCACTGGAAAAAGTCATGCCGTATTGCCAAAGAAAAAAAAAGATTTTCCTTTGCCCTTGTATTCGTGGGTTTGTCCCTTACGGTTGCTATATATATATATCAAAATTTTTAATCAAATCTTGATCATTTATTATTGCAGATCCTCTTTTGACTTTAATATAATTAACTTGTATTTTTGTTAACATTCCCAATTTTTTCTTCATCAGTTATACTCCTTTCCTAATGTTAGAGAAAATTTCCTTATTAGATATAATTTTGACTATATTTTCCTTATTAGGTTGACCTTATTCTTGTGTATCGTTTTATTGTTAGGTTTACTTGATTTCCTGTGACATTACCATAGTGGTTCTTTCATTCCTCAACACTACGCCCCCTCTATATAAAAGGATATTTATATTTTCCTAATTAGGTTGATCTTATTCTTGTGTATCATTTCATTATTAGGTTGATTTGATTTCCTAAACAATTACCATAGTGGTTCTTTCATTCCTCAACACTACGCCCCTTTTATATAAAAGGGTATCAATGTATCTTGTGTCAACATCATTAAATCATGAAAAAGAATGAAGAATTAGAACTATTGGGAGTCTAAAACTCTAAAATTGGTTGTAAAGTCCTCACCTTTTTAGCTTCTTCGCAGAAGGCAACTTCTTGGTGTTCTCTCCATGACTCCATTACCAAGACTGACAACTTCTCTACGTAACAAAGGAAGTCAGGTCTCAACCTCGACGTGCTAATGAAGCTGACAGCAATGTTTCTCAACTTTTTGTGGAGATCACCGGAGACAAACATTATCGACCGCTTCCCAAGATTGTCAAGAACAGGCACGGGATAGCTGCTCTGGAATAGCGTCCCTTCATTTTGAAGAATGAAAGTGTTGAGTTCAAGATCACATGACACTATTGTTGGACAACCAAAAATATAAGACTTGAATTGTAATGACCCCAAATCATGTGTCATATTTATCAGTAATTAATTATGTGTTTATGCGAATTAATGGAAGAATATCTGTTTGAATTGGAAAAATATCTATTGGAACTATAACTTCGGGACCGAAATTGACGACCGTAATGGGTTCAGAAAACAAAATTGAGCACGCCTATGTGATACCGGGAATTTTTAGAACCATTTGGGAAAATAAATTGAAGACTGAATTTCGTCTGATTCGTTAAGCCTTGTTTGGCTCAAGATTATGGCACAATTCTATTTTTTTTGTGATATATCTATACATAGATAAGGATGTTGACTCTTTGACTCAAAAATAAGAAAAGAAAACTCTAGAAAGAGAGAGAGAGAGATAGAGGAGAATTCGTGAGAAAGGGGAAGAAGGGGGAAAAAAGAGAATCAAGCTACATCTTCTCCAATTAAGTGCTTAAGGTAAGAATTTCTTCTCTACTCTCTTGAAATAAGGTTGAATCATCCTTAATCTCATGGCAAGTAAAAGGATTGAAAGGGGAAATGTGTTTAATTTGAGCATGCATGGTATGAATAGATGATTTATGTTTATATTTGGCATTCTTGAGGAAGAACCTCCATGGATATGAAGAAATGAAGCTTTTACATGAATAGTTATGATTCTTCACCTCAATTCATGGTTTGATCTTGTATATGATGCATTTGGATTTGTTTAGAAGCTATAATGTTTAATTCAAGTTGTGTTTCAAGTGTTTTGGGACTTGAGTTTCATCACTTTGAAGTGGTTTTGCAAAAAGGAGAGATTGAAGCTTGAGAAGAGTCCAGAATTTCAGATTTTTGCATGGTCCGCTCGAGCGGAGGGATTCCCGCTCGAGCGTGAAAATCGGCCTCCCAGCAGTTTTGGAAAATTGTGCAGTCCGCTCGAACAGACAAAGTGGCGCTCGAGCGGGGCACTTATTTTCAGGAAAACTTTGGAGGTTGTATTCAGTTCATAAATAGCATGAATTACTTGATTTTATCATGTTATTGGCATCATTTGGCACCTCATGAACATGAAATTTTATAAGGAAAGGATAGAATGGCATGAATTAAGTGATTTAATGATAATGTGTATTGAAGAAATGTGTTATCATGTTGATAATTGCAGGTCAAGAGGCGAAGACCGTGCAACCGGTTTTGGAAACCCACTGTGAGTAACATTTCTGTAAAGATATGTTAGTATGATCTATGTTTAAAAGTGCTACGTTATGCTATGGTTTTGAAATGATAAATGTTTTCTGTGAACGAATGTCCAGTTTGCGAATCTAGTATGGCATCCATAGATAGTCCTAAGTGGACCAGTTTACGAGATCTCGGTATGTGTTTAATCGGTGTCCGGGACCGGTTACTCTAGTCGTTGGACGACAAATGTTATGTTCTATGGAGTATGCCATTATGTATGTTCTGTTATGAGAAGATTATGTTTATGAATGATTTATGTTATGGATATATGAAATGTGGAATTCGTTCACTACTCCTTTACTTTAATGTTACTTGCTGAGCTTTAGCTCATTGTTTGTATATATGTAATTATAGGTGAGCACTCTGGGAGTCAAGCCTAGGCGGAGTCCGAGCTGAGCCGCCATTTTGAAGCCTACCCGGTGTTTTGGTGCCTCCGAGTTGGGGCTAGGCCGTTAGGAAGCTTGGTTTTGGTTGTACATGTGGCGTGAGCCTATGTCTTGTATATGAATTTTGATTATATGTGATGTAATGTAGTGGGTAAATTAACATTTTTGGCATGTAATGTATGTTCATATAAATGCACAGCTCTTTGGACTATTAGTGTTTTGTTTTCGCTTCCGCAAGCCCCGGTTATGTATGTTTTGTACAGAAAGGCCTGTGGTAATCTAGGATTACTGGCCGGTTACGATGCCAACCTTCTCGGGGCGGGTTTGGGTCGTGACATGAATACTCTCCCATACCTGAGAAACCAAAATTGGAAAAAAAAAAAAAAAAAAAAAGCTATTTCAAAAACATATCTAAATTTAAGAACAAAGTAAATAGACTATAAAAAGAGACTTTGTGGAGTCACCTGGAGCAGTGCTTTTCTAGAAGGCTTCCCATGGAGTTTGAGTTACGTGGGGTGAGATAGGAAAAAGTGTATCCAAGAAAGGGCAATCCCATGGTTCCATTGGGAATGTTTGATGGCTCTTGCCTGACAAAGAAGAATTGAAGAATAGGGAAAACTAGAGGAAGTAGGACTCCCAACAGAAGGGCTACTGCCACTGGAAAAAGTCCTGTCATATTGCTAAAGAAAGAAGAAAAGATTTGCCTTTGCCCTTGTATTCGTGGGTTTGTCCTTTATGGTTGCTATATATATATCAAAAATTGTAATCAAATCTTGATCATTTATTATTGCAGATCCTCTTTTGACTGTAATATAATTAACTTGTATTTTTGTTAACATTCCCTATTTTTTCTTCATCAGTTATACTCCTTTCCTAATGTTAGAGAAAATTTCCTTATTAGATATTATTTTGACTATATTTTCCTTATTAGGTTGACCTTATTCTTGTGTATCATTTTATTATTAGGTTGATTTGGTTACCTATAACATTACCATAGTGGTTCTTTCATTCCTGAACACTATGCCCCCTCTATATAAAAGGGTATTTATATTTTCCTTATTAGGTTGATCTTATTCTTGTGTATCATTTCATTCTTAGGTTGATTTGATTTCCTAAATCATTACCATAATGGTCCTTTCATTCCTCAACACTACAACCCCTTTATATAAAAGGGTATCAATGTATCTTGTGTCAACATCATTAAATCATGAAAAAGAATGAAGAATTAGAACTATTGTGAGTCTAAAACTATAAAATTGGTTGTAAACTCCTCACCTTTTTAGCTTCTTCGTAGAAGGCAACTTCTTGGTGTTCTCTCCATGACTCCATTACCAAGACTGACAACTTCTCAACGTAACAAAGGAAGTCAGGTCTCGACCTCGACGTGCTAATGAAGCTGACAGCAATGTTTCTCAACTTTTTGTGGAGATCACCGGAGACAAGCATTACCGACAGCTTCCCAAGAATGTCAAGAACAGGCTTGGGATAGCTGCTCTGGAATAGTCTCCCTTCATTTTGAAGAATGAAAGTGTTGAGTTCAAGATCACATGACACTATTGTTGGACAACCAAAAAGATGAGACTTGAATACTCTCCCATACCTGCGGAACCACAATTGCAAAAAAAGAAAAAAAAAAAAAAAACTATTTCAAAAACATATCCAAATTTAAAAACAAAGTAAATAGACTATAAAAAGAGACTTTGTGGAGTCACCTGGAGCAGTGCTTTTCTAGAAAGCTTCCCATGGAGTTTGAGTTATGTGGGGTGAGATAGAAAAGAGTCTCTCCAGGAAAGGGCAATCCCATGGTTCCATTGGGTATGTTCGATGGCTCTTGTCTGACAAAGAAGAATTGAAGAATAGGGAAAACCAGAGGAAGTAGGACTCCTAACAGAAGGGCTGCTGCCACTGGAAAAAGTCCTGTCATATTGCCAAAGAAAGAAGAAAAGATTTGCCTTTGCCCTTGTATTCGTGGGTTTGTCCCTTATGATTGCTATATATATATCAAAAATTGTAATCAAATCTTGATCATTTATTATTGCAGATCCTCTTTTGACTTTAATATAATTAACTTGTATTTTTGTTAGCATTCCCAATTTTTTCTTCATCACTTATACTACTTTCCTAATGTTAGAGAAAATTTCCTTATTAGATATTATTTTGACTATATTTTCCTTATTAAGTTGACCTTATTCTTGTGCATCATTTTATTATTAGGTTGATTTGATTTCCTATATCATTACCATAGTGGTTTTTTCATTCCTCAACACTATGCCCCCTCTATATAAAAGGGTATTTATATTTTCCTTACTAGGTTGATCTTATTCATGTGTATCATTTCATTATTAGGTTGATTTGATTGCCTATATCGTTACCATAGTGGCACTTTCATTCCTCAATACTACGCCCCCTCTATATAAAAGGGTATCAATGTATCTTGTATCAACATCATTAAATCATGAAAAAGAATGAAGAATTAGAGCTATTGTGAGTCTAAAACTCTAAAATTGGTTGTAAAATCCTCACTTTTTTAGCTTCTTCGTAGAAGGAAACTTCTTGGTGTTCTCTCCAAGACTACATTACCAAGACTGACAACTTCTCTACGTAACAAAGGTAGTCAGGTCTCGACCTCGACGTGCTAATGATGCTGACAACAATGTTTCTCAACTTTTTGTGGAGATCACCAGAGACAAGCATTATCGACAGCTTCCGAAGAATGTCAAGAACAGGCTTGGGATAGCTGCTTTGGAATAGTCTCCCTTCATTTTGAAGAATGAAAGTGTTGAGTTCAAGATCACATGACACTATTGTTGGACAACCAAAAAGATGAGACTTGAATACTCTCCCATACCTGAGAAACCACAATTGCAAAAAAAGAAGAAAAAAAAAAAAAAAAAAACTATTTCAAAAACATATCTAAATTTAAACACAGAGTAAATGGACTATAAAAAGAGACTTTGTGGAGTCACCTGGAGCAGTGCTTTTCTAGAAAGCTTCCCATGGAGTTTGAGTTATGTGGGGTGAGATAGGAAAGAGACTCTCCAAGAAAGGGCAATCCCATGGTTCCATTGGGTATGTTTGATGGCTCTTGTCTGACAAAGAAGAATTGAAGAATAGGGAAAACCAAAAGAAGTAGGACTCCTAACAGAAGGGTTGCTGCCACTGGAAAATATCATGTCGTATTGCCAAAGAAAGAAGAAAAGATTCTCCTTTGCCCTTGTATTCGTGGGTTTGTCCCTTATGGTTGCTATATATATATATATATATATATATCAAAAATTGTAATCAAATCTTGATCATTTATTATTTCAGATCCTCTTTTGACTTTAATATAATTAACTTGTATTTTTGTTAACATTCCCAATTATTTCTTCATCAGTTATACTCCTTTCCTAATGTTAGAGAAAATTTCCTTATTAGATATTATTTTGACTATATTTTCCTTATTAGGTTGACCTTATTCTTGTGTATCATTTTATTATTAGGTTTATTTGACTTCCTGTGACATTACCATAGTGGTTCTTTCATTCCTCAACACTACACCCCCTCTATATAAAAGGGTATTTATATTTTCCTTATTAGGTTGATCTTATTCTTGTGTATCATTTCATTATTAGGTTGATTTGATTTCCTAAATAATTACCATAGTGGTTCTTTCATTCCTTAACACTACGCCCCCTTTATATAAAAGGGTATCAATGTATCTTGTGTCAACATCATTAAATCATGAAAAAGAATGAAGAATTAGAACTATTGTTAGTCTAAAACTATAAAATTGGTTGAAAAGTCCTCACCTTTTTAGCTTCTTCGTAGAAGGCAACTTCTTGGTGTTCTCTCCATGACTCCATTACCAAGACAGACAACTTCTCTACGTAACAAAGGAAGTCAGGTCTCGACCTCGACGTGCTAATGAAGCTGACAGCAATTTCTCTCAACTTTTTGTGGAGATCACCGGAGACAAACATTATCGACCACTTCCCAAGATTGCCAAGAACAGGCACGGGATAGCTGCTCTGGAATAGCCTCCCTTCATTTTGAAGAATAAAAGTGTTGAGTTCAAGATCACATGACAGTATTTTTGGACATCCAAAAAGATGAGACTTGAATACTCTCCCACACCTGAGAAACCACAATTGCAAAAAAAAAAACAAAAAAACAAAAAAAAAAACAAAAAAGCTATTTCAAAAACATATCTAAATTTAAAAACAAAGTAAATAGACTATAAAAAGAGACTTTGTGGAGTCACCTGGAGCAGTGCTTTTCTAGAAGGCTTCCCATTGAGTTTGAGTTACGTGGGGTGAGATAGGAAAGAGTCTATCCAAGAAAGGGCAATCCCATGGTTCCATTGGGTATGTTTGATGGCTCTTGTCTGACAAAGAAGAATTGAAGAATAGGGAAAACTAGAGGAAGTAGACTCCTAACAGAAGAGCTGCTGCCACTGGAAAAAGTCCTGTCATATTGCCAAAGAAAGAAGAAAAGATTTGCCTTTGCCCTTGTATTCCTGGGTTTGTCCCTTATGGTTGCTATATATATATCAAAAATTGTAATCAAATCTTGATCATTTATTATTGCTGATCCTCTTTTGACTGTAATATAATTAACTTGTATTTTATTTAACATTCCCTATTTTTTCTTCATCAGTTATACTCATTTCCTAATGTTAGAGAAAATTTCCTTATTAGATATTATTTTGACTATATTTTCCTTATTAGGTTGACCTTATTTTTGTGTATCATTTTATTATTAGGTTGATTTGATTTCCTGTAACATTACCATAGTGGTTCTTTCAGTCCTCAACACTACGCCCCCTCTATATAAAAGGGTATTTATATTTTCCTTATTAGGTTGATCTTATTCTTGTGTATCATCTCATTATTAGGTTGATTTGATTTCCTAAATCATTACCATAGTCGTCCTTTCATTCCTCAACACTACACCCCCTTTATATAAAAGGGTATCAATGTATCTTGTGTCAACATCATTAAATCATGAAAAAGAATGAAGAATTAGAACTATTGTGAGTCTAAAACTCTAAAATTGGTTGTAAAGTCCTCACCTTTTTAGCTTCTTCGTAGAAGGCAACTTCTTGGTGTTCTCTCCATGACTCCATTACCAAGACTGACAACTTCTCTCCAGAACAAAAGAAGTCAGGTCTCGACCTTGACGTGCTAATGAAGCTGACCGCAATGTTTCTCAACTTTTTGTGGAGATCATCAGAGATGAGCATTATCAACAGCTTCCCAAGAATGTCAAGAACAGGTTTGGGATAGCTGCTCTGGAATAGTCTCCCTTCATTTTGAAGAATGAAATTGTTGAGTTCAAGATCACATGACTCTTTTGTTGGACAACCAAAAAGATGAGACTTGAATACTCTCCCATACCTGAGGAACCACAATTGCAAAAAAAGAAAAAAAAAAAAAAAACTATTTCAAAAAGATTTCTAAATTTAAAAACAAAGTAAATAGACTATAAAAAGAGACTTTCTGGAGTCACCTGGAGCAGTGCTTTTCTAGAAAGCTTCCCATGGAGTTTGTGTTATGTGGGGTGAGATAGGAAAGAGTCCCTCCAAGAAAAGGCAATCCCATCGTTCCGTTGGGTATGTTTGATGGCTCTTGTCTGAGAAAGAAGAATTGAAGAATAAGGAAAACCAGAGGAAGTATGACTCCTAACAGAAGGGCTGCTGCCACTGGAAAAAGTCCTGTCATATTGCCAAAGAAAGAAGAAAAGATTTTCCTTTGCCCTTGTATTCGTGGGTTTGTCCCTTATGGTTGCTATATATATATATATCAAAAATTGTAATCAAATCTTGATCATTTATTATTGCAGATCCTCTTTTGACTTTAATATAATTAACTTGTATTTTTGTTAACATTCCCTATTTTTTCTTCATCAGTTATACTCCTTTCCTAATGTTAGAGAAAATTTCCTTATTAGATATTATTTTTACTATATTTTCCTTATTAGGTTGACCTTATTCTTGTGTATCATTTTATTATTAGGTTGATTTGATTTCCTGTATCATTACCATAATGGTTCTTTCATTCCTCAACAGTACGCCCCCTCTATATAAAAGGATATTTATATTTTCCTTATTAGGTTGATCTTATTCTTGTGTATCATTTCATTATTTGGTTGATTTGATTTCCTATATCATTACCATAGTGGTTCTTTCATTCCTCAACACTGCGTCCCCTTTATATAAAAGGGTATCAGTGTATCTTGTATCAACATCATTAAATTATGAAAAAGAATGAAGAATTAGAACTATTATGAGTCCAAAACTCTAAAATTGGTTGTAAAGTCCTCACCTTTTTAGCTTCTTCGTAGGAGGCAACTTCTTGGTGTTCTTTCCATGACCGCATTACCAAGACTGACAACTTCTCTACGTAACAAAGGAAGTCAGGTCTCGACCTCAACGTGCTAATGAAGCTGACAGCAATGTTTCTCAACTTTTTGTGGAGATCACCGGAGACAAGCATTACCGACAGCTTCCCAAGAATGTCAAAAACAGGCTTGAGATAGCTGCTCTGGAATAGTCACCCTTCATATTGAAGAATGAAAGTGTTGAGTTCAAGATCACATGACACTATTGTTGGACAACCAAAAAGATGAGACTTGAATACTCTCCCATACATGAGAAACCACAATTGCAAAAAAAGAAGAAAAAAAAAAAGAAGCTATTTCAAAAACATGTCTAAATTTAAACACAAAGTAAATAGACTATAAAAAGAGACTTTGTGGAGTCACCTGGAGCAGTGCATTTCTAGAAAGCTTCCCATGGAGTTTGAGTTATGTGGGGTGAGATAGGAAAGAGCCTCTCCAAGAAAGGGCAATCCCATGGTTCCATTGGGTATGTTTGATGGCTCTTGTCTGACAAAAAAGAATTGAAGAATAGGGAAAACCAGAGGAAGTAGGACTCCTAACAGAAGGGTTGCTGCCACTGGAAAAAGTCATGCCGTATTGCCAAAGAAAGAAGAAAAGATTTTCCTTTGCCCTTGTATTCGTGGGTTTGTCCCTTATGGTTGCTATATATATATCAAAAATTGTAATCAAATCTTGATCATTTATTATTGCAGATCCTCTTTTGACTTTAATATAATTAACTTGTATTTTTGTTAACATTCCCAATTTTTTCTTCATCAGTTATACTCCTTTCCTAATGTTAGAGAAAATTTCCTTATTTGATATTATTTTGACTATATTTTCCTTATTAGGTTGACCTTATTCTTGTGTATCAATTTATTATTAGGTTTATTTGATTTCCTGTGACATTACCATAGTGGTTCTTTTATTCCTCAACACTACGCCCCCTCTATATAAAAGGGTATTTATATTTTCCTTATTAGGTTGATCTTATTTCCTAAATAATTACCATAGTGGTTCTTTCATTCCTCAACACTATGCCCCCTTTATATAAAAGGGTATCAATGTATCTTGTGTCAACATCATTAAATCACGAAAAAGAATGAAGAATTAGAACTATTGGGAGTCTAAAACTCTAAAATTGGTTGTAAAGTCCTCACCATTTTAGCTTCTTCGTAGAAGGCAACTTCTTGGTGTTCTCTCCATGACACCATTACCAAGACTGACAACTTCTCTACGTAACAAAGGAAGTCAGCTCTCGACCTCGACGTGCTAATGAAGCTGACAGCAATGTTTCTTAACTTTTTGTGGAGATCACCGGAGACAAACATTATCGACCGTTTCCCAAGATTGTCAAGAACAGGCACGGGATAGCTGCTCTGGAATAGCCTCCCTTCATTTTGAAGAATGAAAGTGTTGAGTTCAAGATCACATGACAATATTGTTGGACAACCAAAAAGATGAGACTTGAATACTCTCCCATACCTGAGAAACCACAATTGCAAAAAAAAAAAAAAAAGAAAAAAAAAAAAAGCCATTTCAAAAACATATCTAAATTTAAAAACAAAGTAAATAGACTATAAAAATAGACTTTGTGGAGTCACCTGGAGCAGTGCTTTTCTAGAAGACTTCCCATGGAGTTTTAGTTACGTGGGGTGAGATAGGAAAGAGTCTATCCAAGAAAGGGCAATCCCATTGTTCCATTGGGTATGTTTGATGGCTCTTGTCTGACAAAGAAGAATTGAAGAATAGGGAAAACTAAAGGAAGTAGGACTCCTAACAGAAGCGCTGCTGCCCCTGGAAAAAGTCCTGTCATATTGCCAAAGAAAGAACAAAAGATTTGTCTTTGCCCTTGTATTCGTGGGTTTGTCCCTTATGGTTGCTATATATATATCAAAAATTGTAATCAAATCTTGATGATTTATTATTGCAGATCCTCTTTTGACTGTAATATAATTAACTTGTATTTTATTTAAAATTCCCTATTTTTTCTTCATCAGTTATACTCCTTTCCTAATGTTAGAGAAAATTTCCTTATTAGATATTATTTTGACTATATTTTCCTTATTCGGTTGACCTTATTCTTGTGTATCATTTTATTATTAGGTTGATTTGATTTCCTGTAACATTACTATAGTGGTTCTTTCATTCCTCAACACTACGCCCCCTCTATATAAAAGGGTATTTATATTTTCCTTATTAGGTTGATCTTATTCTTGTGTATCATTTCATTATTAGGTTGATTTGATTTCCTAAATCATTACCATAGTGGTCCTTCCATTCCTCAACACTACACCCCTTTTATATAAAAGGGTATCAATGTATCTTGTGTCAACATCATTAAATCATGAAAAAGAATGAAGAATTAGAACTATTGTGAGTCTAAAACTATAAAATTGGTTGTAAAGTCCTCACCTTTTTAGCTTCTTCGTAGAAGGCAACTTCTTGGTGTTCTCTCCATGACTGCATTACCAAGACTGAGAACTTCTCTACGTAACAAAGGAAATCAGGTCTCGACCTCGACGTGCTAATGAAGCTGACAGCAATGTTTCTCAACTTTTTGTGTAAATCACTAGAGACAAGCATTACTGACAGCTTCCCAGGATTGTCAAAAACAGGCACGGGATAGCTGCTCTGGAATAGTCTCCCTTCATTTTGAAGAATGAAAGTGTTGAGTTCAAGATCACATGACACTATTGTTGGACAACCAAAAATATGAGACTTGAATACTCTCCCATACCGGAGGAACCACAATTGTAAAAAAAGAAAAAAAAAAAAACTATTTCAAAAACATATCTAAATTTAAAAACAAAGTAAATAGACTATAAAAAGAGACTTTGTGGAGTCACCTGGAGCAGTGCTTTTCTAGAAAGCTTCCCATGGAGTTTGAGTTATGTGGGGTGAGATAGGAAAAAGTCCCTCCAAGAAAGGGCAATCCCATGGTTCCGTTGGGTATGTTTGATGGCTCTTGTCTGACAAAGAAGAATTGAAGAATCGGGAAAACCGGAGGAAGTAGGACTCCTAACAGAAGGGCTGCTGCCACTGGAAAAAGTCCTGTCATATTGCCAAAGAAAGAAGAAAAGATTTTCCTTTGCCCTTGTATTCGTGGGTTCGTCCCTTATGGTTGCTATATATATATATCAAAAATTGTAATCAAATCTTGATCATTTATTATTGCAGATCCTCTTTTGACTTTAATATAATTAACTTGTTTTTTTGTTAACATTCCCTATTTTTTCTTCATCAGTTATACTCCATTCCTAATGTTAGAGAAAATTTCCTTATTAGATATTATTTTGACTATATTTTCCTTATTAGGTTGACATTATTCTTGTGTATCATTTTATTATAAGGTTGATTTGATTTCCTGTATCATTACCATAGTGGTTCTTTCATTCCTCAACACTACGCCCCTTCTATATAAAAGGATATTTATATTTTCCTTATTAGGTTGATCTTATTCCTGTGTATCATTTCATTATTAGGTTGATTTGATTTCCTATATCATTACCAGAGTGGTTCTTTCATTCCTCAACACTACGTCCCCTTTATATAAGAGGGTATCAGTGTATCTTGTATCAACATCATTAAATTATGAAAAAGAATGAAGAATTAGAACTATTGCGAGTCTAAAACTCTAAAATTGGTTGTAAAGTCCTCACCTTTTTAGCTTCTTCGTAGAAGGCAACTTCTTGGTGTTCTCTCCATGACTCCATTACCAAGACTGACAACTTCTCTCCATAACAAAGGATGTCAGGTCTCGACCTCGACGTGCTAATGAAGCTGACCGCAATGTTTCTCAACTTTTTGTGGAGATCATCAGAGACGAGCATTATCGACAGCTTCCCAAGAATGTCAAGAACAGGCTTGGGATAGCTGCTCTGGAATAGCCTCCCTTCATTTTGAAGAATGAAAGTGGTGAGTTCAAGATCGAATGACACTATTGTTGGACAACCAAAAATATGAGACTTGAATACTCTCCCATACCTCAGAAACCACAATTGCAAAAAAAGAAAAAAAAAAAGAAGCTATTTCAAAACCATATCTAAATTTAAAAACAAAGTAAATAGACTATAAAAAGAAACTTTGTGGAGTCACCTGGAGCAGTGCTTTTCTAGAAAGCTTCCATGGAGTTTGAGTTATGTGGGGTGAGATAGGGAAGAGTCTCTCCAAGAAAGGGCAATCCCATGGTTCCGTTGGGTATGTTTGATGGCTCTTGTCTGACAAAGAAGAATTGAAGAATAGGGAAAACCAGAGGAAGTAGGACTCCTAACAGAAGGGCTGCTGCCACTGGAAAAAGTGCTGTCATATTGCCAAAGAAAGAAGAAAAGATTTTCCTTTGCCCTTGTATTCGTGGGTTTGTCCCTTATGGTTGCTATATATATATCAAAAATTGTAATCAAATCTTGATCATTTATTATTGCAGATCCTCTTTTGACTTTAATATAATTAACTTGTATTTTTGTTAACATTCCCTATTTTTTCTTCATCAGTTATACTCCTTTCCTAATGTTAGAGAAAATTTCCTTATTAGATATTATTTTTACTATATTTTCCTTATTAGGTTGACCTTATTCTTGTGTATCATTTTATTATTAGGTTGATTTGATTTCCTGTATCATTACCATAATGGTTCTTTCATTCCTCAACACTACGCCCCTTCTATATAAAAGGATATTTATATTTTTCTTATTAGGATGATCTTATTCCTGTGTATCATTTCATTATTAGGTTGATTTGATTTCCTATATCATTACCATAGTGGTTCTTTCATTCCTCAACACTACGTCCCCTTTATATAAAAAGGTATCAGTGTGTCTTGTATCAACATCATTAAATTATGAAAAAGAATGAAGAATTAGAACTATTGTGAGTCTAAAACTCTAAAATTGGTTGTAAAGTCCTCACCTTTTTAGCTTCTTCGTAGAAGGCAACTTCTTGGTGTTCTCTCCATGACTCCATTGCCAAGACTGACAACTTCTCTCCAGAACAAAAGAAGTCAGGTCTCGACCTTGACGTGCTAATGAAGCTGACCGCAATGTTTCTCAACTTTTTGTGGAGATCATCAGAGATGAGCATTATCAACAGCTTCCCAAGAATGTCAAGAACATGCTTGGGATAGCTGCTCTGGAATAACCTCCATTCATTTTGAAGAATGAAAGTGGTGAGTTCAAGATCACATGACACTATTGTTGGACAACCAAAAATATGAGACTTGAATACTCTCCCATACCTCAGAAACCACAATTGCAAAAAAAGAAAAAAAAAAAGCTATTTCAAAAACATATCTAAATTTAAAAACAAAGTAAATAGACTATAAAAAGAAACTTTGTGGAGTCACCTGGAGCAATGCTTTTGTAGAAAGCTTCCATGGAGTTTGAGTTATGTGGGGTGAGATAGGAAAGAGTCTCTCCAAGAAAGGGCAATCCCATGGTTCCGTTGGGTATGTTTGATGGCTCTTGTCTGACAAAGAAGAATTGAAGAATAGGGAAAACCAGAGGAAGTAGGACTCCTAACAGAAGGGCTGCTGCCACTGGAAAAAGTCCTGTCATATTGCCAAAGAAAGAAGAAAAGATTTTCCTTTGCCCTTGTATTCGTGGGTTTGTCCCTTATGGTTGCTATATATATATCAAAAACTGTAATCAAATCTTGATCATTTATTATTGCAGATCCTCTTTTGACTTTAATATAATTAGCTTGTATTTTTGTTAACATTCCCAATTTTTTCTTCATCAGTTATACTCATTTCCTAATGTTAGAGAAAATTTCCTTATCAGGTATTATTTTGACTATATTTTCCTTATTAGGTTGACCTTATTCTTGTGTATCGTTTTATTATTAGGTTGATTTGATTTCCTGTTTCATTACCATAGTGGTTCTTTCATTCCTCAACACTACGCCCCATCTATATAAAAGGATATTTATATTTTCCTTATTAGGTTGATCTTATTCCTGTGTATCATTTCATTATTAGGTTGATTTGATTTCTTATATCATTACCATAGTGGTTCTTTCATTCCTTAACACTACGCCCCCTTTATATAAAAGGGTATCAATGTATCTTGTATCAACATCATTAAATTATGAAAAAGAATGAAGAATTAGAACTTTTGTGAGTCTAAAACTCTAAAATTGGTTGTAAAGCCCTCACCTTTTTAGCTTCTTCGTAGAAGGCAACTTCTTGGTGTTCTCTCCATGACTCCATTACCAAGACTGACAACTTCTCTCCATAACAAAGGAAGTCAGGTCTCGACCTTGACGTGCTAATGATGCTGACCGCAATATTTCTCAACTTTTTGTGGAGGTCATCAGAGACAAGCATTATCGACAGATTCCCAAGAATGTCAAGAACTGGCTTGGTATAGCTTCTCTGGAATAGCCTCCCTTCATTTTGAAGAATGAAAGTGTTGAGTTCAAGATCACATGACACTATTGTTGGATAACCAAAATATGAGACTTGAATACTCTCCCATACCTGAGAAACCACAATTACAAAGAAAGAAAAAAAAGAAGCTATATTAAAAACATATCTAAATTTAAAAACAAAGTAAATAGACTATAAAAAGAGACTTTGTGGAGTCACCTGGAGCAGTGCTTTTCTAGAAAGTTTCCCATGGAGTTTGAGTTATGTGGGGTGAGATAGGAAAGAGTCTCTCCAAGAAAGGGCAATCCCATGGTTCCATTGGGTATGTTTGATGGCTCTTGTCTGACAAAGAAGAATTGAAGAATAGGGAAAACCAGAGGAAGTAGGACTTCTAACAGAAGGGCTGCTGCCACTGGAAAAAGTCCTGTCATATTGCCAAAGAAGGAAGAAAAGATTTGCCTTTGCCCTTGTATTCGTGGATTTGTCCCTTATGATTGCTATATATATATATATATATATATCAAAAATTGTAATCAAATCTTGATCATTTATTGTTGCAGATCCTCTTTTGACTTTAATATAATTAACTTGTATTTTTGTTAACATTCCCTATTTTTTCTTCATCAGTTATACTCCTTTCCTAATGTTAGAGAAAATTTCCTTATTAGATATTATTTTTACTATATTTTCCTTATTAGGTTGATCTTATTCTTGTGTACCACTTCATTATTAGGTTGATTTGATTTCCTGTATCATTACCATAGTGGTTATTTCTTTTCTTAACACTACTCCCCCTCTATTTAAAAGGGTATTAGTTTGGCATGGGTTTCATTATTTTTAGTTCGATCATTCAGTGCTAAAAATAAGAAGTGTGGGAAATTATAAGAAATTTTGCGATGACTCTTAAGACATTCTGTAATACTCATTTTGGTTGCCATACATGGTTGTGTTTTGCTATATAAACCTTATGTCACTATGGTTTTCAAACTAAAACTCGCACATGCATAAAAATATGAATTCAACAAAGTAAAGAAACACGAAATTGAACTGATGCTTTAAAGTTTAAAGTGATGGAGTGAGCTTGGTTTAGAGTCTTGCGCAAGTGAGTTGTGAACCCTAACATGGCACAGGAAGGTATTTCGGCTCTTATCAGTATAGGCGATATAAGGTTGGTGGTGCGGGTGTCACAACATAGACCGTTCCCTTGAGGCAGACTGTGATGTCACGACTCAGGTACATAACCCTGGTGTGTGGGCATCGTTGTTAGTTACAGCAAGTAACATTTGAATATTTGACCAAGTGGGAGTCAGAATTGCCCGTGGTCATTGCTTAGCAATTGACTGGAAATAGTGCTCTACTGGGAGATACTTAGACTTACCTGATAAACTAAATCTATGTGAATTTAAAAGAAAAGTTGGCATCTTCCTTATGATGAAATACCACTTTGGCTTGCCATTGTTCTTATTGTCACTTGCTATTATTTTGACTGATAGCATTCTTGTTATGCATATTAAACGTTGCTTGTTACTTTGTTACTACATAGTATTCATTAATTGTGAGTATTATTATCGGGGTGGGTATTTCGGGTTGTAGTTTCTTATTGAGTTCATCGCTCATTGGCATTCTCGCTGCCTTGGCGTTTTATGCCAGGTACTAAAAAAACTGAAGGAAACACTGAGGTCTTGGAAGGTGACATTCAGCCTTAGTTAGCTTGAAGTGTGCCCATGTCCCATGAACTGTTTTTCTGAGTTTTCTAGTTTTTGTCTAGTTTCCTTTTTATATTTGTGTTTTTCTTTCATGAATGTACTATGACTAAGTTTTAAGTTTGATTAGAGTTGTAATTTAAGAGCTTTTAATTTCTGTTTTGTTAATTAATGGATGATGGCAAACTTCGTGGTAACAATGATTAGAAGTTCTTAATTAATAAAATTGATTTTAAGTTTTAAACCTTATTATGATGTCCTCAAATTTTGGGACGTCACAATTGATACTCCTGAAGAGACCATATCTAGCATTCCTGAATAGGTGCTCCAAAAGAGACTATACCTAATACTCTTGAAGAGGTTAAACCCATAATTCTTAGTGCTCCTGAAAAGGCTAAACCCACAAAACATACTATTATAAATCTGTCAGATGTCCTACTTATAAACCTCTTGAAACAGAACCTCCAGAAGAAAAATCTCCTGAAAGTTATCCCCTGAAGTTGAATCTCCTGAAGAGTTATCCCTTGAAGTGGAACATTTTAAAGAGTTATTCCTTGAAGTGGAAAAGGTACTTAAAAATAATGAGATATCAATATATTATATAAGTACAAGAGATATTTGAGATAGAAATCAAATTGTTGTTGATAATATATTTTCATTTAAAATTGCTCTTGATATTACCAGAAGTCATAGTGAAAACATTATAAGAAGTGATGATGATAATAAATCACAAACCGTCGAAGAATGACGGCGTAGAAATAATTGGCCAATGTGAAAAGAAGCAATACAAGCAGAGTTAAACTCACTTACAAAAACGTGAAGTATTTAGATTTGTAGTCCAACCTCTGGACATAGCCTATCAGATATAAATGGGTATTGTTGGATATAAGTGGGTATTTGTGCTATAGTGCAATAAAAAAAAAAACGAAATTGTTAGATATAATCTGCAACTTATTCTGCAAGGTTTTTTTTGCAACAACTTAATATTGACTATGAGAAAACTTATTCACCTGTAATGAATGTAATTGCATTTGGATTTCTAATCAGCTTGGTAATCATAGAAAATTTAGATATGCATGTAATGGATATAGTTACAACATATTTATGAATCACTAGATAGTGATATATATATATATATATATATATATAAGTCCCTAAAGGATTTAAGATGCTTGAAGCATTTAATTCAAAACCCAGAAGTGTTTATTCTATCAAGGTACAAAGAGTTTTATACAGGTTAAAACAATCCAGACACATGTGGTACAGTCGCCTCAGTGAGTATCTGTTGAAAGAGGGATATAAGAATGATCCCATTTGCTTATGCATTTTTATTAAGTAATCAAAATCTAGATTTGCAATTGTTGCAATATATGTTGATAATTTCAATCTTGTGGAACTCCAGAAGAGTTTACATAAACTGCAGAATATTTAAAATTTGAAATAAAAGATCTTAGCAAAACAAAATTTTGTATCGACTTGCAAATCAAGCATTTGCCAAATGGAATTGTTGTTCATCAATTAAAAAGTCTAGAAGAACCTTTATATGAAAAAAGCTCATCCATTAAATACTCCAATGGTTTTCTCGCCCTACAGAAGATGGTGAAGAAATTCTTGGTCCTGAAGTACTATATCTCAATGTAATTAGTGCTATTATATATTTTATAAATTGTACAAAGCCTAATATTGCATTTGCAGTCAATTTATTAGCAAGATATAATTCTCCATCAACCCAAAGACATTGGAATGGAGTGAAACAAATATTTTCATTATTTTCGTGGGACAACTGATATGAGATTATTTTATTCAAATGAATCAAAGCAGCAACTAATTGGATATGTAGATGCTGGATATCTCTCTGATCCACATAAAGCCAGAACACAAACAGGATATGTTTCTACCTATGGAAATATTGTTATATCTTGGCGAACAGTAAAACAAACATTGACTGCTAGTTCTTCAAATCACTCAGAGATACTTGCAATTCATGAAGCAAGTCGAGAATGTATTTGGCTTATATCCATGATCCATCATATTCAAGAAAAATGCGGAACAAAAAATAGTTTGACCATATTATATGAAGATAATGTTGTGTGCATCACATAGATCAAATGAGGCTATATCAAAAGTGACATGACCAAACACATTTCACCAAAATGCTTTTACACACATGAGCTCCAAAAGAATGGTATATTGATGTTCAACAGATAGGCTCAAATGATAATTTGGTAGATCTATATACTAAAGCAGTACCAATTGTAACATTCAAGAAGCCGGTGCATAATATTGGGATGCTTCGACATAAAGATCTATTATGCGGCATTGAGGAGGAGTCATCTATTTCAACAGATTTGTAGATTATACTATTTTTCATTCGTCTAAACTTTTTTCCCACTGAATTTTCCATAGCAAGGTTTTAATAAGGCAATCTAAACAAATCACGTACAAGAATATTATACTTTTTTTCCTTCACAAAAGGTTTTTTTTCCCACTGACTTTTTCTTAGTAAAGTTTTAACGAGGCATATTCTTAGTATATGGTTATCCAAGAGGAAGCGTTGTAAAATATTTGGATAACATCAAAAGAGATGCAATTGGAATTGAAAAGTATTACTTCATTATAATAAAGAAGTCAAATGGAATATAGAAGAAGATAATAGAAAGATGGAGAAATGGAGAGCTCTAGAGAAGTTTGGTCTTGGTGAAATCAGTGATTGGTTCAATATGTGTGGGCGTGCGCGCACAAGCGTGTGTTCTTTTATGAGCAGAGGAAGTAGAAAAGATATTATTGTGTGGTAAAAGGGCATTGATTTCCTACCACGTATTGGCTCCATTATAATATAGATGAGATTTTGTTTTTTTGGTTGCAATTTTGACATAAAAAAATTTGCATCAAACACACAATAGACTTGCACCGTATACACAGGACGCTTGCATTACTGTGAAAATGAAATTACTTTTCTATTACTCCACAAAATATATGTATATATATATTTTATAGATTTTACAAGGTAAAAAACAAAAAACAAAAAATATAAATAAATAAATAATCTTTATATAAAGTTATAAATAGGTGCAAGCAAGGCGAACCCCGGATTACATTAAATAAATAATTATTTAAATTAATAAATCATTATTAAAGATAAGTTCATAAATAATGATAACATTCTAAATGCATTTTCAAAACTTGAATTTCAATGATTCACCATTACAAAAATACAAATAAAAAGTAATATTACATAATTTACTTAGGCGCTGTTTGATAAAACTAAAAACTTAAAATTGAAGAATGAAAATTAAGTATTAAAAATTGAATACTGAATTCTTTAAGATGAAAATTTGTTTGACAAAAATTCAAGTGTTGAACTAAAAATTAATTGTTTGATATGTATAAGGTCAAATTTGAAATTTATTATATTTAAATTGTATATTTTAATTTTTATGTTATGATGGTGGTGGTAGTGGTGGTGACGGTATAATGATGGTGGCGGTGGCAGCAGCGGCAGCGTGGTGGTGGCGGTGGCGGTAGCGATGGTACTAGTAGTAACAATGACAATTGTAATGAAGGTGGTGATAGTAATGGTAGTGGTGGCATGATGGTAGTGGTAGCGGTAGCGGTAACGGTAACGGTAGCGATGATAGTGGTAATGGTAGCAGTGGTGGTAATAGAGATAGTAGTGGTGAGTTTATAATAGTGTATATCGATACTTATGTTTGGTATTTATAAATTTAGTCAGAATTAAATAAATTTTATATGACTTACTTTCTTCTTTTTTTTAAATTTAAGCTTACACTTTAAGAGATATTTAAATTTTTAAGTGATATCAATTATGGTTATCAAACGAGTTTAATTGATTATTACTTAATACATTTAATGTTAAGTATTAAATCATATTATCAAACACCCCTTCCTCACATGAATAATAATGAGTTCAAGATTGCACTATCTACATAGAGGGAAATAGTTAAAGTGAATAGAAAAACTATTATACACACTTTCAAAAGATGCGTGTTGTATCTATTTCATAATCACAATAGTTTGTAATAAAATTACAATGATTTATGAGTTAGGTAAATTATCTCATTAGTCTTTTTAATTTGAGTAAAGTTTCACTTTAATTGTCATAGTTTTAATTTGAAATCAACACTTTCAATTTTGTTGCAATATGGTCATTATTATATTTTTAGTGACGAAATTAGGTAATTAGTGACGAATTACTATTCTTTCATAACCAAATTTTGTCTCAAAAAGTAAAATTTTTTTATAGCAAATTTTCTTGTGCCTAAAAATACATTTATTAGTGATAATTTTAAATTTTTGTTGCTAAAAGTCAATTTTTTAACTTTTCAGAATAATATTTTAGCAATGACCCTCACGACGATAGAAATTAGTCTCAAAATATTTTGTACTACAAAATTTTCACTTCTAAGAACAAAAAAAATTGATCCCTAAAACATTTATATGTTGAAGTGATATATTGCTAGATAAACCTATCTGTCTTGTTTTTTAATTTAAAAGTGCATAGATATATATTAGATATACCTATATGTCTCATTTTTTTTTTTTTTAAATTTCATATTCAGCATAAATCTTATTTTAAAGATTTCAAAGGCAAATCATAATGTACAAATTTATTGAAAACATAATAACATAATTCAACTTATGAGATTTTAAACTTTTAATGCAAAATACACTTACAAAAAAAACCTCTAGAAAGTTTGTTGCCACGAGGATATGATTAGGAGGATAATGAGAGACACGCTTAGAGACACTCTTAGGAATGTAATTCGAGCGGGTTCGATCGGGTTAGGAGGTTGTCTAAGCTTAGTCTAAATTGTACTGAGATCTGTCCAGGCACCCCAAGCCCAAATTGTAACCCGAAGTTGCCTGGCTAAGTTCGACCCAAGTTAAACCCAAATTGACCGAGTTGTCCGAATTGCCCAAATTGTATTTTTTATTTGCAGCTCATTATTAAATTATTAAAATTTGACTCTATTTACATTTTTTATATATATAGAAAATCATTAATACTATCAAAACAAATAATTTATATAATGTAAGAGAGATGTCACTATAGTAGTCTTTATAATTTATGAGTGAAAATAAAAAATAAAAAATAAAAGTAAGATTTTATGTTATTTGTGTGTATAATATATATTCAATATGATTTAATAATCTAAATTACTTTAGTATCATGTAATGGCTAATAATTTATATATATGTATATATTTAATATTTTTATATATCTATATATGTATAATTCAGGTTTCGAGTTGCTTAGGTTATTTGATGTCTTTGCCCAAACCCGTCCAAATTTAATTTGGACTTCTGAATTTTTGTCGAAGTCCGTACCAAATTTAAAAATATATTGTCTAAGTCCTAAAAAAATTCAAATTGAGTTCGGATTGCTCAGGTTGAGCCCGTCCAAATTGCAACACTAGACGCACTTGGGTAAATTGAGGTTATTTTCGTCATAGTGCAAATGCATATACTTGTTAATAGATTAGCGTTTGGACTAATCTGCTACTAAACTAATATAAAAATATGAAAAATCAGTCATGTTTTTTTATTTATTTTTTAAAATTTTAATTTTGTCTTCACAAATCTATTATATTTTCTAAAAATTATGTAAGAGTCATATATAAACTATCTCTTTATTTTTTGTGTTGAACACTCAAAAATGATATATCTGTTTGTAAGAGTCATATATAAATATAAACAAACCGTCTCCATTTTTATCCAAAAAAAAATTGTCTCTATTTTTTACATTAATGATGATTAAAGAACAAAAAAACAATTACTCTTTCTTATTTTCAGTATCTACTTCTATACTGATATATATATATATATATATATATATAATATTTACAATTGTCCATCATAGATTAAATCATTGTAAATAATTTTGGTTGAATATTAAAGTTATATGCATTCGTTTGAATCTACACAAAGGAATGCACATACATTTTTAAAACAGTGATTTATGTTGTATCTAAAAAATTCACAGGTTATCTTTATATACTTTCTTCTTTTTTTTTTAATTATATTTTATGAACTGTAATATTTTACATGGTACTTTATAACCAAAGTATAACGTCAATATTCTAAACAAGAACCACTTTTGTTTGTTTTATTTTTTAAATCTGTTTTTCGGTTTTTTATTTTTCATATTTTCTTGGTTTTGGTGATTAAAGATACCAAAGTTTTTTCATATTTTATATTTAAATTATACTTTTACATGAAAATCTAATATCTAATAATATAAACAGAATTAAAAAGTAAAATATTGGTAAAAAATTTATAAATTCGAACATGTATTGATTTTTTATTATTATATTTTTTTAATTATTATTATTATTTTCACACAAAGAATACATAAAAAATTATTTTCTAAGTGTATTTAGATTAAGTGAATCTAAATCTAAATCTAATATCTAATAATTAAAAATTCACAAGTTATTTTCATACACTTCCTTTTTGTTTAAATTATATTTTATGAACTGTAATATTTTACGTGTTACTTTAGTAACCAAGATATGATATCAAAATTTTAAACAAGAACCACTTTTGTTGGTTTTATTTTTTAAATCTGTTTTTTAGTTTTTGGTTTTTCATATTTTCTCAATTTTGTTAATTAAAGATACTGAAATTTCTTCATAATTTATATTTAAATTATACTTTTACATGAAAATCTAATATCTAATCATCTAAATAGAATTAAAAAGTAAAATATTGGTAAAAAGAATTTATAAATTCAAACATTTACTATTTTTTATTATATATATATATATTTTTTTGTTTTTTTCTAAGTGTATTTAAATTAAGTGAATCTAAATCTAACAGTAAAATTAAAAAATTAAAAAAGTATTAAATCAAGTGAATTAAAAAACAAAATAAAAAGGTTATGAATAAAAAAGTTTCAAAGACATAAAATATGAAAACTAAATAATTCAAAACAAAAGTTTGAAAAAATAAACCAAACTAAACACTTATACAATTCTCTTTTTATTTTATTTTTTTATTAATCTCTAATTTTACACAAATTATTCATAAATTCCTTTCAATTTTTATGTGAATTTAATAATCTAATTAAAAACTAATACATACACACAAAAATGTAACATAAACATTTATATTTTGACCGATTATTTAATTATGAATAATTAACTTCTCATTGTTACCTGTATTATATTTTTGTAAAAGATTTTACATATTACTTTTGTGATGTCTTATATATGTTAATGTTTACCTATATAAATATATATAAGAAAATATAAATGTAAATTTATATATGTTACTGTTTTTGTGCATTGTCAATATGTAATGCTATATTACCATCGGATACTTTAATTTTCTACTAATAGATATCGTTTTAGTAATATAGTTATATTTGTTAGGAAAAAACTGCAACTTATGTTCAATATATATATACATACATGTCATATAAACAACTGTTTACAACAAACACTTTCAATAACAAATCAAGACTTTGCAATACACCTACATCACGACAATAATTTTACTTTTCATATTAATTTTTCACAACAATTGTATAGCAATTGTATATTAATGACTAATGTTATATTTTTCATTATGCAAGATATTCGTGACACAAGAAACAAAACTCAACAACTCTTAGGGCTTGTTTGATTCCACAAGACTAATAGTGAGGTATAAATAATCCTATCAAATTAGTGTGGTATTCACAATCTCACCCCTACCCCATTATTAATAATCCTACAAATTTGTTGGATTAATTATCCATTGGATTAATAATCCTAAAACAAATTGTCAAAACAAACATGGGATAATTGGGCCCACGGATTAATAATCCCAATCCCATGCTCTAATCCTTCCAATCAAACATACCCTTAATGTATAAAAATATATTACATATTGATATTAATATATTTTTACACCAATAGTATGCAAATAATATGTAATAGTAAGTTCAATGGATTTGTATTTTGAGATGGACTATTAAACAAAATTGTGCAATTGTTCAGTTAATTTCATTTCTTCAATTGTATTATAGATACAGATTATGAAAATTTGAAGTGGGAAGTTAATAGAAAAAAAATTATATAATACTATATATTTAAATGACCTATTTATTGTTTATTATTTAAAATAAGATTGTGGCCTCAACAATCTAGTTATACATTAATATTTATATTTATGAAATTTCTCATTTATTATTTAAATTCTTCAACCGAGTATGTATTTATTTCTTACTTAGTTGTATTTTGGATACATGTCAATATGTTCATACATGTCTTCATATTTTGTAGACATATCATATAGTAATTTAAGAGACACACACAATTACAATATTAACAGTCGATGAAAAATCACATGTCACATTCAACGCACAAGGTCCAACCACTGATAATAATAATAATAATAATAATAATAATAAGTTAGAACATTCAATTGAATTAAATTTAGGATAATATTATGGCACACACCTTAATTATGTTATTTATGAGTTTGATTATTACAAATGAAATGCCTTAGTATTATGAGAGTTATAATTAAAAAATTAAAAAAAAATTAAGTTATAAACAAATATCAAATGAGATATAATCAAATAATTCTTAAATCATAACCAAAATAATATTATAACTAACAATATAATAAGTAATAATTATTAATACAAAAGTCATAACCAAGAATATGTATGGTAAACACCTATAGAATTTTCCTTAAATTTAATCCACGTCCTCACCATGTTTAATCTTTTTCTTTTCTTTTTCAAAATTATAAAATACCAATTTGTTAGTAAAATTATATTATAAAAAAGAGTCACGGTTGTTCTATCAGTTTGAACACTTCGGTGTGTTTGGTTTGATTTTGGGATATAAATTTTTTTAAAAATCTTGGGAGAAAGAATTTAGAAATTTTTTTAGTTTATTTGGTTGTATATTTTGGAAATAATTTTGGAGTATGTGAGTTTTAGATGATTTGATATTTTATTGTACTTGAGTAAATGTGTGTGAAAAAAAAAAGTGATTGAGAAGGAGAGAGTAGAAACAAAAAATAATTAATTGATGTGTATGAGAGAGAAAATAATTTCAAATTTTTTTTTTTTAAAAATTTCCAACCAAACAAGGCCGTAACTTTTCACTTACCAATCCTAAAATATGATTACAAAATCCAAACGCAAGATCCTGTTTAATCAAAAATGACAAAATATGTTAAAATATTCAATAAGATAAAATATTACATTAAATTTGTAATTATTTCACTTTTTTTTTTTACAAATATCACATTTAATTATAAAAAAATTCAACTATCTTTCTAAATATAAAAATTTTAATATATTAAAATAATCAAAAACTAAAATAACTTATTAAAATAGTTACTTTCTCAGCACCGATTATAAATTCAAATGCTACATTTTTGTTATTATTTTTTTCTGCAATTTGTTTATGGAAAACGATTTAAAGTGCATTAACGGCGCATTTCGCAGGCGCACATGCGATTGTCTGGCCTTTTGCTCCAAATTCAAAAACCCATTTGTCTTTTCTCTTTACTTTTATTTTCTATTCTCTCTTGATAGATTCTCTCAAACCAATCACAGTCACAAGGCAGAGTGCGCAGAAGAAACAGATGACAGGGAAATTACAGAGCCCGTTCTTATCCCCTTGATAGGCAATTTTCATGTGGGTCCATTTTAAATCTGCTCCCTTGATGAGAAAAAAAGATTATTCAACTAGCATGAGCTTGTGTTAAATTACCGATGTGACCCTGCTATATTATTCATAAAAGAGCTTCTTGATCACTTGTTACCTGTACTTTAGAAGGGAAAAAAAAAATAATAATAATAACAAAAATTCTTGAGTTCAATTTATATTAACAGCATCCAGCTAATCAATTATTGAGATCTTAAGTTCGATTCACACTTATTGGTGTCACATTTAAATCATTCAATTCAAAAATGACACATGATAAACAAAGGACATTCTACGGAATATAACAAGATATGAAAGAGTACTACTTTCGAAGGAGCTCACGTCAGTTGCGAATGCAAGTTTGCAATTGTTAAAAGTCTTAAGTCACACATGAGAAGCACACGAGGAAGAAGTTAACAAGAGGACAGTTGCTAATAGTTATACACGCACAAAGAAAAGATCATGGCCCTGAGAAGTAGCAAGAAGAAAGGAGATCAAGGTAGAAGATCGTAGCCCAACTGCTTCGAAGGTGGTAGAAGAAGGCTATGAATAGATGAAAGCAAAGACTAAGAAGGCCTCCCGACCAAATCCAGACTTTACGTCTTTGCCAATTTCATTTATTTTAAAATTTCAGCACTTTACTTTCATGCATTGCACTTATCTTTTATAGGAGTAGATTAATTTTGTAATTTCAGAATTTGGTTGGTTTAAAATTTCAAAATTGCCTTTACTAAAGGTAACACTTTGTAATTATTTATTCAATTAATTAATTACAATTTCTGTCCAGTCTCTCCCTCTCATTCTGTTACAAATTTAAGTTGAAAACATTGGTTTATCTTTTCAACATAACGTAGCTTGCATTTGGCATGCCAGGCTTTTTGGCTTTTTTAATCACAAAAAGACAAAATAAATTTTTTAACCCAAATAAAACAAAACATCACATTCAAATCATAATCATTTCATTTTTTCTTTCATAAAAATCAAAAAAGCCAAAAACTCTATCCCAAATGAGATTTTTTAGCCCTAGGATAAAATAGTCCAAAAGCCAGCCCACATCTCAAAAAATCCTCTTCATTAAGGCTAAGAGAATCGTAACACAATCTTCTGATAAAATTGGCGTTTATTATCTATAAGGATTTTTCAGATCCTTACTAGCATGCTCTAACTACATTTCTAACTTTTTAAGTGTCAAAAATAGACAACAACACTACAACAACAGATAATATGGTAGCTAGATAAGTTTGGTCTTTTGATTTGTTTGATACAAACCTTCAAGTTCTTACTTAATAAAGAAATGTTAAATTATAAATACACTTCCTCAAGTTTATTTAAAATATAGATTGCCTCATGTGATTTAGAAAATTATAAATACTCCATTATCACAATTTTTTATTTAATTGAATTAATTGAAAAAATAAAATTTCTAACTACTCTCCTCTACATTAACAAAATTACCTGAATTATTAATTAAAATAAAATTTTGATGTTATTAAAAACTGTTAATTAACTTGATGATTTATTAATAAAATGATCCAATTGTTATGAAATTCAAAATGTCAAGGGAGAGTATGTAATTTCTAGAATCACAATGGACAATTCGTATTTTAAGCAAATCTTAGAAAATGTATTTGTAACTAACCCATAATTAAAATAAAAAAAATCAAAATTCTTAAATAATTAATTTTTTAAAATTTATTTAAGTTATTTTCTTACATACTACAAGCAAAAACTGCATGAAAAATTTTTTTAAAAAATAAATAATAAATAAATAAATAACTAGAAACATTTTTAATAAATTGCACCATATCGTGGCAAAGTGACTGATATGTTTGTATTATTGTATTATGTGAGAGGGATCATTGTTTGGCATATACTAAAAAAAAAGTTAAAAAGTTAAAAAATCACTATCCTATTTAAGTCACATCATCTTATTTAAATCACATCACCTCTCTATCACATCACTTTAAACTCAATTCATACACAATCCATATTTCATAAAAAGTCATACACAATCCATATTTCATAAAAAGTCAAAAAATACACTTATTTAGAACATTCCAAACCACTTTGTTTTATTACCGTAAAAAAGTCCATGTAATGTCTGTACTGTGGCATTGTAATAGTTACGGTACGAATCATATACTTGTACTGTAGTATGTGTGTTTTGAAATTTCCGCTTTGTCTATATAAGCATATGTCTGGTAAGTTGGGTTTCAGGATATTTTGGTTAAAATAGTCGTAAAAAAATAAAATAAGTTTAATTTAATAGGATAAAATATAACATCTAACTTATAATTATTACATTCTTTTTCTTACAGAAAAGTCAAAAAAATTAAAAAAGCCAAAAATCCTTCTCAAATTAGGCTTTTTAACTACAAGCTAAAATAACTAAAAAAATTAAAAAGTCAAAAAGCTAACACACTCTCCGAACGAAGCCTAAGAAGCTCCTATATATTGCAATCGTCATCAGACTAGGTGGATTTATTGCTAAAGATTAGAAATTAAAAGTTCCAAACAATAAATTTTGCCTCTGTTTGGGAAGTTGAGGTTGGAGTTTTTCTGGTTAGAATAACGAGCAAGGATCCTCTCTTTATCTTCCCTACTTCACTTCCTCCTTACAATGGTCAAGATTCATTTTAAGAGAATTTAATGGTGTAGATCATTCTAAAAAAATTATTTTTTAATTTTTAATAAAGTAATCTGAGCCATTAAATTCTTTTAGGATGAATCTTAACCATTGCAAGGAGGAAGTGAAGGAGGGAATGCAAGGAGAGAATCCTTGCTCTAGAATAACCACAAAAAAATAAAATAAGTTTTTTAATTCACTAAAATAAAACATCACATCTAACCTATAATCATTACATTCTTTCTCTCATAAAAGGTCAAAAAAATTAAAAAGTCAAAAAATCTTCTCAAACGAGATCTTTTAACCCCACGTTAAAATAACTAAAAAGTCAAAAAACCAACTCACTCTTCAAACGAACCCTTTATGATTCAAGAGTCTAAGAAGTCTCAATGCAATGAACGACTTAATCCTAAGTAACGACATTTTGAGATTTTATCAATTTATTGTGATTTCAGTAATAGAACAATAGTACATTGAAACGATTGGTGTTAAATAAATGTTTCGTCTTAACTTACCATTCTAATAACCAAATCCTTGGGTGCTCATCAGTTTTTTCTCTTGTTGGAGCAGGAGAAACTCTTGTGTAAGACTAAGGACCGTTTGAGAATATGTTATTTTAATAATTTTTTAGTTTTTTACGAAAAAATGTATAGAAAAGTAGAGGGAGTGATGTAATATTTATAGTTACATTTTAATTTTTTTGACTAAAATGTATAGTTGACAAACGAGACATAATACAGAAATTTGTAGATCTAAAAAAGACCAGAAAAGATTAGGATTGACAATTTAACACAACAAATTATAGAAGGAGAAATTGGTCTTTTTGGTGTATAAATAGGCATTGTGTGTCCCTAAAGTTGACGGTTAATAACCAACTTATGATTATGTGTGTTGAAACAACAGGATCTGTTTTTCACTTTATGAGATTTGATCTAGACCGTGAGATCTCTTTTTATTTATTTTTTGTTGTGACCACTACGAGTCTACAGATGCTGAAACGAAAGCCGTAGAAGATTTTCCAACCTTTTCTGTTCCTATCTTGCACCTTTCGCTGTTTACATACAAATTGTGTTTTGTTTTGTCCAAACTCTGGACTTGGATACTCTGTAGCTAAAAGTCAAATAAAAAAAAACATATCATTCTCATTGTTAACTAACAAACCCAATCATGGTTGTTATGATATGTTCGTGATTAGCTGGTAACCATTGTTTAGCTTATGACAATGGATTAAGATTTTTGAAAGTTTAAGATTAACTATTAAAATGAAATTTTATATAATTAAATTTTTGAAAAGTTTGGATCATTGTTTATAAGAATTTTTTCAAAATTTTTCGGTGAGCTTTAGACAACAGTCTAATAGATTTAATAGTTGAGTCACCTCTAATGTTAACTGTTGTGACACTATTTCACATCAAATTGAACTAAATTGAGTTTTGAAAATATCTGAAGAAAATTAAAACATTCTAAAATCTATGGAAAAGTATTTTGTAATTTATAAAATATCTTCTTTTTTTTAAAATTTTATTTTAATTCTTTTATCTTTTTGTTATGTCCCATTACTTGTTGGAAAGATCCTCCTACCAAATTTGTTTGAATAGAAATAAGGATAAGAGATAATATATCACTGACTCCACATTTTTTTTCAAACATACAATTGTCAAATTACGAGTCTCTTTTTGAACCGTGGGTTTCACATCATTTTACTCCAATCCTCATTTTAAAAAATTGATTTTATGTGTTGAGTGAGTATTACAGCATACATAACTCCGTTCCTTTTATCCAAAACATGGGATTTAAATACTCATCAATATTTTCCTCTACAATCAATGTGGGATAGGTTATACACCATTCCCAAAATTTCATTCATGGGGCCACCTTAATCGGTGGTTCGGACTTATTTTAATTTTACATTAAAATTACTATAAAATCATTTTTTACAACAGGAGGCTACAAGGGTGACAGGTTGGGCTAAGATGGTAGTAGTTGTGGAGTTGAGGGTGAGTGAGAGGTAGTTGGAGGTGGTGGCTTGCAATGGTGGGATAAATGGGACAGGCAGTGGCTTCAATGCTGGCATTGATGATAGGTGGCAAAAAGAAATTGACGATACAAAAATTTAGATTTGAAAATTTTAGGATTTATGTCTTTTTCGATAATTTGATATAAGGATAAAATTATAATAAAAAAACTAAATTTGAAGGGTGTAATGAGATAGTTGTGTTCTGTTAAAAAAAAGAAAAAAAGAAAAAAATCACTTGGTATCTAGGATCAAGCTCTCAACCTGGTGAATATTGTGTTCATTTTTTCTTTGCAAAGAATGAAAAATTATTAAATACTTTTGAAGTGCCATGTAACACAAAATATAAAAAAATCACAATACACATTAAATATGTCATCTTTTCATCTCTTAATTATCTAACGAATATAAGTAAACATGTCACTCCACTAAAATAAACAACGGAATAATTACCCCAAAGAATAAGCACTTTGTTGCATGCATGCCATCTTTAAATTTATCTTGTTCAATGAAAATTATATTCAACTATCAATCATTTAAGTGAAGAACATTGCTCATTATTCAATTTCAAAATTTTGATTGAATACCATTGCAATCATGATTATATTTGAGGAGAAATTTTAGAGACTTGAAATTTTAGAGACTTGCAACTTAAACTCACAAGATTATCTATAATGATTTAGCACATGAGTTAGATTCTATATAATTGAATATATGATACATTAAAAATTAACACATATCATATTATATCAGATTAAAATTACTTTTTTGAAAATAAACATTTTCCATAGTTTTCATTGGATTCGTTAGTTCCTAACAAGCATGGAACACCCAAGTTGGTTTTAGGGGAGATTACAAAATAGAGGAATCTTTAAAAATTAATTACAAAATCATGAGAAATTTATAATTTTACTTTGGGAAAATTACACAAAGGTCCCTATAGTTTTCTTCAAGTTTTATTTTGATTCTTGATATTTCAATTTGAACACATTTACCCTCCATGTTTTGTTTTTGTGTCAAATAATGACAATTGGGGATGGAAGTTGAGTTTTTGGATGGAAAATTGTCAGATGCATTGCACGTGACCATCTTTTAAGGATAAAATAGTCTTTCTATCATTCCCTCTCTAATTCATTTTTCTTTTCACAACAGCAACCATCACCAAAACACCTTCTCTTCCACACCACCACCTCATCAAAGTAACTTTAAACTAGCAAAAAATTGACCCCAAACAATTCGCTCACTCTTTCAACCCAAAATCCACCTCCCACCACCCTTAAACCACCATCAGAGCATCACAAACTCTCTCTACCCTGCCACCCTCGCCACCCTAAATCCAACTTCAAATCCTCCCATCAAAATTTGTCTTTTCAAGGAAACAGACCATTGAATCTAGCGCAACAACCTGTAGTGAGAAACTTTTATATACATATCACACACACACACACATACAAATTGAAGTGGGTTTGACTAATGTGCTCAATTCTTTTCCTTGTCTCATATATACACGCAACACACACACACATACATATAAATTGAATTGAATTTGTTCGTTGGAAGATGGGTTTTATGCAATTTCTTGTAGAAATAGTTTATAAGAGCTTTAATAATTGGGTTTTGTGACTAATGAGTCCTAGTGAAGATAACAAGAGAGCAATTGGAGTTTTTCCCTCTCTGTTTCAATCAACATGTACATTCATATACATATATAACTCAATCCCATAACCTCAATTGATTACAAATCAAATTTCTATCTTATCGACAATGATCAATTTCAACGTAATGTGTTGGCTTGAAGAGAGGTGGTTTGTGCAAGGAGGTGGGTTTGGTGATTTGCGCAATAAAGGGTTGTGGAATGGTATGCTCAGAGAAGAGAGGAAGGGCAGTTTGAGCAAGAGTAAAAAGGAATTGATGGATGATATTTGATTTAGGAAAGAAAGAGAGGGAAAAGTGAGGTTGTAGGTGAAGGAGATGAAATGAGGAGTGCTGGTTGTGTGTTGCAATGTGAAGTGATAAATATGGTGATATGGGGTTGGTAGGTAAGCAAATGTGAGTGAGTCAACTCAATAAGTGACTCAAAGCGAATGAACTCAATAGGCTAGTATATATTTCCATTTTTGCCCCTAAAAGATGGTCATGTATAATATATGTGACTATTTTCCATTTAAAAACTTAATTTCCATCTACAATTGTCCTTATTTGACACAAAAGCAAAAATTGGAGGGCAAATATGTTCAGATTGAAATATTAGTGACCAAAATAAAACTCAAGGAAAATTATGACATTGAGTGAAAATTTTCCTTTTATTTTTTAATGTTTAAAAAATAAATCACTAATCTAAAAATATTTTTCAAACATACACTGATATGAAATTTCCCTAGTATTTTTTTAAAGTAAAAACACTATAGCAACCTTCCCAAAATTTTCAATTGCCCATTGGAAAGAGGCTTTAATCATAGGGGTAATTCCAAATCAATGAAAATTTGGAAGAGTATTTTCAAATTAGTGAGAAATTTTATAAAGGGGGAGGTTTCTCTCCAGCCCATACAGTAGACTGTAATATATTGTTGGCTCATCACATGTCCCTTTCGATGATCTGAATCGTTCAATGTATAAAACTTGTCGATTACTTTATGCCTGCAAAAAATCACTCTGATCGGATATCCGTAGCTCCTTGATTGGAACAAATTTTTGTTAACAATTTATTTTTGGTCTTTTTGGTGTATAAATAGGCATTGTATATCCCTAAAGTTAACGGTCAATAACCAACTTATGATTCTGTGTGTCGAAACAACAGAACCTGCTTTTCACTTTATGAGATTTGATCTAGACCGTGAGGTCTCTTTTTATTTATTTTTTGTTGTGACCACTACGAGTCTACCAGATGCTGAAATGAAAGCCGTAAAAGATTTTCTAACTTTTTCTTTTCTATCTTCCAGCTTTCGCTGTCTGCATGCAATTTGTGTTTTGTTTTGTCCAAAATCTGGACTTGGACATTCTGTAGCTAAAAGTCAAATAAAAAAAAATCATTTTCATTGTTAACTAACAAACCCAATAATGGTTGTTATGATATGTTCGTGGTTAGCTGGTAACCATTGTTTAGCTTATGACGATTGATTAAGATTTTTGAAAGTTTATGATTAAATATTAAA
This sequence comes from Camellia sinensis, assembly GCF_055761805.1. Taxonomy (NCBI): domain Eukaryota; kingdom Viridiplantae; phylum Streptophyta; class Magnoliopsida; order Ericales; family Theaceae; genus Camellia; species Camellia sinensis. The sequence continues at coordinate 96,936,683 of NC_138971.1, read as the reverse complement.
AATTTTTGAAAAGTTTGGATCTTTGTTTATAAGAATTATTCAAAAAAAATTTTGTGCGGATTGGGTGATTATTCAGTACTTCCGAAATATGAAGACGTGGTACCCTATAAAGTTTTGATTAGCAGAGAGAGATGGGGGCCACGATTTATGTTGGAGATGAAGAATAACATGAGGGCTAAGTGATTGGTGATTGGTTTGGAGTATGGCCACGTAGTGTTTCGGGATTATTAAATAATTTCTTGTGTGCTTTAGTCACCTATAATGTTAACTGCCGTGACACTATTTTACATCAAATTGAACTAAAATGAGTCGAAAAAAATTAAAACATTCTAAAATCCAGTGAAAGGTATTTTGTAATTTATAAAATATCCTTTTTTTTCTTTCCTTTTATATTTAATTCTTCTTCTTTTTTTTTTTTTTTTTTTTTTTTTTTTTTTTTTTTTTTTTTTTTTTTTTTTTTTACGTCCCCTTACTTTTTAGAAAGATACCAAATTTGTTTTCGGAATAGAAATAAGGATAAGAGATAATATCACCAACTCCACATTTTTTTTTATCAATATTATGAGATTATATATATTATTAAAATCAAGTGAGATAAATAATGGGATGAGACTTTAAAAATTGTTTTATACCATTGAATGGTTAAGATATTCCTAAACAGAAAACTAATTGTTCCAAAAGATGGAATTAGATACTCCATATGAGAGATTAGAGACCAGTCCTTATTGTTAGTCCAAACAAACAAATGTCGAATTACAAGTCTCTTTTTGAATGGCGGGTTTCACATCATTTTACTCCAATTCTCATTTTAAAAAAAGATTTTAGGTGTTGTGTGAACACTACAACATACAATCTTTCAAACAAATACAGTCTTAGCTCAATACCATTTCTTGAGGTCTCTCCTGCAAAAAATATCCGAAGTTCTGGAACACCACACGGCCATGTCCAATGGTGGAGCTAGCAAATTATTTCAGAAAGGGCACTTGTTAATCACAAATTTGAAACAAAAGAAATTCAATAATCCGCAACAATAGTATAATACGTGAAAGATTAGTTTGAGAGAGTGAGAGAAGTTATAGAGCAAGAGAGAGACTCTGAAATGTTTTGTATATATGTTAAATTACAAAGGGAATGAAGGCTCTCTTTATAGAGAGAAACATGGGCATTGGATGCCACACTCACCGAAAGCAAAAGCTATACAATTGATTGAGTACCACCGAAAGCAAAAGCTATACATTTGATAATATAAAGCGAAAGCTATGTAACACTATACAATTAATAATAATAAATTTAAAACTATTCTAACAGCCCCCCGCAAACTCAAGGAGGGAAAGCATCAACCAAGTTGAGTTTGGAAACAAGATCAGTGAAGCGGCCAGGAGGATGAGCCTTAGTGAAGATATCAGCGGGTTGATCGACGGAAGCAATAGGAAGAAGATGAACAGTTCCACAGGTGACATGCTGGCGAATAAAATGACAATCAATTTCAATATGTTTGGTGCGATCATGAAAAACATCATTGTGAGCAATCTGAATGGCACTCTGATTGTCACAGTAGAGAGGAGTAGGAGCAGATGAAGAAACACCCATATCAGCAAGGAGCCAGCGAAGCCAGAGAAGTTCCTGAGTAGTATCAGCAAGAGCTCGGTATTCAGCTTCGGTGCTAGAGCGGGCAGTGAGGGATTGTTTTTTGCTACGCCAAGCAAGAAGAGAATCCCCTAAGAAGAAACAGAATCCCGTGGTGGAGCGTCGATCCGTAGGATCCCCAGCCCAATCAGCATCGGAAAAGGCACGTAGGTCAAGAGAGGAAGAAGCCGAGAAGTGAAGACCATGGAACATAGTGCCTTTGAGGTAGCGAAGGATACGGAGTAGAGCAGTATAGTGGGGAGTGCGAGGAGCCGACATGTACTGACTGACAATGTGAACAGCATAGGCAATGTCAGGACGAGTGACTGTGAGATAGACAAGACTGCCGACGAGCTGGCGATAAAGAGTAGCATCAGAGAGAAGAGGCCCATCGAGAGGAGTGAGACGAATCTGAGGATCAACCGGAGTAGAGGCAGTTTTGCAATCAGTAAGACCAGCTCGAGCCAGAAGATCGGATGCATATTTGGCCTGGGACAAATAGGAACCAGTAGAATCATGAGAGACTTCAAGGCCTAAGAAGTAGTTAAGAGTACCAAGGTCCTTCATCTCAAACTGTTGGTGGAGAAATTGTTTGAGGTGGAGAATACCAGCTTGATCATCACCAGTGATAATCATATCATCCACATACAGAAGAAGAAGAGTAGTACCATGAGAAGTAGTCCGTATAAAAAGAGCAGAGTCATAGGAGCTAGAGGTGAATCCGAAGTCATGAATGGTAGAACTGAACTTAGCAAACCAAGCACGAGGCGCTTGCTTGAGACCATAAAGAGCACGCTGTAGTTTGCAAACCTGATGAGGTTGAAAAGTGGACCCAGGTGGAGGTTGCATGTAGACCTCTTCAAGAAGATGACCATTGAGGAAAGCATTTTTGACATCCATCTGAAAGAGCCCCCAGTGGCGAGCAGTAGCAACAGCAAGTAAACTGCGAACAGAGGTAAGCCGAGCAACAGGAGAGAATGTCTCCTCATAATCAATGCCATATTCTTGGTTGAAACCCTTGGCAACAAGACGAGCTTTGTAGCGTTCAATAGAGCCATCAGAATGTGTTTTGATTTTGTAAACCCATTTGCAGCCAATCGCAGTCTTGCCAGGAGGAAGAGCAACAAGATCCCAAGTATGAGCTTTGTCCAAGGCATGGAGTTCATCAGTCATAGCTTGCTGCCAAAGAGGATTAGTACAAGCCTCACGATAGGAGGTAGGTTCATAAGTAGAGAAGGCAGCAGATCCAACAATATAATCACGAAGATGGATAGGAGGTTGAGTTACCCGGCGGGGTCGACCCGTAGGAGGATCGGTGGGAGGAAGAGTCGGTGGAGAAGGAGGTAGACCTTCAGGTAGAGCAGGCTGGACAGGATCAGGGGTGAGCAGGGGCGTCTCGATGGAGGAGGAACCTGTATCAAAATCAGCAGAGAAAAGATCGATGGAAGGATTAGTAAACAATGCAGTAGTGGAAAGTCTGGGTAAGTGAAAGGAGGATAGTGAGGAAAACATTTGGTGTTCCCAGAAAACGACATGGCGGGAGATACGAAGACGTTTAGAGAGAGGATCCCAACAGCGAAAGCCTTTATGTTCAATACCATACCCAAGAAAGCAACAAAGACGAGAGCGAGGTTCAAGCTTGGTGTGTTCGTGGGATTGAAGTAGAACAAAACAAGCAGAGCCAAAAACCCGGAGATTGGCGTAAGGAGGGGGAGTGCCATGCAGACGTTCAAAGGGAGTTTGATTATGGATGACAGGGGTAGGAGCACAGTTGATAGTGTAAACAGCAGTGAGGGCAGCTTCCCCCCAAAAGTTTTCAGGACAGGAAGAAGAGAGAAGGAGAGCGCGAGTAGTGTCAAGAATATGCCTATGTTTCCGTTCAGCGCGGCCATTTTGCTGGGACGTGCCAGCACAGGAACGATGAGGCAGTGTACCATGATGCTGAAGAAAGGAAAGGAAATCTGAATCCCGATATTCCATAGCATTGTCAGAGCGAAAAATTTTGATGGTTTTGGAGAATTGGGTGTGAACCATTTGTGCAAATCGATAATAAATGTGTTTAAGTTCAGACCTATTTTTCATGAGAAAAAGCCAAGTAAACCGGGAAAAATCATCAATAAAAACAACAAAATAGCGGGATCCCCCCATAGTAGTAGTAGGGGAGGGCCCCCAAATATCCGAATGTATAAGATCAAAAGGGGCAAGAGAAACAGAAGTACTTTTATTAAATGATAAAGCAGGTTGTTTGGCAAGTTGACAGGGTATACAATCGAAATGATCGGGAATTACATGACCCAACTGTCCACTAGAAACCAAAGACCTTAAACGAGTAACAGAAATATGCCCTAAGCGACAATGCCAAAGATGAAAGGGAGATAATAAGGAAGTAGATGTAGGAGCAGCAATCTGAAGAGAGGCAGGAACATGAAGGTGAATGAGTTCATAGAGACGTCCACGCTTACGGCCGATCCCAATAGTCTGCCCTGTCTGAGGGTCCTGTACCAAACAATCAGTAGCAGAAAAGGTGACAGTTAGACCAAGTTCACATAATTGACCAATGGAAATAAGGTTTAAGGTAAGAGCAGGGATATGATAAACGTGAGGTAGAGATAAAGAAGAGGTGGAAACAGTACCAACATGACGAACAGACATGAGGGAACCATCAGCAGTATGTATTGAGGGAATATGAGGAGATGAAGATAAGGAAGAAAAGATAGTAGAACTGGAGGTCATATGATTACAACAGGCAGAGTCAAAATACCAAGAAGAGTTACCTGGGATTACAGACAAAGCAGTAGGAGGAGGTGTACCAGATGAGGAGAGAAGTTGTTTAAGCATGGCCTCTACATCCGTTGGAGAAAAGTGAGGAGTAGATGGAGCAGGTGACTCAGAGAACCCTGCAGAGGGGGCAGTGTCAGTGGGATGAGACTGAGTCCCGGAAGCAGCAGCAGCAGTGTGATAAGACTGATTCCCGGAAGCAGAAGTAGCAGTGTGATGAGACTGGTTGCCAGAACGATGAAAACTTCCCCGGGAAGAGCCACCGCGAGAGGAGTGGCTATTGGAGGATGAGCGGGATGGATTGCGAAAACAATCCTGTTGCAGATGACCAGGACCAAGTTTGTTGCAGTAGCGGCAGGATCTGACAGGGCAATTGACCAGGAGATGGGTTGAAGGAAGGCCCCGATTCTGACAATAGAGGCAAGCAGTTGTCCGCTGGGTAAATGATGGCCGGGACGGAGGAGTGGCAAGAACAGAGTCCACATGATGAGTTTGAAGAGTACCTAGACGAGTCTCCTCTGATAGCAACTCAGAAATGGCTTGTTCAAGAGTGGGCAAGGGATGGCGATGAAGCAGAGAGGCACGTACGGGCTCAAAAGAGGGGGTAAGAGCCATGAGAAATTGCACCAACCTTTGCTGGTTGCGATGGTTAGTAAATAAAACTGCATCTTCGGGGTCATGCCAGGTTGGTTCTGAAAGAGCAAGCTGATCCCAAACAGAGTATATTTGAGAAAGGAAGTCATTAATGGACTGAGTGGATTCTTGGCGCATGCGGTGAAGTTGGTTCTGAAGTTGATATTGATGGGCAAGACCAGTAGTCTGGTATCGTTCTTTCAAAAAATCCCAGATGTCTTTCGCAGGAGTAGTTACAGAGTCAAGCTGAAACCGGCCAAATTGAAGACTGATAGAGGTAACAGAGGTATTACGAAACCAGGTAATGATTTGGTAATTCTTACTGTCCCATTCCTCAAGTCGGTCTTCATATGTAGCAGTATGAACAGGAGTTTCAGTAGTGACACTGTCTTTGACTGGTTTAGTCACATCCCCGGTGACAATTCGCCAGAGCTTTTTCCCTTTAAGAAAGGAAGACATAGCTTGGGTCCACAGAACATAGTTTGAACCATTCAGAATAACGGAAATGGGATGGGAGGTGTCAAGACGATCCATAATACTAGTTAAGTAGGATTAAAGCAGCAGGAAGAGACCTGTAGGAGCAAAATTTGGTAAAACAGAGTGTACCAGTGAGTCCGGAAGGTCGAAAATAGCCAGAAAAGGCTGCTGGACAGAGATGATGTCAGCGATGATGTCAGCGGCGCACGTTAGCAGAGTGCAGGGAGGAGCATGTTAGCAGAAAGGCGGCGGCGCACGGTAGCGAACAGGCGCAGGCGCGGCGCACAATAGCCGTTTTGGCGCACGCGGGTGCAATGTAGTGAAGCGGCGCACGAAAGGCGCACAATAGCAGGCGCGGCGTACGGGAGTGGCAGGGCTGACGTCAGCCGCGGTTGTGTGGGCGCGTGGAGGCGCGTGGCGGAGGTGAGGAGCAACAGATGGCGCGTGCGGGCGCGTGTGAGAGTGGTGGCGGAGCTGGTGACGCGCAGAAGGTAAAGGCGGCGCGTGTGGGCGCGTGGAGGGTGTTCTGAGAACGGGCTAGGTGCCGTTGGAATCGTGAGAAAATTCCGAGCAATTTGATGTATGCCACTGTGTACGGGACTAAACACCAAAATCGAAAATTGCCAGAAATGTAATACTGGGCTCTGATACCATGAAAGATTAGTTTGAGAGAGTGAGAGAAGTTATAGAGCAAGAGAGAGACTCTGAAATGTTTTGTATATATGTTAAATTACAAAGGGAATGAAGGCTCTCTTTATAGAGAGAAACATGGGCATTGGATGCCACACTCACCGAAAGCAAAAGCTATACAATTGATTGAGTACCACCGAAAGCAAAAGCTATACATTTGATAATATAAAGCGAAAGCTATGTAACACTATACAATTAATAATAATAAATTTAAAACTATTCTAACAATACGAATTTTTTGAATTAGTAGTTAACACAATACATACATATTTATTACAAACAAATATTTCGCAAAAATATGATAGTGTAAGCAACAATATTATGATAACCATATTTTTATATTATATTTAGTTTACAATTAAGTTCTCAACACACTACATTATAAACAGACATAAGTGATGAGACTCATTCAACCAATCTAGTGGTGGCAATTCACATGATACTTCAAATATGGTATAAAAATATGATTGCTGTAGCATTGTTGACATATAAATAATAAACATGGTTTACGCATTTCAAATTTCCTCAATTAATTTGAGAAGAGTGAATAGACAATTTTTTTCATCTTAATTTATGTTCAATTTATTAATAGGCATTACCAATTTTATCAAATTGACATGATGTGAAAAATTAAAGAATAAAATTGATATAATTGGAACTGTAAGATCAAGTTGACATAATGGACAATCCACAAGGACTACATGCATAATTTCCCTAATAAGAAAAATTAGAGAAAATAGAGAAAAAAAAATAAGACTCAATTATTTACGAATTAAGAGTTCTTATGTGATTGCAACATATCAAAAGCTTAACATATCATTATAAGTAAATTGTAAGACTTAAATGGTGGGTAATTTTTTTCCAATTAAAAGACGGGCTTTTAAATATTAATTTTTAAAGACTTTTAAATAAATTAAGATGGATACAATTATAATTTTTTAAAGGATAAATAGAAAATATTTTGTAAACATGTAATTACTAAGTGTAATTAAAAAAAAAAAATTTGAGGAGAGACACGTGTCGCTGGTCCTTTCCTTCCACCGTCCCTGACCATGTCGCAAACTAATTGTCATGTCAATCGTAAACAAATTCTTGAGCCTCACCTATCTCAACTATTTCATTAATGACGTTACGTTTCAAGCACCAGATGGCATGACTTCTCCCTCGAGTAATGACACGACTAATTCTTCAACTTAGTATATGATTTGATTTGATTGAGGGAACATGCATTTACACGTAGATTCGAATTACTACAACATAGACAATTTTGAAGAAGCATATATATATAATATAAACTCTAATTAGTTGGATTCAATTTTTTTCAAGATTGAATATAAATTTGATTGGCATGTGGGGACTCGTGAGACCCACCACAATGCTTAAAATGATTATTTAAATCGTTTATTTTATAATAATTTTTTTTTGTGTATTATTTATGAAAAAAATTAGATCTATTTGATAAATATAGTATCTTTATTTTTTTTGTGTTTGTTTTTTAAACAAAAGACAGTTGTAATTTTTAAAATAAAGCTTTTTTTTTTTTTGTTGAGACAAACGTAATAAAATGAAAAAATTAAAATTATTTGATCGATTTAATTTTTTTCATACATAATATATATGAAGAGTCTTATAGAATAAACAGTTTAAATTATTGAAATATGACTCGTAAATCTAAACATACTAATAAATTCATATTTAAAATTTGAGAGAAGAGTTACTCATCGTGTCAGTGATAGTGCTTAATTTCTTCTTTCAACTCAAACTTTTTTTATGAAATAGTTGTGAACTTCATGGGTCGAAATTATTACAAAAACATGATACTCTGTATCCATAAAACTTTTTGTTAGATTTTGAAATTCTAACACCAAAAATCAAAATTGACAAACGACATTCAAAATGGATGAAAAAAAATGATTTGAATAGTCAGTGGTTTCACTTTCAGATTTTATTACTTTAATTTGCATGCATACTTTTTTAATGAATTATGTAATTGATGACAAGTAATTAAGATAAAAACTTATTTTGTGTTTAGTTAAATAAATATTTTAAAATTTTATGTCCAAATATTATTAAAGATTTAAATATTATTGTTTTATTTGAATTTTGTTAATGTGCCTCCAAGTGCATATGTTAAGATAATTGAAAAGAATGTATATCACCATGAAAGTGAATACATTACAAAATATATAATGTCTTTTAAATTTATTTTAACATATATCATAAAGGCATATGCTTTTACTTTGACTCTAAACATGTAACTAGCATCTAATACTCTAAGCAAATATGTATTCCCGTCATTATATTGCTTGCTCTATCTATGTTTCTTCACTAATTCAGTTATCGAAATCTCACAAGCTTTGTTTTATTTATTTTTATTACATACTTATATTTGATAAATAGAGATTGATAGTCTTATGTGATAGAAAATTTTGGAAATGTCCCATCAAGCTTTTATGCGAAGTTATTTGTTTAGAAAAAAGATATTTTTTTTATAAAATATTTATCATTTCACAAATGTCACATACTCTCGATAACTATGTGAGTAGTGTCCTGTCAATGTCATGCCATGAAAAAATATATATTATTTTGAATTTTGCATATATAGTATTAAAAAAATAAAAAATTGATAGAAGTTATTTTGGATGGTTAATTGAAATAGAAAATCTTGTCATATTATAGTACACACTAGAAAGCCTTTTTTAATTACTTTTGCTACACAAAATACATAGTAGTAGGGCTAGACATTATTTTTTAATGTATTTGTTTTTTATTATTTTTGTTTGCTATGTAAATATTGTAGGAAATTGAATCTATTTCTTCATGAAGAGAAAATTGAATTTGTTAATTACTTTTGAAATTAAAATCAATCTTATATTATATTGAATCTGAAAGTTAAAATTGAATTAGGAAATTGAAAAAGGTTTAATTCGCAAATCGCCTACAACCATCCGCACATCCACGAACCCAATTTGCACAAACCGCACCCCGCACTGTAGGCGATTGTGGGTTGAATTTTTTCCAAACTGCATTTATGCGGGCGAGTCCAAACCGATCCGCAAACTGTTCAAAATCGAACCGCAAACACTTCTACGTAATAGTGTTGAAGTTGCTAAAGCACAATTTTAGTCTTCAAGTCGGTTATCTCATTTGAGAGCATTTGGGTTTGACAGGTCTATTTTGCGACCAACATTCGTGATTCGAACTATTTACTTTTTATAATTCATTGAGTAGAATATTCATGAAAAAAAAACTAAAACAATTGGATATTGATAACTATATCTTTGAATCATATTTATATTACAAAAAAATGTATGATTATTCTTGAAGTTATATTTGTCATACATTTTTAAAAAATAAATATATTAATTTTTTATATGAATATTCTACTTAAAAAGTAAGAATCACAAGATTGACTCCAAAATGGGACTACCAACAAACTGAAAAGAATTCAAATCCATACAGGTCCCATTAGGTCTTGTGATAATTAGTGACATTTTTATAGAAAGTGTCAATAATTGTTAGTTTTAGCGGTAGTTTAAAAAAAATTGTCATAGAAAAAACGTCAATTTTTAGCAACATATTTATAAAATCGTAAAAAATAATAATAATTAATTATCAATTTTTAGCGACAAATTTAAAAATTTATCAAAAAAAATCTGTTTTAACAATCATTTTGTTGGGATTAATTTTTAACGACGAATTAATAAAATTTTATAAGAATTAAATTGAATTATTAATTTACTTTAAAGGAAACTCTGTTAGCTTAGTGCAAATGCATTCCACGATATGGGAAATAATTTGATGAGCACATAATTTCAGAGTATAGCGTGGAGAGGGAGGTTGATGATGTATGCAGCCCGTGATGAGTGGAAGACTTTGCTTAGAAAGGGCAGTAATCTTTGTGATTAGATATGCTAATTTGTGTCTCTAAGTGCGTTTGTTGTCTCTAACCTCCTCTAATATTATTATTTAACTAACCCTTGGATGCTTTTTAAACTTTTCAATTCAAAATAATTAAATCATAAATAATTAAATAAATCAAAACACTTCAACCAACCACCAACTATTTGGCGGGTAGTTTTTAGAAGTTTCCGGTATTATGATTGAAAAAAAATAAAATAATATTACATACTTAAAGTTATTATTATTACTTTTTTCCAATCATATTAAGGAGTGTTTGATAACATAATTTAATATTTAAAATTGAATTGATTAAGTGATAATCAATTAAATCCGTTTGATAATTATAATTGATATTACTTAAAAATTTAAGTGCTTCTTAAAATATAGACTAAAATTTAAGAAAATTTTAAATCATATAAAACTTACTTAATTCTAACTAAATTTATAAATACTAAACATACATATCAATATCCACTATTATAAATTCACCACCACCACCATCATGTCACTGCCACTATTGCCACTACCACCATCACTACTGTTACTATTACCACTACCACCATGCCATCGCCACCACTACCACTACTACTACAACCACCACCACCACTACTACCACCACTACCATGCCACTGCCACTACTATCACCACTACCACCATTACTACCGCTACCAACATCGCCACTAATACCAGCACCACCACCACCACCATTACTATCGCTATCACCACCACCACCACCGCCGTCAATACTACTATCACTTTTATCGTCATTGTCATTATTGTCATAAATACCATTATCATTTACTACCATTAGCATCATCACCACCACCACCACTGCCACCATCACAATATAAAAATTAAAATATATAAAATTTTAAATTTGATTTTATATGTATCAAACAATTTATTTTTAATTCAGCACTTAAATTTTTATTAAACAACTTTTCAACTTAAAAAATTCAATATTCAGTTTTTAATACTTAATTTTTAATTTTCAATTTTCAATTTTCAATTTTCAACTTTTTCAAACAACAACTAAGTACTTAATTTTTTATATGAAAACATCAATATATGATTTAAATTTATTTTATAGATCAATCTCACTGTCTATCAATATCTCTGTCTATCAATAAAAAATTTTAATTACACTTCTCCATCCATGATAATTTAAAGTTTTTAAAAAAGAAATGCTTTTAGAGCCATCTACTAAAGAACAAAGGGTCTCAATGATTAACCACGGGATCAACCAAGGGGTTAGTGTACTTTTCAATTTTTTAATGATTGTGCAATGAAGACCATTTGATTTGGGTAATGATTTTTGATATGGGGAATGTGGATATGATTAATAAGTACTAACATGTTGCCGACACTAATCGTAGTAATTGATTTTCACAAAGTCACAGCATTGTTTCTTTTTGGAAAAATTACAGAAATATAGAAAGAACTAAAACTAATTTAATTGCTTGGTTTCCAGTTTTTCAAAACACTTTTCAGAAAATTCTACTCTCTTATTTTTCGTATTTTTTTGTTTTTACTGAATTTTTTTAATATTTTAAGTAATTTTTTTTACTTTTTAGACACACCTAACATAAATACACCTAAAAAGTAAAAAAATTATAAAAAAAATCTTTTAAAAATTCATTAAATATCAAAAATACAAAAAAATACAAGAATTCAGTACATTTTTTATATTTTTATGTATTTATTAATTTTTTCACAATTTTTTTACTTTTTAGATACATCTAAGTAAGGTGCATCTAAAAAAGTAAAAAAAAAATGTTTAAAATTTAAAAAATATTCATTAAAAACAAAAAAACACAAAAACCAAAAAAATCAGTTTTCAAAAAACTTAATTCAGAAAACTCAAACCAAACACAGTGAATAGTGCTTGAGCATTCTTTCCCTCTACCCTTTCCACTCTTTCATCGCGATCTCACTTTGCCCATTATAGCGATTGCAACCTCTTCTCTTCCATCGTGTTTTTTTATAGTGATGGTAGCAACAAGTAACAAGAGTAAGGGATTGGGGAAAGAAGGGGGAAAATCGAAGGGGTTAGGATTAATGACAGCAGCGGCGGTGAGATTGAGGAAAGGGATGGATTGTTAAGATTTATAAAAGGATGGCGACAACAGTGGTGGTGGTCAAGAAAAAAGATGGGGGCAAAGAGAGGGGTGGGAGAGAGGAAGAAGAAGAGAGACAGAGTATGGCGAAAATGGGAGTAATTTTATAAATTATGCTATAATTTTGAATTTACTATTTTTGTTTTCCATGTTTAGTTAAATTAAGAAAAAGTATCATCTCTTTTTTTGTAATATTTGACATAAACTAAATAAGTGTACTTATTTCGATAAGTGTAATTATTTGAGTCACATCATTTCTCTACTTTTTTGCACATCTTTTCATAAAAAAAATAAATATATATCTATATGTACTTATTTAAATTATTTCAAATAACCTCTTAGTACTTCCCATTTTCTAAAAATAAGGTTCCCTTTCCTTTTTATCATGGACCATTAGAATTAAATTCCAAATGGTTTCCCATAAAGTTTCTCATAGAAGTTTGTAAAAATTATTCGTTCAACCTTTAAATTGGTCCTGTTAAAAGTTTGGAATCAATGAATTACAATGCAATCCCACTTCTGAAAAAGTTTATTTTGATTAAGTTCAACGTTAAATAATTAGATGATTGGTTTTCTTAACGGAAATGTTGTTGGATTTGGTGGCCCACCTCAAGCCCATTTTAATAAGTTGAAATAGGGTTTGTTACATTTTACACTCCTATATTATTATTAAATTGTCTATTTAATTTTTAAATTATTAATTGAATCTAATAAAACTTTATAGTTTATAAATCAAAATTTATTTAATTCTTAAACTATTGATTGAATTTATTAAATATTAAAATATTTAATTCAAATTTATTTAATCTCTGAAAGGATTATAAAAATAAAATATAAATTCATAAGTATTATAAAATAGTAAAAGATCCTATATATTTAAAATTTTATTTTTTAAAAAAAATCTTAATATTTTATTTTGGGCTCGTTAAGGAACTTGGCTATTTTCGTTGGCTTTTTAAATTTTTAATTGTTAGTTTGACTAAAAAAAAGTTATATTTGGGATGATAGTTGACTTTTTTATTTTATTTATTTTTTATTTTTTTATAATTGATTTGATAGTTGTGAGGAAAAAATAAAATGATTATGATTTAGATGTGACATTTTGTCTTATTAATTATTTTAACATATTTTTTCTTTATTGGCTATTTTGGCTAAAAGCTATCTTTTCAAGAACTCTTAATTTTTGAAAAGTAGGCATAAGTTCTTATGTTAATTTTCTTTATGAAGGGTAAGGATAATAATTTATAGTATTTTTTTACTTATCTTTTACAATAGCTGTGTGTTTGTCTTTATCTAGTAGTATTCTATATTAGATTTCGTTTATAATTTATAATTGATTGTTTTTCAATTTTTTGTTAAATTCTTTTTTTAACATAATTAATATAGGGGGTGTTTGGGAAGGAAAAAAATAGACTAGTTTAGGCTAAAAATCACAAAAAGACAAAATAGACTAAAATAGTTAATAAGACAAAATATCACATCAAACCCATAATCATTTTACTTTTTCTCTCACAAACATCACATCCAACTACAAAAAAATCCAATCATCTTCTCAAACACAAAAATTTTAACCTACTAAAATAGCCAAAAACTAAAATAGCCTACTAAAATAGCCACTTCCCAAACGAGGTCATATTGTTTTGTTCAATTAACATTTGTAGCGAAGTGTTATTATTTAAATTATCATATTCTACTTCTTTAGTATATTTAATAAGCATACAATTTTATTAGCAATGTTGAGAAACCAAACTCAAACTATTTTAAACACACAACGAAAAAAAATATTTTTTAAAAATTAAATAAAAATTTAAGATTTTTCCATAATAAAATCAAAATTAGTGTGGGGACATAATTTTTGAATGACAACACGTGACTGAGGTGACACCGAAGTGTCAGCTGAGGTGTCACGTGTCTTAGTCATGACACCGAGATGATCTCGGCTAGGCTGAGGTTATCTGCGAAGAAACCGGAATCTGGGATAAACGGATAAGGGACAAGAGTCCTAGAATGGGAGAGGACTTCAGTTTGGGTAAAGATAGGATTCTTAGAGAGTTTATCCCAATCCTATTAGGAGTCCAAGATTAGCAGTAATCCTAAGTCCATTGAAGCTAGGTTTCTATTGGGACTAGGTTTGTGTTCGCTATAAAAAGGAGGCACCCTAATGGGTCTAAAGTATACTTTTTATGCTCTGAATAGTGAGTTAAGCACTTTTGCTATCTTTGAGAGATAACTGACTTGATCGTCGGAGTGCCCCCGGGTGGACGAACCACCGCTGGAATCTCTTCCTTTCTGTGACAGGTGGTTCTGGCAATCTATTATGTCAGTGTTCTCCAACTGAGTACCAGTTTGGCAGTGTGGTCAAAAATTGGCACACACAATTTGGCGCTACCTGTGGGAAAGAAAGAAGAATAGATGGCCAACGACGGACAGAAAGAGAAGGTTGGGGATGACACCCCTACTGAGAGTGGGAAACATATTGACCTTGACGTCGAAGCAGACAACTGCAACGAAGAGACTTGTGATAAGAACCACGGGGAGAAAGACGCCGGCCAGGAGGGCGGCATACCAAAGAAATCAGACCGGAGCGAGTATTATAACGAGGACGACCTCCATGTATGGAAAGATAGATGCTTACGAAGGGACAACGAGATGAAGGGAATGGCGAACAAATTGGCGGACCTGCATTCAGTTGTTAATTTCATGATGCAGAACAACATCATGTAGCCACCGTTCCCAAAAAATGCTGATTCCAACGGCCAAGAAAGATGCCCAGAAAGGGGGGCAGAAAACAGTTCCTGCAGTCCCTCAGCACGACAGGGCAAAGGGGCATTCTCATCGGCCCTCACGGGAGGTCGGGCACGGAGAATCAACGAGAAGAGAATCCCAGAAGACACGTCAAACCAAGGAAGCCTGCACCAAAGAACATCGGGATGTTCAGGGGAAGGAACTTTGTTTCGATACGACCAGTGGAGGGAGGTCCAAAAGAACTCACAATGACACTGGAAGTAGTGTACCAAAGAAGCTGAAATCCGAAGATAGCCGAGCTCCTGGACAAACCAAGGGGGGTCTAAGGGATTACCTCCAGAGAAAGCGACAAGTTGCCGAGGTGACCTCTCCGGTCAAGCCGTGGACACCGTTCTCAGTAGAGTTAGACAAATTTGAGTCCCCGAAAAGGTTCCATATGCCGAGATTCCAGATATACGACGGTAAGTCGGACCCAAACTTTCACGTCGGCTTGTACCTGAACTCGATGGCATTAGACACTGAGAACGAGCCGTTGCTCTACAAGGTGATCCCCTCATCCTTTAGAGAAATTGCATCAGACTGGTTTCACAAGTTGCCGAAAGGAACTGTGAAAACCTGGGAAGGCTTGGCCGAGATGTTCGTAGCCAAGTTTGTGACAAACAAACTACAGCCATTAAGGGTGGACTCCCTGATGGCTCTGAGAATCAGTGAGGATGAAAGCCTTAGGGCCTATGCCAAGAGGTATTATGAGGTATTCAACCGAATACCAGGATGCAACTAAGAGGTGGTGGTCGTGTCCTTTAAGAACGGCCTGAAAGATGATTGTCCACTTCGAAAGTCACTGGCAAAGGCACTGCTAAGGAGTATGGAGGAACTCATGGCCAGAATTGAGAAATATGCTAGAGCCGAGGAAGACGTGCGGGGGCAGAGAGCTGGAGAATGATGCTTGCGAGTTGGAATTTACAAGCTAAGATTAGTTTAACACTTGTTGAAATTTAAATTTACAAGTTGAAGTTAAAACTGAGATCATGTTTAACATTTGTTGAAATTTTAAATTTACAAGTTGAAGTTAAACCGAGATCATGTTTAACACTTGTTGAAATTTTAAATTTACAAGTTGAAGTTAAACCAAGATCATGTTTAACACTTGTTGAAATTTAAATTTGCAAGTTGAAGTTAAACCGAGGTCATGTTTAACACTTGTTGAAATTTAAATTTACAAGTTGAAGTTAAACCGAGATCATGTTTAACACTTGTTGAAATTTTAAATTTACAAGTTGAAATTAAACCGAGGTCATGTTTAACACTTGTTGAAATTTAAAGTTACAAGTTGAAGTTAAATTTCAAACCGAGGTCATGTTTAACACTTGTTGAAATTTAAATTTACAAGTTGAAGTTAAACCGAGATCATGTTTAACACTTGTTGAAATTTAAATTTACAAGTTGAAGTTAAACTGATGACTGGTTTTAGCACTTGTTGAAATTTTAAGAAACATTTACAAGTTGAAGTTAAATCGAGATTACATTAAAAGAAGATTGGTTTAAACACTTGTTAAAATTTTTGAAAAAAATTTACAAGTTAAGCCAAAGTTATGTTGAAAGAAGTATCTACATACTTGCCGAGATTACCATATTGCCAAGACTTTGAAGATCTTTGAAGATAGAAGTCTTGTTAAGTAAAGAGTGAAGTATTGAGTTGTAAATAACACTTGTGAAAATATTGTAAAAAATATTTTCAAGTGTTAGGCCAAAGCCGAGATAAACTGTTAGTGGGTATAACCGAAGTATTCCACACCGAGAAGATTACACAGTTAAGGTGTACGTTGAAAACATGCAAATTATTCTAAATCATTGATGAAAACAGACTGTAAATCTTGGTCATATTAAGCCGATGAATGATGACCTCGGTAGTAAAGGAAGCAAGTTTAGCCGACGTGCTTAAAGAAATAATATAGGTTCCATCACCACAGGATGCCGAGGTAATAGAACCTAGGGAGCTATTGTGGGGACATAATTTTTAAATGACAACACGTGGCCGAGGTGACACCGAAGTGTCAGCCGAGGTGTCATGTGTCTTGGTCATGACACCGAGATGATCTTGGCTAGGCCGAGGTCATCTGCGAAGAAACCGGAATCCGGGATAAGCAGATAAGGGACAAGAGTCCTAGAATGGGAGAGGATTTCAGTTTCGGCAAAGATAGGACTCTTAGAGAGTTTATCCCAATCCTACTGAGAGTCCAAGATTAGTAGTAATCCTAAGTCCATTAAAGTTATGCTTCTATTGGGACTAGGTTTGTGTTGGATATAAAATGGAGGCACCCTCATGGGTCTAAGGTATATTTTTTTGTGCTCTGAATAGTGAGTTAAGCACTTTTGCTATTTTTGAGAGATAACTGACTTGATCGTCGGAGTGTCCCGGTTGGACGAACCATCGCCGGAATCTCTTCCTTTCTCTGACAGGTCGTTCGGGCAATCTATTCTACCAGTGTTCTCCAGCTGAGTACCAATTTGGCAGTGTGGTCGGAAATTGACACACACAATTAGGTAGGGTCTTTTATTAATTTATAATACTTATGATTTTATATTTTAATTTTGTAATCATTTAAGGAAATAAGTAGATTTGAATTAAATATTTTAAGAACTTAATAGATTCGGTTGACAGTTTAGAGACAAAATATATTTGGATTTATATATTTTAAGGACTGAATAGACTCAATAAATAGATAATTTAACAATAGTTTACCAGTAGAAAGTGCAATAAACCCTTTGAAATATTGATTAGGTTCTTTGAGTTAATTGTTTTTGAAATAAATTAAGTTTGATTGGACAATTAAAAATTGCTTGATCAGGGGATGTTTGCCATTTTTTTGACAATCACGTTTATCTTAAAATAAAAATAAAAATAAAAATAAAAATAAAAATGAATAAATAAATTTTACTTGTTAAAAACGTAATGCTATAATACACACATTTTAAAAAGCGCTGCATGGTAAATTATGATATTTTATTGTACCACAAAATGTTATAATCACATAATTTTTTGCTATAAATTAATAGATTATAATCAAATACCTTTGAGGTATTAGAGCATCTCCAACGGTAATAGGCATTTTACATATCTAAACATTACTATAAAGTATACATTTTATTTTGCCTATCAACTGTTTCATGTTTCTGCTCCAACCATGCTCTTTATTTTAGCTATTCGTCCAAATACTATTAATTTTATAAAATGCCACATCAGCAACTAAGATGGAGGGAAATAATCCTAATGATTAAATACATTTTGCCTAGCCTTAAAGGCTAGCTACATGTAGCTAGTGAATTTGAGTTGAACTAAAATGCCTAATCACATGCCTAGTGCATTGGAGTTGAAAAAAGTGAATCATATTAGGCATTTTACCTAACAAGCATTATATGCCTAGTGCGTTGGAGATGCTCCTAAAGATCTCTTTGGTCATAACTGAAATTATAACAACAATACGTGATAAGTAAGTCATAACCAATATTACAACGTGTCATAACCAAACACTTGAAGCATAATCAAATACTCTTTTGGTCATAATCAAAATAATTACCACAAGAAGTCATAACTAACTTATAACCAACTCCACAATGAATTATAATCAAAACATAATCAACACTATAATTAATTATAATCAAATATTACAATAATTATGACAATAACATATGACACACATTTTTTACGGTGTATATTATAGAATTTCCCTACATGTCACGTAATGATAATCTTTTAGTTATGTGTCCCAAATTTAATGTAATATAATTAAAGGGAATTTTAATGTTAATGGGAACCTTAAAACTTAATCATAAATCTATGAAAAATTTTATGATTTTACTTTTTAAGGGAGAGGCTTCTCTCCAGTACTGTTGGGCTCACTATGGGTCATGTTTTGATAATCTAAATTATTCAATGTGTAGAGCTCGTCAAGCACTTTATGCTTACAAAAAATCATATTGATCGAATATCAGTAGCCCTTTGATCGGAACATATTTTTGTCAATGGTAAATATGATTTTAAAAATAAATTATTAACAAAAATATGTTCCGATCAAGGGCTACGGATATCCGATCAACGTGATTGTTTGCAAACATAAAGTACTCAATGAGCTCTATACATTGAACGATTCGAATTATCGAAATGGACCTGTGATGAGCCTTATGGGCCCAATAGTATATTGTAGTCCACTATGTGGACTGGAGAGCAACCTCTCCCTTTATAAAATTTCTCACTAATTTGAAAATACTCTTCCAAATTTTCATTGATATGAAATTACCCTATGATTAAAGCCTCTTTCCAATGGGCAATTGAAAATTTTGGGAAGATTGCTATAGTGTTTTTGCTTTAAAAAATAGGGAATTTCATATTAATGTATGTTTGAAAAAATATTTTTAGATTAGTGATAAATTTTTTAAACATTAAAAAATAAAAGGAAAAATTACACTCAATGTCCTTATAATTTTCCTTGAGTTTTATTTTGGTCCATGATATTTCAATTTGAATATATTTTCCCTTCAATTTTTGTTTTTGTGTCAAATAAGGACAATTGTGGATGGGAGTTAAGTTTTTAAATGGAAAATGGCCGCATGTATTGTACATGACCATCTTTTAGGGACAAAAATGAAAATATATACTAGCCTATTGAATTCATTCACTTTGAGTCACTTATTAAGTTGACTCACTCACATTTTTTTAACCTACTAAGACCATCTCCAACCGTTAAGAAAAACCATCACCAAATTTGAATTTGGTGAAAAAAAAACAACTTTTTTGGCTCTAATAGTTTTATCAAACTGATATCAAAATGAAAATCGGCCAAAAATTTCACCAAAATGAACCGCTGAGCAGATTTCACCAAAACACTGTGCATTTACGTTGGAGGTGGGTCCCACTGGACAACCAGCCGGATGTCTGGCCGGCTGTCATACCGGTCGCCCGGTTTACTAAAAAAATGCACAGTTGCTTCGTTTTTGGTTAGCTGTTGAGCAGTTGTTATCTCCTTTCCTCCTGTGCGTTACAGATACAACAATTCAAACAGCTTTGGGTAGAACAAGAAGATGATTTTAGCAACACAAATGACAAATTAGACCCAGAGATCTTTGCTTCTGCCACCCAACCCCTTTCTTCAACCATTGTTTCCAAGATATATCAACAACAATTCACCTTTTTTATGTACATCTGTGTGCATGTGTGTGTGTGTGTGTTTAGAAAAACCAACCAATCACATGGCCCTGGATATATTAGTTGGTCGGCTAATTCTTGAGCAACAAAAGGAGGAAGAAAACCGAACACCATGTGCATTAGAATTTGTTATGACAGAAGAGCAGAGAATAGAGATGATGACGGTAGCTCAAAATGGAGAAGAAGAAATTGATTGTTCTCTTTATTAGTTGATGGATGGATGGTCAACCAACCCACATCATCAAGTGCTCTTCTTCCACCCTTATTGTTGGAAGCAAAGCAGCCAAGAGCACAATGAAGGACCAACACGAATTGGGAAACAGAAATGAAGGGAAAAAAAAAAATTCAGTTGCCTTGTCCGGTCGACCGGCCGGTCATCCCGCCGAATGTCCCTTGCCTTTTGATGAAAGCTACAGTGGAACCATTGGAGCAGTTCATATCAGATTAAAGAAATTGACTTTTTTTTTTTACTCAGATTTAGTGAAAATTTTGCTCAACCGTTGGAGATGCTCTAACCCCATATCACCAGATTCATCACTTCACATTGCAACACACTACCAGCACTCCTCATTTCATCTCATTCACCTGCAATCTCACTTTTTCCTCTCTTTCTTTCCTAGATCAAACTATCATCCATCAATTCCTTTTCACTCTTACTCAAACTGCCATTCCTCTCTTCTCTGAGCATACCATTCCAAAACCCTTTATTGCGCAAATCACCCTACCCACCTCCTTGCACAAACCACCCCTCTTCAAGCCAAGACATTACGTTGAAATTGATCCTTGTCGATGAGCTAGAAAATTGATTTGTAATCAATTGAGGTTATGCGATTGAGTTATATATGTGTGTATAAATATATATATATATATATATATGTGAATGTACATATTGATTGAAACACGGAGGGAAAAACTCCTCTCTTGTTATCTTCACTGGGATTTATTAGTCACCAAAACCCAATTATTAAAGCTCTTATAAACTATTTGTACATGAAATTGCATAAAACCCATCATTTCAACCAACAAATTCAATTCAATTTATATGTATATATATGTGTATGCTGTGTGAATATTTATGAAATAAAAGTAAAATAATTGCACAAAGCCCATCATTCTTGCACCCCACGAATTCAATATATGTGTGTATGTGTGTGTGTGTTGCGTGTATATATGAGACAAGGAAAAGAATTGAGCACATTAGTCAAACCCACTTCAATTTGTATATATTTGTGTGTGTAACTATGTATGTGTGTGTGATGTGTATATAATGTGATCCTATTGCACAATTAAACAAGATAAATAGATTCATGATTTATTAAATTAAATAAAAGAACATCAAATAAAACCATACTTGATAAATTACATTGTAAAGCATAAACATGAAACGAGATTAATAGAAAAACATATTTAATTGAAATATGAAAACAAGAAAACGAACCAAATTCTGTGTGGTACCACAGTGTCCTTAAAAAAGATTAGCCGCCTCACTGTGGGTGCTGGACGAACGTCAGCTTCTATCTCTCAGGATAACATGGCTTAAATCGGCTAACGCAGAAGCACTTTCTGTTAGCTTGGCAAACCGACAATGGCATCACTCTCTCTCACATATGAAGAATATTATACTAGTAAGCAAACTGACTATATGACTGGAAAGCAAAAACTTGTGTACAAAACCAAAGGGAGATGGGTCTCTGCTTATACACAATGGGGGAGAGAGAAGGAGTCTCCAGCTATCAAGGCTGGCCACTACTCCTACAAAACTGCTGAGTAATGTACAAAACTGATGAGAATTCAAAGTGTAAGTTACACAATATACACATATGTGTATATACATTTCTGCAACAGACTTGGGCTTGTAATAGACCTAGCCCAAAAAGAATAAGTTGGTGGACCACCAATCCGGCCCAGCCCAAACCAGCCTTAAGCCCAAGATCCACAGACTCGGACCTGGCCCGGTCCGGGTGGGCGGGCGGCGCGTGTGCGCGTGGCAATTTTACCATAACCAACTTGGACCACAGTCTTGGCCCAAGCCCATCCTTAAAGCATCCATGCCTTCCTTCCTTCGGAAAATTTGGATGCCCGATGAGCCCTTCTCATAATCTTGAGGCTTAAAAACCCATCAAAACTTTCTTTCACAATCAATGTGGGATTGGTAATTATACACAATTTCCAAAACCTCATTCATGAGGACATCTTTATGAGACAATTTCTCATTCAATTCTCAAAAATTTTTAGTCATTCTTTATGTGGTGTAAAGATCTTGTTAGAAAGAATCTAAACTCATTTAATCCCACTTCAACCAATGGTAGGGATCTACTTTAATTTCACCTTAAAGTTTACCAAAGCCCATTTTTTCTAACATATAAAAGTTTCTCACTACAGGTTGTTGAGGTAGATTCAATGGTCTGCATCATTGAAAAGGCAAATTTTGATTGGAGGATTTGAAGTTGGATTTAGGGTGGTGAGGGTTGCAAGGTAGAGAGAGTTTATAATGCTCTGATGGTGGTTTAAGGGTGGTGGGATGTGGATTTTGGGTTGATAGAGTGAGCGAATAGTTTGGGGTGAGTTTTTTGCTAGTTTAAAGTTACTTTGATGAGGTGGTGGTGTGGAAGAGTAGGTGTTTTGGTGGTGGTTGGTGTTGTGAAAAAAAAGATGAATTAGAGAGGGAATGATAAAAAGACTATTTTATCCTTAAAAGATGGTCATGTGCAATGTGCAATGCATATGATAATTTTCCATCCAAAAACTTGACTTTCATCCCTAATTGTCCATATTTGGCACAAAAACAAAACATTGAGGGCAACTGTGTTCAAATTGAAATATCAAGAATCAAAATAAGACTTGAAGAAAACTATAGGGGCCTTTGTGTAATTTGCCCAAAGTAAAATCATAAATTTTCATGATTTTGTAATTAATTTTGAAAGATTCTTCTATTTTGTAATCTCCCCTAAAACCAACATGGGTGTTCTATTTTTGTTAGGAACTAACTAATCCAATGAAAAATAAGGAAAATGTTTATTTTCAAAAAAAGTTATTTTAATTTGACATACAATGATATAATATGATATGTGTTAATTTTTAATTTATCATACATTCAACTATATAGAATCTAACTCATGTGCTAAATCATTATAGATAATCTTGTGGGTTTAAGTTGCAAGTCTCTAAAATTTCTCCTCAAATATAATCATGATTGCAACGGTATTCCATCAAAATTTTGAAATTTGAATAGTAAGCAATGTTTTTCACTTTGATAGTTGAATATAATTTTCATTGAACAAGATAAATTTAAAGATGGCATGCATGCAACAAAGTGCCTATTCTTTGGGGTAATTATTTCGTTGTTTATTTTAGTGGAGTGACATGTTTAATTATATTTGTTAGATAATTAAGAGATAAAAAGATGATATATTTAATCTGTATTGTAATTTTTTTATATAGCGTGTTACATGGTACTTCAAAAATATTTAATAATTTTTCATTCTTTGCAAGGAAAAAATGAATGCAATATTCACCAAATTGAGGGCTTGATCCTAGACACTGAGCGATTTTTTATTTTTTGATTTTTAAGAACACAACTATCTCATTACATCCTTCAAATTTATTTATTTTTTAATTATAATTTTATCCCTATATCAAATTATCAAAAATGACATAAATCCTAAAATTTTCAAATCCACATTTCTGTAACACCCATCTTTTTTGCCACCTATTATCAGTGCCAACATTGACACCACTGCCAGTCCCATTTATCCCACCATTGCAAGCCACCAGCTCTCAGACACCCTCAACTCCACAACTGCTACCATCTTAGCCCAACCTATCACCCTTGTAGCCCCCCCGTTGTAAAAAATGGTTTAATGGTAATTTTAATGTGAAATTAAAGTAGATCCTAACCACCAGTTGAGGTGGGATCAAATGAGTTTAGATTGTTTGTAACAAAATCTTTATACCACAAAAAGAATGACAAAAAACTATTGAAAATTGAATGGAAAGTTGTCTCATAAAATTAGCCTCATGAATGAGGTTTTGGAAATAGTGTATAACCTATCTCACATTAATTGTAGAGGAAAGCGTTGATGAATATTCAAATCCCAAGTTTTGGATAAGGGCATGAGCCCTTTGGGGCATCCAATTTTTTTGAAGGAACGAAGTTATGAATGCTTCAAGGATGGGTTTGGGCTAAAACTATGGTTCAAGTTGGTTATGCAAAAATTTCCAAACATGCGCACGCACGTCGCCTCCTCGCCCACTCGAACAAATTTTCTGAAGGAAATGAGTTATGGATGCTTCAAGGATGGGTTTGGGCCAAAACTATGGTCCAAGTTGAATATGCAAAAATTGCCACATGCGCGCGCCGCCCGGACTGGACCAGGCCGAGCCGATAGGTCATGGATCTTGGGTCTTGGGCTTGAGGCTTGCTGGAATAGGTTAGGTTTGGATTGGGCCGAATTAGTGATCCTCCAACCTAATTTTTTGGGCCAAGTTTGTTAGGTGACTGCTGATATATATATATATATATATATATATATATATACACATGTGTATATTATGTGTAACTTACACATTTATGTTATATCAATTTTGGTGCATTACTCTATCAGTTTTGTAGAAGCAATTGGCTGCATTTGTTGTCATGGCTGGGAGGCTCCTCATATCTCCCCCATTGTGTATACAAGGAGGCCATCTTTCTTGGTTTTCACACAAAAATTCTTTACTCTCATATTATAGTCAGTCTACTCTTATCATATTATGCTTCCTGTGCGAGAGAGTACTGTCCTTGTTAGTTTACCGGAACTAAACAGAAGGTGTTTCTACGTTAACAGGTTCTAACCGTCGTATCTTTGGAGACAGACGCCAACATACTTTCAGCATCCACGGTGAGACAGCGAATTTATTTTAAGGAGACTGTGGTATCACATAGGTTTTAGTTTGCTACCTTTACTATTTTATTTCAATGTTTAACTTTGTTGAATATTTCTATTCATCTATTTTTAATTTCCAGCATGATTGCTTGTTTTGTATTTTTCAAATTAATTAAATATAAATCTATTTATTTTGTTTAAATATACGATTCGTACAATAATTTTAAAACAAATTATATTTTTCTCGCGATATTAGATAAATAGATTCACATGTAATAATTTACTTTTCCCAAGAACATGAATCATCACCGAAGTTGTAGAATATGGAATGTCCAGTGTTTCAATTACTGATTAGATATTCAATTTAATTTATATAATTAGGTCACTGTTTGTTATCTAAAGTGCATAATTAGAATTTTTAAAAAAGAAAATTTTTGTTGATGTAGAAGTCCTTCTACATAAATAAATAAATATATATTTTTTTTTCTGTTCATGTTTAGGAAATTCAGAGTGTCTATGGGCTAGAATTTGTATGCTACAGTATAATTTTATATTATGAGCATGATTCCTAAGTTCTTATCATGATTTACATGCTTTTTTATTTTATAGTTTTAGAGTATAATTTGTATGCTCATAAATGTTTAACTGTATTAGTTAAATTTAACATGTTAATTATTTTCTACTTTCTAGTATGAGTAAATTATACAAATAGTTCCTGTAGTTTATACGATATGTCAATTTAGTCCATGTTATTTCAATTTGCTTGATTTTGCCTCTTAATTTAACGGATTGTGTCATTTTAGTCTAATAAATAACGGTTGTTAAGTTTGATGGACATAAAGTCAACTATGTGTCAATTTGGTCCCTATAGTTTACACAATGTATCAATTTGGTCCCTGTCAAAATTGAGCAAATTAAAATAATATGGACCAAATTGACACATTGTGTAAACTACAGGAACCAAATCGACACATTGTGTAAACTTTCCGTCTACAAAACTTAACAACCGTTGTTTATGTTACTAAAATGACACAATCTATTAAATTAAGGGGCAAAATTGAGCAAATTGAAACAATAGGGACCAAATTACACATCATGTAAACTATAAGGACCATTTGCATAATTTACCCATCTAGTATAATATACATGTTTATATTTTCTAGATTCTAATTTAATTTGCATATTTACTAGATTCTAGATTTGTAGGATAATTTGCATGTTTTTTATTTTCTAGATTTTAATTTATGTTACATGTTTTCTAATTCATAGAATTATTTGCATGATTTTATTTTTAGAATTATTTACATGTTTATTGTGTAATAGTTTCATGCAACTCTTGACTATTAAATTTTTAATTTCATTTTTGGAGTTATTAGTTATTTTTGCAACTGGTTTAGCATTTCAATTCTTTACTTAATTAGATTGCTAGATGGTTTTAAATAGTATATTGCTTTTACAATTTCTTTCAATTATTTGTTTTTATATTTTGTTTTTCTGTTAACTTTCTTTACAGAAATACCTATGCGAAAATGAATGGGAAAAAAACAAAACAAAACCAAATGACCTATAGAATTTGGAACTGTAAAATTAAATTTGGACTACTAACCTTTTTGTTGAACAAAAATACCTAAGTGTGAAAGGAATTTTTTGGACCAAATAGAATCCTTATTTGGATTTGTTACTATTCTTATATTTGAAGCAATTTTTACTTGACTTCTAGTAGTGGTTAAATTATCAATTTTTATTGAAACAAGTTTGTTTGTTTGTAATTTTGGAAGCATTTTATTTGCTTGTAAATTATTGTAGCAATTTTTAATTGCTCCTAATTGTTGTAGCAATTTCTAATTGCTTGTAAGTTTTGAAATTTGGTTTGTTTAACCTAGTTTATCCCCCGCAAAACTTAATTCTAAATTTGTTTCCCATGAATTAGGAGTCAACACGCTCTTAAAAGGTTTGTCTAAGGTTAACTAGGTCTTAAGTTGGACCGGTATGACCCCTCTAATCTTCTTGAAAACTTTCTTGACCATGCTCAATTCTGGGGTAAGTGGTGAGGTTAGTTGTGAATTAAATTTTCAACTTTGGGATTTTCTAGTGTTATGTTAAGTTTAGTTTCTAGAAATACAGAACAGTGAAATTCTGTTGTATTTTTTAGAAATGACAACTGTAACTGATGTTGCTGCTGCTAATGTTGGTGGGGATCAGAACCCTGGGTTAACTGGCTTGTCAACCCCTACTGTGACTTCTGTGATCAATCCTATTGTTGTGACCTTTATGGTTAATCATGTTGCTACTCTTATTGTTTCGGGAGGACCACTAAACCATCATGAGCATGTAGAGAAGTTCACTAAGTGAATTTCAAGAGGTGCCAGAAAAAAATACTGTTCTATCTGACTACTCTTAGCTTTACGAGGTTTTTGAGTGAGGATCCACCAGCCGTAGAAGAGAATGAGCAAGACAAACAGAAGCTCATGGCTCTAGATGCTTGGAAGCAATCAAGCTTCCTTTGCCAGAACTATGTTTTGAATGGCTTGGCAGATACATTATTCAATGTGTTTTATGCCAAGAAGTCGGTAGAGGAGTTGTGGGATACTTTGGACACGAAGAACAAGACCAAGCATGCAGGGACAAAGAAATTTGTCATTAGCTAGTTTCTAGACTCCAAAATGGTGGACTGTAAAATTGTCATTAGCCAAGTCCAAGAGTTTCAAGTTATTCTGCAAGAGATTCATGTGAGGGGAATGTTACTGAGTGAATCATTCCAGGCAATTGCTTTGATTGAGAAGCTACCTAACAGCTGGAAAGACTTCAAAAATTATTTAAAGCACAAATAAAAGAAGATGACAGTCGAAGAACTCGTTGTCAGGCTCTAAATTGAGGAAGATAACATAAAAAAATGAGGGAGTACCTCTATTGTGAAAGCAAACATAGTTGAGCATGGCCAGTCCTCGGGAGTCAAGAAAAAGCCACCAACTAGCAAAATCTTGAAGTTTGGGGCTAGAGGTGGTGTCTCCAAAATGCGAGTCTACAAGCTACAGGAACCTACTTTTAGGTTCAATAAAAAGTGCTTCAATTGTGGAAGCGATGGACATCGAGTGGTTGATTGCCTCAAGAAAAAAAACCTTACAAGAAGAACCCTCCACAAAATAAAAGTCGTGCCTACATGGTTAAAATGGAGGATTTGTCAAAAGATGTAGACGACCTGCATCTATCAGTTGTCATCTTAGAGGTGAACATGGTGGGGTCCGACCTGAAGGAATGGTGGGTGGATACTGGGGCCATTCGCAACATCTGTACTGAGAAGAAGGTGTTCACAACCTTTGAACTGATTTCAAATTGTGAGAATTTGTTCATGGGGAATTTTGCGACCTCAACTGTTGAAGGGAAAGGCAAGATAGTCCTGACGATGACTTTAGGAAAAAAAGATGACTCTGAATGATGTCTTATATGTGCTGGACATTCGTAAGAACCTTGTCTCAAGGTCTCTCTTAAGCAAGCATGGCTTCCTCATGGTGTTTGAGTCTGATAAGGTCGTGTTGACAAAGAGCGGAGTCTATGTAGGTAAGGGGTATATGTCGGACAGTATGTTTAAGCTCAATGTAATGACTATTATCCCAAAAATAAATGAGAAAACTTCTTCTTATGCTTATATGCTTGAGTTCCCTGAATTGTGGCATGGTAGACTAGGTCATATGAATGCTGACTCTTTGAGTAGATTAATCAAGTTAGATCACATACCATCTTTCAAGATTAATCCAAATCACAAATGTAAAACTTATGTAGAAGCAAAATTGACGAGGACTTCATTTCATTCCGTTGAAAGAAGTACAAAGCCTTTAGATTTAGTACATAAGGATGTATGTGACTTGAAAGTCGTATAATTACGTGGTGGCAACAAGTATTTTATCACTTTTGTAAATGATTGCACTAAATATTGTTAAGTGTATTTGCTTAAAAGCAAAAATAAGGAGATTGATAAATTTATCATTTTTAAGAATGAAGTTAATAATCAATTAAGCCAAAAGATCAAGGTTGTAAGAAGTGATCGTGGTGGAGAATATGAATCGCTGTTTATTGAGATTTGTGCTCAATCAAGAATTATTCACCAAACTCCCCTCAATCAAATGGTGTGGTTGAGTGGAAAAATAGGACGTTAAAGGAAATGATGAATACAATGTTAATAAGTTCTAGGTTGCCACGAAACTTGTGGGGGGAAGCAATTCTCGCCGTGAATGTACTAAATAGAATATCTCGGAAGAAAGTGGACAGGACTCCGTATGAATTATGGAAATGCCACAAGTCTTCTTATAATTTCCCACGAATGTAAGAGTGTCTTGCAAGAGTAGCAGTAAGTGGGTTATGATAGGTCTGAAAACCATAGATTGTATATTCACTGGTTATGTACAAAATAGTATTGCATATAGGGTTTTTATACACAAGTCTGATATTTCAGATATACACAAGAATACCATTATGGAGTCAAGGAATATGTCATTCTTTGAGGATATGTTTCCTTGCTAAACCTAAGGAGATTATCAAAGTTCTGAGAAAGAACTTGAAGAGGATCCTAGTGATAGTGATCAAGATGAGGAGGTTGATGAGCCAAGAATAAGTAAAATGGCTAGGACTTCCAAGTCCTTTGGTCCGGACTTCTTGACTTGTATGTTAAAGGGAGAACCTTGAAATTTCCACAAGCTGTGACTTCACCTGAAAGTCTTTTGTAGAAAGAAGCGATTAAAAGTGAAATTGACTCCATCTTACAGAACCATACTTGAGATTTGTTTGATCTACCCCCAGGCAATAAGGCCTTGAGAAGTAAGTGGATCTTTAGAAGAAAGATAAAAGCTGATAGGTCAATTGATAAGTATAAATCTAGGCTACTTATCAAACGATACAGACAGCGAGAAGGCCTGGATTACTTTGATACGTATTCACCTGTGACAAGAATTACATTTATTCGCATTGTGATTGCAATAACAACTTTACATGGTCTGGAGATACATTAGATTAATGTAAAGAAAACTTTCTTAAATGGAGATTTAGATGAAAAAATCTACATATAGCAACTCGAGGGGTTGTCATCTCCAAGGCAAAATAAGAAAGTCTGTAAGCTTTTCAAATCATTGTATGGTTTGAAGCAAACTCCTAAACAATGGCATGAGAAGTTTGGCATCGCTATATTGTCAAATGGATTTAGAATCAATGAGTGTGACAAATGCGTATATGTTAAAGACACTAACAGAGATTATATCATTTTGTGTCTATATATCAATGACATACTTATTGTTGGTAGTAATGATAAAATAATTAGAGCGACCAAGAGACTGTTAAACTCTAAATTTGACATGAAAAATATAGGCCTTGCAGATGTGATTCTAGGCATTAAGATTACCAGAGTATTTGGTGGTATTGTACTTTTTCAATCTTATTATGTTGAGAAGATACTTAAGAAATTTGGTAAATCAGTGTGTCTAGGACATCGGTAAACTTAATTCTATACTTGACCGAGAATAATGGTAAGAGTGTCTCTTAGCTAGAATATTCTCAGGTCATTGGGAGTTTGATGTATCTGATGAGTTGTATAAGGCCGGATATAGTCTACTCTGTTAGTAGGCTTAATAGATACACGAATAATCCTAATGTTACTCATTGGAAGGACATTATGCGGGTATTTGGTTATCTCCGCTATACCTGGGATTATGGGCTACATTATACCAAATACCCAGGGTACTAGAAGGGTATAGTAACGCTAATTGGATATCTGATATAAAGGATTCCGAATCCACTAGTGGTTATGTATTTATCCTCGGAGGGGCAGCCGTGTCTTGAAAATCTTCTCAGTAAACATGTTGTAAGGTCCTGGTGTCCAACATCGGGAATGAAGGGGGAGTTCTTGGGTTATAAAAGTAAAACCCTGATCCCTTATATAACATCGAGGCTTTTTCTCGAGTGGCGAAATCCCTAGCAGAACTTCCCAGTTAAGCGTGCTGAGGCTGAGTAGTTCTGGAATAAGTGACCCACTAGGAAGAACAAATCCGTGTGGGCATGGCCCAAAGCAGACAATATCGATGACATGTGAAGGGTTGGGGTGTTACTAATAGTATCAGAGCAGACTCACTAGTGTACCGAGTGTGGGCCCCTGGTGTCTCTCGGTGCATGTGAGCAGGCTTATGAGCTGGTAGGCTACTGCATGAGGATGTGCATCCTTAAGGGGGTGGATTGTAAGGTCCCGGTGTCCCGCATCGAGAATGGAGGGGGAGTTTCTAGGCTATAAAAGTAAAAATCTAGACCCTTATATAGCATCGATGCCTTTTCTCAAGTGGTGAAATCCCTAGCAGAACTTTCTAGTTAAGCGTGCATAGGTTGGAGTAGTTCTGGGATGGGTGACCCACTGGAAAGAAAAAATCTATACAGGTGTGGCCCAAAGCGGACAATATTGATGACATATGAAGGGTTGGAGTGTTATACATGTATATCGAGATCAACGATGGAATCTGAGTTTATTACTTTAGATAAGGCAACTGAAGAAGCTAAATGGCTTCGCCAGTTCATTCAAGCTATTTCATGTTGGCCGAAACCTATGCCTTTTAGCTGTATTCATTATGATAGCCAACCGATAATTGGATGGGCACAGAGTAATATGTATAATGGAAATTCTAGACATATCCGCCGTAGACATAATTCCATACGAAAACTACTCTCTAATGGAATTTTCTAGCTAGACTATGTAAACTCTAAGGACAACATTGCGGATCCGCTAACTAAAGAGTTAACTCGAGAGTT
This sequence comes from Camellia sinensis, assembly GCF_055761805.1. Taxonomy (NCBI): domain Eukaryota; kingdom Viridiplantae; phylum Streptophyta; class Magnoliopsida; order Ericales; family Theaceae; genus Camellia; species Camellia sinensis. The sequence continues at coordinate 96,904,866 of NC_138971.1, read as the reverse complement.
AGTAGAAACGTTGTCAAAAGGAATGAGGTTAAGGCATTTAGCTAATATTACCAGAATGGAAAACCCAACCTAATTGACTGGAGATCCCAAGATCTAGGTTCAAAGGGACAACTTAACTACGTGTAACGGGTGAGTCATTGAAGAAATAAATTCTCTTACCCATTTCTTTATTCAGTGATACCCCGTGAGGGTGGAAGGTTAAGCTAATGATTTTAATGACCTAAGTGAAGTGAATAATCAATCGTAGTATAATGAAATACCTTGTATAGGTCACTTATGTGAGTGCGAAGTGGGATCGCTTTTTTAAGAATTGGTAAGGCCAAATTCTTTAAGAACACTCACTGAACCAGGCTAGTGTTCCAAGGCCATACCGGACACACCACTGAGAATAAGAACAATGGTTGGACTAACTTCTGTGTGAGGTCTATTGTCTCAGTTTACACAAATGCAGAACAGTTCAAGACATCACGTTCATTGGTCAGCTAGTAAATCCGATAGGTTTTTACTATGAAAGGTTCAAGGCCAACATTTACCCTTTCTGATGCAGGGTTAGTTTGTATGCTTTCTTTCCGAGTCTTTGTTGTTAAATGTTATCCGTTTTCTTTATTCTATCAATTTTTATTCATGTAAGGGATTGTTGGAAAAAATGATTTTCTAGTGACTTTAATGTGAAATTAAAGTAGGACCTAACCACCGGTTGAAGTGGGATCAAATGTGTTTAGATTTTTTGTAACAAGATCTTTACACTATAAAAAGAATGGCCAAAAACTATTGAGAATTGAATAAGAAATTGTCTCATAAAGTTGGCATCGTGAATAAGGTTTTGAGAATAATGTATAACTACCTATTCTATATTGATTGTAGAAGAAAACATTGATGGGTATTTAAATCCCAAGTTTTGGACAAGGGCATGAGCCTTTTGAAGCATCCAAATTTTCTGAAGGAAAATAGTTATGGATGCTTTAAGGATGGGTTTGGAACAAAACTAGCTCAATTTGGCTATGCAAAAATTGCCACATGCGCCCACCCGCCCGAATTGGACCAGCTAGGGTCCGGGTCCATGGTCTGTGATCCTTGGGTTGTGGGTCATGGATCTTGGGCTTGGTCTTGGGCTTGAGGATTGAGGCTTGCTAGAATGGGTTAGGTTTAGGCTGCGTAAGATTGGTGGTCCACCAACCTAATCTTTTTGGGCCAAGTTTGTTAGGCGACTGCTGATATATATACACACGTGTATATTATGTGTAACTTACACACTCATGTCCGATCAGTTTTGGTGTATTACTCCATCAGTTTTGCAAGAGTAATTTGTTGCTAGCCTTTATGGCTGGAAGGCTCCTCATCTCTCTCCCATTGTGTATAAATGAACGCCATCTTCCTTGGTTTCCACACGGAAATTCTTTACTCTCATATTATATTGAGTCTGCTCCTATATTATTATTCTTCCTATGTAAGAGAGTGTTGTCGTTGTTGGTTCACCGGAGCTAAACAGAAGATGCTTCTACATTAGCGGGTTCTAACCTGCATATCTTAAGAGACAGACGTCGCCATACCTCTACCACCCACAACAAGGTGACAAATCTGTTTTAAGGAAACTGTGGTATCACACAGGTTTCAGTTTGCTTCCTTTACTATTTTATTTCAGTGTTTGTTTTTGTTGAATATTTTTGTTCATCTACTTGTAATTTCCAACATGATTGTTTGTTCTATGTTTTTCAATTTAATTAAATATGAATCTGTTTATTTTATTTAAATATGCAATTTGTACAACACCCCCCACTTCACGACCCCATCTAGGTCCCCTAAGCTTGCAACCTCTCCCTTTCCACCCAACAATTACCACAATCGGAGCCCCCACCTCCACTCCTCTGTCTTGCCTCCCATACCTCATACCTCCTTCACAATCACCTCAAAACCCTATCCCCTTCCAGATCTCCCTTGCCTCCAACCACCCTATCTTTTCTACCACTCCTTAGTTCCGTCCCCTCTTATTGATGACACCCCAAGCCCTTTTGCTACCCCTGTTACCTTAGAACCTCTCTCATTCCTTACGCACCACCCTAGTCCCTATTTTACTCCCTTTTGCACCATCCCAACCCCTTCTCCCTTTGTTGCACACAACCGTAGCCCCCACCATAGTCATGCCATGCTGTTGCCATCGAAGATAGAAAGGAAATGAGAGATTTTAGGGTTGAAGGTAAATTTGGTATATTGAGAAGTGCAAATAGATAGAATTAATTTTTCAAAATTTTTAAGTGAATGTAATAAGAACATGGGTTTATGGAGGCAAATTTATGGAGGTAATAGGATCACCGTCGACACCCGTTTCTCCTTCTCTTATATAATAAGATAGTATATATATTATTTTTAATAAACTTTTTTTATGACAAAAAAAAAATTAAATAAATAAACATGATTAATGAGAATTCCTCTCCCATGAATAATTATCGTTCTTGTAAATTTGATCACTTGGAAATAATATATTACATAAACCATGAACTTGTAATCAATTTTGTTGAATATTTCAAGGCTATTATCCAAATAATTTTTCACTCGAGAATTGCTAGTGATGGACAATAATCCATGTAAATTATTCATTAGCTAAACAAGTCATATAAATCTCAAGAGATTGGTTTAGAGGTAAAAACTTGAGAATAAAATAGATTTCAGGTTTGACTCATCCCAAAAAGTCAGTTGAGGTTTGCCTACTTGTTAAATTCACTGTCTCAATTATTGAAATAAATAAATAAATAATTAAAATAAAAATAACGTATCATCCAATACAACTTTCCTCGTTACACCTTAGTAGATGTAAACGGAGTTAGTTTCTATATCTTAGGGTGCGTTTGGGAAAAGAGTTTTAGTCATAAAGTTATTTGTTTCTCTCTATTTTATTATATATCTTTTTGTAAAAAGTCAAACTATCACTAAAAAAAATCAATTTGTAAACGAACCTATAATGCGTTTGAAACTATCACTTCAGAGATCACCAATCTGTCAACTAATTTTGTCTTTGTAGTTGGATCACCAACCCGATGTGATCGTTTACAAAAAGGGTAATGGTTGGTGGCCATAAATTCTGTGGTTCAAATGGCCCGAAAATGTCAAAACGACGTCGTTTTGAGTACAAAACAACTCTGAAAAAGCCAACACGACGTCGTTTTGACATTTTCGAGCCATTTGAGTCACAGAATTCACTACAACAAAAATCACCTTTGGCGACTAAATTTTTAGTCACTAAAAGTCCCTCTTTAGTCGCCAAAAGTGGATTTTTCAGATTCAGCGACTAAATTTTTTAGTCGCCCATTTTGTTGCCAGTACTTAGTCGGTAGAGGTATTGGCGACTAAACAAGTTTTAGTCGGCAAAAACAGGTGTTTCAGCGACGAAAGTGATGGTCGCCAATAGTGAATTACACTTTCGGAAATTATACATTCAGCGACTAATATTTTAGTCGCTGATGGCGACGACTAATTTTAGTCGCCAAAGGTATTCCGTGAAAAAAAAAAAAAACCTTCTTTCTTTGCATTTTTTGAGTTTCGAACCACTTACCCTTTCACATTCTAAACCTTTAACCAAACACTCCCTCCACTATGCCACTATAACATCACATGAATGTATATGCAATATATATTATTTATATAGTATATTAATCGGTATTAATACAAAACTAATTATATAAATATAATTATTTTTATTCAATATAAATTATGTAAAAAATAAATTATTTATTAAAAAAAATTTAGGCCACTTTTGGCGACTAAAACCATTATTTAGTCGCCAATTCTATTATTTTGGGCTACTAATGATTTTTTTGTCGCTAAAAAAATTAGTTCCAATTAAAAATATGCAGTTTTGGCGACTAAACCTGTTTTTAGTCGCCAAAAACGTCACCTTTTGGCTACTAAACTGAATTTTAGTCGCCAATACTCAGTTTTTAGCTACTAATTTTTTTTGGTAGCCAAAAAGCTTCACTTTCAACGACCAATATGTTTTTAGTCGGCAAAACATCTACAATCGGCGACCAATCTGTTTTTTAGTCGCCAAAACCATCACTTTTGGCGACTAAATTATTTTAGTAGCCAAAAACTGTCACATTCGGCGACTAAACTACCTTTAGTCGCTAAAACCCCCAGATTCGGCGACTAAAGTGCCTTTTAGTCGCTAAAAACCTTGTATTCGGCGACTAAACTGTTTTAGTCGGCAAAAGTGATCAATTTTGGCGACTAATTCCATTTTAGTCGCCAATTCTACTACTTTCAGCGACGAAAAAAGAAACTTTAGTCGCCAATTCTGCTATTTGTTGTAGTGATTTGTGACCACCAAACATTTTCCTTATAAAACTTAGTTATAATGTCACCTTTTTTTTCAAAGTTTTTTAGAATTTTTCCATCCCTTTTAAATCAATGAGGATGAGGCATGAAAATGAATTCATCCAAAATCTTTTAGTCTAAATTTTTTTGGTCCATATCAGGATCAAGTCAAAGATTATATGACATAAGCCATGAACTTGTATTAATGTTGAGGGTGACTCAAAAATAAATAAATAAATAAATAAAAATTATTTCCCTTCTTTTATGTAGAAATGAGGAAGACCACAAATGCAATTGCCCTGGTGCACCGTCCACCTCTAAGTAGAAATTCTTGTTGCCTTAGTTTGTTGTGGAATTTTTTTATTATTTATTATTATTATTTTTAAATTAGGTGTCCAAACCAGTTTGCAAGTGACCTCAATTAATTCTAGAATCTTAAAATTAAGGACTGTGTAAATCTTTAGGTCATATTTGATTCACAAGACTAATAGTGAAGTATTAATAATCTTATTAAATTAGTGTGGCATTCACTATCCAATTGGATTAATATCCATTGGATTAATAATTCCACCCCTACCCCATTACTAATAATCCTACAAATTTGTTGGATTAATTATTCATTGGATTAATAATCCTAAACCAAAATGTTAAAACAAATATAGGATAATTGGACTTACGGATTAATAATCTCAATCTCATGCTCTAATCCACCCAATCAAACATACCCTAATGAGCTATTAAGGTGATTGAAACTCGAAATCTAAAATTTTATTCTAGAATTTTTATCGCTCAGCAAACCTGAAGGGTGGGTTGTTGTATTTGAATTTGATTTCTCATTCAACCCAAAGGCAAATATCATAAATGTGTTTGTCTCCCAAAAGGACTTATTGAACCATCACTGAAGTTTTCTCTATCCACAGACAACTTAGAAACTCATATTTATTGTGCTATTTGTTGAACAACGTGCCTAAATTGTCTCTCTTCCTTGCTAATCAATAAACTCAAAGGGTAGGTTGTTGTATTTGAATTTGATTTCTCATTCAACCCAAAGGCAAATAAATGTGTTTGTCTCCCAAAAGGACTTATTAACCATCTCTGAAGTTTTTTCTATCTTTTTTTTTTTTTTTTTTTTTGATAACTCAGGTGTTCGGATCAATTTGCGCACACCTCGATTAATCTCTGGGGGATCAATTCCACCGTCCACTAGCGGGGGGCCCATTTAAAGCTAGAGCAAAGCCCTACATGGACTGACCCAACACAAGGATTGATAGCACCTAAGAGGTTTTAAACTTGAGACCTAGAGAGGAACAAATTCCTAAGTCCCAAGTCTACACCACTAAGCCAACCCGGGTGCATTTGTTTGGACGGACTAGATAAGGGGGGATTGTAATCCATCGGACTGTTAGTCCCGGGATACATTGTCCCCGGACTATTTGGTGTGGACTGGATTTGTATCCTATGTTTGTTTAGTCATGGGATCAAATGTCTGGATTGGACTATTTTTAATGAATCCAATATTTGGTTAGACGGACTGGATAAGGATAAATGTTCAAAAGACTATTTTATTCTTGTAATTTATAATTTTTATTTAATATATAATTTTAAATTTGTAATCTATAATTTATAATTTAACAACACTAAAAAAATTTAATTTATAAGGCCATAATTTTTAATTTATTATTTTCAATTAAATTAAATTTATAATTTATAATTTATATTTTTTATTTAATATATAATTTTAAATTAACGACAATAAAAAAATAATTTTATTTAATATATAAATTAAATTTTCAACAACACTAAAAAAATTTAATTTATAAGGCCATAATTTATAATTTATTATTTTTAAATAAATTTAATTTATAATTTATAATTTTTATTTAATATATAATTTTAAATTAACAACACTAAAAAAATAATTTTAGAGAAATATGTAAATTTAATTTTTTAACAACACTAAAAAAAATTAATTTATAAGGCCATAATTTTTAATTTATTATTTTTAATTAAATTTAATTTTTAATTTATAATTTAATTTTTTTATTTAATATATAATTTTAAATTAACAACACTAAAAAAATAATTTATAAATGTTCAAAAGACTATTTTACCTTTTCTAATTGTTTACTAAGTAATAGCATGAAGGGTAAAATGGACATTTTACTCAATAATCCCATGGGATACCAATCCCATGGTTTCTATCCCACACTCCCCCATGGGATAGAATAGTCCCATATTTGTGGGAGTAATAGTCCGGAGCAAAATTTTGCAAACAAACAATGGGCTATTAGTCTGGTGGGACTAATAGTCCAATCCCACACCCTTATCCCTCAAAACAAACATGCTGGGGGGTTTGATGTTTTCTCTATCTACAAACAACTTAGAGCATCTCCAACGGTGACTCAAATTTTTCACCAAATCTGAGTAAAAAATGACCCATTTCACCAAATTTGATACCACTCACTCCAACGGTTCACCTTTCACCAAATCTATCCCGGGACAACCGGGTGGTCGACCGGCCGATTGACCGGTTAGGCAAAAAAATTTTTTTTTTTTTTTCGCGAATTGTCTGAACTTTTTTTTGAACTTTCTGAACTTTTTTCGGGACGACCGGGTGGTCGACCGGCCGGTTGACCTGTTAGGCAAAAAATTTTTTTTTTTTTTTTTTTTTACCGGTTTGAACTTTTTTTCCTGAACTGTTTGAATCTTTACTGGTTGACCGGTTGGTCAATCGGCCGGGCAACCGGCTGGTTGACCGGTGTATCTCTTTTAAACGGTCAGTAACAGTGATTTGGTAAAATCTGTGTCTTGTTCTCAGTTTGATGCTTTTTTTGCTGAAATCTCATTTTGATATCAATCTGGTGCAACGGTTAGAGCATAAAAAAGTGCCTTTTTCATCAAAATTTGAATCTGATACCAACTTTGATTCACCGTTGGAGATGGTCTTAGAAACACATATTTATTGTGCTATTTGTTGAACAACAGTGCCTAAATTGTCTCTCTTCCTTGCTAACCAATAAACTCAAGGGCTACTTACGTGTAGGTCTTAATAAGTGGACTTATTGTCTAATAGGTCATGTAGGAAAAATTTGTCAAAAAAAAATGTCACTAATTGTAAGTTTTAGCGACAATTTATAAAAGTCATGACAAAAAAGGTCACTAATTGTCAATTTTTAGCAACGAATATAAAAAATTGTCACAAAAAAATTATTTTTAGCAACAATTTTATCAAGACTTATTTTTAATAGGACTTGATGAGAATTAAATCTAACTATTAGGACCTATTAATAGTTTACCTAAACAGTGTCAAAGGGTAGGTTGTTGTATTTGAATTTGATTTCTCATTCAACCCAAAGGAAAATAAATGTGTTTGTCTCCCAAAAGGACTTATTGAACCATCACTGAAGTTTTCTCTATCTACAAACAACTCAGAAACACATACTGATTGTGCTATTTGTTGAACAACGGTGCCTAAACTGTCTCTCTTCCTTGCTAACCAATAAACTCACTTCATTGATCGGTTTCTTTTTGATGAAAAATATTTTTCAGGATTTTTTTTTATTATTATTTTTGTAATATATATTTTGAGGTTTCGTACAATAAAAACTAAAAATCAGTGAAAGATGACTTGATTTGAACATAAAATATTTATTTTTATAAGATAAAAAGCTTTTTCGATATAACGTGAAAAACCAAAATCTTACCAAAACCATCATCCTACCACCATGACTACCCTATCTCTACATCACCACCACCCAAACCATATGTAGCATACACCATTTTCAAGATTGCAAACAAAATTTTCAAGATCGCAACCAAATAAGTGAAATTATATTCTTAAAAAAAGGCATTTTTGGGAAAAAAAAATATTTTCAAATAATATGTTTTGGGACAAAATTCATTTTAACTCATTGTGATTGAAATTGGAGCACTTTATCCTTCTAAATATAGTCGAAACGCCTTGATTTTGTGTCAAAGTGCAGTAGTTAATTCTGTTAATTATAGATGTGAAATGAATGTAATACATCCAAATCCTTATTTAGTTTGGAGTTTTCAAAAATAATTATTTGAGTTTTCAATTCTTATTTTTCTATTTTTAATATTTTTTTGAAATATTTTAATCATTTGTTTTTTACTTTTTAGATCCACTTAATCTTGATATACTTAAAAAGTATAAAATTTGTACAAAAATCTTTTCAAAAATTCATTGAGTACAATAAAATATGAAAATGTATTGAATTTGCATTTTTTTTTTTTTTGTATATTTGGTGAATGTTTTAATTTTTTTTCTACAAATATTATACTTTTTAAATGTATCTAGATTAGGTGTATCTAAAAAAATAATTAAAAAAAATTACTTAAAATATTAAAAAAAATGTACTAAAAATAATATAAAAAAAACACTAAAAACAAAAATATCATTTTTTTGAAAAATGAGGTAAACCAAACAATATTTTCATTCTCTCTCAACTCTCATATGCATATATAATTTATAATTTCTACAATTAATTCAATTAAATCACAATTAATCACAGATTCTTAATTATTCATTATAATTCCTAATTTTTAAATCTAATTTTAATTTAATTATATTTTAGATCAAGCTAGATTTATGCTCGGTAGGTCAAGCTAATATATCATAAAATAAAAGTGTGGCAGAGTGATGGAACATTGATTGCGAGATATAATAAATGTGTCAAAAAATCAATTTAGATTTATGCCTGATAAGTCAACAATGGAAGCGATCTATCTTTTGAGTAGAGTAATAGAAAAGTATAAACAGAATAAAAGAGATATTCATATGATTTTTACTGATCTTGAGAAAGTATATGATAGAGTGCCTTACAAGATATAATCTGGTGGGTGTTTGAGAAAGAAGGGGTCACAAAATGCTACATTGATGTAATTAGGGACATGTATGAAGGTATTGTGACCACTATTAGATCACTGACTGGAGAGACAAATGAATTTTCAATTATTATGGGGCTGCACTAAGAATCAACCTTAAGTCCTTATCTCTTTACTTTAATTGTGGATAAGTTGACGACAAATATTCAGGATAATGTGTCATGGTGTATGCTTTTTTGCAGGTGATTTCATGTTAATGGATAAGACTAGAGAAGGAATTAATACTAAGTTAGAGACTTAGAAAGAATCACTTGAATCTAAAAGATTTAGGATAAGCAAAGTTAAGATAAAGTACATGGCTTGAAGTTTTAATAATAGTAACAATGGAAACAGATGAGGCGTGAAGATTGAGGATCATAAAAGTGAACTTTTTCGTTATTTATAATCTATTATCACAACGGTTAAGGAGATTGGAGGAGTAGATTTGGGATATTGTGTGATAAACGAATACCCACTAGATTAAAAAGATAGTTTTATAGAATGACTATTAGACCAATGATGTTGTATTAGATGGAATAATAGGCAACTAAGACACAACATATAGATAATATGAATGTTGCTGATATGAGAATACTAAGATGAATGTGTAACCAGACTAGAAAATATGGAGTTAGGATTGAGTATATTCGTGAATGGATAGGAATAACATTAATAGAAGATAAGTTGAGAGGGAATAAATTGAGATGGTTTGATCATATACAACGGAGACTAACAGAGGCAATAGTGAAAAGATGCGATACAATGACGGTAGATAGAAGTGTTAGGGGAATGGACAGACTTAAATTGACGTGAGCTAGTGTAGTAAATAGAGATATGAATCTCCTTAATTTGAATAACCAAATGAACTTTGATAGAGTCGAGTGAAGAAAAATAATTCATGTAACCAACTCTATTTGATGGGACTTAAGGCTTGGCTTGGTTTGGTTTATATTTTAGATCACAATAATCATAAATCTTTAATTATTTATTATAATTCCTATCATTTTAATCTAATTTTAGTTTAATTATATTTTAGATCAATTCTTAATTATTATTTATTTTATATTTTAATTTAATTATATTAATTATATTTTATATTATGGATCAATCCTTAATTATATTTTTATTTTATTTTATTTTAACTAACATCTTAATCTAATTTTAAGTTTGGAAAATATGGAAATAAAATTATCTTTTTGTTGTTTTAGTTTTACTTTATTTTTTCAGAAAATATAGTTCACTCTAAAAATGATGTGTGCAATATACTTTCGATAATTTGGATAAAAAAATTAACGGTGATACTTTAGTCCAAAATCAAATAAAAACTTTTTAACTATATTTGAGTCACAAGAGATGTTTCGGACTCGAACCACAAGTAAATAAAATAAATTTTATCCCATGTTTATCAACAATAAATATTTTTTATTGAAATAAACATAATATTTGATTTCATCAGAGTATGGTGTCACCACGCCAGACCCCTCTAAACCCATTACATAAAGCACTCAACATGTAGAAAAGCTCACACTACTTAAAAGGAAAAATGCCTAAGACTCTCAGTGGGGTCAGTGGGGTAGTGTCTCAGTGAAGATCACTGAGATAGTGTGTGTAAGAAGGTGATTGGTCTAAAAATAAAATTATTATTATTTTTTTTATTTCAACAAATGAAGCGACGTCACGTTACTGGGATCGACCTCCGCTGGAGGTCTGAAGCACGGCCTACTTAAAGGGATTATATTAGCCTACTGAAACTAGACTTTAACTTTACTGTGGACAAAGATCAAATTTCAATAAAGTTCATAAAATTTCTGTCTGCCATAATCATCCAATAAACTAAATAATAATTAAACTAATAAGAAAGTTCGCCCTCCGTACTCATCAATCTAGCAAACCAATCATGTATTTACGCAAAGAAAAATGATTTGTAAACAAAAGTTTCATATAAACTTTTTTTTAACCAGAAGGATATAGTAATAACATTTTAAAATTTGTAACAGACTTCAATAAATCTTTGGTTAGACATGAAGGGATCCACAATTGCCACCTCAGTATGATTTTTTTATTTATTTATAAATTTTATATTTTTATCTCATCAGACTTATGCCTAATATTCTTGTCATTTAATTTTAAGAAACTAATATAGAACCAAGATGCCATTTTACTGATCATTTGGCCGATAATTTATTTATTTATTATTAAACTCTGTTAAACCATCATATATTTTGGGCGATGGCGTCAACCCACGTGCTTGAGGTAGCAATTGTGTGGATGGTAGGCAAGAATTGAAGTCCATACCATACCATAATAACTAAGGGACAGACTTATGGGATAGATTTATGTGGAGATTCTAATAGGTGAATTTATTATTTAATAAGTTTAATAATAATTAATGATATTTTTATTGATTATTATTAAAAAATGTTATTAATTGTTAATTTTCAGTAACAGTTTAAAAATTTTGTCATAAAGAATGTCATTAATTATAAATTTTAGCGACAGTTTAAAAAAATCATCACAAAAAAAGTCATTAATTTTTAACTTTCAGTGACAGTTTGAAAAATTCGTCATAAAAAAATATCAGTACTTGTAATTTTTAGTTACAATTTATAAAAATCATGACAAAAAAAATTATTAATTGTCAATTTTTAACGACATATGTAAAAAATTATCATAAAAATTTACTTTTAATAATGATTTTATTAAGACTTATTTTTAATAGGACTTGATATGAATTAAGTCTACCTATTAGAATCTATTGATAATTTACCTTTATTAGGGTTGGTCCATAAGACAACTCTCTTCGTTGAAAAAAAAAAAAAAAAAGAAAAACTCTACCTTAAAAATAAAATATAAAAAAAGAAAAATCGAAAAGATTACTACACTACCCATTACACTATATTTTTCACACGAAATTTAGGGGTTGTTTGGGATGACCTAAATAAGTGTACTTTTTATCTTTTTATAAAAAGATGTGCAGAAAAATAGAGAGATGATGTGATGGAAAAAACATAAAAAGATAAAAAGTGCGTACTTGTTTAGGATAGCCAAACTTGACCTTAGACAAAACTCCATAGACCCAACATATTAGTGTATAAAGAACAACCTAAAATGTTTTAGGTCTTAAACTCTTAAGTAATAAATATGTTCTTCGAGGACATATGAATATATATATATATATATATATATTTATTTCTGGATAATTTTACCCTGAACATATATGGGATGTTTTGAAAAGTTAGTAATTTTTTGACTTTTTAATTTTTTTTGGTGACTTTTCTGATAAAAAAAAATTAGCTTTTTTAATAAATTTTTTTTAGAGTACTTGATAAAAAACTCAAAAATTAACTTTTTAACAAGTTTTTAAATTGCTCCTATATTTCAAGGAAGACGAAAGAAGCATGACTCCCTTCAAATCCTGATCTGGTTGTTCTTTTGCTTCTCTCTGTAATATGGAAATGATGATTTCATTATTCACATAAATCATATATTTCCTGTCACGCTTCCACTTACTTTCTGATGCATACATAGTTACTTTATTGCTTTCACAGACCATTTTGTAACTCTTCTCTGTTGGATAACACTGCACCCGTATTCTTACCGTTGATTTAAATTATCCTTTATTGATTATTATTGATTTGCTCCTAAACTTATAGGGAGAAAATTCCTAAAATTTTCGTTAGTTCATATTCTAATTTTTTTATTTTTATTACTGATATCCTGTTCAAGAAGACAACAACATGTTGCTCCAGTAATAAATAACATTTTATTATGGATCAGAGTAAGATTTTACTGTTAATTAAATAGAGTAAAATGTTACTTTTAGATCAATTTTGACGTTAATCTTTATTTTATTTTAAATTTCATAATCAATCTGAATCTTGTTTGACAAATCTTAATGAGAGTATTCTAAAAGTACTAATTTTATTAAAAATTGACATGTAGACCAAAAGTTAGATCGTTTTAAAGTTTAAAATATTAAAATAATCACTAAAGATATTTTGATAATAATATTATGTGCTGAACTTTTTAATTTTTAATTTTTATTTTTATTTTTATTTTTATACTTATTCATAATATATTAAAATTTCATTATAAGCCGACTTTGACCAAATTTCCCATTTTTCACTATCTACTCACAATAGCAGTGGGCTTCATAATGGAGGAGAAAAATATGGTGTAATATATAGTTGGTGTCTCTAGTAAAATTGATTTCAGTCTTAAAACTTTTGTTAGTAAGACATATTATGTTATTTCATGTCATAAATTTATTAAAATTTTTTTTTTAGATATATATATATATATATATATATATGAACGATCACAAGTAAATTTGCGAATTTCAACATGACACCTTATATAAGCTTTTGGGTTTGTTTTGTTGGAGAGCAATTATTTTAGTCAAAAAGGTAAAAAGTTATTATAAATCGGCACATCACTCTCTTTACTTTTTTGTATATTTTTTCGTAAAAAGTTACAAAATTATTAAAATAATTTATTCCTAAACGAGATTTTATTAGATTCATTTGTTTTATTTTATTTTATTTTTATTTTTATCAGAAAATTCATTTGGGTTTTGAGTCAGTATATGATTGGTTTAGTTACATGTGTAAATTTTATTTGGACGAGTTTATTTTTCAAGCATGCTTTTGCTTATCTGGTTTCACTTACTGATGTAGTACGGAATATATGCCTTGTACCTTTCTTTTGCATAAATATATTTTATTTGTTTAAAAAAAATAAATGTGAAAAATTGTGATGCATGAGATTTTCATTTTTTAGCTTTCCTTGTGGCTTACAAAATAGTCATCAAGGATTTGTCCTATTGAAGTGCGAAGAAGTCAGGTTTGTTCATCGGTGTGGAGATGGCCGGATTGGATTGTTATGGTTGTGTGTGTCATCTATAGTATGTTTAGTAATGATTTGGGAGGGAGGGTTGTTAGGGCTCAACAGAGTGCCGTTTTGGGAATAAAATAAAAAGTCACGTTTCTAGGTAAAATGTCAAAAAATACAAGTGCTAAAAGGTCAAAAAATTATTTTGGAAAGTGTCAAAAATGTAAGTATAAAATTATAAATTAGGGCCTATGACAAAAAAATAAAAATAAATAAATCTCTTATGTTGGGTAAGGATATTTTGGTCATTTTAATTTGATTTGACACCATAAACAAATATCTATATCTATACTATATATCAAGCAAAAGAGGGTTTTTAACCCCAAGTCTTGTGGGAGCTCCAATCTTCTAATCTAAATTTTCTGATTTTTTGATTTAAAAAAAAAATCTTAGCATTTATTAGCTTCTCCCAACCCAAGCCTTATCTCCCATAATAACACTTTAATGCATTAAGAACAAGCATAAAAAAAATTCTTTGAAATCCAGCACATATAAATTTCTTGAAAATTCCCAACACATATGATTATTATCCCTCATAATAACACTTTAATGCATTAAGAACAAACATAAAAAAAAATTCTTAAAAAGTCCAACACATATAATTATTATCAAAATATTAAACTTTAATATAATATAATAAAAAAAAGACATTTAATTCCTTGAAAAGTCTAACACATATAATTATTATCAAAATATTAAACTTTAATATAATATAAAAAAGGAAAAAAAGAAGACATTTATAAAAAAAAAAAAAAAAGACATTTAAAAATCGCAATTCACATATATAGATAACAAGCCTATCACCCGTGTTATGCACTGGATAATTATAGATATTTACATTTATTTTAGATTCTTTTAATATATAAATTATGTTTTTTAAGATTTTTTATAAAAATAATTTAATAATCTTATCACTAATCATAGTGTATGGGAGAAGTTGAAAAGGGTATTGCAGTAACTATACACGGATTGTATCTATAATTATTTGTATGAGGAGATTTTAAATGTTGATTAGGAAATTTTGACCAAATCAATAAATACAGGCATGTGGAAAGACATGTGGATGGAAAAAAGTTAATTAATGCTAAATTTCTTGAAAAGTCCAACACATATGATTATTATCAAAATATTAAACTTTAATATAATATAATTAAAAAAAAAGACATTTAATTATTTGAAAAGTCTAACACATGATTATTATCAAAATATTAAACTTTAATATAATATAAAAAAAATAAAAAAAGAAGACATTTTAAAAAAAAAACAAGACATTTAAAAATCGCAATTAACATATATAGATAATTGTAAACACAATCCGTGCATAGCACGGGTGATATGCTAGTTAAACTAAAAGCAAAAAGCTAGTTTTTTTACCAACTTTTCAAATCACTTTCCAAAAAGCAAAAAATGTTGGTAAAAAGTCAAAAGTCAGCTTTTTACCAACTTCCCAAAACACTCCGGAATATCAGTTTGGCTGAGTTTTAAGTAGGATTAGGAAAATAGTGGACAGATTAAGTCAATTTTATATAAAAATTTTATTTTTTTTAACCAAAGTTATCTGTTTGTTTTAATATTTGTTTTCATTTTTTTAATATAGAAATAATTTTTTTAATTTATTTTATGTAAAAATAATTTAATAATTTCATCATTAATCATCTTTGATACTATCATCAAAATAAACACACTTTTATTTCATTTTCATACTAATAATATCTATATTAATAATCTATTTAATAATTGTCTTCTCATTAATTATCTCATCTAAACTAAATAAATATGGTCTAAAAGTTATAGTGATGGAGGTTAGGCTAGCACATGGGGTGACTGACTGGGCCCAAAACAAAAGTACAAGGAGGCATAGGGTGTTCATGTTTGATTAAGAAAGAAAATCTTGTGCTAATCACAGTACGACACGTGGCACAGCCTTGATTTGGTTTTTTAGTTTTTTTTGACAATTTTAATCTGAGGCTAAAAAGCCTGGTTTGAGAAGAATTTTTTAATTTTTTTGACTTTTTTTGTGAGAGAAAAGTGTAATAATTATGAGTTGGATTTAATATTTTGTTTTTTGTGACTAAAATAGTTTATTTTGTTTTTAGTAGGTGGAGAAATAATCAAAGGATTTACTATTAAAAAAAATCACATGATCGAAAAAATTAAAATTTTAAAATTTTAAAGGTACGTTTGATTCAACGGATTAGATAAGAAAGATTTTAATTTATTAGATTTAAATTTTGAGACTGTGAATCCCCGAACCATTTGATTATATTGGATGTGTATTTCGTTTTTGTTTTCTCATTGAATTAGATGTCTAGAAATGACTATTTTTAGTGAATTTAATATTTGGTTAAACGGATTGGATATAATAAAAAAACAAAAGACTATTTTATCTATTTTCAATTGTTTACTAAGTAATAGCAATATTAAATATATCTTTAATATTTTAAGTATTTTTAGTTAGATTAAATAAAAAATTTATTTATTTTATTTTTTACACAATTAAATAAATTTATTTTTTTAAAATTAAATAAATAAAATATCAATAAAAATATATGTTATTTTTATTAATTAAAATTTTAAATAAATTTATTTTACAAAATAATAATAATGAAATAATGAAATTAAATAAAACATCTATTAAAATTTAAATAATGAAATTAAATAAAATATAAACAAAATTTTAAAATAAAACATTAATCAAAACATCTATACAAAATTATTTTAAAAAATTAAATAAATAAAACATCAATAAAAAGTTAAATAAAATTATTTTATTTTTAAATTGAGACATTTAAATTTTATTGAATTTTACTAAATATAATACATAATTAAATAGTAGAGGGTCAAAATGGTTATTTCACAACCTAATCCCAACAGTAAATGGTCTCGTGAAAATAATCTCACCCCCCCTAGGATACAATAGTCTCTCATATGAGAGCTATGAAGTCCGACCGAACTCCATGTCTGATGGACTAAAAAAAAACCAATGCCGGATTGGATGCTTCCAATGAATTACAATCCGTATAGTAAATAGTCTCCCCCTTATCCCTCCAAGGGTGTGTTTGATTGGACGGAATGGATAATGGGGGATTAGAATCCATCAGACTTGAATCCTAAAATTGTGAATCCCTCGGACTATTTGGTTGGATTGGATATGTATCCTCTATTTGTTTTCTTATGGGATTAGATGTCTGGAAATGACTATTTTTAGTGAATCTAATGTTTAGTTGAACGGACTGAATAGGATAAATGAGCAAAAGACTATTTTATCATTTTTCAACTGTTTACTAAGTAATAGCAATATTAAACATATCTTTAATATTTTAATTATTTTTAGCTAGATCAAATAAAATTTTATTTTATTTTATTTTTTACACAGTTGAATAAATTTATTTTTTTTAAATTAAATAAATAAAATATCAATAAAAATATACGTTATTTTTTTAATTAAAATTTTAAATAAATTTTTTTAAAAAAATAATAATAATTAAACAATGAAATTAAATAAAACACCTATGAAAATTTAAATAATGAAATTAAATAAAATATAAACAAAATTTTAAAATAAAATATCAATAAAATATCTATAAAAAATTATTTAAAAAAATTAAATAAATAAAACATCAATAAAAAGTTAAATAAAATTATTTTATTTTTAAATTGAGTTGAATTTTACTAAATATAATACATAATTAAATAGTAAAGGGTCAAAATAGTCATTTTACCACCTAATCCCAACAGTAAATAGTCCCTCCAAAATTGCCCCACACACCCCCCTCCCCCGGGATAGTATAATCTCCCATATGGGAGATAAGGAGTCCGGACAGACTCCATTTCTGGCGGACTAAAAAAAAAAAAGATGGACTACTTACTCGTTCGGATAAGCAATCTGAATACTGAATAATCCCCCCTAATCCCCACAATCAAACACACCAAGGTCACTAGAAGTTTGATTGTTAATTTGAGAGTTTTAGAATTGGTCAAGGTATACATAAGTTAATTCGAATAATTGATTATAAAAAAAAATTAAATTTTTTTTTAAAAAAAAAGAAAAAAAAATTATGGTTCCGTTTGGTGGAATTTTTGAAATATGATTTAAGAATAGAGTTGTATTTTGAGTTTGTGAATTTTAGAATTATGATTTGAGTGTGAAAAATTTGTTTGATGAATGAGTTTTGAAAAGAGTTTTGAATTGAGTGAGGAATTTTTGATGTGACACGTGATATTTGATACAAAAAATTAAAACTCATAACCAAACACACAACTCAAAATGCTAGTCAAAACTAATAAAAATTTTAAAAAATTCAAAAAATATTTTTTATTGAATATATAAAAATTAACATGTGTCAATTGCAAAAAAAAAAAAAATGCACTTTTCTGGTCAATCGGCCACACGACCGGTTAGTCCAAATTTTTCCGTCTTGGACAGAATTTTTAAAAGTGAGTATAGAATTAATTTTTAAAAATTGTAAACAAACACGGTGCGCAAATCAAAACATAAAATTAACATTCCAAACCTCTACCAAACAGAGATATTTATCTCTTCATTATCACTAGTCTTACAACTTAGCATGATGTAATAATGCTACGGACACTAAATCAACCATAGAATTAATCACTAAATAAATGCAAAATAATTGCCTATGTAGATCAAAATTCAATACATTTGTTATTCATATTATAAAAGTAATATGGGATCATTTGGTGCAGCCTTAAAAAAGTTTTTATATATTTTTTTAATTTGAGAAATCTATCAAAATGTTTGGTGTGATGGTTATTTACCATTTATGAGATAAAGATTAACTCAAATAAGTTAAACAAAACAATCATTAAGAAGTAAGAAAATATATTTTTTTATTTTTTATAAGGGTGCTCGGTTGTAATGTCCAAATTTGAATTTGTTTGGTTGAACACTCCACGCATTCAAATACTTTATTCAAAAAGACAAAATGATCAAAATACCCTTATTTATATATATATATATATATATATATATATCATATACACAGTAATACTATTCAACATCTCTCACTCTCTCTCTCTTTTATCCCTAATCTTCCTCAAATCACTGAAAATGAGAGCTCTGGATTCATTTCATCATCCTCCTCTTCTCTCTCTCTCTCTCTCTCTCTCTCTCTCTTCTATCACTAGTCTTCCTCAAATCACTACTGAAAATGAGAGCTCTGGATTCACTTCATCATCCTCCTCTTCAATCTCTCTCTCTCTTTCCCTCTCTAGATTTGAGCTCTATATTACTCTCCAATGGCTACTATCACTTTGAATGCTGTTGTAGCTTGCTTTTCGTGCTCATTTCGAATACGATCAGTCTTATAGTTCAGACTCCTGTGATTCTGAACTTGTTTTCACAAGTACAATGTAAAATAGATAAAAACAAATGAGTCCAAATCTGACGATTCTTTTGAAAAATCAATTTTGAATCAAATTTGCCAAAAATGATCTGCATTGCCAGATTTCAGAGTTGCCATCTAAATATTTTTGAAAAATTTAATAAACTCGTGACTCATGCGAAAGATTACGTGTCCGTCATCACCAAAGTGTCTCGGCTCGAGAACTTAGGTATGAGAGGGGTATGTCAGGAATTGAGCACCCCACTCACCAGATCAAAGATCGGCCTCTACTAATCATGATGTGATTCTTATTTACATTATACGCTCTTGTTCTGATTATTAGGCTAATTTTATTATGTGATGCACACAAGTATAGACCAATTCACGAAATTTGGAACACTTTGATTTCATGTGTGTCTGAAAAGAGTTTTTTGAATACGCGTCACTTAAAAAAGATGAACTTGTATATACATTAGTCAAAACATCCCAATTTAAGCAATTAGCCTTCATCCACTGGCACTCAAATAGGTATATCACTTAAGCACTTAGCATCATAGTATTATGCTTGAAATAGCAACATTAACACTCATGCTATATGCTAAAGTAATGAATGCTCACCTAGTACTCAACTGAGGCAAGCCAAAAGAAATAAAATAGTTAGTTAAATGCATGCTCTAATATGTGAGTGACTAATACAACACATACAAAATGCAACTATCGGATTCAGCTTCTTATTATGGCATATGAGTCAATTCAAGGTATGCGTAAGCACGTATTCAAATAAGAATTTTGACATTCACATTGATTAGTGTTACCCAGAAGACAACCTAAGAGGGGGAGTGAATTAGGTTTACAATTAAAAATAATAATATCCTAATAAAAATTATGACTAGTATAATAGATAAATATAGTTAATGAAATAAAAATAATTAAAACCAGTGTTCTAACAACAATGTCAGTTAATAATTTTAGCACAATGAAAATGTAAAATATAGTTACGTCAATTTAAATAAAATAAAGAGACAAGGGAGAGAGAGGCAAATAAATTTATAATGGTTCGGTTTCAACTTGGCCTACGTACACTCCTCAAGTTTCACTTGAGATTTTTCACTATACTCTAACTTCACAGGGTGCTAGCAACCTTTTCACAGATGGAGCAACCCTCCACAGATTTTACACAGACTTTCTAAGTCAAGAACACTGAGTGTACTACACTCTTACAAGGTTGAAAATAAGGTGTTTTTACTTTCACAGAAAGGTACAAGAATTATCTCTCAAAGATAGATATAAAAATGAAGCTCTGATTTTTCTATAAACCTCACATAGGAAAGATGGGCTTAAAGCTATACGTCTCAGTGTATAATTTCTGAAAGAGGATGTAAACAAAAATTGAAGAACACTTCTCAGAGAATTTTTTAGAGAATATATGTGAGTAATTATAGATTAAAGAATATTTTTTTTTTGTTTTTGTTTTTTGTAACTTGTTTACATTAGAGGTTTTGGTATATATAATGAAACTTATAGCCGTTTATAGCCGTTGTATTCATTTGAATATCTTCTACTCTATCATTACTAATTTGAATATCTTCCACTCCATCATTACTAATTTGAATATATTCCACTTGGACCTTTTGGCCTGCTGTTGTGCTGGGCTGTTTGAACCTTTGTTTTGAGCTATTTGAACCTTTGGTTTGGGCATTGTTTTGGGGTTGAAATGAACTCCTAATTTAAGCAAATATTAAATACATTCAAACAATATTTAGGATAAAAGTTTAGGTGAGAAATAATGGGACAAAATAAATTTTGATTCTATTTTTCTCTTTCAAATAAATTAAAACATAATTAAATAAATTATCAAAATAAATTTTGGATTCTATTTTTTTTTCAAATAAATTAAAATATAATTAAATAAATCATCAAAATAAATTTTAGATTCTATTTTTCTCTTTCAAATAAATTAAAACATAATTAAATAAATCATCAAAATAAATAAGTCTAACAATCTCTCCCTTTTTGATGATGGCACACAATGATGTTTTGATTTGATTTGGGAGTAAGAAAGGCTCCCCCTCAAGTCATACTCTCTGAATTCATTTCTAAATACATAGGTTAGCACATGTGTAATAAATAAATTTTAATCAACAACATGATATAAGATTAAGATATCAAACTGTAAATACATAATATCAAATTAGTTTGAAAATAATACCATAATAAATAATATCATCATAATATATAACATCATCATAATACATAACATCATAAGTTTCTCCTTCTGTGACATTATCAAAAAGGAAATCATGGCTCAGAATCGGGAGGAGAAGGAGGAAAATGATAGGGATAAATGGCATCAAAAACAGATAATCAAAACAGATATATATATATATATATATATATGATTCGTCTGCCTCTCTCTTTTCTGTCGAAAATCGCGTCGGACACGCGACCTTGCTTTTGCGTCAGCCGACCAACAAAAGTGAGATGGGTCAATCAACTTCCTCGGCTCTCTCTCCCGCTTGTCGTCTTCTCTTCCGTCTTCTTCTTCTTAATCACTCGCTTCTCCTTCTTTTTCATCATTCACTTGCATCCCTTTCTACGTCGTCTTGAAAGAGATAGAGCAGAGAGATTGAGCAGAGTAGAAAGTCTGCCAAAAATGACCCTCCCTTCGATTACATCTCTCTTGTTGACCACATGGCCTCGCCTCATCCCCTCACTCTCTTTCTGGACTTGAATGACCCCTTAAGCGCTGCTGGGCCGAGTGCCCCAGTGCTTACTCTTCCCAACCTTCCTATGATCTCGATTAAGCAAATAATGGCAGCGCAATCAGATATTGAAGCCAATCATTTCATACTGACAGGTATGAAGACGGTGACTGCAATCACAAAATTAGCACATCGACTGCAGAACAGAACGAGTGAGCTCCACCAAGTCAACGCCCAACTCTCTCTGCTCCAACGTATTTACAAGGATGCGCGAGCAGAGATTTGCGCACTGAAGGCCGAAAATAAATAGCTTAAATGTAAGACCACCTCCATGGCCTGATTTGGAGCAATGTCGTTCTTGACTTTTGATAGTCGGCGGGGAGTGCTCGCTCTCGACGAAAGCATGGGGCAGGGACGTCAAGCGTTTCCCAAGGTGATAAAAAGAAGAAGAGAGCGGTGAAAGAGGCGAGTAAGTGAGGTCGGCCAATGGTCGAAAAAATAAAGGGAATTTTTTTTTGTTTTTTGTTTTTGTTTTTGTTTTTGTTTTGTTTTGTTTTGTTTTTAATGTAAATATGTATATTGTGATTTGTGTTTGTTTTTATGTTTAATGTAATCACTTGAAGATGAAAGTAAAGTGCAAAAAAAAAAAAAAAAAAATCAAAATTAAGCCTCAGGACAAAACAACAAAAAAATAAAAAATAATGAAAAGAAAAGAAGAAAAAAATAATAAAGGAAATTAAGCCTATTAGTAAAACAACAAAAAATAAATAAAAAAGTAAAAGATATTAAGCCTAATAGCAAAAAAAATAAATTAAAATAAAATAATACCAGTAGAAATTATACTTAATGGGATGTCGGTGTTGCTAGAAGGGTAATGCAAAAAAAAAAAATACCATGAGGGTTTTAAAGAAAATCAATGTATGCAAAGTTAATTTTACCTCAAGATGCAGAACCTAAAAAAAATTACATAGTTGAAAATAACAAACTGTTAAGGATAATAAATGTATGAAGGACTTGAGAGCATGCAACTGATATAAATGTTTCCATATCAATGTAGCAATACACATATATCATTTTAACAAAAATTCAAATTTCACAGTCATAACAAAACTTTTTAAGTAGAAATCGACATTCCAAGCTTGCCACGAATAAAATTGAAGGGATCCTTGCTTAGGCTTTTGTGAAAATATCCGCCAATTGCTTGTCAGTGTTTACAAAATCAAGTACAATATCCCATTTTTGAACATGATCTCTTAAAAAATGATGCCGAATTTCAATATGTTTTGTTTGTGAGTGTTGAACCGGATTTTTGCTTAAATTGATGGCACTAGTATTATCACATTTAATAGGGATATGATCATAATGCAAATCCAAATCCTCCAATTATTGTTTCATCCAAAGTATTTGGATACAACAACTTTCGGAAGCTATATATTCAGCTTCGGCCGTTGATAAAGTAACAGAATTTTACTTTTTGCTAAACCAAGATACTAATGAGTTACTAAGAAAGTGACAAGTGCCACTGGTGCTTTTTTTTTTTTATCAAGTTTGCATCCGACAAAGTCGACATCCGAGTAACTAATTAAATCAAATGCAACTCTTCTAGTATAAAACCATCCCAAATTTTGAGTGCCAACAAGATATCTAAAAATTATTTTAACAGCACTGAGATATGATTCCTTAGGATTTAATTGATATCTAGCACACATACAAACACTAAATATAATATCAGGTCTACTTGCAATTAAATAAAGAAGTGAGCCGATCATACCTCGATATTTTGTTTGATCAATGGACTTACCTTTTTCATCCTTGTCTAGCTTAATGGATGTGCTCATAGGTGTTCTAGCTATTTTTCAGTCATACATACCAAGCTTTTTGAGTAGTTCTTTTGTGTACTTAGCTTGGTCGATAAAAATTCCTTTATTACGTTGTTTGATTTGCAGCCCAAGGAAATAATTTAGCTCCCCCATCACGCTCATCTCAAACTCACCTTGCACACACTTAGCAAATTCCTTACACAAGGTTTCATTAGTAGCACTAAATATAATGTCATCTACATATATTTGCACAATAAATAAATCATCAATTTTAGTTTTAATAAAAAGTGTTGTGTCAATCGTTCCTCTAGAAAAATTATTTTTAATCAAAACTTTACTTAATCGTTCATACCATGCACGAGGTGTTTGTTTCAAACCATATAAAGCTTTTGATAGTTTAAAAACATGATTTGGAAAAGCATGATCTTCAAAACCTAGGGGTTGTTTAACATAAACTTCCTCATTTATAAAACCATTAAGAAAGACACTTTTTACATCCATTTGATAAAGTTTGAAATCTCTAAAACATGCAAATGCAAGTAACATGCGAATGGCTTTTAATCTAGTAACAGGAGCAAAGGTTTCATCGAAATCAATACCTTCTTCTTGATTATATCCTTGTACAACAAGTCTAGCCTTGTTTCTTATAATTGTGCCGGATTCATCAAGCTTGTTTTAAAAGATCCATTTGGTACCGATAATGGTATGATCTTTAGGTTTTGGCACAAGTTCCCACACTTTGTTTCTCTCAAATTGGTTAAGCTCTTCATGCATAGCTATCATCCAATGTTCATCGAATTCGGCTTCTTGAAAGTTTTTAGGCTCAATCTGTGAGAGAAAGCCAAGTTACTACAAATGCTTCTAAGTGAAGAGCGAGTTTCAATACCTTTTGTAGGGTCACCTAGGATTAAATCCTTAGGGTGATTATGAACAAACTTCCATTCTCTTGGCAAATCATCATTGTTTCTTCCTTCTTCTTGAGATGGAAGAATAGGTTGTTCAATCTCTTTGTTCAACTTACATGGTTGGTTCTCTTCTTTGTAGATACTTGAATTTTCTACATTTGGTTCCAAATCTATATTATCACTAACAATTTGCTTTTAAGTAGAGATGTTAGTTTCATCAAATGCCACATGTATAGATTCTTCCACAACAAGAGTTCTTTTATTAAAAACACGATAAACTTTGTTAGTTAAGGAATAGTCAAGAAAAATTGTTTCATCAGATTTTGAATCAAATTTACCTAAGTTATCTTTACTATTATTATGCACAAAACATTTACAACCAAAAACATGCAAGTGACTAATGTTGGGCTTTCTATCATGCCAAAGTTCAGAAGGAGTCTTTTTGAGAATAGATCTAATTAATGCATGATTTAATATAGCATGCGGTGTGAACGGCTTCGACTCAAAAATATTTAGGAAGATTATTTTCGCAAAGCATTGTTCTACTCATTTCTTTTAAAGTTCTATTCTTCCTTTCTATTACACCATTTTGTTGAGGGGTTCTAGGTGCTGAAAAGTTATGTCCAATACCATGCTCATCACAAAACAATTCAAATTTCTCATTTTCAAGTTCTCTACCATGGTCGGTTCGAATATTAGTAATAAGAAAGTCTTTTTCATTTTGAATTTTACTACAGAGTTTTGTGAAAGAAGAAAATGTTTTATCTTTGTGTGCTAAAAATATAACCCATGTAAATCTTGAATAATCATCAACAATAACAAGATAATAATGTTTACCACTTAGACTAGATGTCCTTGAGGGACCAAATAAATCCATATGCAGTAGTTATGTCACATCCCTAACTCGCCCCTAAAAGTTTTGGGCATGACCTAACAAAAAACAGACACTTATCTTGTTATATATGATATTCGGGGCCTGAATGAAAGCGTTAATATAATAGAATAACATGCAGACACATCCATTGAGCGACTACAAATATGCCAGGACCACGACTCGGAATTAAACATATAGTGAACATGCATTCGAGATTAAGTTACATACACAAAAGAATACACGTCCAGCCCAGAGGTTGGGCATACAACAAAACATTAGATACAATCAACTTTGGCCAACAAAACATTAGTACAAAATGACAAAGTCTAGCAAAACTGCACTAGCATGCAAAAGGCTTCTCCAAGTGCCTGGTTGTCCTTAGGTTGACAAAAGATAGATGATATTGATGCTAGGACTGACCTCCAAGTTGATTACCTACAGAATCAGACAAAATTACAGAGTGAGACAAGCTTAGTGAATAATAATACTTAAGCAGTTTAATAACCAACTTTAACCACAAAGCATAACAGTGCATTCACAAAAATGAAATCCAAATAGTGAGTCTGATATTGTTTTACTTTCAGAACGGCCTTGGGCCTAGTATTACAGTTATAACAGAACGGCCTACTGGCTCAGAAATACAGAACAGCCTTTCGGTCCAGAAGTATACTGAACAGCCTTGCGGCCCAAAAATGTACAGAACAACCTTTCGGCCCAGAAGCAAACGGAATAGCCTTTCGGGCAAAAAATGTACAAAACAGCCTTTCGCCCCAGAAACATACGGAATAGCCTTTCGGCCCAGAAATGTACATAATCCTTTTAACATTACATTTCCATTGAGTTCCAATCAACACATATGTTAATGTCGTAACTGTCGGAAAATAGAATCGTAATAGCAGATATTAATAGTAAATAAATGTACATTCGATGTATTATTACTCATAGTGTTGTTGCGGAGCAGTGGTTCCTCCTGTGGTGTGTCCTACACACATAGATAACACACATTAGTTTCTTTCTCTTGTTAAACCATTTCTTGCGTTATTACATTTCAATTACATGTACAGTCATCAAAAGGTATCAAACACAAATTTCGAAAATAGCTGAGGGTTAAGTACGTAAAACGGAGCGAACGGGATTTCTGACCTGGGCCACACGTGCGGCCATACCCTCCGCTCATGCGGACATGTACCGCACGTGCGGTGCCCCTCCACCGCTCGAGCGGCCAAAAACAGTATGCTTTCCCAATTTTTTTCCTCTTCTCTGCACGTGCGGCCACAACCTCCGCACGTGTGGTCTAGCCCCTATTTGGCAGTCCGAAAATCATACAAATCCCCTTCTTTGGTGATCATCCAAGAGGTCCAAAATAGCTTCTTTAGATACCAAAACATGGTTCAAAAATTAGGTAAACAAGACTATAAACACAACCACTTGAACATGGAGTTGATTTACTTCAATTATTCACCACCATAATCTATTTCTATCACATACACATATACACATGTATAGCCATATATTTACACAAGTATCAACATGGTAATTCAAGACATAAGTTGTAGATTTCTTCTTAGGTGACCCATATTATGTGAAAATCATCAAATAATAGCATTATTGTTACCAAGAGATCAATACACCCATCCAATTCTCTATTACAACTCTAGGTTACACCATATTAAGCAATTCCTTCTTCAAATTAAAAAAGAAAGGATTGAATTTGGGAAACTTAGGCTTATCTTGAACTTCACTATCTAGATCTCTCTTTAAATTTTCAATTCTTTACTTCTTTGATGATCTTGTCTTTCCCCACTTCTCAAAACCCTTCTCTAATTGTTTTTTTTCCTCCAGGAGATGGAGCTTCCAAGTCAAATGGTCAAGGAACTTGATATATATGGAAAGATATTTATTTAAGGGTGAATAAGACAAAAATTTAATCGTTTAAGCATCCCAAATTGAAATTCCATAGAAAATCCCATTATAGCTTAAAAATCATGCAGATTTCAAATATCAAATCAATTTCAAAAACTTAAGTCTCTAAGGTTTCCAATTCTGGATTCAAACAGTTTAAGTGTGATAGATAATTTTCTTGTTCAACAGATAGGAATCCATATTTCCAAGTTTCACTTAATTCAACGTAATTTCACAATAAGCATTCAAAAGCACAGAATAGAGGACTGAAAAGATACCAGAATCATGTACGAAGGTCGGGTTATTACAAGTTATAAAGGTTTAGTTGTGGAAATGTGAGATTTTGATTTAAACGATATTTTAGTTTGTTTTCCTTGTTGACAAGCACTATAAAGATAATCTTTTTTCAAATTTAATTTTTGAAAGTCCAATGACCAAATCATTTTTCAAAAGTTTAGCAATTAAATCCATATGAGCATGACCAAGTCTTTTATGCTATAACCAACTATTTTCATTATTAACATATAGACATTTAACATCACTAGCATAGAGATCATTGAGATAAAAAACATAAATATTATCGTGACGATTACCAATGAATAAGGCTTTATGATCATTTGTGCTTTCAATTGTGCAATGTGATTTATCAAAAATAACTCGATTACCTTTATTACATAATTGACTAATACTGAGTAGATTATGCTTAAGTCCATCAACAAGTAAAATATTTTCAATAGAAGGATTAAGAGAAATACCAATGTTGCCAATACCGATGATTTTTCCTTTCTTATTGTCTCCAAAAGTAACAAAGCCTCCATCTTTGGATGACAGTGTAGTAAATAAGGATTTATCTCTGGTCATGTGTCTGGAACATCCACTATCAAGGTACCATTTCTCTTCTTTAGCTTTGGACTTAAAGCAAACCTACAAGATGACAATCAAGTGTTGGTTTTTGGTATCCATAGTTTCTTGGGTCCTTCTTGGTTAGTTTTGTTAGATACCTTAACAATCTAAATCTTTTTAATTCCCATGTTTATATTATTTTTGAATGGACAAGAAGATATATAATGGCCTTTCTTTCTACAACAATAATAAGTAATATGAGGGTGAGTCATGAGAGGTGCCTTTTCAAAAATTGTATTGAGATTCTTTTATTTTTTAATAGGGTCATATCCAATGCCCGCTTTATCGAAAACACATCTTTGATTTCCAAGAAGTATGTTAAGATTATTTCTATCTTTTACAAAATTTTCAAGTGTTTTTGTTAAATCGTCAATATTGTTTTTTAAAGTAGTTTTCTCATTAGTGATAGTATCAAAATAATTTTTTAAAATAATTTTTTTTTTCTTTAATTCTACTACATTAATAGATAAAGATGCAACAGATTTCTTCAATATATTATTTTTGGTACAAACTTTTCTAAATTCATCTTATAGTTCATAGAATGCACTTTCAAGTTCTTCATAAAGAGTAGTTACCTCATCTTGAGTAGAGTCTTCATTTTCAAGAGCCATGAGACATAAGTTGGCTACTTCATTTTCAATTTCATCACTTGAGCTTTCATCTTCACTTTCTCCCTAAGCTGCTATCATAGCCTTTTTGTTTCTTTTGTAGTCTTTTCCACGATTCTTCAATTTTGGACAATCCATCTTCATATGTCCAGGATTTTTGCACTCATAGTAAATAATAGGCTATTTCTTGTTATCTTTGTTGTACTCTTTCTTGAAAGGTCTTCTTCCTTCATAATTGTTTTTCTTGAAGTGTTTTTTGAGATTTCTACTAAACATGACATAGCTTTCATCATCACTGGAGTTTTCATGTTCTTCTTCATTTGATGAGGCTTTGAATGCAATTCCATTTTCTTTTTTGTTTTCAACATTCTCATGTTTTTTCATGGTGATCTCATGAGTCATAAGGAAACCCATAAGCTCATCCAATCCAAGTGTGGAGAGATTTTTGGCTTCTATAATGACTGTGACCTTTGCTTCCCAATTCTTTGGTAAACACCTAAGAATTTTTCTCACCAACTGTTAGTATAAGTTTTGCTAATAGATTTCAAAGAGTTTATAATTTCAGTAAATCTAGTAAACATATTTGAAATAGATTTATCAGAGTTCATTTTAAACAATTCATAACTATGAACAAGCATATCAATACGAGATTCCTTCACTTGGTTTGTTCCTTCATACGTTACCTTAAGTTTTTTCCAAATTTCTTTTGCCAAATCACAATTTGAAATTCCATTATACTTCTTGGAGTCTAATCCACAAACAAGGGTGAGTTTAGCTTTAGCATTGGTTTGCAATAATTTATGATCCCTCTCATCACATTCATCTTCAGTTTTAGGTACATTAATATTGTCTACTAATTTAGTAGGAATTTTTAGACCTTTGGTGACAATAATCCGCATGGCATAATCAGTGGCTTATAGGAATAGGGTCATCTTATCCTTCCAATGACTATAGTTGTTTCCGTCAAACAATGGTGGCCTATTTGTGGCTTGTCCTTCAGCTAAGGTTGCCATAGATTGAAACTCCCAGATGGTTAAATCTAAAACAAGAGTCTAGGCTCTGAAACCAATTGTTACCTAGAAGACAACCTAAGGGGGGGTAAATTAGGTTTTTACAAATAAAAATAATAATACCCTAATGAAATTATGACTAGCACAATAGATAAATATAGTTAATGAAATAAAAATAATTAAAACAAGTGTTCTAACAACTATGTCAGTTAATGATTTTAGCACAATGAAAACGTGAAATATAGTTATGGCAATTAAAATGAAATAAAAAGATAAAGGAGAGAGAGACAAACAAATTTATAATGGTTCGGCTTTAACTCAGCCTATGTCCACTCCTCAAGCTTCACTTGAGATTTTTCACTATACTCTAGCTTCACAGGGTGCTAGAAATTTTTTCACACATAGAGCAATCCTCCACAGATTTTACATAGACTTTCTAAGTCAAGAACACTGGGTATGCTACACTTTGATAAGGTTAAAAAGAAAGTGTTTTTGCTTTCACAGAAAGCTATAAGAATTCTCTCTCAAAGATAGATATAAAAATGAAACTCTCGTTTTTCTGTAAACCTCACATATGAAAGATAGGTTTAAAACTATACGTCTCAGTGTATAATTTCTGAAAGAGGATGTAAATAAAAATTGAAGAACACTTCTCAGAGAATTTTTCAGAGAATAGATGTGAGTGATTATAGATAAAAAAAAAATATTTTTTTGTAACTTGTTTACATTAGAGGCTTTGGTATATATAATGAAACTTATAACCGTTAATAGCCGTTGTATTTATTTGAATATCTTTCATTTCATCATTACTAATTTGAATATCTTCCACTTGAACCTTTTGGCATGTTGCTGTGCTGGGCTGTTTGAACCTTTGTTTTGGGCTGTTTGAACCTCTGGTTTGGGCATTATTTTTGGGTTGAAATGAACTCCTAATTTAAGCAAATATTAAATACATTCAAACAATATTTAGGATAAAAGTTTAGGTGAGGAATAATGGGACAAAATAAATTTTAATTCTATTTTTCTCTTTCAAATAAATTAAAACATAATTAAATAAATCATCAAAATAAATTTTGGATTCTATTAAAACAAAATTAAATAAATCATCAAAATAAATTTTGAATTCTGGTTTTCTTTTTCAAATAAATTAAAATATAATTAAATAAATCATCAAAATAAATTTTGGATTCTATTTTTCTCTTTCAAATAAATTAAAACATAATTAAATAAATCATCAAAATAAATAAATCTAACAATTAGTATGATGAGCCAAACCCTTATGCATGCAAGACAAAAGGATGCAAGTCATAGAAAATGCTCATAGAAAATGCTAATTAAAGCATGATGCTCTATGTAATCCATCATAAGCGAGTAAATAAAAAAGGGAGAAAGTAATGGGGGTGGGAAGACATACTAATTATTACAATTTTGCCCTCACATAGGTGGGTCGGAATAAATGTCCTAATTAACTAACTATTACACCACCAAAATAATTACCAAAAATAACTAGATATACTAACTAATTATTACAAATTGAATAATTTAATTAATTAATTACAACGAGAAATTAATTAATTAAGCTATTACAAGTTCAAAGGATTAATCTAGGTACAATTAACTGGCCACGGGGAACGAAGAATCATTCATGCATGAATGCCAATTTTCAACCAAAAAATGCCCTCTGTTTGGCTGCCAAAATGGTTCTATTTTGTAGTCAGAAAATTGAACTATTTTTACCCTAGCCTCTGCTCTGTTCTGCCATGAAAATGAGACTGCTAATCTAAAAAGAATAGCCAGCCGGCCAAGAAAAGTGGTCAGCCGTACAGTAATGTGGCCGGCCGGCCACTAGTTTTTGCCACTACCCTGCTACAACAAACATGAAACAGAGCACAAGCAAAGTATTTTTCAGGAGATGTTCATCCACTCTGCCTCACTTTATCATCAAACAAACCAAAGGAGGTGTAGACTTGGTTCGCAAATCATCAATCGACGCAAACTCATTGCGTGATGATCTATGACTCGAGGGACAAAATCTCAATAAATGATAATGAAAAACCCACAAAACCCCCTCCCTATCATGGAATTGATCAAGGGAAGTGGTAGACCTTGAATCTTGAACCATTATCATTACTAAAGAATATGAAACGGTTTAAGACTCAATGGGTTCAATTAACGTTCGATTGAACCCAAACTTGATTTTATTATCTTGTACCATGTTAGTCCAATTTTATTAGCCTCTTTTAATTACCTTTCCATTCTTGAGTCATTTTAATCCAAGGATGAGAATTAAGTCCACTAAATGGAGGGGAGTGTCAAACAAGAAGTTGTTTTGGACATGAGAGAGGTGTAATGCCTTGGTAATCAACCTTTGAAGAGATTAAATCATTAAGCACAGAAGGGTTCTTTCTCATGCTTAAACAACACTCGTTTGAAATGACTCTCAAACAAATAAAATTGAAAAAGGAGGGAGAGTGCATAGATGATTATTGCAAGTGTGAGTATAAGTATGAAAAAAGCAAAAGATAAATAATATCAACTTAAATAGATTGGTGTCTAAGGCCTAAATCACCAAACCTATGAGGACCATTACACTATAAGCATATTATACAAAGCATAAATAAAATAAATACACCAAAACAGTCCTAAAGATAACTAAAACAGTGCTGGAATTACAGTTTGAAAAGCTAACAAAGTGAGCAAAAATATAGAGAAATGAAGCTAGTAAGTAAACCTAAGGAGGGATAGCTAACCCTTCCACTTTTTGGGACTTCAAAACTACATTTTTAACCTCTAAAAAAACACTGAAAAATCAGAGGTAAAAAGTAAGAAAATAGATGGTAAACACAAGGGCAAAAACTTGGAAAATAAGGTTCAAAAAAAGGTGGTTAACCCCTCTACCTTGGATAGCTTTATACCACAAGTTTCAGCCCATAAAAATAGTGAAAAAATAGTTCAAAAATAGCAAGTAAAGATAGAAAGGAAGTAGTGTAAAGAAGCTTGAAGGTATACCTCTTGAAGAGGAGTAACACTTTGATTTACAAACCAACAATTTCTCACCCTCAAGTGCTGAAATTCAAGCTCAAGAACCTCAGTAAGGAGCCTTAAATATTTGGTTTAGGAAGTGCTAGTATGGTGTATATAGGTTGCAAGATATAGAGAAATAGATATTTTCAAGGATTTGGCACTTCACAAATTTTTCTAACCTAAAAATATAAGGTATGGCTCTCTATATATAGAACAACCTGTTGATATTGTAGAAATATCTGTATTGAGCCAACTGGTGCAGTGCATGCACATGGGGGGACAACTGGTAACAAATATCTGTTCTACCGAAACACCTAGGTAAGGGACGACCGTCCACTAATTTCTGGCTAGCCGGTCATTAGTTGGCTTGCAAGCCTCTAAGTGGTTAGGCTTGGAAAAATTCTATTTTGGTCCAAAAGTGGTACAAGTTTTTTAGGCTTTTGAGACTAAAAATCGAGGCTTCCCGTTGAGAAAATCGAGCATTTGTACATCGTATAAATTCATCATTGGGTGATTAATCTTAGGCACCCAAGTCTTAAGGGCGGTCAAAAATAAGGTGTCTACAGCTACAGATGCTGAGAAGATCTCTAAGCTCCAACCTTTAGTCGCTAGCCTTCCTCAAATCTCTAAACCTTAACTCCCTCTCTCTCTTTCTTTCTTTCTTTCTTTCTCTCTTTCTCTCTTCATGTCTACCACTACAGTCCCAACACCGTCGTCTTTCCCCTAACACCACTATCTCGCCGTAGTGATCATCCATAGATACATATCATAGCTGGCGGAGCAGCGGTAGTGGCGTCAACTTCAACAGAGATCGTGAGATCCGCCGCTTTACTATCGCTGCAGATCCAAATCCACCACCATCATTGATCTCTCTACTATGCTGTCCTCCGTTGATGCTCTTCTACTATCGTCGTTGAACTAGAGCTCCGGAGCTCTGTCGTTGTCGAATTAGATTGTGAGATCCGTAGCTCCGCTGTCGTTGAACTAGAGTTCCACTACTCTGTGTTGTCGGTTTCGGCGACAATCTCTGGTTGTCATTGTTATTGTCTCTTGCAGTGGACAACTTCAAATCTGAGCAAATCTCTTTTTCTCTCTCAACTTAGATTGCAGTCATACCTCTTGGCTACCTCATGGCATCGATGATCACAAATAACCTTCAGATTTGGCTCAATAGAGAGTATAGCAGCCCAGGTTAAGACCCTTTATACTCTTTGATTTAGAGTCTAGAATATATTGTTGTGGTTTATATATGTTCTAGTCCTATATTATCTATTGGAAGTTGAGAATGTGGTTTTGAGTTTGTTTTGAACATATTGGGCTTAGTATTTTCTAGGGAGATTTTGTCGGTTTGTTCTTGGGTTTGCTTAAGAGGTAAGTTGGTCGCTCAAGCGGTCTTTCATTTCTCTCAAATTTTGTATTTGTAGTTTGGGATTCTAGAAGGGAGTCATTATTTACTTGAGTAGTGTTTTCTTTACTTAAGCGGTCTGTTTACACTCTAAAATACAACGAGTTCTTATTATGCACTCGAGCGGTGTTTTGGTCACTCAAACGATCTATTCTGTAGGGTTGATATTTAGGGAGTTTGGTTTCCCTGCTCGAGCCATGTTTTAGTTGCTCGAGCAATATACTGTGTCTGGCCCTCGAGTGGTGTTTTGGTTGCTAAGGCAGCCTGTTAATATAAAGCAGCAGTAAAAGATCTTTTATTCACTTTTCTGTTCTTTTTTTTCTCTGTCTTTCTCTCTCTCTCTAAAAGCTTTATAAACCTAGTTTTTTCTTCTCTCTCTCTCTCTCTCTCTCTCTCTCTCACACACACATTCATGCATAAATTTCCATACATACTCAAATCCGTAAATCTCGCCACCTTGGTCCTTTGGGATAAAAGGTAAAGCTTGGGGAGGTGGTTGTTTTAATCTAAAAAGGTTCAAGTTTCGTCTCCATCAATTTTGGAATTGTTCTTCTTCTCTTTTTCTACTATTGAGGTAGAAATATCTTTAGTGTTTCTGCACGATATTTAGTTTTGTTATGTGCACCTTGAATAGTGTAGCATTTTGAGATCTTTGAATAGTGTAGCATTTGGGTTTGAAATGAGCTATAAAAGAGAGGTTGTTGGGATGGTTTTGTTGATGAGTTATATTGAAAATTATGGAATTTCTTTTAAATGAGGCTTTTTGAAAGAAACAGATGTTGTTTTGACTATGGAAATTAATGGGTTTATGAAAGAAGGTTATCATTCTTGGTTGGATTGAAAATGGTGGAGCTTGAACATGGATTGTTGCTCCTATATTGAAATTATGAAATTTTATCCGTCTCTTAAAATTTATCTTTTGAATAGAGATATCTATTTTAGCTATTGGTGAAGGATTGCATTGATTGTTGTAGAAATTGCTTGAGAATTAGGTTAGTTGAAACCATTCACTCATGCATTGTATTTGAACACTGGTTTCATATTTATACATTGAAAATGTATTATTTTGAGAAAAATGGGTGAATACCTTGGTGAATTTGATTAGAGGGTGTGGTTGTAGTTATTATTATGTTGGCCTTTGTATCTTTTATGAAAGTCTAGAAACCTACGTGGTTAGGTACCAATCCTTTTGGTTAGTATCGGTAAAATGACTTATGGTAGTGCTTTATAGCATATTGGCAGACACGTACCTAGAGATTCCTAGTGCGTGTATCTACTATCCTATTTTCTATTTTGGAAGTAACGATTTATCAATTGAATTATAAACATGGCATTGCATTATTTGAAAGAGAAAATGTATATTGTTTTGGTAAATGACATTCATGTGCATTCACCATATGGCTTTGTTAAGCATCATACAAAGCATTAAACTTATCTTTACTGGGCATTAGCTTACCTTATGTGGAAACCAAATTTTAGGTGATGATGGTATGCCTTTGCCAAAGAGTTAGCTTGGGAGCACTATGAAGGAATCTCGTTGTATTTTTATTTTGTAAATATTCTTTTGTATAAGCCTAGGGCTTTCTTTGTATTGGGCTTAACCCACTTTGATTGTAACCAAGTATCGTTTTGGAAATATGTAACCATTAGGGCATGAACTCATCTTTATTTTCTTTCGTTTTTATGTATACTTGTCACATGCTATAGATTCATAATCTAAGGTTAATGAATGTGACATCTTTTGTAATATCTCAAAGGAATCCATGAATGAAAGATCGTTCTGGGAAATACCTTACTTATTGGATGATTAAGAGATTTATTATTAGTAAGCTTTCGCATGTCTGTTGAGTATGATGAGGGTATCTGTTGTCTTTATTTTCGGGGCATCACAGAGAAGGCATTTGGTGTATGGATCAGTTGATTTCCTCAATTTGTCATCAATATGTTCTGTCTTATCCACTGTTTAAACTTTGTATTTTGAGAGAATCGATGATTGCAGGCATACCAACAGCCACTTCGAGAATAAGGAACTCGCCAAGGACGTGGAATTGGCCCAAGAAATCGCTCTTGCTTCCCGAGTCCCCAATTTATCGTGATTCTCTTCTTATTTATTGAATATGAACAAAAATTTAGTTATTGTCGAGTTCTCATTTTTTATTTTTTTTAGTTGTTGTTGTTGTTGTTGATGATGATGATGATGATGATGATGATGATGAATATTGATGATGATGAAATAGATCTGTAATAACATCATATTCATAAAAATAG
Organism: Camellia sinensis; assembly: GCF_055761805.1. Lineage (NCBI taxonomy): Eukaryota > Viridiplantae > Streptophyta > Magnoliopsida > Ericales > Theaceae > Camellia > Camellia sinensis. The sequence continues at coordinate 96,868,015 of NC_138971.1, read as the reverse complement.
TGTTAGGAATTTAGACTGACGGTGTACCTGAGTTTGTAATACCTCTCTTTCTCTATTTGTGTATGTATGAGAATTTGAACAGATAAAGATAAAAGATTGAACAAATAAAATTTTTGAACAAAGAAAAATTTAACAGATAGACAAATTTGAACAGATAAATGAAAAAAATTGAACGAATAATAAAATTTGAACAGATATTTGAACATACAAGGAAAAAAATGAATAGATAAAGAAAAAAATTGAATAGATAAATATAAATTTGAACGGATAGAAAAAAATTGAATAGATAGATATAAATTTGAATAGATAGAAAAAAATCTGAACATATAGATATAAATTTGAACAAATAGTCAACGAAAAGTTAATAGATAAAAAAAGTCAACAAATAAATTAAGGAGTAAAATAATAAACAAATTGTCCTCCAAAACAAATAAAAAGATTTCTCACCAAATTATTTCACAAAGAGTGACCTCTTACTAATAAAAAATATCTACTGAATCTAATACCTTATACCCTCTTTAAATTGAATTTATCATCAATTTAATTTTTTATTATCAGTTTTCAAATTATTAAAAATTACACGAAACTTGTGGTGCCAACCTCATCAAAAATAGAGGCCTCATTTGAAAAATTGACTATTTTAGTAGGTTATTTTAATTTTTGATAATTTTAATAGGCTAAAATATTTATATTTGGAAAGAAAATTAATTTTTTTTTATAATTAGATATGATATTTATAAAAAAAATAAAATAATTATAAATTTAATATAATATTTTATCTTATTAACTATTTTAACTTATTTTATTTTATTTTTTTATGAATTTTAACTCAAAAAAACCAACCCCTGCTAGGGATGACAATGGATAACCTACCCTGTGGGTATCCATGGAGAACCAACCCAAATACATGGATTTTCCCTTTTTTTTTCTTATCCATGGGTGGGGTATGTGATATTCTTTAAATATCTACAGGGGACGGGTTGGGGATGGGTACCCACTAATTTCCCCATATGTTGCCTTTTTTTTTTTTTTTTTTTTTTTTTTTTAAGATTCACAACCAAAACTAAATATACATTCAATCTTTTTTCTTTTATTTATTTATTTATTTTTTCAAGTTCACAACCAACTTCTTCTTCTTTTTTTTTTTTTTAAGATCCACAACCAAAACTAAATATACATCCAATCTTTTTTTTTTTATTATTTTTATTTTTAAGATTCACAACCATTTTTTAAAAATTCAAATAGCTTCTCCTGAAATTACATTCTGAACTAAATAAATTACATCCGAGTAAGCTAAATAAATTTATAAACATCCTGAACTACTCCGAATTGAATGGGGGAATTATCACCTGAAATTACAAAACTAACTGTGAATGTTACTAATATTCAAAACTTGGTTGCTAAAACTGGTAATAAAGAATAGAAATAATAGGGAATTATTTTTATTTTTAAGGTTCACAATTTATACAACATATATATATATATATATATATATATATTTGATTGTCTCAAAATTATATATTTGATTATTATAAAAAAAACTTTTTAATTAATTAATTAATGCGTATTTGATTTTGTTGTTGAACCAAATAAAATAAAATAAGATTGAATGTATATTTAGCTTTTGTTGTGAACCTTAAAAAAAAAAAAAAAAAAGAAGTTGTTAATATTAAATATATTAAAAAAGAAAGAAAAAAGATTGAAGGTATATTTAGCTAAAACCCTTAAAAAAAAAAAAAAGGTTGTTAACATTAAATATATTAAAAAAGAAAGAAAAAAGATTGAAGGTATATTTAGCTTTTGTTGTGAACCTTAAAATAAAAAATAAAAAAAAATAAAAAGAAGTTGTTAACATTAAATATATTAAAAAAGAAAGAAAAAAGATTGAATGTATATTTAGATTTTGTTGTGAATCTTAAAAAAAAAAAAAAAAAAGGTCGTTAACATTAAATATATATATAAAAAAATGGGGATTAAAGTGGGTTGGGGAAAATTCATACCCATTAAGAAATGGAGAGGGTGATACCCATGGAGAATGGAGAATGGGAAATGGGAAAAATTTATTATAGGGGAATGAAAATGGAGAATTAATATCCATCCTATTAACCCCATTGCCATCCCTAACCCCTGCGGGGCGCGCGGAATCTTTGAGTGAAAAATGCGTAAGCATGACATGGCATGAGAGAGAAAAGCGATAAGGGTTAACAAATTTCTTCCTTTGAAGGCATGTGAAACAAACTTTACACCACAAAATGAAGATGCCACTTACTCCATAGAGATAACAAAAAGTTAAGACTTATACCCATGGAAAATACCATTGAGGGTGATGGCTGAGTGGTGAAGGTATTGTCTTTCCATAATTATGAGTCAAGTTTGACTTTTGAAGGATGTGAAATTTTTGAATTTTTTAGGGGCTCGCTTCTGCGACCTCGCGCTGTACTCCGGTCATAGTTTGTCCGTGGCTGGAACGGTTGATGAGCTCTACTGGTACCTTAGTGGTAGGTCCGTTCCTATAGGTTGGGTTAAATCAGGTCGGCAACCGGCTACCTCGGGAACCTGGACCGGTGGAGGTCGTGATACTCACACAGAACCTCCTTTTTTGTGTTAAAAAAAAAAAAAACCCATGAAAAATGGAATTGTATACTCCCCATAAATATATGAAAGGGGTATATGATCTACAAATATGCCTCATTGACAGCGTTATGAGCATTAGTCTCTGGAAACTACATATCAGTGAAACATGGGACAATATTTTTTTTTTACAAATTACATTTTTCATATTTTGACCTTTATCATTTTAAATATTGTAATTTTAATTTTAAATATTGTAATTTTAATAAATTCGATTTTGACATTTGATTTTTGATTTTGTATCAACTTAGTGAAATTAATTATAATTTTTATTTTTTCTTAATGAAAAATCTGTACATAAGCAGTGTCTGTAATGTTTTTATACGTAAAACAATAACTTAGAAGGGTAAACTTAACAAACTGAGCTTCCTTCAAAAATCCTAATCGACATTATTAATTAGATCAAATTGATATAAAATTTAAAGTTAAGAATTAAAATTAAGTTAGTTGAAATGACTGAAATTAAAATGACACAAGAAACAAAATTTAAAAACTATCAATATAATTTATTCCTTTATATATATATATATATATTTAAAAATAATGAAAAATAATTTACACTCAAATCTTTTGATAAATAGTTTTAGTCAAACTGCCGACAAGCAGCACTAAATAAAAGTAATCCCACTTATTACAACGACCTAACAGCACTTTTCAGGCTCGAGTGTCCATTGTGTGGATGCTCAGACATCTCACACCAAATGCAAATGACCAATAAGGGTTGGGGAAAAAAGTTAGGTCGCTAGATATATGCGAGTCTTGTTTAGGGAACAATCTCACATGTGAGGGCCAAGATGTTTCTACTACGTATGTCTCGTTTGGGAACAGACTATTTTAATAAATTTTTGATTAAAATATAAGGTAAAAAAATTAATATATTTAGAATGTTTTTTTAATTTTTTATAAAAAAATGTGTAAAAAGTAAAGAGAAAACGAAATCTTTAATCTTTTAGTATAAATTATAAATTTTTTAATTTTTTTAAGTAACTTTTGATTTTTAGACTAAAATAAACACATGCCAATCGAGACTTCAATTTGAGAAAATTCAATTTAATTGGGTGTTCTCCATTTTGTTGTAGGCAAAAGAAAAGGCAGTGTTTGGAGACCCACCACCACATGGGAGATCACATGGCTACTTTTGACAGGCACAGCGCCACAAAATTTCCACCATTAGTGTTCTCATTTTTTTTTTTAAAAAAAAAAAACCATATTTGAGCTATAATTCTCATTTGGCATCAATGGCCCCGTTTGGGGTAACTGTTAAAACAATTTATAAATTATAACTTAACAGATTATAGATTATGATTTTAATCAGAAGTTGTTAATCTGTTTGGTGTAGCTGTTGGATTATAGATTTAAGTTGTTGAGTAGTGTTTGTTAAATAAGCTGTGAAATAGTTTTTTCAATTAATTTTTATTTTTTGTTTGTCTACATTTCTCATAAAAAATAATAGTAATAATCTATAATTCATTTGAGTCTTTTTCTATTTTTAAAAAAATAAAAAATAAAAAAATTTAAGAGTATAACCATAAATTAACATGTCTAAAGCAGAAGCTGATAATCAGAAGCAATGGGTGAGCAGCTTCTCAGAATCAGCTTTTTTGAGTTAAAATAAACTGTTAGAATCAGAAGCTGTTTGAAATAAGTTTAACCAAACAGTCCAAAATAACTTTTTCAAAGCTAAAAGCTATAAGTTGGCTTTGAAAAACTGAAACAAACAACCCCAATGTGCTCTTCACATGTGAAAGATTGAAATTTCAAAAAAATTTGAAATTCCTTTACTATGAGTTTTGCTGAAAACATAACTCACATGAAGACCATCTTTATACCTGAAAAACACAAATATCTTGCACATGAAATACTTGTGAACCCCAAATTAACATACGACATATATGTACAAAACAAACAATCAAAGCAAAGAAACACCATAGTTGCTAAGGTGTGAATTTCCAGAGATGTACTGTTATATTTTTGGTTTGATTTTCGAATTGGCACTTCAATTTCAGAGTTTCCATTCAATCTACAAACCACAAGGGGTTTATATGATTATTTTTAAATGAGAGAGGATAATCAGCACATGTAACCCAAATACCGCTAATTTCAATTATTGGAGAAATTTCAATTGGGTGACTTCTATAAGAATTATGTGTGTTCAGAAATCGTATCCAGTTGATTTTCACTCCTTCATTAGTCTTAACTATACATTAAATCATGAAATTAAGTCTACTAAACAACAGCATTACCATTATTAGGTCATCAAATTGACAAAGTATGGATAATGAACCATCAAATTGACAAAATATCAAAAAATGAAATGGTGAGACACATATTTGTCATTGAAAAATGAGAAAAATAAGAGAAGTTTTATAGAGATGGCATCCATTTCATATGATGGAGCTTTTCCTCTCATTTGTTCACTAATTAGAATGATACCAAGAGTATCATCTTTTGAAATAATTGAATTTTTTTTGAATTATCCTTAGCAATTGATGTTGTGATCAAATTTCTACAAAACCATATCATTGGCTTATTTTGGTGCAGTTGTTGGTAAATTAAAAAGTAACAATTGAAACACAGAACTTTAATGAGGGCCGGCTTAACTTATTTTTGGAGTCTCAAGCGAAATCTTAAACGAAAGCTTTTTGACATTTAAATTTAAATTTAAATAACTATTGCTTAATTTTTAAATAGTAAAATTTTTTATTTAAATTTATTTTTTCTTACTTTTCAAAATACAAAAGTAGTAATTAAGTTTTAACGTTAAAATTCTTCTAACAATTTTTTTTTTTTTTTTTAAATTTTTTATAAATTTTAGCCATTACTAGGGGTCTTTGTATTTTTCAAATTTGAGACCTTAGGCGATTGTTTGACTTACCTAATAGATAGCCCAAATTACATTAAATACTATTACAAAAACTCTCCAAATAAGAAGTTATAAACATTGCATAATTTGCACCAAACATTGAGATTGTTATGCTTACGAAGTGTCTTTTTCACAAATTTATCTTCTAGGTCGACTAATCAACATTAACCTAACTGTAGTGGCAAATGGTTAGAATATGACAGGAGCTTGAACATGGAGTGATGGGCAATAGACATTTGTTGCACTTCAAATGGGTCGAATTGCAAAACAAAGGGAAGGACTATAGCAAACAGTGGACACCATGAAAGGAGTCCCCAACATCCAAGTTGTGTCATATGGATAGTTACAATGTGCAATTTGTCTTGGCTAATGCAAACACACCATGTGAATCTAATGAGAGAGGGAAAAGAATGATCATGATCCCCCAACAAAAATATGGTATTGGCAATGGCCCTTTTTGAAATTTTGAATGGCTAGGGAAATGGCCCGTGGGCTTTTCCAATTAAATGGGTGAGATGGGTCTGCCTACTCACATCATGAGGAACACAAATTGGCCAAGAAAATGATTATTGCTTGATATTATTAAATGTGCACTGATGCAAAACCTTCATTGTTCCTTTACTTAATGCTGGCACCATAATGGGCCAAACCCAATAGTCAAATTTATCCGTTTATTTGGGTAAAAAAGTTTTCTTTTTAAAATATTTTTCATATTTTTTTAAAGTTTATTCCAATAGAAAACAAAAGTCAATTGGAAAATATTGTCTATGATCAATAAAAAATAAGTATATTTAGACCCCCCCCAAAAAAAAACTTTTAAAAGGGGAAAATTTTTTTCTGGACAAAAATCTTACTAATGTCATCACACCATTATTACCTCTATCACCTGCACCGCATTGCCAGTACCGCCACCACTCCACTTCCACCTTCACCCAACTAATACAATCATAGTACGTTGCTTTCAAGAATGTAACATATGAAAAAAATTTCTCAATAATAAAAGTTTTCGGTAAAAAATGTTCTATTAAAATTATTTTTCATCCAAATAAATAAAACGTTATTAAATATATTTACTTACATAAATAAACCCTATTTGTCTCTTGAATGTGCTCCGACTTCTTGATTATTTAGTGTTAGATATTTCATTTCTAAGTGGAATATAAAAGAAATAAATAAAAATGAGAAAAAAAAAAGACAGAAAGAAAGAAAAGCTTGCAAGTTACGTAAGGGTTACAAATGAACCGAGCAGTTCATGAATAGGCTCGACTCGTTTAGTAAACGAGCTGAGGTCAAGCTCGAATAAGCTTGACTCGTCAAGTTTAACTCGTTTATTTTTATTTAAACTATATAATAGATATATTATTTATATATTAAATAATATGAATAGTATTTAAAAAATCTTATTGAGCCGAGTCGACACTACAACAAAAATTGCTTTTAACCACATTTTTTAGACAACGTTTTTTTTTTTTTTTTAAAATGCTGTGGAAGAGGTAAAGTGGAATTAAGACATGCGTGTTCGACTTTATAACGGTGCTCCGTCTCTTCTGTCCTCCTTTCTCTTTCCGTCATTTTATTTTCTCTCTCCGTCCTAGATCTAGGGTTTTCTCTGTCTTCTCATGCTCCTTGAGAGATTCACCAGGGTTGATTTCAATCACTTGTTCAGATCTATATTCTAAATGATAACTTTTTGCCCAAATGGATTATGACAATGACTATTCAACTTTTGAATGTGATTTACTGGTTGAATGAAGCATTGCACAAAATATGATCTCAAAATTAGTAATGAGATTGTGTATTTTTGCAGTTATAAATTTGTTTATGTTAGATGTTTAGTGATGCTGTGTTGTGCTTGACGTTGAGGGAAATGATGGATAATGATTTACTGGTTAATGGTGGATAATGCCTATATATTAATTGCTAGGTTGCATGATGAGTTAGTGATAGATTTTGCAGATTCACTTACTGGGTTGTATGACGAATCATTTTTGTGCAATAGCACTTTTAAGACCATCATTTTTTAGTCTTCAATTGATAATGGCATACTCAACGGCTAATATTTATTGGGTTGATAGTAGAATCCAACTATCCAATCAATTTTTTTCTGCCTACTTTCTAATCAGATTGAGTTTGTCTTTTTTTCCTTTTGATTACAGTGAAAAAAGCTTTTATGATTTTCAGAATGACAAAGAATGGGAGGGCGCACTCCTTATTTTTTTATTTATTAAAATTTAAAAATATTTGTAATTTGTAATTTTTATTTTTATTTTTATTTTTTTGAGTTTAATATTGTGTTTTAAGGGTTTTTTTTTTAGTTATGAAAAATTGAAAAATGGATACTAACTCACATTATGGTATATATTTTGAAAATGGTGATGGTGATGGAGAATAGGTTTGCTTTGAACAAAAGTTAAAAGCTCATTAATTAAGAATTTTTTTTTTTAAAAAAAAAAAAAGAGAAAAGGTGGCGTTTTTGTAAAAACGTCGCAAAATATCGTCATGATTACGTCATGGTTAACCCTTCTAACAGACAATGTTAACGGAGGTTAAGAATTAGTAGCGCTTTATAAAAAATGTCGTCTAAACTATTTAGTGGCGTTTTTAAAATGCCACAAAGATATGACGGCGGGCACATTGGCGACGAATTTTAAAAACGTCATTTTATCTTTTTGCGGCGTTTTTGTGGTCTATTGTGGCGTTTTAAAAACGCCGATAATTCCCCATTTTCCTGTAGTGCGAGTCGAGCCGAGTTCGAACCCAGTTAGTTATCAAGCCGAACTCAAGCTCAATAAACGAGCTCGATAAGTAAATGAGCTCGATAAATAAATGAGTCAAGCTGAACTCAGCAAAGTTCGACTCGACTCGTTTGCAGCCTACAGAAGACTAACAAGATATTGAAAATTAGACATATAAAAGTAAGTTATAAATACTGTCAAAATTTGGAGAGCAAGCCACCAAAAAGAATATGAGAACCATTCATCTACTTGGTGAAGCCAAACACGACAAACTTTTAACTAGAAAATTCATGTAAAATTAGATCCATTCTATTAAATGAAAGCACACCAAATCCAAACCATCTTTGTAATGAGTCATCCGAGGAGGAATAACAAACTTCTAGCACTGAGAATAGAATTTTACATGTTTTCATCTGCCATCAGAAGTAAAAACAAATACGCAAAACGAAAAAATATAAAACAAACAGTTGTCCTGTGACAGTAAATTTCAACACACATTTCCTGCTAAACCTAAATCAAGACTCTGAATATAATAGACAATTTGAAAGAAAATTTCAATCTCAAGCTGTATACAAAATTTTCATGGTTTCATACCTGATGATGATCCAACTCCTGCTTGATCTGCTAACCTTCCAGTCAACATTGGCGAATTTTCTTCAACGTTCTTAGAAATTCCATGCTTGAATTACCCTTTGAGGAAAGATTCTTTCTAATATGGTTCCAGTTAAGTAACAACATCATGTTGTGAGAAGGAACGTGCAGAGACCCTTCAATACAGTCACTAGTATGTGCACAACCCCACGACCTTAATGGCCCATCTTCACAGAAAGGTCAAAGTTTTGGGAAACCATTCCTCAACTTGGAACAAACACGCTCCTCTATAGAGGTTTCCTCTTATGATCTAGCACATAGAGGGCATAGAGGGTCATTTTTGCTTGTCTTGGTATTGTTTGCTCCAAGCATTCCACATGGAAATCATGACGACATGAAATGACTCCAACAACAAGCATGTCTCCACATTTCACAATTCATCAAGAACTCCAAGGCGATCTTTGCGAAAGAAAATCATCATACGATCAACATTTGAAACCCTCAGATGAGTTACATGATTGATTGGAAAAATCATATTCCAATGGCTCATAAACGCCTTTAAAATGAAAAATTCCACATTGCTCAAACGATGTGCCTCTCTATGTAGCGTGGGAACGTGGAACTCTAAAAGCTAGTGGTTGTGGTTTCAATGACTTCACTTGTAGGTGTTTAAGACAAAAAGGATAGGGGGGATGAATAAGTTTGGACATAAAGTAATGGCGACTTAAGAAGTTATGATGAGAGGATGGGTGTGACTTTGTTATTGGCTCATAATCACTACTATCTAATCAAGATTGTGGTGGGATATATAGTTGCCCCTTTCCTGGACGACTCCTGCTGCTACTAGGCTATCCCTGCATAAACAAATAAGCCACTAGAGCTCGACATGGTGTTTGACGGTAAGCATTGGGATGGTTAAGTTAGAGCTCAAAACAAATGCTATTTCCTTGATGATAGAAAGGAACATGCCTCATATCCTGGCGATTGTCGCCTATTTATAGAGGATTCATTGCGTATTGATGTTGCTTTACTACTGAGAGTATACCTAGCATGCGTGTTTGGATGCTTTGGGAAGAATTTGCATATTGAGACTAACTATGCTCCATTACTGTCTTAACACTGTCTTTACATTGTCTTCTGCGTTGTCCTTCTGGCGTTCCATCTGCCTCTCATCCTTTCTGACCTACCCCTTTTGTTATGAACTTGAGATATCGCTATTATACCTTTTGGTAGAATAGATATGCCTTTTAGTTAATTCATGTGTCGAATATATCCTTGGTTTATCTTTAGTCGATAGATGACCGTATTGTAACTCTCCAAAATTTGTCCTCCATTTTTTTTTTATATTTATAATTAAAGCCATTTAATGTTTCACAACCATTGTAATGAATACCATAATAAACATAATCTTTTATTTAGAATAATCTCTCTCATATTGAACTATTCCATGTGAAATACATCATTGTTCCATTTACATGTACAAAAATAATAATAATAGTTCAATGAGTAAGAGAAATATCAAAGTATAATGCCCTAGTGGCATAAACATTTTCAAGGATAGTCCTTGAGTACACAAAAATGGACATTCAGTCCCAAATCACAAAAAAGCTTTGAAGCATCAACAAGTAACATCCATTGAACCTTCATGCTTCTTTCAAAAACACATCCACCGCCAAGTTACTTAGGCAGAGTCACACCATCAATTCCTAAAATGTTGTTAGTTTGGAGTGAGCTATTGCCCAATAGAAATAGTATTAACATAGTATATAAACGATCTAGATGCATATGATCATGTTATGCGAGTGATAAGAAAATCCATGTCTCTTTCAAAAACAATGATGTTCAATGCATGATTTCCATACCAAGTCTTATCCATAACTATGGGATGGTAAATACGCAATGATGTCCAGGCAAGAGCCACAAAACCATACATACATATGTAGATTTATATACATAAAATACTATCACATTTGCCGACTCTATAAATGGCGAGGTGATGGGCACAAAAATCTTTCCCTTCTACATTTGCCGACTCCTGAAACAACGGGCTTGTGAAAACCAAAAATCATGTTTTTTCACATTTGCTGACTCCTGAAACGGCGGGCTCATGGACACCAAAAAACCTTTTCCCCACATTTTTCCAGCTATAAGATCAAGACAAGGCAGTTGGGCATCTTGACTCCCCCGTATGGGTACCAATATAGCACACAACTCATTTCCCAAAACCCGATTCAACTACCAGGACTCATACGTTATTTACCCCCTTTCAACATTCCCAATATTCACAAGGCTATAAAATTACATAAGAGAATTATAATGTACATGATGCATGAGTTTTCAAGTTCAATTTTCCTAAGGTTTATTTAATTCATAAACATGATTTAGCAATATCAATAACAATGGATTTCTCCAACCTCTCAATTCCGCAATCTCAACATTCATCTATCTCAATACATGCATCCAAGTAGGTTCAAAAATCTCATCTCTCAACACCTTTTCCATAATCATTCACCTAATTCTAAAATTTAAAAGTCAATTGAATCAAGCAACATTTAAATCAAGTTTTAAAAACTAGGGTTTTTTAGAAAAATTAAGGTTTTTCTCTCTTTTATACCCAGAGAGTCAATATTCATCATCACCAACAATAATCAACAAGAATATTGATAATCTTTCTCAAAAACATTAGGTATAAGCCCCTTTTGTTTATCAAACCCACTTTATATCACAAAATCATCTCATGCGTCACTATAACTGAGAAAATACCACATATATATCTCAAATTATAGACATACTAAGTTAAAAGTACCTATACCTTGAAAATGAGAGCTAGGAGTTGAAGACCCAACAAGAAACTTTGAAGAAATGCGAAGCAATCGATAGAAATCTTAAACCAAGCTTGCTCTTCAATTTTCTTGAAAGATTTAAGGTGGATCTTAAGTAGAAATGAGAGAAATCAAGCGTTTTTGGGCTAGGGTTTCGGAAATGGGTGTTAAAGAGACAGAGGATATGAAAAAAGTAAGAATGAATTGGGAAAAAATTGATTTTAAGTTGGTTACTCTGAACAGATTGCTCAAGTGATCTTTCCACCGCTAGAGCGGTGAACACAAGTTTCCAACAAAATTTCAAGTTTGAAATGAAAGTATTGGCAGCTATGCATCTCCGCTTAAACGATCAATTAATTGCTCGAGCGGTCTTCTTCAATGCTCAAGCTGTATAAAGAAATAATGGGAACCTCAATTCACTGCTCGACCAGTAACTCCACTGCTCGAACAGACCTATAGAATTAAGATGTTACAGGTTCGAGGAAGGCTGCTAATGTCCGGAGAAATTAATTTCGATCCTCGACAATTGCCCCCAACTCTTGTTCCTTGCTACTTGAGAAGAGAGGGTGAGAGTTCGGCTAAATTGAGTTTGCGCTCCACTTTAGGTGAAGGCATTACATGTAGTAATATGATCCATTTATTCCTTATTACTATAGTGATGCAACCGTGCTTCATAGTGAGCCTTTCTGTGCAACGGCACTATCATTGATGCCTCTTCAAATTTTAAAGTCCTTCATTGGGTTCCATTCAAAAACACTCCACACATATATATTGACAATTGTATTCTCTCATATTCTCACTTTGTTTCCTAGTTTTCTCTCTCCCAGGGTTATTTTTTTTTTCTCCGTGTTCACTTTGTCACTCTTCGTTCCATTCACCTCTCTATTGTTGTGTTTGCCTTCGAATCAACCTTTGCCTTTGTCGTTCCTCTATAAGTCCTCAAATCTCTTTCTCTTTTGATTTTGTTGTTCTTTTGCTGTTCATTTCTGGATTTCTCTTTCTTCTTTTGATACTAACAGCCTTGAGTGAGTTGGTGTTTGAGGAGAAGTTTGAGATGTTTTGAAAGCATTTCCCAATTCTAGACAATGTCTATGAGGATGCCATAGTTTTAGCCAAAGTCGAAGGAGAAATGAGATTTCCTTTTCATCCCGTTGTGCGGAAAGAACTTCATTTTTAGGCTTCGATTCCATTTTTGGGGTTTGATTCCATCTTAGAAGATTAGGAAGTAGGAGGTGGCTGGTAGGGTTAGGGTTTTTAGAGGTTTTTAGGATATCTATATATATATATATATATATAGATATATATTTCTCAATAATGATAGAGACCACTAATTTTGGAGTTCTAAAAAGATCACTAATGACATGACACTCAATAAAAAAAGAAAAAAAATACAACACCAAGGCCAAAACATCAAATCATTCATGGTGGGGTCCACTGCCACATCATTAGTGATAGCACTAATTAGTACTCTCACTCATTTTCGTATATTTCTTTTAGGATTTCTAGGTAGAAAATGATTATGGTTTTCAATAGAGAGAGGTGGTTGGTTATTAGGGTTTTGGTTAATGGGAACACTCATGCCTTTTTGCCTAACGATTTATAGAAGGAAAGTAAAAACAAAAAAATGGAGCCATCTTTGCACAATAGGCGCATGTAATACACTTTCAATCTATTTGGACAAAACAATTGCAAATTAGTCCAAACTACAAAGAATTCATAAGCCTATATGTGAAACAATGGAGTAAAGTGAATTTTGTCATTTTTATTTGTACCCAAATATGTTTCTCTCTCTCTCTCTCTGGCTAAAAAGCACATATACAAATACGTGATACAATATAGACATGGATACATAAATTTGTTTGTCTCTTTCTCTCTAAGGCTAAGAAGAATGAACATGGACACTAATACATGACATGATACAAACAAGCAGAAATACAACACGCGAGAGAGATGTGCGAAACATATAATCTTATATATTTATTATATGCTATATGTTTAATTATTATATAGTTATTCTCATAAATTCATCGATATTGAGTATGCTACTCTAGTACAAAAAAATAAATAAAAAATGACACTGCATGTTCCTAATGTGTCCCCAGCGTATTCGATTAAAAAAATGACGGAATGACACTTCCTTTAGTGCTTGTCCATTATTGACATGTGTCACACTAACCTCCGGAGAAGCTTCTATGTTTCATAGCTCTGGGGAATTGACATTCAAATGAATTATGCCAATTTGTGCAACATGCCATGGACTAATAACTTCCTGCCAACATTGACCAACAAAAAGGTGCAACTTTGTAGAGTTGGAAAGAGAGTTCATTATTACAACAAGAAGCACAAAATCTACTAATAGTTTATTCAATTAAGTACTCAAAGAGGGTCTCAGATTCATGATCAACTGCTTTACATGCTGTAAGCAGAGCAACTAGTTGTTGTAACTCTAATCCATGGAATTGGCATTGTTGTTATTGGTAGCATCTAACTTGCAACTTTGATCCTTAAAAGGAGCATCATTATTATTGTCATCAACCACTGTCAAAACACAATTTAGCTAAGTTCAATATGTAACGGTGAGAAATGAAACTAAAAAAATAAAAAAAATAAAAAACTTAGGTTGTTAAGCCAAGTGCAAATACCTTCACCATCATCTGTGGAAGCATAAGTTGATTGTCTTGAACGAAGTTGTTGGTGTGGTGTCGGCTGATAAAAATTACAAAACAAAGAAATTATGAATGTTAAAACTAGGACACAACTCATAAATCAAGTCTTCTCTACATATCTAGCCTCTATGTAGTGTACCGACTGTTATTTTATCTGCATGAACCTCAACAAAAACCTTGATGCTTCATTTGTAAGAAAAATAGCAAGAAAGTGGCATGTGAGATCAGTTACTTCACCCACAACCATTTAATTCATATGAAAGTAAATATGATAGTGACAAGTACTTAACTGGTAGTCTCTTTGCAGTCATAGTAAGGACATAGGACCGCATTTTACTTTCATCTGAGGAGGGCTGCTCTTAGTTGTCTAGCTCATTATAATTAGACTTTGAAATTAGAATAAAATAATCGATTTGTAGAAAGAACATGAATCCTAACATTACTAGGATGCATAATTTTACATGAATAGAAAATTCGAGAGAAAGTAGTCACGGTGGAGCCTAAACAGCCAAATTTTGGCAAGTACTATGTCTTAGCATTAGTACATGCCAAATTCGCAACTTACTCCATGACATGATTCCATTTTGCTAATTATGATAACAATAAGCCCTAATAACTCACCTAGGTTTTCATTACCCCAGAAGTTGTTACATATAAAAAAGTACATCGGTGAAAGAACTTTGCCACACAATCCTACTTAACCACAATGTTGTGGCATGAAAGAATATGAAAGAAGAAAAAAATTGGTATATTACTTTAGGTGCAAGTGCCCAATAAGAACATTTCACAAGTGTGCCACATCTACAAGTCAAACCAGCATCCTTGACACAACATTAAAGCTGGTACACATTGCTCTTGTTGACCACAAGCACCTGCATGTATACTAACACAATACCCTAGTTTTTCCCACAATCAAGGGTTAAGAAACATCAAGTACCTCCAATTTTGGACGAAGAGCCTCTAGTGGACCTTTGGCCTTCTGTGCTCCTTGCTATCCAATGGGCAAGCAAAGAGGAAAACAAAGATCTTAGAAAATTGAGATTGCCCAGTAAAAACCACATTCAGAATTGCAAATACTATGATTAACAAGTGGTTAAAAAGTCTCATAAGAAAGTCAATTAGGTATACCTTGCCTAATGCCCAATCAGCAGAATCAAAATATGCTCGTTCGTGGTCCTGATATTAAATAAAGTAGTTTGTGGAGGATTACACTTGTTAAATGAAACCAAAAATAGCATAAATGACTAAACTAAAAGGTAAAAAGAGAATTGTTACCTTGGATATTAATGGAGGTTTCTTTGGCAACATTCCTCCATACTTTTTCTTGATCATTTCCTCCTACGAAAGACAGAAGAAAATGTAACTTTTGGAAATCTATGTACTAGCGAATTATGCCCCGGATACAAAAATATTTGGGCAAACTCATTAGACCTGACACTTCTGTCCTTTGGAGAAATTCTTAGGGGATTGTTTCAAAAATGTTGTCAGGAACATATTATTTAACCCTGTTTCAAGGCTTGCTCCACATTTGCTTTTTGAATAATTTAATAAAACAAACTAATCAAAATTTAAAACCATAAAACACGGAAGCTACAGAGTATGTACCTCCTCCTGGAGTGTAGGTAAGGGATTTTCCTCATGTAAATCTGAATGCTTTGGGTCATGCACCAAAGGATCATCATCCACTTTATCATTGGGAGTGTTGTCAGTGAAATCTAACTCCTTAGCATCGTCAATGTTGATGTCTGACATATTTGTGCTTCTTATATAGAGCTGCAACAGAAAATTAATGCTTTCATATTGTACAAATTTACATTACCATTGCAATATGAGAAGTAACAGTTCTTGCATTGACCGTGCGCTATCTGAGTAGGAAATACGGAATTATATATCGATTATGGTCAATTATAATATCGAAGCAGGGGGAACATTAGTGAGTTACTGGTAGGCACATACTACCAACTCTATGTCAAATACCAATGGAACAAATGATAATGGAAAACTTTCTTCCTAACACTATACATTGTAAACTTCACAAAAAGAAAAATTAAAATTAAAAAAAAAAAAAAATTTGGTATGAAATAGTCCGATCATATTCCTGGTGCACATCTCTTTGGTGCTACCAGGTCTAATATGAATTGGCAAGCACTTTCTCTAATTCCATCTACTTCTTTCTTTGCTACTACTAGTTAAGAATTCAAATCTCTATGGTAATCTTTTGTAAGCAGAAGGGCTGGTTTGATTGGATTTTAGAATTATTTTTCAATTTTTTAAATAAAAAAGAAAAGAAAAAAAAAAATTCCTTCAACTTTTCCTCACATAAAACAATACAAACTCATTGTTAAAAATTCCTTTACAAATTTATAGAATGACTGGATCAATTATTCAATTATTTTCATGAATGGGGTATTGGAAATATTACCAAGGCAGAAACCATACCATTCATAATGGATACATTATAGTCCAAACAAAAACATATAATTAAGAGTGAAATATTCACTTTTATTTTAGTCTGATGCATTATGCTTTCATATTAGATAGATGAAATACATATTAAAAGTCATGCTAAAATTTGAAGTACAATACCCCTCTAAATGAATAATGTTCTCTTTTAATGATAATTTATACTATACCCGTCTAAATGAAATATGTTCTCTTTTAATGATTATTTATACAAACAACAACTATTTATTTTCTTTTCTCACATCGTGATTCAAACAGAGGCTAAGAGTGTTTTTAAGTGAAAATAAGGCCCCGTTTGGGGACTTACCTTTTTAGTCAAAAAGTCAAAAAGTTACATTTTTAGCCAAAAAGGCAACAACTCATACAAAAAATTCAAAGATTCTCTTTTCTCTCTACTTTTTGCACATCTTTTCGTAATTAGCCAAAAAGTCATCCCAAAAATATAAGTTTTTTTTACCTACTTTTTTAGCCAAATAGCAAAAAAGTTACTAAATTAGCCTGTTCCCAAACGAGGCCTAAATAAAGGAATAAGAAATTGGAATACACCCTCTAATTAGAGTATATGTCAAACTGAAAAACCCAGAAAACAAAGACACCTAATGAATTTGCTAGTGTGTTAAAATAGAGATATACAGGAATATTTTGCATTTGTAAAACAGTAAATTTCAACATATGTATGTATGTGCCCCAACTGGATTGATTATAAGAAACTACAAAGAAAGAGAGGGTACTATATCATTTATGTGAATATTTTGTTAGTTTCAACTGTAAAGCTTCAATCAAGTATGTATGCCACCTTGCACAGAACAGAACACCATATTCAAAACCCACATAGAGATATACATACAAATAGGGACGGAACCACGATTTTATCACTAGAAGGGCCAAAGACACCAGCAAAAATACTATAGAAGTAATCTCTATTGGAATTAAAAAAAAAAAAAATTGTACAAAATAAAAAAATAAGGTAAGATGGTAGAACAATGAAATATATATATCTTTTATACTGATTGATTATTTTATTTATAAAATAAAATATATATTTTAAAAATACTATGATAAACAGAATTCTACACAAAAACAAGAGAGCTATTGCCCATAGTTTTCTTCTAATTCCATCATGCATATGAAGATATACATATTAGAAGAAGAAAAAAAGTGGAGGGAGTTATATTCACCAGAGCCGATAAATAACCGACCGGAGAGTCGATGGAGTAGTGTATAATCTGAAAATGTAGAGCCAAATGAAACGGCAGAGTATACTACTCACTTTGGCAGCAGCCTCTACCAACCAAAGGTTGCGTTGCTTTGCGTCCCAACGCTTCAACTTTTTTAAAACAGAATATAGTTTATGTCTCTCAACTAAAAATTATAACACCTAACCCCCTCGTCAACTAATTTTTTTCAATTTAGACTTTTATGACAAAATTACCCTTTTATTGATAGGATAAATTACAATTTACCCTCTTAACTATTACCTAATATCATTTTACCTCCTTAATTAAAAAGAAATGATAGTACATTTGTCACTTTGAATTATAAAGTTATATCGATGTAAATATTTTGTTAAGGATATGTCTCTTAAATAGATAAAAAAATTGATATGTGATTTACATATGACTCGAATGGAATGTTTAAAATTAGGGGTGCTTGCAGATCAGGTTGGGTCGGATGACCTTCTATTTGTCATCCGTTCGAACTTAGGTAGATTGAAAAAAATCAATTTGTATCTATCCACTTAGTTAGTAGATGCGGATTGAGTGGGCTATGAGGGTTGGCGGGTAGTTATAGATCGATTTGGCGGTTTGTGTTTTACTATTTTATGCTTTTATATAGTAATTTTTTTACTAATTTGAGCCTTATTTGAGTTTAGAATTTTTTATTCTTCATTTTCTATAATTAAAATAAAAGTTAAAACTTTTATATTTCATAAGTAACTAATATTATTATTAAATAAATTGTTTTTTCTTTAACAAATGTAACGCCCTCAAAATTAACCCATTATATATCATTGACATGCATTATTTAAAGAAGACAATATATATTAATTCATTCATCAGAGTATTACTAAATGAAGCATTACATGTAACATCAAATAAAATGCCCTACAGGCTTACATCTTTCCAAGCCAACACTTGGATACAAAAATATGAGTTCTAACTCAATACAAGAAAAGCCCTAGGCTTGAATGTTTACATGTAATAATAATTAAAGACAATTAACTAAAGGTAGTCTTCTCCAATCCAGAAGCCAAACCCTCCCAAGCTAAGTCCTTGGAGGTAGTTTATCACCTGAACCTGAAAATGATGTTCCCATATAGGGTGAGCCACAACCCAGTAGAAATATACTAAACCACATATAAGCAATGAATAAAGCAATAGCATTCAACAGATGGTTAACCAAAATAATCAATTACATCATTTTACAGACTCATGACATTATTGTCAAAGATACATTTTACTTTCCAGTTTTATCAACATGGCTCAGAACCTGGCCAAACTTATAACAGTGAAATCACATATATCATATTCACATCCTTCCAATATTAACAACAAATGAGACTCAAGCTCAAATCAAACACTTCATACTTCCAGATTGATACACATTTTAGTGCTGTATCAATAAAACACTTCTATATAAATAAGCACACATAAAAGTGATGCTAATGGAGTCCATCCCCTATCTCCTCCCAAACAAAATCCGGTTTAGAGGTCCATCCCCTATCTTCCCCTAAACCGTGGAGTACATCCCCTATCTCCTCCCACACACAAACAATGTATGCAAATGCAATGCTCAATCAATACACGTATTATCTGTATCAATGCCACAGTCAAAAGTAATGACTTAACCAATGTGATTAGTTTCAGTTATTCCTAATTCACATGCACTGTCTACAACAATCACGACTATCCTCCACCGATAGCCCAAAACAGTTATTTCTAAACTGAAAATAACCATGTCAACAATTCAATGGACAAATGATACCAATTACCCAATTATGCCATTTAGTCAATAAATTTCCCAATTCCGTGAATTTAACCATCTTTTCCCAATTTCATGAATTACTTATACAAATTAATTCAATAATACAACTAGGGTTTTTCCCAAAATTTACCCAATTATTCCCAACATATCAAATTACCAAAACTTAGAACAAAACCTATAAGATGGAGTAGGAAATCCCTACCTCAAAGAAAACAACCCAAAAGGTGAAGAAAGAGATGAGTGCCCAAATACCAAAGTGCTCCAAATCGCCAAATGCTCAGATTAAATGGTAGCCCTTGCCTCACTCTATCTTTTACTGAAGGATCTAGGGTAGAAACACACCCTAAGTGGATCAAATCTAAGAAAGAAGGTGAGTAGGGAGAGAGAGAAGTCGGACCTAGGGTTTGGAATCAAAAGAAAATGAAAAAGACTGATCAAATCCCGCTACTGTGTATATAAACTGGACAGGCTCGCTCGAGCGAATACTTGGTCGCTCGAGCGACCAGACACAGAGAAACTACGCTCGAGCCAAGGAAGCCTTGCTCGAGCCAACAACTCAAATGCTCGCTCGAGCGAAAGAAAGCTCGGTCGAGCGAAGAACTCAAACCCTCAGGTCTGAACCCAGACACACGCTCGAGCGAAGGAACTATAGCTCGAGCGAAGGATGAACTAACTCGCTCGAGCGAAGAAAAGCTCGCTCGAGCCAAGAATGCACAGCTACAGGTCCAAACCAAACACTACCTCTCGCTCGAGCGAACAACCCCTCGCTCGAGCGAAGAACCAAAAACCTGGACAACAACTCTTGGTTTCTAAACCCAACCAACCTGAAACAAACCTGCCCAACACATCCTATAATTCCAAATGAGAAAATAAGGAATAACAACAACAACCATTATACAATGACAGAATCTACGGAACAGTCTGGATACAATAATTAAATGGGAAAAGACCGGGGTCGCTATAACAAACATAAAAACATAACATTATTTTCTTAAGGTAGATAGGCTGATTGAGTTGTGTTGTGTTGAGTGACTTCTTATTCGTCATCCGTCTGAATATAGGCGGATATGAAAATTCTCGATCCGCATATGTCTGCCCATACTATCGAAACCACTTAAAAGTGGATGGATTAGGTCGCGCTGGTCAATTTTTGTGGATCGGTCAATTTCGTGACACTCCTACTTAAAATGACATCATTTTTTTTTTAGTTAATTTTTTTAAAATTGTTTACTAACATATGGGGGAAAAAAAATACTAAAAACAATAAATATGGAAAAAAAATCAAAACTATATTTTAGCTTAAAATTCAATTTTTTTTTAGTTTAGGAGTAAAGTGATATTGAGAGATAGTTTAAGAGGTTGAACTATAATTTACCCCTATAGTTAAAAGGGTATTTTCGTTATTAAGGTTCAAATTGAAAAAAAAAAAGAAAGATAAAGGGGATTAAGTGTTATTGCTTTTAGTTTAAGAAGATAAAAGGGTAAAATGTAATTTGCCGTATATATAACGTACTACTTGGGATGGGCTGGCTTGGGACAGCCCGTAGGATTTGGAACTGGGTCACCTTTTTACATGGGTTTAGAACTGGATCATGCATTGTATTTGCATGAATGGATTTAGGCCTACCTGCCTGCCTACAAATCCGATGCTTCTCAATCAGAATAATCCGAATCTGTTAATGAAAATCCCACTCAACCCAAATCCCATAAAGTCCAATTATTAATGGGTTTCCATAAATCCGATCTATTTAGATTAGATATCTGATTCTTATTTTTGTTTATTTATTTATTTATTATTATTATTTTGCTTTTAGAAATACTGAAGACTCACAATATAGATTCTTAATTCACCTATAATTAGAGTTATAAATGAATTGAGCTATTTACGAATAGGCTTAGTTTGGCTCGTTAAGGGTGTGACTCGGTTTGACTCGTTTAAATGAGCTGAGCTTGAGCTCGAATAAGCTCGGCTCATTTATCTTTATTTAAATTATAAAATAAATATATTATTTATATATTAAATTATATATATATAATAGTATAAATACATTATTTATACCCCTCTATCTCAAAATATTAGTCCCTTATTCTATTTTCCATTGTTCCAAAATATTAGCTTCTTTTCAAAAATTAAAGAACAAAATAATATGGATTTCATTATTCCACTTTGGTGGTGTTTGATAAAGTTAAAAACCGGAAATTGAAAACTGAATGTGAAATTTTTTAAGTTGAAAAATTATTTGATTAAATTGAAGTACTAAACTAAAACATGTTGTTTGATATGTACAAGATTACATTTGAAATTTATTATTTTTAATTTATATATTTTAATTTTTATATTATGATGGTGAGTTGGTGGGTGGGGGGTGAAGGAGGTGGTGGCATTAGTTATAACACCAATGACAATGGTGGTGGAGATAGAAAGATAGCGGTTGTGGTGATTATAATGTTATGGAGACAAAATGGAGGTGGTGTTAGAGCAATTCTATGGTACACACCCCTCTAGGGGTGTACTATATGCAATTTATTATGTGTTTTTATGGTGTGCATTACGTATTTTTGTAGTAAATATTACATATTTTTTGATAGGAGTAACAATAATTTGTGACTGATGAATGAAATTATGCATTTTTGTGGTAATATTATGTATTTTGTGGTATTGTTAAACATATGTAACTAAAAAATGTAGGGATAAATAAATGTGTAATATTACCACAAAAATGTCAAATAGTTTCACAAAATGCGTAATTTCAATTTTGAACCATAAATTGTCGTAACTCTTACTAGAAAAATACGTAACATTTACAATAAAAATACATAATATTTGCCATAAAATTATTTTGATGTTATAGGAACATTGACAATGGTTATGAAAGTGAAGGGTTATAGTAGTTGTTGTAAAACATATTCATTTATGTAATAGTTTGACACTACGATTTCCATGTCACTAATCTAAATAAATTTAGAGCTTTTATATTGTTTCATTTTCTTTGATACAAAATATTATCGGTTAAAATATATGAATTTTTTTTAAGGTACATGGTATTAAGATTTTATAACATAAAGGGTATCTAATATTTTCATAATGTTTAAGGTCCCTCAACATCGATTCAGAGAAAATCCGATCCAGGAATTTTCTGGACTTCCCAAAGAAATTCCTAACTCAAGCCGTTATCATCTTCTTTCTTCAGAGAAACTCTGGGAAGTTCAGAGAAATTTCTCTTTAGAGAAATTCGGGACTTCCTAGAGAAATTCCTAATTCAAGCCTTCGTCATTTTCTTTCTCTAGAGAAATTTTGGACTTCCCCAAGAAATTCCTAACCCAAGCCCTCATCATCTTCTTCTTCCAGAGAAATTTTGATATCTACCATACCACAAAACCTGGAAGAGTGAGAGTTGCAGTCAGACTTAGACCAAGAAATGCAGAGGATCTTCTTTTAGATGCTTATTTTGCTGATTGTGTTGAAATACAACCAGATGTGACTGATTTACGTTGCTAATTTGTCATCAATCCTGTACGGGGAGCAAATATTCGTCGCTGCCCGTACTCCTTTCGTCCAAGCTCTGTATCTATCCGATCAACTTAAAACCACAACGGCGGTGAGCTACCTGTCGGTGTGTTGCCGGAAACCCCTCCGACGGTCAAGTTAGCACACACTCTGTGACGCCCCAAATTTTTTTTTTTTTTTTTAAACATCAAGGGAAATTAAATAAACAAAATGACTTAATAAACTAAAAAGTTGACATCTTAATAGGGCATTCCAACTCTCGTACATAACCAAAGGTTCAAATAATATTAAATAAAAACTTAACATTATCCAAATACAACAGCAATGAAATTATAAGGTCCTTAATAGCTAATATATAGGATAATAAAGTTATTCGACTTTTGCTATGATTTCAACTCAGCCAAGGCTCTACGTTAGCGTCAACTCCATTTCAGCTTCAATTATTTCCTCGCTAAAACCTGGCATAAAACGCCAGGGCAACAAAAATATATGCCATGAGTTTTGCAACACAGTAAGAAAACGTAACCAACCTACCATTCTTTTTAAGAGAAAAATAATAATATTCTAAACATGAGATAACAATATAATTATACACAGAAATTACAACCATTAGAATAATTTCAGTAATTTTTATAAATTAGGTGACACTCGAAATCTCACCAAAGAGATTTAACTTACCAACCACTAAGCATGGCAACGGTTAATTTGAAACCCTCCCTTGGTCAAATATTTAAGTGTTACCAACCGTAACTACCAGGGATGCCCACGTCCGGAGTTATATACCCAAGTAGTGGCATCCGTGGTCTGCCCCAAGGAAACGGTCTGCCAGGGGTAAGTAACCTCCCTGTGTGCCACCTGCACATCCACCCTTATTCCAAAACCGAATACCGAAAAGGGGTCAAATAAGTCCCGTGCCATCTTAGAGTTTCGCAACACAATTTACGTGAGAATTCTCAAAACCAGGGCTCACCCTGAACAACCGGTGTTAACCGTCAACCCTTAATTCCGTACAGTCTTTAAACCAATACTCACCCCGAACAACTGGTATTAACCGTCAATTGTTAACTTTGTATATGCCGTTAATCATTTCAGTTAATTTTGATATTAATCACAAATAATTCCAAATTTTTTTTTTATCACAAGTAATGTTATACCAACTCATTAAAATTTCCAATCATAAAATATTGCATGTGTCACACAATACTAAATAAAAGTAGAGAATTTAAATAAACAATTTATTTAAACCATGGTATGAAATAACAACTTAGATACAAGAATTAAACCATAAATACACACATGCACAAATTTCTGATTTACAAAATTAGACTAGCATAATATTAAAGTGGTCATTTTATCCTGTCCAGAAAAATTTCCAGAGTATATATCTTGCAAATAAAATTATAAATACATTACTTATACAACTCTAAAATTCATATCAATCTGCAGGATACTCAATAAACATGTTATGATTATTTTTCAGAAATATTTTTCCAAAAATAACTTATAAATAATTCTAAACAAATTCCAAGAGTGTTTATGACACAGATTTGTCACATTTCCTTATTTTAATTACATGCTTAAATTTATAGATCAAACCCATAATCTAAGAATTTATTATGAAACTAGACTTCTCAAATTTCATCTTCTAGTTAGAAATTACCAGATTTGGCTTAGTATAGAATTTTAAATAAATTTTCAAATACATGGTAAAATCTGTCTCACAGTTTTAGATTCAGTTAGAAATTTGTATAAATTCGTAGGAAGCTCGAAAATTGTTTCCAAAACTTTCTGGATAAACTAGACATCATTATCAACAACTTTGTAGAAGAAATCATCTCGAAATTCTGAGTATAAAATTGTCTAAAAATTCGGGTAACATGCTGGCAGATTCAAGACAGATTATTCTCGACACAGTTTCAGATTTAGTAAAAAAAACAAATTTGTATAAATTCGTAGAAAGCTCAAAAATTGTTTCCAAACATTTCTGGACAAACTAGACATCATTATCAACAACTTTGTAGAAGAAATCATCTCGAAATTTTGAGTATAAAATTATCTAAAAATTCGGGTAAACATGCGGGCAGATTCAAAACAATTTATTCTCAACACAGTTTCAGATTTAGTTAAAAATTTGTATAAATTCGTATAAAGCTCAGAAATTATTTCCAAAAATTTCTGGACAAACTAGACATCATTATCAACAACTTTGTAGAAGAAATCATCTCGAAATTTTGAGTATAAAATTATCTAAAAATTCGGGTAAACATGCGGACAGATTCAAAACAATTTAGACAATGTATCATATGTATACAATCTGAAAATTTCAATTATATAAAAAAATGAGAAGGTTGAGAGGGTTTTCTTACCTATTAGCCTTCAAGATCTTCCTTTCTTTAATTTTTTTTTTTTTTTTTTTTTGCTTCCCATGAAATTCCTTCTAGCAAAAAAAATTGAATAGGCTTCAATACTCTCTTATTTTTCACTCCCTCTCTCTCATTCTCGGCTCTCTCTCTCTCTCTCTCTCTCTCTCTCTCTCTCTCTCCCTCTAGGACTCTCACAGCACATACCCACCAATTCCTCACCCAAACACCTTTAACTCCTTAGTTATACACACACACATGCACTTCTCTTGTTGACACATTGCACACATGCACCTTGGTCAAGCTTCCAGCACATCACTTACACATGCACACACAAACAGATTTCTTAGTACACACACTTGGGTTTCTCAACACACCCTCACTTCATATACACCCATAAATTTTTTATTTTTTATTTATTTATTTATTTTTTTTTTTTTTCCTTCCATAGTTTAATTTATGATTAAGATTGATTTAATTAAATAATACATATTCTTAATAAGTCTTGATTGACACAAAATTAGTTAATTATATCTAATCTCAAATCCCACCTAATTTAAATAGTCTAATTGACTTCCAATAGAGCCTGATTAAATATGTATATATATATATATATATTTTTTTTTTGGGTTTTAGTATATAAAATATTAGGTTTCAGTGTAATTTGAATAAAAATATCATAAGGTTCATAAATTTATATTGAGTGATAATATAAAGTCAAAAAAACATTTTATTTTATTTTATTTTAAATAAATGTTCAGTATAAAAATATACAGACTATTAAATTCAAAATATTGTGACTAATTATTTAAGAAAATTAAAAATATATATTATTATTATTATTATATAAAAATATGGGGTTTTACACACTCAGAGAGAGAGAGAGAGAAAGAGAGAGAGAGAAACTCAATGAATGTAAGTCTTATCTCACCAAATGATGTTCCATCCATAGCATGGGGGGCGCAGTCATGCTTGTATACTTTCTGCGTTCACCTCTACACCCATTCGTCTATTGACACGTGGAGCTGCTCTCCCACTTGTCAGCGCAAATCTAGCTAAACACCACCTAATCAAACTGCCAGACAACATTAGCGGGAACGAACAGCTCGACAGCACCATCGTGGCCTCCTTCGACCGTGCTGCTTAACGAGCCCAACAATGCTCCTCGCCGAGAACCATCACTACCGAGCTCAGCAGCACTCTAGTGCAACTGTGCTTCAGCCAAGTTAGGCCGGTCTGCAGTAGATCACGATCACCAAGCTAAAACGAGCGAACAAGAGAAGCCAAGCTAGCAAAGGATCATCTCGGCCAACTCTGGTCTGGACTTCAGTCGAACAAGCTTCCTCTCGGCACGGCTTAGCCCAGCTCGGCCCAAATACGCTTGGACCACTTTCAGCCCGGCCAGAACCGCGACCCAAGCCGAGATTACGAAAATCTCCCTCTCAATTGCTCCTTAATTTCGTCTGCATTTGTGTGACCGGAATTACATTACAAGGCCGGGCTCGACTTTTTGCTCGGTGGTTCACTTTGCTTGGTTTAGAAACTTCAAAGTTGGCAAACAAACTCAGCTCGGCAACTTGCTTCTTGGTGAATAAAATCAGCTTAGCAACTTGTTTCTTGGCGAGCAAGATCAGCTCGGCAAAGAACTCCAAGGTCGGCGAGCAAGGTCAGCTCGGTGACTTTCTTCTTAGCGAGCAAGATTAGCTCGGCAAGGAACTCCATGGTCGGCGAGCAAGGTCTGCTCCGCGACTTGCTTCTTGGCGAGCAAGATCAGCTCGGCAAGGAACTCCAAGGTCGGCGAGCAAGGTTAGCTCGGCGACTTTCTTCTTGGTGAGCAAGATCAGCTTGGCAAGGAACTCTTAAAGTGGGAGCAAGGTCTGCTTCGCGACTTTCTTCTTGGTGAACAAGATCAGCTCGGTAAGGAACTCCAAGGTCAGTGAGCAAGGTCCGCTCCGCGACTTTTTTCTTGGCGAGCAAGATCAGCTCGGTAAGGAACTTCAAGAGCGGAAGCAAGGTCAGCTCGGCGACTTTCTTCTTAGCGAGCAAGATCAGCTCGGCAAGGAACTCCAAGAGCGGGAGCAAGGTCCGCTCCGCGACTTGCTTCTTGGCGAACAAGATCAGCTCGGCAAGGAACTCCAAGGTTGGCGAGCAAGGTCAGCTCCGCGATTTCCTTCTTGGCGAGCAAGATCAGCTCGGCAAGGAACTCTAAGGTCGGCGAGCAAGGTCAGCTCGGCGACTTTCTTCTTGGCGAGCCAGATCAGCTCGGCAAGAAACTCCAAGGTCGACGAGCAAGGTCCGCTCCACGATTTCCTTCATAGCGAGCAAGATTAGCTCGGCAAGGAACTTCAAGGTCGGCGAGCAAGGTCAGCTCGGCGATGTTCTTCTTGACGAGCAAGATCATCTCGGCAAGGAACTCTAAGAGCGGGAGCAAGGTCCGCTCTGCGACCTTCTTCTTGGCGAGGAAGATCAGCTCGGCAAGGAACTCCAAGGTCGGCGAGCAAGGTCAGCTCAATGACTTTCTTTTTGGCAAGCAAGATCAGCTCGGCAAGAAACTCCAAGCTCGGCGAGCAAGGTCCACTCCGCGACTTTCTTCTTGGCGAGCAAGATTAGCTCGGCAAGGAACTCCAAGGTCGGCGAGCAAGGTCAGCTCGGCGACTTTCTTCTTGGCGAGCAAGATTAGCTCGGCAAGGAACTCCAAGGTTGGCGAGCAAGGTCCGCTCCACGACTTCCTTCTTGGCGAGCAAGATTAGCTCGGCAAGGAACTCTAAGAGTGGGAGCAAGGTCCGCTCCGCGACCTTTTTCTTGGCGAGCAAGATCAGCTCGGCAAAGAACTCCAAGGTCGGCGAGCAAGGTTCGCTTCGCGACTTCATTCTTGGCGAGCAAGATCAGCTCGGCAAGGAACTCCAAGAAGGGGAGCAAGGTCCGCTCCGCGACTTTCTTCTTGGCGAGCAAGATCAACTCGGCAAGGAACTTCAAGGTCGGCGAGCAAGGTCCACTCCACGACTTTCTTCTTGGCGAGCAAGATCAGCTCGGCAAGGAACTCCAAGGTTGGCGAGCAAGGTCAGCTCAGCGACTTGCTTCTCAGCGAGCAAGATCAGCTCGGCAAAGAACTCCAAGGTCGGCGAGCAAGGTCCGCTCCGCGACTTGCTTCTTGGCGAGCAAGATCAGCTCTACATGGAACTCCAAGGTTGGCGAGCAAGGTCCGCTCTACGACTTCATTCTTGGGGAGCAAGATCAGCTCGGCAAGGAACTCCAAGAGTGGTTGCAAGGTCTGCTCCGCGACTTTCTTCTTGGCGAGGAAGATCTGCTCGGCAAGGAACTCCAAGGTCGGCGAGCAAGGTCCGCTCCGTGACTTCCTTCTTGGCGAGCAAGATCAGCTCAGCCAGGAACTCGAAGGTCGGCGAGCAAGGTCAGCTCGGCGACTTTCTTCTTGGTGAGCAAGATCAGCTCGGCAACGAACTCTAAGAGCGGCGAGCAAGGTCAGCTCGGCGACTTTCTTCTTAGCACGCAAGATCAGCTCGGCAAGGAACTCTAAAGTTGATCAAAACCATCAACAAATCTCTCACTGAGCAAAATCCGCCCGGTAAGGAATTCCAAAGTTGAACAAAACACCAACTTTCATCTTGTCGTGCAAAATCAACCTGGCAAGGAATTCTGATCTTTCCATCAAAATGATTGTCAATTGCCCATTTTCCTCGGCCTTCTGACTGACGTCTTCCAAAACCAAACTCCCTAGATCTCTTCTATGGTTGTTTGCACCGCCATCCTTTGTGCTTTCCGTCGGCGAGTGTGCTCCTTCAACACATCCCTTAGGTCTTTCAAACGGTTGGAGCGTGAATATCCTGACGCTGTCGTCGGACGTAAGGGGCAGTAACTGCTGTCCCGCATACGAGATGTCATCGTTGGCATGACATAGTCTTTAGCTCTGAAGCTTCTCGTGATGAAGAGTGAAGGGATGAGGCGTCTATTCTGACTACCGGAACGGCGGGAGTGGGCGTGCTCACTATGGTTTCTCACTCTTGTGACACCCTTTCCCTTCATCTGGCGTCTCATGGCCTTCACCCTCGTCGCCATTTTCTTAATGATGGTATCTTGGTCTCTCAACTTGTCTTCCAGGTGTCGAGTGTATGAATCTCGCTGTCGGCGATGCTCTTCTGCCCCGATAGAGCGCCTAGAACTCCTTGTGTGCTCATTTCGCACATCTCTGGGAAGACCTTGTGCGGAGTTCTCCAAATCAGCTATCGTTGGAATGGCGGACGGGCCATGTCTGTGCTGAACGGAATCTGGCGTGATGCCATCGATGGCAAGTAACAGAATGTCGTCATGGTTCGCCATAAAAGATGATCGGAGAAGCTTGGAGGACAAGGTTTTGTCTGTCGACTTCCCACAGACGGCGCCAATTGTACGGGGAGCAAATATTCATCGCTGCCCGTACTCCTTTCGTCCAAGCTCCGTATCTATCCGATCAATCTAAAAGCACAACGGCGTTGAGCTACCCGGCGGTGTGTTGCCGGAAACCCCTCCGACGGTCAAGTTAGCACACACTCAGAGAGAGAGAGAGAGAGAGAGAGAGAGAGAGAGAGAAACTCAATGAATGTAAGTCTTATCTCACCAAATGATGTTCCATCCACAGCATGGGAGGCGCAGTCATGCTTGTATACTTTCTGCATTCACTTCTGCACCCATTTGTCTATTGACACGTGGAGCTGCTCTCCCATCTGTCATCGCAAATCTAGCTAAACACTACCTAATCAAACTGCTATACAACATTAGCGGGAACGGACAGCCCGACAACACCATCCCAGCCTCCTTCGACCGTGCTGCCTAACGAGCCCAACAATGCTCCTCGCCGAGCACCATTACTACCGAGCTCAGCAGCACTCTGGTGCGACTGTGCTCCAGCCAAGTTAGGCCGGTCTACGGCAGATCACAATCACCGAGCTAAAACGAGCGAACAAGAGAAGCCAAGCTGGCAGAGGATCATCTCGGCCAACTCTGGTCTGGACTTCGGTCGAACAAGCTTCCTCTTGGCACGTCTTAGCCCAGCTCGGCCCAAATACACTTGGACCACTTTCAGCCCAGCCAGAACCGCGACCTAAGCCGAGATTATGGAAATCTCCCTCTCAAATCCAATTCCTCAACATTGATATGAATGAAAACATACTTGGTAGTTGATTTCAGTTGATTGCAAGGATATACTTATCATTATTAGTTTCTCCTCTCTTACTTGCATGTGCATGCTCACATTTTAATAGTGATCTGGACCTTTAAATTAACATTTTCTTCTTCTTTTTTTTTTTGTTTTTTTTTTTGTTTTTGGGAGGGGAGGGTGGTCCCCTTTATGTAGCTCAATAGGTTAAAGTTGAAAAAAAAAAAAAAAAGAATTCGGAATCTTATAGATTTGATGAAGTATTGTTCAGAAAGTGCTTCTCAAAGGTGTGTTTATGAAGTAGTAGCAAAACTTGTAGTTGAGGTAAGTGATAAAATAGGTCAGTCATATGCCAGTTAAGAGATAGTTGTATCCACATATGTATAGGTTTGTATCTAACATATTTATAATATTCATATGCCCTGTTTAATGTTGAAGCTTTGTGTTGTTGTGACCAGTGCTGAAAATCTTAATCCATATATGTATAGGTTTGTATCCATATGCCCGGTTTATGTTGAAGCTTTGGAATTTCTCTCGACTTCCCACTCTCCAAAGAAATTCCTAACTCGAGCCTTCATCATCTTCTTGAATTCAAACCAGAGAAATTCTTCTTAGAGAAATTTTCTAGGGAATTTCTTTTTAGAGAATTTCTTCCCAAAGAAAGAATCTCAGCATTAACAAGAGAAAGAACATATAATATTTTTGTTAATTTTCTACGTGAAATGTTCCAAAATTATTAATTTTAAACTCCAACTTGAACAAAATTATTAATTTTTTAAACTAGACTTTACAAATACAACTGCAGACTATTTGTAAACAAATTTGAAATCAAGACAAATACCCATATTCATGAACTAACAACTGCAGATCTAGATAAAATTAATTGAGCAAGAAGAAGAAGAAGAAGTGAGTTTACTTAGTACTATTCCGAGCAAAATGAAGATCAATTTTTCTTCTGACTTGGAGACTTTCCTCCCAAAACCCTTTGCTAGAGATTTCCCCTCGTTTCCTCCACCATGGAGCATCTCTTGGTCCTCGAAACCTAGGTCTTGCCAGCAAGACTTACAGGAGCTCCTTCTGCAACTTGTTGGGTTTTCTAAATCGGGAATTCCTTGCCTGTAGATGAATTAGCGGACTTAAGAGTGAGATTCAATAGGCCAACACCAGTAAAGAATGTGCAAGCGATCAAGAAGGCGTGGATCGACAAGTTTGTCTGTGATGTATGGCTCCTTAGACTAATTTTCTTTAAAATATGTGTTGTATGATTTATTTGTTATAAATGTTATTTGAAGAGATTTTACTATACATATAAATATTTTAATAGAGAAGTTACTGTGTAGTCAAATATTTTAATAGAAAAGTTCCTATGTAGTCACTATGCATCATTTGATTTTATGGAAAAGTTTTGAAATGTTTGTATCGTTATTTATCGAAAGTGACGTCTGGCCAATTGTTTGAAACTCCTCGTGAGCGTGTTCTTCGCGTGTATCTGAGATGCAAATCTTCTGTGTGTGGTTCAGTCAATGCCTCATGATCTGTTAGAGGAGCGTCCTTTTCGCAACGATTATATTTTTGGTTATAAATAGAAATGCTTTGTGTGGAGAAAAATTAAGAAATTGAATACAAAAATCTGTGATATTGAAATATTCTCAAATTTTGTATTGTGCTTTATTGAGTTATATTTTCTGTGAGAAAATTTGTTGAGAGTATAAGTAAAATTGTAAAATGTTTTTTTTTTTATTTTTTATATATTTTTTATTTATCTCTTATTCATATTATTCTTGTAAAAAGAGAGTTTTTGTGAGTGATTTTTTGAGATAAAATCACTTGGGTTAGGTGTGACTAGACACCAAATTCTAAACTAGTTAGAGTAATCAGGATTGGTCACTTGTTGTAAAAGTTCACTAATACCCGTGAAACTAGTGGTGTATTACTATTTGAAGACTAGTAGAGAAATTCCCGAGAAAGATACTTGGGGAGTGGACGTAGGCCTGGGTGTCAAACCTCTATAAATCGCTGTATTTGATTTATCTTCCATTTGCTCATTTTATTTCATTACTCTATTTTATATTGTTCAGCATATTTATTTATTTATTATTTGGGTTAATTTTTAATTTGACAATTTACTTAAAAACCCAATTCACCCCCATCTTGGGTTGCCTACCTAGGATAATAATGTTAATAGAGAGGTTATGGTTAAAAAAAACTAAAATCCTCGAGATATTAATTTGTGATTATGTTTCAATTTTAAATAATAAATAACAATCTCAATCAAATAACCAAAGACAAATCGACACAACAATTTAATGTGGAAAAAATCACAATTGGAGCGCCTCCAATTGTGATAAGAAAAAACCACGAGCCAAAGCCACAAAATAATCCACTAAGAAAATAAAAAGGAATTACACAAGTGTAGTTTCAATTATCTAACGAATCCATGTCTGAATTGAACCAGCCCCGATGTGCCTCTTCCACTACCATTTTCACATGGGAATTGTCTTGACCCCCATCATTGAATCCATAACTATGATGTTGAATTCACAATGATGAGGCACTTCGGAATCCACCAAAGCTTTAGGCCTAAATTCTCCTCAATCTACCGAAGAACACCTATCTCTTTTGTGAACGAAATAATAAGAACAACCCTTGATGTTTGACAATTTGTAGTTTGTTGATCAATCAATCACTTTCTATACACCAAGGAAACTCATATAAAACAATCTCCAATAGAAAATACGTAGTCTTTTCTTTATCTTTAAGATTCTCGATGACTTAAACCCTAAAAACAGCGAACGAGTCACTTTATAGAAAATCGGATCTCGAAAGTCACTCGAGTGCACATTTCACTGCTCGAGCGTTGTGAGTAAAGGCAGTGCAAAACATATAAGCTAACTGCTCGAGTGCAACATTTACCACTCGAGCAATAAAACTTGCTTTCTAGAAGTTCAGTTTGTAGACAGAGATACTGGATGCTTCTCTTTACTGCCCGAGCGCACAAATTCTCGTACATAGTCAACGAAGTGGTAAACATGAAAGTCTCAAGATCACAAACTCTTTTGCATAGGCACAAATTGGGTTGAATTCGCATCTAAACACTTAAATTCTCACTGAAACAAAAGAGCGAATAAAGTTAAACACTACAACAAAACTGATTTTTTACGGCACTACATCAACGACATACAATAAATGCACGCCGTAGTTTCTCACTTTTACGACTTGCTTTTTTTTGCACGTCGTAAAGAATTTTCCAACCATGGCGTGTCTATTACGTAAGCCGTAAATGGTAGTAATGATGATTTTTTTACGGCTTGCAATGTTTGCTATAAATAATAAAGCTTTCTATGACATGCATATGGCATACAGTTAATACATCAACTATACACGACACACATATGTCAGTCGTGAAAAGTACTACACTTTTCATAGGGCACAGAACGCCCGCTGTTAAAAGTATTGCACTTTTAACGATGCACACATCGGCTGCCATTAAAAATATTGTCTTTTTACGACACACAATGCATGTCGTGAATTGTATGTTTAAAAAAAAAAAAGGCGCCAAAATGAAATTTTCTGGCGCTAATTCACCAATATATATATACATATAATATACACTCTCTACTTACACCACTATTCTATCTCTATACACTCACTTTCTTATTATAATTAATTAAATTTATACACTCATCCATTTCTATCTCCTCTCTCTCTCTCATCCATTCTCCTCTTCTTCTTCTTCAAGCCCTAATCTCACCAAAGACCGCCACTTCCTCCACCTCTAGCCAATTTTTCCCCACCGTGACAACCTCCCACTGCTCTCTCCCTACCTGTGACCCACCTAGTAGCCCCCCATGACCGCTGACACACCGCTATCATAGACCCTGCGCCAGTCGATCCACTGCTATCGCCTATACCTACGATCGCCGATCCACTACCATCGCTCATTCCGTACCTCTGCAGCCATCGTGCACTACTAGAAAAGTGACCTTTTGCTACTATATAATTGTGACCATTTGATTACCAGTCGCAAATAACCAATTTATTCCCTCTTTTCTTTTCTTTCTTTTTCTTTTTTTAATATTTATTTTACCCTTTTACCCGTTTTTCTTATATTTTCCCTAGTTCTAGAAAAATTCAAACAATGATCGTTCTCTCTCTCTCTCTCTCTCTCTCTCTCTCTCTCTCTCTCTCTCTCTTTCTCATGCATCACAGACATATATAGCTCACTCTCTCACTCTTTCACTCGCCATTGTCATCTGAGATATCCGGCGGTATGAATCTCTCTCTCTTCCTCTCTCTATTTCTGTCTCTCACAATCTCTCTCTTTGTGCCTATACGTACATATTTACGTGTATCTATGAATTATGACTTAGATTGTGTAGTGTGAAATTTAAATGTTAGTCGGCAAAGATTGGGTTGTTGTTGATATAAATGTCTTTCGGTGAATTTGATTGAGGTTTTTGTGAATCGGATTTTGAATTGAATCTAATTGCTCAAGGTTGTGGAATTGTTTCAGATGGATTTGAGTTTGTCAATTTCTAAATTATTATTATTTTTTATTTATTTATTTATAATGTGAAATTAGTAATGTTCAATTGTTTTTTGTGTTAATCGAATTGTGCTATTATGAGATCCATGTTCATGTAGAATCTGAAATTTGAGTGTTATATATATATATATATATATATACTTATGAAATATTCAGAAGATTCGAGTTATATTTGATTGATGGAGATGTTGATTTTATGACTCCTCTGTTTTGCTTTAGTGTTCTCTATAGAGGATTGATTTTAGTCCTATGTGACAGACTCTTTTGAAATTCACATCTGAATTTTTTTTCTCCAATAATTTTTATCACAAATATTTCTGTTTTAGCTCTGTTTATTATTATTATTATTATTGTTATTTTTTTTTTATCACAATGCATTCTTTTGATAATGCATTCTTCCATATTAACTAAGCAAGCTAGTGGAGATGTTAAAAATGTTTCTTAAAGTATGTTATATGACAAAAAGTATAGTCCAATTTTGTATGTTAAGGGTTTGTTCATGTAGTAGTGTATATGGGTGTTCCAATGGAGATGTTAAAATGTGTTGTTGGACGCCGACTTGCATTCTCTCTCTCCCCTGTCCCTTCTCTCTCTTGACTACTAAGGAGCTGGCTGCAGTTAACAGCCAAGTTAAGGACTGATAGGTTTAAAAAATTAGCTAACCTATCCACTGGAGCCCAAAATTGTAGAATTTGGTTGCTAATTGTGTAGCACCTGACACTAGCATATGCTAAGTCATCCATTGTTAAATGATTTTAGATCCATCATCTATATTTAATCATGAGATTATCTTCCATAAATTGGTGTAAAGTATATGATATTTATCGATTACTCATAGTAGTCGAATAAATTTCCAATAAGATACTAAATCAATGTGGTAGGGCAATGTGAAAATGATAGGATAGGACATAACACTTGCATTTAAGTTTGTTGTTAAGGGAAAATGATTGTTATGGAAATAACACTTGCATTTAAGTGGTTTAATCATTCAATAATGGATTATTGATTCTTAGGCATATTCCCACCAATTGAGCACTAAATTTGTGGACCAAACCAGTATGAATCTTTGTTTGGTTAGATGGACCAAAAATGTAAAGCAAGCTAATTTGCGATAGATTGAAGGTGGTTGTTGGTGTCTTAATCATTCACTTATGGATTACTGATTCTTAGGAGTGTTCCTATCAATGGACTTATTTTGTGGGCCAAACTGCTATAAATATTTGGTTTAGCTGGACAAAAAAATGTGAAGCAAACTAGTTTGTGACAGATTGTTGATTGTTGGGATCTTTTATTAGCCGCTTTCAAGGCAGATCCAAAATATACTGTAATTGAATGTCGAACATCCCATACATGCCATTCGATACCATGAAAACAAATTGTGAATGTTGAATTTGTTGTAGTGTCTGGATTATAAGAAAATGAACTGATTCTTTTATTTATTTATTTATTAGGTAATTGAATTAGATATACCAAAAATTAGAGTACAAAATATGAGGCACAATGTATTCGCAAAGAGGACAAAAAAGATGATTGACCAAGCCATCAAAACGGAGCATTCAATTTAAGGTTTAGAGAAGCGATGTGGAGATGTAACCCGATTACATGTGGAGGTAACAATAAAAAAAATTTGTTGAGTGAAGACTTGGTTTATATAAGGTGTGATCAATGCCTTGTTTGTAATATATATATATATATATATTTCAAACTGTATATACATGTGGAAGATTAGGAGTTTTCGTTATTGAACTCTGATTCATAATAATAATGCATTGAGAAGTAATGGCATGTAGCTATTACTTTTTATTCTAGCAAATGTTTTAGGTATTTTCAATTGGAGAAAGATGAGTTAAAGGCTTGGAAGACTTGGCTTCTTATCGTCCTCAATATCACAACGAATGTACCTTTTAATACTACATTATAAGTACTCCTTATAACTTTTCTAGGTCATACATACCTAGCATATAGTGCAGTACTGTGCATTACTGCAAATCATTGCAACATTTTCATAGGGATGATAAAGTATGAACTTATTAGATTTTTTTCTGTTCAACTTTTCTATTTTGTTATGAAAATTACTTCAAGTAGTGAGTTGATAATTGACAATGTTGTTGGCTATCAAATATTCAATGATCTTTGCTTAGTGATCCACAACCTAAAAATTCAAGAAAAAGGTATTATATGTTTGTGATGATCTTTTTGAAATCAGCATGCGTGTTCCTCTATTTATGCACCAATAAGGATTTGGAAGTTAATGTTTTAAATTATTTCTATGGTACAATGTTTTGGGACTTGATATCCTTCTTCATATAATGTTTTTGGATCACGAGTCATATTTATAAACTACCGTTCTTGCTTGACGTTAGATTATAATAATAATTATTATTTTGTGTTTTATTTCCATTCCTTATTTTGGATTATTTTTGCCTTCTAACCGTATTGATCCCCATTCCATTAGTCACATGTCGATGAATGTTACAGGATGATGGAGGAGATGGTTCAGATGATGAGTATGAGCCCAATAGTAGCAATGACGATGATGATGGTGATGGCTAGTTTTTGAGAATTTTGATGAATAGATTTCTATAATCTTTATATAGTTTTGGATTTTGTTTACAAACTTATATATGATAGAGTTTTGGATGGTTTATAACTTTTTGGATAATTAAGAACTTAAGGATAATCCTTTTGGATGATTTTGAACTTACGATTAGTTTTTGGATGTTTGGAATGTATTGACAATT
Source organism: Camellia sinensis (assembly GCF_055761805.1). Lineage (NCBI taxonomy): Eukaryota > Viridiplantae > Streptophyta > Magnoliopsida > Ericales > Theaceae > Camellia > Camellia sinensis. Next base: position 96,829,955 of record NC_138971.1, on the reverse strand, counting down.
TTTGAATATTCATAATTTACGGATGTAGTTTATTTTTTATGCTTGAAACAATATTTTGGTGATTGATTGGTATTTTGTGAAGCTTGTTTGTAATGTTTGTTAGATTGTACAAAACAAGTCAAAATAGAACTTGTTGAATTAAAAATAAATAAATAAATAATGCACATTCTACGTCAAGCAAATTAGGCCATCATATGACATTCCACAGCATTCTATGAATGCTGTGGTATGTTCTACTTATCTACGGTAGGCTGAGCAAGTCGTTGTATTACATATTAATCTACGACGCTCAATCAGCGTTGTTATTTGTCCCACCAATTAACGGCGTGCAAAAATAGTCATAGAAAAAGTAAAAACGACGCACAAAATCTGTGTTAAATAGTTTTTAACGGCGTACTATGGCATGTCGTTGAAAGTGAATGACTTTCCATGACTGGTCATAATATAACGTTACGTTGCACGTCGTAGAAGGGTTTTATGGCGCCCATTGCACGTCATAAAAACCTTTTTTTGTTGTAGTGTAAAACTGAAAGGATTTTGTCAAGTGGGATTGCCAATTACAAAAACCTAACAATGTTATTGAGCTTGGTACATTGTTAGAATTTTATTTTCTAATTTGATATAATAGTTATTATATTTGTAATTAATCTCCTACCGATTGACAAAAAGATAAAAATAAATTAAAAATTATTCTTCATTCGAGCATAGAATTATTAAATGTTTACATTTTTTTTTCTCTCTCTTTGCTCAATCGATTAAAAATTACAATCTTTACTCAATTAATATGAAATAAAGATATCAATAATAATTAACTAAATGACACCACTAAATTAACTTTCTAGCTACACCACTAAACATTGTAATAAACTTTGTATCTCATAGCCACTCCATCCTCATCTCTAGCAAATCAAAGAAGAATACATTTCTAATATAAATTCAACTACATATATTCAAGCAATACATCCTGAAAATCTATCTAAGAAAAATATTCAAAAATTCAATTGTGTGGCTGAGATTTATTTAAAGTGTGATCCCGCAATATAAAAATAGAGTTTACAATGTACATTTACTTTCTTGGTAAGATTATGAACACAACTTTCTGAGCTAATAGCATTTATGATGTATTCAAGATAACCACCACCACCAAAAAAATACTCAGGAAAAAAACATTGACATTCATTGTGAGCCTCTGATGAATCTCCATTACTGTCTAGTCATGCTAGCAATGCGACAAGGTCATCTATTGATTTCAGGGTCTTCTCATAGTATACATACGATTCGTAAACTTTTGGCGTCCGAATGTAGTTATCAAACTGCAATTACGTAACATAAGAAGTAAATTTTGTTAATTGGAATCCCAGTAAAACCTCATTGTTATATTGAATCATTACATAAATTTCAACTCCCATTAATCATAAGTTGAATTCTCTTCGTTTGTTCTGGACATACTCAATTCTCTGATCAATATGATGCAGTGGATTACTAAAAGATGGATTTGGGGTAAAAAACACATACTTTATTAGGCTACGTTTAGATTATCAATTTATATGGGAATTTAAAAAGAAAAAAAGAAAAAGTTGGTGAAGTATGAATGAAATAAAACTACTTTTCACATACAGTTTATTTGTTCCCTTTTTCATTTTTCTTTTCAAATTTCTATCAAAATCTATGATTAAAACATAACCTTAGACTATGTTTTGATCAATAATTTGGAAAAGGGAAATAGAAAAGGAAAAAGAGTGTGAAAAGTGTATAAAATGTAATTATATTATATTTATATTTCACTTTTTTTTTTTAAACTTTTATTTAAATTCATGAATCAAACGCAATTTTAACATTTGATTGTTCAAATTAAACTCATTTGTTCCACAATCTATTAAAAGACAAATTTGTTTTGAGTTGAATTAATGAATTTAGCGGACTTCAATTACTTTGTGTTTGGTTTATGTATTTGAGTAGAAATTTGAAAATTGAAAGAGTAAAGGTAAGTAAAATGCGAATAAAATTTAACTATATTTCTCTCACAATTTATCCTTTTCTTTTAAAATCTCTTCCCAAATTTATAAATCAAATACAACCTTAAATTAAATGCAACGCCGAGGTAGTGAACCTTCCTTTTATCCTTTCAACACTTTGACATACCGAGGCATGAAAGTATTGACACATATCACCTTCGCTAATCATTTGCTTTGACTTAGTAACTCTGTAACACCTTTTGTGACGTGAGATTTTATATTCAATTCTTATGGATAGAAATTTGATACCTTTACGATGATAGAAGTTTGATACTCTTTACGGTGATAGTTTATTTATCTTCTATTATAGGGTTGTGGTGATATGGTTTATCTAGTTGTTTATTTCTACCCTATTACGGAGTTGTGGTGATATAGTTTATCTGCTTGAGCTTGGTATATTGGTCGTGTTAGACTTTGTTGACTTTTTAGTTATTATGGGGTAATAATCTATTTTGATGATGTAAATATTTTTCATACTTATAATTACTCTCCTATCGATTGACAAAAAAAAAAAAAAAAAAATTGCTTTGAAATAAAATATAAGCATAGACTATATGATACTAAGGAATAATTAGGATTGTAAAATAAATTAAAGTTTATTTGTGTTTGCCTCATTAAAGATTTAATTTTTATACAAACAAATTAAATTTAACCATTTTGATAACAAAACTCATATAAAAAAATAAAAATAAAAAATCTAAGTTCAATTAAATATTTTGAAACTCGTTAATTTTTGACATTTGTTGATTATTTATTTATTTATTTTTGATCAGCAAAAAACTCTACTGATAGCATCAAACATACATATATATGGATAACATCAATAAAGCGAAGGCAAAGAGCAAAAAGCATTACAATGAAACCCTTCCTCTCAACTATGTCGGCACCAAGGGAAACACCCTATCATATGCTAATTCAAGCTAAAGGGTTGGTGAGAAACCATGACCAACAAAACAAAAGAACTCACTGTAGAGAAGAAAAAAAACACCCACAGTAGCAACTCAATCAATGGATAGAGAACAAAGAAAAAACACCCATAGCAGCAGCTCAATCTCCATCAGCAGCTCAGCATATACCAAAATAAATCATGGACCCTACACCCAATACTGCCCCATACCAAAAATAGCTCATGAAGATCCTAAACAACTTTTAACTTGATGAAAATTGAACACAACATCATTAACTGAGAATGAGGCACCACTGAGATGAGATCTCATCCAAATTGCTATCCTCACCTTGATACACTTACACAGATCATGAAAATAAAGATGAACTGCCTTGAAAACACAATCATTGCAATATCTCCACACAAACCACAATATTGCTGCTGGTAAAACCCTCCAAACCAGATTAACTTTCTTCTTAAACTTCCAACCCAATCACCAAAGTAATAAACCATCAATGGAGCTGGGAATAGAATACAACAATAGCAGACCAAATTTTCCAAACAAAAGGACAATGAAGCATAACATGGTGAATTGATTCTCTACCCTAATGACAGAAGATACAATTTAGGACATCTTCCCCTTTCAAAATTCCAAACCTATGCAGCATTTCTTTTGTTTTCAGTCTTCCTCTCCAAGCTAACCAAGAGAAAATTTTTGCTTTAGGTGGTGAGAAATTATTCTATATAAGATCAACTGATTTGTGACTGGGACCATCATTAATCAATCCCCAAGCATAAACAAGATTAACCTAGAATATACTTGACCGTGAAGACTTCCACCCCAAGCAATCAACTAAATCACTTCTTAAAACAGGGCCAGTCCCCAAAGCAGTGATTAATATGACCAACTCACCTTCTTTCCAAGCCCGAAGTGCTCTTCTAAAATTGAAATCCCACCCAGATTGACTAGATCTTGTAGTTACTTGTATACTCAATGAAATCTTTTTATCATTAACCAACTGGAACAATCTAGGAAATTGGTTTGATAGGTTTGTTGAAGCTAACCAAATGTCTCTCTAGAAACTAATTCTTTCTTCATTTCCTATTGAAATTTCCACATTATCCTTATGGAATTGAAAAAGTCTACCATTCATTTGAGTCACTGATAATATATCTTTCCAAATCTGAGATGTAGGACCATGAGCATCCTGATCAGGGTACCATTTTCCCCCAACAGAGCCATACTTATCACAAATAACCAATTTCCATAATGCCTCATCTTTCTGACCATTCCTCCACCACCACTTCAATAGAAAACTGTTATTGGCTAACCTGATATTTTTGATCCCCAGACCATCTTGTGTCAAGCTCATACATACTTCTTTCCACCTAACTAGATGGAGCTTCCTGTTATGCTCTGAGACATCCCATAAAAATGATGCTTGAATCCTGTCAATCTCTTTTGCAACACACTTTGGCATTTTAAAAAGAGACATGTAATATACAGGTAAAGCAGACAACAGAGACTTAATGAGTGTAACTCTACCAGCAAATGACAATACTCTTCTCTTCCACCCAGATAACTTCTTGAAATTCTCGACAATCGACCTCCAAGTCAATCTCCTACTAGGACTGGCCCCCAATGGAAGTCCTAGATACTTCAAACGTAACTTCTTGCTTAAATAATTCAATTTTGCAGCAAATTCCTCAACCAATACAACTGCCACACCCACCCCACACGCAACACTTTTGTAAAAATTAATCCTTAGACTTGAGATTACTTCAAAACACTTAAGGATTCTTTTAATAGCCAATATTTCAGACCATTCTACCTTACAAAAAATCATTGTGACATCTACAAATTGTAAGTGAGATACATTGAAGCCATTATCACCAATTGAAATACCTTTAAAGAGACCCATATCCTTAGCTCTTGAAATGAGGATATTCAGACCCTTAGCTATAACATTAAATAAGAATGGGGATAATGGATCACCTTGCCGTATCCCTTTTTGGGGGCAGAACTTTGGTGATGGTGAGCCATCGACAAGAACTGAAACTCTTGCAGAAGAAATGCAGCCCTTTATCCACTTGGTCCACGTAGTACCAAAGCCAAAATTCTTCAACATCTGAATGAGGAAGTTCCAGTTAATAGTGTCATAAGCTTTTTCAAAATCAAGCTTAATGATTAGCCCCTTTCTATAGATTTATTCCACCAGTCCACAATCTCATTTGCTACAAGAATACCATCCATAATATTCCTTCCACTTAGTAAAGCTGATTGAACTCTATCAATAATTTTTGGCAGTGCTAATTTAAACCTATTGGCCAACACTTTAGACACCACTTTATAGACTGAACTAATAAGACTGATAGGCCTAAAATCTTTAGTTGAGTCAAGACTATCAACTTTAGGAACAAAGGTCACAAAAGAGCAATTAATTCCATTACCCAAAACACGATTATGATGAAACTCTTTCATGAATTCCATGATATCACCCTTCATGAACTTCTATCCCTTATGAATGCAAGTCAAATTAAACCCATCTGGACCTGGAGCTTCATTACCATTGCATTCCTTGATTGCAGCCCAGACCTCTGCTTCTGAAAAATCCTTCACCAAACAGTTCTGAAGCTGACATTGATCAATGCATCTAAACTCTCCCCTTAGTCTTGGTCTAATCTTCCACCCTGCAGCGAACAAACCTTTAAAGTGAGCCCACACTGCCTGTTTCAACTCTACAGGTTCCTCATATAGAGTATCATTAATCTTCAATGAGTCAAAAAGGTTCATACTTTGCTTTCTAGAGGCCATTATATGAAAGTACCTGTTATTTTTATCCCCTTTTAAGGCCCAATTAAGTCTGCATTTTTGCAACCAGATCCACTCTAGCCTTTTTCTAAGCTTCCATACTTCATTTCTGACCTCAATTCTTTTTCTAACTTCATCTTCTAGAAGATTTCTCCCTTCAGCAGTGAGATCCCAAGAATGTAACTGAACTTCAACTGCTTTGAGCTTAGACTCTACATGACCAAATACCTCCACATTCCAAATCTTCAATGCATGTTTAAGTGATCTCAGTTTGACCATAATTCTGAAGCCAGCCCACCTCTCCACTTGTGTAGCATTCCAAACCTTTTTGACTTCTTTGATAAAGCTAGGATGTAACACTCAAGCATTTATAAATTTGAATGGTTTGGGATCCTAATCTCGCTCATCTTCCTTTAATAATATTGGGCAATGATCAATCAAAATTCTAGGAAGGCCCCACACCTTAAAGTTAAACCACTCAAGCCACTCCAGATTTAATAAGAATCTATCAATTCGACTCCAACATACACCTGACTGTGAATTATTCCAAGTATATTTCCTACCACACATTGGAACATCAACCAATTCAAGATTATTTGCAAACTCATTAAACTCCTGCATCCCCTTTCACTTCTCGCACAAACTTTCCTTTCCCTTATAGTTTTAATTTTATTAAAATCCCCCCCCTCCCCAAACACCAAGGTTTTGGAAATGATGCTTTTAAATTAGCAAGGACCAACCAAAGATGACTTCTATCTCGACTATCATTAGGAGCATAGACATTACCAATGACACAATCAAGTCTATGATAAACCAAACCTGATAGCAAAATGAAATTCCTGGAGCTGTAACAATTTTTAACCTAAAAAACATGAGGTTTCCACAGACATAACAAACCCCCTGCAATCCCTTCTGCATCAACCTCCATGTACCCCGGTTCATCTTCTGGCCAGATAGATCTGACAAAAATCTCATCAACACTTGACTTTTTTGTTTCTTGAATCAAAACCATATCCACCCCTTTTTTCCTTTATGAAATTTCTGATCCTCTTTCTTTTCTCAAGCTTACCCAAGCCTCTAACATTCCATGAGAGAGCTTTCATTTAGAAACAACTTTGACTCCAAAATCTCCTTCGGGTGCAGACTTAAGGCCCACCATTCATCCTCTTTTTAGTTAATCTTTCCTCATCTTGAGTTTCCATCTCCACAATTTTCCGAATAACACTTTCTTCATTATCCCTTTTTTTCTAACATTTGTTGATAAATTTATATAAACTATGAAAAATTAAGTTACTCAAATTTAGCTCCTAATTAGCTTAATTATTTAATGCTAATTGATTAAAAAAATTAAAATAAAATAATATTTAAATACATTTTAAAATTGATTAAATTTTCAAAACTTAAGCTCAACTTGACTTGCCTAACTATAAAGTTATGAGATGAATCAAAACAATTATATTACATATTTAAAAAAGATTGTCCTAAATTTTATCCATAATTTAAATGTGTGAAAAAAAAATCCAATGTGTATAGTTTACAATAAGCTGACTTTAAATTTACACCATCCACTTCACTTTCATAAAAAAAAAAAATTTGATAAATTTTCATGATATACCCAGAATTATTCTGAATGAAGTTAAGAAAACATACCTCGGCCATGTTGTCAACCAACTCGTTGGCAGCATTGACATAAGACTGTCGGCGGTTTTCGGGCACAGTAGACATGGCATTTTGCATATCCTGAGAGAGATAGGATTGCTTGAGTCGAATGTAGAACAATACATACCTCCAAGACATTGTTTCCAGCATCTCCCTGATGCTATGCAGTCCCTCCGCCGTCTGCCGGATTCTCGCCGCCGCATCTTCAGGCGACAACCCCGGCTCGAAGAAACGTTCTCTTAGAAATGATCGTGTGCCCCAGCTCTCTGCTAGTGCCACTGGACTGACTTGGTGTAGCCCAAGTGCTATGGAAGTGGCTACCAATGTTGTCACAATGTTTCGACGGTGGTGGTGGTGGTGGTAGTGGTGATGATGATGGTGGGTTGGTTTTTCTTCGCCGGAAAATGATGATCGGATTAATGAGAGTGGCAGTGGCCTGTTTTGATGGTGGTGGTGGAGGTTTTGGGGGTGAAAGAGAGTTGTGGGGTTGGTGAAGCTGGTCATTGTTGGGATTGTTTGTATGTTATTTTAGATGAAGATGATAAGAGTAAGAAGAGCTCAAAAGGTAGAGTAAATGACATTGTGGAGTTGGGCGAAGATTTTTTGTGGCTGATCCTAGCTTCCTGTTACTCCAAGATGGACCGTTGCTTTTGGTGACATGGCCGCCTTTATCTTCTCTTGTTTTGTTTTATCTTCAATGTTGTATAATTTTAATTTTTATTTCAAGACAAGAATAATTTAGTTTCAATGTAGATTTTTATTATTATTATATGTTTTTGGAAAAAAGAGCACGCAGGCAATCAATTGGTTTATTTTTTTTGGGTAATTACATTCCAGTGAATGTCAATATATATATATATATATATATATTTAAATTTATGAAAAAAATTGTAATTATAATTATTAATATTTATAAAAATTTTCATTGATTTATAATTATTTTTTCAAAAGAGAAAATTAATGAAAAATCCACTCTAACAATTGTTTAATATATTAGGTCTATCGGGTATTTTTTTGTTGGTGATAGATTTACACTGTGAGATAGTTTGGTAAGAAGTTGTGGAAGATATTTTGTTTCGAATTATACCCCTAGACTCTTTTTTACTTGTTTGACTTTTCATTGAATATCTATTCAAATTATATCTATATTTTTAAATTATTTTCTATCTGTTTAATTTTTTTTGTCTATCTGTTCAAATTCATATCTATCTATTTAAATTTTGTCTATTTGTTCAAATTTTTTTGACTATCTGTTGAATTTTTTCCCTATCTATTCAAAATCTGTAGGTTTCTCTCTATGTGTTTAAAATTTGTGAGTTTCTCTCTCTATATATTCAAAATCTGTGCCATTTTATTATCTGTTCATTTTTTTCTCTTATCTATTCAATTTTTTATATCTATATTTTCAAATTATTTGTATCTTTCTCTTTTGCTCCCTATCTGTTGCAATATGTTTCACCAACGCCATCATCATTAACAACAATTTTCAACAACAACGATCATCATGAGCAAATGTACACACAAAAATAAATAAATAAATCTAGCACAGATCTACCACTAAAAAAAAAAAAAAAAGATAAAAAAACCCCCTAAAGATAGATCTATGAATGCAACCTATTCAAAATTTGGGAAAATGGTCATCATCATTATCATCATCAAGAAGACCTTCAAAATATGAGCCTTGAACACATATCTGAGCCTTCAACAACAATAATAGAGATGAAAGAGAAAATTTTGACCTCAACACATATTTTCAGATCTTCACATATCTATATCAATACACACACACACACACATATATATAACACATGAAAACCCTAGATTTGAGATATAAACACATATCTATACAAACACACACATACACACACACATACACACACACACACACACACACAGATCTCATACTTGAGATTTAGCACAAGTTTCATCGTTAGAGTTCTTGAAAGAGAGAGAGAGAGAGAGAGAGAGAGAGAGAGAGAGAAAAGGGGGGGAGAGAGGATCCCGAGATCTGAGATTTAACACACGAACACATGTCATATAAAGTTCAACTCCGAAAAAACCCTAACCCTTTCTCATTTTACTACCTCAACCCACCGGAGGTGACAACCACGTGTAGCCGACATCCTCTCCAAGCCTGCCGCCCACCATCTCGCCTTAAAGAGATCCACAGAACTAGATCTGTCATCGCCCCTCTCATTCTGGCACCAGCAGAACTTGTTGCGTCATGGCAGTTTGTCGCCGTGTTCAGCGGCAGTATGCTAAGGTAGTTCTACAAAGATAGGAACCATAGTGATAAAACCACCGAAACGGCAGTGTCAGAGACGAAGAGGGATCAAACTATCATGGTAGTCCTAATAGATCGGAGAAAATAGGGAGAAAGGAGGAAAATGAGATGAGAGAGAGAGAGAGAATTTTGGGTTTGAAAAGGTTGAAACAGAGAGTGTGATCAAAATCATCCGTGTGTAATGATATATGTATGGAGGGGTATTTGGTCATTTCGCATAGCTTTGCCCTTATAGACATGAGAAATTAACGCTTGAACTTTTGGGCAACGAAAATGATAAATTGGAATGTTCACCTGTACATCATTTTCGAAATCCCATTAATGTAGTATTTTCCCTTTTTTCCTCTCTTTTTTCATACGTTTTTCATTACTATCTGTCTAATCAAACAAAACCACATGAATTTTCCATCAAATACACGTTACAAGTTCATGGAGGTATAAGAGAATTCTAAGTGGTCATATTTGTAAAATTATTTTGTTCCTATATGCATAAAAGGGGAGCCTCTAAATGCACTCCATCTTTTTGGTAGGACATCTCAACTTCATTTATTTTTTTAAACCATTTTATCCCTCAACTAAATTACTAAACTATCCAAATCCTAACTGCAACTCTGACATCCTCTCTACAGCTTCAACGAGACCTTTGGCATCCCTTCCAACTCTAGTAAGCATTTCCTAACCGCCTTCATATCGTCATCGCCACCCTCAAACTCTTGACCAGTGCACTTCATTGCCGTGATCTTCGTTCGTCAACCTTCAACTCCTCTTCTATTGCCCTATTGTCGTCATCATCGTCGGTAAAGCCCACCATTCTTTGCCACATACAAACCAACCACCCTCCCTATTGTAACTCACAACAAACCCCCTTTAGCCGACTATGACTCTTGATTGCGGAACTTCACCTACCTACTGCCTTCTCCAACTCACCTTTATGTGCCCGTTGTTGCTCACAATCATGAACCCTCTTTGCAAATCTACTATCTCTTTTTTTTTTTTTTTTCTATCCGACCACTACGACCCTTTCATTTTTTCTTCTTCTTCTTCTTCTTCTTCTTCTTCTTCTTCTTCTTTTCTTTCGTGACTCTCTCTCTCTCTCTCTCTCCTCTCCATTTTCCTCTCTATTGGTGATAGTACGCGATACAGTTAGGGTTTGAGGGAAAAGGATCGAAAGGCGTCAGAGAAGGAAGGGGATGGGCCAACGAGAGTTGAGGAAGAAAAAGTAGGGGACTGCATGCAATGGAATGGAGCGCAACAATGACTTCAATAGTGAAGGTGGCTTCAGCGATTAATGGGTAATGATTTGAAGGTGTTCAACAAAAATAAAATAAAATTCAAATATTTAGTTGGGGTGTCCAAGGAATTAGAGTGCCCAAGCAACAAAAATTAAAGTGCATATAAAGCTACCTGCATAAAAGGGTGGCTCTATCAATGGCAAGCCAGGCGCCTGTCTAAGCCCTTATTTAAAAAGGCTCGTCAATAATTATAATAAATGCCTATAGCCTCCCAATTAAAAAGTCTCATATATATTAAGAAAGTCATGTATAAGTATATATATTTATCCATAATGCTTAGGAAAATGTTAAGAATCTCAAATATTATATCAATATTTTTATCAAATGTCTTATATAAGTGTGGAATCTACACTATATGGGTCCTATGTGTGTCTCACATCTATATGAGACATTTAATAAAAGTATTGATAAAATATTTAAAATCCTTAGCAGTCACAATCCCATTTTGCCCTAGTAGAATGGTGCCTTGATGGCCAGTAATCTGAGATTACCAAAGGCCAACTTGCAAAGTCACATACAATCAGAGTATACATATGGGGCCTACATGTGCGGAAGTAATAAATTTAAAATCTAAATAGTCCCTAAGAGCTGTGCAAAAATGAAATGACATACAATTGAACATGGTTTACAACTTGAATACAAATAAAATAAAGTACATGTTACATCTTGATCAGAAGGCTTCTCAAGCCGACATATACAAAAGACATGAAATACAAGCTAAGAAGCATAATCTTCAAGATGCTAGCAAAATATGAATCCGAACACAACTTGCAAAATACATCTAGGCATCACCACCTTCTTGCTCGTCACCTACATATATATAAGGAGAGGGTGAGCTTGGATACTCAGTGAATGATATTAGTAATAAAGGTTTGAATGAATGATATTCGAGATCTTTATTAATACATACATATCATAGCTTGTACAAAATCAAAGAATGAACCAAGTTCATCTATCAAGTCTTTCAAAGCCTCAAGGGATGCTTACTAGCATCAATATAATACAAGGGATGACATTCCTGACAAAATAAGAGAATAATCGACCCGGAATCGATTAGACAAACCCACCCGTACAAGATCGTCGGTGGCAAGGGAGATATCTCAAACAAGGGTACTAGTTGCATTATAGTCCCCTAGCACTAATGACTTTCCAAGAATGTCATCAAAACAAGATAATACTTGATACAAAACTAGGAATAATCATTCATACTTGAACAAACACTTTTCCAAAGCGAAACAAGCAAAGCTTTTATCAAAACATTAGAACATAGCTTTATTAAAAATACCACTCACATAGCTCTTCGGGTGCAGGGATTAAGGCAAGAATCCAAGGCCTACAAGTACATAATAAATCCCACTGAATGCATTTCAAGAAGCCAAGAAGAGATGCTCAAAGATGGATATGAAATGCATCCCTAGAACAAGCTGTACATGAGTGTAAATGATCTCGGTATTTCTTTCAAAACTAAGTCAAGACAAAGAAAAACATGTGCTGGGAGTTAAAACACTGTTTCTCATCTCGGGAAAACATGCTGGGTACCAACCAGGTCTTGGCCGAGGTCCCACACCTCTTGGCCGAGGTGTGGTCTCCAAGGCCTAGGTGCGAGGTCTAGGCAAGAGTGGGTCTCGGCGACCACACTTAGGGAAATGAAGTCTGGAAAATATGGGTTTTCTCTTGAAGAAGATGAAGAACATGAACACGAGGAACATGAATGCCAAAATCATAACTTCTTTATTCAAAATCTGAAATTTCATGAGATGAGTTCAAAAACATGGACCTGGGTACCCGTAGTTGAAGATCTTCTTGAAAACAAACACAAAAACATGGAACTTGTTATAAACTTTCGGATCAAAACAAGGGTTTTTCTCAAGAACACAAGAACATCATTTTATTTTTCTAAAACCAATTTCGAATCAATGCATGGCTCATGAATCATGCTAGATCATGCAATGTGATCAAATAAACATAAAGAACAACAAGAGTAGATCAATAATCTAACCTCAAAACATAGAGCTAACGGTTCAAACTTTAAAGATCAAGCTTGGGATTTAGCTCTCTCACTCTAAACTCTTTCTTCCTCTTCTTAGACCTTCTCTCTCTACAATGCAAAAGGTATGACAGAAAAATAATATGGGTTCTCAGCTAGCTTACTGACTTAACCCTCTGCTGGGACACTTGGCAACGCCGGATTGGATCTCCTAAAAAAGGTGACAGAATGACAAGACAAGAGTATGACAAAGTGTGTGCAACAAGTAAGGTGACAAGGGCACTCTGACAAGGTAATGACCTCGGATCAAGACATAGGCTCTGGCAAGAAAGGTCTCAATGATCTCGGCTAGGAAGAATAACACTCGGCCTAGCTGTGCCACACCTCGGCCTAGATGTGCCACACCTCAGTCTAGGTCATGCCAGTCCAAGAACAAGATCACTAGGTGCAAGGATCAAGGATGTCGGATGCCTAGATGATGCACACCTCGACCTAGATGATGACATCTCGACCAATATGCCAGGGTGAAGGTAGAGGTCAACCAAAGTGGTTTCAAGATGGTCCTAGGTATAAGAGGTTCAAGGGTGTGACCTAGGCTATGCACACTAATCAAGGAACAAAGCATACAAATAATACTTAGGCGAGTCACATAAGCACAAAACAAGACAGGGACCTTTACTTACGGCAAAACAAGTCAAAATCTGTAAATGCAAGCTTAGCAAAACAAGATCATGCATATGCACATGAACATGGCTAAGACGAGGATGAGGGTCATTACAGTCTACCCCCCTTAAAGAAGTTTGGTCCCCAAACTTAAGTTACCTTGCCCTCAAAACAACTCCGGATGACGAATTTTCACTTTCTCTTCCATTTTCCATGTAGCCTCTTTGCCGTAATGGTCATTTCATTCAATTTTCACCATCGGTATCGACTTATTCCTCAACTGTTTCACTTGCCTATCAATAATTCTCATCGGCTTCTCCTCCTAGCCTAAATCTTCATTAACCACAATTCCAGAATACTCAATCACATGCAGTGGGTTCCAAATATACTTCTTCAACATCGAAACATGAAACACATTGTGGACTTGGCTTAATTCTGGAGGCAAAGCAAGCCTGTAGGCAACGAGGTTAACCTTCTCAAGAATTTCGAATGGCCCAATGTATCGAGGTGCTAGCTTACCTTTCTTACCAAATCTTGAAACTCCTTTCATCGGAAAAATCTTCAGGAATACATGATCCCCAATTTCAAATTCTAACTCCCTTCTTCTCTGGTCGGCATAACTCTTCTGTCGACTCTGAGCGGTTTTGATTCTTTGCTGAATGAGCTTAATCTTCTCAGTTGTCACTTGAACTAGCTCGGGACCAATCAAAGCTTTGTCTCCTACCTCGGTCCAACATATCGACGATCTACACTTCCTTCCATACAAAGCTTCATACGGTGCCATGCCAATGCTAGCTTGATAACCGTCTTTGTAAGCAAATTCCACTAATGGAAAATGCACTTCCCAGCTTCCCTTGAAGTCCAATACACATAATCTAAGCATATCTTCAAGTGTCTGAATTGTTCTTTCTATTTGCCAATCGGTCTGGGGATGGAAAGCTGTGCTAAACCTCAACTCGGCTCCCAAACCTCTTTATAGACTCTGCCAAAATCTAGAAACAAATTTCGGATCTCGGTCTGACACAATGGACATCGACACTCCATGATGTCTAACAATCTCATTCATATACAACAAAGCAAGTTGATCGGCATTAAAGGTAGTCTTAACGGGCAAGAAGTGTGCTGACTTAGTTAATCAATCAACGATAACCCAAATCGAATCCATACCTTTTTGTGTCTTCGGCAAACCAACCACAAAATCCATGGAGATGTGTTTCCATTTCCACTCAGGAATTGACAAAGGTTGAAGAAGTCCTGTTGGCCTCTGATGTTCCGCTTTCACTTGTTGGCAATACAGATGCTGAGATACAAACTCGGCTATTTTTCTTTTCATATTTGGCCACCAAAAGGTTTGCTTCACATCTTCATACATCTTGGTGTTCCCTGGATGAACGGGAAATCTGGAACCATGGGCTTCTTATAAAATCTTCCTTTTCAACTATGGGATGTCGGCTACGCACAATCTTCCTTCAAACTTAAGTACCTGATTCTCAATGGTATACCCCGACCTCGGCTTGGTGACAAACTCATCAATTATCTTCTTGAAGAATTCATCCTCCATCTGTCTGGTCTTTACCTCCTCAATAATAGTTGGCTCCACTGAAATCGTTGCTAAACAAGCCAAATTCCCAACTAATTTCCTGCTCAACGCGTCGGCCACGGAGTTTGCTTTACCTGGGTGATACTGAATCTGCATGTCGTAGTCTTTCAATAGCTAAAGCCACCTTCTCTGCCTCATGTTTAATTCCTTCTGGGTGAACAAGTACTTCAAACTCTTGTGATTTGTGAAAACTTGGCAAGAAGCTCCGTACAAGTAATGATGCCAAATTTTCAAGGCAAATACTACGATTGCTAGCTCTAAATTATGGATAGGATAATTCTTTTCATGGGGTTTCAATTGACGAGATGCATATGCTATGACTTTACCCCCTTGCATTAACACACAATCCAAACCCTTATGTGAAGCATCACTATAAATCTGAAACTCCTCATTGCCTGACGGTAGTACAAGAATCGGTGTTGTGACTAGCCTCGTCTTCAGCTCTTGGAAGGATGATTCTCTATCCTCGGTCTATTCATACGCCACTCCTTTCTAAGTTAGTTGTGTCAATGGTACTGTAATCCTTGAGAAGTCCTTCACAAACTTTCTGTAATAACCTGCCAAACCCAGAAAACTACGGACCTCGGACACATTAGTCGGCATCGACCAATTCACAACGGCTTCAATCTTACTTGGATCAACAGAGATACCCTCTTCATTAATTACATGACCCAAAAATGAAATGCTGGAAAGCCAAAACTCACACTTCCTAAGCTTAGCATACAATTTTCTGTCTCTCAAAATTTGTAAGGCAAGTCTCAAATGCTTCTCATGCTCATCATTGCTCTCGGAATAAATCAATATGTCATCGATGAAAACAACCACAAACTCATCTAGGTATGGTTTAAAGACTCTGTTCATCAAATCCATGAATGCTGCAGGAGCATTAGTCACTCCAAAAGGTATTACCAAAAATTCGTAGTGGCCATATCTTGTCCGAAAAGAAGTCTTCTCAATATCCTTGGCTTTAACCTTGAGTTGATGGTAGCCCGACCTGGGAACAATTTTAGAAAAGACTCGTGCTCCTTGTAGTTGATTAAGCAAATCATCGATCCTCGGCAATGGGTACTTATTCTTAATGGTTACCTTGTTCAGTTCTCAGTAATCAATACAAAGACGAAGTGTACCATCCTTTTTCTTCACAAATAGAACTGGCGCTCCCCAAGGTGAAGTGCTCGGCCTAATAAAACTCTTATCTAACAACTCTTGTAATTGCACTTTTAATTCTTTAAGCTTGGCTGGGGCCATCCTATAGGGTGTTTTGGAAATAGGCTGGGTTCCCGACATAATGTCAATAGTAAATTCTATTTCTCTATCGACTACGTGGCCAGGCAAATCATTTGGAAAGACGTCGGGGAATTCATTTACAACTGGGATATCAGCCAATTCAATGTTTCCATTCAGACTACTTAGTACATTACACAAATAACCTTGGCACCCTTTTTGGATCAACTTATAAGCCTTCATGGATGAGATCAAGTAAGGTGGGGATACTACTCATTTACCCTGAAACGTAACCTCGGCTTGGTTTGGGGGTTTCAGGGTGATGCTTTTGGAAACACAATTAATGGATGCACGATTAACTACTAACCAATCCATCCCCAATATGACATCGAAATGAGTCATGTTCAACGGCATCAAATCAACTAATAATTCAACATTCTCAATTACTACAACACATGCTCTATAAATGGATGCAACAGTCATAGTTCTTCCAGATAGAATAGACACAGTTAACACATAACCAAGGGATTCTAGTTCCCTATTCAACTTCTCGGCAAATGTAGCAGATACAAATGAATGTGTATAACCCGAATCAATCAATATATATGCATCTTGAGAGCAAATTAGAAGGGTACCTGACACGACTGTCTCGGCACTCTGAGTGTCTCCTGGCATAGTGCAAAAACTCTGCCCTGCCTCATCTGTGCCTTCCCGACGTTGCTTTTCTATGCAGAGCCCCAAGTACTCCCATTTTTCTTATCATTAGTCTTTGTCTTCAGACAGTCTTTCACATGATGACCTATCTCACCACATTCAAAACAAGCTCTAGACGCCTAACGACAAACTCTGAAATGTGGCTTTCCACAACTGGAACATGTCGGCGTAGTGCCACCTTCCTGGGTTAAGTTGCTTGAACTGCCCATAGTTGCCTTCTTCTTGGCACCAAACGGTACTCAGTGATTATCATAATTTGGCCTCTTCCTCTCGCTCTCTCCTGAACTCTGGTATCTATTTAGGTTAGCTTCTGCCAGGATGGCCTTGTCTAATACTCCGGCGTATGTCGGCATGTTGAGCATGTTAACTTGATCTTGTATCAGCCCACGAAGCCCACTTTCAAACTTCCTGGATTTTCTATATTCATTATTGACCATGTGAGGTGCATACCTTGCTAACTCGGTGAAAGCATGATCGTATTCAGCCACTGTTTTGTTATCTTATGTCAAAGTTTGGAATTCTGTGGTCTTGCGATCTCGGACACTGAGGGGAAAGTGCTTGTCGTAGAATAACTCCAAAAATCTGGCCCAAGTCAAGTATGGATTACCTTCTTGAATCATCATCCACCACCTACGAGCGTCGTCGTCCAATGTAAATGCTGCCAATGACACCTTCTGAGCGTCGGTGCTAGGGAAGATTTCAAACAACTTCTTCATTTCCAAGACCCATGCTTCGGCTTTTAATGACTCTATGCCCCCATGGAATTTCGGCGGATTCATCTTCTTGAATTCTTTGATCAAGGTCAACGTGCCATCCCCATACAAAGCTGGCTATGGAGGCACTTACGGTACTAGAGGAGGTGGAGGTGGAACCGCATGTCGGCCGTTGGTCTGTTCAGCCTGAGTAGAAGTAGTACTAGTGTTCTGCTGCCTTGCTTGCCTCAACTCGTGGGCCAAACCCTCTGCTATCCTTCTAATCTGTCTAACCTGTCCTCGGATTAATCTCAGCTAACTGAAGGTCTAGCCCTTCTCATGACGCTAGGAGTATGCAAAATGCGACTTTAAAACAAAAATGAACAAATAGACATGTATGCAAGTACCAAATAATCATGCCGAGATGATGCACATCTTATCAAGTAGCAAGCAATATGAGGCAACCCTAACATCATTCTAAGGGACATCCTATGCTTTTTAGGACTCAAAGTGTGTGAATAACGTACTATAAGAAACTGGTGCTCTGATACCAATCTGTCACAACCCCATTCTGCCCCTAGTAGAATGGTACCATGATGGCCAGTAATCCGAGATTACCAAAGGCCAATTTGCAAAGTCACACACAATCAGAGTATACATATGGGGCCCACATGTGCAGAAGCAATAAATTTAAAATCTAAATAGTCCCTAAGAGCTGTGCATGAATCAAATGAAATGACATACAATTTAACATGGTTTACAACTTGAATACAAATAAAATAAAGTACATGTTACATCTTGATCAGAAGGCTTCTCAAGCAGACATATACAAAAGACATGAAATACAAGCTAAGAAGCATAATCTTCAAGATGCTAGCAAAATATGAATTCGAACACAACTTGCAAAATACATCTAGGCGTCACCGCCTTCTTGCTCGTCACCTACATATATATAAGGAGAGGGTGAGCTTGGATACTCAGTGAATGATATTAGTAATAAAGGTTTGAATGAATGAAATTCGAGATCTTTATCAAAACATACATATCATAGCTTGTACAAAATCAAGGGAGAACCAAGTTCATCTATCAAGTCTTTCAAAGCCTCAAGGGATGCTTACTAGCATCAATATAATACAAGGGATGACATTCCTGACAAAACAAGGGAATTATAGACACCCCATTTTTGACCGTCCTCAAAGACTTGGACGTCACCGCTTGAACACTCAGTGATCATCCATGTCCGTGTTTGTTTTCAGTTCTGGGAGGTCTTGGCTGCGCGCCTTGCCTCAGGATCTCTCGACTTGCTTGTTCTGTGCTTGGTTTTGCACCAAGGACTTGTGTGTTTTTGTACCTGAGGGTAGAGAGTAGCTTGTTAACTACCCCTGACCCCCATCGGCCTCGGCTTGAGGCCACCGGCCGTGTCTTCTTGCTACCGGCCATTGGTGAAATACACCATTGGCTGGTCGGCATTTAGTGTGGTCGGCCGACCATCTGTTTGGCCAATGGCCTCTTTGGTGGCCGGTACCACCTTTTTGCCACGGGTGTGGCTGTTTTGTCCCTTTTGCACCTTTTTGGTCTAGCTTCTTGAGGAAGCTTGGACCTTTGTCTTAGCTTCCACAAGAAGCTTGGACACCTGTCCCAGCTTCCTAAAGAAGCCTTGGCCCCTTTGCCTTGGCTTCTTTAGGAAGACTTGACCCTTTTTTTAATAGCTTCCCTTGGAAGCTTAGTCTTTGCTTTGTCTATATAAGAGGCCATATACACCTTCTCTCTCTATATCTCCCTCTCTCTTTCATTTTGTGTGGGTTTAAGGGCCTAAGAGTGTGTTTTGTTCTTAGTTTTGCACTAAAACACGCACCATTACACCATACTTCAACTTGGGAGGTCTTGAGAGTTTGTTCTTGAAGTTTTGGGTCGGTTTTGGACAGAAGAAGGTGGCTGACCTTGCTGTTCTTGAGGTGTTCTTCAAGGGTAACATTCTAACTTTATTTTCCCCAATCTTGCACTAGATTTTAGCCTATCTTGCATACTAATTTAAGCTTTGTGTATAACCAAAAAAAGTCTTATATTTGCATGCTTAAGATACTTCATTAAGGTCACTTTGGTGTTGGGGGTCGACCTCCCCCTCTTAGGCCTTGTTTGGCCCTTTTTTGTGCTCTCTTTGTTGAGCTTTGAATACTATTGTGTTTTGGCCTTGTCACCACTAAAATCCAATGGATTTTCAGTGGTGATGAAGGGGTTTTAAGGTCTTTCATAGGGGAGGGACACCCCTCTCCCTTTGGTCTCTCATTTGTGCATGTTTTTGGCTCATAAGGGTAGCATATGTGCTTGGTTGTTTTTGACCCAATTTCAGAGGTTTTTGGATGTTGTTTGGTCGTATGTTGCCTCTGTTTTTGGTCAGATTAAAGGTCCCTTGCATGCATAATATACTTGCTTTGTATTCCCTTATTTTGCCTAGAAGAGCATCATGCATTTAGCCCACCATGCTCTCATGTTTTGGCCTAACTTTGTGAAGTTCTTAGCCATGTCTTACCATGCTTGAGGTCTGTTGGGTGCTAATTTGATTATATTTTCCATGTTTGGTATAGCCCCTTTGTATTTTGGCTTGTGAGCCTTGAGTGTGTGAGTCATTAGCATGCTTTAGTTGGGTTGTTTCAATGATTTGCAGTCATTTCATATGCCATTTCAGCCCCTAATCCATGCTTGCATGCTTACATTCATCATCACTTTCTTGCCTTGAAGGGTTGTTCTTTTGTGCCTTAAAAAGGGTCATAGTGCATGCCTTATGTTTAAGTCATTTGGGGCTGCCATATCAGTGGGTTTTGGGGCATATTTTGATGCATTAAAACTCTATTTTTGGTTGCATGATTCATGCCATGAGTGGTTGGGGTGGTTGTAGTAGAATACTCCTTTTTGTGGCCTTGAATGCTTCCTTTTTCACATCCATTCCCTAGCATGTTTTGGTGTCATCTTTTGCATGCTTTTCAGAGTTTAACATGAGTGTTTAATGTCCAAGTACATTGTGTTTATGTGTGCTTAGAGTTGTCCCTTTCCATGCTTAAGTGATGAACCTTGGTATGTACATGCTTGCATACATGACTTGTGCTCTCTTGCACCACTTTTGGTCACTGTTTTGGGATGGGCTGAGGTTTGCCCCTTTGGTTCAAGTCCACCATTGCATGATCATGCTACATTATTTTGGTTTCGTGTTTGCATTGTATCATGTTTGCACACTTGCATATTGTTTAGTTAATTGCATTTCATGTCATAGCATTGTATGATAGTTTGCATCACATTGCATGTTTGCATGCTTGGTTTGCATTACATTTGGCATGTTTGCACCCTCAAGCCATCTTACATACCTGAGCCATATTTGTACACATGCATTGCATTGTTTGGTTTGGGGTGTCAAACCAAACATGAGAAATGAGGTGCGTTCGTACTCAAAGTGAGGTAACGCGCCTCGATCCTCGGTCGCCGACCCCCTTGACCTCAACATGATAGGGCATTGGTACTCATTTGTTTTGTTTGCATGCATTTACATTGATTTGCAACTTGGCCTCTTAGGCCATCATGCATCGAAATGCGCAATTGATGGCCCGAGGGTCGAGGGCCACACTTCCTTGAGTCCATTACATGATTGGGAGAGTGGCCATGCACACATTTGCTTGAAAATTCCATGCCATACACTGCTTGCCCTCTGCTGCTGTCAGCTGCAGGTTTCAGCGGGAAGAATAGGCCGGCCGACAATGTTGGGTGCCGACCTGCAAAACATGTTTGGCCGATAATCCCATTTCCATGGTCGGTGGCCTTTTGTTCTGGCCGGTGACATTCCAGAGCACTCAGGAAGTGATTCAAAGCAGTTATGGAAATTTATGTGATCCTCAGAGGGGCAAGGCAGTGTAAACAGAGGCAATAGTGGCATGGCATGGGTTTTCGGGCGAGATGGATTCGAGCATGCATCATCCGCGTATCCCGAGGCAGGGCTGCGGCCTTTTCCCTTCTGCATTTAATTTGTTAATTAATTAGAAATTCTGTAATAATTAATTTAGTATTATTTCTTCGGACTGTAATATTTATTCGGACCCTCCGAGTGAGGGCAATTGTGTAATAAGTGTGGGTGTGTGTGTGTATGTCTTCCAACCTCACGTCTTTCTCCTTTTTATTTACTAGCTTATGATGGTTAGTCTAGGGCATGTTTCAATTAGCATACAGTATGATAGCATGCGTGCATCATTCATCAGTATTTCATGCACCGGGCTTTGCGCATCATGCTAACTGCATAAGTATTTCAAATCTAACTTGAATACGTGCATCAAATGGTTGCATTTCACACGCCATTTTAGAACAGCCGAGCCTATTGTAGTTGCATCTTGCATGTGTTGCATTAGTCATCCTAACATGAACTAGGATCATGCATATGATTACTAACTAGTTTCTATTTTGGTTGGGAGTACTAGGTAAGCTCTTATGCTTTAGCATCTCGCATGAGTGCGAATGTTAACATGACAACATGCTTACCATGTGGCTAGGTGCTTATGTGATATAACTGCTCGAATGCTTGTGGATGGAGGTTGAATTACCTAAATTGGAATAATACATTAAAGCTGTGAGTTTTAAGCCCACTAGATGGTGGCAAAACCATCTTTTCTAAAGCCCACTTGAGGGTGTCAAAACCTGCATTTTAGCCTACTTGCGAGTAGCAAACCATTTTTAAAACAAAGATGCAATGTTTTGTTCCAATTTAGGCGATTTGGTCTATACTTGTTTGCTGTGTGCATCACATAGTAAATCTAGGTTAATAACCGGAATAAGAACGCATAATGTTTTCAAAACGAGATATCACGGTTAGTAGAGGCCGATCTTCAGATCGGGCGAGAGGGGTTGCTCATAGCTAACCTTCCCCAATCGTACCCAAGTTTCCGAGCTGATGCAACTTTGGTGATGACGGACACGTGGCCTTTGGCACCGAGTCAGGGTTCCCTAAATTTTCCAAAATAAAATATTTAGATGGCGACTATGTATCTGGCAAAGCAATCTATGTTTGGCACTTCTTTTCTAAAAATCTATTTTTCTCAAAACGATTTGCCGGATTTGGACTCCTTGGTTCAGATTTAGAACCGTGACAATTTGAGAGTCCTGAGCTGTAGTGAACCCAATATGAATAGAATGGGACTCATCCTCCTGGGGCGTTTGGGGACGTCTACAGGAATAATCGACCCGGAATCGATTAGACAAACCCACCCATACAAGACCATCAGTGGCAAGGGAGATATCTTAAACAAGGGTACTAGTTGCATTATAGTCCCCTAACACTAAGGACTTTCCAAAAATGTCATCAAAATAATATAATACTTGATACAAAACTAGGAATAATCATTCATACTTGAACAAACACTTTTCCAAAACGAAACAAGCAAAGCTTTTATCAAAACATTAGAACATAGCTTTATTAAAAATACCACTCACATAGCTCTTCGGGTGCAGGGATTAAGGCAAGAATCCAAGGCCTACAAGTACATAACAAATCCCATTGAATGCATTTCAAGAAGACAAGAAGAGATGCTCAAAGATGGATATGAAATGCATTCCTAGAACAAGCTTTACATGAGTGTAAATGGTCCCGGCATTTCTTTCAAAACTAAGTCAAGACAAAGCAAAACATGTGCTGGGAGTTAAAACACTATTTCTCATCTCGGGAAAACATGCTAGATACCAACCAAGTCTTGGCCGAGGTCCCACACCTCTTGGCCGAGGTGTGGTCTCCAAGGCCTAGGTGCGAGGTCTAGGCAAGAGCGGGTCTCGGCGACCACACTTAGGGAAATGAAGTCTGAAAAATTTGGGTTTCCTCTTGAAGAACATGAAGAACATGAATGCCAAAATCATAACTTCTTTATTAAAAATCTGAGATTTCATGAGATGAGTTCAAAAACATGGACCTGGGTACCCGTAGTTGAAGATCTTCTTGAAAACAAACACAAAAACATGGAACTTGTTATAAACTTTCGGATCAAAACAAGGCTTTTCCTCAAGAACACATGAACATCATTTTCTCTTTCTAAAACCAACTTTGAATCAATGCATGGCTCATGAATCATGCTAGATCATCCAATGTGATCAAATAAACATAAAGAACAAGAAGAGTAGATCAAGAATCTAACCTTAAAACATGGATCTAACGGTTTAAACTCTAAAGATCAAGCTTGGGATCTAGCTCTCTCAGTCTAAACTCCTCATTCCTCTTCCTTGACCTTCTCTCTCTACAATGCGAAAGGTATGACAGAAAAATAATATGGGTTCTCAGCTAGCTTACTAACTAAACCCTCTGCTGGGACAAGTAGCAACGCCGGATTGGATCTCCTAAAAAAGTGATAGAATGACAAGACAAGAGTATGACAAAGTGTGTGCAACAAGTATGGTGACAAGGGCACTCTGACAAGGTAATGACCTCGGATCAAGACATAGGCCCCGGCAAGAAAGGTCTCAATGATCTCGGCTAGGAAGGATAACACTTGGCCTAGCTGTGCCACACCTCTGTCTAGGTCATACTAGTCCAGGAACAAGATCACTAGGTGCAAGGATCAAGGATGTCGGATGCCTAGGTGATAACATCTCGGCCTAGATGATACACACCTCGGACTAGAAGATGCACACCTCGGCCTAGATGATGACATCTCGGCCAATATGTCAGGGTGAAGGTGGAGGTCAACCAAAGTGGTTCCAAGATGGTCCTAGGTATAAGAGGTTCAAGGGTGTGACCTAGGCTACGCACAGTAAGTAATGAACAAAGCTTACAAACAATACTCAGGCGAGTCACATAAGCAAAAAACACGACAGGGACCTTTACTTAAGGCAAAACAAGTCAAAATCTATAAATGCAAGCTTAGCAAAACAAAATCATGCAGATGCACATGAACATGGCTAAGATGAGGATGAGGTGCATTACATTAGCATTACTCTAATAGTAACCTCTCTTTTTTTAGTTAGATATATGGATCAATTTGTATGTATTACAATTAATTTTAACACTACAAGAAATTGCACTTTTGGCGATGACGTCAAATTTTCATAGCCAAAAGTATATTTTGGCGACACAGTGATAAATTTTGTTGGTAAAAGTAGACCTTTACCGACGCAATTTACTACCGTCGCTAAAAAAGCATAACATTCACTAAGCGTCAAAATTATTGGTTGGCGACAAAATTTCAAAAATTTTAGCTACAAGGCTTATTTTTTGGCAACACAATAAGCGTTGCAATTAGTGTGCTTACTTTCGGCAATGGCAAGTTGGCGTAGGCAAAGAGTTAAACATTTAGCGATGACAACATTATTTGTCGGTAAAATTTTTGCTAGTCAAACGGGGTGATTTCGTGATTTGTGTTTTTATTATAACTTTTCAAAGAGTTTTAAATATTCTAGTTATTAAATTTTAAAATTAAAGTGATCATTGAATTAGATCACAAAATGAACCCATTAACCCCAAACACAGTCTTAAATTGAGATGGCTAATTTGAGATAATCTAAACTTTTCCAAAGAATGTGGTTAGATTATCAATTTCAATATGTTTGGTTTTATTTTCGAAAATTGTTTCAAATTTTTTTTTCTAAAAAGCTAAAAAATAATTTGGTGAAAAAAAATAAAAAAATACTTATTATTTTTGTATAATCTTATCTTTTTGGAGGTCATAAATAATTTTAAAATATATTATTTATTTTTATTTTTTTGAAATTAATTTTAATTTTTTCAAATATATATATATATATATATATATTTTGTGGTGATATGCCTCTACAAATTGTTGTTTCCCCCCCAAAAAATGAAGGCTATGTAAAGTTTCCCTCTCAAAATTCCCTTCTTTTTTTGCCTAGGATAGGTAAACCCCCTCATCACTCTCCATAATTTTCACTCTTGCACAGCCTTCTCGCACAATTGGTAGGTCTCTCTTCGTCACAATCGCACACCCATATAGACGTTTGTTGATTGTTAGGTTTCGGCCGTTGCTTTGGAGACATGGCAGCAATATGTTGGGTTTCTTGCTGGTTGTTGTTGCTGCTGTGTGTGTTGAGTTTGGTTGCTTTTTGTTGTTTGGCTGAAAGGCTAAAGTCAAGTAATCTCTGATGGTTTCTTTTTCCTCAAGGGTCATGTGCTAGCATAGGGTTTGTTTCTTTGTGTAATTTGATTATTATTATTGTTGTTGTTGTTGTTGTTGTTGTTGTTGTTTATTTATTTATTTTTTAACTGTTATGCAATTTGAAATGTAAAATTACTAGTGTATGACGTGCTTAAAGGCACTGTGCAATTAATGATAAGTTTAAATATTTATAGGATGAGTTTAAAAATTTGATTTATGGTGAGTTTAAATATCTAGTGTATGTAGGTGGCTAAAGGCATGGTGTATAAAGATATTAATAAAGAATTTGTAACAATTTTACTTATACCACACGCTTTACAGAAAAGCCAGTGTGAATCTCAGCCTGTGGTCATCCATGGATGCCCTGTAACCAAACACACAAAACAAATGCAAAACAACACCATCAATAAAATATGGACAGAGTGTTGAAAAAAGAAAACAATTAAAGTAACCGTAGCTTAGGTAATTAATGTAGCTTAAATAACATGATAATAAAGTTTAAGCTATATTCAGTGAGTTTTGTTAATATTGTTATTAGCGTTAGAATCTAGGATCTGATTCCAGATATTTGATTTTTCGTTTAACAGGACTGATTTCAATATATTCGGACTGATTTCAATTTACTGTAATTCATATATTCGAACTGATTTCAATTTTTGCTACCAATTTATAGAGACTAAAACTACAATGACAATCAACTAAAAGAGATAAAATCAAGAAAAAATAGATCAGAGTAATTTCCCCATTACTTTTCCCCTACTTTCTTATCAATCATATACCAACACTTAACCTAAGATTGGAGAGGGTCTAATCAACTAGCCAATGAAGAGAAATAAAACAGTAGAAATAACAGAATATCACCAATGTAAAATCATCCCCAAAGCTACAAATAAACACCCAAGGCCCGACACAACTCTGTAGCAAGAACAACAATTGGCAACAACAACAATCATCAACTGGCAGCAACAACATATCTGTAAACATTAGCAGCATCTAGCAGCAATAGTGTAACGCCCCAAATTTCTAGCCCAAATGATAATACAACAATCATGGCTCTTTCAAGGAAAACTGAATATAAATCTCCAAACTTACATTACATGATACAATAATTTTTCATGCAACAATACATTAATCCAACAACAAGTAAATAAACAAATAAATAACCTAAGGGATTTACAAGTTTCCAAGGCTTGAGTTCGGTTACACAAAACGGTTATTCAAACCCACACACATACAACCCTTGGCTTATATACAAAGTCACTGCAAAATGAGAGTCGCGTACTGTCAACACAGATTTCTCCGCCTCTAGTTAGGCGGTATCACCACATCTTTTCCTGCACAAAAATTCCGTAGGATGAGCATAAAGCCCAGTAGGAAATCCTTAACAAAGTGTATACATTTTATACAAGTCTCGAGAGACGAAATGCACATGCCATGCTATGCCTTTTTAAAAGAAAATCACATCTTCATCTTTGAAAGCCATCATGCTAAATGATGTCTTGCAATTTCAATTCTTCAAAACTTAACAATTCATTTCAAGAACAGTAAATACGAATCTAGTAATCCCTAGGTTGGTGTCAGTAAGTAAACTATACAAGTACTACCAATTTGTCATTTTTACCAGCATTGACTGGAAGGCTCGACACCTATAATCTGTCATTTTTACCAGTATGAACTGGAAGGCTCGACACCTATTCAATTTCATCTACACCACCTGTCAAGACTTACCACCGTATTTACCCCAAAACTAATTAATGGAAACTTGTTTTTCAACATTCTTTTCTCAATGCAAGTTTTCAAATCAACTTTCAAAGTTTAATGTAATCAAATGAATTGTTATGCCAATAACACAAGATGAATACAAATACAGTTATTCCAATTCATCATCCAAGGAATAACACAATTTCCTCTTCTTAAGTATCCTTAGCAATTAGTCATTTCAAGACTATTTCAACGTTTTGAACAATAATTTCCAAAATGAACAATAATTCTCATATTCCCTGAAATTTATCATTTATAAAAATATAAATAAGAAATTTTCCAAACATCAATTTATTTTGACACACAAAATAAATATAATAATATCATTCATGGATTTTCAGTCTCTAAAAAAAATTCTCCAAATTTTAGGTTTTCTAACCAAAACTATACAACTCAAATCTTTTGAAAGAAAACTTTCCAAAATTATCTTTTCTTCAATCAACGAAGATCAAAGCCCATAAGATCATTTTAAAAGAACAAGAGACATACCCACTTTCAAAATCGCTCAATTTCTTGAATCAACAATCAATTTTCAAAGCTATCGAAAGATGATTTCGAAAATCATATAGATCTTACATATATATATATATATATAACTCTAAGAAAATCCCTATCTCAAGTTTTGAAGAAGAAATGAGATGAAACTCCCAAAATCAACGGTGTCGAAACTCAATCTTCACTGTACACAACGAAGCCCTCGAGAAGCTAACCAACTTTGATGAAGAACTTAGGTCCAAATCCCAAAGGATTTGAAGAAATCAAAGATCTTGTGAGGTTTTTGGTAGGAAATGTAAAGAGAAGGGAGAGGAAATGTTTTTAGAGAGAGAGATATACAAAAGTGATTCAACTTCAGCCCAAAGAGAGAAGAAAAGGGAAAAAATTTCGGATCTCACCAAACCCACTGCACCTCACTCCTGCACCTACCTTTTTAGCAGTGTGCAAGCTGCTCTCCCCTGAAATCCGCATGTGTGGCTAGCTCTCCCGCTCGAGCGGACAAGCAACTTCGAATGCATTTTTCATTTTTGCTTCAGGGGTGCTGCCCCCTGAACCCCTGCGAGCTGACCGGGTAGCTCGATCCTTGCCAGGGCGCTGCCCTTAGACCTACCAAGGGGCGTTGTCCCCTGGACCCCCTCGAGTTGACCGGGTAGCTCGATCCCCGACATACTCAGCAAAGTGGCAAAACTAGGATCGCTACAAATAGCAACTTGGTTACACTCCTAGACTTCCAAGATCCAACCAAAACACTAACTGATACCCCCCCTCAATTACCTAAATCGAGCCTACACAGGATACAATAGCAGCCATAAAATGCAACCTTCCCACCACCTCATAAACATACCTTATTGACTTGCAACAACATTTAGGAAATGCTAGGGCCATAATTTGATAATCCAAGAGTGGGGAAAATGTAGATAGGGATTGGGTGGTTTTTGTTTCTTTGTTTTCAATTCGCTGAAATGTTTTTATGTATTTTATTCATTTGTGGACTGGTCTCACCAACTGTGCATTTGGTTTTTTGGGAATGTTCTTATGAACTTGGTATGCTCTGACTTCTCTCAATATATACTGACTTCTCTCGTTTTTCATATTTCTTTTCATTTCGCTATGCATAATGAACTTAAATGAACCATTGATCTTCAATTGGTGGCCTAGTGGTCAGTAGGAAACACATAAATGAAGATGATATTTTATTATTAGTAGGTATAAATTTTCTTGAATGAGACCCTTTTTTTTTTTCCATTTCTTTCTTCCATTGGCAGTGGTAAGAAAGAAATGTGTAGCCATCAACCGCGTTCATGATTGACCTAGGAATTCTGCAATGCAGAACCTATAAAATGTTGGATCATCCTTGGGATTTCTTTCAATTTTCAACTACCATAAAACATGCATTGTAGTGAAAAGTGTCACTTAGGTTCTTGTTGCCTACCCTACAAGATTATGACCATGTTGGCACCCAAAGGTGGATCTCAAATCCAGGCAACTTCTTGAGAATGCTTAGACAGGCGTTCATATAATGTGTATAGTAGTCTGGGTTAATGAGAAATTGAGAGAACTCTAGCCATACAGACCCAATGTATCATGATCTGAACTAATCAAGCAGATAATTTGTATCAGTCCAACTTTTGGGCAGAAAACTATGTGGTTGGATGCTTTTTTGCCCTTTGATTGTTGAAATTACAACAACAAATTAAATTGCTTGGTGTGGCGGGAAGCCAAATGGCCAAGAATTTTAAATTTACCCGGACATTACTTCTGACATAGTGGTCATATAGACTACACAAGGAAAACCTTTATTTTTAATTTTTTGGCATAAATTTTAGAAGTATAACCTTTGCAGTTGAATATGTTTTTACCTCAAACTCTTCGGCAAATCAGAAAAGGGACTGGGTGGGTTTAGGGTTAGCCTTACTGGTTCAACTCCAAAGTCAATATTAATTAAAACGTGATGTCAAAATCACATAAAAAAATAATAATAAAATAAACGATTCATGATTTGACAACAATGCTCAAGACATGTTGGCATGTAACTTCTGCATTGGCCACATTTAGGTTCCTCTACTGGATTGCTCCACTAACCCTCTTAAGTCTTGTATTAAGCTAGCTAATTATACTAGTAAGGAAGGTCAATGAACTCCAACTTAATTAAGGCCATGTTTGGTGGGTGGCATTAGCGGCCTAGAAGCCTCTAAGCTTGCTAGCACTAGCCAAGTGCACAATTGGGGCTGGCAAGCCTGAAGCCTAGGTCATGATTTGGTGAGGGTCACCTTGGGTCATCAGTGCGTAGGGTATTACATGTCTTGAACCCCCCAAGCAAGAGGACCTAGTTTATGATCTTAGGATAAACCACTATTTAAACCTAAATATGACACATAGATATATATATATATATATATATTTTGTCTACTACTCTATTTCTATACTGTTTTCAA
Source organism: Camellia sinensis (assembly GCF_055761805.1). Classification (NCBI taxonomy): domain Eukaryota; kingdom Viridiplantae; phylum Streptophyta; class Magnoliopsida; order Ericales; family Theaceae; genus Camellia; species Camellia sinensis. The sequence goes on along the minus strand of NC_138971.1, from coordinate 96,799,307 downwards.
TCCTCTTCTTTGTTTGTCTTCTTTTTTCTCTTGTGGTTCTCTTCTTCTTCTTCTTCTTCTTTATTTCATTTTTTTTCCCACTTATCTGGCTATTCCTTTTTCCTTGTCTCTAGCTCATTTCTTTTTCTGCTCTTATTGTCATGCTTCATATTTGCTTATGAACCACGCCATAGCTTTTGGTACTTTGGTTGTTGGGAAGTGGGTCGTATTCTTTAGATAAGCCACTATACTACCTATCACTTATAACAGTTTGCACTGTGGCTGCATTGACCTTGGTTCTCCGGCTAGGATGTTGAGTTTGGTCCTCTTGATCGATCCATCTATTTAAGTTTTATGGTTAGGCTATGCTTTTCTATACAAGTTTCCCATATAAACTACTTTTTATAGCCATTTAGGTTGTGTTTTGATTTTTTTAAAACTAGATTTCTATTTGTTTGACAGAGTGTTAGCAATAATTGATGATGCCTTAATTGTGAGGACAAAACAACTAGTTAACTCCTTAATAATTTTTTGTGTTAGCAATTCCATTCCAGGAATTGAGCTGGAATTTTAATTTTAATTTTTTTTTTCTTTAGCTTAGTTTAGTCTTGAGCATGTTTTGTAATGAAGATTCACCATGGATGATTGGTACTTTGAGCTTCGTTCATAAAGACAAGTTTTAGTTTATGTAATGCTATAAATCGTGCATTTGTGTTAGCATCATATAGTTTTTTTTTTTTTAAATGTTTGTTAGTCTTTTAGGCTTGCTTATTGTGTTCATGACCATAATTAGTTTAGTTTCGGAATATAGGCTAGATTAACTATTGGGCCTTTGTTCATACAGAACTTTGCATTTCGAACACAAGGGAGCTTCGCTTGATTGAGACCATAATCATATTTATGTAACTGGTTCTAGTGCATTTGGCATTTAAATGTAGAGCACATCTTTAGAAAAGTGTGCTTATTGTTCGAACACAACAGTGTACAAATCTGTCCTTTGATGCACGACTTTGTGGCGTGTCTGGAACAAAATCCTTTGAATTTTTGTTTCCTTATTCACATATGATTTCTGTCACTTTAGATATGAGTCTTGACTTGATAGGGTTACCCACTACATTGAGAGCTTAGAATTCCTAAGAGAGTGGTGTACAGTTCATATTTTTCTTTCATATGATTGTAAGAGAGTTGTTAGGTTAAATTACAGACTTAGTGTTTGCACTTTCAGTGATCAAGTTTGGAGCTTGGAAGATCGTGGTTTTGTGGAGTGGCATAACTAGTGGAGATCTAGAGGTAAGTGAGAGATAAGATAGTCGTGAAGGCAGATTGGATAACAAAACTGCTCTGTTTGTGAGAAGGTATGATCTTGATAAGCTTTGTATTTGATCTTGATTTAATAGGTAGTTTGTTCATGAGGTATTTTCACACATTTGGGTTTTCACATTAAATCATGTCTCTCTCATGTGATTGCTCTTTCTTTATGTTGGAATTTTGGTAATTGGTTAATTAATTTTGGATTCATCTAGTCAATCTAAATTAAAGAAATTCCAATGAGTTTTGATTTAAATTGGAAAACAATAGAGGATGTTTTGGAACACGTTTCTAAGATATTTTAGGAAGATTTCCAATTATGTTGAGAAATGACTAATTGTTGTAAATTGTGGGCAAAATGTGTACTCTTCAACCTGCATTAGGTATTGGTTTGATGAACCACAACACAAAAATCCATTAAACATTCAAATATTTAGTTGCTTTGACTCGAATGTTACAAATTTAGAATTCTTAGTTATCAGTGAGCAAAGATTTCCATTGAAGCTAATTAATGGTAAAAGCTAGCTATAGACTCTTAATTGAACTCAGACAAGGAAGCGTGGATAGGCATGCTCTAACAATGCATCGTTGTGGGAAATATGTTGTTAGATTGATGATTCCATTGAATTTTTTTTTCTTTCTATTCCTTGGTACTGCAGAGCTCTCCAAGACAGATGTCCTGTATCGAGATGTTGTGTAGGTCAGTTGGATGTTCTACTGGTCAGAATGGAGTAGATAAGTCTATTTCAGCTGAATTGATTATTTTAGATAAAAGTGCTATGAAGCCATTCTAATAACAAGCAAGTCTACCTCACAATGGAACGTGGTTCTCTTTTTCTTTTCTACTCAATTTTTGTTATTTTGTTCATAATTTCATGACTCAAGGATATGATATGATAATATGGTTCAATCTAATAAATAGTGTTTTAAAAGCCAAGTTGTTTTTGATGGGTCAAAGATACTGCATCCTATCCAGATAAGGTTGTTTATGTTGTTTATTGTTTTTCATTTTAAAATTCAAAATATTATTTAAATTGTTCTCATTTCAATCCCTTTTTTTTTCCTCTTTGAATTTAGACCTTTCATTTTCAAACTCCTGATGGTGCTAAGGAATGCTAATGTGAACAATTTTATTTTCTAAAGATTTGTATCCTTGGTTTGAGATTAATAATTGTAATAGTGCCAAATTTGAATTTTCGCTGTGTTATAGTAGAAAAATGTCAAAATTTGACAACCTTGATTCAACGCTTGTGTAATTTTTTGGCACAACCTTCATCTCATCTTTCCAATCACTATTAGATCTTTATGAAATACATTTGTTGATAGTCTATTAAAATTTGTGCTAAATTTGACACCAAGAATAACAATCTCAAAATTTGGAAACTTTAATAACAATCTCATTGGAGTACTCAGTTGTTGTAATATAGTTATTAGTTGTTGTAATATAGTTATGACAACTCAAATAATAGCTTCATTAGAACTCAGATTTTGGGAACTATATTTGTATATTATTTTTGAAGTTAATGCATTGATAAAATATTCATGTTTTTATCCTTTTGCTCATAGGTTGGTGATGGATGTCCGTGGTTCAATAGTGATCTATATATGGTCATTAAAGATATAATAATTTGTTGTTTCGCACGTAGGCATTTATTTTATTTTTTATAAGTTATTTTGTTGAATGTTTAGATACTTTTTGGAATTATTATGTTTGGGATTGTTGGATATAGTTAGACACATTTTAGTACTCTTATGTTTAGTATTGTTGGATATTTGAATAAAATTTGGGATATTGAAATGCATTTGATATTAATTTGATTATATTACTAATTATTATGATGTGTTAAGTTTAGTTTGTATTATTTGTTATATATAGATTATTTTTTTTTGGGTATGTTTTATAGAGAAATAAAGGTTACTGAGAAATTGGGCCTGTTCTAGACATCTATATTATTGTCTGTCGTTCTTGAACGGGTTAGTGTGTTTCTGGTGCTGGTTTGCTGTTTGAACAGGTGTTGGTGCTAGTTTGTTGTTATGCTGCTGGAGCTTATGTGTTTTGCTGATATGCTGCTAGCATGTTGTAGTGCTACTTTGTCGTGCGATGGTGCGTATCCATTGAAAATTTCCTGTTATTAGATGTGTCATGTCTTCAATTCATTGTGATCCATTGAAAATGAATAAGAATGTTGGGAATTCAAGAATTGGATCAATTAGGGTATAGGTGCAGTATGAATTGCTAAGTAATAATAGGTCATGGGAAGCTAGGATTGAATTTGTTTTAGGTGGTTAGGCTAAAAATATTTTAACAATCAAGAAAAAGTATAGGGCATTAATGTGTCCTATTTTATCTTGCATTTTTTATGTTCTTTTGTAGTAACTTGTTTTCAAATTCATTTTTTGTTTCAATTTTTGAAGGCAAATGATTTATGCACTTACATTATTGGTTTGTAATGACTAAGGAAGCTGCATTAAGCTGGAGTGGGGAAGGTTCTTTCCTATTTACTTCAAGCTCTGCACCATATGATTGCAATGACAATGGATCATGTGATGAGGTAATACATCTAACATATTGCTTGGAACAGTTTTGTGTTCTTACATCATAAAAGTCTTTCCTTGCATATTTCAAGATACGGTAACATCATCTAAATTTATTCTAACAATTTGCTTGAATTAGATTCCAAATACATTTAATTTGCTGCTTGTTATATGTTGTGAGTTTTTGTAATTCTCTTATTTTGGGAAGGATGGTGAATCTTGATTTAAAAGTGCAAGCATCAAAAATTTCTCTACAGGTTAGGTTTTATACACTACTACTAAAAGCAGTATCAGCAGTGTTTTTTTGCCTGCTCATCAACTTTAGGTGATTTCATATCAATGCTATTAGTTTGTAATAGTGGTCTTTATTTAGAATCTTGTAAATAGTTATTGTTTCTCCAGATGTGTGATTTAGTGTTTATCTTGTTTCACGTCAATGTTCTTGTTTCCCCAGATGGCCCACCATAAGGTATGATTTAGTGTTTATTTTTTAGTTCTCTGCGTAAATCATTTTCAAATATATATTGTTAGCACATAAACATATAATGTTATTTTCAAATATATAATTTTATATTTTTTAGGAATCAAACATATTTTTTTGGTAATTGATTTATTTGGTAACAGCACTAGTGATGCCGACACTAGAGACTTGGATGGTGTTTGAGATTGATTTTTTAAGTAATTTTTTGATTTGATGTGCCTTGCATATTTCCACAATATAAATTTACATTGTATTCATTTTATTATTGGATTCCAAGTTATTTTAGCTTTTTTAAAGTGTCCATGCTTCGTGGCTAGTCCTTTCTTTGACCTATTTGCCAAATGAATTTGATTCCTAGTTCTAGTTGATGTTGGAATTCATTAGTTGGTCTAAACCAATTGCTGAATTTTGTATGCCAAGGGTAATGCTCAATCCTTGCATGTGTGTTTAATTATTGTCTTCTAAGAGATTGTTTTCGTGAATAGGTTATTGCTGGCTTGTGGATATCTTCAATTTTGGGAAGTTGCTACAATTTCTTGACATTACTCTACATATGTAATGACAATAAACATTTTTTTTTTGTTTTTTTGATTTATCAAATGTAGGTTTTTGTTTGTAGACTATACCTAGTCTTAATTATTGTGGTTTGATGAAACAACTTTCGTATTGCTACACACGGTACCTGTACTGTATGAGAAGTATGAGGACTAGGTTGATTCATTTTCAGAGAAAGCAATGATCGAGATCAAGAAACAATATGCAATGTTTGATGCCAAGGTTCTCAGTAGACCATTGAAAGACAAGAAAAGGGCTATGGAAGCCAAGGTAGTCAATGTGCAATAGACACTTGGGTTGTTGTAAGTTTGTGGGTGATTGTTGTGTCGTTTTTCCTGTCTTTGCTAGTTTCATGTTTTCATTTTGTTATCTGCTATTTCTACTGCGGGTTCACAATTTGGATGTATTTGGGTATTTTAGTGAGTTTAGCCTTTTAGGTTTTATACACTGCATCTAAAAGCAGTATCAGCAGTGTTTTTTTTTTTTTTGCCTGCACATCAACTTTAGGTGATTTCATATCAATGTTATTAGTTTGTGATAGTGGTGCCTGAGGAATGCCTATTGTAAATCTGTAAATCTTATAAAAAAATATAAATGATTTTCAATTATTTTTTCCGTTGCAAATTTATCGTTGCCAAAAAGTAAAGCTTTCTTGACAAACAACTTATTGGTAAATGTGTTGACAAAAAATTTATTTTTGCCCACTCGTATTGTGTTACTGGAAGTGTATTTTTTGCCAATCCAAATTTGTCGTTACCAAAAGTAAAGCTTTATCGACAAACAAATCCTCGACAAATGGCAACGTTTACTGACATAAATGTATCGCCAAAAGTCTACTTTTGCCGACTTATATTGTGTTGCTAAAAGTATATTTTTTGCAGACGCAAATTTGTGTCGAGAAAAGTGCCACACAATTATCATATTTGAACTACTTTTACCGACGCAAGGTAAATTGCTGACGATGGATGAAGGCTTTTACCAACGACTATGTTTGTCGCTAAAGGTATTACTTTTACCAATGCAATGATAATTTTGTCGACAAAATGTTTTGCCGACTCACTTTTACCTACGGGTTGCTGACGTAGCTCTGTGTGTTGGCGAAACTTTTTGGCGACAAGTTTTGCCTTTTAGCAACATATTTTTTTGCGTTGTGAAAAATTCAATTTCTTGTAGTGTAAGATCTTAAAATTAACACCGAGAAAATTTCTAATTGTTAGCTTCGTTGACCATTGGATCAAATAGGACTACAAAAAGTATATAAAACAATCATTGCAATATGCATAAATTTTTGGAGAAATTACAAAATAAAAAATAAAAAATAAAAAATAAAAAATCAAATTTTAGAATTTGACTCTCATAACAAAATAATTCTAAGTTTTTTTATTTCATCAATTTAAATCCTAATTGATCTATTTTCAATCTATACCATCTACCTATTTTCATTAAGTAAAGTCGACAAAAAATTTTATTTTAGTCATTAAACTATAGAAAAAATGGTATTTTCGACATTTTATATACACGTAAATTTAAGTTTAATAACTAAAATACTTTTTTCCTGATGATTTTACGTAAAGAAAATAGACAACTATTTTTAAATCAAAAATAAATCCAAAGATTAGGATTTAAATTGAGAAAATTAAAATTTTAAGACTTTTTTTTATTATATGGCTTAAACTCTAAGGTTATATATATATATATATATATATATATATATATTTCATTTGAAAAGGTCCATGTGCTGAAAAAAAGTTCTGGTAGCCTCAAAGTTAAATGTTTTGTCCTCGTTCTTCTATTTTAATTAGGGCAAACTTCACTTTACCTCCTTATGGTTTGGCCCGGGTGCGATTTATCCCCTTAACATTCAGAAATCACCACATAACCCCCCACATGGTTTGTGGGCCAAAATGCACCGTTAACTTTTCCATCTAAGTTAACTGGCAGTGACATTGACGCGCTGATTTGGTGAGTAAGCCATTGTTTAAGACATAAATACCCTTTTCATATCTTCAACTTTACAAAAGAATTCCATTGTTCTTTCTCTCAATTTTTTATATAGATCTTTCTCTCTCTCTGTTCTTTCTCTCTATTTTTATTTTATTTTTTATATAGATCTTCCTCTCTTCTATATACTATCTCTCTTTCCCTTTCCTCTTCTAGTTATCTCTTCAATATCTCCATACCCATACTTTATCTTATGAATGAAGAGAAGATCACTGTGTATCTTGAAACTCATTGTATATATAAGTGTACGTATATACATGTGTATATATATACATATATTTATGTACAGACATATGCATATGATGTCTATATATATATATAATACATACAATGGATGGGAATGGAGGAAGAAGAAGAGAAGGAAGAGAGAGTTCACTGTGTATATACATACATATATATATATCTTTGATTGGGTTGTATATGATTAGCAAAATGATCTGAACTGGGTTTGGATTTGTTTACAACAAAATGATCTGAAAATCAATGTAAGAGACGCCGAATAAACCAACCAAGTGATTTGAAAAATGATCTGCTATTTTGGACTTCTGAGCATGAAACACTTCATTTTATTTCGACGGTCTGCTCCATGGTTTAGCAGACAAACAGCCACTCTATTTGGCTGCAAAACACACTAGCTTGTCTTCCAAAGTATGGATTTGTATATGTGAACTAGGTTTGTATATAATCAGAAAAATGGGTTTGGATTTGTATATGTAAATTGGGTTTGTATATGATGAAGAAAAAGTTTGGTCAGTAACTGTGAACTGGGTTTGATATGTATTTATGTATATGTATGTATAAAATGTGGGTATGGAGAGAGAGAGAAGAAGGGTATAATTGTCAATTTACAACTTCTGTTAACAGAAGTTAGTGTGCGTTTTGGCCCACAAACCACGTGGGGGCTATGCGATGATTTCTGAATGTTAGGGGGTAAACCGCACTCGGCCCAAACCACAGGGGGTAAAGTGAAGTTTGCCCTTTTAATTAATATAAAATGTTAACCAGAACATTTAGGTGTAGGCATCATATTTGATTATTATTTATGTAGCCTCTAGCATTATAACAATTATATCATCAGATAAATTTCATATTTTATCTAAAATTACTAACATTTAAATTTTGTGCGGCCTATCATATGGTATAATAGGTGCTAGAATATTCAGCTACTTCATTTTAATAGGCTAGATTTGGAAAATTAAAAGTCCGCAGAAATTGAAGGGTTTTAATTGGTTACTTATGTATGGGAAGATTCTTACCAACCACGAAAGAGTTATTTGTGGTCTACTGATACAGACATTTGCCCAAGATACAATTCTCACTGTGAAGACATCTCTTATCTATTATGTCTGGCCCCACTTTTTACTACTCGAATAACTTTACCATATCCATTAACATAAATCTATTTCTATTAAGAATATGCAAGAATTAAACATACATAACATCCATAATAAATGAAAGTTATCTCAATCGTACATATATGCAATGCAGCATGAATTACATTTAAGCAACATGCCCACAGACTTACATCTTTACATTAATGTAAAGGTTTAACCCTTTTATAAGAATGGCGTTCCGCTAACAAGTATAGGCCCTGTGGCCAGCAATTTAAGGAAGATCACCAATCTTGAATTATCTCTCAATTTGCTTCTGAAAAATTATAAGCACCGTAAGATGAACATAAAGTCGAGTAGAGATCCCAATATGATCCTAAACAATAACAACATATGGATATCTATGATCATGAATGCACCAAGACGTACAATATAAATAATGTGATAGTTTAATTCAAAATATACTTATATAAATACAATTTCTCCAAAAACATCCATTTGAACACTACAAGTTGTAAAACCATTTGTTTTCTTTCCAATTATCCAATTTAGTTCCAAAAGTATTTCTTTACAATACAACCCAAAAATCACCAGCGACGAAACAACGATCCACTTAGATTAAATGGAAGCCCTCGTCTAGCTCTACGTTTTATTCCGAAGCACTATGGTAGTGAAATCAATGGATTAGGGTGTATGGGAGGGTTTTAAGTAAGAACTAGAGAGGGAGAGAGAGAGTGAAGAAATTAGGTTTAGAAATGTTTTAGAGAGAGACAGGAGATGAAAAAGTGATAAAAAAAACCCCTTCTCCCTGATCTGATATACGTATAGACTGCTCGAGCAACACCACTCAAGTGCCAGATACAAATAAGTAAGACTGCTTGAGTGAACAAAACAAGGCTCGAGTGCACAATCAACCCTTCCCAGAAGTCTTGCAAACTACAAAAGACTGCTTGAGTATAGGAAAGACCGCTCGAGCAAACCTGGAGAAAAAAAAAAAAAAAAAAAACATGATTCCTTTTTAAAAACAAACTACCAAACTGTTCATAACAAAACCAACAACTCCAAACTCAACAACAACAAGACAAGAAGGAGTATAGACAACTTTAAAGAGTATCGGATCCTGGATCCAAGAACATGAAAGGATCGGGTCTAACCCAAGCCGTTATATATTCTGTGAGTGCCCTGTTTCCAAGGAAATTTGGAAAGCAGTTAGGAGCACTAACTGGTGCCATCATAGCTCTAGTATGCCCATCAATCAGTGGTTACAAAACAACCTTCAAGATAAGAAATTGGAGCAAAACAATAGCTAGTGGAGCATAATCTTCATCGTCACCATATGGAGGATTTGGAAGATTAGAAACAATGTGGTGGTTCGCTAAGAGGATTGCGATATTCAAGAAGCAACTAGGCTCATCTTCCAGCAAGCAAATGAAAATCATGAGGCTTTTCACTTCGACCTTATTACTGGATTATCTATTAACAAACTAACTCATTGGTGTTGTCCACCTTCAGGTGCTATCAAGCTCAATACATATTGCTGCTCAAAAGAAAACCCAGGTCCTGCTAGTTTTGGGGGCTTGCTTCGGGAAGCTAGAGGTGCATGGTTGATTGGTTTTCATGGCAACCTCGGAACAGCAACTAGCGTGGAGACAGAATTATGGGGTGTGCATAGAGGTCTGACTATCATTTTTGAGAAAGGCACGAAGAAAGTCATCATCAAATCTGATTCGGAATAGTTGATTAATTTAATCAGAGAGACTTGTCCAAACTTTCCCCAATGAGCTTTGCTTGAAGACACTAAGTTCCTCATGGAGCGTTGTGATTGCTCTCTCAACCATGTCTGACGCAAAGGAAAAGCATGTGTTAACAGTCTTGCCAATATAGGTGTAATTAATCAAGACCCTATGCCCTTATCTGCTTCAATTTTGTCCCACAATTTCACCCCTATGTATGATAAAATATATCTATAAACACATTTTATGCTCTTGTTTTTTTAGTTAAATGATTGTACCAAGTTGCAAAAAAAATTGACTTTTTTCCCTTTGCTGATTTAATTTTTTGAACTTCATTTGTAGTTTAACTTACTTGTGTGTTTTTAGTTAACAACTATAATTGATAGACCTAATCTAGAATTTCACATATGGCCCCAAATTACTTTAGGATGCCCCTGAAGGCATAATGCAATCAAATGGTATGACATGCTCATGAATTTCTTTACAGTTGTCTAAGAATTCCATATATTTATCTGTTGTTAGCATGCTTGTAATCTTTCAAGTTTTATCATTTTTTTTTTAATTTTATCAATAAAAAGAAACTTATATTTTTGACAATAACCATACAAAGCGCAAAGCTATTACATCAATAAAGGGGAGGGCGCGGTGCAAAATTCAAGCTATTTTCCATTATGTGCTCACTATTGAAGGGACAAAATATAAACTGGTCAGATCCAAGCCTTAGGCCAGCCCAATCCAATAAAACCAAAACCCAAGTGGGCCAAGCAAATGTGTGGGTCAACTAGCTAAGCCCATTTCCATGAAGAATGGCTCTCCCAAATCCTTAAGCACTTAGGCCCAATACGCAGTAGAAAGGCCAATCTAGGTGCAATGTTGGGTTGGGTCGAGCTGCCAGACCTGATTCATAGACTGAACAGATGGGCCAAACCCATCATCAGAACCAAAATGGGCCAAGCCTACACAAAGATATCCAAATGGGCCAACCCATCCTAGTCATTTATCTTACAAAAGGCCAAACTGAGGCACACTAGTACCAAACTAAAAAAAACCCCTCAGACAACCGTGGAAGCTGTGAATACATGCAAAAACAAATTGCCACCTCAGCTGGTCCTCCTGCCCCTAAAGCTATGTGGGCAGTTAGCAAAGAGAATGTGATCTGTTGTATACATGGTTGCAATGAGCACATGGATCTATAGTCAACCAACTTTAGGTCCCCCACATTGAGCAATGTTAAGGGAAGCTTGAAGGCACCAAAGCTCCGTGAAACCATCTTGGGCAACAAGCAAAGTATTCTATATAAAACCCACTTTGTTCACATTGAAGGTAACTTAACTCAACTAAACAAAACTCAGCTCTATTTACTTAAACACTTCTCTCCCTATCAATGGAGGACTAAACATCTTCTCCAACCACTCATTCTCACACCGGAGGGGTTCTCTGGCCAACTCCGGCTGGGCAGCTCTAACGGTCCATTATGTTGTAGGCTTCCAGTTCCTGTATAGTCCACTTTGGTTGTGAAGCTCCAATCCATTTTCATCTAGTGTGGAATTCGGTATGCATAATTGGTGCAGTGAACTTGGATCTTCATTTTTGAGTTCTGTATCTATTAATGGGAACTGAGGACATTCTTCTATCTACATCGACTCATCCAATGGAGAAGACGAATGATAAGGGTTTGGCATTGCCAATAGTTCTAGAAGAACAAATCGAAAACAACAACTGGACTCTAGATTCTATTAAGTATTGTCAATCCTTCGCCGGAGGTTCTTCCCACCATTTCCTCTTGGAAAGAGATTACGGAGATCATATTATCAAATCTATGGGAATGAAAATATAAGAGCTGAAGTAGCAACTAAAAATAATGATGGTCAATCCAATAGAGAAGAGAACTGGCGTAGAACCTTCTAATCTGCGTCCGTGAAGTCCATCCCTTGAACCACTGGTAAAAGAGGTTCCAGGTAATGGTTTTGGCCAGCGAAGTCGACCAACACCGATGTAAAGTGATGCTGTGAGCAGCCACACTTGTGGTTCATGCTGGAAGAGGGATAAAAGGTAAAAAATGGTTAGCTAGCAGACGAAGTATCCTCTTCATCCTCATGATCTCCGTACTTGGCTGATTAGTAATAGTGAAAATGAGCAACAGTGGGAGCGAAAAACTCATCACCTCGATTGGACTGTACACTAGAAGGAGCACTGAACACTAGATCGGCTCATTTCCTCTCCTTTTACTTTGGATATTGAAGCGTTGGAACCTCCTAAGAAGTTCACCTTGCCTAAGTTCACACCATATGATGGAAAATCGGACCCACTCATATACATCAGTCACTACCGATAGATGATATCTCTATAGAACTGAAATGATGCACTGATGTGCAAACTCGTTCCTTTCAGCCTAGGAGAGTCCGAACTCCAATGGTTTTATCATCTCCTCGCTGGATCGATCTATGACTGGAAATAGCTCTCAGAGGAAGTCCTGGCTAGATTTGTCTCCAATACCAAAATCCCGAAAGAGCTAGACACCTTGTTTAGCCTCTAGAAGAGGTGTGGAAAAATTGCGTAACTACGCAAGAAGAGACTGGGAAGAATACAATGAACTAGAGGAGAACATCTATAGCGAGTAAATGACAGTGATGTCTTTCAAGAATGGACTATGTTTGGAAAGCAAGTTGATGCAATCTCTCACCAAGCGTCTAGCTACTACCTTAAAGGACTTACGAGCCAGAATTGAGCAGTACTCTTGTCTTGAAGACAATCAGATTTCGATCGAAATAGTGTCGGCCGAGTAGCCGAACTAGGGAGATCGACGAAAAATAGATCGGAGAGAACCCTGCGAAGTAGTAATGAATGAGGTGGATAAATCCAAGTCCCATGAAGTAATTATCACAGTATTCAAGGAGCCTATTTATCGCGTCCTAGAGAAGATCAAGACGGAACTATACTTTGTTTGGCCACCAAAGATGTTAGAAGATCCAGCTCGGCACAACCAGAAGCTAAGGTGCACTTATTACCAAGAGAGAGGGCACGTGACTCAGAATTGTAGAGCATTAAAGCAATATTTGGAGGACTTGGTAACTGCAGGCCACCTACAAGAATACGTCAATCCAGACAAGACTGCGGCCGAACAGGGGAACCCACTACCATAGCAGAATATCAAGCACCCTTCACGATTAGTCATCAACGTGATTCATGGCATGACGAGTCTCGAACAAAAGGAAGTGCTTCAAGGAGAATTCACTAAAGCTGCACAGCTTCAGCAAATAATGTTGGTTGGTCCAGTACCCAAAAAGCTTAGAACAAAATCTAAATCTTCTTTATGTACTATTTCATTTACTAAAAAAGATTTAGAAGGATTTTAACATCTCCACATTGATGCATTGATTATCACTATTGGGATTGGAAAACAATTTGATGTGAAACGAGTCCTAATGGATTAGGGTAGTGCTGTAAATATCTTGTACTATGATTCATTCAAAAACATCGGTCTCATTTAGCAGAATCTCACCCCAGCTACAACACCACTTGTCGGCTTCAATTTCTAACCTGAATGACGGCTTGGCAGGATAACATTACTTGTAACAGCTGGAACGAAGACTCTCCAGACTGAGTTCCTAGTTATAAACACTCCATCCCTTTACAATGCCATTCTCGGTCGGCCCTGGACTCATTGAATGGAGGCAGTTCCGTCAACCTACCACTAGCTCATTCGTTTTCCAATGGAACATGGAGTAATGTAGATAACAGGGCACCAGGTTGGGGCATAGCATTGTTTCACGATTGCCATGAAATCCAAGCACCTTTGTAATCGGGTTTAGACGGTCGAGGTAGCAGATCAATCTATACTGGAGGATGTCAGAGGAACCCAGCTGAAAAGATGGTAGATGACCTAGAGAAAGATTTGGTAGAAAAAGGTGACCTAGAGAAGTATTTTCTTATTGGTACCTCATTGGGTGTTAATGGGAAACGTTAGTTGCTAAACTTGCTATGGGAAAATATAGAAGTATTCGCATGGCCAGCCTATGGCACTCCTGGTCTGGATCCCGAATTTGCTTGCCATAGACTCAATGTCAATCCTTTAGCTTGCCCTGTTGTGCAAAAGAGCAAAAAATCCTCAATCTTGCATACAAAAACAGTAATTGGGGAGGTAGATAAGCTCCTAGCAGTGGGGGCAATTCGAGAGGTCCAATACCCAATACGATTGTAGTAAAAAAGAAGAACGACAGTTGGAGAGTTTGTGTTGATTTCACTTGCCTCAACAAAGTATGTCCAAAAGATAGCTTTCCCTTGCCACAAATAGACCAACTGGTCGATTCAACGGCCGGACACAAACAAATGAGCTTCGTGGATGCCTACAGTGGCATCAGATACCTCTGTTCAGCTCAGGCCAAGAGAAAATAGCATTTATCACTCCCAGGGGCACCTATTGCTATAAAATAATAGTGTTTGGTCGTAAAAACATCGGAGCAACTTACCAGCAGATGGTAACTCGAATGTTCAAGGATAAACTCAGATGAACTATGGAAACATATATAGACAACATGGTAGTCAAAAGAAGGCACTCAACAAACCACCTTGTTGATCTAAAGGAAGTTTTAACATCCTGAAAAACCATCAACTTTGCCTCAATGCCTCGAAATGTGTTTTTGGGGTAAAAACAGGGAAGTTCTTGGGTTACATGGTCACATGTAGAGGAGTCGAAGCAAACCCAAACCAGATTAAAGCAATACAAGAGATAAAAATACCAAATAACACCAAAGATCTTCAAAAGTTGGCTAGAATGGCGGTAGTGCTGAACCGATTCATTAGCAAATCCTTACACCGAATGAAGGCTTTATTCCAACTCCTAAGGAAAAATAAAGCATTCGAATGGGGCCCCAAATGCACCGAGGCATTGCAAGACCTCGAGAAATAGCTCAGTTCACCACATCTCCTTTCCACTCCAGAACTAGGGAAAGAATTATACCTGTATCTGGCAGCTTCCGTTCATATTGTAAACGCGATCCTAATTCGTGAAGTGAAAAAAGAATAGAGGCCGGTGTACTACATCAGCATATCGAGACACGATATCTACCATTGAAAAAATTGGCTTATGCTTTACTCACTACCTCAAGGAAATTGCAACAGTACTTCCAAGGCCACATCATCAATGTCCTTATTGAGTTCCTACTCAATTTTGTCTTTGGTCGAGCTGATTTTTCGGGTCGAACGACTAAATGGGTGGTTGAGCTTGGTGAGTTTGACATTCAGTATCATCTCAAAACAACAATTAAGGCACAGGTCTTGGTGGATTTTGTCATCGAATTCGCTCTTATCCTGAGCATCGCATACCCAAACACCATCTCAGTATCGGTGTTGCACACCACCGAATTGGGGAAACAATGTGCTTCAGAAACATGTAAACTCTTCATTAGAGACATCTGGCAACTCTACATTGATAGATCATCCAATAACCGAGGCTCGGGGGTAGGGGTGGTACTCATCTCTCCTGAAGGACTCATCTGGGAACAAGCTCTGAAGCTTGGATGGAAAGCCTCTAAGAATGAGGCGGAATACGAAGCATTATTGGTTGGGTTGCGCAGCGCCGAACACTTTAGCACAGACGGACTTCTAGTTTTCAATGATTCTCAATTGGTTGTCAACCAACTCACTGGGATTTAAGAAGCAAGAGATGAAAGAATGGCCATGTACACAGCCAAGGCCAAGGGTCTAATCAGGAAATTTCAGTCCATGCGGGTGGAATGAATCAGTCGAGACAATAATAGGCATGTTGATGCTCTAGCCAGCCTCAGCTCATCTGTAGATACCAAAGATGCTAGAAAGATTTGGGTTGAGTTTGTGTCAAAACTGAGCATTGCATCTCCAGATCTGGTCCTCTGTACGAACTTATAACCAAGTTGGATGGACCCAATACTCATTTTTCTAAGATCTGGCACCCTCCCCGAATCCGACATCAATCAGCTTGGTTTTGGATCTCACCATTTGGAAAACTATACCCGACGCTCCAACCTTAGCCCATATCTACTATGTGTGCATCCACATCTAGTTGAGAATGTTCTCTATGAAATTCACTATGGGATTTGTGGAAGCCATGTTGATGCCCTAACTCATGGGTACTAGTGGCCGCAGATGCAGAGAGACGTATAGCGGTATGTTCAAAGATGTGATAAATGCCAGAGGTTCGCTCATCTAATCCATCAACCAGCCAAAGCTCTCACCCCGCTCACCAGCCCTTGGCCTTTCACGCAGTGGGGCTTGGACATCATCGAACCTCTGGCTTGGGGAATTGAAAATAGAAGATTCTTTATTGTTGCAACCGACTATTCACTAAGTTCTTGGAAGTGGAAACATTAGCAAGTATAAAGGAAACAGACAGAAAGTGGTTCATCATGAGGAATGTCGTGGTCCATTTCGAAATCCCAAGCGTACTAATCGCGGACAATGGAATGCAGTTCGATGGAAAAAATTTCAAGAAGTTCTGTGTTGAACTCAAGATTGAATATCGAAACTCCTCTCTAGGCTATCCACAGAGCAATGGGCAAGTAGAATCGTCAAACATGACCATCATTAATGGCATAAAGAAGCGGCTTGAGAATGCGAAAGGGAAATGGGTTGAAAAGTTACCCCATGTGTTGTGGGCCTACCGAACGACAGCACGAGGCTCAAATGATGAGACTCTTTACTCACTAACCTACAGAGTGGAGGCTATTATTCCACTGGAAGTCGGTCTCCCAACCATACGATCAGAACTGTTTGAAGATGTTAGTAATGAAGAATCCATTGCCCAAGTGCTAGACATGGTAGAAAGCTGTAGAGAAGTATCACTAATCAGACTTGCAACCAATCAGCAGCAGCTCATCAAAAGTTTTAACAAGAAGGTTCTTCCAAGATAGTTTACACCTGGTGAACTGGTGCTAAGAAAAGTTATGGATCATAAGAGGGTACCTGGTGAAGGAAAGTTAGGTCCTAACTGAGAGGGGCCCTACAAGGTTATAGTCGCTGCTAGAAATGGAGCATACTATTTAGAAGATCTCAAGGGCAAGGCTATACCTCAGCCCTGGAATGTAGCAAATCTCCAGAAGTACTATTAATAGTCTATCTTCCTAAATGTTTTTTTTTTTTTTTTGGTGAATTCTTCCTAAATGTTTGTCAAGTGTAATGGCATATGTTTTCTTTTGGTTAATGGGAAAAGTCTTTCTCTCTCTCTCTCTCTCTCTCTCTCTCTGTTTCTTTGAACTTTTGTGTCCAATACCTGTACAACCTTAAGGCCAGAACCGATTTACTAATTAGTACAGCCTCTTAAGAGTCAAGTTTTTAGGGCATAGTTCAAACTAAAAATGGTTTAGACTAAGGCAAAGTTCACAATAACTATCGAAATAAGCTTCATTGGGAATGAAATGGATTTTAGCAAAGTCAATGAATGACTTTCGAAAATTAGCTTCGATTTTGACCGAATGGAATTAGCTTCGGAGTGACAGAATTGAATTTGAATTTGGTTTGCACTCAAACATGCTAAGTGGAATTGCTTAGTGGAATTATGTTTGGCAACCAAGTAGAACTTAGCCAAGTGGAATTGCTTGGTGGAAACCACACTAACAACATGATTATATCTTTTTTTAGAATCACCAGATTTTCAGAGTCACAAATGACTCTTTCTTAAGGACAAGTACATCAAAACTCACCACTTTAGTATTTCTTTATACAAACAGAGTTGGAACAGACTTGGATAAATCTTTTAAGAGCAACCTTCCAGCACAAGCCTTACTCAGCTCCAAGCAGGGGCAAACAATTATTTTTTTCAAAACCAACCTAGACATGAGTAAGACACTCCTTTATGACATTGTCACCTTTAAAAGCATTCATGCTGTCAAAGTTGGAACAAATTTCAACAGTTGTCAGTACAAGTTTTACTTAGCTCTAGGTGGGGACAAACAATTTTTTTTTTTTAGAACCAACCTGGACCTAAATAAGATATTCTCATTTGATTACAAGACAAGCATAGCCACATAACATAACAAAAAACTAGACCAAGCAGCTATTCAACCTAGAGGTCCCAATAATGCTTGGCATGGGGCAAACAAGCATAGACAACATTTAGGCATAGAAGCAAAGAACATCAAATTGCAAAGTCAAGGAAAAATATCATCACCCAAAGGCACAACTGGCCTCATAAACATCATCAAAAGAAAAAGAGAGATGAAAAATTGTCTCAAGCGGCCACTAGGGGGCAACTCGTCAAGAAGACCGAGCTCCAGTACAATAGAATGTAAAAAAAAAAAAAAGTTAAATTGTTTCGAAAACCACTTCAATTTTCATCATAAAGGGGAACTTTAAGGGCAGGGTTCACAATTTTGTATGAATCATCATTTTAGGGGGGGGGGGGAGAGGGAGAAGCAGAGGCAGCTCCAACATCTTGGAAAGTAGAAACTTCCTTAGCCATCTCTTTTGCAACTTCAACCTTTGGGATCTCACCTTCTCCAGCACTCAACAGCTTGGCAGCATTACTCTCCAGGGTTTCTGTCAGCAGAATCGATGCCTGGGGAGATCTTTGACTGAAGAGTAGCAGATGTCATAGTAGCTTTCAGGCTTGAGGATTTGAAAGGAACAGGGATGTCCTAGAACAGGGGGTCAAGAACTTGTGCAGCAGCCAGACCACTCATCCATTCCTTAAGGAAAAGTTTATCACGCTGAACTAGTACCTCTTCCTTATAAGCAGCACCGACCTCATCTCAACCTTGTTGCTAATACTTAGCCTCTAGAGTTGAGCGTTTGGCAACAATCATAGCAATAACAGCCTCCAATTCGACAACCTTTCCTTCAAGCCTAGCCTGGGTGTCAACAATAAGCTCCTTGGACTTCTCAGTAGCAGTAACCACCTTGTTCAAACGAAAGGCCTCCCTCTCTGTAGCTCTACGACCTTCCTTTTCAGCCTTCAAACTAATTGTCAACATTTTAAAACTCGTTATCGCTTCCAGAACAGTCTTGTCTAATCCCTCGATACGGGTAATCGATAGGTGCATCCTTTGAATACACTGCAGCAAAAAGGGAAATTAGGAAATAAGAATGGTACAGACAAGAAAGAACAAAGTCTCTAAGGAACTTACAGCAGTCACATTTGCAACGTTCCCTTCAAAATAGGAATATCGCAGGGTCCATTGTGATCCACCATGTTTACTGGAAGGAGCAAAGTTTTGGTTAAGTCAAAAGCAAGATCTTCGGATGCAATAACGGAATCACCAGTTAAGATGGGCCTGCCTTGGTGTAACATGGGCTGCTCCCATTGTTCAAAAGACTCATCAATAACAAGCTCCTTAGAAGCCTCACCAACCTTAGCCTTACCAGCTTCCTTTTTTCTTTTATTTTCCCTTTCAGCAATTAGGGTGTCAGGTTCAAGAATAGCAACAGAAGGGTTAACTCCCTCCATTTCCAATTTTACCGCCATCAGAATCTTTGGCTCGGCCTTGACTATGGGATTTCCCAAGGCCGAAGAAGGACCGAAGGCTTTCGCTTCCAGGTCCACGAGCACCATTCTCTTTGACATTGACCCACCTCCTGTGAAACTAGGGGTAGGAGAAGAGGTCCTCTCAGTGAATAGGCTTCGGCAGTAGCAATGATTGGTGATCAATGGGGTAGGCAGTGTATCAGTCTTGGTGTCAGAATCAAGCAAAGAAGCAATAAGTTTTTCCTTCTTAGAGATAGTAGCACAGTAAGTAGCTTGGTAATTCAATAACTCAGGGGCATTTCTCTTCTTACACCGTAATGCAGCTTTGATGGCTTCAGTATTTTTGAGGTTCGGCCCTCTTTGGTAACGAGAAGATTCTGTAACATCAGTATGACATTTAAAACAATACGTAACTTGAAAACAAAAGGATCGAAACACAGAGATAGAGGATTTAGACCTAGATAACCATATTTTTGGGGCATCCTTTCAAACTGGATCTTTGTCCTAACGGGGAACTCCCAGCTTCCGCCAACTTATAGGAAATCGTCATTATGTTTGTCAGAGTCAGGTAAATTAGTCACGAGGTAGGAATCAACAGAATTGATACAAAGGTAATAAGTGCTATGGTCTTTATTATGAGAGAGAGTAAAACAGTTCAGGATGTCCCAGACATCTAGGTTCAAACCTAACCGCCTGTTCAGGGTAGAGACATCACAGATAATGCGGAATAGATTCACAGAGACCTGCATTAGGGAAAGTTGAACTTGGTACGAAAAAGGGCAGACCTAAGGGTCCAGAGGGAACCAAACCCCTCCTTCGACTACTGTAACAACTGGAAATGTGACAGTGTTCCTTATGCCCATACGCTTGGCATCAACCTTTGCCAGCGTCAGAGTAATAGCGTCTGGAATGCCATAATCCTGACAAAATAGAGCCATCGCTTCAGGAGTATTGACTACGGCACAAAACTTACCCATGATCTAGACAAAGGAAAAACTATACTAAGAGAAAGGCAAAAAAATGGCAGGAATTGCCGGAAACAATGGCGCGAAGGCCAGTAATGGTGACAGATATCGAAAAGTAAAGAAAAAAAGGAGGTTTAGAAGAACTTACAGTGATTTGGCGGGAAAACCATGAAGAACGAAATACTTGGAGACCAAAATCGAAGAGAAACGGCAACGCCTGGAACTAGTAGCAACGGCAGTAAATATCGGAGCAAAGCACCAATGGAGCTAGAAAGGGAAAACCAAAAAACTCTGCGGATTTCAAAAACATGGAAGCAGACAAAGGGAATGAGAAGACAGCCCTAGCGTATTTATGACCCTTGATCGATGTGATGGTATAAATCACGTCCTTCTACTAGGAAGCGGCGCACTATCTCTGCACACCAACACTATACTGCTACGTGTCACTATGGGAAGACGCATGTAAAGCGCGTTAGTCAGGGATTGAATTGCCACCAAGGCTGGACTGGAGTAGAATTGAAACGTCGCGACGGATGGAATGAGTGGTAGCTCCCCCCAAGGAGAACCTTAGCGCGAGCTAAGGGTCAAATGAATGGAAAAAATATAAACAGGTCAGATCCAAGCCTTGGCCAAGCCTAATCCACTAAAACCCAAACCCAAGTGGGCCAAGTGAACGTATGGGTCAACTAGCTAAGCCCATTTCCATAAAGAATGGCTCTCCTAAGTCCTCAAGCACTTGGGCCTAATACGCATTGGAAAGGCCAATCCAGCTACAATGTTGGACTGGGCCGAGCTGCCAGACTTGATCTATAGTCCGAACTGATGGGCCGAGCCCACACAAAGATATCCATAGAAGCCAGCCCATCCTAGTAGTTTATCTTACAAAAGGCCGAACTGAGGCACACCGGTACTGAACTGAAGAATTGCCTCAAACAATCGTGGAAGCTGTGAATACATCCAAAAGCAGATTGCCACCTCAGCTAGTCCCCCCGCCTCTAAAGTTACGAAGACAGTTAGCAAAGAGAATGTGATCTGTTGTATGGTTGCAATGAGCACATGAATCTATAGTCAACCACCTTTAGGTCCCCCACCTTGAGCAATGTTAAGGGAAGCTTGGAGGCACCAAAGCTCCATGAAACCATGTTGGGCAACAAACAAAGTATTTTATATAAACCCCACTCTCTTCACATTAAAGGTAACTTAACTCAACTAAACAAAACTCAGCTCCATCTACTTAAACACTTCTCTCCTTCTCAAGGGAGGACTGAACATCTTCTCTAACCACTCATTCTCACACCGGAGGAGTTCTCTGGCCAACCCCAGCCAGACAGCTCTAACGGTCCATTGTGTTGCAAGCCCCCAGCTCTTGGATAGCCCACTCTGGTTGCGGAGCTTCAATCCATTTTCATCTAGTGTAGAATCCGGTACGCACAACTATCATATTTGTTGTTGTATGCTAAGCAAAAATATGTTAACATCTGAATCCATAGCAGTAGCCATTTGGGCTGGATTTTTTTTTGGTCCTTCATTTCATTGCCACTTTGGTTGTCTTTGTTCCCCTCTATTCCCCTTCTTTCTCTGTTTTTGGTTGTCTCTTTGCCATCTCACTCATTTTTTTAGCTAATTGTGGTTCTGATTTAGCTGGAAATCATTGGTGGGTTCACTTGTTAAGCTTTTCATGATCTTATTACTTTCAAAGATGCCTGCCCAGATTCCAGAATGCAGTGCTGGCTAGTTGTACTACCAAAGACGGACTCACGTGGGAAGGATATATATATATATATATATATATACTAAAAAATATATTTAAAAGAAACTATGAATTATAATATTAATTTCTACTAGTATCAAAAGTGAAAAATAAGATAAAAATATATATAAATAACATTTTTTTTTTGGAATTAGTTATAAAAATAATAATTATAAGATAATCTATATATTAAAGTAAGGCATTTTGAATTGTTCTACTCAACACTCTTTCATATATTAAAAATGTCTACGATAGAATGAATATTAAAATTCCGTACAATATCTTTCTCAATGGTCAAGTAATTAACTAATACCTTATTCTATTCTTTAAAAATTTGGATTTGTAATTAACACTAGTTATAAGAAATAAATTTCTTTTATTATTTTTTTAATGTTATATTTTGATCCTATGTTTCATAAATATAGAGTGACATCCATTTAAAATTTCTAAATGAAGAAAAACATAGAGCGGACTAGTCTCTATAATATGTAAATAATTGTATCTAATGCTACTATAATAAAAGGATAGTCTCTTACCCTCTCTAGATACATCCTCGTGTACTTCAATCATTTTGGTGCCAACACTACATTGTGTACATTTTATGTGAAAATTTTATATGTTTGTAACATTAAAGTAATGGGCACAAGGTTTCTCATGTTCATTGCTTTTTGTGACACGAAAAAACAAGTAATAGAAGTGCAATGAGTTGGGATAAAATACACAAACACTGATTTTTTTATATATTTTTTTTCTATTATTAATGTGAGAAAAAATATTCTCATCTTTGCATATATAGATGAAAATATTTTCTCTCATATAGGTGATTTGGGTGATAAAAACATCAGTGTTCGTAACACTACTCATGAATTAATAAAAAGTTCTAACAAAGTCATTGTTTCTTATAAAAAAATAAAGAGAATTACAAATTATCAATGGAAAAAAATTACAAAATTGTGGAGATTCATGTGAAAGTTGTGTTATATGCAATATGAACTGAGTATTGACACAGCAGCTCCGCTATATATTTATAATTATTTTTTCCACTTCTTAATAATTCTCCCTAAAAAAATATAAAACTCACATTTGTAGGCAATTATAAATGCGGTTCACATCTTTAGATGTAAACAAATGTGAAGAGTCCATCATTTTGGTGATCCAAATTTTGGATGAACTTACCTTTTCATAAAAAGTTAGTACTATGGCAAAGAAGTGGTTGAGATGGAGAATTGTCATCAACATTCTTTGTATGCATAGGATTAAAATTGGTTTCATACGTCTGGTTTGATGGTAACACTAGCCTAATTTAAACCTTATCAAGTTGGTGGTCCACATACTTTGAGGCACACGTGCATGCTGATATGTTAAATTCAACAAATGTGTTTGATGTATTATTTTTATTTAGAAGTTATACGATAACTATGAAATTGAAATTTTAGAGTGTGAAAGAATCCCAATTACTCATTCAAAGTCAAATATCAGCTCAAGCTTATCCCTAAGAAACTCACCTAATTAGTTCAAATTACGGCGATTAGTTAGCCTGACTAATTAACCAAAAAAAGACTGAAATGTCTATGTCAACAACAATGGTTTCTAGCTCATGCGTGCACCTAGTACATAAATTTAAATTTCTGCCTCAATGCCCACAAGCTCTTTTGAGCATTCCCATTTATGTTGTATTACCTTACCTTAGATGACTGTTAATAGTATCGTATTAACCAAAGGCTAACAAACACCGCATATTTGCAACAACATACGTTAATTTGCGGAGATTTCAACTCATAATTTCAATAATAAGGTAATGGGCATCTGAAGTAGACAAATAACATGTCATTGAACAAACTAAAGATTTTCTATTTCTAATTCTCTTGTCTTCCCGTCTTAATGTACTTTCACTCCTATGATCATGTGAAAATCTCGAGTTACAAAATCTTCGATACATCATCCAAAAGAGTGCATTGAGACAGATGGACAAAAGAGTTCAGAAACAGAAGATCTGCTACTTACTCAACCACACCGTCTTAATTACTTCAAGTCCTAGGATCACGTGAAAATCTTGATATATAAAATCTTTGATACATATTCCAATAGCTAAGAGTGTATTGAGACAGTGAGACAAAAACGTTTGGAGACAAAAGATCCAATCCCTACTAAACCACATAGGTATTCCTGAAAATTACTCAAATTGCATATCTTGGGATGCATAAACTGATACAACTGTAAGGTTTAATTGAATCCACATCCAATCCATGACAGTAGTTTTCTTCATAGTCATTAATATGAACAATCTATTGGATATTACTGCAATCCATACCGTGGTTAAAGGCTTATTGAGAAATTGCCATTGTTGATGATGAACAAATTAAGAGGGCTTTGTTTAACATCCATTGAAGTCTTATTAGAAGCCAATACCTCCATAACTTTCATGAATGCCTATAGATCAATGGACTCAAAAATTGCAGGTGGATCTGGATCTTTAACTTTACAGAATTCTCATAGCCCAAATCAAACGTATAATATTTGTTTGCATTTTAACAATTTATAACCCCATCAAATCAAACCTAACTAATCAAATCTAACAATTTCCCAATGCCCACAACTACGCAAAATCACTTAAACTGAAACACTGGATTCACAAAAGTTGGCTGCATTACTACTGCACCACTATGGTCAGCTTGGAATTTCATTGAATCCATGTATTGGTATGGCAATTCCCCCAACTGAATTTTCTCGATCCCTCGGGCGCCATTTCCAGCGCTGCCCATCATGTTTTGGTAATCCGAGTTTGAGTTGTATGAATTGTCATTTAATAGTTGAGAAAGTGAGCCCAAGCAGTCTAATTCCCATAGATGAGAAAGTGAACTAGTCCTTGGAAATTTTAGCATTGGAGAGTCACTAACATCATTTGTAGTCACTATTTGAGCACCCAGTTCTTCAACCCCTTGCTCCAAAACTCTTCCCATATTTTTCTTTTTGTAGATCCTGCATAGGACCCAATCATCCAACTGAAAAATACACAAACATAAACCATTCATCAATTCAGCAAACAACATAGACTAAACCGCGGAGATTAGCAGTTATGCTAAGAACACAGAAAAAAATCATAGAATGGGACACAAATGTCAGGTCCACAGATGAGAAAATTCTCACATCTATGTCTCATTCTATGAAAATCTTTTGCATATTTAGACTTTCTTGGAAATTAAACATCATTCTAAGATTAAAAAATAAAAATAAAAAGCTTTTGTAAAATTTTCACAAAGCCCATTGTCTCTCTTTTGCAAAATTTTCTGTATTCTATTTATGTGCAAGTAGCAGAACCAGTCAAAGATAATAAAAAGCTTATTACCCTCATAGATACAGACCCATTTTGCCTGCTGGTTGGTCTTGTTGAATCATTCAATCTATATTCATGCATAATCCAATCTGTCTTAGCACCCTTTGGTGGCTTACCCTTGTAAAACACAAGTGCTTTCTTGATACCCACATATTTAGATCCACTGTAAATGGACTTGTCTGTCCCTGTGGCCTTCCAATAACCAGACACAGCTGCTCTATTGGGCCGCGCTCCATTCGGGTACTTCCTGTCACGGGGACTGAAGAAGTACCATTCATTTTCTCCGAATTCGGCTTTCTCTGCACTCCATAAGATTCAAAATTAATACAACTTCACAGTAATTAGCAAGCTATAATATCAACAATTAACGGGTGGTTTTACTGCATTTGTGACTAACCAGGCAATTCCCAAGGATCAAATTTGTAGATATCAACTTCTGGGATGATGGAAACCGGGCATGGCCGTGACATGGCCTGGTTTCGGAGATAATATATGATTAATTCCTCATCAGTTGGGTGGAACCTAAAGCCAGGAGGGAGGTTTGAACTATTCTTTCCCACCATTGTTGTATGAATGAATATCAAAGAAGATCAAAAGCAAGAGATGGGTGACAATATATATTGGTTCCTCCAATTAGTCTACCAAAAGAAAAGACAGTATGGGTTCTAAGAAAAATTGAGAGTAGTTTTCTTATCTTGTCCTTGATGATAAGGGGAGGCTTAGTAGGAGATAAGAAGAGAGGGTGTTTGAAATGTTTGCAAGGAGAGGGCTAGCCTTTTTATTTGTAAGGGTTTCATGTCCTTTTGTGGGATTACATCATCACTTTTTTTAGTTTTTTTTTATTTTTTTATTTTTTTATTTTTTTTGAACTAATTACATCATCACTTTGATGGGCTGTTTTTTGACTTTGCATATTGCTTATAGTCGCAGGAATGGGTAAGATGTCTTACTTTCTTCTTAAGATATATACGGTGACGTTTGATAAAATTTAAAATTTATAATTAAAAAATAAAAATTAAGTTTAAAATTGAATGTTGACTTTTTTTTAATCTGGCAGGTTATTTGATAAAAATTAAATGTTCAAGTAAAACAAGTTATTTTATATGTATAATAAATTTATAATTTTAAAATTTTATATTAGTAAGTTGGTGATAATAATAATGGTGGTGGAGGTAACTATGGTGCTTATAGCACCAATCACAATGGTAATAGATATAGAGAGATCGTGATTGTAGTAATGGAGGGGTAATCTAGTAGAGATAAAAGGAGAGTGGTGGCGGTGGTATAGTGACCGTGGATATTGTGATAATAAAATAATAATGACAGTTATGACAACGATAACAATAATAGTGGAGGTGAAGAGTTGTAATAATTGTAACATTTATAATATTAGCTTGTTTAAACTCTTTAAAAGAGTCTCCAATTGCATCCCAAGTTTTTGCCAACACGCAACAATGATAGAAACATTTTAGCACATTTTTTCTTGACATAAAAATTATTTTAAAAAAGAAAAAGAAACAAAGAGAATGTTTTCTAACATATTTGAGTGCGAAAATAAACTTTTTTTTTTTTTTTTTGAATAAATTACATTGACATTTTATGAGATTTAAAAAAAATATAGTAAGATTTATAGTTTTGATACAATTACATTGACATCTTTGCAATATGGAAAAATGCACCGAAACTAATGTTTGAAAAGATTTTGGAAAATTAAATTTTTCCTAAACTTTGGCCTATTTTTTAGGTGGGACCCATGTGGCAAAGTTGGTAGGTCTAAGTGGTAACGCGTTTTATGTCGTGTTATGATTCACGTGGTATATTTGGTTGCTCAAAATCATTAACAGGTGAATGGGAAATTGAAGCCAAAGTGAGGCCCATGGAAATAAAATTTTGGTAGAAAATCCTTAAAAGTTTGGATAAAAGCTTGTCCCACGTTGGTTTAGTGGGAAGAATTTTTTGGGTTTATAAAACATGAGTTTGTAACTTGGGGTAGGCCCTAAGGGGCACCCAAGTTTTGTAGAGATGGAGGTTATGGACAAAGTGAGCTAGATCCATTAGACCCAAAAATAAACACACGTACGCCGTACGTCCGTCCGGTCGGGCGGGGCGAGGCTTGGGCACAGGTACATGGTGTGAGGTTGGGCTTGTCCAGCCCAATACCTATCTTTTTGGGCAAAAAATATTTGAATTTAATTTTATTTTTTGGTAAAATAAAATTTTTGTCTAGAATTCAAATTAATTCTAGAAAAAATCTGTCTAGTTTTTCTTGCACCCAAACAGGTCCATAGCTGTTTAAAGAAATCGAACAGATTCCTATACCCAAACAAGTCCATATCTGTTTAAAGAAACTGAACAAATTCAGTTATCTGTTCAAATTCAAACCCAAACAGTGTCATATCTGTTCATTCAAACCGAACAGATCTGCTACTTGTTCAAACAGGTTTATTACTTGTTTAAATCAAACTGAAAAGTCATCTTTACACCTATAAATAGACAAGTCTCTCATTTGATTCTTTCACTCCAATTTTTCGTTCTTCTCTGCTGCCATTCATCTCTGCATTTTGTTGCATTAATTACATTAATTTTCTGTGAGAAAGAGTGTATACACAAAGTGTGTTCATTGTGCAAACAATTTGTAGTGTTGTTATTGTTTACTGTTGATCATTTTATCTTGGGAGATAGACGTCCATAATATAAAAGTACCGTGGAAAGGATGAATATGTCTTAAGGACACAGTGTTAAACACTAGACTTGATCAGAAAATTTGTTCAAGAAATTAATTTGGTAAATAATTAATTTATTTTATGTTTTATTATTTTTTGGTTTCAGATTTTCATTTTGTTTTTGTAACAAAATAAAAATCTGTTTTATTTATTTTATTTTATTTTCTGGTTTGATTTTTGTAATCAAGCAAACTCTCACATTTCCTTCATTTTTTTTGTATTCCGTTTGTTGATAAGTACACAAACAGAATTTATTTTTCAAATACAGTGAAGATTGTCTAACAATCTTAAGACATCTTATTTTTTGGTGTCTTCATTGTATTTAATTTTCTATGCTTTTAAAAAGTGATATTCTGGTTGGAAAATACAAATAATAGTAATATACTGTTTGACAAATAGTAATAATATATTGTTTATTTTCTTTAACAACTAGTAGAAATATACTGGTGTCATTAACAATTGCAGAATATTAATTTGTGTTACAGAAAATTTTTGTGGTATTTTATTTTTCTAGTTTTAGTAACAAGGAAAATAAAATTATTTTGTGTTATAATTTATTTTCTGATTTTAGTAACTACGAAATCAATTTGTGTTTTGGTTTTTTCTGATTTTTGTAATCAGATATTATGGCTGCTGAAAGTAGTACTCCAAATCTGATCGTTACAACGACTCCGGTCCCTATCTAGAACTATGTTCAAGTTCCAATAAATCATAAAGAAAACCCGAAAAAATTTAATGGCACCGAGTTTAAGAGATTGCAGCAGCAAATGTTATTTTATCTTACAACTCTAAATCTGGCCCGGTTTCTTCTTGAAGAGGCTCTAGTACTTAGAGAGTGTAACGCCCTCAAAATACAATATAAGTAAATTATTCATAAGATCCTTCAATATGAAAGAGATGTTATATTTTCATTCAGCAGAGTCTTCTTTATAAAAATATTACAGATAAGCAACAAAATAAATGCCCTACGGGTTTACAACTTTCTAAGTCAACACTTGGTTACAACAAAAGAAGAGTTCTAACTCTATTTCATGTAAAGCCCTCGGCTTGAATTTACATTTAACATCAAAACAAAATAACAAAATGATGCCCTTAACTCCTAAACCTCCCAAGCTAAGATCTTGGAGGCGGCATGTCACCTGTACCTGAAAAATGATGTCCCAAGTAGGGTGACCTAAAACTTAGTAGAGATATGCTAAACAATATATGAGAATCAACTAAGACATGAGCATCAGATAAAGGTGCAACATCCTTAACTAATATATATATTCTTTTCAAGATCAGTTAATATAGATAGCCAATACGTCATTTCATTTCCATTTTTCCCCATGCCGGGTAAATCAATTTATCAAGTTCATTATTATCAAAACAACCAACATGAGACTACAACTCAATGGTTCACAATTCAACACATTCATCACTTCAACACTTCAATATCTTGCCATTTTACAGAACCACGTCCGAAGGAACCGGCACCCATACATATATAAAAGATTTCGGGACTTTTACCCTGGACACTCCGACCAACTTAATTATCAATGGAGTCTATCCCCTATGTCCTCCCACACAATGGAGTACATCCCCTATCTCCTCCCAAACAAAGATACATATACAATGTATTTAAACACCTTATCATATACAATGACCAAATAAATCACATATTCAATGGTTTAATCCAATCGTCATATTCAATGACATAATCCAATTGATTAGTTTTAATTTGCCTAATCATCATGCATTCTTTACAACAATCATAGTTATCCTCCACCGATAGCCCAAAATAGATATTTCTAAACAAATAAATAAATCTATCAACAGTTAATTTATCAAATTTTCCATAGGTAAGTGACTTATTAATCCAACTACACCATTTAATCACATGTTCCTTCAATTCCATAATTTCCAAGCCAATTTCATTAATTACACAACTAGTTGATTAAACTCAATTTAGGGCAATTTTCTCCCAATTCCGAAACATTGACCCGAAGGTCTAAATCTCACCATTTCAACAATTATACACCAATAACCCCATTTTAAAACCTCACATACACATAGAGCCCAAAATAGAAAACCCCTCTTTCATAAATTCAAACTCAAACCCTAACTTCACCCAAACTTCCCAAAACCCCACCATTTATACAAAACGACAAATATCTAGGTAAAAAATCATATTAAAAAGTAAATTATCCCTACCTTAAGTGTAGAAGCTCAAAGGAGAAGAAGAGAGAAACCCAAAGATGCTCCAAATCCCACATTTTTCGGATCAAAAGGAAGCCCACGCAATTTTCAAGCTTTTTAACAAAGGGAGTAAGGTAGAATGACCCTACAACATGGAGCATTTGTAGAGAGAATGAGTATTTTAGAGAGAGGAGCTGCCGATCTAGGGTTTTGAAGAAGAAAGAAGGTTAAAAATGGTGTATTTCATCTTTGCTGCGGACTGATATATGCGAGGCTCACTCGAGCGAAGGACATGTCACTCGTGCGACCAGACACAACAAGTGGCCTCGCTCGAGCGCAAGAAGCGTCGCTCGAGCGCACAATGCGAAGCTTTAGGTCTGCCACCAACGCAGACGCATGCTCGAGTGCAAGAATGCTCGCTCGAGCGAAGGAACATATAATACAAGGCTCGTTCGAGCACAAGAAGCGTCGCTCGAGCGAAGAATACCAACCTTCAGGTCTACAGCTCGAGTGCAAGAATGCTAGCTTGAGCAAAGAAACACACACCCAAGGCTCGCTCGAGTGCAAAAAGCCTCGCTTGAGTGCAAAAAGCCTCGCTCGAGCGAGGAGGCCAAAACCTGGACGGCAACCACTTGTACCTACTCATAACCAACATGTTCCAAACTCACCCAACAAGTCCCAAAACTCAAATTCAAAGAATTAAAGGATGGAAATAAGATATAGACAATAACATACAACCACGGAACCCGACTCCGAAACACAACAAGGTCGAGGAATAACCTGGATCGCTATAGAGTGGATGAAAATGATCGGCAAGTTGTTGCCGTTGTAGATGCTTGGAAGCATTCTGATTTCCTGTGCAGAAGCTATATTGTAAATGGCCTTGACAACATGTTGTATAATGTTTATAGCCCTCTAAAAATAGGAAAATAATTGTGGGATTCTTTGGAGAAAAAATACAAGACAGAGAATGTCGGTACAAAGAAATTTGTTGTCAATAAATTTTTGGACTTCTTTATGGTAGACTCCCAAATAGTAATTTATCAAGTTCAAAATTTTCAATTAATTTTGTATGATATTCATTCTGAAGTATGTCTCTTAGCGAGTCTTTCCAAGTCGTTGCCTTAGTGGAAAAGTTACCACCCGCTTAGAAAGATTTTAAAAATTATTTAAAACATAAACGTAAGGAGATGACCATAGATGAATTGATTGTAAGACTAAGAATTGAGGAAGATAATTGAAAGACTGAAAAGAGGAATGGTAAAAATCCCATTGAGTCTAAGGCTAATGTGGTTGAACAATTGCTCAAACCACATAACAAAAAAAGGAAGTTTACTGGAGATAGTCCTAAACAAAGCGACAACAATGGAAACAAGAAGTTTAAAGGAAAATGCTATAATTGTGGCAAGACTGGACATCGAGCTTCTGACTACTGCCGCCCTAAGAAAGATCGCAGAAGAACAAGCAAAAAGACCACCAATCAAGCCAATGTGATAGAATTAGATTACATTTCTGACAGGGTAAATGACATCAATCTCTTTGTTGTGGTGTCAGAAGCTAATTTGGTTGGAAATCCCAAGGAATAGTGGGTTGACACTGGGGCAACTCGTCACATTTGTGCGGACAAGAAGATGTTCACTACTTACATTGAGGTTGCAAATGTGTAGACGTGGCCCGAGAACTCTCCGGCTCCACGTTGCGAAGGGTGCAAAACTCATTTTGTTTTTTAGGCTACTACAGTTCGGACTCAATGTCACGGTTCTGAATCTAATCTCACAAAGTGCAATGCGAGACCAATAAATCACCAAAGAGTCCAAATCCGACAAATCGTTTTGGCAAACTGATTTTTATAAAGAAGTGCCAAACATGGACTGCTTTTCCAGATATAGAGTCGCCACCTAAATATTTTATTTTGGGAGAATTTAGGAAACCCTGACTCGTGCCTAAGGCCACGTGTCTGTCATCACCAAAGTTGCCTCGGCTCGGGAACTTGGGTACGAGAGGGGAAGGTCATGCAATGAGCACCCCCGCTTGCCCGATCAAAGATCGGCATGTACTAAGTATGATATTTTATTTTTGAAAACACATGTATTCTTATTCCGGTTATTAACCTAGAATTACTATGTGATGCGCACAACATACAAGTATAGACTAGATCACCTAAGTTGGAACAAAATATTGCATGTTCGTTTGTGAAAAATGATTTGAAGTTTTGCTACTCGCAAGTAGGCTAAATCGGAGATTTGATGAATTGTTCCAATTCAAGCAATCCAACCTTCACCCACAGGCATTCAGGCAGTTATATCAAATAAGCAGTTAGCCTCATGGCAAGCATGCTTTCATGGAAACATTAACCCATATGCAGTATGCTAAAGCGTAAACACTCACAGTGTACTCCAAGACAAAACAAAGAACTAGTTAGAAATCATGCATGATCCTAGTTCATGTTAAGATGGCTAATGCAACACATGTGAGAATGCAATTAAAATAGGCTCCGTTATTCTAAGATGGCATATGAAATGCAACTTGGTACATGTATTCAAATAGGAATTGAAATACAATGCAGTTAGTATGATGCGCCGAGCCCGGTGCATGCAAACAGATGGATGGATGCACGCATGCAAGCATAAGGTATGTTAATCAAAATATGCCCTAAAACTAACCATCATAAGCGGTTAAGTAAAATGGAGAAAGAAATGGGGGTTGGAAGACATGCATCACACACACGCACGCTTATTACAACAGTTGGCCCTCTCGCCGGAGGGTCCGAATAAGAAGCTAACTAGCTAATCTAAGCTAATTAAACTAATTATTACATCTCAAAACTAGCCAACTAACAAGCTAACTAATTAAGCTATTACAACACAAATTGAATAGCTAAGCACATTAGCTAATTAAGTACAAACCAAAGCATAAACTAGATAATCAAATCAGCTAAGTAAAGCGATAAATCAGGAGCCTCAAGGTGGGAAGTTTATACACACTCGGTCGCCTTGTTCGGAAATCCGTCGCGATGCCCCAATTTGCCTCTGTTTGCAACTATCCTCAGAACTTTGCACCAAGCTCCAGAAAGCTTCCAACTCACCTTGGAGACCTGTGGGAGGGTGGCCGACCAATTGTTGATGTGGGAGACCACCTGTTGACCACTTTTTGTTGCTGCAGACCAGAAAAGTGGTCGGCCAGCTAGTTTTTCTAGCTGGCCGGCTAGTTTTTGCTGCACTTCTCCAGTTTGCTGCAACCGAGAGCAAGAAAGGGCAAGGCAATGTATTTGCAAGATATGTGTGCACAACCACCCTTCCTATTATTTTATAAGCTCCAGGGAGTGCGGTTTTCGACCCTCAGGCCACCAATCGCGCATCTCGATGTATGATGGCCGAGAGGCGAAGTTGCACAATTCAATATGAAATGAATGCACACATAAACACATAAAGCCTAAAAATCTGTCATGTATGATCAAGAGCATCGGCGACTGGGAATTAAAGCACGTTTCATCACTTCAAGTATGAAACGCCCCTCGTTTTCCGTGTTTGGACTAACACCTATTCCAAACACAAATGCAATGCAACTACATGGCATACACAATGCAAAGAATAGCATAACATACACAATGCGATGTGACCTAAGCATGTAGACAACATGGCATACACAATGCTAAATGCTAAGAACATGGCATACTCAATCCAATGCACAACATGGCATACACAACGCGATGTAACCTAAGCACACACAATGCAAAATATATGGCATACACAATGCGATGAACATAGCATACACAATGCAATGTAATATAAGCATGCAAACAACATGCAATCAAACATGTTCAATGGACTTAAACCAAAATGGACAGACCTCAGCCATGCCCAAAACAGTGGCCATAATGCTAAAATAAGGCATGAAATGCAAAACAAAGCATGCACATGCATTGGCCCATCAACTAGGCCTAAGAGCACAACTCTCAAGAGTGCTCAAGGAGTGACAAATGTGGAAGTGTAACAACACCATAAGCTCTGAAATAAGGTATGACATGATGCCAAATCATTCAAACAACACAAGCGAGGCATACTAGAGTCCTTAAGGCATAAGGCTAGTAAAGAGGATTACAAAGGGGGCATGCAATACATGGCACAAACACATGAACCAACCATGGACAGAGCTCAAATAGGTCTAAACAAAGACCAAAACATGCTGAGATGGAGGCTCAAGGGCCTAGGCACAATGGCATACACATTAGGCCATAAGTGAGGCAACAAAGCATAACACTCAAAGGCACTTAAAGAGTGAATGAAGTGGGAACATGGCAATGTTATAAGCTCTGAAATAACATATGAAATGATGCCAAATCATGTACACAACGCAAATAAAGCACGCTATGGTGCTCAAAGCTTGAAACTAGCATAGGCATTTACACTATAGCTATGCAAAACATGAAGCATATGGTCAAGGTAACCCAAAAAAGTCCTAGAACATGTCAAAATGGTACTAAAACATGTATGGAAGGAAGCCAAAACAAGCTAGCATGAAGGGCATAAAGTACGATGAATGCAAAGCAAATATGGTGGATTGCACTGCACCTACTAAGACCAAGCATGAGATGGCTTTGTCAACAAAAATCAGAGTTATATCATGGCAAAATAACCCCAAAAACACATTAAAATGATATGTCGCAAGTTTAGGCATGAAGGCATACGCAATGGTTCATGTTAAAGGCATAAAGGACCAACCCTCCAACGCATTGAATAAGTGAAAAATGCAAGTGTGTGGCCACACTACATGGACTGAAATAACATTTCAAATGATGCAAATCATGGAAATAGGCCAAGCAATGCATGTTAGTGGACTTGGTACACAAAGCTAACAAGCTAGAATGCATTATAGCTATACAAAGCATGGCATGCATGACCAAAACAACACAAATCAGAGCTAGAGAATGCTAAAACATGGACAAAATCTTCTTAGAGTTAAGCCAAAAACATGCTAGAATGATAGTCTAAAGCATGGTACACGTTAGGCTAATTCATGGAATTACACTACAAGTGCATGGAGCATGCAAGGGGCCGTCGAACCCACCCAAAACAGAGTCTGGCATGCTAAAAAAATACCAAAAACCTACTGAAATGGAGTCAACATAAGCTAGAAAGACATGCTACTTCATGAAGCATAAAAGACTAGTTTATGAAATTTACATTACAAGTGTATTAAGCATGCAAGGGATGATCAAGCCAACCAAAAACAGTGGCATGCCATCACAAAATAACCCCAAATACATACTAAGAGCAAGCCAATAAAAGCTTAACAAACATGTTCAAACATGAGGCATATGAAGCAAGTATTCAAAATACAAGGAGAGGCGATGACCCTCTCCTATTTAGGACCCCAAAACCACATTTCCACCACTAAAAATCCTCTGGATTTCAGTGGTAGAAAGGTCATGCAAAGGCTAGAACAAGAGCCAAAAGGGACGGCTCAAAACAAGGCCTAACAAGGCCTAAGAGGGGGTAGACCACCCCCAACACAAAAGTGACCTTAAACAAATATTTTAAGGACTGAAAAATAGAATGTTTTGCAGTAGGATGTTAAGCTTAAATTAGCATGCAAGTAGGGCTAAAAGCTTAAGCAAAACAAGGGTTTTAAGGGTTAGAAACTCACCCTTACCTTCAAGGCTGCAACTCCAGCACACTTTTTGAACCTAAACCAGTCCAAAAACTTCAAAAACAACTTCAAGGGACCTCAGCTCCAAGAGTATGGTGTTTGAGTGTGTGTTTGTGTGTTAAAGTATGAAGAATATGCACTTTAAGGCACAAAAATGAAGCAAAGGTGCAAGATAGATACAAATGTGTATATGTATAGCTCAATGCCCAAAATCTGAACCTAGAGGAGGAGGGGAGAGGTTTTCTCTTATAGAGAACCAATGCTCAAGCTTGTTGGACAAGCTTGGGGTCCAAGGCCATCCCTCCATACACGTGTATGGAGGATGGTTCTGGTACCTTCCAACTGTGCCAGCTAGATGAAAATATCTCCAAAAAGGTGACAAAAAACAGCCGACCACTTGAAGTGGTCAGCCAGCTACTTGAAGTGGTCGGCCAACCACCACAAGTGGTCTCCCAAGATTAAAACTGGTCGGCCATGGTGGGAGAGAGTATAAAGCATGAAAACAATGCAGTGGTGTGGTGGCCGACCAAAAAAGGTGGCCCAGAGACCAAGAAAACCAGTTGGCATACTAGAAAATTGGCTGGCGGAAGGAAAAGTAGTCTCCAAGGGGAAGAACTGGTCTCCCACCCTTGTACCACCTTCCAAACAAGGAAAACAAGGTTTGTACCAAAAACAAATCAAAACGGATGCAAGACAAAAGTTCGGGAGGCAAAGCGCGTGGCCAAAAGCCTCGAAAACTAGTCTACGGGCATCAAAATTGGTCTAGGACCACAAAAGTGGTCTCCCAGACCACAGTATCCCTTTAGACAGAGGCAACAAGGTGTGGTTCAAAAACCACGCCAAACGGAGAACGTTAAGCGGTCCCGAGACATGGTGCACGACCGAAGGCTCAGAAAATCGGAAACTAGTCTCCAAGCGAGAAAAGTGGCCTACAACCACAAAGAGGGGGTCTACAAGACCTCTTCCTTCCTCCAGAGAAGAGAAACAAGGCTTAGTCCATAAACTAAGCCAAAGCGTGAAGAGTTCAGAGGCCCAGAGGCAAGGCATTCAACCAAAACTCTGGAAACTCGAAACGAGCACAACATGCACTATCACCGAGCGCTCAATCGATGACATTTGAGTCTTAAGGTCAGTAAAAAATGGGGTGTCTACAGTTGCCCCTCTTTGACAGAACTCGGATGTCAATAAGATGACGGGAGTGAATGTCAAAGCCCAGAGATGACCCATTTTTGACAAGGCTGAAGACTTAGACAAACAGGCAAGATAACAAAGAGATATGCCCTCAGGCAGGGGCAAGATGCAAATGACATGCACAATGCCGAACATAACTTATGATGATGCAAAGAAAGCTGTAATGAAGCAATTATACACAGTAAATGCAACAGTTTAAGCAAGCGAATACGAACCAAACTACATTACATGCAGAAAGGATGTAAGAGAATTATACAATTCTCACTACGTCTCACACGGAGTAAATACCATACCGTCTGGTTGTACCAGCCTCAAATGAACCGTACATACAATATCGTGCCTGCAAAAGAAAGAAATTCAACAGGTACAATATAGTAACAACATATGTTCAACGTTACATCAAGATGCAATATAAACGCGTGCACATATGATGCCGATGGAAATGTACATAGCAATGCAAGTGAAAAGTGTGTGACAACGCAAGTGGAGTGTGCATAACAATGCATGTAGTGTGCATAACAATGCGAGTGAAAAGTGCATAACAAAGGCACGTGGAACGCGCATGACAACGCAAGTGGAGCATGCATAACAATGCATGTAGAAGGGGCACATGACAATGCAACCTAAGTATGCGCATAACAATGCGCTGGAGGGGTGCATGACAATGCAACCTAAGTGTGCGCATAACAATGAGAATGAAATGCATAATAATGCAAGAGGAATGTGCAAAACAATGCGAGCAAAATGTGCGTGACAACGCAAATAAAGTGTGCCTGACAATACGAGAGAAACGTGCATGACAATGCGACGAGTGGTGTGCATAACAAAGCATTTGAAATGTGCAACTCCAAAAGTACGTTCGAAGCAGAATACTGAAAAAGGAGATACGAGTCTTAACGCGAGCAATTCAACCTAAACCTCCAAGTTACCTCTCGGAGGGGTCACGACGTATTCAAAAGGATACACCTTGCTCTTGACGAGTAATTGATGAGCCACGCATCGAAGACTTGAATCAAAGGTCCCGCAAGGACGATTTTGAGTCGAAAAGTGTACTTTCCTTACACTTTCTCAAGAGCCGAGGACTCTAATCATCACCAAAACACATAGGGAGGACAATGGGACCTTGGAGATCATCCAGGATGGTGGCCGACCACCTAGAACAATGGCTGACTAGTTGTTGACCACCTAAGTGGTCGGCCAGCCAGAAAAACTGGTCGGCCGACCAGTTTATGAAAACAGGGACAGTTTTGTCATTTCAAGGCCGAATCTTTAAGTACACAACTCTAAATCAATTTTGCTCACAAACACAAGGCCAAAATACATTCCCCTTTCTTCCTAGACCCTTTTCCTTCTCAGATCTGCACTTTATACGTGTTTTCCAACGCCCCACGCGAAATTGTGTCGCGAAAACTTTCGATTCCCTTCGTTTTGAATCGATTAGAATTTGTCTTCGGAGCTTCTTTCTCCATTTTCACCACTTGAGGTATGTTTGTCTCGAAGTTTAGCACCTTTTCCGGGCGTTGACTTTTGTTGACTTTTTCTCTTCCCGAGAGTTGACTTTTGTTGACTTTTTACAATTTTGGTTCATTTTGCTCATTTTTGCATCTTTTTTCAAATGGCTGACGATATTCCATACGGCGGAGGCTTCCCGAGAGTGGAGGATAAACCGGACATTATGCCACTGCCTCCGAGGATTCGGTCGTTCGACCTGGAGAGGTATCACTCGCAGGAGCATATACTTCCTCCCAGTACGTTCCATCATTTTACTGATTTCGCGCGACGGGCGCCTGCAGACTTACTGCTATGGGAGCCTGAGTCTCATCTATCTCATCATGCGCGAGATGTACGTACTTCACTTTTACATTCCCTGCGAAGTATTTTGCATTCCTTGCACATTTCATGCTTTCGCTATGTATTATATCTGCTCGTTTCGAACACATTCACATACAGTGTTTCTGCATGTTCTGAACATAACCTGCACACAGCATCCAGTTCATACGGGCACAGAGCTCTCAATACAACACTCTGTTTGGCACGCAGCTCATTTCTGGCACACAGCTCATTTTGGGCACACAGCTCAAAACACAACACTTTGTTAATTTGGCACATAGTTAATTTTGGGCACACAGCTCATTTCGGACACACAGCTCATAACATAGCACATTTTTGGGCACGCGGCTCATTTTGGGCACGCAGCTCACTTTAGGCACGCAGCTCATAACATAGCACACTGTTCAATCTGAACACGCAGTTCATAACACAGTATTCTGCTCAATCTGAATACACAGTCCATAACGCAGTATTTTGCTCAATCTGAACACACAGTTCATAACGCAGGGTTTGCTCAATCTGAACACACAGTTCATAACGTAGTTTTTGCTCAATCTAAACACGCAGTTCATAATGCAGTTTTTGCTCAATCTGAACACATAGTTCATAACGTAGTTTTTACTCAATCTGAACACATAGTTCATAACGCAATTTTTACTCAATCTGAACACATAGTTCATAACGCAGTTTTTGCTCAATTTGAACACGCAGTTCATAACGCAGGTTTTGCTCAATCTGAACACGCAGTTCATAACCCAGTTTTTGCTCAATCTGAACACGCAGTTCATAATGTAGGTTTTGCTCAATCTGAACACGCAGTTCATAACGCATTTTTTGCTCAATCTAAACACGCAGATCATAATGCCGTTTTTGCTCAATCTGAATACACAGTTCATAACACAGTTTTTGCTCAATCTAAACACACAGTTCATAACGCAGGTTTTGCTCAATCTGAACACGTAGTTCATAACGCAGGTTTTGCTCAATCTGAACACGCAGTTCATAACGTAGGTTTTGCTCAATCTGAACACACAGTTCATAACGCAGGTTTCTTTTTAATTTGCACACGGCTCATAACATAACACACTGTTCAATCTGAACACATGGCTCATAACATAGCATTCTTTTTAGTTTGTACATGGCTCATAACACTGCTCAATCTGAACACACAGTCCATAACACAGCATTGTTTTAACTTTGCACACAGCTCATAACACTGCTCAATCTGAACACGCAGTTCATAACGCAGTTTTTGCTCAATTTGAACACGCAGTTCATAATGTAGGTTTTGCTCATTCTAAACACGCAGTTCATAATGCAGTATTTTGCTCAATCTGAACGCACAGTTCATAACGCAGGGTTTGCTCAATCTGAACACACAGTTCATAACGCAGTTTTTGCTCAATCTGAACACGCAATTCATAATGCAGTTTTTGCTCAATCTGAACACATAGTTTATAACGCAGTTTTTACTCAATCTGAACACACAGTTCATAACGCAGTTTTTGCTCAATTTGAACACGTAGTTCATAACACAGGTTTTTCTCAATCTGAACACACAGTTCATAACGCAGTTTTTGCTCAATTTGAACACGTAGTTCATAACGCAGGTTTTGCTCAATCTGAACACATAGTTCATAACGCAGTTTTTGCTCAATCTGAACACGCAATTCATAATGTAGGTTTTGCTCAATCTGAACACGCAGTTCATAATGCATTTTTTGCTCAATCTAAACACGCATATCATAATGCCATTTTTGCTCAATCTGAGTACACAGTTCATAACGCAGTTTTTGCTCAATCGAACACACAGTTCATAATGCAGGTTTTGCTCAATCTGAACACGTAGTTCATAACGCAGTTTTTGCTCAATCTGAACACGTAGTTCATAACGCAGGTTTTGCTCAATCTGAACACACAGTTCATAACGCAGGTTTCTTTTTAATTTGCACACGACTCATAACATAACACACTGTTCAATCTGAACACATGGCTCATAACATAGCATTCTTTTTAGTTTGCACACGGCTCATAACACTGCTCAATCTGAACACACAGTCCATAACACAGCATTCTTTTAACTTTGCACACGGCTCATAACACTGCTTAATCTGAACACACAGTCTATAACACAACATTCCTTTTAATTTGCACATGGCTCATAACATAACACTGCTCAATCCGAACACACGGCTCATAACACAGCATTCTTTTTAATTTTGCACAAGGCTCATTACACAACACGGCTTATTTTGCAACTGAATACATCTGTTCATTTTACATGCAGGTATCGTCCCGTTTCACATGGGGTTACGGGTCGATCATTGCTAGGGAGTGGTATATGGAGCTCCTAGATGCTATCCGACACATTGTGGATGAGGCCGGGTTTGGTCCATTTTGTGCGGGATTACCGCGTCATCCAGTGAGCAAGACCCTTCTGGGCGCACTTGTAGAGAGATGGTGGGACACCCCCAACTCCTTTCATTTTTCTGCCACCGGGGACATGACGATGACCCCGTATGAATTTTCCATACTGACGGGCCTTGACGTGGCAGGCCGGCCGATCCCATACGATACCGATATGGGTGAGGTAGCTTGGACTTATCTGCTCGGAGCTCATCTATCGCACTGCAGATCACCATGCATGGTCAGGTACACCTGGTTCTTTGAGCAGTACAGGGGGACTATACCTGAGACTATTGAGGCCGTACTGCAGTATGCCCAGGGATTTTTGATGTTCCTGCTCGAGACCACTCTGTTTTTCGATAGGGAGAACACAGTTGGGCTTTATCTGCTGAGTGCTCTGGTAGACCTATCACAGGTCCGACATTTTGATTGGGGTGACGCTGGTCTCGTTACCCTTTATTGCTACATGAGCGCGACCTCCCGCGAGCGGGGGACCATAGTAGGTGGCTACTGGTGAGCCTAAGAGGTACATTCTGCCCTCTTGATTTATATTTTTGTTTTTCATTATCCGTACACTGCACACGGCACACATTGCACACATTCTGCACTCAGCATTCTGCATTTTCTATATATTCTGTATTCTGACAGCCACTGTGCTGCCTTTCACAGCTGTGGGTTTATGCCTACTTCCTGACACTCGCCCCTGAGCTCAAGGTTGAAGCACCTCTTGAGATCCTTTATTCACACAGATTTGAGGGTTGATGTTGGTCCAGGCCCCAAGAGACTCTGCCGTATCTTCGGTAGTACTTTGACACGGTGCGGGCGACTGAGGTAAACCAAAACTCTCAGTTCTTCATGCTTTCAGCTTTGATTCATCTTGCATATTTATGACATCTAATCAGTTTATGCACTTGCTATCCGCAGATCACTTGGCAGCCTTGGCTGGAGATGCCTGGATACTCTCGGTTCCAGTTCGCTAGGGCATGGGGCGCTTCCCAATATAGGGTTTTGTTTGAGGGACCAGTCGACAGGGCCTGGTTTCTCGGGGATCGCTTTATGCGTCAGACGATGGGTAATGCCACTCAGGAGATTCCCTCACTGCCTCCACTGGACATGCAGTCCACGAAGCGTCTCACTCCTTGGGAGACTGATGACCTTATGCTAGGTGTCGACGCAGTACTTTTCCTGGAGGAGGGGGAGTACGCGACATACTGCCATACATACTTGATGCCTCTATTGACAGGCGTCTGTACTCCCATGAGGAGAGCTACTGATATGCCATCGTCAAGTCGCGTTCGAGCTATAGACATCCTTTCCACTAGCAGGGCTAGCACATCGAGGGGTAGGACCAGAGGGATGCCCTCGACTTACCAGTATGCTAGGTGGCCAGATCTTCCGACCGAGCTGACGAGCTGGCAGTATGGGTAATCATACCGATTCCACTGGAGCCTCTACTGCCAGATCATCGATACGTCAGTGACCCTGACTCACCACCGATATGCTCCACAATTTTTATTTATCACTCAGATATTTAGACATTCATTCATTCATTCATTGATGACTTGAACTTGTATTTGCAGCCTCCCAGGGAGTATACTGAGGGTTTACTCGGAGTGGTGGCCTCACTTGAGAGCATGGTCCTGCGGAGGGAGACGCTGTTGTACACCTCCGGCGTTCGGGTACTTTTCAATTTCCTTGCACTTATCATACTTCTGATGACATATGGAAACTGAACATTCCACCATATTGATTCACTGCATGTGTAGAGCACATCTGACACATCACATTCACATACTATATCTGCATGCACACACTCCATGTA
Source organism: Camellia sinensis (assembly GCF_055761805.1). NCBI lineage: Eukaryota > Viridiplantae > Streptophyta > Magnoliopsida > Ericales > Theaceae > Camellia > Camellia sinensis. Next base: position 96,756,100 of record NC_138971.1, on the reverse strand, counting down.
TCATTCTTGCATCTGCATCTGATATACATACTCTGGCTAATGTATTCAAAACTGTCCTTTTCAGGTCCCACCTCTGCAGACTGGGCCATCCAAGCCTTCTCGATCAGTTAGGAGAGGGTTCTCGACTCGCGACTGGAGGGGACGCAGAGCACCTGCCAGACAGGACGAGGAGTCTAGTAAGGAGGGGGAGTCAGCACATCCACAGTCAGAGACATCTGCAAGTAGAGATGATGACTTCGATTCCGGTTCTGAGGGCGGAGGTGACACTGAGGAGGATTCCGAGGACGGTGACTCCGATTTAGATGGTGGTGCCAGCGGCGGTGGTGCAGAGGCTGCTCAGTCGAGGAGGGTGAAGAGGGCCTCTCGGTCTTGAGCTTGATAGCACTGATGCAGATGCTCCTGCTTTATTTTTCTTTTTACATGTAGTTGTAGCACATTGTATAGCTTAGGCAGTTTTATTTTCTTTTTTTTAAAACTTATACCCTTTTGTAAAATGTTGTAAAAAGAAGCTATGATGGAATGAAAACGACTTTTGTTCAAAAAGTGTTGTATTTGTATTCTATGCATCGTATCACACCATTTTGCACAAAAATGAGATTGAATGGAAATTGAATATCGATGTATTACCAAGTCAGGTAGTGAACCAACACAACAGACTAAACAACTCGACTCGCTAAGAAACAACAAAACCTCAGCAAGTTACAACTCGATAAGCAAAGAGCAACAACTTGATAAACAAATGAACGACAACTCGATAAACAAATGAGCAATAACTCGATAAGCAAAACTTAACAACTCGATAAGCAAGTGCATTTTGAGACAAACAAAGCGACGGAATGCATCCGAAACAGAGGTAAACTCAGACCTTCAGTACTCTCAGCACACAGGAAAGCTAGAGATTCTCTTTTGGAGACAAGAGAGAGCTGGAGGCCACATTTTTGCACATGGCCGACCACTTTTAGAGCTTTCTGACCAGTTTTCTATTCTGTAGACCAAACAAGTAGCTGGCCGACCAGAAAAAACTAGCTGGCCGACCAGGCCGACCACTTTTCCTGGAGACCTCCAGTTTTTTGACACTTGTCCTCCAAACAGTGCCTTATCCTCCATAAAGGTTCCAGCTTCGTGGTTCCCTCATTCTAACTCAGTTTTGCACCAAAATGGAGGCGTTTCTTGTCCAAAATCTCACAAATTGGATCGCCAACTTGGATGGCTCTGAAAAGTTAAACTTCTGGGGCTTCAGCATAAATGCACTATTCACGTTGAGTCACACTCTGTTGCGTTTTTCGTTCCTTCATGCCGCGGCAAGATGTTGGAATCTGGTAACTCACGTCTTTAGCTTTGGCGGACAAGAGATATGCCCCACTTTCAAAGATTTCCAAGCTTTGATGGAATCCGAACGCAACGAAGAAATCGTGCTCATTTGATTGACGTTGCCGAGGGCTTGAAAGAGGGCAAGAGCTATATCGCCATGACACTAGCTGAGACGTTGATGGGTTTGAACGCTTTCCATCACCGAGAGATGACTAGGTTCGGGGGGAGTCCACTACTGCTGCAGGTAATGTTTCCCACCCCATCTCACATCACTCGGCCCTCAGACTTGATTTTTCTCTCAAAACCCTTTTCTTACTTTTCTCTCCACATCTCTCTATTCTTTAATCTCTCATTTTTCATCCCTCCCCAGATATGGTTGATGGATAAGTTGAAGGTTGTGGACTCATGCCCAACATATTCAGCTCGCAGCTATTTCTTCCAGCGACGTCTAGTCGATGTCCCTGATGAGAGATGGTGGTACGAATCGATGTGTAGTTTGACTGCTCTTGACATTGCTTGGTGCTGCCCCTGGCTTAATCTACCGGCGATGAGCTATAGCATGACTCGCTAGCCTGGGATTCAGTTGATCGGCCTGACACACTATGTCATTTACTTCCCGTTTCGAATCCGGCGTCAGTTTGGTCATGATCAGACTTGCCCAAAGGAAGGGCTAGAGTACCCTGCTGCATTTCTAGTCCAAGGCGCACAGCTAGCTCAGTATGCCATAGCATGGAGGACGAAAGAGCTTATAGCCCCCGCTCCCACTTTCAGTTGCACCCTCTCTGATGAGTGCATAGCTTGGCTTGATGAAGAGGCGCAGGTTGAGCCTACTTTGGCGTCAGAGGCTTCGACTAGCTCTGGGAGGGGACGCAGGAACACCTGACTATGCCCCGAATTTATTTGCTTTAATCGGTACTTTCAAGTTTTCTTTATGAATGTAATAAAAACAACTTCAATTTGTACTCAAGAGTAGGAGAACTCTGTACTGAAATCAATGTAATTGAAGGTTGTGGGTACTGAAAATTTTCCGTTTGGTCAAAAAATGGTCTAAGTTGTAAAAAGATTAATTTAAGAAAAATTAACTTTTATTAAAACTTTTCAAAACCATTTTCGATATGGATCAAAAACTGGACACGCCCGAGATCTGTCACTGAGATGTACAACCCCGGATCCAGCAACTGGAAAGTTGGCCTTAGTCTGAATAGTACTACACTGGAGATCACAACCAAGCTCTTGAATGCAGAATAGACAAAGATGACCAACATGATCATATAGACAAAGTTGATCGGGAAGTGTTTATGGTTGGACTTCAGAATGAAGTTGCCTATGTATCCCAAGGATAGGAATCAAGCCTTACGTAGTTCGGCTCAGGTTCACTCGTGTATTAACACTCTCCTTTTGCGCTCTAACTTTTGCCAAGGCCGCTCTTTCTGGGTTTTCAACCTTATGAGCTCAGTTTTTATCATTTCAAATTTTTCATGCTCTAACTTTTGCCTAGGTCGCCCTTTCGGGTTTTCGGCCTAGCGAGCCACTCAAGGATAGTATTTCTTCAACTTGTCCATGTTGATTGGCTGGGAGAACTCTAGGCCATCTAGGTCCATCAGAATAACAGCTCCACCCGACCAGATTGACTTGATGTAAGGACCAGTCCAATTGGGTTTGAACTTGCCCCTAGGGTCGTGGATGGGAGCTCGGTTGTCTTTGAGCACAAGATTCCCTTCTTTCAAATTCCGGGACTTAACCCTCTTGTTGAAAGCCTTGGTAATTCTTCATTGATAACCCTGAACATGATACAGTGCTTTCAGCCTTCTCTCGTCAAACAGCATGAGTTCTTCGAACCTACTTTGCTGCCAATCTGCCTCAGCTATCTGACACTCAGCCAATACCCACAATGACGGAACCTCAACTTCGATAGGTAGAATAGCCTCCATCCCATAAACCAAGGAATACGAAGTTGCTCTAGTAGAAGTTCGAATTGAAGTCCGGTAGCCCCACAGAGCAAATGGCAACTTATCTGGCCAGTCCCGGTAGGTTTTCACCATCTTCTGCAGTATATGCTTGATGTTCTTGTTGGCGGCCTCAATTGCTCCATTGGTCTGCGGCCGATATGTAGATGACTTATGAAAAGCCACGTTGTACTTCTCCAACATATCGATCACCTCCTTCTTGAAGTGGGAACCATTATCCGAAATAATCTCATTCGGAACCCCGTAGCGACAGATGATGTTGTTCCTGATGAACTTAGCAACATGCGAAGCCTTCAACACCGCATAAGATTGGGCCTCTACCCCCTTCGTGAAGTAGTCTATTGCTACTAGAATATACTCATGCCCATTGGACCCCTTTGGAGTGACAGCTCCAATCACATCAATCCCCCAGACTGAAAATGGCCATGGCGAAGTCATGTTGTACAGCTTTAACGGCGGGATGTTCATGCGGTTTGCATGGATTTGACATATGTGGCATCGCCGAACAAAGCCAATACAATCCTCCTCCATGGTGGACCAATAATAACCCTATCTAAGGATCTTTCGAGCTGGCATCACCTTGTTCATGTGCAATCCGCACTCTCCTCCATGGATGGCCTCCATCAGGTGCTTGGACTCTTCAACATCAACACACAGTTTATGCATCCCGAGATAACCTCTCTTGTACAGTTTACCCCTGCAGACGATGAACTGAGCAGCCATTCTTCGAATTGCCCTCTTATCTTTGGCATTTTTCCCTGGTGGATACGCCTCTTTTTCAAAGAAGTTTCAGACATCGTAATACTAGGGATTCTCATCTTGTACCTCATCTATGGCAGCAATTAGCTCGTAGGCCGGCACGAATTTCTGTTCGATGTTGATCAACGCATCCGGACTCCGAAAGAGATGTCTATCATGGAAGATAGAGTTGCTAGCGAATCTGCAAACCTGTTGTTCTCTTTTAACAAATGAGCGAAATTCAGCTTCTCAAACCGAGGAATCAGAGTGTCCAAGGTCTGGTGGTAGATTCTCATCTTTTCTTCTTTAACTTTCCAATCTTCTTTAGCTTGAGATACAACAAGGTTTGAGTCCCCAATGACGTCCAACCATTTTGCCCCTAGTTCTAGGGCGGCTTCTAAACCGGCAATACATGCCTTATATTCTGCCTCATTGTTCGATACTCTGAACCGGAGTTTGAATGCTAGAGGTATACGGGAACTGTCGGGCACTATCAGCAACACCCCTATCCTATGCCCGTATTGGTTTGACGCTCCGTCAAAGTACATCGTCCAAGTCTCTTCTTCGACATGCAGAATGGCCTCGTCTGGGAATAGGTACTCAACTGCTTCATCCCCTTCAACTGGGTGATCGGCTAGGAACTTCGCCACCGCTCTCTTTTTCACTAACTTATACGTCATGTACTTAAGATCGAATTCAGAAAGCAGAAGCAACCAACGGGCTAGCCTACCCGTAAGTGCTGGTTTCTCGAAGAGATATTTGATGGGATCTAATCTCGAAACCAGTATTACGGAGTGAGCTAACAGGTAGTGCCGCAGCTTCCTAGTAGCCCATACCAAGGCCAGACAAGCCTTCTCCAGCGAAGTGTAGCGGGTCTTGTAATCCAGTATTTTCTTGCTTAGATAGTAGATAGCTCTCTCCACTTTGTCCTCAAACTCCTGTGCAAGCATTCAGCCCATTGTAGTTTCAGTCACTGAAAGGTACAGAATCAATGATTTCCCCGGCTCAGACAGTGACAACACAGGTGGGTTCTGTAAATATTGCTTGATCTGTTCAAAAGTAGCCTGGCATCGGCCGTCCCATTGGAACTTCTTTCCTTTCTTCAGGAGACCAAAGAGTGGTTCACAAGTCAAGGTTAATTTTGTAATAAATCGTCTTATGAATTGCACTTTACCCAAAAAGCCTCGCACCTCTTTTGCAGTCCTCGGTGGTGGCATTTCTAAGATGGCCTTGATTTTGGAAGGATCGACCTCGATACCTCTCTATGTGATCAAGAACCCCAACGTTTTCCTTGCTGTAACACCAAAGGTACACTTCTGAGGATTCAGCCGCAGCCGATACTCTCTAATCCGTTGAAAGAATTTCTGCAAGGCGGTGTAATGGCCCTCTCTTTCCTTGGACTTGACAATCATGTCGTCTACGTACACCTCAACCTCTTTATGGATCATGTCATGCAATATTGTGGTCGCAGCCCGTTGATATGTAGCTCCAGCATTCTTCAGCCCAAATGGCATCACCGTATAATAATAGGTCCCCCACGGGGTGATGAAAGCAGTCTTCTCCCAGTCTTCGGGTGCCCTCAGAATCTGATTGTAGCCAGAAAACCCATCCATGAATGAGAGCAATGCATGCCCAGCAGTAAAGTCCACTAATTCATCGATATGCGGCAGAGGAAAGTCGTCCTTTGGAATAGCTTTGTTTAAATCCCTGAAGTCCACACATACCCGAATTCTGTCGTCCTTCTTCGGCACTGGAACTATATTGGCCAACCAAGTTGGGTATTCAGATACCAGCAGGAACCCTGCGTCAATTTGCTTGGTGACCTCTTCTTTGATCTTGGGAGGCCTGTCCGGGCGGATCCTTCTGAGTTTCTTCTTAACAGGTCGGGCCTCTAGGTCAAGAGGGATCCGGTGCTGTACAATCTCAGGATCGATTCTAGGCATGTCTTCGTAGGACCATGCAAAAACATCTTTGAAATCTTTTAACAAAGCGACTAAGCGCTCGCGCTCCTCCGAAGACAACACGGACCCAATCTAGACCAGCCGCGGGTCCTTCTTAGTACCAACATTAATTGTGGTGATTTCATCAACCAAGGGTTTTACAAACCTCTCATGCTCGTGATCAAGCAAATATTTCAAAATCGGAGGAATTTCTTCCTCGTCGTTTTCATCAAAATTTTGAAAGTCTTGATTAATGCAATAAATTAAGGGTATAGAAAAGTACTCGGAAGCCATAACTATTCCATTCTCATTAATCACTTCTAAATCGCCTAATTCCTCTGTTACAACAGACTCAAAGGAAAAAGAAAAACACAACCTAGGCAGGACTGTGGCATCCGGGTTGTCATCCCTAAGAATACCGGACTCAGACTCAGACGAGCTAGAACTTGATTCCGACCCCACAGACTCAGTGGAATTCAATTCTGACTCACTACTTGACCTGGTGCTGCTCGATAAGAATCCCTCATCATATTGCCAGACGAGGGAGGGTGCGATGGATGCATCTAGAATGTTTGAAGATGGACTCACAACCGTTTCATTCCTGATCATGGACACCGAGAAGTTATCCCCCAAGAATTCATGTACGATCAGAGGATCTGAAAGTAGACAAGCCAATGCTACCCCCCATTTCAATCTCTGCACCCTCGGAATCCTCCTTCTTGTACTGTTCAACCTCAGCTGGTGGGTCTGTCTGCTCTTCAGCAACATCATCCCCGGACAACTGCAAGTCAAAGAAAATCTCGAACCCCGGCAAGCGGCGTCTCTCTGTATTTAGCCATGGCTCTAGGAAGCCGCAGAACGGGAAGTGCTTCTCCTTCCGGACAAAGCGTCCGTTCAGGGTATCTTGAATAGGCCGGTGCACCAACTTATAAGGCTTCCCGGTTTGCTCTGCTCTAGCCCTCAGGCCATCTCTTTTCCTTTCCTTACCCAGTCCTTGTTGGTAGGAAAATAACCTAAACCAAAGGTATGTGGCTTATGCGAGGCACACAGACTGTGCACTGACATATTATCACTCATCAACAGCTAGTATGTTCTATACAACCCAGGCCTCGGCTAGGGTAAATCCTGACAGGAGCACATCCTCCGCGCCATGTTCAATCTCCAGAACTGGTGTAGAAACCTCTGGCGGTGGATGGATTGAAGAATTCCCGAAAACTATAGCCACCCCCTTCATGTGGGGGTACTTCAACATTTAATGCAGAGTGGAAGAGTCTGCCTTCACCTGGTGGAGCCACGGCTGCGGGAACGTCCAAGACATGAAAGTCAATATCCTGATGTCCTGGACCAACCTGAGTCAGAATCTGCACAGTCCCCATCACTTCTCTGCTGGTATTGTCGTATGCCCGTATCACCTGGGCAGTAGGCGCAAAATCCGCGGGCTTCAACCTGATTGCCTATATCGTCATCGACGGACACACATTGATAGCAGATCCTGTGTCAACAAGAAATACTAGTATCCATTTTTTTCTATACTCGACAGAGATATAGAGAGGTGTGTTATGGTTTGCGCCCTCAGGCGGCAGTTCCTTGTCAATAAAGGTCAACGTCGTGGAAGCTCCTCCCAGAAAGACCAACCCTACCAGCTGTTCAGGCGTGGTGTCGATTGAAAGTTTGGCGCTGTCCATCGCAAAAATGACAACCTGTCTATGAACTCTTGAGGCCATAAGCAGTCCCCAGATGGAGATGTCTGCTTGTATCTTCTTAAGCTGTTTCAGCACAGCCTCCTCCTCGAGTAACTTTTCTTTCTGCTTCTCTGCCTCCTTGTCCTTTCTGGATGCCTCTGGTTGATCCAGGTATGGGGGCTTAAAATACCGCCCACTCTTGGTCATGCGGTCCACCTCTCCCACATACCAGGTATTATTTGGCTGGTTGTTCCCCCAGCCTTCGTCGGTGTGGGCAAGACATAGGTCGTCATCTTCCCACCACATACCGTCGGCCATCGACAGGCAGCTATCTGGTTCTGTTACGACTACTTCTGTGCACACAGCACCTTCCGTCCCCTCAGGGGCTTTGGCCTTTCTAGCCCTTTCTAGATCTTCGATCTTTTCCTGCTCAAACTACTTTAGTGCAACCTGCTGTTCAGTATCTTCTATACTCAAACTACTCCGCTCCTAAGCAAAATTCTTAACATCGGTGCTCTCCCACAGTCCATTCTGATTCCCAGCCATTCTGGCCACTTCTGATGTCCCCGTCTCTGGCAGACCCTGTTCTGGCTGAGGTTGCTCAATAACATCCGTCTTGTCGCTGAGCCACCCTGTAGCTTCTGCTGACCCTTCCAGATCAAACCAGTTAACAGTCCCGTCTCCCGGATCCTGTTCATTGAAGAATTACAGATTCGCGATATCCTCCTCCAGTTCCACTAGGTCATCTAGCCCCTGATTAGGTCCATCCTCTGGAACTACACAGATCTTTACCCTAACCGGTAGCTCTACTCTCAGCCTATCCTGGCCTGTTGAAGTAATGTAACCGCTCGGGTTGTACACACGGCTTCCAGACCCCTCAGGCTCTGAATTCTTATTATCATCTGTCTCAGTAGTCGTCCTAATTTTATCTTCGATAGCAACCACCACCAGTTCAGGTTGGGTTTGGAAAATGTCCAACATGCACAAGTCAATGTTGTCAGGAATGAACACCTCCAGCTTGGGTAGGTGAGAAGGGGTGATATATATGCTCGGGTCATACGGGATAGCCGAGGTTTGGATTAGATTGATGCGTTTGGGAAGTGGAGCTTGGTTATGTGGTGGGAGAGGGTTGATTGTGACATTCAGTTTCTCCGGATACATAATCACCCTGTTGTCGATGAGATCCTGAATCTCATGACGCAATCGAAAGCACTGGTTGGTTTCGTGACCATGTTGTTGGTGATAGGAACAGTACTTTGCTAGGTTATGGAAGGGAGGAAGCTTTTCTGGTAAGGGTCGTGGCTCTAAGGGCTTCAGGTGCCCTTTCTTGATCAAAACCCCCAAAGCCTTGGACAAAGGAATGTTTAGTGGGGTGAAAGTTCATTGGCCTCAGGGGGCATATCTGGCTGTTTGAGAGCTACTTCCAGACGCACCGGTAAAGGGTGTAGCTACAAGGATTTTTGGAGTGGTGGTGGTGGTGACCATTCCTATATCTGAAGATCTGGCAGCTGCAGCACTGCTTGTGCTTGCATTCGTACTGCGATTGAATGCCCTTTTGGGCTGCTCTCTGTCATGAACAATCAGACCTTGTTTCATGGCGTCCTCGATCTGCATCTCAATCTCATGTAGATTCGTAAAGGTGGGTAGGGGAAGGACGATCATCTTTTGCATGAGCTTGGGCTGGAGGTTGCGCACAACCATCCGTATTTGGTCCTTGTCAATGGGCCTGATGGTTATCATCGAGGCTTTAGCCCTCCAGCATGTCACAAAATCAGAGAAGCTCTCCTTCGGCTCTTGCCTAGTTGTTTCGAGATCACGAGTTGTGACCTCGATCTGAGTGTTATAGGAGTATTGAGCTATGAAGGTCTCAGCCATTTCCTCCCAGTTCTTCTTAACAGAGTCCTCCAGTTTTGTATACCAAATAGCCGCTACACCCGACAGGGTCCGACCAAATAGGGAAATCTTCTGCTATCTGGAGAGGCCCATCGGCCTTAGGATATCTGAAAATAGCCGCAGGTGCACCATAGGATCCCTAGACCCGTCAAAGCGGTCGATGTGCGGCATTTTAAATCGGTCCAGCAGTGTCACAGCCGAGTCGGTGTATCCATCCTCTATATCCGGAATGGATTTCACGCCTTGAGCCTTCTTGAAAAGCTTTTCCAGCTTGCTCACTTTTAGCGCCGTTGGGTCCACCTCTAATTCAAACGGTGAATCCACTAGGTTGGTGGGCGTTTTGGATAGCTGGGGTAGGATTGGGGGCGGAGCTGGCCCCGTTGGCACGTCTGTATTTTCCTAGACGTTTGGTGTCTCCTCGAGTATTGGAACTCTGGGTGGGGAAGGGTGTGTGTGCGAGCAGATGCCCCGATTTGCTGCTGTAGCCTGGCAATTAACTCTGCCTGTTGGGTCACTACTTCTGCTTGACGTTCAGCATCTTGCTGCATGGCTTGCATAGTTTCCTGGAGCTGACGCATTATCTCTTCCATGCCTGCCATGCTGTACTGATCTGTCTGAATAACCGGTATATCTGTCCCTGCAGTAAAACTGAGACCTCAGCCTGACTATTCAAGGATCACTGGTCTGGTAACCGCTGTACTGACACACTGCGCCTAGCTGACCTCCGTCTAATAACCGGGGGTAATAAGTGGTACATTGGTGGTCCGTCTATCAAATCCTCGGATCGATGAAGTCTGCGACCTCTAACCTAGAGTGCTTGGGGAATATCTGTCTGGTCGGATGCAATAGTGCTAAACTACCTTGCAAAAAGATAAATAAAGCATAATAAGGAAACAAACAACCCGAAAGTGCAGTGTGCTACGTTATGAGCTGAATAAATTAAAGACAACACACAGTTGGCAAACAGAAGTTGAAAAAACTGATCTCAAACTCTTATCACTATTCCCAACTCACAGTCTCAAAGCTGAATCTGATACCCTCAGGTAAAACTGATTCCCAAATACTGATGCCCTCATGCTTGATACCCAGACTTGCAAACTGATACATGCATTCCCTGTAGAGGCACACTCTAAAAGCACAGAACAAGCAAATGAGAGCCAAAACACCCTTATGTTGAGGTAGGGTTTCCCTGTCCTATTTTGTCAGGAGCTAGGGTTTCACTACGCACACAGCGGTTTCAAACAACCTATAATCGGGTAAGCAACTTGTCCTAGTTTGGAATAGTCACTATGGATTCCGATATGCACTAGGTCGAATGGATAAAAATGGTGCCCCAGTAAAAATCGAGGTTTGTGTTCCCATCGTGCCAGAGCCTGCAACCAGTCAGCCTTATGGCACGCTCCTCAAAGCAAGCCTCCGACAAACCATTCAGGAATAGCATACGGCAAACACGGTGTCCTAGGCGCACCAATGCAAATGCAATGCAAAGAGACAAATAAGTGTAGTTAAAACAATATATCATGAGTTCGTGTCAAGTTCTCTAACTCCCCAGCAGAGTCGCCAGAAACTGTAGATGTGCCCTGAGAACTCTCCGGCTCCTCGCTGCGAGGGGCGCGAAATCCATTTTGTTCTTTAGGCTACTACAGTTCGGACTCAATGTCACGGTTCTGAATCTAATCTCACAAAATGCAATGCGAGACCGATAAATCACCAAAGAGTCCAAATCCGGAAAATCTTTTTGGAAAACTGATTTTTATAAAAAAGTGCCAAACATGGACTGCTTTGCCAAATACAGAGTCGCCACCTAAATATTTTATTTTGGGGGAATTTAGGAAACCCTGACTCATGCCTAAGGCCACGTGTCTGTCATCACCAAAGTTGCCTCGGCTCGGGAACTTGGGTACGAGAGGGGAAGGTCATGCAATGAGCACCCCCGCTCGCCCGATCAAAGATCGGCCTGTACTAAGCATGATATTTTGTTTTTGAAAACACATGTGTTCTTATTCCGGTTATTAACCTAGAATTACTATGTGATGCGCACAGCATATAAGTATAGACTAGATCGCCTAAGTTGGAACAAAACATTGCATGTTCGTTTGTGAAAAATGATTTGAAGTTTTGCTACTCGCAAGTAGGCTAAATCGGAGATTTGATGAATTGCTCCAATTCAAGCAATCCAACCTTCACCCACAGGCATTCAGGCAGTTATATCAAATAAGAAGTTAGCCTCATGGCAAGCATGCTTTCATGGTAACATTAACACACATGTAGTATGCTAAAGCGTAAACACTCACAGTGTACTCCAAGTCAAAACAAAGAACTAGTTAGAAATCATGCATGATCCTAGTTCATGTTAAGGTGGATAATGCAACACATGCGAGAATGAAATTAAAATAGGCTCGGCTATTCTAAGATGGCATATGAAATGCAACTTGGTACATGTATTCAAATAGGAATCGAAATACAATGCAGATAGTATGACACCCTGAGCCCGGTGCATGCAAACAGATGGATGGATGCACGCATGCAAGCATAAGGTATGTTGCCCTAAAACTAACCATCATAACCGGTTAAGTAAAAGGGAGAAAGAAATGGGGGTTGGAAGACATGCATCACACATGCACGCTTATTACAACAGTTGGCCCTCTCGACAGAGGGTCCGAATAAGAAGCTAACTAGCTAATCTAAGCTAATTAAACTAATTATTACATCTCAAAACTAGCCAACTAACAAGCTAACTAATTAAACTATTACAACACAAATTGAATAGCTAAGCACATTAGCTAATTAAGTACAAACCAAAGCATAAACTAGCTAATCAAATCAGCTAAGTAAAGCGATAAATCAGAAGCCTCAAGGCGGGACGTATATGCATGCTCGGTCGCCTTGTTCGAAAATCCATTGCGATACCCCAATTTGCTTCTATTTGCAACTGTCCTCAGAACTTTGCGCCAAGCTCCAGAAGGCTTCTAACTCACCTTGGAGACCTGTGGGAGGCTAGCCGACCAGTTGTTGATGTGGGAGACCACCTGCCGACCACTTTTTGTTGCTACAGACCAAAAAAAGTGGTCGGCCAGCTAGTTTTTTTGGCTGGTCAGCCAGTTTTTGCTGCACTTCTCCAGTTTGCCGCAACAGAGAGCAAGAAAGGGCATGGCAATGTATTTGCAAGATATGTGTGCACAACCACCCTCCCTATCATTTCATAAGCTCAAGGAAGTGCGGTTCTCAACCCTCGGGCCACCAATCGTGCATCTCGATGCATGATGGCCAAGAGGCGAAGTTGCACAATTCAATATGAAATGAATGCACACATAAACACATAAAGCCTAAAACTCTATCATGTATGATCAAGAGCGTCGGCGACCGAGAATTAAGGCACGTTTCCTCACTTCAAGTATGAAACGCTCCTCATTTCCCGTGTTTGGACTAACACCTATTCCAAACACAAATGCAATACAACTACATGGCATACACAATGCAAAGAATAACATAACATACACAATGCGATGTGACCTAAGCATGTAAACAACATGGCATACACAATGCTAAATGCTAAGAACATGGCATACTCAATCCAATGCACAACATGGCATACACAACGCGATGTAACCTAAGCACACACAATGCAAAATATATGGCATACACAATGCGATGAACATAGCATACACAATGCAATGTAATATAAGCATGCAAACAACATGCAATCAAACATGTTCAATGGACTTAAACCAAAATGGACAGACCTCAGCCATGCCCAAAACAGTGGCCATAATGCTAAAATAAGGCATGAAATGCAAAACAAAGCATGCACATGCATTGGCCCATCAACTAGGCCTAAGAGCACAACTCTCAAGAGTGCTCAAGGAGTGACAAATGTAGAAGTGTAACAACACCATAAGCTCTGAAATAAGGTATGAAATGATGCCAAATCATTCAAACAACACAAGTGAAGCATACTAGAGTCCTTAAGGCATAAGGCTAGTAAAAAGGATTACAAAAGGGGCATGCAATACATGGCACAAACGCATGAACCAACCATGGACAGAGCTCAAATAGGTCTAAACAAAGACCAAAACATGCTGAGATGGAGGCTCAAGGGCCTAGGCACAATGGCATACACATTAGGCCATAAGTGAGGCAACAATGCATAACACTCAAAGGCACTTAAAGAGTGAATGAAGTGGGAACATGGAAATGCTATAAGCTCTGAAATAACATATGAAATGATGCCAAATCATGTACACAACACAAATAAAGCATGCTATGGTGCTCAAAGCTTGAAACTAGCATATGCCTTTACACTATAGCTATGCAAAACATGAAGCATATGGTCAAGGCAACCCAAAAAAGTCCAAGAACATGTCAAAATGATACTAAAACATGTATGGAAGGAAGCCAAAAAAGCTAGCATGAAGGGCATAAAGTATGATGAATGCCAGGAAAATATGGTGGATTACACTACACCTACTAAGACCAAGCATGAGATGGCTTCGCCAACAAAAATCAGAATTATATCATGGAAAAATAACCCCCAAAACACATTGAAATGATGGCTCGCAAGCTTAGGCATGAAGGCATACGCAATGGTTCATGTTAAAGGCATAAAGGACCAACCCTCCAACGCATTGAATAAGTGAAAGATGTAAGTGTGTGGCCACACTACATAGACTGAAATCACATTTAAAATTATGCCAAATCATGGAGATAGGCCAAGCAATGCATGCTAGTGGACTTGGTACACAAAGCTAACAAGCTAGAATGCATTATAGCTATACAAAGCATGGAATGCATGACCAAAACAACCCAAATCCGAGCTATAGCATGCTAAAACATGGACAAAAGCTTCATAGAGTTAAGCCAAAAATATGCTAGAATGATAGTCTAAAGCATGGTACACATTAGGCTAATTCATGGAATTGCACTACAAGTGCATGGAGCATGCAAGGGGCCATCAAACCCACCCAAAAAAGAGTCATGGAATGCTAAAAAAACACCAAAAACCTACTGAAATGGAGTCAACATAAGCAAGAAAGACATGCTACTTCATGAAGCATACAAGACTAGTTTATGAAATTTACACTACAAGTGTATTAAGCATGCAAGGGATGATCAAGCCAACCAAAAATAGTGGCATGCCATCACAAAATAACCCCAAATACATGCTAAGAATAAGCCAACAAAAGCTTAATAAACATGTTCAAACATGAGGCATATGAAGCAAGTATTCAAAATACAAGGAGAGGCGATGGCCCTCTCCTATTTAGGACCCCAAAACCATGTTTCCACCATTGAAAATTCTCTGGATTTCAGTGGTAGAAAGGTCATGCAAAGGCTAGAACAAGAGCCAAAAGGGATGGCTCAAAACAAGGCCTAACAAGGCCTAAGAGGGGGTAGACCACCCCCAACACAAAAGTGACCTTAAACAAACATTTTAAGGACTGAAAAAAAGAACTTTTTGCAGTAGGAAGTTAAGCTTAAATCAGCATGCAAGTAGGGCTAAAAGCTTAAGCAAAATAAGGGTTTTAAGGGTTAGAAACTCACCCTTGATGAACACGTTCAAGGCTGCAACTCCAGCACACTTTTTGAACCAAAACCAGTCTAAAAACTTCAAAAACAACTTAAAGGGACCTCAGCTCCAAGAGTATGGTGTTTGAGCGTGTGTTTGTATGTTAAAGTATGAAGAATATGCACTTTAAGGCACAAAAATGAAGCAAAGGTGCAAGATAGATACAAATGTGTATATGTATAGCTCAATGCCCAAAATCTGAACCTAGAGTAGGAGGGGAGATGTTCTCTTTTATAGAGAACCAATGCTCAAGCTTGTTGGACAAGCTCGGGGTCCAAGGCCATCCCTTCATACACGTGTATGGAGGATGGTTCTGGTGCCTTCCAGCTGTGCCAGCTGGATGAAAATATCTCTAAAAAGGTGACAAAAAGCAGCCGACCACTTGAAGTGGTTGGCCAGCTACTTGAAGTCGTCGGTCGACCACCACAAGTGGTCTCCCAAGATTAAAATTGGTCGGCCATGGTGGGAGAGAGTCTAAAGCATGAAGACAATGTAGTGGTGTGATGGCTGACCAGAAAAGGTGGCCCAAAGACTAAGAAAACCAGTTGGCAGACAAGAAAACTGGCTGGCGGGAGGAAAAGTGGTCTCCAAGGGAAAGAACTGGTCTCCCACCCTTGTACCTCCTTCCAAACAAGGAAAACAAGGTTTGTACCAAAAACAAATCAAAACGGATGCAAGACGAAAATTCGGGAGGCAAAGCGCTCGGCCGGAAGCCTCGAAAACTAGTCTACGGGCATCAAAAGTGGTCTACGACCACAAAAGTGGTCTCCCAGACCACAGTGTCCCTCTAGACAGAGGCAACAAGGTGTGGTTCAAAACCCACGCCAAACGGAGAACGTTAAGTGGTCCCGAGACAAGGCGCGCGACCGAAGGCTCTGAAAATTGAAAACTAGTCTCCAAGCAAAAAACATGGTCTACGACCACGAAAAGTGGTCTACGACCAAAAAGAGGGGGTCTACAAGACCTCTCCCTCCCTCCAGAGAAGAGAAACAAGGCTTGGTCCACAAACCGAGCCAAAGCGCAAAGAGTTTAGAGGCCCAGATGCAAGGCACTCAGCCGAAACTCTGGAAACTCGAAACGAGCACAACATGCACGATCACCGAGCGCTCAATCGATGACATCGGAGTCTTAAGGTCGGTCAAAAATGGGGTGTCTACAAAATGGTGAACAACTTTTCATGGAAAATTCTTCTACTTCTACAGTGGCTGGACAAGGAAAGGCGATCTTGAAGATGACATCAGGGAAGGAACTTACCCTCAACAGTGTACTGCATGCACCAGACATCGGGAAGAATTTAGTTTCTGGTTCTCTGTTAAGTAAAAATTGGTTTAGGCTTGTATTTGAGTCTGATAAATTTGTATTAACAAAAAGTGGTATGTATGTTGGTAAGGGATACATGAGTGATGGCCTCTTCAAGTTGAATGTAATGACAGTTATACCAAAACTTGCTATTAATAAGAATAACACATCTTTTGCTTGTATTCTTGAGTCGAATTTATGGCATGGTAGATTAGGACATGTAAATTTTGATGCTTTGCGTAGATTAATTGGTTTGGATTATATACGAAAGTTTGAAATTGATCCTAATCACAAATGTGAGATTTGTGTAGAAGCGAAACAAACTAAGGCTCCATTTAAATTGGTTAAAAGGAAAACTGAACCTCTAGAATTAATTCATACAGATGTATGTGATCTTAAATTTGTTCAAACTAGAGGAGGAAAAAAGTATTTATAACATTTATCGATGATTACACAAGATATTGTTATGTATACTTATTTAGAAGTAAAGATAAAGCCTTAGAAATGTTTAAACTCTACAAAACTAAAGTTGAAAATCAACTTATAAAAATCATTAAAACTGTTAGAAGTGATGGGAGTGGTGAATATGATGCACCATTAAATGAATTTTGTGCACAACATGGTATTATTCACCAAATTACAGCACTCTATTCTCCACAGCAAAATGGAATTGCTGAAAGAAAGAATAGAACCCTTAAAGAAATGATGAATGCCATGTTACTAAGTTCAGGCTTATCACAAAACTTGTAGGGGGAAGCAATATTGTCTGCTAATTATGTTCTTAACAGAATACCCTACATGAAAACCAACAACACTCCTTATGAATTATGGAAAGGTCGACCACCTTCCACCGTGCAATGTCGTTATTTTAACCCCATCAACATGTCTTGCGTTATCCGCTAATCTCTTTAAGATAGCAGCAATAGTTCTTACTATATTCTGCATAACAATTAATCACAATATACACAAAGAATAAACAATAGGCATGGATCATAATCGTTAGCGTTAACAAAGTACATTTAACGTTGCCATCAGTCCTTCCGTTTGCATTCAAAATGTTATGCATGATGCCTAAGTCTTTTCTAGACATCCTAAAGCTCAATGGATTCGTGTGTGAGATTGCAACTCGTGCTCTGATAGCACTTGTCACACCCCAAACCCGCCCCTAAAAGTTTGGGCATGACCACTTCAGAAACGGACACTTAACCTGTTATACATAACATATGGCGCCTGAACGGAAGCAATAAATTTTATAAAATAACATGAAATAAAAGAAACTACATCCATCGAGTGACCACTATCATGCCAGGATCACAAACAGTGCATCAGATAATAATATTTACATACACCTATACAAACCCTGCCCCTGTTTGGGCATATCACAAAACATTGGAAACTTAAACATATTCTAGAAAATCGGAGTACAAGCCAAAACTTAGTGAAACTCCACAAAACGGGCAGGCTTCATCCAATGCCTGGACACACAGAGGCTGACAAAGGGAGACAAACACCGAGGGTTAGGATTGACCTCCCAATTGCTACCTACAAAATTCGACAAAATACAGAGTGAGACAATCTCAGTGAATAATAGTACTTAAATAATTCAATGAGCAATTTGAATTACAATGCGTATATAATGCAAAATACACATAGTTAATCTGATGCTGTGTTACTTTCAGAATAGCCTTGGGCCCAGATATAACAGAACGGCCATCGGCCCAAAAATAACAGAATGGCCATCGGCCCAGAAATAACAGAACGGCCATCGGCCCAGAAATAATAGAACAGCCATTAGTCCAAAAATAACAGAACGGCCATCAGCCCCGAAATAACAGAACGACCATCGGCCTAGAAATAACAGAACAGCCATCGGCCCAGAAATAACAAAACGGCCATCGGCCCAGAAATAATAGAACGTCCATCGGCCCAGAAATAACAAATCAGCTTTAAGCCCAGTTCATATATGTATGGACTCAAGAGGTGTCTCGTACGGATTCTAGAGGTGACTCGCAATGCAGCACTTAGTTCCGTACAACACTTAGTTCCGTACAACACTTTGTTCCATACCAGAAATCAGTAGGTCTTAAAGACCGAATAACCCATATCATATCATAACATAGCATAAACAGAATGAATAAATAGAAACAGAATAATATCCGTCTCCTAAGAATACCATTATACCATAGTGCACAGAAGATTCTCCTGGTTTAGTTATAGATTAACACAGTTGTCTCGCACATAACAGAATAAGGATAGTAACTATTACAGAAAGCACATCATAATGTTAAACCTTTGCATTTATATCGTAGGTTCTGAACGACCTCGGGTCCATATGTAACACAACATAATTATTTCAAAGTCATACGGTTACACATAGCTTTTCCAATTATTCTGATTCTTCGGAGATATCCATACTCGATGACTTATAACTGAATGGCCTTAGGCCCATCAGTAGCAAAACGGTATGCCCTCATATTTATACTGAAACCGTTATTCAAGAATGAACATAAGTTCCTTTTTATTCGTTAAAAACGACGTAATTTACTTACGGAGAATAGAATATTAATATTAAATATTAATCAGAATCATACATAGGTATACACACTTGCTTAATCGTTCATGTCACCGTTTCATCGTATTCGTTAATTCAGTCAGAGTGCCACATCCATAGTATATGTCGTTCCCGACAATTTTATATAAATGTTAACGTAATCACTTACGAAGTATAGAACGTTAATAACATTAATTATTAACGGTAAGCAAAATATACGTCTACTATACTACTACTCACAGTGTTGTAGCGGAGTGCTTGTCCCTCCTGAGTTATGAACTACACACATGCACAACTTATACATTAGTTCTTTTCTTTCTTAGTTCATTTCCTGCTTCATTTCACTTCAAATGAATTTACAGGCATCTTAAGGACATCAAACACAGATTTCAAAAATATCGGAGGGTTAAGCACGTAAAACGGAGCAGACAAAAATTTGCAGCATGGGTCGCACATGCGGCTATGAGCCCCGCACGTGCAACAAGGCTTCCCGCACGTGCGGCAATGATCCCCGCACGTGCGGCGATTCTGTCCAGTGCAGTCCGAAATTTCCAAACAAAAACCCCATTTTTGGTAAGCTTTTCCAAGGCTCAAAATAGGTCGTTTAAATGATGGAACATGGTTCAAAAATCATGTACAAAGACATTTCAAACACATATCAATTTGAATGTGAATTAAATGTTTAATTCCTTGCATTACATGAACATAATATAAACACTTTGAATCCTTACAATATTGTTCCCAAATATATATAATATCATCCAAATCCATAAATGAGTGCAAATATGTACAAATAAAGGATAGAATGAAATCCTTCTTTATATAACTCAATTTAATTCCTAATCAATTTAATCTTTTCAATTTAATCACTACACACCCTACATCAAGGAAAATCTTCCCTATAGCCAAATAAAGACTTAATTCAAGTAAAATTCATATACCTTAAGCTTTAAACCCTACAATCCCTCTCAATTCCCCAATCTTTCTTCTTGATGAATTCCTCTACTTCCTTTCAAACCTTTCTCCTCTCTAAATTCTCTCTCAGGAGATATTTTAGTGAAGGCTCACTAAGTCAAAGGGTTAAAGAACATAGACTTATATATAAAATATGAATAAGGACGAAAAGTAATCAGTTTAATTATTCCAAATTGAAATTTTACAAAAAATCATATTATGACTTAAAAATCATGCTGATCTCAAATATAAAATCAATTTCAGATAATTAAGCTTCTAAGGCCTTCAATTCCTGATTCAAACGCTAGAATTGTAACAGATATTTCTCATATTAAACAGAGACACATCTATAAGCATAAGATTCACTTCATTAAATTTACTTTCACATAAAAGTTCACAATAAGTATTTAGATGCACAGAATAAAGGACTGAGAGTATGCCAGAAAACATGTACTAGGGTTGGGTTATTACACTAGTAATGGTCTTGACCAGCAGGATTTAACTGATGATGAACGAAGACGAAGTAAGAGAGCTAGAACATCAAAATCCTTTGGTCCAAATTTTCTAACATACCTGTTAGAAAATAAACCTCAAAGCTTTAAGGAAGCAATGACAGTAGGGGTGTTCACGGATCGGTTATGCGCGGTTCGAGCGGCGGGTTGGACCCGCCTGATTGGGTGCAGGTTAGGAAAAAATGAAACTGCGTCCGCCCGCAATGCGGGTTGCGGGTTGCACAGGTGGGTTGTGCGGTTGTGCGGGCGGGTGCGGGCAGTTTGTAAATTAGATTTTTTTTTTTTTTTTAATTTGATTCTTGGGCTTTGCTTTGGGGCCTTCCCCCTTCCCTTTTTTTCTGAGATGCTTTTGGACAAAAAAACAAACATAAAGCAAAACAAACAATTTCATACGAACCAAGCTGAAACACTTTGAGCAATGAAACTGGGACATACCAAGCCATCAGTCATGGGGGATTTCGGATTTGGGACTCATATATTATGCAATGAAACACTTTTTTTTTTTTTTTTTGTGCAGTGCCTACATCTTCCAGATGTGGTTTATGATTTGCGACAGCGATAAGGAGAAAATGAGGGGACAGCGGTGAGCAAACAATACATGGCTGGGTAACAAAGCAACGATGGAGCAGGGGCTAATCTGTGAGAGACGACGGCGTCACGGTGAGAGGAGATGAGAGAAATGGATACCGAGGGGAGGAGAGAAGAGAAATTGCGAGTAAGGTGGTAAGAAATAGCAGTGACTGCGAGTAAGGAAGCGAGAGATGGTGGTGGTGACGGCGACAGAAAGGAGAGAAAAGAGAGATAGGTGAGATGAGAGAGAGAAAGAAAGACAATGGCAAGATAAGAGAGATAGAGAAAGAGCTGGGTAGAGAGAGAGGAAAGGACCAAAAAGGATTTTTTTTTTTTTGGATCAATCTGGAAGTGGAGTGGGGTTTTGTTCAAAATAAAAATATTTGGGAGTGGGGAAATTGTTTTTTATATTTTATTTTATATATAACTTGCAGGCGGATACAGATCTGTGCGGGTAGGGTCGAGTCTGTCCCGAACCATATTTTGGGTGGAAAATATAGACCCGCATCCGCCCTATTTATGCATGCGGGTAAGGTCGGATTTGTGTGGTTAGGGTCGGTTTAGGCGGGTTGTACGGATCGGATAAACCGCTGTCCACTCCTAAATGATAGATTCTGAAGCACCTTTATGGAAAGAGGGTATTAATAATGAAATTGAATCCATTATGCAAAATCATACTTGGGAATTGGTGGATCTTCCACCCGATTCTAAACCTCTTGGATAAAAATGGATATTCAAGAGAAAAATAAAAACAGATGATTTAATAGACAAGTATAAAGCAAGACTTGTGGTAAAATGTTATAGACAAAAGGAAGGTCTGGACTATTTTGACACATATTTCCCTGTAACAAGAATAAGATCCATTCGTATGCTTATTGCTATTGCAGCATTGTATAATTTAGAAATACATCAAATGAATATTAAGACAACTTTCTTAAACGGTGATCTAAATGAAGAGATCTATATGGAGCAACCCGAAGGGATTGTAGTGACAGGGAAAGAAAAGAAAGTTTGTTGGCTTGTAAAATCTCTTTATGGATTAAAACAAGCACCTAAGCAATGGCATGAAAAATTTGATCATGCTATGCTTACTAATGGGCTTAAGATAAACGAATGTGACAAGTGCGTCTATGTTAAAAAAACAGACAAAGGTTATATCATCGTTTGTCTTTATGTAGATGACATGCTTATCATTGGAAGCAGTCAAAAAATGATCAAATTAGTTAAGCAAATGCTAAACAAAAGATTTGATATGAAAGATATGGGGGGTCGCAGATGTAATATTAGGAATGAAAATTACTAAAACATCTGACGGATGTGCATTATCTCAATCACATTATATTGAGAAAATTCTTGGTAAATTTATCAAGGATTATATGAATGTAACTAGAATACTTGTAGACATCAGTCTTTATTTATCAAAAAATAAAGGTGATGCGGTGTCTCAGTTAAAATGCTCTCAAACCATTGGAAGCCTAATGTACCTAATGAATTGTACTCTTCCCGATATAGCTTATGCTGTCAGTAAATTGAGTAGGTACACTGGTAACCCTGGAGAAGACTATTGGAAAGCAATAATTCGAGATTCTTAGATATCTAAGATTTACCCGTGATCATGGTTTGAACTTTACTCGATATCCAGCAGTACTCGAAGGTTATTGTGATGTCAATTAGATATCGGATACTAAAGATTCAAAATCTACTAGTGGATATGTCTTCACTCTGGGAGGTGCTGTTGTTTCTCAGAAATCTATGAAACAACATGCATCGCACGATCCACAATAGAATCTAAGTTCATTACTTTATACAAAGTAGGAGAAGAAGCAGAATGGCTTCGTCATTTCTTAGAAGGCATTCCAATGTGGCCAAAACCTATGCCAGCTAGGGGTGGGCGCGGGTCGGTTGCGGCCACGAAACCTTCAATCCGTCATCCGTCCGCCAGATTGGCGGATTGGAAAAAATCAATCCACATTCGTCCGCCAATCCGGCGGATGTGGATTGAGCGGTTTGGCGGTTTGGCGGATGGATGCGAATCGGTTTGGCGGTTTGGAATTTTATAAATTTTTAACATAGTTCAACTTGTGCACTTTCTCAAAAAAAAAAAAAAGGAAAAATATTACAGTCAATGACTTAAAAAAGTATTACAATTACTGCATGCCTCATCCAACGAAAGAAAGTTTGAAACTTTAGAATATCACAATCACTGCATTCCTCATTCACATATTACAAGCACAGCATGCCTCATTCACATAAAATATTACAATCAGTGGTTCTTAAAATATAAAAGCAATTCAAACCACCAAAACCATTAATAGAGCAATAGTAGAGATTATATGTCTCTGTATTGTTACATTTATATATGTTTTTGAAAATAAAAACCAACAAACATATATCATATTTTCTATTTATTACTTTTAGAGTTAGATTTAAAAACCAAAAAATATAGATAAATAATACGTTTATTTTTTTCAATTCAAAAAATATATTCAAGTTGAAAACTTTATTTCAACAGAATATTTGAACTCTTTTTCAATTGAAAACACAAACAAAATATTTAAACAAATTGAAAACACAAAGTTTTATAAATTACTAAGAGTGCTCGCGGTTTGGCGGTTCGGTTGCGGCCAAAGGAACTTTAAATCCGCCATCCGTCCGCCAAATTGGCGGATTGAAGAAAATCAATCCGCAACCGTCCGCTTGTCATCACGCATCCGTCCAAAATGCGGCGGATCGGTTCGGTTCGGTCGGTTTTGGCGGATCGGTATATCCGCTGCTCACCCCTAATGCCAGCTATTTGTATTCATTGTGATAGTAAATCTGCAATAGGTAGGGCACATAATCATATATATAATGGTAAATCACGACATATTCGTCGTCGACATAATACCGTTAGACAATTGCTCTCAAATGTAATAATCCCAATAGATTATATAAAATCTAAAGAGAATATTACGGATCCGTTAACAAAAAATTTGACAAAAGAACAAATGTATAGTTCATCAAAGGGGATGAGATTAAAGCCTATTACTTAAGAGTCATCATAGTGGTAACCCTACTTATATGACTGAAGATCCCAAGAATTAAGTTCAAAGGGACAACTAAGTTATGTGTGGCTCGCTAGAAATCACTAAGGGATTAAAATTCCCTACCCATTCCTATGGTAAGAGTGATGTCTGCAACATATGTTGTATGTAGGGGGTTTAAGGATAAACTTTACTTTTAATGATTACTTATATCTTGATTTTGGCATAAAAATCAAGACGAGTATAAAGGAGATACTGACAATAAGAATCATCTATATGAGTGTCGAACTAGGGCCGGTTCTATGAGAATGAAGAGGCTAAATTCTCTAGAAGCACTCAAGAACAATTCAAGGCATCGCGTCCATTGGTTAGCTACTAAGTCCGATAGATTATCACTAGGGAAGTTTCAAGACTAAAAACTATCTATCCTAACGCAAGATATTTTCGATTTATACTTTTTTGACAAATTCTACATATTGTTGCATTTTCGTTGTCATCAAATTTCATTCATGTGGGAGGTTGTTAGAAATGGTTTTGGAAAATTAAATTTTTTCTAAACTTTGGTCTATTTTTAGGTGGGACTCATGCGCCAAAGTTGGCGGGTCTAAGTGGTAACACGTTCAATGTCGCGTTATGATTCACATGATATATTTGGTTGTTCAAAACTATTATCGGGTGAATGGGAAATTGAAGCCAAAGTGAGCTTCATGGAAATAGAGTTTTGGTGGAGAATCCTTAAAAGTTTGAATAGAGGCTTGTCCTACATTGGTTTGGTGGGAAGAATTTTTTGGGTTTATAAAGCATGGGTTTGTATCTTGGGGTAGGCCCCAAGGGGCACCCAAGTTTTGTAGAGAGAGAGATTATGAGAAAAGTGAGCTAGACCCATTGGACCCAAAAATAAACATATGCACGTGTTGCAGCCGCTGCCGTCCGTCCGTCCGGTCGGTCGGACAGGTTAAGCTAGGCCTAGGCTTGGACGCTGGTGCGTAGTGTGAGGTTGGGCTCGTCCAACCCAATACCTATCTTTTTGGGCAAGAAATAGTTGAATTTAATTTTATTTTTTAGTAAAATAAAATTTCTGTCCAGAATTCAAATTAATTCCGAAAAAAATTTGTCCGGTTTTTCCTACACCCAAATAGGTCCATATCTGTTTAAAGAAATCGAATAAATTCAGTTATTTGTTCAAATTCAAACCCAAACAGTGCCATATCTGTTCATTCAAAACGAACAGATCTGCTACCTGTTCAAACAGGTTTATTACCTATTTAAATCAAACTGAAAAGTCACTTTTACACCTGTAAATAGACAAGTCTCTCATTTGATTTTTTCACTCCGATTTTTCGTTCTTCTCTGCTGCCATTCATCTCTGTATTTTGCTACATTAATTACATTAATTTTCTGTGAGAAAGAGTATATACACAAAGTGTGTTTGTTGTGTAAACAATTTGTAGTACTGCTACTGTTTGCTGTTGATCATTTTATCCTGAGAAATAGGCGTCTACAATCTGAAAGGACTGTGGAGAGGACGAATCTGTTTTAAGGACACAGTGTTAAACACTAGACTTGATCATAAAATTTGTTTAAGAAATTAATTTGGTAAGTAATTAATTTATTTTCTACTTTATTATTTTTCTATTTCAGATTTTCATTTTGTTTTTGTAACAAAATAAAAATTTGTTTTATTTATTTTATTTTATTTTCTGGTTTGATTTTTGCAATCAAACAAACTCTCTCATTTCCTTTATTTCTTTTGTATTCCATTTGTTGTTAAGTACACAAATAGAATTTATTTTTCAAATACAGTGAAAATTATCCAACAACTAATATAAATAATGTGAAAATACAAAGAAAACTAAGGGAAAAATATGCATTTAGATGATATATATAATTGATGAATTATTGATAAAAATAAAACTAAATATTATATGAATTAAAATCTATAAAAAATTCAATATAATTATGTTAAAATTCTGAAACTTACTATATATATATATTCTTTTAAATTTCAAGAAAATAAGTGTAATTTATTAAAAAAAAATTTTTTTTTGCAAGCCTCAACCATTTTTGAAAGAAAAATGGAGTCAATGCCGTGAGGAGAGTAAGTTGCTTTTTCCTACTCGAGCAAGTACAAGGGTTACTTCTCCACCTAAGATTAGAAAGAAAAAAAGGCAACCATGCGAATCGGACATGGAATGTACCCATCCAGTCGTAATTAGAGATCGACACGTGTCTTTAAAAAAACAGAAAACTAAAAATGGATATACATTGCATTGGCAATGATGGCATAGATAGAACAAAGAAAGCGTGTGGTCAGTTAACTTTTCAAGGTTCTTATCCAACCCCCAACCTCACCACTAAACTATTGGACCAGGTGCTAGAGGCTGATTAGCTCTTTAGTTTTTTGTTTTTTTCTTTTTTCCAAAATAAAAACCATAAAAGTTAAAAGAAAAAAAAAAGTTTATTTTTATGTAAAAGTAGTTTGTAAAAATTTTAAATATTATTTCCTAAAAATTAGTGGTTTCATAAAAACAATTCTCAACAATTATTTTTTGTATTTTAAAAAGAAGGAAAAGACAAAAAGAAAAATTTGTGTTTAAAAGGAAAAATTTTAAAATAATTATATTTTTATGGAGATGCAAATCAAAGTAAATTAGAATTGTGTCTTATACCATAATTTTCACCTAAAAATTACTTAAACTTTTATAAAAATATAATTATTTTGAAATAATTTTCTTTAAAAATACTTTTATGCAAGAGAAAACACCGTTAGGTTAATGTTTTTTAAATCTTTTAAGATTGTATTTAAATTATAAATTTAAGTAGAGATTTAAAAAAAAATAAAAATAAAAATATAGATAAAAGATAAGTAAAATATAATTAGTTTCATTCCTATTTCACTTAATTTTTTTAATTCGTATTAAAATTTATAATTCAAACATAATGCAAATGGGAATTTTTTTTAAAGGTCCCTCATATTAAGTTTTATAACATAAATGACATGAAATATTTTTATAGTAGTTGGGGTCCCTCAAATTTCGATCCAGAAAAATTTTCGAAGTAGAAAAATTTCGAAATACAAAGAAATTTGTCTGAAATTTTTCTGATTTGCTTACAAATTTATCTTTTTTTGACCAATTTTGTCTAATTTGCTCACAAATTTCTTTATATTTTGAACAAACCAAAGAAAATTACAGAAAAAATTGAGCTACTCACAAATCAATTTTCTATAATTTTTACAAGAAAACACCATGTTAAGTTCATCAAAGAGCTTAAAATACAAAATCTAATTGCAAATTAAAAAATAGCAAACACTATACATCCTAAAAGATTAAAAATATAATTCGAAATTAGAAATTTAGTAAAAATCAAACAAGTAACATAAATTAGTGGGAGCTTAATATGGGCTGGAAAAATTCAAATGTCAGAGAAAATTCGAGAGAAAATCAAAGAGACGACTAGTCAAAAAAAATCAAACAAGATATAGAGAGAAAGAGAGTCCAATGTGTTAGATTACACAAGGAGACAACTAATTAGTGAAAATAAACAAGTAACCTACATTAGTGAGAGTTTAATGTTTTCAGGAAAAATTCAAATGTCAGAGAAAATTCAGCTCAAGGAACAACGAACCAGTGAAAATCAAACAAACAACACAAATTAGTGGAAGTTTAATGTGGTCATGGAAAATTAAAATGCTAGAGAAAATGTAAAAGCTGACTTTGCTCCCAGTATCTCACAAGTTTACAGCGAGATCGCTCAAGCGAAGGAATTGTTGCTCGAGCGTAAAATGTGAGCTCCTAATATTTTCACTGTAGCTCTACAAAACTTCTTTTCGACCTTGCATTTACTGCTTGAGCGGTCCCTTTGCATTTTGGTTCTCTGCTCGAGCAGTTATGTCGGAACAGTAGATTTAAAACATAATCTAAACACACTTTTAACTCACTTTTCGTCTTCTCTCTCTCTCTCTCTCTCTCTCTCTCTCTCTTCACTTTTTTTGAAAACTCTAGTACTAAAACACTAGATTTCATTTATATTTAGCAAGAATCCATCTTAGTTCCTTCATTAAAGTCGTTCTTCTCTCCAAGAGTTACGCTTTGAACCGATTAAAAACATGGTACCTCGAAAGCTCATCGGGTGGGCCTTCATCTTTTGTTACACAACTTTGAGGTAAGAATATCTTTACCCTTGTATATCCACACTTTAGTTTAAATAAGTATGAATCTTAAGATTTATGATATTGTTGAGATGAATGAAGTATATACATATATATATATATATATCCATGGGTTGTATGAAAGGAAGTGTTTCTTGAGATTGATGATGGATTATGACATTAACTATGAAATAACGTGTGAATATACTTGAACCAAGGGAAATGAACAATTGGAAAGAAAAGCCCCAAATTCTTATGTGAACCCTAGGGGTTTGTTCATGATGATATGGATGTTAATAAGTAAAAATTTGGAAAATCCTTGAAATTGTTGACATTGGATGAGAAATGTAAATGTTATCGATTGAGGTGCCCACTTGTCCGGCCGTATGAGGACAACAAATGTGGAGTTGTCTTTGAGGTACCCACTGCCTGGTCTGCATGAGAGTGGCGAATGTGGAGATGTGTGAGGCGTCCACTGGCCGATTCGTGTGAGGATTACGAAAGTGAGAAGGTGTAAGGCGTCCACATGCCATCCATGTGAGGACGGAAAAAGTGTGGAAGTTGATGATGATCATTGTTCGTGAAACAAAGTAAGAAATACAAATGAATCCTTGGCTTTTCTAATTGATTTATGCACATTTACATCAAATGTTTATATACTTGGTTAAAGTTATTCTTTACTAGGCAAAAGTGCTCATTTCTATATTAACTTTTCAGGAAGTGAAGAAGCCCAAAATTGCCAATGAAGGAGGAGAAGAAAAAGACCTTTTATTTACTCATCTTTTGTGAATTGAAAATTGTAGTGAAATTATGGAACCCTTTTGTTTATTTTGGCTTGAGACATGTAGAGTTTATTTTGTATAGGTTCCAATGCAATTAATACTAGTAGGGGGTCAATATAATTATTTTGTAACCTTTTTTTAGTTCATTGAACATGGATAAATATTGTGTAATTGTTTTGTAAACCAAATTTGTCGTTCAATGAGAAAGAGAATTATATTGGTGGAATTATGTTGTGCTTATGTAAAGACTGTATGTTAATGGTTTCTTGTAAATGATTTTGGCAGGGTGTTGCAAAAAATTGGATAGAAAATCAAAGAGACAGCTAGTTATAGAAAATCAAGTAAGGCACATAGAGTAAAGTGAATCCACTGTGTTTAAAGAAAATTGTGATGCCAAAGAAAATTCATCTCAAGATGAAAATTACACAGAATGAGACAACTAACCAATGAAAATCAAACAAACAACATAATTTGATGGGTCAGAAAAAATTCAGATGCTAGAGAAAATCAATCAAAATTTTGGCCCAAACATAGAGAAATTTCAACCTAACTTAGAGAAATTTTTTCCGACTCAGAGAAATTTCGCCCAACTCAAAGAAATTCAAAGAAATTTTGTGTTTTGGAAATTTTTCTTGTTTGAAGAAATTTCTTAGTGTATTATACAGAGAAAAGAATGAAGAAAAAAAGAAATGAAACAGTTTATTATCAACCCTTTAATTCTTTCCTTTATAAAGAAAGTAATCAATAAGTGATGCAAATATGTGTCTTACGAATATATATATATATCGTCTGTACAGAAAACATGGATATGGTTACCAATATATTTGTTATTAAACTTTATATTCATTTTTAAGTACAGTAGAGTCAAGAAATAATATACACCCAGATAGCTATAGAAGCCTGAGGATGTCAAATTGTAGAGGAAGAGACAGATAACAGAGATATCATCCACTACTATACCTAGTTTCTTACGTTTCTTGGCACAAATTGCATGTTAGACTAATCTTTTAGCCGATTCTTTCCGAAACATCACCATAAGCATCAATCCTTCTTATATATATATATATATATAGAGAGCCCTAATCAAAGATTTGTAGTGTGAACCAAAATTCATATATATATATATGGAGAGAGAGAGAGAGAGAGAAGAGACGGTAGAGAGAGAGGAATAGAAACTTGGTATACGTATAAATATATATAAAGAGAGAAAGGGAGAGAGAGAGAGAGAGGGGGGTGTGATATATAGGTGTGGGCGAGGGATTTTAGGCTACAAAAAAAGAGTAATGCTAAAAGATTCTAAAAATTCTACCAAAAGTTCTACCAAATGTTTCACATAAGTGTGAGACCTATACAATGTGGATCCCATGTGGATCTCACACCCATATAAGACATTTGATAGAACTTTTAGTCGAATTTTTAGAATGTCTAATATTTTTTCAAAAAAAAAATTATAAATCTCTCTTATTATAAAATTGAAAAGGAATATTAGATTAATTTCCTCAATCTAAAATTTCAACCTGAAAAATAATTAAAAAAAGGGGAGCAGCTTGCCTCCAGTTCTTAATCGTATTAGACGATATTGTTTGGCCTGTGAAAGTCCACCACGGGTCCCGTTTTGATAATTCGAACCGTTTAATATGTAGAACTCATCGAGTACTATATATTTGTAAAAAATCACGTTGATCGGATATCGATAACTATATGATCAAATCAGTTTTGTATAAAAAAATGGACGGTGAATAAATTAACGATTGACAAAAAACTGATAAGTTGAAATAGTTATCGATATTCAATCAACATGATTTTTTATAAACATATAGTATTCGATAAATTTTACATATTAAATAATTCAGATTATTAAAATAAAATTCATGATGAATTTACAAACCAAACAACAACATCCAATTCAATTAAAGACCGAAAACAAACTGCTCCCTTCAAATAAAAATCCCCCCTAACTAACAAGTGTCTAGTTTTTCGTCTGTTGGATTAAGATCAAAATATGCCACACGCAGCGTGATTGAATTTTACACATCTCCCCAACAGAATTTTTGGATAAGAGCCTACTGATTGAGAAAATTAGACAATTGGATAACAGACCGCAAGCAAAAAAATACTGTGTTCCTACGTAAATTTTAGGTTAAATTATACCTTATCCAATTTATGTTTAGTTATTTTTTATTTTAATTTTTAAAATTTATTATTTTTATTTTAATCTTTTATATTTCAGAATTTTTTTCAATTTATTCTTAAAATTAATTTTTGTTAAAAATTAAATAAAAATGACACATTAATAATCGCGTAGGATAAAAATATTTATTATATATAATTCACATCTCTAACATAAGTTTAAACTCTAATATAATAATATATTTTTTTATGTTATGGGACACTTATTATAATATTTTCTATCTAATTTTGAACAAAGATTAATTTTATGAGTAAATTGGAAAAAAACTTGAAAAATAAAGGATTAAAGTGAAAAAAAAATAAATTTAAGGGTCAAAGTGAGAAAGTAGTCTAACATTTATTTTAAATTTTATTGATGAAAATAATATAATTTATTATTATTATTATTTAATGTGAAACACCAACAAATCTTAAAATGTGATTTTGTGAGCTGTTTAGTCCTCATTTTTTCCTATGAACCCAAATGTTCTATTAAAGTTCAAATTATATAAAGGAGTAGTCATTTACATGTTTAGGTTTAATTTTTTAAGGATAAAAGTGGTTTCTCCAAGTGTAAAATTACACATTTGGATAATCTGCACTATAGAAGTTTTGGATTTTCCCTTCTCATGGAACAAATCTCACATTACGAACAAAAACGTAATATTCTAATGTAATATTCTAATAACGTAAAACTCCAATATAACACACTAAAAACTATTTGGTGTACTTATTCCAAACGTAATAACATAACACTAAAAAAAAAAAAAAATTCTTAGTTTACTTTTTCCAAACGTAATAACGTAACACTCCAAAAAAACTTCCAAAACTTAACAGCGTAATACTTCAAAAAAATATTTCAGTGTACTTTTTCCAAACATAACAACAAAACACCGTAAAAAAACTCCTTAGTGTACTTTTTCCTCCTTAGCATTTTTTCAAATGTAACACTCCAATGTAACACACAAAAAAAAAGGTCCTTAGTGTACTTTTTCTAAACATAACACTACAATAAATGCAATCTTAAACGTAACACTTCAATATAACACATAAAAAAATGCTAAAACTATTTAATATACTTTTTCCAAATGTAAAAATCACAGCTTGAAAATTATATATTTACCCAAAATTTACTAACGAATTTTTTGTACTTTTTTTTGGAATGATTTGAAGAATCTCACATCTTTTTTTGGTGTGTTACATTAGAATATTACATTTGGACACTAATGAATTTTTTTGTATGTTACATTGAAGTGTTACACTAAAGAGTTTTTTTAGAATGTTGTATTGGAGTGTTACGTTTGAGAAAAGTATACTAAGGATTTTTTTGAAGTGTTACAATGGAGTATTACATTTGAGTATTACATTAGAATGTTACAGTTTAAAATTATAAATTTGCCCAAAACTTACTAAGAAATTTTTGTATTGTTTTTGAAATGTTTGAAGAATCCCACACCCTTTTGGAATGTTTGAAATATCTCATATTTCAAATCATTTTTATACCCATTTTGAAATATTTTCCAAGTAAAACCGATTCCCGTACAAAAATTAATCTTAAATTTAATTCTCATAAATTATGTTTCTTACTTTTCTAGCACAAAAGAAAAAAGACAAGGAAACCTAATAGAAATAAGGATATAACACTAAATTCAATTTTCAAATAATATATTAAATTTATATTTTCAAAATCAATGGGATTAATTGATCTATAAAAAAATTTTTGAGACTAAATGAATCATCTTTTCTTAAGACAGAATCTATAGGTAAATTTTTCTATTATTTTTGGGGATCACCTTTAGATAATTGTGTAAATGTCTTGATATGAGTGTTGTGAAACAAAATTCTAAGAATAATGCAATTAAATGAATTAAGTTATTTGGACTCGACTCAAGTTTAAATTGCTAAAAATTCATATAAGAACATCTCATTATATAAATAAGTTGAATTTGAATACAATTTTAAATTATTAAAATTCTAAATTAAATTTAAATAATTTATTACTTAACTCAGTAACTTTATATGTATCATAAAAAAATCAAACTAATAGAGTTTGATCAATGTTCGATGTGTTAAAACTTTATTTGATATCAACTTTTTAGATAAATAAATTAAACTTAAACACATTTTAAGTTCTTAATATTTGAATATTCAACTCGTTTACCATTAAATAGTTGCAAATAACTTGTGGTTTAATTGGGATTCAACTCTATCCTCATTTTGGTTAGCATGGCGCAAAGTTGGTGGCTTGTCTTTATTGACCCACTAGCTCACCCGAACTTCTTTGTACTTTTCCTACATCGAAACCAAACCAACCTCAAAAAAAATAAAAAATAAAAAATAAAATAAACAAATAAATAAATCATTGTTTGGTTGACTCCTTTTTTTTTTTTAAATTTAAACTTTTTGGTTTTTGGTGTTTTTTTTTTCAATGACTTTTGTTTTATATTTTAAACAATTTTTTTTTTAAATTCTTAAATACACTTAATATAAATACCTAAAAGGTATAATATTTATAAAAAAAAATCTTTAAAAAATTCATTGAATACCATAAATATAAAAAATACAAAAATTAAGAAAATTTTTTGTATTCTTATGTATTTATTGATATTTTAATATAATTTTTCACATTTTTTTTTTTTAAGTACATCTAGGCTAGATCCATCTAAAAAATAAATAAAAAAATCACTAAAATCAAAAAAATACAAAAAAAATAAAAAAGTAATTTTTTAGAAAATCATTCAAAACCAAACAAGGTATTATAAGAATAAAAAACCAAGCCCAACAAATAATTAAAAATAAAATAAATTTGATGTTCTTGATAAGAAAAGTATACTGTAGGCACATTTGTGAGGAAAATCTTTGGTAGTTCGAATTGAGTTGTCCCGAATGGCTCGAATCATTGTTCATCAGTCAGCCGGTTGGACGATTGGGTGAAACACTTGTTTATTACAATTGTCATATTATCGACCGCGGTTGTCAGTCTTTTCACCAGACGACCGACAAGATGAAATTCAAGCCATTCGGGCCAAGTTCAAATTTGAGCTACGCATTAGAGCCGGTTATTTAATAATTTAAAAATACAGTTTCACACTGTTTAGAGTATCTCCATCAAACTAACTACTTATACATTTTAGTTAAAATAGTGAATAAATCACTAAATTTCACCTCTATCAAATTAGTTATCAAGTTAGCCATTTTAATTTTTGTGGTTTTGACTCAACAAATGTAACTTGTGATTTCACTTAGTCAAAATTTTAAAAAGTATTAGTTTGCATATTTTGAAATTAATTGTGCAGAGTTTTTAAAACATAATTCTAAATTAAATTCAATAAAAATAATATAGAAAAATAATAGAGAGTTTGTTGAACAATGTAATTAAAAAGATATATAGCTAAAATTAAAAAAGAAAAAAAAATTTAAGTCAAAATACAACAAAATTCTACCTAATTTGATAGAGATACTCTTATATCGAAACATTTGTTATCTCTTGAGTTCTATTATTTTAATTAATAAGATTTAAATTAAAACATTTATAGCAATGTTTTAAGAATCGGACTGGATCGGCCAGTTCAACTGGTAGAACTTGTGACCGGGCCTAGTTTTCGGTCCAGATGATCCACAAAAATCGGACTAGGCCAAAAATAGGCCTTGCTTGCATAAATCGAAAAAACCGATGGTTCAATTGGTAAAATTGGCGAACCGGTCCCAATCCTCGGCCAACCCTTTTTTTTTTTATGTGATTTTTTTCCTTTCTTTCTTACAGATATATATATGTATATATATATATATATCAAAATTTTGACTAAAAACTCTTACTTTAAGAGTCACCTCTTATAAGGAAGAGTCTCATTGGAAGCTTGAAAAAATTATGAAAGTCTATTTATATTTATAGGAAAAAATTGTTCAAAGAGAACCAAAAAATCAATGTAGGATTCAATCAAATTGTTGAATCATATTTGATTGGAGGGAGAGTTGAAAATTTCATTTCCCTCCAAAATTCAATCAAGCATTCAATCAATTTGTTTGGAGGGAATATTAAAATTTTTTAATTTATTTAAAACTTGTGAAATTTTATTTTTATTTTTATTATCAATTATGACTTTATTAAATATTATTAGTAAATATTACGCAACACTTTTTTTTATTATTTATTATTACAGTAATTATATATATTTTTATTTATTTATAATTTATAATTATATTTTTAATTATATAACATTAATTATGATATCACGGTTTGACCACTTTGACTCGACGGTTGAACCAGTAACCCATCTACCTAATTTCTTTCTAGATTCACTTACGCTATGTTTGGATTGAGTAATTTAGAGAGAAAAGAAAAGAAATGGAGAGAAATGTATTTCTCTTACTTATTTGGATAACCTAAGTAGAGAGAAATGGAGAGAAACTCATTTCTCTTATAAGTCTCATTTTCAATCTTCCCAAAAGTAGAACATTGAGAGAGAAAAGAAATCACTATTTTCATAATACCATTTTTGTCCCTATAAAAATAAAAGAAATAAAATGATTGAAAATATAAAAGGTTATTTTTGTAATATAATATAAAATAATTTCTTTTCTTTTCTTTTCTTTTCTCTTAATAAAATCTAACCAAACAAGAATGAGAGGAATCACAATTATTTATTTTTTTTTCTTTTCTCCTATAACTTAACTAATTCTTTCTTTTCTTTTCTTTTCTTTCTTAGGTTCCCAAACATAGTGGTGGTGATCCGATTTTCAAAAAATTGAGCTATAATTTTGAAGATTAATGCCTCATACACCCACTGGGAGTCGACCCCCAGTGAGGTGGCACTCCATTATTGGCCAAAAAAAAACTTTTTTTTTTTTTTTAAATTTCAACCAGTGGAGGCGCAACATCTCACTGGGGTGCGACCCCCACTGGGGGTCTGAATTTTGAATCTCACTAACCCAAAGGTGTGAAACGTGTTACAACTTTGGAATATGAAGAACCATCCGCACGTGGGTGTGGCCTAATTAGTAATTAGAGTGGTTGAGCTATTCCTGTGCTTCTGAAATTTAGGATTCGATTACGTTGACAAAATATTAAAAAAGAAAATATTTCGAAGCCGAGCCAAGCAAGAATTAGAAATCACAATTATTTTTTCATTATTGAAATAAAAAGAAGAGAAATTATAATTATTTTTTTTTCTTTTCTCTTATAACTTAAATAATTCTTTCTTTTCTTTTCTTTCCTAAATTCCCAAACATAGTGTTAGTGATCCGATTTTCAAAAGATTGAGCTATAATTTTGAATCACACTAACCCAAAGGTCAACTTTGGAATATGAAGAACCATCCGCACGTGGGTGTGGCCTAATTAGTAATTAGAGTAGTTGAGCTATTCCTGTGCTTCTGAAATTTAGGATTCGATTACGTTGACAAAAGATTAAAAAAGAAAATATTTCGAAGCCGTGCCAAAGGAAACTTCTGACAATTGTGAATTTTAGTTCACATTTACATTCGTTTATGTCGACAAAATATATTTATGTTCACACCTTTTACATTTTATAATGGCAACATTTTGATCAGTTAGTGATAAAAAGTGAATTGATCAAGTATAAATTATCTTTCTAACTTAACAAGATAGAGTAGTCCTTACCAATACAACAATGGTACGCATGATGAAAAGTCTTTCATGAAAATGATCATGAAAGATTTGTGACATTTGAATTACACTTAGAATAAAACACCAGACACTAATCAAAGTAATTTAAGAGTCACAAATCTTTCATGATCATTTTCATGAAAAAAATTTCATGATCCCTAAATATTATCATTACTTCCTCTGCAGACCTATTACCTCTCGCTCTACCACACAAACACCACTAATACCACCTTCCCAGTGCACTCTTGATTTGTCACCACACAATCGCGACTACTATCTTCTCACTACATCTACCACCAAAAGACAAAAGATTAATTTGGAATGAGTAAATTATGTTTCTTATTCAAAGATGATTGTGCTGTACAATATTTATATGCAAGCTTCACAATGTATGGAAGGTAGAGGAAGAGAAGACATAGTTATAGCCTTGACATAAATCTATAATTATATAGTGAAAATATTCTACTAGGTGTTTTGTGAATCTTGTAGAATATAATCTCTTGAATCTTGCCTTTTATTTCTTGTTTCTTGGTTACCAATTGGAGTGATTGGTTATTTTCCTTCAATACGCCCCTCAAACTGGAATGGGAAGGAGGCTAGAGACCCAGTTTGATGCATAACTTCTGAAATGGCTAACGTGAGAGGGACTAAGGATGTTAGCATCTTGATTCTCTGAAGAAACAAACTGAGTGATGAGATCACCAGCTATAACCTTTCACGTACAAAATGATAATTGATTTAGATATGTTTTGTACGTACTTGGAACATTGAGTTTAGTCATATGTAAAGTAGATATGTTGTCACAAAAAAGTGTAGGTGATGGTATATGCAAAAGACCGATATTATGAAGTAGATAAGATAACCAAGTGATCTTTGCAATTGTAGAGGCAAGAGCACGATACTCCGATTCAGGACTTGATCTTGCTACTGTAGGTTGCTTCTTTGAACTCCAAGAGATGCAATTTCCTCCTAAAAATGTGCAAAAACCAGTTGTTGATCTTAGAGGACAATCAGCCCAATCCACATCAGAGTAACCATATAAGACCATAGGAATGTTAGAGAGAAGGTAAATCCCATGAGTAATGGTACCTTGAACGTATTGTAAAATACGTTTAACCAATTGAAAATGGAAATTGGTGGGATTAGGCATGAATTGACGTACATAATTGACCCCTGTAAGAGATGTCGGATTGTGTGAAGGTTAAATATTGAAGACCACCAACAATACTCCAAAACAATTGTGGGTTTTAAAAAAGTTCATCACTGGTGGAAGCAGACCAAGATTTTCTAATCATTGGAGTCATTACTGGGCGATAATCTTTCATTCGGGCTCGCTCAAGAAGCTTAGAAGCATACCTAGCTTGATGTAAGAAAATCCTACTAGAGAATTGTGTCACTTCCACTCCATGGAAGTAGTGAAGATACCCAAGGACCTTTATTGCAAATTCTTGACTAAGTCTGTCACGTCCCAAACTTGCCCCTAAAAGTTCGGGCATGACCCATTCAGAAACAGACATATAACCTGGTATATCTAGCATATGGGGCCTCATCGGAAGCGTAAAATATTAGAAGAATAATAAGCTAAACAAATTCCATTGAGCTATTTCTAATATGCCAGGATCTCATACATCACATGCACCATAATAGACCGATAAAGTCCAAAAATATTCCTTAGCAGTACTTATACACAAACACATAATCGGGCATGTAACAAAAAACTGTTGAAGTCATATACATTCAACCTTGGAAGGATAGCCAAGAAGTAAGCCAATTATCTTAATAAACTTCACAAAATAAGTGGCCTCGTAAGTGCTTGGATACACGAAGGTTGACAAAAGAAACCGGGCGTCATGGGTTAGGATTGACCACCTGGTTGGTTGCCTACAGAAACAGACATAACAGAAAGTGAGCCGGGCTCAGTGAATAGTAATACATAAATGAAACAATGCTCAACTTGAAACATGACATATATCAATACATATGGAAGTGCAGAGATTACAAAGTTAGCCTGATTCTGTATTCATCCTATAACGGCCTTAGGCCCAGTCTTGAACATAACAGCTTGACATATCACATTCTTAAATCATAATGGCTTGAAGCCCTTGAACATGGTGGCATAATGCCCTTGAACATAGTGGCATGATGCCCTTAAACATGGTGGCACAAAGCCCTTAAACATGGCGGCATAAAGCCCTTAATTAGAGTGGCATTACGCCCTTGGATAATTTGGCATTAAGCCCTTGAATATACTTATACAAACTCAAGAGGTGTCTTACACGGATTCTAGAGGTGGCTCACGTCGTAGCACTTAGTTCCGTGTAGCACTTTGTTTTATATCATAACAACTTATATCGAATAGCCGTAGGCCCAGAGTCTTATAGAAGGAAGGTATTTTATATTTCCCATTCCTTTCTTTACATACTTGAAACATTAACATACATACTTGAAACATTAACATAGTTGCGTAAACGAAATGTTAATGAAAATCATTAGCCATATGTAAAGCGGATAATGATACTACTACTCACTATGTTGCGATGATGTGCTTGTTCCTCCCGGAGTGTGCCCTTAGCTTCAATCCCTCTCAAAGCTTCCTTGTTCTTCCCCTCAACACTTTGCTCCTAGAGAACATTTTATGAGGTAGGTCTTAAGTCTTTAGCTCTATGAGAAGCTTATAGATATATATATAGA
The DNA here is from genome assembly GCF_055761805.1 of Camellia sinensis. NCBI lineage: Eukaryota > Viridiplantae > Streptophyta > Magnoliopsida > Ericales > Theaceae > Camellia > Camellia sinensis. The sequence goes on along the minus strand of NC_138971.1, from coordinate 96,716,677 downwards.
TATATTGATTGAATAAGGACAAAAAGTAATCGTTTAAACATCCGAAATTGAAATTTCACAGAAATGCCTAATATTACATAAAAATTATGCTGATCACATATATGAAATCATTTTCAGATAATTAAGCCCTTAAGGCCTCCAATTTCTGATTCAAACCTTCTAATGTAACAGATACTTTTCTTGTTGAATAGGTAGACATCCTTAAACATATGCTTTAAACATGGAGTTCACTTTCTTATCCCTAATTTCTCATAGAATTTCACAGTAAGCATCCAAAATCACAAAATAGGATCCGAAAATATAACAAAGAACATGTACGAGGGTCGGGTTATTACACTCTCCCCCCCTTAAATAAGTTTGGTCCCTCAAACTTGTTTTACCTTAGTGTAGAAACAAATGCGGATACTGATGTTGCATTTCCTCCTCTCTTTCCCAAGTTGCGTCGGTTCCGTAATGTTCTTGCCATTCCACTTTTACCATTGGAATTTCTCGGTTTCGTAATTGTTTGACTTGCCGATCCAAAATGCGGATTGGTTTTTCCTCATAAGTTAACTTATCATCTAGTTCAATTTGGTGATAATCAATAACATGAGACGGATCCGCAAGATACCCCCGAAGCATAGAGACATGAAACACATTATGTACTTGACTCATATGTGGCGGAAGGGCAACCCGGTAAGCTACCAGACCCACCCTTTCCAAAATTTGAAAGGGACCAACGTAGCGGGGCGTTAACTTCCCCCTTTTCCCGAATCTTGGATGCCCTTTCATTGGAGTAACTTTTATAAAGACGTGACTGTCCACTTCAAATTCCAAATCTCTCCGTCGGTTATCCGCATAACTTTTTTGTCTACTTTGAGCCGTTTTTAATCTTTCCCGAATAACTTTGACTTTTTTAGTTGTCAACTGAACAATTTCAGGCCCTAGCAAGGATTTGTCTCCAACTTCAGCCCAACATACGGGAGAACGACACGGTCTTCCATACAAAGCTTCATAGGGTGCCATTGCAATACTTGAGTGGTAACTATTGTTGTATGCGAACTCTACCAGCGGTAAATGGGTTTCCCAACTTTCTTGAAACTCTAGCACACACATCCGGAGCATATCTTCCAGAGTTTGTATCGTTCTCTCGGATTGACCGTCAGTTTAAGGATGGAAAGCTGTGCTGAACTTTAATTCTATACCCATGGCTTCTTGTAAACTTTGCCAGAATCTGGAAACGAACTTCGGATCCCTATCCGATATAATTGAGACCGGTACACCATGCAGTCTTACAATTTCATTCACATAAATGACCGCCAGTTTATCTGCATTGTACTGAGTCTTCACTGGTAGAAAGTGGGCGGACTTAGTCAATCGGTCAACAATGACCCATATAGAATTCATACCCCGAGGTGTCCGTGGTAACCCCACAACAAAATCCATGGTTAGATGTTCCCACTTCCATTCCGGGATTGGAAGGGATTGTACTAATCCTGCTGGTCTTTGATGCTCCGCTTTCACTTGCTGACATTGCAAACACTTAGAGACGAATTCCGCAATCTCCTTTTTCATGCTTGGCCACCAAAAATTTTGTTTCAAATCCCGGTACATTTTAGTACTTCCCGGATGCATGGAAAACCTTGAGGCGTATGCTTCTTCCATCAATTTCTGTTTAAGTTCCAACACGTTGGGGACACATATTCGATTTTGAAATTTGAGTACCGAATCCACCAAACTGAATCCCGATTTTGGTTTTGTCTCTAACTCTTCATATACTTTCTTTAGAATGTCATCCTCCATTTGATGTAACTTAATCTCTTCAAGTAAAGTCGGTTGAGCCATTACTGCTGCTAGGACTGTCTCCTGTCCTTGTATCTTAAATTCCACATTCATTTTATCCAATTCATTTACCAATTCCCTTTGCTCCGTAAACAGGTTAGCCAAATCTCCCATATTTTTCCGACTAAGAGCATCTGCAACCGTGTTGGCTTTACCGGGATGATAATGGATCTGTAAATCGTAGTCTTTAATTTACTCTAACCACCAACGCTGCCGCATGTTCAATTCCTTCTGGGTAAAAAGGTACTTGAGACTTTTGTGGTCGGTGTAAACTTCACAGGTAGTGCCATACAAATAGTGCCACCATATCTTTAAAGCAAAAACTACCGCCGCGAGCTCAAGATCATGCGTGGGATAATTCTTTTCATGGGGTTTAAGCTGTCGTGAAGCGTAGGCGATAACCCTTCCACCTTGCATAAGCACACACCCTAATCCTTTATGGGACGCATCACTGTAAATTACAAACCCTTCGGTGCCAGACGGTAAAGCCAGAACTGGAGCTGTGGTTAGCTTCATCTTCAATTCCCGGAAAGCAGACTCCCGCTCTTTTGACCATTCAAATGCAACTCCCTTTCGAGTCAATTGTGTAAGGGGCACAACAATTTTGGAAAAATCTTGAACAAATCTCCTGTAATAGCCAGCTAACCCCATAAAACTACGTACTTCGGTCACATTGGTAGGAGTCGACCATTTCACAATCGCCTCAATTTTGTGTGGATCAACAGAAACTCCTTCCTTTGTGATAATATGCCCCAGAAATGCCACCTCGAGTAGCCAGAATTCACATTTCTTTAGCTTTGCATACAATTTCTTTTCCCGGAGGGTTTGAAGAATTAAGCGAAGATGGGTCTCATGAGCTTCCGCATTCTTTGAATAAATGAGGATATCGTCAATAAAGACCACCACAAATTCATCCAAATAGGACTTAAAGACGCGGTTCATCAAATCCATAAAGGCTGCTGGGGCGTTAGTAACTCCAAAGGGCATAACCAAAAATTCATAGTGACCGTACCGGGTTCGAAAGGCTGTCTTCTCAACATCATCAGCCTTGACTTTTAATTGATGGTATCCAGACCGTAGATCAATCTTAGAAAAGACCTGTGCCCCTTGAAGCTGATCAAATAGGTCATCGATTCTTGGCAATGGATACTTATTCTTGATTGTGACTTTGTTAAGTTCTCTGTAATCGATACAAAGCCGGAGTGTTCCATCATTCTTCTTTACAAACAAAACTAGTGCACCCCACGGAGATACACTCGGACGGATAAATCCTTTGTCCAGTAAATCTTGCAACTGCATTTTCAATTCTTTCATCTCAACTGGCGACATTCTATACGGCGTCTTAGAAATGGGTTGAGTTCCCGGTGCTACTTCAATTGTAAACTCAATTTCACAGTCTATTAACTGCCCTGGTAATTCTTCTGGAAAGATGTCCGGAAATTCACAGACAACTGGGATCGTGTCGGTATTCCCATTCACCACTTGCCTCTCTAGAACACTGCATAAATACCCCTAACCCCCTTTCTGAATTAATTTACAAGCCCTTGCTGAGGAAATTAAATAAGGTGGAGAAGTCACTCCATGTCCCTGAAAGGTAGACTCTGATTGTCCCGGAGGGTGGAAACTGATTTGTTTAGTCAAACAATCTATAGTTGCACCATATTCACCCAACCAGTCCATTCCCAAAATAATATCAAAATAGGCCATATCAAGAGGTAACAGATTGGCATATACCCGGATATCCCCAAATTGGAGTTCACAAGCAGCATATACAGAAGTACAAATCATAGGGCCTCCCAAAGGTGAAGACACACACAACATATAAGACAGTTTTTCTTCAGTTTTATCTAAATTAGGAGCAAATAGTTTCGATACAAAAGAGTGGGTGGAGCCAGAATCAAATAATACATGAGCGAAATGACCGTGAACAATAAATGTACTTGACACCACTATTACCGCATTTTGCACATCTCCCGGAACCAATGCGAACACCCTGCCTTGTCTCGCAGTGTCTTTATTATTAGTAGGTTTAACAGTTGTCTTGGTGTTGGAAGTTGGTGCAGACCCCGCTGAACTTGTAGTGGTTCTATTATTACTTTGTTGATTTCTTTGAGGGCAATCCTTGATCAAATGACCCGTCTTTCCACACTGAAAGCAGGCTCCAGACTTCCGATAGCACGTTCCACGATGCTTCTTCCCACATTCCGGACAAGTCGGTATTGAATCCTGACTAGGGGTAGAAGTATTTGAACTCCCTAAAGTCTGCTTCTTGTTTGGTGGAGTAGGTAATCCCTTCGACCATTGAGTATTTTTCTCTTCCCTTTCCATTCCGAGATTCGACTCTGAGTAGCGAGATTCCCTTCCGCTATAACAGCTCTCTCCAACACATCAACGTAAGTAGGTAACTTCAACATGTTGACCTTATCCAGGATAGCGCCCCGTAATCCCTCTTCAAATTTGCGCGCCTTCTTATAATCCGTGTCCACCATATGAGGTGCAAACCGAGCTAATTCTGCAAATTGGGCTTCGTGTTCGGCGACGGTTTTGTTCCCTTGCCTGAGAGTTTCGAATTCTGTTACCTTCTTATCCCGCATGCTTTGAGGGAAGTACTTGTCATAAAACAATTCCAAGAATCTGTCCCACGTCAATCCTTGGTGTACAGTTCTCGTAAGCATCCACCATCTGCGTGCCTCATCCTCAAGAGTAAAGGCAGCCAGTTGCACCTTTTGAGCTTCTGTGCAGGGAAAGACTTCGAATAACTTCTCTATTCCCAACACCCACACCTCAGCTTTCATTGGTTCTATTCCTCCTTTGAAGGATGACGGTTTCATCTTTTTAAACTCCTTAGTAAGGGTGATAGTCCGGTCTTCAGCATGGAAATCTTGTACTGCCGGTGGAGGTACCGGTGGTGGTGGTAGTGGTTGTTGTGGCTGTTGCTGTTGTTGCCGTAGGGTCTCCGCCATTTCCATAATCATTCTCTCCATTCTATCCAGCCGGGCAGAAGTAGCATCTTCTGTATCTTCTGTCCTTGTTCTCACCATTGCCTACACAATAATCATTTATACACAATAGACATATTTCAAAAGTGTTAGCATTATCAGAGTAGACTTAACGTTGCCATCGCTCTTTCACAAACTTTCAGGATGTCATGCAAAATGCCTAAAGCTTTTCTAGACACCCTAAAGCTCAATGGATCCGTGTGTGAGATAGCAACTCGTGCTCTGAAACCACTTGTCACGCCCCAAACTTGCCCCTAAAAGTTCGGGCATGACCCATTCAGAAACAGACATATAACTTGGTATATCTAGCATATGGGGCCTTATCGGAAGCGTAAAATATTAGAAGAATAATAAGCTAAACAAATTCCATTGAGCTATTTCTAATATGCCAGGATCTCATACATCACATGCACCATGATAGACCGATAAAGTCCAAAAATATTCCTTAGCAGTACTTATACACAAACACATATACAGACCCAGCCCTATAATCGGGCATGTAACAAAAAACTGTTGAAGTTATATACATTCAACCTTTGAAGGATAGCCAAGAAGTAAGCCAATTATCTTAATAAACTTCACAAAATAAGTGGCCTCGTAAGTGCTTGGATACACGAAGGTTGACAAAAGAAACCGGGCATCATGGGTTACGATTGACCACCTGGTTGGTTGCCTACAGAAACAGACATAACAGAAAGTGAGCCGGGCTCAGTGAATAGTAATACATAAATGAAACAATGCTCAACTTGAAACATGACATATATCAATACATATGGAAGTGCAGAGATTACAAAGTTAGCCTGATTCTGTATTCATCCTATAACGGCCTTAGGCCTAGTCTTGAGAATAACAGCTTGACATATCACATTCTTAAATCATAATGGCTTGAAGCCCTTGACATGGTGGCATAATGCCCTTGAACATAGTGGCACAAAGCCCTTAAACATGGTGGCATAAAGCCCTTAAACATGGCGGCATAAAGCCCTTAAGCATGGCGGCATAAAGCCCTTAATTAGAGTGGCATTACGCCCTTGGATAATTTGGCATTAAGCCCTTGAATATACTTATACGAACTCAGGAGGTGTCTCACACGGATTCTAGAGGTGGCTCACGTCGTAGCACTTAGTTCCGTGTAGCACTTTGTTTCATATCATAACAACTTATATCAAATGGCCGTAGGCCCAGAGTCTTATAGAAGGAAGGTATTTTATCTTTCCCATTCCTTTCTTTACATACTTGAAACATACTTGAAACATTAACATACATACTTGAAACATTAACATTGTTGCGTAAACGAAATGTTAATGAAAATCATTAGCCATATGTAAAGCGGATAATGATACTACTACTCACTGTGTTGCGATGATGTGCTTGTTCCTCCCGGAGTGTGCCCTTAGCTTCAATCCCTCTCAAAGCTTCCTTGTTCTTCTTCTCAACACTTTGCTCCCAGAGAACATTTTATGAGGTAGGTCTTAAGTCTTTAGCTCTATGAGAAGCTTATGGATATATATATAGATATATTGATTGAATAAGGACAAAAAGTAATCGTTTAAAAATCCGAAATTGAAATTTCACAGAAATGCCTAATATTACATAAAAATTATGCTGATCACATATATGAAATCATTTTTAGATAATTAAGCCCTTAAGGCCTCCAATTTCTGATTCAAACCTTCTAATGTAACAGATACTTTTCTTGTTGAACAGGTAGACATCCTTAAACATATGCTTTAAACATGGAGTTCACTTTCTTATCCCTAATTTCTCATAGAATTTCACAGTAAGCATCCAAAATCACAAAATAGGATCCGAAATCTTTCTCATTCTCTCTGTAGACACTCCTTCTCTCTAAATTTGCCCTTTCTACGCATTTTTCAACACCCCACGTGAAGTTGATTCGCTAAAATCTCTTTATTTCCTTCACTTTGAACTGATTGAAACTTGATTTCGGTGCTTCCTTTCTCACTTCCACCATTCTAGACTTATTCCCCTCGAGTTTCTCTCGAGTTTTGTGCACTTTTCCTAGCTTTGACTTTTTTCTCTATTTTCTCTCTCCTAGGGTTTGACTTTTTCCATGTTTACCATTTTTCTTCATTTTTCGTCACTTTTCACCCATCTCGCACCTATTTTCAGATGGTGGATGAGATTCCTCGCGACGGGGCTCCTCCCAAGATTCCCCCAGTAGTTCCACCTGTGCCGAAGGTAGAGGAGCCGATAGCTGACCTTGAGGCTGTCCTAAAGATGGAGTTCAAGCCCGAGGCCGAGCCAAAGCCGCTACCACAGAGGGTACGACCTTTCGATCCGGCGTGATATCATTGACAGAAAAACATATTGCCTACTTCTAGAGGCATCGGACGCTTTATCGAGTTCGCTCGCGGCACACCGGAGGACCTCTTGCTGAGGGAGCCAGATTCTTACTTGTTGGCCATTGCCGTTGAGGTATGAACTCTGTTTTTATGCATTTTACCTTTCATTATTTGCAATTCCTGCACTGCCTTGTATCAGATGCACCTAACTGCATTTCATACACAGCTTTGTATATGACCATGCACTGCCTTCATCTGATTGCATTTCATGCATTGCCTTCATTTGATTGCATTTCATGCACTGCCTTCATCTAATTGCATTTGTCTTCTAGCACACGGCAAGTCTTGCGCCTTCAGAGGCTATGGTGCTACGACCGCTCAAGACTGGTATGATGAGCTCCCAGCTGGAGTTCGCGACATCAATTACGAGACGGGCTTTGACCTCTTCTACTCTAGCTTGACTCGGGTCACTATGAGCCCTCCCCTTCTGGGAGCACTGGTGAAGAGGTGATGGGATACCACCAACTCCTTCCACTTTTCTACCGCAGGGGAGATGACGATGACTCCTTTCAACTTTGCTATGATCATTGGCTTAGAAGTAGGGGGTGATCCCTATCGATACAGATATGGAGGAGTGGGAGGCAGCTTGGTTCAAGCTACTGGGGGCATACCGACTCATATACCGGACGGGGATGGTCAGATACACTTGGTTCACTGAGGGATTCAAAGGGACCGAGCTCGAGACGATAGACGAGATCGAGCAGTACGCCAGGGGCTTCCTGATGTTCGTCTTCAATACCACCTTGTTTTTGAACAAGTGGAATACCGTAGGCATGCATTTGCTGAGTGCCCTGGTGACCCTTCCTCGGGTTCATTTCTACGACTGGAGCGGAGCTGGCCTCACCACGCTGTACGAATATATGAGCTCTACCTCTCGTCTACGGGGAGACTTGATTGGAGGCTACTGGCGAGCCTGGGAGGTACACATCTCAGTTCTCTCTTTGCACTTTATATTTTCTTTACAGTTTCTGCTTTACAACTATTTCAACACATGCTTTATGTTTCGCATTTCTATATCTGCTCAAACACTGTTCATACGCTGTGCTTTTTTGTTTTGCACTTTCTGCATTTGCTTGATACTATACTGATCAGATACCATTGCATTTTCCTTGTAGCTATGGGCATACGCATACTTTCCGACTCTCGCCCCAGAGCCTGTAAAGGAGCTTCCGTTGACAGTTCCCCATTCGCAAGTATATGACAGTCAGCTTCGCCGTAGGACCTGTGAGCCTTTCACATTTTTTAGACAGTACTTTGACACAGTTGCTGCCCATGAGGTAATCTGAAACACAGTCATTTTTGCTTTGAAACTGTTTGTTTAGCAACTGACAGCAACTAAATAATCTGTACAACTTCTAATTGCAGAGTACGTGGCAGTCGTGGGCCTTGATACCGGGGGGGTCCGGGACTAGTTTGCCGGCACCTGGGCCATCTCCCTTTGCCACATTCTTCTTGAGGGCCCAGTCTGTCGGGCTTGGTTCTTAGGTGAGTGCTTCGTGCACCAGATTATGGGCCTGCTCGACCCGATCGTTCCGATGGCTCCACCATAGTCCATGCGGTCCATAGAGAGCCTATCTGTTGACGAGGTCATTCAGACACACTTGACGCCGTCCCTGACCGGTGTTCATGGAGTTGAGGAGGCGAGAGTGAGGCGTAGAGTGACTCGGGCGAGAAGGGCCCGTGGCAGAGGGGCTTCCCGAGCGGGGCAGATGGCTGATTGGCCAAAACTTTCCACAATGCTAACTTGCTGGTGACATACCAGGGATGCCTACCACGTCTCGATTGAGCCCGTAGCAGCTGGTCATGAGCTTATTGGGATCCGAGGCCCAACTCCGATATGAACCACACTTTAGCACTTGCACTCCATGTTTCATTTCAGATATATTCACTTGCAGATACTAATCATTCAAATACATTTGCAGGCACCGATCGAGTACACAGGAGGCGCCCTTGAGCTAATAGCCTCGTTGATAGGGATGGTACAGAGAAGAGAGGCGCTGCTCAGCCTCTACGGTGTTCAGGTAGTTTCTTCAGTTTTACATTCCAGGCATCAAATTTCCACTGACACACTGACACTGACATTTTAACTGAAAACTTCCCAAACTGTACTGATACATTGCATCGATAGACCACACCTGACACACTACACTTGCATATTGTATTCACACAATGTATCTGACTTCTGCATATACTCATTCTTCATATTATGCTTGCATCTGATACACATGCTATAACTGATATACAACAACTGTCTTTTTCAGATTCCACCCATATTGATGGTACCAGTAGCAGCTGCAGTTGTAGCACCCACACCAACAGTACCTCCTCCAGTAGTAGGGAGGAGAGAGAGACAGGTTCCGGCATGTGGCCGAGGCAGAGCTAGGGGCTCCTGAGCTGAGAGCAGCCCTTCAGAACCCATTCTGAGTGATGATAATGCTGAGATGAGCGACTCTGAGGCGGCAACGAGTCAGCATTCAGAGTCATCTGAGAGTGGAGGTGACGACGCTTGCTCGGGGTTCTGACAGTGGAGGCGATGCCGAGGTGAGCTCTGAGGCAGAGAGCGATGATGACACTGGCTCGGGTTCCAGTCTAGGTTCAGATAGCGGCGCAGACGGGGATAGTGCCCCAGAGTCCACTCTTCCGAGGAAGAGGACGAAGAGGGCTTCTCGAGCCTGAGCCGACCAGCGCTGATTTTTTTGTATGATCGGAATGAAAACCAATTTTTCTTTGAAAAAGTGTTGTATTTTGCATCATGAGCACCACTTAGCATGTAAATGAGATTGAATTTGATAATGAAAACTGAACACTTGTATTGGCACAAAATTTTTAATCAGGTAATGAACTGACCAACAACTGAAATGAAAAGCAATACATAACTCGATAAACAACATAACAACAACTTGATAAATAAAACAATGACAACTCGATATATATAACAACATACAACTTGATAAGCAAAACAAAGCAACAACAAATGACATACAAAGGTAACAAGCCTGCTAAAGCCGAAAGGACTGAAAACAAGACCTTAAAACAGAGTAAAAGGAAAACAAAACACATGCTTTCAGCATTGTTCAACACAATGAGGGACAACAGGTCAAAGTGAGAGACTGCCAGCGACAAACAAAGGTTGCCGGCCACATGCTGGCCATGAGAGGTGGCTTGCCGGCCATCAATGCCTCTTGCCAGCCATGAATGCAGCTTGCCGGCCAGCTGTTGGCCATCAATGTGCAGGACCTCCAGATTGTTGATGCCTGGCAACTCACTGCCTTATCTTCTACAAAAGGTTGAGCTTCGTAATTTCTTCATTTCAATTGCAAATTTTTCACAAATGGAGCCGTTTCTCACCGAAAAGCTCTCGAGTTGGATTGCGACTTTGGATGGCTCAGAAAGGTAATTTTTGTAGTTTTGGCTTAAATGCAGTTTTCTTGCTGAGTCATTTTTCACTTTGTTTTCCATTCCTTCACGCCGCAGCTAGATGTTGGAACCTGATTACACACGTCTTTAACTTTGGGGGACAAGAAATATGCCCGACAATCGAAGAATTTCAAGTGCTAATGAAATCCCGGTGCGGGCTTACTCTACATGAGGTTCGATCTTTGATCCACAATGGAGAGCTGGATATTCCCAGCCTGATCCATTGATTTTCGGAGGTTAGTGACTGGGGTAATCTTCTTTGGCGGGGTTTTCGGCAACACGCCATTTGTTTGTGCATGTTGGCTCATTTCCTTCTTGCCCCTAGTGTCATGACCCGAACCCGCCCCTATGGATTAAGGTCATAACCGGCTAGTAATCAAGGGATTAGCTGTGGCCTCAAATCGAATAAGACATATCTTATTAGAGTTAAAGGGCCAAAACGGAAGCAACTTATAAAATTATCCATAGAGCTGTGCTTACATGATATAGCAAAATCATTCCAAAAATATTTTGTAATAACTCACACATACCCATACAGTTAATTTATATCCAGGAACTTTCAGTCATACAGTCAGCCAAACAAAACATATATATACAAAGGCGATTCAACGTTTTCGCCCACATAGCAAAGGTATAACAGAAGAACAAAAGGGCGAGAGCAAGTCTCGTGCGTGAGACGTTAAGGCTGACTTCTCAAAACTTTGACTGTTTCTCACATACTTCACCGAGGCTGGGTTTGAACATCTCTTGGCTCACCTACATACACATGAATGAGAGTGAGCGAAAGCCCAGTGAATAATATCAATAAGGGAGATACATGAACAGAATTTGAAACAAATACATCAGACGACCTTGGGCCCAAATCATATTTCTATCTAGTGTATCAAGCGACTACAGATCCAGATGTATCAATGGCCTCGAGCCCAATTCATTCCTATCCGACGGCCTTTGGCCCAATCGTTCATGTCCAACAGCCTTTGGCCTAAGCATTCATATCAAACGGCCTTTGGCCCAATCGTTCATGTCCAACGGCCTTTGGCCCAAGCATTCATATCAAACGGCCTTTGGCTTAACCATTCATGTCAAACGGCCTTTGGCCCAATCCTTCATGTCAAACGGCCTTTGGCCCAATCATTCATGTCAAACGACCTTTGGCCCAATCATTCATGTCAAACGGCCTTTGGCCCAAATAGGTGTAAGCAATTGGACAAATAGAATACTTCAAAATATCTTTACTATGATATTACTCACAGTGTTCTGCCGGTGGATTCGTCCTTGTGCTCGACCTACATAAATCATAACACATAATGGATCACAAGCAATTCAATCCGTTTTTAATTTATTCGTTCCTCTTAGGCCTTTTTCTTATCTTCTTTAATCCATTCACAATGCTCAATGCATGCCTAAGAGTGCTTAGAAGTGAAAGAGAACAGAAAACAAGCGATACAATACTCTTATAAAATTTTTGAAACAGGGCTTTTCGCTTGAGCACGTATTGCGTCGCTCGAGCGGACCCCTCTGGTCTGCAAGCGTTCTAGCTACCACATTTTTGTGCTCAAGCTCAACTTTGGATGCTCGAGCTGAGAGTCAAAATACGTGTACAGATGCTCGAGCGTAACTCTACCCGCTCGAGCGGACATCAATGTCTGCAAAAGTTCTGGGAGCTAACATTTCATGCTCGAGCAGCGTTCTTTCCGCTCGAGTGGATATGCGAAATTCTGGAATTTCTAGAATTGTTCTTGAGGTTCAAACTTGGTATTCAAAGGCCCTAAACTCATGATTTTGGTTCAAAAACATGGAAACACATTATATAATATGAGAATATAAGAATATGGGACCAATTGTTCAAATTCATGGTCTTTTCCAAAATCATTTTGAGTTTTCTTTAAAGGTTTGAAAAACACATGTATTCAACTTCATACAAATTCCATATCTTCATCAATTAAGCATGAATGTAAATTCTTGACTCCAATTCTATTCCAAGTGGTACAAATGACACTTATAATCATGGAACTCATGAAGATTATGCATGCATGTGAGGTTTGGTGCTCAATTTTTCTTGTTCAACATGATTCATGCTTGAATATATAAAATCATGGCAATTATGCACATGCATGTACAACCAAGCACCAAATTCATCAATTTCAACTCAAATTATGTTCTTGATTACCATCTAACTTGAATTCAGAAAATTACAACCTCAAACTTATGAATTCATAACCAATTACTCACCTAGAAGCTCAAATCTTTCAAATTATGGTTAATTCTTGAGTTAATCTTTAAGATTTCCAAGCTTCTTGATCAAAGCTTCAATTGCCTTCACTCTCTCTCTCTAACCGATCCTCTCTCTCTCTCTCTCTCTAGATTGATCCCAGCCGAAGGAGAGGAAATGAGCTCTAAACATTGCTCATAAATACAAATAGGCCACTTATATATGTTGGCCTAATCAAATTTGATTTAGGCTAAGTAGTTGAGCTTAATTTAATCGTCTTGAATCTAATTATTTCGTTCCAAATCAGTTTTCAATTAAATTTCACCATAGACTCTAAAAATTACGCCAATCACAATGGCGTAGTCAATTTTAGTTTCTGTGGCCGATAAGGCTTTCAATTTTTAGTTTATAACAATAAGTTGAACAGATTTTCCCTACGGTGAACAGATATAAAGCCAAAACCACATATAATCATATAAATGGCACCAAAAATCATATTAAATACATAATCACAATCACAATTAAGATTAATTAGCATAATACGGAATAGGGTTATCACACCTAGTTTCGGCGGGTCTAGCATTCGGCTAATTGAAGAGGCTCAATATTTGAAAGAGGGCAAGAGTTGCATTGGTTTGGTGTTGGCCGAGACTTTGATGGACTTAGACACCTTCCATCGGTGAGAGACAAACAAATTCGCAGGGAGTCCATTACTTCTTCAAGTAACGTTTCCCACCCTTTCTAATATGTGTTTCTCACATCACTCGGCATTCATGCTCTGTTTCTTTCTGAAATCCCTTTTTCTCACTTTTCCCTTAACATACATCTCTCTATTCTTTAATCTCTCTTTTCTTTCATCCCTCCCCAGATATGGTTAATGGAGAAGCTGAAGGTGGTGGACCCTTGCCTCGCATACTCAACTCGAGCGTACTTTTATTGCCAATAGCTAGTGAATTTCCCGAATGAGGGATTGTGGTGCCATTGGATGTGCAACAGGTCTGCTGCTGACATTGCTTGGCGTTGCCCTTGGCTTAATCTGATCGAAATAAGCTATAATATGACTTGACAACCTAGCATTCAGTTGATTGGCCTAACACACTGTGTATTCTATTTTTCGTTTCGGTTCAGGCGTCAGTTTGGACATGATCAGATTTGCCTAGAGGAGGGGGTAGAGTACCCGGTTTCATTCCCCATCCAAGGTTCACATTTGGCTAGGTACCTCACTGCTTAGGGGACGAGAGAGCTTCTTGCCCCTGCTCCTAGTTTCAACTGCGCCCTTTCTGGCGAGTGTCTGACTTGGCTCCAAGATGAGGCACAAACGGGGCCCACTTTGGCATCAGAAGCTTCCACAAGCACAAGTGGGAGACGTAGGGGCACCTGACTCATCTATGCTCCTAGTTTATTGCTTTGATCTTACTTTTCAAGTTTTATGAATGCAACAAAAACAATTTTGATTTGTATCGAGAGTTGGAGAATTTTGTATTGAAATAAATGAAATTAAAGTTATGAGCACTGAAAATTTTCCTTTTGGTTAAAAAATGGTCTAAGTTGTAAAAGGTAAAATTTGAACAAAGTCAACTTTTATTAAAAGTTTTCAAAACCATTTTTGATAAGGATCACCACTTTGACAGACACAGATCTATCATTGAGATGTACATCCCCGAATCCAAAGATCACAAATTGCCCCTTGACTGAATAACACTGCTCAGAACTGTAACCGGCCTTTCTTCCAGAGTGAGGATCACAACCGAACTTTCAGATAAAGCTGAACTTTCAAATAAAGAACAGACAAAGATGACTTGATCAGACATATGGACAGAATAGTTGATTTGGAGGTGTTTATGGCTGAACTTCAAGATGAAGTTGCCTACGTATCCCGAAGATAGGAATCATGCCTTACATAGTTTGATTTAGGTTCACTCGAGTATTAACTTTCCCCTTTTACGCTCTAACTTTTGCCAAGGCTGCCTTTTAGGGTTTTCAACCTTGCGAGCTTAGTTTTTCTTTATTTCCAATTTTTTATTCTCTAACTTTTACCTAGGTCGCCCTTCCGGGATTTCAGCCTAGCGAGCCTCTTAGGGATAGTATTTCTTCAACTTGTCGATGTTAATCGGTTGGGAAAATTCTAGGCCATCCAAGTCCTTGTGAATAACAACTCCACCCAACCAGATAGTTTTGATGATGTAAGGACCAGTCCAATTGGGTCTGAACTTGCCCCTAGGGTCATGGATGGGAGCTTGGTTGTCTTTTAGCACCAAATCTCCTTGTTTGAGATTCTTAGACTTAACTTTCTTGTTAAAAGCCCTAGTAGTCCTGTGTTGATAACCCTGAACATGGTACAATGCTTTCAGCCTTCTCTCATCAAACAGCATCAGTTCTTCAAACTTGCTCTGTTGCCAGTCCACCTCTGCTATTTGATACTCAGTCATAACTTGCAGTGACGGGACTTCTATTTCGATTAGCAAAACAACTTCCATCCCATAGACAAGAGAATAAGGAGTTGCCCCAGTAGACGTCCGAATTGAAGTTCTATAGCCCTAGAGTGCGAATGGCAATTTGTCTGGTTAGTCCCTGTAGGTCTCAATGATCTTCTACAGAATATGCTTGATGTTCTTGTTGACGGCCTCAATAGCTCCGTTGGTTTGCGGCCGGTATGTAGATGACTTATGAAAAGCCACATTTTACTTCTCCAACAAGTCTATTACTTTCTTCTTAAAGTGGGAACCATTATTTAAAATGATCTCATTTGGGACTCCATATTGGCAAATAATGTTGTTTCAGATGAACTTAGCCACATGCGCTGCTTTCAACACTGCATAAGACTGAGCTTCCACCCGATGACGTCGATTCCCCAGACTGAGAAAGGCCATGGTGAAGTCATGTTGTACAGCTTTGACAGCGGGATGTTCATTCGATTAGCATAAATTTGGCATTTGTGGCATCGTTGAACAAAACCGATACAATCCTCTGCCATAGTAGACCAGTAGTAACCTTGCCTGAGAATCTTTTGGGGTAACATTACTTCGCACTCTCTCTCATGAATGGCCTCCATTAGGCGCTTTGACTCTTCTGCTTCGACATATAACTTGTGCATTGCCAAATGACCCCTCTTGTACAGCTTACCTTTACAGATGATAAATTGAACGACCATCCTCCGTATTGCCCTTTTATCTTTGGCATTTTTCCCTTGTGGATAAACCTCCTTTTCTAAGAAGTTCTTGATATCATAGTACTAAGGGTTTTGATCTTGCGCTTCATCTATTACAGTGATAGTTTCGTAGGCTGGTGTATACCCCTACTCAATGATAATCGGACGCATCCAGACTCCCAACGGGATGTCTATCATAGAAGATAGAGTTGACATGGCATCAGCGAACCTGTTGTCCTCTCTTAGAAGATGCATGAAAGTCAGCTTCTTACACCTAGGAATCAGAACATCTAAGGTCTGGTGATAGATCTTTATCTTTTCTTCTTTGACCTTCCAGTCTCTTTTTACTTAAGACACAACCAAGTTTGAGTCCTCGATGATGTGCAACCTTTTTGTCCCTAGTTCTAGGGTGGCTTCCAAACTAGTGATACACGTATCGTATTCTGCTTTGTTATTGGATACTTTGAATTGGAGTTTGAAGGCTAAGGGTATATGGGAATTGTCGGGTGCTATCAGTAACACACCTATCCCATAACCGTACTGGTTAGAGGCTCCGTCGAAGTGCATTGTCCAAATCTCTTCCTCAACTTGCAGAATAGCTTTATCTAGAAATAGGTATTCTAGTGCTTCATCCCCTTTCACTGGGTGATCTGCCAGGAACTCTGCCACAGCTCTTCCCTTAATAGACTTGCGAGTAACATACTTCAGATCAAATTCGGAAAGGAGAAGCAACCAACATGCTAGCCTACCCGTAAGCGCTAGTTTCTCAAAGAGATATTTGATGGGACCTAATCTCGAAACCTGAATTACGGAGTGAGCTAACAAGTAGTGCCTCAACTTCCTGGTAGCCCATACCAAGGCTAAGCAAGCCTTTTCCAGCAGAGTGTAGCAGGTCTCATAATCTATCATTTTCTTGCTCAAATAATAGATGGCTTTCTCTACCCTATCCTCAGATTCTTGAGCAAGCATGCATCCTATCGTTGTGTCAGTTACTGATAGAAATAGAATCAAGGGCTTCCTCGGCTTTGGCGGCGACAACATGGGCGGGTTCTAAAGGTACTGCTTGATCTACTCAAAAGCGAATTGACATCTATCATCCTATCGGAATTTCTTTTCTTTCTTCAAGAGTCCAAATAGTGGTTCACAAGTCAAGGTTAATTTTGAAATAAACTGTCTTATGAATTGCACTTTACCCAGAAAGCCTAGCACCTCCTTTTCAATCCTTGGTGGTGGCATTTCTAAGATGGCTTTGATTTTGGAAGGATCTACCTTAATGCCCCTCTGTGTGATAAAGAAACCCAGCATTTTCCCTGCTGTTATGCCGAAAGTACACTTCTGTGGATTCAACCTGAGTTTGTATTCTCTGATCCGTTGAAAGAATTTCTTCAAGGCGGTGTAGTGGCCCTCTCTTTCCTTAGATTTGACAATCATGTCGTCAACGTACACTTCAGCCTCTTTATGGATCATATCATTCAAAATAGTGGTTGCAGCCCTTTGATAGGTAGCCCCGACATTCTTTAGCCCAAATGGCATCACTCTGTAGCAGTAGGTTCCCCACGGCTTAGTGAAAGCTATTTTCTCTCTGTCCTCGGGTCCCACAGAATCTGGTTATACCCAAAAAATCCATCCATGAAGGAGAGTAATGCATGACCCACGGTGAAGTCCACTAACTCAGCGATGTGCAGCAAGGGAAAGTTGTTCTTCGGACTAGCTCTGTTCAGATCCTTGAAGTCCACACACCCCCAAATTCTGCCATCTTTCTTCGGCACTGGGACAATATTGGCCAACCAAGTTAGATACTCAGATACTAGCAAGAACCCTGCGTCTATCTGCTTAGTGACCTCCTCCTTAATCTTCAAAGCCCAATCTGGGCGTATTCTTCGCAACTTTTGCTTGACGGGTCGGGCCCCGTGGTCGAGAGGATCCGATGCTATACAATCTCAGGATTGATTCCAGGCATGTCTTCGTAGGACCACGTGAAAATATCTTTGAAATCTTTTAATAAAGCGACTAAGCACTCGCGCTCCTCCGAGGACAATATCGACCTGATCTGGACCAGACGTGGATCCTTCTTAGTACCCCACATTAAAAGCTATGATTTTATCAGCGAGGGGTTTTACAAACCTCTTCTCCTCCCGATTAATCAAAATTTTCAAAACCAAAGGAATTCCTTCCTCTTCGTTTTCATTAAAATTTTGAAAGTCATGATTAATGCAATAAATAAGCAGCACAGAGAAATACTCAGAATCTACAGTGGCATTCTCATTCACAAAGTCAAGCTCATCCAGTTTTTCAATTACAACCGACTCAAAGGAAAAAGAAAAGGATGACCTGGACAAAACCTCGGCATCCGGGTTATCAACCCCAAGAATACCGGGCCCAGACTCAGAAGAATCGGAATCTGATTCTGACTCCACAGACACTGTGGAACCAGATTCTAGTTCACTACTTGACTCAAAACTACTAGACAAGTAGCCCTTCTCCTGTTGCCAAATGAGAGAGGGTGCATTAGATACATCCAGAGTACTACTAGAAGGGTTCACACCCGGTTGGTCCCTGATCATGGAAACGGTCAGGTTATCCCCAAGCTCTCTGAGTTGATCGGAGGATCTAAAAGGAGACATGCCAGTGCTGCTCCTACTTCAAGCTCGTTGCAGTCAGAATCACTTTTTGTGCTCTTCGCAGCTTCAGCAGTCGATTCAGCCATTTCCTCCGTATCACTGTCTTGTAGCTGCAAGTCAAAGAAAATTTCAAAACTAGGAACCCGCTGCCTCTCATAGTTAAACCAGGGTTTGAGAAAACCACAAAATGGGAAGTCTTCACCATCCCGAACAAAATAACCATTCAGGGTTCCCCAGATTGGTCTACGCACAAGTTCATAGAACTTGCTGGTCTGCTTAGCTCTAGCTCTTTCTGCCATCTCTTTTCCTTTTCTAATCCAGTCTTCTTTGGTGGACGTATAGCCAAGACCAAAGGCATGCGGATTATGTGGCACATCAGCCAATGCAGTGATGCCTTTTTGGCCACTCCTTCCCAGTCCCATTCTTGGCACGAGTTGGAGCTTGTTCACGAAGTATAGAGATTGGGCATTGACATACAAGCCCTTAACAACAACCAAGATATTCTACACTACCTGGGCCTCAGCCAAGGTAAACCCTGAAAGGAAAACATCCTCTTCACTATGCACAATCTCCAGCATAGGTGTAATGACCTCTGGCAGAGGATGAATAGATGAATTCCCGAAGACTATGGCCATCCATTTCTCGTGGGGATACTTCAGCATTTGGTGGAGGGTGGAAGAGATAGCTTTCATTTGGTGCAGCCAAGGTCGCCCAAGTAGTAACTTAAAAGTGGCTGGAACATCCAGGACATGGAACTCAATGTCCTATTAAGCTGGGCCGACCTGTACTATGATCTGTACTGTTCCCATTACCTCTCTGCTGGTATTGTCATATGCCCAGATCACCTGGGCTGTAGGTATGAAATTTTCTAGTCTCAGCTCAATAGCATAAGCCGTGCGACAAAGACAGACGTTGATTGCTAACCCGGTGTCGACCAATACCACTAGTACCCACTTTTCTCGGCACTCCACTGATATATATAAAGACTTGTTGTATGAAGAGCCTTCTGGCAGCAGTTTCTTGTCTAAGAAGGTTAGAGTTGGCGTAGCGCCTCCCGAGAAGACTAATCTTACTAGTTGTTCCGGGGTAGTGTCGATGGACAACTTAACTTTATCCATCGCCGACAGTACAACCTGTTTGTGCACTCGCGAAGCCATAAGTAGACCCTAGATAGATATATCAGCTTGAATCTTCTTCAACTGTTTCAACACAGCCTCTTCTTCCAACTGTTTTTTCTTTTGCTTCTCGATTTCTTTATCCTTCCTGGATGCCTCGGGTTGGTCCAGATGCGGTGGTTTGAAATATCGGCCACTTCTCGTCATATGGTCGACCTCTTCCACATACTAAGTGTTATCAGGAAGGTCTTCACCCTAATCCTCATCAGCATCAGCCAGGTGTAGGTCGTCGTCATCCCACCAGATTCCTTCGGCAGCCGAAAAGCATTTGTCTAGCTCCGTTCGGATTATCTTCTTGTCACAAATCTCCCCCGCAGGGTGTTGGGATTTTTCAACTTTCCGATTGTTTTCACCCATTTTCTTGTTCAAAACGCTTCAGCGCGGCTTCTTGCTCTGTATGTACAGTAGTAACAATGCCCAGTTCCTGAGCCAATTGTTCTACACCAGTGTTTTCCGACAGTTTACTCTTCCCGTCGGCCATTCCGACTATTGCAATAGTTTCCACTTTCTGTTCTTCCAGCTTCAATTCAGTTCCCTCATCTCTATCGGGTTCATCACCTAACCACCCAGAATTGTCTATCGACCCGTTCAGATCAAACTAATCAATATGCACGACCCTTTGATCTTGCTCATCAAAGAACTGCAAATTGTTCATGTCCTCCTCTAGGTCGGCTAGATCATTTAATCCTTGACAATTTAATCCTTGACATGGGTCATCCTCTCAAACTACACTGACCTCCATCCCACTCGGCAACACCACTTCTAGCTTAGCTTAGTTGATTGGCACAATATAGCAGTATGGGTTGTACACTCCTGCAGATAAGTCCTCAGTGCCCTCGGGCAACGGACTGACATTTGCCACCAAGGCCAACCTCCTTTAATCTACCACTGTCACCACCATGGGTTCAGGTTAGAGTGTAGACGTGTTCATCATACACAAGTCCGTGCTCTTAGGGATGAACAATGCCAGTTTAGGTAGATGGGAATGGGTCATATATATACTAGGGTCATAAGGGACAACTAGTTTGTGGATGAGGTTTATATGCCGGGGTGGAGGGACTTGATTATGTGGTGGGAGAGGATTTGTAATGACATGAGGTTTTTGGGGAGGTGTTATCACCTTATTGTCGATGAGATCTTGAATCTCATGACGTAGCCTATAACATTGATCACTGTCATGACCGTGCTGCTGGTGAAAAGCACAGTATTTGGCTGGGTTGTGTTTCGGGGGGAGAGGATCGAGTAGAGGGTGAGGCTCTAGTGGCTTAAGATGCCCCTTTTTGATCAGGACCGCTAGGGCTTTGGATAAAGGCATGTAGAGCGGGGTAAAGACCCTTTGAGATTGGACCTGGTTGGTTGAGGTTTGTGGAGTTGTGTTGGATGTACTGGCGAAAGGGTTAGCGATCTTGGGTGTGATGGCGACCATACTCACATCCGAAGGCTGTGCAAGGGTGATACCACTTGTGGTTGCATTAGAACTGCACGTAAAGAGCCTTTTGGGCTGTTCCTTCTCATCAGCTATCAGCCCCTGTTTCATCGCACCTTCAATCTGAACCCCTATCTCATAGAGCTCAGTGAATGTAAACAATGGCAAGACTATCATCTTTTGCAATATTTTTTCTTGCAGGTTACGGACCACCATTCTGATTTGATCCATTTCGGACGGCCTGATACTCATCATAGAGGCCTTGGCTCTTCATCTCATTACAAAGTCCGAGAAGCCCTCATTTGGCTCCTGACGGGTTGCTTCAAGATCACGGGTTGTGACCTCGATCTGGGTATTATAGGAGTACTGTGCTATGAAGGCCTCAACCATTTCCTCCTAACTTCGTTTCATAGAGTCCTCGAGTTTTGCATACCAGATAGCCGCTATCCTTGATAAGGTCCGGCTGAAAAGCGACAACTTTTGAAGTCTAGTGAGGCCCGTTAGCCACAGAATATCTAAGAATAACTGCAAATGGACCATGGGATCCCTGGAGCCATCGAACCGATCTATGTGTGGCATCTTGAATCTGTCCGATAGAGTCATGCAGAGTCTGTGTATCCATTCTCGATGTCAGGGATTGAGTTCACACCCTGTGCCCGCTTGAAAAGCTTTTCTAGCTTGTTGACCTTCAGTGTAGTGGGGTCAACCTCGAATTCAAATGGTGCCTCAGTTTGGTACACTGGTGCCTTGGAGGTTTGTGGTGGGATGAAGTCTACAGGGTTGCCCAAATTCTCTTAGACATTGATAGTGACTCCGAGTGTTGGAATACCTACTGGAGGTGCATGGAAAGCAGAAGCCGCTGCTTGCGGTGGTTGCTGTTGTTGGAGCCTATTTATCACTTCTGCTTGATGAGCTATAACTTCAGCTTGGAGGGCAGCATCTAGCTCCATGGTTTCAATGGTTTGCTGGACATGACGGAGCATGCCTTCCATGCTAACCGGGGGATGTTATGTCATCAGAACTGGTGAATAATTTATTACTGAAGTGGAAGTAAAAGACTAAGCCTGACTGGGTGCAGGTGAAGTAAAAGGTGACTGCTGGACTGGTGAATTATGCCTAACCCTCCTCCGTCTCGTAGCCGATGGGAGCGAAGCAAACACTGGCTATCCCCTAACAAGATCCCCAGATCTGTAAAGACTCCTTACAAGGGTTTAGAATGCTTGGGGGGTAACCGAACTGTCTAAAGCAATTGTGATGAACTACCTTGCAAAAAGAAATAAAGTAAAAGAAAGCAAAAATCAGAAACCGCACAACACCCCAGCTCAGATGTGAACAAGACACAGTTGTAACCATAAGTTGCAGAACTGCACTCAACACTAATTTCTGCCCCCCAAAATTGATACCCAAACTTGTAACTGATACATACATTCCTGTAGAGTTTCACTCTAAAAGCGCATACCAGTTTAAGTGAGAGCTAAAACACCCCTATGATGGGGTAGGGTTACCCTATCCTAGTTTCGTCAGGAGCCAGGGTTAACTATTCAAGAAAAGTGGTTTCACACAATCCTGCATTCGGGTGAGCAACATGTCCTAGTTTGGAACAGTCTCTATGGTTTTCGATATGCAACAAGGCCGATTGGTCAAAAAGGGTACCTCAGCAAGACTACCTAATATACCTTTCATACCTAACACCGAGAAGTGAAAGAAGGATCAAACGGTACAGCGGTAGCCCAGATCCAAGGGTTGTGTTCCCATCATGGCAGAGCCCGCAACCGGTCAGCCTTTTGGCAAGCTTTTCCAAGCAAGCCTTCGGCAAGCCGTTCAGGAATAGTAGATGGCAAACACAGTGACTTAAGTGCACCAATGAAAATGCAAAATCAAAGAAACACATAAGTGTAGATAAAATGTCATATCATGAGTTCGAGTCAAGTTATCTAAAGTCCCCAGCAGAGTCGCTAGAAACTGTAGCTCTGTTTTTCGCTCCCCCTTTCAGAAGCTTGAAAGAAATCCCTACAGTTCGGACTCTCGCGGTTCTGAATCTAATCTGATAAATACAATGTGAAATTGATAAACACCAAAGAGTCTAAATTTGACAAATCGTTTGGAATATCGATTTTGAATCAAATTGCGAAAAAATGGACTGCTTTGCCAGATATAGAGTCACCACCTAAATATTTTATTTTGGAGAAATTTAGAAAACCCATTACTCGTGCCAAAGGCCACGTGTCCGTCATCACCAAAGTTGCCATGGCTTGGGAACTTGGGTATGAGAGGGGAAGGTCATGAATTGAGCACCCCCGCTCGCCTGATCAAAGATCAGCCTCTACTAATCATGATATGATTTTTATGTACATTATGTATTCTTGTTTCGGTTATTAAGCTAGCATTACAATGTGATGCATGCAATCGAGTATAGACTAGTTTGCTCAAATTGGAATGATTCAAGTTCATGTTTGTTTTTACGAAAAGGGTTTGAATTTGCCATCTCAAGTGGGCTTAAAGTTTGCGAATTTGCTGCCAAACATAGTGGGATTAAAATTGATTTGCCACTTAACAAAGTGGGCTTAAAACTTACATTCGTTGAATCGTTCCAATTCAAGCAACAAGCCTTCATCCACAGGCATTCAAGCAGTTTATTGAATAAGCATTTAGCCTAGTGGCAAACATCCTAGTCATGGCAATCACTCACACTCGTGCAAGTATGCTGAAGCATTAAAAACTCACCTAGTACTCCAAGCCAAAAAGATATGAGTTAGAAAAATATGCATGATTCCTATCTATGCAAAATGACTAATGCAACGCATGCAAAGAATGCAACTGATAGGCACGACTACTAATCTGGCATATGATTTAATTAAATAACATACGGTTAAACACATATTCAAAGAATTATTGAAATGGCAATGTAGTTTGAATGATGAGCCGAGCCTTGGAGCATGCAAGACAAGATGAATGTATGCAAGCATATGGTATGCTAATTGAAACATGAGCCTAATCTAACCATCAAAAAGCAATTAAATAAAAGGAGAGTCCAAATGAATAAAACAAAACTAACTAGCAACTAATTAGGGCTAAGCTAATTAAGCTAATTATTACAAACCAAGTAAAATAAATAGCTAAACTAATTAACTAATTATTACAACACTTGAATGAACTAACTAGTAAGCTAACTAATTAAGTTACAACACAAATGTAAGTAAACTAAGTAATTAAAGTATATAACTACGCTGCCACTACTCCGCCTCGGGAAATGGAAGATGCACATGCTCGGATACCACCCGAAAAGACCTCTGTTTTGCTCTCGAAAGCCTCTGTTTGCAGAGTAGAATACTACCAAAACCATTTTGCTCCACCTTACCAACATTCTGCTGAGGTTTACATCAGTGGCCAGCCGGCCACTGGTAAAGACTGTCAGCCATCTGCCGGCCATGGATAGTGGCCTGCTGGCCATTGATGCACTGGTTCAACTTGCTGCAATAGAGAACAAACAGAGTAAAAAGAGGGTATTCCCACAGATTGTTTACAGAACTCAGCCCTCCTTTTCATGAACAAATCCAATGAGTTGTGAACTTAAGCCACAAACCACTAACTCAACTAATTTCATTTCATGATGGCTTATGATTCAAGAGGTGACAACTCAATAAATGCATAATGGGACACAAACCTCCTCTCTTTCATGAAAGATCAAGGGAAGAAGTTGAGCTTGGATACTTGGATCATTTCATCACTAATAAGTATGAAATGGTCCAAGTTTCCCGTGTTCAATTAATGTCTGATTGAACACATCAAAAACACAAATAAATTCTTATGTTGGCTCATTTTTAGTTCCAAGTTTTAAATACTTATGTTAACTTTACCAACCATTCCTTAATCCAATTAAGTCCAAAAGGTGAGTTAAAGTCCTCTAAAGGGAAGGAAGCGTCAAACATGGGGTAGTCTAAGGTGTGAGAGAAGTTTCATGCCGCTGGTAATGAACCCTCAAAAGAGGATTAAATCATTAAGCATGGACCTCAATCTCAAGCTTAAAGAATCCTAAGTTTGAAACAACCCTTAAAGCAAATTTAAAAAGTCAAGAAACGAGGGAGGTTGTAGAGCTTTAGGTGCTGAAATGAAGTGCAAAACAACACCAAAACATGCAATCAACTCAAATAAGGGGTGTCTAATGGCCTAAAACATCGAGCTTGTGAGGCCCTTTACATTACGACCATGCAAAAAAAGACTTAACTGACCTGAACAACCCAAAACAAAGCTAAAACAGTCTAAAACAAAGGCAAAAATATGCTGGAATATAGCTACAAAATGCTAGAAAATCATGCTAACATATAGAATTAACTAGGCTAGGAAATAAGACACTAGGAGGGGAGGCTAACCCCCTCCAATTTTGGACTTCAAAACAAATTTTTTACCACACAAAATACTCTGAAATTTAGTGGTTAAAAGCCCCAAAAAAATTGATTTGAAAGTGGAAAACAAAGGTGCAAAAGCCTTTTAAATGAGAGAGAAATAAGGGTGAAGTACCCCCTAACTTAAAATGATCTCAAACCATCACTTTTAGGGCATCAAAATAGGTTTTTTTGCAGTTCAAAAGTAGCCCAAAAACAGTGGAAAATATAGCAAAATGAGTATGCAAAATAAAGTGTACATGACAAGTGCTATACCTCTTGAAGGGAAGAGTAATTCTAGGCAACAAACCAAGCAAATACCACCTTCTAGAGCTCAAACCAAGCCCAAGAACACCTCAGCTCAGAGATTAGGGGATTTGGTTAAAGGTGTATAGGCAAGAGTGTAGAAATTGTAGGCAAAAGTGTAGGAAATTTGTAGAGAGAGAGGAAAATTTCGAGTCTAAAGTTTTCTAACCTCAAAACAAGAGAGAGTGGGTCCCTATATATAGAAAGCATGAAATCTATACAAGGAGATCCATCCCTCCACGTGTGGATAGATGCAAGCATTTGTGCAAACAGCTGGCACAGCTGGCATAAAATATCTGCAGAAAACACTGGTGACTAGCCGGTCATCAGTGAAGACCGACAAAGCATCATTGATGGCCGACAAGGCACATCAATGGTTGGCAGACAAGAAGTTATGACCGACATCCTCCAAGGATGGACAGTAGGCCATCAAAGATTGTAGGCTGGAAAGACCAAGGTATGGTCCAAAAATGAGACAAAATGGATGCAAGTTTGAAAGGCTTAAAGCTATGGTGTTCCGCTGAGGACTTTGAGTGCTCGGCAAGCAAACAGACTTGTCATCGGATGTACGTACAAGAACATCCAAGTCTTGAAGGGCCATCAAAAGTGGGGTGTCTATAGGTGCAAGGTTTAGGTTTTGAAGCTTGAAACCGAATCGTTTTGCTGAAGAATTGAATAATTGCACAGCATAACATTTCATCATCGAGTGTTTAGAGTGACGTGCCTAAGTCTTAAGGGCGGTCAAAATGGGATCTGTACAGAGGGCAAATGGTTGTAATTATTATGTGGCCATTTTGTTTTGTAATCGATATGGCGTGGAATGTTGTAATATTATGACTTTTGTTTATGTACGTATATATGGTGGATTGTTTATTTTTATGAGTTGGGTATGTTGTAATTTTGAGTTTCCCTTAAAGTGATGAGTTGTTGTGGAATTTAGAAATCTTCATATTGATGGGTATGAACTATTGTGTTTTGACTTAGAAATGTGATGGTCGGAGAGTCTTATTTTGACTTAGGAATTGTTTGTTATGTTAAATAATTTTTGTTTGGTTGAAATTGATTTAGAATGGGTGGATGGTAGAGTTGGTTGTGAAAGATGGGTATTTTAAGGGTCATTATGATTAGTTAGAATATTGCAAGGGTGGAGTTATACTAGTCAATCTGTTCGGTTTGGTTGATATTGGCTTATGTTAAGGGTATGAGTTTTAATTTATTGCAGTGGAGGCTTCTTGGGAGAGAAAGAGGGTTGTGTCTTGTAGTGACGGGAGTAATGTTGTGGTTGTTGTCAGATACATGTAGATTGGTGTGGGTAGTGAACCTATCATGGACCTCATCGGTCTTTAGTGTAGTGTGGTTGTATGTGATTTTGTACGTGATTTGTTTGGGTGGCGTATATTGTCATGTGAAAGGGAATTGGGGGTTTTAGCCTTAAGAGTCCACTTCGGACTTAAGAGGGCGTGTGAGAGGTTGTAGAACCCCATATAGGGGTGTTTGGTGTTGGAGTATTGTTGTTTTGGTGCTAAGTGAGGAGAGTGGTTGAATGGACGAAGTGTTTGAGTCTAGTAGGTCGGTGTGGGGTAAGGTGGTGTTGTTATCATACGAAGAAGTGGGTTCAATGAATCGATGTCTTTAATGCACCTTTAAAATAAGTTGGCAGTGTTGATGTTAAGGGAAGTTAAGAATAGTTGGTGGGAAAGTGACTTGAGTTTCTTTTATGGAAAATTCTTCCTAATTCATTCAGGGCAATTAGTTTCGTTTTGTGGTGGTTATCAAATTATAGGTTCACATTTTTCTTTGGATTGGCGGTACACGAGAGTGTGTTGATGTGGTTAGATGTGTGTTTCTTGTACTGAAGGTAAGGTTCATTTTGCAACTTTTGTCTTTGGAATAGGAGTACTTTGTGTTGGTGTTGTGCGCATTGTGAACCTGGGATGTTGACGCCTTGTTTGATTAGAATTGGGAGATATGGTAGTTTACTAC
Source organism: Camellia sinensis (assembly GCF_055761805.1). Lineage (NCBI taxonomy): Eukaryota > Viridiplantae > Streptophyta > Magnoliopsida > Ericales > Theaceae > Camellia > Camellia sinensis. Next base: position 96,688,821 of record NC_138971.1, on the reverse strand, counting down.
GGTGACTCATTTCATAGGTATATTTTGAGTTGGGTGGCAGTGAGGTGTTAAGAGAGTTAAGGGGAAGTTTTGGAAGTAATTATACAGCCGAATATGTGTTAAGTTGACTTTTCTTGGGTTGACAAGATCCTTTGTAAGTTCGAGATTGAGTGTAAATTGCTTTCTTTGACTTGGTTGAGTTATCCTCTCTTTATAAGAGCGTGTGGACGGTTTGTTAGTATTTGAGTTGTTTAGACCCCTTCATGATTACTTAAGTTTGGGAAGTGTGAATTTTGGGCTCACAAGGTGAAAATGTTACGACCCAAACCTGCCCCCTAAAAGTTTGGTCCATGACAGGCCTTTACTTAGGCCTCAAAACAAAATTTCACAAATATTCAAATATGGGGCCTTAAATGGAAGCAAATAACAAAATAATAATGTCCATTGAGCTTGTGTCTATATGCTAGGACCATTAAACAACATATTTAGAAGGTTCATATACACAGTTCATATATACAAGTACAATTCATGTACCAAGCAAGACAAAAATTACATATCCATAAGTGTCTAAATAACAAGCTCCAAAAGACTTAACAAATGTGGAGACAATTCCCAAAAGACAAAAGGGTTACACTTTAGAGGCTTAAGAAAATCGGTCCATCAAAGTTTCCTGAAGCTGACCTAGGACCGCCCTCCAAGCTGATCACCTACATACACATATATAAAAATGGAGTGAGCAAGGCTTAGTGAAGAATAATAATGTAAGGAGTTTTGGGTGAATAAGCATATGTCTTGGAGAATATTTATCTAGCGTATACATAACCTCATAATCATTTTCCAAAACGGCCTTGGGCCCGCATAAGACGGAACGACCTAGGGCCCAACGTAACAAAAAATAGTCTCGGGCCCAACATAATACAGAACGGCCTTGGGCACATCATAATACAAAACTGCCTCGCGCCCAACATAATACAAAACGGTATCGAGCCCAGCATAACAGAAAACGGCGTTGCGCCCAACATAGTACAAAATGGCCTCAGGCCCAACATAATACAAAAAACGGTCTCGGGCCCAACATAGTACAAAATGGCCTCGGGCCCATTACATATGCTATTGCTCATACTCGTACCTTTACATAATCATTTCCATCAATTTATACCTTATCTAACTTATACTATTCACAGTCAAAATACATGAACCATAACACCTTTTATCGCAAATATTCCATTCACAATCATAATACATAAATCATAGCATAATTTATCTCGAAACATGCCCAACATGATCAAGGTACATAACTTATAAACAGAAATACATAAATAAACATATCGTTACACCATTATTACTCAGTGGTTTAGGCAAGCAACGGTCTCTTCCCGCAAGTGACCTACACATGGCACACACACACAAACGGATAAACAATGCATTCTTTCCTTAGTTTATATCTTTAATCATTTGTTCTATTTGTTCACTTCCCATTCATTTCAAACATTTTAGAGGGATCAGATAGACACATTAATAATTTCAGAGGGTCAAAAAGAGCAATAAAAGTTAACAGAATTTCCCCCAATTACACGTGCTTTTATTGCAATAAACTCCAGTCCATCTCTCCTGTTTTCCACACATGTGGCTGTGAGCCCCGCACATGCAGCCGTGCATCCCGTAGGTGCGGTCCTGTGCTCAGTTTGAGCAATCTGACACTTCAACGAAATCAACCCTTCCAAAGGCATGCCAATGCTCTAATTCAAGCAATTTTAGTTCAAGAACATAATATATAATCATAATAACCACAAAATTCAAACCCAATGAGATCAATCTCCTTTTAATTTCATATATATATATACAAACATATTCATATATATATATATATATGAGTTTAAAACATGCCAAAACTAAAGATAAAAAGGCAATCTAACTCAAGGCAACTTAAAACACAAGAATCAACCCTTTAATTAGCCAAATCAAGGATTACGTCTTCAATTTCATGGGATTGGTTAAGTTAAGGTCACAACCCAAAACCCTAACTTAATGAGTGTGAAAACTTCATCTTGGGGCTTGATGTTAATCAATTGAAGGGAGATTGAGAGTAGTCTAGTTGATTCACACTTACCTTAAGCTATAATCTTGATTTCCCCCCTTCAATTCCCAAGTTCCAAGCTCCTATGGTGAGCTCTCTTCTTCTTCTCCCTTTTCTATTCTTCTCTCTCTTTTCTCTCCGCGTTTTCCTTCTCTCTCAAGGCTAAAGATGACCTCACTTATATTTAACAAATCATATATACCTAAATTGGCCAACCAAACATAACTTAGTGAAGTTAATTTTCAATTAAACTGTCCAAATGGCTCTAAAAATTCCCATTAGCTTATCCATATACTCAATTTCGGTTCCTAAACTCACTAAAGTCGTCAATTTCAATTTGAAAGTGTTAGCTCTAGAAAATTTAGCCAAATAAAGCTAATTAATTCATTACGAGTCAAATTTTTACAAAACTCCGTATTATGTCCTAGAAATCATAATAATCATAACCATAAAGTCAATTTTCGGTTATCGTGTCGCTAAGGCTTTCAATTTGCAGTCTAAAGGTCGTAATTTCAACAGGTTTTCTTATAATCGACAGGTACAATCTCATAAGCACATAATTCACACATTGAATCACATACATAATAACACAAATAATGAGGGAATTAGAACATAGGCACTATATGAAAGAGTCGGGTTATTACACTCTTCCCCCCTTTAGGAGGTTTGGTCCCTCAAACTTGTTTTATCTTGGTCTCCTAGCATTATCTAGTTCCGTTATAGATGCTCAATTTCAAATCACATATTCCCCAGTAGGCGTAGCTTGTACTCACAAAATGTTCTGTCAACAAATTTTGTAACATGGTAGCAATCGTTCTCTTAAGCACATAATGCAAATAATCCCACGTCATAAATCAATTTTTATCATAAGTAATATATATTCCCAACTATGTTCATAACCAGATTCGGATCAAGTTTTAACAATTATAATCCGATCAACGGAAACAATCATATTGAGTCAGATACAAATTCTACCAAATCAAAGCAAACAAAAGGTTACCCTGTCATTTATAGCCAAAGTAAATTTCGTTCCAATAGTCTCAATCAATTCATTTAGGCCTATAGTCAAGAGTTTTACAATTGCGTATGTCAGGCAATTTCCATTCAGGACAATCCCAAGATAGTCCCATAGGCATAAAGTTATGCGCTTCATAATCTAGGCAATAAAAACGAATGTAATAGCCATCATTCCGAACAAAAGTTTATTCATCCAAGGAGAAAGTCAGAAATTAGATCTCAATTACACCAGTTTGGTATCATATATATCCGTCCCTTTTAACATTTCAGTTTCCCTATATTCAGATAATTCTTCCTGTTTTACTACAACTATCATTGAACCATGCCAATATTTCACTAAAGTCCAACTTCTAGTCCCAATTCCAAACGTACGTAACATCTCCATATCATAGTCCAATTAGGTCCTTCATATGCAATTTAGAACGGGTGAGTTGGTATATTTTTGGAGATGGAACACAAGTGAATGATGCCTCTAGGTGGAGTAATTCATCGTTTAAGTTCATCACGTGTTCACAAAGTAGTCAAAATCATAACAACTATTATACCGTTCAAAGCCATATGTCATAGTACTAGACTAGATTGGTTCTATAGGATAGTAAAAAAATTTCCAACGGATTGTAGTAGTCTATCAAATCTCATAAACAAGTGTGTATACCTTTTCTTTCTTCTTCTTCTTCTTCTTCCTTTTTTTTTTAATTATTTTTTTAATGCTAATTGATAAGAAGCAAAATTAAAATCAATGTTGTTAGCCCCTTTTACCTGATCCCAAGAGAAGTCAACACGAATAATTTCTTGTCACCGCTATTAATACTACATTCCAATGTCGAATTAGTGCCAACATAGGTCCAAGGGTCATATATAACAGTTCATATCAAAACGTCTACATAGTGTGAGAACTAACCTAATAAAGTAGTAAAATTACACATTCAATCCTGTCCATAGTAAGGGTAATCTATCGATAAATTTCATTCAGAACATCGTATATAAAATTTCAATTAAGCAATAAATTTCAGGGTTACTCCATAATTAATGTTTTGTTAGTCTATGTGGTAGCTGATTGTCACAGTTTTCTCATTAAGCATAAGTAGTAATGCTCATCATATAATAACGAAGCAATTTCACTCCAATCTATTCAGCAGATTTAATTTGATAAGTTTTTCAAGTTCAGAAGTTCATCTGTAATTTCCAAGAATATTTCAAAACCTTACGTCAGTTCCTTCATGTTCGATATAGCTACAAGTCTAATCTTAGCCCTCTAGCAATACTTAACAACAAAAATTCATTCGTCATCCCATTCCCAAAATTTTACATATGATGTATTCCACAGTGCACCAATCAAGGTTATAGGTCTAATGCACTTCTAAGTTCAGTGAGCACGTCCCTAAGTTTTATTGAATTCAGAATATTCAATTTCCATCCTAATTACCATATAAATATTTGCACATAATCTGAGTCAATTGTTTCATTTATGCTCATAATCATATCAATAGGCATCATAGTAACTTGTCAACTATAGTGTGAGGGCTAATCAACATATTTTGCATACCCACAAGGTCAAACATAAAAGCTGTTAATCAGTAGAAGTTCAAGAGTGTGCAATTCTAATACCATTTCACAACAATAATATCAGAGTGTCGGATGTAAAATTAATCATCTTATTACCATTGCATTTCATGCCAAAGGATGTACGAATTTTTCCCAAATCAAATTTTCACACATAAACGTCGCTTATGAATAAGAGGTTAATCCCGTGGGGCTAACCAATCTAATACACATGTCGTAGATATCCGTATCAAATAATATTCCAAGCAAGGATGTACACATAAACTAGCCCAGAATCAAACAACATGTAGGCATTCAGTTATAAACAGTATAAATACCTAGAGAAATGAGTTCAGTGTTCTGAGTGTTTTCTGACACAAGTGTAATTACTCTATCCTGCTTAGGAATCCGAGGACAGTTCCTTACCATATGATCCATTTCACCACACCTATAACAAGCCCCAGAAATACAGTAACAAACCCCTCGGTGTTTCTTACCACATTTATCACACATTGATGCCGTATTCCTTGTAAAGTTGGGAGTGCGCAATGATTTCGCATCTTGCTTCTTAAACGATCTTTTCGTTAGGAAAAAGTTGTGCCTCCTACTTTCCAATTCAGAAGACTGTTTCAGTTTCACTTGGGGCTCTTGCATTGATGGAGGTAAAGATTCTTGTCGTAGCAGTAGCTGATGTTGTTGCCTTAGGATCTCTGCCATTTCTTGGACTATACCTTCCAGTCTATCTAGTCGGGTTGTGGGAGAGTCTTCTAACTCATTTGCCCTTGTTTTCTCCATAATGTAGTCGTGCTTGTAACTTATGTAGTACATAAACAAGCACAAGCACAATATATAGGCATATATTTTACGTACCATCAAAACACAGGAATCATGGTAATCATATACATAACACATGATTGCATACTTATCAGATATCACATGCTGAATACGTATTAAATAAATGCACACCTATCTATATTCATAGTCCACATACTCACCCCTTTCCGGAATGCTTCACATGTCCATATACTTGCATTATGAACAAAACAACACTGGCTTGTACACATTAACATCACAGTGCATATCTCATATCTTCATAGATTGTAAGATCAGAATCATACATGTGGTTACATGGCCTTCGTATTCATAGAAAAATAATTCTTTACACTTTTCATAGATCTCAGTTCCGTTCAGATATATTCCGTCAATTCACAGGTATTCACTTTATTTCATTTTTAGATGTCTTCATAACAGTTCACATAGTCGTGTTCACAACAGTTCACAAATACACACAGGCCAATGCAATGTCCTTAAGTCTTTTCTAGGACACCCTATAGCTCAAATGAACCCGTGTGTGAGGGAGTAACTCGTGCTCTGATACTAACTATCACGACCCAAACCTGCCCCTAAAAGTTTGGTTTATGACCGGCCTATACTTGGGCCTCAAAACATAATTTCACAAATATTTATTCAAATATGGGGCCTTAAACGGAAGCAAATACCAAAATAATAATGTCCATTGAGCTTGTGTCTACATGCTAGGATCATTAAACAACATATTCAAAAGGTTCATATACACAGCTCATGTATACAAGTATAATTCATGTACCAAGCAAAACAAAAATTAGATATCTGTAAGTGTCTAAATAACAAGCTCCAAAAGACTCAACAAATGTGGAGACAATTCCCAAAAGTCAAAAGGGTTACACTTTAGAGGCTTAAGAAAACAAGTCCATCAAAGTTTCCTGAAACTGACCTAGGACTGCCCTCCAAGCTGATCACCTACATACACATATATAAAAATGGAGTGAGCAAGGCTTAGTGAAGAATAATAATGTAAGGAGGTTCGGGTGAATAAGCATATGTCTTGGAGAATATTTATCTAGCGTATATATAACCTCATAATCATATTCCAAAATGGCCTCAGGCCCGTATAAGACAAAACGACCTTGGGCCCAACGTAACACAAAACGGCCTCGGGCCCATCATAATACAAAACGGCCTTGGGACCAACATAGTACAAAACCGCCTCGGGGCCAACATAATACAAAATGGTCTCCAGCCCAACATAGAACAAAACGGCCTCGGGCCCAACATAATACAAAACGGCCTCGGGACCATCATAATACAAAACGGCCTCGGGCCCAACATAGTACAAAATGGCCTCAGGCCTAACATAGTACAAAGGGCCTCGGGCCCAACATAATACAAAATGGCCTCGAGCCCAACATAGTACAAAACGGCCTCGGGCCCATCATAATACAAAACAGCCTTGGGCCCATTACATATGCCATTGCTCGTACTCGTACCTTTACATAATCGTTTTCATCAATTTATACCTTATCTAACATATACTATTCACAATCAAAATACATGAATCATAACACGTTTTATCACAAATATTCCATTCACAATCATAATACATAAATCATAGCACAATTTATCTTGAACATGCCCAACATGATCAAGGTACATAATTTGTAAACAGAAATACATAAATAAACATATCGTTACACCATTATTACTCACAGTGGTTTAGGCGAGCAACGGTCTCTTCCCGCAAGTGACCTACACATAGCACACATACACAAACGGATAAACAATGCATTCTTTCCTTAGTTTATATCTTTAATCATTTGTTCGATTCGTTCACTACCCATTCATTTCAAACATTTTAGAGGGATCAAATAGACACATTAACAATTTCAGAGGGTCTAAAAGAGCAATAAAAGTTAACAAAATTCCCCCCATTAGCTTCACGTGTGGTCTGCACGTGCTTTTATTACAGAAAACTCTAGTCCGTCTCCCCTGTTTTCCATACGCGCGGTTGTGAGCCCCGCACGTGCGGTCTTGGGGTTTGTTTGAGCAATCCAGCACTTCAATGAAATCAACCCTTCCAAAGGCATGCCAAGGCTCTAATTCAAGCAATTTTAGTTCAAGAACATAATATATAATCATAACAACCATGAAATTCAAACCCAATGAGATCAATCTCCTTTTAATTTCATATATATCTACAAACATATTCATATATATATATATATGAGTTTAAAACATACCAAACCTAAGGATAAAAAGGCAATCTAACTCAAGGCAAGTTAAAACACAAGAATCAACCCTTTAATTAGCCAAATCCAAGGATTACATCTTCAATTTCATGAGATTGGTTAAGTTAAGGTCACAACCCAAAACCCTAACTTAATGAGTGTGAAAACTTCATCTTGGGGCTTGATGTTAATCAATTGAAGGGAGATTGAAAGTACTCTAGTTGATTCACACTTACCTTGAGCTATAATCTTGATTTCCCCCCTTCAATTCCCAAGTTCCAAGCTCCTATAGTGAGCTCTCTTCTTCTTCTCCCTTTTATCTTCTTCTCTCTCTTTTCTCTCCACGTTTTTCTTTTCTCTCTCAACGCTAAAGATGACCTCACTTATATATAACAAATCATATATTCCTAAATAGGCCAACCAAACATAACTTAATGATGCAGACGAAATTAATTTTCAATTAAACTATCCAAATGGCTCTAAAAATTCCCATTAGCTTATCCATATACTCAATTTCGGTTCCTAAACTCACTAAAGTCGTCAATTTCAGTTTGAAAGTGTTAGCTCTAGAAAATTTAGCCAAATAAAGCTAATTAATTCATTACGAATCAAATTTTTACAAAACTCCATATTATCTCCTAAAAATCATAATAATCATAATTGTAAAGTCAATTTTCGGTTATTGCGCCGCTAAGGCTTTCAATTTGCAGTTCGAAGGTTGTAATTTCAACAGGTTTTCTTGTAACCGACAGGTGCAATCTCATAAGCACATAATTCACACATTGAATCACATACATAATAACACAAATAATGAGGGAATTAAAACATAGGCAGTATATGAAAGAGTCGGGTTATTATAGAAGATCTAAGAGGCGTTGGATTTGAGGGAAGGTGGTGAGCCGAGGTAGTGGATGGCAAGGGGTTCAAGTGTGTTATTAACGAGAAAAGTCAAGGTAGTAACCGATACCTTGGGTAGAAATTTGGCACGGGGCGTAGTGAGCGTAGTTCTTTCTTGGTATTCTCGTGAAGCGAGGCGAGTTAGTTCTTAGGTGTTTTTAATCTTGTGTATATCTTAAGAACTATTGTTCTTTGATCAGTGTTGTTATTCCCTAGGTGGGGATGATTGTGTTAGCTTGTTTTGCTAGAAAGGGTGTAGTTACAGGTGGTCGGTGGATGTCGTAATTCTGGTATTGGAATGTAATTTTTGGGTAATTTTCTGTTGTTGTTTAACTTCTTGTTGTTATGTTTGCCGTGTTCTATTTCTATGTCATAACACGATTACTGTTCTATTTTTGAAATGATTGTGTCATTGGTCGGGTGACGGTTGGGAGCGTTATCAGTTAAAGTATTTTTGAAAGGAAATTGGGAACTAAAGATTTCTTGTTGGAAATTTGATTGTTTTAAACTGGTAATGGGTTTGTGTAATGCACCTAGGTAAAAAGGAGATTTTGAACTTTGTGTGGGCGGGTAACTCGAGGTTGGTTTTAGGAGTTGTCTTGTAGATGTTGTGGTTTGGGTCATGGCGTAACAGTGGTGTCTTTTTATGGTAAACAAAATAAACAAGAACAAAAAAATTATTATGGGTTCTTTCATTTTATATAGCTTCGAAGGGATGATGGGTGTTGGTTGTTTTCAATTTTGGAAATTTGGTGTGTCTATTATGGTAAGTCTTGTTTATATAGTAAAAGTTGTAACTTAGAATTCATGATAGGTGCCAGGCAAGGTTTTGTTCTCTTTTGTGTGTTGGAGTTTTCCTCCGCGTAGTTGGGTTAGTGTGGGTTAGAATCTCGTCTTTTGAGGGGTTTTTCTTTAGAAATATCTATGTCGTCATGTCACGACCCAAACCCACCCCTATTGGTTTAGCGTCGTAACCGGCCAATAATTTTGGGATTACCAAAGGCCTTTGAACAGATCATCACATAATAAGGGGTTGCGGAAGCAAATGTATAAAACATACATAGTCCATGGAGTTGTGTACACATACATGGGACATAAAATTTAAAACTTATATATATATCTGTGACGTTACTACCACATTGGTGTTACGTCATCATATCCACAATACAGAATAGAAAGTCAAAATATAAGAAATATAAAAGCCCCAAACATCAATCATAAACACTTGACCATGTCAAAATGGGAACCTCCTCGAAAGGCACAGAGGCTGGCTAACTGAAACAATACTCTAGGTAGTACCTTAGGCCTGATCACGCGTCTATTCATCTACATACATAAATAATACAGTGAGCTGGAGCCCAGTGAATAACAACAGAGTAAAGATTTTAATGAATGATATCCATAACATATTCAGAAACAGAGTCATATTCATATTCAATCATGCGCGGTACATCCATTAGCGTTAACAAATCACATTGGTCATTCATATTCAGTTCCATAATGGAACCTTCGGTACCGGGTGTCATATCACATACATGGGCCACGATATTGTTTCTCCCGGGTGAGAGCCTCATGCCACAGTATTGTTTCCCTTGGGCGAAGGCCTCGTGACCATAAGTCGCAGTATTATCTCCTCTGGGTGAGGGCCGTTGCTAAGGATACTACAAATACATTTAAAGAACTAGGCCATCATTCATGTAATCTCAAAATAGCATTTCATAAAACAGATCATGTCTTCTCATTCTAAAGATACTTATAATCAAACCTAGCTTTACAGAGTTGTTACTCATAGATAGCTTCGATAATAGAACAAATGGATCAAATAGCTCAAGGAACGTGACCTACACAAATATATAACAGATACACATATTGAAACACACACTCAGATAGTACTAACTTATTTAGTTTCGTTCTTAGTGTGTTTCTAACCTTTATCCTCATTATTATGTCTTAGTTAGGGTTTAAGAATGCCTAAGATACAATGAGGATGCCGAAATGTACTTAAAAAAACTTAGTCAAATTTCAAAAACAGGGCAGTCTGCGAGAGCTCAACTTCGGTCACTCAAGCAGTCTGCAAAGTTTGCAAAAGTACTGGTTGTTTGAATTTTTCGCTCGACAGACGCTCGATGGTCGCTCTAGCGCAACGCTGAGGAAAAAGGATATCTACTCGAGTGCAATTTTGGTCGCTTGAGCGGTCGGCAAAAGTCTATAAAACTTTTGGGAGCTCTCATTTTACGCTCGAGTACAACTTTGGTCTCTCGAACGGATGGTCAAGAACAAGGGTGGCTACTCGAGCGCAGATTCTGCCGCTCGAGCCAACCCCCAAACTCTACAAAAGTACTGGGAGCGCATATTCTTCGCTTAAGAGCAGACTCCACCGCTCGAGTGGAGGGTGCAAATTCTGGAATTTCCAGATTTGCTTCCCAAGTTCAAAACTCAATTTTAAACCTTCAAAGCACTTCCTTTTAGGCCAAAACTTGAGGAAACACTTGTAAACTTGTAACTTATCAAGAATTAAGAATCATTTCGCAAAATCAAAGCCCAATAGTAAGCTAATTGTTCAAAACCAACTTGAAATGTAGAAAACAAAACAAGCGTGAGTTGGAATGAACTTCAACCTTTCAAAACATGATCAAACAAGGTGAAATGGTATGGAACTAAATGAATTTCCAAAACCAAGATATGATCAACGCATGCATGAGAGAATTCTTGAGTAAACATCTTCAAAATACCATGATATGTGCATGCATGCATGATTTGCTCCTATTCCTGTTTCTTTAGCTCAATTCTGAAGTTAATCTACTTAATTCTCTTGAACTTTGGCATTACACTTTAATTCGCTTTTGATTCCATATGTAAATGAGATTAAGGTTACAAAATATGAGTTGAATTCTTACCTAAGGTTTAAATTCTTCAAGTAGGAGTTTAATTTCTTTGGATTCTCTTCAACCTCCTCCAAATTCAAGCTTGAATACAATTTTCTTCTTCTCTCCCTCTCTCTTATGGTTTAGGCTCAAAGATGAGGAAATGAGAGTGTAATGGAAAAACCTGGCAATTAGATTAGCCTTATATAGACTTGGTTAAGGGACTTAATTAACTCTTGTTAAGTTAATTAATTTGCATTCTTTTGTTCTAATTATTTTGTTCTGAATTGAATTTCAAGTAAACCTACCATAGTCTTCTTAAAATCCTAAATAACACATAAATGAAGTCAATTTTGTGATCAGATGCCGATTAGGCCTTCAATTCGCCGAACAAAACAGAAACATAGACAGATATTTCTACGACAGATAAATATAAATGCAAATAACATATTACACATGCAATAAACATGGAATTTCATCTTAATTACTTATTAGGCCTTCTTAATCAAAGATCATCAGCTAGTCACAGGTCGGGGTTATTACTGTTTTTCCCCCTTAAAGAGTTTGCTCCTCTAAACGAATTACCTTCATTTCGGAAGAATATTGGATCCAGAGGGAACAAGTTAGGGTATCTCTTCATCATATCCTCTTCGGTTTCCCACGTTACATAAGTTCCTTCATGATTTTTCCAATCAACCTTCACCAATGGAATTTCTTTCTTTCTTAGTCTTTTGATTCAGCAGTTAACAATTTGGATTGGTCGTTCCTCGTACGTATAATCATCTTTCAGAAGCACATGAGTCGGCTCAATCATATGTGATGGGTCTCTCAAATATTCCCGAAGCATTGAGACATGAAAGACATTGTGCATATTCTCCATAACTGGAGGTAAGGCCACTTGATATGTCACCGAGTTAATTTTCTCAATAATTTCGTACGGCCTAATGTACCTTGGTGCGAACTTGTCCTTTACACCAAACCGCGTTTGGCCTTTCATTGGAGTTACTTTAATAAACACATGATCCCTTAATTCATATTCTCTGTCTCATCTTCGGACATCAGCATAACTCTTTTGACGACTTTGCGCAGTTTTCAGTCTCTGTTGAATTAGCCTAACTTTTTCTGTTGTTTCTTGTACATACTTGTAACTTATCAAGACTTAAGAATCATTTCACAAAATCAAAGCCCAAGAGTAAGCCAATTGTACAAAAATAACTTGAAATATAGAAAACAAAACATGCATGAGTTGACATGAACTTTAACCTTTCAAAACATGATCAAACGAGGTGAAATGGTATGAAACTTGATGAATTTCCAAAACCAAGCTATGATCAATTCATGCATGAGAGAATTCTTGAGTAAACGTCTTCAAATTACCATGATATGTACACGCATGCATGATTTGTTCCGATTTCTACTTCTTTAGCTCAATTCTCAAGTTAATCTACTTAATTCTCTTGAACTTAGGCATTACAGTCTAATTCCCTTTTGATTGCACATGTAAATGAGCTTAAGGTTACAAAATATGAGTTGAATTCTTACCTAAGGCTTAAATTCTTCAAGTAAGAGTTTAATTCCTTTGGATTCTCTTAAATCTCCTCCAAATTCAAGCTTGAATACCATTTTCTTCCTTCTCTCCCTCTCTCTCATGGTTTAGGCTGAAAGATGATGAAATGAGAGTGTAATGGAAAAATCTAGCAATTAGATTAGCCTTATATAGACTTGGTTAAGGGACTTACTTAACTCTTGCTTAAGTTAATTAATTTGCATTCTTTTATTCTAATTATTTCGTTCCAAATCAAATTTCAATTAAACCTATCATAATCTTCTAAAAATCCTAAATAACACATAAATGAAGTTAATTTTGTGATCAGATGCCGATAAGGCCTTCAATTTACCGAACAGAACAGAAACATAGATAGATATTTCTACGACAAACAGATAGAAATGCAAATAGCATATTACAAATGCAATAAACATAGAATTTCATCTTAATTACTTATTAGGCCTTCTTAATCAAAGATCATTAGCTAGTCACAGGTCGGGGTTGTTACACGTCATGAGAAGGGAAGGATGAAGAGTTGGGGTGAATAGAGCATTCAGGGTGGTTTTATGAGTGGAGTTGATTTTGAGTTCGAAATAACCGATTGTGATACTTATTTGGATTTCTCTGCTTGAAGTGTTATTTTCACCTTATTATATTTTTATTTGTAAACATTGTATATGATTTGGAAAAAGTGAATTGTAATATTTAGTATTGAAAGCTTTGTTTGTCGTTGTTATGAGAATAGATGACCGGTGGATGGGTCATAGTTATGAATTGAATTATTTTACATTGTAATGGTTGATTTAAATATCACGTTGTTGAATTGATTTTTAAATTTCGGGGACAAATTTCTTAAGGGGAGAGGTTATAACGATTCCGGTTTAGACCCGACCCGTTTATTATTTTGGGATCTAGGATTTCTTGTCGTGAATGATTTTGTTCATTCTTAATTCATCTTATTCCTTGTTGAGTTTGGATGTTGGAGTGTCGTTGTTGCGTTAGGAATAGGTTGGGAGTTCATTTTTCAAAGCTTCTTGCACTCAAGCGGTCTTTTACAGTCTACAAAACTTCCGAGAGTTTGATATCTATGCTCGAGCGAACTTTTAGAAGTCAGAACTTTTGGAAGGGGTGCATTGTGCGCTGCGAGCAAACATTCTTGTGCTCGAGTGGTGTTGTCGTTTGTATCTGTGCGCTCAAGTGGTAACTTTGTTCACTCGAGCGGTCTCACTTGTTGTGTCTGGTCGCTTGATTGGTGTTTTGGTTGCTCGAGCATGTAGCTCGCTTTTCATGCTCCTTTCAGATTCGATCAGTCCTAGAGTTCAGATTCCCGTGGTTCTGAATTTGATCTCACAAGTGCAATGTGAAATAGATAAACATAAAAGAGTCCAAATTTGGCAAGTCTTTTGGAAAATTGATGTTTGAATCAAATGCCAAAAATGGACTGCTTTTGCCAGATTACAGAGTCGCCACCTAAATATTTTTTTGGGAAAATTTAGGAAACCCAAGACTCGTACCAAAGGCCACTTATCCGTCATCACCAAAGTGTCTCAGCTTGGGAACTTAGGTATGAGAGGAGAAGGTCATGAATTGAGCACTCCACTAGCCCGATCAAAGATCAACCTCTACTAATTATCATGTGATTTTTTATTTACATTATATGCTCTTGTTCCGATTATTAGCTAACATTACTAGGTGTTGCACACAAGTATAGACTAAATTGCAGAAGTTCGAATACTTTGATTTCATGTTTGTTTGAAAAATTGTTTTTGATGCATCGTCACTTGAAAAGGTGAGTTTGTATGTACATTTATCAACTTATCCTAATTTTAGCAATAAGCCTTCATCCATAGGCATTCAAACAAGTATATCACTTAAGCACTTAACCTCATAGTATTATGCTTGATATGGCAACACAAACATACGATGTGATATGCTAAAACAATAAGTGCTCACCTAGTACTCCAAGGTAAGCCAAATAAAGCAAAATGGTTAGAAAACATGCATGTTCCAAAACAATGCAATGTGACTAATGCAACGCACACATTATGCAATTTTTAATAGGCTCGGTTATGAGCATGGTATATGATTCAATTCAAGTGATGTGATAAATCAAGTATTCAAGCAATGAAATTGAAATTGACATTGGTTAGTATGATGAGCCGAACCCAAATGTACATGAAATAAGTGTATGCGAACATGGGAATGCTAAGTAAATATGATGCTCTATGCTACCATCATAAGCGGGCAAATAAAAGGAAGAAAGAAATGGAGGTTGGAAGACATACACGCTTATTACATATTTGCCCCGTGCCCAGAGGGTCCGAATAAATGTCCAAATGTCCAAAATAAACTAACTATTACAAATTCGAATAAATGAATTAAACTAGCTAACTACTAATTAGATATCTAAGTTATTACAACAAGGGTATTTCTAATAAACAACCATAATTGCACAATGATAGTATAATAATTACTAACAATAAGAATTATTACAACAATGATAATGAGAATATTAATCCAAGCAACCATGAGACCTAATGATCGTATGCACAGTGCCCAGAAGTTGCTCTCTTTGCCCAGATTGCTCTGCTTCACCCTCAGCCACTGCTCTCTGTTTCTGCCAACAGTCTCTGTTTTACCAAACATTGGGAGCTGGCTGGCCCCAAATGAGATCCAGCCGGGCCAAAAAAATGTCGGGTGGTGCTAAATTTTATGCCAAAAAATGTTTTGTGCTCTGAGGTGAGAATAGTGCAGACAGAGCCTTTCTAGACCCTGTTTGTCCTTTCTGCCCCACTCTATCATGTGAAACCGTAGAGAAGAACAAATTCGCATTCTAGACCACCAATTAGCACAAGTTGATGGCTTGATGATCCCGAGCACGTTTGGACAAAATTGATAAATGTAATGGAAAACTACCATTCCCTCCTATCATGAAGGCTCAAAGAGGAAAGTAGAAGCACACCAAGTCCTATCAACATATCATGGATTGATATGTGAAAATTCCCGGAGCGATGGACTCGGCATAACGTCTGGCCGAATCCAACCAACTCTAAACATTTTCTTTGTGTCGGTTTAGTTCATTTTAAGCCGATTTTATTAGTCTTTGCCATTCTTTAATCAATTTATCTAAAGTGATGTTTAAGTCCACTAAATGAGAAGAAACGTCAAACGAGAAGTGATTCTTGGCATAAAAGAGAGCCTATGTTTTGACAATGAACCTCTATAGAGGTTTAGCCATTGAGCGTAGGTTTCTTGCTCATGCTTTGAATAACCGTTGATTGGTTGAAGTGACTCTCAAAACAAAACAAAAAGAAAGAAAAGAGGGAGGTGACAGAAATGACTTATGCAAAATTGATTATTTAGAATGTGACCCTTGACATGAAAAAAAAAACTATCAAAGTATGGGTGACACAACACAACTAGATAGATATGAAGACTTGCAACACAGCAAGCTATATATTCAAAGCATACACTAATTAAATAAATTAGGACAGCCCTAAAACAGCCCCTAATATGCTAAAACAGTGGCCAAAAATCATGTTAAGAGCATAAAAAAAAAAAAAGGTAGGAAAGAACAAGGAAATGCAAAGTTAATGAACAAGAGCAAGGAGAGGTTGCTAACCTCTCCATTTTTGGGACCTCAAACCATGTTTTTTAGCCTTTGTTAAACTCTAAAAATTAGTTTAAAAGGCAAAGAAAAGTGGGTAGAACAAGGGTGTGAGCTATGAAGTAGAAAGTAAGAAAGGGTGTTAACCCTCTCTACCCTTTGGTAGCTATTCAAACCCAAGTTCCAACACTTGAAATAGGGTCAAAACAAGAAAAAAAACACAAGAAATAGCCAAAGAAAGACATAAATGAAAGCAATACAAAAGTGGTAAGCTTATACCTCTTGAAGGAGGTAAGCTCTTGTTTGTAAACCAAACTTGGTCCAGGCTCACTCTCAAGCTTGAATTGTGGCTCACAGCCCTCAACCAAGGTCCTAAGGCTTTGCTCTAAGGTTGTCTATGGTGTATGGATATAGTATAAGGATGATCAAATATCTCAAAGATAGCTTGTACAAGAAGAAACGGGCTCTCAACTCTGTTTTTGCTTCTTTGAAATTTTTTAAACCTCTAACACTGAGATATATGCTCGTATTTATAGAATTTGAGCAAAATAGGTCATAAATATCTTAAAAAAATGGACAGCTAGCCCATTCCCATCTAGAACAGTGTTTCTCGCTATCGAGAGCCAGTCGGCTCTCAATAGCTACAGCCAGCTCCCAATGTGCTACGGCCGGCTCCCAATGCTGTCCCCTGTTCCACTATTTTAAACTCAGTGTATGGTGGCACAATGGTCAGAAATGAATTTTTGGGATAAAAACAGTATGAATATGAAAGGTTTGGAATTGGTTTTGGAGTGCGAACTTATGTTCCTACATTGAGAATTCGAATCACAATCAACACAACTTCATCATCGAGTGCACATGACAAAGCGTCCAAGTCTTGCGGGCAATCAAAAATGGGGTGTCTACAGTTGACCCTCTTTGATAGAACTCAAAGTCAGAGAATGGCGTGAGTGAATGTCAAAGCCTAGAGATGACCATTTGACGAGGTCGTAAAACTTGGGCAAGAAAATGAAGCAAAATACAATTGCCAATGGTTGAACCCAAAGGTTGCCTACGTATCCCTTTGTAAGGAATCAAACCAGCGTAGTTCAAGGGCAAGGTATGCAAGAAACATAACTTATGATCATGCAATGAAACAATGCAATGAAATAAGAACATAAATAACCAGTGACGTAATAATGCTATAAACAAAAGTGGGTATGCAACGTCTAAATGAAAGCAGAACAACTCAAGCTGCGTTTCACACAGAAAGAGGTGAGCAAACTAACACGGGGACAAAGAGAGTGTAAACCAAACCACGTCCCATACAGAAAAGACGCCAGCCTAACTGCATCCTATGTAAGGAAGGTGGAGGGCGATGTAAACACCAGGTGCACCCAGGGTTTTAACCAAGGAACTCGAGACCCTAACGCATCTTATGCGAAAGGAGCAAAGGAGGCGTGAATAGACAGGCGCTCCTACTGTTTTTAACCAAGGAAAACAATCCTAACGCGTCTTACACGAAAGGAGGAAGGGTGGTATGAACAGACAGGCAGTAGACACCCTAATTTTGACGGCTCTTCAAGACTTGGGTGTTTTTACGGGTACATCCGATGATGAGTCTGTTTGCTCACTGAGCACTCGAAGTCCTCAGTGGAATGTCACAGCTTTGAGCCTTTCAAACCTTGCATCCATTTTGTCTCATTTTTGGACCAGGCCATTATCTTTCCAGCTTGTAATCTCTAGTTGGAGGCTACCTGCCAGAACTTCTTGTCTTCTAGCCATTGATGTGCCTTGCCGGCCATTAATGATGTCTTGATGGGCGGCTGGCCACTAGTATTTTCTACATATATTTTATGCCAGCTGTGCCAGTTGTTTGCACAGAGGCTTGCATCTGTCCACACGTGGAGGGTTGGATCTTCTTCTATAGATTTCATATTTTCTATATATAGGGACCCCCTCTCTCATGTTTTGAGGTTAGAAAATTTTAGACTCAAAATTTTCCTCTCTCTAAAAATTTCCTACACTTTTGCCTACAATTCCTACACTCTTGCCTATACACCCTTAACCAAATCCCCTATTCTCTGAGCTGAGATGTTTTTGAGCTTGGTTTGAGCTATAGAAGGTGGTATTTGCTTGGTTTGTTGCCCAAAATTACTCTTCCCTTCAAGAGGTATAGCACTTGTCTTGTACACATTGTTTTGCATACTCATTTTGCTATCTTTTCTCACTATTTTTGGGGTGCTTTTGAACTGTAAAATGACCTATTTTGGTGAACTAAAAGTGATGGTTTGAGACCATTTAAAGTTAGGGGGTGCTTCACCCTTCTTTCTTTCTTATTTGAAAGGCTTTTAAACCTTTGTTTTCCACTTTCAAACCAACTGTTTTTAGGCTTTTAACCAGTGAATTTCGAAGTATTTTTAGTGGCAAAAAATATGTTTTGATGTCCAAAATTGGAGGGATTAGCCTCCCCTCCTTGCGTCTTGTTTGCTAGCCTAGTTAGTTCTATATGTTAGCATGATTTTTTACTTTTTTGTAGCTATATTCCAGCATGTTTTTGCCTTTGTTTTAGACTACTTTAGCTCTCCTTTGGGATATTTGGGTCAGTTAGGCCTTGTTTTGCATGGTTGTACTATAAGGGTCCTCACAAGCTTGGTGTTTAGGCCATTAGACACCACTTGTTTGAGTTGATTGTATGTTTTTGGTGCTTTTCACATTTAATTTCAACACTAATCACCTCTGTAACCTCCCTCCTTTCTTGGCTTTTTATTTTGCTTTGAAAGTGGTTTCAAGTCATTTGTTTGCCTACGTGTGAAATTGAGGTTTCATAGTTAATGGTTTAATCCCTTAGGGGTTTCATTATAAATGGTATGAGACTTCTTTCATACCCAAAGCAACTTGTGTTTTGAGCCTTCATTCCATTAGAGGACTTTAACTCACCTTTTGGACTTAATTGGATTAATGAATGGTTGGTAATGTTAAAATGAGTAATTAAAACTTGGAACTAAAAGTGAGCCAAGATAAAAATTTGTTTGTGTTTTTGATGCGTTCAATCGGACGTTTATTGAACACGTGGAACTTGGACCATTTCAGACTTGTTAATGATGAAATAATTCAAGTCTCCACGGTCAACTTCTTCTCTCAAATTTTTTTTTTCATGAAAGGGAGGAGATTTGTGTCTCATTTTGCATTTATTGTAGTTGCACTTCTTGAATCACAAGCCATCATGCAATGAAATTGCTTGAGTTGGTGGTTTGTGGCTCAAGTTCATCATTTCTTAGATTTGCTCATGAAAAGGAGGGGTGAATTGTGCAGACAATCTTTTGAAATACCCTCTTTTTGCTCTGTTTGTTCTCTGTTGTAACATGTTGAACCAGTGCATCAGTGGCTGGCAGGCCACCATCCATGGCTGGTAGGTGGCCAGCGGAGCACCATTGATGGCCGGCAGGCCACTTCCATGGTCGGCAGATGGCTGACAGTCTTTACTAGTGGCCGGCTGGCAACTGATGCAAACCTCAGTAGAATGTTGGTAAGGTGTAGCAAAATGGTTTTGGAAGTGTTCAACTCTGCAAACAGAGGCTTTCGAGAGCAAAATAGAGGTCTTTTCAGGTGGTATCAGAGCATGTGCATCTTCCATTTCTCGAGGCGGAGTAGTGGCAGCATCATTATATACTTTAATTACTTAGTTTGTTTACATTTGTGTTGTAACTTAATTAGTTAGCTTGCTAGTTCATTCAAGTGTTGTAATAATCAGTTAATTAATTTAGCTATTTATTTCACTTAGTTTGTAATAATTAGCTTAATTAGCTTAGTCCTAATTTGTTGCTAGTTAGTTTTGCTTTATTCATTTGGACTCTCCTTCATGAGAGCAAAATGTAATAACATGTATGTCTTCCAACCCCACGCCTTTCTCCATTTTATTTAATTGCTTTGGATGGTTAGATTAGGGTCATATTTGAATTAGCATATCGTATGCTTGCATGCATTCATCTTGTCTTGTATGCATCGAGGCTCGACACATCATTCAAACTGCATTGTCATTTCAATACTTTCTTGAATATGTGTTTAACCGCATATTATCAAAATTGATCCATATGCCATATTAGTAGCCGAGCCTATTAACTGCATTATTGCATGTGTTGTATTAGACATTTTGTATAGTTAGGAATCATGCATACTTTTCTAACTCATATCTTTTTTGCTTGGAGTACTAGGTGAGTTTTTAATGCTTTAGCATACTTGCATGAGTGTGAGTGATGGCCATGACTTGCACGCTTGCCACGAGGCTAAATGCTTACTTGCTAAACTACTTGAATGCCTGTGGATGAAGGCTTGTTGTTTGAATTGAAACGATTCAATGAATGTACGTTTTAAGCCCACTATGTTTGGTGGCAAATTCAGAACTTTAAGCCCACTTGAGGTGGCAAATTCAAACCCTTTTCACAAAACAAACATGGAATTAAATTGTTCTAACTCAAGCAAACTAGTCTATATTTTCTTGTGCGCATCATATAGTAAAGCAAGCTTAAATAAACTGGAACAAGAGCACATAATGTTGATAAAAAATCATATCATGATTAGTATAGGCCGATCTTTGATTTGGCGAGCGGGGTCGCTCAATTCATGACCTTTCCCTCTCGTACCTAAGTTCCCGAGCCGAGACAATTTTGGTGATGACGAATACGTGGCCTTTGGCACAAGTCATGAGTTTCCTAAATTTTCCCAAAATAAAATATTTAAGTGGCAACTCTGTATCTGGCAAAGCAGTCCAATTTTGGCATTTTTGATCCTAAAATCAATTTTCCAAAAGACTTGCTGGATTTGGACTCTTTGGTATTTATCAATTTCACATTGCACTTGTGAGATTAGATTCAGAACTGCAGGAGTCCAAACTGTAGGGCTTTCTTTTTGAGTTTCCGAAAGGGGCGCGAAAAAGCCGAGGTATAATTTCTGGCAACTCCGTTAGGGATTTAGAGAACTTGACTCGAACTCATGATATGACATTTTATCTACACTTATGTGTTTCTTTGCATTTGCATTTGCATTGGTGCGCCTAAGTCACTGTGTTTGCCATCTGCTATTCCTGAACAATTTGCCGGAGGCTTGCTTGGAAAAGCTTGCCAAAAGGCTGATTGGTTGCGGGCTCTGCCAAGATGGGAATATAACCCTTGGATCTGGACTACCACTTTACCGTTTGATCATCCTTTCACTTCTCGGTGTAAGGTGTGAGTGGTATATTAGATAGTCTTGCGGAGGTACCCTTTTTGACTAATTGGCCTAGTTGCATATCGAAAGCCATAGAGACTGTTCCAAACTAGGACAAGTTGCTCACCCGAATGTAAGATTGTGTGAAACCACTTTGCTTGACTAGTGAACCCTAGTTCCTGACGAAACTAGGACAGGGTAACCCTACCCCATCATAGGGTGTTTTGGTTCTCACTTAAACTGGTATGTGCTTTTAGAGTGAAACTCTACAGGAATGTATGTAGTAGTTGCAAGTTTGGGTATCAGTTTTGGGGTAGAAATCAGTGTTGAGTGCAATTCTACAGCTTATGATTACATCTGTGTGTTGCTAGTATCTGAGTTGAGGTGTTGTGCGGTTTTTGATTTTCGCTTTCTTTTTTGCTTATTTCTTTTTGCAAGGTAATTTCTCACAATTGCTTTGGATAGTTCTGTTACCCCCCCCAAGCACTCTGGACCCGTGTAAGAAGACTTTACAGATCCGGCGATCTTGTTAGGGGACAGTTACTGTTTGCTTCACTCTCACTGGTTACCAGACGGAGGCGGATTAGGCATAATTCACCAGTCCAGCAGTCACCTTTTACTTCACCTGCGCCTAGTCAGGCTCAGTCTTCTACTTCCATTCCAGTAACAGAGTATTCACCAGTTCTGATGGCTCAACATCCCCCGGTTAGCATGGAAGACATGCTTCGTCATCTCCAACAAACCGTTGAAACTATGCAGCTAGATGCTACCCGCCAAGCTGAAGTTACAGCCCACCACGCGGAAGTGATAAATAGGCTGTAGCAACAGCAACCAGAGTAAGCAGCAGCTTCTGCTTTCCATGCACCTCCTGAGGGCGTTCTAATTCCCGGAGTCACTGTCAATGTCCAACAGAATCTGGGCATTCCAGTAGATCTGGTCCCACTGCAAACCTCTAAGGCACCAGTGTACCAAACTGAGGCGCCATTTCAATTTGAGGTTGACCCTACTGCACTGAAGGTCCAACAAGCTAGAAAAGCTTTTCAAGCGGGCACAGGGTGTGAACTCAATCCCTGACATCAGGGATGGATACACAGACTCCACAGTAACTTTGCCGGACAGATTCAAGATGCCGTGCATAGGCCTGTTCGATGGCTCTTGGGATCCCATGGTCCATTTGCGGTTATTCTCAAATATTCTGCGGCCAATGGGCCTCACCAGACTTCAAAAGCTATCACTTTTCGGCCGGACCTTGTCAGTGATAATGGCTATCTGGTATGAAAAACTCGAGGACTGTATGAAACGAAGTTGGAAGGAAATGGCTAAGGCCTTCATTGCACAGTACTCCTATGATACCCAAATCGATGTCACAACCCATGATCTTGATGTGACCCGTCAGGAGACAAATGAGGGCTTCTCGGACTTTGTGACACGATGGAGGGCTAAGGCCTCGATGATGACTATCAGGCCATCCGAAAAGGATTAAATCAGAATGGTGCTCCATAATCTGCAAGGGAGATTATTGCAGAAGATGATAGTCTTGCCATTATTTTCATTTGTTGAGCTCTACGAGATAGGGGTTCAGATTGAAAATGCGATGAAACAGGGGCTGATAGATGATGAGAAGGAACAGCCCAAGAGGCCCTTTACACGTAGTTCCAATGCAACCATGAGTGGTAGCACCTTTGCACGGCCTTCGGATGTGAGTATGGTCACCACCACACCCAAGACCGCCAACCCTTTTGCCAGTACATCCAACACAACTTCCCAAACCTCAAACAACCAAGCTCGATCCCAGAGGGTTTTTACCCCGCTTTACATGTCCTTATCCAAAGCCATGGGCGTGTTGATCAAAAAGGTGCATCTTAAGCCACTAGAGCCTCGTTCTCTACCCGATCCTCTCTCCTCAAAACACAACCTGGCCAAATAATGTGTTTTTCACCAACAACACGGCCATGACACTGATCAATGTTATAGGCTGGGTAACGAGATTCAAAATCTCATCGAAAATAAGGTGATAGCACCTTCCCAAAAACCCAATGTCACTACAAATCCTCTCCCACCACATAATCAAGTCCCTCCACCTTGACATATAAACCTCATCCACACACTGGCCATCCCTTATGACCCCAGTATATATATCACCCCTTCCCACCTACCTAAACCTATGTTGTACATCCCTGAGAGCATGGACTTGTGCATGATGAACACTTCTACACTCCAACCTGAACTTGTGGTGGTGACAATGGTAGATGAAGGGAGGTTGGCCTTGGTGGAAAATGTCAGTCTATTGCCTGAGGGCTCTGAGGACTTGTCTGAAGAGGTGTACAATCCATACTACTATATTGTGCCAATCAATCAAGCTACGCCGAAAGTGGTGTTGCCAGCTGGGATGGAGGTCAGTGTAGTTTGAAAGGATGGCCCAAGTCAGGGATTAGATGATCTGGCCGACCTAGAGGAGGACATAGACAATTTGCAGTTCTTTGATGAGCAAGATCAAGGGGACGTGCATATTGATTGGTTTGATTTGAACGCGTCAACAGACAATTCTGGGTGGTTATGTGATGAACCCGATAGACATGAGGGAACTGAATTGAAGCCAAAATAACAGAAAGTGAGAACTGCTGCAATGGCCAGAATGGCTGATGAGAAGAGTAAATTGCCGGAAAACACCAGTGTAGAAAAATTAGCTCAAGAACTGGGTATTGTTAGTACTGTACATATAGAGCAAGAAGTCGCACTGAAGCGTTTTGAGCATGAAATGGGTGAAAACAACCAGAAAGCTGGAAAAGCCCAATACCCTACGGGGGAGATTTGTGACGAGAAGATAATCTGAACGGAGCTTGACAAATGCTTGTCGGTTGCCGAAGGAAACTGGTGGGATGATGGCGACCTACACTTGGCTCATACTGATGAGGATTGGGGTGAAGACCTTCCTGACTACACTTGGTATGTGGAAGAGGTTGACCATATAATGAGAAGTGGCCGATATTTCAAACCACGCATCTGCACTAACTCGAGGCATCCGAGAAGGACAAAGAAGTCTAGAAGCAGAAGGAAAAACAGTTGGAAGAAGAGGCTGTGTTGAAACAGTTGAAGAATATTCAAGCTAATATATCTATGTGGGGTTTGCTTATGGCTTCGCGAGTGCACAAACAAGCTGTATTGTCGGCAATGGATAAAGCTAAGTTGTCTATCGACACTACCCCAGAACAATTGGTAGGATTAGTCTTCCCAGGAGGCGCTGCGCCAACTCTAACCTTCTCAGACAAGGACCTACCGCCGGAAGGTTCAGCACACAACAAACCTCTGTACATATCAGTGGAGTGTAGAGAAAAGTGGGTACCAGTGGGTCAGCAATCAACGTCTGTCCATCTCGTACAACCTATGCCATCGGTCTAAAATCGGTGGATTTCGTGCCTATAACCCAGGTGATTCGGACGCATGGCAACACTAGTAGAGAGGTGATGGGCACAGTACAGATCAGAGTTCAAGTGGGTCCAGCTCAATAGGATATTGAGTTTCATGTCCTGGATGTGCAGCCACTTTCAATCTACTATTCTGAAGGCCATAGCTACACTAAGTAAAAGCTACTGTCTCCTCTATTTTCCACCAAATGCTAAAATAGCCCCATAGGAAAGGGGTAGCTATCGTGTTTGGCAATTCATCTATACATCCTCTGCCAGAGGTAACTACGCCTGTGTTGGAAATTGTTCGTGGCGAGGCGGATGTATTCCTTTTGGGATTTACTTTAGCTAAAGCTTAGGCAATACAAACTATCTTGGCAGTTGATGAGGGTTTGTATGTCAGTGCCCAATCAATTTACTTCATGAACAAGCTCCAACATGTTCTTGGAATGGGGGCTGGGAAGGAGTGGCCAGAAGGGCATTACTGCATTGGCCAATATGCCACATAACCCGCATGCCTTTGGTCTTGGCTATATGCCCACCAAAGAGGATTAGGTTAGGAAAGGAAAAGAGATGGCTGGAAGAGCTAGAGTTAAGCAGACCGGGAAGCGCAACAAACTTGTCCACAGACCAATCCGGGGGACCCTGAATGGTTATTTTGTTCAGGAGGGTGAAGACTTCCCATTTCGCGGTTTCCCCGAACCCTCGTTCAATTATGAGAGGCAATGGGTTCTTGGCTTTGAAATTTTCTTCAGCTTGCAGTTGCAAAACAGTAATACAGAGGAGCAGATTGAACTGACTGTTGAAGCCGAACGGAGCATAGAAAGTGATTCCAACAGCAGTGACGTTGAAGTAGGAGCAGTACTGGTATGTCTCTTTTCAGATCGTTCGATCTACTTAGAGAGCTTGATGGATAACCTGGCCGTTTCCATGATCGAGGACCAACCGGGTGTGAACCCTTCTAGCAGCATTTTGGATATATCTGACGCACCATCTCTCGTTTGGCAGCTGGAAGAGGGCTACCTATCTAGTATTTCTCAGTTGGGTAGTGAGCTAGAATCTGATTCCACAGAGTTTGTGGAGTCGGAATCAGATTTCGGTTCTTCTGAGTCTGGGTCCGGTATTCCTAGGGTTGATAACCTGGATGTCGAGGTTTTGTCCAGGTCGTCCTTTTCTTTTTTCCTTTGAGTTGATTGTAACCGAAGAACTGGATGAGCTCGACTTTGTGAATAAGAATGCCACTATAGATTCTGAGTATTTTTCTATGCCGCTTATTTATTGCATTGGTCATGACTTTCAAAATTTTAATAAAAACAAAGAGGAAGGAACTCCTTTGGTTTTGAAAATTTTGATTAATCAGGAGGAGGAGAGGTTTGTAAAACCCCTTGCTGATGAAATCATTGCTTTCAATGTGGGTATTGAGAAGGATCCGAGCCTGGTCCAGATCGTGTCCACGTTGTCTTCGGAGGAGCGCGAGAGCTTAGTCGCTTTATTAAAAGATTTCAAAGATGTTTTCGCGTGGTCCTACGAAGATATGCCTGGAATCGATCCTAAGATTGCATAGTATTGGATCCCTCTTGACCATAAGGCCCGACCTATCAAGCAGAAGTTGCGGAGAATATGCCCGGATTAGGCTTTGAAGATTAAGGAGGAGGTCACCAAGCAGATAGACGCAGGGTTCTTGCTAGTATTTTAGTATCCAACTTGGTTGGAAAACATTGGCCCAATGTCGAAGAAAGACGGCAACATTTGGGTGTGTGTGGACTTCAGGGATCTGAATAGAGATAGTTCGAATGACGACTTTCCTTTGCTGCATATTGATGAATTGGTGAACTTCACCGCGGGTCAGGCATTGCTCTGCTTCATGGACGGATTTTTCGAGTATAACCAGATTCTGATGACGCCCGAGGACAGAGGAAAAACTACTTTCACTACGCCGTGGCGAACCTATTGCTACAGAGTGATGCCGTTTGGGTTGAAGAATGTCGGGGTTACCTATCAAAGGGTTGCAGCCACAATTCTACCTGATATGATCCACAAAGAGGTCGAGGTGTATGTGGACGACATGATTGTCAAGTCCAAGCAATGAGAGGGCCACTACACCACCTTGAAGAAATTCTTCCAACGGATCAGAGAATACAGACTAAGGTTGAATCCACAAAAGTGTACTTTCAGTGTAACAGTAGGGAAAATGCTAGGTTTCTTGATCACACAGAAGGGCATCGAGGTAGATCCTTCCAAAATCAAGGCCATCCTAGAAATGCCACCAACAAGGACTGAAAAGGAGTTGCGAGGCTTTCTAGGTAAAGTGCAATTCATAAGACGGTTTATTTCAAAATTAACCTTGACTTGTGAACCACTTTTTGCTCTCCTGAAGAAAGGAAAGAAGTTCCGATGGTATCATTGATGTCAGTTCGCTTTTGAGCAAATCAAGAATCCACTTGTGTTGTCGCCACCAGATCTGGGGAAGCCTTTGATTTTTTATCTATCAGTCACGAACACAATGATGGGATACATGGTTGCTCAGGAATCTGAGGATAGGGTGGAGAAAGCCATCTATTGTTTGAGCAAGAAAATGATGGATTATGAGACCCGCTATACACCACTGGAGAAGGCTTGCTTAGCCTTGGTATGGGCTACCAGGAAGTTGAGGCATTACTTGTTATCTCACTCTGTAATTTTGGTTTCGAGATTAGATCCCATCAAATTTCTCTTTGAGAAACCAGCGCTTACGAGTAGGCTAGCTCGTTAGTTGGTTCTCCTTTCCGAATTTGATCTGAAGTATGTCGCTCACAAGTCGGTCAAAGAGAGAGCAGTAGCGGAGTTCCTGGAAGATCACCCATTGGAAAGGAATAAAGCGGTAGAATACCTGTTCCTAGATAAAGCTATTCTGCAAGTCGAGGAAGAGATTTGGACAATGTACTTTGACGGAGTGTATAATCAGTATGGTTATGAGATAGGGGTGTTGCTGATAGCACCTGACAATTCCCATATACCTTCAACCTTCAAACTCCTGTTCAAGGTGTCCAATAATGAAGCAAAATACGAGGCATGTATTGCTGGTTTGGAAGCTGCCATGGAACTATGGGCAAAAAGGTTGGACGTTATCGGGGACTCGAACCTAGTTGTGTCTCAAGCAAAAGGAGACCGGATGGTCAAAGAAGAAAAAAAGAAGATCTATCACCAGACCCTGGACGTTTTGGTTCCTAGGTTTGAGAAGCTGACTTTCACGTATCTACTAAGAGAGAATAACAGGTTCGTTGATGCCTTATCAACTCTATCATCTATGATAGGCATCCCAATTGGAGTTCAGATGCGTCCGATCATCATTGAGCAGAGATTTATGCTAGCCTACGAGTCTATCGCCACAATGGATGAAGTGCAAGATCAAAACCCTTGGTTCTATGATATCTAGAACTTCTTGGAAAAGAAAGTTTATCCACCAGGGGAAAATGCCAAAGACAAGAGGGCAATATGGTGGATGGCCGTTCAATTTATCATCTGCGAAGGTAAACTATACAAGAGGGGTCATCTGGGAATGCACAAGTTGTGTGTCAACGTAGAAGAATCAAAGCGCCTTAATGGAACCATCCATGGAGGGGAGTGTGGAGCGCACATAAACAGAGTAATGTTAGCCCGAAAGATTCTCAGGCGCGGTTACTATTGGTCTACTATGGAGGAGGATTGTATCGATTTTGTTCGGCAATGCCACAAATGCCAAATTCATGCTAATCGCATGAACATCCCATCGTCGAAGCTGTACAACATGACTTCACTATGGCCATTCTCAGTCTGGGGAATCGATGTTATCAACGCTGTCACACCGAAAGGGTCAAATGGGCATGAATATATTCTGGTGGCAATTGATTACTTCACTAAGTAGGTGGAAGCTTAGTCTTATGCAGTGTTGAAGGCAGCGCATGTGGCTAAGTTCATTCGAAACAACATCATTCGCCGATATGGAGTCCCAAACGAGATCATTTCAAATAATGGCTTCCATTTCAAGAAAGAAGTGATAGACTTGTTAGAGAAATATAATGTGGTTTTTCATAAGTCATCCACATACCAGCCGCAAACCAACAGAGCTATTGAAGCTGCCAACAAGAACATCAAGCATATTCTGCAGAAGATGGTTGAGACCTATAGTGACTAGCTAGATAAGTTGCCATTTGCACTCTGGGGTTATAGAACTTCAATTCGGACGTCTACTGGGGAAACTCCTTACTCTCTTGTCTATGGGATGGAGGCTATTCTGCCAATCAAAAAAGAAGTTTCGTCGCTGCGGGTTATCACTGAGTGTCAGACAGCAGAGGTGGAATGGCAACAGAGCAGGTTTGAAGAACTGATGCTGTTTGATAAGGGAAGGCTGAAAGCATTGTATCATGTTCAGGGTTATCAACGCAAGATTGCCAGGGCTTTTAATAAGAAGGTTAAGTCCAAGAATCTCAAAGAAGGGGATTTGGTGCTGAAAGACAACCGAGCTCCCATCCATGACCCTAGGGGCAAGTTTAGACCCAATTGGACTGGTCCTTACATCATCAAAACTATCTGGTCGGGTGGAGCTGTAATTCTCATGGACCTGGATGGCCTAGAATTTTCCCAATCGATTAACATGGACAAGTTGAAGAAATACTATCCCTGAGAGGCTCGCTAGGCGGAAAACCCGGAAGGGCGACCTAGGCAAAAGTTAGAGCATAAAAAGTTGGAAATAAAGAAAAACTAAGCTCGCAAGATTGAAAACCCTAAATGGGGGCCTTGTCATAAGTTATAGCACAAAAGGAGAGTGTTAATACTAGAGTGAACCCAAACCGAACTACGTAAGGCCTGATTCCCATCTTTGGGATACGTAGGTAACTTCATCCTAAAGTTTGGCCGTAAACACCTCAAACTCAACTGTCCTGTCCATATGTTTGATCAGGTCATCTTTGTCTGTTCTTTACCTGAAAGTTCGGTTGTGATCCTTACTCTAAAAGGAGAGTTGGTTGTGCTAAGCAGTATTATTCAATCAAGGGGCAATTTGTTATCTTTGGATTCAGGGTTGTGCATCTCGAGGATAGATTTCGTGCGTGTCAAGTGGTGATCCTTATCTAAAATGGTTTTGAAAAGTTTTGATAAAAGTTGATTTTTGTTCAAATTTACCCTTACAACTTGGATCATTTTTGGACCAAAAGGAAAACTTTCAGTGCTCACAACTTTAATTTCATTGATTTCAATACAAAGTTCTCCAACTCTCGATATAAATCAAAGTTGTTTTTATTACATTCATAAAACTTGAAAAGTAAGATCAAAGCAATAAACTAGGGGCATAGATGAGTCAGGTGTTCCTGCGTCCTTTGTTTGTGCTTGTGGAAGTTTCCGATGCCAAAGTGGGCCCGGTTTGTGCCTCATTCTCGAGCTAAGTCAGACATTCGCCAGAAAGGGCGTAACTGAAACTAGGGACAGGATCCAGAAGTTCTCTTGTCCTCCAAGCAGTGAGGTACCTAGCTAAATGTGAACCTCGGATGGGGAATGAAACCGGGTACTCTACCCCTTCCCCTGGGCAAGTCTGATCATATCCAAACTGACGCTTGAATTGGAACGAAAAGTAGAATACACAATGTATCAGGCTAATCAGCTAAATGCTAGATTGCCGAGTAATGTTGTAGCTTATGTCGGTCCGATTAAGCCAAGGACAACGCCAAGCAATGTCAGCAGTAGACCTGTTGCACATCCAGTGGCGCCACCATCCCCCATTCGGGAAGTCCACTAGCTATTGGCAAAAAAAGTACGGTCGGGCTGAATATGCGGGGCAAGAGTCCACTACCTTCAGCTTATCCATTAGACATATCTAGAAAGGGATGAAAGAAAAGAGAAATTAATGAATAGAGATATGTGTGTTGAGAGAAAAGTGAGAAAAGGGCTTTGAGAGAAAATCAGAGCATGATTGCCGAGTGATGTGAGAAACACATATTAGAAAGGGTGGGAAACATTACCTGAAGAAGAAGTGGACTCCCTGCGAATTTTTTTGTCTCTCATTGATGGAAGGCGTCTAAACCCATTAAAGTCTCGGCTAACACCAAACCAATGCAACTCTTGCCCTCTTTCAAACCTTGGGCCATTTCGACGAGTCGAATGCTAGACCCTCCGAAACTATGGGCAAGAAGGAAATGAGCCAACATGCACAAACAAAGGGTGTGTTACCGAAAACCACGCCAAAGAAGGTTACCTCGATCACTAACGTCTGAAAATCGGTGAATTAGGTTGGGAATATCCAGTTCTCCGTAGCAAGGATCGAGCCTCATATAGAGTAACCCCGCACATCCGTCCCAAAGCTTGGATGTGGGCAAAGCGGGGTTGAGGTAGGATTTCCTCATCGCGCCGGGATTCCATTAGCAGTTGAAATTCTTCAATTGTTGGGCATATATGTTGTCCCCCAAAGCTAAAGACGTGTGTAATCAGGTTCCAGCATCTATCCGTGACATGTAGAAACGGAAAACAAAGCAGAGAACAACTCAGCGGGAAAAGTGTATTAATGTCAAAACCCCAGAAATTCACCCTTTATGAGCCATCCAAAGGGTAGACACCCCATTTTTGACCGACCTTAAGACTTAGACGCCATCGATTGAGTGCTCAGTGATTGCGTATGCTATGCTTGTTTTGAGGTTTCAGAGTTTTCGACTGAGCGCCTTGCCTCCGGGCCTCTGAACTCTTTGTGTTTCAGCTCGGTTTGCAGACCAAGCCTTGTTTTCCTTGCCTGAGGGAAGGAGAGGTCTTCTAGACCACTCTTTTTGTGGTCGTAGACCACTTTTCCCACTTGGAGACTAGTTTTTGATTTTTGGAGCCTTCGGTCGCGCGCCTTGTCTCGGGAATGCTTAACGTTCTCTGTTTGGCATGGTTTTTGAACCACACCTTGTTGCCTTGGCCTAGAGGGCCACAGTGGTCTGGGAGACCACTTTTGTGGTCATAAACCACTTTTGGTGCTCGTCGACTAGTTTTCGGGTCTCCTGGCTGCGCGCCTTGCCTCCCAGACTTTCGTCTTGCATCCATTTTGGTTTGTTTTTGGTAAAAACCTTGTTTTCCTTGTTTGGAAGATGGTACAAGGGTGGGAGACCAGTTCTTCCCCTTGGAGACCACTTTTCTTCCCGCCAGCCAGTTTTCTACTCGGGAAACTGGTTTTCTTGGTCTTTGGGCCACCTTTTCTGGTCGGCCACCACACCACCACCTTGGTCTTATGTTGCAGACCATCACTCCCACCTGGCCGACCACTTTTTTCCTTGGCTGGCCACTTCTATTGGTCGGCCGACCAGTAGAAGTAGCTGGCTGACCACTTCAAGTGGTCGGCTGCTTTTCACCAGCTTCCTAAAGAAATTTTCTTTACAACTGGCACAGCTAGAAGGCACCAGAACCATCCTCCATACACGTGTATGGAGGGATGGCCTTGGACCCTTAGCTTCTTCAAGAAGCCTGAGCTTTTGTTCTCTATAAGAGGGAGGCTCCCCCTCACTCCTCTAGGTTCAGAAAACATTCCTTGAGCTATACATACAATCTATAACCATACATCTTGATTTCTCTCTTGTTTTGTGCCTTAAAGTGTTATTTCTTCATACTTTAACACACAAAACACACACTCAAACACCATCCTTTTGTTGCTGAGGTGCTTAGGAGCTGGTTTTGAGGTTTTCGGTTTGGTTTAAGCTTGGAAAACTTGTTGGAGTTGCAGTTTTGAAGGTGGTCTTCAAGGGTGAGCCTTTAACTCCTTAAACCCTCATTCTTGATTAAGCTTTTAGACCTATTTTCATGTTGATTTAAGCTTAACTTTCCACTTCAAAAATTTTCGATTTTTGGTCCTTGTGATGTTTGTTTAAGGTCACTTTTGTGTTAGGGGTTGTCTACCCCCTCTTAGGCCTTGTTTGGCCTTGCTTTTGTGCCTTCTTTCTAAGCTTTTGGGACCGCCTTGTTTTGGCCTTCTCACCACTGAAACTCAGAGGAATTTCAGTGGTGGAAGTGGTGTTTTGAGGTCCCAATAAGGAGAGGGTCATCCCCTCTCCTTGTGTCTTCAATACTTGTTTCATTAGCCTCATGTGTAAGCATGTTTGTTAAGCTTATGTTGGACATATGTTAGCATGTATTTGGGCTTATTTTGCTGTGGCATACCACTGTTTTTACTTGGTTTTGACACTCCATGCCTGCCTAATACACTTGTAGTGTAAATCTTCTAAACTAGTCATGTATGCTTCATGAAGTAGCATGTCTTTCTAGCTTATGTTGACTCCATTTCAGTAGGTTTTTGGTGTTGTTTTACCATGTCATACCTCTGTTAAGGCTTGGTTTGGTTGGCCCTTGCATGCTCGATGCACTTGTAGTGCATTTCCATGAACTAGCCCAATATGTATCATGCTTTAACATGTCATTCTAGCATGCTTTTGGATTAACTCTAAGAAGATTTTTTTTCCATGTTTTAGCATGCTCTAGCTCTGATTTGTGTTGTTTTGGTCGTGCATGCCATGCTATGTATAGCTATAATGGATTCTAGTTTGTTAGGTTTGTGCATCAAGTCCACTAGCATGCATTACTTGGACTATTTGAATGATTTGGCATCATTTATAATGTGATTTCAGTCCATGTTTCATGGTCATGCACTTGCATTTTTTACTCTTTCAATGCGCTGGAGGGTTTCCTCCTTTATACCTTAACATGGGTCATTGCGTATGCCTTCATGCCTAAGCTTGCGAGCTATCATTTCAATGTGTTTTGGGCGTTATTTTGCCATGATATAACTGTAATTTTCGTTGGTTAAGTCATCTCATGCTTGGTCTTAATAGGTGTAGTGTAACCCACCTTATTTGCCTTGCATTCATCATGCCTTATGCCCTTCATGCTAGCTTGTTTTGGCTTCCTTCCATACATGTTTTAGTATCATTTTGACATGTTCTAGGACTGTTTTGGGTTGCCTTTGCCATGTGCTTCATGCTTCGTATATCTATAGTGTAATTGGCCTTGCTAGCTTTATGTTTTGATGACTCATGCATGTTATCTTTGAGCTATTTAGATGATTTGGCATCATTTAATACTTCATTTCAGAGCATTTAGCATTGCCATGTTCCTACTTCATTCACCCTTTGAGTGCCTCTAAGGGTTGTGCATTGTTGCCTTGCTTGTGGCCTAGCATGTATTCCATCTTGCCTAGTTCCTTGATCCTCTATCTTAGCATATTTTGGTCTTTGTTTAGACCTAATTAAGCTCTGTCCATGGTTGGTTCATGCACTTGTGCCATGTATTGCATGCCCCCTTTGTAGTCCTCTTTACTAGCTTCATGCTTTAAGGACCTTTGCATGCTATGCTTGATTTGTTTGAATGATTTGGCATCATTTCATACCTTATTTCAGTGCATTTAGTGTTGTCACACTTCCATGTTTATCACTCCTTGAGCACCCTTGAGGGTTGTGCTCTTAGGCCAACTTGATAGGCCAAGGCATGTGCATGTTTGCCTTGCCCTTTTGTGCCTTTGTTTTGGTGTTATGGCTACTAATTTGGGCATGCCTGAGGTTTGTCCACTTTTGG
Source organism: Camellia sinensis (assembly GCF_055761805.1). Lineage (NCBI taxonomy): Eukaryota > Viridiplantae > Streptophyta > Magnoliopsida > Ericales > Theaceae > Camellia > Camellia sinensis. Next base: position 96,654,120 of record NC_138971.1, on the reverse strand, counting down.
TTTAAGTCCATTTAGCATTGTGTATGCCATGTAGTTCATCGCATTGAGTATGCCATGTTGTTTGCATGTTGATTCATTGCATTGTATATGCCATGTTCTTTGCATTGTGTATGCTTATATTACATTGCATTGTGTATGCATGCCATTAGCCTTGTTAGTGTAGACACCCCATTTTTGACCGTCCTCAAGACTTGGACGTCACCGTTTGAACACTCGGTGATCATCCATGTTTGTGTTCGTTTGGAGTTCCCGGAGGTCTCGGCTACGCGCCTTGCCTCAGGATCTCCGAACTCGACCGTTTAGTGTCTAGTTTTGCACCAAACACTTGTGTTTTGCCTTGGAGGGGCAGGGAATGCCTTGTGAGGCATCCCCACATACCACCGGCAGTGGCCAGAGGTCACCGGCTGGCTTTTGATGCCACCGGCAATGTATATTGCCGATCGGCACTATTTAGTGCTGGTCGGCACTCAATTTTGCCAAAATGGCATCTTTGGCCAGCCGACTACTGTGCATCTGCTTTTGCAGATATTTTAAGACAGCTGTCTTGCTTTTTGCTCCCCTCCATACACGTGTATGGAGGGATCTCTCTCTTTAGAAGCTTGTCTTGTAAGCTTTACAAGACAAAAAGGCTCTATAAGGGAGAGTCTTCTCTCTTGTGGTAAGGGTTGGAGAGTGAGACACCTTAGATATTTTTTAGACAGCCATTTTTAGGGTTTTGAGTTCTAGGGTTAGAAACCATACACTTTCTATCTCTATATCTCCCTCTTGTGTGTGTTGTGTTTGTGTCTTACTATTGCACACAAACACATAGTGTTTCACCTTCACTTAGCTACTGAGGTTCTAAGAGGTTGGTTTTGAAGTTTTGGAGTTGTTTTCAACCTAGAAGGAGCTGTTGGAGCATCATTGTTGAAGAGGTCTTCAAGGGTAAGAATCTTACCCCTTTTTACCCCAATTTTGCATCTTGTTTTTACCTGTCTTAAAATCGTTTTTGAGCTTGGTGTATAATACAAAAAAGTTCTGTTTTTTAGCCCTCTTGGATGTTTATTAAGAGTGTTTTGTGGTTTGAGGGTGTTTGACCCCTCTTAGGCCTTGAAAGGCCCCATTTTGTGCTATTTTGTGTAAGTTTCGAGACTTTGGTGTTTGGGCCTCTTCACCACTGAAATCTTGAGGGATTTCAGTGGTGAAGATGGTGCCTTGAAGTCTCCAAAAGGGGAGGGCCACCCCCTCTCCTTGTTGTCCTTGAAATGGACCATTTTTGGCCTCTTGAGGGAGCATCTAGCTAAGCTTCATGTTGACCATGCCTTGGCTGTTTTTTGTGCCTATTATATCATAATATGCCTCTGTTTATTGTTGGTTTTGGTACACCATGCATGCTTAGCATACCTACCATGTAATGCCTTGTTATTGCCTTAATATGCCTTAGGTTATTAGCCTTTGTTCAAGCATGTTTTAGGCTTAGTCTTGTGAAGGTTTTGTGCATATTTTGCCATGTTTTAGGTCTGTCCATAATTGTTTGGGTCAGATTTGGCATGCTTCGTATAGCCCCTTTGCATTTCGGCTTATTGGCCTTAAGTGTATGAATGTATAGCATGACATTGTTGTATTGATTTGGTGATTTGGAACCATCCACCATGTCATTTCAGTCCCATTTGCATGCTTATATGTTTACCTTGGATGCATCTTTAATGCTTTGGAAGCTTGTGTAGCATGCTCCATGTTTTGGCATTTGTGCATGCCTTTGAATTTGAGCCACTTAGATGCCATCTAAGAACCCCTTTTGCATGGTCTAGGTCTGTCTTGAACCTATTTTAAGTCCTCTTAGCCTTGTGAGGCTTGGTTGGCTTAGCCATGGTTCAAGTCCCCTTGACTTGCTTCAAGTACTTGGACCATTTGCATGCTAATGTTTAGCCTATCTTGTTGCTTGGTTTGACACCATCTTAACATGATTTTCAATGCTTACCTTGCATGCTAATTGTCCATGATATCCTCATCCAAGTATGCTTGAGAGTTGCCTCACTTGTGCCTAAGTGTTGGCCCTTTAACATGTGCATGTGTGTATGTGTTTTGGTCCTTTATTTTGGTCACTTTGGCCACTGTTTTAGGCCTATTTGGAGTTGCCTAAATCATGTATAAGTCCATCTTTTCATCCATTTGCATTGCCTCATGTTTGCTTGTATGCTTGCATAAGTGTCTTGCCATGCCATGTTGCATCCTTAGCTTGCATGCCTAGGTTGCATTGCATCTTGCATGCATGCCTTGTTCCTTGAATTGGTGATAGGAATTGGGTCTTGGATTGTTTGTTTTGGTTTGCATTTCATTTGATATGAAAATTGCACACTTGACTCTTTGGGCCATCATGCACGGAAATGCGTGATTGGTGGTCCGAGAATCGAGACACATGCCCTTTTGAGTCATTACCATGATAAGGGATATGATTGGTGCATATATGCCTTGAATTGTGCTGCCATGCTTTGCCTTGCCCTCTGTTGCTGTCAATTGCAGATTCTGCAGGAACACTCTGCCGACCGGCAGTGCCAAGTGCCGACCGGCAATTCTTTCTCTGCCGATAGCTTCACCAATGGCCGGTGGTCACATGCCACTGCCGGTGGCAATCCCATTCAGCCGGTGATGTCCCCCAGCATCCAGAGAAGCAATCCTGAGGTTTTGACAACCTCCAGAGGAGTGAAGGAAGGAAAACAGAGGCAGCCCATGCATGGCGGTGCATTTCCAAGCAGGACCGAGCATGCATTGCATCGAGCTCTTCCCCCGGGGCGGTTTATCTGTTTTCCTAGCTTAAGTTAATTTGCTTAGCTGATTAGGCAATTTGTAATATTTAATTAGCTTGCATAGTTAATTAATTTGTATTATTTATTTGGTCCCTCCGAGCAAGGGCAAATCTGTAATAAGTGTGTGTGAGTGGTGTGTATGTCTTCCAATCCCCACTTCTTTCTTCCCTTTTACTTACCTGCTTTGTTGGTTAGTATTAGGGCACGTTTAAATTAGCATACCTTATGCTATGCATGCGTGCATTCATGCATTTGTATTGCATGCATTGGGCTTGGTACATCACGCTAACTGCATTTGTACTTCGATTCCAAATTGAATATGTGATGGTTGATCGCATTTCATATGCCATGTTTAGGTTAACCGAACCCACTTCGGTTGCATTTTTGCATGCGATTCATTAGCCATTTTAACATGAACTAGGACATGCATGTCTGCTAACTAGTTTATTGTTTTGGCACGGAGTACGATGTAAGTATTTATGCCCTGGCATCCCGCATGCGTGTGAGTGTTGCCATGACAGTATGCCTGCCATGCGGCTAAGTGCTTATGTGTTAAACTGTTTTAATACCTGTGGGTGAAGGTTGGGTTGCTTGAGTTGGAAAAACTCGTTGAAATCCATGTTTTAGCCTACTTGCGAGTAGCAAAATCCAAAACGTTTTCCAAAACAAACGGATATGCAATGCTTATTTCCAAATTAGGCAATCTAGTCTATACTTGTTTGCTGTGCGCATAACATAGTAATTCTAGGCTAATAATTGGAATAAGAACACATAACGTTTTCAAAAACGGATATCACGGTTAGTAGAGGCCGATCTTTGGATCGGGCGAGAGGGGGTGCTCATAGCTGACCTTCCCCAATCGTACCCTAGCTCCCGAGCCGAGACAACTCCGGTGATGACGGACATGTGGCCTTCGGCACCGAGTCAGGGTTTCCTAAATTCTCCCATTTTAAAATATTTAGGTGGCAACTCTGTATCTGGCAAAGCAGTCCATGTTTGGTACTACTTTTCAAAAATCTGTTTCTCAAAACGATTTGCCGGATTTGGACTCTTTGGTTCAGATTAAGAACCGTGACACAAATCTACAGTTAGGTTGTTCATGTTGCATTGCATGTTTGCATGCTTAAGTCATATTGCATATTTGCATGCTTCTGTTGCATTGCATTTTTGCATGCTCCATGTTACATAGCATTGTGCATGCCATGTTATGTGTTGCATTGTGTTTGGAATAGGTGTTAGTCCAAACACGAGAAATGAGGGACGTTTCATACTAGAAGTGATGAAACGTGCCTCAATTCTCGTTCCCAGACACTCTTGATCATACATGATAGAGCTCTAGGCCATTATGTGTTTATTTGTGCATTCATTTCATATCGAATTTTGCAACTTCGCCTCTCGGCCATCATGCATCGAAATGCGCGATTGGTGACCCGAGGGTCGAGAGCCACACTCCCTCGAGCTTATGAAATGACAGGGAGGGTGGTTGTGCACACATATCTTGCAAATACATTGCCATGCCCTTTCTTGCTCTCTGTTGCAGCAAATTGGAGAAGTGCAGCAACAACTGGTCGGGCAGCCAGAAAAACTAGATGGCCGACCACTTTTTCTAGTTTGCAACAACAAAAAGTGGTCGGCAAGTGGTCTCCCACATCAACAACTGGTCGGCCACCCTTCCACAGGTCCCCAAGATGAGTTGGAAGCTTTCTGGAGCTTGGTGCAAGTTTCTGAGAGCAGTTGCAAACAGAGGCAAATTGGGGCATCGCGACGGATTTTCGAACGAGGTGACCGGGCATGCATGCATTCCTTTCCCTTTGAGGATTTTGCTCTTGATTTACTACTTTACTTAGCTAATTTGCTTAGCTAGTTTATGCTTTGGTTTGTACCTAATTAGTTAATGCATTAACTATTCAATTTGTTTTGTAATAGTTAGTTAACTAGGATTAGTTAATTAGCTTCATGATGTAATAATTAGTTTAATTAGCTTAGATTAGCTAGTTAGCTTCTTATTTGGTTCCTCCGTCGAGAGGGCCAATTGTTGTAATAAGCGTGCGTGTGTGTGATGCATGTCTTCCAACCCCTATTTCTTTCTCCCTTTTACTTAACCGCTTACGAGGGTTAGTTTTAGGGCATATTTCGATTAGCATACCTTATGCTTGCATGCGTGCATCCAGTCATCTGTTTTGCATGCACCGGGCTCAGCGCAGCATACAAACCAACATTATATTTCAATACATTTACTTGAATACGTGTTCAACAGCATGTATCAAGTTGCATTTCCCATGACATTCTAGAATAGCGAAGCCTGTTTTAGTCGCATTCTTGCATGTGTTGCATTAGCCATCTTAACATGAACTAGGATCATGCATGATTTCTAACTAGTTCTTTGTTTTGGCTCGGAGTACACTGTGAGTGTTTACGCTTTAGCATATTGCATGTGTGTTATTGACTGCCATGTTCAGGATGCTTGCCATGAGGCTAACTAATTATTTGATATAACTGCCTGAATGCCTGTGGGTGAAGGTTGGATTACTTGAATTGAAACAATTCATTAAATCCCCGATTTAGCCTACTTGCGAGTAGCAAACTCCAAATCATTTTCACAAATGAACATGCAATATTTTGTTCCAAATTAGGCAATCTAGTCTATACGTGTATGCTATGTGCATCATGTAGTAAGATTAGCTAATTAATCAGAATAAGAGCACATGTGTTTTCAAAAACAAAATATCATGCTTAGTACAGGCCGATCTTTGATCGGGCGAGCGGGGGTGCTCATTGCATGACCTTCCCCTTTCATACCCAAGTTCCCGAGCCGAGGCAACTTTGGTGATGACGGACACGTGGCCTTAAGCACGAGTCAGGGTTTCCTAAATCTCCCCCAAAATAAAATATTTAGGTGGCGACTCTGTATCTGGCAAAGCAGTACATGTTTGGCACTTCTTTATAAAAATCAATTTTCCAAAACGATTTGCTGGATTTGGACTCTTTGGTGATTTATCGGTCTCACATTGCACTTTGTGAGATTTAGATTCAGAACCGTGACATTGAGTCTGAACTGTAGTAGCCTAGAGAACAAAATGAGATTCGCGCCCATTGCGCGCAGATATCGGAGAGTTCTCTCTCGGGGGCACGTCTATAGTTTCTGGCGACTCTGCTAGTGATTTAGAGGACTTAACTCGAACTCATGATATCTTGTTTTGACTACACTTATGTGTTTCTTTGCATTGCATTTGCATTGGTGCACTTAAGTCACAGTGTTCACCGTCTGCTATTCCTGAACGGTTAGCCTGAGGCTGTGTCCCATAAGGTTGACCAGTTACGGGCTCTACCACGATAAGAACACAAACCTCGGTTGTTACTGAGGCACCCCTTTTGAACATTTGACCTAGTGCATATCGGAATTCATAGTGACTATTCCAAACTAGGACAAGTTGCTTATCCGGTTGTAGGTTGTTTGAAACCGCTGCGTGCGTAGTGAAACCCTAGCTCCTGACAAAATAGGACAGGGAAACCCTATCCCAACATAGGGGTGATTTGGCTCTCATTTGTTTGCTATTTGCTGTTAGAGTGTGTCTCTACAGGTTGTGTGTATCAGTCTGCAAGTTTGGGTATCAGGCCTGCACGCATCAGTATTTGAAGAATCAGTTTTACCTGAGGGTATCAGTTTTGGGGCAGCAATTTCGGCACAGTAAACAGTGTTTGAGAACGGTGTATTCAGCTTACAAGTGCCAACTATGTGTTGTCTTGCCAACTGTGTGTTGTCTTTATTTAAGCCGTTATGCTGTCCGTTTTTTTTTTTTCTTCTCTGGTTTTATTTTATTTATTATGCTTTATTTATCTTTTTGCAAGGTAGTTTAGCACAATTGCATCCGACCAGGCAGATATTCCCCGAGCACTCTGGGTTAGAGGTCACAGACTTCATCGATCCGAGGATCTGATAGACGGACCACCAGTGTAGCGCTCATTGCCCCCGGTTATTCGACGGAGGTTAGTCAGATAGAGTGCGTCGGAACAGCGGTTGCCAAATCAGTGGTCTTTGAGTAGTCAGGTTGAGGCTTCAGCTTTTGTTGCAGAGACAGATATATCAGTTATTCAATTAGTTCAGGACAGGCAGGTATGGAAGAGATGATGCGTCAGCTCCAGGGGAGTATGCAAGCCATGCAGCAGGATACTGCCCGTCAGGCAGAAGTAGTGGCCCAACAGGCAGAGTTAATTGCCAGGCTATAGCAGCAAACCGGAGCATCTACTTTGCACCCAGCTCCTCCCCCACCTAGAGTTCCAATACTCGGGGAGACTGCCAACGTCCAAGAAAATACGGATGTGCTAACAGGCCCAGCTCTGCCCCCAATCCTACCCCAGCTATCTAAAGTGCCCACCAACTTAGTGGATTCACCGTTTGAGTTCGAGGTGGATCCAACGGCGCTAAAAGTGAGCAAGCTAGAAAAGATTTTCAAGAAGTCTCAAGGCATGAAATCCATTCCAGATATAGAGGATGGGTATACCGACTCAGCCGTGACACTACAAGACCGGTTTAAGATGCCACACATAGACCACTTTGATGGGTCTGGGGATCCTATGGTGCACCTATGACTATTTTCAGATATCCTAAGGCCGATGGGCCTCTCCAAATTGCAGAAGCTTTCCCTGTTTGGCCGGACCCTGTCGGGTGTAGCGGCTATTTGGTATGCAAAACTAGAGGACTCTGTTAAGAGGAACTTGGAGGAGATGGCTGAGGCCTTCATAGCTCAATACTCCTACAATACACAGATCAAGGTCACAATCCATGATCTCGAGACCACTAGGCAAGAACCAAAGGAGAGCTTCTTCGATTTTGTGACCCGCTGGAGGGCTAAAGCCTCGATGATGACCATAAGGCCCGTTGACAAAGATCAGATTCGGATGGTTGTGTGCAACCTCCAGCCCAAGCTTTTGCAAAAGATGATCATTCTCCTCCTCCCCACCTTTGCAGATCTACATGAGATTGGGGTGCAGATCCAGGACACAATGAAACAAGGCCTGATTGACCATGAAAGGGAGCAGCCGAAGAGGACATTCAACCGTAGTACGAATGCAGGCACAAGCAGTGCTGCAGCTGCCAGAACTTCAGACGTGGGAATGGTCACCACCACCCCTCCCAAAACCCTTGCAGCTACACCCTTTACCGGTATGTCCGGAAGTAGCTCACAAACAGCCAGATATGCCCCCCGAGGCCAAAGGACCTTCACCCACTATACATGTCTTTGTCTAAAGTTTTGGGGGTTTTGATCAAGAAAAGGCACTTGAAGACCCTAGAACCGCGACCCTTACCAGAAAAACTTCCTCCTTTCCATAACCCGATGAAGTACTGCACCTATCACCAACAGCATGGTCACGAAACCGACCAGTGCTTTCGATTGCGTCATGAGATTCAGGATCTCATTGACAACAGGGTGATCGTGCCACCGGAGAAACCGAATGTCACAACCAACCCTCTCCCACCACATAACCAAGCTCCACCTCCCAAACGCATCAACTTCATCCAAACTGGGGTTGTGTCATACGACCCTAGCAAATATATCACCCCTTCCCACCTACCCAAGCCGGAGGTGTTCATTCCAAACAGCACTGACTTGTGCATGCTGGACATCTCCCAAACCCAACCTGAACCGGTGGCGGTGACTACCGAAGATAGAGCAGGGATCACTTTGGGAATAGAGAAGAATGAGGATTCAAAGCCTGAGGGGTCTGCGAATTTTGAGTACAACCCGAGCGGTTATATCACACCAATAGATCAGCCTAAGCCGAGAGTAGAGCTACCGGTTGGGGCAGAGATCTGTGTAGTCCGAGAGGATGGACCTAATCAGGGGCTAGATGACCTAACGGAATTGGAAGAGGACATAGCCAACCTTTAGTTTTTCAATGAACAGGATCCGGGGGAAGTGACTGTTAACTGGTTCAACTTGGAAGGGTCAGCGGAAGCTACTGGGTGGCTCAGCGATGAGCCGGATATTATTGATTAGCCTCAGCCAGAATGGGGTCTGTCAGAGACGGGGACATCAGTAGTGGCCAGAATGGCCGGGAATCAGAATGAGCCGCCGGAGAGCACCGGTGTTAAGAATTTTTCTCGGGATCAGAACAGTTTGAGTACAGAAAATGATGAACAGCAGAATATGCTGAAGCAGTTTGAACGGGAAAAAAGATTGAAGATCTGGAAAGGGCTAGAAAGGCCAAAGCCCGTGAGGGGACGGAAGGTACTGTGCGCACAGAAACAGTGGTAACAGAACTAGATAGTTGCTTGTTGATGGCTGACGGAATGTGGTGGGAAGATGACGACCTATGTCTTGCCCACACAGACGAAGGCTGGGGACACAACCAGCCGGATGATACCTGGTATGCGGAGGAGGTTGACCACATGACCAGGAGTGGGCGGTATTTCAAGCCCCCACACCTGGATCAACCAGAGGCGTCCAGGAAGGACAAGGAGGCAGAGAGGCAGAAACAAAAATTACTCGAGGAGGAGGCTGTGCTGAAACAGCTTAAGAAGATACAAGCAGACATCTCTATTTGGGGACTGCTTATGGCCTCAAGAGTCCATAGACAGGCCATCCTTTCTACCATGGACAGGGCCAAACTCTCAATCGATACCACGCCTGAACAACTGGTAGGGTTGGCCTTTTCGGGAGGAGCTTCCCCGACGTTGACCTTCACTGACAAGGAACTGCCGCCTAAGGGCGCAAATCATAACAAACCGCTCTATATCTCTGTGGAGTGTAGAGAGAAGCGGATAACAGTAGTTCTTGTCAACACAGGATCTGCCATCAACGTGTCCGTCAAGGATAACATATGCAATCGGGTTGAAGCCTGTGGATTTTGTGCCAACGGCCCAGGTGATAAGGGCATATGACAATACTAGCAGAGAATTGATGGGGACTGTCTAGATTCAGACTCAGGTCGGTCCAGGACATCGGGATATTGACTTTCATGTCTTGGACGTTCCCGCAACCTTCAATCTACTCTTGGGATGGCCGTGGCTGCACCAGGTGAAGGCAGTCTCTTCCACCCTGCACCAGATGTTGAAATACCCCCACGGGAAGGGGGTGGCTATTGTTTTTGGGAATTCTTCAATCCATCCACCGCCAGAGGTTTCTACATAGGTTCTAGAGATCGAACGTGGCGCGGAGGATGTGTTCCTATCAGGATTTACCCTAGCCGAGGCCCGGGTCGTACAAAATATTTTGGCTATTGATGAGGGGTTGTATGTTAGCGTACAGTCAGTGTACCTCATGAACAAGCTCCAGCATATCCTTGGGATGGGACTAGGAAAAAGTGGCCGGAAGGGCATTTCAGCATCGGCTGAAGTGCCGCACAACCTGCACACTTTTGAGATATCTGCCTACCAAAGAGGACTAGGTCAGGAAAGGCAAAGAGATGGCTGGAAGAGCTAGAGCCAAGCTGGCCGGGAAGCATTATGAGTTAATGCACCGACCTATCCAGGGGGCCCTAAACGGACACTTCGTCCAGGAGGGAGAAGACTTCCCATTCTGCGGCTTCCGAGAGCCATGGCTGAATGCAGAGAGGCGGCGGTTGCCGGGGTTTGAGATATTCTTTGACTTGCAGTTGTCTGGGGATAATGTTGCTGAGGAGCAGACAAACCCACGAGCTGAGGCTGAGCAGTGCAGGGAGGAGGATTTTGAAAGCGCAGAGATTAAAATGGGGGTAGCACTGTCTTGTCTACTTTCAGATCCTTCGATCGTACATTAGTGTTTGGGGGATAACTTCTCAGTGTTCATGATCGGGAATAAAACGGCTGCGAGCCCATCTTCAAACATTCTGGATGCATCCATTGCACACTCCGTCGTCTGGGAATACGAGGAAGGATTCTTATCGAGCAACACTAGGTTAGGTAGTGAGCCGAAATCTGATTCCACCGAGTCTGTGGAGTCGGAATCAGGTTCCAGCTCGTCTGAGTCTAAGTCCGGTATTCCTGGGGGTGACAACCCGGATCCCACAGTCCTCTCTAGGTCGTCTTTTTCTTTGTCCTTTGAGTCTGTTGTAACAGAGGAATCAGGCGGCTTGGAAGTAATTAATAAGAATTGTGCGGCTATGGCTTTCGAGTACTTTTCTGTGCCCTTGATTTATTGCATTAATCCGGACTTTCAAAATTTCGTTGAAAACGACGAGGAAGAAATTCCTCCGGTTTTGAAATATTTGCTTGATCAAGAGCAGGAGAGGTTTGTAAAACCCTTGGTTGATGAAATCACCACAATTAATGTTGGTACTAAGAAGGACCCGCAGTTGGTCCAGATCGGGTCCACGTTGTCTTCGGAGGAGCGCGAGTGCTTAGTCGCTTTACTAAAAGATTTCAAAGATGTTTTCGCATGGTCCTACGAAGACATGCCTGGAATCGATCCTGAGATTGTACAGCACCGGATCCCTCTTGACCCAGAGGCCCGACCTGTTAAGCAGAAGCTCAGAAAGATCCGCCCTGACCGGGCTCTTAAGATCAAAGAACAAGTCACCAAGCAAATTGACGCGGGTTTCTGCTGATATCTGAATACCCAACTTGGTTGGCCAACATAGTTCCAGTGCCGAAGAAAGACGGCAGAATTCGGGTATGTGTGGACTTCAGGGATTTGAATAAAGCCAGTCCGAATGATGACTTTCCTCTGCCGTATATCGACGAATTAGTGGACTTCACTGCAGGGCATACGTTGCTCTCGTTCATGGATGGGTTTTCTGGTTACAATCAGATTCTGATGGCACCCGAAGACCGGGAGAATACTGCTTTTACCACCCCTTGGGGGACCTATTGTAATAGGGTGATACTGTTTGGGCTAAAGAATGCTGGAGCTATGTATCAGCGGACTGAGACCACAATATTACATGATATGATCCATAAAGAGGTTGAGGTGTACGTAGACGACATGATTGTCAAATCCAAGGAAAGAGAGGGCCACTACACCGCCTTGCAGAAATTCTTTCAACGGATCAGGGAATATCGGTTGCGGCTGAATCCTCAGAAGTGTACGTTTGGTGTTACAGCAGGGAAAATGCTGGGGTTCTTGATTACACAGAGAGGTATCGAAGTCGACCCTTCCAAAATCAAGGCCATCTTAGAAATGCCACCACCGACGACTGAAAGAGAGGTGCGAGGCTTTCTGGGTAAAGTGCAATTCATAATACGGTTTATTGCAAAATTAACCTTGACTTGTGAACCACTCTTTGGTCTCCTGAAGAAAGGAACGAAGTTCCAATGGGACGGCCGATGCCAAGCTGCTTTTGAACAGATCAAGCAATATTTACAGAACCCACCTGTGTTGTCACCACCTGAGCCGGGGAAACCATTGATTTTGTACCTTTCAGTGACTGAAACTACAATGGGCTGCATGCTTGCACAGGAGTTTGAGGACAAAGTGGAAAGAACTATCTACTATCTGAGCAAGAAGATGCTGGATTACGAGGCCCGCTACACTCCACTGGAGAAGGCTTGTCTGGCCTTGGTATGGGCTACCAGGAAGCTGTGGCACTACCTGTTAGCTCACTCTGTAACGCTGGTCTCGAGATTAGATCCCATCAAATCTCTCTTCGAGAAACCAGCGCTTATAGGTAGGCTAGCCCGTTGGTTGGCTCTGCTTTCTGAATTTGATCTGAAGTATGTGACGCGCAAGTCAGTGAAAGGGAAGGGGTAGCGGAGTTCCTGGCCGATCACCCAGTTGAAGGGGATAAAGTAGTTGAGTATCTGTTCCCAGACGAGGCCATTCTACATGTCGAAGAAGAGACTTGGGCGATGTACTTTGACGGAGTGTCAAACCAATACAGGTATGGGATAGGGGTGTTTCTGATAGCACCCGACAATTGCCGTATACCTTTAGCATTCAAACTCTGGTTCAGAGTGTCAAACAATGAGGCAGAGTATGAGGCATGTATTGCCGGTTTAGAAGCTGCCCTAGAACTAGGGGCAAAATTGTTGGATGTCATCAGGGACTCGAACCTTGTTGTATCTCAAGCTAAAGGAGATTGGAAAGTTAAAGAAGAAAAGATGAGAATCTATCACCAGACCTTGGACGTGCTGATTCCTCGGTTTGAAAAACTGAACTTCGCTCCTCTGTTAAGAGAGAACAACAGGTTCGCAGATTCATTAGCAACTCTATCTTCTATGATAGACATTCCTTTCGGAGTCCAGATGCGTCCGATCATCATCAAACATAAATTTGTGCCGGCCTACAAGCTGATTGCTGCCATAGATGAGGTACAAGATGAAAATCCCTAGTATTACGATGTTTGGAACTTCTTGGAAAAAGAGGCGTATCCACTGGAGGCCATCCATGGAGGAGTTCCAAACATCGTAATACTAGGGATTTTCGAAGAAGTTCCAAGATGGCCTAGATGGCCTAGAGTTCTCCCATCCGATCAATATGGACAAGTTGAAGAAATACTATCCCTGAGTGGCTCACCAGGCCGAAAACCTTAAAGGGCGAGCTAGGCAAAAGTTAAAGCACAGAAAATTTGAAATAATAAAAACTGAGCTCGCAAGGTTGAAAACCCAGAAAGGGCGGCCTTGGCAAAAGTTAGAGCGCAAAAGGAAAGTGTTAATACACGAGTGAACCCGAGCCGAACTACATAAGGCTTGGTTCCCATCTTTGGGATACGCAGGCAACTTCATTTTGAAGTCCAGCCGTAAACACTTCCCCGATTAACTTTGTCCGTGGGATCTTGTTGGTCATCTTTGTCCATTCTGCGTTCAAGAGCTCGGTTGTGATCTCTAGTGCAGTGCTATGCAGACTAGGGGCAACTTTCCAGTTGCTGGGATCTGGGGTTGTACATCTCGGTGTCCGTGGGATCTTGTTGGTCATCTTTGTCCATTCTGCGTTCAAGAGCTCGGTTGTGATCTCTAGTGCAGTGCTATTCAGACTAGGGGCAACTTTCCAGTTGCTAGGATCTGGGGTTGTACATCTCGGTGATAGATCTCAGGCGTGTCCAATTTTGATCCATATCGTAAATGGTTTTGACAAGTTTTAATAAAAGTTGATTTTGCTCAAATTAATCTTTTTACAACTTAGACTATTTTTGGACCAAACGGAAAATTTTCAGTACCCACAACCTTCAATTGCATTGATTTCAATACGAAGTTCTCTTACTCTTGAATACAAACTGAAGTTTTTTTTTATTACATTCATAAAGAAAACTTGAAAGTACTGATAAAGCAATAAATTCGGGGCATAGTCAGGTGTTCCTGCGTCCCCTTCCAGAGTTAGTCGAAGCCTCTGATGCCAAAGTAGGCCCAATCTGCGCCTCCTCATCAAGCCAAGCTATGCACTCATCAGAGAGGGTGCAACTGAAAGTGGGAGCGGAGGCCAGAAGCTCTCTCGTCCTCCAAGCTGTGGCATACCGAGCTAGCTGTGCGCCTCAGACCGGAAATGCAGCAGGGTACTCTATCCCTTCTTCCGGGCAAGTCTGATCATGTCCGAATTGGCGCCGGAATCAGAACGGGAAATAAAAGGCACAGTGAGTCAGGCCAATCAACTGAATCCCGGGATGGTGAGACATGTTGTAACTCATCACCGGTAAATTGAGCCAAGGGCAGCGCCAAGCAATATTGGCAGCGGATAGACGACACATCTATTCGCACCACCATCCCTCATCAAGGGCATCGACTAGATGTCACCGGAAGAAATAACTGCGAGCTGAATATGCTGGGCATAAGTCCACAACCTTCAATTTATCCATCAACCATACCTGGAGAGGGATGAAAAATGAGAGATTAAAGAATAGAGAGTTGTACGTTGAGAGAAAAGTAAGAAAAGGGTTTTTGTGAGAAAAATCGAGCCCGAGGGCCGAGTGATGTGAGAAATATATGTGAGTTGGGATGGGAAACATTACCTGCAGCAGTAGTGGACTCCCCGCAAATTTAGTCGTCTCTTGGTGATGAAAAGCATCCAAGTCCATCAATGTCTTAGCCAGTATCATGACAATGCAGCTCTTGCCCTCTTTCAAGCCCTGGGCAACCTCAATCAACTGGACGCTAGATCCTCCGGAGCCTAAGGCAAGCAAGAAATGGGATAACATGCACAAGCAAAGCGCACGTCGCCGAAAACCTTGCCAGTAGTGGTCATCGCGGTCACCAGCATCAGAAAACCGATAAACCAAACTCGGGATGTCTAATTCCCCATCACGGATCAAAGTCTGAGCGTCATGCATAGTGAGCCCACACATCCGTCCTAAGGCTTGGACGTGGCCAAAATAGAATTGTGGCAAAATCTCTTCTTCGTGTTCGGACTCCATCAAAGCTTGGAAATCTTCGAAAGTGGGCATATCTCTTGTCTGCCAAATCTAAAGACATGTGTTACCGGATTCCAAAACCTTACCGCGGCATGAAGGAACGGAAAACGCAACGGGGTGCGACTTAGCGTGAATAGTGCATTTATGCCGAAGCCCCAGAAATTCAATTTTTCCGAGCCATCCAAGGTAGCAATCCAATTTGTGAGATTTTCAACAAGAAACGCCTCTATTTTCATGCAAAATTGAGTTAGAATGAGGGAACCACAAAGCTAGAACCTTTATGAAGGATAAGGCACTATTTGGAGGACAAGTGTCAAGAATCTGGAAGTCCCCAGAAAAACTGGTCGGCCAGCCACTTTTTCTGGTCTCCAGACCAAAAAATTGTCGGCAGGCTCCTATAGTGGTCGGCCATGAGCAAAAAGCTGGCCTGCAACTCTTCCTTATCTCCAGAAGGGGGTCTCTAGCTTTCCTGTGTGCTGAGGGTACTGAAGGTCTGAGTTTACCTCTGTTTCGGATGCATTTTGTCACTTTGTTTGTCTCAGAATGCATTCGCTCTTCGAGTTGTTAAGTTTTGCTTATCGAGTTATTGCTCTTTGATTATCGAGTTGTTGCTCTTTGTTTATCGAGTTGTTGCTCTTTGCTTATCGAGTTGTAAACTTGCTAAGGTTTTGTTGTTACTTAGTGAGTTAAGTTGTTTAATTTGTTGCGTTGGTTCACTACCTGACTTGGTAATACACGATGTTCAATTTCCATTCAATTCCATTTTTGTGCAAAATGATACGATGCGATGCTAAGAATACAATTGCAACACTTTCCTTTTGAACAAAAAGCTGCTTTCATTCCATCATAGCTTCTTTTTACAACGTTTTACAACAGAGTACAAGTTTTGAAGAAAATAAAACTGCCTAAGTTGTACAATGTGCTACAACTACATGTAAAAGAAAAATAAAACAGGAACATCTACATCAATGCCATCAAGCTCAAGACCGAGAGGCCCTCCTTGCCCTTTTCGGCTGAATAGCCTTTGCACCACCGCCACCGACACCATCATCTGAATCGGAGTCACCGTCCTCAAAATCTTCCTCGGCGTCACCTCCGTCCTCGGAACCGGAATCAGAGTCGTCATCCCTGCCTGCAGATGTCTCTGACTGTGGATGTGCTGACTCCTCCTCGTCGGTGGACTCCTCATCATGACTGACAGGTGCTCTACGCCCCCCTCGGCTGCGTGCTGAGACCCCTCTCCTAGCTGCTTGAGAAGGCCTGGATGGCCCAGTCTACAGAGGTGGGACCTGAAAAGGACAGTTTGAATGCATCAGGCAATATGTATATCAGATACAGAGGCAAAAATGATACATAGAATGGGTGTATGCAGATATAGTATGTGAATGAGATGTGTCAGATGTGCTCTACACATGCAATGAATCAATACAATGAATGTTCAGTTTCCATATGTCGTCAGAAGTATGATAAATGCAAGGAAATTGAAAAGTACCCGAACACCAGAGGCGTATAGCAGCGTCTCCCTTCGCAGAGCCATGCTCTCGAGTGAGGTCACCACTCCGAGCAACCCCTCAGTATACTCTCTAGGAGGTTGCAGATGCAAGTTCAAGTCATCAGTGAATGAATGAATGTCTAAATATCTGAGTGATAAATGAAAATTGCGAAGCATACCGGTGCTGAGTTAGGGTCACTGACGTATCGATGGTCGGGCATCAGAGGCTCCAGTGGAATCAGGTAAGAAGTCCCATACTTCCAGCCCATCAGATCGGTCAGAAGATCTAGCCACCCAGCATACTGACATGTCGAGGGCATCCCTCTAGCCATGCCCCTCGATGTGCCAGCCCTGCTAGTGGAAGGGATGTCTGCAACTCGAGCACAACTCGACGATGGCGTATCAGTAGCCTTCCTTGTAGTAGTACGGACACCTGTCAGTGGAGGCATCAAGTATGCATGGCGGTATGTCGCATACTCCCCCTCCTTCAGGAAAAGAACTGGGTCGGAACCCAGCATAAGGTCGTCAACCTCCCGGGGAGTGAGACTCTCTATGGACCACATGTCCTATGGAGGTGCTGAGGGGATCTCTTGAGTGGGATTGCCCATCGTTTGACGCATGAAGCGATCCCCGAGAAACCAGGCTCTGCCGACTGGTCCCTCAAACAAAACCTTGTATCGAGAGGCGTCCCATGCCCAGGCGAACTGGAATCGTGGAGACCCGGGCATCGCCAGCTAAGGCTGCCAAGTGATCTATGGATAGCAAATGCATAAAGTGATTAGATGTCATAAGTATGCAAGATAAATCAAAGCTGAGAGCATGAAGAACTGGAAGTTCTGGATTACCTCTCCCGCCCGCACCATGTCGAAATACTGTCGGAGATGTGGCAGTGTCTCCTGAGGCCTGGACCGGCACCGACCCTAAAATCTACGTGAATAAGGGATCTTGAGAGGTGCCTCGACCTCAAGCTCAGGGGCGAGTTCCAGGAAGTAGGCATAAACCCACAGCCGTGAAAGGCAAGACAGTGGCTGTCAGAATACAGAATGTATAGAAAATGAAAAATGCTGAGTGCAGAATGCAAATACAGAATGTACGGAAAATACAGAATGCTGAGTGCAGAAATATAATACAGAATGTACGGAAAATGCAGAATGCTGAGTGCAGAATGTAAAGTACATAATGTAATGTGTGCCGTGTGCAGTGTACGTGTAATGAAAAGCAGAAATGTAAATCAAGGGGACAGAATGTACCTCCCAGGCTCGCTAGTATCCACCTACTATGGTCCCCTGCTCTCGGGAGGTCGCGCTCATGTAGCAGTAAAGGGTAGCGAGGCCAGCGCCGCCCCAATCGAAGTGCCGGACCTGTGATAGGTCTAACAGGGCACCGGGAAGATAAAGCCCGACTGTGTTCCCCCTGTCGGTGAGGAAAGTGGTCCCGAGGAGGAACATAAAAAACCCCTGGGCATACTGCTGTATGGTCTCAATAGTCTCGGACATAGTCCATCTGTGCTGCTTCACAAACTAAGTGTACCTTACCATGCCCGGTGATCTACAGGGAAACAGATGAGCTCCGAGCAGGTAAGTCAAAGTTGCCTCCCACTCACCCATGTCCGCGTCGTATGGGACTGGCCGGCCTGCCACGTCAAGGCCCGTCAGCATGGAGAAGTCATACGGGGTCATCGTCATGTCCCCGACGGCAGAAAAATGGAAGGAGTGGGTGGTGTCCCACCATCTCTCTACAAGTGCACCCAGAAGGGTCCTGCTCGCCGGATGACGCGACAGTCCCGCACAAAATGGGCCAAACTGCGTTACGAATTTTGTGTTCAGATTGAGCAAAAATACTGCGTTATAAACTGCGTGTTCAGATTGAGCAAAACAACGTTATGGACTGCGTGTTCAGATTGAGCAAAAACTGCGTTATGGACTGTGTGTTCAAATTGAGCAAAAACTGCGTAATGAATTGTGTGTTCAGATTGAGCAAAAACTACGTTATGAACTGTGTGTTCAGATTGAGCAAATGCTGCGTTATGAACTGCGTGTTTAGATTCAGCAAATACTGTGTTATGAACTGTGTGCCCAAAATGTGCTGTGTGCCCAATATGTGCTGTGTGCCCAAAATGAGCTGTGTACCCAAAATGTGCTATGTGCCCAAAATTTGTTGTGTGCCCAAAATGAGTTGTGTGCCCAAAATGTGCTGTGTGCCCAAAATGAGTTGTGTGCCCAAATGAGCTGCGTGCCAAATGAATAGAATATTGCATTGTGAGCTGCGTGCCAAATGAAGAAAGTGTTGCGTTGTGCGCTGTGTGCCAAATGAATGGAATGCTATGTCATGAGCTATGTGCCAAGTGAACAAAGTGTTATGTTGAGAGCTTCTCGCCAAGTGGACAAAATGCTGTGTGCAAGTTGTGTTCAAGTATGAGCAGAAGTATTGTGTATGAGAATGTGTTCGGAATGAACATATACATTACATAGTGAAAGCATGAAATGTGCAAGAAATGTAAAAGTGAAGTACGCAGCTCGCACGCATGATGCGATAAGTGGGACTCAGGCTCCCGTAGCAGCAAGTCCACAGGTGCTCGCCACGCGAAATCGGTAAAATGATGGAAGGTGGTAGGAGGTAAGATGTGGTCCCGTGGAAGGTACCTCTCCGGGTCGAATGGCTGTATCCTAGGAGGCAACGGCATATCGTCGGGCTCATCCTCTATCCTCGGGGAGCCTTCGACATACGGAATATGATCAGCCATCTGAAGAAATCTGTAAAAATGAGCAAAAATGAACCAAAATTACAAAAAGTCAACAAAAGTCAACTCTCAGAAAGAGAAAAAGTCAACAAAAGTCAACGCCTAAGAAAAGGGTGCTAAACTTTGAGACAAACATACCTCAAGTGGGGAAAATGGAGAAAGAAGCTCCGAAAACAAATTCTAATCGGTTCAAAACAAAGAGAATCAAAAGTTTTCGCGAAATAACTTTGCGTGGAGCGTTGGAAAACGCGTATAAAGTGCAGATCTGAGAGAGAAAAGTGTCTAGGATGAAAGAGAAGTTGATTTCAGCCTTGTGTTTGTGAGCAAAAGTGATTTGGAGCTATCCATTTAAAGATCTGGCCTTGAAAAGACAAAACTGCCCCGGATTCTGTAAACTGGTCGGCCAGCCAGTTTTTCTGGTCGACCGACCACTTTGGTGGTCAACATTTGGTCGGCCACTAATATAACTGGTCAGCCAGCTTCCCGGATGATCTTCAAAGCTCCATTGTTCTCCCTATGTGTTTTGGTGGTGATTGGAGTCCTCGGCTCTCGGGAAAGTACAAGAAAGGTACACTTTTCGGCGCGAAATCATCCCCGTGGGAACTTTAATTCAAGTCTTCAATGCGTGGCTCTTTGTCACTCGTCAAAAGAAAGGTGTATCCTTTTTGAGTACTTCTTGACCCCTCCGAGAGGTAAATCGGAGGTTGTGGTTGATTTGCTTGCGTTAACGCTTGTATTTCTTTAACCGACATTTTGTTTCAAGGCATGCCATTGAAGTTATACCACTCTCATATTGTTATGCACACTTTCCACTCTTGCTTTTGTTATGCACACCACTCGCTGCTTTGTTATGTACTCACTACTTGTGTTGTCACGCTCGTTTTGCTTACATTGTTATGCACACTTCACTTGCATTGTTATGCTTGTTTTACTCGCATTGTTATGCGCACACTAAGGTTGCATTGTCATGCACCCTCCCACTTGCATTGTTATGCACCCACACTTTGCTTGCGTTGTCACGCACTTTTCACTTGTATTGCTATGCACGTTTCCATCGGCATCATATGTGTCCGCGTTTGATATAACATGGGACATATGTTTCTAACTATATTATACCTGTTGAGTTTCTTTCTTTTGCAGGCACGATATTGTATGTACGGTTCATTTGAAGCTGGCACAACCAGACGAACCAGACGATATTGTATGTACGGTTCATTTGAAGCTGGAGCGACCAGACGAACTGGACGGTATTGTATGTACTCCACATGAGACGTACCGAGAATTGTATAATTCTCTTACATCCTTTCTGTATGTAATATAGTTTGATTTGTATCCGCTTGCTTAAATTGTTGCATTTATTGTACATATTTGCTTCATTACAGCTTTCTTTGCATGATCATAAGTTATGTTCGGCTTTGAGCATGTCTTTTGCATTTTGCTCCTGCCTGCGGGCACATCTCTTTGTTATCTTGCTTGTTTGTCTAAGTCTTCGGCCTTGTCAAAAATGGGTCGTCTCTAGGCTTTGACATTCACTCCCGTCACTTTTTGACTCTCAAGTTCTGTCAAAGAGGGGCAACTGTAGACACCTCATTTTTGACCGACCTTAATACTCAGACATTATCGATTGAGTGCTCGGTGATTGCACATGCTGTGCTCGTTTCGAGGTTTCGGAGTTTTCGGCTAAGTGCCTTGCCTCTGGGCCTCTAAACTCTTTGTGTTTCAGCTCGATTTGCGGACCAAGCCTTGTTTTCCTTGCCTGAGGGAAGGAGAGGTCTTGTAGACCACTCTTTTGTGGTCGTAGATCACTTTTTGTGGTCGTAGACCACTTTTCCCGCTTGGAGACTAGTTTCCGATTTTTAGAGCCTTCGGTCGCGCGCCTTGTCTCGGGACAACTTAACGTCCTCCGTTTTGCGTGGTTTTTGAACCACACCTTGTTGCCTTGGCCTAGAGGGCCACTGTGGTTTGGGAGACCACTTTTGTGGTCGTAAACCACTTTTGGTGCTCGTCGACTAGTTTTCGGGTCTCCCGACTGCGCGCCTTGCCTCCCGGACTTTCATCTTGCATACCTTTTGGTTTGTTTTTGGTACAAATCTTGTTTTCCTTGTTTGGAAGATGGTACAAGGGTGGGAGACCAGTTCTTCCCCTTGGAGGCCACTTTTCTTCCCGTCAGCCAGTTTTCTGGTCGGGAAACTGGTTTTCTTGGTCTTTGGGCCACCATTTCTGGTCGGCCACCGCACCACCACCTTGGCCTTATGCTGTAGACCACCACTCCCACCTGGCCGACCACTTTTTTCCTTGGCCGACCACTTCCACTGGTCGGCCGACCAGTAGAAGTAGCTGGCCGACCACTTCAAGTGGTCGGTTGCTTTTCACCAGCTTCCTGAAGAAATTTTCTTTACAGCTGGCATAGCTGGAAGGCACTAGAACCATCCACCATACACATGTATGGAGGGATGGCCTTGGACCCTTAGCTTCTTCAAGAAGCTTGAGCTTTTGTTCTCTATAAGAGGGAGGCTCCCCCTCCCTTCTCCAGGTTCAGAAAAAGTTCCTTGAGCTATACATACAATCTATATCTATACATCTTGATTTCTCTCTTGTTTTGTGCCTTAAAGTGTTATTACTTCATACTTTAACACACAAACAGACACTCAAACACCATCCTTTTGTTGCTAAGGTGCTTAGGAGCTGGTTTTGAAGTTTTTGGTTTGGTTTAAGCTTGGAAAACTTGCTGGAGTTGCAGCTTTGAAGGTGGTCTTCAAGGGTGAGCCTTTAACTCCTTAAACTCCTTAAACTCCTTAAACTCCCATTCTTTCTTAAACTTTTAGACGTATTTGCATGCTGATTTAAGCTTAACTTTCTACTACAAAAAGTTCTGATTCTTAGTCCTTGTGATGTTTGTTTAAGGTCACTTTTGTGTTGGGGGTTGTCTACCCCCTCTTAGGCCTTGTTTGGCCTTGCTTTTGTGCCTTCTTTTTAAGCTTTTGGGACCACCTTGTTTTGGCCTTCTCACCACTGTGGTGGAAGTGGTGTTTTGAGGTCCCAATAAGGAGAGGGTCATCATCTCTCCTTGTGTCTTCAATACTTGTTTCATTAGCCTCATGCGTGAGCGTGTTTGTTAAGCTTATGTTGGCCATGTCTTAGCATGTATTTGGGCTTATTTTGTTGTGGCATACCACTCTTTTTACTTGGTTTTGTCACTCCATGCATGCCTAATACACTTGTAGTGTAAATCTCATAAACTAGTCTTGTATGCTTCATGAAGTAGCATGTCTTTCTAGCTTATGTTGACTCCATTTCAGTAGGTTTTTGGTGTTTTTTTTACCATGTCATACCTCTGTTAAGGCTTGGTTTGGTTGGCCCTTGCATGCTCCATGCACTTGTAGTGCATTTCCATGAACTAGCCCAATGTGTATCATGCTTTAACATGTCATTCTAGGATGCTTTTGGCTTAACTCTAAGAAGCTTTTGTCCATGTTTTAGCATGCTCTAGCTCTAATTTGTGTTATTTTGGTCATGCCTGCCATGCTTTGTATAGCTATAATGCATTCTAGCTTGTTAGCTTTGTGCATCAAGTCCACTAGCATGCATTACTTGGACTATTTGAATGATTTGGCATCATTTATAATATGATTTTAGTCCATGTTTCATGGTCATGCACTTGCATTTTTTACTCTTTCAATGTGTTGGAGGGTTTCCCCTTTATGCCTTAACATGGGTCATTGCGCATGCCTTCATGCCTAAGCTTGCGAGCCATCATTTCGATGTGTTTTTGGGGTTATTTTTCCATGATATAACTCTGATTTTTGTTGGTTAACTCATCTGATGCTTGGTCTTAATAGGTGTAGTGTAACCCACCTTATTTGCCTTGCATTCATCATGCCTTATGCCCTTTATGCTAGCTTGTTTTGGCTTCCTTCCATACATGTTTTAGTATCATTTTGACATGTTCTAGGACTGTTTTGGGTTGCCTTTGCCATGTGCTTCATGCTTTGTATAGCTATAGTGCAACTGGCCTTGCTAGCTTTGTGTTTTGATGACTCATGCATGCTCTCTTTGAGCTATTTAGATGATTTGGCATCATTTAATACTTCATTTCTAACCATTTAGCATTGCCATGTTCCTACATCATTCACCCTTTGAGTGCCTCTAAGGGTTGTGCATTGTTGCCTTGCTTGTGGCCTAGCATGTATGCCATCTTGCCTAGGTCCTTGAGCCTCTATGTTAGCATATTTTGGTCTTTGTTTAGACCTAATTAAGCTCTGTCCATGGTTGGTTCATGCACTTGTGCCATGTATTGCATGCCCCCTTTGTAGTCCTTTTTACTAGCTTCATGCTTTAAAGACCTTTGCATGCTATGCTTGAGTCCTTGATTCATCGCATTGTATATGCCATGTTCTTTGCATTGTGTATGCTTATATTACATTGCATTGTGTATGCATGCGATTAGCCTTGTTAGGTTGTTCATGTTGCATTGCATGTTTGCATGCTTAAGTCATATTGCATATTTGCATGCTTGGGTTGCATTGCATTTTTGCATGCCCCATGTTATATAGCATTGTGCAGGCCATGTTATGTGTTGCATTGTGTTTGGAATAGGTGTTAGTCCAAACACGAGAAACGAGGGACGTTTCATACTTGAAGTGATGAAACGTGCCTCAATTATCGGTCCCCGATGCTCTTGATCATACATGATAGAGCTCTAGGCATTTATGTGTTTATTTGTGCATTCATTTCTTATCAAATTATGCAACTTCGCCTCTCGGCCATCATGCATCGAAATATGCAATTGGTGGCCCGAGGGTCGAGAACCACACTCCCTTGAGCTAATGAAATGATAGGGAGGGTGGTCGTGCACACATATATTGCAAATATATTGCCATGCCCTTTCTTGCTCTTTATTGCAGCAAATTGGAGAAGTGTTGCAATAACTGGTCGGCCAGCCAGAAAAACTAGCTGGCCGACCACTTTTTCTGGTTTGCAACAACAAAAAGTGGTCGGCAGGTGGTCTGCCACATCAACAACTGGTCGGCTACCCTCCCACAGGTCCCCAAGGTGAGTTGGAAGCTTTCTGGAGCTTGGTGCAAGTTTCTGAGAGCAGTTGCAAACAGAGGCAAATTGGGGCATCGCAATGGATTTCCGAACAAGGCGACTGGGCATGCATGCATTCCTTTCCCTCTGAGGATTTTGCTCCTGATTTACTGCTTTACTTAGCTAATTTGCTTAGCTAGTTTACGCTTTGGTTTGTACCTAATTAGTTAATACGTTAACTATTCAATTTGTTTTGTAATAGTTAGTTAACTAGGATTAGTTAATTAGCTTCGTGATGTAATAATTAGTTTAATTAGCTTAGATTAGCTAGTTAGCTTCTTATTCGGTTCCTCCGTCGAGAGGGCCAATTGTTGTAAGAAGCGTGCGTGTGTGTGATGCATGTCTTCCAACCCCCATTTCTTTCTTCCATTTACTTAACCGCTTATGATGGTTAGTTTTAGGGCATATTTCGATTAGCAAACCTTATGCTTGCATGCGTGCATCCATTCATTTGTTTTGTATGCACCGGGCTCGGCGCATCATACAAACCAGCATTGTATTTCAATACATTTACTTGAATACGTGTTCAACAACATGTTATCAACTTGCATTTCCCATGACATTCTAGAATAGCCGAGCCTATTTTAGTCACATTCTTGCATGTGTTGCATTAGCCATCTTAACATGAACTAGGATCATGCATAATTTCTAACTAGTTCTTTGTTTTGGCTCGGAGTACACTGTGAGTGTTTACACTTTAGCATACTGCATGTGTGTTATTGACTGCCATGTTCAGCATGCTTGCCATGAGGGTAACTGATTATTTGATATAACTGCCTGAATGCTTGTGGGTGAAGGTTGGAACATTTCATTAAATCTCCGATTTAGCCTACTTGCGAGTAGCAAACTCCAAATCATTTTCACAAACGAACATGCAATGTTTTGTTCCAAATTAGGCGATCTAGTCTATACTTGTATGCTGTGTGCATCATGTAGTAAGATTAGCTAATTAACCGGAATAAGAGTACATGTGTTTTCAAAAACAAAATATCATGCTTAGTACAGGCTGATCTTTGATCGGGCGAGCGGGGGTGCCCATTGCATGACCTTTCCCTCTCGTACCCAAGTTCCCGAGCCGAGGCAACTTTGGTGATGATGGACACGTGGCCTTAAGCACGAGTCAGGGTTTCCTAAATTTCTCTCAAAATAAAATATTTAGGTGGCGACTCTATATCAGGCAAAGCAGTCCATGTTTGGCACTTCTTTATAAAAATTAGTTTTCCAAAATGATTTGCCAAATTTGGATTCTTTGATGATTTATCGGTCTCACATTGCACTTTGTGAGATTTAGATTTAGAACCGTGACATTGAGTCCGAACTGTAGTAGCCTAGAGAACAAAACGAGATTCGCGCCCATCGTGTGCGGATATTGGAGAGTTCTCTCTCGGGGGCACATCTATACAAAGTTGTAATCCAATTCGAGAGTTTTTGGGCGAAAAATGGCTCCATTTGTGAAGAATTTGCAGTTGAAATGAAGAAACTATGAAGCTCAACCTTTTGTACAAGATAAGGCAGTGAGTGGAAGCTAGGTGTCAACAATCTAGAGGTCTTGTACATCGATGGCCAGCAAGGCTCATTGATTGCTGGCAAGAGGCATTGATGGCCGGCAAGCCACCCCTTATGGCCGGCATGTGGCCGGCAACCTTTGTTTGTGGCCTGCAGTCTCTCACTTTGACCTGCTGTCCCTCTTTGTGTTGAACAATGCTAAAAGCATATGTTTTGTTATGCTTTTAGTTTGTTTTAAGGTCTTGTTCTCAGTCCTTTCGGCTTTAACAAGTTTGTTATTTTGTATTTCAGTTGTTGTTGCATAGTTTTGCTTATCGAGTTGTATGTTGTTCTGTTTACCGAGTTGCCGTCATTTTGTTTATCAAGTTATTGTTGTGTTGTTTATTGAGTTGTATTTTGTGTTTTTTTATTTATTTCTATTGTTAGTCGGTTCATTATTGTAGGCACGCCCTTGGGCTTCATTGCTACAGTTCGGACTCAAATGTCAAGGTTCTTAATATGATCTCATAATGTGCGACGTGAGATTGACAAATCACCAAAGAGTCCAAATCCGGCAAATCGTTTTGGAAAACTGATTTTTGTAAAGTAGTGCCAAGCATGGACTGCTTTGCCCGATACAGAGTCGCCACCCAAATATTTTATTTTTGGAGAATTTAGGAAACCCTGACTCGTGCCTAAGGCCACGTGTTCGTCATCACCAAAGTTGTCTCGGCTCGGGAACTCGGGTACGATTGGGGAAGGTCATTTAATGAGCACCCCCGCTCGCCCGATCAAAGATCGGCCTGTACTAAGCATGATATCTTGTTTTTGAAAACACATGTGTTCTTATTCCGATTAATTAGCTAGAATTACTATGTGATGCGCACAACACACAAGTATAGACTAGATCGCCTAATTTGGAACTAAGTATTGCACATCCGTTTGTTTGGAAAATGGTTTGAAGTTTGTTATTCGTAAGTAGGCTAAAATGTGGATTTCAATAAATTGTCCCAATTCAAGTAATCCAACATTCACCCACAGGCATTCAGGCAGTTAATCACATAAGCAGTTAGCCTCATGGTAAGCATGATAACATGGCAACATTAACACACATGCAGTATGCTAAAACGTAAACACTCACAGTGTGCTCCGAGCCAAAACAAAGAACTAGTTAGAATTCATGCATGATCCTAGTTCATGTTAAGATGGCTAATGCAACACATGCAAAAATGCAATTAAGATAGGCTCGGCTACCTAGAATGTCATGTGAAATGCAACTTGATAACATGCTGTTAAACACGTATTCAAGTAATGTATTGAAAGTACAATGCAGTTAGTATGATGCGCCGAGCCCGGTGCATGCAATACAGATGAATGGATGCACACATGCGAGCATAAGGTATGCTAAATGAAATATACCCTAAACTAACCATCCTAAGCGGTTAAGTAAAAGGGAGAAAGAAATGGGGATTGAAAGACATGCATCACACGCACGCATGCTTATTACAACAATACGCCCTCTCGAGGAAGGGACAAAACAAGAAGCTAACTAGCTAAACTAAGCTAATTAAACTAATTATTAAACAACAAATTAATTAACTAATCCTAGTTAACTAATTATTACAAAACGAATTGAATAGCTAACGCATTAATTATTAAGAGTACAAACCAAAGCAAAAGCTAGCTATCTAAGCATGGCAGCTAAGGAAAGTAGTAAATCAGGAGGTTCTTGGAGGGAGAAAACTGGATGCATGCTCGGTCGCCTCGTTCGGAAATCCAATGCGATGCCCCAATTTGCCTCTGTTTTCATTTATTTTCAGAAACTTGCACCAAGCTCCAGAAAGATGAAACCCCACCTTAGGAATCCTGTGAGAGGGTGGCCGACCACTTTTGGTCCCTAGAAACACCTGCCGACCACTTTTGGTTGATGAAAAACCAGAAAAGTGGTCAGCCAGCTACTTTTCTGGCTGGCCGACCAGTTGTTGCTGCTGAACTGCAATTTGCTGCAACAGAGAGCAAGAAAGAGCATGGCAATGTATTTGCAAGATATGTGTGCACAACCACCCCTCCCTATCATGTTATGAACTCAAGGGGTGTGGTTCTTGACCCTCGGGCCACCAATCGTGCATTTTCATGCATGATGGCCAAGAGACAAAGTTGCACAATTCAATATGAAAATGAATGCACAAGTAAACACATAAAGCCTAAAACTCTATCATGTATGATCAAGAGCGTCGGCGACCGGGAATTTAGGCACGTTTTATCACTTTAAGTATGAAACGTCCCTCGTTTCCCGTGTTTGGACTAACACCTATTCCAAACACAATGTAACACATAACATGGCATACACAATGCGAATAAACTACATGGCATACTCAATGCAATGTGACATGATTACCTTAACAAAGATAATGGCATGCGAACAATGCTAATGCGTGCATGCACAGTGCAATGCTACAGGGACAAATTAGCAATGTTAGGGACATGCACACACAATGCAAATATCAGTTAGCGTGCACAATGCAATGATGTGAACTAAGCATGCACAATGTAGAGTACAAGGCATACATAATGCGATGAACAATGTGGCATACTCAATGCAATATACATGGCATGTTCAATGGACTTAAACTAAAAAGGGTAGACCTCAGTCATGCCCAAATCAGTGGCCATTGGTGATGAAATGAAGGCACATAAAGCAAGGCATGCATGCACAATGCATTGGCCATCAAAGAGGCCAAAGAGCACAACTCTCAAGAGTGCTCGATGAGTGACAAAAGTGGACGTGTAACAACACTAATTGCACTAAAATGAAGCAAGAAATGATGCCAAATCATTCAAACAACATAAGTAAAGCATGCTAGGGTCCTAAGGCATGAAAGCTATCAAAGAGCAACACAAAGGAGGCATGCAATACATGGCACAAATGCATGGACTAAGCATGGACAGAGCTCAAGTAGGTCAAAACAAGAACCTAAACATGCTGAGATGAGGGCCCAAAGGCCTAGGCATGCAAGCATGAAAGCTAAGGCCATAACAAGGCCATAATGCATAACCCTTAAAGACATTCAAAGCATGAATGAAGTAAGAACATAAGCATGCTATAAGCGCTGAAATGATGGCTCGCAAGATATGGCATTAAGGCACACGCAATGATTCATGTTTAGGCATAAAGGGGGAAACCCTCCAACGCATTGAATGTGTGACAAATGTGAATGTATGACCATGAAACATGGACTGAAATCACATAACAAGTGATGCCAAATTATTCAAATAAGCCAAGTAGAGCATGCTAGTGGATTTGGTGTACAAAGCTAACAAGCTAGATTGAACTATAGCTATACAAAACAAGTCATGCATTGCCAAAACAACAAAAATTAGAGCTAAAGCATGTTAAAACATGAACAAAAGCTTCTCAGAGCTAAGCCAAAAACATGCTAAAATGGCATGTTACAACATGATGCATGTTAGGCTATTTCATGGGATTGCACTACAAGTGCAAGGAGCATGGGAAGGCTAACCAAACCAAACCAAAACAGAGTCATGACATGGCAAAACATCACCAAAAATATGCTGAAATGGAAATAAAACAAGCTAGAATGACATGCTACTACATAAAGCATACAAAGCTAGTTTGTGTGATTTACACTGCAAGTGTATTAACCATGCATGGAGTGACCAAAGAAAGTAAAAACAGTGGTATGCCACAGCAAAATAACAACAAATACATGCTAAGAACAAGCTAACACAAGCTTAGTAAAGGTGCTCAAACATGAGGCATATTAAGGCATGTAAAGAAGACACAAGGAGAGGGGATGTCCCTATCCTTCTTAGGACCTTAAAACACCATCTCCACCACTGAAATCCATCTAGATTTCAGTGGTGAGAAGGCCAATACAAGGTGGTCTCGAAGCTCACAAAAAAGGCTAAAAAACAAGGCCAAAGAAAGCCTAAGAGGGGGTAAACAACCCCAAACACAAAAGTGATCTTAAAAAAACTTTTTAAGCATGCAGAAATAGAAATTTTATCAGTTATGAGCTAAGCTTAAAACAACATTCAAGATAGGCTAAAAGCTTAAACAAGAAAGGGGGGATTTAAAGGTCAAAAGCTCACCCTTGAAGACCCTCTTTATAACTACAACTCCAGCAGGTTTTTCAAGCTCAAGGCAACCTAAGAACACCAAAATCAGCCCCTAAGCACCTCAGTAGTAAAAGGATGGTGTTTTACTGTGTGTTTGTGTGTTAAAGTAAGACAAATCCACACTTTTGAACACAAAAATGAAGAACAAGAGTGATATAGAGACAAAGCTATAAGTAACTCTCTTCCCTCAGATTTTGTGAACCTGGAGGAGGGAGGAGGAGCCTCCCTCTTATAGAAGAAGAAAGGCAAAGCTTCTTGGAGAAGCTAAGCTTGAATGCCATCCCCCCATACACGTGCATGGAGGATGGCTCAAATGTTCTCTAGCTGTCCCAAAATATCTTCAAAAATGTGCCAAAAAGCAGCCGACCACTTGAAGTGGTCGGCCTGCTAGTAAAAGTGGTCGACCAACCACTTTAAGTGGTCAACCAGAGCAAAAACTGGTTGGCCATAGGTGGGAGAGGTCAACACACTAAATGTAAGGTGCTGGTGTGGTGGTCGACCAGAAAAGATGGTCCAAAGACCAAGAAAGCCAGTTATCTGACAAGAAAACTAGCTGGAAAAAGGAAAAGTGGTCGGCCAGGAGAAATACTGGTCTCCCACCCTTGTACCACCTTCCAAACAAGGAAAGTAAGGTTTGTAACAAAAACAAACCAAAGTGGATGCAAGACGAGAAATCGAGAGGCGAAACACGCGGCCAAAAGCCCTGAAAACTAGCTGACCAACATCAAAAGTGGTATGCAACCACAAAAGTGGTCTCCCGGACCACAGTGTTCCTCTAGGCAGAGGCAAGAAGGTGTGGTTCAAAAACCACGCCAAACGGAGAATGTTAAGCGGTCTCGAGACAAGGCACGCGGCCAAAGGCTCCAAAAATCGGAAACTAGTCTCCGAACGAGAAAAGTGGCCTATGACCACAAAAAGTAGTCTACAACCACAGAAAGATGGTCTACAAGACCACTCCCTTCCTCCGGGAAGGGAAAACAAGACTTGGTCCGCAAACCGAGTCAAAGCCCAAAGAGTTCAGAGGCCCGGAGGCAAGGCTCTCAGCCAAAACTCCGAAACCTCAGAACGAGCACAATATGCACCATCACCGAGTGCTCAATCGGTGACGTCTGAGTCTTAAGGTCGGTCAAAAATGGGGCGTCTACAGTTGCCCCTCTTTGACAGAACTCGAAAGTCATAAGTGACGGGAGTGAGTGTGAAAGCCCAGAGACGACCCATTTTTGACAAGGCCGAAGACTTAGACAAACAAGCAAGATAACAAAGAAATGTGCCCACGGGCAGGGGCAAAATGCAAGGGACATGCACAAAGCCGAACATAACTTATGATCATGCAAAGAAAGCTGTAACGAAGCAAATATGTAAAATAAATGCAACAATTTAAGCAAGCAAAAACGAACCAAACTAGATTACATGCAGAAAGGATTATACAATTCTCACTACGTCTCACACGAAGAATACAATACTGGTCTAGTTCGTTTGGTTGTGCCAGCCTCAAATGAACCGTACATACAATATTGTGCCTGCAAAAGAGAGAAACTCAACAGGTACAATATTGTTAGAAACATGCATAACAATGCAAGTGAAAAGTGCGTAACAACGCCAGTTGAGGGATACATGACCATGCAACCTAAGTGTGACGCATAACGCAATGCATCAACAAGTGCAGGTAAGAAGCGCAAGATAGCGCGAATGATACTATGTAATGCACAAAATAGTGCGATGGAGGTGCGCAAGATAGCGCGAATGAAATGCAATGCACAAGACAGTGCGATGCGCAAAATAGCACGAATGATATGCAATGCACAAGACAGTGTGATGCGCAAGATAGCGCGAATGATATGTAATGCACAAGCCAGTGAGATGCGCAAGATAGCGCGATACGCAAAATAGCGCGAATGATATGTAATGCACAAGACAGTGCGATGCGCAAGATAGCGTGATGCGTAAAATAGCGCGAATGATATGCAATGCACAAGATAGTGCGATGAGCAAGATAGCGCGAATGATGTATGCAAAATGCAAGTATAGGCGCACAAAATAGTGCGATTGATAAATGTATGGTAGATGCAAAGGGGAACGTATTCCAACCATGTTGGAATCACGAGAGAAGGAAAAACAAAACAACCACCCAGGTGTGTTCAAAACACAACCTGAGATAAAACAAGCCCAGGCCCGCGCATCACGTGCCCTGAGATAAATTCAAAACACGCTGAAATCGTGTGAGGAACGGGACACTCAAACCATGCTGAAGTCATGAGAGGAGGTCCAAAACAAATTCCAAACACGCTGAAATCGTGTGAGGAAGGGCAAACTCTAACCATGCTGAAATCGTGAGAAGAGGGAAGGCAAATTCCAAACATGCTGAAATCGTGTGAGGAAGGACAGACACTAACTGTAGATTTAGGAAGGACAGACAGACACTAACTGTTATTGCATGATCATAAGTTATGTTCTTGCATCATGCATATCATTTGCATTTTGCCCCAGAACTACACTGGTTTAATTCCTTGCAAAGGGATACATAGGCAGTCTACGGGTGCAACCATTTTGTTTTCTGTCTTGATTGTTTGTCCAAGTCTTACAGCCTTGTCAAAATGGGTCGTCTCGGGGCTTTAACATTTACTCACGTCATTTCATGACTCCGAGTTCTGTCAAAGAGGGGCAACTGCAAACACCCCATTTTTGACAGCCCTTCAAGACTTGGGTGTTCTTTCAGGTACATTAGATGATGAGTCTGTTTGCCCACCGAGCGCTCGAAGTCCTCAGCGAAATGCCACAACTTTAAGCCTTTCAAACCCTGCATCCATTTTGTCTTATTTTTGGACCAGGACTTTTTCTTTCCAACCTGCAATCTCTGGTGGCTTGCTGGCCATCCTTGGAGGCTGCCACTAATGTGCCTAGCCAGCCATCAATGATGCCTTGTCGGCCATCACTGATGGCTAGTTGGTCACCAGTGTTTTCTGCAGATATTTTATGCTAGTTGTGCCAGTTGTTTACATAGAGGCTTGCATCTGTCCACACGTGGAGGGCTAGATCTCCTTGTATAGATTTCATGTTTTCTATATATAGGGACCCGCTCTCTCATGTTTTGAGGATAGAAAATTTTAAACTCAAAATTTTCCCCTCTCTCTACAAATGTCATACATTTTGCCCTACAATTCCTACACTCTTGCCCATACACCCTTAACCAAATCCCCTAATCTCTGAGCTGAGGTGTTTTTGGGCTTGGTTTGAGCTCTAGAAGGTGGTATTTGCTTGGTTTGTTGCCTAGAATTACTTTTCCCTTCAAGAGGTATAACACTTGTCTTGTATGCTTTGTTTTGCATACTGATTTTGTTATCTTTTCTCACTGTTTTTGGGGTGCTTTTGAACTGTAAAAAAACTTGTTTTGGTGACTAAAAGTGATGGTTTGAGACCATTTAAAGTTAGGGGGTGCTTCACCCTTCTTTCTTTCTTATTTTAAAGGCTTTTACACCTTTGTTTTCCACTTTCAAACCAACTATTTTTGGGCTTTTAGCCACTAAATTTCAGAGCATTTTCATTGGCAAAAAACATGTTTTGAAGTCCAAAATTGGAGGGGTTAGCCTCCCCTCATTGTGTCTTGTTTGCTAGCCTAGTTAGTTTCATATGTTAGCATGATTTTCTAGCCTTTTGTACGTATATTCCAGCATGTTTTTGCCTTTGTTTTAGACTGCTTTAGCTCTCTTTTGGACTGTTTGGGTCAGTTGGGCCTTGTTTTGCATGGTTGTAGTGTAAGGGACCTCACAAGCATGGTATTTTAGGCCATTAGACACCACTTGTTTAAGTTGATTGTATGTTTTTGGTGCTTTTCACACTTAATTTCAGCACTAATCACCTCTGCAACCTCCCACCTTTCTTGGCTTTTGATTTTGCTTTGAAAGTGGTTTCAAGTCATTTGTTTGCCTAAGGGTAAAATTGAGGTTTCATACTTAATGGTTTAATCCTTTAGGGGGTTCATTATCAGTGGTATGAGACTTCTTTCATACCTAAGGCAACTTGTATTTTGAGCCTTCTTTCCATTAGAGGACTTTAACTCACCTTTTGGACTTAATTGGATTAAGGAATGGTTGGTAAAGTTAAAATGAGTAATTAAAACTTGGAACTAAAAGTGAGCCAAGATAAGAATTTGTTTGTGTTTTTGATGTGTTCAATCGGGCATTAATGGAACACGTGGAACTTGGACCATTTCATACTTGTCAGTGATGAAATGATCCAAGTCTCCAAGGTTAACTTCTTCCCTCGATTTTTTTTTCATGAAAGGGAGGAGGTTTGTGTCTCATTTTGCATTTATTGAAGTTACCCTTTTTGAATCACAAGCCATCATGCAATGAAAGTTCTTGAGTTGGTGGTTTGTGGCTTAAGTTCATCATTCCGTGGATTTGCTCATGAAAAGGAGGGTTGAATTGTGCAGACAATCCTTGGAAATACCCTCTGTTTGCTCTCTTTGTTCTCTGTTGTAGCAAATTGAACCAGTGCATCAGTGGCCGGCAGGTCACCGTCCATGGTCGATAGGTGGCCGGCAGAGCACCATTGATGGCCGGCAAATGGCTGGTAGTCTTTACTAGTGGCCGGCTGGCAACTGATGCAAACCTCAGCAGAATATTGGTATGGTGCAGCAAAATGGTTCTGGAAGTGTTCAACTCTGCAAACAAAGGCTTTCGAGAGCAAAATAGAGGTCTTTTCGGTTGGTATCCGAGCATGTGCATCTTCCATTTCCCGAGGCGGAGTAGTGGCAGCATCATTATATACTTTAAGTACTTAGTTTGCTTACATTTGTGTTGTAACTTAATTGGTTAGCTTACTAGTTCGTTCATTCATTCAAGTGTTGTAATAATTAGTTAATTAATTTAGCTATTTATTTCACTTAGTTTGTAATAATTAGCTTAATTAGCTTAGCCCTAATTAGTTGCTAGTTAGTTTTGCTTTATTCATTTGGACTCTCCTTCGTGAGAGCAAAATGTAATAATGTGCATGTCTTCCAACCCCACGCCTTTCTCCATTTTATTTAATCGCTTTTGATGGTTAGATTAGGGCCATGTTTCAATTAGCATACCGTATGCTTGCATGCATTCATCTTGTCTTTTATGCACCGAGGCTCGGCGCATCATTCAAACTGCATTGTTATTTCAATACTTCATCGAATACGTGTTTAACCGCATATTATCAAAATCGATCCATATGCCATATTAATAGCCGAGCCTATTGATTACATTATTGCATGTGTTACATTAGACATCATGTATAGTTTGGAATCATGTATAATTTTCTAACTCATATCTTTCTTGCTTGGAGTACTAGTTGAGTTTTTAATACATTAGCATACCTACATGAGTGTGAGTGATTGCCATGACTAGCATGCTTGCCATGAGGCTAAATGCCTACTTGCTAAACGGCTTGAATGCCTATGGATGAAAGCTTGTTGTTTGAATTTGAATGATTCAATGAATGTACGTTTTAAGCCCACTAGCTTGGTGGCAAATTCACAACTTTAAGCCACTTGAGGTGGCAAATTCAAACCCTTTTCACAAAACAAACATGGAATTGAATTGTTCCAACTCGAGCAAACTAGTCTATATTTGCTTGTGCGCATCACATAGTAAAGCAAACTTAAATAAACTAGAACAAGAGCACATATTGTTGATAAAAAATCATATCATGATTAGTAGAGGCCGATCTTTGATCGGGGCGAGCGGGGTTGCTTAATTCATGACCTTCTCCTCTCGTACCTAAGTTCCTGAGCTGAGGCAATTTTGGTAATGACAGACACGTGGCCTTTGGCACGAGACATGGGTTTCTTAAATTTTCTAAAAATAAAATATTTAGGTGGTGATTCTGTATCTGGCAAAGCAGTCTTATCCTAAAATCAATTTTCTAAAAGACTTACTGGATTTGGACTCTTTGATATTTATCAATTTCACATTGCACTTGTGAGATTAGATTCAGAACCGCAGGAGTCCAAACTGTAGGGCTTTCTTTTCGAGTTTTAGAAAGGGGCACGAAAAAGCCAAGCTACACAGGCGCACCTGTTGTTTTTATCCAGCTTGAACAATCTTAACGCGTCTCACGGGGAAGGAGGAATGGGTGGTGTGAACATTGAGGAAAACAACAATCCTAACGCGTCTAACGCGAAAGGTGGAGGTGTAGTGTGAACACCGGGCATACCCGATGTTTTTAATCGAGAAAAACAATCCTAACCTATCTCACGGAAGATGAGGAGAGGTGGTGTGAACACCGGGCACACCCGATATTTTTAATTGACAAAAATAATCCTAATGCGTCTCACGTGAGAGGAGGAGAGGTGGTGAGAACACTGGGCACACTTGATGTTTTTAATCGAGAAAAACAATCCTAACAGGTCTCACGCAAGATGAGGAGATGTTGTGTGAACACCGAGCACACCCGATGTTTTTAACCGAGAAAAACAATCCTAACGCATCTCACGTGAGAAGAGGAGAGGTGGTGTGAACACCGGGCACACCCGATGTTTTCAACCGAGAAAAATAATCCTAACGCATCTCACGCGAGAGAAGGAGAGGTGGTGTGAATACCGGCACACTCGATGTTTTTTAACCGAGAAAAACAATCCTCACGCGTCTCACATGAGAGGAGGAGAGGCGGTATGGACACTGGGCACATCCGATGTTTTTAACCGAGAAAAACAATCCTAACGTGTCTCACGCGAGAGGAGGAGGTCAATTCAACGAGGAAGCAAACAACTTCAGAATAGAGCGAGATTATCTCATCTCTAGGAAGGCCTCAGAAAATAAAGCCATGGAATCCACGGAGATAACAGTACAACGCATAAACACGAGTTTCCAAAATTCAAAAGAAACGTACAAATCCAAAACCAGACTCGAATTAGCAAAGTGTAAGAGCAAGTTTGCCAATTTTGAAAATAGACTTAGCTTGAATAATGGAACACATTACAAATTCCCAAAACAACGAGATAATGGACCATAACATGAATTAACGAAGAGAGTAACGAAATAATTTCAACTTCGAAACAACTTTAAACAAAACAAATTACGAGCTCAAACTAATTAACAAAATACCCAACTACGAATTAATAAAATTTGAATTCAACAAATGACGAATCTTAAACACCTATGGATTAAACAATTGAATTGATTAAAACCAAGCAAAGTACAAAAACTTTTCCCTTCTTTTTCATTTTTCTTTTCTTCTATTTTTGCTATTTTTGCTTTTCATATATATTTTCTTGATTTTTCTCTTTTTGTGTTTTTTCTATTTTTTTTTCTTCGCATTCCCTGTTTTACTTTTTTTTTTCACTCTTTTTTCCTCCTCTTTTTTCCTTTTTTCTTTTTTTCCAACCAAAATGAAACCTAACACTGAAACATACTGAGATAAACAACGAAACAAAAACAAAACTGGGTTTGCATTTGGAGTTGGCCGGTACTCAACGAAATACGGTCGGGCTCAAATAGTGTCGGCCGGCTTGCAATAGTGGTAGCGGCAGATTCAGCGAAAACCACGACCGTGGTTGATTTAACCCCACTCCAACCTTCATTTTACACACACATATTCGAAAGCCCTCTCTGTCTCTCTCTAGGATTCTCCTCTCTCTAGATTTTCCCTCTATTCGCATTGCCCAACAGTTGTTGCAAAATTTCCTTTGAAAACCCTTCGAATGCTTTACATTTTGAATCGATTAGAATTTGATTTCGTTGAGTTTTGGGTTTCTCTTGGTTTTTTTGGGCTTATTCTCACGATTTTCCTTGTGATTTACTCTACCCCCTCTTGATTTTCAATTTTTTCTTCAATTTCTCTCTCCTAGGGCTTGGATTTGGGGGGTTTTCACCTAATCTCACTCACCCACACATTTTTTTTTTTCCATTTTTTCCTTTCTTTCCTCACTTTCCCTCCATGGCTAGCGGTGAACTTCCCATCCCTGACCCCATTGTTGATATTGGAGCCATTCTAGTTAGAGACATAGAGGTAGAGGATGTCCTCCCTCCCATTCCTGAGCCCGTATTGCCTCCCCTTGGTAATCAACCATTTGATGTGGCAACCTACTAGCCACGTACACACATTCTAACCCCCGAGTGGTATTCAGCAAATTGAGGGCTTTATTCTAGGGATCGACAAGGACATCCTACTGCGGGAGCCCACCAAGCACCTGTCCGCCGATGCCTCCACAGTAAGCACTATTCTTTTCTTGTTTGAGCAGATTTGAATTCCTTTCAAGGTACGATAGATACTGAGGACATTCCCATACTACAGGTGATGGCCAGGAGGATTAGAGGTTACAGGTCTATTTCTGGCCCCAAGCACTGGTACGAGAGGCTCCTTGCGAAGGTTTGTGCATTAGTCAACGTAGCTGGCTTTGGGCCTTTCTGCTTATGATTGGTGCATATAAGGGTTGACCCATTTCTACACGGGGCCCTGGTGGAGCGATGGTGGGACACCACAGACTCGTTCCATTTTTCATCGATTAGGGAGATGACTCTGACCCCGTATGATTTTGCGATGTTCACTGGCCTGCGGGTCAGAGTTGGCAGCCCAATCCCTTTCGATCCTGATATGGCACAGTGGAGGGCTGCACAACTTCACCTCCTTCGAGCGACCCAGCCACTGTCGGTCCTGGGATGGTGAGGTACAGTTGGTTCTTAGAGCATTTTTTTGATCTTTAGCCAGCTACTCTGAAGGAGGTTGCCCAGTACGCTTGCGAATTTCTTCTGTATCTCCTCGGTACTACCCTATTTGCGAATAGGGAAAATACCGTGGGGCTTTATCTCTTGGGAGCACTGGTGCATCTGCATCGGGTGTGAGAGTATGACTGGGCTAGTGCCGGCCTGGCCACCCTATACTGCTATACCCGTTGAAAGGCAGATTTACTCGGCGGTTATTGGAGAGTTTAGGAGGTACACATCACACTTCTATTTTCCTGCTTTTCTTTACATTTCCTGTTTATATCTACTTATCTACTCTGTTCATAACTGCTTATCTACTTTCTTATAGCTATGCGTTTACACATATGTCACCTCTCTTGCTCCGGTCCCAGTACGGCCACTTGAGTTGTTAGTACCCCATTCTCGGTTTTACAACTCTCAGTTTGAGTGTCGCCAACGCGTAGACTGAGATTTTCCTTATTTCCGCTGCTTCTTCAACACTGTCACCGTCGATCAAGTAACAATACTAGCCTTTAACTTTTACATACTATGTGCAAACGACATTGTTTCCATACTATTGTCTCATATTGCACTGTCATTCTCATACTATTGTCCCATACTGTACTGTTTCCATACTGTTTAGACTTTTGACATCAGTTACTTGTTTTCCATATTCTGTTCGCAGGTTGACTGGCACCCTTGGGCGGGCATCCCCTAGGATTCAAGGGTGATTTATGTTGCTGCATGGGAGGCCTCCACCATGTGGATCCTTTTTTAGGGCCCTTTCGCCAGGGCATACTACTTGGGGGAGCAGTTGCTTCGCCAGACTCGACGCTAGGCTGATCCCGATGTTCCATATCCTCCTCCTCCTGGTATGAGGATTGTCGATGATCTTCACGACAGACCTTTACTCGGATCACCTGATGCAAGGAGAAGAAGGTGACAGATACCATGATGTTAGCAATTTCACTACGTTCTTAAAGACTTGGGTGATGGCGCCTCTTACTAGGGTTATGGCCTGCGTACCTCCCGAGGCTGTCGATCCCATTCCTGGGCTTTCTGCGATTGCTATCGAGGTCATATACATGTGTCCGGATGGGGTGCTTGAGTAGATTCCTCTTGAGCATATCAAGGAGAAGGATCGCAGGCTAGTGTCACAACCCAAACCCGCCCCTATAGGTTTGGCATCGTAGCCGGCCAGTAATCCTGGGATTACCGAAGGCCTTTAAGATATATTAACATAATATTAGGGGCTAGCAGAAGCAAACAACAAATATACAACATCCATTGAGCTGTGCAGACTTATATGAGACAGAAAAATTTGAAACTTTTTATATACATATTTACACATCATTCTTACGTCTTCACATATATATATATATATACGGATTAGACAAAAAGGGACTTAGCCCTATTTACAAAATAAACAAAGGCTTGTTTAACCAAACAAGAAACAAAACTTGAAACTTTATGTACTTAGCCATAACCACTAGACATATCCGGAACCTCTACGGGAGGCACATAGGCTGGCTAACAAAACAGAATCCAGGTAGAAGCTCTACGGCTGGTCACGCGCCTGATCACCTACATACGTAAATAATATAGTGAGCTGGAGCCCAGTGAATAATAACAAAGTAAAGATTTTACTGAATGATGTCTATACAGAAATAGAGTCTTGTACATAGAATAGATTCATATTCGTATTCTTATTCAATTCATATACAGGAATTAGAGTTCATACTTAATCTTACATAGTACATCCATTAGCGCTACAAATCACATACAAAGCATCAAACGTCATACTTGTCAGTTCCATAAATGAACCTCCAGCCAGGTGCAGAATACTTGTTAGTTCCATAAAGGAACCTCCGGACTGGGAACTTGTAAACTTGTCAGTTCCATAAAGGAACTTCCAGCCGGGTGTAGAATACTTGTTAGTTCCATAAAGGAACCTCCGGACTGGGAACTTGTAAACTTGTCAGTTCCATAAAGGAACCGCCAGCCTGGTGTAGTATACTTGTCAGGTCCATAAAGGAACCTCTGGACTGGGAACTTGTAACATACTTGAATCATAGCATAATGTCACTTGTAACATACTTGAATCATATCATAATGTCACTTGTAACATACTTAAATCATATCATAGTGTTACTTGTAACATACTTGAATCATATCATAATGTCACTTGTGACATACTTGAATCATAGCATAAAGTCACAAATACTTGTCAGAGTTGGACGATCATTCATAGAATAGAACATAGCATCTTATTGAACAGATCTTACTTCATAGGTAGAAAGTATCTTATCTTGAACTTAGCTTTACTAAGTTATTGCTCACAGTGTTCAAATGTCTGGTTCGCCCTTGTAGTTGACCCTACACAATTCATAATACACATAGAAATTGGGTCACAGTACAAAAATACTGGTCGCTTACAAATTATGCTCGAGCGAGACTTTTGACGCTCAAGCGAGGAGTCTAGTAAAATAGGGTACGCTCGAGCGGGACTCACCACGCTCGAGCGGACAGGTCGAATTCTGGGTTTTTCCAGATTATCTTTGAGCTTCAAAACTTGGTTCCAACCAATGTAATTAATAACATAAGACTCATATTTCCACCATATAACTTTTAACATGAACATAAAGGCCAATTTTACAAGATTTGAATCTCAAATTTACATAAATCCATCTCATAAACTCGAATCATATCAAACCCACTTCTTAACTTTAAAGCTCATGCAAATTAATTTCCATATCATTTTAAAATATACATGCATGTGAAATATAGGTTTCATTTTCAACTTAAATGGTACAATTGAAGATCAACTTCATGGAATTCAACATTATCATACTTGCATGTACAATTAGAATAT
Organism: Camellia sinensis; assembly: GCF_055761805.1. Taxonomy (NCBI): domain Eukaryota; kingdom Viridiplantae; phylum Streptophyta; class Magnoliopsida; order Ericales; family Theaceae; genus Camellia; species Camellia sinensis. The sequence goes on along the minus strand of NC_138971.1, from coordinate 96,612,608 downwards.
TAAAAATTGTAGAATTTATCCATGCATGTAGAAATTAGACTCAATTCATGCATGATATTCCAAAATCAAACCCAAAGTAATTAATTTCTTATTTAATTTCATAAACTTGATCTTGGCTCTAATTCTTTATTTCCTTGTCAATTCTCCTAGTAAACATTGCATATATGCAATTCCACTAAAACTAACTAATTTAATATATTGAATAACAAGTTTAAATTAAATGAAACTCTTAAATTACATTACATGCATGAATTAGAGATTAAAATCAAACCAATTGCCTTCCATAATTTTGAATCCAATTCAATTTCTTCATCATTTTACTAATTCCTCTTGAATCATGAAATTGAAATTAAAAACTCTTTTAAAGAGACATTTGCATATATGAAATTTGGATCAAAACAACTGATTTTATATTTTTCCCAAGAAAATCATAATTTAATTCTTGAATCACTCTAATTTAGATTTTTATTAATTTTCTTCATATCTAACCCAAATTTAAACTCATAAGTCTTTTTACACATGAATTAAATCTAAAACTTTGAAATTCTAACATGCATGTAAGGACGAGTCTCAAACTTATGAAGAATAATAAAAAATCAAACTCAAACTAAAACTAAGTAATTTTCCAAATTTGTTTCCTTAAATCATAGATGTTCCAAAATATGTTTAATTTGAATCAAACTCTTAAATTACATTACATGTATGGGTTAATAATCAAAGTCAAAACCCATAATTATTCTTTAATTCCTCCAAATTACATGCATGTAGAAATGAGACTCAAATTCGTGTAAGATATTCAACATCAAACCAAAAATAATCAATTTCCATATTCATTTCTATAACCATGAGCCTAGCTTTAAATTCTTACTCAAAACCCAATTTCTTACAATTTACAGGAAATTGATACCATAGTCTCCTTAATTTCAAGTATTATAGTAGATTCTACATGATTTGAGTATAAATTCCTTACCTTAAACTTTGATTTCAGAATTTATGGTTGATTTTCTCTTGGATCTTCTTCCTCTCTTTAAATTTTTCTTGAACTTCAAGCCTTCTTCACTTTTTGGCAAAGGATTTTTGGTCAAACCTTTGAGGAATGGAAGATATGTTGGGTAAAAAACCTAGGGTTTTCAAACCTAGGGTGAGAGAGATGAAGCGAGGAGATGAAAGTGTAAAGAATGATCTAGAAAATCACTTTTTAAATTGCTGAATTTGCGCAGTCCGCTCGAGCGTCGCTTTTACCGCTCGAGCGTCTCTTTTCTCGCTCGAGCGTACCTGCTTCCTGCACAGATTCCAAAACTTCAAATGGGCATAACTCTCTCATCTGGACTCCGTTCTAGGTCGTTCTTGTGTCCAAATTGAAGCCTCGGAAACAAACTTTCCAATGGCTCTAGCCTCACATCCAAATTCATGGTGTGGAAAAAGAAAAGGGCAAAAGAGTGCCGACTGTTCATAGGAAAAATTATCCGAATTAAATTCTTGGTTCACTTCTACTTACCATTATGTTACCACTTCGATCAATGATCCAAAATAAAACAAGGAGGTTCCAAACATTAAATTGAACATATTATCATCATCAATTTTTGTTTCGTAAATCACCAAGGCCCTCAATTTCAAATCAAATCCAAAATCCTTGTCGATAAATTTCATATTCAAATTGGATACCTCGTAAATAGATTTAATTCATAATCACTTAATAACTCACATAACTAAACATACAAATCCATATCGAACACATAATCTCATGTGTAATTAAGTATATTACAGGTTGGGTTATTACAGCTAATCATCGCTCTTGGCATCGAGCAGGTACACACCTCTTTATACTTCTGCCCACTGCACTTTATTTTTTCTTGCCTCTGTGCTTTATTACCCTGCTCCACTGTACTCAACTTTCCACTGTTTTGCAGGTACCCACAGTGTATGCGGATGATCTCTTCCGGATAATTGACCGACTACTCCTCGTGGTGCATAGAAGACAGATTGCTTTGGCCACTCACGGGATTGAGGTATTCTTTATCACTAGTTCACTGTTGTTGCCATACTGTCTATACCCCTTTTAGTCCATACTGATACCTATACTCTTTTCAAATCAAGCTGGCGCTAGTAACACCCGCAGGACCTCCTCTAACTGGGAGGAGAGAGAGATGAGGCCTAGTAAGAGGTCGAGGATGGGTTGATCGGGGGAGAGGTCGAGCAAGGCAGTGCTCACCTTTTGAGGAGTCTTTTGACGGATCTACGACCCCCAAGGATGAGGGAGAGGAGGTTGTCTTGCTGTCTAGCAGCCCCAGTGATGATAGCGACGCACCTCCTTTATAGCCGAGGAGGAAGAGGGCGAGGATGGGTTGATGATTCACTTTTCTTTTCTTTTCTTTTGCTTTGTAGTTAGGAATTAGCTTCAAATAAACCCTATGTATTTTGTTTTTGAAGACTTTTCTTTTGTTTTTGGTCTTTGTAAAACAGTGATTGGTGGTGAACCCTTTAGTTATGAAAAGAATATTTTGAATGACTCCTCTTATATTGCATAGCATGTGATGACTGTACGGCACAACCGTTGTATGATAATCTTATACAAGGCGTTTAGTACCGTGAAAACTTGCTCTTGAATTGATTCTTAAATCGGATAACAACTTATAATTGGTCAAAATACAAAATACAACTCGATGAGAGAAAAACAAAATGAAAACAACCTAAAAACACTAAAAAACACTTGATGCAAACAAGAGAAAACTCAAAACACAGCTTTGGTATGCCAAGGTGAGGCCTTGCCCTCTCTGCAATTGCTCTGATCTAGATAGTCATTGAGAGCTGGTCGGATCCAAATAGGTACGGGCAGTCCCCAATGAAGGCCAGCCGGCTCTAGAAGTGATGTTGGTCAGTGCATTGCAGGTGTCATACATTGCTCCTTCTCAAAGTTTATGAAAAGTGATCCCAAGATGTTTTCCTGGAAGAACAACAAAATTTTGATATTTTGCTCTCAAGATGGAGATTCTTCTCAACAACAAGCCCTAAGACTGGATTGCCACTTTAGGCGGCTCGAAAAATGTGAACTTTCGTGGTTATGGCCTAAACACTTTTTTTCTTTGAGTCGCACCCCTCTTTGTTTTTCATTTCTCCATACCGTGGTTCGGTGCTGGAACCCCATTATGCATGTGTTTCGCTTCGAATCACAAGAAATGTGTCCAACGCTTGAAAAATTCCAAGCATTTATGGAATCACGGCGTGACAAAGAAATTATGCCTCAACCCTGTTTGGCCATATGCAGGCATTGGGACGACTGTGTGGACTTTCATTACAAGAGGCTTGGTCCTTGGCACATGATGGAGAATTAGACATTCTCGGTTTAGTTCATCAATTTTCCGTTGTTGGAGACAGGAATGACCTTCTCTGGCGAGACTACCGGCAACATGCTCTCTGCTTGTGCCTAGTTGCACAATTTCTTCTTGCCCCTAGTGTCGGCGTAACCAACATCCGGTTGATTGAAGTGGCCTAGTGTTTGAAAGAGTGAAAAAGTTGCATGGGTTTAGCTCTGGCTGAAACCTTGATGGGCCTTGATGCTTTCCATCGGCAAGAAACTACTCCGATTGCAACGAGCCCATTGGTTTTCCAGGTATTGTTTCCCACCCCTCTTATTTTTTATCCTCATGCTACTCAACACTCATTTTCTATTTTCCTCTTTAGCCCTTGCCTTACTTTTCTCTCAACGTACATCTCTCTATTCTTTAATCACTCTTATTTTTTATCCCTTCCGAGGTATGGTTGATAGATAAGTTGAAAGTGGTGGACCCTTGCCCCGAGTACTCAACTCGAACTTACTTCTTTTGCTAACGGCTAGTGGATTTCCCGCTAGAGGGGTTGTGGTGTGACTGGATGTGCAGCAGATCTGCAGTTGACATAACTTGGGGTTGCATCTAGCTTGATTTGACTGAAATAAACTACAACAAGTCTGTAGACACCTCATTTTTGACCGACCTTCAGACTTGGGCCCTACCGATGGTTTACTTGGTGGTGAAAGATGTGCAGAGCAAAAGTTTGATTTCTTCAGCAAGAGGAGAGTCAAATCCCAACCTCACACCCCATTTCGGACCAAAGCTATTTTGAATGGTTTTTTTTAGACCTTAAAACCCTCTCTTTGAAAATATTTTTGAAATAAAGTTCCTACGATGTTCCGAGGATTGCATTTCGCTAAATGTTGCGCTTTTCGATAAACTGAGTGAGGACAAAGTGGAAATGAATGAAAGAGAGATGAAATCTACGAAAAATCTTTCAAAACACCTTGTTCGCGGGTTTGGAGTTGAAGAAAAAAGGAGAAGAGGGAAGAAACCCAGTTGAGGAAGGAGTTGGGCATGAATCGTTAAGAGAGAGTCGAGCAACCCTTGCTAAATCAGGCCTATCCTTTTGAATACTTGGATTTCAGATATGAGGCCACCACTGTTGGAAATCTTACTTCTGGGGCTTCATTTTACACTCGAGAATCTCCTAAAGCTGAGTCCGAATGGGGGAGATATGATTGGTTGAAGTTGGGCATCATTCCGGTTGGACTGAAACTGAGCAGCCTTCACTAAAAGAGGGATATCTCTGAGTACACATGGAATTTTGATGTAAGACTTGCATAATTGGAAAGAATACTTCTGGGGCTACAGTTTAGGCTCAAGAATGACCTAAAAAAGAGTCCAGATGAACGAATTAGGCTTTCTTCAAGTCAAGGACCAGGACTAATTTTTTCCATCGGTCTCTATGGAAGTTCATCGGCCACAATTTGACCTCATCGGCCATAGGTCGGCCAAAAGTGAACCTTATCGGCCAAAAATGGTGGCCGGTCGGCACCAAAGATAGCCGGTGGGCCAGAAGTGTCCAGAAAGCCCAGAATTGGCAGATATTTCTCCTCCAGCTGTTTCCAGATTGTGCCCCCTATCCCAAATCAGATATTTTCAACCAAAAGCTTTGCATTGCTATATATGAAGCCAAATATCTCATATTCAAAGGGATAGAACTTCCTAAGCAAGTTTGAGAGCTTCTCTCACTAAACTCCCTCTCTCTCTACAGAATTTTTAGAGAAAAATCCCTGCTTCTCTCTCTAAAGCCTCTCTCTCTTGCCCTTTGGTGCATTGAAGTACATAGAAGTAGAGAAATACAACTCCTTTGCCTAGGCATCCTTCATCAAAGTTACATATCCATGGGCTGAGGTCTCTTGGAACTAGTTTTTGGGCTGATAAAAGGTCATTTGAGCCAAGAAAGAGGCCCTTTGGCTGTTGTGCTACAAGGGTAAGCACCTCTCCTCTTTTGTATTTGTTTTGCACACTTACTTCACCACCTTTGCACACTACTTTGGGGCTGTTTTTTGGGGTGGTGTTGACTAAAAAAACCTCTATTTTTCCTCTGGTTTTTTAGTCCTAAAAGTCTTGGTTTGTGCCTTGGTTGGCTAGGGTGTTGTCCTCCCTTTTGCTCATTGGCTTGTGAGGCCTTGTGAGCTAACTTTCAAACTTTTCAAACAACATCTTTTGGCCTTAAAACCACTGAATTCCAAAGGAATTTCAGTGGTAGAAAACTTGTTTTGAGGCTCAAAATAGGAGGGGGTTGTCCCTCCTCCTCTTCTCTTGTTTGCTTGTATTGATGGCCCTCCAAAAGAGCATGCGCTTCTACTTCTTGAAGGCTTTGTTAAGGCTCATTTTTGTGGCTTTCCAGACCTTCCGTAACTCTGTTTTGGGCTGTCTTGCTCACCCCATGCATGCTTTTACACATATAGTGTAATCCTTGCAAACTAGCCTTGTATGCTTGAGTTTTTGGCTCATCTTTCTAGCATGTGTTGGCTCCATTCCAGCATGTTTTTGGTCACTATTTAACATGCCTTGACTCTGATTTTAGTTGGTGAAGTCATCTCATGCTTGGCTTTGGTAGGTGTAGTGTACACATGCTCATTGGCCTAGCTTACTTGGTGTTTTGGCCCTTCATGCTAGCTTGTCTTGGCTATACTCCATACATGTTTTAGCATTATTTTGACATGCTTTAGGACTGTTTTGATTGTTCTTGGCCTTTTGAGGCTCGCTTTGTATAGCTATAGTGTATTTGGCTTTGCTAGGCTTTCACTTTGGGCCCCCTAGCATGTCATATTTGAATTATTTGCATGATATGGCATCATTTGGTAGGTAATTTCAGACCATAAACTTATGCCATGCTCTCATGTTTATCAGTCTTTAATTTTGTTTAAGAGTTGTGCCATTATGCCTTATTTGTGAGCTAATTCGGAAGCCCATCTTTCTTGCCATCTTTGTTGCGAGTCCAGCATGTTTTTGCTACCATTTTGACCTGCCTTAGGTCTTTTTGAGTGCTTTAGGTCATTTGAGCATTGCTTGGTACGGTTGTAGTGTAAAGCCCTTGACTAGTTTTGTATTGCAAGCCCTTTTGCATGCTTTATTTGAGCTATTTGCATCATTTTTTAGGTAATTTCAGAGCATATTGCATTGCCACACTCTCACATTTTCCACTTCTTCAATGTGTTTGAGAGTTTTGTCTTCATGCCTTGTTGGTGAGCCAATTTGTGCGCATGCTTGTCTAGGCTTTTGAGCATCAAATTCCAGCATGTTTAGGCCATTATTTTGATGTGATTAAGCTCTGTCCAGAGCTGGTTTAGTCCATTAAGCATTGTATTGCATGGTCCTAGTGTAAAGCTCTTCACTAGTTTCAACGCTTAAGTGTTCTAGCTTGTTGTGTATGCGATGTTTGCATAGTAGAGTCTTGCATTTCACGCCACTTTAGCACTGAAAATCTGCCATCCTTCTCATTTCTTCACTTTTGATTTGTTTTGAGAATTGGTTAGTCTTGAGTTTGAGTTTAATGCAAGGGAGTGAGACTTGTGCTTAAATGGCTTCAACCCTCTTTTGAGGGTTACTCCTAGTCAAAGGCATTGGTCTCTCCCATGCCTTAAACCATTCTCTTTGATAGACCTCTCTCTCAATAGAGGACTCTCATAGTTGGACAAGTTGATTAATGAATGGATTGGTAATGTTAAAATGTGTAAACAAAATCAATCAAGTAAAATGTGTCAAGATAAGCATGTTGCATGTGTTCATTGCATTGTATTCAACCGGACGTTATGTTGAACACAAAGTGAATTGGTCCATTTCATACTTGAAGTGATGAAAATGGGCCAATCCCCTTTGTCTCCATTGCCTTTGATTATCCATGATAAGGTGATGGCCAAGTGTCTCATTTGTTATGCATTTATTAACCTTGTGCAATTTGGCTTCTTTGGCCATCATGCATTAAGATGCTTGATTGATGGCTCGAGAGTCAAGCATTACACTCCTTTGAGCTTTAGACATGATAAGGAGTGTGGTCGCACAAACATTTTCTTGAAAATACCTTGCCATGCCTCTGTTAGTGCTCTGTTGTAGCAAAAGCAGGAATTTACTGGAAGTGTTAGCCAATCGACCATCAGAACTGCCGACCGGCCACCTTAGTCTGCCGATCGGCTATCAATTTGGCCGATAGCAATAATCTTTGGCCGATGGCCACTTCTCTTGGCCGATGACCTCTTAGCTTTACCATGAGGTGGATCAGAAGTGTTTTGGAGATTGGCACAATTTTCAGAAGTCTAAAAGAGTGCAAACAGAGGCAACATGGGGTATGGCAACAGATTTCCGAGCGAAGCCGATCGAGCATGCATTTGTCCCTCCTTTTGAGGTCGCTTTAACTGTTTTGTAACTTAATTAATTTGCTTAATTAGTCAAGGTTTTGTAATAATTAATTAGCTAAGATAGTTGATTAATTAGTTGATTTGTATTATTTATTTGGACCCTCCGTCGAGAGGGCCAACTTTTGTAATAAGTGTGCGTGAGTGTGTGAATGTCTTCCAACCCCACGTCTTTCTCCCTTTTACTTAACCGCTTACGATTGTTAGTTCTAGGTCATGTTTCAATTAGCATTCCTATGCTCGCATGTTTTCATCCATTCATCTGTATTGCATGCACCGGGCTCGACGCATCATACTAACCGCATTGTATTTCAATTCCTACTTGAATACATGATTATCAAGTTGCATCTCACATGACATCTTAGAATTGCCGAGCCTATCACTAGTTGCATTTTGCATATGTTGCATTAGCCATCTTAACATAGCTAGGATCATGCATTGATTACTAACTAGCTATTGTTTTGGCTTAGAGTACTAGGTAAGCTTTTATGCTTTAGCATCTTGCATGTATGTAGGTGTTTCCATGATAGCATGCTTGCCATGAGGCTAACTACTTAAGTGTTTAATAGCATGAATGCCTGTGGATGAAGGCTTCATTACTTGAATTGGAACAATTCATCGAAACATATGTTTTAAGCCCACTTGAGAGTGGCAAAATCATGTTTTCTAAGGCCGCTCAATGGTGGCAAATCCACGTCTTAGCCTACTTGCAGGTAGCACCTTCAAACCATTTTCAAACAAACATAAGATGTTTTGTTCCAACTTAGGTGATCTAGTCTATACTTGTGTGTTGTGAGCATCACATAGTAATTCTAGGCTAATAACCGGAATAAGAACGCATGTGTTTTCAAAAACAAATATTATGTTAGTACAGGATGATCTTTGATCGGTTGAGCGGGGGTGCTCATTGCATGACCTTCCCCTCTCGTACCCAAGTTCCCGAGCTGAGGCAACTTTGGTGATGACGGACACGTGGCCTTAGGCATGAGTCAGGGTTTCCTAAATTTTTCCAAAATAAAATATTTAGGTGGCGACTCTGTATCTGGCAAAGCAGTCCATGTTTGGCGCTTGTTTACAAAAATCAATTTTCCAAAACGATTTGCCGGATTTGGACTCTTTGGTGATTTATCGGTCTTGCATTGCACTTTGCGGGATCAGATTCAGAACCGTGACATTTGAGTCTGAACTGTAGTCCCCTAATGAACAAACTAGATTTCATGCCGTTTCGCGCGCGGAGCCCGGGACGTTCGAGCACGTCTACAGTTTCTGGCGACTCTGCTGGGGATTTAGAGAACTTGACTCGAACTCATGATATCTTGTTTTGCCTGCCCTTATGTGTTTCTTTGCATTGCATTTGCATTGGTGCATCTAGGATACCGTGTTTGTCGTATGATATTCCTGAACGGTTTGTCGGAGGCTTGTTTTGAGAAGCGTGCCATAAGGCTGACCGGTTGCGGGCTCTGCCACGACGGGAACACAAACCCCAATTTTTACTGGGGCACCCTTTTTGACCATTCGACCTTGTGCATATCGGAAACTGTAGTGACCATTCCAAGCTAGGACATGTTGCTTATCCAATTATAGGTTGTTTGAAACCGTTGCGTGCGTAGTGAAACCCTAGCTCCTGACAAGATAGGACAGGAAACCCTACCCCTCCATAGGGATGTTTTGGCTCTCATTTGCTTGCTATATGCTTTTAGAGTGTGTCTCTACAGGAATGCATGTATCAGTTTGCAAGTCTGGGTATCAGGCCTGCGGGCATCAGTATTTAGGGGAATCAGTTTTACCTGAGGGTATCAGTTTATAGGTAGAATTTTGGGCAGAATTCAGTAGAGAGTGCAGTCATTCAGTTGTGCTCATATTTGTTCTAGTAAAATCAGGCTGAGATGCTGTATGTTTTCTTCTTTTGCAAAGTAGTCTTGGAACCATAGCTTCAGAAGGCTCCAATATCCCCCGAGTACACCGGACTTGTGTCGATGGACTTTGTCAGGTCAGAATTGGCTCAACAACAACCTGTGTTTGCCTTACCCCCACCGGTTACAAGACGAAGGAGGTTCGGGCAGAATTCATTAATACAGTTTCTACAGCAGTCACACCTCAGTTCACCCGGGTCTAGTCTGGTTTGGGAACTGTTGTCTGCATTCAGCTCAGCATGAGATCAATCACCCACTCTTATGGCTCAGCATCCCCCGGCCAGTATGGAGGAACAGATGTGGTACCTGCAACAAACAATCGAGGCACTGCAACAGGACACAGTCCATCAGGCTGAAGTCACGGCTCGTCAGGCTGAAGTCATGGCTCGTCAGGCCGAAGTGATAACCCAGCTACAACAACAACAGCCACAGTAAGATGCGGCTTCTGCATCTCATGCACCTCCCATGGGTAACCCGAGACCCGGATCCATTGCCCATACGGTAGATGTCCAAGAGACTCAGGGCAATTCGGTGGAGCTAATCCCAGCACAGGCCTCTAAAGTTCCTACCCATCAAAGCAAGGCTCCATTTGAATTTGAGGTTGACTCAACTGCACTTAAGGTCCATAAACTGGAGAAGTTATTCAAGTGGGCACAATGAGTGAACTCCATCCCGGATTTAGAGGACGGGTATACTGAATCTGCAGTTACCTTACCGGAGCGGTTTAAAATGCTGCGTATCGACTGCTTCGATGTCTCTGGAGACCCAATGGTGCATCTCCACCTGTTTTCTAATACCCTGAGGCCAATGGGTTTGACCACATCCCAGAAGTTATCTCTCTTTAGCCGAACCATGTCTGGGATAACTGCAATCTGGTATGCGAAATTGGAGGACTCTATGAAATAGAACTGAGAAGAGCTGGCCGAGGCCTTTGTTGCTCAATACTCCTATAACACACAGATCGAGGTCACAACTCATGATCTCAAAGTCACCCGCCAAGAGCCAAATGAGGGTTTTTCAGAGTTCATGACGAGATGGAGAGCAAAGGCCTCAATGATGACTACAAGGCCTTCGGACAAAGATCAGATCAGGATGATTGTTCGGAATTTGCATGACAAGTTGCGGCAAAAGATGGTTGTTCTACCACTATTTACCTTTCTAGACCTTCATGGAATGGGGGTTCAAATCGAGGATGCCATCCGACAAGGGATCTTTGCAGAAGATAATGAGCCTTTGAAGAGGAATGTTGTTCGCTGTTCCAACGCTGCTACTGATGGTAGCACAACTGTGAAATGCTCGGAAGTAGACACTATCACCACTTCCCTCAATGGCTAAAAACCAACCACCTCAAATCGACCCCAAGCCCAAAATTTTCATCCTCTTTACATGAGTCTCTCTCAAGATTTGAAAATGCTGCGAGAGGAAGGGCACCTAGAGCTCCTAGAACCTCAACCCTTCCAAATCCTCTTCCACCAAGGTTTGACCCAGCTAAATACTGTGTCTATCATCAACAACATGGTCATGACACGAACCATTGTATCCGCCTCCGTCATAAGATTCAGGATCTTATTGACGAAGAGACCATAACTCTACCAAAAGGACCTCGAGCTAGTACTGACCCGTCACATTTCCACCTCAATCAAATCCATATACTGCCATCCATCTATGACCCCAGTATATACATCACCCCAGCCCATTTACTTAAGTCTGAGGTGTTCATTCTAGATAGCATGGACTTATACATGATGAATGCACCTGAACCCCAATCATCCCAAACCCGTGAACCCACTACTTCTGAGCTAATGAGAATGATTGAAGATCTTCAGAGAACTGTGGCAAATCTGGCCTTCGGAATATTGGCTCCGTCATCGACCATATCACATGCCAGAAGTTTCAGCCCAAAAGGCTCCTTGATCTTGGGGCAAGCTACAACTAAAAAAGGGCCAACCTGAAGCCATCTCAGATCTGGGTGTTGGCGTGTCGACAACAACTGGGCTCCGCTCTGATATAGCAACCCGATCCTTTGATAAGGTGGAGGCAAGTGGTAAGAACAAGGTATGGGCAGACATCGGTCCCCATGAACACCTTCAGTGGGCTATTAAGGCTTTGAAAGCCGAAGGACTGAACAAACAACAAGTACTCGCAGTTGTTGCAAAAACTGTGGATGACACTTTCGCCACTCAAGTTGGGGGTAGTCTGAATCAAGGGGCAAGCCGAGATAAGGGATGTCGTACCAGAAATATCCCTTTCAGCTCTAATCCTGTACTCGGAAGAGATCAGCAAACCCAGCCAGTGCCTACCAATCCCTTTGGTAGTGAATCCAGCAAAACTCCACAAACCTCGAAGTACCCACCCTGAGGCCAGAGGGTCTTCAATCCCCTCTACATGACTTTGTCCAAAGCTTTCCAAATCCTTATAGGACAAGGGCATCTGAAGCCCCAGGAGCCGCGGCCATTACTGAATAAATTTCCTCTCTCCCATGATCCGGCCAAGTACTGTGCCTTTCATCAGCAAGTCGGCCATGGCACTAATAGTTGTTACCGTCTTCGCCATGAAATACAAGATCTGATTGACAACAAGATCATTGTCGCACCAGACTCTGCAATGTCTATCGACACTAGATTAGTGAACTTGGGGGATAATGTGATCATTTGATCGGGGGATGAACCAGCTGCCGATGGCGCTCATTTTACTCCGGATGTAGGGATGGCACGCACTATTTCGAATAATGTGCAAATATTGTTTACTTTACTTTCTGACTTGGGTATTGGGTCAGTCCTGTTGTTTTGTGTTGAGTCAGTCTTTTTGTAATGAGTTAGTTGAGTCTGTCTTGTTGTATCGAGTCAGTCCGGTTTTCTTAGAGTCAGGTGATTTCGGGGGTGTTACCTCGGATATCACTATCTTGTTTTGTGTTTGTCTTTCACACTCTTTTGAGTCTGTTTCTTCCATGGGGCCAGTTGCACCAGAAGGTTTGAATAAAATAACAGTGATTTTCTCATTCTTGAGTTTGTTTCTGCCTTAAGCCAGTTGTGCCAGAAGATCTGAATGAAACGGCAGTGCTTTTCACTTACTTTTCTATGCCTTGAAATCATTGCATTGACCTAAGTTTTTCAAAACTTTTTGAACACTATGTTGAAAACAAAGAGGAAGGAATTCCATGAGATTTGCAAAAATTTGATCAATTGAGAGAAAGAGAGGCGTGCTAAGCCCTTAATGAATGAGATCATGTTTGTTAATGTGAGTACTGAGAAAGATCCTGGGTTGATCCAGATTGGTTTTACATTGTCTTCAGCGCGAGCGACTAGTCGCTTTCTTAAAAGATTTCAAAAAATGTTTTGCACGGTCCTGAGAAGACCTGTGTGGAATCGCTCTTGAGATTGTGCAACCTAGGATCGCTCTCAGCCTCAAGACTCGACCCCTTGCTTTCAAACCTTGAACTTAGATTCAGAATGTTCAACGGTCAACAACGATGTGAGGCTTGTATTGCTAGATTAGAAGCATCGCCGAGACTAGGGGCAAAAAATATCAGACGTGCTCGAAGAGCCAAAGATGGATCATTCTGCAAATCAATGAAGATTGGCAAGAATGCCAAATCCCAGTAGGGAAGAAAGAAGAAAGTATTGTTGAAGGACAACTAAGTTCATATCCACAACACTAGGGGCAAATTCAACCCCCATTGGATGGACTTCTACATCATCAGCGAACATCAGCCATTCTCCTAGATTCAGATGGCTTCGAGATCCTAAAACCATTTGACATGGACAAAGCTACACTTTTACCCTTGAGAGGCTCGCTGGGCCGAAAATCCGGAATGGCGACCCAGGCAAAAGTTAGAGCAAGAAAAAGAAAAGAAAAGATTGAAAAAAAAAATGAATGAAAAAAAAAGAATGAAAAATGAAAAGAATTGAAAAGAAAAGAAAAACAAAGCTCGCACGGTTGAAAACCCGGAAGGGCGGCCTTGGCAAAAGTTAGAGCGTAAAAAGAGAGGTTAATACACGAGTGTACCTTAACCTGGAACTATGTCAAGCTTGATTCCCATGTTTGGGATACGTAGGCAACTTCATTCTAAAGTTCAACCATAAACACTTCCAAATCGACTGTGTCCATGTAATGGTTCTGATCATCTTTGACTTCTCTGTATCCGAGAGTTTGGCTGTGATTGTCACTATGAGGACTGATTACAGTATGTTGCGACGCTATTCAGACAAGGGGTAACTTTTCGTTGCTGTGAGTTGCCATTCAAACAAGGGGCCACTTTTCGTTGCCAGATTTGGTGCCATGCAGTACCATTCAGGCAAGGGGCAATTTTCCATTGTTTTGGATATGAGGTTGTGCATCTCAAGAGTAAATTCTATGTTGGTCAAGTAGTGGCCATTTGTAAAAACAATTTTGAGAATTTTTAATGAGGTTGACTAATTTTCTTAAAAATTATTCAATTTTTCCAAAACTAGACCATTTCTTGGACCCAAAAAAGGAAAATTTTCAGTGCTTATAGCCTGACTCTCATATTGGTCAAAATTGAACAAGTATGTTAATCTAACGCTCATATTGGTCAAAATTGTTTTAGTAGAAAGCCAAAACAAAAATTGGTTAAAATGATGAACTAGGGGCACAGTTGAGTCAGGTTTTCTGTCTTTTTTCCATTGTCAACATTCTTGCCAGAAAGGGCACTATACCTGCCAGTAAAGGGCACAACTGAAGCTAACAGCAAAGGGCCAAAAGCTCTCTCATCCCCCGAGCAGCGAGGTATCAAGTCAAGTGCGAAGCACAAACTGGAATGGGAGCAGGATATTCCACTCCCTTATCCGAAAAGGTCTGGTCACATCTGAACTGGCCAAGGGCGTCATCAACCGATGTCAGCTGCAGATTTGCTACACGCCCAGTTGTAGCGCAACCTCTCTGTGGGAAAGTTCACTTTTGTGAGCAGAAGAAGAAGAATCTAGTTGAATACTAGGGGGCAAGAGCCCACAACTTCCTGTTTATCTATCAACCACCTAGGGGAGAGATAAAAAAGAAGAGAGATTGAAGAATAGAGAGATGCGCACTGAGAGAAAAAGTGAGAAAAGGGTTTTTCAGAAAAATAGAGACTGAGTGCCAGAGTGAAGAGAGAATAACAAATAAGAAAGGGTGGGAAACAATACCTGAAGAAACAGGGTCCTCGCGAACTGAGAGGTCTTACGCCATTGGAGCACATCTAAGGGTTATGTGTGTGTTTTTGTTTGTCTCGATTCTTGTTTTGAGTCGTTTCGAGTGTTAATAGATCTGTTTAGGTTGTTTACCTTTTGTTTTCCTTTGTTGAGTCGTGGTGCACTGTGTTCAGTCGTAGGCTCAATACCCGGTCGAGAACTCGTACTCATTCTCAATTTCAAAAATAAAATTGTTTTGTGCTCAGAGTGCTATGCCATTCTCTACACATGTGCAAAATAGGATTTGTTCTTTCATAAAACTGCAGGGTTCAACCCAGGTCATGTGAGAATAATAGAACCAGGACCTATCTGAAGCTATATGGGTTCCGGACTGCAAAGCAAAAGAAAAGAGGGAAAATGTCGGGCATCTGAGTTTATTTTGACTTCAGTAAGTTTCGACATTGCATTCTGTGTGTACCTCTTTAGGTCTTGCCAATGCTCCGAAGTATGAGTGCGCCTCTACCTCAAGCTCAAGCTCAAGCCTACTTCAAGCCATAATGGCGATCAGAAGTGCTCTCCCCGAGTACCATTCCCTGCCAAGGGCATCTTGGCCGTGTTTGCAATGAGTTCCTAGGAGACCAATTGTGGCAGTGGAAACTAGAGCTCGAATGGCTGATGCCTAGAACGCAAAGGTTTGGAATTTCTGGGACTAAAGTCTGGTTTAAATACCCAGGGGTGTATCCTCGGCTTGAAATCTGTATGGCAGCCCCATAGATTGAGATAGCATGTGTATGTGCCTCAATTCTGGATACTGAACCAACCTAGTATGTCACCCCGTTGGAGAATAGGGAAAGTTGTGAATATGATCAGGAAGGAAAACGCATTTGTGGTTTCTACATACAGAAGTTACCCCTTGTTAGCATTTCAGGACCTTTGTACTGTGAGTTGAAGGTAAGACTTCGAAGAACGCAAGGGGAGATCCCCGTCCGAGTAGAGCGGTTCATCGCCACTCACCTCATGAAGTGCTTGCTAAAGTGCCGCATTGTTTATTGCTTTTCTCTAAACACCATGTTCTACATTGCTTGTATCATATCATCACACTTATTGTATTTATTTGCATCTTGTGTTATCTTCTATCATTTTATCCTTTTACGTTTAGTAGCGTTTAGGATTGTTGTCCCCCGGGGCTCTCTTAGGATGCGTGGAACGCGCTCTTGATTGTTTGCTTTTGGACCTCTTCTCATGATTTCAACGTGGTTAGAGTGTTTCCTTCCTCGCATAATTTCAACGTGTTTGGAATTTGTCTTTTCTCTTCTCACGAGTTCACCGTGGTTAGAGTCTGTCATTCCTCACACGATTTCAGCGTGTTTGGAATTTGTCTTTCCTCTTCTCACGAGTTCAGGATGGTTAGAGTCTGTCCTTCCTCACACAATTTCAGCGTGTTTGCAGTTTGGCTTTCCTCTTCTCACGAGTTCAGCGTGGTTAGAGTCTGTCCTTCCTCACACGATTTCAGCGTGTTTAGAATTTGCCTTTCCTCTTCTCACGAGTTCAGCGTGGTTAGAGTCTGTTCCTTCCTCACACGATTTCAGCGTGTTTGGAATTTGCCTTTCCTCTTCTCACGAATTCAATGTGGTTAGAGTGTTCTTTTCCTTACACGATTTCAGCGTGTTTGAAATTTATCTCAGGTTGCATCGAGTGCGCCCCTGAGTGGTTGTTTTCAGACCTCTTCTCACGATTTCAGCATGGTTTGAATATTCCTTTCGTCACACGATTTCGGCGTGTTTGGGATTTGTTTTTCCTCATCTCATAATTCCAGTATGGTTGGAGTATGTCACCCTTTGCATCTATTGTACTATCTGTTACATCGCATCTATTATCTATTGCATCACATCTATTATGTCTATTGCATTGTATATAGCATCTATCGCATGCATTTACTACATTATATGTTTTATCGCCTACATCCTTTCAATGTTAAGCTTAGTCTGGCATGTGCCCATACTTTTCGCGTTAAAGCATGGTTCTGTGATTATGTGTACGCGTCTATTTCACTAAGAGAATTGTGGTCTGAGGGTGTCGGCACCATATCTGTGTTAGACGTGGTCTGTTTTGTGTCTATGCCTTTTCTAATTAGAAATGTGGTTTGGCCGTGTGCCTTATCCATTGCATCCATTGCATCCATTACATCGTAGTTTGTTGTTGTATTCAGCATGTAGGATCATGATCTTTCCTCAGCAGATCATTACACACTTATATCATGCCACCCAATTACTTATGTTCTTTCTGCGAAACACATAGTTCTACCTGTGCACACACCTATCCCACTAAGAGAATTGTGGTTTGAGATTTCTGGCAGCTTTTCTATGTTAAACGTAGTTTGATTTTGCATCTCCATCTCTTTATGATATTTGTGTGATTTTGTACTGCTTGTGGTTTGATTATCTCAATTACATTGCATATCATTTGCATTGTTTCGTTACATTGTATATCATTTACATTGTTTTGTTTTGTTATATTGTGTATCTTTTGCATTCTGCTCCTGAACTACGCTGGTTTGATTCCTTGCAAAGGGATACGTAGGCAGCCTGCGGGCGCAACCATTTATTTATCTGTATTTTTTTTGTTTGTCCAGGTCTTCAGCCTTGTCAAAGTGGGTCGTCTCTGGGCTTTGACATTCACTCCCGTCATTTCATGACTTACGAACTCTGTCAAAGAGGGGCAACTGTAGACACCGCATTTTTGACCGACCTTTAGACTTGGGTCCTACCGATGGTTTACCTGGTGGTGAAAGATGTGCAGAGCAAAAGTTTGACTTCTTCGGCAAAAGGATAGTCAAATCCCAACCTCACACCCCATTTTGGACCAAAGCTATTTTGAATGGTTTTTTTTAGACCCTAAAACCCTCTCTTTCAAAATATTTTTGAAATTAAGTTCCTACGATGTTCCGAGGCTCACATTTCGTTAAGTGTTGCGCTTTTCAGTAAACCAAGCGAGGACAAAGTGGAAATGAATGAAAGAAAGATGAAATCTTTGAAAAATCTTTCAAAACACCTTGTTCGCAAGTTTGGAGTTGAAGAAAAGAGGAGAAGAGGGAAGAAACCTAGTTGAGGAAGGAGTTGGGCATGAATCGTTAAGAGATAGTCGAGCAACCCTCGCTAAATCAGGTCTATCCTTTTGAATACTTGGACTTCAGATATGAGACCACCACCGTTGGAAATCTTACTTCTGGGGCTTCATTTTACACTCGAGAATCTCGTAAAGCTGAGTCCAAATGGGGGAGATATGATTGGTTGAAGTTGGGCATCATTCTGGTTAGACCGAAGCTGAGCAGCCTGCACTAAAAGAGGGATATCTCTTAGCACACATGAAATTTGATGTGAGGCTTACATAATTGGAAAGAATACTTTTGGGGCTACAGTTTAGGCTCAAGAATGACCTGAAAAGGAGTCCAGATGAAGGAATTAGGCTTTCTTCAAGTCAGGGACCAGGACTGATTTTTTCCATTGGCCTCTATGGAAGTGCATCGGCCACAATTTAACCTCATTGGCCATTGGTCAACCAAAAGTGAACCTTATCGGCCAAAAATGATGGCCGGTCGGCACCAAAGATAGCCGGTCGGCCAGAAGTGTCCAGAAAGCCCAAAATTGGTAGATATTTCTCCTCCAGCTGTTTCCAGCTTGTGCCACCTGTCCCAAATCAGATATTTTCAACCAAAAACTTTGCATTGCTATATATGAAGCCAAATATCTCATATTCAAAGGGATAGAACTTCTTAAGCAAGTTTGAGAGCTTCTCTCACTAAACTCCCTCTCTCTCTATAGAATTTTCTGAGGAAAATCTCTAAAGCCTCTCTCTCTCTTGCCCTTTGGTGCATAGAAGTACATAGAAGTAGAGAAATACAACTTCTTTGCCTAGGCATCCTACATCAAAGTTGCATATCCATGGGCTGAGGTCTCTTGGAACTGGTTTTTGGGCTGATAGAAGGTCATTTGAGCCAAGAAAGAGGCCCTTTTGCTACTGTGCTACAAGGATAAGCATTTCTCCTCTTTTATATTTGTTTTGCACACTTACTTCACTACCTTTGCAAACTACTTTGGGGCTGTTTTTTGGGGTGCTGTTGAACTAAAAAAACCTCTGTTTTTCCTCTGGTTTTTCAGTCCTAAAAGTCTTGGTTTGTCCCTTGGTTGGCTAGGGGGTTATCCTCTCTTTTGCTCCTTGGCTTGTATGGCTTTGTGAGCTAACTTTCAAACTTTTCAAACAACATCTTTTGGCCTTAAAACCACTCAATTCTAGAGGAATTTCAGTGGTAGAAAACTTGTTTTGAGACTCAAAATAGGAGGGGTTGTCCCCCCCCCCCCTCTTCTCTTGTTTGCTTGTATTTATGGCCCTCCAAAAGAGCATGTGTTTCTACTTCTTGAAGGCTTTGTGAAGGCTCATTTTTGTGACTTTCCAAACCTGTCATAACTCTATTTTCGGGTGTCTTGCTCACCCCATGCATGCTTTTTACACTTATAGTGTAATCCTTGCAAACTAGCCTTGTATGCTTAAGCTTTTGGCTCATCTTTCTAAGCATATGTTGGCTCCATTCCAGCATGTTTTTGGTCATTATTTAACATGCCTTGACTCTGATTTTAGTTGGTGAAGTCATCTCATGCTTGGCTTCGGTAGGTGTAGTGTAAACATGCTCATGGGCCTAGCTTACTTGATGTTTTGGCCCTTCATGCTAGCTTGTCTTGGCTATACTCCATACATGTTTTAGCATTATTTTGACATGCTTTAGGACTGTTTTGATTGTTCTTGGCCTTTTGAGGCTCGCTTTGTATAGCTATAGTGTATTTGGCTTTGCTAGCCTTGCACTTTAGGCCCCCTAGCATGTCATATTTGAGTTATTTGCATGATATGTCATCATTTGGTAGGTAATTTCAGACCATAGACTTCTGACATGCTCTCATGTTTATCACTCTTTAATTGAGTTTAAGAGTTATGCCATTATGCCTTGTTTGTGAGCTAATTGGGGAGCCTATCTTTCTTGCCATCTTTGTTGCGAGTCCAGCATGTTTTTGCTACCATTTTGACCTGCCTTAGGTCTGTTTTGAGTGCTTTAGTTCATTTGAGCATTGCTTGGTATGGTTGTAGTGTAAAGCCCTTGACTAGTTTTGTATTTCAAGCCCTTTTGCATGCTTTATTTGAGCTATTTGCATGATATGGCATCATTTGGTAGGTGATTTCAGAGCATATTGCATTGCCACACTCTCACATTTTCCACTCCTTCAATGTGTTTGAGATTTGTGTCTTCATGCCTTGTTGGTGAGCCAATTTGTGCGCATGCTTGTCTAGCCTTTTGAGCTTCAAATTCCAGCATGTTTAGGCCATTATTTTGATGCGATTAAGCTCTGTCCAGAGCTGGTTTAGTCCATTAAGCATTGTATTGCATGGTCCTAGTGTAAAGCTCTTCACTAGTTTCAACGCTTAAGTGTTCTAGCTTGTTGTGTATGCGATGTTTGCATAGTAGAGTCTTGCATTTCACGCCACTTTAGCACTGAAAATCTGCCATCCTTCTCATTTCTTCACTTTTGATTTGTTTTGAGAATTGGTTAGTCTTGAGTTTGAGTTTAATGCAAGGGAGTGAGACTTGTGCTTAAATGGCTTCAACCCTCTTTTGAGGGTTACTCCTAGTCAAAGGCATTGGTCTCTCCCATGCCTTAAACCATTCTCTTTGATAGACCTCTCTCTCATTAGAGGACTCTCATAGTTGGACAAGTTGATTAATGAATGGATTGGTAATGTTAAAATGTGTAAACAAAATCAATCAAGTAAAATGTGTCAAGATAAGCATGTTGCATGTGTTCATTGCATTGTATTCAATCGGACGTTATGTTGAACACAAAGTGAATTGGTCCATTTCATACTTGAAGTGATGAAAATGGGCCAATCCCCTTTGTCTCCATTGCCTTTGATTATCCATGATAAGGTGATGGCCAAGTGTCTCATTTGTCATGCATTTATTGACCTCGTGCAATTTGGCTTCTTTGGCTATCATGCATTGAGATGCGTGATTGATGGCTCGAGAGTCGAGCATTACACTCCTTTGAGCCTTAGACATGATGAGGAGTGTGGTGGCACAAAACTGCCGACCGGCCACCTTAGTCTGCCGATCGGCTATCTGTTTGGCCGATAGCAATAATCTTTGGCCGATGGCCACTCCTTTTGGCCGATGACCTCTCAGCTTGACCATGAGGTGGATCAGAAGTGTTTTGGAGATTGGCCCAATTTTTAGAAGTCTAAAACAGTGCAAACAGAGGCAACATGGGGCATGGCAACGAATTTCTGAGCGAAGCCGATCGAGCATGCATTTGTCCCTCCTCTTGAGGCCGCTTTAACTGTTTTGTAACTTAATTAATTTGCTTTATTAGTTAAGGTTTTGTAATAATTAATTAGCTAGGATAGTTAACTAATTAGTTGATTTGTATTATTTATTACGACCCTCCGTCGAGAGGGCCAACTTTTGTAATAAGTGTGCGTGAGTGTGTGCATGTCTTCCAACCCCACGTCTTTCTCGCTTTTACTTAACTGCTTACGATGGTTAGTTCTAGGTCATGTTTCAATTAGCATTCCTATGCTCGCATGTTTACATCCATTCATCTGTATTGCATGCACCGGGCTCGACGCATCATACTAACCGCATTGTATTTCAATTCCTACTTGAATACATGATTATCAAGTTGCATCTCACATGACATCTTAGAATTGCCAAGCCTATCTCTAGTTGCATTTTGCATATGTTGCATTAGCCATCTTAACGGAGCTAGGATCATGCATTGTTTACTAACTAGCTATTGTTTTGGCTCGAAGTACTAGGTAAGCTTTTATGCTTTAGCATCTTGCATGTATGTTGGTGTTTCCATGATAGCATGCTTGCCATGAGGCTAACTGCTTAAGTGTTTAATTGCATGAATGCCTGTGGGTGAATGCTTCATTACTTGAATTGGAATAATTCTTCGAAATGTATGTTTTAAGCCCACTTGAGAGTGGCAAAATCATGTTTTCTAAGCCCACTCGATGGTGGCAAATCCACGTCTTAGCCTACTTGTGGGTAGCACCTTCAAACCATTTTCAAACAAACATGAGATGTTTTGTTACAACTTAGGCGATCTGGTCTATACTTGTGTGTTGTGAGCATCACATAGTAATTCTAGGCTAATAACCGGAATAAGAACGCATGTGTTTTCAAAACAAAATATCATGTTAGTAAAGGCCGATCTTGGATCGGGCGAGTGGGGGTACTAATTGCATGACCTTCCCCTCTGGTACCCAAGTTCTCGAGCTGAGGCAACTTTGGTGATGACGGACACGTGGCCTTAGGCACGAGTCAGGATTTCCTAAATTTCCGCAAAATAAAATATTTAGGTGGCGACTCTGTATCTGGCAAAGCAGTCCATGTTTGGCGCTTCTTTACAAAAATCAGTTTTCCAAAACGATTTGTCGGATTTGGACACTTTGGTGATTTATCGGTCTTGCATTGCACTTTGCGGGATCAGATTCAGAACCGTGACATTTGAGTCCGAACTGTAGCAGCCTAATGAACAAATCGGATTTTGCGCCGTTTTGCGCGCAGGGCCCGGGACTTTCGGGCACGTCTACAATGTCCCATTAGCTGGGTATACAGTTGATTGGCCTCACGCATTGCATGTTTTATTTCCCCTTCCGGTTCAGACGCCAGTATGGGCATGATCAGACACATCTAGATGAAGAGGTGGAATACCCGGCTTCATTTCCCATTTGTGGTTCACACTTGCCTCGGTACCTCACTACTTGGAGGACATGAGAGCTTCTGGTCCCTGCCCCTAGCTTTAGTTGCACCCTTTCTGGTGAGTGCTCGGCTTGGATTGAGGACGAAGAACAAGTTGGGCCATCTTTAGCTACAGAAACTTCCCCGAGTGCAAGTAAAAGACATATAGCTACTTGACTTGGTTGTGCCCCTAGTTTTACTACTTTGATCTTTCTTTTCAAGTTTTATGATGTAAAAGCAATTTTGATTTAAATCAGAAAGTGGGAAAATGTACTTGTGCTGAAATCAATAAAATTAAAATTCGAAGTACTGAAAACAATTTATTTTGGTCCTAAAATGGACCAAGTTGTAAAAAGGTAAAGTTTTGAACAAAATCAACATTTATTAAAACTTTTCAAAAACAACTTTCGGAAATGGTCATTACCTGACATACACAGAATCAACCATCAAGATGTACAGCCCCGAATCAACACATCACGACTGCCCATAACTGCATCCGCCATATCGGCCCTTCTACCAACGTAAAGATCACACAACCGTGCTAACTGATAATGAAGAAATATGACCTGATCAAATATGAATGAATAGGATAGTTGAGTTGAAGATAGTTGTGGTCGAACTTCAGGATGAAGTTGCCTACATATCCCGAAGATGGAAATTAGGCCTTACGTAGTTCGGTCAGGGTTCACTCGAGTACTAACTCTCTTATTTTGTGCTCTAACTTTTGCCAAAGTCGCCCTTTAGGGTTTTCAACCTTGCGAGCTCAATTTTTTTTTTTTTATTTATAATTTTTCATGCTCTAACTTTTGCCTAGGTCGCCCTTTCAGGTTTTTGGCCTAGCGAGAATAATCGCCCATGTTGATCAGCTATGAAAACTCCAAGCCATCCAAATCCGTGAGAATAATCGCCTCTCTTGACCAGATTGACTTGATGATATAAGGACCAGTCCAATTGGGTCTGAACTTGCCCCTAGGGTCATGAATGTGAGCCCGGTTGTCTTTTAGTATCATGTTCCCTTCCTTGAGATTCCTGCACTTAACTTTCTTGTTAAAAGCCCTAGCAATCCTGCTTTGGTAACCATGGATATCATACAATGCCCTTAGTCTTCTTTTGTCAAATAGCATAAGTTCCTCAAATCTACTATTTTGCCAATCTACCTCTGCTATCTGACACTCGGCCATAACTCTCAACGAAGGCTCTTCAATTTCAATTTGCAGAACAACCTCCATCATATAGATGAAAGAATAGGGGGGTTGCCCCAATTGATGTTCAGATTGAGGCCCTATAGCCCCAAAGTGCAAATGGCAGATTATCCAACCAGTCTCTGTATGTTTCCACCATCTTCCACAAGATGTTCTTGATATTTTTGTTTGCGGCCTCAACAGCTCCATTGGTCTATGGTCTATACGTCGATGACTTATGAAAAGCTACATTATATTTCTCAAGTAGATCCATCACCTCTTTCTTAAAGTACGAGCTGTTATCGGAGATGATCTCGTTCGGCACCCCACACAGGCAGATGATATTGTTCTTAATGAACTTAGCCACATGTGATGCCTTCAATACAGAGTAAGACTGGGCCTCCACCCATTTTGTGAAATAGTCAATTGCCACCAGAATGAACTCGTGCCCATTTGACCCCTTTCGCGTGATTGCCCCAATTACATCGATTCTCCAAACGAAAAAATGCCACGGTGAAGTCATATTGTAGAGCTTTGACGGCGGAATGTTTATGCGATTAGAATGGACTTGACATTTGTGGCATCGCCGAATAAAACCAATACAATCCTCCTCCATAATCAACCAGTAACAATCTTGTCTGAGAATCTTCTGAGCCAGCATCACACCATTCATGTGTGCTCCACACTCTCCTCCGTGGATGGCCTCCATCAGGCGCTTCAATTCTTCTTCTTCGACACACAGCTTGTGCATTCCCAGATGACCTCTCTTATACAGCTTACCCCCGCATATGATAAATTGGACGGCTAGACGTGGTATCCCCCGTTTATCTTTGGCATTTGCCCCTGGTGGATACGTCTCATTTTCCAAGAAATTCCAAACGTTGTAATACCAGGGGTTCTTGTCTTGAACCTCATCTATTGCGGCGATGGTTTGGTAAGCAGGCGTGTACTTCTGGTCAATGATTATTGGACGTATCTTCACTCCTAATGAATTGTCTACCATGGAAGGTAGAGTTGCTAATGCATCAGCAAACTAGTTGCTCTCCATCAACAAATGTGTAAAAGTCATTTTTTCAAACCTAGGAATCAGAATATCCAAAGCCTGATGATACATCTTTATGTTTTCTTCTTTGACCTTCCAATCCTCGTTAGCTTGAGAGACAACCAAATTCAAATCTCTGATGACGTCCAACCTTTTTTCTCTTAGCTCTAGGGCTGCTTCCAAACCAGGGATGCACGCCTCATATTTTGCTTTATAGTTGGACACTCTGAGCAGGAGTTTGAACACTAAGGGTATATGGGAATCATTGGGTGTTATAAGCAACACACCTATCCCATAACCATACTGATTAGCCGCCCCGTCAAAGTACATCGTCCATGTTTCCTCCTCTACATGCAGAATATCTTCATCTGCAAACAGCTATTCCACTGTTTCATCTCCTTCTACAAGACGGTTTGCCAGGAATTCTGCCACAGCTCTTCCCTTAACTGGCGTGCATATGCTATATTTGAGATCAAATTCAGAGAGAAAAAGCAACAAATGAGCTAGCCAGCCTATAGGCGCTGGTTTCTCGTAGAGATATTTAATGAGATCTAATATCAAAACCAAGATTACAAAATGATCTAACAAGTAGTGCCTCAACTTCCTGGTAGCCTATACCACGACTAGGCATGGTTTCTCTAAGGGAGTGTAGCGGGTCTCATAGTCTAGCAGCTTCTTGCTCAAGTAATAGATTGCCTTCTCCACCTTATCTTCAGATTCTTGAACTAGCATGCACCCCATAGTCGAATTCGTCACTGACAGGTATAGGATAAGTGGTTTCCCTAGTTCTGGTGGTGATAACTCAAGTGGATTTTGCAAATACTACTTGACCTGTTCAAAGGCAAATTGACAATGATCATCCCATTAGAAATTTTTTCCTTTCTTCAGGAGACCAAATAGTGGTTCACAAGTCAAAGTAAGTTTTGAAATAAACTGCCTTATGATTTGCACTTTACGAAGAAAGTCGCACACCTTCTTTTCAGTCCTTGGTGGTGGCATTTCTAAGATGGCCTTGATTTTGGAAGAATCTATTTCAATTCCCCTCTATGTGATCAGAAAACCCAACATTTTCCCTGTCGTTATGCCGAAGGTGCATTTTTGTAGGTTTGACCTCAATTTGTATTCGCTGACCCGGTAAAAGAATTTTTCCAATACAATGTAGTGGCCTTCTTGCTCTTTGTACTTAACAATCATGTCATCCACATACACCTCAGCCTCTTTGTGGATCATGTCGTGCAGGATAGTGGTTGCAGCCCTCTGGTCGGTAGCCCCAGCATTCTTCAACCCAAATGGCATGACTCAGTAGCAGTAGGTGCCCTACGGAGTAGTGAAAGCAGTATTCTCCCTATCTTGGGGTGCCATCAGAATCTGGTTATTCCCGAAAAACCCATCCATGAATGATAACAGCGGGTGGCCAGCGGTGAAGTCTACCAACTCATCAATATGCAGCAAAGGAAAGTCATCCTTTGGGCTCGCTTTGTTCAGAACTTGAAAGTTGACACAGACTCTAATTCTACCATCTTTCTTTGGAACTTGAACAATATTGGCCAACCACGTCGGATACTCAAATACAAGTAAAAACCCTGCCTCAATTTGTTTGGTGACCTCCTCTTTGATCTTTAATTCTGAGTCCGGGCAAACTCTGCGTAACTTCTGCTTAACTGGTCAGGCCTCAGGGTCAAGAAGGATTCGGTGCTGTACAATCCCAGGATCGATTCCAGGCATGTCTTCGTAGGACCACGTGAAAACATCCTTGAAATCTTTTAATAAAATGATTAAATGCTTGCGTTCCTTCGAAGACAACTTGGACCCAATCTGGACCAAGCAGGGATCCTTCTCGGTACCCACATTAATTACAATGATTTCATTAGTATAGGGCTTAACATGCCTCTCCACCTCTTGGTCAACCAGAGTTTTCAAAACCCGAGGAATTTCTTCCTCTTTGTTTAAGTCGAAATTTTGAAAATCAAGATCAGTACAACAAACCAAAGGCACAGAAAAATAGGCAAAGCCTACTGCATTCCCATTCAATAGTCCAGATCCTCGGTTATAGTTGACACAAAATAAAAATTGAAAGACAACCAGGACCGGACCTTGGTATCCGGGTTACCACTCTGGGAAATACGAGACTAAGATGAACTAGAATCTAACTCTGACTCCATAGACTGAGTGGAATTAGATTTGAACTCACTATCCGATTCAGAACTGCTGGTGACGCCTTTCTCAAACTTCCAAACCAGGCGTGGAGCCACAGACGCGTCCACAATAAGATTAGAGAAATCCACTGCTAGTTTATCCTCGATCATTGAGATAGTAAAACTATTCCCCAAGTTGACGGACTCAGCTCCAGCTGTAGAACTTGCCAGTAGATCAACCGGTGCTTTTCCCCACAACTCTTCTTCTTCAATATTCAGGCTTGTTGTCCTGCCTTGATCTGTGCTAGGGCTTAAGTTTGTCTACTTATCCTCATCTTCTGGTAACTGGTGTCCAAAGAAGATCTCAAACCCTAGATACCTTGTGTTTGTCTCCCAATCATACCAAGGCTCTAGAAATCCACAAAAGTGGAAGTCTTTCCCTTGGCAGACAAAACGTCTGTTCAAGCTTCCCCGTATTGGTTTGTGAACTAACTTGTATTGCCTCCCAGTCCTTTTGCTTTCAGCCTTCCTCGTAACTCCTCTCCCTTTCTTTGCCAATCTGTAGCGGTAGGTTTGTATACCAGCCCAAAATCGTTGGGCTTGTGTCTCATCTCCTTGGCAATAGTACCTCTCTTCCTGTCACTTCTGTCCAGTCCTGATCCAGGAATATGCCTCTGTTTGTTTATCATGTAGATGGACTGAACACTTACATAATTTTCATCGTCTTCTGCCATGATGGTTTGAACCAACCAAGCCTCTACAAGTGAGAAGCTGGAGAGGAACACGTCCTCTTCCCCATCTATGATTTCTAACACGAGAGTAGTAGTTCCCTAGGAAGGATGGATCGCAGAATTGTCGTACACAGTAGCAATCCCATCTTTGAAGAGGTACTTTACCAACTAGAGGACCGTTGTTGACACCGCTTTCATCTGATGTACAAGTCCTTCCAAGGAGTAGGTTGAACGTGGCCGAAACATCCATGACATGGAATTCCAGCTCATGCTCAGACGGGCCAATTAGCATATGGCTCTTGAACTTTCCCATGACATCCCGACTGGTGTTGTCATAAGCTCGAACGACTTGAGTCGTGGGTGTAAAGTAAATCAGCCTCAAACCGATGGCATAGGCAATCCTCACTGGACATACATTAATCATCGATCCAGCATCTACTAACATCCCCAGAATCCACTTTTTCGACTTTCCAGGGTCACATATAAGGGTCAGTTGTGGTTGGCACCCTCTGGTGGCAACTCCTTATCTGTGAAGGATATCATTGGCGTAACGTCCCCGGATGTACCTAACGACACCAATTGGTCAGCAGTGGTATCGATAGGTAGTTTGGTCCGCTTCATTGCCTCTAACAGTGCTTGCCTATGCTCCCAAGAAGCCATTATCAGCCCCAAATGAATATGTCCGCCTGAATCTTTTTGAGCTATTTCAAGACTAGGTTTTCTTCAACATCCTTCTCTTTTGATTTCTCAGCCTCTTTGGTGGAGGACTCTGGCTGATCTAAGGCTGTAGGTTTGAAGTACCGACCGCTCTGGGTCATGTTGTTAATCTCGTCAGTATACCAGGTGTCATCAGAGCTTTCTGTTTTCCACCATTCGTCTGTGTACGTGTGATATCGGTCACTGTCTTCGCACCACTCTCCTACAGCCATGGCCAGGCTATTATCTAGTTCTATCTGAAGCATGTTCACATCACGCCCCCCATCATCATACCATTCTTCTTCCACCACAGTCTTGGTTTCTATGTTCTAGTACTTCCTAAGCTTTCTTGACATTCTTTTCTTGTCATTAGGCTCCCATTCGGTCTTTCCCACATTTTGGACGTCTGCCGCTGTAGGCTCGATCTCTGCTGTTTCTTTCCATTTTTCTGCCCCTTTGGATCTCTTCTATCTGTTCCAGCTGCAATTGCTCCAACACTTGTTCTTTCTCAAGTCGAAGGTGCAGCCTCAGCCTTGCTGCTAGCACCAACTTCCTCTTCTTTCCTAGTCTCTCCTATCTGTCCCTCCACATTTGACTCCTTCTCACTCAACCACCCATTACTTGTTTCAAGCTGGCTTGGATCCCACCACCCCAATTGTGCACTGCTTGTGACATTGTCCAGATCCTCTTCCAGCTTGGTCAGGCATTCTTCCAGTTCGGCCAAGTCATTTAGGCCCCGTTTTGGCCAATCATTCTGATTCTTCCCTAACTAGTCCTCCTAATATCGTTAATGCTGAGAACGTCTGGCAATATAACTACTGGCTTCGGCTGATCGATGGCCACGATGTATAAGCTGAGGTCGTACTCCTCTGCGAGTGAGGCCCCTTTCTCTATAACTTGGGCATCAGGCAAGCCCTTCGCTAGTGCACTCTCTTTCTTCTCCACCTCTACCACCACGAACTTGGGTTGGATTTGCGGTGTTAAGTCCATCATGCACATGTTCGTGCCTTCTAGAATAATCATCTCTGGCTTGGGTAGATGGGGTGGGGTAATATATGCGCTGGGATTATAGGTGGGTGGTATTGTGTGGATTTGGTTAATGTTTCTGGGTGGGAGGACTTGGTTGTGTGTAATAAGTGGGTTGGTAGTTACGTTTGGTTTGAAGGGTGGGGCGATGACTTTGTTGTCAATGAGATCCTGGATCTCATTGACGTTGAAGGTAGCATAGGTCAGTGGGATGACCATGTTGTCAGTGGAAGATGCAATACTGAGTAGGGTCATGTCTGGGTGGTAATGGATCAGGAAACGGTAGAGCATCGAGGGGCTTAAGATGCTCCTTTTCCATTAAAAATTTGAGGGCGTGGACTGGGCTGGTTTCGAGGAGGGCCAGTGGTTTGTGAAGCTTGCGAGGTTATAGCGGCAACGCCATCGGCCATTTTGGTCGTTGTAATAGCTGTACTAACATCTGCAGGGCGCGGAATAGTGCTACTACTAACATTGGTACTCTGGGAGAATGGCCTTCTTGTACGTTCACTTGTTCTGTGAATAATGCCCTTCTTGAATGCACTCTCAATCTGGACCCCTAACTCGTGTAGGGAAGCAAAGGTAGATAACGGTGCCACTATCATTCTCTACAGCATATCTAGTTCAAGAGTCTTGACCACCAGCTGGACTTGTTCTCTTCCAGAAGGTCTACTTGTCATTCTTGCTACTTTTGTCCTCCATTTGGCAACAAATTCAACGAATGATTCCTTGTGGTTTTGGGTTATAGCCTTCAGCTCACTAACGATTACCTCTATCTATGTGTTATAAGAGTGCTGGTTGACAAACACCTCAGATAACTCGTCCCAATTCTACTTTGTAGAGTCCTCCAGTTTTGCGTGTCAGATGGCCGATACATTAGATAAGGTTCTCCCGAAGAATGACAGTTTTTATGCCCGATACTGGCCCATTGGTTATAACACATCTGAGAACAAGCAGACGTGCAGAATCGGATCCCCACTTCCATCGAATCTATCGATGTGGGGCATCTTAAATTTCTCCGATGATCTGACTGAAGCTTCAGTGTACCCTTCTTCAATATTCAGAATGGAGTTGAAGCCCTAGGACTTTTTCAGTGCTTTCTCTAGCCTGACAATCTTGATCAGGACCAAATCAATTTCATTGATATCAAAGGGAAGGATCTCCGTAGGGGGTTGAGCCAGAGGCCTATAAGTCAGGGTTAGAGCAAACATTTCCTGAGGATTTGGGATTTGGGGATTTTCCACTGGTGGGGGTGGATCCAGATTTGGCTGAGCAGTCGTGATTGGATGTACAGTTGACACGGATGTCCCAGACGTGCATCGTAGATCAGTGATGATTTCATCTTGTGCAGCCATCTTTTGGTTCTCTGGAAAGCTACCATCATGGTAGCAAGTTCTTCTGCATTTTGTGCCATTACTAGTCTAGGTGAGTTAGATTCTGGTGAGCTGCTTGAGTGAGAACAGATAGGTGTTTTTCGAACGCTTTGTACTGGTGCGGCTAACTGTCTGTTCCGTCTTCGTCGAACAACTGGCGGAAGTAAGACTTACACTGGTTGACCACCAACAAGGTCTTAAGCTTTGTAAAGCCTGCCAGAGCGAGTCCAACCAACTTGGGAAATATTGGGTCTTTCTAAAGCTATAATGGTAAACTACCTAGCAAAAGATAGAACAGAAAAACCATCGATCAAAATCAGACAGCACTTCGGCCTAATTCACAGTAGATAAAAAAACATAGTTGAAGAACCACAATCCCCACTGAACTTTGTTCTGAAACTAATATATGAACCATCCTGTACAGTCTCGCTGTAAAAGCACATACCACGTAAAAGAACCAGAACACCCTTATGAGGCGGGTACGGTTACCCTGTCCTAAATTTTTGACATGATCTAGGTTGCACTACTTCAATCAATCAATCTCACAACATCCTGCATATGGGTGGCATCTTGTCCTAATTTTGGGATAGTCGCTATGGCTTACGATATGAAGCTAGGCCAAATGGTCGAAAAGGTACCTTGGCAATGTTACCTAATATACCTCACACACCTAACACCGAAAAGTGAAAGGAGGATTAAGCAGTACAGTGGTAATCCAGATCCAAGGGTTCTGTTCCCAACATGGCAGAGCCCATGACCAGCCAGCCTTTTGCAACCTTTTTAGGCAAGCCGTCCAGGAACGCAATGACTTAAAGTAACAAATGCAAATGCAATGCAAAGAACATATATATGTAGATAAAATTTCACATAATAAGTTTCAAGTCAAGTTCTCTAAATCCCCAGCAAAGTTGCCAGAAACTGTAGTTTGCTTTTCGTGCTTCTTTCAGATACGATCAAGCCCTACAGTTTAGACTCCCATGGTTCTAAAACTGATCTCACAAGTGCAATGTGAAATAGCTAAACACAAAAGAGTCCAAATCCGACAAGTCTTTTGGAAAATCGATGTTTGAATCAAATGTCAAAAATGGACTGCTTTGCCAGATTACAGAGTCGCCACCTAAATTTTTTTTTTGAAAAATTTAGGAAACTCGAAACTCGTGCCAAAGGCCACTTATCCATCTCACGAGACTCCCTTCTAGCAACATAAAGATCAGACAACCGTGTAAACTAATAACGGAGAAAGATGACATGATCAAATAGGAATGAATAGGACAGTTGAGTTAAAGATATTTGCGGTTGAACATCTGGATGAAGTTGCCTACGTATCCCGAAGATGGAAATCAGGCCTTACGTAGTTCGGTTGGGGTTCACTCGAGTATTAACTCTCTCATTTTGCGTTCTAACTTTTGCCAAAGTTTCCCTTTAGGGTTTTCAACCTTGCGAGTTCAGTTTTTCTTTATTTCTAATTCTTCATGCTCTAACTTTTACCTAGGTCGTACTTTCTGGTTTTCACCTAGCGAGCCACTCAGGGATAATATTTCTTCAACTTGTCCATGTTGATCGGCTGTGAAAACTCCAAGCCATCCAAATCCATGAGAATAATCGCCCCTCCTAACCAAATTGACTTGATGATATAAGGACTAGTCCAAATGGGTTTGAACTTGTCCCTAGGGTCATAAATGGGAGCCTGGTTGTCTTTTAGTACCATGTCTCCTTCCATGAGATTCCTGCATTTAACCTTCTTGTTAAAAGCCCTAGCAATCCTACGTTGGAAACCCTGGATATGATACAATGCCATTAGTTTTCTTTCGTCAAATTGCATCAGTTCCTCAAATCTAATCTGTTGCCAATCTGCCTTCGCTATCTGACACTCGGCCATAACTCTCAACGACGACACGCCAATTTCAATTGGCAGAATAGCCTTTATCCCATAGAAGAGAGAATAGGGGTTGCCCCAGTTGATGTTCGGATTGAGGTCGGCTTATCCTGCTAGTCCCTGTATGTTTCCACCATCTTCCGCATGATGTTCTTGATATTTTTGTTTGCTGTCTCAAGCAGATCCACCACCTCTTTTTGAAGTGTGAGCTGTTATCGGAGATGATCTCGCTCGGTATCCCATACCGGCAGATGATATTGTTCTTGGTGAACTTAGCGACATGCAATGCCTTCAATACAGAGTAAGACTACGCCTCCACCCATTTCGCGAAATAGTCAATTGCCACCAGAATAAACTTGTTCCCATTTGACCCCTTTGGCGTGACTGCCCCAATTACATCGAATATCCAAACAGAAAAAGGCCACGGTGAAGTCATATTATAGAGCTTTAACGGTGGAATGTTCATGCAATTAGCATGGACTTGACATTTGTGGCATCGACGAACAAAACCAATACAGTCCTCCTCAATAGCCGACCAGTAATAGTCTTGTCTGAGAATCTTCCGAGCCAACATCACACCATTCATGTGTGGTCCACATTCTCCTCCGTGGATGGCTTCCATCAAGCGCTTCAATTCTTCTTCTTTGACACATAGCTTGTGCATTCCTAGATGACCTCTCTTGTACAGCTTACCACTGTAGATGATAAACTGGATGGCCAGACGTGGTATCCCCCGTTTATCTTTGGCATTTGCCCCTGGTGGATACGTCTCCTTTTCCAAGAAATTCCAAATGTTGTAATACCTGGGGTTCTTCTCTTGAACCACATCTATTGCAGCGATGGTTTGGTAAGCAGGCATGTGCTTTTGCTCAATGATGATTGGACACATCTTCACTCCCAATGGAATATCTACCATGGAAGATAGAGTTGCTAATGCATTAGTGAACCGGTTGCTCTCCCTCATCAAATTTGTAAAAGTCAACTTTTCAACCCTAGGAATCAGAATATCCAAAGCCTGATGATACATCTTCATGTTTTCTTCTTTGACCTTCCAATCCTCGTTAGCTTGAGAGACAACCAAATTCGAATCTCCGATTACGTCCAACCTTTTTGCCCCTAGCTCTAGGGTAGCTTCCAAATCAGCGGTGCACGCCTCATATTCTGGTTCATCGTTGGACACTCTGAATTGGAGTTTGAACACTAAGGGTATATGAGAATCATCGGGTGTTATAAGTAACATACATGTCCCATAACCGTACTGATTAGCCACCCCGTCAAAGTACATCATCCACGTTTCCTCTTCTACATGTAGAATGTCTTCATCCAGGAACATGTATTCCACTACTTCATCTCCTTCTACTAGATGGTCTGCCAGGAATTCCGCGCAGCTCTCCCTTTAACTGAGTTACGTGTAATATATTTGAGATCAAATTTAGAGAGAAGAAGCAACCAACGAGCTAGCCTGCCTATAAGTGCTGGTTTCTTGAAGAAATATTTAATGAGATCTAATCTCAAAACCAAGCTTACATAATGAGCTAACAAGTAGTGCCTCAACTTCCTGGTAGCCCATACCCCGGCTAGGTAAGATTTCTCCAAGGGAGTGTAGCGGGTCTCGTAGTCTAGCATCTTCTTGCTCAAGTAATAGATGGCCTTCTCCATCTTATCTTCAGATTCTTGAGTTAGCATGCACCCCATAGTCAAATTCGTCATTGATAGGTATAGGATCAATGGTTTCCCCAGTTCTGGTGGTGAGAACACAAGTGGATTCTGCAAATACTATTTGACCTGTTCAAAGGCTAACTGACAACGATCGTCCCATTGAAACTTTTTTCCCTTCTTCAGGAGACCAAATAGTGGTTCACAAGTCAAAGTTAGTTTTGAAATAAACCGCCTTATGAATTACACTTTACCAAGAAAGTCGCACACCTCCTTTTCAGTTCTTGGTGGTGGCATTTCTAAGATGGCCTTAATTTTGGAAGGATATACTTCAATTCCCCTCTGTGTGATCAAAAAGCCCAGCATTTTCCCAGCCGTTATGCCGAAGGTGTATGTTTGCGGGTTTAACCTCAATCTATATTCCCTGATCTGTTGAAAGAAGTTTTCCAATGCAGTGTAGTGGCCTTCTCACTCTTTGCATATAACAATCATGTCAGCCACATACACCTCCACCTCTTTGTGGATCATGTCATACAGGATAGTGGTTGCAACCCTCTAGTAGGTAGCCCCAGCATTCTTCAACCCAAATGGCATGACTCGATAGCAGTATAGAGTAGTGAAAGAAGTATTCTCCCTATCCTAGGGTGCCATCAGAATCTGGTTATTCCCGAAAAACACATCCATGAATGATAACAGCAGGTGGCCAGCGGTGAAGTCTACCAGCTCATCAATATGCGGTAGAGCAAAGTCATCATTTGGGCTCACTTTGTTCAGAACTTGAAAGTCGACACAGACTCTAATTCTACCATCTTTCTTTAGAACTGGAACAATATTGGCCAACCACGTCGGATACTCAAATACAAGTAAGAACCCTGCCTCAATCTGTTTGGTGTCCTCCTCTTTGATCTTCAACGCCCAGTCTGGGCGCACTCTGCGTAGTTTCTGCTTAACTGGTTGGCCCTCAAGGTCAAGAGGGATTCGGTGTTGTACAATCTCAGGATCGATTCCAGGCATGTCTTCATAGGACCACGCAAAAACGTCGTTGAAATCTTTTAATAAAGCGATTAAACGCTTACATTCCTCCAAAGACAACGTGGACCCGATCTGGACCAAGCGGGGATCCTTCTCGGTATCCATATTAATTGCAATGATTTCGTCAGTATAGTGCTTAACACGGCTATCCTCCTCTTGGTAAATCAAATTTTTCAAAACCTAAGGAATTTCTTCCTCTTCATTTAAGTCAAAATTTTGAAAATCAAGATCTGAACAACAAACCAAAGGCACAGAAAAATAGGCAAAGTCTACTACATTCCCATTCAAACAGTCCATATCCTTGGTTATAGTTGACTCAAAAGAAAAAATGAAAGACTTCTGGGATAGGACCTTGGTATCCAGGTTACGAATCTTGAAAATACGACACTCAAATGAACTAGAATCTGACTCCCACTCCACAGATTCAGTGGAATCAGATTTGGACTCACTATCCGATTCAGAACTACTGATAACGCCTTTCTCAAACTTCCAGACCAGGCATGGAGCCTCAGACGCATCCACGAGAAGATTGGAGAAATTCCCTGAGATAGTAAAACTATTCCCCAAGTTGACAGACTCAGCTCTAGCAGTAGAACTTGCCAGTAGATCAACCAGCACTTTTCCCAACAACTCTTCTTCTTCAATATCCAGGCTTGTTGTCCTACCTTGATCTGTGTTAGGTCTCAGGTCTGTCTCCCCATCTTCCTCTTCTGGTAATTGGTGTCCAAAGAAGATCTCGTACCCCAGATACCTTGTGTTTGTCTCCCAATCGTACCAAGGCTCTAGAAATCCACAGAAAGGGAAGCCTTCCCCTTGGTGGACCAAACGTCGGTTTAAGGTTCCTCGTATTGGTTTGTGGACTAACTCGTACTTCCTCCCAGTCATCTTTGCTTTCAGCCTTCCTCGCAACTCCTCCTCCTTTCTTTGCCAATTTGCAACTGTAGGTTTATATCCCAGCCCAAAAACATGGGGGCTGTGACTTATCTCCTTGGCAACAATACCTCTCTACCTGTCACTTTTGTCCAGTCTTGATCTAGGAATATGCCCTTGTTTGTTCATCATGTAGATGGACTGAGCACTTACATAGTTTCTATTGTCTTCTGCCAAGATGGTTTGGAGTAACCGGCCTCTACTAGAGAGAAGCTAGAGAGGAACATGTCATCTTCTCCATGTATAATTTCCAGCACGGGCGCAGTAGTTCCCTAGGGAGGATGGATCGTAGAATTACCGTACACAGTAGCAATCCCACCTTTAAAGGGGCACTTTACCAACTAGTGGAACGTTGATGACACTGTTTTTATTTGATGCAGCCAAGGCCTTCCAAGTAGTAGATTGAAAGTGGCCGAAACATCCATGACATGAAATTCCACCTCATGCTCAGACGGGCCGATTAGGATATGGCTCTTGAACGTGCCCATGACATCCCGGCTAGTGTTGCCATAAGCCCAGACAGCTTGAGTTATGGGTGTAAAGTCAACTGGCCTCAAACCAATGGCATAGGCAGTTCTCACTGGACATACATTAATTGTCGATCCAATATCTACTAACACCACCAGAATCCACTTTTTTCGACTTTCCACGGTCACATATAAGGGTTGGTTGTGGTTGGCACCCTTTGGTGGCAACTCTTTATCTGTGAAGGATATCATTGGCGTAATGTCCCTGGATGTAACTAACGACACCAATTGCTCTGCGATGGTATCGATAGGTAGTTTGGTCTACTTCATTACCTCTAGCAGTGCTTGCCTATGCTTCCGAGAAGCCATTATCAGCCCCCAGATGGATATGTCCACCTGAATCTTCTTAAGTTATTTCAAGACCAAGTTTTCTTTAACATCCTTCTCTTTTGATTTCTCAACCTCTTTGTTGGAGGACTCTGGCTGATCTAAAGCCGCAGGTTTGAAATACTGACCAGTCTGGGTCATGTGGTTTATCTCGTCAGTATACCAGGTGTCATCAGGGCTTTTTGCTTTCTACCATTCATCTGTGTACACGTGACATAAGTTCGCTATCTTCCCAACACTCTCCTGACGCCATGGCCAGGCTATTATCTGGTTCTATCTGAAGCATGTTCATATCACGCCCCCCATCATCATACCACTCTTCTTCCACCATAGTCTTGATTTCTGCATTCCAGTACTTCCTGAGCTTTCTCAGCATTCTTTTCCTGTCATTGGGCTCCCATTCGATCTTTCCCACATTTTGGACGTCTGCCGCTGTTGGCTCGATCTCTGCTATTTCTTTCCCTATTTTTTGTCCAAGGCTATCTTCCTTTGGATCTCTTCTATCTGTTCCCGCTGTAATTGCTCCAACACTTGTTCGTTTTTAGTCAAAGGTATAGCCTCAGCCTTGTTGCTAGTACCAACTTTCTCTTTTTTCCCAATCTCTCCTATTTGTTCCTTCACATTTGACTCCTCCTTACTCAACCACCCATTGCTTGTTTCCAACTGACTTGGATCCCACCACCCCAGTTATGCACTGCTCGTATCCTCTTCTTCTGAAGAAGAGGTTGTCTAGATCCTCTTCCAGCTCGGTTAGGTCTTCTTCCAATTCGGCCAATGTCATTTAGGCCCTGTTCCAGCAAATCGTTTTGATTTTGCTCTAATTGGTCCTCTCTAATAGCGTTAATGCTGAGGAA
Source organism: Camellia sinensis (assembly GCF_055761805.1). NCBI lineage: Eukaryota > Viridiplantae > Streptophyta > Magnoliopsida > Ericales > Theaceae > Camellia > Camellia sinensis. The sequence continues at coordinate 96,574,704 of NC_138971.1, read as the reverse complement.
GTCTGACAATATAACTACTGGCTTCAGCTGATCGATGGCCACGATGTATAAGCTGGGGTCGTACTTCTCTGCGAGTGAGGCCCCTTTCTCTATGACTTGGGCATCAGGCAAGCCCTTCGCTAGTGCACTCTCTTTCTTCTCCACCTCTGCCACCATGAACTTGGGTTGGATTTGCGGTGTTAAGTCCATCACGCACATGTTCGTGCCTTCTAGAATAATCATCTCAGACTTGGGTAGATGGGGTAGGGTAATATATGCGCTGGGATTATACGTGGGTGGTATTGTGTGGATTTGGTTAATGTTTCTGGGTGGGAGGACTTGGTTATGTGTAATAAGTGGGTTGGTAGTTACGTTTGGTTTGGAGGGTGGGCCAATGACTTTGTTGTCAATGAGATCCTGGATCTCATGACGTTGGAGGTAGCACGGGTTTGTGGGATGACCATGTTGTCGGTGGAAGATGCAATACTGAGTAGGGTCATGTTTGGGTGGTAATGGATCAGGAAATGGTAAAGCATGGACGGGCTTGAGATGCTCCTTTTCCATTAAAAATTTGAGGGCGCGGACTGGGCTCATATGGAGGGGGGTAAAGGTCCTTCGATTTTAGGGAGGGCCGGTGGTTTGTGAAGGTTGCGAGGTTGCGACGGCAAAGGGATCGGCCATTTTGGCCACTGTAACAACTGTACTAACATCTGCAGGCCACAGAATAGTGTTACTACTAGCATTGGTACTCTGGGATAATGGCCTTCTTGTAGGTTTACTTGTTCTGTGAATAAGGTCGTTCTTGAATGCACTCTCAATCTGGGCCCCCAACTCGTGTAGGGAATTAAATGTGGATAACGGTGCCACTATTATTCTCTGCAGCATATCTGGTTCAAGATTCTTGACCACCAGCTGGACTTGTTCTCTTTCAGAAGGTCTATTTGTCATTCTTGCTGCTTTTGTCCTTCATCTGGCAACAAAGTCAATGAATGATTCTTTAGGGTTCTGGGTAGTAGCCTCCAGCTCACTGATAGTTACCTCTATCTGAGTGTTATAAGAGTACTGGTTGACAAACGCGTCAGATAACTCCTTCCAATTCCACTTTGTAGAGTCCTTCAATTTTGCATGCCAGATGGCTGCTACATCAGATAAGGTTGTCCCGAACAATGACAGTTTTTTTGCCCGAGATAGGCCCATTGGTCTTAGCACATCTAGGAACAAGCGGACGTGCACAATTGGATCCCCACTTCCATCGAATCTATCGATGTGGGACATCTTAAATTTCTCCGGTAATCTGACAAAGCTTCAGTGTACCCGTCTTCAATATCTGGAATGAAGTTGAAGCCTTGGGACTCTCTCAGCGCTTTCTCTAGCTTGGCAATCTTGATCAGGGCCAAATCAATTTCATTGATGTCAAAGGGAAAGGACCTCCGCAGGGGGTTGAACCAGAGGCCTACAAGCCGAGGCGGGGGGAAACATTTCTTGAGGATCTGGGATTTGGGGATTTTCCACTAGTGGGGATGGATCCGGGTTCGGCTGAGCAGTCGGGATTGGATGTACATTTGACGCAGATGCCCCCGACGTGCGTCGTAGATCAACGATGATTTCATCCTGTGCAGCCATCCTTTGGTTCACGGTATCCATGGTTTTCTAGAAAGTTGCCATCATGGCAGCAAATTCTTCTACATTCTGTGCCATTACTAGTCTAGGTGAGTTAGATGCTGGTGAACTACTTGAGTGAGAACAGATAGGTGTTTGCTGAATGCTTTGTATTGGTGCGGCTGATTGTCTGTTCCGTCTTTGTCGAACAACTGGCAGAAGTGAGACTAACACTAGTTGACCACTAGCAAGTTCTTATGCTTTGCAAAGCCTGGCAGAGTGAATCCAACCAACTTGGGAAATATCGGCTCTTTCTAAAGCTATGATGGTAAACTACCTAGCAAAAGACAAAAAAGAAAAACCATCGATCAAAAACGGACAAAACTTCGGCCTAATTCATGGAAGATAAAAACACAGTAGAAGAACCACAATCCCCACTGAACTTTGTTCTCAAACTAATATAAGAACCATCCTATACAGTCTCACTGTAAAAGCACAACCCATGTAAAAGAACCAAAACACCCCTATGAGGGGGGTACGGTTACCCTCTCCTAGAATTTTTACGTGATCTAGGCTGCACTACTTCAAATAGTGGTACAATCGTAATCCAGATATAAGGGTTGTGTTCCCAACATGGCAGAGCCCATGACCGGCCAGCATTTTGGCAAGATTTTTAGGCAAGCCTCCGGCAAGTCGTCCAGGAATAGCAGAAAGAAAGCACAATGACTTAAAGTAACAAATGCAAATGCAATGCAAAAGTTGGAATACTTTGATTTCATGTTTGTTTGAAAAATTGTTGTTGATACATCGTCACTTGAAAAGGTGAGTTTGTATGTGCATTAATCAACTTATCCCAATTTTATTAGCCTTCATCCATAGGCATTCAAACAAGTATCTCACTTAAGCACTTAACCTCATAGTATTATGCTTGATATGGAAACACAAACATACGATGTGATATACTAAAACAATAAGTGCTCATCTAGTAGTCCTAGGTAAGCCAAATAAAGCAAAATGGTTAGAAAATATGCATGTTCCTAAACAATGCAATGTGACTAATGCAACGCACATATTATGCAATTTTTAATAGGCTCAGCTCTGAGCATGGTATATGATTCAATTCAAGTCATGTGATAAATCATGTATTCAAGCAATGAAATTGAAATTGATTTTGGTTAGTATGATGAGCCGAACCCAAATGTACATGAAACAAGTGTATGCGAACATGAGAATGCTAAGTAAATATGATGCTCTATGCTACCATCATAAGCGGGCAAATAAAAGGGAGAAAGAAATGGGGGTTGGAAAACATACACGCTTATTACATATTTGCCCCGTGCCCAGAGGGTCCGAATAAATGTCCAAATGTCCGAAATAAACTAACTATTACAAATTCGAATAAATGAATTAAACTATCTAACTACTAATTAGATATGTAAGTTATTACAACAAGGGTACTTCTAATAAACAACGATAATTGCACAAGGATATTATAATAATTACTAACAATAAGAATTATTACAACAATGCTAATGAGAATATTAATCCAAGCAACCCCGAGACCCAATGATTGTATGCACAGTGTCCAGAAGCTGCTTTGTCTGCCCAGATTGCTCTACCTTGCCCTCAGCCACTGCCCTCTGTTTTTACCAACAATCTCTATTTTACCAAACATTGGGAGCCGACCGGCCCCAAATGAGATCCGGCTGGGCCAAAAAAGTGTCGGCCGACGCTAAATTTTAGTCCAAAAAATGTTTTGTGCTCTGGGGTGAGAATAGTGCAGACAGAGCCTTTCTAGGGCCTGTTTGTCCCTTCTGCCCCTCTCTATCATGTGATACCCAAGAGAAGAACAAATTCGCATTCGAGACCATCAATTAGCATAAGTTGATGGCTTGGTGATCCCGAGCACGTTTGGACAAAATTGATAAATGTAATGGAAAACCACCTTTCCTTCCTATCATGAAGGCTCAAAGAGGAAAGTAGATGTGCATCAAGTCTTATCAACATATCATGGATTGATACGTGACAATTCCCGGAGCGATAGATTCGGCATAACGTCCGACCGAATCCAACCAACTCTAAACATTTCTTTATGTCGGTTTAGTTCATTTTAAGCCGATTTCATTAGTCTTTGCCATTCTTTAATCAATTTGTCCAAAGTGATGTTTAAGTCCACTAAATGAGAAGAAACGTCAAACGAGAAGCGATTCTTGGCATGAAAGAGAGCCTATGCCTTGACAATGAACCTCTGTAGAGGTTAAGCCACTGAGCATAGGTTTCTTTCTCATGCTTTGAATAACCATCGATCGGTTGAAGTGACTCTCAAAACAAAACAAAAGTGAACAAAAGTGGGAGGTGGCTGAAATGACTTATGCAAAACTGATTATTTAGAATGAGACCCTTGACATGAAAAGAAACTATCAAAGCATGGGTGACACAACACAACTAGCTAGATATGAAGACTTGCAACACAACAAGCTAGATATTCAAAGAATATACTAATTAAATAAATTAGGACAACCCTAAAATAGCCCCTAATGTGCTAAAACAGTGGCCAAAAATCATGTTAAGAGCATAAAAAAAAAAGAAAAAAAAAGAAAAAAAAGATAGGAAAGAACAAGGAAATGCAAAGCTAATGAACAGGAACAAGAAAAGCTGTCTAACCTCTCCATTTTTTAGACCTCAAACCATGTTTTTTAGCCTTTGTTAAACTCTGAAAATCAGTTTAAAAGGCAAAGAAAAGAGGGTAGAATAAGGGTGCGAGCTATGAAGTAGAAAGCAAGAAAGGGTGTTAACCCTCTCTACCCTTTGGTAGCTATTCAAACCCAAGTTACACTAGAAATAGGATCAAAACAATACAAAAACACAAGAAACAGCCAAAGAAAGACAGAAATGAAAGCAATACGAAGGTAGTAAGCTTATACCTCTTGAAGGAGGTAAGCCCTTTTTTGTAAACCAAACTTGGTCCAAGCTCACTCTCAAGCTTGAATTGTGACTTACAAAGCTCAACCAAGGTCCTAAGGCTTTATTCTAAGGCTGTCTATGGTGTATGGATATAGTGTAAGGATGATCAAATATCTCAAAGATAGCTTGTACAAGAAGATGGGGCATTCAACTATGTTTTTGCTTTTTTTAAAATTTTCCAACCTCTAACACTAAATATATGCTCGTATTTATAGAATTTGAGCAAAATTGGTCATAAATATCTTCAAAAATGACAGCTGGCGCATTCCTGCCCAGAATAGTGTTTCTCGCTATCGAGAGCCAGCCGGCTCCCAATGTGGTATGGCTAGCTCCTAATGCTCTCCCCTGTTCCACTGTTTTAAACTCAGGGTAGGGTGGCACGATGGTCAAAAATGAATTTATGGGGTAAAAACAGTATGAATATGAAAGATTTGGAATTGGTTTTGGAGCGCGAGCTTATGTTCCTTCGTTAAGAATTCAAATCACAATCAACTCAACTTCATCATCGAGTGCACATGACAAAGCGTCCAAGTCCTGGGGGCGGTCAAAAATGGGGTGTCTACAGAGCAAGCTATGCGTTTATCAGTCCGTAAAAGTCACTTTTTAGATGACTTTTTCATTTCTCTCTCTAAACATTTCAAAAACCTAGATCTACTCCCCCTCTCTCTAAAACTCACATTTGAACCACAAATACACCCTCACCCTTTGATCTCTACCCTTGTGTCCTTTGGAGAAATGTTAGAGTTCGTCGAGGGCTTCATTCTAATAGGAAAAGTTCGTGTTTTTGTCAACGTTGAGTTTTGGGGATTTTGGACTTTCTCCTCTTCCAGAGTTGATGTAGGGATTTTCTTTACGGTGTGCATGTTGTTTAGCTTTGTTAAATATTATTCTTGTTAGTAATGGGTTTTCGAAAAAGTAGTTTTGGATATATATTTATTGATGTACAAATTTGAGAAAAATGACATGTTTTCGGTTATGGTTTGGGATTGGTAACCTAGTGGTTGTTGTGTTATGAGTTTTTGAACAAAACTGGGTCTTAAAAGGTTTCTCAAAAGTTAATAAAAAACTAGGGTTTTGGGTGTTATTTTTATGGAAAAAGAAGAAATTGGAATGGTTGTAGGATTTTAATTGAAATGAGGTTGGGTTGAGAAATGTTTGAATTATTGAAAAAATCCCGAGTATTATTTACTCTTTTATAATAGTGGTTTCGTTGGAAATGATATGAACAGTTTTAGGAAAATTGTGTATTTTCGATTGATATTCACAAGACTCGTGAAGAGTGTGAATGTTGTTTGAAGATCATAAGATTTTGTATAAATCATTGGGATTCCGATCTGGTTATGGTTTTGGAAAATTATTAATGTTGTTGTCTTTTAATTAGAGATAATTATTTTTAGCAACTGATGGAGGGTTGTATTGATTGTTGTAGAACTGCATGTGGAGTAGGGAATGGAAACGTTTACAAATCATACATCACATTGTGCATATCATGGATTTGTAACTGGAGATTTCACGCTTCGAAAAATGTATTGTTGTTTTGGAGATGCATGTATTGTATTATTGAAAGGGTAAATAAAATAGTGAAACTGTAAGTGGGTGTTCAAGAAGAATTAAGTTCGCCTATGTGTCCAAGGTGTAAGCCCTAAGACCCGTATGGTAGGCACTGAGCCTTCCGGTTAATACCGGTAAAAATGGCATAGTGGCTTGTATAAACACTAGCACTAGAGATTTATTCATTATATTTACCACTTGACTATTTTCAAAGAATATTGTTGAGTTGGAAGGATGTTTTGGTAATCTTGCATTTCATTGTTTCAAAGAGAGAAAATACATGTTTTATCATATCATTTCACATGCATTCATCGTATGACATTGTTAAGCTTCATACATGTCATTAAGTTTATTTTTACTAGGCTTTATGCTCACCCTACGAGGGAAACCACTTTCAGGTGAACTGGTTGCCTCCACCAAGGTGATAACTTGGAGGGATCTTGGAGCTTAAGGCTTGTATGTATGGTTTTCTTTGGTTATCTGTTTGCAATTAAAGCCACGGGCTTCTTTGTATTGAGTTGTGACTCATTTGTTGTAACCGAGTAAGGCCCTGGAAATTTGTAGCCTTTAAGGCCTTAACCTATAATAGTTTAATTTTATTCATTCTAATAAGAATTCATGTTGTAGGACTAAAAGAATGTACTGATGCATGTGTTGATAGTGATGTTGTATAATCATACTGTCATTGACTTCCGCACGCTAGCAATAATAAACGGGAGTAGAGTGTTTATTTATTTTAGGGCTTTACAACTTGGTGAATGTCTATTTATTTTGGGGCATTATAAGGACAACTTCTATTTAAACTGGAATGGGTGGCATGTGCATAGAAGTCACAAATGATTCATGTGGGTGTTGATTTTTGACCTTACAACCAAACAAGGAACTTAGCTTGAGAGCATGCAGGAGAATAGATTAAACCAAGCACCTGCATACAAGAAGATAAGAATACCACGGTGGCTCGTCCACCCGGGGGCACTCCGACGATCAAGTCAGTCATTTATCTCACAAGATATCAACACAAGTAAACAACTCTCAATTAAAGCATATCTTAGACTCACAGGGTTGCTTTACTTTTATAGCCAATAGTGCCGTCGTCCCCTAGAAGTTTCACTTCATAGGACTCAAGCATAATACCTATCTCAGACTCTTAGATAAAAATGATCCCATTAAAGAGTCTCATCTTTATCTGAATTAAGTGCCTCAACTTATGTAGGATTCTTGTCCTCCATCTGAATATCTTAGTTTTTGATATTGTTGCACCATATCTCAGCAATATCACAACAACCTCGGCTTCATGGCTCACCCTACATGGCACCTTGGCTAACACCTCAGCCATGTGGCGCGACCCTAAAAATATGTCCCTATAACTGCCCTCTAAGTTCTATTACCTTGCCAGCCTGAGGTGATGTGACCTATATCGTCTGTTCTTCCAACATATCGGCTAAACAACGTGCTAGAGATACTCCTCTAACTAAGATCATGACTCATCAGCTTCAAGAAAACAACGACTCTAGTGTCCACTCATCAGGAACAAAAAATCAACATGTCATCCGAGATCACACTACTAGCCAAGATTGTTACTCCAGTAATTTAGGAATATCAAGAACCCAAGAAGCGTATGAGTTGTCACGAATCAACTGTAGCCATGCCACCTGACGTCAACTAGGCACGTCGCCTAAGGGTTTGAAATTATGACCCTTGCCATCCTTTCAGTTAGAAATTATGACCCTTGCTGCCCTTTCAGTCTCTACAATAGTTCATGTTCATCTTCTCTGGTGACCTGATTTTTATTTTGCTCCAATTGTCTAAAGCGTTTTACTCCGGGGAATGCGATTCCGACATCCGTTTCAGTATTCAGGACTTGTAAGTTCCAAAACCCTTCATCTTTGATATTCATGTTTTGTGCATTTTTTCTTATTCCTCATGTTCTTGAGCATGTCTTTCAACTTTTGGTACTTAGACTCATTGATCCATTCTGATTTCCTCCATGAACTTCAATTTCTAGAACATCACCCCATATTATGATATCTACATTTTCCATTTATTTTGTACCTTCTATTGTTAACACCAGTTCTTCATGCATTTGTTCTTGATTCTAAATCTACTCTTTGTTACTCATATGTTTCTAGATCACATTCTTGCATATTTCCCACTGTTCTTGCGCAATCTTATATCTACGATTGGGATTTGGTAACACGATAGGAAAACTAAAACATTTACATTCTAGAATCTCTATAAGATTACCAGAACTTCAACCTAAAACACTCTAGGGCCTAAATTAGAAACCCTGGGTATCCTAACATTTAGCTAAGATAATGAAAATGTTCAAGTGGAGAGTATACTCTCCTAGCAAACTAGAGTGCTTCCGTCAAGAATTTAACATACCAACTGACATCCAAATTAGGTTAGCAGGTGAGAATGATTCCATAATGCCTGGGGAAAACTATATGCCTTTTCCCGTGGTATCCATCATTGAGGGTAGAATCAGATTCCCCCTGAAAAGTCTTTTCCAAGAGGTGATGCATTATTATCGCCTCAACCCCATGCAACTAGGAATTAACACCTTTAAGATTATCAATGGTATAGTTCAGTTGTGTTGCCGACATAACGCTAGGCTCACCTTACCCGACATCCAGTACTGAAACACCATATGTGGCCTCAAATCTTCCAGCTACTATATCTACTACCTTAAACCTCGGTCAACCGCCTACAAGATAATAGCCAACCTTCTAGACTCCAACAAGGGTTTTGGAGAAGACTACCTCATCATCTCGGGCAACTGGGAGTTTGCACCAGATGATGAACTACGCCTCTTTCCCTTGCGTAGTGGGATCTTTACAGAAGATGAGGGTAAGTACTTTGCTTCTCTAGATCACACACTTTTAACAATATCCTCCCATACTTAGTCCAATTCTCATACCTATCATCTTGTTTTGCAGTATTATCATAGCCAAGCAAGTCCTTCCGCAAATTATATGCCAAGAGGCAGGATCTAGTCTGACTTCTAGACCTGTCCATCAAAGATTGCAAGGCCCCCATTCTACTTAACTACATGCCGATATACCAATCTCTCCTCCCCAACGTTCCATCTAGAAACAGAGCTCCACCATCCCCAATAATACCACTAGCAACATATTCCCCACGCCCAGATCCAGCCTCTACTTCTAGACTAGTAGATCAATCGTCCACCTTGATTCCATCCCAATGCATACCGCCATGCCAATGTCGTAGCCAACGTACCAATACACCGGCTTGAAGGACTTGTAGCAAAAATCGTCAAGGCTCTGATATACCGATGTACGACCCTGCCAATCCGCAGCGTGCTCTACCCACATTCAAACTCGGCACCATAGTTACAATCGTTGCCACCTCAAAAGAGATGGGTCGCAAGCCTATCGTCACCGACGATCTCCTACCCAGTCTCCCCGACGTAGTGGTAACCATGCAGTCGACTTCCTTCCCTCTATTTGTTCAAAAACCCAAAAGGTTGAAAAAGACTAAGGCCAAAGCCAAAGCCACATTGATTACTTCCTCTGAGGAAAAAGATCCCGAGGACAACATGCCCTTTTTGAAGATGGCTACTAAGAACAGAGCAATGTTTGAATCCGCTAATATCCCCACCAGCAAGAAACCGAGATCAGTTGGTCCTATGGGTGAAAGGGATGTCCTTCAAGACACCTGGCTCCTTGAAATCCGTGTTGGTGATAGATTTCTGAAAGTCGACAAGAGCGTCATCAATGACCCCGAGATCAGATTTGCCCTGACTACTGGCCTCTTTCTACCCATCGACATGGATGCCATTATTGAATACAACAAATGTAATGCCCCAAAAATCTAAAACCATAAACTATCCAACACGGCAGAGATGTGCGTATAATATTCAACTCAAATTCACAACAAATCCCAAAGTTTCTCTTTCTCGTTGACCTATAATTTCAATGTTACAAAATACATATTTAAGCATTCACGGTACAAGAAGATAAAGAAAGTTCAACAAATGCCCCATAGTGTACAATATTAAATACATGGTCTTCAATGAACAAAAGGGGCCCATGATCTCCAAACTAAGTAAAAGTTCAACAATTATATTACAAATTCAAAATATCATTGACTTTTTAAACAAGAGAGTTGGGCAGCTTCTTTTTCATTGGGCTGGTTGTGGTTCACCAAGTCCTGAAATTTGTTAGATAGGAATGAGAAATGGCCCAGTAGAGAATATATTTAACCACTTATATAAATATTTGATTTAAATTATGCATAACCATGTTCCTTTACTTATGGACACTAATTTGCCAACCTCATAACCCAATATCATTCCACTTAATTTCACATTTCTCCATCCTCACACGGATGGCCAGTGGGAACCTCAAACCTACTACATTATCGTCCTCATATGATCGGACACATGGACACCTCAAACATTCCCACATTTGTCATTCTCACGTGACTGGGCAAGTGGGCACCTCAGTTTCACCACGCGGGTAAACCATATCACACAACAAGAAACAATTCAAAAATCAAATTTCATCTCAACACAAGGGATCTCAACAAATAAACAATTTACCCATCAATTGCTCTCTCATTACTCACCAACACCTATTAACAACAAATTTAGATTTCATAAGAAATTTAGGGCTTTTCTTTCCATTCCTTAGTTTTCCAAGATTATTTATGTACACATTATTTTTACCAAGAAATAACCAAATCTCCCACAAATCTTAGAACAAAACTTGCTATCACCATTAGTGTATGCATATATATATATATATATATATGTGTGTGTGTGTGTGGGAGCCGAATAAAGGGCAGAGTCAAGCGTACGCTTCGAAGGAGGACATATGTTCAGCTCTAATCTGCATGGTAAGGAGGCCGATTACAATTAACAGGCCGAATAACTATGGGGCCGAATAAACAAGCGGTTTGAGAGCGGAAAGTGGACCAGGCCCCGAGACCCTGTAAACGGGTATAAATAGAGAAACAACAGTCAAAGAAAGGTACGTGAGAACTATTAAGCTTAACTTAAAATATAAGTAATCTTGAGGGTAGAGACTGCCTTGCCCGTCGGAGTGCTAATTCCGGCACCCCCGACCAGAGTGTTTATTCCTTTTCAGGTGACCAGAAGAGGATCAATAGTGTCCCCCAGGATCAGAAGAGTATTTCCAAACCACTTCCCCACAACTAGCGCCGTCTGTGGGAATACTCAAACACATCCATGGCAGGCGTAACGGAAGACTCTCCGATAGTCACTGATGAAAACACGTAGAGAGACGACCTCACTCCAACAAACATGCTTGGACCGGAGACCATCCCTGCAAGACGCACTTTGAACTTCGCCTCACCCTCAACTCTAGAGCATGAGGCAATGCAGGCGATCATGGAACAAACAAAGAAAAACGAACAGAGGTTGGAGAACAAGATCGCAGAGAACGAACGTCTCCGTCAGGATTTGGCCTTGGAAGTGGCAAAGTCCAAACAAGTTGTACGCCAAGATCCGGAACGAGCGGTGAGGGCAGGTGGTCGACGATCTCGAGTCCGACAACAAGACACTAATAGCGACTCCAACTCATTAGCCCTGGAACCCAAGAAGAAGGGACGATCTGAAACTTCCAGTGTGGTTATGTCCAAAACCCAACACCTTCCGTTCTTCAAGTGGCCATCGAAAATGTTAGGACCTCCTGACACGAGAAGACGGGACAAACGGTGTGAGTATCACAAGGACCATGCCCATGATACTGAGAGTTGTTATGCACTGAAGGATCACCTGGAGGAATTGGTACAAGATGGCTGCCTACAACAGTACGTTTGAAAAAGCAACCTGTAGACGCGCCTGCGGAGGGGACCTCGCTACAGTTCGGACTCAATTTTGTTGTCACGGTTCTTAATCTGAACCAAAGAGTCCAAATCCGGCAAATCGTTTTGAGAAAACAGTTTTTTGAAAGAAGTGCCAAACATGGACTGCTTTGCCAGATACAGAGTCGCCACCTAAATATTTTTTAAAATGGGGAAATTTAAGAAACCCTGACTCGGTGCCGAAGGCCACATGTCCGTCATCACCGGAGTTATCTCGGCTCGGGAGCTTGGGTACGATCGGGGAAGGTCAGCTATGAGCACCCCCTTTCGCCCGGTCCGAAGACCAGCCTCTACTAACCGTGATATCCGATTTTGAAAACGTTACGTGTTCTTATTCTGATTATTAGCCTAGAATTACTATGTTATGCGCACAGCAAACAAGTGTAGACTAGATTGCCTAATTTGGAAACAAGCATTGCATATCCGTTTGCTTTGAAAAAGTGCTTTGGAATTTGCTACTCGCAAGTAGACTAAAACACGGATTTCAATGAGTTTTTCCAACTCAAACAATCCAACCTTCACCCACAGGCATTCAAACAGTTTATCATATAAGCATTTAGCCGCATGGCAAGCATACTGTCATGGCAACACTCTCACGCATGCGGGATGCTAAAACATAAATACTTACATCGTACTCCGTGCCAAAACAGCAAACTAGTTAGCAAACATGCATGTCCTAGTTCACGTTAAGAATGGCTAATGCATCTCATGCAAAAATGCAATCTAGATAGGCTCGGCTAACCTAAACATGGCATGTGAAATGCGATCAACTATCACATATTCAATTTGTGAATTGAAGTGCAAATGCAGTTAGCGTGATGTACCGAGCCTAATGCATGCAATACAAATGCATGAATGCACACATGCATAGCATAAGGTATGCTAACTTTAAAATATGCCCTAGTCTACCATCATAAGCAGGTAAATAAAAGGGAAGAAAGAAGTGGGGATTGGAAGACATACACACACTCACCCACACTTATTACAGACTTGCCCTCGCTCGGAGGATACAAATAAATATTACAGTCCCAAATAATAAGCAAATCAAATTATTACAGAATTTCTAATTAATTAAAAGAAAGAATGCAAAACAAAGGAAAGGGTGGCCGCAGCCTCTGCCTCAGGATGCGCGAATGATGCGTGCTCGAAACCCGGCTCGCCTGGAAAACCCGTACCGTACTCCTACCACCTCTGTTTATACTGCCCTGTCTTTCTGAAAATTGCCAAAGTTCTGGAACAGGTTCCCTACATGCTGCAGAGTACCACCGGCTGGGGGAAATTCCCACCGGCAGTGCAGAATTTCCATCGGCAGTGTTTTGATTTACCGGCCATTCAAATATTGCCGGCCGGCACTTAATTCTGCTGGTCGGCAGAAACTTCCTGTAGAAGACAGTTTTGACAGCAAACAGAGAACAGACAGTGCGTGGCATGGGGTTTTTAGGCACATGTGAGCATGGTCATGCTTCCTATCATGCTTTGAACTCAAGGAGGCATGACCTTCGATCCTCGAGCCATCAATGGTGCATGATAGCCCAAAGGATCAAGTTTGCCACTTGATGTAAAGATGCATGCAACATACAAATGAGGACCAAGACCCTATCATGCCGAAGTCAAGGGTCCCGGTGACCGGGAATCAAGGCACATTACATCACTTGTAGTATGAATGTTCCTTGATTCTCACACTTGGTTTGACACCCCAAACCAAGTAATGCAATGCATGTTATGCAAACATGGACCGAAGTGCAACAATGAGATATAAATGCAAGGCATGCCAAATGTTATGCAACCAATATGGCAAGTATGCAATGCTAGGCATGCAAGATGTAAATGTAATGCGAACATGGACCATTTGAGCAATGGGTTCAACATATTACAAGACTTAATGACACAATCATGCAAAGGACATGAGACAAGCACGCAAGAGGGCCTTAAATGGTAAAGGGGCAGACCTTCACCCACCTCAAAACAGTGGCAGAAAGTGTCCAAAAGGGGGGCCAATGCTTATGTCAACAAGCAAGTCAAAGGTCCTAAGGTTAAGGCACAAAAAAAAGGCATTCCACTCCCACCAACATGACCACTCTTGGCATGATTAAGACAAGTAAAAACAGAATTTTTACAGGCAAAATAGGACTCCAAACCCTCCTAATATGGCAGCTAAAGTGGCTCCAAAGAGGTGCGTGCACCAAGGCTCATACCCAGGCATAAAAGGGCACACCCACAAGGCATGGAAGAGGTCACAAATGCAAGCATACAAGCATGATTCTTGGGCTGAAATAAGGTCCTAAATGATGCCAAAATCATGAAGATGGTTCAAGCTATACATGTTAGAGGTCGAAATGCTCAAGGCTTACAAGCCAAAACACAAAGGGATGACATCAAACCATGCAAGCATGACTGAAATGAAGGGCCAACAGACTTTAAACATGATAAAATAAAGCCAACATCTTCATGGAACCAAGCCAACACATGCAAGAATTAAGGCCTAAACACAAGATACGATTCTAGGCCCAATGGGGGAGTATGAAGCAAGTATACTAAGCATGCAAAGGGCCATAGATCCGGCCAAAAACAGAGATCCCATATGACCCAAAAACACCCAAAAAGTTCTGAAATAAGGTAAAAACCAAGCAAGCATGCATGTTACCCTTTTGGGCCAAAACTCAAGGAAACAAGACAATAAAGGGAGAGGGGTGCCCCTCCCCTATGCAAGACTTCAAACCACCTTCCTTACCACTGAAAATCAACTGGTTTTTAGTGGTGAAAAGACCAACACACTCAAGCAAACAAGGCTTCACAAGGGAAGCACAAAAGGGGCCAAATAAAGCCTAATAAGGTGAGTTTGCACTCAAACCACAAAACAACCTTAATGAAAGTTCTAAAGCATGAAAATGTAAGCTTTTTTATGTTATGTACAAAAGCTAGATCAGCAAGGAAGATAGGTAAAAAAACTATTGCAAGTTTGGGGAATCTAAAGTAAAGTGCTCACCCTTGAAGATCCTTTGAAGAACAAATGGTCCAGCCCTCTTCCTTTGATCAAAATCAGTCCACAAACTCAAGAATCAACCCCCCAAGTCCCTCAATCTCGGAGCAAGGTGTAATAGTGTGTGTAATGGTGTAAAAGTAAGGTAAAATCACACTTTTAGGCCAAGAAACACACACAAAGGAGGAGAGAGAGAGAGAGATATAGAGATAGGGTGTATCTATCTATGGAAGCTCTGGTTTTTGCCTCTAATTTTTCTAACCTAGAGCCAAGAGGAGAGCCTTCCTCTTATAGAGGTCCTTCTTGCAAAGCTTATACAACAAGCTTGCTTAGAGGGACATCCCTCCATACACGTGTATGGAGGGAGG
The DNA here is from genome assembly GCF_055761805.1 of Camellia sinensis. Classification (NCBI taxonomy): domain Eukaryota; kingdom Viridiplantae; phylum Streptophyta; class Magnoliopsida; order Ericales; family Theaceae; genus Camellia; species Camellia sinensis. The sequence goes on along the minus strand of NC_138971.1, from coordinate 96,559,413 downwards.
CAGAGTTGGTGCCAGCTATCACAGCTGGCACAAAATATCTCCATAAAGTGGATGAACAGTGGTCAGCTGCCCAAAAATGTCATTTTGACAAAATTTAGTGCCGACCGGCAATAAATAGTGTCGACCGACAAGAAACAGTGCCGACCGGCAATAAAAAGTGCCGATGGCAGCAAAAACTAGCCGGTGGCCTCTAGCCACTGCCGGTGGTGTGTGGGGATGCCTCACAAGGCATTCCCTGCCCCTCCAAGGCAAGATGCAAGTGTTTGGTGCAAAACCAGACACTAAACGGTCGAGTTCGGAGATCCTGAAGCAAGGCGCGTAGCCGAGACCTTCGGGAACTCCAAACGAACACAAACATGGTTGATCACCGAGTGTTCAAACGGTGACGTCCAACTCTTGAGGACGGTCAAAAATGGGGTGTCTACAGTTGCCCCTCTTTGACAGAACTCGAAAGTCATAACAATGACGGGAGTGAATGCCAAAGCCTAGAGACGACCCATTTTTGACAAGGCCGAAGACTTAGACAAACATGCAAGACAATCAAGGTATGCGCCCGAAGGCAGGGTCGAAATGCAAGACAATGCACGAAGCCGAGCATAACTTATGATCATGCAAAGAAAGCTGTAATGAAGCACACATGCGACAGTTTTAAGATAACATACACCAAACTACACTACAACGCAGAAAGGATGTAGGAGAATTATGTAATTCTCGATACGTCTCACTCGGAGGATACAATACCTGTGCGGCTCGTCTGGTTGCACCAGCCTCAAATGAACCGTACATACAATATCGTGCCTGCAAAGAAAACAAACTTAACAGGTACAATATTGTTAATCAACATGCATAGTAGTGTACTTGAAATGCGTGACAGCGCAAAGCAAGTGGGAAGCATAACAATGCTGTGAAAATACAGACATGTAAGTGGAGCATGTGGTCTACGCAGGCAATGAAGTTGGACAACCAAGCGGTCTACGCAAGTAGGATATGTAGTCTACGCAAGTAATGAATTTAGCAATTATGCGGTCTACGCAAGCAAAACATGCGGTCTACGCAAGTAATGAAATTGAATAAACATGCGGTCTACGTAATCAAAACATGCGGTCTACGCAGGTAATGAAATTGAACGATAATGCGGTCTTCGCAAGCAATACATGCGGTCTACGCAAGTAATGAAATTGAACAATTATGCGGTCTACGCGAACAAGACATGCGGTCTATGCAAGTAATGAAATTGAACAACAATGCGGTGTACGCAAGCAAAACATGAGGTCTATGCAAGTAATGAAATTGAACAAACATGCGGTCTACGCAAGCAAAACATGCGGTCTACGCAAGTAATGAAATTGAACAACAATGCGGTCTACGCAAGCAAAACATGCGGTCTACGCAAGTAATGAAATTGAACAAACATGCGGTCTACGCAAGTAATGAAATTGAACAATAATGCGGTCTACGCAGGTAATACATGCGGTCTACGCAAGTAATGAAATTGAACAATAATGCGGTTTACGCGAGCAAAACATGCGGTCTACACAGGTAGTGAACTAATAATAATGCGGTCTACGCAATCAAAACATGCAGTCTACGCAGGTAATGAAATTAATTACAAACATGCGGTCTACGCAGGTAAGGTAATTAACATGCGGTCTACGCAAGTAATGAAATTGATTACAAACATGCGGTCTACGCAGGTAATGTAATTAACATGCGGTCTACGTAAGTAATGAAATGGATTACAAACATGCGGTCTACGCAGGTAATGTAACTAACATGCGGCCTACGCAAGTAATGAAATGGACTACAAACATGCGGTCTACGCAGGTAATGTAATTAACATGCGGTCTACGCAAGTAACGAAATGGATTACAAACATGCGGTCTACGTAGGTAATGTAACTAACATGCGGTCTACGCAAGTAATGAAAATTGATTACAAACATGCGGTCTACGCAGGTAATGTAATTAACATACGGTCTACGCAAGTAATGAAATGATTACAAACATGCGGTCTACGCAGGTAATGTAATTAACATGCGGTCTACGCAAGTAATGAAAATTTACTGTCACACAGCATAATTGAAACAATTTGTGGAATCCACAAGGCATGAAAAGGATACGGGACGGGACATTCTTCGCACGTATCGAGCATCGCCTGCAGAAGTTATGGCCTGAGGTCAACTCGAAGGTTCACGTTTCAAAGGTGTTCTTTCCCGCATTGTGAAGGCGTCAAACGATGTGGTTGACCCGAACAGAGGTGCGGAAGGTGCGTTGACCGCGGAGGGGAGTTTCACTGATATCAATTCTGATACTTTGCTACCCTGCCATTTTATGCTTTACTTTCCTTTTTACTGGTAGTTTAAGCACATTGCACTGCCTCGGGCAGGTTTTACTTTTTTCTCAAAATTACACATTTTGCAAAACACGTGATTGGAATGAAACAACCATTTTGTTCAAAAGATGTTGCATTTGTAAACTTTCTGTGCATCGCATCGCAAGGTATCACACCACAATGTGAACGAAATTGAACTTTTTTGAATACTGAAAATATGCGTCGTAATAATCAGGTAGTGAACCAACTTACAACTCGATAAGCAAAACAAAGACATGATATAACCAAACAAGTGTGAGTACAACTCGATAAACAAATCAAGAGCTCAAAGAAAGTGAAATACAACTCGATAAGCAAATGCACAATAACTTGTCAATCGGACGAGTGTGCCCCCGCAAGAATCGCTCGCCGGGGAGGGATTGGAGGTGGTGAAGTTCCCCAATTCCTAGCATAAACAGCTCAGGAAACCAAGAGGAAGCCCACCGGCCAGGGGTAGGGACCACCGGCTGCAAGAAATGGCCACCGGCCATAAAATTTATTTGTCGGAAAAATATTATGGTCGGTCGGCAAATAGTTTGGCCGGCCGGCACTCAATGAGGGGGTCACCAGAATGTTGACACCTATCCCCCACTCAACCTTATCTCCTACAAAAGATCCCAACTTCGTAGTTTTCCTCACTTTCACACTGATTTGCTCCCATGGAAGAGTTTCTTACTCAAAAACTCACAACTTGGATTGCTAGCTTAGATGGCTCGGAAAAAGTGAATTTCCGGGGTTTCGGCATAAATGCACTATTCACTCTAGGTCGTACACCATTGCACCTCCCGTTTCTTCATGCCGCGGCAAGGTTTTGGAATCCGGTGACGCATGTCTTTAGCTTCGCTGGGCAAGAGATATGTCCTACCTTTGAGGATTTCCAAGCCTTAATGGAGTCCGAACGCGACGAGGAGCTTCTCCCCCAACTCAATTTTGGCCATGCCCCATCCTTAGGGCGAATGTGTGGGCTCAGTATGCGTGACGCTCGGTCTCTGATTTGTGACGGAATGCTGGATATTCCGAGTTTGATCGGTCGGTTTTCTGACGCCGGCGATCGCAACAACCATCACTGGCAAGGCTTCCGGCGACACGCCCTCTGTTTGTGCATGCTATCTCATTTTCTATTTGTCTCAGGCTCCGGAGGGTCTAGTGTCCAACTGACCGAGGTCGCCCAAGGCTTGAAGGAGGGCAAGAGCTGTATTGCCATGACTCTGGCCGAGACATTGATGGGCTTAGACGCCTTTTATAGTCATGAGACGACCAGATTAGCGGGGAGTCCACTACTACTATAGGTAATATTTCCCACCCAATCTCACATATATGCATTGCTCACATCACTCGGCCCTCAAGCTCGGTCTTTTCTCACAAAACCCTATTCTCACTTTTCTCTCCTTGTACATCTCTCTATTCTTTATTCTCTCATCATTTGTTTTTTTTTTTTTTTATCCCTTCCCAGGTATGGTTGATGGACAAGCTGCAGGTCGTGGACTGTTGCCCAACATATTCAGCTCGCGGCTACTTCTTCTGGCACCGTCTAGTCAATGCCCTGGACGAAGGATGGTGGTTTGCTTGGATGTGCCACTTGTCTGCAGACCGTATTGCTTGGCGGTGCCCTTGGCTGAGCCTTCCGGCAATGAGTTACAATATGCCCCAGCAGATCGGGATTCAACTTATTGGTCTTACTCACTATGTATTCTACTTCCCATTCCGGATTCGACGTCAATTTGGCCATGATCAGACCTGCCCACCGGAGGGGATAGAGTATCCTGCTGCATTCCCAGCCCGAGGCGCACAGCTTGCTTGGCAGGCCACCGCGTGGAGGGTGAGAGAACTCCTGGCCCCCGCTCCTACTTTCAGTTGCACTTTGTCTGACAAGTGCTTGGATTGGCTTAATGAGGAGGCACAGGTCGGGCCCACCTTGGCATCAGAGGCTTCGACCAGCTCTGGGAGGGGGCGCAGGAGCACCTGACTTGACTATGCCCCAGATTTATTGCTTTATTAGTACTTTCAAGTTTTCTTTATGAATGTAATAAAAAGAAACTTCGATTGTATGCAAGAGCAGGAGAGCCCTGTTTTGAAATCAATGAAATTGAAAGTTGCGGCACTGAAAATTTTCCGCTTTGGCCCAAAAATGGTCTTAGTTGTAAAAAGATTTATTTGAACAAAGTCATCTTCATTAAAAATTTTCAAAGACATTTTCAATGTGGATCAGAACTGGACACGGCCGAAATCTGTCACTGAGGTGCACAACCCCGGATCCCTGCAACTGGAAAGTTGCCCCTAGTCTGAATAGTACCGCAGCACCGCATGGCAACGGAAAGTTGCCCCTAGTCTGAATAGCACCGCAGCACTGCATGGCAACGGAAAGTTGCCCCTAGTCTGAAGAGCACTGCACCGGAGATCACAATCGAACTCTTGAATGCTGAACAAACAAAGATGGCCGAGACGATCAAATGGACAAAGTTGATCGGGGAAAAAGTTATGGCTGAACTCCAAGATGAAGTTGCCTACGTATCCCAAAGATGGGAATCAAGCCTTACGTAGTTCAGGCTTAGGTTCGCTCGAGTATTTTCACTCTCCTTTTGCGCTCTAACTTTTGCCAAAGCCGCCATTTGCGGGTTTTCAGCCTTGCGAGCTCAGTTTTTATATTTTCTAATTTTTTGTGCTCTAACTTTTGCCTAGGTCGCCCTTTCGGGTTTTCGGCCTAGCGAGCCTCTCAAGGGTAATATCTCTTCAACTTGTCCATATTGATCGGTTGGGAGAACTCCAGGCCATCTAAGTCCATCAGAACCACAGCTCCACCTGACCAGATAGCTTTGATAATGTAGGAACCAGTCCAATTGGGTCTGAACTTGCCCCTTGGGTCGTGGATAGGAGCTCGGTTGTCCTTGAGCACCAAATCTCCTTCCTTTAGATTCCGGGACTTAACCTTCTTGTTGAAAGCCCGGGCTATTCTGCGCTGATAACTTTGAACATGCTATAGTGCTTTCAACCTTCTCTCATCGAAGAGCATGAGTTCCTCAAACCTATTCTGCTGCCAATCTGCTTCGACTATTTGACACTCAGCCAGCACTCGTAATGACGGAACCTCAATTTCGATAGGTAGAACGGCCTCCATTCCATAGACTAATGAATATGGAGTCGCCCCGGTAGAAGTTCTAATTGAAGTCCTGTAGCCCCACAGAGCAAACGGCAACTTATCTGGCCAGTCCCGGTAGGTTTCCACCATCTTCCGTAGTATATGCTTGATATTCTTGTTGGCGGCCTCAACTGCTCTGTTGGTTTGCGGCCGGTATGTGGATGACTTATGGAAAGCCACATTATACTTCTCCAACAAATCAATTACTTCCTTCTTAAAATGGGAACCATTATCCGAAATAATTTCGTTTGGAACTCCGTAGCGGCAGATGATGTTGTTTCTGATGAACTTTGCAACGTGCGACGCTTTCAACACCGCGTATGATTGGGCCTCGACCCACTTCCTGAAATAATCTATCGCTACCAGGATGAACTCATGCCCGTTTGATCCCTTCGGAGTGACAGCCCCGATCACATCAATTCCCCAAACCGAAAACGGCCATGGCGAAGTCATGTTATACAGCTTTGACGGCGGGATGTTCATGCGGTTTGCATGGATCTGGCATTTGTGGCATCGCCGAACAAAACCGATACAATCCTCTTCCATTGTAGACCAGTAGTAGCCCTGTCTGAGGATCTTTCTGGCCAGCATTACTCTATTCATGCACGCACCGCACTCTCCTCCATGGATGGCCTCCATCAGGCGCTTCGATTCTTCCGCTTCTACACAGAGCTTATGCATCCCCAGATGGCCCCTCTTGTACAGCTTACCCCCGCAGATGATGAACTGAACAGCCATCCTTCTGATTGCCCTTTTATCCTTGGCACTTGCCCCTGGTGGATACGCCTCCTTTTCCAAGAAGTTCCAAATGTCGTAATACCAAGGGTTGTCGTCCTGAGCCTCATCTATGGCGGAAATTGACTCGTATGCTGGCGCAAACTTCTGATCAATAATGACTGGACGCATCCGGACTCCGGACGGGATGTCTATCATGGAAGATAGAGTTGCTAGTGAATATGCGAACCTGTTGTTTTCTCTTACTAGGTGGGTGAAATTCAGCTTCTCAGATCGAGGAATTAACAAATCCAAGGTTTGATGGTAAATTATCATCCTTTCCTCTTTGACTTTCCAGTCTCCTTTTGCTTGAGACACAACAAGGTTCGAGTCCCCAATGACGTCCAACCGTGTTGCCCCTAGTTCTAGAGCTGCTTCTAGGCCGGCAATACACGCCTCATATTCTGCTTCATTGTTCGAGACTTTGAATCGGAGCTTGAATGCTAAAGGGATACAGGAATCGTCAGGCACTATCAGCAACACTCCTATCCCATACCCGTATTGGTTCGACGCTCCGTCAAAGTACATCGTCCAAGTTTCATCTTCGATATGCAGAATGGCTTCGTCTGGGAACAGGTACCCAACCGTTTCATCCCCTTCAACCGGGTGGTCGGCAAGGAACTCCGCTGCTGCTCTTCCTTTTACTGACTTGCGTGTTACATACTTCAGATCAAATTCAGAAAGCAACAGCAGCCAGCGAGCTAGCCTACCCGTAAGTGCCGGTTTCTTGAAAAGATATTTCATGGGATCCAAGCGTGAAACCAACATTACAGAGTGAGCTAACAGGTAGTGCCGCAGCTTCCTGGCAGCCCATACCAAGGCCAGACAAGCCTTTTCCAGCGGAGTGTAGCGGGTCTCGTAATCCAGCATCTTCTTGCTTAGATAGTAGATGGCCCTTTCTACCTTGTCCTCTGACTCTTGTGCGAGCATGCAGCCCATGGTAGTCTCAGTTACTGACAGGTACAATATCAACGGTCTCCCCGGCTCTGGTGGTGACAACATAGGCGGGTTCTGTAAATATTCTTTGATCTACTCAAAAGTTGCTTGGCATCGGCCGTCCCATTGGAACTTCTTTCCTTTCTTCAGGAGACCAAAACGTGGTTCACAAGTCAAGGTTAATTTTGAGATAAACCGTCTTATGAATTGCACTTTACCTAGAAAGCCTCGCACCTCCTTTTCAGTCCTTGGTGGTGGCATTTCTAAGATGGCCTTGATTTTGGAAGGGTCGACCTCAATGCCCCTTTGTGTAATCAGAAACCCTAACATTTTCCCGCTGTAACACCGAATGTACACTTCTGGGGATTCAACCACAGCCGAAACTCTCTGATCCTTTGAAAAAACTTTTGCAAGGCGGTGTAGTGGCCTTCTCTTTCTTTGGACTTGACAATCATGTCATCCACGTATACCTCAACCTCCTTGTGGATCATGTCATGCAGTATCGTAGTCGCAGCTCGTTGATATGTGGCTCCAGCATTCTTCAGCCCAAACGGCATCACTCTATAACAGTATGTCCCCCACGGGGTGGTGAAAGCAGTCTTCTCCCGGTCTTCGGGTGCCATCACTATCTGGTTGTATCCTGAGAAACCATCCATGAACGAAAGCCAGGCATGCCCCGCTATAAAATCTACCAACTCATCAATATGCGGCAGGGGGAAGTCGTCCTTCGGACTGGCTCTATTCAAATCCCTGAAATCCACACATACTCGGATCTTGCCATCCTTCTTCGGTACTGGAACAATGTTGGCCAACCAAGTCGGGTATTCGGATACCAGCAGGAAGCCTGCATCAATTTGCTTGGTGACCTCTTCCTTGATCTTAATGGCCCAATCAGGACGAATCCTTCTGAGTTTCTGCTTGACAGGTCGGGCCACGGGATCAAGAGGGATCCGGTGCTATGCAATCTCAGGATCGATTCCAGGCATGTCTTCGTAGGACCACGCGAAAACATCTTTGAAATCTTTTAATAAAGCGACTAAGCGCTCGCGTTCCTCTGAAGACAACGTGGACCCGATCTGGACCAGCCGCGGGTCCTTCTCAGTACCAACATTCACAGTAGTGATTTCATCCATCAAGGGTTTAACAAATCTTTCCTGCTCTTGATCAATTAATCGTTGCAAAAATCGGAGGAATTTCTTCCTCGTCGTTTTCATCAAAATTTTGAAAATCCTGATTTAAGCAATAAATCAAAGGCACAGAGAAATACTCAGAAACCACATCCACATCATTCTCATTAAATACTTCCAAGCCGTCCGATTCTTCTATTACAACAGACTCAAAAGAGAAAGAAAATGACGACCTAGACAGGACTGTGGCATCTGGGTTATCACCTCCAGGAATACCGGACTTAGACTCAGTCAAGCTGGAACCTGATTCCGACTCACAGGACTCGGTGGAATCAGATTCCGGATCACTACCTGACCCGGTGCTGCTGGACAAAAATTCTTCTTCATATTGCCAGATGAGAGAAGGTGCGATGGACGTATCCAAAATAGCTGATGGTTGGCCCGCAGCCGCTTCATTCCCAATCATGCATACCGAGGAGTTGTCCCCCAAGCACTTCTATTCGATCGGAGGATCTGAAAGTAGACATGCCAGTGCTACCCCCATTTCACTCTCACCGTCCTCAGACTGCACTTCCTTACTTTGCTTAGCCTCGGCTAATGAGTGTGTCTGCTCTTCGGCGATGTCATTCTCAGGTAGCTGGAGGTCAAAGAAAATCTCAAACCCCGGTACACTCTTCCTTTCCGCGTTCAACCACGGCTCGGGGAAGCCACAGAACGGAAAGTCCTCCCCCTCCCGGACGAAGCGTCCGTTTAGGGTACCCTGAATGGGCTGGTGCATTAAGTCAAAGGGCTTCCCCATCTGTTTTGCTCTGGCTCTTCCGGCCATCTCCTTTCCTTTCCTTATCCAGTCCTCTTTGGTGGGTAGGTAACCCAACCCAAAGGTGTTAGGGTTGTGTGGCACTTCGGCCAATGCCGCGACGCCCTTCCGGCCGCTTTTCCCCAATCCCATCCCGGGGATGTGCTGGAGTTTGTTCATGAGATAGACTGCTTGGGCACTGACATATTCCCCATCATTAGCTGCCATGATGTCCTGTACAACCCGAGCCTCAGCCAAGGTAAAACCCGATATGAACACATCTTCCATACCGTGCTCGATTTCTAGAACAGGCGTAGACACCTCCGATGGCGGATGAATCGATGAATTTCCAAAAACAATGGCTACTCCCTTCCCATAGGGGTATTTCACCACTTGGTGTAGGGTAGAGGAGACCGCCTTTACCTGATGCAGCCACGACCGCCCCAAAAGCAAGTTGAACGTTGCAGGAACCTCCAAGACATGGAAATCTATCCCGTGCTGTCCCGGCCCAACCTTTGTTTGAATCTTAACTGTCCCCATTACTTCCCGGCTTGTGTTGTCATACGCCCGAATCACCTGGGCCGTTGGCACAAAATCCGCGACTTTCAAACCGATCGCGTAGGCTGTTCTTGCCGGACAGACGTTGATGGCGGACCCTGTGTCGACAAGCACCACAGGTATCCATTTATCTCTGCACTCCACGGAGATGTAGAGTGGCTTGTTATGGTTCGCACCCTCAGGTGGTAATTCTTTATCAGAAAAAGTTAACATCGGGGTGGCCCCTCCAGAAAAAACTAGGCCCACCAGCTGTTCGGGCGTGGTGTCTATGGAAAGCTTGGCTTTGTCCATGGCCGAGAGGACCGCCTGTCTATGTACTCGAGAAGCCATAAGCAGCACCCAAATGGAGATGTCTGCTTGTATCTTCTTTAATTGTCTTAATACGGCCTCATCCTCGAGTTGCTTTTCCTTTTTCTTCTCTGCCTCCCTATCCTTTCCGGACGCCTCTGGTTGATCCAGATGTGGAGGCTTGAAATATCGTCCACTCCTGGTCATGTGATCAACTTCGCCGATATACCAGGTATCATCTGGTTGGTGATTCCCCCAATCTTCGTCGGTGTGGGCCAGACACAGATTGTCATCCTCCCACCACATTCCATCTGCGATCGACAGGCACCTGTCTGGTTCCGGCATGACTGTTCCGATACTTGTAGTACCTCCTATTCCTATGCTCGCGACATTCTCCATTTCTGTACTTGCGGCGGTCTCAACCCCTACATGGGCTTTTGCCTTCCTGATTCTCTCAGAATCTTCAAATTTTTCCCGTTCTGACTGTGTCAATGCGGTAGATTGTTCGGTAATCCCTGTACTCAAAATGCTCCATTCCCGAGCGAAACTATCGACACCGGCGCTCCCCGGCGATGTACTCTGTTCTCCAACGTTCCCGGCTGTTACTGACATTCTTGCCCCTGTCGGGCCTTGTTCTGACTAAAACTCTCCTACCACATCTGGCTGATCGTCCAACCATCCCGTGGCCTTTGTCGATTCTTCATAGTCGAACCAGTTGACGGCTGAGTCTTCTGGGTCTTGGTTACTGTAAAAATGGAACTTGGCGAGATCCTCTTCTACAATTGTCAAATCATCCATTCCCTGTCCTGGACTGTCCCCTTGGATTGCACACAGCTCTCCCTCTGCTGGAAACATCACATCCGGTCTATTCTGGTCCATCGGTGAAATGTAGTCACTCGGACTATAAGCATTTCCAACATCACTGCCAGACTCCGCAGACTCTGTCTCAAAAACCCCCTTCTCCTTTGGGGTCTTCTCTCCCCTACTCTCGACGGTCACCACCGCTGGCTTGGGTTGGGTTACGGAGACATCCATCATGCACAAATCGGTGCAATCAGGAAGAACAACTTCCGGTTTAGGTTGGTGGGAAGGTGTGATATAGATACTAGGATCGTAGGACACGACCCCAGTATGGATGAAATTGATTCTTTTGGGCGGTGGAGCTTGGTTATGTCTGGGGAGAGGGTTTGTAGTGACATTGGCTTTCTCAGGAGGTAAAATCACCCCGTTATCAATGAGATCTTGAATCTCATGACGCAATCAAAAGCACAGGTCGGTGTCGTGACCGTGCTGTTGATGAAATGCACAATACTTGGCTGGATTGTGGGCAGCGGGGAGTCTTTCCGGTAAGGGCCGTGGCTCTAGGGGCTTCAGATGCCCTTTTCTGATCAAAACCCCCAAAGCTTTGGACAGGGGCATATAAAGTGGAGCGAAGGTTCTGGTATTTTTGGGAAGGTATTTGGCTGCTTGTGGGTTGCTTCTGGACGCACCGGAGAATGGTGTGGCTGCCATATTTCTTGGGGAAGGGTTGGTGGTGACCATACTCACTTCGGAGGTCCTGGTAGTTGTAGTGCCACTCGGGCCTGCATTAGCGCTGCGATTGAAAGTTCTACGGGGCTGCTCCCGGTCATTATCGATCAATCCTTGTTTCAAAGCATCCTCAATCTGCACCCCCATTTCATGTAGATCTGAAAAGGTAGGAAAGGGGAGTACAATCATCTTCTGCATTAGCTTCGGCTGAAGATTGCGCACAATCATCCGAATCTGGTCTGAAAAGGTAGGAAAGGGGAGTACAATCATCTTCTGCATTAGCTTCGGCTGAAGATTGCGCACAATCATCCGAATCTGGTCCTTGTCTGTGGGCCTTAAGGTCATCATCGAAGCCTTAGCCCGCCATCTGGCTACAAACTCGGAGAAGCTCTCCTTGGGTTCTTGCCTTGTTGTCTCGAGATCCCGGGTCGTGATCTCGATTTGCGTATTGTATGAGTACTGCAGGATGAAGGCCTCAGCCATCTCGTCCCAACTTCTCTTGACGTCATCCTCCAATTTGGCGTACCATGTGGCCGCTACACCTGACAGGGTCCGGCCAAATAAAGACAGCTTCTGCAGTCTAGTGAGGCCCATTGGCCTTAGGATGTCTGAAAATAATCTTAGGTGCACCATGGGGTCTCCAGACCCATCAAAACGATCAATTTGTGGCATCTTAAATCGATCTGGCAGCGTCATGGCTGCGTCGGTGTATCCGTCTCCAATGTCTGGAATGGACTTCACACCTTGAGATTTCTTAAACAGCTTTTCAAGCTTGCTCATTTTTAATGCCATGGGGTCCACCTCGGACTCGAAGGGAGAATCCGATTGATTGATAGGAGTGGGTGCTTTGGATAGTTGAGGCGGGATCGGGGGCGGAGCTAGCCCCGTTGGAAGGTCGGTATCCTCTTGGACATTCCTGGTATCCGGCGTTTCTTCGGGTATCGGAACCCTTAGTGGGGGAGGGACTTGCTGTGAAGCTGACGCCCCAGTTTGCTGCTGCAATCTCACGATTAAATCCGCTTGTTCACTCACAACCGTGGCCTGCTGTTTAGCGAACTCTGCCTGCCGAACAGCATCCTGCTGCATCATTTTCATGCTGTCTTAGAGTTGGCGCACCATCTCCTCTAAGCTAGCCATACTATTCTGCTCTGGTTGAATTACTTGTATACGTTCCCTCTCTGTGGGTGAAACAGGACCCTGATCCCTACTGAACTCAGGCGGGGTAGATAAGGCCCTCTGAACTGACTGTGGAACTGATATCCTCTGCCCAGCTGTCCTCCGTCTAGTAACCGGGGGTAGGGAGCGGTACACTGGTTGTCCGTCTACCAGATCCTCAGATCGATGGAGACGACGACCTCTAATCCAGAGTGCTTAGGGAATATCTACCGGGTTAGAAGCAATGGTGCCAAACTACCTAGCAAAGATAAACAAAGCAGTAAATAAACAAACAATCGGACGACATAACTGCTTAAAATAAACACATACAACATGCAGTTGGGCATTCACAATGCACAGTTTGATAAGCCGAACACACTGTTCCCCGATACTGATTACGGTTCCCCGAATTTCTGTTCCCAAAATACTGAATCTGGTAACCGCGGATATAACTGATTCTCAAATTCTGATACCAATGCCCTTAGGCCTGATGCCCCAGTCTCGCAAACTGGTATGTACGTTCCTGTAGAGATACACTCCTAAAAGCACATAGCAAGCAAGAAAGAGCCAAAGCACCCCTATGTTGGGGTAGGGTTTCCCTGTCCTATTTTGTCAGGAACTAGGGTTCCACTATCCACGCAGCAGTTTTCAAACAACCTAACATCGGGTAAGCAGCCTGTCCTAACTTGGAATGGTCACTATGGATCCGAATATGCACTAAGTCGAATGGTCGAAAAGGGTGCCCCGGTAAAACCGGGGTTTGTGCTCCCATACTGTCAGAGCCCATAGACGGTCAGCCTTATGGTCATGCCTTGACAAGACAAGCCTCCGGCAAACCGTTCAGGAATGGCAGATGGCAAACACGGTGTTCCTAGGCGCACCAATGCACATGCAATGCAAAGAGACACATGAATGAGATCAAAAACAGGATATCACGAGTTCGAGTCAAGCTCTCTAATCTCCCCAGCAGAGTCGCCAGAAACTGTAGACGCGCCCGTGGAGGGGACCTCGCTACAGTTCGGACTCGATTTTGTTGTCACGGTTCTTAATCTGAACCAAAGAGTCCAAATCCGGCAAATCGTTTTGAGAAAACAGTTTTTTGAAAGAAGTGCCAAACATGGACTGCTTTGCCAGATACAGAGTCGCCACCTAAATATTTTTTAAAATGGGGAAATTTAGGAAACCCTGACTCGGTGCCGAAAGCCACATGTCCGTCATCACCGGAGTTATCTCGGCTCGGGAGCTTGGGTACGATCGGGGAAGGTCAGCTATGAGCACCCCCTTTCACCCAGTCCGAAGACCGGCCTCTACTAACCGTGATATCCGATTTTGAAAACGTTACGTGTTCTTATTCCGGTTATTAGCCTAGAATTACTATGTTATGCGCACAACAAACAAGTATAGACTAGATTGCCTAATTTGGAAACAAGCATTGCATATCCGTTTGCTTTGAAAAAGTGCTTTGGAATTTGCTACTCGCAAGTAGACTAAAGCACGAATTTCAATGAGTTTTTCCAACTCAAACAATCCAACCTTCACCCACGGGCATTCAAACAGTTTATCATATAAGCATTTAGCCGCATGGCAAGCATACTGTCATGGCAACACTCACACGCATGCGGGATGCTAAAACATAAATACTTACATCGTACTCCGTGCCAAAACAGCAAACTAGTTAGCAAACATGCATGTCCTAGTTCACGTTAAGAATGGCTAATGCATCTCATGCAAAAATGCAATCTAGATAGGCTCGGCTAACCTAAACATGGCATGTGAAATGCGATCAACTATCACATATTCAATTTGTGAATTGAAGTGCAAATGCAGTTAGCGTGATGTACCGAGCCTAATGCATGCAGTACAAATGCATGAATGCACACATGCATAGCATAAGGTATGCTAACTTTAAAATATGCCCTAGTCTACCATCGTAAGCAGGTAAATAAAAGGGAAGAAAGAAGTGGGGATTGGAAGACATACACACACTCACCCACACTTATTACAGACTTGCCCTCGCTCGGAGGATACAAATAAATATTACAGTCCCAAATAATAAGCAAATCAAATTATTACAGAATTTCTAATTAATTAAAAGAAAGAATGCAAAAGAAAGGAAAGGGTGACCGCAGCCTCTGTCTCGGGATGCACGAATGATGCGTGCTCGAAACCCGGCTCGCCTGGAAAACCCGTACCGTACCCCTGCCACCTCTGTTTATACTGCCCTGTCTTTCTGAAAATTGCCAAAGTTCTGGAACAGGTTCCCTACATGCTGCAGAGTACCACCGGCTGGGGGAAATTCCCACTGGCAGTGCAGAATTTCCATCAGCAGTGTTTTGATTTACTGGCCATTCAAATATTGCCGGCCGGCACTTAATTCTGCCGGTCGGCAGAAACTTCCTGCAGAAGACAGTTTTGACAGCAAACAGAGAACAGACAGTGCATGGCATGGGGTTTTCAGGCACATGTGAGCATGGTCATGCTTCCTATCATGCTTTGAACTCAAGGAGGCATGACCATCGATCCTCGAGCCATCAATGGTGCGTGATAGCCCAAAGGATCAAGTTTGCCACTTGATGTAAAGATGCATGCAACATACAAATGAGGACCAAGACCCTATCATGCCGAAGTCAAGGGTCCCGGTGACCGGGAATCAAGGCACATTACATCACTTGTAGTATGAATGTTCCTTGATTCTCACACTTGGTTTGACACCCCAAACCAAGTAATGCAATGCATGTTATGCAAACATGGACCGAGGTGCAACAATGAGATATAAATGCAAGGCATGCCAAATGTTATGCAACCAATATGGCAAGTATGCAATGCTAGGCATGCAAGATGTAAATGTAATGCGAAAATGGACCATTTGAGCAATGGGTTCAACATATTACAAGACTTAATGACACAATCATGCAAAGGACATGAGACAAGCATGCAAGAGGGCCTTAAATGGTAAAGGGGCAGACCTTCACCTACCTCAAAACAGTGGCAAAAAGTGTCCAAAAGGGGGACCAATGCTCATGCCAACAAGCAAACCAAAGGTCCTAAGGTTAAGGCACAAAAAAAAGGCATTCCACTCCCACCAACATGACCACTCATGGCATGATTAAGACAAGTAAAAACAGAATTTTTACAGGCAAAATAGGACTCCAAACCCTCCTAATATGGCAGCTAAAGTGGCTCCAAAGAGGTGCGTGCACCAAGGCTCATATCTAGGCATAAAAGGGCACACCCTCAAGGCATGGAAGAGGTCACAAATGCAAGCATACAAGCATGATTCTTGGGCTGAAATAAGGTCCTAAATGATGCCAAAATCATGAAGATGGTTCAAGCTATACATGTTAGAGGTCGAAATGCTCAAGGCTTACAAGCCAAAACACAAAGGGATGACATCAAACCATGCAAGCATGACTGAAATGAAGGGCAAACAGACTTTAAACATGAGAAAATAAAGCCAACATCTTCATGGAACCAAGCCAACACATGCAAGAATTAAGGCCTAAACACAAGATACGATTCTAGGCCAAATGGGGGAGTATGAAGCAAGTATACTAAGCATGAAAAGGGCCATAGATCCGGCCAAAAACAGAGATCCCATATGACCCAAAAACACCCAAAAAGTTCTGAAATAAGGTAAAAACCAAGCAAGCATGCATGTTACCCTTTTGGGCCAAAACTCAAGGAAACAAGACAATGAAGGGAGAGTGGTGCCCCTCCCCTATGCAAGACTTCAAACCACCTTCCTTACCACTGAAAATCAACTGGTTTTTAGTGGTGAAAAGACCAACACACTCAAGTAAACAAGGCTTCACAAGGGAAGCACAAAAGGGGCCAAATAAAGCCTAATAAGGTGAGTTTGCACTCAAACCACAAAACAACCTTAATGAAAGTTCTAAAGCATGAAAATGTAAGCTTTTTTTATGTTATGTACAAAAGCTAGATCAGCAAGCAAGATAGGTAAAAAAAACTATTGCAAGTTTGGGGAATCTAAAGTAAAGTGCTCACCCTTGAAGATCCTTTGAAGAACAAATGGTCCAGCCCTCTTCCTTTGATCAAAATCAGTCCACAAACTCAAGAATCAACCCCCCAAGTCCCTCAATCTCGGAGCAAGGTGTAATAGTGTGTGTAATGGTGCAAAAGTAAGGTAAAATCACACTTTTAGGCCAAGAAACACACACAAAGGAGGAGAGAGAGAGAGATATAGAGATAGGGTGTATCTATCTATGGAAGCTCTGGTTTTTGCCTCTAATTTTTGTAACCTAGAGCCAAGAGGAGAGCCTTCCTCTTATAGAGGTCCCTCTTGCAAAGCTTATACAACAAGCTTGCTTAGAGGGACATCCCTCCATACACGTGTATGGAGGGAGGCAGAGTTGGTGCCAGCTATCACAGCTGGCACAAAATATCTCCATAAAGTGGATGAACAGTGGTTGGCTGCCCAAAAATGTCATTTTGACAAAATTTAGTGCCGACCGGCAATAAATAGTGCCGACCGGCAAGAAACAGTGCCGACCGGCAATAAAAAGTGCCGATGGCAGCAAAAACCAGCCGGCGGCCTCTAGCCACTGCCGGTGGTGTGTGGGGATGCCTCACAAGGCATTCCCTGCCCCTCCAAGGCAAGATGCAAGTGTTTGGTGCAAAACCAGACACTAAACGGTCGAGTTCGGAGATCCTGAGGCAATGCGCGTAGCCGAGACCTTCAGGAACTCCAAACGAACACATATATGGATGATCACCGAGTGTTCAAACGGTGACGTCCAAGTCTTGAGGACGGTCAAAAATGGGGTGTGTACACAACCCAACCAATGCAATGGCCTTAAGTCAAGATTCACCTCCGCTCGGCATGATTTACATGATATACAGCCTGCCAATGTCATCGGCGGTGCATACGATTTAGTCGAAGCCCGACCTTCAAAGTCAACTCACTCCGACTAAATGGCCCCATGAAGCTGCAAGCATTTCTTTTGATGATTCAGATCTGGCCGGAGTGACACTCCCTCACATCGATCCCTTGGTAATTGAGTTACGCGTAAACCGATTCACCGTTGAGCGCGTACTCATTGATCCAGGAAGCACAGCAGAGGTTATGTATTACAAGACATTCACCAAACTCAGCTTCTCAGAATCAGATCTCTCTCCGACTCCTTATCCATTATTCGGCTTCAACGCCAATCCAGAATACCCGTTGAGGAAAATCACACTACCAGTCCGAGCCGGCTCCAAAATAGTAGACGTAGAATTCTTGGTTGTCATGCTGCCATCGCCGTACAATCTCATTATGGGGCGAACTTGGTTGCTCACCATGCAAGCCATGTCGAGTACATATCATCAGCTGCTACGCTTCCCGATGGAGCGCGACATTGAGCAAATCCGTGGCTTCCAAAAATCGACACAAGCATATTATCTCCTTGCTGAAAAAACACCATAGGAGCTACAAATGAATTCTATTGAGGTGCTGGATCAATGAAGCCTCGACGATGTTGGGCAGCTCCCAAATGAAAAGGCCACGGAAGACTTAGACCGAGTTGAAATCGATGGTAGCCCAGACAAATTCTTCATGGTCAGCGCATCCCTGAATCAGGCCGACAGACAGCAGCTAATCTCTTTCCTGCTTAGCAATATCGATAGCTTTGCGTGGACTTCGTATGAGATGTCAGGTATAGATCCGTCCATTTCACAGCACCATTTGAATGTTGACCCTAAGTGCAAGCCGATCATTTAGAAAAGCCAATGGTCAGCCGCAGAGCACATTGCCGCCGTCGTTGAGGAGGTTGACAAGCCGCTTGAAGCCAGGGCAATCAGGGAAGTGACCTACCCTACATGGCTCTCTAATATAGTGGTGGTGAACAAGAAAAACGGGACTTGGCGAGTGTGCGTCGATTTCACGGACCTGAACAAAGCTTGTCCCAAGGATTGTTTTCCCCTACCCAGAATTGACCAACTTGTAGATGCGACGGCACGTCATCAGCGTATGAGCTTCCTTGATGCTTATAGAGGCTCCCATCAGATCACCATGCATCCTGAGGACCAAGAAAAAACTGCATTCCTTACCCCAAGAGGAACATACTGCTATAAGGTTACGCCTTTTGGGCTGAAGAATGCAGGGGCAACTTACCAGAGACTGGTCACGGCTATGTTCAAGGAGTAACTCAGCCGTACTATGAAAGTGTACATTGATGACATGGTGGTCCAGTCCAGAGAAGAGCAAACCCATCTAGCCGATCTAGAAGAGACGTTCGACATCTTACGCAAATACAAAATGAAGCTGAATGCTTCCAAATGTGCATTTGGGATCGGCTCTGGCAAATTCTTGGGGTACATTGTCAACCACTGAGGAATCGAAGCCAACCCAAGGAAAATCACAGCAATCCTAGAACTCGACTCCCCTCGATCGGTCAAGGAAGTTCAGAAGTTAATGGGGATGGCCACCGCACTCAACAGGTTCATCAATCGGTCCACAAATCGCTGCCGACAATTCTTTCATACACTACGGCAGGGCAAGGCTTTTGAATGGACCGCCGAATACGAAGCTGCTTTCAACGGCCTCTAGACCTACCTCCGCTCAATACCACTCTTGACAACACCTGCTGCTAGTGACCTGCTCATTTTGTATCTGGCAGTTTCAAACCAGGCCGTCAGCGCCGTACTGATAAAGGAAGAGCTGGGGGAGCAGCGGCCAGTGCATTATGTGAGCAAGGCAATGGTGGACGCCGAAACACGCTACCTTCTGTTGGAAAAACTCATCCTAGCCTTAGTCATGGCGGCAAGAAAACTGATGCATTACTTCCAGGGACATAGCATTGGGGTGCTAACAGATTATCCTCTCCGATCAGTGCTACGAAGTGCAGAAGCATCAGGACGTGTTTCAAAGTGGGCACTTGAACTCGGCCAATACGACATTCAGTTTCTACCTAGAACCTCAATCAAGGGACAGGTGCTTGACGACTTCATTGCCGAATTCACTGGAGGTCTTGTCGATTTCAAGTCCGATGAGATTCAACTGAAGCCGAACTGGAGAATTTATGTTGGGGACATTTGGCAGTTGTACTGTGATGGATCATCCAATTAGCGGGGCAGCGGAGCCGGAGTTGTAATCATGACTCCCGACGGCGCAATAATTGCGCAGGCCGTCAAGCTCAGTTTCGAAGCATCAAATAACGAGGCCGAATACGAAGCCCTTCTAGCCGGTTTACGGAATGCACATCTTCTGGGTGCTCGGCGTTTGCTTGTATTTTGTGAGTCAAAACTGATGATCAATCAGCTTAAGGGGGAGTACGCGGCAAGAAACGATCGTATGGCAGCTTACATGAAAACGGCCAACTCATTGCTAGCAAAATTTGGCCATCATGAATTGAACCAAATAACGCATGATCAGAACACACATGCAGATGCCCTTGCTTGCCTAGCCTCCGCCATTAATTCAGAGATTAAATGGACCATCGAAGTAGGTTTCATCCCGGAACCGAGCATCGTCCCTTTGGAGGAAGTTCAGGTCAATGTTATAGAATCTAGACCGAGTTGGATGGATCCCATTGCTACATTTCTGTCTTCCGAACAGCTCCCAAAGGACAAGAAAGAAGCGCACAAGCTGCGAAACAAAGCCCTGCGATACTACTTAGATCTGCAAGGAAGGCTTTATAAAATATCCCTCTCTGGTCCATATTTGGAATGTGTGCACCCTGACAAAGTTGAAAAGCTTCTTGCTGAAATACACGAGGGCAGTTATGGTGACCATTCTAGCGGGCGCTCTTTGGCCCATGGAGCTATAACACAGGGGTATTATTGGCCGATAATGAGGTCTGATGCCGAATGCTATGTGAAGAAATGTGAACAGTTCCAGAAGTTCTCCCCGTTAACCCATCTTCCTACTGAAGAGTTGAGCTCTATCACCAGCCCCTGGCCGTTTGCCTAGTGGGGGCTTGATATCGTAGGACCGTTGCCGAGGGCCCCAGGGAACAAGTGATACTTGATCGTCGCCACAGACTACTTCACAAAATGGGTCGAAGCGGAGGCATTAACGCATATTCAAGATTATGATGTCAAGCGCTTTGTGTAGAGAAATATCATAACGCGATTCGGCAATCCAAGAGCCCTTATCTCAGACAATGGTACCCAGTTTGATTATAGCGTCTACCGAGGGCTGTGCAGCAAATATGGTATCAGGCTTTACTTTTCTCCGCCGGCTTACCCACAATGCAATGGTCAAGTCGAAGCCTCTAATAAATCCATCTTGGACAGCATCAAGAAGAGGCTGGAGAAAGCTAAAGGCAAATGGGTCGAAGGATTGCCGAGTGTATTGTGGGCTCATCGAACTATACCTAGACGATCTACAGGAGAAACACCATTCACTCTGTGCTTTGGAACCCAGGCGATCATACCCTTCGACATCGGCCACCCAACCCTAAAATCTTAAGTTTTTGATAAAGGCCAAAACGACATGATGATGGCACTGGATTTGATTCTAATCGAAGAACGAAAAGACCGTGCACTTGCGTCAATGGCACGGTACCAACAGCAGCTCGCCAAGTCATATAATCAACGTGTTCAGCTGCGCCGGCACACACCAGGAGAGTTGGTCCTGAAGAAGGTACTTCCAGCTGACAAGAAACCGGCTGATGGAAAATTGGGTCCTAACTGGAATGGCCCCTATCAGATTGATTCGATCGCAGGAGTAGGGGTATATCGGCTCAAAGATATGTCAGGGAGGAGTCTGCCACAGCCATGGAATTCCACACATTTACGCAAATTTTATCATTGACCCGACTTGTGGGGCATGACACTTTTTCTGAACGGTTCGCCATGTATATCTCATTTTCTATAATACAAAGATCGCTACTTACTCACACCAAAATCGAGTTCAAGGGTGTTCCAATAAAAGCCTCCGGATTTGGAGCGCCCTTCATGCATATCAAGATTGGCCAAAAAATCCTCCGGATTCGGAGCCCCATCGGTGCACGATGTCCTTGGGCCGAAAAGTCTCCGGATTCGGAGCGCCCTTTGTGGATATCACGATTGGTCGAAAAAAGCCTCCGAATTTGGAGCACCCTTCGTGGATATCACGATTGGCCAAAAAAGCCTCCAGATTCGGAGCGCCCATAGTGGATATCACGATTAGCCAAAAAAGCCTCCGGATTCGGAGCTCCATCGGTGCACGATGTCCTTGGGCCGAAAAGCCTCCGGATTCGGAGCGCCCTTCGTGGATATCACAATTGGCCAAAAAAGCCTCCGGATTCGAAGCCCCATCGGCACACGACGTCCTTGGGTCGAAAAGCCTCCGGATTTAGAGTGCCCTTCGTGGATATCACGATTGACCAAAAAAGCCCCCGGATTCAGAGCGCCCTTCGTGGATATCACGTTTGGCCAAATAAGTCTCCGGATTCGGAGCCCCATCGGCACACGACGTCCTTGGGCTGAGAAGCCTCCCAATTCGAAGCCCCATCGGCGCATGACGTCTTTGGGCTGATTAAGCCTCCGGATTCAGAGCGCCCTTCGTGGATATCACGATTGGCCAAATAAGTGTCCGGATTCAGAGCCCCATCGGCGCATGACGTCTTTGGGCCGACTAAGCCTCCGGATTCGGAGCGCCCTTCGTGGATATCACGATTGGCTGAATAAGTCTCCGGAATCGGAGCCCCACCGGCCAAATAAGCCGCCTGATTCGAAGCGCCCTTTGTGGATTTTCGGTCCGTGCGTAACATAATGATGCCAATTAAATGCTTAATGTAGGATGCTCTCATTTCGAGCCGGCTAAACCCATTTATACTTCGAAACATATAAACATTCGGAATGATGTTTGTACAATAAAACACGTGCGTACCAAATAAAAGTCATTAAAGTTACAATAAACCACGTGCAAACACATACAAACATTTTATTCAATCAGGCGATGATTACATAATTTTGAACACGATCTGCATTTAAGCATTACAATGAGTATTTTTAAGCATTACAATCTGCGTCGCCCTCATCCTCACTCTGCTCAACCACAAAGGCGGAAAACGAAAAATGCTTTCGTCGGCAGAGTGGCGATGCTGAATCAATGCCCGACGCTCGGAGAATTTCCGCGGCTTGAGATGCCTTGATCCAACCGTGCTTAAAACCGCAATTTTCATATCGGCAAACCTCTTTGGCGAGTTTCTCCCTGGTCTTCTGAAATCCGATCTTTCGGCGGTCATGAAAACCTTTTTCGTAGGCTACGGCCCTCGCAGTCCCAATCGCGAACATACTAGCCGTGTTTTGATAGGCAATAGCATCACTTATCAGCCTTTGAGTCACGCTCTCTTCCACAACCAGGTTGGGTTGGCTGGCTGATTGAGACTCAGCATACCTGATTTTCCTTAGCTCATCCTCGGCCTTCTCCACACGAGCTTCTAACTTCCGAATGCGTTCATCTCTTTACTCTGTATCGCATCGAGCGGTGCGGAAACGCATGCCGATTTCATAAGCTATGTATAGCCCCTTCACCACCCCGTGAACGCCTTCGTAAAACACGTCGAAGTCTTGCCAACCTACCATCGACTGCTGGACTTCGGGTGGAAAAATTTGTCGAGCGAACTCGACTGCCACGTTTGGATCTCGAACGATCGAGTCCGCCTCTATCATTGGTCTATTCCCCACAAAGACCGCAAAACTCAATGGGCACGGAGTCGAGTCAGATTCCCTTCTAGAACTGGGTTGAGGAGCTTTGCCCTAAGGCTGCTTACCCCTCCTGGGCGACATACTTCGACGACAAGGTGATTGGTGTCTCTCCCGATCCCTTGAAGTCCTACTTCCCATGTGTGATGGATCACCACCTCGATTCATGGCTCCTCCCAGCTCAGCTAACGTCTCCGCTTCGCCTCTGTTGTTGAAGAAAAGTCTTTGTGACGTTCGTACTTGTTTAATCATCCTCAAAGGGCTAGACTAAGTTGCTGACTAAGCATATAAATAGGACCCTCGTTCGCAAAGTACACGCTCGCGGGCAGCACCTCCGAGGCAATCTCATTAATATTGAAATGTCGACAGCCCGACGCCGACTGGGTCATATGCCTCGATTGCCCCATCAGCCACTGTCATTCGGCGTTTAATGTTCGTGAACCAGCTGGGGCAAGGGCAGATTCATCAATCTAGTCGGCTTGAGTGCCCCAACCATTCCACGAATCGATTCATCAGTACGAAATTCATAAGTTCATGTTGTTCGGCGTTTAATGTTCGTGAACCAGCTGGGGCAAGGGCAGATTCATCAATCTAGTCGGCTTGAGTGCCCAACCATTCCACGAATCGATTCATCAGTACGAAATTCATAAGTTCATGTTGTTCGGCGTTTAATGTTCGTGAACCAGCTGGGGCAAGGGCAGATTCATCAATCTAGTCAGCTTGAGTGCCCCAGCCGTTCCACGAATCGATTCATCACTACAAGATTCATAACGTGTTATTCGGCGTTAAAAGTTCGTGAACCAGTTAGGGCAAAGGCAGATTCATTAATCTATAAGGCTTGAGTGCCCCAGTCATTCCACGAATCGATTCATCACTACAAAATTCATAAGTTCGTGTTATTCGGCACCTCATGAATTCATTTTGTTGATTAAATCAGATCCATAAATTTAATCGGCTTCTATGTTTGCCGTCTCACGTAATCATGACGTTTTGTTCTAATTGTTGTTTCTCCTAATTACGTACTCATACAACAAACAATACAAGTCGTAACTTGGGTACAATATTAAATTTTCATTCATAAATTGGGCGCTAGCAGCAGACATTTTACATATGAAAATCCAAAAATGATGAAAATCTACTAGACAAAAACATACAATGAAATGGAAAATATTTAATAAAACTAGTGTCTCCCAAATCAATCCTCAGGACCAGACTCAAGTGGTTCAATGTCCACTTGCTCGTATGGAATTGGCATGGCCAATGTAACTCCAGCGGCAGCAAGGGCTTTGAGCCACCCATGTTTGAATCCCCGATTCTCAAATTTGGGGACTTCTTCTACGTAGTCCTTAAGGGCGGCACTCTTTCCAGCCTCGAGCACCGCAGAAGCCTCAGAGTCAGCTTTTTCCTTGGCCTTCCTCAACTCTTCCAACTCGGCCTCCACCTTAGCAAGCGCCTCCTTGGCTAACTTGATCGATTCCTTACTCGCGTTCGCCCTCTCTTCAGCATCAGATCTAAGCCGGTCAGCAATCTGAGCCCTCTCCTTCTCAGCTTCGGCTCGAGCACTTTCCATCGCGGCTCTCATCGCCTCGAACTTGACCCTGCTCCTCTCACCTTCAGCTTCCGACTTCAGATGGCCAATTCTTTCAACGGCTTCGTGCTGGCGGCGGCCTAGTGCGGCTATCCTTCCAACCGTCTGCAAAGCAAGGAGTCAGGATCATCACATACCGATAAATATTGTATGCAAACCAAACCAAACCAAACAAGGAGTAAAAAAGATTAAGTCGCATACCAAAAGGGCCGACTGGGCAGTTAACGCTATAGCTACCAAATTCGGCTCTGCTCGAAAGGTGGCCTTGTCAGCCCGGCAACGAAGTTGAGGCGGCCAAGCTCAACGCTACAGTTGGATCCTTCAAGGCAAACGCGTCAGAGGAGATCGGCGTGTTTTTGATCTTCAGTTGGATAACGAAAGGAACAACCACATCCGATTCCTCTAGACAAGGCCGTTTGTTAGCAGGGCTCTCCTCTGAGCCGGCCTCTCCCTCGGTGGTCCATTTTTTGCTCCGCTCTTCTTGAATCGGCCTTTCTTCTAGGATCTGCTGTTCGGCCACCTTATTCGACTCAGCTGAAACAACTTCAGCCGTCTCTTTCACCATAGTGGGTTGTGAAGATTCAATTGGGGCAGGCCCAGAATGGCTAGCCTCAGCTTTCCGTCGCCCGGCCATGCGTTCGACATTTCTCTTTCGTGCCATCTGCGTTAGATTTTCCGCAGCCATGCTTTCAGAAAAATCGCCGGGTAGATCTCCCAAATCTGTAAAAATATCTCTGAAGGAAAACTCTGCCCAACCCGAAGTGGATGGTGAGTCAAGCTGGTTAAGACCGGCTACCTCAAACGCCGAGTTTGGAGCCCCGTCGACCTCTTCAGCCTCCGCAGCAAAATCTCTCGTTTGTTCGGCAACTACCTCGACCACCGTCTCTGCGTCTTGCTCCAAATCATAAGCTTCAAACCAATTTGTCTGAGGGTCTTGAAGCTGGGGAAGATAAGAGCCGTAAGGTGGTGTTTGCCGGTTGGGATCAGGATGTCGTCCGCAGCTGAGAACATGGTATAAGTAGGCTCGTACCGCAGAAGTATATGGGCAGCTCTCCCTTGCTTTTGTACTTTTAGATGGCCAAAATACTTGAGTGTAGTCTTAATCTCCGCAAGGATTGCGTCGTTAGCCAAAGTCTGAATCTTCTTCAACTTTTTGCCTGCAAAAACGAAGGATTAGACTTGAAGAGAAAGCCGAGTAAAAGAAAGATCAACAAACATAAGGAGTTACTCGGCCACCTGGTTCACCACTCTTTTTGGGAATGAGGTCTAGGCGATCTTCGCCCTCGCCGAATTCCTAGTTGTCGCGGACATTGACCATGACATCGTCAACTCGTTTGCCAGAACTAGCAAGCATGGTTACCAAGTGATGGTCGGTGTCCTTGGCCTTGAGAAAGTAGCGCCCGAGCCGACCTGAGGATTTGGCCAGAGCGTAGCAGTGCCGAATAGCCAGAACGCCGAGGTTGATCCTAAGGCGCCGGTTCAGTTCTACGATTCCCATTATGATTCGAAAGAAATTCATATTGGGTTGAGAAGGAATCAGACCCCAATGGCGGAGGACGACCCTAAGAAATGGGTGCAAGGGAAAGCGAACCCCGCCCTCCGCAATGGATGGGAGAGGAAAGACGATGGTATTTTGGTCTTCCCTCTCCATATCAAGGGTATTGTCCATCACTAGAGATATATGAACATCATCAGGGATAGAGAAATGTCTCTAGAACCCAAAGATACGACCCTCGGGAAGGAGGTCTTTCAAATGCTTAGCCATTGTAGTAAGGATACGGGTATTCTAAATCAAAAATGAACACGGAAAATAGGATTACAAAGAGGAGAAGAAAACTTACGAGAGGTAAAGGAGACATGGAGAGACGGGAAGAAGTTACAGAAGATGCGAGATAGAGGAGGAATTCCGGCTGGCAATCCAGGAGGCCCTAATATTCAAAAAGTGTGCATTCGAAGAGACTAGAGTTTCAAATCGTAATAAATGCAAAAGATGCATGAATGAGGCGGGAACGTATAATGATGACCGAAAGGCCTGTGTTTTGACATACACATTGGGATAGGTGAAGCCACCTAATTTATGTTTCACTTGACTTTTCAAATTCGAAACCAAACACACCAATTAACTGCCGTCAATGGGGAGTTTGGGGGGCAATTGTGGGAGCCGAATAAAGGGCAGAGTCAAGCGTACGCTTCGAAGGATGGACATTTGTTCAGCTCTAATCTGCACGGTTAGGAGGCCAATTACAATTAACAGGCCGAATAACTATGGGGCCGAATAAACAACGGTTAGGAGGCCAATTACAATTAACAGGCCGAATAACTATGGGGCCGAATAACCAAGCGGTTTGAGAGCAGAAAGTGGACCAGGCCCCGAGGCCCAGTAAACGAGTATAAATAGAGGAACAATAGTCAAAGAAAGGTACATGAGAACTATTAAGCTTCACTTAGAATATAAGTAATCTTAAGGGTAGAGACTGACTTGCCCGTCGGAGTGTTAATTCTGGCACCCCCGACCGGAGTGTTTATTCATTTTCAGGTGACCAGAAGAGGATCAATAGCGTCCCCCAGGATCATAAGAGAATTTCCAAACCACTTCCCCACAATATATATATCATCCATTCCAAATCACACCGTCATATCATGAGATTAATACATATTCAAACCAAAATATAGATATACATGGGTAAAAATATCTCTACCTCAAGGTTGTGAGAGAAGAGATGAAGACCCAAAGAGTGAGCTTACGAAATAACACGATCCAATCGGTTCAATGTGTAGCTTATGGTGACATTAAAAACATTGATAAAAGGACTAGGATGGATTCTTAGTGAAAAATAGATAAAATCTAGGTTTACAGGTCTAGGGTTTCGGGTATGGAGGACAAGGAGAGAAGAAAGGAAGAAAAATGAAAAATTTGGCCTAAAAAGTGACTTTAAAATGACTGATTTCAAACAGACTGCTCGAGCGGCCAAAGCTTGGTTCGAGTGGTGAAATTAACATCTTAGAATCTCAAAACCTACACAGACTGCTCGAGCAGTCAAAAGTTCGCTCGAGTGGACTTGCTTCCACCACAGGTACTCAAATTTTAAACGTGCATAACTCCCTCGTCCGGACTCCTTTATAGGTCGGTCTTATGTTTAAATCCTCACATCTAGATTCAAAGTGTGGAAAGGGAAAAAGATAGAAGAGTGAAGACTGCTCATAGGACAATTATCCGAATCAATGTTTTTGGTTCAATCCTACTTTACTATTATAATACCACCCCAATCATTACTCTAAAATAAATCAAAGCGGCTACAAGTATGATACTAAGAGTGTGAAGAGTAACCTACTAGTCCAAGGAATACGAAGTGTTACAACGAATATGAGTATTTCGCTCTAATGATAGGGCATTCAGTTGTGGTAATTCTCCAAACTTTCCTCTTTCGAATCAATTTTTATACTTGGAAAAATTTCACTGACTATTTTCCTTCTTTGCAGGCCATTCAGTACGCTCATTCCAACATAGTCAAGGCTGAGTTGATGAAGAAAGACTTGACAAAGAAGAAACATAAGGCAATAAACTTCCTCTTTAAACTCAATAAGGCTAAGCGAAAAATTAAGAGTCAATTGGACAAAATTAATGCAGCCAGGGCTAGGGAATGCAAGGTTAAGGCTGCTACTAGAGCCGCCGTGTCTATTACTAAGGCTATCAAGGAAAAGGCTACCAAGGCCGAAAATAAGCTAATTGAAGCCTTTGCTATGAAGGAAGCCAAAATCAAGGCTGCCGATGAGAAGACCTACGAAGAAGGGCAGGCCGATGTGCGGGAACGATATAAGAAGCAAGTCAACCTGACCTACAACAAGGGTTATTATCTCGGCTGGGTTGCCGCCCTCAAAAAGCTGTCGGTCCCCGAGGACTCA
Source organism: Camellia sinensis (assembly GCF_055761805.1). Lineage (NCBI taxonomy): Eukaryota > Viridiplantae > Streptophyta > Magnoliopsida > Ericales > Theaceae > Camellia > Camellia sinensis. The sequence continues at coordinate 96,530,620 of NC_138971.1, read as the reverse complement.
CCTGTTTGGGATCTAAACACTCTTGATGTGCCCTTCATTCATTCCCTTGTCTAATCCGATGAAGAAGAAGGAGAAGAGAAAGATGAAAGCACAAACGCTACTACTCTTTGGGCCAAGTCCCCAACTCTAACTGATTAGGTCTTGGACCTGATTGAAGAGAACGATGATGAAGTTTCCAAGAGTACCTCATCAAAGAAGGTCGATATCTCTACAGCCGACAAGAGTATTGAAGATACTATAAAAAAGATAGACCAAGAAGTCGCAACTGACGTCGAGGCTGAGAAGGCCACTACACTGTCTATTGAGGCTGACACACTACCAACAGTTGAAGTGGAATAGACCAAGAACATTGCCCCAACATCCAGTGCTTAGGAATTTTTATTTTTTTTCCTTTTTTTTTTCTCATATGTTGTACTTTTTTCCTTCTTTTTTGAACAATCTTCTATTTTTCTAGCCCGAAGTGCCTTCTAATATACTAAAATAATCTTTCCTTTGATGAATGCAAGCAAGTTCATTTTCACTAATGTGTTGAACCAAGTTTTACTCTTTTCAAATTACAAACCAATATACAACTCATCTTGTATATATGCTCACTAATGTGAACATAAGTTAGAACTTAGGTTCATATTAGGGATACATCATCTAAATCTTCCCTAATTCTAACTTGGACATCCATGACCAGAGTCATCATGTTTAGCGCGTCTAAACAAAACACTTAAGGCTTAACCTTAGTGCATCGAGAGTACTACATACCTCGGCTTTTCATACAAACTAGCCAAATCATGGTTGGTTTCATCTTTTTCTTTTTTCCTTCTAAAACATCTCTTTGACTTAGTTCAACTCTATCATTTTAACAAGCCTAGGTTAAACGTCTTATCCCTATTTGGAGCATCACATCGGCTTTACTTCTATCCGATCTAACAGTATGAATTTAATAATTTCAACAATAGTTTGCAAAATCGAACTAGTATTTTATTAACCAATACTTCGATGAGACGTATTACATCAAATAGAAAATAAGGAAACTGACCTAATGATAGAAAAACTTAAGATTACTAGTATCCCAAGGCCTTAGCAACTCCTTACCATCACAATCTTCTAGCCGATATGCCCCATTACCAGCGACCAAGATAATTCTGTATGGTCACTCCCAGTTTGCGCTAAGCTTACCCTCCCTAGGATCTTTTTTGTTGTCGATGACTTTTCTTAGGATGAGATCCCCAACTTGAAATTATGTAGGATTCTTTTTCTTGTTGTATACCCTGGCAAGTCACAGTTGGTATGCCTACAACCGAATTACTACTCATTCCCTAATTTCTTCAATCAAGTCCAAATCTCGGGCTAAAAATGCCTCGTTTGTCCCATTCTTTACTCCTTGGGTTCTGACTCTAGGAATGCCAATCTGTAGTGGTATAACAGCTTCAGTGCTATAAGCCATGGCAAAAGGTGACTCTCCTATCGATTTTCTCGGCATAGTACGATATGCCCATAGAACATTAGGTAACTCCTTCACCCACTTTCCCTTGGCAGTTTCCAATCTCTTTTTTATGCCATCCAAGATGATTTCGTTAGAGGCCTTGGCTTAGCCATTGCTTTGTGGGAAGCTGGGAGTTGAATAATAGTTCTTGATCTCTTATTTCGTGCAGAAATTCTTATCAACTTCCTGTCAAATTAGGTACCATTATCTGCCACAATGACTCTTTGGGTCTTAAATCTGGTAATAATGATCTTCCAGATGAAACTTATCACATCTACATCTCTAATTTTGGCTAAAGGTCCGGCCTCCACCCATTTTGTGAAGTAGTCCGTGGCTACTAGCTAGTACTTCCTCTGTTCAGTTACCTTGGACAATTTCCCCATCAGATCTATACCCCACTGGACAAATGGCGAAGGATTGGATACTGGATTCAAGTCTCTACCTGGCTGATGTATTACCTTTGACATTTCTTGCACTTCTTGACATAGGCTTTTGTGTCCTTTTGTATGTAGGGCTATCAATATCCTTTTGATATGGCTCTGTAGGCAAGAGATCTACCCCTTGCATGGCTTCAACAAACTGATCTCATATAGGAAGTCTTCTACTTGGAAGGGATGTATAGATCGCAATAATGGTCTAGTGAAGGACTTTCTGTAGAGGTGGCTTTCTACTGAGAAGTAGAACCTTGCCAACCTGAGTCTAATCTTGTGTGCCTCATTCTTGTCTTTTGGAAGCCTACCATCTTTGATAAATTTGACCAAGGGGGCCATACAATTTGGGCCCAATTCTATGCACATTGCCTCATATTCTGAGTTTATGACTGAGGCAAGATTTTCCAGTGCATCCGCATGACTGTTGTTATCTCAGCAGACTTACTAAAACCGACAACTCTTGAACTGTGCTAGCAACTTGATGACCTATTTGACATAGGCCACCATTCTCTTATCTTGAGCGTTATACTTCCCCATTGCTTGGTTCACGATAAGCTGAGAATCACAATAGACTACCCCTTCATTGGCTTCGATAGATGTTGCTAGCTTTAATTTGATAATAAGTGCTTCGTACTCTGCTTCGTTATTTGAAGCCTTAAACTTTGGCCTGATGAACTGTTCCAACAACTATCCATCTGGTGAGACTAGCACCACTCTTGCCTCTACTCTCTGTCGATTTGAGCTGCTATTGACAAAGAGGTAGAAGGACTTGCCGATATAAATAACACAAGGCTTTGGCTTCTTCTACTTTTTCTCTTCTATACCGCAAACTGTGTCTCCTCCAGTTCTTGTGTGCATCATAGGCCGAGGTTCACTGGTCTTGGTTTTGGGCTTGTGCTGAATGTAAACTCAACAATAAAGTGGGCTAAAACTTGACCTTTGATTGCTATCTTTGGTTTGTACTCTATGTCATACTAACCTAGAACTACAGCCAATCGTGCTATTCTTCCTAATAAGTCTCTGTGTTGCAACAAAGACTTCAGCGAGTGCTCCGTGAGCACCGTAACCTTGTGAGCTTGAAAGTAATGGTTCAGCTTCTTTGAAGGAATTACCAGAGTGAGTGTCAGTTCCTCCAAGGATAGATACCTTGTCTCCGTGCTTGCCAAGGTTTTGCTTACATAATATACTGTCTTCTGTTCTACTTCTTTTTCTTGGACAACCACGGCGCCAACTGCGTGGTCCAAGACTGCAAAATACAAAAATAGCTCTTCTGTTGAAACTGTGTTTGATAATACAGGTGGGGATGTCAAATACCTCTTCAAGTCAGCCAAGGTGACTTTGTATGCTTCTGTCCGTAGAAAATATGTAGCCTTCTTTTGGAAGAATGGCCTGCACTTATTCGAACTTCAGCTAATGAATCTAGTCAAGGCAGCTACTTTGCAGGTCAAAATATGGACTTCCTTAGTTGTTGGCTAGCTCTTCAGATCAATGATGGCCTTGATCTAATCGGGGCTTGCTTAAATTCCTCTCCTGGTTACCAGATATCCTAAAAACTTACCAGACCCTACTCCGAAAACACAATTGGAAGCGTTTAGCTAAAGCCGGTATGCCTTCAAGAGGTCGAACACCTCCTTGAGGTTGACCAGAAGATCCGAGAGTTCCTTGTTTTTTACGACCATGTCATCGATGTAGACTTCCACGGTCTTCCCAATCAGATGTTTGAACATTTTAGTCACAAGTCTTTGATATGTTTCCCCTACATTCTTCAGTCTGAAGGGCATGACTCTATAGGATTAGAGTTCTTTTGGATTGATAAATGTTGTCTTCTCCTTATCTAGTGCCTACACGGCTATTTAGTGATAACCTCTATATGCATCAAAGAAGCTCATCCTACTATCTCCTAATGTGGCATCCATAAGGTGGTCTATCTTGGGAAAAGGAAAGCAGTCCTCGAGCAAGCCTTGTTCAGGCTCATGAAGTCCACGCAAACCCTCCATTTGTCGTTATTCTTCATATTAATTACCACCGTGTTGGACAACCAGGTTGGGTAGTTCACTTCTCAGATTGCCCGTGCCTCCAACAATCTCCATACTTCCTCTTCAATAGCGTCCACATGGACCAAGGTCGGTCGTCTTGCTCTCTGGATCACCGATTTGGTTGACCTATCCACATTGAGCTTGTAGTAGGTAACCTCGGGGCTGATCCCCGGCATCTCGTATGGTGTTTAGGCAAACATCTCTATATTTTCTTTTAAGAATGCTTCCAATTTTATTTCTTCCTCTTCGGCTAAACCTAAGCTGAGAAGGAAGAATCGCTCTTCATCTCCTTTCTTTACGAGAACCTTTTTCAAAGGTTCCTACCTCTTGTCAGCAGGTTCTTTTCCAACATCACCCAAGACCTCATGGTCTTCTTCTTCTACTTCAGCCATCTATACTTCTCTTACATTGCAAGTGTACTTCATTGTTGCTATGGAGTAATTTACATGTAATTGGTCTCCTTACTTTTTTGATCCTGAACTCTATTGAGAACCATAACAGTTGGTGTCGGGTTGAGAGAACAACCCTTATGGTGTGCAACGAAAGTCTTTCCAAGATAATGTTGTGCGGGGATGGCGTATCGATCACGATAAACTCTGTGGTTATAGTCTTTGTCCCCGCATGAATCTCTAAGCTCGTGGTTCCCAAAGGCCACGTTGGCATTCTGTTGAATCCGACCATAGGGCCGTCAGATTGCTCCAAGTTGTCCTAATGAAGGCCGAGCTCTTTGTAACATCAGACATACATGATGTCACAAGAGCTGCCTTGGTCAATAAGTATCCACCTTACCTAGCACTCTTTGATATCTATGTAAAGTTTTTATTTTGATTTGAAATCTAAATTATGATACAATTGGTAGTTGCCAAAGTAACCCAATCGGAATGACACTTAGATATCAAATTAAATAATTGGAATTTAATAATTTTCTAGGTATTAAAATAATGACTTTGCAAATCGTAATTTTTTAATTAGAAAGACATTAGGTAGGCCCAAAGGTACACCACGTCTAAGTAATTATTGAATTGGAATAGGATAGTTGATGTGTATTCATAATTAAGATTGGAATGAATACTCAAAGGTAATAAATTTACTTAATTGTTAATATTTTATCAATTAGTGCTACTGGTGAAAGGGAATCACCATAATTGTAAATAGTATGCCATTAGATTATCCCAAAGGTAGATCATGGTGATACTATTTATGATTGTTTAAACATGTATTTATCTTGACTAATTGTCAATTATTGGTAAGTCTTAGCACTAATGTAGCGGCACAAATTATTGATTAGAGTTTTTACTTATATTTGTATACATTATTTATTTCAATTCTGAGTAAAATAGATTTCTCAAATTGAATAGAATAAGTTTAGTTTCATCTTGGTATTCTGGATTTTGACTTAATGTTTAAGAAATTTATTGCTATTACGATTCAATCAGTAATTAAAAAAAAAAAAAAAAAAAAAAAAACCGTTCATAAAGTATGAAGTGATCAAACAAATTAAGTTTTATGCTTTTATTATAACAAACATTAAGTTTTAACTTCCTTAAACTGATAATGCTAAATAATGTGAAAGAATGTTTCCAAACTTTTAATAAATATTTTTGCTGGGACACTTATGATTAAGCTTACTGTCATAAAGTTCGATGGTATCCATGGGATGTATAGGTATGTCATTGAATTGTCTAACTTGACTGCTCAATTAAAGAATTTAAGAATATTTGTGAATGAGTTTGTTGTCATGCAACTTATTTTGAATTAGTTATCTCTTTAGTATGGGTCATTTATATTAACTATAATTATATGAATAGTAAGTAGAAAATTAATAAAATACTAGTATGTTTATTCAATAAGAGACAAAACTTAAGTTATTGAGATTTTGGGGATATGGTTTGGAAATACTCTTCTGATCCTGGAGAACGCTCGTGATCCTCTTCTGGACACCTGAAAAGGAATAAACACTCCGGTCGAGGGTGCCGGAATTAGCACTCCGATGGACAAGTTAGAATCCACACTCAAGAATGCTTGTATTCTAAGTTAAGCACAACAATTCCCACCTGCCTTTCTTAGTTTGCTGTTCCTTTATTTATACTTGTTTCTTGGGCCTCGTGGCCAGGCCCACTTGTCACTCATCATCCTCTTATTTACTCGGCTTCATAGTTCGGTATCTATTCGGCCTATCCATTATATTCGGCATCCTTATCGTGTAGGATAGAGTCGTGTAACATCTGTCTTCTATAGTATGCTTCTGATTATTCCAATTATCCGGCTCCTACAATTGCCCCCCAAACACCTCGCTAGCATCAGTTAGTCGGCGTGTTTGGCTAGAAGTCAAAAATTCGGCGGTTAATCTTCTTCCCGATGCGTGTCAGAATGCATACGTGTTTTTTGGTCACTGTGATGTTTTCCCGCCCCATTCATGCTTTTCTCGCATTTATTACGATTTGAAACTTAAGTCCCTTCGAAAACATACTTTTTCGAATATTTGAACCTCCTGGACTGCCAATCGGTATCTCTTCTTCGACGCGTTTTCTGCAACTCCTATCCGTTCTCTCCTTGTCTCCTTTGCCTTTCGTAAGTTTTCTTCTCTTCTTCTTGCAATCCTATTTTCCGCTTTTATTTCTGATTTAGAATATCCTTGAGTCCTTATTAGAATGGCTAAGCATTTGAAAGACCTCCTTTTCGAGGGTCGAATTTCTGGGTTCCGAAGACATTTTTCTATCCTTGAGGATGTCCATCTTTCATTGGTAATGGACAATACCCTTGATATGGAGAGGGACGACCAAAACACAATCGTCTTCCCTCTCCTGTCTATTGCGGAGGGCGGAGTTCGCTTCCCCCCTACACCCATTTCTCAGGGCCATCCTCCGCTATTGGAGTTTGATTCCTTCGCAACCCAATGTGAATTTTTTTCTAATCGTAATGGGAATCGTAGAGTTGAACCGGTGTCTCAGGATCAACCTTGGCATTCTGGCGATTCGGCATTGCTATGCTCTAGCCAAATCCTCCGGTTGGCTCGGGCGCTACTTTCTCAGGGCCAAGGACACCGACCATCACTTGGTAACGATGCTTGCCAGCTCTGGCAAATGAGTTGACGATGTAATGGTCAATGTCCGAGGCAACTGGGAGTTCGGCGAAGGCGAAGATCGCCTAGACCCTATTCCCAGACGGAGGGGTGAACCAGGTCGCTGTATAACTCCTTGTTTGTTAATCTTTCTTTTATGCGGCTTTTTCTCCAAACCTTACCCTTTGTTCTTGCAAGCAATAAGTTGAAGAGGATTTTGACCTCGGCTAATGACGCAGTCCTTGCGGAAATTAAAACTGCACTAAAGTACTTTGGCCGTCCAAACGTACAGAGGCAAGGGTGGGCTGCCTATATTCTCCTGCGTTACGAGCCTACCTACACTAGGTTCTCGGCCCAGACGACATCCCGATCCCAACTGGCGAGCAACACCTTACGACTCTTGTCTTCTCCAGTTTCAAGATCATTAGGCAAATTGGTCTCGAAGCTTCTAATTCGGAGCAAGGCTTAGAGCCGGTTGTCGAGGTAGATGCCGAATTAACGAGGGCGTTCGCTGCCGAGGCCGAAGAGGTCGACGAAGCTCTGAAATCAGCGTTTGAGGCAGCCGGTCTTAACTAGCCTAACTCATCGTCCACTTCGGGTCGGGCGGAGTTTTCCTTCAGAGATATTTTTACAAACTTGGGAGACCTTCCCGGTACTTTTTCAGAGGGCATGGCTGGGGAGAATCTCACGTAGATGGCGAGAAAGAAAAATGCCGAGCGAATGGCCACTCGAAAGAAGGCCAAGGCCACTCATTCTGAGCCTACCCCGGTTGAATCTTTACAACCGGTTACTGGGGAAGAAAAAGCGCAAGTTGTTGTGGCCGAGACCGAGGGGGCTGAACAGCAAGTTACGGAAGAATGGCTGGTTTCAGAAGAGCGGGGCGAGATGGAGGGGACTGAACAGTGGGGCAAAAAACGTTCCACCGAGGGAGGGGCCGGCTCGGAGGATAGCCCTGCTGACAAACGGCCTCGCTTAGAGGAGTCCGACGTGGTTGTCCCCTTTGTTGTTCAACCAAAGATCAAAGACAAGCAAATCTTCTCTAACGCATCTGCCATGAAGAATCCAGCCGTGGCGTTGAGCTTGGCCGCCTCGGTTTCGCTACCGGCTAACAAGGCCACCTTTCAAGAATGGCCGGATTTGGTAGCTATAGTGTTCGCTGCCCAGTCGGCCCTTCTGGTATGTATACGATACTTTTCTTTTTTGCTCGTTTGGTTTGGTTTGCATACGATATTGCTTGATGTGGTGATCCAAACTTGTTTTGCAGACGGTTGGAAGGATAGCCGAACTAGGCTACCGGCAGCGTGATGCCATTAAAAGAATTAGCCGCTTGAAGTTTGAAACAGAAGGTGAAAGAAGCAGGGCCGAGTTCGAGGCGATAAGGGCGACAATGGAATGTGCTCGAGCCGATGCTAAAAATGAGAGGGCTGGGACTGCTGTCCAGCTCAGATCTGAAGCCGAGGATAGGGCGAACGCGAGCGAGAAGTCGCTCAAGTTAGCCCAGGAGGCGCTTTCCAAGGCAGAGGCCGAGTTAGAAGAATTGAAGGCGGCCAAGGAAAAAGCCAAATCTATAGCTTCTACGGGGCTAGAAGCTGGGAAAAGCGCCGCCCTGAAGGAATACGTAGATGAGGTCCCCAAATTCAAGAATCGGGGATTCAAGCATGGGTGGCTCAAAACCCTTGCTGCCACTGGAGTTACATTGGCCTTGCCAATTCCATACGAGCAAGTGGACGTTGAGCCACTTGAGTCTGATCCCGAGGATTGATTTGGGAGACACTCTAGTTTTATTAGGTATCTTTAATTTCAATGTACGTCTTTGTTTAGTGGATTCAAGGTAATTTTCATGTATAAATTAGTTACTATCTGCACTCAATTTATTAATGAAAATTTCCTTCCCGTTTCACTGTTACTTGTACGCAGTTTTTGAATTTAATGAAGGGTTTTGCCTTCCACTACTTTGGGTAACAGTGTAATCTTGGCCATTATATTAGTTTAATTTCAATTTATCCAAACAAGTAAATCGATTCATGAAGCGGCTGCGGCACTCAGGCCGAATAGATTGATGAATCTGCCCTTGCCCCAGCTGGTTCATGAATTTCGAACGCCGAATCACACAATATTGATGAGTCGATTCATGAAGCGGCTGCGACACTCAGGCCGAATAGATTGATGAATCTGCCCTTGCCCTAGCTGGTTCATGAATTTCAAACGCCGAATCACACAATATTGATGAGTCGATTCGTGAAGCGGCTGCGGCATTCAGGCCGAATAGATTGATGAAGCTGCTGCGACACTCAGGCCGAATAGATTGATGAATCTGCCCTTGCCCCAGCTGCTTCATGAAATTCAAACGTCGAATCACGCAATATTGATAATTCGATTCGTGAAGCGGCTGTGGCACTCAGGCCGAATAGATTCGTGAAGCGGCTGCGGCACTCAGGCCGAATAGATTGATGAATCTACCCTTGCCCCAGCTGCTTCATGAATTTTAAACAGCGAATCACTCAATATTGATGAGTCGATTCGTGAAGCGGCTGCGGCACTCAGGCCAAGTAGATTGATGAATCTACCCTTGCCCTAGATGCTTCATGAATTTTAAACGCTGAATCACACAATATTGATGAGTCGATTCGTGAAGCGGTTGCGGCACTCAGGCCGAATAGATTGATGAATCCGCCCTTACCCCAGCTGCTTCATGAATTTGCCCTTGTGGAAGTTAAGACTGCCTAAATCATTATTTGATGGGGGCACGACTCGGTCACCTTCAGGCTGTTGAGGTTTCGATATTAGTGAGATTGCCTTGGAGGCGCTGCCCTCGTTAGGGAATCAATGAATGAAGGTCCTATTTAAGTGCTCAGTGAGCAACTTAGTCCAGGTCTTTGACAAAGGATAAACAAGCGCGAACGTTGAATAGACCCTTGTTTAACAGCAAAGGGGAAGCGAGGATGCTAGCTGAGCTGGAAGGAGACATGAATCGAAGTGGCAAACCTTTGCGCTTGGGAGGTAGGATTTCAAGGGATTGGGAGAGATGTCAATCTCCTCGTCGTCGAAGTAGGTCACCCAGGAGGGACAAGAAGCCACAGGGCAAATCCCTGCAACCCCATTCTGGAAGGGAGCCCGGTGAGAACCCACGCCCATTGAGTTTTGCAGTCTTCGTGGGAATAGGCCCATGATAGATGCGGACCTGATCGTTCGAGATTCAAGTGTGGCAGTCGAATTTGCTCGATAGATTTTTCCTCCCGAGGTCCAGCAGTCGATGGTAGGTCAACAGGACTTCGAAGTGTTTCGTGAAGGCATTCACGGTGCGGTGAAGGGCCTCTATACCACCTACAAAATCGACATGCGTCTCCGTGCTTCCCGCCGAGAAATAGAGAAGAGAGATGAACGCATCCGAAGTTAAGAGGCTCGCGCGGAAGCGGCTGAGCATGAGCTAAGGAAGATGGAGGCCGTTCAAGCACAACCTGATGGATAGGATAACCCAATCGTGGAAGAAAGGGTTACCCAGCGGCTTATCAATACCGCTCTCGCCAATTGCGACACGGCGAGCATGTTCGCGATGGAATCCACGAAGGGGAGGGCCTATGAAAAAGGCTTCCACGATGGCCGGAAAGTAGGGATACATAGGACCAAGGAAAAGCTCGCCAAGGAAGTTTGCCGATGCAAAAATCGTGGATTTTAGCATGGTTGGATCAAGGCGCTTCAGGCCAAAGAAGCTCTCCGAGCAGCGGGCGTCGACTCGGCATTGCCACTGTACCAACGTAACCATTTTCCGTTTTCCGCCTTTGAAGTTGAGCAGAGTGAGGATGAGGACGACGCCGTACAAAAAATATTCGATGTAATGTTCGAACGCAGATCGTGTTCATAATTATGTAAATATTGCCTGATTGAATAAAACGTTCTATTTTAAATGTTTCAGTGTAATTTTCATTCGGCACACGCGTGTTTGCATGTGTTTCATTGTATAAACATTGACCGGCTCGAATCAACTAGGCGTTTTAATTCCGAACGGTTATATGCCGGCTTGTCATGAGCGTTCTTCACTAAATATATTTTTGGCGTGTCACACAAGGACAATTGCGCCGATGAGGTTCCGAATTCGGAGGCTTAACCGGCCCAAAGGTGTTATGCACCAGGGGCTCCTAACCCGAAGACAGTCAACCCATCTATAATTGTTGTTTATATAATTAGGCCATTTTAGCCAAAGATTGATACATGGAGTGGCTGTGGCCAATATCACTCGGCGTCCGTCTTTTGGAGTTCAATGTTGATGAAATCGTCTCGGGGCCAATGCAAGGATTGTAGAAATAAATCGCCTTGGACTTTTTGCTCCAGTGACTTCGCTTACTGTGCTCAAACTCGATTTAAAATGATTTTGTTCCATGGGGTTAGATAGGTGTGGATGTCGAATAGAGTTTTTCTTCAGCAGCAGAGGAGAAGCTCGGACTCTGGCTGAGCTTGACATTGTAATGAATCGCGGCAGAGAACCCACTTGCGCAAGAGGTAGGACGTTCAAAAAATGGAAAAAACGTCAGCCTCTAAGTCGTCAAAGCAGATCACCTCGAAGAGAGAAACAGCAATTGCGAAGTTCTCCATGATCGCGAGCGAGAAATAAGGCCGACGTAGCACCGCGACCGTTGAGCATTACTGTTTTTGTGGGGAATTCCTTTCTTGTCTTGGATCTTGGCCTTGACATTGTCGATGGCGTTAAAGGTCCCCACCTCAAAGGTGGTTATATCGTCGTTGTGAATCGTGGATTCAAGCACAGTCAGATCAAAGCATTTCAAGTTGCGAGTGCTCTCTGATCTGCGCAGCCGCTTGTACCAACGCGACGCCGTATGAGAATAGACATTGTAATGCTTTAAACGCATATTGCATTTTTTGTAATTACTGTTTGATCAAATAAAATGTTTTATTCCAAAAGTTTATCTCATTCTGAATTTTTGTAGGCTAAATTAAGCATCTTATTTTGAATGCTGGAACATTTTGACTTGTTCATGCGGTTGTACTAGTTCAACCAACATATCCCCGCTTCGACATGTAAATGTTTTCATTCTGGAGGGCGCTCCAAATTCTGAATATTACTCGGCCCTTGAGCGTCGCTTGGTGGCACTATTTGGTCAGCCAAATTTGGAGGCTTTATCGACCTGAAGATGTTGTGCGCCGATGGGGCTCCGAATCCGGAGGCTTTATTTGGCCAATCGTGACATCCACGAAGAGCGCTCTGAATCCGGACGTCATGCGCCGATGAGGCTCTAAATCTGGAGGCTTTATTTGGCCAATCGCGACATCCACGAAGGGCGCTCTGAATCCGGAGGCTTTATCGATCCAAAGACGCCATGCGCCGATAGAGCTCCTAATCCGGAGGCTTTATCGGCCCAAACACGTTATGCGCCGATGGGACTCCGAATTAGGAGGCTTTATTTGGCCAATCGTGACATCCACAAAGGGCGCTCCGAATTTGGAGGCTTTATCGGCACAAAGACGCCATGCGCTGATAGGGCTCCAAATCCGAAGGCTTTATTTGGCCAATCGTGACATCCACGAAGGACGCTCCGAATCCGGAGGCTTTATCGGCCCGAAGACGTCATGCACCGATGGGTCTCCGAATCCGAACCCTTTATTTGGCCAATCGTGACATCCACGATGGGCACTCCGAATACGGAGGCTTTATCGGCCCAAAGACGTCATGCGCCGATGGGGCTCCGAATCCGGAGGCTTTATTTGGCCAATCGTGACATCCACGAAGGGCGCTCCGAATCTGGAGGCTTTATTTGGCCATTCATGACATCCACGAAGCGCGCTCCGAATCCGGAGGCTTTATTTGGCCAATCGTGACATCCACGAAGGGCGCTCCGAATTCCAAATGCTTTATCGGCCCAAAGACGTTATGTGCCGATGGGGCTCCGAATCCGGAGGCTTTATTTGGCCGATCGTGACATCCACGAAGGGCGCTTCGAATCCGGAGGTTTTATTTGGCCAATGGTGACATCCACAAAGGGCGCTCCAAATCTGGAGGCTTTATTGGCCCAAAGACGTCATGCGCCAATGGGGCTCCGAATCTGGAGGCTTTATTTGGCCAATCGTGACATCCACGAAGGGCGCTCCGAATCTGGAGGCTTTATCGGTCCAAAGAGGTCATGTGCCGATGGGGCTCCAAATTCGGAGGCTTTATTTGGCCAATCGGGACATCCACGAAGGGCGCTCCGAATCCAGAGGCCTTATCGGCCCAAAGGCGTCATGCGCCGATGGGCTCCGAATCCGGAGGCTTTATTTGGCCAATCGTGACATTCACGAAGGGCGGTCCGAATCCGGAGGCTTTATTTGGCCAATCATGACATCCACGAAGGGCCCTCCGAATCCGGAGGCTTTATCGGCCCAAAGACGTCATGCACCGATGGGGCTCCGAATCCTGAGGCTTTATTTGGCAAATCGTGACATCCACGAAGGGCATTCTGAATCCGGAGGCTTTATCGGCCCAAAGACGTCAAGCGCCGATAGGGCTCCGAATCCAGAGGCTTTATTTGGCCAATCGTGACATCCACGAAGGGCGCTCCGAATCCAGAGGCTTTATTGGCCCAAAGACGTCATGCGCCGATGGGGCTCCAAATCCGAAGGCTTTATTTGGCCAATCGTGACATCCACGAAGGGCGCTCCGAATCCAGAGGCTTTATCGGCCCAAAGACGTCATGCGCCGATGGGGCTCCGAATCTGGAGGCTTTATTTGGCCAATCGGGACATCCACGAAGGGCGCTCCGAATCCAGAGGCTTTATCGGCCCAAAGGCGTCATGCGCCGTTGGGCTCCGAATCCGGAGGCTTTATTTGGCCAATCGTGACATCCACGAAGGGCGCTCCGAATCCGGAGGCTTTATCGGTCCAAAGACGTCATGCGCCGATGGCCTCCTAATCCGGAGGCTTTATTTGGAGCACTTTTGAACTGGATTGCACAGTGAGTAAACAGGAATCTTCGCATTACGAAAGTGGAAAGTGTACATGGCGAGCCATTCAGAACCAAAATCGTTCCCCACAGGTCGTGTTTAATGATAGAATTTGCGCAAGTGCGTTAGGAGCAAGGCCGCGTGCCTAATTTTCCATCAACCGGCCTCCTATCATCCGGAAATACCTTCGGGAGCAACTTTCCCAGCGTGTAGCGGCACAGCTGGACGCTTTAAACATACGTCTTGGGAAGCTGCTGCTGGTATCGCCTGGAGCTTCCGTGGCTTTTCCTCAAAGAGCCGTCTGACATCGCCGAGACTGTCTCGATTCGACACTTTAGTGGAGTTGACCTGCGTCTCCATTGGTGTCTTTCCAAAAAGGAGATAGCATGATTGTGCGGGTTGCCGAGAACCACGGATTTGCTCAATGCCGTGTTTGGTCGGGAAGCGTAGCAGCTGATGATAGGTGCTTGGCACAGCCTGAATAGTATGCAACCACGTTGGCCGCATGATGAGGTTATACAGTGAAGGGAGTTTGACGACCAAGAATTCCACGTCCACTATTTGGGAGCCCACCCGAACGGGTAACGTGATTTTCCCCAACGGGTACTCTGGATTTGCGTTGAAGCCAAATAATGGATGAGGAGCCGAAGACAGGTCTGATTCATTGAAGCTAAGTTTGATGAAGGTCTCGTAATACATGACCTCCAAAGTGCTCCTCTGGTCTCTGAGGACGCGTTCAACGGTAAATCGGTTCGCATGTAGTTCAATGACCAATGGATCGATATGGGGGAGCGTTATGCTGATAAGATCGGAATCATCGAAGGTAATGCTTGGAGCTTCGTGGGGCTGTTTTGTTTGTGTGCGTTGCTTCGGGGGGGCTGAATGAATTACGTGTATGGTACGTGGCGCTGGAAGGCTGTATATCATATGTATAACGCCGAGGGGAGGTGACTCCTACCTAAGGGCGACAATTTTGATTGTGCTCTTCCGGACGTGTTGCTGGAGCCAACCATCTTGCACCAATTCCTCAAGGTGGTCTTTCAAGGCATAGCAATTGTCTATATCATGACCGTGATCTTTGTGATATTCACAACGCCTGTCCCGCCTTCTCATGTCAGGAGGTCCCACCATCTTGGATGGCTATTTGAAGAACGGAAGATGTTGGATTTTGTACATAATCGAGCTAATTGGCTCTGACAGCTCCGTATATTTCTTGTCAGCGCGCTTTGTATGCCTGCTATCGACCTGCAGTTGCTCATTCGCTTGGTGTGAGCATTGATCGCTGGATCGACGAGAATCCCGTCTCTTGTTTCGTTTAGCTCGCTGTCGTGGTTCAGGGCTCTGAGGTGGTGCGGAACTTATCGGCTGAGCGATTTCGAGAGGGGCCGTTTTGTTGGCCACGTGTCCGGCTTTAACCCGCAAGGCGTCATCTTCCACTTTGCAGTATTCCTCTACTTTCTTCATCAACCCCCAAACTGTTTTGGGGGTCTTCTAGTCAAGGAACTGCGGAGGGCACTATCTAGGTGCAATCCCATTTTGAAGGCAGTGATGGCCATGGAGTCGTTGCAAGCGTCATTAACAAGATTGAAGCATTCCCAATATCGCACCGAATATGCTCTTAGTGTTTCTCCAGGTAGGATTTGCATTGCCCAGAGAGAGTCAGCTTGCTTCAGCTGGACTTCGTTGGTGATGAATCTGGCCTTGAAGGATTTCTGTAGTTGGTGGAAGGTTTTGATCGAAGCCGGCTCCAGTTTATAGTACCACCTGACCGCCAATGGTCCCAAACTGTTGGGAAATATTCGGCACATGAGGGCCTCGTCGCCTGCATGCAATGTCATGGCCTACTTGTAGTGGCGGATGTGGCCGGTGGGGTCTGATTTGCCTTCGTACAAGGTGAACGACAGTGCTTTGAATTTCTTACGTAGCATAGCCTTTGCAATCCGTCGTACGAGGGGATCGTGTTGGTCTTCGTCCGAACTATTCCTTCTTCGCTTGTGTGTTGTACGGGGACTTTCTTCGGAAGAATTGGTGGTTTCATGTCGTCCCATCTTCCCGGGCTCCAGGGATAATGAGTCAGAGTCGCTATCAGTGTCTTGTCGTGCTCGAGGTTGTCGACTACTTGCCTTCGGAGATCGTTCCGGATTTAGGCACGCAGTTTTCTTGGACTTCACCATTTCCAAGGCCAAATCTTCACGAAGACGTTTGTTTTCAGCGATCATGTTCTCCAACCTCTGTTCATTTTGCTTTGCTTGTTCCATGATCGCCTGCATTGTCTCATGCTCCGAAGTCGAGGGTGAGGCGAAATTCAAGGCACGTCTTGCGGCGATAGTCTCTGTTCCAAGAAAGTTTGTTGGAGTGGTTTCGTCTTGCGGTATAGGGTCGACAGTGACTGTCGGAGGATCTTCCGTTACGCTCACCATAGATGTGCTTGAGTATTCCCACAGATGGCGCCAATTATGGGGATATGGTTTGGAAATACTTTTCTGATCCTGGAGAACGCTCGTGATCCTCTTCTGGTCACCTAAAAAGGAATAAACACTCCGGTCGGGGTGTCAGAATTAGCACTCCGACGGACAAGTTAGAATCCACACTCGAGAATGCTTGTATTCTAAGTTATGCACAACAATTCTCACCTACCTTTGTTAGTTTGTTGTTCCTTTATTTATACTTGTTTCCTGGGCCTCGTAGCCAGGCCCACGTGTCACTCATCATCCTCTTATTTACTTGGCTCCATAGTTTGGTATCTATTTGGCCTCTCTATTATATTCAGCATCCTTATCGTGTAGGATAGAGCCGTGTAACATCTGTCTTCTATAGTACGCTTCTGATTATTCCAATTATCCGGCTCCCACAGAGATATCATTTATTGATCTCATAATTCTAATAAAAAATAAAAAATAAAAAAGGAGTTACCTAGAAAATGGCATAAGTCTCATAAGAAAGAAAATAGCTATTTATATTTTTTAATTAGATATAAGATTATTTTCAAACCAGTTGTATTAAAATTTCACATTATTGTGATTTATCGTTTATTTTTTGGGCATTGATCATTATTTAGACTTTGTTTTAAAAATTTTATGTTCATTCTAATTTTGAAAATTATTTATTGATTTGTTCAAACTTAACCTTGATGGTTATTTTCAAAATTTAGAATAAAAGTTTAATTTATTTAAAAATACCTCTTTTGTTAATTATGGTATTATTTATGATGGTTTGTACAAATTAAAATTTGATATTTTATCAAAAATTTAATTTTTCTTGCGTCATTAGTTGATTCTAAATATAACCTGAGAAATGAAAACTTCTCACTTGTGGCATAAAAGGTTGTAATGTTTTTTTGTCCTGAGAAGCATTATACAAATTAGTAATGATGAGATTATTTTGAATCTACATTTTATTGGAGAAAATTTCATTTTTACCCATATACTTTGTCTTGATGATCAATACACCCCCAGACTTTGAATAAGTTCAATTTTACCCACAAATGTTTTGAAATTGTATCAATTTTTCCTCTACCGTCACATTTAAACGAAAAAAGTTAAATAAAATTACATTGTGCCCCAAAATTTCTAAAGAAAGATGCAAACTTACCCACTCTTCCTCACTCTCATCATTCCTTGAATTATCCAAATCCCACTATAGACACCTCAATTTTGACAGCCCTTAAGACTTGGGTGCCACTGATTGATCACTCGATGATGAAAGTTATGCTATGCAAATGTTCGATTTCTTCAGCAAAAAGAGCTTCCAAATCCCAACCTTACATCCCATTTTTTACCAAAACTATTTTAGACCAAACTTTTTTTTACCTTAAAACCCTCTCCTTCAAAATATTTTTGAAAAACTTCTATGATGTTCCGAGGCTCGTATTTCGTTTAAAAGTTACATTTTTCGGTAAAACAAGCAAGGACAAAGTGGAAATAAATGGAATAGAGGTGAACACTTTGAAAAATCTTTTAAACATCTTATTTAGAGCTTGGAGCTGAAGGAAATAAGAGGAAAGGGAAGAAAAATAGTTGGGAAAGAAGTTGGGTATGAAATCATAAGGGAGAACTGAGCAGCCTATACTAAATCAAGCCTATCCTTTTGTACACTTGGACTTTAGTTATGAGGCCACCACCATTGGAAATTGGACTTCTGGGGCTTCATTTTAGACTCAAGAATCTCTTAAAGCCGAGTTCGGATGAGGGAGATATGGCTGTTTGAACTTGGACATCAATCCGATTAAGCCAAAACTGAGCATATAATTTATATTTGACGCCACCTCCATTGGAAATTAGACTTCCGGGGCTTCAATTTAGACTCAAGAATGACCTAAAACCGAGTCCGGATGAGAGAGATATGCCCATTTGAAGTTAGGCCTAGAAGCATATTTTTCTTGTGGCCAGCAGGTAGCCATCAATCACCATTTGTGGATAGCCGGCCACCACTTCTGGCCTGCCCGCCACCTACCGGCCACTGGTGACCAAAAATAGATTTTTTGCAGATATTTTCCCCCAGCTGTTTCCACAGTGCTCTAGTTGTTTTTGAATAGATATTTTCAACCTAAGGCTCATATTTTCTATATATACATGACTATCTCTCATATTTCAAGGTCAGAAAAACTTTGGGAGCAAAAAATATCCTCTCTCTTACAACTTGCATAGCTTATGCCCAAACACTCTAAACCAAACCTAGAGAGTTTCTTACTGAGGTTATTTGAGGTTGAATTTGAGCTCTTGAAACACTTGAGAGTGTGAAATTGGTGGTTTATGACTTAAGGGTTCATTCTGCTTCAAGAGGTATACCTTCTCTTGCTTTTGCACCATCTCTACACCACTTATTTTCCATCTTTTCTTACTGTTTTTGGGCTATGAAAACTCTATATTTTTGGGCTGAAAGTTGTGGTTTAAGGCCAATAAAGGTTGAGGGGTGGTTCACCCTTCTTTACACCTTACTTTCAAGGCCTTTACCCATGTGTTTTCCATCCTTTACTATCTTTTTTTGAGCTTTTAAACACTACATTTTAAAGTTATTTCAGTGGCTAAAATCATATTGAAGTCCAAAAATGAAGGGGATAGTCTCTCCTCCTTGTGTTTTGTTTACTAGCTTAACATGCTCATTCTTTTAGCTTATTTTTCTAGCTTTTGTTTGCTTAATTCCAGCATGTTTTAGTGCCGTTTCAGACCTATTTTAAGACTCTTTTTAAGTGTTTGTTGTGTTTGAGCTTTATTTTGCATGCTTGTAGTGTAATAGTCCTCACAAGTTTCGTGTTTTAGGCCTTTAGACACCACTTGTTTGAGTTGATTGCATTGTTTTAGTATTTTTCTCACTTAATTCCAACAAGCATAATCTCTGCAACCTCCCTCATTTCTTCACTCTTTGTTTGCTTTGAGGGTTGTTTCAACCTTGGGATTGTGGAAGCTTGAGATTAAGGTCCATGCTTAATGGTATAATTCTCTTTTAAGGGTTCATTATAAACGACATGACACCTCTCTCTTGCCTTAAACTATCCCTTGTTTGACACTTCCTTCCCTTTTAGAGGACTCAACTCACCAATGGACTTAATTGGTTAAAGAATGGTTGGTAAGTTAAAATGAGTAACTAAAAGTTGAAACTAAAATTGTGCAAAGATAAGAATTTGATTATGTCTTGGTGTGTTCAATCGGATGTTAATTGAACAAATGGAACTTAGACCATTTCATACTTGCTAGTGATGAAATGATTAAAGTCTCCAAGGTCAACCACTTCCCTTGATCTTTCATGAAAGAGAGGAGGCTTGAGTCTTGTTTTGCATTTATTGAACTTGCACACTTGGTTTTACAAGCCATCATGCAATGAAATTGCATCCATTGATGGTTTGTGAACCAAAGCTTGCTACTTCTTTGATTTTTCCATGAAAATGAGGGGTGAGTTGTGCAGACAATCCTTGAAAATACCGTACATATACTTTGTTTGTCCTCTGTTGGAACAAGATGAACCTGTGCATCAGTGGCTAGCAAGCCACTTTCATGGCCGGCTGGTGGCCGGCAACCTTCATCTTTAGCCAGCTGGCCATTGATGCAGAACTTAGCAGAGTGTTGGAAAGATGGAGCAAAGTTGTTTTGGAAATGTTCAACTGTGCAAACAAAAGCATACAGGAGCAAAACGGTGGTCTTTTTGGGTGGAAATCGTGCATGCGCATGAACATCTCTCATTTCCCGAGGTGGAGTAGTTAATTGCTTAGTTTAATTATTAATTGCAATTGTGTTGTAATTCTTTAATTAGTTAAGTAGTTTAGCTAGTTATTCATTTTGGTTTGTAATAATTAGCTTTAGCTTAGCTTAATTAGTTAGCTAGTTAGCTAGTTAGCTAGTATTCATTTGGACTCTCCTTCGTGAGAGTAAAATGATGTAATAATGTGTATGTCTTTCAACCCCACATCTTTCTCCCTTTTATTTAATTGCTTACGATGGTTAGTTTAGGGACATCATATTTCAATTGGCATACTTCATGTTTGCATCTATTCATTTGTCTTACATGCACCGAGGCTCGGTTCATCATTCTAACTGCATTATCATTTCAATACTTCTTTGAATACGTGCTTAGACTGCATGTTACCAAATTGTTGCAAATAACTTGTTAAGTAGTGAGCCTATTTTAGTTGCATTATTGCATGCATTGCATTAGCCATCTTGCATAACTAGAAATCATGCATATTTTTCTTACTCTTTTGTTTTTTTTTTAGCTTGGAGTACTAGGTGAGTTTTTAGTGCTTTAGCATCTTGCATGAAATGTTGATGTTGCCATGACTAGCATGCTTGCCATGAGGCTAAGTGCTTACTTGTTAAACCATTTGAGTGCTTGTGGATGAAGGCTCATTGCTTGAATTGGAATGACTCAATGAATGTACATTTAAGCCCACTTTAAGTGGCAAAATCAAACCCTTTTCAAAAAACAAAAATGAAATTGAATTGTTCCAATTCAGGCAAACTAGTCTATGCCTTGTGTGCGCGCATCACATAGTAAATGCTAGCGTAATAAACCAGAACAAGAGCATATAATGTACATAAAAATCATATCATGATTAGTAGAGGTTGATCTTTGATCGGGCGAGCAGGGATGCTCAATTCATGACCTTCCCCTCCCGTACCTAAGTTTCCAAACGGAAACAATCTTGGTGATGACAAACACGTGGCCTTTGGCACGAGTCATGGTTTCCTAAATTTTCCTAAAATAAAATATTTAGGTAGCGACTCTATATTAGGCAAAACAATCATTTTTTGGCATTTTTTGATTAAAAATTGATTTTTCAAAAGATTTACTAGATTTGGACTCTTTGGTGTTTATCAATTTCACATTGAACTTATGAGATTAGATTCAGAACCGCGGGAGTCTGAATTGTAGGGCTTATATTTCGACCTCCGAAAGGGGCGCGAAAAAGTCGAGCTACACCCATTACCACCACCACCACCACCAAGAAGAAATACAAACCTTAAAACAATCAAATGATAAGAGGTTAAAAAAACAATGAAAGGCTCTCTTAAGGTATACCGCATCTTTTTCCTCAGATTGTGTTACCACTTTGTATCGCTCAAAGTATAACCTTACAATTCAAACTTTACCACATAGTACCAGAATTCATCATTCTAGCGAATAATCGATGAGCTACCAAGATGATAAAAAGAAGAAAGTAGAAGAAAGAGAAGAAAGAGAAGAAGAAGAGAGAGAAGATCTTTTTCCAAAGCCTAATTAGAGGACTTCAAACTGAATATAACAAGGGTGATCAGAGAGAATGGTCTCGGAATCAATGGAATAAGGGTCGAATGTCGATCAATGGAGGCAAAATCAAGAACTACATTTGGAAGAAGCAATGTTGAGATCCAGATAATGATAATGATGATAATGATGATGATAATGAAGCTGAAGACGAAGATAAGGAGCATGGTGATGACTTAGAGGCAAAACGAGTGTGACAAAATACCCAAATGCCATATGAAAAATATTCAATCCCTTATACCAAGCCCAATACCAACTTACTTTGAATCACCATTTTTAGAGGTTGTGTTGATTTGGGTCATTCAAAATCAAAACCCATAAAGTAGTTGATGCTAATGACGATGACGATGACGACGATGATGATGATGATGATCATGATGAGGAGGAGGAGGAGGAGGAGGATGGTGATAAATTAGAGGCGAAACGAGTCATGACTGAAAACCCAAGTGCCATATAAGAAGGATTTGATCCCTCATACCAAACCCAACACCAACTTACTCCGAATTACCATTTTTGGGGGGTTGTGTTGATTTGGGTCATTCAAAATCGAAACCCAAAAGTAGTTGATGATGATAATGGTGGTAGTGGAAAGAAAGTAGGGAAAAGAAAATAGAGGGTTTGAGGGAAGAGAAAGTATGAGGTTTGGGGAAAGAGTCGAGAAAGGGAAGATTGAAGATGATCAGATTGAGGAGGGTGGCAGAGTGATTTGGGTAATTCAGGGAATGATGAGAGAGATGAAGAGAGGGTGAATTTGCATATTTCTTTTGAAATTTGGGGTCAAAATGTAATTTTTTAAAAACTTTTTCCATTTAAATGTAACGGTATTGTAGACACCCCATTTTCGACCGTCCTCAAGACTTGGACGTCACCGTTTGAACACTCGGTGATCATCCTTGTTTGTGTTCGTCTTGAGTTCCCGGAGGCCTCGGCTGCGCGCCTTGCCTCGAGATCTCTCGACTCGATCGTTTTGTGTCTGGTTTTGCACCAAACACTTGTGTCTTTGCCTTGGAGGGCAGGGAATGGCTTTTGGGACATCCCTACACTCCACCGGCCGTGGCCTGAGGCCACCGGCTGTGTTTTGTTGCAATCAGCCAAATGTGATGGCCGGCCGGCCAGTCTGACTGCCGGTCAGCCACTTTGATGGCCGGCTGGCTAAATGTGGTTTTCAACAGATATCTCTGTAGATAGCTGGCAGCTGTCATTCCAGGCCATACCCCAGCCCATGCCTGGACGTGGGAGTTCTGAGGAGCTGCAGATTGATATATTTCTATATCAATCAAGCGCTCTCACGTAAAAAAAAAGAAAAGGAGAGGAAGAGATATACAACTTGGAGTAAAAAAATATCTCTCTCTCTCTACATTTTCTGCATCTCTCTCTAAGGTTTAGGGCTTGTTTGTGCTTAAAAGTGCATTTTCTTTGCACTTTTGCACACAAACACCTAGTTCTCTACTCCCTTTATTGAACTGAGGTCCTTGGAGGTGATTCTTGGGGTGATTTGAAGCCCTTTTTTGGTTCAAAAGTTGCTGATTTGCTGCTGTGCTACAAGGGTAAGACTTTTGCCCCTTTTTACCCCTTTTTTGCAAAGCTTTTTAGCCTATCTTGCATCTGTTTTTCAGCTTAGCATATAACATATAAAAGTCTTGTTTTTGAGTGCTCTAAATAGTTTGTTAAGGGTGTTTTGAGCTTTAGGGTTGTTTGACCCCTCTTAAGGCTTGTTTGGCCTTTGTTTTGGGCCATTTTGGTTGAGCTCCGGGACCATGGTGTTTGGGCCTCCTCACCACTGAAATCTTGAGGGATTTCAGAGGTGAGGATGGTGCCTTGAGGTCCTAGGAAGGAGAGGGCCATCCCCTCTCCTTGTTGTCCTTGAAAAGGGCCATTTTTAGCCTCTTGAGGGAGCATATAGTTTGAGTGTGTATTGACCATGCCTTGACTGATTTTCATGCTTATTATGTCATAATATAGCATTTTCGTATGTTGGTTTTGGTACACCATGCTTGCTTAGCATACACGCCTTGTAATGCCTTGTTTTAGCCTTAACATGTCCTATGCTTTGAGCCCTTATTCAAGCATGTTTACGCCTAGCTTTGTGAAGCTTTTATGTTTGTCTTGCCATGCTTAAGGTATGTCCTTGGCTGTTTTGGTCGACCAAGACATGCATTGCATAGTCCCTTTGCATCTTGGATTGTTAGCCTCAAGTGTGTGAGTGTGTAGTGTGCGTTGCTTGCATCATTTTCAGTGGTTTGGAACCACTTACCATGCTATTTCAGTTCTCATAACATGCTTGCATGCATGCCTTTGATGCCTCTTTGATGCCTTAAAAGTTTGTGTTGTATGCTCCATGTTTGGCCCCTTTTGCATGCTTCCATGTTTAAGCCACTTAGATGCCATCTAGGTGTTCCCTTTGCATGGTCTAGGCCTACCTTGAACCTGTTTTAAGCCCTCTTGGCCTTGTGAGGCTTGGTTGGCTTAGCCATGATTTAAGTCTCCTTGACTAGCCTCAAGTACTTGGACCAATTGTACGCTATGTTTGTCTTGGTTAAGTTGGTTTGGCACCATCATTAGCATGGTTTTCAGAGCTTACATTGCATGCCCTTAGTCCATGTTTAGTCTCTTCCAAGCGTGCTTGAGAGTTGCCTTTTGATGTTTAAATGTTGGCCCATTAACATGTGCATGTGTGTGTGTGTATTGGTCCTCATGTTTGAGCACTTTGGCCACTGATTTTGGCATGCTTACGAGCCATCCTAAATTAGTTTGAGTCCATCCCCTTTGCTTGATTGTGTGCTCACCCTGTATGTTTGCTTGCATACTTGCATATTCGCATTGCATTGCCATGTTGTATGCTAGTTCACATGCTTAGGATTGCATTGCATGAGTATGCATGCTTGACCTCTTGAAGTGAGTATGATAGAGGTTGAGTTCAATTTGTTTGATTATGTGCATTGCATTCCATATCAAGATGCACACTTGATTCTTTGGGCCATCATGCATAGAAATGCGCGATTGGTGGTCCGAGAATCGAAGACCATGTCCCTTTGAGTCATACACATGATAAGGGGTGTGATTGGTGCATACATTATTTGAAATACATTGCCATGCTATGCCTTATCCTCTGCTACTGTCAACTGCAGGTTTCAGCAGGAATAATTGGCCGACCAGCAATGTTTAGTGCCGACCGGCCATCCATTTGTGGCCGATAGATTGAGAGGTAGCCGATACCCATTCTCCATGACCGATGATCATTTCCCTCAGCCGGTGGTGTTCCCCAGCATTCAGAGTAGCAACCCTGAGACTTGTGTAGTCTTCAGAGGAGTAGAACAGCCAAAGCAGAGGCATCTTGTGCATGGCAATGGACTTCCGAGCAGGACTGAGCATGCATTGCATTGGACCCACTTCCCGACGCTGTTTATTGCTTAAATAGATTAGTTAAATTGCTTAGCTGATTTATTTGGTTTGTAATATTTAATTAGCTTGTGAGTTAGTTAAATTGTATTATTCTTTTGGTCCCTCCGAGCGAGGGCAAATTTGTAATAAGTGTGGGTGCGTGTGTGCATGTCTTCCAACCCCCCCCCTTACTTCTTTCTCCCTTTTACTTACCTACTTTTGATGGTTAGTACTAGGGCACGTTTAATTTAGCATACCTTATGCTATGCATGCGTGCATCATTCATCAGTATTACATGCACCAGGCTCGGCGCATCATACTAACTGCATAAGTATTTCAAATCTAACTTGAATATATGCTGCTTGTGCATTTTCACATATCATTTATAGACTAGCCGAGCCTACTCTAGTGACGTTCCGTATGCGTTGCATTAGGCATTTAAACATGGACTTGGATCATGCATGATTACTAACATGTTCTTGTTTTGGCACGAAGCACTAGGTAAGCTTTTTATGCTTTAGCATCTTGCATGAGTGTGAGTGTTTGCCATGACAGCATGCTTACCATGTGGCTAGATGCTTATATGATATAAACTGCCTGAATGCCTGTGGGTGAAGGCTGGATTGTTTGAGTTGGAACAACTCATTGAAATCCGTGTTTTAGCCTACTTACGAGTAGCAAATTCCAAATTATTTTCCAAACAAACGGATATGCAATGTTTTGTTCCAACTCAGACGATTTGGTCTATACTTGTTTGCTGTGCGCATAACATAGTAATTCTAGGCTAATAACCGGAATAAGAATACATAACGTTTTAAAAAACGGATATCACGGTTAGTAGAGGCCGATCTTCGGATCGGGCGAGAGGGGGTGCTCATAGCTGACATTCCCCAATCGTACCCAAGCTCCCGAGCCGAGGCAACTTTGGTGATGACGGACACGTGGCCTTTGGCACCGAGTCAGGGTTTCCTAAATTCTCCCATAAAAAATTTTTAGGTGGCGACTCTGTATCTGGCAAAGCAGTCCATGTTTGGCACTTCTTTCAAAAATCTGTTTCTCAAAACAATTTGCCGGATTTGGACTCTTTGGTTCAGATTAAGAACCGTGACAATTTGAGAGTCCTGAACTGTAGTGACCCACAAAACGAACAGAACGAGGGGACTCATCCTCCCGGGGCGTTCGGGGACGTCTACAGTTTCTGGCGACTCTGCTAGGGACGTTAGAGAGCTTGACTCGAACTCGTGATATCCTGTTTTGATTTCATTTACGTGTCTCTTTGCATTGCATGTGCATTGGTGCGCCTAGGACACCGTGTTTGCCATCTGCCATTCCTGAACGGTTTGCCGGAGGCTTGACTTTTTCAAAGCATGCCATAAGGCTGACCGGTTGTGGGCTCTGACAGTATGGGAACACAAACCCGGGTTTTACCGGGGCACCCTTTTCGACCATTCGACCTAGTGCATATCGAAATCCATAGTGACTATTCCAAACTAGGACAGGTTGCTTACCCGATGTTAGGTTGTTTGAAAACTGCTGCGTGCATAGTGAAACCCTAGCTCCTGACAAAAATAGGACAGGGAAACCCTACCCCAACTTAGGGGTGTTTTGGCTCTCTTTTACTTGCTACGTGTTTTTAGAGTGTATCTATGCAGGGAACACACATATCAGTTCGCAAGTCTGAGTGTCAGGCCTGCGGGCATCAGTGTTTTTTGGGAATCAGTCATCTACGGGTATCAGATTCAGACTTTGGGGCAGTGATTTGGAAACAGTGATCAGTGATTAAGGAACAGTACATTCAGCTTGTTAGCAATTTGTTGTGATACCCAACTGTGTGTTGTGTTTATTTTACGTTGTCACGCTGTCCAATTGTCTATTTATTTATACGTTTTATTTATCTTTTTACTAGGTAGTCGAGCACAATTGCTTCTGACCTAGTAGATATTCCCCAAGCACTCTGGATTAGAGGTCGTCGACTCCATCGATCTGAGGATCTGGTAGACGGACAACCAGTATACCACTCTCTGCCCCCGGTTACTAGACGGAGGACAGTTAGGCAGAGGGTATCAGTTCAGCAGTCAGTACAGAGGGCCTTGTCTACCCCACCTGTGTACAGTAGGGATCAGGATTCTGCTTCTCCCACAGAAAGGGAACATATACCGATAATTCAGTCAGAGCAGAACAGTATGGCCAATTTAGAGGAGATGGTGCACCAGCTCCAAGAGAGTATGAAAATGATGCAGCAGGATGCTGTCCGACAGGCAGAGTTCGCCAAGCAGCAGGCCACGGTTATGAATGAACAAGCAGAGTTAATCGTAAGGTTACAGCAGCAAACCGGAGCATCTGCTTCGCAGCAAGTTCCTCCCCCGCCAGGAATTCCCACCCCCGGGGAGATAGCTAATGTTCAGAATGATACGGACATTCCCACGGGACCACCTCTACCCCCGATCCTACCCCAAATCCAACCCCAGTTATCCAAAACACCCACCAACCTACCAGACTCTCCCTTTGAGCTCGAGACAGATCGCATAGCATTAAAATTGAGCAAGCTCGAAAAGCTATTCAAGAGATCCCAGGGAGTCAAGACCATCCCTGACATTGAAGATGGATATACCGACGCAGCTGTGACGCTGCCTGACAGATTCAAAATGCCGCACATTGATCGATTTGATGGGTCCGGGGACCCCATGGTGCACCTGAGATTGTTTTCAGACATCTTAAGGCCAATGGGCCTCAGCAGACTTCAAAAGCTGTCTCTGTTCGGCCGAACCCTATCGGGTGTGGCGGCCATATGGTATGCCAAATTAGAAGATGATGTCAAGAGAAACTAGGACGAGATGGCCGAGGCCTTCATTACACAATACTCATACAATACACAAATCGAGATTACAACCCGTGATCTCGAGACAACAAGGCAAGAGCCTAAAGAGAGTTTCTCCGAATTTGTGACCAGATGGAGGGCCAAGGCTTCGATGATGACCTTAAGGCCTACAGACAAAGATCAGATTCGGATGACTGTGCGCAATCTTCAATCGAAGTTGATGCAAAAGATGATTGTACTCCCCTTCCCTACTTTTTCTAATCTACATGAAATTGGGGTATAGATTGAGGATGCCTTAAAGCAAGGCTTAATTGATAATGACCGGGAGCAACCCCGAAGAAATTTCAACCGCAACGCTAATGCAGGCCCGAGCGGAACTACAACTACAAGAGCCTCCGAAGTGAGCATGGTCACCACCAACCCCCCTCCAAGAACCATGGCAGTTGCGCCTTTCTCCGGCGCACAAGAACCTTCGCTCCACTGTATATGCTCCTATCCAAAGCTCTGGGGTTTTAATCAGAAAAGGGCATTTGAAGCCCCTAGAACCGCAGCCCTTACCAGAAAGACTTTCCCCTACCCACAACCTAGCCAAATATTGCGCATTTTACCAACAACACGGTCATGACACCGATCTGTGCTTCCGATTACGTCATGAGATTCAAGATCTCATCGATAACGAGGTGATTCTGCCTCCCGAGAAACCCAATGTTACAACAAACCCTCTCCCCACACATAACCAAGCTCCAGCGCCTAAAAGGATCAACTTCATCCAAACTGGGGTCGTGCCTTACGATCCTAGCATCTATATCACGCCTTCTCACCTGCCTAAGCCGGAGGTATTCCTTCCCGACTACACCGACTTGTGCATGATGGGCATCTCCATGACCCGACCTAAGCCAACGGTGGTGACTATCGAGAACAGGAGAGAGGAGATCCCAAAGGAGAAGAAGGTTGTTGAGTCAGAGTCTGCAGAATCTGGAAGTCGTGTTGAGAAGACATATAGTCCGGGTGACTACATTTCATCAATAGGCCAGGATGGGCCAGATATGGAATTGCCAACAGGGGGAGAACTGTGTGTGATCCAAAGGGATAGTCTGGGACGGGGAACAGATGATTTAAGGGCTATGGAAGAGGACCTTGCCAATCTCCAGTTTTACAGTGACCAAGATCCAGGGGGCGCAGCAGTCAACTGGTTTGATTATGAGGAATCAACCGGATGTGGTGGAAGAGTTCCAACCAGGACAGGGTCCGGCAGGGGCACGAATGTCGGTGACAGTCGAAGGAGTCGGAAATCAGAATGCGTCACCAGGGAGCGCCGGTGTTAAGAATTTCGCTCGAGATTGGAGTATTCTGAATACAGGAATTATTGAGCAGCCAGCTATGTTGATACGGTCGGAACAGGAAAGATTTGAAGATCCCGCGAGAATCAGAAAGGCAAAGGCCCATGTGGGGACTGAAACTGCTGTGTGCACAGGAGCAAAGAATGCTGCGAGCATAGGGGTGGAAGGTACCGCGAGTACGAGAACAGTCATACCATAACCAGATAGGTGTCTGTCGGCTGCTGATGGAATGTGGTGGGAAGATGAGGATTTATGTCTTGCCCATATGGACGAAGATTGGGGGAACAACCAACCCGATGACACCTGGTACCTTGGAGAAGTCGATCATATGACTAGAAGCGGACGGTATTTCAAGCCCCCGCACCTAGACCAGCCGGAGGCATCTGGGAAGGATAAGGAAGCTGAGAGACAGAAAGAGAAGCAAGTCGAAGAAGAGGCTGTACTGAAGCAGTTAAAGAAGATACAAGCAGACATCTCCATCTGGGGACTGCTTATGGCATCGCGAGTACATCGACAAGCTGTCTTATCAGCCATGGACAAGGCCAAGCTTCTATAGACACCACGCCCGAACAGCTGGTGGGCCTAGTTTTTCCGGGAGGAGCTACCCCGATGTTGACCTTTTCTGACAAAGAACAGCCACCTGAGGGTGCGAACCATAACAAGCCACTCTACATCTCCGTGGAGTACAGAAATAAATGGATACCCGTGGTGCTCGTCGACGCAGGGTCCGCCATCAATGTATGTCCGGCGAGGACTGCCAATGCAATTGGCTTGAAAACTGCGGACTTCGTACCAACAGCCCAGGTGATTCGGGCATACGACAATACAAGCCGAGAAGTCATGGGAACAGTGAAGATCCAGACCAAGGTTGGGCCAGGGTAGCATGAAATTGACTTTCACATCCTAGAGGTTCCCGCCACTTTCAATCTACTCTTGGGGCGGCCGTGGCTGCATCAAGTCAAGGCAGTTTCTTCTACC
Organism: Camellia sinensis; assembly: GCF_055761805.1. Taxonomy (NCBI): domain Eukaryota; kingdom Viridiplantae; phylum Streptophyta; class Magnoliopsida; order Ericales; family Theaceae; genus Camellia; species Camellia sinensis. Next base: position 96,500,428 of record NC_138971.1, on the reverse strand, counting down.
TTGCATCAAATTGTGAAATACCCCTATGGAAAGGGAGTAGCCATTGTTTTTGGGAATTCATCGATCCATCCACCGCCGGAAGTATCTACGCTGGTTTTGGAAATTGAGCACGGCATGGAGGACGTGTTTATGTCAGGTTTCACCCTTGCTGAGGCTCGGGTTGTACAAGACATCATGGCTACCAATGAGGGGGTATATGTCAGTGCTCAAGCGGTATACCTCATGAACAAGCTTCAACATATCCCCGGGATGGGATTGGGAAAGAGCGGCCGGAAGGGCGTCGCAGCATTGGTCGAGGTGCCACATAACCCACATACCTTTGGCTTGGGTTATCTGCCCACCAAGGAGGATTGGGTAAGGTAAGGAAAGGAAAGGAAATGGCTGGAAGAGCCAGAGCGAAACAAATGGGGAAGCCTTTTGACTTAATGCACTGGCTCATTCAGGGTACCCTAAACGGACGCTTCGTCCGGGAGGGGGAGGACTTTCCGTTCTGTGGCTTCCCAAAGCCGTGGCTGAACGCGGGGAGCAAGCGCGTGCCGGGATTTGAGATTTTCTTTGACCTGCAGTTACCTGGGGATGACGTTGCCGAAGAGCAGACAGACCCATTAGCTGAGGCTAAGTAGAGCAAGGAAGTGCAGTCTGAGGATGCTGAAAATGAAATGGGGGTAGCGCTGGCATGTCTACTTTCAGATCCTCCAATCGAACAGAAGTGCTTGGGGGATAACTTCTCGGTATGCATGATCGGGAATGGAACAGGTGCGGGCCTACCAGCAACTATTTTGGATGCATCCATCGCACCCTCTCTCGTTTGGCAATATGAAGAGGGATTTTTGTCCAGCAGCACCGGGTCAGGTAGTGAGCCGGAATCTGATTCCACCAAGTCTTGTGAGTCGGAATCAGGTTCCAGCTCGGCTGAGTCTGAGTTCGGTATTCCTAGGGGCGATAACCCGGATGCCACAGTCCTGTCCAGGTCGTCTTTTTCTTTCTCCTTTGAGTCTGTTGTAATAGAAGAATCGGACGGTTTGGAAGTACTTAATGAGAATAATGTGGATGTGGTTTCCGAGTACTTTTCTGTGCCTTTGATATATTGCTTAAATCAGGACTTTCAAAATTTTGACGAAAACAACGAGAGAGAAATTCCTCCGATTTTGCAACGATTAATTGATCAAGAGTAGGAAAGATTTGTTAAACCTTTAGTTGATGAAATCACTACTGTGAATATTGGTACTGAGAAGGACCCGCGGCTGCTCCAGATCGGGTCCACGTTGTCTTCTGAGGAACGCGAGCGCTTAGTCGCTTTATTAAAAGATTTCAAAGATGTTTTCGCGTGGTCCTACGAAGACATGCCTGGAATCGATCCTGAGATTGTACAGCACCGGATCCTTCTTGACCTGTCAAACAGAAACTCAGAAGGATTCGTCCAGACTGGGCCATCAAGATTAAGGAAGAGGTCACCAAGCAAATCGACGCAGGCTTCCTGCTGGTATCCGAATACCCGACTTGGTTGGTCAACATTGTTCCAGTGCCGAAGAAAGATGGCAGGATCCGAGTATGCGTGGATTTCAGGGATTTGAACAGAGCTAGTCCGAAGGACGACTTTCCCCTGCCGCATATTGATGAGTTGGTGGATTTCACGGAAGGGCATGCTTTGCTTTCGTTTATGGATGGCTTCTCGGGTTACAATCAGATAGTGATGGCACCTGAAGATCGGGAAAAGACTGCTTTCACCACCCCGTAGGGGACATACTGCTACAGAGTGATGCCGTTTGGGTTGAAAAATGCTGGAGCTACATATCAACGAGCCGCGACCACAATATTGCATGACATGATCCACAAAGAGGTTGAGGTGTACGTGGACGACATGATTGTCAAGTCCAAAGAAAGGGTGGGCCACTACACCGCCTTGCAAAAGTTCTTTCAAAGGATCAGAGAATTCCGACTACGGCTGAATCCTCATAAGTGTACGTTCGATGTTACGGTGGGAAAAATGCTAGGGTTTCTAATTACACAAAGGGGCATCGAAGTCGACCCTTCCAAAATCAAGGCTATCCTAGAAATGCCACCACCAAGGACTGAAAAGGAGGTGCGAGGCTTTCTGGGTAAAGTGGAATTCATAAGACGGTTTATCTCAAAATTAACCTTGACTTGTGAACCACTTTTTGGTCTCCTGAAGAAAGGAAAGAAATTCCAATAGGACGGCCGATGCCAAGCTGCTTTTGAACAGACCAAGGAATACTTACAGAACCCGCCTGTGTTGTCACCACCAGAGCCGGGGAGACCATTGATATTATACCTTTCAGTGACTGAGACTACAATGGGCTGCATGCTCGCGCAAGAATCAAAGGACAAGATGGAAAGAGCCATCTACTATCTGAGCAAAAAGATGCTAGAGTATGAGACTCGCTACACACCATTGGAGAAGGCTTGCTTAGCTTTGGTATGGGCTACCAGGAAGCTGTGGCACTACCTGTTAGCTCACTCCGTAATGTTGGTTTCATAACTCGATCCCATCAAATATCTGTTCGAGAAACCGGCACTTACGGGTAGGCTAGCTCGTTGGTTGCTGTTGCTTTCCGAATTTGATCTGAAATATGTGACGCGCAAGTCAGTCAAGGGAAGAGAAGTGGCAGAATTCTTAGCCGACCATCCAGTGAAAGGGGGTGAAGCAGTTGAGTACTCGTTCCCAAACGAGGCCATTTTGCATATCGACGACAGGTTTTCGATGATGTATTTTGACGGGGCGTCCAACCAGTACGGGTATGTGATAGGGGTGTTGCTGATAGTGCCCGACAACTCCCGTATTCCTCTAGCCTTCAAACTCCGGTTCAAAGTCTCGAACAACGAAGCAGAATATGAGGCATGCATTGCCGGTCTAGAAGCAGCCCTGGAACTAGGGGCAAGACGGTTGGACGTCATCGGGGACTCGAACCTTGTTGTGTCTCAAGCAAAAGGAGACTAGAAAGTCAAAGAAGAAAAGATGATGATGTATCACCGGACCTTGGACTGGTTAATTCCTCGGTTTAAGAAGCTAAATTTTGCTCATCTACTAAGAGAGAACAACAGGTTCGCAGATTCTTTAGCAACTCTATCTTCCATGATAGGCATCCCGTCCGGAGTCCGGATGCGTCCAGTCATCATTGACCAGAAATTTGCGCCAGCCTACGAGTCGATTGCTACTATAGACGAGGTTCAAGATGAGAACCCCAGGTATTACGACATTTGGAATTTCTTGGAGAAAGAGGCGTATCCACCAGGGACGAATGCCAACGATAAAAGGGCAATCAGAAGAATGGTCGTTCAGTTCATCATCTCTGGGGGTAAGCTGTATAAGAGAGGTCATCTAGGAATGCATAAGCTGTGTGTTGAAGCCAAGGAATCGAAGCGCCTGATGGAGGCCATCCATGGAGGAGAATGTGGGGCACATATGAATGGGGTAATGCTAGCGCAGAAGATCCTCAGACAGGGTTACTACTGGTCCACCATGGGGGAGGATTGTATCGGCTTTGTTCGGTGATGGCACAAATGCCAGATCCATGCAAATCGCATGAACATTCCGCCATCGAAGCTGTACAATATGACTTCGCCATGGCCATTTTCAGTTTGGGGAATTGACGTGATCGGGGCTGTCACTCCGAAATGGTCGAATGGGCATGAGTTCATCCTGGTCGCGATAGATTACTTTACAAAGTGGGTCGAGGCCCAATCATATGCCGTGTTGAAGGCATCGCACGTTACAAAGTTTATCAGAAACAACATCATCTGCCGCTACGGGGTCCCAAACGAGATTATTTCGGATAATGGTTCCCACTTCAAGAAGGAAGTGATTGACTTGTTGGAGAAATACAACGTGGCTTTTCACAAGTCATCCACATACCGGCCGCAAACCAATGGAGCGGTCGAGGCCGCCAACAAGAATATCAAACACATACTGCAGAAGATGGTGGAAACGTACCGGGATTGGCCAGATAAGCTGCCATATGCTCTGTGGGGCTACAGGACTTCAATTAGAACTTCTACCGGAGCGACAATGTATTCATTGGTTTATGGGATGGAGGTCGTTCTACCTATCGAGATTGAGGTTCCGTCATTGTGAGTATTGGCTGAGTGTCAAATAACCGAAGCAGATTGGCAGCAGAGCAGGTTTGAGGAACTCATGCTCTTTGATGAGAGAAGACTGAAAGCACTGTACCATGTTCAAGGTTATCAGCGCATAATTGCCCGGGCTTTCAACAAGAAAGTCAAGTCCAGGAATCTAAAGGAAGGAGATTTGGTTCTCAAGGACAACCGAGCTCCCATCCACGACCCAAGGGGCAAGTTCAGACCCAATTGGACCGGTCCCTACATCATCAAAGCTATCTGGTTAGCTGGAGCTGTGGTTCTGATGGATCTAGATGGCCTAGAGTTCTCCCAACCGATCAACATGGACAAATTGAAGAAATATTACCCTTGAGAGGCTCGCTAGGCCGAAAACCCGAAAGGGCAACCTAGGCAAAAGTTAGAGCATAGAAAATTGGAAAATATAAAAGCTGAGCTTGCAAGGTTGAAAACCCGCAAAGGGCGGCCTTGGCAAAAGTTAGAGCGTAAAAGGAGAGTGAAAATACTCGTGTGAACCTAAGCCTGAACTACGTAAAGCTTGATTCCCATCTTTGGGATACGTAGGCAGCTTCATCCTGAAGTTCAGCCATAAACTTTTCCCCGATCAGCTTTGTCCATTTGATCATCTCGGTCATCTTCGTCTATCCAGCATTCAAGAGTCCGGTCATGATCTCCGATACAGTGTTTTTCAGACTAGGGGCAACTTTCTGTTGCCATGAAGTGCTGCGGTACTATTCAGACTAGGGGCAACTTTCCAATTGCTGGGATCCGGGGTTTGTGCATCTCAGTGACAGATCTCAGGCGTGTCCAGTTCTGATTCATATCGAAAATAGTTTTGAAAAGTTTTGATAAAAATTGACTTTGTTCAAATTAATCTTTTTACAACTAAGACCATCTCTAGACCAAAACGGGAAATTTTCAGTACCATAACCTTCAAAGTTCATTGATTTCAGTACAAAGTCCTCCTGCTCTTGCATACAAATTGAAGTTGCTGTTTATTACATTCATAAGGGAAACTTGAAAGTACTAATAAAGCAATAAAGTAATAAATCCGGGGCATAGCCAAGTCAAGTGTTCCTGCACCCCCTCCCAGAGCTGGTCGAAACCCTCGGTGCCAAGCTGGGCCCGATCTGTGCCTCCTCATTAAGCCAATCTATGCACTCATAAGACAAAGTACAACTGAAAGTAGGAACGGGGCCAGGAGTTCTCTTGTCCTCCACGCTGTGGCCTGCCGAGCGAGCTGCGCACCTCAGGCTCGGAATGCAGCTGGATACTCTATCCCCTCTGCCGGGCAGGTCTGATCGTGGCCAAAATGGCACTAGAACCGGAACGGAAAATAGCATACGCAGTGGGTTAAGCCATTCAACTGAATCCCGATCTGTCAGGACATGCTGTAGCCCATTGCCGGTAGATTGAGCCAAGGGCACCGCCAAGCAATGCGGTCTGTGGACAGGCTGCACATCCAATCAAACCACCATCCCTCGTCAAGGGCATTGACTAGACGTTGCCTGAAAAAGTAGCCGCGAGCTGAGTATGCTGGGCAAGAGTCCACAACCTGCAACTTATCCATCAACCACACCTCGAAGGGGATGAAAAATGAGAGAATAAAGAATAGAGAGAAGTACGATGAGAGAAAAGTGAGAAAAGGGATTTTGTGAGAAAAACAGAGCTTGAGGGTCGAGTGATGTGAGCAATACATATGTAAGATTGGGTGGGAAACATTACCTGCAGCAGTAGTGGACTCCTCGCAAATCTGGTCGTCTCTCGATGATAAAAGGCGTCTAAGCCCATCAACGTCTCTGCCAGAGTCATGGTAATGCAGCTCTTGCCCTCCTTTAAGCCTAGGGCAACCTCGATCAATTGGACGCTAGATCCCCCGGAGCCTGAGGAAAACAGAAAATGAGATAGCATGCACAAACAGAGGGCATGTCGCCGGAAGCCTTGCCAATGATGGTCGCCGCAGTCACCGGTATCCGAAAACCGATGAATCAAACTCGGAATATCTAGCATTCCGTCACAAATCAGAGATCGAGCTTCATACATAGTGAGTCCACACATTCGCCCTAAGGTCTGAACATGACCAAAGTTAAGCTGGGGTAAGATCTCCTCGTCACGCTCAGATTCCATTAAAGCTTGAAAATCTTCGAAGGTAGGGCATACCTCTTGCCCGCTAAAGCTAAAGACATGAGTCACCGGGTTCCAAAACCTCGCTGCGGCATGAAGAAACGGAAAGTGCAGCGGAGTGCGACTCAGAGTGAATAGTGCATTTATGCCGAAACCCCGGAAATTCAGCTTTTTCGAGCCATTCAAGTTGTTAATCCAGGACGAGAGATTCTGGGCAAGGAATCCCTCCGTTTCAAGCAAATCAGTGTCGAATTGAGTAGAACTACAAAGCTGGGGCCTTTTGTAGGGGATAAGATTGAGTGGAGGACAGGTGTCAACATTCTGGTGATTCTTTCATTCATGGGCGGCCGGCCAAATATAGTGCCGACCGACCACCACTTTTGGCCGATCGATCGAAGATTCTGGCCGATGGCCGTTTCTTGAGGCCGGTGGCCGTTTCTTGAGGCCGGTGGCTTTCTCCCGCGGCCGGTGGTCTTCCTCTTTGCTCCCTAAACTGTTTATATGTTGAAACATGCTGAGAATTTGGAGAATACCACCACTTCCAAGACCCTCCGATGATGGATTTTGCGGCGTCACGCCCATTTGCTTATCGAGTTGTTGTAAATTTGCTTATGGAGTTATATTTCACTCTTTTCAAGTCTTTGTTGCTTGTCGAGTTGTACTCGCACTTGGCTAGCTTATCGAGTTTCCTTGTTTTGATTATCGAGTTGTAAGTCAACTCACTACTTGATTATTACGATGTGAGTGCTCAATTTTCAAACCAAGTTCAATTTCATTCACATTGTTATGTGACACCATGCGATGCGATGCATAGAAAGCACAAATGTAACATCATTTTGAATGAAATGGTTGTTTCATTTCCCTCATGTGTTTTGCAAAATACACATTTTTGAAAAGGTAAAACCTGCCTAAGGCAGTGCAATGTGTTTAAACTACTAGTAAAAAGGAAAGTAAAGCAAAAGAAGAGCAAGGCAGCAAAGTATCGGAATTGATACTGGTAACCTCAACTATGTGGTTTGGCGCCTTCATTACTCGAGACAGTGCAAGAAAGTACACTTTCGGAACATTAGTAGGCCTTCGAGTTGACCTCAAGCCGTGTCTTCTATGAGCGATGCTCGGTACGCGCAAGGAACGTCCCTTCCCGTATCCTTTTTGTATCTTGTGAATTCCACAAATCACTTCAATTATACCATGTTACAGTGCTTGGCATTTCAACATCATGAATAACTGGTCCTTACCATATTTCAAGTTTCTATACACATTGCTTGCGTGGACCGCATGCTTTACTTACATGTGTTCAATTTCAAGTTCCTTTTATACACATTGCTTGCGTAGACCGCATGCTTTACTTACATGTGTTCAAGTTCCTTTTATACACATTGCATGCGTTGTTGCGTTATGCTTTACTTACATGTGTTCAAGTTCCTTTTTATACACATTGCTTGCGTAGACCGCATGCTTTACTTACATGTGTTCAATTTCAAGTTTCTATACACATTGCTTGCGTAGACCGCACGCTTTGCTTACATGTGTTCAAATTTCTTCATACACATTGTGCACGTTGTCACGTGTTCTTTACTTACATGTGTTTGTGCCTTCACAGCATTGTTATGCGTCCCACTCAAATTGCGTTGTCACGCACTTTCGATTGCATGTTATGCATATTGCTAACGATATCTGTACCTGTTAAGCTTGCTTTCTTTTCAGGCACAATATTGTATGTACGGTTCATTTGAGGCTGTCGCAACCAGACGAACCGCACAGGTATTGTATTCTCTGAGTGAGACGTATCGAGAATTGCATAATTCTCTTACATCCTTTCTGTATTGTAGTGTAGTTTGGTGTATGCTAGCTTAAAACTGTCGCATGTTATGCTTCGTTATAGCTTTCTTCGCATGATCATAAGTTATGTTCGGCTCCTTGCATTGTCTTTTGCATTTTGCCCCAGCCTGCAGGCGCATACCTTTGCCGTTTTGTATGTTTGTCTAAGTCTTCAGCCTTGTCAAAAATGGGTCGTCTCCGGGCTTTGACATTCACTCCCGTCATCTTATGACTTCCAAGTTCTATCAAAGAGGGTTCGTCTTGAGTTCCCGGAGGCCTCGGCTGCGCGCCTTGCCTCAGAATCTCTCGGCTTGACTGCTTTGTATCTGATTTTACACCAAGAGCTTGTGGATGTGTTCCTAAGGGAAGGGGGTAGCCTGTCGACCAAGTCTCCTGCCCACCGGCCACCTTGATTTTCAATCAGCCAAATGTGATGGCCGACCGGCCAATTTGACTGCTAGTCGACCACTTTTATGGCCGGCCGGCCAAGTGTAGTTTTCAACAGATATTTCTGTAGACAGTTGGCAGCTGTCATTCCAGGCCATACCCCAGCCCATGCCTGGACGTGGGAGTTCTGAGGAGGGGCTGCAGATTGATATATCTATATCAATCAAGCTCTCTCACAAAAGAAAAGGAGAAGAGGAAGGAAGAGATACAACTTATAGCAAAAAAATCTCTCTCTCTCTACATTTTCTGCCCCTCTCTCTAAGGTTTAGGGCTTGTTTGTGCTCAAAAGTGCATTTTCTTTGCACTTTTTCATACAAACACCTAGTTCTCTACTCCCCTTATTGAGCTAAGATCCTTGGAGGTGATTCTTGGGGTGATTTGAAGCCTTTTTTTGGTTCAAAAGTTGCTGATTTGCTGCTATGCTATAAGGGTAAGACTTTTGTCCCTTTTTACCTTTTTTTTGCAAAGCTTTTTAGCCTATCTTGCATCTATTTTTGAGCTTATCATATAACATAGAAAATTCTTGTTTTTGAGTGCTCTAAATAGTTTGTTAAGGGTGTTTTAAGCTTTGGGGTTGTTTGACCCCTCTTAAGGCTTGTTTGGCCTTTGTTTTGTGTCATTTCGGTTGAGCTCTGGGACCATTGTGTTTGGGCCTCCTCACCACTGAAATCTTGAGGGATTTCAGTGGTGAGGATAGTGCCTTGAGGTCCCAAGAAGGAGAGGGCTACCCCCTCTCCTTGTTGTCCTTGAAAAGGGCTATTTTTGCCTCTTGAGGGAGCATTTTGTTTAAGTGTATGTTGGCCATGCTTCAACTGATTTTTGTGCTTATTATGTCATAATATGCCTCTGTTTTTAGTTAGTTTGGACACACCTTGCATGCCTTGCATACATGTCTTGTAATGCCACATTTTTCTCTTAACATGCTTTAGGTGTAGACCCTTGTTCTAGCATGATTTAGGCTTAGCCTTGTGAAGCTTACATGCATATTTTGATGTGCTAAGGGACTGATGTAGGTCATTTGATTCATTCATGTCTTGCTTTGTATAGCTACCATGCAATCCCTCTTGAATGCCTTAAGCTTTGGCCTCTCCAGAATGCATTACTTGCATTGTTTCAGTGGTTTGGAACCACTTATCATGTTATTTCAGTCCTTATAACATGCTTGTATCCTTGCCTTTGATGCCTCTTTGATGCCTCTAAGAGGTGGTGTTGTATGCTCCATGTTTAAGCATTTGTGCATGCCTCCATGTGTAGATCATTTAGATGCCATCTAGGTGGTTTTTAGGACTTACCTTAACATGATTTAGGACTGTTTTGGTCCACTTTGGTCATTTGCTTCATCTGTCATTTAACCATAGTTTAAGTTCTTGGGCTTGGTTGCATGCCTTGCTTGCATTGGTAGTTGGATTTGGTATCATATTAACATGATTTTCAGAGTTTGATGTACATGCCATTTGTCCATGATTATCCTCTTTTAAGTGTGCTTAAAAGACGTTCTTTAATGCTTAAGCGTTGGGCAATTTTTGCATGCATTGTTTGTGTGTGTATTTGCCTCCATTCCATAGCATTTTGGCTTCCTATTTAGACATGGCCGAGGCTTGTCCATATTGGTCTAAGTCCACCTTTCGCATGTTGTTCAAATGTGATCACATTGCTACATGCTTGCATGCTTCGGTTGCATAATGTTTGCATGCTCATTACTTGCATTGTTGACACATGCTTAGCTATATTGCATTTTGTTACATGCTTCCCCCATGTTCATATAGCATATACTAGTTTGCATGCCTAAGTCGCATGCCATCTAGCATGCATGCCTTGTCCCTTGATCTAGTGATAGGGATTGGGCCTTGGTTTGTGTGTGTGCATTGCATTTCATTTGAAATCAAAATGCACACTTGATTCTTTGGGCCATCACGCATGGAAATGCGCAATTGGTGATCCAAAAATCGAGAATCATATCCCTTTGAGTCATGAATATGATAAGGGGTGTGATTGGTGCATACATTGCTTGAAATACATTGCCATGCCAAGTTCTGTCCTCTGCTGCTGTCAAAACAGATTCAGCTGGAAGATTTGGCCGACCGACAGTGTTGAGTGCCGACCGGCAAAGAATGTTTGGCCGAGATCTCAATGGATGGTCGATGACCACTTCAAAATGGCCGGTGATGATCCCACTCAGCCGGTGGTGTTCCACAACACTCAGAGAAGCAACCTTGGGAGTTGTGCAATTTTTAGAGAAGCAGAACAGTCAAAGCAGAGGCAAACTTGTGCATGGCGTTGGATTTCCGAGCAAACCAAAGCACGTGCGCATTGGATCCTCTTCCCGAGGCCTTTACTGCTTTCTTAGCTTAGTTAATTTGCTTAATTAATTAGGTAATCTGTAATAATTAATTAGCTTGTAGGTTAATTAATTTGTATTATTCTTTGGGTCCCTCCGAGCGAGGGTGAATTTGTAATAAGTGTGGGTGCGTGTGTGCTTGTCTTCCAGCCCCCACTTCTTTCTCCATTTTACTTACCTGCTTTGATGGTTAGTACTAGGGCACGTTTAATTTAGCATACCTTATGCTATGCATGTGTGCATCATTCATCAGTATTGCATACACCAGGCTCGGCGCATCATACTAACTACATCAATATTTCAAATCTAACTTGAATATATGCTGATTGCGCATTTCACATATCATTTATAAACTAGCTGAGCCTACTCTAGTGACATTCCGTATGCGTTGCATTAGGCATTTAAACATGGACTTGGATCATGCATGATTACTAACATGTTCTTGTTTTGGCACGGAGTGCTAGGTAAGCTTTTTATGCTTTAGCATCTTGCATGAGTGTGAGTGTTTGCCATAACAGCATGCCTACCATGTGGCTAGATGCTTATATGATATAAACTGCCTGAATGCCTGTGGGTGAAGGCTGGATTGTTTGAGTTGGAACAACTCATTGAAATCCGTGTTTTAGCCTACTCACGAGTAGCAAATTCCAAATTATTTTCCAAACGGATATGCAATGTTTTGGTTCCAATTTAGGCGATTTGGTCTATACTTGTTTGCTGTGCGCATAACATAGTAATTCTAGGCTAATAACCGGAATAAGAACACATAACGTTTTCAAAAATAGATATCACGGTTAGTAGAGGCCGATCTTCGGATCGGGCGAGAGGGGGTGCTCATAGCTGACCTTCTCCAATCGTACCCAAGCTCCCGTTCTGTTCGTTTGTGGGTTCGCTACAGTTCGGACTCTCGAATTGTCACGGTTCTTAATCTGAACCAAAGAGTCCAAATCCGGAAAATCATTTTGAGAAAACAGATTTTTAGAAAAGAAGTGCCAAACATGGACTGCTTTGCCCGATACAGAGTCGCCACCTAAATATTTTTTACGGGGGAATTTAGGAAACCCTGACTAGGTGCCAAAGGGCACGCGTCTGTCATCACCAAAGTTGCCTCGGTTCGGGAGCTTGGGTACGATTGGGGAAGGTCAGCTATGAGCACCCCCTCTCGCCCTATCCGAAGATCGGCCGCTACTAACCGTGATATCTGTTTTTGAAAACGTTATGTCTTCTTATTCCGGTTATTAGCCTAGAATTACTATGTTATGCGCACAGCAAACAAGTATAGACCAAATCGCCTGAGTTGGAACAAAACATTGCATATCCGTTTGTTTGGAAAATAATTTGGAATTTGCTACTCGTAAGTAGGATAAAACACAGATTTCAATGAGTTGTTCCAACTCAAACAATCCGGCTTTCACCCACAGGCATTCAGGAAGTTTATATCATATAAACATCAAGCCACATGGTAGGCATGCTGTCATGGCAAACACTCACACTCATGCAAGATGCTAAAGCATAAAAAGCTTACCTAGTACTCCGGGCCAAAACATGAACATGTTAGTAATCATGCATGATCCAAGTCCATGTTTAAATGCCTAATGCAACGCATACGGAATGTCACTAGAGTAGGCTCGGCTAGTCTATAAATGATATGTCAAAATGCACAAGCAGCATATATTCAAGTTAGATTTGAAATACTTATGCAGTTAGTATGATGCGCCGAGCCTGGTGCTTGCAATACTGATGAATGATGCACGCATGCATAGCATAAGGTATGCTAAATTAAACGTGCCCTAGTACTAACCATCAAAAGCAGGTAAGTAAAAGGGAGAAAGAAGTAGGGGGGGTTGGAAGACATACACACACGCACCCACACTTATTACAAATTCGCCCTCGCTCGGAGGGACCAAAAGAATGATACAATTTAACTAACTCACAAGCTAATTAAATATTACAGACCAAATAAATCAGCTAAGCAATTTAACTAATCTATTTAAGCAATAAACAGCGTCGGGAAATGGGTTCAATGCAATGCATGCTCGGTCCTGCTCGGAAGTCCATTGCAATGCACAAGATGCCTCTGCTTTGGCTGTTCTACTCCTCTGAAGACTACACAAGTCTCAGGGTTGCTACTCTGAATGCTGGGGAACACCACCGGCTGAGGGAAACGATCATCGGCCATAGAGAATGGGTATCGATTGCCTCTCAATCTATCGGCCACAAATGGATGGCCGGTCGGCACTAAACATTGCCGGTCGGCCAATTATTCCTGCTGAAACCTACAGTTGACAGCAGCAGAGGACAAGGCATAGCATGGCAATGTATTTCAAACAATGTATGCACCAATCACACCCCTTATCATGTGTATGACTCAAAGGGATATGGTCTTCGATTCTCGGACCACCAATAGCGCATTTCTATGCATGATGGCCCAAAGAATCAAGTGTGCATCTTGATATGGAATGCAATGCACATAATCAAACAAATTGAACTCAACCTCTATCATACTCACTTCAAGAGGTCAAGCATGCATACTCATACAATGCAATCCTAAGCATGTGAACTAGCATACAACATGGCAATGCAATGCGAATATGCAAGTATGCAAGCAAACATACAGGGTGAGCACACAATCAAGCAAAGGGGATGGACTCAAACTAATTTAGGATGGCTCGCAAGCATGCCAAAATCAGTGGCCAAAGTGCTCAAACATGAGGACCAACACACACACACACACACATGCACATGTTAATGGGCCAACATTTAAACATCAAAAGGCAACTCTCAAGCACGCTTGGAAGAGACTAAACATGGACTAAGGGCATGCAATGTAAGCTCTGAAAACCATGCTAATGATGGTGCCAAACCAACCTAACCAAGACAAACATAGCGTACAATTGGTCCAAGTACTTGAGGCTAGTCAAGGAGACTTAAACCATGGCTAAGCCAACCAAGCCTCACAAGGCCAAGAGGGCTTAAAACAGGTTCAAGGTAGGCCTAGACCATGCAAAGGGAACACCTAGATGGCATCTAAGTGGCTTAAACATGGAAGCATGCAAAAGGGGCCAAACATGGAGCATACAGCACAAGCTTTTAAGGCATCAAAGAGGCATCAAAGGCATGCATGCAAGCATGTTATGAGAACTGAAATAGCATGGTAAGTGGTTCCAAACCACTGAAAATGATGCAAGCAACGCACACTACACACTCACACACTTGAGGCTAACAATCCAAGATTTAAAGGGACTATGTGATGCATGTCTTGGTCGACCAAAACAGCCAAGGATAGACCTTAAGCATGGCAAGACAAACATAAAAGCTTCACAAAGCTAGGCCTAAACATGCTTGAATAAGGGCTCAAAGCATAGGACATGTTAAGGCTAAAACAAGACATTACAAGGCATGTATGCTAAGCAAGCATGGTGTACCAAAACCAACATACAACAATGCTATATTATGACATAATAAGCATGAAAATCAGTCAAGGCATGGTCAATACACACTCAAATTATATGCTCCCTCAAGAGGCTAAAAATGGCCATTTTCAAGGACAACAAGGAGAGGGGGTGGCCCTCTCCTTCCTAGGACCTCAAGGTACCATCCTCACCTCTGAAATCCCTCAAGATTTCAGTGGTAAGGAGGCCCAAACACCATGGTCCCGGAGCTCAACCAAAATGGTACAAAACAAAGGCCAAACAAGCCTTAAGAGGGGTCAAACAACCCCAAATCTCAAAACACCCTTAACAAACTATTTAGAGCACTCAAAAACAAGACTTTTATATGTTATATGCTAAGCTCAAAAACAGATGCAAGATAGGCTAAAAAGCTTTGCAAAAAGGGGGTAAAAAGGGACAAAAGTCTTACCCTTGTAGCACAGCAGCAAATCAGCAACTTTTGGACCAAAAAGGGGCTTCAAATCACCCCAAGAATCACCTCCAAGGACCTCAGCTCAATAAAGGGAGTAGAGAACTAAGTGTTTGTGTGCAAAAGTGCAAAGAAAATGCACTTTTAAGCACAAACAAGCCCTAAACCTTAGAGAGAGAGGCAGAAAATGTAGAGAGAGATATATTTTTTTGCTCCAAGTTGTATATCTCTTCCTCTCCTTTTCTTTTTTTTATGTGAGAGAGCTTGATTGATATAGAAATATATCAATCTGCAGCTCCTCAGAACTTCCACGTCCAGGCATGGGCTGGGGTATGGTCTGGAATGACAGCTGCCAGCTGTCTACAGAGATATCTGTTGAAAACCACACTTGGTCGGCCGGCCATCAAAGTGGCCGCCGGCCAGTCTGAAAAAGTGGCCGACCGGCAGTCAGACTGGCCGGCCGGCCATCACATTTGGCCGATTGCAACAAAACACAGACGGTGGCCTCCAGCCACAGCCGGTGGAGTGTGGGGATGTCCCAAAAGCCATTCCCTGCCCTCCAAGGCAAAAACACAAGTGTTTGGTGCAAAACCAGACACAAAACGATCGAGTCGAGAGATCTTGAGGCAAGGCGCGCAGCCGAGGCCTCCGGGAACTCCAGACGAACACAAACAAGGATGATCACCGAGTGTTCAAACTGTGACGTCCAAGTCTTGAGGGCGGTCAAAAATGGGATGTCTACAGTTGCCCCTCTTTAACAGAACTCGAAAGTCATAAGAATGACGGGAGTGAGTGTCAAAGCCCAGAGACGACCCATTTTTGACAAGGCCGAAGACTTAGACAAGCATGCACGACAATAAAGATATGCGCCCGAAGGCAGGGGCAAAATGCAAGACAATGCACAAAGCCGAACATAACTTTTGATCATGTAAAGAAAGCTGTAACGAAGCATAGCATGCGACAGTTTTAAGCTAGCATACACCAAACAACACTACAATGCAGAAAGGATATAAGAGAATTATGTAATTCTTGATACGTCTCACTGGGAGAATACAATACCTGCGCGGTTCGTCTGGTTGCACCAGCTTCAAATGAACCGTACATACAATATTGTGCCTGAAAGAAAGAAAACTTAACCGGTACAGATATCGTTAGCAATATGCAAAAATGAATGCAAAATGATATGCGATATATACAAAACTATGTATAATAATGCAGATGAAAATGCAATGCAATTGAATCATAATCAAATCATGAGCGGTTCAAAACCACACAAATGTCAAATAGATTGATGGAGATGCAAAGTCCGTCTACCATAGGAAAGGTGCCGCAACCCTCAAACCAACATACCAACGTGGAATAGGCGCGTACACATACAGAACTATGAGTGATGTAGACGGACACAAGAACAAGTAATTGGGTGGAATGACATAAGTGGGGAAATGACCCGCTAACAAAAGACCAATGATCCTAATGCTGGATGCGAAAATTACACTACAATGGATATGGCAAGCAGCCAAACCAAATCTTGCCTAGGAAAGGCATGGACACACACAAACCACGTCTAACATAGAACGATCATACAGAACTATGAGTGTATAGACATGAAAAGTATGGGCACATACCAGACCAAGCTCAACATGGAAAGGCGCAAGCCATAGATGGGGGGGATGCAGTCGATGCATGCAAGCTACAATGCACTATTTACAAATATGCAATGGAATGGATACAGTGGATTAAGGCCTATGGCCAAACCGTATCTTGCCTGGGAAAGGCATGGACACGAACAAGTCACATCTAACATAGAACGGTCATACAGAACTATGAGTGTATAGACGTGAAAAGTATGAGCACATACCAGACCAAGCTCAACAAGGAAAGACGCAAACCCTAGATGGAAGTGATGCAATGAATGCACGCAAGCTACAATGCAATATCTACAATATGCAATGGATGGGCGTAAATGTAATATTTGCAGTAAGATGCATGACATATGCATTATTTACAGTGGTATGCATGACATATGCACTATTTACAATGATGCATGACATATGCACTATTTACAATGATGCATGACATATGCATTTTTGTTTTGTTTTGTTTTGTTTTTGAAATGCAAATGTATGATGATGCATGATTTTGAAATGCGCGACATCGTGCGGCTTTTGAGATGCATGACAATGCATGTTGATGTAAGTGCGTGACAACGCATGTCTTTTGATATGCATGACAATGCATGTGAACCCGAATGCACAACCACGCGCGTCGTTTGAAATGCATGACAATGCAACCGAGCGGGTTTAAGGTCTCGCCAGACCGGGCAAATACATGAATTTTGTCATTTTCAATGCATGATTATGCATGTGCATGACAATGCGAGATGTGTGCGCAACGACGTGACAAAAATGACGCAAAATCAGTGCGCGTTCACGACAGAGCGTTGCAACGTAACCCATGTGGGGCAACTTTTGAACCTTGTAAGAGATAAAAAGGATACCAAAAGGATACACCTTGCACAAATTCGAGTGCCACGCGCAGAAGACACGGTCCGAGGTTGAAACAGAGCCCGGTTGAGCTTCGAAAATGTCTTTTCTTGTACTATCTTGAGCAATGAAGATCCCAAACTACAGATCTGACTCAAACAAGGCTGTAGAAGGCTCACCGGCCAGAAGAGGAAGCCACTAGCCATCCACCGGCCGCAAAAACACATCACCGGCCAAAAATGTGGCCGGCCGGCCAAAAATATAGCCGACCGGCCAAAAATGCCTAATTCGGGGCAGTTTTGACTTTTCGCCTTGGGTCTTTTAAATAGGGTTTCACACCCTATTTCTTTCATTCCCCCCTAGCCAAAATTACATTCCCTCTCTCTCTAGAAGATTTTCCCCCCTTTTTTTGTCTGTTTTCTCGCGTTTTACGCCCGTTCCATCGTTTGATTCGCGAAGTTTATCATGTTTCGAACACTTTCACCCGATCGAAACTTCGTTTCGGTGCTTCCTTTGCTATTTCCTCTTTTTGGGGTTTGTTCCCCTCGAGTTTTCCTTGATTTTCCCACATTTTCCACGTTCCGGCTTTTCCGGCCATTTTTGACCCTCCCGGGGGTTGACTTTTCGTTGACCCTTCGCATTCTAGCTTTGTTTTCCTTTTCCGATCAGTTTCCTCGTCACTTTTGATATGGCCGACGATATTCCACAGGGTGGGACTCCCCCAGACCACGAGATGGACCCTGGGGCTGAGCTCCTCCCCTTAAGCGTCCGCCCATTCGACCCGGCGACCTACCGGCCGGCGATTCACATCCTGCCTCCTGATGGACTGCGCCAGTTCAGGAGCTTCGATAGGGGCGTGCCTCCAGAGCTTCTCTTGCACGAGCCTACATCTCATTTGTCCTTCGGCGCTTCCGAGGTAACATTCTTCTCTCTGCTTTACTTCCCGCAATGTAGAACACTTAGTTGCCATAACTGATTATGCTCTTTAACTGCTTAGCCCAAATGCACTAAGGCACTGTACACTGTAATCAACCGTGAACACACTTGCAACTGTTATCTGTTTGAATCTGAACGCGTGCACACACATTGCACTTGCCCTGAACCACTCAAATACACTGACACATCAGTCACTATAGTTCACTACGAGCACACCGGCACCCGATATCTGTTTGAATCTGGAAAATGTGCACACATGCTATATCTACACCGAACCATGCAATCACACTGACACATCACGTGTTGTAGTTCACTACCAAATCTGAATGCTTTTCAAAACTGTACTTTAGCATTTCTTCGCCATTGTCTGCTTGAAAACAGGGAGATTCCCATACCGTCCGGGGGAATGGGAATATTGCCGCTCGGGATTGGTATGTAGAGCTACCTGACGCGGTTCGCCACATCGTGGACCAGGCCGGCTTCGGCGCATTTTGCAGAGGGCTTTCCAGACTGATGACGAGCAGGCCTCTCTTTGCTGCTTTAGTGGAGAGGTGGTGGGACACCACCGACTCGTTCTACCTTTCTGCCATGGGAGACATGACGATGACTCCCTACGATTTCTCGATGCTCACAGGCATCGGGGTAGGGGGTGATCCGATCCCCTTCGACACTGATATGGATGAGTGGACGGCTGCTCAGATCCATCTGCTCGGCGAGGTGCCGCCTCTTACGCGTCCCAGCTTCGTTCGATATTCCTGGTTCGAGGTCCAGTTTAGGGTCCAGCCAGCTTTGACCGAGGAGGCTCCGATCACTCATGAGGTTGTGGAGTGATACGCACGCGACTTTCTCATGTTCCTGTTTTGGACTACCATTTTCGCCGACCGGGCGAACACTGTGCCTCTCTACCTGCTTAGTGCACTGGTGGATGTCAGGTAGATCCTGCACTACGACTGGGGTGGCGCCGCTCTGGCCACTCTTTATGGGTACATGAGCTCAGCTTCCCGTGGCAGTGGGCAGTTGCTCGGAGGCTATTGGCATGCTTGGGAGGTACATTTTTTTTTTCTGCTTTACATTTTTACTTTACATTTTCTGTACTCTGTACACTGCACACACTGTACTCTCTGTTTCATGCTGATCGTATACTGCACACGCATATACCCTGCTTTACATTGACTGTACACTGCATACACTATACACCATGCTCAATACACTGCACAATACATTGTCCTGCAATTTCTGCTTTATTCTGTGTTCTGCTTTATCTGATAACCCTTCTGGTATTTGCTCTGCAGTTGTGGGTCTATGCCTACTTTCCAAGACTCGCCCCAGTGCCAGACGTAGAGACCCCTCTCGTCGTCCCATTTTCGTGTTGCTTTGACGTGAGGTGCGTGCGGAGGCCGCGGGAGACATTCATCTTTTTCCGCCGCTACTTTGACACTATTACCCCCGCAGAGGTATGTTCAATTTTTAGAGTTTTATCCAAGCTTCGCTTTACACTGTATTTTCAATATCAGTAGATAATAAACTGCATGTCATTTTCAGGTCACCTGGCAGCCTTGGGCTCCACTGCCAGCCGTGACCCAGGATCGGTTTGCCGGTGCAGAGGAGACTGCACGTTTCCGGATCCTGCTGGAGGGCCCGGTCTGTCGGGCTTGCTACCTAGGTGAGAGTTTCCTACGCCAGACCCTGGGCTTGCCAGAGCAGATAGTTCCGGGTCCGCCTCCTACTCACATGAGGGACACCGAAAGGTTCACCGCCCAGGAGATGGCCGATTACACGATCGGTTGGGACGCAGAGAGCATTAGGGGCGAGGGCGACTACAGAGAGTACGTCCAAACCTACATTATGCGGCCTCTGAGCGATGGCCACCGAGTTGAGAGAGGGGGACCTGCGGCGCCAGTAGCTGGAGCAGGAGCAGGGGTAGGGACGTCGAGGACAGCTCGTGTCCGTGGCAGGAGTGGAGCTCGGAGGGGTCGGGGGGTTAGCTGGCCAGCGCTACCCACGATGATGACATACCGAGGGCAGGGTGGGGCGACCTACCAGATCCCCTTTGCTCCTCCTCCGGCTGACCACGAGTTGGTCGGTTTCCATGACTTACCTCCGGTATGTATTACTACATTTTATGCCTCTTGTATTGGTATTTCATTTCAGTTTATTTGATATTCCGCAGAATACTAATGCATTTGATACTTTTGCAGGCTTCTTCTGAGTATACCCGGCAGTCCTTGGAGCTGAATGCCTCCATGATGGGGATGTTACAGCGGACTTTCGACCTCCTGGCCCTCTACAGCATTCCGGTATGTTCTTCTGATCACGGTCTCAAACTATACACATAAGCTGTTTCACATAATCTGGTGCACAACACAACACTTGATAAACTGCTCACGGCATTCATCCACTGTACTCATACACTGCATTCTGCACTGATAAACTGCTCACGACATTCGCACACTATATTCATACACTACATTCTGCACTGATAAACTGCTCACGGCATTCTCACACTGTACTCATACACTGCATTCTGCACTGATAAATTGCTCACGGCATTCGCACACTGTACTCATACACTGCATTATGCACTGATAAACTGTTCACAGTATTCACACACTGTACTCATACATTGCATTCTGCACTGATAAACTGTTCACAGCATACTGATGCGTTTGCCTCTTATACTTTTCAGCCTCCTTTCCAGATTCCTGCCGTATGAGGTGCCCCAGTCAGGCCTTCTGTTCCTGTCGGAGGAGATGGAGAGGGCAGAGTATTCCCCCGCACCAAGGCGGGGCGCACCCACGTCGGGAGTAGCTCGCGGGCTCCAGTCTCTGATGACGATGACGAGGAGTCGGAGGTGGAGGCCGAGGCAGAGTCGTCGGAGGAGGAGACCAGAGACGGCTCGGACTCGGACTCAGATGACAGCGCTGATGATGCTCCTGAACCTTCATCCAGGAAGAGGACTAGGACGGACTCCCAGGCTTGAGATCCTTTGTCATTGATCCAGATTTTTGCTGTTTTTCTTTTTCTTTCTCTTTTGTACCTTTTGTTGGTAGCTAGAGTACCTTGTACTACCGCAGGCAGATTTTTATTTCCAAAACCATGTACTTGAAAAAGATGATGAAATGAAACAAACTTTTTGTCTGAAAAAGTGTTGTATTTGTACATTTCATGTATTGCATTGCATTGCATCATGTTGCACCTCAATGTAAATGAAATTGATCTGTTGTCTGAAAATTGAACACTTGCATTGTAATAATCAGGTAGCAAACCAGCCAACAGCAAAACAAACCATACCAACCACTGCACATTCTGAACACTCGGCTCATACTCTACTGGGGATTAATCTGTATACAGCCCATAACGCGGCGCTTGGCTCATTTTGCACACAGCGGATCCTGAACAAACAACCCAAATCTGACAAGACGGACCATGAAGGTTGAATCTGCTGAAGTTGAAGCACACTCAGATGCGATCTGAAACCCAAAAGCGTCAAAGAGGCCCAGGTTTTTCTATTCACACTTATCGGGGGTGGACCCCTGCAGTTGTATGAAAGGACCAAATCATGTTTTTGCACAAATGTGGAGAATGGCACAGCATTCTGAGCACAAAACGAATAATTTTTGAAATTGAAGAAAGGTTTTTCAACCCGGGGTAGTGAGCCTACAACTGGACATAGCGAGAGTGACTCAATAGCGGAGACAAAAAAAAGGTAAACAACCTAAGCACAACGAGACGCACTCGGAAAAGACTCAAAACAAAGGTTGAAGTAAACAAGACAAAAGACACGACACACAGACGCGTTAACGAAGACGGGGGACCTCAGATCACGAGGAGCCAGTTTCTCTGGGTATTGTTTCCCACCCTTTCTTATTTGTGATTCTCACATCCCTCTGGCATTCAAGCTCGGTTTTTCTCTCAAAACCCTTTTTGCTCACTCTTTCTCTCAGCTTACACCTCTCTATTCTTTATTCTCTCATTTTTATCCCTCCCCGGGGTGTTTAATGGATGAATAGGAAGTTGTGGGTTCACGCCCAACCGTATCAGCTCACGGCTATTCCTTCTGGTGACGCTTGGTCGATGCCCCGGATGGGGAATGAAGCATCTTGGTCCATTCCAATTCGTGCTTCGCACTTGGTTCGATACCTCGTTGCTCGGAGGTTGAGAGAGCTTTCAGCCCTTTAATGACAGCTTGAGTTGTGCCCTTTTTGCCAAGTATGTTGGCGATGGGGAAAGACAGAATGCCTGACTCAATTGTGCCCCTAGTTCATCATTATGACCATTTTTGTTTTGGTTTTCTACTAAAACAATTTTGACCGATATGAGAGTTAGATTAACACACTTGTTCGATTTTTGATTTGAAAATTATGCAAGTCAGGCCATGAGCACTGAAAATTTTCCTTTTTTGGGTCCAAAACGGTCTAAGTTTTGGAGAAATGAAATAGTTTTCGAGAAAATAATCAACCTCAGCAAAAATTTTCAAAAACTATTTTCGCAAACGGCCGGTGCTAAACAAGCACGGAACTTACCCTCGAGATGCACAACCTCGGATCAGAGGCAATGGAAAATTGCCCCTTGTTTGAAAGACGCTGCACGGCAATGGAAAGTTGCCCCTGGTTTGAACGGCGACTCATGGCAACGGAAAGTTGCCCCTTGTCTGGATGATGCCGCAGCATATTGTAAGCAGTCTTCACTAGTGATGATCCCGACCAAACTTCCTCGGATACAGAGAAGACGAAGATGGTCAAAACCAATATATGGACACAGTCACTTTGAAGGTGTTGGTGGCTGGACTTCGGGATGAAGTTGCCAACATATCCGGTTGTCACAACCGAACTATCGGATTCGGGGAGGGCAAGAATAATCAAAACCATTACATGGACTGAGGCGCTATGAAAGCGTTGGGGGCTAGACTTCAGGATGAAGTTGCCTACGTATCCCAAACATGGGAATCAAGCCTTACATAGTTCCGGTTAAGGTACACTCGGGTATTTTAACCTTCACCTTTTAGGCTCTAACTTTTGCCAAGGCGCCCGATGCGATTTTTCAACCTTGCGAGCTTTGTTCTTCTTTCATTTTTCAATTCTTTTCTCCTTTTTTTTCTCTTTTTTTTATTTTTCATTTTTTCATTTCTTTTGCATTTTTTTTGTATTTTCTCTTGCTCTAATTTTTGCCTGGGTCGCCCTTCCGGGTTTTCGGCCCAGCGGGCCTCTTAAAGGGTAAAAGTGTAACAAGTCCATGCCAAATGGTTTTAGGGTTTCGAAGCCATCCGTGTCCAGGAGAATGGCTGTTGTATCGATTTGTTGAAGGACCCCTCTTCGGCTCTTCGAGCATATCGGACATTTTTGCCCCTAGTTGGAGGGGTACTTTTGTTCTAGCTTCACAAGCTTCTTCTAATGAGATTTGATCTTCTTGATCTGACTTCGGTGCCTCTTGTTCAAGGGCTGCTTCCAATCTGGCCACACAGGCCTCTCTTGATGGTCGATCGTTGAACACTCTGAATTGTGGTTCAAGGCTTTAAAACAAAGGCTCGAGTCTTGAGGCTGAGAGCGATCCTAAGCTGCACAATCTCAAGAGTGATTCCACATAGGTCTTCGCAGAACTGCGCAAAACATTTTGTTTTTGAAAGTTTTTAAAGAAGCGATGAATCGCTCGCGCTGAAGATAGTGTGGAACCAGTCTAGATCAAGCCAGGGTCCTTCTCAGTACTCGCGTCGACAAGCATGATTTCAATCATTAAGGGCTTAGCACACCTCTCTTTCTCTCAATTTGATCAAAGTTTGCAAAACCAGAGGAATTCTTTCCTCTTCGTTTTCACCGCAGTGTTCAAAAAGTTTTGAAAAACTTAGGTCAATGCAATGATTTTCAGGGCACAGGAGAACAGATGGAATGTACTGTTGTTCCATTCAAATCCCCTGGCACAACTAATTCAGAATAGTAGTAAGCATGGAAACATGATAGCCGCAGCTGTTTCATTCAGATTCCCTAGTTGCAACTGGCTCCACGATAGAGACAGACTCAAAAGAAAAGCAAAAGGATAATTACAAAACAAAACGGTGTTCGAGGCAACAGCTCCGGAATCACCCGACATTCTATACAAAGGGGGCTGACTCACTACAACAAGACAGACTCATAAGCAAACGGACTGACTCAAGACAATGAGACAAACTCAAAACAAAACAAAAGACTAACTCGACACGCAAGCCAGGATTTACAAAACTAGCATTCGCAGATGCTCCAAAAATGCGTGTCAGACGCCACATCCAAAATACACCAAGCGCCGCCCGCAGGTGGTCCAACCCCTGATCACAAACTTGTAGTATCCTCGAAGTCCAACAGCTCAGTAGTAACAGACTTTGCTGAGGTAGGCAAGAGGATGACCTCATTGTCGATCAAATCTTGCACTTCATGACGAAGGCAGAAACAACCATCGGTACTGTGACCGGACTGTTGGTGGTACGTGCAGTACAAGGTAGCATCATGCAAGAGAGGGAGATTCTTCGGGAGGGGCCGAGGCTCGAGGGGTTTAAGATGCCCCTTTTTAGCCAATATTTGAAATGCCCTAGACAGAGGCATGTAGAGGGCATGAAAGGCTCTGCACCCTCGAGGCAGGTACTTTGAAGTCTGAGGGTTCTTGCTAGACGCACTAGCGAAAGGGTCGGCAGGCACTGCCTTGGCTTTCTGATCTTTTCCTGGTACAGGGTTAGGGATGATAGGGACTGTCTTGGCATGACGGGGTCCATCCCAATTTTCAGCCCGGCTTGAACCGCCTTCGGTTGGAGTGGGGAAAGCATCGTCCATAGCTTTAGTCATGATTGCAAATACTCGTTGCTTATTCATCCCCTTGGCTTTCAAAGTCTCGGCTGCCCACAGCAGTTGTTCAATGGGATCGGCATCTGCCTTCATTTTGTTCTTGCCTTTGGCCTCAGCCTGATCGGGGGTTTGGGTTACTACATCAGAGCGCAGCCCGGTTGTTGCTGATACGTCGTTGCTGTAGCTGGAGGCAACCTCTAGTTGGCTGAGCTCGATTACAATCCGCCCAGTAGCGGGGGCTCCTGTGGTATGAAATTCCCGGCATATGGTGCAGCTGGTGGCGAAGCCGACATTCCATAGGCCAGATCGGCCACGGATCTCTGGAGGTCACCTATCATTCCCATCAATTCGAATGTGGTGGGCTCACGAGCCTGATACAACTGGGGGGTCCAGACCGGGTGCGTGACAGGCGACCTGGGTTGATGCGGTACATCGACATTGGTCTCGCTTTGCAAAGTGGTTCCTTGATCTGATGCGGCCGTCATAACCACAATCTCCTCTGAATTCTGCGTCATGATAAGTCTGCTGTACTGAACGGTGACTGACGGATCAGATATCTGTCTTGTCTCAGCAAGGAGGAACACTAGCTATTCTGTGTCAACTCTCTGAACCCTAAAGAGAAAACATGCAGCATTTCGGACCAATCAGAACAGACGCTAGTATAGCTGAATAACTGTACTCTACTACTGATCACTTTTGCCCGAAATCACTGCCCTCAAAATACTGAATCGGATATCTACAGATATAATTGATTCGCATAAACTGATACTGGTACCCTCAGGTCTGATACTCAAACTTGCAAGCTGATATGTACGTTCCCCCCTTGTAGAGATACACTCTAAAAACACATAGCAAGTAAAGAGAGCCAAAACACCCCTATGTTGGGGTAGGGTTTCCCTGTCCTATTTTTGTCAGGAGCTAGGGTTTCATTATGCACGCAGCAGTTTTCAAACAACCTAACATCAGGTAAGCAACCTGTCCTAGTTTGGAATGGTCACTATGGATTTCGATATGCACTAGGTTGAATAGTCGAAAAGGGTGCCCCGGTAAAACCGGGGTTTGTGTTCCCATGCTGTCTAAGCCCACAACCGGTCAGCCTTATGGCATGCTTTGACAAAGTCAAGCCTCCGGCAAACCGTTCAGGAATGGTAGATGGCAAACACGGTGTCCTAGGCGCACCAATGTACATGCAATGCAAAGAGACACATAAATGAAATCAAAATAGGATATCACGAGTTCGAGTCAAGCTCTCTAACATCCCCAGCAGAGTCGCCAGAAATTGTAGACGCCCCCGAATGCCCCGGGAGGATAAGTCCCGTTCTGTTCGTTTATGGGTTCGCTACAGTTCGGACTCTCGAATTGTCACGGTTCTTAATCTGAACCAAAGAGTCTAAATGCGGCAAATCGTTTTGAGAAAATAGATTTTTAGAAAAGAAATGCCAAACATGGACTGCTTTGCCAGATACAGAGTCGCCATCTAAATATTTTTTACGGGAGAATTTAGGAAACCCTGACTCGGTGCCAAAGGCCACATGTCCGTCATCACCAAAGTTGCCTCGGTTCGAGAGCTTGGGTACGATTGGGGAAGGTCAACTATGAGCACCCCCTCTCGCCCGATCCGAAGATCGGCCTCTACTAACCGTGATATCCGTTTTTGAAAACGTTATGTGTTCTTATTCCGGTTATTAGCCTAGAATTACTATGTTATGCGCACAGCAAACAAGTATAGACCAAATCGCTTGAGTTGGAACAAAACATTGCATATCCGTTTGTTTGGAAAATAATTTTGAATTTCATACTCGTAAGTAGGCTAAAACACGGATTTCAATGAGTTGTTCCAACTCAAATAATCCAGCCTTCACCCATAAGCATTCAAGCAGTTTATATCATATAAGCATCTAGCCACATGGTAGGCATGCTGTCATGGCAAACACTCACACTCATGCAAGATGCTAAAGCATAAAAAGCTTACCTAGTACTCCGTGCAAAAACAAGAACATGTTAGTAATCATGCATGATCCAAGTCCATGTTTAAATGCCTAATGCAATGCATATGGAATGTCACTAGAGTAGGCTCGACTAGTCTATAAATGATATGTGAAAATGCACAAGCAGCATATATTCAAGTTAGATTTGAAATACTTATGCAGTTAGTATGATGCGTCGAGCCTGGTGCATGCAATACTGATGAATGATGCACGCATGCATAGTATAAGGTATGCTAAATTAAACGTGCCCTAGTACTAACCATCAAAAGCAGGTACGTAAAAGGGAGAAAGAAGTAAGGGGGGGTTGGAAGACATGCACACACGCACCCACACTTATTACAAATTTGCCCTCGCTCGGAGGGACCAAAAGAATAATACAATTTAACTAACTCACAAGCTAATTAAATATTACAGACCAAATAAATCAGCTAAGCAATTTAACTAATCTATTTAAGCAATAAACAGCGTCGGGAAGTGGATCCAATGCAATGCATACTTGGTCCTGCTCGGAAGTCCATTGACATGCGCAAGATGCCTCTGCTTTGGCTGTTCTACTCCTCTGAAGACTACACAAGTCTCAGGGTTGCTACTCTGAATATTGGGGAACACCACCGGCTAAGGGAAATGATCATCGGCCATGAAGAATGGGTATCGGCTGCCTCTCAATCTATCGGCCACAAATGGATGGCCGGTCGGCACTAAACATTGCCGGTCGGCCAATTATTCCTGCTGAAACCTGCAGTTGACAGCAGCAGAGGACAAGGCATAGCATGGCAATGTATTTCAAACAATGTATGCACCAATCACACCCCTTATCATGTGTATGACTCAAAGGGACATGGTCTTCGATTCTCGGACCACCAATCGCGCATTTCTATGCATGATGGCCCAAAGAATCAAGTGTGCATCTTGATATGGAATGCAATGCACATAATCAAACAAATTGAACTCAACCTCTATCATACTCACTTCAAGAGGTCAAGCATGCATACTCATGCAATGCAATCCTAAGCATGTGAACTAGCATACAACATGGCAATGCAATGCGAATATGCAAGTATGCAAGCAAACATACAGGATGAGCACACAATCAAGCAAAGGGGATGGACTCAAACTAATTTAGGATGGCTCGCAAACATGCCAAAATCAGTGGCCAAAGTGCTCAAACATGAGGACCAACACACACACACACACATGCACATGTTAATGGGCCAACATTTAAACATCAAAAGGCAACTCTCAAGCACGCTTGGAAGAGACTAAACATGGACTAAGGGCATGCAATGTAAGCTCTGAAAACCATGCTAATGATGGTGTCAAACCAACTTAACCAAGACAAACATAACGTACAATTGGCTTAAACCATGGCTAAGCCAACCAAGCCTCACAAGGCCAAGAGGGCTTAAAACAGGTTCAAGGTAGGCCTAGACCATGCAAAGGGAACACCTAGATGGCATCTAAGTGGCTTAAACATGGAAGCATGCAAAAGGGGCCAAACATGGAGCATACAACACAAGCTTTTAAGGCATCAAAGAGGCATCAAAGGCATGCATGCAAGCATGTTATGAGAACTGAAATAGCATGGTAAGTGGTTCCAAACCACTGAAAATGATGCAAGCAACGCACACTACACACTCACACACTTGAGGCTAACAATCCAAGATGCAAAGGGACTATGCAATGAATGTCTTGGCCGACCAAAACAGCCAAGGACAGACCTTAAGCATGGCAAGACAGCCAAGGACAGACCTTAAGCATGGCAAGACAAACATAAAAGCTTCACAAAGCTAGGCCTAAACATGCTTGAATAAGGGCTCAAAGCATAGGACATGTTAAGGCTAAAACAAGGCATTACAAGGCATGTATGCTAGGCAAGCATGGTGTACCAAAACCAACATACAACAATGCTATATTATGCCGTAATAAGCATGAAAATCAGTCAAGGCATGGTCAATACACACTCAAACTATATGCTCCCTCAAGAGTCTAAAAATGGCCCTTTTCAAGGACAACAAGGGTCCTAGGAAGGAGAGGGCCACCCCCTTTCCTTGTTGTCCTTGAAAAGGGCCATTTTTAGCCTCTTGAGGGAGCATATAGTTTGAGTGTGTATTGACCATGCCTTGACTGATTTTCATGCTTATCATGTGATAATATAGCATTGTTGTATGTTGGTTTTGGTGCACCATGCTTGCTTAGCATATATGCCTTGTAATGCCTTGTTTTAGCCTTAACATGTCCTATGCTTTGAGCCCTTATTCAAGCATGTTTAAGCCTAGCTTTGTGAAGCTTTTATGTTTGTCTTGCCATGCTTAAGGTCTGTCCTTGGCTGTTTTGGTCGGCCAAGACATTCATTGCATAGTCCCTTTGTATCTTGGATTGTTAGCCTCAAGTGTGTGAGTGTGTAGTGTACGTTGCTTGCATCATTTTCAGTGGTTTGGAACCACTTACCATGCTATTTCAGTTCTCATAACATTCTTGCATGCATGCCTTTGATGCCTCTTTGATGCCTTAAAAGCTTGTGTTGTATGCTCCATGTTTGGCCCCTTTTGTATGCTTCCATGTTTAAGCCACTTAGATGCCATCTAGGTGTTCCCTTTGCATGGTCTAGGCCTACCTTGAACCTGTTTTAATCCTTCTTGGCCTTGTGACGCTTGGTTGGCTTAGCCATGGTTTAAGTCTCCTTGACTAGCCTCAAGTACTTGGACCAATTGTACGCTATGTTTGTCTTGGTTAAGTTGGTTTGGCACCATCATTAGCATGGTTTTCAGAGCTTACATTGCATGCCCTTAGTCCATGTTTAGTCTCTTCGAAGCGTGCTTGAGAGTTGCCTTTTGATGTTTAAATGTTGGCCCATTAACATGTGCATGTGTATATGTGTGTGTGTTGGTCCTCATGTTTGAGCACTTTGGCCACTGATTTTGGCATGCTTGCGAGCCATCCTAAATTAGTTTGAGTCCATCCCCTTTGCTTGATTGTGTGCTCACACTGTATGTTTGCTTGCATACTTGCATATTCGCATTGCATTGCCATGTTGTATGCTAGTTTACATGCTTAGGATTGCATTGCATGAGTATGCATGCTTGACCTCTTGAAGTGAGTATGATAGAGGTTGATTTCAATTTGTTTGATTATGTGCATTGCATTCCATATCAAGATGCACACTTGATTCTTTGGGCCATCATGCATAGAAATGCGCGATTGGTGGTCCGAGAATCGAAGACCATGTCCCTTTGAGTCATACACATGATAAGGGGTGTGATTGGTGCATACATTGTTTGAAATACATTGCCATGCTATGCCTTGTCCTCTGCTGCTGTCAACTGCAGATTTCAGCAGGAATAATTGGCCGACCGGCAATGTTTAGTGCCGACCGGTCATCCATTTGTGGCCGATACATTGAGAGGCAGCCGATACCCATTCTCCATGGCCGATGATCATTTCCCTCAGCCGGTGGTGTTCCCCAGCATTCAGAGTAGCAACCCTGAGACTTGTGTAGTCTTCAGAGGAGTAGAACAGCCAAAGCAGAGGCATCTTGTGCATGGCAATGGACTTCCGAGCAGGACCGAGCATGCATTGCATTGGACCCACTTCCCGACGCTGTTTATTGCTTAAATAGATTAGTTAAATTGCTTAGCTGATTTATTTGGTCTGTAATATTTAATTAGCTTGTGAGTTAGTTAAATTGTATTATTCTTTTGGTCCCTCCGAGCGAGGGCGAATTTGTAATAAGTGTGGGTGCGTGTGTGCATGTCTTCCAACCCCCCCTTACTTCTTTCTCCCTTTTACTTACCTGCTTTTGATGGTTAGTACTAGGGCACGTTTAATTTAGCATACCTTCTGCTATGCATGCGTGCATCATTCATCAGTATTGCATGCACCAAGCTCGGCGCATCATACTAACTGCATAAGTATTTCAAATTTAACTTGAATATATGCTGCTTGTGCATTTTCACATATCATTTATAGACTAGCCGAGCCTACTCTAGTGACATTTCGTATGCGTTGCATTAGGCATTTAAACATGGACTTGGATCATGCATGATTACTAACATGCTCTTGTTTTGGCACGGAGTACTAGGTAAGCTTTTTATGCTTTAGCATCTTGCATGAGTGTGAGTGTTTGCCATGACAGCATGCCTACCATGTGGCTAGATGCTTATATGATATAAACTGCCTGAATGCCTGTGGGTGAAGGCTGGATTGTTTGAGTTGGAACAACTCATTGAAATCCGTGTTTTAGCCTACTTACAAGTAGCAAATTCCAAATTATTTTCTAAACAAACGGATATGCAATGTTTTGTTCCAACTCAGGCGATTTGGTCTATACTTGTTTGCTGTGCGCATAACATAGTAATTCTAGGCTAATAACCGGAATAAGAACACATAACGTTTTCAAAAACGGATATCACGGTTAGTAGAGGCCGATCTTCGGATCGGGCGAGAGGGGGTACTCATAGCTGACCTTCCCCAATCGTACCCAACCTCCCGAGCCGAGGTAACTTTGGTGATGACGGACACGTGGCCTTTGGCACCGAGTCAGGATTTCCTAAATTTCCCCGTAAAAAATATTCAGGTGGCGACTCTGTATCTGGCAAAGCAGTCCATGTTTGGCACTTCTTTTCTAAAAATCTGTTTTCTCAAAACGATTTGCCGGATTTGGACTCTTTGGTTCAGATTAAGAACCGTGACAATTCGAGAGTCCGAACTGTAGCGAACCCACAAATGAACAGAACGGGACTCATCCTCCCGGGGCGTTCGGGGACGTCTATAGGTATAGGGAAAATTGATACCATTTCAAAAATTTTGAAGGTAAAACTGAAATTATTCGAAGTCTGGGGGTATAATTGATCATTGAGGCAAAGTATCAAGGTACAAATGATTTTTTTTTTTTCATTTTATTGCTTTTAGTGGGAGTATGGGTAGTATTAAGGAAAAACAATTCAAATACATTAAGTAAAGTGTCGCAAGATATATAGGGTTTCTTGATAGTACCCAAATAGACGTTAATGAGTACACCTTGTGTTTAATAAATAAAGTTATTTTATCACTTTTTTAGATGAATTTTCACATTATTTTTTATTTATTTATTATGTAAAAGATCTCTAGTAATGAACATCATTGAGGTGTACATCATTAAAGAATAAAGGTAATTAAACAAAAAGGTGAAAATTCATGAAGATAGTGCAAAACACAAGTCTATTTGCTAAACTCTATGAAGGATATTATAGTTGTGAACACTTCAGCAGAATGATGTATCTAAGAATCTATTTGTATCCTTTCTTCCAATTATTGGTGCACTGTGCCGGTGGAAGATAAAAGTTCAAAGATTTTATGGGACTCACCACCAAGGTTAAGGAAGTGGCTGCTGGAGTTGAATTATTTTAAATAATTAAATTAGTCAAGTTATTGGGTTAATTAATTAATTAATTTAGATTTGGTTTAGTTTAATGAAGTGAGCCTTAACCATTCCTAATAATTAGGAGTTTGTTCAGACATATCTATTGGAAACTTATCCCCTAAATTGAGGTCTTATCTCCTATTATTGAGGCCTATCTCTTATTTTGATACCTTATCTAAGTTGATGAGTGATGAGGCTTGAAGATCTTGTATGGATTTGTTGTTTTTTTCCAAGATCAATGCAAAGGGTTTTTATGGACACGTGTCAGTTTGTCGAGATATAAAGGATCAACATGGACTACAATTAAGGAGTTAGTTTCCAAGCAAGGCAAGATTGGCTTGTTGAGTTCCTTGAGGATAAACATACACAATCATGTAAAGAAGATTCTATGTAACAACCAAGAGGAATTTATCTCTCAAATCAATGCTGAATAGAACCGAATTCAAGTCTAGAGGGATATGTGGCGTCTATTAGAGATCAATGGACCAGGTCAAAGTGATAAGGATAGGCCTTAACCTTTGAAGATCAAAACCGTTCCTACTCTTGGGGAATGAAGATTAGCATCAATGAACAAATGTCAACAGAATAGGCTACCACGTTTCTAGCAGTTAAGTAGGATTTGGGACTTCCCCAACACTATATAAAGGACTCCAAGTGCAACATTAAAGAGGTCCCCAACCAAGAGTCTTTCAACACATGCTTTTCAATACGTTTATCCTAGCTTCATAGCTCATTTGTCTTAGTTTCATAGCTTCATTACCTTAGTTTAGCTTCATAGTTTAGTTATCTTAGATTACCAGTTGTACTTCATTCTCAATCAATGCAAGTCACAATTTTAGTCTAATTATCTTTTGGCACCTATAAATTTGTTAAAGGCCCACTTCATTGGGGGCAAGATCTGAACCAGTGGTGGTTCTTCTTAGCTACACACAGTTATTTCTCCATGTTAGAAGTCAAAAATGTTCAACAATTCCTACACCTTGAACTAGGTTCACAAGTTCTGGTACGCCCACATTCAATCAACAAGTAGTTTTGTGTTCACACTTGTGGGATTTCTTTAGTGGCAACAAGAATTTCTGAGAAGTGCAAACAAATTTTGGCATGCCCGGTGGGACCTTAGGTGCCGTCTTTATCAAACATTCATAATGTTTGGTAAACCAAGAGAAAAGGGTTTCGTGGGTCAATCAGAGTAGTGTTGTCTCCCAACAGTTTGGGATCAAGTGATTTTAGGCCGCCAATAGCGCAACACATTTTTGAAGGATTCTAGGATATGACAAAAAATTTGAGACATTGCCTTATCATGGCTAACAGGGACCTTTCTATGGAAGTCTCTCACTCTTTGGCCGTTCCACTACACGAGATGAGGCAATCTTAGTCAGATTTGATGCAAGTAATTGCCAATATGACGATGACTTTGGGAGATAAGCTTTCTGGAGTTCTTTCACCAGCTCTGGTCTGCCACAGTAGGAATTTTTAGAGCTGTTGCAAAGCAGAATCTTCAAAGCAGGCCAGTTGTCGATGAATCACTGCCTCCAGGAGTTTTCTAAGCCTCCTCCTCCAATACCTCCATTTCTGGAGGCGTGGAGGACCAGGCATTGAACGAGGGGGGCAGGGTGTTGAGGCTGGGTGGCAACTTCTTGGGTTTCGGCCATTCTAGATCAAGGACGGCCAAGCTCCCCAGAACCACAGAATCTACAACATCAGGGACCTCCAAACCAAAGCTTCTACAACCAAAACCTTTAGAACCAAAATCTGCAGAATGTCCAAGGACTTAGTTTTAGGCCTATGCAGAGCGGTTGTAGAGGTTGATGTTGAAGAATATGGTGATGAAGCCTTAGTGGCACACTGGCGATCGATGGCTCCAATGCTCAACCTTGATGATGTCCCTTTCTCGCATCCTTCTCTACGTAACTCAGATCTCTGTCTCTTACTTTTAAATATGCTCCTATAGGAAACCCAATCCCTCATGCCACGCATCTCCCCAAACCTTTCTTTCTTTCATCCCTCTCAAATCTATTCATGGTTTGAAGATTTGTTACAATTTCGATCAAAATTCGACTGCCAAAACCCTTACCCCAAGTGGTCGATTTTGAATAGTTGTTTGGTCAGAACCAGATGGCAAATACCTCCACCCGAAGTTATTTATTAAACCTAATGCAAGGTCATAGCAATTATGCTAAACCTCAAGGAGGTTAGTGTAAGTTACCCTAATAGAAATACAAATCTCAAATTGTTAAATAAAATGTAAATTTTTTTATAAAATTGGTATTTATTATTCACATTTTTTGTTTACATTCTATTTTCATAAATTTCATATTTATCTCAGAAGTTTTCAAAATTTATTATAATTAATATTAGGTTAAACTATCAATAGATCCTAATAGTTGAATTAATTCTCATTAAGTTCTATTGAAAGTTGGTCATAGTAAAATTGCCGTTAAAAATAAATTTTTTGGTATTTTTTTTGTATATGTTGCTAAAAATTGATAATTAGTGATTTTTTTTTTTGTTATGATTTTCATAAATTGTCACTAAAACTTATAATTAGTGATATTTTGCTGTGATGAATTTTTTGAATTATCGCTAAAACTTTTAATTAGTAACATTTTTTTGATAAAATTTTAATTTGTCTCTAAAAATTAATAATTAGTGACTTTTTTCATAGTATTTAATAAAAAATATCATTAATTATCATAAAACCTATTAAATAATAAATTAAGCCAAGGACCTACACATAAATATCCCTTCATACTATTAGTTTGCTAGTTATTTTAAGAGTTAGATGAATTTTGATAATACTCGGGTGATAATTATAATTTTGTAGAATCATAGGTGCAATCATACCAAGTGATAAGTGTGCTTAGTTGTGATGATAAGTTATTAAGAAATTATGAGATATTTTGAGAAGATGGTAAAAAATTACTTTTTGACTTTTAATCAAGTTTTTTTTTTTTTTTTGACTTTTTCATAAATTCGTTTGGAAAATTGATATAAAAAAAAAAAAAAATTTTTCTTAATATTTGTTTATGTTGTCACGTCAGTATGCCTAAATATAAATTGGCCAAAATACCCCACCCAATCTACAAAATATGCATTCACCCATGTACCTAATTTCTAAGCTGCTGGTTCCAAAAAAAAAAAAAAGTGTAGTTCCATAATTTCACTTGCGGCTTGTAACCACAATCCCAAATCAATTTTGGCAAAAACAGCCAGCGTTTGGCATCCGCGTTCAATGGTTGGATGCGGCTTATTATCGTGTTCCCAAAAGTGCTCTATATTTTGGTTTCAAAACCATTGAAGAATACTACCGATATAACTAGATTTATTAATTTATTTACTTTTTAAAATTTTCTAATAAAAGTAAATTTTTACTTCTTTTATTTATAGGATATTTACACACAAGTCCTATTTTGTGAACTTAGATTCCATTAAATCTACCACCAGGGTTGGTGGCCTGGTGAAAGGACGCAGCATGTTCCCCAGTCGAGACCCAGGTTCGATTCCTGGGACGGGGCTGTTTGTTATCTCTACGGAGAGCTCACCCTTTACTCTCCTCGTTCCTGGGCTCTGCTGCGGCGTGTGTCTGCCCTGCACTGGTGCCCTAGTGGTGGGTCCCTCACTTGGTGAGGGTTAATTCCTGGCTGGCAACCAGTTACCCCGGGGCCAGGGCCCACAGGGGCCATGATGACACCACAGAGCCCTTTTTTTTGTGTTAAAAAAAAAAAAAAAAAGATTCCATTAAATCTTAGATAAGATTTGTTATTCCTTCAAGTCCTATTAATTTTTAATTGATGAAATTACCTATCAAATGATTGTTCATCATTTGTAATTATTTATAAAAGAGTATGGTGATTTGATATTTCTTTTGATTTTTCAAACATTAAAACATAATAATTTTTACAATATTTATTTATTTTTGATAAAATTTATATTTCTAAAATTAACACAATGACATCTAGCAAACAAGACTAATATTAATTTTTTATTTATTTATTTACAATCTTCTTAATTTCTAACCATAAATTAAAATTTTAAACAAATAAAATATCTCTTTCACATATGAACTTATATAAATAAATTGAGAAGTATCGCAATTATAGGACTAAGAAAACTAAAATATTTCTTAGTTGACAAAACAATTATATGGAACATTTTTTGTGCAAAACTAAGAAATTTCTTAATTTTTTTTTTTACTTTTAAAACTGATAATACTAATTTTTAAATTGAAAAAACTCTAAGTTTTAAAACTGGAAAAAAATTAAGAAATTTCTCAAAAACTGATAATATTCTTAGTTAATACCGAAAAAAAAAAGTTCTCAATTTTACTGGATAGTTTTGCAAACTGAGAAATTGCTAATTTCGTATAATTAAAAA
Organism: Camellia sinensis; assembly: GCF_055761805.1. NCBI lineage: Eukaryota > Viridiplantae > Streptophyta > Magnoliopsida > Ericales > Theaceae > Camellia > Camellia sinensis. The sequence continues at coordinate 96,463,757 of NC_138971.1, read as the reverse complement.
AATAATATTTCATTTTTATAAAATTTTGTATTCAATTTTAGTCTTATTTGACAGATCTCATTGTGTAGACGACTCCAAAAATATAATTTTATTAAAATAAATGTGTATAATAAAAATTATGAAGTTTTAAGTGGTGGTGGTGTTATTAGGGACTGGTTAGGCCGTTGGGTTATAGTTTTCTCACAAAATATCGACATAGCTTGAACAATAGAGTCAGAATTCTGGGCGCTTAGAGATGGTGTGAAATTGGTAATGGACCTGGAGCTATTAGAGATTAACATGGAAACGAATGCAAAAATTATGATGATGATGATTAGGCAAGAATCCCCGAAAAGAGACCATCTTAGTAACTGTGATTTCAGGTTCCTTATGAGGTGGCTAAGGATCATGTCGATTGATCACATCTACCGAGAAGCCAACAATTGTGTGGATCTTCTAGCAAATTATGGGATCTCCTGAACGGGGGATCCAAGCGTGCCCGATAGTCTATACCCTTGGTCTGTTCTACGGATGCAATGTGAAATGGGATGAGAGTCGAAATTTAACAATTTCATAGAAAATCTATTAATTACAAGAAATGTCAAAAATGGACTACATGACCAGACTGAGAGACGCCACCTAATCTTTTGGGAAAAATTAAAAAACCCGTGACTAATGCCAAAAGGCCATGATCTGTCGTAACCAAAGTGGCTCAATTTGGGAACTTTGGTTTGAGAACAGAAGGTCATAAATTAACCACCCCCGCTCACCCAATCGAAAATTAACCTCTATTAGTCTATGATATGAGAATTATTAACACGATATGTTCATATAACCCAATTATTATTATTGGTATCTTTGCTATGTGAGGCAAACAAATATAGAACAAATCACCTATTTTGGAATGCTTTAATCTCTTGCTATTTTGAAAAGAGTTTGACAATCAGAAATCTCATGTAAAATCGAGACAATTGTCGCACGAAGGGATCAGAACCATTCCAACTTAGGCAATGAAACCTCCATACAATGAGTAGTGATAGAGATATAGAAAACTAGCACATAGCCTCATGGTAGCATGCTATGCATAATAAGAAGCAATCGCAAGCAGGATGGAAAGATGAAAGAAACTCACCTAGTGCTCCTCTGCACCATTTCAAGAGTGTAAAGGGTTAGAAAACAATGTATGATCCTAGATCCTAAACTAAATGATATGCAAAGAAAGGATTTAGAGATGCTCACTGGGTGCTCCAGCCAAGTGAAATAAAAAAAATACAAAATAAATATAAAAAAAAAAAGTCTAAAATAATGAATGCGTGATTTTATATGCGGTATCTAATGCAAAATCCACACATAATGGATCCTGAGGGCCTTTGGACACTATCAAGCTGGCATAAGAAATGACAAAGTACACACTACATAACTAACTTGAAAATATTGGTCCAAGCCCAAATGGATGTTCCTATGCTATTTATACGATTATGATGGTGATAAATCTAAGCTACCAAAGAGCGAAAGAGCGAGGAGAATAAAGAGTGAAGGTAAGGAGAAGAGAAACCCATCCTGATGCACGTAACAATATAGTGAATAAGAGCTAAGAAAATGACAAGATAAGATATAGAAAACTCCAACGAGGATAGAGAGGTTATCTCTCTCTAACGCATGAGAAATGAGTATAAGCTACCCAAATCCATGAGAGATAGTGGTAAGAAGGGAGATCCAGTCTATCCTCGAGAAGGAAGCCACATCCGGACTTCCATATCATCAAAACTGGCAGAAATGATAAAAAGGGCAAAAACTCTACTGAGAGGAGAGAGATTCTCTTACTCATGAAAAGGAGTGTAAAACCCTCAAATCTATGTGAAATATGTTCAAGAAAAGAGAATATATCCCCTCTCATAGAGAAAATGGTGCCAGGGTTTCTAACCCATAAAATAAAAAAGAAAGCAGTTTGGGCTTGGCCAAAGCCTCTATACAGGCCTCCACTAACTATAGAAGAAAGAGAAGAAAGACCTGAGCTAGCAACAATTCAATCGGCAACCCCAAAAAATCTCCAAAATGGAATAAAAAAGAGAGAGTAGAGATAGATTTAGAGAGAAACTATGAAAGTAGAAGTGGGGATTACCTCTAGACTAGTAGAGCTGATCATAAGCTTTAACTTAAGCTCCCTCTGATCAATGGAGGTCTTTTAGCTCCAAATCATCCATGCAAAGCTTTGTAGAAAGTAGTCCACAATTCTTATCAAACTCTCTCTCTCTCTCTCTCTCTCTCTCTCTCTTAGTGTCTTTGATTAAGTGTTAAAGGGACTGATTAGAGAGGATTAGGGATTAGGAATGTTGATTAAAAATTTTGAAACTGCTTTTCCCTCAAGAGGGGTTGATTTTATAGGCATTTGGGGCTTGGAATATGCTTCTAGAATCCTATGGATCTGAATGGCATATTCCAAGATCCTTGGGACACCTCACAAGAAAACTGTTTGGCTGGTGTCAAAGAAAGTTGTGTTGGATAAGACTTATCCGACCGGCATATAGTAGCCCGATGTGTTTCCTTAGAAAGTTGTGTGGTAAAGCAAAAAAGGCTCGGAGACGTGTCCACGTATCAAAGTTCTGCGGCGTGTTGCAGAAAAGTTGTCCGGTTGACCTAATCTTATCTAGCACATTTTCTTGAAAGGTTTTTCCTATTTTATCATTCATTATAGTTTTCTAAGATATCTCTTTCGAAAAACAAATCAATAATTTTTGAAAAATATACTGCCTAGAATGACCAAAATGAATGAAAATGTATCAATTGCCTTAAAAATATTTGGAAGATCGGTTTGAGGGTCCAAAACACATTTTGCGCAAAACGGGTGTAAGAAAGCTTTGGTTCTCTCTTCATCCCTTACTTGTTGGTTGAAGCAACCTTTGGTGTCTTCATTGGGAACTTTTTGTAGAGCACCCAAATCTTAAGGCTGGTCAAAAATTGGATGTCTAAACAAATCAAGGTAGCCATTGTTGGATTGTATGTTTTTTCCTTTATTCCTTCTTGTTTAACTAAACAACTGTATGATGATGCAAGAGGGGTTTCATACCCTAGTCCTTTACTTTTTTAATATATATTACTCCTTTATATAAAATAAAAAATAAAAAATGTTGAAACAACAGAACAAAAATAAATACCACATCTGCAATACCCACTAGAATAAGAGAAGTTATCTAATTCTTTTCAGGTATTGTTAGGTAATTACCGAAAGATTTGTGATTGACGGACAATGTGAGGCTCACAATTTTGTATTGGGGGGTGAGGCACAATGCTTGGTGATTAGTGGATAACATTGTCAAGTGATGCACTTAAAACACCTAATAATTTTTTTATTAACACTCAATGAATTGACGTTTCTTAATTCTTTTTACCTTTTAATAAGGGTAAAATAGTCTCATATATATATTGAAAATAGGATTTTAGGGGATTGAAAACAATGAAGCAGGACATAATATAATATCAATCTTACAAATAGGACTTATATGTAATTAACCCTATTACTCATACTTAATATTTATGAAAGTTATTAAATTTGTAAATTATTTAATGTTCACACCAGAAAAGGAGAATGTAGAGCGGAGAAACCCAAAATATATTATGTGATTAGTTATTCCTAAATATATTAAAATATAATTGAAACCATTACCGATTACTTTGAACCCATTATTCTTTCTCTAAAAATTGAAAAATTCTATAATACAGTTATCACTTTTGTCATATTTGATTATAATTTATTATGATATTAGTTATAATTTGATTATAACTCATTGTAATATTAATTATGATTTATTGTGATATTACTTATGACTATTGTGTAATTATTATTTTGGTTATAAGCAAACCTTGAGAGCATCTATTTACACACACCACTCACTCTCTACACACATCCTGTATATAAAAGCTCTCGCAAACCTTTATATGACGTTTGCTTTGACTTGTTATTTTTTGGGATAAATTACAAAAACGCCCTTCGAGATTTTCTTAAAATATGAATTGTTTAATTTGGTATTAAAAAAATATAAATATCCCCTTGTCAAAATATTTTATTCAACAGAAAAAATAAACTTCCTAACTATTTTTCTACACAATAATAAAATTACTTATTTTCTTAATATTAAAAATTATTATTTGACTTGATTAGGGGTTTTTTTTTTTAAGGTCCCTGGTATTATGATTTTATAGCATAAAGGACACCAAATATTTTCATAATGTCTAAGGTCCCTTAACAATATTTTCATAATGTCTAAGGTCCCTCAACCTTGATCCAGAGAAATTTCAGTCCAGAGAAATTTCAGTCCAGGGAAAATTGGTCAGAGAAATTATGGCCTAGAGAAATTTCTTTGAACCAAATTTCTTTGGATGAGTTTCTCTACTTTTCTTCTCATTCACATCCAAATCATTCTGATTCATTAGGTAAGCAACATTGTTCAACTGAATTCAACTGGAAAAATTCCACATTGTAATATGTAAGTAACATTAGAATGGGATAAAAATAGCAACTTACCAGAACCAAAGAAATTCTGAAAAAATTTGAGTATTTCTTTGGTTTGCTATTCAAATATCAATTGAAAATTTCTTTGGTTTATTAAAAATAACAATTGAGAATTTCTCTGGTTTATTAAAAATAACAATTGAGAATTTCTCTGGTTTGTAATATCTGGAAAAATTTCTGCAACTTACCCAAATCTGTTCTTCGCTTTTTTCCAGTTGAATTTTTCAATCGAAAGTGTTTCTCTGTTGAACAATGTTCAACTGAATTCAACTGGAAAAATTTCACATTGTAATATGTAAGCAACATTAGAAGGGATAACAATGGCAACTTACCAGAACCAGAGAAATTCTGGAAAAATCTGAGAATTTCTCTGGTTTGTTATTGAAATATCAATTGAGAATACTTTCCATTATCAAATCCCTGCTAAGGTTTCCTATGTCCTCAAACATTGATAGCCTGCTCTAAGCAACAAGTTACAAAATTCTTTGGTTTGGTTGGTCTGAATTTTCTCTGGATTGTTGGACTGAATTTTCTCTGGGTTCGATGTGTATATAAGAATCAGTTTGTGTGTATACTTTTAAAAAAAATCAAATTATTCATTTTATTTTTTCCTTTTGTTATTTATTTGTTTAGTTTATGATATTTGAGATCAAACTCTAAGGTGTAAAAATTTCAGATTTTGCGGAGTTTGTGTTTTGCCATTACTTTTCCATTCTTAGTTGGAATTTAAGCCAAAAAGAGTTTATTTACATATCTCAGTAACTATACATATCTGTTTGGTCAATCCAAACCACAGAATTTCTCTGAATCAACTCAGAGAAATTTCAGTTCAAGCTAGAGAGTTGAACCTAGAGAAATTCTGAATTTTCTCTGGGTTGAACCTGAGAAATTCTGAATTTTCTCTGGAACTATAAAACTCTGATTTGAAGAGTTTAATGTGACCAGTGTAATTTGCCTTTTGAATTATGAATTGAAATACCTGGGGGGGACTCTTTTCTTGAAAGTGATGAGGAAGGCGAAGATGGCAGTGAAGAAATGAGTGGCCTCGAGCAAATTACACTTGTTGAAATGCGTGAAAAACTTGCCGTTCCTGAAGCAGAATGGCCTCGAGCCATTGCAGAGCTGTGTAGTTTGAATCTGCTGTTCTTAGTACCTGCAACAGGATGGAGATATATGTTATAGCTCTGTCTCAACATCGTGGTATGGCGAAGAAGCTGCTGTTCTAGATCTCTCAACTGGATGAAGAAGCTACTGTTCGAAAGAGCGAGAATGGCGAACGAAGCATGTGGCTCGTAAACCCTAGACGAAAGACAACCGCTTCATCGCCATCGAGTCGATCGATGTGTCCCTGGCGGAGGAGCTGAGTGTAGGGAGGAGAGAAACTGGTCAAGGGTTGGGGATTTGGAGCTAGCGGTGATCAAGCTCAGGACAACGTGGATGGAGAGGGGATGGGGTGAGGGACCTTAGACTACAAAAGAACAGATTGTGGACTTAAGCCATTACTAAAAGTTGGATAGGGACCTTAGACCGATTTTCCCTTTATAAAATGGACAATTTGTTATGAAATTAAAAACTTAAAAGAATGAGATGCACTTTTTAGAAGCACATGAAAATTTTGTGTTTTGGGCAAATCTCAAATAGTATATTTCTAATTTACCGTTTTTGTTTTAATTATAACTAGCATATCACCCGTGCTATACACGGATTGTGTTTACAATTATTTATATATGTGAATTGTGATTTTTAAATATTTTTATTTTTATTTTTTAAATGTCTTATTTTTCCCCCTTTTTTATATTATATTAAAGTTTAATATTTTGATAATAATCATATGTGTTGGACTTTTCAATGAATTAAATGTCTTTTTTTATTATTATATTATATTAAAGTTTAATATTTTGATAATAATCATATGTGTTAGACTTTTCAAGAATTTTTTTTTATGTTTGTTCTTAATACATTAAAGTGTTATTATGAGGGATAATAATCATATGTGTTGGGACTTTTCAAGGAATTCATATGTGTTGGATTTCAAAGAATTTTTTTTATGCTTATTCTTAATGCATTAAAGTGTTATTATGAGGGTAAGACTTGAGAGTTGGGAAAAGTTAATAAACGCTAAGATTTTTTTTTAAATCAAAAAATCAAGAAATTTAGATTAGGAGATTGGAGCTCTCACAATGCTTGGGGTTAAAAACCCCCTTTTGCTTAATATTTAGTATAGATATAGATTGAAAATAATAAAGTTATGACATTTGTGAAAATCAACTCAACCAACTAGATAGTCCAATCTGGCCTATTTTGAAGCCATTTTAGATCCATCTTAATTATCCAAACCGTTCAATATATAAGACTTATCGATCGAATATCACTAGCTTCTTGGTCAGATTATATTGTTTTAACAATTTATTTTTAAAATTATACTTACCGTGGATACAAATTTGATCCAATAAACATATTTTATAAAATATTCGAGGAACCCTATATATTGAAGGATTCGAATCATCGATATTAGTTCCGTAATTTCCTTACGAAATTCAACACTATACTCTGATCTAATTTTAGACTGGACAGAAACCTGAGCCCCTAAAAATCACTATCTTTTCCACCCAAGAACCATTTTTCCTGGAGTTGTTTTAATCGTTTACAATGAACGGTTTGGATTATTTGTTAGTTATATCTAATATCCAAAATTAAAATAATGTATGACAGAAAATTCCATCAGGTTAGAAGCACCCAAAGTCCACCGGTTATGTTAATCAAAATGGAAAAAAAATGAATTTTCATATAAAGCAGGATATTGACTCCTCATAAAAATGTGAACAACTTTACAACCAAACGTCCTCTTGAATTGGTTCACATGGACTTAATGGGACCTACTCGCATTGAAAGCATCGGAGGTAAAAGATACATTTTTTTAACTATTGATGATTTTACTCGTTTGTCGTGGGTAAATTTTTTAAGGGAAAAATCTGATACGTTTGATGCTTTCCAGGCCTTAGTCCTTAAAATCCAAAATGAAAAAGGTGTTCCCATTGGGCGTATCATAAGAATCCGAACTGATTATGGTCGTGAGTTTGAAAATAATTCGTTTTCGGATTTTTGTGATCTGCATGGAATTAAGCATGAATTTTCTGCACCTATTACTCCACAACAAAATGGAGTGGTTGAGAGGAAGAACAGGGTTGTTCAAGAAATGGCTATGGTTATGCTCCTTAGTAAGAAAGTTCTTCTAAAGTTTTGGGCTGAAGCCCTAAATACTGTTGTTTATGTCATAAATCGCGTGTATTTAAGGCCTAGCACTTTACAAACTGCCTATGAATTGTGGAAGGGATTGAAAAATAATGTAGAATATTTCAAAACTTTTGAGAGTAAGTGTTACATTTTTAAAGATAGAGAGCCTTTGGGAAAATTTGACTCACGAAGTGATGAAGGTATTTTTCTAGGGTATTCAACCACTAGTAGGGCTTTTCGAGTCTATAACCTGCAAACTTCTTCATTAATGGAATCAATCAATGTGGTTATTGATGACACAGGTTCACCTATTCCAGTAACAAATGAGGATGACAATGGTGAGTCTCCAATCTTGGATACTGAACCACAAAGTCAAAGAGAAGCTGGGGTCCAATCTCAAGAAGCTGTGACAGCACTATCCTCACAGGTAAGTTCAAGTCCAAAGAGTGCACAAAGAAACATCACTCCTGATGCTTCTGTCACCGCAAGTCCTGAGTTCAAACCATCAGCAAGGGTGAAACTGAATCATCCAGCTCAACAGGTGATTGGAAGTGTATCGGATCGAATGAAAACCCGAAAACAGATTCTGGATGAGGTATCACATATGTGTTATGTTTCATTGATTGAACCTAAGAATTTTAAAGAGGCCTTGCTAGATGAAAGCTGGGTCAATGTTATGCATGAAGAATTAGGTCAATTTGAACGTAACAATGCTTGGACTCTAGTTCCCAGACCTAAAGACATGAATGTGATAGGTACCAAGTGGATCTTTAAAAATAAATCTGATCAGAATGGTACTGTGATTAGGAATAAAGCCAGGTTGGTTGCTCAAGGGTACACACAAGTAGAGGGTGTTGACTATGATGAGACGTTTGCCCCAGTTGCACGTCTCGAATCTATTCGTATTTTACTTGGTGTTGCCTATTATCTTGGTTTCAAATTGTTTCAAATGGATGTGAAAAGTGCCTTTCTGAATGGGAACTTGAAAGAAAAGGCATATGTTGAGCAACCAAAAGGGTTTGAGGACTCTAAATGTCCAAATCATGTCTACAAGTTAGACAAGGCTTTGTATGGGTTGAAACATGCCCCTCGGGCTTGGTATGATAGACTTACTACCTTTCTTCTTGATAGTGATTTTCAAAGGGGTAGTGTGGATAAGACTTTATTTGTGAAACATACTAAGTCTCATATTCTTGTTGCTCAGATTTATGTTGATGATATTGTGTTTGGATCCACTGATGATCATCTTGTGAAATATTTTTCGGATTGCATGACACATGAGTTTGAGATGAGCATGATGGGAGAGTTGTCTTATTTTTTAGGTCTTCAAATAAACAGTCTCCTTCAGGTATGTTTATTTCTCAGTCTAAGTATGCCAAAAATCTTGTGTCAAAGTTTGGTCTTGAGTCTGCCAAACATGCACGCACTTCCATGAGCACCATTCTTCACATTTCCAAAGATTCATTTGGTACTGATGTTGATCCTACCCTGTATAGGAGTATGATAGGGAGTCTTCTTTACCTCATAGCCAGTCGTCCTGATATTGCCTTCAGTGTAGGTGTTTGTGCCCATTACCAAGCCAGTCTTAAAAAGTCTCATCTTCTTGCTGTCAAACGCATCATTAAATATGTTAATGGGACTTTGGGGTATGGGGTTTGGTTTTCTACTGATACTACAACTAAAATTACTAATTTTTTTGATGCCGACTGGGCAGGGTGTGCTGATGATAGGAAGAGTACATCTGGGAGATGTTTTTACCTTGGGAATAATTTGGTTTCCTGGCATAGTAAAAAGCAAAATGCCATCTCCTTTTCAACTGCTGAGGCTGAGTACATTGCTGCAGGGAGTTGTTGTGCACAAATGCTGCGGATGAAGCAAATGCTTCATGATTATGGGATAGAACAGAACACTCTCACTCTTTTCTGTGATAACACAAGTGCCATAAACATTTCAAAAAATCATGTCCAACACTCTCGCACCAAACATAGTGACATCCGTCATCATTTTATTCGAGAGTTAGCAGAAGAAGGCCTTGTTGTTCTAGAACATGTACCTACTGAGCATCAAAAAGCTGATATTTTTACAAAACCCCTTGATCTTCTTCGATTTGAGTTTCTTAGAAAGACCTTGGGTGTAGTGCTTAGCAACTAGGCTGTTTCCTGCTTTTTAAATGAGTATGAGTGGTTGGCTTATTGTACTTGGATGTGATAATCTCATTGTCATTGAGTCCTGATATCTTTGCATCAAAAATTTATATGAACACTGCTCATGTTGCTTACAAGATCTCATTCTTCTTTGTTCATAGCTCATTCTGAATGCCCATACTCATTTATTTCATGATCTCATTCTGTACACATCCTTGAGATAAACTGGTGTAGGGGTTTCTGCACAAGTGATCAAAGTTCTCTATGGACCACTAACAGTGTTTCTTGTACTTTTTCAGAGGAATTGACCTATACTAGTACATCATGGATGATTTTCAGTCTCTTAACCATCTACCATCTTTTTTTCACTTCCATGGTTTCTTCCTCAATTTATTGAAATCCGAGCATTAGGAAAAGGCTACCTCACAGGCACCAACTAGGCCATCATTTTTTATTTCATTCTTCTCTAGTTTGGTCTCCATACTCTTGAGCGTGCATGCCACCAGTGAGTGCCCACAAGAAAGAAAAGTTCAAAAACCAAAAAAAAAGGGAATCATTGATTCAGGGGGAGCCTCCGCATTTACTCAACAAATACCCCATGATTTCTAGTGGTTTGACTTTTCTCTGTGATGTTCAGTTACTCTTGTCGGAGGTCCAGCCATCCGATCACTACGAGGATTAACTCTAGCCTTGTGGTTCTCAAGGATTGCACACACACACATTCTATTTGTGAGCTCCCATGTGTGTTTTTGAGTTATGCATTCGTATGTTGCTTATGTCATTGATTAAAGTCTATCTGTTCTGTTCATGATCTGGTGTTTCAATTTTTTTCTACAAGTTTTCAGGACTCATGATTGATGGATTCTTTTCTCCTAGTGATATAGTCATCCACTTGGACTCTCTGCTGGTTATAGGTCATCTTAGTTGTTTTTTGTTTTACAAAAAAAAAAAAAAATAAAATAAGAAAAAAAAAAATTTGTTGTCCCTGCTCGAGCGAACATTCCCACGCTCGAGCGTGGTTTTGAGCCTTGCAGCATTTTGTACTTTGCTTTACAGTTCTGCAAAAGGTGAATTGGTGCTCGAGAGTCCTTTTTTCGCGCTCGAGCGAGTCTCTGCGTGTTTTGTCTCATGCTCGAGCGATAAAACCCACGCTCGAGCGGACTGGTTTGGTTTAAATTCTTCCCCCCCATCTCTTCAGTTCATTTTGCCCCATATCTCCTTCTCTTCTAGGGTTTTGGCGATTCGTTGCTGTGACTGCCTTGGTCTGAGCATTGTTGTGATCTGTTCTTCTCTCACACCTCAGGTATACCCATTTTCTTATTCCACTCTGTTTTCCTTCGTTTTTTTTGTAGTTGCATTTGCTTTTTTTTGGGTCAGTCGTTTGTTTACAGTGTGTAGATGGGTCTATTTTATTTGTTCCTCATGTCTAGGGTTCTCCATTGTTGGTTTTGCTTAGTATACAATGGTTTCATATCTCTCTCTTGCATCTAGGGTTCATGATTTATTTTGCTAGATTTCTTTCTCTGGTTTGAATTGGAAATTTTTGTCTACATATATTGCCCTGTGATAATGTGATCTATTTTTATTGCCTTGCTGATTGAGTCCTTAATCATGTTGGCTTAATGTGTGCTTGCTTTATGTTTCCTTAGCTCTGGTTCACATTTCATTTATCTTATTCTTAGGTTATTGACGTTTTGATGGTTGTCTTGTTTACCATGATTCCTACTTGCCCTATTTGGTTCTTTTGCGACTACATTGGTTCATCAGAGTTTTATTTATTTGCCTTGTGTTACTATATAAAACTGTGCTACTAATGTTTTTTGTGTTGTCCTTTTTGGTTTTTGTTGGTCTTGGGTTGGGGGTTGTCTATGTTATTTTGTCTTTTTGTCTTGGTTTAGTCATGTCCACTTTCAAAAGACGCAAGTCTACTGCCCCTCGCCCTACCTATAATACGGACCGCTTTCCCTCGGCGGAAAAAGCCAAGTTGTACCACGAGTCTTATCCAGCCCGCTCCATTCATCTTGAACGTAATGTTCAACCCTCCACATTTGAGTCTATCCCTATCCGTTCACTATTTGATCCCTTGGGTGGGGATAATGTCTTCTCTTTTCTTGTTCTCAAAACCTATCTTGTGTGTGCCAATGTCATTGTTACCACCCATAGCTTCGAAATTAACCAGAACCAAGGGTTTGTCCTTCAGTGCCTCGCTCAAAATCGTTCCATAGATCTTGCCACATTGATCATTCAAAAAATGGTTGTTGCTTTTAAGCGCAACAATCTTGGTTTACCCTATGGGTGCCTCATAAATTGGCTTCTCGCCAAGTTTGAGGTCCCTGTTTTTGATGAGGATGAGTTTGCTTCCCCTTCTGGCCTTTTACCAAAAAGACTGTCTCCCAGAGTAAGTCTCACATTCGGGAGGTTTCTTCTGGTGCAGGTACTAGTGATGCTGCAGCCATGGCAGAAGAGGCTGAGTATGATGCCGCTGCTATTGGTGGTGATATTGGTGAGGGGGAGCAACCTCCTCCGGTTCGTACGGTTCGTGGTCAGAATCAGTCTTTCAAGCGATCTGTTACCTCCCGGTTTGACCGACTCGAGGGACGGATAGATGTATTTGAGGCCCGGCTCATGGATCTAGAGACCACGGCTGATGCTCGATTCAGTACATTGGAGGCTTCTTCACAACGCGTTGAGGCGTCCGTGGCTCACTCGTCTTCTCAGCTGGATCAGATTTTGTCTATGCTTCAGATGCAGTTTCAACCACCAGCTCCTTGACTGTCCAGTCCTGATGTTTAGTTTTTTCCTTTGTTTTTTGCGGTCTCTCGGACAAAAATGGGGAGTGGATGGTAGTTGTTTTGGTTTACATCGATGATACAGTACAGTATAGTATTTTTGTTTATATCCTTCCTTGGTACAGTTGGATAGCTGTTTGGTAGATATGATGGTATAGGGTGATAGTGTATTTGGATAGTATTTTTTTTATGGATGGATTTATATTTTGTTATTTAATACAGTTCCATAGATTTTGGTTGGCATGTGTGGTTGTTTTTCTTTCAGGGTAATTGCTCAAAAGCATGGATTTCAGATTTCCATGGTTGTTAGTGTTGGCTCATAGTTGTTGGTGTTGTTAGTATTGTTTTAATGATTTTGTTAGGAAAATTGTTTTAGAATGGTTTTGTCTGGGATTTGACAAAGGGGGAGATTGTTAGGACCCTTTGTTGTCAAATTCCATGGAACAAAACCAAGGTTGTAACAATTTATAGTTTTCTAGTTTTGGTCTTCCCGCTCGAGCGGGGAAAGTGACGCTCGAGCGGGGTGTGCACTCTCACAGCATCTCTGCTACGCCTGAAAAAAATACTGGATGTTATGATTCTACGCTCGAGTGTGGAAACTTCCGCTCGAGCGTGAACCTTGTATGAATCACAGAATATGCAGTCTCCGCTCGAGCGGGAATTCCCACGCTCGAGCGGACCGCGCGATCTCAGATTCTATATATTTGTATGTTGGGTCAATTTTAGGATTACTTCTCTTAGATCTTGTTTAAGGTTTTTAGGGTTTTGTCTGAGGTGTATATCTGAAGTTTTTGGTGAGTTTTCCTTGATATTTTTGAGAGGGTTTGTAACCTATGATCTAAGATACATATATCAAGGAGTTTGGTTCTTCATAATTAAGAGAGTTATTCTTCGGTGGATTCCGAAGATCCAAACGTAGAGTTTCAAAGGAGTTGATTATGTACGTAGTTGTTGATTCGATAAGTGGAGTTGTGGATTCAACTTCAGATTAATCAGTTCCGAGACGAAGGCTTGGTGAAAGAGTTATAGAAGGTTTGAAAACAAATTGACTGAGTTGGGTAATTTGTATATATCTTTGTAATCTTTCTTTTTTCAGTAGTGGATTGATTAGTGGCGTTTCGCTCATGGTTTTTTATTACAATTGAAGGTTCTTCAATTGTAGTTTTTTCCACGTAAAAATCGTTTGTGTCGATTTATTATTTATTTCGAAAACAAATAATCTAAATCACTCTCGTAAGTGCTTGATAATTTAGATTGTGTGTTTTGAATGATTGAGAATTGAAATATTTTAATCTTGATCTAATCACGAATCACTTAGGATTTTCATAGCACATTTTCTTGAAAGGTTTTTCCTATTTTATCATTCATTATGGTTTTCTAAGCTATCTCTTTCGAAAAACAAAACAATAATTTTTGAAAAATATATTGCCTGGAATGGCCAAAATGAATGAAAATGTATCCATTGCCTTAAAAATATTTTGAAGATCAGTTTAAGGGTCCAAAACACATTTTGCCCAAAACGGGTGTAAGAAAGCTTTGGTTCTCTCTTCATCCCTTACTTGTTGGTTGAAGCAACCTTTGGTGTCTTCATTGGGAACTTTTTGAAGAGCGCCCGAATCTTAAGACTGGTCAAAAATTCCATGTCTAAACAAATCAAGGTAGCCATTGTTGGATTGTATGTTTTTTCCTTTATTCCTTCTTGTTTAACTAAACAATTGTATGATAAGCCATTGTATGTTTGTGTTGTGGCACATTTGTATGCGATACATCCCCTCTATCATTTGTGGGTATGCACATTTGTATGCAATGCATTATCTCTGTCATTTGTGCTTTGTACATTTGTATGCGATGCACCACCTCTATCATTTGTGTTTTGGCACATTTGAATGCAATGCGTCCCCTTTAATGCTTCATATAATTTGTACAAGACTTGCCTCTCATGTTGCCACCTCCATATCTTTATCATCATTCCATTGCGTTGCATTGCATAATCATGAATGTTCGGAAAAAAAAAATTAATACTAATAAAAACTGAATTTGCGACCCATGTAAGTCTAACTTTCAATTGCATTAGCATATCATTTGCATCTTTCCATTGAACTACGCTGGGTTGATTCCTTGAAAAGGGATACGTAGTCAACCCTCAGGTTCAACTAACTGCATTTGCATCTTGCTTGTTTGCCCAAGTCTTACGGCCATGTCAAAAGGGTCGTCTTCAGGTTTTGACATTCACTCACGTCATGAAATGACTTTGAGCTCTATTAAAGAGGGGACACGTTAGATACCTCATTTTGTCTGATCTTAAGACTTGGGTGCTTTTTTTTTTATCACTAGATAATGAAAATTGGAATATGCTATTTTATGAATTTCTCAGCAGAAAATTTAGATTTAAGCTTTAATTCCAATCTTACACCCGTTTTGGCCAAATTATTTTAGACCTATTAAAATATCTTTTTCTGCATTTTTCTTAATTTAGTAGTTTTGCCATATATGCACAGCTCATTAGACAAAATTTATTATTTTACCTTACTATTGCCCCCTTTAAATATTTATTTATGACAAAAATTACCTTTATGATGTTATAAAGTCTACATTTAAATATTTATTTTCTATTTTTTTTTATAATGCTTACTATTTGTCCGTATTGGTATTTTTTTCCCCTCTTGTAATGAATATATGTACAAATGATTACTTTTTATTTTTATGAAACCTCTTAATAAAATATTTGCTTTTGTTTGGAGACAATCATTACCGTCTAAGTTAATGCTGTGATTAAAACTTGAGGTTAAGTTTGTTAGGGTCGAAGTACGACTGGGTAGGTAACACTATTATAGACATAATATTTTACTTTACTATTGCCCCCTCTATGCCTAAATTCTAACTCCACCATTAATGGTATATACTCTCAAAAAGATGTGTACCATTGTGGACTCGCCTTTTTCTCACACCCCGCCTTTCGGAAAGGGTTTGAAAAGAAAGACCTCACAGTTCAGACTCCCACGATTCTGAATCTAGTCTCACAAGTACAATGTGAAACTGATAAACACCAGTTAGTCTAAATCCGGCAAACCTTTTCGAAAAATCGATTTTCAATCAAATAATGCCAAAATTAGACTACTTTGCCAGATACAAAGTCGCTACCTAAATATTTTATTTTTTGGAGAAATTTAGGAAACCCTAACTCGTGCCAAATGCCACGTGTCCGTCATCACCAAAATTGCCTCGGCTCGGGAACTTGGGTATGAGAGGGAAAGGTCTTGAAATGCACACCCCTGCTCACCCGATCAAAGATCGGCCTCTACTAATCATGATATGTTCTTTTATAAACATTATGTGTTCTTATTCCGATTATTAAGTAACCTTACTACGTGACGCACACAAGCAAGTATAGACTAGTCACATGACTTGGAACAATTCAACTCATGTTTCTTTGTGAAAATAGTTTGAATTTTCCACCCTCAAGTGGGCTTAAAGATGTGGATTTTCCACCAAACATAGTGGGCTTAAAACATGATTTGCCACTAAACAAAGTGGGCTTTAAACTTACATTCGTTGAATTGTTCCAATTCAAACAATCAAGCCTTCATCCACAGGCATTCATCCAGTTAATCAAATAAGCATTTAGCCTCATGGCAAGCATGCTAGACATGGCATCATGGCAATCACACTCATGTAAGTATGCCAAAGCATAAAAACTCACCGAGTACTCCATGCAAAAATACAAACTAGTTAGAAAAATGCATGATCCTAACTATATAAAATTCCTAATGCAACACATGCAATAATGCAATTAATAGTCTCAACTACTAATATGGCATATGAATAAATTTGAACAACATTATGTTAAACACGTATTCAAAGAAGTATTGAAATTACAATGCAGTTTGAATGATACGTCGAGCCTCGATGCATGCAAGACAAATGAATGAATGCAAAAATGGGATATGCTAATCAAAACATGCCCCTAATCTAACCATCAAAAGCGATTAAATAAAAGGGAGAAAGACATGGGGTTGGAAGACATACACACACGCACACACACTTATTACAACATTACGCCCTCACGAAGAAGGGCCTGAATGAATAAGAGCTAACCAACTAGCTGTGCTAATTAAGCTAACTAATTATTACAACAATTGAAACGAATTAACTAACTTATTCTAAGCTAATTAATTATTAGAAACCGGAAGTAATTAGCTAAACACTAAGCTAATTAAGTGCAAAGCAATTAAACTAATTAATTAGCTACCACTAATAAACTAAACAAAGAAATTAAATGGCCTCGAGAAGCGAGGGATGCATGCATGCTCGGTTGGTTTCCACTTGAAAATGCCACTGCCTCACTGTTGTATGACTCTGTTTGCACACTTGAACACCAAAGAAGCTACCAACTTCCAAAACACTTCTTCTCCCCGTTTCCATCACATTGAGCAACTTTCTTCATTGATGGTCGGTCGGCTACCATTAGTGGCCGGTCAGCCACTGCTGGTGGCCGGTCGGCTACCCCTGTCCAGAACTTCCCTTTTTACTGCAACAGAGAGCAAACAGAGGCAAAGCAATGTATTCTCAAGGAGTGTTTGTACTACTACCCTCCTTATCATCACACAAGTTCAAAGGAGTGTAACTTTTGGCCCTCAAACCATCAACTAAGCAATTTCCATGCATGATGGCTAAGGAACCAAGCTTGTACAAGCTTAATGAATGCAAAACAAGACTCAAAAAGGCCATCACCCTATCATGCATGATCAAGGGTGATGGTGACTAAGGAAAGTGACAAATTTCATCACTTTTGAGTGTGAAATGTCCCATTTTTCTCGTGTTCGAATTAACGTCCGATTCAAACACATGCAATGCAACACGAAAGATGCTTATCTTGCCTCTTTTACTTGTCCAATTTTGTTTACTCATTTTAGTTACCGACCTATTCTTTAATCGATTAAGTCCAAAAGTGAGTGTCCTCTAATGGGAAGATGGCTCAAACCACAAGGTGCTTTGGGGATGAAAGATGCATTACACTGTTGGTAATGAATCCCCTAAGAGATTAAACCATTAGGTGCAACACCTCAATTCCACACTTAGGCAAACAAGTGGTTTGAAACCACTTTCAAAGCAAACAAAAGAGTGAAGAATGGAGGGAGGTTGTAGAGATTAAAGTTCTGAAATGAGGTGCAAAACAACACTAAAACATGCTTTCAACTCAAAAGAATGATGATTAAAGCATTAAAACATAAAGCTAGTGAAAGAATTAACACTACAACTATGCAATACAAGCCTCAACTGAATTAACCAACCCAAAACAGAGCCAAAACAGGTCAAAACAGAGGTAAAAACATGCTAGACTTAAGCTAAAGTAAGCTAGAAAAATATGCTAACTCGTGAAGCTAACTAGGCATGCAAACAAGACACAAGGAGGGGAGGCTAACCCGTTCAATTTTGGACTTCAAAGTTAATTTTTACCACTAAAAAACCTCTGAGATTTAGTGGTTAAAAGGCCCCAAAAAGTTGTTTTGAAAGTGAGGAAAGATAGCACAAAAAGCTTAACAAGCTAAGGAGCCAAAAGGGTGGACAACCCCCTAACTCAAAAAAGGCTCAAACCATCATTTTTAGGTCACAAAAACAGAGGTTTTTACACTTCAAAAACAGCCTTAAAACAGTTGAAAAAGATATGAAAATAAGTATGCACAATAAGCTTAAATAAGGTAACTGCTCTACCTTTGAAGCAAAGCACAATTTAGGCACAAATCTAAACTCAAACCTCCTTCCAAAGCTCAAACAAGACTCCAAGGGATCTCAGCTCAATGGTGGTCAAGTTTGGTCAAGGGTTAATGTGCAAAAGTGTGGAGGAACTAGGCAATCAAACACAAGATATCAAGTGAGAGAGAGAAAGTTAGAGAGAGAGATATTTTTGGTCCAAAATCTTCTAACCCTCCAAAATAGGGGAGGAACCCCCCCTATATATAGAAAATCAAGTCTTGAGCTTGGATACATCCTACCATACACGTGTATGAAGATGCAACTTAGTGAGCAATAGCTGGCATAACTGGCAACAAATATTTGGAAAAAGTTACCAATGGCCGTCGGCCACCACTGGTAGCCGACAGAAACAATCCATGGCCGACAGATCCCAGGGCTGGCCGACAGGTCACCCTCTCTTCCAGGCTAGAGGCAACAAGCTCTTGGTCCAAAAACATGCACAAAATAGATAAGGTTTAGAGGCTCAAAGACAAGGCGTTCCGGCGAGGACTTCGGGCACTCGAAACGAACACAAACAAGCACAATCATCGAGTGCACAAACGATGACGTCCATGTCTTGAGGACGGTCAAAAATGGGGTGTCTACAACCATATACAAATTATGACATTTGTCAAGTTGATTACTACAAATTTCGAAAGTCAATCTTATGGGAGTCATAATGTCATGCCCCATATTTTTAAACTCAAATATAATACAATTATTCCTTCTAAAAGTCCATTTACCGTAATAGTTAAAGAAACAACACAAGCTATAAATAGATTAATTAAGGTTCTCTCTCATATAATTAATATGACATACAAAAATGTTCACAAAAATGATTCACATTACTTACCTCAAGGGCTTACATAGAAGATTACATACTATTAATTTACATTAAAAGAATAACATCTTCGTCAACAATTCAAGCTGTAAGAAGTCTTAATGATTTAGAACTTCTTGATCTTCAAACTATTGCACCTGACTACGTCCCTGAAAAAAGGTTAAATAATAGGAGATGAACACGAGGTCTAATAGGGATCTACAATGATTCCCGACAGTAAGATCACTAGATATATGCGATCATGAATGTTATTAGGTGATACATATATAAATAATGTGTCCTTTATATGTAAATAGATTACATAAATAGATAAGCTTTTCACCAAACCCCACTTCCCATTTGTTAGAGATCTCCTTTGCTATCTCTTTATATTGCAAAAATTCAGTCAAATGATTTTCCTTAAAATCTCTTTTGCCTTAGGTAAAGGTTTTTGGCCCACTAATCATTTACTTCTTTTAGTTCATATCTTATACTTATTAATTACGCCACAACTCGTCACTTTACTAATACCCGACAACATCTAACATGTACAGCTAACAACTGTTATACACATGGAAGTTATACAATTTAATTTCTACTACAACCATTCACCCCAACATACTCCACATAACACTAAGCTCATATATAAGTCAACTCATTCCAAATAATTAGGTTATAAGAGTTAACTCACTAACAACACAGTTCACACTACACAATTTAATTTTACATCTAACAAGTTTCACAATTACATAACGAAATTATCACAAGATTCTCAATGAGTATCCATATGCCAACAACTGGCTTCACCAAGTCATACTAACTCAGTTTATTGGGCGCTACTTTGGAAGAAAAGTTGGAACCTTTGTCAAGCGCCACACTTTACCAGTGGCTAGCCGAAAAGAAAGCAGAACCTCTATATAGCCCAACAATCCGCACTCTTTATCGGGCGCTACTTCGGAAGGAAGGCGGAACCTTAATTGTGATGACCCCATCACATATTAAACTTATATCTATTTAATTTTGAAGGCGGAACCTTAATTGTGATGACCCCATCACATAGTAAACTTATATCTATTTAATTTTGAATGTGATCTATGTGTTTAATGTGTATTAGAATGCTTATCTGTTAGTTGTAGGAATATATGTTATGATTTCTATTCAAAATTTGAAATTGGAAGCCTTAGCAACTTTAGAAACCGAAATTGAATACTTTAATAAGAATGGCATAATTTTTAGGAACGTTTGATTAAAATTTGATTCAGTTCAGAAAAATTAAGTTTTAATTAATTACCTTCGGCTTAATTAGTCAACTTAAGCCTTAATTACCACCCTATGCTAATTTAACCTATATATACTGTAAGAGATGAGAGAATTAGAGTTAGGAGCTCAAAAACTCTGTCGAGATTGATTTTAGAGAGAGATGGAGTTACTTTAGAGAGAGAGAGAGAGAGAGAGAAAGAGAGATGAGGAGAACTTGAAGATTTGGCTAGGAGATTGAAGAATTGTGAAGTAGAGCTCAAGATTTTTGCATAATTGAGTACAATTGAAGACTCTAGGTATGTGATTAATCTTTAATTCATGAATTTAAGCCATCAAGTATGAGAATTCAAGAGATTATATGATTAAATATGAGAATTAAGCTAAGGGTGATGACATTGAAGTCAATTCATACGTGCTATAGACATCCCATTTTGACTAACATTAAGACCTGGGCGCTTCATTCCGAACACCCGATGATGAAAAGTGACACTATGCAATCATTTGAATCTTCAGCAAAGGAATTCAGATTTGAGCTCTAATCCTAACCTTATACTCTAATTTCACCAAAATGTTTTACACCTTAAAAAATTCTCTTTTCAAATTTAAGGCTCGGTCGTGGGTTATTTGGTCTGGCCGTGTCTGTTTGGACACGACCGAATCTCATTGGTGACAGACAGAATGTCTGGCCCCCGTTGGCTTTTTTGAAGATATTTTCGACCAAAACGTATCAAATTCTGTAAATAGGACCTCTACCTTCAGAATTTAGGGTTAATTTTTTTCTCAAAAGGCTTGTAAGGTTATTGAGAGCTAAAAAGACTTCTCTTTCTTTGAACAAACTCTTTGACCTCCATTTCTCCTTTTAGCTATAGATACACAATACATACACTATTGGAGCTTGTTCTTGAAGTTTTTGCTAAGTTTCAAACTCTATTTCAGCAACTTGAGGGTGTTTGAAATTAAGTTTGATAACTAAGATTGCCCCTATTTTCAAGAGGTATAATTTTGTATCTTCTTTCTTACTTCTTCTTCACTCTCTTTCTCTCACTTTCTTGTTTTATATACTGTTTTTGGACCTTTTTTTTGTTTTTGTTTTTTTTTGGGAGAGGGGGGAGGAGGGGGGAGGGAGGGCTGAAATATGTGATTAAAAGCTACAAAAATAAAGGGGTTAGCCACCGCTCCTTAGGCATAATCACAATAACTTGTTCTTTACTTTCTTCCTTGCTTTCCATTAGCTTTACCACTGTTTTTCTTTTCTTTTTTTTTTTTTTTTTTTTTTGGTAGTTGTGGGATATTTAATGCTTTAATTTATGCTTTGAATATTATAATTGTGTTGCTGTAAGTCCTTAAGGATTGGATATGTTTAGGACGTAGCAGCCTATCCATTTGAGTTGATAGTATTTCTTTTATTTTTATAACTTTCCTTAAAGTATATTTGAACCTTGTGGTCATGGGGGGTTTAGAGCTTAGCCACCCCACCGCAAGTTTGATTAACTAGTTGTAAATCTTTCACTTTGTTTACCTTGAAGCTAGGTGATAGTTTCTGTGTCAAAGTGTTAAAAAACTCTATTTTCGATCATTTTTGAAACATGGAAATGAATGTCTTGTCCTTATTCCATGAACAAAAGAGGAGTTGTAAACAACTTTGGTGAGTCATGTGTTTAAGCTTTTGATAGTTAGCTTGATTTTGAGTTTCTGCCTTACTTTCCTTGTTGCTCATATAGAGCTCTTTATCGAAAAGTGTTGAAAACTCTCTTCTAGTTCCACTTTGAAGCATGGAAATGGATGTCTCATCCTTATTCCATGAGTAAGGAGAAGAGTTTACAACAATTTTTGAGTCGTTATAGCTATCTTAGTTTTAGTTGCTTCTGTAATCATCACATACTACCTTGTGATGTTTGATGATTTGTGAAGCGAGTCTACCTCTTCCTTGAATAACCTCATGATAGGAAGGACGTAAGGAGAATAGCTTCTTTGTTTTTGTTTAATATTTAGTAAAATCTTTTCCTATTGCTTCTAAAATCATCATGCAACAACCTTGCGATGGTTGATGATTTGTGAAGCAAATCTATTCCTTCCTTGAGTATCTTCATGATAGGAAAGGATAGAAGGGATAAACATCTTTTGGAAATACTCTATCTGCATTATTTTTACCTCGATGCAAAAAATAGGTTTTTTGGACCAAACTGAGGCACGACCGTATTTCATTGGACCTAACCAGGCCTCATTGTGGTTCGGCTGGGCTTCATAGTGTTCATACAGAGGACTGTTGTTGGCAAAACAGAGCAGTGGTTGATGGTAAAACAGGATAGTTCTCCAAAGGGCAGATAGAGTCGTTTCTGAAGGATGTTCTTACTCATGTGCATGTTGTCCTTGTTTTTGTTTCTTTATTATTTGTTGTTGTAATATTTACAAATGTAATAATTAGTTAATTCATTTGGTGTTGTAATAATTATTTGATTAGGCCATTTGGACCCTCTTGTAAGAGGGAAAATTTATAACATTTGATGTATGTCTTCCTATCCCCATTTTTTTCTCCCTTTTATTTTTATGCTTACCATAGTTGTATAGCATCATATTTTCTTTTATCATTATCATGATTTGTATCCATTTTTGCATGCATTAAGGTTCAGCTCATCATACATGACATCATTCATTATTTCTTACTTTAATATGTGCGTTACCGCATGGTTTGAGTGGATTCATATGACATATTCATAGCCGAATCAAGTAACCGCATTTTGTATGTGTTGCATTAGTCATGTGCATTTCTTTAGGATCATGCACTTTTTTTAACTATCTTCTTCTCTTCGGCTTGCCTCGTTTGAGTACCAGGCGAGCATTTTTGTTTTAGCATATCATATATGTGTTTGTGTTGCCATGTTGAGCATAATACCATGAGGCTAATGCTCGCTTACTTGAAATATTTCTATGAATGCCTATGGATGAAGGCTATTTTTGCTTAGATTGGAATGACTTTGATTGTTGTACATATGAGCATGCTTTTCTTTTGAGTTGCACATATTCAAAACATTTTTCAAAAAAAGCATGAAATCAAAGCATTCCAAAGTAAGTGACGTGGTCTATACTTGTTTGCTTCACATAGTAATGTTAGCATATTAATAATCAGAATATGAGTATATAATGTCTATAAAATTAATATCATGATTTAGTAGTGGCCGATCTTTGATATAGCGAGTGAGGTGCTCAATTCATGACATTCCCCTCTCATACCTAAGTTCCTAAACCAAGACACTTTGGTTATGACGAACAAGTGGCCTTTGGCATGAGTAACGGGTTTCCTAAATTTCCTAAAAATATTTAGGTGGCGACTTTGAAATCTAGCAATACAGTCCATTTTGGGCATCTTTCATGATTATTGGATTTTCTAAGATTTGCTGGATTTGGACTCTCAATTTTTTATTTTTATTTTTATTTTTATTTTTATTTTTATTTTTATTTTGCACATTTCACTTGTGGAACCAGATTCAGAACCATGGGAGTCCGAACTACAGGGCAATCGCATCCGAGGAGACTAAACCCCTCCTAGGAGTGCGAAAAGCAGCTATAGTTTCTAGCGACTCTGCTGAGGACATTAGAGAACTTGACTTGAACTTTATGATGTGAAATTTTATCTACATATATATGTTCATTGCATTTCATTTGCATGGTGCTTTTAAGTCATGTTGGGAACACAACCCTTGGATTTGGGTTACCACCGTACCGTTTGATCCTCATTTCACTTTTCAGTGTTAGGTGTGAGAGATATATTAGGTAATCTTGCTAAGGTACCTTTTTGACCAATTGGCCTAGTGCATGCAATAAGCTCTAGTCACTTTTTCAAAATAGGACAGGATGCTCTCTCATATTCAAGATGTTGTGATACCGCATGTTTGAAATAGTGAAACTCTAGATTGTTCCAAAGCTAGGACAAGGTAACTCTATCCCCTATATGGGTGTTTTGCTCTCTTTATTTGTCATGTGCTATATACAGTGGATCTACAAGGGTTCTTGAATTCATATCAAAGGTTTAGTTATATCAGTTTATGGGGAAAAATTCAGTGGAGAGTACAGCCATTCAGTTGTGCTCACATCTGCTCTAGTGAATTGGGCTGAGGTGCTATCTGATTTTTGATGTTTGTTTTTCTTTTATTTCTTTTGCTAGGTAGTTCTGTAATTATAACTTCAGAAAGACCTGATATCTCTTAAGTTTTGTGGACTCGCACTGGTAGGCTTTACAAGATCATGAATCTAGTTGAAGGCCAACTCGTGTTAGTCTCTCTCACGCCAATAGTCCGAATGAGAAGAGTCAGGCAGTTGCCATCAACACAAAGCTCTCACCAGTCCTCTCTCGATTCCTACCAACTCAACTCTCCAACAATCAATTCTTCCAGATCTACTGTGATGACACAGAGTGCAGAAGAAGTTGTGGCCATGATGACGGCTTTCCAAAAGGCCATGGATACGCTGAACAACAAAATCCCTGCTTAGGAGGAGACCATCACTAAATTGCGCCACCTATCTGGGGCATCTAATGTCCATCCCATCCTGGGTGCCAAACCGAACTTTGACCCACCTCCACCAGTTGAAGAATTACAAGGTCTAGATCCCAGAGAAGGGTTGGTTCAAGCTCGAGTTTTCAGACCCCAAGTGCAACCTAATGAAGGACTTTTTCCCCTTAATATTAATGATCTTGACCTGACCTTGGAAAAAATTGCCAAGAAGTAGTTCAAAAAAGCATAGGAGATCAACTCTATTCTAGACATTGAGGATGGGTACACAGAGGCTGTCGTAAGGCTCCTAGACAGATTCAAAATGCCATGCATTGACTGTTTCGATGGGTCTAGAGATCCTATGGTACATATCTGGCTTTTCTCAGACGTCTTGAAACCGATAGGTTTGACTAGGCCTCAGAAACTCTCTCTGTATAGAAGAACCCTATCGGGTATAGTAGCCACTTGATACTCCAAGTTGGAGGATAAAGTGAAGCAGAACTGGGAAGACTTGGCTGAGGCATTTGTCAATCAGTATTTGTACAACACAAATTGAAATGACGACCCAAGAGCTTGAAGCAACCCACCAAAATCCTAAAGAACCTTTTGTGGAGTTTGTTACAAGGTAGAGAACAAAGGCAGCACAAATGACAGATCGACCTTCAACGAGAGACCAAATTCGGATGGCGGTACAAAACCTTGAGCGTGATATGTTACAAAAGTTAATAGTCGCTCCACTGTTCATTTTCAAAGATTTGCATGAATTGGGAGTACAGATTGAGAGTGCGTTTAACAAATGGATCCTTCTAAGAACAAGCGAACTAGTGAAAAGGGCATTTACTAGAAGTAATAATGCCAGTAGCAGCACTGTTCCTAAAACCACCGGAATCAATACTGTTGCCACTAATCCCAAGACTGTCGATCCTTTCGCCAATATTAGCCCACAAACAACCTACCCAGCCCGGACCCAACTCAGAACTTTCACTCCTCTCCATATGAGCCCAACTTCCGCACTAAAAGTCCTAATGGAAAGAGAGTATCTCAAACCTCTTGATCCCCGACCCCTTCCTAACCCACTCCTAGCTATGCATGACCCTACTCAATATTGTGCATACTATCAGCAGCACGGCCATCACACCGACCATTACTTCAGCCATCGTTATGAGATCCAGGATCTCATCGACAATAAGACTATAGTTCCACCTCAAAAACTCAATGTAACCAATAACCCATTTCCCATTCACAACCGCGTACCTCATCCTCTACAAAATCTGAACCTAATCCATACACTGCCATCTACCTACAACCCTAGCATATATATTACCCCAGCTCATTTACCCAAGCCTGAGGTGTTCATTCCAGAAAGCACAGACTTGTGTATGATGGATGCGCATAAACCCCAATCATCTCAAACCCCAAGACTTGAACTCCACAATAGTTCAAGTCCAAGCCAACCTACTCTAAAGAGCCTAACCCAACCAATTCATCAAGATCAAATTGGTTCAAATACACTACAGACACAAATGGCTGAACCCACTACTTCTGAGCTGTTGAGCATGATAGATGATCTTCAAAGAATGTGGCAGATTTAGCCTTTGGGATCTTGGCTCCCTCATCGACCACATCACATGCCAAAAGCTTCACGTCAAAAAGCTCTCTAATCTTGCGGCGAGCTACAGTTGGAAAGGGCCTACTTAAGCTATCTCAAGTCTGGGTGATGACACGTCAACAACAAATGGGCTTCGCTCTGATATAGCCACCCAATCCCTTGGTAAAGCTGAAGCAAGTGGCAAGAACAAGGCCGGGGCAAGTATTTATCGTTATGCACATCTTCGGTGGGCTATTGAGGCTTTGAAAGTCAAAGGGCTGAACAAGTATCAAGTGCTTGCAGTTGTTGTAAAGATTATGGATGACACTTTTGTTGCTCAGGTCGGGTGCATTTTGAATCTAGGAATAAGCCATGAAAAGGGATGCCTTGCCAGAAACAACCTTTTCAGCTCTAATCCTACACTTGTAAGAGATCGCCAAACCCAATCAACACCGACCGACCCCTCTGTCAATACTTCCAAGACTGGTAGCCACACCTTCAGTCCTCTTTACTTGACCTTGTCCAAAGCTCTTCAAATCCTCATAGGACAAGGCCATCTCAAACCCCTTGACTCTCAGCCTCTCCTTGATCGCCTTCCAGCCAGGCATGATGCTGTCAAGTATTGCGCCTTCCATCAGCAACCCGACTATGACATTGATTGTTGTTTTCACCTTCAGCATGAAATTCAAGACCTAATTGACAACAAGGTCATCGCCTCACCAGGTCTTACAAAGTCTATTAGTGCTGGATTAATGAACTTAGGGGATAATGCGAGTAGTTCTGTGATATGGGATGAATCACCTACTGATGGCACGCATTTTGCTCCAGACGTGGTAAAAGGCACACACTTTTTTTAGCAATTTGTTTTATTAATTTTATTTTACTTTCTAAATTGGGTGTTGAGTCAGTCTTGTTAGGTCAAAGTTTAGTGATTTCGAGGTGTTAACTCAGACATCACTGTCTTGTTTGTGCTTATCTTTCCACTCTTTCTTTTAAGTCTATTTCCATTGTTGAGCCAGAAATTCTGAATGAAACTGCAGTAACTTTCACCTGTTTCTCTGTGCCTTTAAATCATTGCATTGACCAAAGTTTTTCAAAATTGTTTCCAAAACTGTGGTGAAAACAAAGAGCGGGTGTAGCTCGACTTTTCGTGCCCCATTTTGGAAGACGAATAGCCCTACAGTATCGGACTCCTGCGGTTCTGAATCTGATCTCACAAGTGCAATGTGAAATAGATAATCACCAAAGAGTCCAAATCTGGCAAATCGTTTAGAAAATCAATTTTGAATCAAATTGCAAAAAATGGACTACTTTGCCAGATACAAAGTCACCACCTAAATAATTTTGGAAAATTTAGGAAGCCTGTGACTCGTGCTAAAGGCCACGTGTCCGTCATCACCAAGATTGTCTCGGCTTGGGAACTTAGGTACGAGAGGAGAAGGTCATGAATTGAGCACCCCCGCTTGCCCAATCGAAGATCGGCCTCTACTAATCATGATGTGATTCTTATTTACATTATATGCTCTTGCTCCGGTTTATTAGGCTAGCATTACTGTGTGATGCACACACAAGTATAGACTAAGTTGCAAAAATTGGAACACTTGATTCATGTTTGTTTTGAAAATTGTTTTGAATATTTACCACTTGAAAAAGTGATCGCATATGAACATTACTCAAATTATTTGAATTTAAGTAATTAGCCTTCATCCATAGGCATTCAAGCAATTATAGCACTTAAGCAATTAGCCTCATGGCATGCATGCTCGACATGGCAACATCAACATGCGATATGCTAAAGCGAGTAAAAGCTCACCTAGTACTCCAAGCCAAAAGAGAAATGAGTTTAAAAAATGCACGATTCCTAACTATGTGATATGACTAATGCAATACATGCGATATGCAATTTACTAGGCTCAGCTACTAATGTGGCAAATGAATCAATTTGATAGCATGCGGTCTAAACACGTATTCAAAGAAGTATTTAAACTAACAATGCATGTTAGAATGATGCGCCGAGCCCAATGCATGCAAGACAAGTTGATGCAAACATGAAGTATGCTAAACAAAACATGATGCTCTAATCTATCCATCATAAGCAGTTAAATAAAAGG
Organism: Camellia sinensis; assembly: GCF_055761805.1. Classification (NCBI taxonomy): domain Eukaryota; kingdom Viridiplantae; phylum Streptophyta; class Magnoliopsida; order Ericales; family Theaceae; genus Camellia; species Camellia sinensis. Next base: position 96,435,099 of record NC_138971.1, on the reverse strand, counting down.
GAGAAAGACGTGGGATTGGAAGACATACACATTATTACAACATTACGCCCTCACACAGGAGGGTCTGAATAAACTAACTAGCTAACTAATTAAAGCTAAACTAATTAAGTAATTTTTACAAACTTAAATGAATAATTTAGCTCAACTACTTAACTAATTATTACAAACCGAATTATTTAACTATTCTAGCTAACTAATTATTATAACAAATCGAAATGAAATAATTATTTGCATGAATACAACATAAGAGAGTGCTAAGCTAGCTATTCTAATTACCCCGCCTCAGGAAATGAGGAATGCACATGCATGAACGAACTTTTCACCCGAAAAAGTCATTGCTTCTACTGCCAAATGCCTCTATTGCACAGTTAAACACTTGCACTGTTTTCCACCTCCAGACCAACTCTGTTCTGCTTCAAAAGTACACTACTGGATTTTACACAGGTGGCCGACAGAGAGCCTGCCAACCACAGAAGGTGGCCTACCGACCATTGATGACTGGATTGTCCTGCTGCAACAAAGAGAAAATAGAGTTGGGATAGGGTATTCTCAAGGGTTTGTTTGCACAATTTACCCCTCCTTATCATTTGAACAGCTCAAAGGAGTAGTAAGCTTAATTTGCAAACCACCAATGGATGCAATTTCATTGCATGATGGCTTATGAATCAAGTGTGCAAGTTCAATGAATGCAACAAAACAACACTCTCAAAACCACTTTCCTATCATGAAAGATCAAGAGAAGTAGTTGACAATGAATCTTGAACCGTTTTCATCACTAATGAGTATGGAATGACTCAAGACTCAAGGGTTCAATTAACGTCCGATTGAACCCATACCAAATTATTATCTTGCTCTTTTTTATTCACTAATTTTATTACTCCATTTTAGTTACCTCTCAATTCTTTAATCAATTAAGTCCACAAGTGAATTTAAGTCCTTTAATGGAAAGAGGGCTTAAACCAAGTGTTGCTTTGGGCACGAAAGAGACATCATACCATTGGTAATGGATCCCCGAATGGATTAAACCATTAAGCATGACACCTTAATCTCATGCTTAAACAAACAAATAATTTGAAACCACTTTCAAGGTAAAGAAAAAGCCAAGAAAAAAGGGAGGTTGCAGAGGTGATTAAAGGTGAGAACAAGTAAGAAAAGCACTAAATAAATGCAATCAACCCAAATAAAGTGGTGTCAAAGGCCTAAAACGCCAAACTCATGAGGACAATTACACCACAGGCATGCAATATAAGGCTCAAATGCAATGAACACTTAAAAACAATCCTAAAATAGTGCTAAATAAGTCCTAAAACATGCTGGAATTAAGACAAAAATAGCTAGGACAATAAGCTAAAACATGGATCATGCTGGGCTAGTAAGCAAAACACAAGGAGGGGAGGCTAACCCTGCCAATTTTGGACTTCAAACCATGATTTTAGCCACTAAAATAACTCTGAAAATTAGAGTTTAAAAGCTCAAAAAAAGATAGCGTAAAGGTGGGAAACACAAGGGTAAAGGCCTTGAGAGCAAGGTGTAAAGAAGAGTGAACCACCCCCCAACCTTTATTGGCCTTAAAACCCAAGTTTCAGTCCAAAAATACAGAGTTTGTACAGCCCAAAAACAAAGGAAAAATAGTAGGAAAAAGAGTAAGTAAAGCAAGTAGAGAAGCAATGCTTTATACTTTTTGAAGAGGAGAACCAATTCTAGGCAACAAATCAAGACAAACACACCCCCAAGAGCTCAAACAAGGCTCGAAGGTACCTCAGCTCAAAGATGGAGAGTTTTGGTTAAGAGTGTATAGGCAAAAGCTTGTAAAAAGCTAAGAAATTTCAAGAGAGAGAATTGTAGAGAGAGAGAGAGAGAGAATTTTTTGCTCCGAAAAATCCGATCTTAAAAAAGGAAGGGGAGGCCTCCTATATATAGAAAACAAAGCAACTCCCTCACAAATATCTATACATACACGTGTATGAAGGTGCATGCATTTGTGCCTATAGCTGGCACAGCTGGTAGAAAAATATCTACAAAAACACATTGGTGTCTGGTAGGCCACATCAGTGGCCGGTAACCAAAAGCAATGGCTGGTAGCCCGTAGCAGTGGCTAGCAGGCCACAAGAGGTTGCAGGCTTAAAAACCCAAGGTTTTGGACCAAAAACAAGGCAATAGGGGTGTAGGGTTTGAAAGGCTCAAAGCTGCGGCATTCCGCTAAGGACTTCGAGCACTTAACAAGCATATACACTCATCATTGGGTGTGCAAGCGATGACGTCCAAGTCATAAGGACGGTCAAAAATGGGGTGTCTACAACAGGATTTGCAAAATTTGATCGACTAGGAGGAAAAGAGGCGTGCTAAAGCCCTTAATGAATGAGATCATATCAGTTAATGTGGGTACTGAGAAGAATCCTGGCTTAGTCCAGATTGGTTCTACATTGTCTTTAGTGGAGCACGAGCGACTAGTCACTTTTTTAAAACATTTCAAAAACGTTTTGCATGGTCCTACAAAGACATGCTTGGAATTGATTGTGAGATTATACAGCATTAGATCACTCTCGACCTTGAGATTCGACCCCTTAACTTTCAAACCTTGATTCAGAATGTTCAACAATCAACCAAAATATGAGGTTTGCATGGCCGGATTGGAAGCAACCCTTGAACTTGGGGAAATAAGGTCGGATGTGATCAAAGGAAGCTTGCATAGCTAGATTAGAAGCAACCCTTGAACTAGGGGCAAAAAGGGTCCAATGTGATCGAAGATTCAAAACTGGGTCATTTCTTAAGCCAATGAAGACTGGCAAGAAAGCCAAATCCCAGAATTTGAGAGAAGAAAATTAATTGCTAAAGGACAATCGAGTTCCTATCTACGACACTAAGGGAAAATTCAGACCCAATTGGATGGGCCTTTACATCATCAAGACTATCTGGTCAGGAACAGCAGCCATTCTCATGAATTCAGATGGCTCCGAGATCTCACAAACAATCAACATGAACAAGTTAAAATTTTCTATCCTCGAGAGGGTCGCTGGGCCGAGAACTCGGAAGGGCGACCCAGGCAAAAGTTAGAGCAAGGAAAAAAAAAAAGAAACGTGATGTGAAAAGAAAAAAAAATAAAGCTCGCATGGTCGAAAACCCAGAAGGGTGACTTAGGCAAAAATTATAACGTAAAAGGAGAAAGTTAATACCCGAGTGCACCTTAATGGAGAACTACGTAAGGCTTGATTCCTATCTTTGGGATACGTAGGCAACTTCATCCTGAAGTTCAGCCCCAACCATTTTTAGTTCACTTGTCTCATCCATGTTGATTGGCTTATCCTTATTCAACTCGACTATCCTATCTATGTCCAATTTGGCTCATCTTCGTTCAAATTCGTTTGTCTTATTCCGTTAATAGATTCAACTGCAAGACAAATCAAGTTCGGATTTGAGGTTGTGCATCTCAAGAGTAAATTCCACGTTAGTTAGGCGGTGGCCATTTGCAAAAATAGGTTTTGAGGATTTTTAGTGAAGTTGACTAGTTTTCTCGAAAATTATTCCATTTTTCCAAAATCGGACCACTTCTTTGACCTAAAAAAGGAAATTTTTTTGTGCTCACATGCTGACTTACATGATTTCAAAATGAAAAGTAGAACAAGCATGTTAATCTAAACTCTCATGTTGGTCAAAATTGTTTTAGCAGAAAGCCACAAAAAATAAAATAAAAAAATAGTCAAAGTGATGAACTGGGGACACAATCAAGTCAAGTTTTCTCTCTGTTCCCCATTGTCAACACACTCTCCAGAAACGGTACAACTAAAGCTAGCAGTAGAGGACAAAGCTCTCTCACCCTTCAAGTAGTGAGATATCGAGCCAAGTATGAAGGGATTAGAAACAAAGCTGGATATTCAACCCCCTCATCTGGACGAGTTTGATCACGCCCGAACTGGCATCTGAACCAGAATAAAAAGTAGAAAACCTGGTGGGTGAGACCAATCAATTATATACCCGATTGGCAGGACATGCTATAACTCATCTCGGTTAAGTTAAGCCAAGGGCATCGCCAAGCGATGTCGATTGCGGATCTATTACACATAGTAGAATACTCAGGGCAAGGGATCAACCACACCTAGGAAAGGATAAAAATAAGAGAGATTAAAGAATAGAGAGATGTGCGTTGAGAAAAAAAGTAAATGAAAGGTCTTTTGAGAGAAAATAGAGTTTGAGTGCCAAAGTGATGTGAGGATCTCAAATAAAAAAGGGTGGGAAACAAAACCTGAAGAAGCAGCGGGCTCCCCACGAACCTAGAAGTCTCCTGCTGATGGAAAGCATCCAAGCCCATTAAGGTTTTGGCCAGTGCCAGGCCTATGAAGCTTTGGCCCTCCTTGAGACGTTGGGCCACTTCAATCAACCTATTACTCTCTTCGTTGTAACTAGAGGCAAGTAGGAAGTGTGTGAGAAAACATAAGTAAAAGGCGTGTTGACGATACTTTCGCCAAAGAAGGTCACTCCTATCCCTGATGCTGGAAAAACGATGAATTAGGCCAAATACATCCAACTCTCCGTCATGAGCCAAAGACTGGACTTCGTATAAAGTAAGACCACACATCCGTTCAAAAGCCTGTGCATGGCCAAAATGGGGCTGGGGCATAATCTCCTCATTTCGGCGAGATTCCATCAATGCTTGAAACTCTTCAAAGGTGGGACACATCTCATACATTCCAAAGCAAAGCTTATGAGTGAATAGGTCCCAACATCGGGCAACAACATGAAGGAACAAAAAACAAAGTGGAGTGTAGCTCAAAGAAAAAAGAGTGTTTATGTCGAAACTATTGAAATTTACTTTTTCTGTGTCGTCTAAAGTGGCCATCCAATCTTTGAGTCTATTGCCATGAAAAATCTCCATCTTTGGAGCAAAATATCAGAAGTTTGTTATTCTGCCGTGAAAATAGTGAGAGAGTCCCTTTTATAGAAATTGGGAATGGTTGAGTGCAAAGAAACAAAAGCTTTTTCTTTCATAAACTGCAGGGTTCAAACCCCGATAATAGTTTTACAAAAGCATAAGTTTTCAAGAGCAAGCAAAACAAGGAGCTATCTAAAGCTACCTAGATTCCTGATTACAAAGTAAAAAAGAAAAGAAAAAGGCAAAATCAACCCCTCATGGCCCTCTTCATCCTCAGTAATGGAGAAGGGGACTTATCACTATCGCTGTTGTCACTGGTAGATTGGATATCAACCCTAGCATCCTCCTCACCCTCAGAGGTGATGTACTCAACAAAATCATCATGGGTCTCCTTAGAAGAAGGTGAGCACTGTCTTACTTTGCCTCTACCATGTCTCCCATGGTCAGCTTGCCCTCTACCTCTCACCGGGGCTCGTCTCTCTCTCTCTCTCCTCCCTCTAGCCGAAGGAAGTCCCACAGGTACAAGTGGTACCGACTCAAGCTGAAAAGATACAGGGTGTCAGAACAAAATAGTGAAATTGTGAATAGGATATCAGAGTATATCAAGGCCATAGAATGAACGAATTGCAAAGTATTTGATTATAGGAGAGTGGGTAAGTCTACCTTGATCCCATGAGTAGCCAAGGCAGTCTGCCACCTCCGTAACATGAGAAGCAGACGGTCAACCATTCGTAGGAGATCATCAACATACTCTACGGGCACCTGCATGTAAGGGAAGTCATGAGCAGACATAACAAAATTATGAAGTGCAGTGGGCAGACACAAAGAAGAAATGTTTACCTATGCAACATCAGGAGCAATCGCCAACCTGCGATCCCTCTTCTCAATATGATCAAGAGGGATTTGCTCAATCGCCCTATCTAGTCACATGTGTACGACCTCAGTAGGAATCGTAGGAAGCCCAGGAATGGGAACTACGATGGGAACACCTCTACCAGCGGCGGCAGCAACAACAACAGCAATAGGAAGTACACGAACCACACCCCTGGTGAGAGGAGCCATCACACAAGTCTGCAAGAATTTAATGAAGTCACCACCTCTGTGATCCAGATCACCGTCCTCCCTGAACACAAGGTGGTCAATCAAGTGTCCATCATGAAGATCATTGACAATCCTCATGCCCGGAGAAGGGAGATGTGGAACATCAAGATTGGCTCAGCCCCAAGTTTGACAAATGAATCTCTCTCCCAAGTAATAGGCCCTGCCGAAAGGACCCTCACATAAAATTAGCGTAGTAGAGGCATTCCATACAGTAGTATATGTCACCTTTGATGCCTGGGGGATGCCCGCCCAAGGGTGCCAATCAATCTGCAAGTAGAGGATGCAAGTCAAATATCAGATATCAAGGGTTAAACAGTATGAAAGCAGTAAATGACAAAGATCAGTATGAGGTTTTGTTACCATCTCCGTGGTGACTGTATTAAAAAATTAGCGGAAGTAGGCAAAGTCGTGATTCGTGCTTCTCCGGCTCTCTAATTTGGTGCCACCCCAATCATACTCCCCCACCTGTGGGAGTTGCACTAACACTCCTAGAATGTATAGCCCTACGGTATTCTCTCTATTCGCAAATAGGGTAGTACCAAGGAGATACATAAGGAACCCACGAGCATACTATGCAATCTCATCTTGAGTAACTGGCTGGAAGGTAGAGAAATGGTCCAAGAACCAACTATAGCACACCATCCCGTGTCCAGCGACATTTGGGATCGCCCCAAGAAGGTAAAGCTATGCAGCTCTCCACTAAATCATGTCAAGGTCAAATGGGATCAAGTCGCCAACTCCTACCCACAAATCGATGAGCATCGAGAAGTCATAGGGAGTCATGGTCATCTCCCTAGTCGATGAGAAGTGGAAGGAGTTTGTGGTGTCTCGCCACCTCTCCACCAAAGCACTATATAGCAGCGGCTCGACCTTTATCTGTATGAGCTCTGACCAGAAAAGTTCGAAGCCGGCATCATTAATCAAAGTGTGGACCTCCTAAGGGATCCTCTTGTACCAGCCTCGTGGGCCAAAAATAGCCCCATATTCGCTCATCTTCCGGGTCATGACCTATGGCAAAAAATGTTGTTAGCATTTTGAACAAAGGAGCTATAATGGAATTCATGCAAAATATGTGTAAGAGAAAAGATTTCTTCCCGTGGAGGCGTTAGGGGATAGGTGCTCCGTCAGCTCATGTAGAAGCATGTCCTCATTAGCCCAGGATATGAGGCCCTCAAATCTTAAAATGATGCTAGGAGTCAAGGCATGTGAGCGCAACTGGTAAGTAGCTGGGTCAAATGGTCTATCTGCAAGGGAGAGAAACTCAGGCTCCGGCGCGAGAGGAGGAATGTCCTCGGCCGCCACATCCTCACTGAGAATGGCCTCAATGTCTACAGCAGGCTCTAGAATGGGCATGACAACGTTAACCAAAGGCACATCACCCTGTGGAACCTCATCGTTAGCCATAGAAAGTGTAAAAGTGAGAAAATGAGTGGGGGTAGTGAGAGAAAAGCAAGGAAAGTGAGAGAAATGGGTGAAAAACCCTGAATCCAAGCCCTAGGAAAGAGAATGAAGAAAAAGTGGAAAACCAAGAGAGGGTAGAGGAATTCACAAGAAAAATCGTGAGAATGAGCCATAAAACCAAGAGAAACCCAAAACTCAACCAAATCAAAATCCAATTAGTTCAAAATGTAGAGGATTAGAAGTGTTTTCAAAAGAAATTTCACAAGAATCGTTGGGTAATGTGAATGGAGGGGAAATCTAGAGAGAAAGAATAACTAGAGAGAGAGGGAGAGTGTTTTCACACGGTGTAGGTGTGGAATAAGAGGCCAAAGTGTATTTAAATAAGTCACGGATTGTAAAAACCTGTAACTGCCCCTGTGTCGCTATCGTGATCAAGCCGTGTCTGTTTGGGCCCAGTCATGTGTTTTTAGACCTGGCCAAATCTTAATGCAATTCTGCTTCAGTTTGACCATGTGCATGGGTGAGCCCCTCCCAACTAAAATATGGTGTTTTCCGATCAAGTCCTATCCCAGATTTCAAAAATTACGAAGCCATTGTTCATTTTCCCGGTACGTATTAACTGTGGATTTGGGCCCATTTTCAAGAGTATTTTTTTTTTATTTTTTTTATTTTTTTATTTTTTTATTTTTTTCATATGTGGTTCACATCCTAACGAGCTAATCTCTGTGCACATCTCTCCTCGGTACATTTTCTATCATACATCGGGCTCCAAAAACCTTTTACTCCTTTAATGTTCGAAGAGCATTAAAGCGTAACTTTCACCCTTTTTGTGGTGAGCGCATCTAGGCAGGTTTTCATAAACCATTTCATCACTGTCACCCATTCTGGGTGGAGAACGTAGTTTGGATTCAACCTTCACCCTTTTTGCATGGAAAGTGTAATATGGCTTGAACTCTTCCCTTTTCTGCGCGGAAACGTAGTTTAGCATTGCATACACCCTTCTTTCCATTATGAGCGCTTAGGCTTATTGGTTGCACCCCTCACCTTTTTCACATTTCTTGCGTTTAGGCTTCCAATCTCACCCTTTTCACACGAGTGTGATTTGGCATGCATCTTTTTCATCCTTTCTACGTGATGTGTAGTCTAGCATGCACCTTTTACCCTTATCACACAAATGTGATTTGACTTGCACCCTTTAACCTTTATCTTTCACACTCTCCACGCGAGACATAGTTTGGCTTGTGTCTTTCACCTTTTCTACGTGAGACGTAGTTTGGCTTGTATCTTTCGCCCTTTCTATATGATGCGTAGTTTGGCTTGTCTCTCCACGTGATGTGTAGTTTGGCTTGTATCTTTCACCCTCTCTACGTGACACATAGTTTGGCTTGTATCTTTCACCCTTTCTATATAAGACGTAGTTTGGCTTGTATCTTTCACCCTTTCTACGTAAGACGTAATTTGGCTTGTATCTTTTACCCTTTCTACGTGATACGTAGTTTGGCTTGTATCTTTCACCCTTTTTACATGATGCGTAGTTTGGCTTGTATCTTTCACCCTCTCTACGTGAGACGTAGTTTGGCTTGTATGTTTCACCATCTCTACGTGTGATGTAGTTTGGCTTGTATCTTTCACCCTTTCTACGTGATGCGTAGTTTGACTTGTATCATTCACCTTCTCTACCTGATGCATAGTTTGGCTTGTATCTTTCACCCTTTCTATGTAATGCGTAGTTTGCCTTGTATCTTTTACCCTCTCTACATGATGCGTAGTTTGGCATGTATCTTTCACCCTCTCTACATGATGCGTAGTTTGTCCTGTATCTTTCACCTTTTCTACGTAAGACATAGTTTGACTTGCATCTTTCACCCGTTCTACATGAGACGTAGTTTGGCTTGCATCTTTCACCTTTTCTATGTGATGCGTACGTTGGCTTATATTTTTCACGCTCTCCGCATGACGCGTGGTTTGACTTGTCTCTTTCACCATCTCTACGTAATGCGTAGTTTGGCTTATACCACCTCTTCTTTTTATGATTTTCAAGCGTTATGCCCATTTGTGGTTTTGATTGTTACATTGTATATCGTTTGCATCCTATCCATGAACTACACTAGTTTGATTTCTTGTAAAGGGATATGTAGGCAACTCTCGGATTCAACCAACTGCATCTACAGTTTATTTGTTTGCCTAAGCCTTACAGCCATGTCAAATGGGTCGTCTTTGGGCTTTCACATTCACTCACATCATGAAATGAGTTCGAGCTCTATCAAAGAGGGGCAATGTAAACACCCTATTTTGACCGCCCTTAAGACTTGGACGCTTCATTCTGAACACCCGATGATGAAAAGTTACACTGTGTAATCATTTGAATCTTCAGCAAAGGAATTCAGATTCGAGCTCTAATCGCAACCTTACACTCCATTTTGACCAAAATGTTTAGACCTTAAAAAATTCTCTTTTCAATTTTAAGGCCCGGCTATGGATTATTTGGTCCGACCGTGTCTGTTTGGACCCGGCCAGATCTCATTGATAGATAGAATATCTAGCGCCAGCTAGCTTTTTTGAAGATATTTTTGACCAAAACGTGTCAAATTCTATAAATAGGCCCTCTCCCTTCAAAATTTAGAGTTAAATTTTTTTTCCAAAGGCTTGTAAGGTTTTTGAGAGCTAAAAAGACTCCTCTTTTTTTGAACAAACTCTTTGACCTCCATACCACCTTTTAGCTATAGATACACAATACATACACCATTAGTGCTTGTTCTTGAAATTTTTGCTAAGTTTCAAACTCTATTTCAACAACTTGAGGTTGTTTGGAATTAAGTTTGACTACTAAGAACTTACCCTTCTTTTCAAAAGGTATAATTTTACATCTTCTTCTTTACTTCTCCTTCACTCTCTTTCTCTCACTTTCTTGCTTTACATACTGTTTTTGGACCTTTTTGAGGGGAGGGGGGAGGGGGGCTGAAATATATGATTAAAAGCTACAAAAGTAAAGGGATTAGCCACCCCTCCTTAGGTATAATCAGAATAACTTGTTCTTTACTTTCTTCCTTGTTTTCCATTAGCTTCACCACTATTTTATTTTTATTTTTGGTAGTTATGGGTTGTTTAATGCTTTAATTTATGCTTTGAATATTATCATTGTGTTGTTGTAAGTCCTCAAGGATTGGGTGCATTTAGGACGTAGCAGCCTATCCATTTGAGTTGATAATATTTCTTTTATTTTTATAGCTTTTCTTAAAGTACATTGGAACCTTGTGGTCATGGGGGGTTTAGAGCTTATCCATCCCACCGCAAGTTTGATTAATTAGTTGTAAATATTTCGCTTTGTTTACCTTGAAGCTACGTGATAGCTTTCATGTCAAAGTGTTAAAAAACTCTCTTTCCGATCATTTTTGAAACATGGAAATGAATGTCTCATCCTTATTCTATGAACAAAAGAGGAGTTGTCAACAACTTTGGTGAGTCGTGTGTTTAAGCTTTTGATAGTTAGCTTTATTTCGAGTTGTTGCCTTACTTTCCTTGTTGCTTATATAGAGTTCTTTATCGAAAAATGATGAAAACTCACTCCTAGTTCCACTTTGAAGCATGAAAACACTACGCCAAAATTGGGCTTTAGCGGCGGTTTTTTACCGCCGTTAAAGGATGTAAAACCGCTATTAAAGCCTTTAACGGCGATAATTTAGGACCGCTGTTTATACTCATGTCGGAAAAGGTACAACCGTCGTAAAAGGTAAATTACCGTTGTTAAAAGTCGACCAAAAACGACAGTAATATAGGACCAAAAACAGCGGTTCTTTACCGCCGTAAATAGGTTCAAATTTTTAAAAAAGTAATTCTCTCTTCTTGCACTCCCCAGGTCTCGAACCCTTGACCTCTAATCCACGCACGCAAACCACTCCACCACAGCCACTCTGTATGAAATATATTCCCTAAATAAATATTTAAACACTACTTTTGCTTTATTGTAGATGGTCATGTTCAACCCCTGGCCGCGCGTGGTCACCACTCGCTGGAGTTCCGCCGGAGCTCTGCCAGTAAAGACTGCCATCATTAACGATGGTAATGAGAGGGCTTTAGTGGCGATTTCATTACCGCCATTAAAAGTGGGCTTTAGTGGCAGTTTTTTTAACAGCAATTTCATTACCGCCGTTAAAATACTTTAGCAGCGGTTTTTTTAACGACGGTAACGAAACCGCCATTAAAAAAATCGCCGTTAATGCCCTATTTTGGCATAGTGAAATGGATGTCTCATCCTTATTCTATGAGTAGGGAGAAGAGTTTACAACAATTTTTGAGTCGTTATAGTTTTCTTAGTTTTAGTTGCTTCTATAATCATCACATACTACCTTGTGAAGTTTGATGATTTGTAAAGCATGTCTACATTTTCCTTGAATAACCTCATGATAGGAAAGAGATAAGAAGAATAGCCTTCTTTGTTTTTTTTAATGTTAGTAAAATCTTTTCCTATTGCTTCTAAGATCATCAAGAAAAACCTTGCGATGGTTAATGATTGGAGAAACAAATCTATTCCTTCCTTGAGCATCTTCATGATAGGAAAGGATAGAAGGGATTTGGAAATACTCTATCTGCATTGTTTTTACCTCAGTGCCCAAAATAGGTTTTTTGGGCCAAACTAAGGCATGGCCGTATTTCATTGGACCCGGCCAGGCCTCATTGTGGGCCAGCTAGGCTTCATAGTGTACACATAGAGGATTGTTGTTGGCAAAACATAGTACTGGCTGAGGGTAAAACATGACAGTTCTTCAGAGGGAAAACAAAGCCGTTTCTGAAGGATGTTCTCACTCACGTGCATGTTGTCCTTGTTTTTGTTGCTTTATTATTTATTGTTGTAATATTTGCAAATGTAATGATTGGTTAATTCATTTGGTGTTGTAATAATTAGTTGATTAGGCCACTTGGACCCTCTTGTAAGAGGGAAAATTTGTAACATTTGATGTATGTCTTTCAACCCCCATTTCTTTCTCCATTTTATTTTTATGCTTACCATAGTTGTATAGCATCATATTTTCTTGTATCATTACCATGATTTGTATCCATTTTTGCATGCATTAAGGTTCGGCTCATTATACTTGACATCATTGATTAATTCTTACTTGAATACGTGCGTTACCGCATTGTTTGAGCGGATTCATATGACATATTTATAGCCGAATCAAGTAGTCGCATTTCCTATGTGTTGCATTAGTCATGTGCATTTCTTTAGGATCATGCATTTTTTTAATTATCTTCTTTTCTTCAGCTTGCCTCGTTTGAGTACTAGGTGAGCATTTTTGCTTTAGCATATTGTGGGAGCCAGATTAATATCCTAGCTATAGGGGCAAAATATCCTAAACAAATATTATCCATCCCCTATAAAAGGAGGGGACCCCATACACAAGAGGTATGCCTTAATTTCCCTGCCACAGAGCACACACACTCTCTAAATCTTCATCTTCTCTCTTTGATCTATTTTGGCTTACTTTATCAACGGAGTGTCTCCGGTCGGCAACCCTTGTTGGATGGCGCCGATCATGCTCATCCTTGCAGATTTACAGGAGCCAAACTCATCTCTTCGTTAGATCTCATCTACAATCCATGTGAGAGGATTTTCTGGGTCTCAGAATTGTCGCCGTCTGTGGGAAACGTTTGAGAGTTCAACGAGGAAGATGATAAATACATACTATTTTGCTTTTGCTCTTATCTACTATAGGTTTATTTATATGTTAATGTGATTTGCATCAGTAAAAGTAAAGCTTTGCTTTCCATGCCAAACACTCCATGTGCTATGAATTTTAGAATCAAATACAGAGAAATAAACTCACGGGATCATTTCGTTGTTTTCTCTGTCTAACCATTAACTCATTTCTGTAGTCTTTGCATATAAATTTATTCATCAATTTGACCCTTGTGGCAACCTCTTTTTTAGATGCTCATTTCAGTTTGTTAAGAAAAATTGTAGTGACCATTCCAACAGCTCAGCAACCCACTTCGGCAATTTGCTTGAGGTTGAGCAAGCAATGGAATAAAGAAAGTTACGTTATGAAGGGTAACAAAGGCATTCCGAACATACACAACTGATTAGTTAATATCACAAAATCAATTGCCGATCACTCATTTTGGCAAGCTAAAAGACCAAAGCCAAAGAAGTTGCCGACTCACCGACTAGCGGATCAAAGCCAGAAGTTTACCATTATCAACCAAGCTCTCGCAAAGACAAAACTAAATGGACTAGCCGATCAAGTGTTCCGCCAACCAATGTGTTTCGGTAAGCCGGAGAATTGCCGACCCACCTATCTCAGATGCACAAAAAGTTTATCATGGTTCTCGGCTACACAACATTGTCTATACCCACCAACTCATTGCTTTGAGTACAACATTGCAAGACAACAATTTCTCCGCAGTGACGAAACAATCGGCGCCTGACCCCAATGCATGTGCAATTCGGCAGCACCACAACTCATAAATGTGCAATTTGGCAGCACCACAACTCAGAGGATTGCTCGTCAAAGCTCCAAAGTTACTTGACAAATGAACAACCCCGTGCTCCATTCTTTTGCAATGAAAACAGCCTCGATTATACGCTGTCGAGAGCATATTCAACAATGTTAACCACCAAGCCCTTTTGTCGGGCACATTCACCCACCAAGCACATTCTTAGGTCGACCACACTTTAGCTGAGGACGAGAGCCGAAAAACAAAAAAACATGAAGGAGCCAAACCGTCTTATTTTTGGTCAACTTTAGGAGGTCTAACGACATTCAAGCAGTGGCAGAATGAAGAGTCTAAATTACAGAATGAACACTAGGCCACGAGATGAATCCAACGCCATCGAAAAGAGGCCAATCGAATTTAAAACGAGGAAAATACAAGGGCTCAAACTTGGGTGTCTGAATCTCAAACTTCTGCAATTCACGTCTACTGCATGAGAAAGATGACCTAAGGATTTATCGTGTGCTTCGCGACGCAAAGTGCTCCGTTGCATCTTATCATGTTTCTGCTTAATTGGGTGGTCGGGTAACTTCGATGATGCCTACCCTCGCATTTTTCACTGTGTAGAATCTATTTTTGAGGCCCACTTTTGCAAATTCTGAGTCTCGTATTGGGATCAATAAATTGGCCAATTGAGAACATTCAGTGATTGATCAACAGTCACATCGTGTCTGATCAGCATGCAATTTTGACAGTAGGCTCCTGGAGCTAGGCCATATTCATTCATCTTCACCAATCATTCGCCCCAACTTGAATTTCTTTTACAATTACAATTATTAATTCATCTATCTCTTCTGTAACAATCTCAGGATTTCATTCAGACGTGCAACAATCTTGCTCACCGCTACTATCTCAGCAATATTATTCCGCAACTCTATTCGGCAACGTTGCAACTTATTCGGCACATTATTTGGCAACAGTATTATTCCGCAACTTTATTCACCAACGTTACAACTTATTCAGCACATTATTTGGCAACTACAATATTATTCCGCAACTTTATTCGGCAGCGTTGTAACTTATTCGACACATTATTTTGAAATATTGCTCCATACTAATAACTTGGCATAGAACTAGCACCTCAGCTTACTGAAATCCACATCTAAACATACCACAGGATTCGTATTGGCTCAAAGAGTCCAAACCCACCAACCTGAGAAGCCATGAAGTAACCAAAGTCCGCTGAAAGTTGCGAGACAAGTCCAACGCAACAAACCGCATCAAAATCGAAGCTCAAATGATGCCGTACGAGCCGCTCAAAGTTTGCCTAGAAAATGCCCAGTTTTGTTGGAGAAGACAACCCAAGAAGCCACTACGGAAATTATCATGTGCTTTGCGGTTGAATTACACCCTGTTGATTCAATTACACCATTCAGAGTTCGATTCCAACGATCCAATAATTGTTTCCAACTATTTAAAGCCTTCTGCATACATCCGTACGATCTAATTTTGCAAACTCCACACCAAGCATTCATAGATGTGCCATACAAGGCCACATATCACAACTAAAACAACATTTTTGCCACCGTACCTGGAGCTTGCTCAATGTCGAATTCAACAACTACATCTTATTTGGTGACTTTCTGCCTAATATTGGGATTAATAACCTGGCACGTTTGGGCGTTACAAAATTGCTCAACTGTCACGTCATATCTGATCGCCATGCAATTTCAGCAGCAGGATCGTGGGGCTCGAAAAAAATCCTCCGTCTTTCCCGCTCATTTATTTCGTTACCTTGGCCATTTATTGCCAATTGGGACATCTTAGTCCATTTTTCACTTTCCACTTAGGGCATATCAGCCGTTTATCATCTCGCCACCTCTGCTATGCATGCATACTCGGCCCACTTGATACAAGCATTACACAGAACAACGACAATTACTTGAGTTCCAAACTCCTGCTCCTTTTCACACAGCTCCAAGCAAGCGAAAGTTTTGGGGCAATACACCCATACTACACATTCGGCTACACACTCAACAATTCTTCAGATATTTTTGTGCACCGTCATTGTTATAGCTTTTACAGCTTTTCCACTTTTTTTGTAGCTGATATAACTGTATTATCTGGTACATGCAATCATTGACATGGATTATTATCCTTGCAATGTCTACAGTTGATCGCCGCCTGACACCAACAAATGCCTCTATATTTTAGAGCTCTCCATACGCGACACATAGAAATATCTTTAGCTCGGCACAAAAGTCCATATTTTGAAGCAATTTTTGCACTGGGCAATACACTACACCCTCGCATGGGGTCATAATACCGCGGCCTACACCCTTGCCCGGGGGTTATAATACCATGGCCTATCATTACAGAGACCTCCGATGGGGAACTCATGGCATCGCTTATGATATGATTGTTTAGAATTCATGTGATATAATTTCGAACAATCATACATTCACACATACATACATTCATACACGCATTCATACCTGCATTTGTTCATTTGTTTTGTTCCCGTATATATGTATCCACAATGTTTTTCTAATATTTGTTCAAGCAACATCGCTCGGCAATGTGATTCAAAAATAAGACCTACACCATCAAAGATCTAGCATATGTTTATGCCACGAACTCATAGCAAAAAACTTCCACTTCTTGTGTGAATGAAAGCAAAAGTTTTGGGACTATTGTGGGAGCTAGAAAAATATCCTAGCTATAGGAGGAAAATATCCTAAACAAATATTATCCATCCCCTATAAAAGGAGGGGACCCCATACACAAAATGTATGCCTCATTTTCCCTGCCACAGAGCACACACACTCTCTAAATCTTCATCTTCTCTCTTTGATCTATTTTGGCTAACTTTATCATCGGAGTGTCTCCGACTGGCAACCCTGGTTAAGTGGCGCTGATCATGTTCATCCTTGCAGATCTACAGGAGCCAAGCTTACCTCTTCGTTGGATCTCATCAACAATCCATGTGAGCGGATTTTCTAGGTCTCACACATATCATATATGTGTTTGTGCTGCCATGTCGAGCATATTACCATGAGGCTACTCACTTACTTGAAATATCTCTATGAATGCCTATGGATGGACGCTATTTTTGCTTAGATTGGAATGACTTTGATTTTTGTACATAAGAGCACGCTTTTTTTCTGAGTTGCACATATTCAAAACTCTTTTCAAAAAAAGCATGAAATCAAAGCATTCCAAAGTAAGTGACATGGTCTATACTTGTTTGCTTTACATAGTAATGTTAGCATATTAATAATCAGAATATAAGCATATAATGTTTATAAAATTCACATCATGATTTAGTAGAAGCCGATCTTTGATTGGGTGAGTGGGGTGCTCAATTTATGGCATTTCCCTCTTATACCTAAGTTCCCAAACCGAGACACTTTGGTTATGGCGGACAAGTGGCCTTTGGCACGAGTCACGGGCTTCCTAAATTTTTCAAAAATATTTACGTGGCGACTCTGAAATCTGGCAATGCAATCCATTTTGGACATCTCTGATGATTAATGGATTTTCTAAGCTTTGCCAGATTTGGACTCTCAAAAAAATTTTATTTTTTTTTTAATTTTATTTTTTTTGTTTCACATTGCACTTGTGGAACCAAATTCAAAACCATAGGAGTCCGAACTGTAGGGGAATCGCATCCGAGGAGACTAAACCCCTCCAAGGAGTACGAAAAGCAGCTACACATGCATGCATGATTTTGAAGAAATCTACTATTTTTTAGCATGATTTTGTTAGCTAAGCCTGAATAGGAAGTTGTATCACACATGCATCGATGATTCATAGAGTTTTGAAGTTTAATTTCATGATTTGAGAGTTATGGAAGTAGAATTTGAATATGAAGTTGACATGCATGAAAATTTCATTTTCATTTTGAAGAATTCTTGAAGTTTTGAGTTAAGGGTTTGAAATTGAGTACATGGTTATGTTTTTGAAAGAGTTTCTAAGTGTTTTTAAGGTTATGAACAAGGCATGCAAGATTATGATTTGAAAATACATGTTTCGAAGCTCAAAGTATGTTCCGAAAATTCTAGAATTTGACCTCACCGCTCAAGTGAATAAGTTATCGCTCAAGTGCACATCTCATGCATCCAGCATTTTTGCAGAGACATTGCATTCGGCTTGAGTGACCAAATTACCACTCGAGCAAACTCAATTTATGTTGCACCATTGGCTCGAGCGACCATCGAGCCTAAATTCTGACCAACCAGTACTTTTGCAGACCATGTGGTCTGCTCGAGCGACCAATGCTGCTCTTGAGCGAAATGTCCTATTTCAGTATATTTTGTAAGGTCATGTTTTATCCATATTTGCATTCTTATTCCTTTTTAAGCATTCTTAGGTATGAATTGAGCCTTCCAAATGAATTAATGAGTAAGAACATGGCATAAGAGAATTGGATTAAATAAGAATAATTTGATTAAGCAACAAGCCTCAATGTGTGCATATGTTAATGAATTGTGTAGATTCATCCACGAGGCCATATCAACAACCGAATCACTGTGAGTAATATCTTAGTAAATACATTTTTATGCACATTATTTTCTAAGTGTCACCAATGTGGTAAGTTTTTCTGAACCTATGATTTTATGCTATGAATGAACCTACTGCCTATTTGATTCTTAAAAGATCTGTAAGTATGATTGAAAAAAATGAAAGCATATGATGGACCTAAGGTCATCCTGTATAACTGAAATGGACCCAAGGTCATTTTTGTATAATTGCGAAGATAGACCCAAGGTTGTTCCAAATACTTGATATAAGTTCACCAAATGGTCATTATATATTTGTAAATGATTGAACCCAAGGTCGTTATGTTAAGTTATGATCAGTTTTGTTCTGCACATTTGTTATGCATTGGACCCGAGGTCATTCTGCTATTCATTGGACCAAAGGTCGTTCTGCTATGAATTGTATATGATATGGAAATGTTTATGTTTCTATAATATAACTCATTCATATAGCCTATTTACTCTGATATTATTCACTGGACGTTAACTCACTCCGTTATATATACATGTATATAGGTGAGCAACAAGATGTCTAGTCCTAATGAACTGGTCAAAATTTACCTAACCCTTGTGAAGTCTGTCAACAAGCGCCTCACGAGAGAGGCTTTTTGTTTTCTTTAATCTTTTGTTTTCTTTTGTTGGTCATGTTTGACCATGATTGTACTTAATTTTTTGGGTTTTGTATGATAATGAACCTGTGAATGGTATTGGACATGTATTACCTATTTGTATATGTATGGGTGTGAGTTATTAACAAATAAGATGTTTTTCTTTATGCCATATATGCATAGCTTATTAGACAAAATTTATTATTTGCTTCTACTTTTGGCCCTATATAACTAAATATGTTTTGAAAGTTAGTCAGAGGTCGTCGGTAATCTCATGATTACTGGCCGGTTTTGATCCAAACCTCTAGGGACGAGTTCGGGTCATGACATTTATCAAGCGCCATGCTTTACCAGTCACGAACCAAAAAGAAATGGACCCTCTTTCCAAACTTTATCCCACAATTCATTTTTTCACTTCAAAACAAAATTATTCCAATCGCAAACAACAATTAAAGTAAAAATCTATCTTTATGCATGAACAAAATTTGTTCTCCCCAATATTCCCCATTCTCTAAAATCAACTTCTCTTATTTAAAGCAAACAACCCATTTAATTCCATGCATTTTACATAGTTCATGACAACAATTCCCATCATCCATTATCATAACATTAGCCCATTCATCAATGGTTATTCTCACAACAACAACTAATAATCAATATTTATACCCAATTCATGCAAACATCAACTCAATTTCAAGAATTTAAGGCCAATTGAAGAAAATTTCATGTTTCAATAGAAATTTAAAACTAGGGTTTGAAAAACAAATTAGGGTTTTTCATTTTAAAATGTATAATCATATTTCAATAGCTGAAAACTTCCATAATCAACCTTATATAGTAGACTATCATTTTTGTGTTAGAAACCCTAACATTTCTCTACATGCATTTCAAGAAAATCTCTTTCAACATAAGGTTTTATGTGATAAAAACAAACCACTTATCTATCTATACAAAAATATTGAAGAGAAGCAAAGAAATCCCTACCTCTAGCAAGGAGAGAAGGAGACCCGAAAATCTAACGTTGGTGAAAACACAATTTGCTCATATTAATAGGAAGCCCTCTTCATGTTTTTCATTTTGTATAAGGAACTAAGGAGAGATTCTGTAACGCCTCTAAATAAATACAACATACCCATCTCCTAACAACTAATAAATGGAGACATAAATGAAATAATAAGCTTTCATTAATCAGAGTTTGATATACAAAAGGGTGACATGTGCGATACACATTCATAAACAGTACATCATGAATCTACAACATGTGTTACAAGATAGTGATAAGAAACGAAAGCTAAACAGATAACCATATGCCCTAAAGACTTACATCTTTCCAAGTCAATGCTTAGGTACATCAAAAAAATGAGTCTTAAGCTCAATATAGATAAAGTCCTTGGCTTATACAAAATTAAATACAAAATAACAACAATAATCTTCAGCTTCACAGTCCTCCCAAGCTAAGTCTTTGGTTGAGGCATATCATCAGTACCTAAAATGTTTTTCACGTATAGGGTAAGCCAAAGCTCAGTAAAAAAACTACAACACAATGTATAAATCTTAACAAAGCCATAAGGTTTTATGCATATGCAATGCCAGTACCAAAACATTTATATCCTTTTCAAAAGTCGTGTTATGCTAGGATTATATCTGAATTCTCAAAACCATGCCATTTACAATAGAAAGAAGAGTGAAATCTCAAACCAGTACAACCATTCATGGATATTTCTTTTGCAAGAAACCGTCAAATGGAACCCATGTAAACGTAGCCCATACAAGCGCTATTATTGTCATTTTATAGATATTTCGTCCACGGGAATTAACACCCATGTATACACGCATTTTTCGGGACTTTCACCCTAGACACACAGGCTAACTTGATTTGGTGATACACATCACATTCCCACATTCACCCATTTTTTTCTCAAAATCATATGCATTTTCAATGTATTAAATGATGAATAATGTTCAACGCACATGGATGAGAAATTAGTCTTAATTCACTTAATTCCCATGCAATTTCTACAACACTCATAGTTATCCTCCACCGATAGCCCAAAACAAATATCTCTAAACAGATAAATAAATTTCATTAAAGATACACTTTTCCAAAACATGTAGATGGGAGTGATAATACATGTCCAACTTTCGCCATCATCATCAATATTACTTCAATTTCATAATTCTCAACATCAATTCCATTTTCCCTTTTTCAATCTCAAACATTCACATTTTATGACCAAATCCCTTTCTCTTTAAAATCAATTTCATTGTAGAAAATGCCTCATTTCAACATACATCAACCCCAATTCCATAACCACAAGATTTTCTCAGAAACTATTTGAAAGCCCCTCTTTTTCATTTCAATTTCAGATCCTAGGTTTTACCAAAAAACCCCAAACCACTATAATCTTTTGAAATAGCAAATAACTAAGGTAAAACTCATACAAGAGTGTGAAGAATCCCTAACTTGAAGCTAGAAGACAAAAGAAAGAATGAAGAGACTCTAACCACACGAAAACCCAACTTTGTTCGGACAAAAAAAAAGCTTTAGGTGAGCTCTACCGTTTTAACAAAAGCACAAGGGGACAAAGATCGACAGATCTAGATGGATTCACGTGAACTAGATGAGTTTTAGAGAGTAAGAAATATCAGTGTTCAGAAATGGTTAGAGAGAGAGAAAGAGATAAAAATGTGATGTAAAAAATGACTTTTACGAAATGCTATACGCACAGTTTGCTCGAGCGCAAGAAATGTCGCTTGAGCGACCAGACACAATAAGTTGTTTCACTCGAGCTCAAGAATCTTCACTATAGCATAGAATACAATCTCCCAGAAGTTTTACAGACAGAAGACCGTCACTCGAGTGCAAGAAGCTTGGCTCAAGCAGAGAATACAAACTCCTTGCAGTTTTGCAGACAAAGGTCATCGCTCAAGCACAAGAAGCTTCGCTCTAGCGAAGAATACAAACTCCCAGTATTTTTGCAAACTTGTGAAAGTACTGAAGTTTCACAAAGATTGCTCAAGCGCAAGAAGTGGTGCTTGAGCGAAGGAACAAAAATCTGGACAACAAAGCTTTGAAAAACAAGCTACCGACCTATTCCAAACGCAATCAACAGAACCCAAAAGCCAAACTCAAAGAGATGCAAGTGGAGATGAGACATAGATATCTATATAAGACAATGAACCCGAATCCAAAACATTAAATAGGTCGGGTCCAAACCAGGATCGCTATAGATTCTCACTCTAAGGAGATGAAATCTAAGGCTTGAAGAGCTTGGAGCTCAACAATGGATGAATAGATAGAGGAGAGAGAAAAAGAATCTACAAAGAATGAGGAAAAGTAACCCAAAAATGACTTTTTAATGTGGTGATCCCGAACAGACCGCTCGAGCGAACATTCCACCTCTTGAGCAGTGAACGTAATTTCTCAAAAGTTTTGTAGGTCTACAATGAAAATACTTGGAGCCTCACATCTTCGCAAGAGCAACCACTTGACCGCTCGAGCGATCACCCTAGGCACAGCTAGTCATACAACCCCGCATATCAACCTTATTTCTATATGTAGCCATTTAAGTAATTGCTTTCACGTAGCCTCTTACATTTAAATTTAATTTACTTAAGTTTACAATGTAAATAAGGAAATACCCTCATTTGAATTCAAAGAAAAATACAAAAAATTCAAAATCCAATTAAATCAAAAAGTGGCTCTGTTAGGATTTTCTAATTGCCAATCACATTTGACAAAACTCCATTTAGCTATAATTTTATTCGATCTTTTATTTCAATGAGGCTACGAGTATTTAGGTATGAATCCAACCCGAATTGTGCCTATGCAGAGGAGTTTGTGATCTTAATCCTATCATGTTTGCCATTTCGCTAACTATGTCGGGGATCAAGCTGCCCAGTCAGCTCACGGGGGTCTAGGGGGCAGCGCCCTTTCCTGCGCTCGAGCGTACATCTTTATTCTGAAACACGCATTTTAGTCAGACCGCTCGAGCGTCCATTCCTGTGCTCGAGCGGAGATCGCAATTCTATTTGCTATAAATCTACGATTAATTCAGTTTCTAGGGTACGACTTCCAAATCTTCTTTTTGGGTATTTGGGTTTTCATCTAGAGCTTCTTTGTTTTTTTCCGTTGATATCTGTGAGAGTTTATATCATGAATTGAGTGGATTATATCAAAGGGTTTGTTTATTTTGTTTTATTTATAAAAGAGAGAGTTGTTCTTTGGTGGATTCCATGGAATTTGGGCCTGAAGCTTTGGTAGATTCCAGAGTGGCTCATTGTGGTGGATTCAACATCGGCGTTATGGATTCAACGTTGGATAAGACAATTCTGAGGTGAAGATGGTGGTGGAAGAGGCACATTGGGGTTGGTTCAATTTGAGCGTGGATTTGCTAGGTAATTGAGAGTACACTTGTGTAATATTTTTTTTTTTTGTCTTCTTAGTGGATTGATTTGTGGCTTTGGCCTGCGGTTTTTTATCACAATTAGAGGCGCTCCAATTATGATTTTTCCACGTTAAATCATTGTGTCAATTCGTCTTCGATTGTGTTGATTGGGATTGTTATTTACTAGTTAAAATTGATACATAATCATAAATAAATATCTCGAAGATTTTTAGTTTTTTCAAACTCCCCCAGTTTTAGTACAAAAATAATTTTTTGACTGAAATTTCTATGTTTAACATTGAAGTAAAGTCATTAATATCTCGTAGAAAAATCTCATAAAATCAAATTAGACTATTTAATGTATAAGGAATAATTACTGCCAAATATTATTTTCAAAATATTAAGGTTTGAAAAATCTAATTTTTACACTTAGAAAATTTTCAAACTACATCCAATTTTGACTGAAAACTTGAATCTCAACCCGAACTGTTACATATAACTAAAAAAATGAGTTATAACAAAACACCACATAAGGTATAATTAAAAAATAAAAAAATAAAAATAAAAAATTAGATCATAACCATTATCATAATGAATCATAACTAACACTACAATATGTATAATCAAATCATAACTAACATAATTATAATTAAAGACCACAAAAGTCATAACTAGAGGGCATGTGATACACACCAAACACTACCTTAAAGAATATCTATATATATTTTTTTCTGTTAAAAGTGTAATTTCTTAAAATATTATGAAAAATTATGAATTTTCCCTAAAAGTAATAATAAAATAAAGGAAAAAAAAACCCTCAAAGTTTGAACCAGTTAACAAATAAAATCTTGAATTTTTAATTTTTTTCAATTTAAGCCGTACACTTTTAAATTGGTCTCAATTTACATTCTCTGTCCATCTCTGTTTAAATCACTAACGGAGATGGGGTAAAATTGTCAATTTACTAACTATAAGTATACAGATATTGTATGTGCATATAAATACATTATATATATTGATACAATCTATTAATACACCACTAGTCTTTCTCAACACCACCACCACCATCACTACCAGCATCACCTCACATCATCCTTCTCAAGCAACAAATCATCTACTACTATTATAAAAGTGTGAAAAATTGCCATATTTTCTACTGTTTACATATTTTGAAAATACCCTCCCAAACTTATTAAACATCAGCAAGACCACAAACAACCACAAACATCTTTTGAAATTCAAACACCTTCAAATATAAAACACCTTCAAATAATTAAATAACTTGAAACATCACAATATACTATATATATCAACAACAATGATTCATCCCCCCTTTTCCCCCACCCCCTTTGACCCCCTCTCTCTCTCATTGGTTACATTTTCTTTTTCTTTTTCTTTTTTTTCTTGCTCCTCCAATCACCACCTGCCACGTGGCAAAGGGGGTGAGGGGGTGACCCCCAAAAGGGGGTCCCAAGCATTATTCATATATCAAATACCTTGGATGTTTCGGACTCATAACTCATATCCAAAATTAAGGAGTTCTTTTCTATTGCATTGTTAGTCCTATGAATTAACGCAACATATAGATTTGAAAACAACAATATATATATATATATATTTCATAAATCCTCCCATTGACAAGGTTAATGTGACAATCAAAAAATGATATAGATTGATAAGGAAGCATCTATATCTACTTTCTAGTAGTTTTTTTTTTCTTTTCATGAGTCTTTTGTAGGATAAAAAGTATCTTATTTATTTCAGAGACAATGCACAAATGGACTAAAGAAGGGAAGGAAAAAATAATTTTTTCTCCAAATTGGTAGTAGGTAATGTGAAGTCCAACAACTTGATTGATAATTGAAGGTTTACACTGCCATGAAAATTAGAAGGAAAAGAAAAACATGAAAAACACAAAGAAAGTAATATCAATGTTTATAGATACATGCATTGTCAATAACAAGCATGAAACTAGAGTGAGATCATGCATCTTACTTCTAGAACTTGTTGCTCACCTATCCTTCCTTGTGTGCCTTTACGGCCACCAAAATAGGCAAGGTAGCGCATAAGCATCTTGGTTACCCATTCTATTTCAAATTTTAGAACCAAACGGTTGATCGCATTGTCTCTCAATCAACTCTGTTTGACAACCAAATGGTTGTACAAACAAATAAAAACATAACAGCCAACTCTAATTCATAAACAAACCGCCCACTTATTAGGTTAGGCTTTATACAAGTAGCAACCTTTTTTTTTTTTTTTTTTTTCAAGTTCTTCGTCCATAGTTTTGTTTGTTTTTTTTTCGTTGTGGTAGCGAACTTATCATTCCAGGTTTATTTAGATTTGGAAGTGGCTTTTGTGATATCAAAAGAGGAGAACATCTTCAAAGCATTGTCCAAAACTGTGGAATTATTAGAAGGGAATACTGCATTGATTAGTCAATACAACTATGGTTGCCTTTTCCATGATCTTCTAGCCTTTTAGCTTGCCGATAGACATCTCGCCTATAGAGGTTAATTTTTCTTGTGCTCCTACTTTAATTTTAAAGATATTCATTCCTAATATTCTTTTGATTTTTATGTGTGTGTAAAAACTATTCTTCTTTGATAAATAACTCTTCGCCTGTTGGCCACTTGATAATATATTAGTTGATTAACTCTTACCCTATTGTAATTTTGAAAGTAGAATACCCTTTAGAAAGCACTAAGATTCTCATTTGTAAAAATTTCAGCTTTTAATGTTCAAAACACTTAAAGTTCTCATTATTATTACTCTTTGTTAAATTTTTTAATTTAACTAAACAACCTGGAAAAAAAAATTCTAACTACTCTCTTATACAACAATAAAATTATCAAAATTGTTCATTGAAAAATATTTGTCATATCATTAAAAATCGTTAATTGATTTAATAATTTATTTATAAAAAATTTAAATATTAATATTGCATAAAAAATTAATTATTTAATATTGCTTGCAAATCCTAAAATAATTTTTAAATTAAAATATTAAGATTATAAAATATATATATATATATATATATATATATATATATATAATGCTTCATTTCAATATTAAGATGTATAAAGTGATAGTTTGAAAGAAGTTTTGTATTACGATTTTGGAACCAAGTGAAATAAAATTTTGAGATTTCTACGAAAATGATAGCTTAAAAGAAGTTTCGTATTCCAATTTTGGAACCTAACGAACATAAATTTTGGGTGTTGGTGAATGATCACATCACTATAATGTAATAGAAGTTGCAATAAATTAATCTAAAAAATTGAAAGATTTATATTAGTTTTTTATTTTTTTAATGGAGAGGACATAATTTATAAATAAAAAAGAACGAAAAAAAATTACAATGGTGGTAAGATTTATAAGATTAAATTAAACTTTTATTAGATTTATAAGATGCAATTTATTAGATTAAATTATTATTTTAAGTGAATTTAAATAAAATTTAAATGAATTTAATTAGATGAATTTACAATTTCGATTTGAGTCTATTGTCAACATAAATTTCAGAACATAAACCTTACACTTTGGATCATTTACCATGTGTATTATCAAGAAATCAAGACAAAATGACATACCTGAATCCATTGATGAACGGTTAAACGGAAGCGTGATTATCAATGAACTCTTTGTTATTGATTATGTTATTGCCTTCTAATCCTTTCCCCTTTGGTGCCTTATGTTTTTCCTTGAGAGGATTTAGAAAAAAAATGGCAGTGTTCTTATTTCCACCTGGAAAGGAATAGGGATCATAACCTTTTAAAGGTTGTAATTGGTTTTCAAAACTGAAAGATTGTGGAAGTTCAAAAGGAATGAAAACCAACTTTAACCATTATTGGTTTTAATTTCTATTTATTGGTTTTCAAAACTGAAAGGTTGTGGAAGTTCAAAAGGAATGAAAACCAACTTTAACCAATATGTTTTAATTTCTATTTCTGCCCCTCATAGAAATAGAAATTATACAACTAGTATCTACACATTAGGTCCATAACACATATACCCTTAAGCCTATTAACTAAATTGAATCACTTAAATTGTAGGTTTCTTATAAATGATAACACCACATTTAATTATGTGGTCCCATTGAGACATTATCTAACAATCTCCCACTGGACCACATATGTATCCTGAAAAATGTGCTTAACTTTAGTGAGCTCGGAAATTTGTTATCATAACTTGAGGGTATCCAAACAATCTTGTCCATTAACTATATTAATATAGGATCAAAGCGGTCTTCGTTACATCAATCGTAACTCAACCCACCAATGGTCACGTATACTAATACAGCTAAATGACATAGATCAATCATGGATGCGTAGCATGGAAATTACATGTGATGTGATCCATACATACCTATTTCCAACTGGTCCTACTTAACTTTATTAAGATCAATACTTTACAATACGTAACAGAGCGTAATAAACTGAATATTTCATTTCTGCAGAAATTAATCTAATTACATAGATAAAACTCGAGGCTAACATAAAGCAGTAATATAAATACAAACTCCCACTAAACCAGAATGTCAAATAGAACAACACCCATCTGAGCAGTGTACTCATGAAAAACCTTGGGTGGTAGTCCCTTCGTAAGTGGATCCGCTATCATGGAGTTTGTCCCAATGTGCTCTATGGAAATATGTCCACTCTGCACTCTTTCTTTTACAACTAGGAACTTGATATCAATATGCTTTGATTTTGTCGAGCTCCTATTGTTATTGGAATATAAAACTGCAGACTTATTGTCACAATATAACTTAAGTGGTCTTGCAGTGCCTTATATTCTTCATTCATGGCTTCTATCCACTTATGAGAGTTAAAACTTTCCATGGCTTGGTGAAAGTTGATTGGATCATCTTTCGACATTCCATTTTCTACCTCATGTTCCTGGAGATATACAATATAATCATCTGAAAATGCAAATCTCCTTTCTCTGGTGGATCGCCTTAATGGCACAGATTCTTGAGGTTGAGGTTGTAGAGTTTGTTCCTCAGGAACAATTACCTCATCTTGAATGGGGGTTTGAACTATATTATCTTGAACAACATTGTCTGGTTGAGGATCCGAAATTACTTCTCGAGCAATGACAGGTATAGGAACTTGTGATTGGTCAAAAGTAGTAGTAGGAAGTGGGATTACTCCTGCTTCCTCCTCAAAGACAATGTCTCTAACTGGATTCCCCCCCCCCCAAACTCAACATCCTCAAAATACCTAGCACAACATTAATACCAAGCCTTTGGGTAGTGATATTAACTGTAAGTGGTATTCTTGTTGTAATGATCAAACATTGACAATAAGTTATGTCAAATAACAAATCTATCTTTTGATGGATTTATTATTCACATTAGGTTTTCTTGACAATTGGCACATGTTTATCACCACAAAATGTGTGTGTAATTCTGCCAAGTCTTAATCATGTCTTTGGACCGATAAATACCCGCATGAGATACACAAACATGAACTTCAAAACATTCCATATAAAACAATCTAGACAAGAGAGATCACTTTTGTGACATCTTGTTTGAATTGACTTATATTGAGAATGTTAGAAAATTAAATTTCTGTAGACGTTCTATGAAATTACATTAAATTTAAAGATTTCTAAATTTGTGACCCCGTATATGTTATATAATCTGCAGCAATTCCAATTATATATATACATATATAAATAGAATTGACGGGTCAAAAAACAAATAGTTTTTTTTTTATGATGTTCAAAATTAAACCGATCAAATCGCATGATATATCTATATATATATAAATACATGATGTTCATCCATTTGAGAGAAAAAAAAAACTGCCCACCGAATCATTTTACAATTTCAGAAAACAGATTGCCATTTTCACAGAACAAAACAGGAAAAAACAGAATTTACATCCATAAGAAAATTCAGAATCTGATTCCAGGAAACTAAATAGAATGAATAAAGCATATCAATTCTGATAAGACACATGATATGCATGCTCTGATACCAATTGCAAACAAAATTTCAGAACATAAACCTTACACTTTGGATCATTTACCATGTGTATTATCAAGAAATCAAGACAAAATGACATACCTGAATCCATTGATGAACGGTTAAACGGAAGCATGATTATCAATGAACTCTTTGTTATTGATTATGTTATTGCCTTCTAATCATTTCCCCTTTGGTGCCTTATGTTTTTCCTTGAGAGAATTTAGAAAAAAAATGGCAGTGTTCTTATTTCCACCTGGGAAGGAATAGGGACCATAACCTTTTAAAGGTTGTAATTGGTTTTCAAAACTGAAAGATTGTGGAAGTTCAAAAGGAATAAAAACCAACTTTAACCATTATTGGTTTTAATTTCTATTTATTGGTTTTCAAAACTGAAAGGTTGTGGAAGTTCAAAAGGAATGAAAACCAACTTTAACTAATATGTTTTAATTTCTATTTCTGCCCCTCATAGAAATAGAAATTATACAACTAGTATCTACACATTAGGTCCATAACACATATACCCTTAAGCCTATTAACTAAATTGAATCACTTAAATTGTAGGCTTCTTATAAATGATAACACCACATTTAATTATGTGGTCCCATTGAGACATTATCTAACATCTATCACCTTTAATAATTGGTCATGTCATTGCCATACCGAAGGACAAGAAGTTTCACATGGTGATGTAGACGGACACAAGAACAAGTAATTGGGTGGAATGACATAAGTGGGGAAATGACCCGCTAACAAAAGACCAATGATCCTAATGCTGGATGCGAAAATTACACTATAATGTAATATATATATATACAATGGATATGGCAAGCAGCCAAACCAAATCTTGCCTAGGAAAGACATGGACACACACAAACCACGTCTAACATAGAACGATCATACAGAACTATGAGTGTATAGACATGAAAAGTATGGGCACATACCAGACCAAGCTCAACATGGAAAGGCGCAAGCCATAGATGGGGGGGATGCAGTCGATGCATGCAAGCTACAATGCACTATTTACAAATATGCAATGGAATGGATACAGTGGATTAAGGCCTATGGCCAAACCGTATCTTGCCTAGGAAAGGCATGGACACGAACAAGTCACATCTAACATAGAACGGTCATACAGAACTATGAGTGTATAGACGTGAAAAGTATGAGCACATACCAGACCAAGCTCAACAAGGAAAGGCACAAACCCTAGATGGAAGTGATGCAATGAATGCATGCAAGCTACAATGCAATATCTACAATATGCAATGGATGGGCGTAAATGTAATATTTGCAGTAAGATGCATGACATATGCATTATTTACAGTGGTATGCATGACATATGCACTATTTACAATGATGCATGACATATGCACTATTTACAATGATGCATGACATATGCATTTTTGTTTTGTTTTGTTTTGTTTTTGAAATGCAAATGTATGATGATGCATGATTTTGAAATGCGCGACAACGTGCGGCTTTTGAGATGCATGACAATGCATGTTGATGTAAGTGCGTGACAACGCATGTCTTTTGATATGCATGACAATGCATGTGAACCCGAATGCGCAACCACGCGCGTCGTTTGAAATGCATGACAATGCAACCGAGCGGGTTTAACGTCTCGCCAGACCGGGCAAATACATGAATTTTGTCATTTTCAATGCATGATTATGCATGTGCATGACAATGTGAGATGTGTGCGCAACGACGTGACAAAAATGACGCAAAATCAGTGCGCGTTCACGACAGAGCGTTGCAACGTAACCCATGTGGGGCAACTTTTGAACCTTGTAAGAGATAAAAAGGATACCAAAAGGATACACCTTGCACAAATTCGAGTGCCACGCGCAGAAGACACGGTCCGAGGTTGAAACAGAGCCCGGTTGAGCTTCGAAAATGTCTTTTCTTGTACTATCTTGAGCAATGAAGATCCCAAACTACAGATCTGACCCAAACAAGGCTATAGAAGGCTCACCGGCCAGAAGAGGAAGCCACCGGCCATCCACCGGCCGCAAAAACACATCACCGGCCAAAAATGTGGCCGGCCGGCCAAAAATATAGCTGACCGGCCAAAAATGCCTGATTCGGGGCAGCTTTGACTTTTCGCCCTGGGTCTTTTAAATAGGGTTTCACACCCTATTTCTTTCATTCCCCCCTAGCCAAAATTACATTCCCTCTCTCTCTAGAAGATTTTCCCCCCTTTTTTTGTCCGTTTTCTCGCGTTTTACGCCCGTTCCATCGTTTGATTCGCGAAGTTTATCGTGTTTCGAACACTTTCACCCGATCGAAACTTCGTTTCGGTGCTTCCTTTGCTATTTCCTCTTTTTGGGGTTTGTTTCCCTCGAGTTTTCCTTGATTTTCCCACATTTTCCACGTTCCGGCTTTTCCGGCCATTTCGACCCTCCCGGGGGTTGACTTTTCGTTGACCCTTCGCATTCTAGCTTTGTTTTCCTTTTCCGATCAGTTTCCTCGTCACTTTTGATATGGCCGACGATATTCCACAGGGTGGGACTCCCCCAGACCACGAGATGGACCCTGGGGCTGAGCTCCTCCCCTTAAGCGTCCGCCCGTTCGACCCGGCGACCTACTGGCCGGCGATTCACATCCTGCCTCCTGATGGACTGCGCCAATTCAGGAGCTTCGATAGGGGCGTGCCTCCAGAGCTTCTCTTGCACGAGCCTACATCTCATTTGTCCTTCGGCGCTTCCGAGGTAACATTCTTCTCTCTGCTTTACTTCCCGCAATGTAGAACACTTAGCTGCCATAACTGATTATGCTCTTTAACTGCTTAGCCCAAATGCACTGAGGCACTGTACACTGTAATCGACCGTGAACACACTTGCAACTGTTATCTGTTTGAATCTGAACGCGTGCACACACATTGCACTTGCCCTGAACCACTCAAATACACTGACACATCAGTCACTATAGTTCACTACGAGCACACCGGCACCCGATATCTGTTTGAATCTGGAAAATGTGCACACATGCTATATCTACACCGAACCATGCAAACACACTGACACATCACGTGTTGTAGTTCACTACCAAATCTGAATGCTTTTCAAAACTGTACTTTAGCATTTCTTCGCCATTGTCTGCTTGAAAACAGGGAGATTCCCATACCGTCCGGGGGTATGGGAATATTGCCGCTTGGGATTGGTATGTAGAGCTACCTGACGCGGTTCGCCACATCGTGGACCAGGCCGGCTTCGGCGCATTTTGCAGAGGGCTTTCCAGACTGATGACGAGCAGGCCTCTCTTTGCTGCTTTAGTGGAGAGGTGGTGGGACACCACCGACTCGTTCCACCTTTCTACCATGGGAGACATGACGATGACTCCCTACGATTTCTCGATGCTCACAGGCATCGGGGTAGGGGGTGATCCGATCCCCTTCGACACTGATATGGATGAGTGGACGGCTGCTCAGATCCATCTGCTCGGCGAGGTGCCGCCTCTTACGCGACCCGGCTTCGTTCGATATTCCTGGTTCGAGGTCCAGTTTAGGGTCCAGCCAGCTTTGACTGAGGAGGCTCCGATCACTCATGAGGCTGTGGAGAGATACGCACGCGGCTTTCTCATGTTCCTGTTTTGGACTACCATTTTCGCCGACCGGGCGAATACTGTGCCTCTCTACCTGCTTAGTGCACTGGTGGATGTCAGGCAGATCCTGCACTACGACTGGGGTGGCGCCGCTCTGGCCACTCTTTATGGGTACATGAGCTCAGCTTCCCGTGGCAGTGGGCAGTTGCTCGGAGGCTATTGGCATGCTTGGGAGGTACATTTTTTTTTTCTACTTTACATTTTTACTTTACATTTTCTGTACTCTGTACACTGCACACACTGTACTCTCTGTTTCATGCTGATCGTATACTGCACACGCATATACCCTGCTTTACATTGACTATACACTGCATACACTGTACACCCTGCTCAATACACTGCACAATACATTATCCTGCAATTTCTGCTTTATTCTGTGTTCTGCTTTATCTGATAACCCTTCTGGTATTTGCTCTGCAGTTGTGGGTCTATGCCTACTTTCCAAGACTCGCCCCAGTGCCAGACGTAGAGACCCCTCTCGTCGTCCCATTTTCGTGTTGCTTTGACGTGAGGTGCGTGCGGAGGCCGCGGGAGACATTCATCTTTTTCCGCCGCTACTTTGACACTATTACCCCCGCAGAGGTATGTTCAATTTTTAGAGTTTTATCCAAGCTTCGCTTTACACTGTATTTTCAATATCAGTAGATAATAAACTGCATGTCATTTTCAGGTCACCTGGCAGGCTTGGGCTCCACTGCCAGCTGTGACCCAGGATCGGTTTGCCGGTGCAGAGGAGACTGCACGTTTCCGGATCCTGCTGGAGGGCTCGGTCTATCGGGCTTGGTACCTAGGTGAGCGTTTCCTACGCCAAACCCTGGGCTTGCCAGAGCAGATAGTTCCGGGTCCGCCTCCTACTCACATGAGGGACACCGAGAGGTTCACCGCCCAGGTGATGGCCGATTACACGATCGGTTGGGACGCAGAGGGCATTAGGGGCGAGGGCGACTACAGAGAGTACGTCCAAACCTACATTATGCGGCCTCTGAGCGGTGGCCACCGAGTTGAGAGAGGGTGACCTGCGGCGCCAGTAGCTGGAGCAGGAGCAGGGGTAGGGATGTCGAGGACAGCTCGTGTCCGTGGCAGGAGTGGAGCTCGGAGGGGTCGGGGGGTTAGCTGGCCAGCGCTACCCATGATGATGACATACCGAGGGCAGGGTGGGGCGACCTACCAGATCCCCTTTGCTCCTCCTCCGGCTGACCACGAGTTGGTCGGTTTCCATGACTTACCTCCGGTATGTATTACTACATTTTATGCCTCTTGTATTGGTATTTCATTTCAGTTTATTTGATATTCCGCAGAATACTGATGCATTTGATACTTTTGCAGGCTTCTTCTGAGTATACCCGGCAGTCCTTGGAGCTGAATGCCTCCATGATGGGGATGTTACAGCGGACTTTCGACCTCCTGGCCCTCTACAGCATTCCGGTATGTTCTTCTGATCACGGTCTCAAACTATACACATAAGCTGCTTCACATAATCTGGTGCACAACACAACACTTGATAAACTGCTCACGGCATTCATCCACTGTACTCATACACTGCATTCTGCACTGATAAACTGCTCACGACATTCGCACACTATATTCATACACTACATTCTGCACTGATAAACTGCTCACGGCATTCTCACACTGTACTCATACACTGCATTCTGCACTGATAAATTGCTCACAGCATTCGCACACTGTACTCATACACTGCATTATGCACTGATAAACTGTTCACAATATTCACACACTGTACTCATACATTGCATTCTGCACTGATAAACTGTTCACAGCATACTGATGCGTTTGCCTCTTATACTTTTCAGCCTCCTTTCCAGATTCCTGCCGTATGAGGTGCCCCAGTCAGGCCTTCTGTTCCTGTCGGAGGAGATGGAGAGGGCAGAGTATTCCCCCGCACCAAGGCGGGGCGCACCCACGTCGGGAGTAGCTCGCGGGCTCCAGTCTCTGATGACGATGACGAGGAGTCGGAGGCGGAGGCCGAGGCAGAGTCGTCGTCGGAGGAGACCGGAGACGACTCGGACTCGGACTCAAATGACAGCGCTGATGATGCTCCTGAACCTTCATCCAGGAAGAGGACTAGGACGGACTCCCAGGCTTGAGATCCTTTGTCATTGATACAGATTTTTGCTGTTTTTCTTTTTCTTTCTCTTTTGTACCTTTTGTTGGTAGCTAGAGTACCTTGTACTACCGCAGGCAGATTTTTATTTCCAAAACCATGTACTTGAAAAAGATGATGAAATGAAACAAACTTTTTGTCTGAAAAAGTGTTGTATTTGTACATTTCATGTATTGCATCGCATTGCATCATGTTGCACCTCAATGTAAATGAAATTGATCTGTTGTCTGAAAATTGAACACTTGCATTGTAATAATCAGGTAGCAAACCAGCCAACAGCAAAACAAACCATACCAACCACTGCACATTCTGAACACTCGGCTCATACTCTACTGGGGATTAATCTGTATACAGCCCATAACGCGGCGCTTGGCTCATTTTGCACACAGCGGATCCTGAACAAACAACCCAAATCTGACAAGACGGACCATGAAGGTTGAATCTGCTGAAGTTGAAGCACACTCAGATGCGATCTGAAACCCAAAAGCGTCAAAGAGGCCCAGGTTTTCCTATTCACACTTATCGGGGGTGGACCCCTGCAGTTGTATGAAAGGACCAAATCATGTTTTTGCACAAATGTGGAGAATGGCACAGCATTCTGAGCACAAAACGATTAATTTTTGAAATTGAAGAAAGGTTTTTCAACCCGGGGTAGTGAGCCTACAACTGGACATAGCGAGAGTGACTCAACAGTGGAGACAAAAAAAAGGTAAACAACCTAAGCACAACGAGACGCACTCGGAAAAGACTCAAAACAAAGGTTGAAGTAAACAAGACAAAAGACACGACACACAGACGCGTTAACGAAGACGGGGGACCTCAGATCACGAGGAGCCAGTTTCTCTGGGTATTGTTTCCCACCCTTTCTTATTTGTGATTCTCACATCCCTCTGGCATTCAAGCTTGGTTTTTCTCTCAAAACCCTTTTTGCTCACTCTTTCTCTCAACTTACACCTCTCTATTCTTTATTCTCTCATTTTTATCCCTCCCCGGGGTGTTTAATGGATGAATAGGAAGTTGTGGGTTCACGCCCAACCGTATCAACTCACGGCTATTCCTTCTGGTGACGCTTGGTCGATGCCCCGGATGGGGAATGAAGCATCTTGGTCCATTCCAATTCGTGCTTCGCACTTGGTTCGATACCTCGTTGGTCGGAGGTTGAGAGAGCTTTCAGCCCTTTAATGACAGCTTGAGTTGTGCCCTTTTTGGCAAGTATGTTGGCGATGGGGAAAGACAGAATGCCTGACTCAATTGTGCCCCTAGTTCATCATTATGACCATTTTCGTTTTGGTTTTCTACTAAAACAATTTTGACCGATATGAGAGTTAGATTAACACACTTGTTCGATTTTTGATTTGAAAATTATGCAAGTCAGGCCATGAGCACTGAAAATTTTCCTTTTTTGGGTCCAAAACGGTCTAAGTTTTGGAGAAATGAAATAGTTTTCGAGAAAATAATCAACCTCAGCAAAAATTTTCAAAAACTATTTTCGCAAACGGGCGGTGCTAAACAAGCACGGAACTTACCCTCGAGATGCACAACCTCGGATCAGAGGCAATGGAAAATTGCCCCTTGTTTGAAAGACGCTGCACGGCAATGGAAAGTTGCCCCTGGTTTGAACGGCGACTCATGGCAACGGAAAGTTGCCCCTTGTCTGGATGATGCCGCAGCATATTGTAAGCAGTCTTCACTAGTGATGATCCCGACCAAACTTCCTCGGATACAGAGAAGACGAAGATGGTCAAAACCAATATATGGACACAGTCACTTTGAAGGTGTTGGTGGCTGGACTTCGGGATGAAGTTGCCAACATATCCGGTTGTCACAACCGAACTATCGGATTTGGGGAGGGCAAGAATAATCAAAACCATTACATGGACTGAGGCGCTATGAAAGCGTTGGGGGCTAGACTTCAGGATGAAGTTGCCTACGTATCCCAAACATGGGAATCAAGCCTTACATAGTTCCGGTTAAGGTACACTCGGGTATTTTAACCTTCACCTTTTAGGCTCTAACTTTTGCCAAGGCGCCCGATGCGAGTTTTCAACCTTGCGAGCTTTGTTCTTCTTTCATTTTTCAATTTTTTTCTCCTTTTTTTTCTCTTTTTTTTATTTTTCATTTTTTCATTTCTTTTGCATTTTTTTTGTATTTTCTCTTGCTCTAATTTTTGCCTGGGTCGCCCTTCCGGGTTTTCGGCCCAGCGGGCCTCTTAAAGGGTAAAAGTGTAACAAGTCCATGCCAAATGGTTTTAGGGTTTCGAAGCCATCCGTGTCCAGGAGAATGGCTGTTGTATCGATTTGTTGAAGGACCCCTCTTCGGCTCTTCGAGCATATCGGACATTTTTGCCCCTAGTTGGAGGGGTACTTTTGTTCTAGCTTCACAAGCTTCTTCTAATGAGATCTGATCTTCTTGATCTGAATTTGGTGCCTCTTGTTCAAGGGCTGCTTCCAATCTGGCCACACAGGCCTCTCTTGATGGTCGATCGTTGAACACTCTGAATTGTGGTTCAAGGCTTTAAAACAAAGGCTCGAGTCTTGAGGCTGAGAGCGATCCTAAGCTGCACAATCTCAAGAGTGATTCCACACAGGTCTTCGCAGGACTGCGCAAAATATTTTGTTTTTGAAAGTTTTTAAAGAAGCGATGAATCGCTCGCGCTGAAGATAGTGTGGAACCAGTCTAGATCAAGCCAGGGTCCTTCTCAGTACTCTCGTCGACAAGCATGATTTCAATCATTAAGGGCTTAGCACGCCTCTCTTTCTCTCAATTTGATCAAAGTTTGCAAAACCAGAGGAATTCTTTCCTCTTCGTTTTCACCGCAGTGTTCAAAAAGTTTTGAAAAACTTAGGTCAATGCAATGATTTTCAGGGCACAAGAGAACAGATGGAATGTACTGTTGTTCCATTCAAATCCCCTGGCACAACTAATTCAGAATAGTAGTAAGCATGGAAACATGATAGTCGCAGCTGTTTCATTCAGATTCCCTGGTTGCAACTGGCTCCACGATAGAGACAGACTCAAAAGAAAAGCAAAAGGATAATTACAAAACAAAACGGTGTTCGAGGCAACAGCTCCGGAATCACCCGACATTCTATACAAAGGGGACTGACTCACTACAACAAGACAGACTCATAAGCAAACGGACTGACTCAAGACAATGAGACAAACTCAAAACAAAACAAAAGACTAACTCGACACGCAAGCCAGGATTTACAAAACTAGCATTCGCAGATGCACCAAAAATGCGTGTCAGACGCCACATCCAAAATACACCAAGCGCCGCCCGCAGGTGGTCCAACCCCTGATCACAAACTTGTAGTATCCTCGAAGTCCAACAACTCAGTGGTAACAGACTTTGCTGAGGTAGGCAAGAGGATGACCTCATTGTCGATCAAATCTTGCACTTCATGACGAAGGCGGAAACAACCATCGGTACTGTGACCGGACTGTTGGTGGTACGTGCAGTACAAGGTAGCATCATGCAAGAGAGGGAGATTCTTCGGGAGGGGCCGAGGCTCGAGGGGTTTAAGATGCCCCTTTTTAGCCAATATTTGAAATGCCCTAGACAGAGGCATGTAGAGGGCATGAAAGGCTCTGCACCCTCGAGGCAGGTACTTTGAAGTCTGAGGGTTCTTGCTAGACGCACTAGCGAAAGGGTCGGCAGGCACTGCCTTGGCTTTCTGATCTTTTCCTGGTACAGGGTTAGGGATGATAGGGACTGTCTTGGCATGATGGGGTCCATCCCAATTTTCAGCCCGGCTTGAACCGCCTTCGGTTGGAGTGGGGAAAGCATCGTCCACAGCTTTAGTCATGATTGCAAATACTCGTTGCTTATTCATCCCCTTGGCTTTCAAAGTCTCAGCTGCCCACAGCAGTTGTTCAATGGGATCGACATCTGCCTTCATTTTGTTCTTGCCTCTGGCCTCAGCCTGATCGGGGGTTTGGGTTACTACATCAGAGCGAAGCCCGGTTGTTGCTGATACGTCGTTGCTGTAGCTGGAGGCAACCTCTGGTTGGCTGAGCTCGATTACAATCCGCCCCAGTAGCGGGGGCTCCTGTGGTATGAAATTCCCGGCATATGGTGCAGCTGGTGGCGAAGCCGACATTCCATAGGCCAGATCGGCCACGGATCTCTGGAGGTCACCTATCATTCCCATCAATTCGAATGTGGTGGGCTCACGAGCCTGATACAACTGGGGGGTCCAGACCGGGTGCGTGACAGGCGACCTGTGTAGATGCGGTACATCGACATTGGTCTCACTTTGCAAAGTGGTTCCTTGATCTGATGCGGCCGTCATAACCACAATCTCCTCTGAATTCTGCGTCATGATAAGTCTGCTGTACTAAACGGTGACTGACGGATCAGATATCTGTCTTGTCTCAGCAAGGAGGAACACTAGCTATTCTGTGTCAACTCTCTGAACCCTAAAGAGAAAACATGCAGCATTTCGGTCCAATCAGAACAGACGCTAGTATAGCTGAATAACTGTACTCTACTACTGATCACTTTTGCCCGAAATCACTGCCCTCAAAATACTGAATCGGATATCTACAGATATAATTGATTCGCATAAACTGATACTGGTACCCTCAGGTCTGATACTCAAACTTGCAAGCTGATATGTACGTTCCCCCCTTGTAGAGATACACTCTAAAAACAAATAGCAAGTAAAGAGAGCCAAAACACCCCTATGTTGGGGTAGGGTTTCCCTGTCCTATTTTTGTCAGGAGCTAGGGTTTCACTATGCACGCAGCAGTTTTCAAACAACCTAACATCAGGTAAGCAACCTGTCCTAGTTTGGAATGGTCACTATGGATTTTG
Organism: Camellia sinensis; assembly: GCF_055761805.1. Classification (NCBI taxonomy): domain Eukaryota; kingdom Viridiplantae; phylum Streptophyta; class Magnoliopsida; order Ericales; family Theaceae; genus Camellia; species Camellia sinensis. Next base: position 96,395,237 of record NC_138971.1, on the reverse strand, counting down.
ATATGCACTAGGTTGAATAGTCGAAAAGGGTGCCCCGGTAAAACCGGGGTTTGTGTTCCCATGCTGTCTGAGCCCACAACCGGTCAGCCTTATGGCATGCTTTGACAAAGTCAAGCCTCCGGCAAACCGTTCAGGAATGGTAGATGGCAAACACGGTGTCTTAGGCGCACCAATGTACATGCAATGCAAAGAGACACATAAATGAAATCAAAATAGGATATCACGAGTTCGAGTCAAGCTCTCTAACATCCCCAGCAGAGTCGCCAGAAATTGTAGACGCCCCCGAACGCCCCGGGAGGATAAGTCCCGTTCTGTTCGTTTATGGGTTCGCTACAGTTCGGACTCTCGAATTGTCACGGTTCTTAATCTGAACCAAAGAGTCTAAATGCGGCAAATCGTTTTGAGAAAACAGATTTTTAGCAAAGAAGTGCCAAACATGGACTGCTTTGCCAGATACAGAGTCGCCATCTAAATATTTTTTACGGGAGAATTTAGGAAACCCTGACTCGGTGCCAAAGGCCACATGTCCGTCATCACCAAAGTTGCCTCGGCTCGAGAGCTTGGGTACGATTGGGGAAGGTCAACTATGAGCACCCCCTCTCGCCCGATCCGAAGATCGGCCTCTACTAACCGTGATATCCGTTTTTGAAAACGTTATGTGTTCTTATTCCGGTTATTAGCCTAGAATTACTATGTTATGCGCACAGCAAACAAGTATAGACCAAATCGCCTGAGTTGGAACAAAACATTGCATATCCGTTTGTTTGGAAAATAATTTTGAATCTCATACTCGTAAGTAGGCTAAAACACGGATTTCAATGAGTTGTTCCAACTCAAATAATCCAGCCTTCACCCACAAGCATTCAAGCAGTTTATATCATATAAGCATCTAGCCACATGGTAGGCATGCTGTCATGGCAAACACTCACACTCATGCAAGATGCTAAAGCATAAAAAGCTTACCTAGTACTCCGTGCCAAAACAAGAACATGTTAGTAATCATGCATGATCCAAGTCCATGTTTAAATGCCTAATGCAATGCATATGGAATGTCACTAGAGTAGGCTCGACTAGTCTATAAATGATATGTGAAAATGCACAAGCAGCATATATTCAAGTTAGATTTGAAATACTTATGCAGTTAGTATGATGCGTCGAGCCTGGTGCATGCAATACTGATGAATGATGCACGCATGCATAGTATAAGGTATGCTAAATTAAACGTGCCCTAGTACTAACCATCAAAAGCAGGTAAGTAAAAGGGAGAAAGAAGTAAGGGGGGGTTGGAAGGCATGCACACACGCACCCACACTTATTACAAATTCGCCCTCGCTCGGAGGGACCAAAAGAATAATACAATTTAACTAACTCACAAGCTAATTAAATATTACAGACCAAATAAATCAGCTAAGCAATTTAACTAATCTATTTAAGCAATAAACAGCGTCGGGAAGTGGATCCAATGCAATGCATGCTTGGTCCTGCTCGGAAGTCCATTGACATGCACAAGATGCCTCTGCTTTGGCTGTTCTACTCCTCTGAAGACTACACAAGTCTCAGGGTTGCTACTCTGAATGTTGGGGAACACCACCGGCTGAGGGAAATGATCATCGGCCATGGAGAATGGGTATCGGCTGCCTCTCAATCTATCGGCCACAAATGGATGGCCGGTCGGCACTAAACATTGCCGGTCGGCCAATTATTCCTGCTGAAACCTGCAGTTGATAGCAGCAGAGGACAAGGCATAGCATGGCAATGTATTTCAAACAATGTATGCACCAATCACACCCCTTATCATGTGTATGACTCAAAGGGACATGGTCTTCGATTCTCGGACCACCAATCGCGCATTTCTATGCATGATGGCCCAAAGAATCAAGTGTGCATCTTGATATGGAATGCAATGCACATAATCAAACAAATTGAACTCAACCTCTATCATACTCACTTCAAGAGGTCAAGCATGCATACTCATGCAATGCAATCCTAAGCATGTGAACTAGCATACAACATGGCAATGCAATGCGAATATGCAAGTATGCAAGCAAACATACAGGATGAGCACACAATCAAGCAAGGGGGATGGACTCAAACTAATTTAGGATGGCTCGCAAGCATGCCAAAATCAGTGGCCAAAGTGCTCAAACATGAGGACCAACACACACACACACACATGCACATGTTAATGGGCCAACATTTAAACATCAAAAGGCAACTCTCAAGCACGCTTGGAAGAGACTAAACATGGACTAAGGGCATGCAATGTAAGCTCTGAAAACCATGCTAATGATGGTGTCAAACCAACTTCACCAAGACAAACATAACGTACAATTGGCTTAAACCATGGCTAAGCCAACCAAGCCTCACAAGGCCAAGAGGGCTTAAAACAGGTTCAAGGTAGGCCTAGACCATGCAAAGGGAACACCTAGATGGCATCTAAGTGGCTTAAACATGGAAGCATGCAAAAGGGGCCAAACATGGAGCATACAACACAAGCTTTTAAGGCATCAAAGAGGCATCAAAGGCATGCATGCAAGCATGTTCTGAGAACTGAAATAGCATGGTAAGTGGTTCCAAACCACTGAAAATGATGCAAGCAACGCACACTACACACTCACACACTTGAGGCTAACAATCCAAGATGCAAAGGGACTATGCAATGAATGTCTTGGCCGACCAAAACAGCCAAGGACAGACCTTAAGCATGGCAAGACAAACATAAAAGCTTCACAAAGCTAGGCCTAAACATGCTTGAATAAGGGCTCAAAGCATAGGACATGTTAAGGCTAAAACAAGGCATTACAAGGCATGTATGCTAGGCAAGCATGGTGTACCAAAACCAACATACAACAATGCTATATTATGCCGTAATAAGCATGAAAATCAGTCAAGGCATGGTCAATACACACTCAAACTATATGCTCCCTCAAGAGGCTAAAAATGGCCCTTTTCAAGGACAACAAGGGTCCTAGGAAGGAGAGGGCCACCCCCTTTCCTTGTTGTCCTTGAAAAGGGCCATTTTTAGCCTCTTGAGGGAGCATATAGTTTGAGTGTGTATTGACCATGCCTTGACTGATTTTCATGCTTATTATGTGATAATATAGCATTGTTGTATGTTGGTTTTGGTGAACCATGCTTGCTTAGCATATATGCCTTGTAATGCCTTGTTTTAGCCTTAACATGTCCTATGCTTTGAGCCCTTATTCAAGCATGTTTAAGCCTAGCTTTGTGAAGCTTTTATGTTTGTCTTGCCATGCTTAAGGTCTGTCCTTGGCTGTTTTGGTCGGCCAAGACATTCATTGCATAGTCCCTTTGTATCTTGGATTGTTAGCCTCAAGTGTGTGAGTGTGTAGTGTGCGTTGCTTGCATCATTTTCAGTGGTTTGGAACCACTTACCATGCTATTTCAGTTCTCATAACATTCTTGCATGCATGCCTTTGATGCCTCTTTGATGCCTTAAAAGCTTGTGTTGTATGCTCCATGTTTGGCCCCTTCTGTATGCTTCCATGTTTAAGCCACTTAGATGCCATCTAGGTGTTCCCTTTGCATGGTCTAGGCCTACCTTGAACCTGTTTTAATCCTTCTTGGCCTTGTGACGCTTGGTTGGCTTAGCCATGGTTTAAGTCTCCTTGACTAGCCTCAAGTACTTGGACCAATTGTACGCTATGTTTGTCTTGGTTAAGTTGGTTTGGCACCATCATTAGCATGGTTTTCAGAGCTTACATTGCATGCCCTTAGTCCATGTTTAGTCTCTTCCAAGCGTGCTTGAGAGTTGCCTTTTGATGTTTAAATGTTGGCCCATTAACATGTGCATGTGTATATGTGTGTGTGTTGGTCCTCATGTTTGAGCACTTTGGCCACTGATTTTGGCATGCTTGCGAGCCATCCTAAATTAGTTTGAGTCCATCCCCTTTGCTTGATTGTGTGCTCACACTGTATGTTTGCTTGCATACTTGCATATTCGCATTGCATTGCCATGTTGTATGCTAGTTTACATGCTTAGGATTGCATTGCATGAGTATGCATGCTTGACCTCTTGAAGTGAGTATGATAGAGGTTGATTTCAATTTGTTTGATTATGTGCATTGCATTCCATATCAAGATGCACACTTGATTCTTTGGGCCATCATGCATAGAAATGCGCGATTGGTGGTCCGAGAATCGAAGACCATGTCCCTTTGAGTCATACACATGATAAGGGGTGTGATTGGTGCATACATTGTTTGAAATACATTGCCATGCTATGCCTTGTCCTCTGCTGCTGTCAACTGCAGATTTCAGCAGGAATAATTGGCCGACCGGCAATGTTTAGTGCCGACCGGTCATCCATTTGTGGCCGATACATTGAGAGGCAGCCGATACCCATTCTCCATGGCCGATGATCATTTCCCTCAGCCGGTGGTGTTCCCCAGCATTCAGAGTAGCAACCCTGAGACTTGTGTAGTCTTCAGAGGAGTAGAACAGCCAAAGCAGAGGCATCTTGTGCATGGCAATGGACTTCCGAGCAGGACCGAGCATGCATTGCATTGGACCCACTTCCCGACGCTGTTTATTGCTTAAATAGATTAGTTAAATTGCTTAGCTGATTTATTTGGTCTGTAATATTTAATTAGCTTGTGAGTTAGTTAAATTGTATTATTCTTTTGGTCCCTCCGAGCGAGGGCGAATTTGTAATAAGTGTGGGTGCGTGTGTGCATGTCTTCCAACCCCCCTTACTTCTTTCTCCCTTTTACTTACCTGCTTTTGATGGTTAGTACTAGGGCACGTTTAATTTAGCATACCTTCTGCTATGCATGCGTGCATCATTCATCAGTATTGCATGCACCAAGCTCGGCGCATCATACTAACTGCATAAGTATTTCAAATTTAACTTGAATATATGCTGCTTGTGCATTTTCACATATCATTTATAGACTAGCCGAGCCTACTCTAGTGACATTCCGTATGCGTTGCATTAGGCATTTAAACATGGACTTGGATCATGCATGATTACTAACATGCTCTTGTTTTGGCACGGAGTACTAGGTAAGCTTTTTATGCTTTAGCATCTTGCATGAGTGTGAGTGTTTGCCATGACAGCATGCCTACCATGTGGCTAGATGCTTATATGATATAAACTACCTGAATGCCTGTGGGTGAAGGCTGGATTGTTTGAGTTGGAACAACTCATTGAAATCCGTGTTTTAGCCTACTTACAAGTAGCAAATTCCAAATTATTTTCTAAACAAACGGATATGCAATGTTTTGTTCCAACTCAGGCGATTTGGTCTATACTTGTTTGCTGTGCGCATAACATAGTAATTCTAGGCTAATAACCGGAATAAGAACACATAACGTTTTCAAAAACGGATATCACGGTTAGTAGAGGCCGATCTTCGGATCGGGCGAGAGGGGGTACTCATAGCTGACCTTCCCCAATCGTACCCAACCTCCCGAGCCGAGGCAACTTTGGTGATGACGGACACGTGGCCTTTGGCACCGAGTCAGGATTTCCTAAATTCCCCCGTAAAAAATATTCAGGTGGCGACTCTGTATCTGGCAAAGCAGTCCATGTTTGGCACTTCTTTTCTAAAAATCTGTTTTCTCAAAACGATTTGCCGGATTTGGACTCTTTGGTTCAGATTAAGAACCGTGACAATTCGAGAGTCCGAACTGTAGCGAACCCACAAATGAACAGAACGGGACTCATCCTCCCGGGGCGTTCGGGGACGTCTATAGGTATAGGGAAAATTGATACCATTTCAAAAATTTTGAAGGTAAAACTGAAATTATTCGAAGTCTGGGGGTATAATTGATCATTGAGGCAAAGTATCAAGGTACAAATGATTTTTTTTTTTTTTTTCATTTTATTGCTTTTAGTGGGAGTATGGGTAGTATTAAGGAAAAACAATTCAAATACATTAAGTAAAGTGTCGCAAGTATATAGGGTTTCTTGATAGTACCCAAATAGACGTTAATGAGTACACCTTGTGTTTAATAAATAAAGTTATTTTATCACTTTTTTAGATGAATTTTCACATTATTTTTTATTTATTTATTATGTAAAAGATCTCTAGTGATGAACATCATTGAGGTGTACATCATTAAAGAATAAAGGTAATTAAACAAAAAGGTGAAAATTCATGAAGATAGTGCAAAACACAAGTCTATTTGCTAAACTCTATGAAGGATATTATAGTTGTGAACACTTCAGCAGAATGATGTATCTAAGAATCTATTTGTATCCTTTCTTCCAATTATTGGTGCACTGTGCCGGTGGAAGATAAAAGTTCAAAGATTTTATGGGACTCACCACCAAGGTTAAGGAAGTGGCTGCTGGAGTTGAATTATTTTAAATAATTAAATTAGTCAAGTTATTGGGTTAATTAATTAATTTAGATTCGGTTTAGTTTAATGAAGTGAGCCTTAACCATTCCTAATAATTAGGAGTTTGTTCAGACATATCTATTGGAAACTTATCCCCTAAATTGAGGTCTTATCTCCTATTATTGAGGCCTATCTCTTATTTTGATACCTTATCTAAGTTGATGAGTGATGAGGCTTGAAGATCTTGTATGGATTTGTTGTTTTTTTCCAAGATCAATGCAAAGGGTTTTTATGGACACGTGTCAGTTTGTCGAGATATAAAGGATCAACATGGACTACAATCAAGGAGTTAGTTTCCAAGCAAGGCGAGATTGGCTTGTTGAGTTCCTTGAGGATAAACATACACAATCATGTAAAGAAGATTCTATGTAACAACCAAGAGGAATTTATCTCTCAAATCAATGCTGAATAGAACCGAATTCAAGTCTAGAGGGATATGTGGCGTCTATTAGAGATCAATGGACCAGGTCAAAGTGATAAGGATAGGCCTTAACCTTTGAAGATCAAAACCGTTCCTACTCTTGGGGAATGAAGATTAGCATCAATGAACACATGTCAACAGAATAGGCTGCCACGTTTCTAGCAGTTAAGTAGGATTTGGGACTTCCCCAACACTATATAAAGGACTCCAAGTGCAACATTAAAGAGGTCCCCAACCAAGAGTCTTTCAACACATGCTTTTCAATACGTTTATCCTAGCTTCATAGCTCATTTGTCTTAGTTTCATAGCTTCATTACCTTAGTTTAGCTTCATAGTTTAGTTATCTTAGATTACCAGTTGTACTTCATTCTCAATCAATGCAAGTCACAATTTTAGTCTAATTATCTTTTGGCACCTATAAATTTGTTAAAGGCCCACTTCATTGGGGGCAAGATCCGAACCAGTGGTGGTTCTTCTTAGCTACACACAGTTATTTCTCCATGTTAGAAGTCAAAAATGTTCAACAATTCCTACACCTTGAACTAGGTTCACAAGTTCTGGTACGCCCACATTCAATCAACAAGTAGTTTTGTGTTCACACTTGTGGGATTTCTTTAGTGGCAACAAGAATTTCTGAGAAGTGCAAACAAATTTTGGCATGCCCGGTGGGACCTTAGGTGCCGTCTTTATCAAACATTCATCATGGTTGGTAAACCAAGAGAAAAGGGTTTCGTGGGTCAATCAGAGTAGTGTTGTCTCCCAACAGTCTGGGATCAAGTGATTTTAGGCCGTCAATAGCGCAACACATTTTTTAAGGATTCTAGGATATGACAAAAAATTTGAGACATTGCCTTATCATGGCTAACAGGGACCTTTCTATGGAAGTCTCTCACTCTTTGGCCGTTCCACTACATGAGATGAGGCAATCTTAGTCAGATTTGATGCAAGTAATTGCCAATATGACGATGACTTTGGGAGATAAGCTTTCTGGAGTTCTTTCACCAGCTCTGGTCTGCCACAGTAGGAATTTTTAGAGCTGTTGCAAAGCAGAATCTTCAAAGCAGGCCAGTTGTCGATGAATCACTGCCTCCAGGAGTTTTCCAAGCCTCCTCCTCCAATACCTCCATTTCTGGAGGCGTGGAGGACCAGGCATTGAACGAGGGGGGCAGGGTGTTGAGGCTGGGTGGCAACTTCTTGGGTTTCGGCCATTCTAGATCAAGGACGGCCAAGCTCCCCAGAACCACAGAATCTACAACATCAGGGACCTCCAAACCAAAGCTTCTACAACCAAAACCTTTAGAACCAAAATCTGCAGAATGTCCAAGGACTTAGTTTTAGGCCTATGCAGAGCGGTTGTAGAGGTTGATGTTGAAGAATATGGTGATGAAGCCTTAGTGGCACACTGGCGATCGATGGCTCCAATGCTCAACCTTGATGATGTCCCTTTCTCGCATCCTTCTCTACGTAACTCAGATCTCTGTCTCTTACTTTTAAATATGCTCCTATAGGAAACCCAATCCCTCATGCCACGCATCTCCCCAAACCTTTCTTTCTTTCATCCCTCTCAAATCTATTCATGGCTTGAAGATTTGTTACAATTTCGATCAAAATTCGACTGCCAAAACCCTTACCCCAAGTGGTCGATTTTGAATAGTTGTTTGGTCAGAACCAGATGGCAAATACCTCCACCCGAAGTTATTTATTAAACCTAATATAAGGTCATAGCAATCATGCTAAACCTCAAGGAGGTTAGTGTAAGTTACCCTAATAGAAATACAAATCTCAAATTGTTAAATAAAATGTAAATTTTTTTATAAAATTGGTATTTATTATTCACATTTTTTGTTTACATTCTATTTTCATAAATTTCATATTTATCTCAGAAGTTTTCAAAATTTATTATAATTAATATTAGGTTAAACTATCAATAGATCCTAATAGTTGAATTAATTCTCATTAAGTTCTATTGAAAGTTGGTCATAGTAAAATTGTCGTTAAAAATAAATTTTTTGGTATTTTTTTTGTATATGTTGCTAAAAATTGATAATTAGTGATTTTTTTTTTTGTTATGATTTTCATAAATTGTCACTAAAACTTATAATTAGTGATATTTTGCTGTGATGAATTTTTTGAATTATCGCTAAAACTTTTAATTAGTAACATTTTTTTGATAAAATTTTAATTTGTCTCTAAAAATTAATAATTAGTGACTTTTTTCATAGTATTTAATAAAAAATATCATTAATTATCATAAAACCTATTAAATAATAAATTAAGCCAAGGACCTACACATAAATATCCCTTCATACTATTAGTTTGCTAGTTATTTTAAGAGTTAGATGAATTTTGATAATACTCGGGTGATAATTATAATTTTGTAGAATCATAGGTGCAATCATACCAAGTGATAAGTGTGCTTAGTTGTGATGATAAGTTATTAAGAAATTATGAGATATTTTGAGAAGATGGTAAAAAATTACTTTTTGACTTTTAATCAAGTTTTTTTTTTTTTTGACTTTTTCATAAATTCGTTTGGAAAATTGATATAAAAAAAAATTATTTTTTTTTCTTAATATTTGTTTATGTTGTCACGTCAGTATGCCTAAATATAAATTGGCCAAAATACCCCCACCCAATCTACAAAATATGCATTCACCCATGTACCTAATTTCTAAGCTGCTGGTTCCAAAAAAAAAAAAAAGTGTAGTTCCATAATTTCACTTGCGGCTTGTAACCACAATCCCAAATCAATTTTGGCAAAAACAGCCAGCGTTTGGCGTCCGCGTTCAATGGTTGGATGCGGCTTATTATCGTGTTCCCAAAAGTGCTCTATATTTTGGTTTCAAAACCATTGAAGAATACTACCGATATAACTAGATTTATTAATTTATTTACTTTTTAAAATTTTCTAATAAAAGTAAATTTTTACTTCTTTTATTTATAGGATATTTACACACAAGTCCTATTTTGTGAACTTAGATTCCATTAAATCTACCACCAGGGTTGGTGGCCTGGTGAAAGGACGCAGCATGTTCCCCAGTCGAGACCCAGGTTCGATTCCTGGGACGGGGCTGTTTGTTATCTCTACGGAGAGCTCACCCTTTACTCTCCTCGTTCCTGGGCTTTGCTGCGGCGTGTGTCTGCCCTGCACTGGTGCCCTAGTGGTGGGTCCCTCACTTGGTGAGGGTTAATTCCTGGCTGGTAACCGGTTACCCCGGAGCCAGGGCCCACAGGGGCCATGATGACACCACAGAGCCCTTTTTTTTGTGTTAAAAAAAAAAAAAAAAGATTCCATTAAATCTTAGATAAGATTTGTTATTCCTTCAAGTCCTATTAATTTTTAATTGATGAAATTACCTATCAAATGATTGTTCATCATTTGTAATTATTTATAAAAGAGTATGGTGATTTGATATTTCTTTTGATTTTTCAAACATTAAAACATAATAATTTTTACAATATTTATTTATTTTTGATAAAATTTATATTTCTAAAATTAACACAATGACATCTAGCAAACAAGACTAATATTAATTTTTTATTTATTTATTTACAATCTTCTTAATTTCTAACCATAAATTAAAATTTTAAACAAATAAAATATCTCTTTCACATATGAACTTATATAAATAAATTGAGAAGTATCGCAATTATAGGACTAAGAAAACTAAAATATTTCTTAGTTGACAAAACAATTATATGGAACATTTTTGTGCAAAACTAAGAAATTTCTTAATTTTTTTTTTTTTACTTTTAAAACTGATAATACTAATTTTTAAATTGAAAAAACTCTAAGTTTTAAAACTGGAAAAAAATTAAGAAATTTCTCAAAAACTGATAATATTCTTAGTTAATACCGAAAAAAAAAGTTCTCAATTTTACTGGATAGTTTTGCAAACTGAGAAATTGCTAATTTCGTATAATTAAAAAAATAATATTTCATTTTTATAAAATTTTGTATTCAATTTTAGTCTTATTTGACAGATCTCATTGTGTAGACGACTCCAAAAATATAATTTTATTAAAATAAATGTGTATAATAAAAATTATGAAGTTTTAAGTGGTGGTGGTGTTATTAGGGACTGGTTAGGCCGTTGGGTTATAGTTTTCTCACAAAATATCGACATAGCTTGAACAATAGAGTCAGAATTCTGGGCGCTTAGAGATGGTGTGAAATTGGTAATGGACCTGGAGCTATTAGAGATTAACATGGAAACGAATGCAAAAATTATGATGATGATGATTAGGCAAGAATCCCCGAAAAGAGACCATCTTAGTAACTGTGATTGCAGGTTCCTTATGAGGTGGCTAAGGATCATGTCGATTGATCACATCTACCGAGAAGCCAACAATTGTGTGGATCTTCTAGCAAATTATGGGATCTCCTGAACGGGGGATCCAAGCGTGCCCGATAGTCTATACCCTTGGTCTGTTCTACGGATGCAATGTGAAATGGGATGAGAGTCGAAATTTAACAATTTCATAGAAAATCTATTAATTACAAGAAATGTCAAAAATGGACTACATGACCAGACTGAGAGACGCCACCTAATCTTTTGGGAAAAATTAAAAAACCCGTGACTAATGCCAAAAGGCCATGATCTGTCGTAACCAAAGTGGCTCAATTTGGGAACTTTGGTTTGAGAACAGAAGGTCATAAATTAAGCACCCCCGCTCACCCAATCGAAAATTAACCTCTATTAGTCTATGATATGAGAATTATTAACACGATATGTTCATATAACCCAATTATTATTATTGGTATCTTTGCTATGTGAGGCAAACAAATATAGAACAAATCACCTCTTTTGGAATGCTTTAATCTCTTGCTATTTTGAAAAGAGTTTGACAATCAGAAATCTCATGTAAAATCGAGACAATTGTCGCACGAAGGGATCAGAACCATTCCAACTTAGGCAATGAAACCTCCATACAATGAGTAGTCATAGAGATATAGAAAACTAGCACATAGCCTCATGGTAGCATGCTATGCATAATAAGAAGCAATCGCAAGCAGGATGGAAAGATGAAAGAAACTCACCTAGTGCTCCTCTGCACCATTTCAAGAGTGTAAAGGGTTAGAAAACAATGTATGATCCTAGATCCTAAACTAAATGATATGCAAAGAAAGGATTTAGAGATGCTCACTGGGTGCTCCAGCCAAGTGAAATAAAAAAAATACAAAATAAATAAAAAAAAAGTCTAAAATAATGAATGCGTGATTTTATATGCGGTATCTAATGCAAAATCCACACATAATGGATCCTGAGGGCCTTTGGACACTATCAAGCTGGCATAAGAAATGACAAAGTACACACTACATAACTAACTTGAAAATATTGGTCCAAGCCCAAATGGATGTTCCTATGCTATTTATACGATTATGATGGTGATAAATCTAAGCTACCAAAGAGCGAAAGAGTGAGGAGAATAAAGAGTGAAGGTAAGGAGAAGAGAAACCCATCCTGATGCACGTAACAATATAGTGAATAAGAGCTAAGAAAATGACAAGATAAGATATAGAAAACTCCAACGAGGATAGAGAGGTTATCTCTCTCTAACGCATGAGAAATGAGTATAAGCTACCCAAATCCATGAGAGATAGTGGTAAGAAGGGAGATCCAGTCTATCCTCGAGAAGGAAGCCACATCCGGACTTCCATATCATCAAAACTGGCAGAAATGATAAAAAGGGCAAAAACTCTAATGAGAGGAGAGAGATTCTCTTACTCATGAAAAGGAGTGTAAAACCCTCAAATCTATGTGAAATATGTTCAAGAAAAGAGAATATATCCCCTCTCATAGAGAAAATGGTGCCAGGGTTTCTAACCCATAAAATAAAAAAGAAAGCAGTTTGGGCTTGGCCAAAGCATCTATACAGGCCTCCACTAACTATAGAAGAAAGAGAAGAAAGACTTGAGCTAGCAACAATTCAATCGGCAACCCCAAAAAATCTCCAAAATGGAATAAAAAAGAGAGAGTAGAGATAGATTTAGAGAGAAACTATGAAAGTAGAAGTGGGGATTACCTCTAGACTAGTAGAGCTGATCATAAGCTTTAACTTAAGCTCCCTCTGATCAATGGAGGTCTTTTAGCTCCAAATCATCCATGCAAAGCTTTGTAGAAAGTAGTCCACAATTCTTATCAAACTCTCTCTCTCTCTCTCTTTCTCTCTCTCTCTCTCTCTCTTAGTGTCTTTGATTAAGTGTTAAAGGGACTAATTAGAGAGGATTAGGGATTAGGAATGTTGATTAAAAATTTTGAAACAGCTTTTCCCTCAAGAGGGGTTGATTTTATAGGCATTTGGGGCTTGGAATATGCTTCTAGAATCCTATGGATCTGAATGGCATATTCCAAGATCCTTGGGACACCTCACAAGAAAACTGTTTGGCTGGTGTCAAAGAAAGTTGTGTTGGATAAGACTTGTCCGACCGGCATATAGTAGCCCGATGTGTTTCCTTAGAAAGTTGTGTGGTAAAGCAAAAAAGGGTCGGAGACGTGTCCACGGATCAAAGTTCTGCGGCGTGTTGCAGAAAAGTTGTCCGGTTGACCTAATCTTATCTAGCACATTTTCTTGAAAGGTTTTTCCTATTTTATCATTCATTATAGTTTTCTAAGATATCTCTTTCGAAAAACAAATCAATAATTTTTGAAAAATATACTGCCTAGAATGACCAAAATGAATGAAAATGTATCAATTGCCTTAAAAATATTTGGAAGATCAGTTTGAGGGTCCAAAACACATTTTGCGCAAAACGGGTGTAAGAAAGCTTTGGTTCTCTCTTCATCCCTTACTTGTTGGTTGAAGCAACCTTTGGTGTCTTCATTGGGAACTTTTTGTAGAGCACCCAAATCTTAAGGCTGGTCAAAAATTGGATGTCTAAACAAATCAAGGTAGCCATTGTTGGATTGTATGTTTTTTCCTTTATTCCTTCTTGTTTAACTAAACAACTGTATGATGATGCAAGAGGGGTTTCATACCCCAGTCCTTTACTTTTTTAATATATATTACTCCTTTATATAAAATAAAAAATAAAAAATGTTGAAACAACAAAACAAAAATAAATACCACATCTGCAATACCCACTAGAATAAGAGAAGTTATCTAGTTCTTTTCAGGTATTGTTAGGTAATTACCGAAAGATTTGTGATTGACGGACAATGTGAGGCTCACAATTTTGTATTGGGGGGTGAGGCACAATGCTTGGTGATTAGTGGATAACATTGTCAAGTGATGCACTTAAAACACCTAATAATTTTTTTATTAACACTCAATGAATTGACGTTTCTTAATTCTTTTTACCTTTTAATAAGCGTAAAATAGTCTCATATATATATTGAAAATAGGATTTTAGGGGATTGAAAACAATGAAGCAGGACATAATATAATATCAATCTTACAAATAGGACTTATATGTAATTAACCCTATTACTCATACTTAATATTTATGAAAGTTATTAAATTTGTAAATTATTTAATGTTCACACCAGAAAAGGAGAATGTAGAGCGGAGAAACCCAAAATATATTATGTGATTAGTTATTCCTAAATATATTAAAATATAATTGAAACCATTACCGATTACTTTGAACCCATTATTCTTTCTCTAAAATTTGAAAAATTCTATAATACAGTTATCACTTTTGTCATATTTGATTATAATTTATTATGATATTAGTTATAATTTGATTATAACTCATTGTAATATTAATTATGATTTATTGTGATATTACTTATGACTATTGTGTAATTATTATTTTGGTTATAAGCAAACCTTGAGAGCATCTATTTACACACACCACTCACTCTCTACACACATCCTGCATATAAAAGCTCCCGCAAACCTTTATATGACATTTGCTTTGACTTGTTATTTTTTGGGATAAATTACAAAAACGCCCTTCGAGATTTTCTTAAAATATGAATTGTTTAATTTGGTATTAAAAAAATATAAATATCCCCTTGTCAAAATATTTTATTCAACAGAAAAAATAAACTTCCTAACTATTTTTCTACACAATAATAAAATTACTTATTTTCTTAATATTAAAAATTATTATTTGACTTGATTAGGGGTTTTTTTTTTTTAAGGTCCCTGGTATTATGATTTTATAGCATAAAGGACACCAAATATTTTCATAATGTCTAAGGTCCCTTAACAATATTTTCATAATGTCTAAGGTCCCTCAACCTTGATCCAGAGAAATTTCAGTCCAGAGAAATTTCAGTCCAGGGAAAATTGGTCAGAGAAATTATGGCCTAGAGAAATTTCTTTGAACCAAATTTCTTTGGATGAGTTTCTCTACTTTTCTTCTCATTCACATCCAAATCATTCTGATTCATTAGGTAAGCAACATTGTTCAACTGAATTCAACGGGAAAAATTCCACATTGTAATATGTAAGTAACATTAGAATGGGATAAAAATAGCAACTTACCAGAACCAGAGAAATTCTGAAAAAATTTGAGTATTTCTTTGGTTTGCTATTCAAATATCAATTGAAAATTTCTTTGGTTTATTAAAAATAACAATTGAGAATTTCTCTGGTTTATTAAAAATAACAATTGAGAATTTCTCTGGTTTGTAATATCTGGAAAAATTTCTGCAACTTACCCAAATCTGTTCTTCGCTTTTTTCCAGTTGAATTTTTCAATCGAAAGTGTTTCTCTGTTGAACAATGTTCAACTGAATTCAACTGGAAAAATTTCACATTGTAATATGTAAGCAACATTAGAAGGGATAACAATGGCAACTTACCAGAACCAGAGAAATTCTGGAAAAATCTGAGAATTTCTCTGGTTTGTTATTGAAATATCAATTGAGAATACTTTCCATTATCAAATCCCTGCTAAGGTTTCCTATGTCCTCAAACATTGATAGCCTGCTCTAAGCAACAAGTTACAAAATTCTTTGGTTTGGTTGGTCTGAATTTTCTCTGGATTGTTGGACTGAATTTTCTCTGGGTTCGATGTGTATATAAGAATCAGTTTGTGTGTATACTTTTAAAAAAAATCAAATTATTCATTTTATTTTTTCCTTTTGTTATTTATTTGTTTAGTTTATGATATTTGAGATCAAACTCTAAGGTGTAAAAATTTCAGATTTTGCGGAGTTTGTGTTTTGCCATTACTTTTCCATTCTTAGTTGGAATTTAAGCCAAAAAGAGTTTATATACATATCTCAGTAACTATACATATCTGTTTGGTCAATCCAAACCACAGAATTTCTCTGAATCAACTCAGAGAAATTTCAGTTCAAGCTAGAGAGTTGAACCTAGAGAAATTCTGAATTTTCTCTGGGTTGAACCTGAGAAATTTTGAATTTTCTCTGGAACTATAAAACTCTGATTTGAAGAGTTTAATGTGACCAGTGTAATTTGCCTTTTGAATTATGAATTGAAATACCTGGGGGGGACTCTTTTCTTGAAAGTGATGAGGAAGGCGAAGATGGCAGTGAAGAAAGGAGTGGCCTTGAGCAAATTACACTTGTTGAAATGCGTGAAAAACTTGCCGTTCCTGAAGCAGAATGGCCTCGAGCCATTGCAGAGCTGTGTAGTTTGAATCTGCTGTTCTTAGTACCTGTAACAGGATGGAGATATATGTTATAGCTCTGTCTCAACATCGTGGTATGGCGAAGAAGCTGCTGTTCTAGATCTCTCAACTGGATGAAGAAGCTGCTGTTCGAAAGAGCGAGAATGGCGAACGAAGCATGTGGCTCGTAAACCCTAGACGAAAGACAACCGCTTCATCGCCATCGAGTCGATCGATGTGTCCCTGGCGGAGGAGCTGAGTGTAGGGAGGAGAGAAACTGGTCAAGGGTTGGGGATTTGGAGCTAACGGTGATCAAGCTCAGGACAACGTGGATGGAGAGGGGATGGGGTGAGGGACCTTAGACTACAAAAGAACAGATTGTGGACTTAAGCCATTACTAAAAGTTGGATAGGGACCTTAGACCGATTTTCCCTTTATAAAATGGACAATTTGTTATGAAATTAAAAACTTAAAAGAATGAGATGCACTTTTTAGAAGCACATGAAAATTTTGTGTTTTGGGCAAATCTCAGATAGTATATTTCTAATTTACCGTTTTTGTTTTAATTATAACTAGCATATCACCCGTGCTATACACGGATTGTGTTTACAATTATTTATATATGTGAATTGTGATTTTTAAATATTTTTATTTTTATTTTTTAAATGTCTTATTTTTTTCCCTTTTTTATATTATATTAAAGTTTAATATTTTGATAATAATCATATGTGTTGGACTTTTCAATGAATTAAATGTCTTTTTTTATTATTATATTATATTAAAGTTTAATATTTTGATAATAATCATATGTGTTAGACTTTTCAAGAATTTTTTTTATGTTTGTTCTTAATACATTAAAGTGTTATTATGAGGGATAATAATCATATGTGTTGGGACTTTTCAAGGAATTCATATGTGTTGGATTTCAAAGAATTTTTTTTATGCTTATTCTTAATGCATTAAAGTGTTATTATGAGGGTAAGACTTGAGAGTTGGGAAAAGTTAATAAACGCTAAGATTTTTTTTTTTAAATCAAAAAATCAAGAAATTTAGATTAGGAGATTGGAGCTCTCACAATGCTTGGGGTTAAAAACCCCTTTTTGCTTAATATTTAGTATAGATATAGATTGAAAATAATAAAGTTATGACATTTGTGAAAATCAACTCAACCAACTAGATAGTCCAATCTGGCCTATTTTGAAGCCATTTTAGATCCATCTTAATTATCCAAACCGTTCAATATATAAGACTTATCGATCGAATATCACTAGCTTCTTGGTCAGATTATATTGTTTTAACAATTTATTTTTAAAATTATACTTACCGTGGATACAAATTTGATCCAATAAACATATTTTATAAAATATTCGAGGAACCCTATATATTGAAGGATTCGAATCATCGATATTAGTTCCGTAATTTCCTTACGAAATTCAACACTATACTCTGATCTAATTTTAGACTGGACAGAAACCTAAGCCCCTAAAAATCACTATCTTTTCCACCCAAGAACCATTTTTCCTGGAGTTGTTTTAATCGTTTACAATGAACGGTTTGGATTATTTGTTAGTTATATCTAATATCCAAAATTAAAATAATGTATGACAGAAAATTCCATCAGGTTAGAAGCACCCAAAGTCCACCGGTTATGTTAATCAAAATGGAAAAAAAATGAATTTTCATATAAAGCAGGATATTGACTCCTCATAAAAATGTGAACAACTTTACAACCAAACGTCCTCTTGAATTGGTTCACATGGACTTAATGGGACCTACTCGCATTGAAAGCATCGGAGGTAAAAGATACATTTTTTTAACTATTGATGATTTTACTCGTTTGTCGTGGGTAAATTTTTTAAGGGAAAAATCTGATACGTTTGATGCTTTCCAGGCCTTAGTCCTTAAAATCCAAAATGAAAAAGGTGTTCCCATTGGGCGTATCATAAGAATCCGAACTGATTATGGTCGTGAGTTTGAAAATAGTTCGTTTTCGGATTTTTGTGATCTGCATGGAATTAAGCATGAATTTTCTGCACCTATTACTCCACAACAAAATGGAGTGGTTGAGAGGAAGAACAGGGTTGTTCAAGAAATGGCTATGGTTATGCTCCTTAGTAAGAAAGTTCTTCTAAAGTTTTGGGCTGAAGCCCTAAATACTGTTGTTTATGTCATAAATCGCGTGTATTTAAGGCCTAGCACTTTACAAACTCCCTATGAATTGTGGAAGGGATTGAAATCTAATGTAGAATATTTCAAAACTTTTGAGAGTAAGTGTTACATTTTTAAAGATAGAGAGCCTTTGGGCAAATTTGACTCACGAAGTGATGAAGGTATTTTTCTAGGGTATTCAACCACTAGTAGGGCTTTTCGAGTCTATAACCTGCAAACTTCTTCATTAATGGAATCAATCAATGTGGTTATAGATGACACAGGTTCACCTATTCCAGTAACAAATGAGGATGACAATGGTGAGTCTCCAATCTTGGATACTGAACCACAAAGTCAAAGAGAAGCTGGGGTCCAATCTCAAGAAGCTGTGACAGCACTATCCTCACAGGTAAGTTCAAGTCCAAAGAGTGCACAAAGAAACATCACTCCTGATGCTTCTGTCACCGCAAGTCCTGAGTTCAAACCATCAGCAAGGGTGAAACTGAATCATCCAGCTCAACAGGTGATTGGAAGTGTATCGGATCGAATGAAAACCCGAAGACAGATTCTGGATGAGGTATCACATATGTGTTATGTTTCATTGATTGAACCTAAGAATTTTAAAGAGGCCTTGCTAGATGAAAGCTGGGTCAATGTTATGCATGAAAAATTAGGTCAATTTGAACGTAACAATGCTTGGACTCTAGTTCCCAGACCTAGAGACATGAATGTGATAGGTACCAAGTGGATCTTTAAAAATAAATCTGATCAGAATGGTACTGTGATTAGGAATAAAGCCAGGTTGGTTACTCAAGGGTACACACAAGTAGAGGGTGTTGACTATGATGAGACGTTTGCCCCAGTTGCACGTCTCGAATCTATTCGTATTTTACTTGGTGTTGCCTATTATCTTGGTTTCAAATTGTTTCAAATGGATGTGAAAAGTGCCTTTCTGAATGGGAACTTGAAAGAAAAGGCATATGTTGAGCAACCAAAAGGGTTTGAGGACTCTAAATGTCCAAATCATGTCTACAAGTTAGACAAGGCTTTGTATGGGTTGAAACATGCCCCTCGGGCTTGGTATGATAGACTTACTACCTTTCTTCTTGATAGTGATTTTCAAAGGGGTAGTGTGGATAAGACTTTATTTGTGAAACATACTAAGTCTCATATTCTTGTTGCTCAGATTTATGTTGATGATATTGTGTTTGGATCCACTGATGATCATCTTGTGAAATATTTTTCGGATTGCATGACACATGAGTTTGAGATGAGCATGATGGGAGAGTTGTCTTATTTTTTAGGTCTTCAAATAAACAGTCTCCTTCAGGTATGTTTATTTCTCAGTCTAAGTATGCCAAAAATCTTGTGTCAAAGTTTGGTCTTGAGTCTGCCAAACATGCACGCACTTCCATGAGCACCATTCTTCACATTTCCAAAGATTCATTTGGTACTGATGTTGATCCTACCCTGTATAGGAGTATGATAGGGAGTCTTCTTTACCTCATAGCCAGTCGTCCTGATATTGCCTTCAGTGTAGGTGTTTGTGCCCATTACCAAGCCAGTCTTAAAAAGTCTCATCTTCTTGCTGTCAAACGCATCATTAAATATGTTAATGGGACTTTGGGGTATGGGGTTTGGTTTTCTACTGATACTACAACTAAAATTACTAATTTTTTTGATGCCGACTGGGCAGGGTGTGCTGATAATAGGAAGAGTACATCTGGGAGATGTTTTTACCTTGGGAATAATTTGGTTTCCTGGCATAGTAAAAAGCAAAATGCCATCTCCTTTTCAACTGCTGAGGCTGAGTACATTGCTGCAGGGAGTTGTTGTGCACAAATGCTGCGGATGAAGCAAATGCTTCATGATTATGGGATAGAACAGAACACTCTCACTCTTTTCTGTGATAACACAAGTGCCATAAACATTTCAAAAAATCATGTCCAACACTCTCGCACCAAACATATTGACATCCGTCATCATTTTATTCGAGAGTTAGCAGAAGAAGGCCTTGTTGTTCTATAACATGTACCTACTGAGCATCAAAAAGCTGATATTTTTACAAAACCCCTTGATCTTCTTCGATTTGAGTTTCTTAGAAAGACCTTGGGTGTAGTGCTTAGCAACTAGGCTGTTTCCTGCTTTTTAAATGAGTATGAGTGGTTGGCTTATTGTACTTGGATGTGATAATCTCATTGTCATTGAGTCCTGATATCTTTGCATCAAAAATTTATATGAACACTGCTCATGTTGCTTACAAGATCTCATTCTTCTTTGTTCATAGCTCATTCTGAATGCCCATACTCATTTATTTCATGATCTCATTCTGTACACATCCTTGAGATAAACTGGTGTAGGGGATTCTGCACAAGTGATCAAAGTTCTCTATGGACCACTAACAGTGTTTCTTGTACTTTTTCAGAGGAATTGACCTATACTAGTACATCATGGATGATTTTCAGTCTCTTAACCATCTACCATCTTTTTTTCACTTCCATGGTTTCTTCCTCAATTTATTGAAATCCGAGCATTAGGAAAAGGCTACCTCACAGGCACCAACTAGGCCATCATTTTTTATTTCATTCTTCTCTAGTTTGGTCTCCATACTCTTGAGCGTGCATGCCACCAGTGAGTGCCCACAAGAAAGAAAAGTTCAAAAACCAAAAAAAAAGGGAATCATTGATTCAGGGGGAGCCTCCGCATTTACTCAACAAATACCCCATGATTTCTAGTGGTTTGACTTTTCTCTGTGATGTTCAGTTACTCTTGTCGGAGGTCCAGCCATCCGATCACTACGAGGATTAACTCTAGCCTTGTGGTTCTCAAGGATTGCACACACACACATTCTATTTGTGAGCTCCCATGTGTGTTTTTGAGTTATGCATTCGTATGTTGCTTATGTCATTGATTAAAGTCTATCTGTTCTGTTCATGATCTGGTGTTTCAATTTTTTTCTACAAGTTTTCAGGACTCATGATTGATGGATTCTTTTATCCTAGTGATATAGTCATCCACTTGGACTCTCTGCTGGTTATAGGTCATCTTAGTTGTTTTTTGTTTTACAAAAAAAAAATAAAATAAAATAAGAAAAAAAAAATTTGTTGTCCCTGCTCGAGCGAACATTCCCACGCTCGAGCGTGGTTTTGAGCCTTGCAGCATTTTGTACTTTGCTTTACAGTTCTGCAAAAGGTGAATTGGTGCTCGAGCGTCCTTTTTTCGCGCTCGAGCGAGTCTCTGCGTGTTTTGTCTCATGCTCGAGCGATAAAACCCACGCTCGAGCGGACTGGTTTGGTTTAAATTCTTCCCCCCCATCTCTTCAGTTCATTTTGCCCCATATCTCCTTCTCTTCTAGGGTTTTGGTGATTCGTTGCTGTGACTGCCTTGGTCTGAGCATTGTTGTGATCTGTTCTTCTCTCACACCTCAGGTATACCCATTTTCTTATTCCACTCTGTTTTCCTTCGTTTTTTTTGTAGTTGCATTTGCTTTTTTTTGGGTCAGTCGTTTGTTTACAGTGTGTAGATGGGTCTATTTTATTTGTTCCTCATGTCTAGGGTTCTCCATTGTTGGTTTTGCTTAGTATACAATGGTTTCGTATCTCTCTCTTGCATCTAGGGTTCATGATTTATTTTGCTAGATTTCTTTCTCTGGTTTGAATTGGAAATTTTTGTCTACATATATTGCCCTGTGATAATGTGATCTATTTTTATTGCCTTGCTGATTGAGTCCTTAATCATGTTGGCTTAATGTGTGCTTGCTTTATGTTTCCTTAGCTCTGGTTCACATTTCATTTATCTTATGCTTAGGTTATTGATGTTTTGATGGTTGTCTTGTTTACCATGATTCCTACTTGCCCTATTTGGTTCTTTTGCGACTACATTGGTTCATCAGAGTTTTATTTATTTGCCTTGTGTTACTATATAAAACTGTGCTACTAATGTTTTTTGTGTTGTCCTTTTTGGTTTTTGTTGGTCTTGGGTTGGGGGTTGTCTGTGTTATTTTGTCTTTTTGTCTTGGTTTAGTCATGTCCACTTTCAAAAGACGCAAGTCTACTGCCCCTCGCCCTACCTATAATACGGACCGCTTTCCCTCGGCGGAAAAAGCCAAGTTGTACCACGAGTCTTATCCAGCCCGCTCCATTCATCTTGAACGTAATGTTCAACCCTCCACATTTGAGTCTATCCCTATCCGTTCACTATTTGATCCCTTGGGTGGGGATAATGTCTTCTCTTTTCTTGTTCTCAAAACCTATCTTGTGTGTGCCAATGTCATTGTTACCACCCATAGCTTCGAAATTAACCAGAACCAAGGGTTTGTCCTTCAGTGCCTCGCTCAAAATCGTTCCATAGATCTTGCCACATTGATCATTCAAAAAATGGTTGTTGCTTTTAAGCGCAACAATCTTGGTTTACCCTATGGGTGCCTCATAAATTGGCTTCTCGCCAAGTTTGAGGTCCCTGTTTTTGATGAGGATGAGTTTGCTTCCCCTTCTGGCCTTTTACCAAAAAGACTGTCTCCCAGAGTAAGTCTCACATTCGGGAGGTTTCTTCTGGTGCAGGTACTAGTGATGCTGCAGCCATGGCAGAAGAGGCTGAGTATGATGCCGCTGCTATTGGTGGTGATATTGGTGAGGGGGAGCAACCTCCTCCGGTTCGTACGGTTCGTGGTCAGATTCAGTCTTTCAAGCGATCTGTTACCTCCCGGTTTGACCGACTCGAGGGACGGATAGATGTATTTGAGGCCCGGCTCATGGATCTAGAGACCACGGATGATGCTCGATTCAGTACATTGGAGGCTTCTTCACAACGCGTTGAGGCATCCGTGGCTCAGTCGTCTTCTCAGCTGGATCAGATTTTGTCTATGCTTCAGATGCAGTTTCAGCCACCAGCTCCTTGACTGTCCAGTCCTGATGTTTAGTTTTTTCCTTTGTTTTTTGCGGTCTCTCGGACAAAAATGGGGAGTGGATGGTAGTTGTTTTGGTTTACATCGATGATACAGTACAGTATAGTATTTTTGTTTATATCCTTCCTTGGTACAGTTGGATAGCTGTTTGGTAGATATGATGGTATAGGGTGATAGTGTATTTGGATAGTATTTTTTTTATGGATGGATTTATATTTTGTTATTTAATACAGTTCCATAGATTTTGGTTGGCTTGTGTGGTTGTTTTTCTTTCAGGGTAATTGCTCAAAAGCATGGCTTTCAGATTTCCATGGTTGTTAGTGTTGGCTCATAGTTGTTGGTGTTGTTAGTATTGTTTTAATGATTTTGTTAGGAAAATTGTTTTAGAATGGTTTTGTCTGGGATTTGACAAAGGGGGAGATTGTTAGGACCCTTTGTTGTCAAATTCCATGGAACAAAACCAAGGTTGTAACAATTTATAGTTTTCCAGTTTTGGTCTTCCCGCTCGAGCGGGGAAAGTGACGCTCGAGCGGGGTGTGCACTCTCACAGCATCTCTGCTACGCCTGAAAAAAATACTGGATGTTATGATTCTACGCTCGAGTGTGGAAACTTCCGCTCGAGCGTGAACCTTGTATGAATCACGGAATATGCAGTCTCCGCTCGAGCGGGAATTCCCACGCTCGAGTGGACCGCGCGATCTCAGATTCTATATATTTGTATGTTGGGTCAATTTTAGGATTACTTCTCTTAGATCTTGTTTAAGGTTTTTAGGGTTTTGTCTGAGGTGTATATCTGAAGTTTTTGGTGAGTTTTCCTTGATATTTTTGAGAGGGTTTGTAACCTATGATCTAAGATACATATATCAAGGAGTTTGGTTCTTCATAATTAAGAGAGTTATTCTTCGGTGGATTCCGAAGATCCAAACGTAGAGTTTCAAAGGAGTTGATTATGTACGTAGTTGTTGATTCGATAAGTGGAGTTGTGGATTCAACTTCAGATTAATCAGTTCCGAGACGAAGGCTTGGTGAAAGAGTTATAGAAGGTTTGAAAACAAATTGACTGAGTTGGGTAATTTGTATATATCTTTGTAATCTTTCTTTTTTCAGTAGTGGATTGATTAGTGGCGTTTCGCTCATGGTTTTTTATTACAATTGAAGGTTCTTCAATTGTAGTTTTTTCCACGTAAAAATCGTTTGTGTCGATTTATTATTTATTTCGAAAACAAATAATCTAAATCACTCTCGTAAGTGCTTGATAATTTAGATTGTGTGTTTTGAATGATTGAGAATTGAAATATTTTAATCTTGATCTAATCACGAATCACTTAGGATTTTCATAGCACATTTTCTTGAAAGGTTTTTCCTATTTTATCATTCATTATGGTTTTCTAAGCTATCTCTTTCGAAAAACAAAACAATAATTTTTGAAAAATATATTGCCTGGAATGGCCAAAATGAATGAAAATGTATCCATTGCCTTAAAAATATTTTGAAGATCAGTTTAAGGGTCCAAAACACATTTTGCCCAAAACGGGTGTAAGAAAGCTTTGGTTCTCTCTTCATCCCTTACTTGTTGGTTGAAGCAACCTTTGGTGTCTTCATTGGGAACTTTTTGAAGAGCGCCCGAATCTTAAGACTGGTCAAAAATTCCATGTCTAAACAAATCAAGGTAGCCATTGTTGGATTGTATGTTTTTTCCTTTATTCCTTCTTGTTTAACTAAACAACTGTATGATAATGCAAGAGGGGTTTCATACCCCAGACCTTTACTTTTTTAATATATATTACTTCTTTATATAAAATAAAAAATAAAAAATTTTGAAACAACAAAACAAAAATAAATACCACATCTGCAATACCCACTAGAATAAGAGAAGTTATCTAGTTCTTTTCAGGTATTGTTAGGTAATTACCGAAAGATTTGTGATTGACGAACAATGTGAGGCTCATAATTTTGTATTGGGGGGTGAGGCATAGGTGAATAGTGAATAACATTGTCAAGTGATGCACTTATAACACCTAATAATTTTTTTATTAACACTCAATGAATTGACGTTTCTTAATTCTTTCTACCTTTTAATAAGGGTAAAATAGTCATATATATATATATATATATTGAAAATAGGATTTTAGGGGACTGAAAACAATGAAGCAGGACATAATATAATATCAATCTTACAAATAGGACTTATATGTAATTAACCCTATTACTCATAATTAATATTTATGAAAGTTATTAAATTTGTAAATTATTTAATGTTCACACCAGAAAAAGAGAATGTCGAGCAGAGAAACCCAAAATATATTATGTGATTAGTTATTCCTAAATATATTAAAATATAGTCGAAACCATTACCGATTACTTTGAACCCATTATTCTTTCTCTAAAAATTGAAAAGTTCTATAATACAATTATCACTTTTGTCATATTTGATTATAATTTATTATGATATTAGTTATATTTTGATCATAACTCATATTAGTTATGATTTATTGTAATATTAATTATGACTATTGTGTAATTATTATTTTGATTATAAGCGAACCTTTATATGATGTTTGTTATGACTTGTTATTTTTTTGGGGTAAATTACAAAAACGCCTTTCGAGATTTTCTTAAAATATGAATTGTTTCATTTGGTATTAAGAAAATATAAATATCCCCTTCTCAAAATATTTTATTTAACAGAAAAAATAAACTTCCTAACTATTTTTCTACACAATAATAAAATTACTTATTTTCTTAATATTAAAAATTATTATTTGACTTGATTATTTATTAATAAAATGGACCATTTGTTATGAAATTAAAAACTTAAAAGAATGAGATGCACTTTTTAGAAGCACATGAAAATTTTGTGTTTTAGGCAAATCTCGTATATTTCTAATGGGCATTGATTTAGACCCCCTTAAAACATCCACCCCACAACCCCCTCACACATGGAGGTTGGGGATTGGGTGAGAAGAAAAAGAAAAAAAAATAAAATTGACCAATCAAAACTAAAGGGGGTCAAGGAGATGACCCCCAAAGGGGATCTCAACCTTTATTCATTTCTCTAATTTACCATTTTTGTTTTAATTATAATTGAAAATAATTGAGTAATGACATTTGTGAAAATCAACTCAACCAAGTAGATAGTCCAGTCCGGCCTATTTTGGAACCATTTTAGATCCATCTCAATTATTCAAACCGTTCAATATATAAGACTTATCGATCGAATATCACTAACTTCTTGGTCAGATTATATTTGTTTTAACAATTTATTTTTAAAATTATACCTATTGTGGATACAAATTTGATCCAATAAACATGTTTTTTATAAAGATAAAATATTCGACGAACTCTATATATTGAATGATTCGAATCATCGATATCAGTTCCCTAATTTCCTTACGAAATTCAACACTATACTCTGATGTAATTTTAGACTGGACAGAAACCTGAGCCCCTAAAAATCACTATCTTTTCCACCCAAGACCCATTTTTCCTGGAGTTGTTTTAATCGTTTACAATGAACGGTTTGGATTATTTGTTAGTTATAACTAATATCGAAAATTAAATAATGTATGATAGAAAATTCCGTCAGGTTGGAAGCACCCAAAGTCCACCGGTTATGTTAATCAAAATGGGAAAAAAAATGAATTTTCATATAAAGCAGAATATTGACTCCATAAAAAAAAATTCTAAAAAATCATGATCACAGCTCAAAGATCTTAGAAACATACCATATACTATGGATCAATTTCATATTGGGCAAAAAGTTGCTCCTTAGAGAGAGAGTTGGGGGTAGAATAGAAAACCAAATCGGACAGAAATACATAGAAACCAGATTAACATAAAACAAACATAGTGAAATAATAGATAGATGGATAGAAAGACAGATAGGTAGATAGAAGAGAAGCGTTGATAGTTAGACAAGTTCATCAAGAAGAGGCTTTCCACGGAGATCACGAAAGTACGATCTGGGGTTGCTTTCAAAGGTTGACCTAGGCATCCTGTAATTCCTCCCTGGTGCTTTCATCATCCTCACGCCGCGGCCACGGCTGCAACAACAACAGCAGCGGCAACACAGGCACATGATGAGCAGAACCGCAGCGGCGATGAGGAAGGGTGTTGCTACATGGAGCCAGTGGCGGAGTTGGTCTCCTCGGCTATCCGGTGGGAACACCTCGTCCAGCTTCGCTATCAGGCTACTACCAAAGTCTTCTAACACCACTAGCAATTCCTTTAACTTGTCCATCACGATATTCATCCACTTCTCTACTTCCCCCATTGCTCCCTCTTTTTCTCCCATCTTCTCCAGCATGTATTTCATCCCACTCTCTCCCCCCATTTCTTTCTCTTTCTCTTCCACTGAATATTTTTGCACTATATAATAGGACAATTGTGAAGGAACCTTATGCGCTCTGTCTCTCCTTTTCTTTTCTTTTTTATTGGACAAATTACATATACTCCTCGAGATTTAATTAAATTATAGAAATTTTTAAAGTTTGATAAATTACAGATAACTTTAAAAATTATATTTGCATAATAAATTAAAAGATAATTTGTTATGAAAATATAAATCGATAATTTGTTATGACAATATAAAATTCAAAGAAATATTAATAATTTTTGAAACATCAAAAAAAATATTTATAATTTAACTAAACTTCGAAGAAGGTGCATGTAATTTGCCTTTATTTTATTTTATTTTTGGGTGGAGAGATGCTTTCCTATTGGTAACGGTTTGCTTTCCTTCTTGACTTCACAATGACTCTCTTTGCGGGTCAATAAGTTAAATTAAAGAATGGCATTAATGACACCAACCCCACCATTTCTTTCTCTCCCTATGAATATTTTTGCCTATCACTATAATAGGACAATTGTGGGACCACGGGTGGCAGCTATGGCTTGTACAGTTAATGTGATTTACATTATTAAAATAGACCTCAAAATAAGTCTATTTAATTGCATAATAGTAATTATCGTACACTCCGCATAGCAGCCGTCCCATATCTCTGTGTGTGTAGCTTGCTTTGTGTAAAGCTTTGCTTTCCCTTTGTTATTGGTTTGCTTTCCTTCCTTGACTTCACAATTACCCTCTCAGCGGCCCACTAGGCAAAGTTAAAGAATGGCACTAATGATCGCCAATCCGACCATAATTGGTGTTTTTTTAATACCAAATTTAAGTAATTTAAATAATTTTTTTTTTAAAAAATCTAAACTTTTAAAATTAATTTATCAAATTCAGATCAATTTTAAAATAATAGTACAAAAAATTACTTATAAATCTTATTTGGAGAAATATTATTCCATTTAATCCTAAAAATTTGCTTTCAAACTATTTAGTCTTTTATTTTTGGCCTGTTATATTTAATTTGATTTGGAGTGTGGGGTGTGACTTGTTTTCCCTTCTAGTTGATTATGTATTGATTTTGTACTAATTTTAAGAGAGAGTAAGGAATGTTTTAAGGTTTCTATTTTTTTCTGGAGTGATTGCTGGATTATTTTGGGGGGTTTTGGAATGTTACATAATTGATGTTTGTGGTGATAAGTAGATTTTGTTATTTTAGAGAATATTTTATTTTTAATTTTATCCCTTAACCTATTTGTTGAAATATTTTTTATATGTTTAATTTTTTTGAACCTATCTGTTCAAATACTTTTTTTATCTATTGAATTTTTTTAACCTATCTATTGAAATATTTTTTTATCTATTGAATTTTTTTAACCTATCTATCGAAATATTTTTTTATCTGTTGAATTTTTTTAACCTATCTGTTAAAATATTTTTTATTTATTGTGTTTTTTTAACCTATTTTTTTTTCTTATTTGTTGAATAGATAAAAAAAATAAAAAACAAAAAATTGAATCTGTCTATTTAAGTGATGAGAGATATTGGAAAGTGTTTGGGACTCTGCTTGTGAATTTGTTGTTGTTGAGATGAAGAAGAGAGTGGTATGAGAGAGACAGAGAGAGACAGAGAGAGAGAGATGGATTGAAAACCCTAGTAGGTGAAAAAATAGGGGACTTACAGGGAGGAGATCCAGGTTGGTAGAGTCAGGAAAGAGGGCATCATTGAGAGCAACAAGTAAGTCTCTTTGATTTTGCAGTTGATGCCCCAGTTGTCCTTCCATAACTCATCGCTGAAGTAGAGATACACTCGTTGAAGCATAACCAGTGGAGAGAGAAAGAGAGACTGACACACACACGCACACACACACACACACACACACACACACTCTCTCTCTCTCTCTCTCTCTCTCTCTCTCTCTCTCTCTTTGAAAATGTGATGACCTTCGACGCCATTGACACAGGTTCGAGTCTTCTTCTTCCACTCATTCTCTTCATCTTCATCTTCTATACAACGACCTCATCATTTTCTTCATCTCCATTCCGCCGCCATACCTCAACTTCCCTTTGTCGTTTGAAATTGTCTCCACCGCTAATAACAATACCACCACCACCACGTGCAGCCCTTGAAATTTCAATAGACTTGTCGATCACCGCCATGTCTCTTTCTCTTCTATTGCTCAACCTCAACCTGGCCTTAGGTGACGACAGTTACTTCCCTGGTGAAGATCTACATCGACGGTCTCTGATCTGTGTCGACGATCTTCGATCTACAGTGAGAAGATTTGCATCGCCATAAAGAGATCGGCCCCGGTGAAACATATATTATATTGTCTCTTTCTTTCTAGCTCTGATGTTGCTCTTAGGGTTTTGGCAACAATGGCGGATGCTCCATCAAGCACTGTGTGGACACCCAATTTTGACTGGCCCTGTGACTTTGGCGCCCTTTCTTAAACACCCGATGATGAAAATCAGAACGCATGTTATCTTTGATTTCTCCAGCAAAAAGCTCAAGTTTGAAAGCGGATCCTAACATTTTCCACCCATTTTCGCTAAATGTTTTTAGACTTTTTAAAAATGATTTTTTTGTTATGTATAAATTTGATCATTTGTGTGATATTCAAGTTCACTTCTTCAATCAAAATGTTGTGATTTTCATTAAACTAAGCAAAGACAGAGTGAGAGTGAATGGAAAGAAGGAGAATCATTTTGAAAAAAATTGTTTTCCCTATAAGTTGTCTCAACTATACAAAATTTAGTCCAACCGTACAACTTTTATGCCTGGTCGACCATAAAAGAGATGGTCAGACATTTTTTGACTGGCTATTCAAAATTATCAATTTCGAGGAGATGGGGCCATGCATGTGAGGTTACACATCCTCAATTCTTGTGTGAATTATGGACCAAGCAACCTTCAGCCTATAAATTCATCTTCATTTCACTAATTGGTGAGGAGAGAGGGTTTACCAAGGCATAAAGACACTCCTCTTTGATTTCAAAGCCTTTTAGGACCTTCAAATTTTCTCTCTTTATACTTACACCTATAGATACACCATCGGAGCTTGGAGCTTGAAGCTTGAAGCTACTTTCTGCTATGAATCCAAGTCTAATCCTAGAAGCTTAAGGATTCTTGGAAGAGAATTTTCTAATGAAGAAGCCTTTCTTTATCACTTGAAGTAAGTTCTTCAACTTTCTTTGCACTTTCTCTTCCATTTTCTTTCGTGCCAAACATTCTGAAATTCTAAATTTAATTGTTTAATATGTGATTCGGCCTTGTGGATAGTAGAGAGGATTAACCACCCTTCCATATGATTGATTGGATTATTTGAATTCTAATTTTTCCTTTACTTTTTCTCTCATTTTCTCACCTCTCAAATACTCCATATTTTGTTTGCATCACGATTGTACATGTTTTTCTTATTGTGTCTAGCATTCCTATCGTGTAGCTACTTGCTTACTTGATACATTTCTTTGGATGTCTGCGGATGAAGATTATTTCTCTTAAGCTATGATGGTTTGATTTCTATGCATATGGTTTGATTATTTCCTACTATGTGCTATGAATGACAATCTGTATAGAAGTTCTCAAATTCAAATCAGTGGTTCAGGCGTATCAGTTTGTGAGGTTGAATTCAATTTTTCGGTGGGGCAGAGAGTGATTAGTTGTGCAAATTGAACTGAAGTGCCACCAGAATTCTGATTGGGGGTCTTGTTTTTGTTTTCTTTTTTTGTTTTCTAGGTAGTTGTAGCACCATAGCTTCAGAAAAGTCTGATATCCCACAAAGTCTACCAGCGTGAATCCCCAGAACTTGTCGGATATGATACTGTTTCTGTGATCGGGGAATGACCACCTATTAATTGCACAAGCTTTATTTTGAACGGGGTGGATGGCCCGCACCTAAACTGGCAATTTGAGATTTCATTTCAAGTTCTAAATTGGATGTTGAGTCTGAGTCTGATTCCATTGAGTCTGTGGAGTCAGAGTCAGACTCAAGTTAGTCTAGTCAGCCATAATATGTTGATTTCGACAGTGCTAACCTAGACATCTTTGTCATTGTCATTTTCTTTTGAGTCTATTGTCATCACTTAGTCAGAGTTTCTTTTGAATAAAAGTGCTATAGATCCCACATACTTCTTTGTGCCTTTAGTTCATTGCATTGACCAAAAAGTTTGAAAACTTTTTCCAAAACTTTGATAAAAATGAAGGGGAAGAAATTCCTCAAACTTTACAAAATTTGATCGACTAAGAGGAAGAGAGATGGGCTAAGCCCTTGATAGATGAGATTATTTTAGTTAATGTGGGTACTGAGAAAGATCCTCGCTTGGTCTAGATTGGTTCCATGTTGTCTTTAGAAAAACACGAGTGATTAATCGCTTTATTAAAAGATTTCAAAAAAAAAATTTGCGTGGTCCTACGACGACATCCCTGCAATTGATCCTGAAATTGTACAACATAGAATCCGTCTCAACTTGAGGCCCGAACCATCTAGCTTCCAAACTTTGATTATGAGTGTCCAATAATCACCGAGAGTATAAGGCTTGCATAGTCGAATTGGAAACAACCTTAGAACTATGGGCAATAAGGTTGGATGTGATTAGAGATTCAAATTGGATTGTTTCTCAAGCCAATGGAGACCGGAAAGAAAGTCAAATCTCAGAATTCAAAAGAAGAAGATTTAATTTTGAATGACAATTGAGCTCCTATCCATGACCTGCGAGGAAAATTCACACCCAATTAGACGAGTTCTTACATCATCAAGTCTATCTAGTCAGAAGGAGAAATCATTCTCGTGGATTTAGATGGCCTAGAGATCTCACAACTAATCAACATGGGCAAGCTACAACGGTACTACCCTTAAGAGGCTTGCTAGCCCGAAAATTCGGAAGGGCAACCCAGGCAAAAGTTAGAACAGAAAATGAAAAAAAAAAAGAAAATGAAAAATGAAAAAAAAAATAGGAAAAGAAAAGAAAAAAAAATAAAGAAAATCTTGTAAGGTCGAAAGGTCAGAAGTTTGACTTTAGCAAAAATTAGAGCACAAAATGAGAGTGTTAATACCCAAGTAAGGGTTTACCCATGAACTATGTAAAGCCTAATTCCTATCTTTGGGATACGTAGGCAGCTTCATCTTGAAGTTCAGCCCCAATTATTTTCAACTCACTCATCATGTCCATGTTTGATTGATTTATCTTCATTTAGTTCAATTGTCCTATCTCTTCTTCATGGAAGGTTCAATTGCATGACAGATTAAGTGGCAATGTAGTGTATCATGCTTGGGTTATCTGATTTGAGGTTGTGCATTTCAAGGGTTAATTTCATGTCGGTCGGGTAGTGGTCATCTGCAAAAATAGGTTTTGATGATTTTTAGCGAAGCTAATTGATTTTCTTGAAAATTATTTCATTTTTGCAAAACTAGACCATTCTTTAGACCAAAAAGTGAAAATTTCAGTGCTCACAGCTTGGCTTACATGATTTCAAAATAAAGAGTGAAACAAGCATACTAATCTAACTCTCATATTGATCAAAACCTTTTTTACAAGAAAACCAAAAAAATAGTCAAAACGATGAATCAGGGCACAGTCGAGTCAGGTTTTCTGTCTTTCCCCCATATTTTTCAAAGTCTCTATTTACATTGTCAATCACTTGCTGGAAAATGCATAATCATTGTAACAGAACCCTTCAGTTGGCCGGTTGTTCGGGCGGTTGGCGGGCAATGTTTTTTCATTTTGAATCTTGTTTTTTGACATCGTGCCCCGATATTCTAAACCAGGCCCGTGATTGTCGTGCCCACGGTGTTTATCATCGCGCTTGCGATGAAGTTTTGTGTCCTTTCCATTCCGGCAAGTATAAATTGGTGTGTTTGGATTGCTTTTGCTTTGTTTTTTATTGAGTCATTTTTTTTTTTGAATTCTGGTCAGTTGAGGGCTCAATGTCCAATTCAAAACTCATTTCAATCATTCTCAGATTCAAGTTTAAACAAAATGTGTTCTTGCTCAAGTACTTTGTCATTCACATCATGATGTGCAAACAAAACAAACCTCATTTTATTAAAGTTCAAGGTGAAGCCCCCCTGATTACAGCATTACAAAGAAAAAAGAGAAGAAAATTCCAAAAAAACAACAAAAAAAGGGAAAATCATCTGAAGCATTGGTGCTCCTTCCTAAGTGGAAACAAAAAATACAAAAAAAAAAAAAAGGGAAAAAAAGAAAGAAAGAAAGATAGAGCAAAAAGGAAAAAAATTGAAAATATCAAAAAAAAAATAGAAAGACTTTTTCTCAGATTCCGGTAGTAGCCCGATGGCAAAGGTAACCAACTTCATTGGCAGAAAACTTCGTCTTTCGACTTTACCGTCAATTGCCTCACCGTAACTTGACTCTTGGGAAGCGTTCGAAGACTCTGCCTCGGCATTGTTAGAGCTTCCAAAGAGAATTACACCCCACCGACCATCAAATGAGGAGCACCAAGGAGCTCTGAATCGGGCCGCGGAGGTTGCCTGCCATTTCAGCTCCTTGTTTTTCTTCTTCAAATCGCTAATCTCTTCTTGAGCATCCTTGTGCATACACTAGAGCAAGGAGAGTAAGGCATTTAATCGACGTACTTCACTCATCCTACCTTGTCGTCGGTGGGACAAATTAGAGACCACGGTCACGGTCTCCACAAAGGACTTTAATGTGTAGTGGTTGGCATCGATATCAGATTGTGCTGCCATCAGTTGCTCAACTGACAGTGCAAGAAAGCTGAGAACAAGGGCAAGGGTAGGGGCACTCTGTCGAGGCTTAGAGGAGAGGATAATCTCGATTGGGAAGTCATTTAAGTCTTGGAAGAGAGAAAGAGTATAGTGGGAAGAGGCCATGTCAAAGGGAAGTAATGCCAAAGGGAAAGGTGGCAGAGTAATGACAGAGAGTTTTTTTTAGCGGCCTTCTACTCGGTCTCCCTTGCAAGGTGGGGTTAAAAAGAAGATGAATGTGAAGAACAAGACAATGGGGACATCGAGGCAATCATTAAAGATCATGGTAGGTTTAGCTCTGTCGGTCAGGCACTGTGATTGTTGAAATTGCGTGCTAGACGCGATAGTCAAAGAAGGCGACTAGGAGAGAGAGAAACAAGAACAGGAAGAGTGAGAAATGCGTATGTCGTATATGTATACCGTATGTATATATTATATATATATATATATATGTATGTATGTCATATATTGTATATATGTAGATATATGCATCCGTATGTATATGTATATTTGTATGTCTGTCTATATATGTATGTGTATATATATGTATGAATATATTTGGTATGTATATATACATGTCTGTATATATAATTTATATATATGTACACTAATGTATGTGTATATATACTAATGTATGTTGTATGTATACTAATGTATGCTTTATTTATACTAATCTATTTGTGCATCACTTAAAGACGGTTAAAATCTTCTCCCTTTCTGTATGAGATACGATTAGATACACTTGTTGGTTACACCACATTTTCTACTTTCACATGAAACGTGTTAGGGTTTGAAGTTTACTCGGTTAAAGCCTTCTCCCTGTTTGTATGCGATACAGGTAGATACGCCTGTTAGTTACACTACTTTTTCTCTTTTCATGTGAAACATGTCAAGATTTTAAGTTTACTCGATTAAAACATTCCCCCTCTCCATATGAAATATGATTAGGGTATGCTTGTCGATTACACTACCTTTTCTCCTTTCATGTGGAACGTGTTAAGATTTGAAGTTTACTCGATTAAAACCTTCCCCCTCTCCATATGAAATACGATTAGGTAAGTCTGTTGGTTGCACCACCTTTTCTAATTTCACGTGAAACACATTAGATTTCAAGTTTATATTTCCTCCTCTTGCATAAGACACATTTGGATTTCAAGTTCACAATTACTCCTCTTGCATAAAACGCTTTTGGATCCCAAGTTCACATTTGTTCCTCTTGCATAAGACACATTTGGATCTCAATTTCACAATTTCTCCCCTCGCATAAGACGCATTTCGATCTCAAGTTCACGATTTCTTCTCTAGTGTGATACGCGTTTGGATTTCGAGTTTACTCTTTCTCCTCTCACATGAAACGCCTTTGGATTTCAAGTTCACTATATCTTCTCTAGCGTGAAATGCATTTGGATTTCGAGTTCACTGTTTCTACTCTTGTGTGAAACACGTTTGGATTTCGAGTTCATTATTTCTCTTCTCGCGTGACACGCGTTTGGATTTCGGGTTCACCATTTCTCATCTTGTGTGAAACATGTTTGGATTTCAAGTTCACTATTTATCCTCTCACGTGAAGCGCATTTGGATTTCAAGTTCACTATTTCTCCTCTCGCGTGAAACGTGTTTGGATTTCGATTTCACCATTTTTCCTATTGTGTGAAACACGTTTGGATTTTGTGTTCATTATTTCTCTTCTTGCATGAAACGTGTTTAGATTTTGAGTTTACCATTTCTCCTCGCGCGTGAGACGTACTTGGATTTTGAGTTTACCTTTCCCTTATATTATTTGTGCGGTATACACACTTGTATGCTATTCACCCCCTCTATTATTTGTGCTGTGGCACATTTGTATGCGATGCACGCCCCTCTATTATTTGTGGGATATGCACATTTGTATGCGATGCACCCCCTCTATCATTTGTGTGGTATGAACATTTGTATGCAATGCACCTCCCTTTGTCATTTGCGCGGTATGCACATTTGTATGTGATGCACCCCCTCTATCATTTGTGTGGTATGCACACTTGTATGCGATACACCCCCTTTATCATTTATGTTGTGGCACATTTGTATGCGATACACTCCCTTCTATCATTTGTGTGGTATGCATATTTGTATGCAATGCACCTCCCTTTTTCATTTGTGCTGTGGCACATTTGTGTGCAATACATCCCCTCTATCATTTGTGGGTATGCACATTTGTATGTGATGAGCCCTTCTCTATCGTATGTGCTTTGGCACATTTGTATGCAATGCATTATCTCTGTCATCTGTGGTTTGTCACATTTGTATGCGATACACCGCCTCTATCATTTGCGTTTTGGCACATTTGTATGCAATGCGTCCCCTTTTATGCTTCATCTAATTTGGACAAGACTTGCCTCTCATGTTGCCACCTGCATATCTTTATCATCATTCCATTGTGTTCCATTTCATAATCATGAATGTTCAGGAAAAAAAAATAATACTAATAAAAATTGACTTTGCAACGCATGTAAGTCTAACTTTCAATTGCATTAGCATATTATTTGCATCTTTCCATTGAACTACGCTGGTTTCATTCCTTGAAAAAGGGATACGTAGTCAATCCTCAGGTTCAACTAACTGCATTTGCATCTTGTTTGTTTGCCCAAGTCTTATGGCCTTGTCAAAAGGGTCGTCTTCGGTTTTTGACACTCACTCACGTTATGAAATGACTTTGAACTCTATCAAAAAGGGGAAACTTTAGACACCCCTGTAAACGTCCCCGAACTCCCCAGGAGGATGAGTCCCCCCGTTCTGTTCGTTTTGCGGGTCTACTACAGTTCAGGACTCTCAATTTGTCACGGTTCTAAATCTGAACCAAAGAGTCCAAATCCGGCAAATCGTTTTGAGAAAACAGATTTTGAAAAGAAGTGCCAAACATGGACTGCTTTGCCAGATACAGAGTCGCCACCTAAATATTTTGTTTTGGGAAATTTAGGAAACCCTGGCTCGATGCCAAAGGCCACATGTCCGTCATCACCAAAGTTGCCTCAGCTCGGGAGCTTGGGTACGATTGGGGAAGGTCAGCTATGAGCACCCCCTCTCGCCCAATCCTAAGATCGGCCTCTACTAACCATGATATCCAGTTTTGAAAACGTTATGTGTTCTTATTCCATTTATTAGCCTAGAATTACTATGTTATGCGCACAACAAACAAGTATAGACCAAATTGCCTAAATTGGAACAAAACATTGCATGTTTGTTTTGAAAATGATTTGCTACTCGCAAGTAGGCTAAAATGCAAGTTTTGCCACCCTCAAGTGGGCTTTAGAAAAGATGGTTTTGCCACTATCTAGTGGGCTTAAAACTCACAGTTTTAATACATTATTCCAATTTAGGTAATTCATCCTCCACCCACAGGCATTCAAGCAGTTATATCACATAAGCACATAGCCTCATGGTAAGCATGCTATTATGTTAACAATCACACACATGCAAGGATGCTAAAGCATGAGAACTTACAAAGTACTCCGAGCCAAAACAGAAACTAGTTAGTAATCATATGCATGATCCTAGTTCATGTTAAGATGGCTAATGCAACACATGCAAAATGCAACTAAGATGGGCTCGGCTAATCTACAATGACATGTGAAATGCTACAACTAACACATATTCAATTTAAAATTGGAACACAATGTAGTTAGCATGATGCGCCGAGCCTGGTGTATGCAAGACAAATGTATGAATGCACGCATGCATAGCATAAGGTATGCTAATTTAAATATGCCCTAGTCTACCATCATAAGCGGGTAAATAAAAGGGAAGAAAGACGTGGGGTTGGAAGACATACACACACTCACGCACACTTATTACACAATTGCCCTTGCTCGGAGGGTCCAAATAAATATTACAGTCCGAATAAATAATACTAAATTAATTATTACAAAATTTCTAATTAATTAACAAATTAAATGCAGAATTAAAGTGGCCACAGTCCCCGCCTCAAAATGCGTGGATGATGCATGCTTGACTCGTCTTGTCCGAAAATCCGTACCGTGCCACTGTTGCCTCTGTTAACACTGCTCTGCTTCTCTGAAAATTGTGCAACTCCCAAGGTGCACTCTCTGGACACTGGGGAGCATCACCGACCAAGTGGGATCACCACCGGCCATGTCCGGATGGTTATCGGCCATCTGTAAATCCATTGGCCAACAATGAATGGCTGGTCGGCAGTATAGGTGGCCGGCCGGCCAAAGCTTCCTACAGAACCTGTTTTTGACAGCAGCAGAGGGCAGACAGTGCATAGCAAGGAAATTCAAAGCAATGTATGCATGGCCACTCTCCCTATCATGCAATGGACTCAATGGAGCATGGCCCTCGACCCTCGGGCCATCAATCACGCATTTCAATGCATGATGGCCCAAAAGCCAAGTGTGCAACTTCGATATCAAATGAAATGCAAGCACAAAACACATCAAAGGGCCCCAACCCCTATCATGGTTGATCAAGAGGCAAGGTGTAGACACCCCATTTTTGACCGACCTTAAGACTCAGACGTCACCGATTGAGTGCTTGGTGATGTTGCATAGTGTACTCGTTCAGAAGTTTCAGAGTCGCGGCCGTGAGCCCTGCCTCCGGACTTCCAAACCCTTTTCTGTGCCTTGTCTCGGTTTGCGAACCAGACTCGGTTTTTTCTGTTTCTTTTCCTGAGGGGAGGGAGAGGTCCCGTAGACCATCTCTCAATGTCCGTAGGCTACATTTGGTGGCCGTAGGCCATTTTGCCCATTTCGGAGCCCGGTTCCCGGTTTTCGGAGCCGTAGGCCGTGTGCCTCGGTTCGGGACCGCTTAATCATCTCCTATTGTTCCGGTTTTTGGCATACTTCCTATTTGCTCCCTTTTGAGGGACACTGGGGTCTCAGAAACCCACTTCGTGGCCGAACGCCACTTTCGGTGCTTAACAGCCCATTTTCGGGATCCCGAACTACGTGTTTTGGCTCCCGAACATTCGTTTTGCAACAGTTTTCGTTCATTTTTGGCAGGTACCTCTGTTTTATCACGGGGAAGGTCACTGAAGGGTGGGAGGCCAGCAATTGTTGCAGCAACCAGTTATCTCTCCTCCGGAGCCTCCCGGCGCCCGTTTTTCCAACTTCTGGGCTAATGTTGAACACCTTGGAGTTAGTGTTGCCAACTTTCAACCACATATATGTGATCTACACACATGAGAGGCCCCTAAAAGTTGGTGGCCGGCCATTAAGGTTACCTGACCCTTTTGACCCCTTTCTTCCGGGCTAATGTTGAACCCCTTGGACCCTTTTTCTTGAACTTTGAACCACATATCTGTGATGTACACACCTGGGAGGCCCCTAAAAGTTCATGGCCGGCCAGTAATTCAAATTGACCCTTTTGAACCCCTCTTTCCGAGCTAATGTTGAACCCCTTAGACCCACTTTCTTAGAATTTTAACCACATGGTTGTGTTGTACACACATAGGAGTACCTCCCCAGTAGCTGGCCGGCCAGAAAATCTCATTGAACCTTTTGACCCCTAGCCGGCCGGCTAGGGGGTGTGGCCGGCCGGCCACCTCCAACAAAAGTGATAGGCCGGCCGTGTTCATTGCACTGTGCACTTTACAGCTGTGGGGCAATATCCCCCAGATATTATCTGTATCCGGGGGATATTTTGTGGGGGAATTTTGCTCTCCTTTTCCCCCACCTTTACACCCCCTTTTGAACCCTTATAACCAGCTGGTGGCCTCCTTTGTTGGGGTTAGAAAAACTCTTCTTCAAGCTCCCATATAGAACTCCATCTCCATAGCTCTCAATTCTTCAAAAAACCCTAAGTCCCTAACCATTATTCCTTCTACACCACCAAGCTCTACCACCACCATCTCATTTCCAGCAACAAGGAAGGTTTTTCAAAGGTCAAAGAAGCTGCAAATTCATCCAAGAAGCAACAAAAGTTTGAGTCTTCAAGGGTAAGTAATGCTTTTACCCTTTTGACCCTTTTTCTTGATCTATTTGTAAGCCTCACTTGCTTTTTGTTTCAAGCTCCGGCCCTAACTGAGAAGGGCCCTCTTTTGAGCTCATCTTCACTTTTCATTAAGGGCTCAACCCTGTTTGAGCCCTCCATGACACACTTGCTTCATTGATCCTCTTGTATGTCATAATTTTGCATGCTATTTTTGACCCATGAGCAATTTATTTTCGAGCATGTTGTAAATTGATATTAGGCTTATTTTGAGCCCCTCTTCAACATTGAAGAAGGGCTCAACACCATTTGGGGTTTCCATGTTGTACCTACCTTTATACTCCTCTTTTCTTCCCCATTCTTGCATGTTTAGTTAGCCTACCATGCTTTTGTTTTTGGCCATTTTACAGTTCTGAAAAAGTTCTTATTTTGGTCCATACTTCATGTTTCATTTAGGTCCTTTCATGGTTTGGGGCTTCCATAAGTCACTTCATGTTATATCCCTCTTTTATTCCCCATTCTTGCATGTTTAGTTAGCCTACCATGCTTTTGTTTTTGGCCATTTTACAGTTCTAGAAAAGTGCTTATTTTGGTCCATTCTACATGTTTTATTAAGGGTCTTTGGCTGTTTGGTGATTATTTTGTATACCTCATGTTATAGCCACTTTTGAGCCTTATTTTGCATCACATTTCTACCATGTTTTTATACTGATTTTGAGGCTGCCATATACTGTAAATATTCATATTTTTGGTCCCTATTCAGTGTTGTAGAAGGAAATTTTTCAGTTTGGGTTTTTCTTATATCACTTGCTTCATTACCCCTCTCTTGGCCTCTATTCTTGCATGCCATTTTTGCCATACCTATGCTTGCTGTTTGGCCTTGTTTATAACTGTGAAAGTACCTTTTTTGGGACTGTCTAGCTTCTGTCTTTGCATTGCATGTCCATATTGTGCATGTTTGGCATAGCTATAGGTCATTTCGGGTGCCTAAATTCGCATTTCGGGACAATTCCTTGCATTTCATGTCATTTCGCCTCATTTCGGGACTGTTTTCCCCCATATTTTACTGCTGAAATTCCATTAGAATGATTGCATGTCATTTCTATATCATTTCATCGCATTCTGCCATTGCCTCGGTTTGCGTGCCCGTGTGCACGCATTTCGAGGCACTCCATTTTTCATTCACCGGCATCCTATGTGAGTGTGGCTGAGGCTCACTCATGTTGGTATAAGCCCATTTGTCATTTCCATGTCATTGCATCGCATTCTGCCATTGCCTCGGTTTGCGTGCCCGTGTGCACGCATTTCGAGGCACCCCATTTTTATTCACCGGCATCCTATGTGAGTGTGGCTGAGGCTCACTCATGTTGGTATAAGCCCATATCATGTTTCCATGTCATTACATCGCATTCTGCCATTGCCTCGGTTTGCGTGCCCGTGTGCACGCATTTCGAGGCACTCCATTTTTCATTCACCGGCATCCTATGTGAGTGTGGCTGAGGCTCACTCATGTTGGTATAAGCCCATTTGTCATTTCTATGTCATTGCATCGCATTCTGCCATTGCCTCGGTTTGCGTGCCCGTGTGCACGCATTTCGAGGCACCCCATTTTTATTCACCGGCATCCTATGTGAGTGTGGCTGAGGCTCACTCATGTTGGTATAAGCCCATATCATGTTTCCATGTCATTACATCGCATTCTGCCATTGCCTCGGTTTGCGTGCTCGTGTGCACGCATTTCGAGGCACTCCATTTTTCATTCACCGGCATCCTATGTGAGTGTGGCTGAGGCTCACTCATGTTGGTATAAGCCCATTTGTCATTTCTATGTCATTGCATCGCATTCTGCCATTGCCTCGGTTTGCGTGCCCGTGTGCACGCATTTCGAGGCACCCCATTTTTATTCACCGGCATCCTATGTGAGTGTGGCTGAGGCTCACTCATGTTGGTATAAGCCCATATCATGTTTCCATGTCATTACATCGCATTTTGTCATTGCCTCGGTTTGCGTGCCCGTGTGCACGCATTTCGAGGCACTCCATTTTTATCCGCAGGCATCCTATGTGAGTGTGGCTGAGGCTCACTCATGTTGGTATAAGCCCATTTGTCATTTCCATGTCATTTCATTGCATTCTGTCACCGCCTCGGTTTGCGTGCCCGTGTGCACGCATTTCGAGGCACTCCATTTTTATCCGCAGGCATCCTATGTGAGTGTGGCTGAGGCTCACTCATGTTGGTATAAGCCCATTTGTCATTTCCATGTCATTTCATTGCATTTCGTCATTGCCTCGGTTTGCGTGCCAGTGTGCACGCATTTCGAGGCACCTCATTTTCACAGCATTTTACCATTGCCTCGGTTTGTGTGCCAGTGTGCACGCATTTCGAGGCACCTCATTTTCACAGCATTTTACCATTGCCTCGGTCTGCGTGCCCGTGTGCACGCATTTCGAGGCACCTCATTTTCACAGCATTTTACCATTGCCTCGGTTTGCGTGCCAGTGTGCACGCATTTCGAGACACCTCATTTTCATAGCATTTCGCCATTGCCTCGGTTTGCGTGCCCGTGTGCACGCATTTCGAGGCACCTCATTTTCATAGCATTGTGTATGTTAGGATTGTATATTAGTTGCATTTCATGCATATCATGCATATTGCATCGTGTCCGGAATAGGAGTTAGCCCGGGCATGGGAAACGAGGTACATTTCGTACTCCGAGTGACGGAATGTGTCTCAATTCCCCAGTCACCGACACTCCGGATTACCCATGATGGAGTTAGGTTTTAGCTGTAGTTTCATGTGCATTCATCCTATATTGAGTTGTGCATTTCGACTCCTCGGCCATCATGCCTCGGTATGCGTGATTGGTGGCACGAGGTTCGAGACATGCATATATCTGTGCAAATACATTGCTATGCCCCTTTCCTGCTCTCTGTTGCAGCAAAACGAAGAATCAGCAACTTTTTGGGGCTTGGCACGCATTTCAAGAACAGATGTAAACAGAGGCTAATTGGGGCATTCCGGTGGATTTCCGCGCAAGACAACCCGGACATGCATCATCCATCAGAAGCAAGGCAGTCCCTGGCTTGCGTGCCAGTTTTATTTGCTCTCTTAGTTAATTCATTAATTAATTAGGATTTTGCAATATTTTGGACTGTAATATTCTTTTATTCGGGACTGTAATATTTGGACTGTATATTTATTCGGACCCTCCGAGTGAGGGCACAACTGTAATAAGTGTGCGTGAGTGTGATGTATGTCTTCCAACCCCACGTCTTTCTCCCTTTTATTTATCCGCTTATGATGGTTA
The DNA here is from genome assembly GCF_055761805.1 of Camellia sinensis. Taxonomy (NCBI): domain Eukaryota; kingdom Viridiplantae; phylum Streptophyta; class Magnoliopsida; order Ericales; family Theaceae; genus Camellia; species Camellia sinensis. Next base: position 96,351,578 of record NC_138971.1, on the reverse strand, counting down.
GATTAGGGCATATTTCAATTAACATACAGTATGACAGCATGTTTGCATCATTCATCTGTATCGCATGCACCGGGCTCGGCGCATCATACTAACTACATTGTATTTTCAATTTCAAAGTTGAATACATGATAGTTGTAGCATTTCATATACCATCTTAAAATAGCCGAGCCTGCTATAGTTGCATTTTGCATGTGTTGCATTAGGCATTTTTGTATACTTAGGATCATGCATGATTTCTAAATGTAATTTCTATTTTGGCTTGGAGTACCCGGTAAGTTTTATGCTTTAGCATCCTTGCATGCGTGTGAGTGACTGCCATGAATAGCATGCTTACCATAAGGCTATGTGCTAATGTGATATAACTGCCTGAATGCCTGTGGGTGAAGGTTGGGTTACTTGGATTGGAATAAATCATCAACTGTTTGTTTTAAGCCCACTAGATAGTGGCAAAACTATCTTTTCCAAGCCCACCTGCGGGTGGCAAAATCTGCATTTTAAGCCTACTTGCGAGTAGCAAACCATCTTTCAAATAAACAAGCATGAAATGTTTTGTTCCAATTCGGGCGACCCAGTCTATACTTATATGCTGTGTGCATCACATAGTAACCTAGGCTAATAACCGGAATAAGAACATACAATGTTTTCAAAAATTGATATCATGGTTAGTAGAGGCCGGTCTTTGACCGGGCGAGCGGGGGTGCTCATGAAGTGACCTTCCCCAATCGTACCCAAGTTCCCGAGCCGAGGCAACTTTGGTGATGACAGACACGTGACCTTTGGCACCGAGTCAGGGTTTCCTAAATTTCCCATTAAAAAATATTTAGGTGGCGACTCTGTATCTGGCAAAGCAGTCCATGTTTGGCACTTCTTTCAAAAATCTGTTTTTCTCAAAACGATTTGCCGGATTTGGACTCTTTGGTTCAGACTTAGAACCGTGACTACAAAGTCGAGTCCGAGCTGTAGCGAGGTCCCCCGCGGGCTTGTTACACAAGGGATGCATGCTCAATGAAATGCAACCTAGGCATGGAGGCTAAGTATGCAACATGAACATGCAAATGAGCAATGTATACTAGGCACGCAACCTAAACATGTAAGCAAACATGGCATGCAACAACATGCGATGATGGACTTAAACTAACATGGATAGCTCGCAAGCATGCCAAAATCAGTGGCCATGTGATGAAAATGAGGCAACCAAGATGCATGAAAACATGCACAATGCAATGGCCCCGAGTCTAAGGCACAAAACACAACTCCACAAAGGCATTGAAAGGATGAATTATGGCATACAATGGCATATGTTCCAACACTGAAGTATGATGCAAAATGGTCCTGAATCACGGAAATATGGCACCCGATGTATGAGATGAGCCCCAAAACTCAAAACTAGGCACATGAATTGACCTATAGCTATACAAAGCATGCAGTATTTGATCATGGAGCACAAAGACAGAGCCAAGGCAGTCCCAAAACATGAACTTTCTAGTTCAAAGCATGGCCAAAAGATGCTAGCATGGTGGGCAAAAATAGCATGCAACTTTGACTAGCAAACATGAGTTGTATGGCATGTACATGAAGCATATGAAATCTCACCAAACCAGCAAAAATCAGTGAATAAAACATACCAAAATATGCCTAAATAAGCATGGAAATGCAGCCAACACATGCACAAACGAGGGGCTCCTTTGGAAGGGCATACAAGGGGTTATTAAGCACATACATCAAGGACACTTAGCATGGCAAAATTAACTCTGGAAATCAAATATGGTAGCCCTAAAACTCACCAAATTGGCCCTGAAATCAATCAACAAAGCATGCAAGATAGGGCCTCTTTGGAAGGCCAAAAATGACCACCAAACAAGTGAAGGTGAGAGGGGGTCACCCCCCTCTGATTTGGAGGCTTAAAACAGTGTTCTAGCCACTGAAAATCCATTGGATTTCAGTGGCTAGAAGGCCAAACCAAGCATGCAACAAGAGCTTAGGTGTAAGGCTCAAAATAAGGGACAATCAAGCACACAAGGAAGCATATGACTTCAAACAAGAAAATGCCCTTAATAAAACATGAATATGATGTCAAAAGGAGACTCTTTTCAGTTTATAATAAATCTCAAAAGTGAACACAAATAGGGCTAATCTATTATGCAAAAATGGCCCTAAAAGAGAGATTAGAGACAAGGGACAGCAGCTGCCCCCAAACAGAGGAGAGCCCTTCAACAAAGTTGAAGACAGGATCAAAACAAGGCACTTTACAGTTTATATCAAGTCTTGAATATGCTCACAAATAAGGCTACAATATGATGTAAAAATGGCCCTAAAAGAGAGATAGAAAGCAAGGGGCAGTATCTGGCCTCAAAAAGTGAAAATCCCTTCAACAAAGTTGAAGAGAGGCTCAAAATAAATCACTTTACAGTTTGGCTCAAAGCCCAGAAATGCTTACAAACAGGGCTAGCATATCATGCAAGAAATAGCCCTAAAAGAGAGATAAAGGGAAAGGGGTAGCAGGTGGCTTCAAACAGAGAAAAACCCTTGATCAAACATGAAGATAAGCTAAAAAAAATACTATTTCTAGTTCGGGTTGGAGCCCAAAAATGTAAGCAACAAAAGCTAAGATAGCATACAAAATAGGGCAAGAAAAGAGAAAATAGGGACTCACCCTTGTAGCACAGGTTTCCAGCAGCTTTTGGTCCAAGAAAGTGACCTCCTAACTTCTGAAAATGGCCTCCAAGTTGCTGGAATGAAGTATGGAGGTGGTAGGCTATGAGTTGGTGAGTAAATGGTGTAAGAACCTTAAGGTTTGAAGGGTTTGGAAGAGAAAGATAGGGAGAGAGTTGAGAATTTTAGAGAGAGAGGAAAATGTTTTTTCTTCTTTCAAGTTGTCTCTCTTTTCTTCTCTCCTTGTGTGTCTTTTTCTTGTGAGAGAGCTTGATTGATATAGAAATATATCAATCTGCAGCTCCTCAGAATAACCACGTCCAGGTATAGGCTGGGGTATGGCCTAGAATGACAGCTGCCAGCTGTCTACAGAAATATCTGTTGAAAACCACATTTGGCCGGCCGGCCATCAAAGTGGCCGACCGGCAGTCAAATTGGCCGGCCGGCCATCACATTTGACCGATTGAAAATCAAGGTGGCCGGTGGGCAGGAGACTTGGTCGACAGCCTCCCCCCTGTCCTCAGGAACACATCCACAAGCTTTTGGTGCAAAACCAGACACAAAGTAGTCGAGTCGAGAGATTCTGAGGCAAGGCGCGCAGCCGAGACCTCTGGGAACGCAAGACGAACACAAACATAGATGATCACCGAGTGTTCAAGCGGTGACGTCCAAGTATTGAGGACGGTCAAAAATGGGATGTCTACAACCCCATTTTGTCCAATCTTAAGACTTGGGTGCTTTTTTTTTTTTTTTTATCACTAGATGATGAAAATTGGAATATGCTATTTTATGAATTTCTCAGCAGAAAAGTTAGATTTGAGCTTTAATTCCAATCTTACACCCATTTTAGCCAAATTATTTTAGACCTATTCAAAAAAAAATTCTGCATTTTTCTTATCTAGAAAATTTAACAGTTTTGCCATATATGCACAACTTATTAGACAAAATTTTGCCATAAAGGTAATTTTTGTCATAAATAAATATTTATTTTCTATTTTTTTTATTATAATGCTTACTATTTTTCCTTATTGGTATTTTTTTCCCCTCCTGTAATGAATATATGTACAAATGATTACTTTTTTATTTTTATTTTTTATTTTTATGAAACCTCTTAATAAAATATTTGCTTTTGTTTGGAGACAATCATTACCGTCTAAGTTAATGTCGTGATTAAAAATCGAGGTTAAGTTTGTTAGGGTCGAAGTACGACTGGGTAGGTAACACTATTACAGACATAATATTTTACTTTACTATTGCCCCCTCTATGCCTAAATTCTAACTCCACCACTAATGGTATATGCTTTCAAAAAGATGTGTACCATTGTGGACTTGCCTTTTTCTCGCGCCCTGCCTTTTGGAAAGGGTTTGAAAAGAAAGGCCTCAGAGTTTAGACTCTCGCGGTTCTGAATCTAGTCTCACAAGTGCAATGTGAAACTGATAAACACCAAAGAGTCCAAATCCGGAAAACCTTTTTGGAAAATCGATTTTCAATCAAATAATGCCAAAATTGGACTACTTTGCCAGATATAGAGTTGCCACCTAAATATTTTGTTTTTTGGGGAAATTTAGGAAACCTTGACTCGCGCCAAATGCCACGTGTCTGTCATCACCAAAATTGCCTCGGCTCAGGAACTTGGGTACAAGAGGGGAACGTCTTGAAATGCGCACCCCCGCTCGCCCGATCAAAGATCGGCCTCTACTAATCATGATATGTTCTTTTATAAACATTATGTGTTCTTATTCCAATTATTAACTAACCTTACTATGTGACGCACACAAGCAAGTATAGAGTACTCACAAGACTTGGAACAATTCAACTCATGTTTGTTTGCGAAAATAGTTTGAATTTGTCACCCTCAAGTGGGCTTAAAGATGCGGATTTGCCACCAAACATAGTGGGCTTAAAACATGATTTGCCACTAAACAAAGTGGGCTTTAAACTTACATTCGTTGAATTGTTCCAATTCAAACAATCAAGTCTTCATCCATAGGCATTAATGCAGTTAATCAAATAAGCATTTAGCCTCATGGCAAGCATGCTAGACATGGCATCATGGTAATCACACTCATGTAAGTATGCTAAAGCATAAAAACTGTCATGACCCGAACCCGCCCCCATGGGTTAAGGACATAACCGGCCAGTAATCATGAGATTACCTACGGCCTCAAACCAAACCAAACGTATTTTAACAGAGTTAATGGGGGCCAAACAGAAGCAATTTAAAACTTTGTCCATAGAGCTGTGCTTACATGGCACATCGTAATAACCATACATATGCACATTAATAACTCACAACAAAATATGTACCACACAAGGTTCTAAACAATGGAGGATTTGGGAGGAGAGAGAGTTTGCAGGAAGACAAAGATACAAAAGTGAAAAGACGGAAAGAGAGAAATGGTTTTGATCAAAACCACGAAATAGCGGCAAAATTACCATCAATGTGCCTAGAACGACGTGCTTTTCAGACGGCACACGCAGACACAAGGCGACTTAAAGGCGTGTGTCAAGTATGATCCAGTAAGGGAAAGACGCGTGGCAGAAATGGTTGAAATACTGTGTGTGATAGCTCTCACGCGTGATAAAACTCTTGGAGTACTTGGTTTAATGAAGAAAAGACCTCGGCTAGGAGGATGATCTCGTCTAAATAATTTAAACCGACTTGATTATTTTCTCTAAAGGCATTTTGGGAAAACAGATTACAGATCTTAGTCATATTGAGCCGACGAGTCTTGATTTCGGCAATAAATAAAGGAGTTAGCCTAGCCGATGTTATATATGGTTAAAAGATATAGGTTCCATCACCTCAGTATACCGAGGTAATAGAACCTAAGGAGCAGTTGTGGGGACATAAATTTTGAATGACAGCACGTGGCAGAGGTGGCACCGAAGTGTCAGTCGAGGTGCCACGTGTCCTGTCATGATGCCGAGGTAATCTCGGCTAGGCCGAGGTTATCTCCAAAGATACCGAAGTCCGAGATAAGCGAATAAGGGACAAGAGTCCTAAAATGAGAGAAGACTTCAATTTGGATAAAGATAAGACTCTTGGAGAGTTTATCCCAATCCTACTGGGAGTCCAAGGTTAGCAATAATCCTAAAGCCATTGAGGCTAGGCTTCTATTGGGACTAGGTTTGTGTTCGCTATAAAAAGGAGGCACCCTCGTGGGTCTAAGGTACATTTTTAATATTCTGAATAGTGAGTTCAGCACTTTTGCTATCTTTCAGAGATAACTGACTTGATCGTCGAAGTGCCCCCGGGTGGACAAACCACCGCCGGAATCTCTTCTTTTTATGACAGGTTGTTCGGGCTTAATCTATTCTGCCAGTGTTCTCCAGCTAAGTACTTGATTGGCAGTGTGGTTGGAAATTGACACACACAATTTGGCGCCGTTTGTGGGAAAGAATGCAAATGATATGCTCAAAATACAATTGATAGCTGGACTTACACGCTTCACGAAGCCTTTTTTTTAAAAAAAATTCCTGATTAATGCAATGTAACAAGTAATATGCAAGGCAAGCCTCGTGCGAACAATACGAAGCATAACAAGGGATGTAATCCAAACACACCCTCATAAGAGAATGAAACGTAACCAATGAATAGTTTGAACCTACATCCCAAAACAGGAGAGGTATTAACCGATAGATAGTCTCAACTAACAACCAAAGAAAATGGAGGTATTAACCGATGGTGGTTTGAATCGTTAACCCGAGAAAGGGATAGTATTATCATCTAAAAAAGGGCCAGTATTAATCGAGTAATGTTAACCTATAACCCAAAAGAGGGGGCCAGCATTAACTGATGAAAAAGGTTGTAATCAAATGTTGATATGAAGAGATTTTAGCCAAATGATGCAACAATGGTAGTTGTAACCATGCAAATGATACGCTAATGCAATTGAAAGTTGAATTCTTTTTTTTCTTTTCTTTTTGAAAATGCAAGATTTATGCAATGCAAGATGTAATCTATGGTGAGGCAAGCCTCATACAAATGAAGCACAACAAAGGGGTACAATCCAAACACCCTCACATTAGAGGAGAAAATAAGGTGTTAATCAAACAGCGAGACCTAAACCATACCTCAATACAAAATAGGGAATTGATTTCAACTGAGTAAAAAGAAAAAAAGGGGTCTTAACCAATATACAAGACCTAGACCGTACCTTAATACGAAATAGGGCATGGTTTTAACTAGGTAAAAAGGAAAGGGGTCTTAACCAATATACAAGACTTAGACTGTACCTCAATACGAAATAGAGCGATGGTTTCAACCGGGTAAAAAAGAAAGGGATCTTAACCAATATACGAGACCTACACCGTATCTCAATACGAAATAGAGCAATGGTTTCAACCCGTTACAAGAGAAATGTTGTAACCAAAATGTCAAGTGATGTGAATGGATTATAACCATGCATGACAAATGTAATAGATAGTGCAAGTGTGATGATGAATGAAAAAACACGAAGGGGCAATGTAAGCCACACAATATGCAATGATGAATGTACAACAATAATATGATGGATGCACAACAGATGAATATACAAATGATTTTTTTTTCTACCTTTTCCAAAATTGTCTTCTTGTTTTTTTTTTTTTTTTTTGATTTTTTGAATATTTCTTTTTTCCTTTGTTTTTTATTTTCTTTAAAAATTTCCTTTTGAACTTTTCTTGACAATTTCTTTTCATATTTTTTTTTAAAAAAAATTTGTTTTTGAAATTTATATACATACCATAAACAAACAATAGACAAAATATACATCACATATATATACATATGGACACGGACAAGCTATATACATACAAACCATATATATATATATATATATACGAACACATACATATACATATATATACTGACACAGACATACGGATATGGATACACAAACAAACAGATACGAATACATAGACATATACATACAAAATATATACATATATACACTCCTCCCTTCTCTCTCTCTCTCTCTCTCTCTCTCTCTCTTTTGTTCATCTTCGTCGAGCGCGGCGTTTGGTGCACAATTTCAACAATCATAACGCGCCTGACTGACAGCAGCTAGATCGGCCTCGATTGTCAAAGATTGCCTCATCAATCCTTCTTCCTTGGCTTCTTCTTCTCTTCCAACTTCTTTTTAAACCAAGATCTGCGAAAGAGATAGAGCAGAAAGTTGCAAACTTCCCCTACGATTACTTTACAAATTTTCCTTTTGACATTATACTTCTCCTGACATGGCCTCTTCTCGCCGTCCCCTCACTCTTTTCTCAGACCTTAACGATTCCCCAATCAAGATTACCAACTCTTCTAAGCCTCGACAAAGTGTCCTTGTCCCTGTCCCTATTCTCAACTTTCCTGCGCTGTCAGTTGAGCAGCTAATGGCAACATAGTCTGATATCAATGCCAATCACTATACATTGAAGTCCTGTGTGGAGACTGTGACTCGGTCTCTAATTTGTCCCACCAACTACAGGGTAGGATGAGTGAAGTACATTTATTAAATGCCTAACTCTCTTTGCTCTAGAGTATGTACAAGGATGCTCAAAAAGAGATCAACACCTTGAAAAAAGTAAAACAAATAGTTAAAAGGACAGGCCACCTCCATGTCCCAATTCAGAGTTCCTTCATACTCCTCATTTGATGACTGGCGATGAGTAATTTCTTTCAGAAGCTCTGTCAATGTGGAGGTAGAGACTTCAAAGTCCTCCGGAAAGTGAAGATGTTGCGAGGCAACTGACGGTAGAGTAGAGCTATGAAGTTATCTACCAATGAAGTCGGTTTGTCTTTACTGCCGGGCTAATGCCGAAATCCGAGGGAAAAAAAAATCCCTTTCTTTTTTGTATTTTCAATTTTTTTTCTTTTTGTTCTTTTCATTTTCTATTTTTGCTTAAAAATGAGCACCAATGATTCAAATGATTTCCCCTTTTCTTTGAAATTTCTTCTCTTTTATTTGTAATGCTGATCGACGGCTTCACCTTCAATTTTTAATAAAATGAGTTTCATTGTTTACACATCATGGCATAAATGGCACAACACTTGAACATGAAAAACATTTTGTTTTGAAATTGAATTTGAATCTGAAAATGATTAAATTTTAATAAACTTTGAATTGGACATTGAGCCCTTAATTGACCAGAATCAAACAACGACTCAATAAAAGCAAAAACAATCCATACATACCTATTTACACTTACTGAAATGAAAGACACTCAAAACACAACTCAAAAGGACAAATTGTAACGACCCCAAAATGCGTATCAGAAATTACCTATACTTACTTATGGGTTAATGTACTTTAATTTAATGATATATATTCGAATTGAAGAATTATCTGTTGAATTATGACTTTAAAACTGAAATTGACGAACTTTACGGGTTTAAAAATCAAAATTGAGTACACGGATATGCGAATGGGAATTTTTAGAGCCATTTGGGAAAGCTAATTGGAAATTTATTTTGTCTGATTTGTTAAGGTATGTTTGGGTGGTTAACTTTGTACTACAAATTGAAGGCTTCAGAAATCAGAACAGGATACATAATTATGATCAGCGTAATTTTTAGAGTCATCTGCGAAGGTTAACTGAAATTTGATTTCGTATGATTCGTAAGGGTGTGTTTGGCTCCCCTTAATTGTGATAAGCTTATATATAGAGATATATATGTGAGATATGAGTGAACTCATCACTTTGAGCCAAAAATATCTAAGAGAGAATGGGAGAACCGTGAGAGATGAAGAGAGAGAGAGGGCGAGGGAGACAAAGCTTCTCTAGGAGAGAGAGAGCTCAACATTCATGGGGGGTTGAAGATAAATGGAAGAAATTGAAAAGAGATGAAGAAGATCAACCATGGAAGCTTGGGAAATTGAAAAGGTTCAAGAGAAAAACAAGGATTTGGGTTAAGGTATGTGGCTTTAATTATCATCTTTGTAGATAACTCATCTACCACAAGGAATCAAGGATTAAATGGAAGATTTAATATGTAAATGAATTAGAGTCTTGGGTTATGAATGAAATGAGTTCTCTTCATGAAATCGAACTTTGATTCCTTAGAGTTGCTTGATTGAAGAGTTAAATTCATTATATTTGCTTATCTTGAGGTTAATTATGAGAGGTTGAGCCCCAATCTTGAGGTTTTGCATGGTTAATTATATAAATAAAGATTTATGTGAATATGGAAGAAGAAGTCTTGGAAAAGAACTAAATTAAGAGATTGATCTTCCTTACTTGAATCTTCATTGTGTTTTGATGTTTTGATTTAGAAAACAATCGTGATCTCATGTTTTCCATTAGTTTTACATGTTTTTGGGTGATTAGGGTTGAAACCAAGCTTAGACATGAAAAGATCAAGTGTTAGAGCCATTAAACATTTTCAGAGAGCAAAAACTGCCCTGAGCCGCACGTGCGGCGGGTTTTTCCGCACGTGCGGCAGTCTATTTCCAGCCCCAAATTTGATTCTGCTAAAAAAAGCACCTTGTCCCGCACATGCGACACAATTCCCGCACGTGCGGCCCTATTTCCCGCAGGTGAGGGACAGCTCTGTTCAGCCAACTTCAAATAAGCATATATCTTGCATCCAGACTCCATTTTGAGTGATTCTTGAGCCTAAATTCAAGCCCCGGAAGCCTAGTTTCTAATGGTGGTGGTCTCACTCCCAAATTCTTAGTATAAAAATAGACATGCCCAAAATAGTAACGATTGCTCACTTTCTGTCTACCGGTTATATACCATTTCTTCTTCTAAACCATTTTTCCTTTCAATTCCTCCTATTTTCCTAGACACGGATTATGACTTATTAAGGAGTAATGAGTTTAGAACCACCATAGCTAATTGATTAAAGAACAAGAACGAGATTGGTTTTATTCTCATATTTTGCTACGTGCATTGTGTTTGTAGGTCAAACGAGGACATTGTCCCATTATTACCAAAAGCCCAGCACTGTGAGTAATAGTATACTAAAGATATGTTTTCCATTATCTAATTTGATTTATGTATGACATGATTCTCTAAATATCGTATTTTTTCAAAATGCATAAGTTTTCAAGAAATGCGAAATGAATTATGAACAAGAAACGTGAATTATTTATAGTATGATATGGTGGGCCCAAGGCCGTTTTGTTTATCTGTTTCGTTTGTGCTATGGCATAATTGTTTGGTCTTTAAGACCCATTGACTTTTAATATGGCACAAAATGTTGTACGGAACTAAGTGCTATAGTGGGAGTCACCTCTAGAGTCCGTACGAGTCACCTCTTGGATCCATACAAACATGAATTGGGCCCAAGGAGAGGTGGGGACATGTCAATGTTCCATCTGCACCATGATACGATATGATACGTTTGGACCTAAGGTCGTTTTGAAATATGATTGGGCCTGAGTCCGTTTTGTTATACATGGACCCAAGGTCGTTCAGAACATATGAATTGAATGCAAATGTTTTTATATCGCTATATGACTCAAGTTACGAAGTATTATTTTATATGCATGAGTGGATGTCCTACTTTGAAAGGTGCTTCTATCCCTTTGGTATAAGTGAGTGTACAACGTACCATGTAAATGTTTTGTAATGGTTTAAAATATGTATTCCATTTGAAAAGGGCATGGATTATGACACGGTAAATGTCTCTTTTGAAATGATTTAAGATACATTTCGGATTTATGAAATATGTTCTCCTAATGTTCAGGACATCATTCATTAACATCTTTACTTTAATATTACTCACTGGGCGTTAGCTCACCCTTTTTATTTTATATATATGTAGGTGAGCCATCGGGGATCATCGCTAGAGTTGTATCGAGGTTCGTCTCTCTGTCAAACCAACCAGGTTACGCCTCCGTGTTGAGGCTTTAACTTTGTATTGGAAAATTATGTCTTTTATTGAGTATTATGTAATTGTGTGTGAGATCTATATAAATTCTATGATTATATGTGTAAATATAGAAAGTATATTCAAATGTTTAAATTAATTTAAGCCTTCATATATGCACAAGCTCAATGGGCGTTATCTTTATGTTGGTATTTGCTTCCGCTTAAGGCCCCGTAATTGAATAAATATTGGGGAAATTTTGTTTGAGGCCTATATACAGGCCGGTCATGGACCAAACTTTTAGGGGCGGGTTTGGGTCGGGACACAAATCATTGAGCCTACACAACTTTTGTAGTTTTCCATTCTGGATTGATATCAAAATTGGATGGCTAAGTGAAAATTGACGAACTGGCTAATTCATTAACCAGCCAGCTAACGAATTGATGAATCGACTGAAAAATTGGTCGGCCGACTAAACAAGTGGCAAGCTGGCTAAAACAATCAAGAAGCACCTAGAGTCAACTAACAAATTGGACAGCCAATTAAATTGTTAGCCAACTGGCTGAAACATGTAACATGAGAGTTGAGAGTACGGGAAGAAGACAGAATTCCTGACTCAACTATGCCCCTAGTTCATTGCTTTGACTTTTTACTTTTTTGTTTTCTACTAAAAAGAATTTGACTAACATGAGAGTTTGATTAGCATGCTTGTTCCACTCTCTGTTTTGAAATCATGTAAGTCAAGCTGTGAGCACTAAAAACTTTTCTCCTTTTTTGGGTCTAAGAAATTGTCTAGTTTTGGAAAAATTGAATAATTTTTGAGAAAATCAGTCAACTTCCTTAAAAATCATCAAAACCTGTTTTCGCAAATGGTCACTACTCGACCAACATAGAATCAATCCTTGAGATGTACGACTTCAAATCAGATAACTCGAGCATGATACACAGTATTACCACTTGATCTACCTTACAACTGAATCTTTCATGAAGAAAAGATAGGACAAACGAACTCAATGAAGATAACCCAATTGAACATGGACAAGACAGTGGAGTCAAGTAAAAATATACCAATCAAACATGGACGGGACAGGTGAATTGAAAATGGTTGGGGTCGAAGTTCAGGATGAAGCTGCCTACGTATCCCAAAGATAGGAATCAAGCCTTACGTAGTTCCCGGTAAGGCTTACTCAAGTATTTTCATTCTCCTTTTGTGCTCTAACATTTTCCAAAAGCCGCCTTTCTGAGTTTTCGACCTTGCGTGCTTTTTTTCATTTTTCTTTTTCTATTTTTTCAGTTTTGTTTTCCATTTTTGCATTTTCTATTTTTTATTTTTCCTGCTCTAACTTTTGCCTAAGTCGCCCTTTCGAGTTTTCGACCAAGCGAGACTCTCAAGGATAGTATTTTGTTTGTCCATAGTGATTGGTTATGAGATCTCTAGGCCATCTAAATCCATGAGAATGGTTGTTCTTCCTAACCAAATAAACTTGATGATGTAAGGACCCGTCCAATTAGGTCTGAATTTGCCCCTAAGGTCTTGGATAGGAGTTCAATTGTCCTTTAGCACTTAATCTTCATCTCTTAGATTTTGGGATTTGATATTTTTATTTTTTTAATGCCTTGGCAATCTTGCATTGACACCTTTTTCGTAGCATTTGCCCCTTGTGGTATAGTTCATTTTCCAAAAATGTCATGATACCAAGGATTTTCATCTTTAACTTTTTCTATTTGAGGTTATCATCTGCTCTGTGAGGATCGGATGCATTTTGACCCCAATTGGTATATCCACCATTGAAGCTAGGGTTGCCAAAGAGTCGACAAACCAATTATTCATTCTGACTAGGTGGGTGATTAAGTTTGAATCCCTAATCACATCCAACCTTTTTTACCCCTAGTTCTAGGGCTACTTCCAATCCGACTATGCAAGCCTCGTACTTTGGTTGATCATTGAACATGCTAAATCAAGGTTTGAAAACTATAAGGGTCAAGTCCCAAGGACAAGAGGGATCCTATGTTGTACAATCTCAAGATCAATTCCAAGCATGCCTTCATAGGACCACGCAAAAACATTTTTTCAAATCTTTTAACAAAGCGACTAGTCACTCATGCTTCTCTGAAGACAATGTAAAACCAATTTGGACTGAGCCAGGATCCTTCTTAATACCCACATCAACAAAAATGATCTCATCCATCAGGGCTTAACATGCCTCTCTTCCCATTAGTCGATCAAATATTTCTAATCTTGAGGAATTCATTTCTTTTCGTTTTTATCAATGTTTTTGAAAAAAGTTTTGGCAATTTTGGTCAATACAATGATTTAAAGGCATAAGGAAGTAGGTGAAAATTACTACATCTTTCATTTAGAACTTCTAGCTCAATGATTGAAACAGACTCGAAAGCAAAGAAAAGACAAACATAGAAAGGACAATGATGTATGGGTTATCACCCCCAAAATCACTAGACTCTGACTCTGACTCACAAGATTGACTCGATCCTAATTCCATCTCCACAAACTTGGGGGAATCAAGTTCACACACAATACCTAATTCAGAAAGTAAATGAAAGCATTCTCTAAATTGCTAATTACAGTGCGTGCCATCCACCACGTCTAAAACAAAATTTGTGCAATCAGCTGGTAGTCTATCCTCGATCACAACAATAATCATAAATATCCCTAGAGTTTATTGGTCTCGCGCTAGTTTCAAGATCTATCACAGATTCAACCTGTGTCAAACCCAAAATTTCGTCAGTGCTTCTTTGCTTCTTGATCAATCCATGGCTCAAGAAAACCATAAAGAGAGAAGTGCATGCCCGTGAGACTATCTGCTATAATGCCCAATTCTGGCTCCAAAATTGAGGTGCATATATCATGAATAAACCAACGCTCTCTAGAATAAGCACCTCGGGTTTGGGTAGATGGGAAGGTGTGATGTAGTTTTTGGGTTGAAAGTGGAGGTTGGGAAATGGTGGTATTCTGTCATGGGGTGGCAATGGATTTGAGGTGACATTGGGCTTTTGAGGTGGAGCTATTATTTTGTTGTCAATGAGATCTTGAATCTCATGACAAAGGCGATAGCAATGATTAGTGTCAGGACCATGTTGTTGGTGAAATGCGCAGTATTTGGCAGGATCATGTTTGCTTGGAAGTGGATCGGGAAATGATCAAGGTTTAAAAGGTTTGAGATACCCTCTTTCTATCAAGATCCTCATAGCTTTGGTAAGGGACATATAGAGAGGGTTGAAGATTCTGGTCAAGGTTTAGGTTGAGTTGACTGTTTTGGCAATGGTGACAGTGTTGATTTCTAAGGGTATGGCATTGGTAGTTGTACTACTACTACGAGAAGCATTGGAACTATGAGTAAATATCTTTCTCATAGGCTCATTTCCTTTCGTAATGATCTCTTGTCTGATAGTATCCTCAATTTGAACCCCATTCTTATGGAGGTCCTTAAAGTTAAAAAGGGGAAAAACTATCATCTTCTGCAGTAATCTTCCATGCAGATTTTTGACCACCATACGGACTTGATCTTTTTCCAAAGGTTAGTTTGTCGTCATGAATGCTTTTTCCCTCCGTCTAGTGATGGATGCCATAAAGCTCTCATTGGGCTCTTGTCGGGTCACCTCAAGTTCCCTGGTGGTTACCTCAATCTAGGTATTGTAAGAATATTGGGTGATGAAGGCCTCAGCTAACTCCTTTCAACTCCTTTTTATGAAGTCCTCCAGCTTGGCATACTAGATGGTAACCACTCCTAACATGGTTCTTTCGAACAAGGAAAACTTTTAAGCCTGAGATAGGCCCATTAGCTCTAGAATGTCTGAGAAAAGGCAGACATGAACCATAGGGTCACCAGCCCCATCAAATATATCCATGTGCGACATTTAGAACCTCTCAGGAAACCTCACAGTTATGTTCGTAAACCCATCCTCGATGTTTAGAATGGAGTTGATCCTTTGTGATTGTTCAAACATCTTCTTCAACTTGGCTAATTTTAGCAAAGTTGAGTCAACTCCACTGATATCCATGAAGAATAGTCCTCCCAATGGTTGCATGTGAACCTTCAAGTCTTCTTGCAAGTTGGGCTCAAGGAGTTCCCCAGTTAGTAGAGGTGGTACTAAAATCGGATGAACCACTGGAGGTGGATGAGATGTTGATGCCCTAGACGAGCATTGCAATTCAGCAAGAGCCTCCTTGTTGGCAGCAACCATGTTTGTAATAGCATCCATGCTTCGTTGAAAGACCAAAAGTATGTTTGCTATATCTACCGAAAGTTGGTCCATTATTGTTGGAGGTTGGTCTATCATTACTGGAGGTGGGCCCATTACTATTGGAAGTGGGTCCATCACTATTGGAGGTTGGTACGTCACCACTAAAAGTGGGTCCATCACCACTAAAGGTTGGTCTATCACCAATGAAGCTGGATCCATCACAGATGCTAGAAATTCCAGTTGGCGAAGTTCTAATAATGAGGTTTTAACCTCTCTCCTTGTAACTGGTGGCAGATAAACTACTACTGGCTGTCTTTGAACCAAATCTGCGATTCTGATAAGTCTACCAGCGCAAGTCCACAAATCTTAGGGGGATATTAGACCGTTCTGAAGCTATAGTGCTACAACTACCTATGCACACTGAACTCAAACCCTCAAAATGTTATGCCTGATCCACTATTAGATTTGAGAACCCCAGATCCCAAACATTGCACATAGCCAGAAAAAGAACAAACACCTCTATGGAGGGTAGGGTTATCTTGTCCTAGCTTTGACATGATCTAGGGTTCCACTATTCAAACACGTGGTATCATATATCCTAGCATAGGGTAGCATCCTGCCCTAATTTGGAAGTTGCTAGAGCATATTACATGCACTAGGTCAGTCTTGGTCAAAAGGGTACCCCAGCGAGACACCGATATACCTACGCAATCTAGAGGATCAAGCGGTACATGGTGATCCCGATTCCAAGGCTTGTGCTCCCACCACATTAGAGCCCATGTCCGTCTATTTTCCCAAAATCGAATAGCAGTCCAGGATAACAGGTGATGAACACGGGACATAGGCGCACTAGTGCATGAAATGCAATGAACATATAATTAAAAATAAAGTCATATCATGGAGTTCAAGTCAAGGTTTCAAAATATCCCCAGCAGAGTCGCCAAAAACTGTAACATCGCCCGTGTGGTATCCGCATGCGTTGAACAATTCGGACCCTTGATTTCTTTGATATAATCTCACGAGTGCAATGTGAAACGTAGATGAAAGTCTAGATTTGGTAACTTTTATAGAAAATCTATTTTATTGAGAAAAAAAAAAAGATCTCGGAGTCGCCACCTAATGTTTTGAAAAAATTAGGAAACCCATGACTCATGCCAAGGCTACTGTTCGTCATAACCAAGGATGTTTGGCTCAGAACCTTACATGTGAGAAAGGAAGGTCATTAATTGAGCACCCCCACTTACCCAATCAAAAGATTGGCCTCTACTAACTCATGATATGATTTTTATTAACTTTATGTGTTCATATTCTGATTATTAACAAATCCTAAAATTTACTCTATGAATCAAACAAATATAGACTGTATCGTTCATTTTGGAACAATTTGATTTCATTATTTCGAAAGTGTTTTGAATAGTGGAATCATGAAAATCATTTTTATTCCAAATTAAATAACACAACCTTCATCCACTGGCATGCATAGAGTTATATCAAATAAGCAACTAGCCACATGGTAGGATGCTAAACGTAGTAAAAAAACACACACAAGTAAGATACTAAAGCATAAAAACTTACATATTTACTGGCGTCGCGTGAACAGTTACAAAACAAAGTTAGTAAAACATACAAGATCCTAGATTCAAGATTCCAATGCAATATATACAAAAATACAACTAAAAATTTGGCTACTTATACATGATATGTGAATCATCTCAAAGCATGGGGTAACACATAAAATCACATAGGACTTGATTAAACCTAAGATACAAATGAGCTGAATTTTGATGAATGAAATTAGATACGATGACAAATAAAACATGATGATATTTACAGATATGGAAAGCACGGAAATAAAAGAAATAGGAAGAAGTGGGGGTTAGAAATTATTACAACAAGCAACTATTTAATAAATTATACAAATAAACAATATATATTTTATATTATGTTATTTTGTATAACAATATAAGTAAATAAATAAAACGAAGGAGCTGCGAGGCAGCCCCAGCAAACCAACCCTTAGAAAACCAAAAAAAAAGCAAGAAAACAACAAAAACAAAACAAAACATATATATATATACAAATGCCATCTAAATGCTATTTTTGTATTTAATGTACTAGAAAATGACTTGAGCTGATTTGGTTTGGAAAAAGCTTTGCTGATGGGAAAATTATATACAATAAAATAAAATAAAAATAATAAAAAATAATAATAATAAGTAGCTCAGCGAACCAACACAAAAGAAAGAGGAAATAAAGAATAAAAAAAAAAATGAGGTGGACATCACCACTCCACCCCTTCTTTGAAATGATTATATATATATATATATATATATTATGAAATATAAAAAAAAAATTGAAAAAAAAAGAAAGAAAAACGCAGGTGTCGGCCACCCGCTGTACTCACATCAATTCATATATATATACAGTAATTATATAATTATTATGATAGTATAATCAAAACAAAACCAAAATGAAATGAGAAGAAAAGAATCTGTGGAATCAGATAATGAAAAGTAATAGAAATAAAAAAGAAAAATGAGAAAATTACGAAATGATGAACTTTCTAATTAACAAACTCTCTTTCTAACACCCATAGTATTATGAAATACATTTTAAAATCTTAGCAAGATGGTTATTTTAAGTTTCAATAGAAATTTTAGATTTGGGTTGGTTTTGGTGAAAAAACATGGGTGGAAGGTGAAAACTCTCAGGTAACAAAAACTCTCTTACACCAATTCTTCTTTCTGGACTTTTGAGGCGAAGACTATCCTCTTTTGATTTTTACTACCAATTCCTCTCTTTCTCCTATCTATTATTCTCTCTCTGTTAATCCCCCCTCCCCCGAAAATAAATTCTCACCCCATTTTAAATTTTAAAACCAATTCAGAATCAAGTGGAGTGGTTGGCAACCACACTCAATAACTACTCCCAAACCACATAGCCAGTCCACGAGACAATTTGAAATCCATGCGGCCATCCCACGAAATTTTGCCCAAAACATGTGGCTATCCCATGTGGCATAGGAGCCAATTTTCTCAAAATTGCTCTATTTTCCGAACTTTGTCTGAGAAAAGGTTTTTCAATAAGTTTAAAATAATTTGGCCAAAATGGGTGAACGTTTGGATTAAAACTTAAATTTGAATTTTTTGCTAAAAAATTAGTAATATAGCACATTCCAATTGTCATTCTCAGGTATTCAAAAGAAAGCGCCTAAGTCTTAGTGTCGGTCAAAATAGGATGTCTACATGTGAATGTCAATTTTTTTGCTTTTTTTATATGATTTGATGACATTTAAATTTTATGCATTTTTAGTTATCCCCACTTTGATTTTTAGCGACAAAAATGTGTGGTAGAGAAAGTTATTTGTCTTTTAGCGACCGAATATAATTGTTCTTAAAAATGTCATTATTTTATTTTTTGCGATCAAGTTCGGACATTTTGTGACGAAGTATTAGTGACCAAATGTTTAGTCGTGTAAAATCAAACATTTTGTGACAATATAAAATTGGTCGCTAATAGTCATTTTCAGCGACAGTTTTAAAAAATCGTCGCTAAAAGTTAATTTTGACTTTTCTGGACACACTCTATTGACTTTTTTAGTGACAAATTCAAAATAATTGATCGCCAAAAGTCTTATATGTTGTAGTGTAATCCACATAATTAATAACTTATAATTCAACATTGCTTCATGTTCGATTGATTCAAATAAAAATGAAAACTTCTAGGTGTATAGAATTAGTCATAAAATCAGATACAATACTGGGGAAAAAATAGCTTAAATTTTATTCACATTATTTTTACATTTTTCCTTCTCTTTTCAAATTCTTATCCAAATTTATAATTTAAACCCAAAATATTTAAATATCACCTAATGTGCAAGAGTTGTGTCTAATCCTATAACCATGTAACAAAACTTTTTAGAAAAATATATACAATTCAGAAGCCCTATTGGTTGCATAGATAAGAGGTGATAAATGCAATTTTTTATTTTTATTTTTCCAATACATGGTCAACCGTAGTTTGGAAGAGCTTTGAATTGTGTTCATAACTCGAGTGCAATTTTAAGCATTATAAACAGAAGATTTGAAATGGTTTTCTATATATATATAGAAAATTGATGAAAGTCCATTCCAAAGGGGGTATAAATCATTAAATTCAAGGTAAAATCTTGATTGGTGATAATGACATGCAGAAAAAAGGTTGTAGGCAAAAGTCACTGGCAATGGAAAACTTGACAGTAACACTTGATTAATATTTCAACATCTGAATATATATATAAGAGTAATTTCCTTTCTACTTTATGGCTTTTCAAAAGCACATATTAATACATACGAATTGATTGGATTTTCTTGCAAAATAACTAATTTCTACTTTGGTCTAAGTTAAATTTTTTAAGTAAAATAAGTTAAGTCCTTTTATTGGTTCGCATCATTTGGCGTGAAGTTAGACAAAGAATTGGCAAATTCTAGACGAGGTGTTTGTCCATTTTGTGCACAAGGTCAAATATACCATGATTTGTAATATTTGATTCCATCTGATAAGGATCTTTATTACTTCCAATTGTACTTGTGGCATTCTTTTTTGCAATTTCGCTCGAGCGGTGAAGTGAACCGCTCGAACAAATATTTAGGACTCCCAGTATTCTTTTAGCAAAGGTGAGACAGCTCAAGTGAACCTTTGGTCGCTCGAGCGAATGTGAGGAGGTTCTAGTACCTTTACTTTAGAACTGCAAAACTTCTGGAACATTGTATTTACCGCTCGAGCGGAGTATTCAATATTGTGAGCACCGCTCAAGCGATGAAGCATTCGCTCGAGCAATCTATTCAAGTTCAACCAGTATAAAACCCACTTTTTGCTTATTTTCTCACTTTTCTCTCTTTTCTCTCTTTTACTCCTCTATGTCCAAAAACCCTAACCCTCAAACCTTTGATTTCACCTTTTTATACTAAGCATTCACCATAAATCTTACAAGAAGAGTGAAGGAAAAGTATAAATCGTGATATTGATTGGTTAGATTGCGATTTCGTTGTTCTTGCTTGGGTCTTCGTTGTTTGCTCACCTTCTTGAGGTAGAGGATTCTCTTAACCATATATATTTATGATTTGGTGAGATTTTGTAACATTTTGGGATTTGGGGGTATTATAAGTTAGAAATCTTTAATGCTAAGTTTTTTATGTACACAAATGGTTTTTCACTCAAGTTTTTGAAATGTGTAAAATGTTTTGGTATATTGATGAATAATATTTGATGTTTTGTGGATTTAACAAAGAAATGAGGAAAAGCCCCAATATTTCTTGAAATCCTAGATTTGGGAATTTTGTTTAAAAGAGGGTTTGAATCATTTGACACCTAGTGTTGAAATTAAAATTAATTTTCCTTGATTGTATGTGAGTAAGGTGAATTTTTTATATATGTATAATGATATTATGAAGGATCTATGGAAGTTGAATAGTGTGGTCACTTAGGAAATGTTGGACAGATGTAATGTTTTGTTTGGGATTATGGTTGGTAATGAGAAGGTCTTGGAGTCATGAAAGTGTGAATATTTCATTAGTTTTTACTTGATGAGTTTTTGTGCAATTAAATGAAATTTTGGATAAATCGGAATGTTTGGAAATTCATGCATTGCATTGCATTCACATGGTTTTGGAGTAAGAGTTGTGTTATTTAAAAGGTGTCCAATTACTCTTTCGTGCTAAACGCCAGTAAATATGGGGACATAGTTAAAACGATTAATCAGTGTCCAACTGCCCCTCCGTACTTGGTGGCCGAAAAATATGGATGTGTTTTTAAAATCAAAAGGGTATCCAAGTGCCCCTTCATGCTCGATTACCGGAAAATGTGAATGTGTTTTTAAAATGAAATGGGTATCGCAATTGGACACCCATCAATTATTTTGACTATGTCCCTCATATTTACTAGCGTTTAGCATGGAAGAGCAATTGGACACCTTTACCAAAATACCAATTGCATCCCCACATTTTTCGGATTGCTTTGTGTTTGTTAAGGTTCCCAATTGTCCTTCCATGCTTGGAGGCCAAAAAATGTGAGGATGCTGTTGGTATTTTGGTAAAGGTTCCCAATTTCTCTTCCGTGCTAAACGCTAGTAAATATATGGGACATAATTGAAACAATTGATGGGTGTCCAATTGCCTCTTTGTACTCGGTGGCCAGAAAATATGGATGTGTTTTTAAAATCAAATGGGTATTGATCGGTTGTTTTTCAATCAAAAATAAAAAACTAAACAAAGCACTAATTCAGTAGAATAGTGGATTGTCCAGGTATCATACCACGAGGACTTTGGACTGAGTTATATTAAGTCGAATGGTAATTTTTAATTTAATTTGAAGAAGAGAGGATAATTTGGTTTTTGCTAATGAGAATTTAAATGAAAACTAAAACAATTGTGCAAATAAATAGAGTAATCTGAATATTGAGAGAGACTTAGGATTTCGAATCCACTACTAATCTTATATCATGTAATTAAAATATCTAACTCTAGTAAATCAATGGCCCGAATAATAATGATGTATCGTGGCTACAAGCCCCAATAACATCGTCAAGAAGATGAGTATATTCAAAATGTAGGCACGAATCATCCTCAGTCAGCACAAATCGTCTACGCTAAACTACGGTTGCAACACGATTCGTCTCCCCTAAGCATGACTCATCTCACAATTTGTATATACAAGAAAGTAAAACAGTTGTATGATTATGTATTCTCAATCACAGAAATCGAATACATAAATCGAATGAAAAGATTATTTGAATAAAAGATCTTAAAACAATCATACAACGGTTATCCAATTCCAAAGACAAACTAGAATTAAAATACAAAATTACATGATACTTGATTAAAGTTCCATCTCAATCATAAGAAGAAAGCTTAGCCGCTTATGGAGAGGTTGAGCACTTCGAATGTTGAAGATAAAGACATGTATTGATGATTTTCTCTCCTTCTGTAGCTTCTAACCATCTTTTCTAGGGTTTCAGAGCCCAAAATAGGTTTATAGCCTCCATTCCATTTAGAGTCAAAAACACATGCACACATATCGAGGCAAATATGCTCGTGCGGATTGGGAATTATGCTCGAGCGGATCCAGTCATAGAGGAATTGTTCGCAGGAAATTCCGCTTGGGCAGATTATGAATTCCACTCTAGCGGATCCAATCAGTGACAATCTTTTAGCTCTTTTTGCCCCTGTTTTCCATCCTTCTGTCTTCGGGGTGATATTAGCCTCAAAAGGATAAAAAACGTAAATAAATAAATAAATAAAACACTTTATTGTATCAAATATCATAAGCTCAAATACTAAAACCATAAGATAGGGAGCCTCAAAGTGTAACATTTCAACTCAGATCACACCCCCTAACTTACACTTTATTAGTCCTCGAGTAAAGAAAGATAAAGCAAAATCTTTCTATGGCACTTTCGTAGGGATCACGATTGCATTTAGCATATGCAACAAGCATTTTCAACCACAAGGTTACACAAGTGGACGAGTGAAGTCTTGTGAGTGTTTCCAGAGATGATACCCCACAAACATCAACTTGATCAAAGGAATTGAAACTTAGAGCAGATTTATACACAATTACTCGACACCACCCCTTTGCATCAAAACCAACCTCTCTCACTTATGACAAATTTGAAGTACGCAAGTTAGACAAATCTTGAAACTATCCATGAGCCCATAAATATGCAAATAAACAGCATCGAATCACAGTTGGATAGAGAGCATCACACGTTGATTTCGTGTAAAGTGAGATTCAGTGTGGAAGGAAAGACAACATCTCTTACTCATGTACTAACTTCCAACAACTAAGTGTCTTGAATCTTTAAAATCAAACATGGGATCGAAACTACTTTTTTTTTTTTTTTTCTTTTGTTGATGAGTGGATCATTTTGTAAGAAATGGTTTGAAAAAATTATTTGGCAAAAACAATTTTTTCTTAAACTTTGGTCTAATTTTTAGGTGGGACCCATGAGCCAAAATTGGCGGGTCCATGTGGCAATGCGTTCTTTGCCGCATAACGATTCACATCGTATATTTGGTTGCTCAAAACCATTATCGAGTGAATGGGAAATCGATACAAAATTGAGCTCCATGAAAATAGTGTTTTGGTGAAGTTTCCATAAAAGGATGGAGTTAAAGGTCTGTCCCACATTGCTTTGGTGAGCAAACTTTGTGTGGGTCTATACGCCTTGGGTTTACAACTTGGGGAGGGCCCCAAGGGGTACCCAAGTTTTGTGGAGTGGTGAGGTTATGGACAAAGTAGGCTAGACCCATTGGACCCAAAACAAACACACGCGCATCCGCGCGCCGCCGCCACCGCCCCTCTAGTTGGTCGAGTGGGCTGGGCTTGGACGCGGGTGCATAGTGTAAGGTTGGGTTGGGCTTGTCCAACCCAATGCTTATCTTTTTGGACCAAAAACATTTGAAT
Source organism: Camellia sinensis (assembly GCF_055761805.1). Lineage (NCBI taxonomy): Eukaryota > Viridiplantae > Streptophyta > Magnoliopsida > Ericales > Theaceae > Camellia > Camellia sinensis. The sequence continues at coordinate 96,327,492 of NC_138971.1, read as the reverse complement.
TTTATTTTTCTAAAATTAAATTCTTTCCAATTGAAATTTGAATTTCGTTTTGAAATTCAAAATTAAATTGTTTGGTCCAATGCACCTATTCCTCTTTCCTAAACAGGTTCCTACCTGTTTAAGTTAAACATGAACAGGTTTTATCTGTTCAAATTTAAACCCAAACAGGTACTATACCTGTTCATATCTGTTCGAACAAGTTTGGTACTTGTTAAAACCTGTTCTGAAAAGCCACAAGTTCTCCTATAAATGTCAGTCCTTCATTTGGATTTTACACTCAACTATTTTCATTCTTACTTCTGCTATTGCTCTCTATATTTTGCTGAATTAATTTCTCTATGAGAAAGTGTATAAATATAAAGTGTGTTCGTTGTGCGAATAGTTTGCAGTGCTGTTACTGTTCATTGTAGATCATTTCATCCTGTGAGATAGATGTCCATAATCTGTAAGCACCCTAGAGAGGACGAATCTGTCTTAAGAAGACAGTGTTAAACACTAAACTTGATCATTCTAAGAAAATATTTTCTGTAAGTCTTTTCCTGTTTTTTATTTTGGTTTTCTTCCTCCTACTCTATTTCCATTTTTTGTTTGGTTTCTGTAATTAAACAGATTTTGAAAAATCTTTCTTTTAATTTATTCCTTATGTGTTCTGTTTGTTGTTAAGTACATGTGGAGATGTGGTTTGGAAATACTCTTCTGATCCTGGGGGACGCTATTAATCCTCTTCTGGTCACCTAAAAAGGAATAAACACTCCGGTCGGGGGTGTCGGAATTAGCACTCCGACGGGCAAGTCAGTCTCTATACTCAAGATTACTTATATTCTAAGTTAAACACAATAGTTCTCACATACCTTTCTTTGACTGTTGTTCCTCTATTTATACTCGTTTACAGGGCCTCGGGGCCTGGTCCACTTTTCGCTCTCAAACTTCTTATTTATTCGACCCCATAGTTACTCGGCCTGTTAATTGCAATCGGCCTCCTAATCGTGCAAATTAGAGCCGAACAAATGTCCATCCTTTGAAGCGTACGCTTCTGACTCTGCCCATTATTCGGCTCCCACAATTGCCCCCCAAACTCCCCATTGACAGCAGTTAATTGGTGTGTTTGGTTTCGAATTTGAAAAGTCAAGTGAAACATAAATTAGGCGGCTTCACCTATCCCAATGTGTATGTCAGAACACAGGCCTTTCGGTCATTATTATACGTTCTCGCCTCATTCGTGCATCTTTTGCATTTATTACGATTTAAAACTCCAGTCTCTTCGAATGCATACTTTTTGAATATTAAGGCCTCCTGGATTGCCAGCCGAAATTCCTTCTCTATCTCGCATCTTCTGCAACTTCTTCCCATCTCTCCGTGTCTCATTTACCTCTCATAAGTTTTCTTCTCCTCTTTGTAATCCTATTTTCCGTGTTCATTTTTGATTTAGAATACCCGAATCCTTACTAGAATGGCTAAGCATTTGAAAGACCTCCTTTTCGAGGGTCGTATCTCTGGGTTCCGGAGACATTTCTCTATCCCTGATGATGTCCATATATCTCTAGTGACAGACAATACCTTTGATATGGAGAGGGAGGACCAAAATACCATCGTCTTTCTTCTTCTATCCATTGCGGAGGGCAGGGTTCGCTTTCCCTTGCACCCATTTCTTAGGGCCGTCCTCCGCCATTGGGGTCTGATTCCTTCTCAACCCAATGTGAATTTCTTTCGAATCATAACGGGAATCGTAGAACTGAACCGGCGCCTTCGGATCAACCACGGCGTTCCGGCGATTCGGCACTGCTACGCTCTGGCCAAATCCTTCAGTCGGCTTGGGCGCTACTTTCTCAGGGCCAAGGACACCAACCATCACTACTGCTTTCCAGTTCTGGCAAGCGAGTTGACGATGTCATGGTCAATGTCCGCGGCAACTGGGAATTCAGCGAGAGCGAAGATCGCCTAGACCCCATTCCCAGAAAGAGGGGTGAACCAGGTGTAGACACCCCATTTTTGACCGACCTTAAGACTCAGACGTCACCGATTGAGTGCTTGGTGATGTTGCATAGTGTGCTCATTCAGAAGTTTCAGAGTCGCGGCCGTGAGCCCTGCCTCCGGACTTCCGAACCTTCTTCTGTGCCTTGTCTCGGTTTGCGAACCAGACTCGGTTTTCTCTGTTCTTTTCTTGAGGGGAGGGAGAGGTCCCGTAGACCATCTCTCAATGTCCGTAGGCTACATTTGGTGGCCGTAGGCCATTTTGCCTATTTCGGAGTCCGGTTCCCGGTTTTTGGGACCGTTGGCCGTGTGCCTCGGTTCGGGACCGCTTAACCATCTCCTTTTGCTCCGTTTTTTGGCGTACATCTTATTTAATCCCTTTTGAGGGACACTGGGGTCTGAGAAACCCACTTCATGGCCGAATACCACTTTCGGTGCTTAACAGCCCATTTTCGGGATCCCGAACTGCGTGTTTTGGCTCCCGAACATTCGTTTTGCAACGGTTTTCGTTCATTTTTGGCAGGTACCTCTGTTTTATCATGGGGAAGGTCACTGAAGGACGGGAGGCTAGTAATTGTTGCAGCATCCAGTTATATCTCCTCCGAGGCCCTCCGACGCCCGTTTTTCGGACTTCCGGGCTAATGTTGAACACCTTGGAGTTAATGTTGCCAACTTTCAACCACATATCTGTGATCTATACACATGGGAGGCCCCTAAAAGTTGGTGGCCGGCCATTAAGGTTACCTGACCCTTTTGACCCCTTTCTTCCGGGCTAATGTTGAACCCCTTGGGCCCACATTCTTGAACTTTCAACCACATATCTGTGATCTACACACATGAGAGGACCCTAAAAGTTCATGGCCGGCCAGTAATTCAAATTGACCCTTTTGAACCCCTCTTTCGGAGCTAATGTTGAACCCCTTGGACCCACTTTCTTGGACTTTTAACCACATGGTTGTGTTGTACACACATAGGAGTACCTTACCAGTTGCTGGCCGGCCAGAAAATATGATTGAACCTTTTGACCCCTAGCCGGCCGGCTAGGGGGTATGGCCGGCCGGCCACCTGGAGCAAAAGTGATAGGCCGGCCGTGTTCCTTGCACTGTGCACTTTACAGCTGTGGGGCAATATCCCCCAGAAAAGATATTTACCCGGGGGATATTTTGTGGGGGAATTTTGCTCTCCTTTTCCCCCACCTTTACACCCCCTTTTGAACCCTTATAACCAGCTGATGGCTTCACTTACAAGGGTTAGAAAAATTGTTCTTCAAGTCTCCATACTCAACTCCATCTTCATCCTTCTCAATTCTTTGAAAAACCCTAAGTCCCTAACCATCATTCCTTCTACACCACCAAGCTCTACCACCACCACCTCATTTCCAGCAACAAGGAAGGTTTTTCAAAGGTCAAAGAAGCTGCAAATTCATCCAAGAAGCAACAAAAGTTTGAGTCTTCAAGGGTAAGTAATACTTTTACCCTTTTGACCCTTTTTCTTGATCTATTTCTAAGCCTCACTTGATTTTTGTTTCAAGCTCCGGCCCTAACTGAAAAGGGCCCTCTTTTGAGCTCATCTTCACTTTTCATTAAGGGCTCAACCCTGTTTGAGCCCTCCATGATACACTTGTTTCATTGATCCTCTTGTATGTCATAGTTTTGCATGCTATTTTTGACCCATGAGAAATTTATTTTCGAGCATTTTGTAAACTGATATTAGGCTTATTTTGAGTCCCTCTTCAATATTGAAGAAGGGCTCAACACCATTTGGGACTTCCATGTTGTACCTACCTTTATATTCCTCTTTTCTTCCCCATTCTTGCATGCAATGGCAGCCTACCATGCTTTTGTTTTTGGCCATTTTACAGTTCTGAAAAAGTTCTTATTTTAGTCCATACTTCATTTTTAATTTAGGTTCTTTCATGGTTTGGGGCTTCCATAGGTCACTTCATGTTATATCCCTCTTTTATTCCCCATTCTTGCATGTCTAGTTAGCCTACCATGCTTTTGTTTTTGGCCATTTTACAGTTCTGGAAAAGTGCTTCTTTTGGTCCATTCTACATGTTTTATTAAGGGTCTTTGGCTTTTTGGTGATTATTTTGTATACTTCATGTTGTAGCCACTTTTGAGCCTAATTTTGCATCACATTTCTATCATGTTTGTATACTGATTTGAGGTCTGCCATATACTGTAAATATTCATATTTTTGGTCCCTCTTCAGTGTTGTAGAAGGAAATTTTTCAGTTTGGGTTTTTCTTATATCACTTGCTTCATTACCCCTCTTTTGGCCCCTATTCTTGCATGCCATTTTTGCCATACCTGTGCTTGCTGTTTGGCCATGTTTATAACTGTGAAAGTGCCTTTTTTGGGACTGTCTAGCTTCTGTCTTTGCATTGCATGTCCATATTGTGCATTTTTGGCATAGCTATAGGCCATTTCGGGTGCCTAATGTTGCATTTCGGGACAATTCCTTGCATTTGGTATCATTTCGCTTCATTTCGGGCCTGTTTTCCCCCATATTTTGTTGCTGAAATTCTGTTAGAATGATTGCCATCCATTTCATGTCATTTCATTGCATTCCGCCATCGTCTCGGTTTGCGTGCCCGTGTGCACGCATTTCGAGGCACCCCATTTTTTACCCGCCGGCATCCTATGTGAGTGTGGCTGAGGCTCACTCATGTTGGTATAAGCCCATTTGTCATTTCCATGTCATTTCATTTCATTCCGCCATCGCCTCGGTTTGCGTGCCCGTGTGCACGCATTTCGAGGCACTCCATTTTTACCCGCCGGCATCCTATGTGAGTGTGGCTGAGGCTCACTCATGTTGGTATAAGCCCATTTGTTATTTCCTTGTCATTTTCATAGCATTTTATCATCGCCCCGGTTTGCGTGCCCGCGTGCACGTATTTCGAGACGCATATCATCGCCTCGGTTTGCGTGCCCGCGTGCACGTATTTTGATACACATATCATCGCCTCGGTTTGCGTGCCCGCGTGCACGTATTTTGAGACACATATCATCGCCTCGGTTGGCGTGCCCGCGTGCACGTATTTCGAGACGCATATTATCGCCTCGATTTGCGTACCCGCGTGCACGTATTTCGAGACATGTCATTTTCTCGGTTTGCGTGCCCGCATGCACGTATTTCGAGGCACCTCATTTTCATAGCATTCTGCCATTTTCTCGGTTTGCGCGCCCGTGTGCACGTATTTCGAGGCATCTCATTTCCATAGCATTGTGTATGTTAGGATTGTATCTTAGTTGCATTTCATGCATGTCATTGCATCATGTCCGGAATACGAGTTAGCCTGGGCACGGGAAACGAGGTACATTTCGTACTCCGAGTGACGGAATGTGTCTCAATTCCCCAGTCACTGACACTCCGGATTATCCATGATGGAGTTAGGTTTTAGCTGTAGTTTCATGTGCATTCATCCTATATTGAGTTGTGCATTTCGACTCCTCGGCCATCATGCCTCGGTATGCGTGATTGGTGGCGCGAGGATCGAGACATGCATATATCTGTGCAAATACATTGCTATGCCCCTTTCCTGCTCTCTGTTGCAGCAAAATCAGGAATCAGCAACTTTTTGGGGCTTGGCACGCATTTCAAGAACAGATGTAAACACAGGCTAATTGGGGCATCCCGGTGGATTTCCGCGCAAGACAATCCGGACATGCATCATCCATCAGAAGCAAGGCAGTCCCTGGCCCGCACGCCAGTTTTATTTGCTTTCTTAGTTAATTCTTTAATTAATTAGAATTCTGTAATATTTTGGACTGTAATATTCTTTTATTTGGGACCGTAATATTTGGACTGTATATTTATTCGGACCCTCTCTGCGAGGGCACAACTGTAATAAGTTTGCGTGAGTGTGATGTATGTCTTCCAACCCCACGTCTTTCTCCCTTTTATTTATCCGCTTTTGATGGTTAGATTAGGGCATGTTTAAATTAGCATACAGTATGACAGCATGTTTTGCATTCATTCATCTGTATTGCATGCACCGGGCTCGGCGCATCATACTAACTGCATTGTACTTTCAATTTCAAAGTTGGATACATGATAGTTGTAACATTTCATATGCCATCTTAGAATAGCCGAGCCTGCTATAATTGCATTTTGCATGTGTTGCATTAGGCATTTCTGTATACTTAGGATTCATGCATGATTTCTAATGAAGTTTCTATTTTGGCTTGGAGTACTCGGTAAGCTTTATGCTTTAGCATCCTTGCATGCGTGTGAGTGAATGCCATGATAGCATGCTTACCATGAGGCTATGTGCTTATCTGATATATCTGCCTGAATGCCTGTGGGTGAAGGTTGAGTTATCTGAATTGGAATAAATCATCAAATGTTTCAAGCCTACCTGCGGGTAGCAAACCATTTTCAAAAACAAGCATGAAATGTTTTGTTCCAATTTGGGCGACCCGGTCTATACTTGTATGCTGTGAGCATCACATAGTAAACTAGGCTAATAACCGAAATAAGAACATACAATGTTTTCAAAAATTGATATCATGGTTAGTAGAGGCCGGTCTATGACCGGGCGAGCGGGGGTGCTCACGAAGTGACCTTCCCCAATCGTACCCAAGTTCCCGAGCCGAGGCAACTTTGGTGATGACGGACACGTGGCCTCTTGGCACCGAGTCAGGGTTTCCTAAATTTCCCAAAATAAAATATTTAGGTGGCGACTCTGTATCTGGCAAAGCAGTCCATGTTTGGCACTACTTTTTCAAAAAATCAGTTTCTCAAAACGATTTGCCGGATTTGGACTCTTTGGTTCAGATTAGGAACCGTGACATTTGGAGAGTCCGAGCTGTAGTGACCCCAAAATGAACGGAACGGGAGCTAACCCTCTCGGAGCGTTCGGGGACGTCTACAGCTTCTGGCGACTCTGCTGGGGATTTAGAGAACTTGACTCGAACTCATGATATTTGTTTTTTACTACACTTGTGTGTTTCTTTGCATTGCATTTGCATTGGTGCACCTAGGACACCGTGTTTGCCATCTGCTATTCCTGAACGGTTTGCCGGAGGCTTGTCTTGTCAAGGCATGACCATAAGGCTGACCGGTTGTGGGCTCTGCCAGTATGGGAACACAAACCCCGGTTTTACCGGGGCACCCTCTTTGACCATTCGACCTAGTGCATATTCGGATCCATAGTGACCATTCCAAATTAAGACAGGTTGCTTACCCGTTTATAGGTTGTTTGAAACCACTGCGTGCGTAATGAAACCCTAGCTCCTGACACAATAAGGCAGGGAAACCCTACCCCAACATAGGGGTGTTTTGGCTCTCATTTATCTGCTATGTGCTTTAGAGTGCGTCTCTACAGGAATGCATGTATCAGTATATGAGTTTGAATATCAAGCCTGCGGGCATCAGTTCAGGATCGTCAGTATCAAGCCTGCGGGCATCAGTTCGGTATTGTCAGCATCAGGCCTGCGGGCATCCGTTCAATATTATGGGTATCAGGCCTGCGGGCATCAGCCAGTATTTGAGAATCAGCTATCTGCGAGTATCAGATTCTGTTTTAGGGGACAGTGATACAGGGATAATAATCAGTGTTTGAGGACAGTGTGTTATTCAGCTTATTGACTGTGTATTGATTATGCCCGACTGTGTGTCATGCATTTTATTTTAAGCTGTTATGCTGTCCATTTATCTGTTTATTTATTTCCTTTTCACTTTATTTATCTTTTGCTAGGTCAGTTTTAGCACGATTGCTTCCAACCCAGCAGGCATTCCCCAAGCACTTTGGACACGAGGTCGTCGACTCCATCGATCTGAGGATCTAATTGACGGACAGCCAGTGTTCCATTCTCTACCCCCTGTTACAAGAAGGAAGCAGAAAAAGCGCAGTGTATCTGAACAAAGAGCACCAGAACAATGGTATCCCCCATCAGTGGACAGTTGGATTGAGATCCCCATTGAGACAGATCTGCCAGTAGTTCAGACAAATCAGAACAGTATGACGGCACCGACAGGAGTTGAGGAAATGATGCGCCAAATGCAGGAAACCATGCGGGCCATGCAACAGGATGCCGTTCGTCGGGATGAACTCGCTAAGCAACAAGCTGAGATTATAACCCAGCAGGCTGAGCTGATTACCAGACTGCAACAACAGAATACAGCGTCTGCTTCACACCAAATTCCTCCTCCGGCAGGAGCCCCATTACCTGAGCAGGCACCTGCTGTTCAGAACGCTCCTCCAAACACCCAGAATACTGTACCGACTATCCAAAATCTGCAAGAAGACACAAATCTTCCAACGGGGCCAGCTCCGCCCCCGCTTCCACCACAACTGTCCAAGGTCCATACACCCAATCACCCGGACTCTCCATTCGAGGTCGAGGTTGATCATACAGCTCTGAAATTGAGCAAACTGGAGAAGCTCTTCAAGAAATCCCAAGGGGTCAAGGCTATGCCGGATATCGGAGATGGATATACCGAGGAGGCCGTAACACTCCCCGATAGGTTCAAAATGCCACAAATTGACCGCTTTGACGGAACCGGCGACCCTATGGTCCATATCCGACTGTTTGCAGATGTCTTGCGGCCAATGGGCCTAACACGACCACAGAAGCTCTCACTATTCGGCCGAACCCTGTCGGGTGTGGCCTCCCATTGGTACGCAAGATTACAAGATGAAGTGAAAAAGAATTGGGATGAAATGGCTGAGGCCTTTGTCACGCAATATTCGTACAACACTCAGATCGAGATCACAACCCGCGATCTTGAAACGACAAGGCAAGAGCCCAAGGAATCTTTCTCGGACTTTGTGATCCGATGGAGGGCAAAGGCGTCAACAATGACTTTAAGGCCCACAGACAAAGATCAAATCCGGATGATTGTGCGCAATCTCCACCCAAAACTGATGCTGAGAATGATTGTAGTCCCCTTCCCTACTTTCGCAGATTTACATGATATGGGGGTGCAAATCGAAGACGCAATGAAACAAGGTCTGTTTGACCACGACAGAGAACAACCGAGGAGGACCTTCAACCGTAACAACAATGCGGGCCCGAGTGGCGCTGCAAATACGAGAGCCTCGGAAGTTAGTATGGTCACCACCACTCCCCCTCCCCCTCCAAGGCCCATGACTGCCACACCCTTCTCCGGCGCGTCCGGAAGCAGCACACAAAACAACCGATTTCAACCGCGAGGCCAAAGAACCTTTACCCCACTATATATGCCTCTGACCAAGGTTCTGGGAATATTGATCAGAAAAAATCATTTAAAACCCCTGGAACCAAAGCCATTAACGAATCCACTCCCCCCCTCTTACGATCCGTCAAAATACTGTGCGTACCACTAACAACACGGTCATGACACCGACCGTTGTTACAGATTGCGTCACGAGATCCAAGATCTTATTGACAAACAAGTGATCGCACCTCCTGATAAACCCAATGTCACAACCAACCCTCTCCCACCACATAACCAAGCTCCTCCTCCCAAAAGAATTAACTTTATCCAGACTGGGGTCGCATCTTACGATCCTAGCATTTATATTACTCCCACCCACCTACCCAAGCCAGAGGTGCTCCTCCCCGATTGCACTGATTTCTTGTGCATGGTGGACATCTCTGAAACCCAACCAGAACCGATGGTGGTGACCGTCGAAAACGGAGCAGGGCAGATTTTGGGAGGAAATGAGATTGTTGAATCTGAAACTGGGCAGAATTTTGTTGGGGGAACCTATGATCCAAGCAAGTACATCCTATCAACGAGCCGAATTGGGCTAAGTGCAGAATTGCTAGAGACAGGAGAACTATGCATGATCCGGGGGGATGGATCTAGGCTATGGGCAGATGAGCTGACAGCCGTAGAGGAAGACTTTGCCAACTTGCAATTTCTCGATGACCGGGAACTGGAGGATGCGTCAATCAATTGGTATGATTATGAGGGATCAGAGGAGGCCACGGGATGGCTCGAAGATCAACTGGATGCAGTGGGGGAAGCCCAACCAAAACAGAGCCCGGCAGGGGCGGAAGTATCAGTTGTGGCCGGAACGGCCGAAAGTCAAGTTGTATCGCCGGAGAGCGCCGGTGTTAAGAATTCCGCTCGGGACATGGGCATTATGGAGATGGAAACTGTTGAACAAACAGCTGTACTGACGCAGCTGGAGCAAGAAAAGTTTGAGGCTACTGAGAGAGCCAGGAAGGCAAAGGGCCCTGAGGGGACTGAAAGTGCTGTGTGCACGAAGACAGACAATGCTGCGAGCATATGGACAGAGAGCACTGAGAGTGCGAGTGGACCAGAGCCAGACAGGTGTCTGTTGGCTGCCAGCGGAATGTGGTGGGAAGATGACGACTTGTGTCTTGCCCACACCGATGAAGACTGGGGGAATAACCAGCCGGATGATACTTGGTATCTTGATGAAGTGGACCATATGACAAGAAGTGGGCGGTACTTCAAGCCCCCACACCTGGACCAACCCGAGGCATCCGGGAAGGATAGAGAAGCGGAGAGACAGAAGGAGAAGCAGATTGAGGATGAGGCTGTGCTGAAACAGTTAAAGAAGATACAAGCAGACATCTCCATCTGGGGACTGCTAATGGCATCACGAGTACACAGAGAAGCTGTCCTATCTGTTATGGACAAGTCCAAACTCTCCATAGACACCACGCCTGAACAGCTGGTTGGGCTGGTTTTTCCGGGAGGAGGTTCCCCGGCATTAACCTTTTCGGACAAGGAGCTACAGCCTGAGGGCACAAGTCATAACAAACCTCTCTATATTTCTGTGGAATGTAGAGATAAGTGGATACCGGTGGTACTTGTTGATACCGGGTCTGCGATTAATGTCTGCCCGACCAGAACGGCATATGCAATCGGGTTAAAACCCGCGGACTTCGTCCCAACCACCCAAGTGATCAGAGCATACGACAATACCAGCAGAGAAGTGATGGGGACTGTTAAAATTCAAACCAAGGTTGGTCCAGGACAACACAACATCGAATTTCATATCTTGGACGTTCCCGCAACCTTTAACTTACTTTTGGGGCGACCATGGTTGCACCAGGTCAAAGCAGTCTCTTCCACTCTACATCAGATGCTAAAGTACCCCCACGGGAAAGGGGTAGCGATAGTTTTCGGGAATTCATCAATCCATCCGCCGCCGGAGGTGTCTACACCTGTCTTGGAGATTGAGCACGGCACGGAGGATGTGTTTTTGTCGGGGTTCACTTTGGCCGAGGCTCAAGTGGTTCAGAATGTCATGGCTGTGAATGAGGGCATGTACGTTAGTGCACAATCTATCTACCTCATGAACAAGCTAAAACATACCCCCGGGATGGGATTAGGGAGAAGCGGCCGGAAAGGCGTCTCAGTGTTGGCCGAAGTGCCACACAACCCTCATGCCTTTGGACTGGGTTATCTGCCCACCAAAGAAGACTAGGTAAGGAAAGGAAAAGAAATGGCCGGAAGGGCCAGGGCAAAGAAGGCCGGGAAGCCATTTGAGTTAATGCATAGGCCCATCTGGGGTACCCTAAACGGACGTTTCGTCCGGGAGGGGGAAGATTTTCCATTCTGCGGCTTCCCGGAGCCATGGCTAAACGCGGAAGGGATGCGCGTGCCTGGTTTTGAAATCTTCTTCGACATACAATTATCTGGGGATGACGTTGCCGAAGCGCAAACAGACCCACCAACTGAGGTTGAGCAATGTAAAGCAGTGGATCCTGAGAGCACAGAGCTTGAAATGGGGGTAGCACTGGCGAGTCTACTATCAGATCCTCCGATCGGCCAAGAGTGCTTGGGGGATAACTCTTCGGTTTCTGTGATTGGAGATGAAATAGCTGCGGGCTTTCCAGCGCCGATCTTGGATGCATCTATCGCACCTTCTCTCATCTGGCAATATGAAGAAGGCTTTTTATCTAGCAGTTCCGGGTCAGGTAGTGAGCCGGAATCTGATTCTACCGAACCTTGTGCGTCGGAATCAGATTCCAGCTCGACTGAGTCTGAGTCCGGTATTCCCGGGGGTGATAACCAGGATGCCACAGTCCTGTCTAGGTCGTCTTTTTCATTTTCTTTTGAGTCTGTTGTAACAGAGGAATCTGACGGCTTGGAAATATTTAACGAGAATGATGCGGATGTGGTTTCTGAGTATTTCTCTGTGCCTTTGATTTATTGCTTAAATCAGGATTTTCAAAATTTTGATGAAAACAGCGAGGAAGAAATTCCCCCAGTTTTGCAACGATTAATTGATCAAGAGCAGGAAAGATTTGTTAAACCTTTAATGGATGAAATCACTACTGTGAATGTTGGTACTGAGAAGGACCCGCGGCTGGTCCAGATCGGGTCCACGTTGTCTTCAGAGGAGCGCGAGCGCTTAGTCGCTTTATTAAAAGATTTCAAAGATGTTTTCGCGTGGTCCTATGAAGACATGCCTGGAATCGATCCTGAGATTGTACAGCACCGGATCCCTCTTGACCCCGAGGCCCATCCTGTCAAATAGAAACTCAGAAGGATTCGCCCGGACTGGGCCCTCAAAATTAAGGAAGAGGTCACCAAGCAAATTGACGCAGGGTTCCTGCTGGTATCTGAATATCCAACTTGGTTGGCCAACATAGTTCCGGTGCCAAAGAAGGACGGCAGAATTCGGGTCTGTGTAGACTTCAGAGATTTGAACAGGGCCAGTCCGAAGGACGACTTCCCCTTGCCACACATTGATGAATTGGTGGATTTCACGGCAGGGCATGCCTTGCTTTCATTTATGGATGGTTTCTCAGGCTATAATCAGATAGTAATGGCACCCGAAGACCGGGAGAAGACTGCGTTCACTACCCCGTGGGGGACATATTATTATAGAGTGATGCCATTCGGGTTGAAAAATGCTGGAGCTACGTATCAACGGGCAGCGACTACAATATTGCATGATATGATCCATAAGGAGGTCGAGGTGTATGTGGACGACATGATTGTCAAGTCCAAAGATAGAGAGGGCCACTACACCGCCTTACAAAAATTCTTTCAAAGGATCAAAGAGTTTCGGCTGCGACTGAATCCCCAGAAATGCACGTTTGGTGTTACAGCAGGGAAGATGCTAGGGTTTCTGATCACACAAAGGGGCATCGAGGTCGACCCTTCCAAAATCAAGGCCATCTTAGAAATGCCACCACCAAGGACTGAAAAGGAGGTGCGAGGCTTTCTGGGTAAAGTGCAATTCATAAGACGGTTTATTTCTAAATTAACCTTGACTTGTGAACCACTTTTTGGTCTCCTGAAGAAAGGAAAGAAATTCCAATGGGACGGCCGATGTCAAGCAGCTTTTGAGCAGATTAAAGAGTATCTACAGAACCCACCCGTGTTATCACCGCCAGAGCCGGGGAGGCCGTTGATACTGTACCTTTCAGTAACTGAGACTACCATGGGCTGCATGCTGGCGCAGGAGTTAGAAGACAAATTGGAAAGAGCCATCTACTATCTGAGCAAAAAGATGCTGGATTACGAGACCCGCTATACACCACTGGAGAAGGCTTGTTTGGCCTTGGTATGGGCAACCAGGAAGCTGCGGCACTACCTGTTAGCCCACTCTGTAATGTTGGTTTCGCGTTTGGATCCCATCAAATATCTCTTCGAGAAACCAGCACTTACGGGTAGGCTAGCTCGATGGCTGCTGTTGCTCTCCGAATTTGATTTGAAGTATGTAACGCGCAAGTCAGTAAAAGGGAGAGCGGTAGCGGAGTTCCTTGCCGACCAGCCGGTTGAGGGGGATGAAGCGGTTGAGTATCTATTCCCAGATGAAGCTATTCTACACGTCGAAGATGAAACTTGGACGATGTACTTTGACGGAGCGTCAAACCAGTATGGGTATGGGATAGGGGTGTTGCTGATAGCGCCTGACGATTCCCGTATCCCTCTAGCATTCAAGCTCCGATTCAAAGTTTCCAACAATGAAGCAGAGTATGAAGCGTGTATTGCTGGCCTGGAAGCAGCCCTGGAACTAGGGGCAAGACGGTTGGACGTCATTGGGGACTCGAACCTTGTTGTGTCTCAAGCAAAAGGAGATTGGAAAGTCAAGGAGGAAAGGATGATAATCTACCACCAAACCTTGGATCTGCTAATTCCTCAGTTTGAGAAGCTAAATTTCACCCACCTCGTAAGAGAGAACAACAGGTTTGCAGATTCATTAGCAACTCTATCTTCTATGATAAACATCCCGTCCGGAGTCCGGATGCGTCCAGTCATTATTGATCAGAAGTTCGTGCCGGCATACGAGTCGATTTCCGCCATAGATGAGGTTCAAGACGGCAACCCCTGGTATTACGACATCTGGAACTTCTTGGAAAAGGAGACATATACACTAGGGGCAAATGCCAAAGATAAGAGGGCTGTCAGGAGAATGGCTGCTCAGTTTATCATCTGCGGAGGTAAGCTGTACAAAAGGGGTCATCTGGGAATGCATAAGCTCTGTGTCGAAGCTGAAGAGTCAAAACGTCTGATGGAAGCCATCCATGGGGGAGAGTGCGGAGCACATATGAATGGGGTAATGCTGGCCAGAAAAATCCTCAGGCAGGGCTACTACTGGTCAACCATGGAGGAGGATTGTATTAGTTTTGTTCGGCGATGCCACAAGTGTCAAATTCATGCAAATCGCATGAACATCCCGCCGTCAAAACTGTACAACATGACTTCGCCATGGCCTTTTTCAGTATGGGGAATTGATGTGATCGGAGCTGTTACCCCGAAAGGGTCAAACGGGCATGAGTTTATCCTAGTAGCGATAGATTATTTCACAAAGTGGGTCGAGGCCCAATCATACGCGGTGTTGAAGGCGTCGCATGTCGCAAAGTTCATCAGAAACAACATCATCTGTCGCTACGGGGTGCCAAACGAGATAATTTCAGATAATGGTTCCCATTTCAAGAAAGAAGTGATAGACTTGTTGGAGAAATACAATGTGGCTTTCCATAAGTCATCTACATACCGGCCGCAGACCAACAGAGCGGTTGAGGCCGCCAACAAGAATGTCAAGCATATACTACAGAAGATGGTGGAAACCTATCGGGATTGGCCAGACAAGCTGCCATTTGCTCTGTGGGGCTACAGGACTTCAATCAGAACTTCTACTGGAGCAACTCCATATTCATTGGTCTATGGAATGGAGGCTGTTCTACCCATTGAGATTGAGGTTCCGTCTTTACGAGTGTTGGCTGAATGCCAGATAGCCGAAGCAGATTGGCAGCAAAGCAGATTCGAAGAACTCATGCTCTTTGATGAAAGAAGACTGAAAGCACTGTACCACATCCAAGGCTATCAACGAAGAATTGCCCGGGCTTTCAACAAGAAGGTTAAGTCCAGGAATCTGAAAGAGGGAGATTTGGTGCTCAAAGACAACCAAGCTCCCATCCACGACCCAAGGGGCAAGTTCAAACCTAATTGGACTGGTCCTTACATTATCAAAGCTATCTGGTCAGGTGGAGCTGTGGTTCTGATGGATCTAGATGGTTTGGAGTTCTCACAACTGATCAATATGGACAAGTTGAAGAAATACTATCCTTGAGAGGCTCGCTAGGCCGAAAACCCGAAAGGGCGACCTAGGCAAAATTTAGAGCACAAAAAATTAGAAAATGTAAAAACTGAGCTCGCAAGGTTGAAAACCCGCAAAGGGCGGCCTTGGCAAAAGTTAGAGCGCAAAAGGAGAGTGAAAATACTCGAGTGAACCTTAGCCTGAACTACGTAAGGCTTGATTCCCATCTTTGGGATACGTAGGCAACTTCACCTTGAAGTTCAGCCATAAACTTTTCCCCGATCAACTCTGTCCATTTTTGATCATCTCAGTCATCTTTATCCATCAGCATTTATCGTGATCTCCGGTACAGTGCTGTTCAAACTAGGGGCAACTTTCCGTTTCCGCGACGGTGCAAAGTTACTCAGACAAGGGGCAACTTTCCGTTGCCATGCAGTGCCGCATTGTTCTTCAGACTAGGGGCAACTTTCCAGTTGCAGGGATCCGGGGTTGTGCACCTCAGTGACAGATCTCAGGCGTGTCCAGTTCTGATCCACATCGAAAATAGTTTTGAAAAGTTTTAATAAAAGTTGACTTTGTTCAAATTAATCTTTTTACGACTAAGACCATTTTTGGACCGAAAGTGGAAAATTTTCAGTACCGCAACTTTCAATTTCATTGTTTTCAAAATAGAGTTCTCCTGCTCTTGCATTACAATCGAGGTTGCTTTTTAGTACATTCATAAAGAAAACTTCAAAATGCTAAATAAGCAATAAATTTGGAGCATAGTTGAATCAAGTATCTCTGCGTCCCCTCCCAGAGCTGGGCGGAGCATCTGATGCCAAGCTAGGCCCAACCTGTGCCTCCTCATTGAGCCAGTCCACGCACTCATCGGACAAAGTGCAACTGAAAGTTGAAGCAGGGGCCAGGAGCTCTCTAGTCCTCCATGCTGTGGCATATCGGGCAAGGTGTGCACCCCAGATTGGGAAGGCGGCTGGGTACTCAATCCCCTCCGGTGGACAAGTCTGATCATGGCCAAACTGACACAGGAACCGGAACGGAAAGTAGAATACGCAGTGGGTTAGACCAATCAATTGGATCCCAATCAGCCGAGACATACTATAGCTCATTGCCGGGAGGTTGAGCCAAGGACAACGCCAAGCAATGCTGTCTGCGGACAAATTGCACATCCAATAGAACCACCACCTTTCGTCAAGAGCATTGACTAGGCGTTGCCGAAAGAAGTAGCCTCGAGCTGAATAAGCCGGGCAAGAGTCCACAACCTGCAACTTGTCCATTAACCATACCTAGGGGAGGGATGGAAAATGAGAGAATAAAGAACAGAGAGATGTACGATGAGAGAAAAGTGAGACAAGGGTTTTGTGAGAAAAACCGAGCCTGAGGGTCGAGTGATGTGAGCGAATATATATGTGAGGTCGGGTGGGAAACATTACCTGCAGCAGCAGTGGACTCCCAGCAAACCTAGTCACCTCCCGGCGATAGACAGAATCTAAACCCATCAGTGTCTCGGCCAAGGTCATGGCAATACAGCTCTTTCCTTCTCTCAAACCTTGGGCGACTTCAATCAGGCGAATGCTAGCCCCGCCGAAGCCCGAGGAAAGCAGAAAGTGAGACAACATACACAAGCAGAGGGCGTGTTGCCGGAAACCCTGCCAATAATGGTTGCTGTGGTCACCGGCATCGGAAAAACGACGGATCAAGCCAAGGGTGTCCAGTTCCCCACTGCAGATCAGAGATCGAGCGTCATGCGCCGTGAGCCCACACATCCGCCCTAAAGCCTGAGCATGGCCAAAACGGAGCTGGGGCAAGATCACTTCAGAGCATTCAGACTCCATCAAAACCTGAAAATCTTCGAAAGTGGGACACATCTCTTGGCCGCCAAAGCTAAAAACATGTGTCACTGGATTCCAGAACCTTGCCGCGGCATGGAGAAAAGGAAGCTGTAGCGGAGTACGGCTCAGCGTGAATAGTGCATTCAAGCCGAAACCCCGGAAATTCAGCTTTTCCGAGCCATCTAGAGAAGAGATCCAAGATGTGACATTTTCTGCGAGAAACGCTTCCATCTTTGTCTAAAACTAAGATGAAATGAATGTTCCCAAAGTTGAGGCTTTTATAGAAGGAAAAACACTATTCACGGGGACACGTGTCAAAAATCTAGTGGCTGCAGGACTGAATGGCCGGCCAGCCACCTTTTCTGGCTGGCCAGCCATTTACTTTTTGCAGAAATGGCCGGCCAACTGTCTCTCTCCACAAAAATGGCCGGCCGGCTCCCAGGAATGGCTGGCAATGCTGCAGTGCATCTCCTTGGCCCTGTTTTACCCTTCGAGGGAGAGTTCCAAGCATTTCCATGCAACGGGAGAGTCAAAGGCCTTCATCTCCCTCCGTTTCGGATGCGTTCCGATGCCCAGATCGTCAGAAGTACACTTTGTTGTTGTTGAGTTTTGTTTATCGAGTTGTTGTTTTGCTTATCGAGTTGTTTGTCGAGCGGACGTGTTTCGTGTTTTTAAGTCATTGCTCTCTGTTTAAGCAATCTTTGTTAAAGTCTTGTTTATTTGCGTTGTTGCATTTTGTTTATCGAGTTGTAAACTTCCTGAGGTCCTGTTATATCTTAGTAAGTTGAGTTGTTTAGTTTGTTGCGTCGGTTCACTACCTGACTTGGTGATTACACAACGCGCATTTCCATTCAATTCCATTTTTGTGCAAAATAAATTGATGCGATACGATGCTAAAAGTTAAAATACAAACATCTTTTCAAAAGCTATTCCATTTCATCATGCTTTACAGCAAACAAAGGTACAAATTTTACAAAAAATTAAAACTGCCTAACAATATGCAAAGTGCTACAAACTACTAGCAAAAAGAAAAATAAAGCAGGAAATAGCAACGTCAAAGTCCTCGGGAGCGGGAACGAGAAGCACTCCTCATCCTCTTCTGCGGGACAATCTCCGCACCATCATCATCATCTGAGTCGGAGCTGTCATCCTCAGGATCCCCCTCAGCCTCGCCTCTATTCCCCGAGCCAAAACCGGAGCCTCCCTCCTCAGCAGATGTCTCTGACTGACGATCGGTAGCCTCCTCCTCCTCCTCAGCATCCTCCTCCTCCTCATCAGGCTCCACCTCCACAACGTGAGCCCTGTGTCTGCGGACAGGCCCTCCTCGAGCTCCCCGAAAAGGCCTAGATGGCCCGGCTCCTCGGGAAGGCCGAGATGACCCCGCCCCCTGAAAAGGCCCGGGTGACCCAACTCCATGGAAAGGCCCAGATGGCCCAGCTCCCCAAGGAGGCCCAGGTGGCCTGGCCTGCGGCTGACCGGACCATGAAGGCATCTGAAAACAAAGAGTTCAATTCAAATACATCAGTCCAAATATATACATCAGATGCAGATACAAGCAAAGGCTACGTGAAGTGGGTGCATGTAAATACAGTGTACAAGTGGGGTGTGTGTCAGATGTGCTCTACACAAGTGGTCTATCGATGCAGTAGAAATCAGCATGTCATCAGAAGTATGATAAATGCCAGAAAACTGAAGGGTACCTGAATGCCCGCGACAGACAACTGTGCCTCCCTGCGTAGGACCATGCCCTCGAGTGTGGCCACCAGTCCAACCACCTCCTCCATGTACCCTCGCGATGGCTGCAAAAATGAGCTCATAATCATCAGTGAACAGAAGAGTGTCTAAACATCTGAATGATGAATGAAAAGAAGTGGAGCATACCGGCGGTGAGTCCGGATCAATGGCGTATCGATCACTGGGCATCGGAGGCTCTAGTGGAATCGGAGTCAGAAAGCTAGCCCCATACTGCCACGCCAACAACTCAGTAGGCATATCTGGCCATCCGGGATGAGGATGAACCGACGGAGCCGGAGGAACCGGTCTACTCCCACCTCTAGATGTACCGGCCCTGCTAGTAAAAGGGGCGTCTGCGGCCCGAGCCGGAGCCTGGCCCGAGGATGACATACCGGCAGGCCTCATCCTCGGGATACGAGCTTCCGTCAATGGAGGCATCAGGTATATGTGACGGTAAGTGGCGTAGTCCCCCTCCTCAATGTGCAGTAAAGCATCAGTACCCAGCATGGCGCCGACTACCTCTGAGTAAGAGAGCCTGTCAGCAGTCCGCATACTGGCTGGGGGTACTGCGGGAATATCCTGAGAAAGATACCCCCATACCTGGCGCAGAAAGCGCTCCCCCAGGAACCATACCCTGCCAACCGGCCCTTCGAGCAGGACCCTATACTGGGAAATGCCCGACGCTCCGGTATACTGAAGTCGGAGGCCGTCACCCAGGGCTGCCATGTAATCTGCGGATGATAAATGCATAAACCAATCAGAAATCGAGAATATACAGAGCAAATCAAAGATGAGAATAAAAGGAATTGAAAGTTCTGAGGTACCTCTGAATGTCGCACAGTGTCAAAATACTGTCGCAGGCGAAGGAGGGTCTCTCGAGGCCTCGACCGGTGTGGGCCCTCGAACACCAATGAATATGGGGTCATGGGAATCCCTACCACCTCCAGCTCTGGGGCTAATGATGGGAAGTATACACAGACCCATAGCTGAGAAAAGCAGTGCAGAATGTAAGTACGAAATGCTGAGAGCAAAATACAGACTGTAAAAGTGCGCTGTGTGTGTGCGATGTACAAGTAATTAGAAGCAGAAATGTAAATCAAGGGGACAGAAAGTACCTCCCAGGCTCTCCAGTAGCCGCCAAGCAAATCGCCCCGCCCGCGGGAGGTCGCGCTCATATAAAAGTAAAGGGTAGCCAGGCCGGCGCCACCCCAGTCATATCGATGGACCTGTGATAAGTCGACTAGAGCGCTCAGCAAATATAGCCCAACTGTGTTCCCTCTGTCGGCAAACAGGGTAGTCCCGAAGAGGAACATAAGGAAACCACGGGCATACTGCTCTGTCTCCTCGGGAGTCTCAGGCACCATCTCCGCCCGCCGGAAATGGGAAGAGAACCAAGTGTATCGGACTCTCCCAGAGACCCTGTCAACAGGTGGGTGAGCCCCCAATAGATACATCTAGGCGGCCTCCCACTCGCCCATATCCTCATCGTAGGGGATGGACCAACCTCCGACGTCTAAGCCGGTCAATACAGCGAAGTCAAAAGGGGTCATGGTCATATCCCCGGTAGCAGAGAAATGAAAGGAGTTGGTGGTGTCCCACCATCTCTCTACCAAGGCTGCCATCAGCGTCCTCCTGGCAGGACAACGTGACAACCCGACACAGAAGGGTCCGAATCCTGCCAAATCTACTAAGTCTCGAACACCCTCCGGGAGCTCGGCATACCAATCCCGCGCGATGGTAGAACCATACCCTCGCACACTGCGGGAACCAACCTGCATTCAGAATGAATACATGTGTCAATAATGAAATGAAAGGGCTGTGTGCCGATTAAATGAAATGGGCTGTGTGCCAATGAAATGAAAGGGCTGTGTGCCGATGAAATGAAATGGGCTGTGTGCCAATGGAATGAAATGGGCTGTGTGCCGATGAAGTGAAAAAAGCTACATACAAATTCTAATCTGGGCTGCGTGTTCAGAAAATTTGAAATTTGGGCTGCGTGTTCAACTTTCAGTTAAATTGTGGGCTGCGTGTTCACTATCTACCTGGGCTGCGTGTTCAGAAAATTTGAAATTTGGGCTGCGTGTTCAACTTTCAGTTAAATTGTGGGCTGCGTGTTCACTATCTACCTGGGCTGCGTGTTCAGAAAAATTTGAAGTTTGGGCTGCGTGTTCAACTTTCAGTTAAATTGTGGGCTGCGTGTTCACTATCTATCTGGGCTGCGTGTTCAGAAAAATTTGAAGTTTGGGCTGCGTGTTCAACTTTCAGTTAAATTGTGGGCTGCGTGTTCACTATCTACCTGGGCTGCGTGTTCAGAAAATTTGAAGTTTGGGCTGCGTGTTCAACTTTCAGTTAAATTGTGGGCTGCGTGTTCACTATCTACCTGGGCTGCGTGTTCAGAAAATTTGAAGTTTGGGCTGCGTGTTCAACTTTCAGTTAAATTGTGGGCTGCGTGTTCACTATCTATCTGGGCTGCGTGTTCAGAAAATTTGAAGTTTGGGCTGCGTGTTCAACTTTCAGTTAAATTGTGGGCTGCGTGTTCAGAAAAATTTGAAGTTTGGGCTGCGTGTTCAACTTTCAGTTAAATTGTGGGCTGTGTGTTCACTATCTATCTGGGCTGCGTGTTCAGAAAATTTGAAGTTTGGGCTGCGTGTTCAACTTTCAGTTAAAATGTGGGCTACGTGTTCACTATCTATCTGGGCTGCGTGTTCAGAAAATTTAAATTGTGGGCTGCCTGTTCACTATTAATCTGGGCTGCGTGTTCAGAAGATTTAAAGTGTGGGCTGTGTGTTCACTTTCGAATTCGGGCCGTGTATTCGACAAATCAGTGTTTGAGCCGTGTGTTCTAATGCGGGCTGTGTATTCGCAATTAATTAACGAGCCGAGTGTTCAGAAATTCGAATGTTGAAATTACGTGTTCAAGATGCAAGCAAAATACTATGTCATAAGCTAAACTGCATGTTCAAGCATGGCAAAGGTGCGAAATGTAAAATACAGAAGATGAGGTAAATACCTCTCGGGCCTCGTGAGAGAGATGCTGCTCCGGCTCTCTGAGAAGCAGATCCCCGGGTGCTCGCTCGTCAAAACTGGTAAAGTGACGGAAGACAGCGCGCGGAAGAACGTGTGCTGGCGGACGGTACCTCCCGGGAATGAAAGGTCGGGTCCTCGGGGGTAGAGTCATGGGATCGAAATCATCTCCGGCACCTGGAAAACCTCCGCCGTGGGGAGAATTGCCCGCCATTTTCAAAGGATCTGCAAAAGGGAGCAAAAATGAGCAAAATGAGCCAAAATCGGAAAAAGTCAGCAAAAGTCAACTCTCGGGAAATGAAAAGTCAACAAAAGTCAACTCCAGAGAAAATTTTCCAAATATTGAGATAAACTTACCTCGAGTGGCGAAAATGCAAAAAGAAGCTCCGAAGCCAGAATTTAATCGCTTCAAAGTGCTTGAAACCGAATATTTTTGCGAAAACAATTTGCGCGGGGCGTTGGAAAACGCGCGTGAAACTCAGATTTGGAGAGGAAAGTGTTGTAGAAGGCAAGAAAAGGAAGGGGCCTCGGCTGCCTTTTATAGGCCTCAAGCCTTGTTTGAAGAAGCATGCAAAAAGGAGGGAAAAAGACCAAAATACCCCCGGATAAAGCACATGGCCGGCCGGCCCCTATTTCTAGCCGGCCAGCTATCTGCTTTTTGCAGAAATGGCCGGCCAGCTATCTACTTTATTGGAAACCGGTTGGCCACCTCCCCTTGGGAAGATAAATGGCCGGCCATGTTCCCCACATGCCCACCTAGCTCTCTGCAAATTTTGAGGAAGATCGGAGTTCCCGGGACCTGAAAAAGTTCAAGAAAAGTACACTTCCGGTCGCGAAATAGCTCCGCCGGGACTTCGGCTTCAAGTTCTGACATGTGTCTCATCATCACTCATCGAAATCAAAGTGTATCCCTTTTGAATGAGTTGTAACCTTCCAGAGAAGTGGATCGGAGGGCGCGATTGAGTTACCTTCGCCGAAACACGCTTTTCCGCACTCGTTGTTTCATGACAAATGAACACCCTGATTTATGCTCGTTTTGTACTATCATGCACATAACTTGCATTCTCATGAGCATACTTGCCTTGTCATGTACATTTCTTGATATTGGCATACCTCCATGTTTGAGCATGCGTTGTCACGCAAGTTCCATTCTTGCATTGTGATGCATTCACTCACCGGCACTGCGTGTGTCGAACTTTCGGAATCACATTAAATACATGTTGTTAGCATATTGTGCTCGTTGAGTTTCTCTCTTTTGCAGGCACGATATTTTATGTACGGTTCAATTGAGGCTGGTGCGACCAGACGAATCGCGCAGGTATTGTATCTTCTCCGTGTGAGACGTGGCGGGGATTGAATGATCCTCCGCATTCTTAACTGCATGAAATGTAGTTGTTGCTTTGCATTCTTGCTTAAAACTGTTGCATCTATTTGCGAATACTTGCTTCATTACAGCATGCTGCATTTGCACGATCATTGGGTTACCTTCGGCTTTTGCATATCATTTGCATTTTGCCCCCTGCCTGCGGGCACATCTCTGTTTATCTTGTATGTTTGTCTAAGTCTTCGGCCTTGTCAAAAATGGGTCGTCTCTGGGCTTTGACATTCACTCCCGTCACTTGTGACTTCCGAGTTCTGTCAAAGAGGGGCAACTGTAGACACCCCA
This sequence comes from Camellia sinensis, assembly GCF_055761805.1. NCBI lineage: Eukaryota > Viridiplantae > Streptophyta > Magnoliopsida > Ericales > Theaceae > Camellia > Camellia sinensis. The sequence goes on along the minus strand of NC_138971.1, from coordinate 96,303,797 downwards.
TTTTTGACCGACCTTAAGACTCAGACGTCACCGATTGAGTGCTTGGTGATGTTGCATAGTGTGCTCGTTCAGAAGTTTCAGAGTCGCGGCCGTGAGCCCTGCCTCCGGACTTCCGAACCTTCTTCTGTGCCTTGTCTCGGTTTGCGAACCAGACTCGGTTTTCTCTGTTCTTTTCCTGAGGGGAGGGAGAGGTCCCGTAGACCATCTCTCAATGTCCGTAGGCTACATTTGGTGGCCGTAGGCCATTTTGCCCATTTCGGAGTCCGGTTCCCGGTTTTTGGGACCGTTGGCCGTGTGCCTCGGTTCGGGACCGCTTAACCATCTCCTTTTGCTCCGGTTTTTGGCGTACATCTTATTTAATCCCTTTTGAGGGACACTGGGGTCTGAGAAACCCACTTCGTGGCCGAATGCCACTTTCGGTGCTTAACAGCCCATTTTCGGGATCCCGAACTGCGTGTTTTGGCTCCCGAACATTCGTTTTGCAACGGTTTTCGTTCATTTTTGGCAGGTACCTCTGTTTTATCACGGGGAAGGTCACTGAAGGACGGGAGGCTAGTAATTGTTGCAGCAGCCAGTTATATCTCCTCCGAGGCCCTCCGACGCCCGTTTTTCTGACTTCCGGGCTAATGTTGAACACCTTGGAGTTAATGTTGCCAACTTTCAACCACATATCTGTGATCTATACACATGGGAGGCCCCTAAAAGTTGGTGGCCGGCCATTAAGGTTACCTGACCCTTTTGACCCCTTTCTTCCGGGCTAATGTTGAACCCCTTGGGCCCACATTCTTGAACTTTCAACCACATATCTGTGATCTACACACATGAGAGGACCCTAAAAGTTCATGGCCGGCCAGTAATTCAAATTGACCCTTTTGAACCCCTCTTTCCGAGCTAATGTTGAACCCCTTGGACCCACTTTCTTGGACTTTTAACCACATGGTTGTGTTGTACACACATAGGAGTACCTTACCAGTTGCTGGCCGGCCAGAAAATATGATTGAACCTTTTGACCCCTAGCCGGCCGGCTAGGGGGTATGGCCGGCCGGCCACCTGGAGCAAAAGTGATAGGCCGGCCGTGTTCCTTGCACTGTGCACTTTACAGCTGTGGGGCAATATCCCCCAGAAAAGATATTTACCCGGGGGATATTTTGTGGGGGAATTTTGCTCTCCTTTTCCCCCACCTTTACACCCCCTTTTGAACCCTTATAACCAGCTGATGGCTTCACTTACAAGGGTTAGAAAAATTGTTCTTCAAGTCTCCATACTCAACTCCATCTTCATCCTTCTCAATTCTTTGAAAAACCCTAAGTCCCTAACCATCATTCCTTCTACACCACCAAGCTCTACCACCACCACCTCATTTCCAGCAACAAGGAAGGTTTTTCAAAGGTCAAAGAAGCTGCAAATTCATCCAAGAAGCAACAAAAGTTTGAGTCTTCAAGGGTAAGTAATACTTTTACCCTTTTGACCCTTTTTCTTGATCTATTTCTAAGCCTCACTTGATTTTTGTTTCAAGCTCCGGCCCTAACTGAAAAGGGCCCTCTTTTGAGCTCATCTTCACTTTTCATTAAGGGCTCAACCCTGCTTGAGCCCTTCATGATACACTTGCTTCATTGATCCTCTTGTATGTCATAGTTTTGCATGCTATTTTTGACCCATGAGCAATTTATTTTCGAGCATGTTGTAAACTGATATTAGGCTTATTTTAAGCCCCTCTTCAATATTGAAGAAGGGCTCAACACCATTTGGGACTTCCATGTTGTACCTACCTTTATATTCCTCTTTTCTTCCCCATTCTTGCATGCAATGGCAGCCTACCATGCTTTTGTTTTTGGCCATTTTACAGTTCTGAAAAAGTTCTTATTTTAGTCCATACTTCATTTTTCATTTAGGTCCTTTCATGGTTTGGGGCTTCCATAGGTCACTTCATGTTATATCCCTCTTTTATTCCCCATTCTTGCATGTCTAGTTAGCCTACCATGCTTTTGTTTTTGGCCATTTTACAGTTCTGGAAAAGTGCTTATTTTGGTCCATTCTACATGTTTTATTAAGGGTCTTTGGCTGTTTGGTGATTATTTTGTATACTTCATGTTGTAGCCACTTTTGAGCCTAATTTTGCATCACATTTCTATCATGTTTGTATACTGATTTGAGGTCTGCCATATACTGTAAATATTCATATTTTTGGTCCCTCTTCAGTGTTGTAGAAGGAAATTTTTCAGTTTGGGTTTTGTTTATATCACTTGCTTCATTACCCCTCTTTTGGCCCCTATTCTTGCATGCCATTTTTGCCATACCTGTGCTTGCTGTTTGGCCATGTTTATAACTGTGAAAGTGCCTTTTTTGGGACTGTCTAGCTTCTGTCTTTGCAATGCATGTCCATATTGTGCATGTTTGGCATAGCTATAAGCCATTTCGGGACAATTCCTTGCATTTGGTATCATTTCGCTTCATTTCGGGACTGTTTTCCCCCATATTTTGTTGCTGAAATTCTGTTAGAATGATTGCCATCCATTTCATGTCATTTCATTGCATTCCGCCATCGCCTCGGTTTGCGTGCCCGTGTGCACGCATTTCGAGGCACCCCATTTTTTACCTGCTGGCATCCTATGTGAGTGTGGCTGAGGCTCACTCATGTTGGTATAAGCCCATTTGTCATTTCCATGTCATTTCATTGCATTCCGCCATCGCCTCGGTTTGCGTGCCCGTGTGCACGCATTTCGAGGCACTCCATTTTTACCCGCCGGCATCCTATGTGAGTGTGGCTGAGGCTCACTCATGTTGGTATAAGCCCATTTGTTATTTCCTTGTCATTTTCATAGCATTTTATCATCGCCCCAGTTTGCGTGCCCGCGTGCACGTATATCGAGACGCATATCATCGCCTCGGTTTACGTGCTCGCGTGCACGTATTTCGAGACACATATCATCGCCTCGGTTTGCGTGCCCACGTGCACGTATTTCGAGATGCATATCATCGCCTCGGTTTGCGTGCCCACGTGCACGTATTTCGAGACGCATATCATCGCCTCGGTTTGCGTGCCCACGTGCACGTATTTCGAGACACATATCATCGCCTCAGTTTACGTGCCCGCGTGCACGTATTTCGAGGCACCTCATTTTCATAGCATTCTACCATTTTCTCAGTTTGCGCGCCCGTGTGCACGTATTTCGAGGCATCTCATTTCCATAGCATTGTGTATGTTAGGATTGTATCTTAGCTGCATTTCATGCATGTCATTGCATCATGTCCGGAATAGGAGTTAGCCCGGGCACGGGAAACGAGGTACATTTCGTACTCCGAGTGACGGAATGTGTCTCAATTCCCCAGTCACTGACACTCCGGATTATCCATGATGGAGTTAGGTTTTAGCTGTAGTTTCATGTGCATTCATCCTATATTGAGTTGTACATTTCGACTCCTCGGCCATCATGCCTCGGTATGCGTGATTGGTGGCGCGAGGATCGAGACATGCATATATCTGTGCAAATACATTGCTATGCCCCTTTCCTGCTCTCTGTTGCAGCAAAATCAGGAATCAGCAACTTTTTGGGGCTTGGCACGCATTTCAAGAACAGATGTAAACAGAGGCTAATTGGGGCATCTCGGTGGATTTCCGCGCAAGACAATCCGGACATGCATCATCCATCAGAAGCAAGGCAGTCCCTGGCCCGCACGCCAGTTTTATTTGCTTTCTTAGTTAATTCTTTAATTAATTAGAATTCTGTAATATTTTGGACTGTAATATTCTTTTATTTGGGACCGTAATATTTGGACTGTATATTTATTCGGACCCTCTCTGCGAGGGCACAACTGTAATAAGTGTGCGTGAGTGTGATGTATGTCTTCCAACCCCACGTCTTTCTCCCTTTTATTTATCCGCTTTTGATGGTTAGATTAGGGCATGTTTAAATTAGCATACAGTATGACAGCATGTTTTGCATTCATTCATCTGTATTGCATGCACCGGGCTCGGCGCATCATACTAACTGCATTGTACTTTCAATTTCAAAGTTGGATACATGATAGTTGTAACATTTCATATGCCATCTTAGAATAGCCGAGCCTGCTATAATTGTATTTTGCATGTGTTGCATTAGGCATTTCTGTATACTTAGGATTCATGCATGATTTCTAATGAAGTTTCTATTTTGGCTTGGAGTACTCGGTAAGCTTTATGCTTTAGCATCCTTGCATGCGTGTGAGTGAATGCCATGATAGCATGCTTACCATGAGGCTATGTGCTTATCTGATATATCTGCCTGAATGCCTGTGGGTGAAGGTTGAGTTATCTGAATTGGAATAAATCATCAAATGTTTCAAGCCTACCTGCGGGTAGCAAACCATTTTCAAAAACAAGCATGAAATGTTTTGTTCCAATTTGGGCGACCCGGTCTATACTTGTATGCTGTGAGCATCACATAGTAAACTAGGCTAATAACCGAAATAAGAACATACAATGTTTTCAAAAATTGATATCATGGTTAGTAGAGGCCGGTCTATGACCGGGCGAGCGGGGGTGCTCACGAAGTGACCTTCCCCAATCGTACCCAAGTTCCCGAGCCGAGGCAACTTTGGTGATGACGGACACGTGGCCTCTTGGCACCGAGTCAGGGTTTCCTAAATTTCCCAAAATAAAATATTTAGGTGGCGACTCTGTATCTGGCAAAGCAGTCCATGTTTGGCACTACTTTTTCAAAAAATCAGTTTCTCAAAACGATTTGCCGGATTTGGACTCTTTGGTTCAGATTAGGAACCGTGACATTTGGAGAGTCCGAGCTGTAGTGACCCCAAAATGAACGGAACGGGAGCTAACCCTCCCGGAGCGTTCGGGGACGTCTACACCAGGTGGCCGAGTAACTCCTTATGTTTGTTGATCTTTCTTTTACTCGGCTTTCTCTTCAAGTTTAATCCTTCGTTCTTATAGCAATAAGTTGAAGAAGATTCAGACTTCGGCTGATGACGCAGTCTTTGTGGAGATTAAGACTGCACTCAAGTATTTTGGCCGTCCAAATGTACAAAAGCGAGGAAGAGCCGCCCATATACTTTTGCGGTACGAGCCTACTTATACCACGTTCTTAGCTGTGGGCGACATCTCGATCCCATCCGGCGAACACCACCTTACGGCTCTTATCTTCCCCAGCTTCATGACCCTCAGACAAATTGGTTTCGAAGCTTCTGATTCAGAGCAAGACGTAGAGACGGTGGTCGAGGTAGTTGCCGAACAAACGAGAGAGTTTGCTGTAGAGGCTGAAGAGGTCGACGAGGCTCTAAACTCGATGCTTGAGGCAGCCGGTCTTAACCAGCCTGACTCACCGTCCACTTCGGGTCGGGCGGAGTTTTCCTTCGAAGATATTTTTATAGATTTGGGAGATCTACCCGGCGATTTTTCTAAAGGCATGGCTGCGGAAAATCTAACGCAGATGGCACGAAAGAGAAATGCTGAACGCATGGCCGCATGACGGAAAGCCGAGGCCAGCCATTCTGGGCCTGCCCCAATTGAATCTTCAGAACCCGCTATGGTGAAATAGACGGCTGAAGTTGTTTCGGCCGAGTCGGATAAGGTGGCCGAACAGCAGATCTAGAAGAAAGGCCGATTCAAGAAGAGCGGGGCGAAAAACGTACCGCCAAGGAAGAGGCCGGCTCAGAGGAGAGCCCTGCTGACAAACGGCCTTGTCTAGAGGAATCGAATGTGGTTGTTCCTTTCGTTATTCAACTGAAGATCAAAAACACGCCAATCTCCTCTGACAAGTCTGCCTTGAAGAATCCAGCTATAGCGTTGAGCTTGGCCGCCTCAACTTCGTTGCCGGCTGACAAGGCCACCTTTCGAGCGGAGCCGGATTTGGTAGCTATAGTGCTAGCTGCCCAGTCAGCCCTTTTGGTATGCGACTTGATCTTTTTTACTCCTTGTTTGGTTTGGTTTGCATACGATATTTGTTGGTATGTGATGATCCTGACTCCTTGCTTTGCAGACGGTTGGAAGGATAGCCGAACTAGGCCACCGCCAGCACGAAGCCATTGAAAGAATTGGCCGCCTGAAGTCGGAAGCTGAAGGTGAGAGGAGTAGGACCGAGTTCGAGGTGATGAGAGCCGCGATGGAAAGTGCTCGAGCCGAAGCTGAGAAGGAAAGGGCTCAGACTGCTGACCGGCTCAGAGCCGATGCCGAGGAGAAGGCGAACGCGAGCGAGGAATCACTCAAGTTAGCCAGGGAGGCGCTTGCTAAGGTGGAGGCCGAGTTAGAAGAGTTAAGGAAGGCCAAGGAAAAAGCCAACTCTGAGGCTTCTACAGCGCTCAAGGCTGGAAAGAGCGCCACCCTTAAGGACTACGTAGAAGAGGTCCCCAAATTCGAGAATCGGGGAATCAAACATGGGTGGCTCAAAGCCCTTGCTGCCGCTAGAGTTACATTGGCCGTGCCAATTCCATATGAGCAAGTAGACGTTGAGCCATTTGAGTCTGATCCCGAGGATTGATTTGGGAGACAGTAGTTTTATTAAGTATTTTCAATTTCAATGTGTGTTTTTGTCTAGTAGATTTTCATCATTTTTGGATTTTCATATGTAAAATGTCCGCTGCTAGCGCCCAATTTATGAATGAAAATTTAATATCGTACTCAAGTTACTGCTTGTATTGTTTGTTGTATGAATACGTAACTAGGAGAATCAGTAATTAGAACAAAATTTATGGATCTGATTTAATCAACAAAATGAATTCATGAGGTGCCGAATAGCACGAACTTATGAATCTTGTACTGATGAATCGATTCGTGGAGCAGCTCGGGCACTAAAGCCGACTAGATTGATGAATCTGCCCTTGCCCCAGCTGGTTCACGAACATTAAACGCCAGAGAACACGTTACTTATGAGTCATATTGCTGAATTGATTCGTGGAGCGGCTTGGGTATTCAAGCCGATTGGATTGATGAATCTGCCCTTGCCCCAACTGGTTCACGAACATTAAACGCCGAATGACAGCGACTGACGGGGCGATCGGGGCATATGACTCAGTCGGCGCCGGGCTGTTGACATTTCAATATTAATGAGATTGCCTCGGAGGTGCTGCCTGCATAGGGAATAAATGGGCGTGTACTTTGTGAACGGGGGTCCTATTTATATGCTCAGTTAGTAACTCAATCCAGCCCTTTGAGGAAGATTAAACAAGTGCGAATGTCACAAAGACTTTTCTTCAACAACAGAGGTGAGGCGAGGCGAAGACGCTAGCTAAGCTAGAAGGAGCCATGAATCGAAGTGGTGATCCGTCATGCACGGGGAGTAGGACTTTAAGGGATCGGGAGAGACACCAATCTCCTCGTCGTCGAAGCAGGTCGCCCAGGAGGGATAAGCAGCCTCAGGGCAAAGCTCCTCAACCCAGTTCTAGAAGGGAATCCGACGCGACTCCGTGCCCATTGAGTTTTGTGGTCTTCGTGGAGAATAGACCAATGACAAAGGCGGACTCGATCGTTCGAGATCCAAACGTTGCAGTCGAGTTCGCCTGACAGATTTTTTCACCCGAAGTCCAGCAGTCGATGGTAGGTCGGCAAGACTTCGAAGTATTTCGCGAAGGCGTTCACGAGGCGGTGATGAGGCTATACACAGCTTATGAAATCGGCATGCGTCTCTGCGCCACTCAGCGCGATATAGAGCAAAGAGATGAACGCATTCGAAAGTTAGAAGCTCGTGCGGAGAAGGCAGAGTGCGAGCTAAGGAAAATCAAGTCTGCCGAGTTTCAATCAGCCAGCCAACCCAATCCGGTTGTGGAAGAGAGGGTCACTCAAAGGCTGATAAGTGATGCTATTGCCGATCGAAACACGGCTAGTATGTTCGCGATTGGGACTGCGAGGGCCGCGGCCTATGAAAAAGGTTTTCATGACGGCCGAAAGATCGAAATTCAGAAGACCAAGGAAAAACTCGTTGAAGAGGTTTGCCGTTGTGAAAATCGCGGTTTTAAGCATGGTTGGATCAAGGCATTCAAGCCGCGGAAACTCTCCGAGCGTCGAGCATTGATTCGGCATCGCCACTCTACCGACGAAAGCATTTTTCGTTTTCCGCCTTTGAGGTTGAGCAGAGTGAGGATGAGGGCGACGCCGTATAAAAATACTCATTGTAATGCTTAAACCCAGATCGCGTTCAAAACTATGTAATCATTGCCTGATTGAATAAAATGTTTGTATGTGTTTTATTGTAACTTTCATGACTTTCATTATGACTTTCATTCGGCACGCACGTGTTTGCATGTGTTTTATTGTATAAACATCATTCCGAATGTTTATATGTTTTGAAGTATAAAAGGGTTTAGTCGGCTCGAAATGAGAACATTCTACATTAAGTATTTAATCGGCATCATTATGTTACGCACAGCCTGAAAATCCACAAAGGGCACTCCGAATCCGGCGGCTTATTTGGCCAGTGGGGCTCCGAATCCGGAGACTTATTCAGCCCAAGGACGTCGCGCGCCGATGGGGCTCCGAATCCGGAGACTTATTTGGCCAATCGTGATATCCACGAAGGGTGCTCCGAATCCGGAGGCATTTTGACCAATCGTGATATCCATGAAGGGCGCTCCGAATCTGGAGGCTTAATCGGCCCAAAGACGTCGTGCGTCGATAGGCTCCAAATCCGGAGGCTTTTTGGCCCAAGGACGTCGTGCGCCGATGGGGCTCCGAATCTGGAGGCTTTTCGGTCCAAGGACGTCGTGCACCGATGGGGCTCCGAATCCGGAGACTTATTTGGCCAATCGTGATATCCACGAAGGGCGCTCCGAATCCGGAGGCTTTTTTGGCCAATCGTGATATCTACGAAGGGCGCTCCGAATCCAGAGGCTTAATCGGCCCAAAGACGTCGTGCGCCGATGGGGCTCCGAATCCGAAGGCTTTTCGACCCAAGGACGTCGTGCGCTGATGAGGCTCCGAATCCGGAGACTTATTTGGCTTATTTGGCCAATTGTGATATCCACGAAGGGCGCTCCGAATCCGAAGGCTTAATCGGCCCAAAGATGTCGTGCACCGATGGGGCTCCGAATCTAGAGACTTATTTGGCCAATCGTGATATCCACGAAGGGCGGTCCGAATCCGAAGGCTTTTATTAGAACACTCTTGAACTCGATTTTGAAGTGAGTAAGTAGCGATCTTTGTATTACAGAAAATGTGATGTACATGGCGAACAGTTCAGAACAAGTGTCATGCCTCACAAGTCGGGTCAATGATAAAATTTGCATAAATATGTGGAATTCCAAGGCCGTGGCAGACTCCTCCCTGACATATCTTTGAGCCGATATGCCCCTACTCTTGCGATCGAATCAATCTAATAGGGGCCGTCCAAGTTAGGACCCAATTTTCCATCAGCCGATTTCTTGTCAGCTGGAAGTACCTTCTTCAGGACCAACTCTCCTGGTGTGTAATGGCGCAGCTGAACACGTTGATTATATGATTTGGCAAGCTGCTGCTGGTACCGCGCCATCGACGCAAGTGCACGGTCTCTTCATTCTTCGATTAGAATCAAATCCAGTGCCAGCGTCATGTCGTTTCGGCCCATATAAAAAACTTGAGATTTCAGGGTTGGGTGGCCGATCTCTAAGGGTATGATTGCCTGGGTTCCAAAGCACAGAGCGAACGGCGTTTCTTCAGTAGATCGCCTCGGCGTAGTTCGATGAGCCCACAATACACTCGGCAATTCTTCGACCAATTTGCCTTTAGCTTTCTCCAGCCTCTTCTCAATGCCGTCCAAGATGGATTTATTAGAGGCTTCGGCTTGACCATTGCTTTGTGGATAAGCCGGCATAGAAAAGTAAGGCCTGATACCATATTTGCTGCACAGCTCTCGGTAGACGCCACAATCAAACTGGGTGCTGTTGTCTGAGATAAGGGCTCTTGAAATGCCGAATCGCGTTATGATATTTCTCCACACAAAGCGCTTGACATCAGAATCTCCAATGTGCGTTAATGGCTCTGCTTCGACCCATTTTGTGAAGTAGTCTGTGGCGACGATCAAGCATCGCTTGTTCCCTAGGGCCCTCGGCAACAGACCTACGATATCAAGCCCCCACTGGGCAAACGACCAGGGACTGGTGATAGAGCTCAACTCTTTAGCAGGAAGATGGGTTAACGGGGAGAACTTCTGGCACTGTTCATATTTCTTCACATAGCATTCGGCATCAGATCTCATTGTCGGCTGCTCTATGGGCCAAAGAGCGCTCGCCAGAATGGGCACCACAACTGCCCTCATGTATTTCAGCAAAAAGCTCTTCGACTTTGCCAGGGTGCACACATTCCAAATATGGACCAGAGAGGCATTTTTTATAAAGCCTTCCTTGCGGATCCAAGTAGTATCGCAGGGCTTTGTTTCGTAGCTTGTGCGCTTCTTTCTTGTCCTCTAGGAGCTATTCGGAAGATAGAAATGCAGCAATGGGATCCATCCAACTCGGTCCAGATTCTATAACATTGACCTGAACTTCCTTCGAAGGGCCGATGCTCGGTTCCGGGATGAAACCTACTTCGATGGTCTGTTTAATCTCTGAATTACTGGCGAAAGCTAGGCAAGCAAGGGCATCTGCATGTGTGTTCTGATCACGCGTTATTTGGTTCAATTCATGATGGTCAAATTTTGCCAACAAGAAGTTGGCCATTTTCATGTAAGCCGCCATACAGCGTACTCCCCCTTGAGCTAATTGATCACCAGTTTTGAATCACAAAATACAAGCAAACGCCGAGCACCCAGAAGATGCGCATTCCGCAAACCGGCTAGAAGGGCTTCGCATTCGACCTCGTTATTTGATGCTTAGAAACTGAGCTTGACAGCCTGCTCAATTATTGCGCCGTCGGGAGCCACGATTACAACTCCGGCTCTACTGCCCTGCTGATTGGATGATCCATCACAGTACAACTGCCAAATGTCCCCAACATAAGTTCTCCAGTTCGGCTTCGGTCGAATCTCATCGGACTTGAAATCGGCAAGACCCCCAGTGAATTCGGCAAGGAAGTCGGCAAGCACCTGTCCCTTGATTGAGGTTCTTGGTAGAAACTGAATGCCATATTTGCTGAGTTCAAGTGCCCACTTTGAAACACGTCTTGATGCTTATGCACTTCGCAGTACTGATCGGAGAGGATAATCTGTTAGCACCCCAATGCTATGTCCCTGGAAGTAATGCATCATTTTTCTTGCCGCCATGACTAGGGCTAGGATGAGTTTTTCCAGCGGAAGGTAGCGTGTTTCAACGTCCATCATTGCCTTGCTCACATAATACACTGGTCGCTGCTCCCCCAGCTCTTCCTTTATCAGTACGGCGCTGACAGTCCGGTCTGAAACTGCCAGATACAAAATGAGCGAGTCGCCAACAGCAGGTGTTGTCAAGAGTGATACTGAGCAGAGGTAGGTCTTGAGGCCGTTGAAAGCGGTTTCGCATTCGACGGTCCATTCAAAAGCCTTGCCCTGCCGTAGTGTATGAAAGAATTGTCGGCAGCAATCTGTGGACCGACTGATGAACCTGTTGAGTACGGCGGCCATCCCCATTAGCTTCTGAACTTCCTTGACTGATCGAGGGGAGCCGAGTTCTAGGATTGCTGTGATTTGTCTTGGGTTGGCTTCGATTCCTCGGTGGTTGACAATGTACCCCAAGAATTTGCCAGAGCCGATCTCAAACGCACATTTGGAAGCATTCAGCTTCATTTGTATTTGCGTAAGATGCCGAACGTCTCTTCTAGATCGACTAGATGGGTTTGCTCTTCTCTGGACTTGACCACCATGTCATCAATGTACACTTCCATAGTGCGGTCGAGTTGCTCCTTGAACATAGCCGTGACCAGTCTCTAGTAAGTTGCCCCTGCATTCTTCAGCCCAAAAGGCATAACCTTATAGCAGAATGTTCCTCTTGGGGTGAGGAATGCAGTTTTTTCTTGGTTCTCAGGATGTATGGCGATCTGATAGTAGCCTATGTAAGCATCGAGGAAGCTCATACGCTGATGGCGTGCCGTCGCATCTACAAGTTAGTCAATTCTGGGTAGGGGAAAACAATCCTTAGGGCAGGCTTTGTTCAGGTCCATGAAATCAACGCACACTCGCCAAGTCCCGTTTTTCTTCTTCACCACCACTGTATTAGAGAGCCATGTAGGGTAGGTCACTTCCCTAATTGCCTCGGCTTCAAGCAGCTGTCAACCTCCTCAACGACGGCGACAGTGTGCTCTGCGGCTGACCGCCGGCTTTTCTGAATGATCGGCTTGCACTTAGGATCAACATTCAAATGGTGCTGTGAAATTGACGGATCTATACCCGACATCCCATACGGAGTCCACACAAAGTTGTTGATATTGCTGAGCAAGAAAGAGATTAGCTGCTGTCTGTCGGCCCGATTCAGGGATGCGCCGACCATGAAGAATTTGTCTAGGCTGCCATCGATTTCAACTCAGTCTAAGTCTTCTGTGGCCTTTTCATTTGGGAGCTGCCCAACATCGTCGAGGCTCCCTCGATCTGGCACCTCAATAGAATTCACCTGCAGCTCCTTTGGTATTTTTTCAGCAAAGAGATAACGTGCGTGTGCCGATTTCTAAGAGCCACGGATTTGCTCAATGCCGCGCTCTGTTGGGAAGCGTAGCAACTAATGATATGTACTCGGCATAGCTTGCATGGTGTGTAACCAAGTTTGCCCCATAATGAGATTGTACAGCGATGGCAGCTTGACGACCAAGAATTCTACATCTAATGTTCGACAGCCGGCTCAGACCGGTAGTGTGATTTTCCCCAATAGGTATTCTGGATTGGCGTTGAAGCCGAATAATGGATAAGGAGCCAGAGAGAAATCTGATTCTAAGAAGCCGAGTTTAGTGAATGTCTTGTAATACATAACCTCTGATATGCTCCCCGGATCAATGAGTACACGCTCAACGGTGAATCGGTTTATGCGTAACTCAATTACCAAGGGATCGATGTGAGGGAGTGTCATTCCGGCCAGATCTGAATCATCAAAAAAAATATTTGCAGCTTCATGGGGCCGTTTAGCCGAAGTGAGTTGACTTTGAAGGTCGGGCTTTGACTGAATCGTATGCACCGCCGATGACATTGGCAGGCTGTATATCATGTGGATCACGCCGAGCGGAGATGAATCCTGTCTTAAGGCTATTGTTTTGGTTGGGTTGCTTTTTCGGACATACTGTTGTAGGCGGCCATCTTGTACCGATTCCTCCAGGTGATCCTTCAGTGTATAACGACTCTCAGTATCATGGCCATGGTCCTTGTGATACTCACACCGTCTGTCCCGTCTTCACGTGTTAGGAGGTCCTAACATTTTCGATGGCCACTTGAAGAACGGAAGGTGTTGGGTTTTGGACATAACCACACTGGAAGTTTCAGATCGTCCCTTCTTCTTGGGTTCCAGGGATAATGAGTCAGAGTCGCTATTAGTGTCTTGTTGTCGGGCTCAAGATCGTCGACCACCTGCCCTCACCGCTCGTTTCGGATCTTGGCGTACAGCTTGTTTGGACCTTGCCACTTCCAAAGCCAAATCCTGACGGAGACGTTCGTTCTCTGCGATCTTGTTCTCCAACCTCTATTCGTTTTGCTTTACTTGTTCCATGATCGCCTGCATTGCCTTATGCTCTAGAGTAGAGGGTGAGGCGAAGTTCAAAGCGTGTCTTGCAGGGATAGTCTCCGGTGCAAGCATGTTTGTTGGAGTGAGGTCGTCTCTTTGCGTGGTTTCATCAGTGACTATCAGAGGGTCTTCCGTTACGCCCGCCATGGATGTGTTTGAGTATTTCCACAGACAGTGCCAATTGTGGGGATGTGGTTTGGAAATACTCTTTTGATCTTGGGGGACACTATTGATCCTCTTCTGGTCACCTGAAAAGGAATAAACACTCCGGTCGGGGGTGCCGAAATTAGCACTCTGACGGGCAAGTCAGTCTCTATACTTAAGATTACTTATATTCTAAGTTAAGCACAATAGTTCTCACATACCTTTCTTTGACTGTTGTTCCTCTATTTATACTCATTTACAGGGCCTCGGGACCTGGTCCACTTTCCACTCTCAAACTTCTTATTTATTCGGCCCCATAGTTACTCGGCCTGTTAATTGCAATCGGCCTCCTAATCATGCAAATTAGAGCCGAACAAATGTCCATCCTTCAAAGCGTACGCTTCTGACTTTGCCCATTATTCGGCTCCCACAGTACACAAACAGAATTTAATTTTAATAGAGTGAAGATTGTCTAACAATCTTAAGACAGACCTGTTTTCTTTGATAAGTCTTCGTTGTATTAATAATTTCATTTCATAACCTTATTTTATTTGAATCCAAGAAAATAATTTGGTTTTTGTAATAAGAAAATTATTGTGCTTTATTTGATTTTTTTGGTTTTAATAACTAGAAAAGTAAAATTATTTTGTGTTATAACTTATTTTCTGGTTTTAGTAAATAGAAAATTAATTTGTGTTTTGGTTTTCATTTTTTTTTTATTTTTGTAATTAGATATTATGGCTTCCGCAACTGAAAGTAGTACTCCAAATCCGATTGTTACAACAACTCCGGTCCTTACCCAAAACCATGTTCAAGTTCCAATATGTCATGGAGAAAAATTGAAAAAATTTAATAGCACCGAGTTTAAGAGATGGTAGCAAAAAATGTTGTTCAATCATACAGCTCTTAATCTTGCCCGGTTTCTCCATGAAGATGCTCCAGTGCTTAAAGAGGATGAAAGTGATCGTCAAGTTATTGTCGCAGTGGATGGGTAGAAGCATTCTGATTTTCTTTGCAGAAATTACATCCTCAATAGCCTAGACAACATGCTCTATAATGTTTACAGTCCTCTAAAAATAGCAAAAGAATTGTGGGATTCTTTGGAAAAAAAATACAACACAAAGGATACCGGCACAAAGAAATTTGTTGTTGGTAAATTTCTAGATTTTGTTATGGTAGACTCCCAAACGGTAATTTCTCAATTTCAAAGTTTTCAAATAATTTTACATGATATTCATACTGAAGGTATGTCTCTTAGTGAGTCTTTCCAAGTCGATGCATTAGTGGAAAAATTATCATCAGTTTGGAAATATTTCAAAAATTATTTAAAACATAAACGCAAAGAAATGATCATGGATGAACTTATTGTAAGGCTGAGAATTGAGGAAGATAATCGTAAGACTGAAAAAACAAATGAAAAATCTCATTGAGTCCAAGGCTAATGAAGTGGAACAAGTGCCCAAACCATATAACAAAAAGAGAAAGTTTGCTGGAGATGGTCCTAAACAAGGCGACAACAATGGCAATAAAAAGTTCAAAGGAAAATGCTATAACTATGGCAAGACCGGACATCGTACATGTGATTGCTGCCGCCCTACGAAGGATTGCGGAAGTACAAGCAAAAAGACCACCAATTAAGACAATATGACAGAAGTCGATTATATTTCTGACGGGGTAAATGACATCAATCTCTCTACTGTGATGTCTAAGGCTAATTTGGTTGGAAATCCCAAGGAGTGATGGGTCGACACTGGGGCAACTGGACACATTTGTGCGGACAAAAAGATGTTCACTACTTATAATGAGGCTGCAAATGTTGAACAACTATTCATGGGAAATTCGTCTACTTCTGCTGTGGCTGGACAAGGGAAAGTTATCTTGAAGAAGACATTGGGGATGGAATTTACTGTCAACAACATACTGCATGTACCAGATATCCGAAAGAATTTAGTTTCTAGTTCTTTGTTAAGTAAAAATGGTTTTAGACTTGTATTTGAATCTAATAAGTTTGTATTAACAAAGAGTGGAATGTATGTAGGTAAAGGATACATGAGCGATGGTCTTTTCAAGTTGAATGTAATGACTGTTGTACTAAAATCTGCTATGAATAAGAATAACACATATTTTGCTTATATTCTTGAGTCAATTTTATGGCATGGTAGATTACGATATGTGAATTTTGATGCTTTGCGTAGATTAATTGGTTTGGATTATTGTAGCTCGGCTTTTTCGGGCCCCCTTTCGGAAGTTTGAAAGAAGCCCTACAGTTCGGACTCCCGTGATTCTGAATCTAATCTCATAAGTGCAATGTGAAATTGATAAACACTAAAAAGTCTAAATCCGGCAAATCTTTTTAGAAAATAGATTTTAAATCAAATTTTCAAAAATTAACTGCTTTGCCAGATACAGAGTCGCCACCTAAATATTTTTGGAGAAATTTAGGAAACCCACGACTCATGCCAAAGGCCACGTGTCCGTCATCACCAAGATTGTCTCAGCTCGGGAACTTAGGTACGAGAGGGGAAGGTCATAAATTAAGCAGCCCCGCTCGCCCGATCAAAGATCAGCCTCTACTAGTCATGATATAATTTTTGTCAACACTATATGCTCTCATTCCTGTTTATTAGGCTAGCATTTACTATGTGATGCGTGCACACAAGGTATAGACTAGTTTGCTCAAATTGGAACAATTCAATTTCATGTTTGTTATTTTCGAAAAGGGTTCGAATTTGCTACTTAACAAAGTGGGCTTAAAGTTTGTGAATTTGCCACTTGACAAAGTGAGCTTAAACATACATTCATTGAATCATTCTAATTCAAGAAACAAGTCTTCATCCACAGGCACTCAAACAGTTTAACAAGTAAGCACTTAGCCTCATGGCAAGCATGCTACTCATGGTAATCACTCACACTCATGCAAGTATGCTAAAGCGCTAACAACTCATTTAGTACTCCAGGCTAAGATAAAAGAGAAGAGTTATAAAAATATGCATGATTTCTAACTACGCAAGATGGCTAATGCAGCGCATGCAATAATGCAATTAAAATTGGCTCGACTACTTAACATGTTATTTGCAATAATTTCATAGCATGCGTTTAAACACGTATTCAACGAGGTATTGAAACGACAATGTAGTTAGAATGATGAACTGAGCCTCGGTGCATGTAAGATGAATGGATGCAAACATGAAGTATGCTAATTAAAACATGATGCCCTTAATCTAACCATCAAAAATGGATAAATAAAAGAGAGAAAGACGTGGGGTTGGAAGACATACACATTATTATATCATTTCGCTCTCACGAAGGAGAGTCCGAATGAATAAACTAGCTAACCAATTAAAGCTAAGCTAAAGCTAATTATTACAAAAACAAATAAACTAATTATTGAACTAATCTAGCTAACTAAGATAATTACATCATAACTAGTTAACTACTTAACTAATTAAAGAATTACAACACAATTGCAATTAATAATTAAACTAAGCAATTAACTACTCTGCCTCGGTTAATGAGAGATGTTCAAGCGCATGCACGGTTTCCACCCGAAAACGCCGTTGTTTTACTTCTGAATGCCTCTGTTTGCACAGTTGAACACCAACACTACCGCTCACTCTACTCTGCCTTACAAACTCACTGTTGAATTTTTTATCAGTGGCTGGCTAGCCACTGGAAAAGATTGCCGGCCATGGATAATGGTCTGCCAGCCACCTACCGGCCACTGATGCCCAGGTTCATCCTGCTGCAATAGAGGACAAACAGAGCATATACAGGGTATTTTCAAGGGTTGTTTGCACAATTCACCCCTTATTTTCATGAACAAATCCAATGAGTGGTGAGCCTAAGCCACAAACCACCAATTCAAGCAATTTCATTGCATGATGACTTGTGAACCCAAGAATGCAAGATCAATAAATGCAAAATAAGACACAAACCTCCTCCATTTCATGAATGATCAAGGGAAGAAGTTGACCTTGGAGATTTGAATCATTTCATCACTAACAAGTATGAAATGGTTCAAGCTTCCATGTGTTCACGTAACGTCCAATTGAATATAACAAGACACAATCAAATTCTTAACTTTGCACAATTTTAGTCCCAAGTTTACTCATTTTAATTACCCTTCCATTCTTTAAACAATTAAGTCCATTGGTGAGTTAAAGTCCTCTAAAAGAGAAGGAAGTGAAACAAGGGATAGTTTAAGGCAAGAGAGAGGTGTTATGCCATTGATAATGAACCCCCAAAAGAGAATTAAACCATTAAGCATGGACCTCAATCTCAAGCTTAAACAATCCCAAGGTTGAAACAACCCTCAAAGAAAACAAAGAGTGAAGAAATTAGGGAGGTTGCAAAGATTATGCTTGCTGAAATTAAGTGAGAAACACGCTAGAACAATGCAATCAACTTAAACAAGTGGTGTCTAAAGGCCTAAAACACCAAGCTTATGAGGACACTTACACTAGAAGCATGCAAAACAAGACTCAAATGACTTAACCAACCCAAAATAGAGTTAAAATAGTCCAAATTAGAGGTTAAAACATGCTGGAATTAAGCTATAAATAGCTAGAAAATTAAACTAACACATAGCATAAACTAGGCTAGTAAACAAGACACAAAGAGTAGAGGCTAACCCTCCAAATTTGGACTTCAAAACATGATTATGGCTACTGAAAAAACTATGAAAATCAGTGTTTAAAAGCTTGAAAAGATAGCAAAAGGGTGGGAAACGCAAGGGGAAAGGCCTCCAAAACAATGTTTAAAGAAGGGCTATCAACCCCTCAAACTTTAATGGCCTTAAACCCAAGCTTCAGCCCAAAAAACACAGAGTTTTGATAGCCCAAAACAATGGAAAAACAATAGGAATAAAAGCAAAGCAAACAAGCAAATAGGTAGAGCCTTCTATCTCTTGAAAAGAAGAAGCAATTCCAAGCAACAACACAAGCAAACAACACCCTCTTGAGCTCAAACTAAGCTCAAAAGTACCTCAGCTCAAAGGTGAAGAGATTTGGTTAAAGGTGTATAGACAAAGGTTGAAGAATTATAGGCTAAAGTGTAGAGATTTGGTAAAGAGAGAGAATTGTAAAGAGAGAGGAAAATTTTTAAGCTAAAAATTTTCTAACCTTCAAAACAATATGAGAGGTCCTCTATATATAGAGAACCAACCAATTCCCTCAAAAACATCCAGCGCTACACGTGGGTGAAGATGCATGCATCTATGCAAACAGTTAGCACAGTTGGCATAAAATATCTGCAAAACACACTGGTGGCCAGCCGGCCATCACTGGTGGCTGGCAAGCCACATCAATGGCCAGTAGCCCAAAAATAATGGCTGGCAGCCTCTAGGGATGGTCAGCAGGCCACCAGAGGTTACAGGCTAGAAAGACCAAGGCATGGTCCAAAAATGAGACAAAAAAGGTGTAGGGTTTGAAAGGCTCAAAGTTGTGGCATTCCGCTGAGGACTTCGAGCACTAGACGAACATTTAGACTCATCATCCAGTGTGCATGCGAGGACGTCCAAGTGGTAAAGGCCGTCAAAAATGGGGTGTCTACAGTTGCCCCTCTTTGACAGAGTTCGGAGCCATGAAATGACGTGAGTGAATGTCAAAGCTCGGAGACAACCCATTTTGACAAGGCCGTAAGAACTGGACAAACAATCAAGATAAAAATAAATGGTTGCACCCGCAGGCTGGCTACGTATCCCTTTCCAAGGAATCAAACTAGTGTAGTTCTAGGGCGAGATGCAAATGATACACATAATGCAACTCGAAAGCTGGACTCACATGCTTCGCGAAGCCGACTATTTTGAAAACCCATGATCATGCAACATGATGCAAGAAGCAGTAACGAATGCGATAAGCAAGATAAGAACACATGAATGAGTAACTGCAAGCTTAAAGAAGATAAAACCACACTCTAACCACGCCAAAGTAAGAGATGAGGTAAGAAAACACCACTCAGGGTTGCGTTTCACGCATCCTGAGAAACTGAGAAAACCATTCGGCGTTGTGTTTCACACGTCTCGAGGTAACACAGAAACCGCATAGGGTCACATTTCACGCATCCCAAGAAACAATAAAAACCTACTCAGGGTCGCCTTTCATGCATCTTGAGAAATAAGAAAAACCACTTGGGCCCACATTTCACGCGTCTCGAGATACAAAAAAATCGCTCGGGCTCAGGCTTCGCACGTCCCGAGATGAAACCCACCTAGGGCCACGCATCACGCATCCTGAGATAACAACCGCTCGAATGCGTGCTTCGCACGTCCCGAAATGAAACCTGCCTAGGGTCGTGCGTCACGCGTCCTAAGAAACAACCGCGTGAGCATGTGCATCGCACGTCCCAAGATGAAGCCCGTTCAGGGTCACATGCCACGCATCCTGAGAAACAAAAATCACTCGAGGTCGTGCTTCACACATCTCGAGGTACAAGAGAGTGGTGTGCACTAGATGCACGAAGGTAAACAAGTGCGATAGATACACAAAGTGAATGAGTGCGATAGATGCACAAAACAGTATCAAGACTCAGAGGAGGGCTACCGGCCACTGGCCGGCCGAAAGGAGAGGCCGCCGGCCACGGGTGAGGCCGGCCACTGAT
Organism: Camellia sinensis; assembly: GCF_055761805.1. Lineage (NCBI taxonomy): Eukaryota > Viridiplantae > Streptophyta > Magnoliopsida > Ericales > Theaceae > Camellia > Camellia sinensis. The sequence continues at coordinate 96,283,484 of NC_138971.1, read as the reverse complement.
GGCAGTTCGGGGCAAAACTGACTTTTCATGCTCAGGTCTTTAAATATAAGTGACAAGGGCTCATTTCCTTGCAACCCTAAGCCCGAAATTCTTCTCCCTCTCTCTCTGGGTGCTCTTTCTCTCTAGATTTGCTCTTTTTACTCGTTTTTCAACACCCCGCGCAAACTTTATTCGCTAAACCCTCTTGATTCTCTTCACTTTGAACCAATTGAAATTTGATTTCGACGCTTTTTTTTCCATTTCCACCATTCTAGAATTGTTCCCCTCGAGTTTCTCTCGAGTTCTGTGCACTTTTCTTGGCTTTGACTTTTACTTCCATTTTCTATCTCCTAGGGTTGACTTTTTCCAAATTTACCCTCTTTTCTTCATTTTTCACCCACATTTCGCCCATTTTCCAAATGACGGATGGTGTACCATATGACGAGGCCCCTCTAGAGGTTCCCCCTGTATTTCCACCCATCCCTGAGGTGGATGAGCCAGTCGTTGCCGAGGCGGCTAGAGGTGTGGAGGCTGACCTCGAGGCAGAGTTCAAGCTTGAGCCTGAGCCAGAGCCATTACCAGTGAGAGTACGTCCATTTGATCTGGAGAGGTACCATCCCCGGATACATATCTTGCCAGCTGGAGGCATTAGGCGCTTCAGCCACTTCATTCTCGGTGTGCCGGAGGATCTCCTACTGAAGGAGCCGGCTTCTCATCTGTCATCCATTGCAGTTGAGGTATGAGCTCTGTTTTCATGCATTGCTACCTGTCTTTACTTGCATTTCTTGCATTGTATCCTCTGACTGTACTTTCACACTGCCATATCTGATTCATCTATTCTTTGCCACTGGGCTAGTCTCGTGCCTTCCGAGGGTATGGAGCTACAACTGCACGAGATTAGTATAACGAGCTCCCCACAGGAGTTCGCGACATCATAGATGAGATAGGCTTCGGCCTATTATGCTCTAGTCTAACGCGGGTTATCACGAACCGTCCTCTTCTGGAAGCGCTCATAGAGAGATGGTGGGACACTACAAACTCCTTCCACTTTTCCACTATAGGGGAGATGACGATGACTCTTTACGACTTCGCCATACTCACCGGCTTAGATGTAGGGGTTGATCTGATCCCGCTCAACTTCGACATAGGAGAAAGGAAGATGACCTGGGTTGAGCTGTTGGGAGCACGTCCACCCATATACTGGGCAGGCATGGTCAGATATACCTGGTTCGCCGAGCAATTCAGAGGAAGCGAACCCGAGACCGTAGAGAAGATGGGGCAGTACGCTAGAGGCTTTCTGATGTTCGTCTTTGGTACCACCTTGTTTTTTAATAAGTGGAGCACCGTAAGCCTGTATCTGCTAAGCGCTTTGGTGACCCTTCCTCGGGTGCTCTTCTATGATTAGGGTGCCTTATATGGATATATGAGCTCGACCTCCCGTCTGAGCGGATACTTGATTAGAGGCTACTGGCGAGCTTGGGAGGTATGCATCTTAGTTCCCTCTTTGTACTTTACATTTTCTGCTTTACATCTGTTCAATATCTGTGCTTTTTGCTTTGCAGTTTTTGTATCTGTTCATCCATTGTGCTTTCTGTTTTGCACTTTCTGTATCTGGTCATACATTGTGCTGACACAAATCACTGTATTTTCCCTGTAACTATGGGTGTATGCATATTTTTTGACTCTCTCCCCAGAGCCTGTGGGGGAGCGTCCTTTGGCTATCCCTTACTCACGGAGGTATGACAGTCGGCTCTAGCATAAGACCCGCGAGACCTTCGCGTTCTTCCGTCATTATTTCGACACTGTGGTTGCTCATGAGGTAACCCGAAACACAGTCATTTTTGCTTTAAAACTGTTCTAATTCACATTTAGCAACTGACAGCAGCTAGAACTGGTGTAGTTACCTCTGGCGGAGGATGTATAGACGAATTCCCGAACACCATAGCCACTCCCTTCCCGTGAGGGTACTTCAGCATTTGATGGAGGGTAGGAGAGATTGCTTTCACAAGGTGCAGCTAGGGCCTCCCTAGCTGTAAGTTGAAAGTGGCCGACATATCTAGGACACGAAACTTGACGTCCTGTTGAGCTGGGTCGACCTGAACTCGGATTTGTACTGTGCCCATCACCTCCCTGCTTGTGTTATCATATGCCCGAATCACTTAGGCTGTAAGTACGAAATCTGCTGGTTTCAGACTAATGGCATAAGTTGTATGAGATGGACAGACATTGATAGTCGACCCAGTATCGACCAACACCACTGGCACCCATTTTTCTCTGCACTCAACAGATATGTACAAAGGCTTGTTATGTGTTGAGCCTTCCGGCAGCAATTCTTTCTCAGAAAAGGTTAGGGTTAGACTTGCACCACCTGGGAAACTAATCCCACAAGTTGTTTAGCGGTGGTGTCAATGGATAGTTTGTCTTTGTCCATTGCTAATAATACAGCCTGTCAATGCACTCGAGAAGCCATGAGCAACCCCCAGATCGAAATGTCGGCTTGGATCTTCTTCAGTTGCTTCAAAACTGCCTCTTCTTTGAACTGCTTTTCTTTCTATTTTTCAAATTCCTTATCTTTCCCAGAGGCCTCGGCTTGGTCTAAGTGCAAGGGCTTGAAATATTGCCCACTCCTCGTCATGTGGTCAATCTCTTCAGAGTACCAGGTATTGTCTGGCAGGGACTCATCCCAGTCTTCATCAGTGTGGGCCAGATGTATATCGTCATCTTCCGACAACTGACAAATAATTGTCTGACTCCGTTTGTATCACTCTGACATTACAAGCATCCCCTGGAGGGTGTTGGGCCAACACAGCTTTTTGCTCGTCTTGAATCCTCTCTTATTCAAACTGCTTCAAAGCAGCTTCCTGTTCGGTGTCCGCGGCACTAACAGCGCCCAATTCCTGAGCTGAACTTTTTACACCGGTGTTCTCCAACAGTTTTCTCTTTTCATCGGCCATCCCGGCCACTATAGCAATTCTTGCTCCATTTTCTTTCGGTCTTGTTTCAATTCCTTCCTCCATGTCGGGTTCATCACTCAACCACCCTAAGTTATTCGTCGACCCATTTAAATCAGACCAATCAATCTGCACATCCCCTTGATCTTATTCGTCAAAGAATTGCAGATTGTCTAAGTCCTCTTTCAACTCTGCTAGATCATCCAAACCTTAGCTCGGGCCATCCTCTCTAACCACACTAACCTCTACTGCTATTGGCAATACCACTTCTGGCTTAGCTTGATCAACTGGCACAATGTAATAGCACGGATTGTACTCCCCCTTAGACAAGTCCTCAGAGCACTCAAGCAACAGACTCGTACTCTCCTCTAAGGCCAGCCTCCCTTCTCCTGCAACTGTCACCACCACAGGTTTAGGTTGAAGTGCGAACGTGTCCATCATGCACAAATCTGTGTTTTCAAGAATGAACACTGTCGGTCTGGGTAGATGGAAAGGGGTAATATATACGCTAGGGTCGTAGAAAAGGGACAGTGTATGGATTAGGTTTAGATTGTGAGGTGGAGGAACTTGATTATGGGCCGGAAGAGGGTTGGTAGTCACATTTGGCTTTTGGGGTGGTGTGATCACCTTATTATCGATGAGATCTTGAATCTCATGACGCAGCCTGAAGCATTGGTCAGTGTCGTGACCGTGCTATTCATGAAACGCGCAGTACTTGGCTGGGTTGTGTTTAGATAGAAAAGGATCAGGTAGTGGGCAAGGCTCTAACGACTTAAGGTGCCCCTTTTTTATCAACACCCTCATAGCTTGTGATAAAGGCATATAGAGTGGGATAAAGGTCCTCTGGGATCGAGCCTAGTTGTTTGAAGTCTGTGGAGTTGTGCTGGAAAAGAGATTGGCGGTCTTGGTTGTGGTGGTGACAACAGTCATATCAGATGGTCGGGCAGCAGTGCTACCACTAGTGGCTATATTAGAACTACGTGCAAAAGGCCTCTTGACCTGCTCTTTCTCATCAGTTATCAACCCCTGTTTCATGGTGTCTTCAATCTGAACCCCCATCTCATGGAGCTCGGTGAATGTGAACAGAGGTAGGATGATCATTTTCTGCAGCAATTTCCCGCCTAGATTACGAACTATCATTCTTATCTGATCTTTCTCTGAAGGTCGTGTAGTCATCATTGAAACGTTGGCCCTTCACCTTGTCACGAATTCTGAGAAGCCCTCCTTTGGCTCCTGGTGCGTTACTTTGAGATCACGGGTTGTGACCTCAATTTGGGTATTGTAGGAGTACTGTGCAATAAAGGCCTCAGCTATTTCCTCCCAACTCTGCTTCACAGAATCCTCCAGTTTTGCATATCATACTGCAGCTATACCTGACAAGGTCCGGCCAAAGAGTGAGGGTTTTTGCAATCTGGTAAGGCCCATCAGCCGCAGAATTTCTGAGAACAATAAAAAATGAACCATGGGATCTCCGGAACCATCAAACCGATCTATGTGTGGCATTTTGAACCGGTCTGGAAACGTTACTACAAAGTTAGTATATTCATCTTTGATGTCGAGGATAAAGTTCATGCCCTGTGCCTGCTTGAAAAGCTTCTCCAACTTGTTGACCTTAAGCACAGTCAGGTCAACTTCAAATTCAAACGGAGCCTCAATTTGGTACACTGGTGCCTTGGAGGCTTGTGGTGGGATGGGGTCTACCAGGTTGCCCTGATTCTCAGCCTGGGTATTAGTAGTAATTTCGGGTACTAAGATACCCACTGGAGGTACATGAGAAGCAAAAGTCGCTCCCAGCTGTGGTTGTTGTTGTTGCAGCCTATTAATGACCTCAGCCTGACGTGTGGTGACCTCGGCCTGACGAGCAGCATCTTGCTGCATGCTTTCAACTGTTTGCTGAAGGTGGTGGATCAAGTCCTCCATGCTAACCGGGGGATATTGTGCCATCGAAATTGGCGAGTAATTTTTTACTGGACTGGATGTAGAAGACTGAGCCTAACCAGATGCAGGTGAACTGAAGGGTGACTGCTGGACGGGTGAATTGTGCCTAACTCTCCTCCATCTAGTAACCAGTGGGAGCGAAGCAAACACTAGTTGTCCCCTAATAAGATCTCCAGATCTGTAAAGCCTCCTGACACGGGTCCAGAACGCTTGGGGGATATCCGAACTGTTTGAAGCAATTGTGATAAACTACCTAGCAATAAGATATAAAGCAAAAGGAAAATAAAAATCAGAAACCTCACAGCACCTCAGCTCAGATGTGAACAACATACAGATGTAATCAAAGTTATAGGACTGTACTGAACACTGAATTCTACCACCAAAGCTGATACCCATCTTGCAACTGATACACACATTCCTGTACAGTTTCGCTGTAAAGCACATACCAGTTATGTGAGATCCAAAACACCCTTATGAGGGGGGAAGGGTTACCCTGTTCTAGTTTCGTCAGGAACTAGGGTTCACTATTTCAAACAAAGCGGTTTCTCGCAATCCTGAATTCGAGTAAGCATTATGTCCTAGTTTGGAATAGTCTCTATGGCTTCGATATACAACTAGGCCAAATGGTCAAAAAGAGTACCTCAACAAGACTACCTAATACACCTCTCGCACCCAACACCGAAAAGTGAAAGGTAGATCAAACGGTACAACGGCAATCCAGATCCAAGGGTTGTGTTCCCATCATGGCAAAGCCCGTGACTGGTCAGCCTTTTGGCAAGCTTTTTCAAGCAAGCCTCCGGTAAACCATCCAGGAATAACAGATAGAAAACACAGTGACGTAAATGCACCAATGCAAATGCAATGCAAAGAAACATATAAGTGTAGATAAAATTTCATATCATGAGTTCGAGTCAAGTTCTCTAATTCCCTAGCAGAGTCGTCAGAAACTGTAGCTTGACTTTTTCGTGCCCCCTTTCGAAAGTTTGAAAGAAGCCCTACAGTTCGGACTCCCGCGGTTCTAAATCTAATCTCACAAGTGCAATGTGAAATTAATAAACACCAAAGAGTCCAAATCCGACAAATCATTTTGGAAAATTGATTTTGAATCAAATTGCCAAAAATGGATTGCTTTACCAGATACAAAGTTGCCTCCTAAATATTTTTGAGCAAATTTAGGAAATCCATGACTCGTGCCAAAGGCCATGTGTCCGTCATCACCAAGATTGTCTCAACTCGGGAACTTAGGTACGAGAGGGGAAGGTTATGAATTGAGCACCCCTGCTCGTCTAATCAAAGATCGGCCTCTACTAATCATGACATGATTTTTATCAACATTATATGCTCTCGTTCTGGTTTATTAGGCTAGCATTTACTATGTGATGCGCACACACAAGGTATAGACTAGTTTGCTCAAATTGGAACAATTCAATTTCATGTTTGCTTTTTTCGAAAAGGGTTTGAATTTGCCACTTAAGAAAGTGGGCACTTGACAAAGTGGGCTTAAACGTACATTCATTGAATCATTTCAATTCAAGCAACAAGCCATCATCCACAGGCACTCAAATAGTTTAATAAGTAAGCACTTAGCTTCATGGCAAGCATGCTAGTCATGGTAATCACTCACACTCATGCAAGTATGCTAAAGCGCTAACAACTCAGTACTCCAGGCTAAGATAAAAAAAAAAAAGAAGAGTTAGAAAAATATGCATGATTTCTAACTATGCAAGATGCTTAATGTAACGCATGCAATAATACAACTAAAATAGGCTCGGCTACTTAACATGTTATTTGCAACAATTTCATAGCATGCGTTTAAACACGTATTCAACGAGGTATTGAAACGACAATGCAGTTAGAATAATGAACTGAGCCTCGGTGCATGTAAGATGAATGGATGCAAACATGAAGTATGCTAATTAAAACATGATGCCCCTAATCTAACCATCAAAAGCGGATAAATAAAAGGGAGAAAGACGTGGGGTTGGAAGACATACACGTTATTACATCATTTCGCTCTCACGAATGAGAGACCGAATGAATACACTAGCTAACTAGCTAACTAATTAAAGCTAAGATAAAGCTAATTATTACAAACCAAAAATGAATAACTAGCTAAACAACTTAAATAATTAATACAAAAACAAATGAACTAATTATTTAACTAATCTAGCTAACTAAAATAATTACATCATAACTAGTTAACTACTTAACTAATTAAAGAATTACAACACAATCACAATTAATAATTAAACTAAGTAATTAACTACTCCGCCGTAGGAAATGAGAGATGTTCATGCGCATACACAGCTTCCGCCCAAAGACGCAGTTGTTTTACTTCCGAATGCCTCTGTTTGTATAGTTGAACACCAACACTGCTGCTTACTCTATTCTGCCTTACAAACACACTGTTGAATTTTGCATCAGTGGCCGACCGGCCACTAGTAAAGATTGCCGGTCATCAACCGGCCATAGATGGTGGTCTACCGGCCACCTGCTAGCCACTGGTGCACAGGTTCATCATGCTGCAACAGAGGACAAATAGAGCATATACAGGGTATTTTCAAGAGTTGTTTGCACAATTCACCCCTCCTTTCATGAACAAATCCAAGGAGTGGTGAGCCTAAGCCACAAACCACCAATTCAAGCAATTTAATTACATGATGGCTTGCGAACCCAAGAGTGTAAGTTCAATAAATGCAAAACAAGACACAAACCTCCTCCCTTTCATGAATGATCAAGGGAAAAAGTTAACCTTGGAGATTTGAATCATTTCATCACTAACAAGTATGAAATGGTTCAAGCTTCCATGTGTTCAATTAACGTCCGATTGAACACAATCAAATTCTTAACTTTGCACAATTTTAGTCCCAAGTTTACTCATTTTAATTACCCTTCCATTCTTTAACCAATTAAGTCCATCAGTGAGTTAAAGTCCTCTAAAAGAGAAGGAAGTGTCAAACAAGGAATAGTTTAAGGCAAGAGAAAGGTGTCATGCCGTTGATAATGAACCCCCAAAAGAGGATTAAACCATTAAGCATGGACCTCAATCCCAATGTTGAAACAACCCTCAAAGCAAACAAAGAGTGAAGAAATGAGGGATGTTGCAGAGATTATGCTTACTAAAATTAAGTGAGAAAAATACTAGAACAATGCAATCAACTCAAACAAGTGGTGTCTAAAGGCCTAAAACACCAAGCTTGTGAGGACACTTACACTAGAAGCATGCAAAACAAGACTCAAATGACTTAACCAACTCAAAACAGAGTTAAAATAGTACAAATCAGAGGTTAAAACATGTTGAAATTAAGCTATAAATGGCTACAAAATTAAGCTAACACAGCATAAACTAGGCTAGTAAACAAGACACAAGGAGGCAAGGCTAACCCCTCCAAATTTGGACTTCAAAACATGATTTTGGCCGCTAAAGAAGCTCTAAAAATTAGTGTTTAAAAGCTTGGAAAAAGATAGCAAAAGGATGGGAAACACAAGGGGAAAGGCCTCCAAAATAAGGTATAAAGAAAGGCTATCAACCCCTCAACCTTTAATGGCCTTAAACCCAAGTTTCAGCCCAAAAAACATAGAGTTTTGATAGCCCAAAACAATGGAAAAACAGTAGGAATAAAAGCAAAGCAAGCAAGCAAATATGTAGAGCCTTCTACCTCTTGAAAAAAAGAAGCAATTCCAAGCAACAACACAAGCAAAAAACACCCTCTTGAGCTCAAACTAAGCTCAAAAGTACCTCAGCTCAAAGGTGAAGAGATTTGGTTAAGGGTGTATAGGCAAAGGTTGAAGAATTGTAGGCTAAAGTGTAGAGATTTGGTAGAGAGAGAGAGAATTATAGAGAGAGAAAAAATTTTAAGCTCAAAATTTTCTAACCTTCAAAATAATATGAGAGGTCTTCTATATATAGAGAACCAAGCAATTCCCTCAAAAACATCTGTAGACGCGCCCCGGTGGCCTCGTGCTACAGTTCGGACTCGATTTGTGTCACGGTTCTTAATCTGAACCAAAGAGTCCAAATCTGGCAAATCGTTTTGAGAAACAGATTTTGAAAAAGTAGTGCCAAACATGGACTGCTTTGCCAGATACAGAGTCGCCACCTAAATATTTTTTTATAGGAGAATTTAGGAAACCCTGACTCGGTGCCGAAGGCCACATGTCCGTCATCACCGGAGTTGTCTCGGCTCGGGAGCTTGGGTACGATCGGGGAAGGTCAGCTATGAGCACCCCCTCTCGCCCGGTCCGAAGACCGGCCTCTACTAACCGTGATATCCGTTTTTGAAAACTTTACGTGTTCTTATTCCGATTATCAGCCTAGAATTACTATGTTATGCGCACAGCAAACAAGTATAGACCAAATTGCCCAAATTGGAACAAAACATTCTATGTTCATTTTGAAAATGGTTTGCTACTCGTAAGTAGGCTAAAATGCAGGTTTTGTCACCCTCAAGTGGGCTTTTTTTAGAAAAGACGGTTTTGCCACTATCTAGTGGGCTTAAAACAAATATAGTTTTAACGCATTATCCCAATTTAAGCAGTTTGACCTCCACCCACAGGCATTCAAGCAATTTATCTCATGTAAACACTTAGCCGCATGGCAAGCATACTTTTATGGCAACATTCACACGCATGTTGGATGCTAAAGCATAACCACTTACATTGTACTCCGTGCCAAAACAATAAACTAGTTAGCAAATATGCGTGTCCTAGTTCATGTTATTTTGCCTAATGCAACACATACAAGATGCAATTTTAGTTAGGCTCGGTTAACCTAAATATGGCATATGATATGCAACCAACTGTTTCATGTATTCAATTTTGGAATTTGAAAATACGAATGCGGTTAGTATGATGTACCGAGCCCGGTGCATGCCAACAGATGCATGAATGCACGCATGCATATCATAAGGTGTGCTAATCTCAAAAATGCCCTAATCTACCATTATAAGCAGATAAATAAAAGGGAAGAAAGAAATGGGGATTGGAAGACATACACACACTCACCCACACTTATTACATGTTTACCCTCACTCAGAGGGTTCGAATTAATATTACAGTCCCAAAATAATGAACAAATAAAATTATTACAAAATTTCTCTAATTAATTAAAAAAAAAAGGAGCAAAAGGAAAGAAGAGGGTAGCCACAGCCTTTGCCTCGGGGTGCGCGGATGATGCATGCTCGAGTCCGTCCTGCCCGGAAAACCCGTACTATACTCTTGTCGCCTCTGTTTGTACTGCCTTGTCCTTCTGAAAATTGCCAAAGTACTGGAACAAGCTCCTTGCATCCTGCAGAGCACCACCGGCCAGACAGAATTGCCACCGGCACTTCAAAATTCTCATCGGCACTTTATCGGATTCATCGGCATTCCAGATAGTGCCGGTCGGCACTAAATTCTGCCGGTCGGCAGAAGCTTCCTGCAGGAGACAATTTGACAGCAAACAGAGAACAGACAGTGCATAGCATGGAGTTTTTGGACACATGTAAGCATGGTCCTACTTCTTATCATATTTTGAACTCAAAGAAGCATGACTTTCGATCCTTGAACCATCAATGGTACATGGTGAGTCAAAGGATCGAATTTTCCATTTGATATGAAAATGTATGCAACAAATAACATGAAAACCGGGGCCTTATCAAGGTGGAGTCAAAGGTCCCGATGATCGGGAATCGAGGCACATTACATCACTTGAAGTATGAATGGTCCTTGATTCCCACACTTAGTTTGACACCCCAAACCAAGTAAATGCAATGCATGTAATGCTCAACAAGGCTCAAATGGATCATGCCATCAAGATGTAAAGCACAACAAGCATTATGCAACCAACATGATAAATGTATAATATCAAGTATACAAGGTACAAACATGATATAAACATGGACCAAATTGACTATGGGATTGATGTGCTACAAAGCTTAATGGAACAACTATGCAACAAACATGGAGCAAGCATGCAAGAGGGCTTAAAAATGGCAAAAGGGCAGGCCCTCACCCTTCTCAAAACAGTGGCCAAAAGTGCTCAAAATGATAGACAATCAACTCATGTTAACAAGCAAATTCATGGTCCCAAAGCTAAGGCACACAAGGAGACAACTTACCTTCATTGACATGACCACTCATGGCATGATCAAAACAAGTAAAAACAGAATCTATGCATGCAAAATAGGACCCCAAAAACTCCTAATATGGCAACTAAGATATCCCCCATGAAGCAAATACGCTAAGGCTCATTCTTAGGCATAAGAGGACACACCCTCAAGACATGAAAAAGGCCATGCATGCACACATGTAAGCATGATTCTTGGACTAAAAAGAAAGTCCTTAGATGATATTAAACCAAGAGGGTAGTCACAAACATATATGCTAGAGGCCATCATGCTCAAAGCTTTTAAGCTAAAATACAAAGCAACCCTAACAAACATGTCAAGCATGGCTAAATGAACAACCAATAAACCTTAAGCATGGAAAAACATCACCAAGAACTTCATGGAACTAAGCCAACTCTCACAAGAATCATGGCCTAACCATGATGTGCACTTCTAAGCAAAGTAGAACAATACAAAACAAGTATTACAAGCATGCAAGGAGGCACAAGTTTGACCAAAAACAGAGATTATATATGACCTAAGATGCCTAAAAAAATGCTGGAATGAAGCCAAGAAACATCAAGCACACATGCTACCCTCTTGAGCCCAAAAAGCAAAGAAACAAAACCATAAAGGGAGAGGGGTGTCCCTCCCCTATGCAAGACTTCAAACCAACTTTTTTGACACTAAAATACACTGATTTTTAGTGATGAAAAGATCAAAATGCTGAAGTGAACAAAACCTTATCAAAGAGGCACCAAAATAGGCCAAACAAGGCCTATGAGGGTGAGTTTGCAATCTAACCACAAAGTGACCTTAATGAAAGTGTTAGAGCAGGAAAATATGAGCCTTTTTTATGTTATACACAAGAGCCAAAACAATAAACAAAATAGGTAGAAAACCAATGCAAGTTTGGGGAATAAAAGGGAAGATGCTCACCCTTGAAGAACCCTTGAAGAACAAATGGTCTAGCCTCCTTCTTTGGATCAAAACCAGTCCAAAACTCAAGAAACAACTCCCCTAAGTCCCTCAATCTCAGAATAAGGTGTAATGGTGTGTGTAATGGTGCAAAAGTAAGGTAAAACACACCTTTTAGGCCAAGAAACACACACAAGAAGGGAGAGGGAGAGAGGTATATAGATAATATGTATCTATATCTCTAAAGGCTGATTTTTGCTTCTTTTTTTCTAACCTAGAACCAAGAGGAAAGCCCCTCTCTTATAGGACTCCCTCTTGCAAAGCTTATTCAACAAGCTTGGCTAGAGGGAAATCCCTCCATACACGTGTATGGAGGGGAAAGGAGTTGGTGCCAGCTATCACAGCTGGCACAAAATATCTCCATAAAGTGGAGGAACAGTGGTCGGCTGCCCAAAAATGTTATTTCGGCAAAAAACAGTGCCGACCGGCAACAAATTATGCCGACAGGCAATAAAGTGTGCCGACCGGCAAACAAAATTGCCGATGGAAGAAAAAGACCAGCCGGTGGCCTCCAGCCACTGCCGGTGGTGTATGGGGATGTCTCACAAGGCATTCCCTGCCCCTCTAAGGCAAAACAAAAGTGTTTGGTGCAAAACCAGACACTAAACAGTCGAGTTCGGGGATCCTGAGGCAAGGCGCGCGAGCCGAGACCTCCGGGAACTCCAAACGAACACAAACATGGAAGATCACCGTGTGTTCAAACAGTGACGTCCAAGTCTTGAGGACGGTCAAAAATGGGGTGTCTACAGTTGCCCCTCTTTGACAGAACTCGAAAGTCATAACAATGACGGGAGTGAATGTCAAAGCCCAGAGACGACCCATTTTTGACAAGGCCGAAGACTTAGACAAACATGTAAGACAAACAAGGTATGCGCCCGGAGGCAGGGGCAAAATGCAAGACAATGCACGAAGCCGAGCATACTTATGATCATGCAAAGAAAGCTGTAATGAAGCAAACATGCGACAATTTTAAGCTAGCATACCAAACTACACTACAATGCAGAAAGGATGTAAGAGAATTACGGAATTCTCAATACGTCTCACTCGGGAGATACAATACCTGTGCGGCTCGTCTGGTTGCACCAGCTTCAAATGAACCGTACATACAATATCGTGCCTGCAAAGAAAACAAACTTAACAGGTACAATATTGTTAGCGACATGCATGACAATGCAAGAATAGTGGTGTACTCGAAATGCGTGACAGCGCAAAGTAAGTAGAGAGCATGACAATGCATATTGAAATACAACTAGGCAAGCGGAGCAAGCGGTCTACGCAGGCGACGAAATTGATCATAAGCACGCGGTCTACGCAGGTGACGAAACAAACAAGCGGTCTACGTAATTAACACATGCGGTCTACGCAGGTGACGGAATTAAACATGCGGTCTACGCAAGTAATGGAATTAAACATGCGGTCTACGCAGGTAATGGAATTAAACATGCGGTCTACGCAATCAAAACATGCGGTCTACGCAGGTAATGGAATTAAACATGCGGTCTACGCAATCAAAACATGCAGTCTACACAGGTAATGGAATTAAACATGCGGTCTACGCAATCAAAACATGCGGTCTACGCAGGTAATGGAATTAAACATGCGGTCTACGCAATCAAAACATGCGGTCTACGCAGGTAATGGAATTAAACATGCGGTCTACGCAATCAAAACATGCGGTCTACGCAGGTAATGGAATCGATAAATCATGCGGTCTACGCAAGCAAGACATGCGGTCTACGCAAGTAATGAAATTTAACATGCGGTCTACGCAATCAAGACATGCGGTCTACGCAAGTAATGAAATTTAACATGCGGTCTACGCAATCAAGACATGCGGTCTACGCAAGTAATGAAATTTAACATGCGGTCTACGCAATCAAGACATGCGGTCTACGCAAGTAATGAAATTTAACATGCGGTCTACGCAATCAAGACATGCGGTCTACGCAAGTAATGAAATTTAACATGCGGTCTACGCAAGTAAAGGAACGTACTATTACACAGCATAATCGAAACAATTTGCGGGGCTCACAAAGCATGAAAAGGATACGGGGCGGGACATTCTTCGCACGCATCGAGCGTTGCTTGCAGAAGTTGTGGCCTGAGGTCAACTCAAAGGTTCACGTTTCAAAGGTGTGATTTCCCGTATTGTGAGGGCGTCCAACAACGCGGCTGACCCGAACAAAGATGCGGAAGGTGCGTTAATCGCAAGGGGAGTTTCACCGGTATCAATTCTGATACTTGGCTACCCTGCCATTCTACGTTTTATTTCCCTTTTTTACTAGTAGTTTAAGCACATTGCACTGCCTCAGGCAGGTTTATTTTCTTTCTCAAAATTCACACACTTTGCAAAACATGCGATGGGGAACGAAACGAATTGTTTTATTCAAAAGATGTTGCATTTGTGGATCTTCTGTGCATCGCATCGCAGGGTTTCACACCACAATGTGAACGAAATTGAACTCATTTTGGAAATTCGTCATCGTAATAATCAGGTAGTGAACCGACTTACAACTCGATAAGCAAAACAAAGCCATGACACAATCAAACAAGTGTGAATACAACTCGATAAACAAATCAAGAGCTCAAAGAGAGCGAAATACAACTCGATAAACAAATGTTCAAAAACTCGACAAGCAGACAGGCGTGGTTCCGCAAGAGTCTACCGCCGGGAAGGGGGTTGGAGGTGTTGAAGTTCCCCAATTCTTAGCATAAACAGCTCAGGAAACTAGGAGGAAGCCCACCGGCACGGTGTAGGGACCACCGGCTGCAAGGAGTGGCTACCGGCCGTATGTCTGTTTTGTCGGCAAACTGAAATGGCCGGTCGGCATATTTTTCTGGCTGGTCGGCATATATTTTTGGCCGGTCGGCACTAAACGAGGGGAACCACCAGAATGTTGACACCTGTCCCCCCACTCAACCTTATCTCCTACAAAAGATCCCAGCTTCGTAGTTTTCCTCATTTTCACACTGATTTGCTCCAATGGAAGAGTTTCTTGCTCAAAATCTCACAGCTTGGATTGCTAGCTTGGATGGCTCGGAAAAGGTGAATTTTCGGGGTTTCGGCATAAATGCACTATTCACTTTGGGTCGTACCCCGTTGCATCTCCCGTTTCTTCATGCCGCGGCAAGGTTTTGGAATCCGGTGACACATATCTTTAGCTTCGCCGGGCAAGAGATATGTCCTACCTTTGAAGACTTTCGAGCCTTAATGGAGTCCGAGCGCGACGAGGAACTCCTACCCCAACTTAATTTTGGCCATGCCCAATCCTTAGGGCGCATGTGTGGACTCAGCATGCGCGATGCCCGGTCCCTAATTTGTGACGGGATGTTGGACATTCCGAGTTTGGCCAATCGATTTTCTAATGCTGGTGATCGCAACAACCATCACTGGCAAGGCTTCCGGCAACATGCCCTCTGTTTGTGCATGCTATCCCATTTTCTATTTGTCTCGGGCTCTGGAGGGGCTAGTGCCCGGCTGATTGAGGTTGCCCAAGGCTTGAGAGAGGGCAAGAGCTATATTGCCATGGCTCTGGCCGAGACGTTAATGGGCTTAGACGCCTTTTATCGTCATGAGACGACTAGGTTGGCAGGGAGTCCACTACTGCTACAGGTAATATTTCCCACCCAATCTCGCATTTCTGTATTGCTCACATCACTCGGCCCTCGAGCTCAGTCTTTTCTCACAAAACCCCATTCTCACTTTTCTCTCCTCGTACATCTCTCTATTCTTTAATCTCTCATTTTTTTCAATCCCTCCCCAGGTGTGGTTGATGGATAAATTGCAGGTTGTGGACTCCTGCCCAGCATATTCAGCTCACGGCTACTTCTTCCGGCATCGTCTAGTCAATGCCTTGGATGAGGAATGGTGGTTCGCTTGGATGTGCCACTTGTCCGCAGACCGTATTGCTTGGCGGTACCCTTGGTTGAACCTTCCGGCAATGAGTTACAATATGCCTCGGCAGACTGGGATTCAACTGGTCGGTCTCACTCATTGTGTATTCTATTTCCCATTTCGGATTCGACGCCAATTTGGCCATGATCAGACCTGCCCGCCAGAGGGGATAGAGTATCCTGCTGCATTCCCAGCCCGGGGTGCGCAACTTGCTTGGCAGGCCACTGCGTGGAGGATGAGAGAACTCCTGGCCCCCGCTCCTACTTTCAGTTGCACTTTATCTGATGAGTGCATAGATTGGCTCAATGAAGAAGCACAGATCGGGCCCAGCTTGGCATCAGAGGCTTCGACCAGCTCTGGGAGGGGGCACAGGAACACCTGATTTGACCATGCCCTAGATTTATTTCTTTATTAGTACTTTCAAGTTTTCTTTCCTGAATGTAATAAAAAGCAACTTCAATTGTTTGTAAGAGCAGGAGAACTCTGTTTTGAAATCAATGAAATTGAAAGTTCTGGTACTAAGAATTTTCCACTTTGGTCCGAAAATGGTCGAAGTTGTAAAAAGATTATTTGAACAAAGCCAGCTTATGTTAAAACTTTTCAAAAACATTTTTGATGTGGATCAGAACTGGACACGCCTGAGATTTGTCACTTGAGATGCACAACCCCAGATTCCTGCAACTGGAAAGTTGCCCCTAGTCTGAAGAGCCTCGTAGCACTGCATAGCAACGGAAAGTTGCCCCTAGTCTGAGTGGCACTGCACCGGAGATTCCAACGAATGCTGATGGACAAAGATGGCTGAGATGATCAAATGGACAAAGTTGATCGGGGAAGTGTTATGGCTGAACTTCAGGATGAAGCTGCCTACGTATCCCAAACATGGGAATCAAGCCTTACGTAGTTCCGGCTTGGGTTCGCTCGAGTATTTTCACTCTCCTTTTGTGCTCTAACTTTTGCCAAGGCCGCCCTTTGCGGGTTTTCAGCCTTGCGAGCTCAATTTTTATATTTTCTAATTTTTTATGCTCTAACTTTTGCCTAGGTCGCCCTTTCGGGTTTTCGGCCTAGCGAGCCTCTCAAGGATAGTATTTCTTCAACTTGTCCATATTGATCGGTTGGGAGAATTCTAAGCCATCTAAGTCCATCAGAACCACAGCTCCTCCTGACCAGATAGCTTTGATGATGTAGGGACCAGTCCAATTGGGTCTGAACTTGCCCCTCGGGTCGTGGATGGGAGCTCGGTTGTCTTTGAGTACCAAATCCCCTTCCTTTAGATTTCTGGACTTAACCCTCTTGTTAAAAGCCCGAGCAATCCTGCGCTGATAACTCTGAACGTGGTACAGTGCTTTCAGTCTTCTTTCATCAAAGAGCATTAGTTCCTCGAACCTGCTCTGCTGCCAATCTGCCTCAGCTATCTGACACTCGGCCAATACCCGTAAAGACGGAACTTCAATTTCAATAGGTAGAACAGCCTCCATTCCATAGACTAACGAATACGGAGTTGCTCCGGTGGAGGTTCTAATCGAAGTCCTGTAGCCCCACAGAGCAAACGGCAACTTATCTGGCCAATCTCGATAGGTCTCCACCATTTTCCGCAGTATATGCTTGATGTTCTTGTTGGCGGCCTCAACTGCTCCATTGGTTTGCGGCCGATACGTAGATGACTTATGAAAAGCCACATTATACTTTTCCAACAAGTCGACCACTTCTTTCTTAAAGTGGGATCCATTTTCCGAGATGATCTCATTTGGCACCCCGTAGCGACAAATGATGTTGTTCCTGATGAACTTTGCGACGTGCGACGCTTTCAGCACCGCGTATGATTGGGCCTCGACCCACTTTGTGAAATAATCTGTTGCTACCAGGATATACTCATGTCCGTTCGACCCCTTCGGGGTAACAGCTCCGATCACATCGATCCCCCACACGGAAAACGGCCACGGGGAAGTCATGTTGTACAACTTGGATGGTGGGATATTCATACGGTTTGCGTGGATCTGGCATTTGTGGCACCGCCGAACAAAGCCGATACAATCCTCTTCCATGGTCGACCAATAGTAACCCTGCCTAAGGATCTTTCTGGCCAACATTACTCCATTCATGTGTGCACCGCACTCTCCTCCATGGATGGCCTCCATTAGGCGCTTCGACTCTTCAGCTTCTACACAGAGCTTATGCATTCCCAGATGACCTCTTTTGTACAGCTTACCTCCGCAGATGATGAACTGAATAGCCATTCTTCTAATGGCCCTTTTATCCTTGGCGCTTGCCCCTATCGGATACGTCTCCTTTTCCAAGAAGTTCCAAATATCGTAATACCAGGGGTTGTCGTCTTGGGCCTCATCTATGGCGGAAATTGACTCGTATGCTGGCGCAAACTTCTGATCAATGATGACTGGACGCATCCGGACTCCCGACGGGATGTCTATCATGGAAGATAGAGTTGCTAACGAATCTGCAAACCTATTGTTCTCTCTTACGAGGTGGGTGAAATTTAGTTTCTCGAACCGAGGAATTAACAAATCCAAGGTTTGGTGGTAAATTATCATCCTTTCCTCCTTGACCTTCCAGTCTCCTTTTGCTTGAGACACAACAAGATTCGAGTCCCCAATGACGTCCAGCCGTCTTACCCCTAGCTCTAGGGCTGCTTCCAGACCAGCAATACACGCCTCATACTCTGCCTCATTGTTCGAGACTCTGAACTGGAGCTTGAATGCCAAAGGGATACGGGAATCGTCAGGCGCTATCAGCAACACCCCTATCCCATACCCATACTGGTTTGACGCTCCGTCAAAGTACATCGTCCAAGTTTCATCCTCAATATGCAGAATCGCTTCATCTGGGAATAGGTACTCAACCGCTTCATCCCCCTCAACCGGGTGGTCGGCAAGGAACTCCGCTACCGCTCTCCCTTTCACCGACTTGCGTGTTACATACTTCAAGTCAAATTCGGAAAGCAATAGCAACCAACGAGCTAGCCTACCTGTAAGTGCTGGTTTCTCGAAAAGATATTTGATGGGATCCAAACGTGAAACCAACATTACAAAGTGAGCTAACAGGTAGTGCCGCAGCTTCCGGGTAGCCCATACCAAGGCCAAACAAGCCTTCTCCAGTGGTGTATAGCGGGTCTCGTAATCCAGCATCTTCTTGCTCAGATAGTAGATAGCCCTTTCCACTTTGTCTTCTGACTCCTGTGCGAGCATGCAGCCCATGGTGGTCTCAGTTACCGAAAGATACAGTATCAACGGTCTCCCCGGTTCTGGCGGTGACAATACAGGCGGGTTCTGTAAATATTCTTTGATCTGCTCAAAAGCTGCTTGACATCGGCCGTCCCATTGGAATTTCTTTCCTTTCTTCAGGAGGCCAAAAAGTGGTTCACAAGTCAAGGTTAGTTTAGAGATAAACCGCCTTATGAATTGCACTTTACCTAGAAAGCCTCGCACCTCCTTTTCAGTCCTTGGTGGTGGCATTTCTAAGATGGCCTTGATTTTGGAAGGGTCGACCTCGATGCCCCTTTGCGTTATCAGAAACCCTAGCATCTTTCCTGCTGTAACACCAAAAGTACACTTCTGGGGATTTAGCCGCAGCCGAAATTCTCTGATCCTTTGAAAAAACTTTTGTAAGGCGGTGTAGTGGCCCTCTCTTTCTTTGGACTTGACAATCATGTCGTCCACATACACCTCGACCTCTTTATGAATCATATCATGCAATATCGTAGTTGCTGCCCGCTGATAGGTAGCTCCCGCGTTTTTCAGCCCAAATGGCATCACTCGATAACAATATGTACCCCACGGGGTAGTGAATGCAGTCTTCTCCCGGTCCTCGGGCGCCATTACTATCTGATTATAGCCTGAGAAACCATCCATAAACGAAAGCAAGGCATGTCCTGCCGTGAAATCTACCAGTTCATCAATGTGTGGCAAGGGAAAGTCGTCCTTCGGACTGGCCCTGTTCAAATCTCTGAAGTCTACACAGACCCGAATTCTGCCGTCTTTCTTCGGCACCGGAACAATGTTGGCCAACCAAGTCGGGTACTCAGACACCAGCAGGAAGCCTGCATCAATCTGCTTGGTGACCTCTTCCTTGATCTTAATGGCCCAATCAGGGCGGATCCTTCTGAGCTTCTGTTTGACAGGTCGGGCCTCGGGATCAAGAGGGATCCGGTGCTGTACAATCTCAGGATCGATTCCAGGCATGTCTTCGTAGGACCACGCGAAAACATCTTTGAAATCTTTTAACAAAGCGACTAAGCGCTCGCGTTCCTCAGAAGACAACGTGGACCCGATCTGGACCAGCCGCGGGTCCTTCTCAGTACCAACATTCACAGTAGTGATTTCATCCATTAAAGGTTTAACAAATCTTTCCTGCTCTTGATCAATTAACCGTTGCAAAACCGGAGGAATTTCTTCCTCGCCGTTTTCATCAAAATTTTGAAAATCCTGATTTAAGCAATAAATCAAAGGCACAGAAAAATACTCCGAAACCATATCCACGTCGTTCTCATTAAATACTTCCGAGCCGTCGGATTCTTCCGTTACAACAGACTCAAAAGAAAATGAAAAAGACGATCTAGACAGGACTGTGGTATCCGGGTTATCACCCCCGGGAATACCGGACTCAGACTCAGTTGAGCTGGAATCTGATTCCGACGTACAAGATTCGGTAGAATCAGATCCCGGCTCACTACCTGACCCGGTGCTGCTTGATAAAAAGCCTTCTTCATATTGCCAGATGAGAGAAGGTGCGATGGATGCATCCAAAATAGCTGATGGTAGGCCCGCAGTCGCTTCATTCCCAATCACACATACCGAGGAGCTATCCCCCAAGCACCTCTGTTCGATCGGAGGATCTGACAGCAGACACGCCAGCGCTGCCCCCATTTCATTTTTGGCATCCTCGGACTGTACCTCCTTACTTTGCTCGGCCTCAGCCGATAGATCTGCCTGCCCTTCGGCGATGTCATCCTCAGGTAACTGTAAATCAAAGAAAATTTCAAATCCCGGTACGCGCTTCTTCTCCGCATTGAGCCACGGCTCCGGGAAGCCACAGAACGGAAAGTCCTCCCCCTCCCGGACGAAACGTCCGTTCAGGGTCCCCCGAATGGGCTGGTGCATCAAGTCAAAGGGCTTCCCCATCTGTTTCGCCCTGGCCCTTCCGGCCATTTCCATTCCTTTCCTTATCCAATCCTCTTTGGTGGGTAGGTAGCCCAAACCAAAGGTATGGGGGTTATGTGGCACTTCGGTCGATGCTGCGGCACCTTTCCTACCGCTCTTGCCTAATCCCATCCCGGGGATGTGCTGGAGTTTGTTCATGAGATAAACTGCTTGGGCACTGACATACACCCCTTCGTTAGCTGCCATGATGTTCTGTACAACCCGAGCCTCGGCCAAGGTAAAACCTGATATGAACACATCTTCTATACTGTGCTCAATTTCTAGAACAAGCGTAGACACCTCTGGTGGTGGATGAATTGATGAGTTTCCAAAGACAATGGCTACTCCCTTCCCATAGGGGTATTTCACCACTTGATGTAAGGTAGAGGAGACCGCCTTTACCTGATGCAGCCACGGCCGTCCCAGAAGCAAGTTCAACGTTGTGGGAACCTCCAAGACATGGAAATCTATCTCGTGCTGTCCTGGCCCGACCTTTGTTTGAATCTTAATTGTTCCCATTACTTCCTGGCTTGTGTTGTCATACGCCCGAATCACTTGGGCCGTTGGCACAAAATCGGCGACTTTCAAACCAATCGCATAAGCTGTCCTTGCCGGGCAGACGTTGATGGCGGACCCCGTGTCGACAAGCACCACAGGTATCCATTTATCCCTGCACTCGACAGAGATGTAGAGCGGCTTGTTATGGTTCGCACCCTCGGGTGGCAGCTCTTTGTCAGAAAAACTCAATGCTGGGGAATTTCCTCCTGAAAAGACTAAACCCACCAGCTGCTCGGGCGTGGTGTCTATGGACAGCTTGGCCTTGTCCATGGCTGTAAGGACGGCTTGTCTATGTACTCGAGAAGCCATAAGCAGTCCCCAGATGGAGATGTCTGCTTGTATCTTTTTCAATTGTCTCAATACGGCCTCATCTTCGAGTTGCTTCTCCTTTTGTTTCTCTGCTTCATTATCTTTCCCAGACGCCTCCGGCTGATCTAGGTGTGGAGGCTTGAAATACCGTCCACTCCTAGTCATGTGATCGACTTCGCCGATATACCAAGTATCATCTGGTTGGTTACCTTTCCAATCTTCGTCCGTGTGGGCAAGGCATAGATCGTCGTCTTCCCACCACATACCATCTACGACTGACAAGCATCTGTCTGGTTCTGGCACAACTGTCCCGATACTCACAGTACCTTTTATCCCTATGTTCACAGCATCCTCCATTTCCGTACTTGCGGCGGTTTCGACCCCTACGTGGCCTTTTGCTTTTCTGATCCTCTCAGAATCCTCGAATCTCTCTTGTTCTGACTGTGTCAATGCAGTAGATTGCTCACTGATCCCTGTACTTAAAATGCTCTATTCCCGAGCGAAACTCTCGACGCCGGCGCTCTCCGGCGATGTATTCTGCTTTTCGACACTCCCGGCCGTTGTTGACATTCCTGCCCCTGTCGGGCCTTGTTCTGACTGGAACTCCCCTGTTACATCCGGCTGATCGTCTAACCACCCCGTGGCCTCTGCTGATTCTTCATTATCATACCAGTTGATGGCTGAGTCTTGGTCATCATGAAATTGGGACTTGACAACATCCTTTTCCACGGCTGTCAAATCATTCATTCCCTGTCCTGAATTGTCCCCTCGGATTACACACAGCTCTCCCCCGACTGGAAGTTCGACATTTGGTCTATTCTGGCCCACCGGTGAAATGTAGTCATTCGGACTGTAAGCATTCCCAACATCATTCTCAGGCTCCACGGACCCTGGTTTGACAACCTCTTTCCTGTTCTCGATGGTCACCACCACTGGCTTGGGTTGGGTTATGGAGACGTCCGTCATGCACAAATCGGTGCAATCGGGGAGGAAAACTTTAGGTTTAGGCAGGTAGGAGGGTGTGATGTAGATACTGGGATCGTAGGATGCGACCCCAGTGTAGATGAAGTTGACTCTTTTGGGTGGTGGAACTTGGTTATGTGCGGGGAGAGGATTTGTGGTAACATTAGGTTTCTCAGGGGGGAGAATCACCCCATTATCAATGAGATCTTGAATCTCATGACGTAAACGAAAGCATAGGTCAGTGTCATGACCATGCTGCTGGTGGAACGCACAATATTTGGCTGGGTTGTGGGTGGCGAGTAGTCTTTCAGGTAAGGGCCGCGGCTCTAGGGGCTTCAGATGCCCTTTTCTGATCAAAACCCCCAAAGCTTTGGACAGGGGCATATAAAGTGGAGCGAAGGTTCTGGTGTTTCTGGGAGGGTATTTGGCTGTTTGCGAGTTGCTTCCGGATGCACCGGAGAATGGTGTGGCTGCTATATTTCTCGGGGAAGGGTTAGTGGTGACCATACTCACTTCGGAGGTCCTGGCAGTCGCAGCGCCACTCGGGCCTGCATTAGTACTACGATTGAAATTTCTGCGGGGTTGATCCCGATCCTTATCAATCCAACCTTGTTTCAAGGCGTCCTCGATCTGCACCCCCATTTCATGCAAATCAGCAAAGGTGGGAAAGGGGACTACAATCATCTTTTGCATTAGCTTCGGCTGAAGATTGCGCACAATCATCCGAATCTGGTCTTTGTCTGTGGGTCTCAAGGTCATCATTGAAGCCTTAGCCCGCCATCTAGTTACAAACTCTGAGAAGCTTTCCTTGGGTTCTTGCCTCGTTGTCTCGAGATCCCAGGTCGTGATCTCGATTTGTGTGTTATACGAGTACTGCAGGATGAAGGCCTCAGCCATCTCGTCCCAGTTTCTCTTGACGTCGTCCCCCAACTTGGCATACCATGCGGACGCCACACTTGACAAGGTCCGGCCGAATAAAGATAGTTTCTGCAATCTGGTGAGGCCCATTGGCCTTAGGACGTCTGAAAACAGTCGCAGGTGTACCATGGGATCCTCAGACCCGTCAAAACGATCAATTTGGGGCATCTTAAATCGATCTGGCAGCGTCACGGCTGTGTCGATGTACCCATCTCCAATGTCCGGAATGGACTTCGCACCTTGAGATTTCTTGAACAGCTTTTCAAGCTTGTGCATTTTTAACGTCATGGGGTCTACCTCAGACTCAAAGGGAGAATCCGATATATTAATGGGAGTGGGTGCCTTGGATTGTTGAGGCGGAATCGGGGGTGGAGCCGGCCCCGTTGGGATGTCTGTATCTTCTTGGACATTCCGGGCGTTTGGTGTTTCTTCGGGTATTGGAACCCTTAATGGAGGAGGGGTTTGCTACGAAGGTGATGCCCCAGTTTGTTGTTGCAATCTCCCAATTAAATCCGCTTGCTCACTCATAACGGTAGCCTGTTGCCTGGCAAACTCTGCCTGGCGGGCAGCATCTTGCTGCATCATTTTCATGCTTTCCTGAAGTTGGCGCACCATCTCCTCTAAGCTAGCCATACTGTTCTGCTCTGGTTGAATTGCTGGTATGCGTTCCCTCTCTGTGGGTGAAACGGGATCCTGATCCCTACTGTACACAGGTGGGGTAGACGAAGCCCTTTGTACCGACTGTTGAACCGATATCCTCTGCCTAGTTGCTTTCCGTTTAGTAACCGGGGGTAGAGAATGGTACACTGGTTGTCCTTCTATCAGATCCTCAGATCGATGGAGCCGGCGACCTCTGATCCAGAGTGCTTGGGGAATGTCTACTGGGTTAGACGCAATGATGCTAAACTACCTAGCAAAAAGATAAATAAAGCAATAAATAAACCAACAACTGGACAGCACAACAGCATAAAATAAACAAATAATATACAGTTGGATTTTCAAAACACATAGTCGATAAGCCGAGCACACGGTTCCCCGATACTGATCACTGTCCTCAAAAATCTCTATTCCCAATACTGAACCCTGATACCCGCAGATAACCGATTTTCTTAAAACTGATACTGATGCCCTCAGGCCTGATGCCCAAACTTACAAACTGATGTGTTCATTTCCCTGCAGAAATACATTTTGAAAGCACATAGCAAGTAAAGAGAGCCAAAACACCCCTATGTTGGGGTAGGGTTTCCCTGTCCTATTTTGTCAGGAGCTAGGGTTTCACTACGCACGCAGCGGTTTCAAACAACTTAGCATCGGGTAAGCAACCTGTCCTAGCTTGGAATGGTCACTATGGTTCCGAATATGCACTAGGTCGAATGGTCAAAAAGGGTGCCCCGGTAAAACCGGGGTTTGTGTTCCCATACTGTCAGAGCCCATAGCCGGTCAGCCTTATGGACATGCCTTGACAAGACAAGCCTCCGGCAAACCGTTCAGGAATGGCAGATGGCAAACACTGTGTTCCTAGGCGCACCAATGCACATGCAATGCAAAGAAACACATAAACGAGATCAAAACAGGATATCACGAGTTTGAGTCAAGCTCTCTAAAATTCCCCAGCAGAGTCGCCAGAAACTGTAGACGCGCCCCGGTGGCCTCGTGCTACAGTTCGGACTCGATTTGTGTCACGGTTCTTAATCTGAACCAAAGAGTCCAAATCTGGCAAATCGTTTTGAGAAACAGATTTTTGAAAAAGTAGTGCCAAACATGGACTGCTTTGCCAGATACAGAGTCGCCACCTAAATATTTTTTTATAGGAGAATTTAGGAAACCCTGACTCGGTGCCGAAGGCCACATGTCCGTCATCATCGGAGTTATCTCGGCTCGGGAGCTTGGGTACGATCGGGGAAGGTCAGCTATGAGCACCCCCTCTCGCCCGGTCCGAAGACCGGCCTCTACTAACCGTGATATCCGTTTTTGAAAACTTTACGTGTTCTTATTCCGATTATCAGCCTAGAATTACTATGTTATGCGCACAGCAAACAAGTATAGACCAAATTGCCCAAATTGGAACAAAACATTCTATGTTCATTTTGAAAATGGTTTGCTACTCGTAAGTAGGCTAAAATGCAGGTTTTGTCACCCTCAAGTGGGCTTTTTTTAGAAAAGACGGTTTTGCCACTATCTAGTGGGCTTAAAACAAATATAGTTTTAACGCATTATCCCAATTTAAGCAGTTTGACCTCCACCCACAGGCATTCAAGCAATTTATCTCATGTAAACACTTAGCCGCATGGCAAGCATACTTTTATGGCAACATTCACACGCATGTTGGATGCTAAAGCATAACCACTTACATTGTACTCCGTGCCAAAACAATAAACTAGTTAGCAAATATGCGTGTCCTAGTTCATGTTATTTTGCCTAATGCAACACATACAAGATGCAATTTTAGTTAGGCTCGGTTAACCTAAATATGGCATATGATATGCAACCAACTGTTTCATGTATTCAATTTTGGAATTTGAAAATACGAATGCGGTTAGTATGATGTACCGAGCCCGGTGCATGCCAACAGATGCATGAATGCACGCATGCATATCATAAGGTGTGCTAATCTCAAAAATGCCCTAATCTACCATTATAAGCAGATAAATAAAAGGGAAGAAAGAAATGGGGATTGGAAGACATACACACACTCACCCACACTTATTACATGTTTACCCTCACTCAGAGGGTTCGAATTAATATTACAGTCCCAAAATAATGAACAAATAAAATTATTACAAAATTTCTCTAATTAATTAAAAAAAAAAGGAGCAAAAGGAAAGAAGAGGGTAGCCACAGCCTTTGCCTCGGGGTGCGCGGATGATGCATGCTCGAGTCCGTCCTGCCCGGAAAACCCGTACTATACTCTTGTCGCCTCTGTTTGTACTGCCTTGTCCTTCTGAAAATTGCCAAAGTACTGGAACAAGCTCCTTGCATCCTGCAGAGCACCACCGGCCAGACAGAATTGCCACCGGCACTTCAAAATTCTCATCGGCACTTTATCGGATTCATCGGCATTCCAGATAGTGCCGGTCGGCACTAAATTCTGCCGGTCGGCAGAAGCTTCCTGCAGGAGACAATTTGACAGCAAACAGAGAACAGACAGTGCATAGCATGGAGTTTTTGGACACATGTAAGCATGGTCCTACTTCTTATCATATTTTGAACTCAAAGAAGCATGACTTTCGATCCTTGAACCATCAATGGTACATGGTGAGTCAAAGGATCGAATTTGCCATTTGATATGAAAATGTATGCAACAAATAACATGAAAACCGGGGCCTTATCAAGGTGGAGTCAAAGGTCCCGATGACCGGGAATCGAGGCACATTACATCACTTGAAGTATGAATGGTCCTTGATTCCCACACTTAGTTTGACACCCCAAACCAAGTAAATGCAATGCATGTAATGCTCAACAAGGCTCAAATGGATCATGCCATCAAGATGTAAAGCACAACAAGCATTATGCAACCAACATGATAAATGTATAATATCAAGTATACAAGGTACAAACATGATATAAACATGGACCAAATTGACTATGGGATTGATGTGCTACAAAGCTTAATGGAACAACTATGCAACAAACATGGAGCAAGCATGCAAGAGGGCTTAAAAATGGCAAAAGGGCAGGCCCTCACCCTTCTCAAAACAGTGGCCAAAAGTGCTCAAAATGATAGACAATCAACTCATGTTAACAAGCAAATTCATGGTCCCAAAGCTAAGGCACACAAGGAGACAACTTACCTTCATTGACATGACCACTCATGGCATGATCAAAACAAGTAAAAACAGAATCTATGCATGCAAAATAGGACCCCAAAAACTCCTAATATGGCAACTAAGATATCCCCCATGAAGCAAATACGCTAAGGCTCATTCTTAGGCATAAGAGGACACACCCTCAAGACATGAAAAAGGCCATGCATGCACACATGTAAGCATGATTCTTGGACTAAAAAGAAAGTCCTTAGATGATATTAAACCAAGAGGGTAGTCACAAACATATATGCTAGAGGCCATCATGCTCAAAGCTTTTAAGCTAACATACAAAGCAACCCTAACAAACATGTCAAGCATGGCTAAATGAACAACCAATAAACCTTAAGCATGGAAAAACATCACCAAGAACTTCATGGAACTAAGCCAACTCTCACAAGAATCATGGCCTAACCATGATGTGCACTTCTAAGCAAAGTAGAACAATACAAAACAAGTATTACAAGCATGCAAGGAGGCACAAGTTTGACCAAAAACAGAGATTATATATGACCTAAGATGCCTAAAAAAATGCTGGAATGAAGCCAAGAAACATCAAGCACACATGCTACCCTCTTGAGCCCAAAAAGCAAAGAAACAAAACCATAAAGGGAGAGGGGTGTCCCTCCCCTATGCAAGACTTCAAACCAACTTTTTTGACACTAAAATACACTGATTTTTAGTGATGAAAAGATCAAAATGCTGAAGTGAACAAAACCTTATCAAAGAGGCACCAAAATAGGCCAAACAAGGCCTATGAGGGTGAGTTTGCAATCTAACCACAAAGTGACCTTAATGAAAGTGTTAGAGCAGGAAAATATGAGCCTTTTTTATGTTATACACAAGAGCCAAAACAATAAACAAAATAGGTAGAAAACCAATGCAAGTTTGGGGAATAAAAGGGAAGATGCTCACCCTTGAAGAACAAATGGTCTAGCCTCCTTCTTTGGATCAAAACCAGTCCAAAACTCAAGAAACAACTCCCCTAAGTCCCTCAATCTCGGAATAAGGTGTAATGGTGTGTGTAATTGATGCAGTGCTAATCGAAATAGTAGTAACAATCTTAAGATCCGTTGATTCACACAAGAATACCGGAAATAAGACTCCTCTTTAGACCCGTTGATTCCCCAAGAATACCGAGTTTAAAGGCTCAACCAAAGTTGATTCACACAGAATTAACCAAAGTTGGAACAAAGAGTAATAAAACTCAAAATATATTAATCAAAAAACTCCCCTTGCCCTAAGGCTTACATCTTTATTTATAATGAACCTAATTCTTGTAGAACAAGAAACAAATAAAATAGGAAATAAAATCAAAACTAAGAAAATAGGAAAACTACATCATATTAAATTAGGAAACTAAATAACTAAATAATTCCATAATATTCTATACCAATTTAGAATATTCATGGTCAAATATTAATTTTAAAATAATAAAACAAAAATACTTATTTTCTAAAATTCAGTCTGCATCAGTAATGGTGCAAAAGTAAGGTAAAACACACCTTTTAGGCCAAGAAACACACACAAGAAGGGAGAGGGAGAGAGGTATATAGATAATATGTATCTATATCTCTAAAGGCTGATTTTTGCTTCTTTTTTTCTAACCTAGAACCAAGAGGAAAGCCCCTCTCTTATAGGACTCCCTCTTGCAAAGCTTATTCAACAAGCTTGGCTAGAGGGAAATCCCTCCATACACGTGTATGGAGGGGAAAGGAGTTGGTGCCAGCTATCACAGCTGGCACAAAATATCTCCATAAAGTGGAGGAACAGTGGTCGGCTGCCCAAAAATGTTATTTCGGCAAAAAACAGTGCTGACCGGCAACAAATTATGCCGACAGGCAATAAAGTGTGCCGACCGGCAAACAAAATTGCCGATGGAAGAAAAAGACCAGCCGGTGGCCTCCAGCCACTGCCGGTGGTGTATGGGGATGTCTCACAAGGTATTCCCTGCCCCTCTAAGGCAAAACAAAAGTATTTGGTGCAAAACCAGACACTAAACAGTCGAGTTCGGGGATCCTGAGGCAAGGCGCGCGAGCCGAGACCTCCGGGAACTCCAAACGAACACAAACATGGAAGATCACCGTGTGTTCAAACAGTGACGTCCAAGTCTTGAGGACGGTCAAAAATGGGGTGTCTACAACATCCAGCCCTACACGTGGGTAAAGATGCATGCATCTGTGCAAGCAGCTGGCACAGCTGGCATAAAACATTTGCAAAACACACTGGTGGCCGGCTGGCAAGCCACATCAGTGGCCGGCAGCCCAAAAATGATGGCCGGCAGCCTCTAGGGATGGCCGGTAGGCCACCAGAGGTTGCAAGCTAGAAAGACCAAGGCATGGTCCAAAAATGAGACACAAAGGGTGTAGGGTTTAAAAGGCTTAAAGTTGTGGCATTCTGCTGAGGACTTCGAGCACTGGACGAACATTTAGACTCATCATTGGGTATGAATGCGAGGACGTCCAAGTCGTAAGGGCTGTCAAAAATGGGGTGTCTACAATTATATACCAAAGTTTGAAATTGATCCTAATCATAAATGTGAGATATGCGTAGAAGCAAAACTAGCTAAGACTCCATTTAAATCGATTAAAAAAAGAACCGAACCTCTAGAATTAATTCATATTGATGTGTGTGATCTTAAATTTGATCAAACTAGAGGAGGCAAAAAGTATTTCATAATATTTATCGATGATTGCACAAGATATTGTTATGTATATTTACTTAGAAGTAAAGATGAAGCCTTGAAAATGTTTAAACTCTACAAAATTGAAGTTGAAAATCAACTTGGTAAACCATTAAAATGGTTAGAAGTTATAGGGATGGTGAATATGATGTACCTTTAAATGAATTTTGTGCACAACATGGCATTATTCATCAAACTACAGCACCCTATTCTCCACAACAAAATCGAGTTGCTAAAAGAAATAATAGAACCCTTAAAGAAATGATGAATACCATGTTACTAAGTTCAGGCTTACCGTAGAACTTGTAGGGGGGAAGCAATATTGTCTGCTAATTATGCTCTTAATAGAATACCCCACAAGAAAACGAATAGCACTCCTTATGAACTATGGAAAGGACGACCACCTTCCTACAAATACTTAAAAATGTGAGGATGTTTGGCAAAAGTAGAAGTTCCTATTCCGAAAAAGACTAAGATAGGACCAAAAACAGTGGATTATGTGTTTATTGGTTATGCACATAATAGTAGTGCATATTGGTTTTTGACTTATAAATTAGAAATACTTGATATACATGTGAACACTATTATAGAGTCAAGAAATGTTGTGTTTTTTGAACATATATTTCCTTATAAGAAAGGACAAGAATTAAGTTCACAAGAAAGGACTTATGATTTTACACAAAGTCAAGAGACTAATGACAATCAAATGTAAGAGACTAGTAATGGTCACAACCAACAGGATTTAACTAATAATGAACCAAGACGAAGTAAGAGAGCGAGAATATCAAAATCCTTTGGCTCAGATTTTCTGACTTACCTATTAGAAAAATGAGCCTCAAAGCTTTAAGAAAGCAATGTTAGGTCCTGAAGTTGTAGAAAGAGGCTGTTAATAATGAAATTGAATCCATTATACAAAATCATACTTGGGAATTGGTGGATCTTCCACCCAATTCTAAACCTCTTAGGTATAAATGGATATTCAACAGATAAATGAAAACAGATGGTTCAATAGACAAGTATAAAGTAAGGCTTATGATAAAAGGTTACAAACAAAAGGAAATCTGGACTATTTTGACACATATTCCCACGTGACAGGAATAACATCCATCTGCATAATTATTGTTATAACAGCGTTGTATAATTTAGAGATACATCAAATGAATATTAAGACATCTTTCTTAAACGGTGATCTAAATAAAGAGATCTATATGGAGCAACCCAAAGGGGTTGTAGTGCCAGGGCAAGAAAAGAAAGTTTGTTGGCTTGTAAAATCTCTTTGTGGATGAAAACAAGCTCCTAAGCAATGGCATGAAAAATTTGATCACGATATGCTTACTAACAGGTTTAAGATAAATGAATGTGACAAGTGCAACTATGTTAAAAATACTTAAATACTGACAAAGGTTATGTCATCATTTGCCTTTATGTGGATGACATACTTATCATTGGAAGCAGTCAAAATATGATCAAATCAACCAAGCAAATGCTGAACAAAAGATTTGATATGAAAGATCATTGAGTAGGTACATTAGTAACCTTGAAGAAGATAATTGGAAAGCAATCATTCGGGTTCTTAGCTATCTAAGATTTACTCGTGATCAAGGTTTGAACTTTACTCGATATCCTGCTGTGCTGGAAGGTAATTGTGATGCCAATTGGATATTCGATACTAAAGATTCAAAATTCACTAGTGGATATGTTTTTACTTTAGAGGGTGCTGCTGTTTCTTGGAAATCCACGAAACAAACATGCATCACACAATTCACAATGGAATCTGAGTTCATTACTTTAGACAAATCAGGAGAAGAAGCAGAATAGCTTCGCCACTTCTTAGAAAACATTCCAATGTGGCCAAAACCTGTGCCAGCTATTTGCATTCATTGTGATAGTCAATCTATAATAAGAAGGGCACAGAGTCATATATATAATGGTGAGTCACGACATATTCATCGTCGACATAATACCGTAAGGCAATTACTTTCAAGTGAAATAATCTCAATAGATTATATAAAATCTAAAAAGAGTATTGCAGATCCACTAATGAAAGGTTTGGTGAAAAAGCAAGTGTATAGTTCATCAAAGGGGATGGGATTAAAGCCTATTACATAAGAGTCATCATAATGGTAACTCTACTTAAATGACTGGAGATCCCAAGAACTAAGTTCAAAGGGACAACTAAGTTATGTGTGGCTCACCAGAAATCACCAAGGGAATAAAAAATCCCTACTCATTCCTATGGAGAGAGTGATATCTACAACATGTGTTGTTTGCAAGGGTTTAATGATAAGCTTTGCTTTTTATGATTACTTATATCTGGATTTTGGTATAAAAACCAAGACAAGTATAAGAGATATTCACGATAAGAATCACCTATATGAGTGTCGAACTGGGGCCTGTTCTATGAGAATGAAGAGGCTAAATTCTCTCACTAACAACCAGGAGCGTTCAAGGCCAAAATGAACACAACTGTGAGAACCACGATGTGTCAGAAGATATTTTGTGTGAAATCTATTGTCTTGGCTTACACTAACGACTAAACAATTCAAGGCATCGAGTCCATTAGTTAGCTAATAAGTCCAATAGGTTATCACTAGGGCAGGTTAAAGACCGAATGCTACCTATCTTGATGCAAGATATTTTCAATTTATACTCTTTCGATAAATTCTTCATATTGTTGTATTTCTGTTGTCATCAAATTCCATTCATGTGAGAATTGTAAGAAATAGTTTGAAAAAATTGATTAGCAAAAATAATTTTTTCTTAAACTTTGGTCTAATTTTAGGTAGGACCCATGCCCCAAAGTTGGCGGGTCCATGTGGCAACGCATTCTTTGTTGCATAATGATTCATGTCGTATATTTGGCTGTTCAAAACCATTATCGGATGAATGGGAAATCGATGCCAAATTAAGCTCCATGAAAATAGTGTTTTAGTGAAGTTTTCATAAAATGATGGAGTTAAAGGTCTATCCCACATTACTTTGGTAAGCAAACTTTGTGTGGATTTATAAGCCTTAGGTTTACATATTGGGGAAGGCCCCAAGGAGTACCCAAGTTTTGTGAAAATGTGAGGTTATGGACATAGTGGGCTAGACCCATTAGACCCAAAACAAGCAAACATGCGCGCCCACGCAGTCTCCACCCTTCATCCGATCGGTCGGGCAGGCCGGGCTGGGCTGGGCTTAGGCGCAGGTACATGGTGTGAGGTTGGGTTGGGCTTGTCCAGCCCAATGCTTATCTTTTTGGCCAAAAATATTTGAATTTTATTTTTCTGAAATTAAATTCTTACCAATTGGAATTTGAATTTCGTTTTGAAATTCAAAATTAATTTGTTTGGTCCAATGCACCTATTCCTCTTTACTGAATAGGTTCCTACCTGTTTAAGTTAAACCTGAATAGATTTTATCTGTTCAAATTTAAACCTGAACAGGTACTATACCTGTTTATATCTGTCTAAACAGGTTTGGTACTTGTTAAGACATGTTCTGAAAAGCCACAAGTTCTCCTATAAATAGCCAGTCCTTCATTTGGATTTTACACTCAATTATTTTCGTTCTTACTTCTGCTATTGCTCTCTACATTTTGCTGCATTAATTTTTCTGTGAGAAAGTGTATAAACACAAAGTGTGTTCGTTGTGTGAATAGTTTGCAGTGCTGCTATTGTTCGTTGTAGATCACTTCATCTTGTGAGATAGATGTCCATAATCTGTGAGCACCCTAGAGAGAACGAATCTGTCTTAAGAAGACAGTGTTAAACACTAAACTTGATCATTCTAAGAAAATATTTTTTGTAAGCCTTTTCCTGTTTTTTATTTTGTTTTCTTCCTCCTACTCTATTTCCATTTTTTGTTTGGTTTCTGTAATTAAATAGATTTTAGAAAATCTTTCTTTTAATTTATTCCTTGTGTGTTCTGTTCATTGTTAAGTACACAAATGGAATTTAATTTTAATACAGTGAAGATTGTCTAACACTTTTAAGCTTTCTAAGTAACCCATGTAACAAGTGTTAAGCCAATGGCTCCCTATCCAGACGAACTTAGGGCATTAGGTGTAGAGACACCCCAACAGGCTAAATAACTCAAGTTAAAAAGACTATGAACTAAAACTAATCATTTTTTTTTTTTTTTACAACCCATGTTCATATCTCAAACCCCAATTCATCTTAAACAGTTGGAAGCACACATAATCAGAACTGTCAACTTTAACTCCCACAACCAATTATGAACATGTAAGTGCACAAAGTAACAAGTGATACCAACAATTCTCATGTAATAATGCCGAATTGAATTCATATTTCATAAGTCATGAATAATCCATAAATATCTAACTCATGCACCCTCAACCCAAGACATAAGCAAACTATGATGGTCAACATGATAAAGAGTGTAGCACAACCATATTCACATATAAACTCTATACCAAGCATAAATTCCATTAATCAAGCTAGAATGAAGACATATGGCAACAAGTCACATCCCCCAACTAAACATGGCAATGCCCTCACTAGCAAATATAAAGAATTAAAGGAGCCAAGGAAACATAAGAAAGGAAAAAAAAAAAATCACCAAAGCAGTTAGCATCAATAGAAGAGGAGGCCAAAGAGACCCCCAAAATTTTGAGTACACTGACTGGCAATGGAGGACCTAATAGGCCAAGACATAATGGGGAAAACAACGATACAAGAAAATAAGAACCAGAGTTAGGAGAGTTAGCCACACAGATATATATACAGACCCAAAAAGAAAGAAGAGAGAAAAATATATATATATAAAAGAAAATAAAATAAAATACAATTAAAAAAATCAAAGGGGAGAGAGTAAGAATAATAGAGCCTGAAAACAAAAGAACACAGAAATTATGGTGTCATCGAGGGGCCCGTGGCAGTGGTAGGTGATACTCCGCAAATAGAGACCGTATAAGATCCTGCATCTCGGCAAAGGACTGCTGCATATAGGCTTGAGAGGCCTCATAGCGTTGCTGAGAGAGGTCCTGATAGGCATAAAAATCAGTCCAAAGGGTGTCCACAGACTGTTGAAGGTGAAGGTGCTCCTAATAGAGGGCCTCATAATTAGCATGAGTCATAAAGACAAGGGCTGGTAGATCAGTAGGGCCAGGAGTAACAGGGTTGGGGGTAGCATCAGCCGTGGGAGCATCATGACCCAAAAGCGTGGGGTCAACATCGGCGGCATGTAGCTGCATCAGAAGGAGAGGCATGCGAGACAAACTGTGGAGCCAAGTCTGCTCGGTATACTGCAAGAGCTCCTCTATGACTGCCTCATCAGGATCAAATCAGTAGCTTAAGTGGCGGCGAAAGAGATGAGTGATCAAGTTGGCAAAGGGGAGCGGCCAAGTCTGCGAGCTCCGAGTCTACTTGATTTGCACATCTGTCATGATCTTATGCATCTGATCCCAAATAAGCTACGGGACATCCTTCCAATAATCAAACTCAAAATAGTGAAGAGCCCGAATGAAAGCACCGCGATGCTCCTCCTTAAGCCCCAAATGAATGACATGGTAACGAAAAAGGACATCGATCAACTAGAGTCGGGGGGGCAAGTTGCGGCGACGAACAAAGGTGTAACTCGCATCACCCGTATGGTCTGGAAAATCAGTCTAGATAAGACGAGTGACTGGACGCGTGTCATCATAGTCTTGAAAGGGAGAGCGGTGGGGACGAGTGCGGTAGCAACCAAGGATAGTGGCGAAATTCTCAGGGTCGACGGTAATGGTGATGCCATCGACTGTAGTCCACAAACAATCCGCGAAACTTGGGTCGTAAATATATTCTGATAGAACAGCTGGACAAGCCGGGCATAAGTGGGAACATCCACCTAACATAAACCCAAAAGCTGACGGGCCGCCAAGTTCTAACTGGCCAATTGATGGAGGCGGTAGGCCGAAAATAGGAAAGATGAAAGGTCGTATTCCGAGCAATGGCTTTCTGGGCCTAGGCAGAGATGGGGACCTCGAGGACAGAGGCAGTGGATATAGACCCAGTGGTGGAGCGCCCTCTCTTGGCTCAGCCGCCGAGATGAGTAGACATGTCTGCAAATAAGGCAACCACAAAGATCAAAGAGACGTAAAGCATAGGCACGAAAAAATATGGAACAAAAGAGTACTTACAAGGTTCAGGAAATAATAAGGAAATGCATACAAAAGCCAAAAGGGGGCCCACGCCACCTCAACATGTCAACAGAATTAACACAACCCTTAAAATATGCAAAATATGCAACCAAGCCCAATAAATTAATTAAGAAATAGACATTAGAGAAAAGATACAACAATAGGGCATGGATAATCAGGGCTCCCATTACAATAACACACAAAGAATGTAGCATTTAGGTCCAACAAGTAAAGGACAACAAGAAGTGCAACCATGGATGATTATTATATATATATATAGATATCTATTTATTTATTTTTTATGATTAGTAGGGTAATATGGTTGGTTTTATTATTTTGGTTTTCTTTTTCTTTTTTTTCTTTTTTTTGAGTGTTTGAGTTTGGGATGACACGAAGGAGAAAACACAAGGAATGAGACAGAGATATGGATAGAGATACAAGACACACAGTCAACACAAACAAAGAATAATAATAATAATAAATAAATAAATAAATAAATAAAATAGAGAGATGGAGAGATATAGGAGACCTAAGGTAGACAGAGCCGCGAATAGGGGAGAAGGAGGAAGACGACCGATGGCGGAGGGACGCCGGAGATGGAGAAGCGACGACGGTGCAGCTGCGACAGGGCAGCAATGAAGAAAAAGATAAATGAGTGTGGTGCAATGGGGTGGTGAGAGATGGCAAGATCGCGATGCCGGCGGCAGTGCAGCAAGGGGCCAACAATGAAGGACAGACGACGGTGACGAGGTGTGGACTGGTAGTGGATTAGAACCAGCGACAGTAAGGGAGGGTGATAGGTTGGTGGATTGTAGGGTGTGTACTAGAGAGAGAGAGAGAGAGAAAGAAAGAAAGAAAGAAAGAGAAAAGCCGGAGATGGAGGAGTGGGCAACCAGTGACAGTGCTCCGGCGATGGCAGCAACGATGAATAGAAAAATGAGGAGAAGTGGTGGTGCGAGATCGATGGCTAGTGCGGACCGGCAGTGGTGAGTTGAGTGGGGTAGAGAGAGAGAGAGAGAGAGAGAGAGAGAGAGAGAGAGAGAGAAAAAAAAAAAAAAAAGACTGTGGGTTTGGGTTGGACTAGTCAAAGTGTACCTCCATGCTTGGTGGCTAGTAAATGTAGGAGTTTTCTTTAAAAAGTGAAAGGTATCCACTTACCCTACCGTGCTTGGTAGCCAGTACATATGGGGAGTGTTTGAGGTATCAAACATGGAGTTTTATTAGAAAATGAAGTTATTTGGTTATGACAAAGGTTAATGAGTTAGGTCAAGCATGGATTACGAACTATGCATTTCACAAATGAGTTTCAAAATGAAGTTAAGTACGATGCATGGCATAGCATGAGCATTATCATCTCAAACACTTATATTTGTTGTTACGTTTATTTCCTACTGAGTGTAAAAGCTCACTCCCCTTTTATGGGCTGGATATCCTCAAATTTTAGGTGATACAGATGAATCATGTTATCATGACAAATGAATGGAATTCTATATGGAGTCTTGAAGCTTCTTTGATATTGTTTGCCTACAACTATCAAGCTTATTTGTCAAGATATAACTTTATTTGTTGTAATCAAGGCCCTTAGCCTTGAAATGTGTATGCCCTTATGGCAAGTTTGATGTAACTCTATATTTTCGTTTGTTGTGAACTTTTATTAAGAATTTCAAAAGAAATCAGTGGGGAAGTATTTTGAGAATGACGCCATGTGGCCAAGGTACCTTCAAGATGTCGGCCGAGGTGCTATGTGGGTGAGTCATGTTTGCCGAGGTGATTGTGGCGTTGCCAAGGTTCGATGCTGTAATGCCGGAATCTGAGATATTCGGATAAAGAACAAAAGTCCTAGATGACATCAAGTTACCTATTTGGATTAAAGTGAGACTCTTGAGGAAGTTCATCTTAATCTGAATAGTGTGATTTGTGATAGATGTTATCCTTGTATAGGATAGAGTTCTATGAAGTAAGACTTCTAGGAGAAGTTGCACATTGATCATTATAAAAGTGAGGTACCACCATGGGTCTAAGGTATGCTTTTATTTGAGACGTTTTATTTTGTGAGTTTAGTACTTGTTTGATATCTTTGAGAGACAAGTTGACTGACTTGATCGTCGAAGTGCCCCGAGTGGACGAACCACTATGGTATTCTCATTTTCTTGTTAGCCGGTGGTTGGCTTAATCTATTTTTCCGCGTGCTCTCCAACTAAGTTTCCTGTTTGGTTGTGTGGTCAGAAATCAACACCCACAATTTGGTGTCTTCTGTGGGAACTTAGTTGGAATAGATAACCATTATCATGCAAGATCAACGTGACTATGACAACAAGTTCAGCAAAGATAGAGAATGTGTCAATATTAATGAAATGAAGACTCTTCTAGAAAGGATGAATGCAAAAATAAGGGGACATGAGTGCCCTCAAGAAGAAGAAGATGACCTTCAAGTAGAAAAAACATTGGCCTAGGTAAAGCAGATCTAAGATGAAAGAGCATGGCCTAAGTGGAGCAGATCACAGATGGAAGAGCATGGCCTAAATGAAGCAGATCCAAGATAGAAGAGCATGGCCTAGGTGGAGCAGATGCCAGATGGAAGAGCATGGCCAGGTGAAGTAGATCCAAGATGAAAGAGTATGGCCTAGGTGAAGCACATCCTAGAAGACAAGATCTCAGCCTAGATGAGTATAAGAGCTCAGCCTCGCTGAGCAGATCCCAGATCCCAGAAAACAAGATCTCAGCCTAGATAAGTAGGTCTGAGAAGACAAAAGCTCAGCCTAAGTGAATAGATCCCAGATCCCAGAAGACAAGATCTCGACCTAGATGAGTAGGTCCGAGAAGACAAGAGCCCACCATACGTGAGCAAATCTTAGAAGACAAGATCTCTACCTAGATGAGTAGGTCCGAGAAGACAAGATCTTCGTCTAGATGAGTAGGTTTGAGAACACAAGAGCTCAACCTAAGTGAGCATATCCCAGATCTAGAAGACAAGATCTCAGCCTAGATAAGTAGGTTCGAGAAGACAAGAACTCAGCCTAAGTAAGCAAATCCCAAATCCCAGATCCTAGAAGACAAGATCTCGGCCTAGATGAGTAAGTCTGAGAAGACAAGAGCTTAACCTAAGTGAGCAGATCCCAAATCTAGAAGACAAGATCTCGGCCTAGATAAGTAGGTCTGAAAAGACAAGAGCTCAACCTAAGTAAGCAGATCCCAGATCCTAGAAGACAAGATCTCAGCCTAGATGAGTAGGTCTGAGAAGACAAGAGCTCAACCTAAGTAAGTAGATCTTAGATCCCAGATCCCAGATCCTAGAAAACAAGATCTTGACCTAGATGAATAGGTCTGAAAAGCCAAGAGCTTAGCCTAAGTGAGCAGATCCCAAATCTCAAAAGACAAGATCTCAGCCTAGATTATTAGGTTTGAGAAGACAAGGGCTCAGCCTAAGCGAGCAAATCCCATATCCAAAAGACAAGATCTCGGCCTAGACGAGTAGGTCCAAAAAGACAAGAGTTCGGCCTAGGAAAATAATTTTCAAAAGCTCAGAACGTACCGAAGGTGAACAGAGTTGAGATAAAACAAAGCTTATTTAAGATTAGATGATCTTGATGGTAAGAGATTGTTGAGGCCTTGGAATGTGGCTTGGCGAAATTTGGAGCTCGACTCTAATGATGTCAATAACCTCAGCCAAAGTATTAATAAAATACTAGTATCGACTTTGTTCATTAAGGCGATGTTCCCGTGGTGAACAAGGCAATTAACTTAGACTTGCCATGATGACAAAGTTAAACTAAGTATAAGGCGATGTTCCCGTGGTGAACTAGGTGATTAACTTAGACTTGCCATGATAGCTAAGTTAAACTAAGTATGAGGCGATGTTTTAGTATGAAACAAGGCGAAACTTGCCATATTTTGGTCAATTTGTGAGAAAAGCTGAGGTAGATAGTACTCTCGGTATACTGAGGTCAAGCCTCAAGTGTTTTGTTTGGGTGAGCCAAATGCAATGACCTCGGTCATGGATGTCTAAGTTAGACTTAGGCAAGAATCAGGCGATGTTCCTATGGTGAACAAGG
Source organism: Camellia sinensis (assembly GCF_055761805.1). NCBI lineage: Eukaryota > Viridiplantae > Streptophyta > Magnoliopsida > Ericales > Theaceae > Camellia > Camellia sinensis. The sequence goes on along the minus strand of NC_138971.1, from coordinate 96,243,100 downwards.
CGATTAACTTAGACTTGCCATATTGGTAGAGTTGAACTAAGTATAAGGCAATGTTTCAATGTGAAACGAGGCAAAAACCAGCCATGTTTTGGTCGGTTTGTGCAAAAAACTGAAGTAGATAATACTCTCGGTACACTAAGGTCAAGCCTTAAGTGTTTAGTTTGGGCGAGCCAAACACGATGACCTCAGTCATGGATGTCTAAGTCAAACTTAGACAAGATTCAGATGATGTATTCCTAATGTGAACCTAAGTTGTATTTACATTCACATTAGGGGGCAGAGAGCAAAGATGTAAGTCAGTGATTTGAAAGTGATATTTGGTGAAGTTTTAAAAAAAATTGGTTAGATGAAGGTATCTGAGATAACACTTATACCCGAGATGACATGATCCGAGATGATGGTTTTATCCAAGATGTTGACCTATTCCTTATATTAATCTCGAACAGAGTCTTGGCCTTCTTGATAGGCCTTGGTGTCTGCTTTATACTACAACTTGGTCCTTTTGCTTCATATGCTTATCTTTTGAGATGTTGAGTTGCTGAAGGCATGAGTATGTTGGATTAACTATAAGGAGATGGAGTGGATTGCACAGTTATGACATCAGGGATGTTAGCAAGAAGGTCTTGTCCGACAAGAGTTTGGCGAGACATGTTGTCATTGGTTATGGCGATGGTTACTTGCAGATAGGGTAATTGGAGGATTGTCAAGGTCTAAGGCTGGGAGCTTAGGACCTCGGTGTTTCATGTTCCTGGTTGTAGCTGCAAGATTGTCACTATATCAGTGTTTGCACTGCTATTAAGATGGTGGGTTGATGCATGGAGCAGTTGACGAAGTGCTTGGCTGCTAGTCTGGTTCAACTCGTAGAGTTGAACCTTGGGCACGAATGAACTATTCATAACAATGAATGCTTCAAGAACAACAATGATGGTTTGTAGAGACACAAAGAGAGAGAGTCTGGAGACACAGGGAAAGACTAAAAGGAAAAATGAAAAGGTTTTGTTGGAATGGAAAGAGGTGATAGATTGTAAAGATTCAAGTTTCGTGGGAGATGTGTGATAGCTGATGATGTCTAATGGGGCAGCATGTGTCAATTATATGACGTATTGGGAACTAATGAAGAGGTGACACGTCATAATGTTGGTATAACGGTTGAGATGACAGATTTTGAATCTTGACATTCTTGAATTAGTGAGTTATGACCTCGGCTAACTTGCTTTTCGTACTCCTTTCGGAAGACGAATAGCCCTACAATTCGGACTCCAGTGGTTCTGAATTTGATTTCACAAGTGTGATGTGAAACAGTGAAAACAAAAAAAAAAGAGTCTAAATCCGACAATTCTTTTGAAAAATTGATGTTTGAATCAAATGCCAAAAATGGACTGCTTTGCTAAATTTTAGAGTCGCCACCTAAATATGTTTTAGGAAATTTAGAAAACCCAAGACTCGTGCCAAAGGCCATTAGTCCGTCATCACCAAAGTGTCTTAGCTTGGGAACTTAGGTACAAGAAAGGAAGATCATAAATTGAGCACCCCACTTACCCGATCAAAGATCGGCCTCTACTAATCATGATGTGATTTTTATTTATATTATATGCCCTTATTCCGATTAGTAGCTATTTTTTTACTATGTGATGCACACACAAATATAGACTAATTTGCAAGATTTGGAACATTTGATTTCGTGTTTTATTTGAAATTGTTTCGTGAATTTGCTACTCAAAAAAGTAGACTTAAAATGGACATTAATCAAACTATTCCAATACAAGCAACTAGCCTTTATCCACAGGCATTCAAATAGTTATATCATTTAAGCAATTAACCTCATGGAAGTATGCTTTGACATGGTAACACAAACATTCGGTGCAAGATGCTAAAACACAAAATTACTCACCTAGTACTCCAAGCCAAAACAAAGAAAAATAATTAGAAAAATATGCATGCTCCTAATTAATGCAATATGACTAAATGCAACGCACACATTATGTATTTTATAGGCTCTGCTATAAGCATGGCATATGATTTCATTTAAGACATGCGATAAAGCAGATAGTCAAGTAATGAATTTGAACATTGATATTGGGTTAGTATGATGAGCAAACCTTGGATGCATGCAAGACTATGGATGCAACGTATAAAAAATGCTAATTTGAAAAATGATGTTCCTATACTAACCATCGTAAGCAAGTAAGTAAAAGGGAGAAAGACGTAGGGTTGGAAGACATACAACTTATTACACATTTGCCCTCATGCAAGAGGGTGAATCAAAGTCCAAAAGTCCAAATTAAACTAATTATTGCAAAACCAAATGAATAAATAAGCAAAGAATTAACTAGCTAACTACTCTATTACAACAAGGATAATCATGAGAAGTAAACTAACTATCTAAGTTAATTAGCTATAACAATTACAAATAAACAATAATGATAATTACAACACTAGTAATTAACAAGACTAATTGTAACAATAACAATAATAATTATAACGCTAATGATCGGAGCATTAACTTACAACATTGAGGTAAGTAAGAATGCACAAGGGTTACATGCACAATGTCCAAAAACAACTCTGTTTGTCTAGTCCTGTTCTATTTCACCTTCAGCCACTACCTTCTATTTTTTGCAAAACATACTGCTGACCAAACACTGATGGTCAGTCGTGCCTCAATGAGGCCCGATCGGGCCCCAAAAGGGCCCGGGCGTGCCTTAATTTTATGCAAAATTCTATTTTGTGCTCTAAAGTGAAACAGTGCGGACAAAGTTGTTCTAAACTCTGTTTGTTCCTCTCACACTTCTCTGTCATGGGAAAGCCTCGAGAGAATGTTGGAATTGTTTTCAAAACCATCAATGAGCAAGTTGATTGCTTGATGATTTCTGATACAATTTGGGCAGAAATTAATAAATGAAAGAAACTATAACCACCCCTCCCCCCTATCACAGAGTGAACTCAAAGAGAGAGGTAGAGACGCTTCAAGGTTCATCAAAACATCATGAATTGACGTAAGACAACCCTTGACACAATAGATTTGGCATAACGTCCGACCGAACCCAAGCAATATAACTCATTTTCTTTATGTGGGTTGGTTCATTTTAAGCCAAATTCATTAGTCTTTGCCATCCTTTAACCCATTAAGTCCAAGATGATTGTTACGTCCGCTAAAGATTACGTCCACTAAGTGAGAAACATGTCAAACAGGAGGTGATTCTCAACATAAAAATAAGACTACGCCGTTGACAATGAATCTCCGTAGAGATTAAGCCATTAAGCATATATCGCTAGTTCACGTTTTGAATAATCGTCAACCAATTGAAACAACTCTTAAATGAAAGAAATGAATAGCAAGTTGATTTATTAAAATAAAGTTCTTAAACATGGAAGTTAGTTAAAGAAAAGCTAAGAACAATATTCAACAAGCTATGTATGCAAACTTATGAGACAACAATCAAGCTAATCAAAGTATGAACTAACTAAACAACCTAGGACAGCCCTAAAATAGCCCTTAATGGATGAAAAACAGTGGCTCAAAGTACATGAAAAGAACCTACAAAACTAAACAACAAAGAGAGAAAACAAAGCTAGTAAGTAAGAACAAGAAGGGGTGGCTAATCCCTCCACTTTTGAAACCACAAAGTATGATTTTTAGCCTTTTTTAAACTCTGAAAAATAATTTAGAAAGCAAAGGAAAGGGTGTAAAAGCAAGGGTTTGAGCTATAGGTAAAGGTGTAAGAAAGAGTGTTAACTCTCTCTACCCTTTTGGTGGCTCTCCAAACCCAAACTTAAACACTTGAAAAAGAATCAAAACAACATAAAACTACAAGAACTAGATAGCCATAGATAGAACAAGAAGTAAAAAAGAGGATGACAAGCTTATACCTCTCAAAGAAGTGAGCTTTTGTTTATGAATCAAACTAAGTCCAAACACACTCTCAAGCTTGAATTATGGTGTTCAAGGCTCAACCAAGGTTCCTAGGCTCAGGGGTGAAGGTGTATATGATGTATGGATATAGGTTCAAAGTGATAGGCTTGCTCAAAGGGTTGTTTACACAAGAAGAATGAGAAGAATGAGCTCTTAAGAAGGTGTAAAGGCTTTCTAGAAATTCTTCAACCCTCAAAACGGATATACAACTTTGTTTTTATAGAATTTGAGCAACAGGGGTCATAAATATCTTCAAAAATGGACAGCTAGCAGGCTCCCGCCCAGAACAGTGTTTCTTGCTACTAAGGCACGGCTGGCCCTCAATAGCCGCGGTCGGCCCTCAATGAGGCGCGATCGGGCCTTAATGTGTTTCCTTGTTTTCCTACTTCAAACACAGCACAGGGTAGTACAATGTGTAAAAATGGATTTCTTGGGTATAATCAATGAGAATATGGGAGGTTTGGTATTGTTTCGGAGCTTAAACATGGCCCCTTCGTTGAGACCTCGAACTACACACAACACCACTTTCATCATCGAGTGTACCGGGCAAAGTGCTCGTGCCTTGCGGGCGGTCAAAAATAGGGTGTCTATAGCTAGTAATGCAATCTCAGTTAAGATGATGATCTCAGTTGAGAAGTGCGATCTTGGTCGAGATGATGATCTCGGTTAAGAAGTGAGATCTCAATAGAGATATTAATCGCGATAGAGATGACAATCTTGGTTAACATGATGATCTCAGCTAAGATGTTGATCTTGGTTGAGATTATGATTTCAATTGAGATGTCGATCTTGGTTAAGATGTTCAATTTGGCTGGGACATAACTTGTTTGTTCTTGGTTCTTAATGAGTTGATACTAAAATCTTGATGTTCTTGAACTAGCAAGTCATGACCTCTGCTAATAGTGCGATCTCTGTCGAGATGTTGGACCTGGATGAGATAGAATATGATGGTTCTTGGTTCTTGGTTCTTGATTCTTGACAAGTGGACATTTGAGTCCTTGTTTCCTTATGTCGGCGAGTCATGATCTCGGTCGAAGGAGTATTTCTAGCATGTTGTTTAGCTAACATGTTAGAAGATCAAACAATATAGATTCTATCACCTCAAGTTGTCGACGTAATAAAACCTATGGGGCAGTTGTGGAGAAGTATTTTGAGAATAACGTCACATGGCCAAGGTGCCTTCAAGATGTCGGCCGAGATGCCATGTGGGTGAGTCATGTTTGCCAAGGTGATTGTGGCATTGCTGAAGTTCAGTGCAGTAATGCCGGAATTCGAGATATTCAAATAGATGACAAGAGTCCTAGATGACATCAAGTTACCTGTTTGGATAGAGGTGGGCTCTTAAGAAAGTTCATCTTAATCTGAATAGTGTGAGTTGTGACAAATGTTATCCTTGTAACGGATAAAGTCCTATGAAGTAAGACTTCTAGGGAAAGTTGCAAATTGATCATTATAAAAGTAAGGTACCCCTATGGGTCTAAGGTATGCTTTTATTTGAGATGCTTTATTTTGTGAGTTTAGTACTAGTTTGATATCTTTGAGAGACAAGTTGACTAACTTGATCGTCAGAGTGCCCCCGGGTGGAAGAACCACCGCAGTATTCTCATTTTCTTGTTGGCAGGCTGTTGGCTTAACCTATTCTACCACGTGCTCTCCAATTAAGTTCCGTGTTTGGTTGTGTAGTCGGAAATCAATACCCACGGATTTCAATTTATAAGATTGATTCCTTTATTTCTCATTTATATTAATATTATGGAATTGGATAATAATAACAATTTGGTAATTAATAATATAGTCTAAAAGATCGAGGCGTTGTAGTAGTTCTATGATACTAACAATTAACTTTAGAATAGATTGAGTAAACTAAACGATGTACCACTTTGTAAGGTTGTTGTTGGTAAACTAATTAAGATACTTTCAGAAAATCCTTGGTACAATTTGGTTTAATACTCAATTCATTATTTGGATCAAAAAATTTCAAAACTCATAACCAAGCACACAACTCAAAACTCAATTCAAAAACTCTTGTCAAAACTCTTTTTAAAACTAAAAAAATTTATAAATATATATATATATATATTTTTTGCTCTTTAAAATTATTTTTTTTATTTTTTTCCCAAAAATATATTTTATTTATTTTTGAAGAAAAATATTTTTTATTTTTTATATTTTTGAAAAAATATTTTGTTATTTTTTTATGTATTGGCCAAATAATTTGTTATGATTTAGATATATATGAGTGATCCAAAAAATTTTAAAATTTAAAAAATAAATAATAAATATTGAAAAAAAAATTTAAAATATTTTTTAAAATATGTAAAAAAATTAAATTTAAGATAAAAATTATATGTTTAAAATAAAAAATACATTTTTAAATATTTAAAAAATATTTTCAAAATATTTTTTAAAAAATACAACGCACAAATGTATTAAATACATCACATCTAAAAAAATAAAATTAAGAAAATTTTTAAATATTTAAAAAATAAATAAACTCAAAAAATTTCAAAATATAATTCAAAACTCAAAACTCAAAACTCTTTTTAAAACTCATAATCAAATAAGTTTTCTCTTTCAAAACTCATTTCTCTTTTCAAAACTCAAAATACAATTCAAAATTCAAATAATGATTCAAAAACTAAACAAAATGAAGCCCTTATGCTCAGTTTTTGCATACACTAGAACATGTTTCATTAAATACTTTTCAAATCCATTTAAGTACATATGTCAAGTTGGATCAAAGAGCTTACAACTCACCGTCAACTGATCAGGTGGCTATAATTTGGATGGAAGGAAATAACCCAAATGTACCCCATGAATATGATATTATAGTTAACTCAAATTCGGAGAATAAGCATAGAGTACGACACTATCATGGTTGCTACTATCCATCAACACCCATTATTATATCCTAGAGGAGAGGTTGGGTGGCATCAAAATATCCTTTAAAAAATTAGAGTTGGAGTAGACAATGATATCATTAACATGCAACAAAATTCAAATAAGCATTCATTTTCATCAACTAAAGACATTTTTACTAGAGAATGAATCAATTTTGAAAAAGTACTTTTATCTTTCAATTTCTTTTACTTAATTTATAATAATAATATTACAATATTATTTGGATGTTTTATTTCTTCACCTTGACTAATAATAATATTACAATGTTATTTGAGTGTTTTATTTGTTCATCTTTTAATTACAAAATAGTTTTTAGATACATACACATAATGAAAGTAAAACAATCTGGCGAATCATATATTTAATAGTAATAAGTCCAACCATGTGGTATGGACTACAATTATTTTATGTGATTGCTTCAATCTACTTTCAAAATTTTAATGCTTAAACAAAAATACAAATGCCCCATCATATATAGGAATTAATACATTATTTTCTTGAATGGACAAAAATTTCCACATATGAAGGACATAAGTCTGGCTGGACTCCTAATCCGACCTATCAATTTTCAACCAAACAATGGGACTGTTTGTTATAACTTTTGGGGCGAGATTATAGCTTATTTTGATTAGGAGTCAGTGCTAGACTGTTTGGGGCAATTTCTGCTTATAATTTATTGGGCAAAAATAACTTAAATAAGTTGAAAAAAGCTGATTATTTAAAAGTTGGGGTAGGGATGCTTTTAGCTTCTATTTTTTTATTATCAGCTTTTAACATAAAAAAAAAGCTCCACCAAACAGGGTCAATGCACTACTTCATAGAATCGACATAGAGTTCTATCCATAGTTTGAATACCACCACACAAACAACGCCTACGTGAAAATTATCATACATAAATCTATGTATTTATGTTATTTATACTAACCATTCGCATACGCGATATGTATAATTTAAATAAATAAATAAATAAATAAATATATATATATATATATATTGTATAATAATATTAATTTCATTCTACAACCATTTTATTTAACTAAACACTACTTAAAAGTGTAAAAATATATCAACGATTAAATATTCAAAGATTCAAACACTTTGACTTTTTAGACTTCTAAATATAAACATTAAACACTAAAAAAAAATAAAAATAAAAAAGAACAAAATGGTTCAAAAGGTAAAACTATTATAAAACCTTAAATATATATATGTATATACGTATATAATTACCACATGCAACGCATGCACCTCCACTAATTATACACAAACACCATAGTAATAATCTGTGTTTTTGCTCCCCTAATATACTACGGTTAAGCCCTCAAAAAGAAATCGCATGTTCTTTGATTATATATATTGCCAACCATATTGTTTCTATGGGTGTTGATTTCTAACTATACAACCAAATAGGGAACTTAACTGGAGAGCACGCAGCAGAATAGATTAACCTGCCAACAAGAAGATGAGAATACCGTGGTGATTCGTCCACCTGGGGGCACTCCGACGATCAAGTCAATCAATTTGTCTCTTAAAGATATCAACCAAGTACTAAACTCACAAAATAAAACCTCTCAAATAAAAGCATACCTTAGACCTACGGGGTGCCTCACTTTTATAATGATCAATGTCTAACTTCTCCTAGAAGTCTTACTTCATGAGACTCTATCATTTACAAAAATAATATCTATCACAACTCACACTATTCAGATTAAGATGAACTTCCTCAAGAGTCTCATCTCTATCCAAATAGGTAGCTTGATATCATCTAGGACTCTTGTCCTCTATCCAAATATCTCAGATCCCGGCGTAACCGTACCATATCTCAATAACATGGTCCCCCCACGTGGCACCTCGGCTAACAACCTTAGCCACGCGGACTACCCAAAAAATGTGCCCACAACTGTCCCCTAGGTTATATTACCTCGGCAACTTGAGGTGATGGAACTTACATTGTTTCATCTTCCAACATGTCAGCTAAACAACATGTTAGAGATACTCTTCTAACCAAAATCATGACTCGTTGGCGTAAAAAAAACAAGGACTCAAATGTCCATTCGTCAAGAATCAAAAATCAAGAACCAAGAACTATCATGTTCTACCTCATCCAGGCCTAACATCTTGACAGAGATCACACTACTAGCAGAGATCACGAATTGCTAGTTCAAGAACATCAAGATCCTAGTATCAACTCATTAGGAACCAAGAACAAACAAATCTGGTCCCATCCAAATTGAACATATCAATTGAGATCAGCATCTCAACTAAGATCAACATCTCAACTAAAATCATCATCTCAACCAAGATCAACATCTCAACTGAAATCATCATCTCAACCGAGACCATCATCCTAACCAAGATCGTCATCTCAACCGAGATCGCACTTCTCAACATAGATCATCATCTCTATCAACATCAATATCTCAACTGAGATCGCACTTCTCAATTGAGATCATCACCTCAACTGAGATCATCATCTCAACTGAGATTAACATCTCAACCGAAATCCTTCTCTACCGAGATCATCATCTCCACTAAGATCAACATCTCAACCGAGATCGCACTTCTTAACCAAGATCACACTTCTCAATTGAGATCACCATCTCAACTGAGATCGCATTACTAGCTGAGGTAATTCATCTGGGATCTACTCACCTAGGTCGAGCTCTTCTATCTAGGATCTTCTCATTTAGGCCGAACTTTTGTCTTCTCGGACCTACTCATCTAGGCCGAGATCTTGTCTTCTGGAATTTGGGATTTGCTCACTTAGATTGAGCTCTTGTCTTCTCGAACCTACTTATCTAGGCTGAGATCTTGTCTTCTAGAATCTGGGATCTACTCACTTAAGCTAAGCTCTTATCTTCTCAAACCTGCTCATCTAGGTTGAGATCTTGTTTTCTAAGATCTGGGATCTGCTCATATAGGTTGAGCTCTTGTCTTCTCGGACTTAATCATCTAGGCCGAGATCTTGTCTTTTGGGATCTAGGATCTGCTCACATAGGTTGAGCTCTTGTCTTCTCGAACCTACTCACATAGGCTAAGATCTTGTCTTCTAGGATATGAGATCTGCTCACATAGGTTGAGCTATTGGCTTCTCAAACATATTCATCTAGGCCGAGATCTTGTCTTCTAGGATCTGGGATCTGGGATATGCTCACTTAGGCTGAGCTCTTATATTTGAGATCTGCTCCACCTAGGCCATACTCTTCCATCTTGGATTTGCTCCACCTAGGCCACGCTCTGCCATCTTGGATCTACTCCACCTAGGCCATGCTCTTCTATCTTGGATCTACTCCACCTAAGCCTTACTCTTCCATCTTAGAACTGTTTCACCTAAGGTAAGGTCATTTATCTTAGATCTATTTACCTGGGGTGATGTCTTCTCTACTAGATGGTTGTCTTCATCTCCTCGGGAGACCTCATGCCCCCTTATCTTTGCATTCATCCTTCTGGAAAGGCCTTTATTCCGTCAACGTTGGCGTATTCTACATTTTCGCTGAACTCATCATCGTCGACATGTTGATCTTGCACGATGATGGCAATCTATTCCTACTAAGTTCCCACAGACAACACCAAATTGTGGGTGTTAATTGACCACACAACTAAACAGGGAACTTAGCTAGAGAGCACGCAGCAGAATAGATTAAGCTAACCATCTACCAACAAGAAGATGAAGATACCACAGTAGTTCATCCACCTGAGGACACTTCGACGATCAAGTCAATCAACTTGTCTCTCAAAGATATTAAACAAGTACTAAACTTACAAAATAAAGCGTCTCAAATAAAATCATACCTTAGACCCACGGGGGTGCCTCACTTTTATAGTGATCAATGCCCAGCTTCCCCTAGAAGTCTCACTACGTCTATCACAACTCACACTATTCAGATTAAGATGAACTTCCTCAAGTATCCCATATTTATCCAAATAGGTAGCTTGATGTCATCTAGGACTCTTGTCCTCTATCCGAATATTTCAGATTCCGGCATAACCTCACCATATCTCGGCACCATGGTCCGCCTACGTAGCACCTCGGCTACGTGAACTACCCAAAAAATATGTCTCCACAGTTTCTTTTGTAGCACTTCCAGAGTCATTAACAATCAACCATGGTTTTACCACTAGCAACGCAATGCGTGATTGCATAATTCCACCACCAAAAAGCACAAAATGTGACTATATTTGGTTTGATTTGAAATTAGATTTAGTAATCAATACCCATGCCCCTAATCACCACATGAGAAGCAAAAAATTTTGTGAAATCATTTAACAACTCTTGATTGAACTCTTATTACCCATGAAAACCCCATAAATATTGAAACAATTGAAGGTGTATGAAAGAGAAAAGGGAAAAGGTTTGTGAAATTAAATAAAATGTAGGTATATTTTATTCATATTTCACCTACATTTTCTATTTCTTTTTTCAAATTCCTACTCAAATCTCTCAACCAAACGTAGCATAAGATCCATCTAAAATCTTCCCAGATTTGGTTTAAGCCCAAATCTATGGGGGTGTTTGTTTCAGCTTTTCAGAGCCAACTTATAGCCTTTAGCTTTGAAAAAGTTATTTTGGACTGTTTGGTTAAACTTATTTCAAACAACTTCTGATTCTAACAGCTTATTTTAACTTAAAAAAGCTGATTCTGAGAAGCTGCTCACCCCTTGCTTCCGATTATTAGCTTCTGCTGTGGACATATTAATTTATGGTTATACTCTTAAATTTTTTTATTTTTTATTTTTTTAAAAATAGAAAAAGACTCATATGGACTATAGATTATTATTATTATTTTTTATGAGAAATGTAGACAAACAAAAAATAAAAATTAATTGAAAAAACTATTTCACAGCTTATTTAACAAACACTACTCAGCAACTTAAATCTATAATCCAACAGCTACACCAAATAGATTAACAACATCTGATTAAAGTCATAATCTATAATCTGTTAAGTTATAATCTATAAGTTGTTTTAACAGTTACACCAAACGGGGCCTATGTGCGATGATGGAGGTAGCAGTGTGATGGGAGGTGCGATGGAGGTGAAAGTATGGTTGATTAGTTGCAATAGATGTAGATGGGAGGTTCGATGGAGGTGGAAGTATGGTTGATTAGTTGTAGTAGATGTAAAAAATGAGGAGGAGACCGTGGCAATGACTATTGTAGTGTGGTGTTGTGTAATGAAGGTGTTAGTAAATGAGGCGAAGGTAGAAGCGGAGACTTTGGTTGTTTTGGGATACCATGAGGTGGAGGTGGAGGTGGAGGAGGAGAGTAGCTGACAGTTGTGATGGGGTGCTATAGATGCGAATAATTGAGAGAGAAAGAGAGAGAGATAGAGAGAGAAGGATGATGGGTGTGATCAAGTATGGTAAGGAGCATGGTAGAATTGATATTGTGTGGCTTTGATGCAGTATATTGTTAATATGGTGAGATTTAGATTTGGTGTGGACAAATATAAGCTAGAATTTACATTAGGGGTGAAAGAACAACGGAGGTAGTGCCATGAACATATATATTTTTTTTTCCCTCTGGTTAAACAAAGGCTCTGTTCGGCAAGTGGGTTTTGGCTTATTTTTTGGCTAAAATTTACAAAAAAAATAAAATAGACTAAAATAGTATGTCACATCAAATTTATAATTATTTTACTTTTTCTCTCATAAACATTACATTCAACTACAAAAAAAAATCTAATCATCTTCTCAAATACAAAAATTTTAACTTGCTAAAATAGTCAAAAACTAAAATAACTTATTAAAATAGCAACTTCCCAAACACCCATTAAGTAACATACGAAAAGTGTAAATGGAGACCAATTTAAAAATATATGAAAATATTTAAAATTTAAGATTTGATTTGCTAAATTGTTTAAACCCTAAGATAGCGTTTGGTAGAGTTTTCTAAATATAATTTGAGAATATAGTTATATTTTGAATTTGTGAGTTTTGAAATTATGATTTGAGTGTAAAAAATTTGTTTGGTTATGAGTTTTGAATTAAGTTTGAAATAAATGATGTGACATATGATATTTAATTCAAAAACTTACAACTCATAAGCAAACACATAATTCAAAATCCTATTCAAAGCTTATAAAAAATTTTAAAATAATTTTGAAAATATTTTTTATTTAAAATATAAAAATAACAAGTGTCAAAAAAAAAAATCCAATCACTCTTTCGGTCAACAAGTTGGACGTCCGGGAGGACGACTGGATTAGCCAAATTTCTTGCTTGGAAAAGAGTTTTCAAAAATAGATGTGAAATTATAATTTGAAAATTTAAAATAAATACCACACTGAAATCAATGAATAAAAATATGTTTAGAGAATTTCTTCAAATAAAGCCTAATTTTTTTTTTTTTTTTATAAATTTCCCATAAAATTAAATAAAGACAATAAAATAAAGACATTCATTACATAACAAGATCTTCTCTGGCTGTCGAAACTTTGACCGTCGTAAGTGCGACGAGCATTGCCCCCCACCACTCCTACTCTCTCCTTCTACTATTTCTTTTTATTATTTATTATTTACTTTAATTCTCAACAGTATATACATATGGAGTCGTAGATTCAAAAAGCTATATATTTGCTTTTCGCAACGGAAAAAAATAATTGTTCACAACGGCTCCAGTTCAACCCATTTTTTCCTGTACGGTTCCAGATTCTTCCGAGGTATCTTCTTTGCTCTCTCTCACTCTCTCTCTCTCTCTCTGTTCTTTTTTTTTTTTTTTTTTGATTTTGTGTCTTTCTCCTTTCGTCTCAAAACTTGATTAATTGCTTGTATATCAATGTACGTAGAATCTCTCATTGATGTTCATTTTCAAAACTGATATGGGTCGAGAGTCTCTGATTAGGGTTTTTCAGGGCTTGAATTCTGAACTTGAATTTGCCTTTTCCTTTTCTCATATTTGTGTGTGTGTGTTTGCATATGTGTTGTCTTTCTTTAGATCTATTTGATTTAGAAATGTATTAGCTTATTATGTTACTAATAAAGTGATTTTGTTTGATTAGTGCTGAGATTCTCATTCTGCTCTTTTAATTGTGGTGCTGGCCATCTTCTTGCTCTATCACTGTTGATTCTTTATTTTTATTTTTATTTTTCAGTTCCTTTTCATTCCCTTTCCTTTTGTATCAATAAAGTTGATTCTGAAATTGTATACAAACAAAAGATTTCTTTTTTTTTTTTTTTCTTTTGGGTCTTGAAAGTTTGGTTTTCTGTGACTTGAAGTTGTGGTTGCTTTGATGAAGTTTGTCCAGTGAACGCTCTAGCATTTCAGCAATTTGGGTTTTTGGTTTAATATGAATTTCTGATGAATTTCAGATCTCCCCTTCCGGGGGCACACAAAACCCAGTTGGTTGCCTCACAGTTTTTATGTTAAACATTTGCACGATGAGATGTTATGTTCGATAATTGTGTTCTGTATATTCCTATATATTGACTGCAAAGCAATTGCCAACACTGTTGAGTTGTGAAGCTTTTTGGTCCTTGTGCGGGAACCCTGTACAAGGAAAGCACAGTTCATGGCGGGGATATGTTTGGAATATTACAAATCATTTGTGTCGGGAAGGTATTTGGGATTTTCAAATGATTGCAATGAAAATTTGTGTAACCATTGGCATTAATAAGATTGAGCAACAATCTTGCAAGCTACCTAGAAAGGACATGGGAGGGGAAGTGTCATGCATGACATGCAAAAGAGGCATTTGTTGTTTCTCAAAACGTCTAGAACATTTCAGGAAATAATAATTGTAATTATTTTGCAATGTTCGTATCTTTACCAATTTAGGAACATATGTCATAAAAATGAAATCAGACTTTATAAGGTAAAGGACAGGAAAATCAATGTTAAAGGACAGGAAAAGCAATATAAATTTGTTTTGTAGTGTTCATCATTTGTTTACGATCAATTCATTAGCATGTTAAAGGTGAAATTAGTCTGTGAGACGGCTAGCTAGTTGAGGTGTGGGAGAAAGGTAACTAGAGTACATGGTATTCATTGCATGTTTAGAAAATTCTGTGCATAAATGGTCAAAATTAAGTTTTGCATTCTTAATAAATGTTGATGGAAATTATACAAAAATGTAGTTACAAGCAGCAATGATGGACACTTCCCTACATGTGTCCGACACTCATCCAAACGTGTTCTATTTTTAAAAAAAAATTTAGACCTGGATGCTTGGAGGATGCATGTGGCCATCTCTTAGACACCCATAAAACTAATTATAAGTATGAGCAAAATAATTTAGGATAGCATGATAAAAGAGAAACAATTTAAATTTATAAGAATTAGTGTTATGTAGCATTACTTTATCATCTTTAAATGATATAGTATAGTCATACATATGGTGTACGATAAATATATGAAAGTATACGTTTTGTATGTGTCCTCCATGTGTCATGTTCTGCATATTTTGAAAATCGTCGCCTTGGTTTTTCGTGTCTTGTTTCCGTATTGTATCCATGTGTTGCGTGTCCGTGTTTGTATTTCTTAGATGTTATTTTATTATATTATTATTTTCTTGAATTTGTGGATATTTCCTATTTGCTGCTGCAGATGAATAGTTTTTCCATTTTGTTCTCATCTAATTTACAAATGAGTACTAAACTAATGTCATTTTAATGCAGTGTTTTGTTCTGGAAGGAATTAACTTCATTTTCTGAGTAATTAATTGTACAAACATGGATAAAGCATCGTCTGATTGTCCATACCCAGGATGTTTCTTCTGTGTCTTGAAGGAAGGAAACCCAAGTAAGCGCAGAGGAAGTATACTGAAATTCTTTCGGGAACTTCCTTCACAGGACGATGATGGACAGGTTCTCCCAATTAGCGGCCTTTGGAACACTGCCATGGCACATCCCAATGACCCCGAGTTCATCGAGCTCGGAATATTTGAATGCATGACAGCATTAATTTGGAAGGGCTTAAGGAATCGTCGTTGGCTTTCTCATGACCAAAATATATACATTCCCTATTATGCAGCACATATAATTGGATCCTACACTATGAACATGGAAGAATTTGCTGAGAGTGCAGTACATGCTGGGGTTATCCCACCCTTAGTTGAACTTTTAAGAGGGAGATTAACTTGGGTTGAACAGAGAGTGGCTGTGCGTGCTCTCGGCCATTTGGCTACATATGCCACCACTTTTCTTTCTGTAGCAAGTAATGGTGAGATTCTTGAGCTTTCCATTCAACTAGCGATGAATTCACTTGAAATTGTATACTCTCACTTTTACCAGTATGTTGATAGAAGGCCAAGTTATCATTGTGATCTACTTACGCGTGGAATGGGCGGTGTTGAAATGGAGTCGAGGAAGGCTGAGGAATGGGCTAGTCAGTTGCAATGTTGGTCCCTTCAACTTATTAATTGCTTCGCTTTCAAACCAGAATTTCTCTCTACCATATGCAAACCGGAATTTTTGATAAAACTTCCAGGCATGTGGGGTGGGCTTGTTAATGAAGCCTCACCAGCGGGTATTGGTTTATTACGAACAATTTGTCATCATAAGCTCGGTAGGGGACCCGTGGCTAGCTGTCCTGGTATTATTGAAGCTCTGTGTAATATTGCGTGCTCTTCAGATGATTGGCAATATATGGCTATTGACTGCCTTCTATGGTTGCTCCAAGATCCAATTTCCTGTCATAAGGTACTATTTGTTCAGTTCGATGATGCGTACTGCAGTCATGAGTTTTATTTATTTATTTATTTATTTTTATATATATTCCTGAAATTTATTACATTGGAATTCTTCGTAATGGGGATAGCTATGAAGCATTGATATTACTAAAAGGGAGTTGAAACCATATCATATCTGTATCGGATATCGATACTCCTCAGATAGTTGTGGATATGTATAAGAGATACTTCCTAAACGTATTACTTGATGTTAATTTTGAGAAGTATTGGATACTTTTCGGATACTCTAAGTCGTGCACCCAAACTATTATGAAATTAAAATTTCAATAATTTGTGCTTAGTATTAGAGTATAATTGTTAGAATAAACACAAGCATAGTTTTTCAATATTTTCTTGTTTCTTACGGAAGATGAAAATAGTGAAATTAAAATAGTACCCAAGTTTTTCAAATTTTATCCTCTGATAAAAAAGGTAAATAAACTATTTGCTCTTAAACTTATATCTAATTCCTAAAGAATGGTTCCTCAATATTCTTCGAGCTCATGTATAATGTAATACTAAAAATTATATATTTTTTCTCATCATGTCCTACCCATACCTGTATCTTATTCATAGTTGTCAAATCGGGATTCGTATCATGAATCGAAATGGCCTTGTACCGAATCACGAATCGAATCAAATCGTGAATCGTAAAGATTCAGTCACTTTTTCTAAATTACTTAAAAATATATATCTACACATTTAGATGTTAAATATATATCTTATGAATATAAAATATTTAGACTTAAATCAATGAAAATGTTATTTTGAATAATAATCACGTAGTTTAATAGGTAAGAAGTTAACAAAGGTTCCTATGTAAGATCACCATATTACATTTTTCCTTTTTTAGATATTTCTTATCAACCATTCTAAATAAAGATGTAATATCACCATCTTGCCTTTTTTCTTTTTTAGATATTTCTTATCAGCCATTCTTAATAAAGATAGTAACCAAATAGACAAATTATCAATTTCCAAAGTAACAATAATTAACAACAGTGTTAATATTTGGACAATAAGCATATATACTTTTCTAAGTAACAGTGAGTAAATAATAAGAAGGAATTATTTAGAATTTTTTATTTTAAAGTCTAAAACATTTTAAAAAGTATAACTAACCTCATGTAATATTCAATTTAATAAAATAGTAATAGATAATTTATAGTGTAATTTTAATCTTAAACATCTTTATAAGATAAATTATGATTTTTTAAAAGAAAAAAAATGAGAAGAAAGGTTAAAAATATGTTGGGTCTGATTGAATCTGATTGGATCCTATTGAATACTCCATGATCGCTAAAATAACAATAAATCATATGTATATGTTGGTTATTTTGGTATTAAACGCTATTAAAAGTTGTATTATGCCATTTTCACTAAAAAGATGGAGAAAAAAAGAGACGAAAATTTGTCGGACACAATAATTTCAAAAGTTGCATGAATCGTAAAAAGTGAATCGAATCGTGAATCGATTGTGAATCGTGCGATTCACTAGAGATTCACTTCCAAAATAGATTCACCAATAGATTCGTATCGATTTTACAAAAATTGCGAATCGAATCGTGAATCGTAAGATTCTGATAACAGAGATCTTATTGGTTTAGATTATGGCGAAGATTTTGTTGTGTCGCCATATCCGTATCATATGTTATCTATACCCATGTTTCATAGGTGAATAGGTAATAGGTTCACTTGATTGTTTATTGAAGATAGTGAACCTGCAGATTTGATTGTTTTGCCTGTCTTGATAACTCAAATTTAAAAACATTAAAGCTTTATAGTTGGAGATATCGCGTTAACGTGTAAATCTGATACTTGAATTGTCTGATGTATAGTTTCCTCAGGTCAGGGTATTAGTGGGGCTGTGAAAAAGTATTGAATCACTATGCGAGGCATGCTAATTCTACTGTATCAAGTAGTCAACACTAATTATACGGCTCTCATGGCGTCACTCTCCACTTATGAGTCATGTTTTTTACAATACTAGGGTACACCAAGAGTGTTAATTGAATCCTTCCCAAATTAGTGCTACAGTTTATGTGGGGGATGGATGTGCATATTTTATTGCACCATATGATTTCACAAAATTTTGGTAGACTAATGATCCTTTACAAACTTGTACTTGGTCTCTGAAAGTCGAAGGCGTTGAATATATAAAAATGTCAACATAAATGTGTAATTTTTTAAGTGAGTTTTCACATTTATCACTGACTTTAACTACGCCTATGAACGAAGTTAGATTTTGAAACATTTTTTATACATGGGGGACCAAATTAAAACACTTTATACATTGGGGACCAAATTGATATGATGTAAACATTGTGGATCAAATTGACGTGATTTAAACATTGGGACCAAAATGACACAAATCTCATATTTGGGAGACTAAAAATGTAATTAACCTTTTTTAAAATATAGGGAAACTGGAACAATTATACTGTGCCTATTTTTAAAAACTTTAAAAATATAGGGTATTTTTGCAATTATAAAAAATTCTAGTGGTTGGTTTTCGACCATTACAAAAGTACAAGTATTTTTGGATTTGATTTTTAATTGTTATATGTCATGTACTATTATAAATTACAAATATATTTTCTTATGGATGAACCGTAACTGTATCCTTTTTTGTTTTTTTTTTTTAAAAAAACATTTTGTCGTATTAGAATACCCATACCCGTATTTGTACCTGCACCCATGTTTTCTAACTGATATTTGCTTTAGCTAACTTTCCTAGTAATGGAAGGCTCATGGTTGTAATATAAGTTGAATGTATGTATGTACCCAACACCATTAAATACATTTCGACTTAGTTGAGTGCAGCTCATATTTGTCAAAGTCGAGCTGCATAATAAACTTGAGGTTAACATTCATCTGCCTTTCTTACATATTCTTGTCTAGCTAATTGTGGGCATTAAGTGCTATTTTGCTAGTTCAATAATATCCATAGGCCATACTTTCATTTTATAGATGCTCTGGCCATCTCATCTGTTTTGCCCCAGCCCTTTGCATATTATGATGTCATTTCTTTGTAACGATGTTGTCCTCATCCCAGTGTCATCTTGTTGTTATATAGTAGTTATAACCTTTTGCACTAATCGAAATATGGTAACCCCAGCTCATACCTTGAAGCACTCAGACAAAGTTCCAACCTTTGCGCGCTTGTTTTGTTATTTTATTTTCTGAGTTACTTCTTGCCATCTCTGTAAGTTTATGAATATTTCTGTATATTCGACTGAGTAATTGATACAAAGAGTACGTCACTTATATAGAATTCTAATCCCTAGCCTATAATCACTACCATTCCAAATTCCTAAAATACAATAATTCCTAAAAATATAGACAATATAGGCAAATATATTCTCACACCTCCGCTCAAACTCAAGGTGTTTTAGCGGAAAACACTAAGAGTTTGTGTTAAAATCCACCTACTCTCCACCTACTTCACCCACTTAAACCTACTCCACTAAACCTAACCAACTACACCACTTCCACCTCACCTACTCCACTAAACCTAACCCACTACACCACTACCACCTCCACTTCACCTACTCCTTACCTACTACACACTCAACCTCTTCTATATATAGGAATCATGAATCATTGTAATAAATATCAATATAAATCAATCAATAATACATTAATTTTTACATGGTATCAGAGCAAGGTTAAGAAGCTAGTAATTCTGCTTCACCGGCTTGCGGCAGCCTCGCCTTGGCCGCCCGCCGGACCTCCACACATTCCTTCACTCCGCTGCCACAAATTCCACATCTCTCTCTCAATTTCTTTTACACTCTCCTGGCATCAAACCAAGGAGACCCACGGCTCTCTCTCCCTTTCTCTAGATTTAGTATATACAGAGAGCTATGGAGTCTAAGCCAAGCTTACTGAGGAACATTCTGGTTCGACTCTTTGTCTTCGGTGTTCTCATCATCGCCGTCC
Organism: Camellia sinensis; assembly: GCF_055761805.1. Taxonomy (NCBI): domain Eukaryota; kingdom Viridiplantae; phylum Streptophyta; class Magnoliopsida; order Ericales; family Theaceae; genus Camellia; species Camellia sinensis. The sequence goes on along the minus strand of NC_138971.1, from coordinate 96,222,677 downwards.
GATTCGCCTACGTTGTCACCATCAGAGGCAAATCCTGCGATCTCGGAAGCTTCTGCTTCTTTTCCTCGCCGGAAAATCTCAACCTCATGATCGGCGTCCAAAATCGCAGGTCATCGGCGATCATTTCAAACGACGCCGCCCTGATTGCATCGTCAGCGACATGTTCCATCCCTGGACTGCCGACCTTGGTGCTCGCCTCGGCATTCCTAGGTTCTTGTTCTATGTTACAGAGACATTTGCTTTGCCGGGTCTCCCCGATGATAACATCATATTTACCAAGAGAAAAATCCCATACTGGTTTAAGGAGAAAGGAACTAGTTATGGACAAATAATTGACGAGGTCATGTTACTTTCCAACCCATGTGCACTTTTGTTTTTATTCTACTTTTTGACCTATCATTCCACCACCTTCCTCTTTTTTTCTAAATCATATTTTTATCACCGCCCACTCCATGATACCTATTTTTTATTATTATTATTATTCTTATTAAAACAAAAACAAAAAAACAAAAAAAAAAAAAAATACCAAACACCATTGCAAACCATTTACAAATTTGCACAACCAATCATATTTTATTTATCTCAGGGAACAACCCCGATCACACTTTTACACAAAAAAAAAAAAAAAAAAAAAAAAAAAAAAAAACAACCAAACAAACAAAACAACCACATCCACCGGCGGGATTTTTTTTTTCTTCTCTACTCTGCCGCTGGTCTTTTTTTCTTGCCTCCGTCCTGGACGGCCCTTGACGGTGTTGCCTCCGTGCTTCCTAGACCACCAAGCAAGTTGCCTCCTCTCTGCTCCTCCACTGCAGCATATGGCGGATCTCCAAATCGGAACATCACGGTGGCCTTCCGCTTCAGCTCCTTATTTTCCGCCTTTAGCACACTTAACTCTGCTCGCGCATCCTTATACATGCGTTGGAGCAGAGCCAGTTGGGCGTTTAACTGCTGCACCTCATTTGTCCTACTCTGCAGCCGGTTCGACAAATTTGTAACTGCAGTCATGGTTTCCACACATGACTTCAATGTATACTGATTGGCCTCCACATCCGACTGCACTGCCATTCTTTGCTCCACCGACCGCATCGGAAAGTTCAACGGAGCAAAACCAGAGGTGTTTGGTTGAAGTTCACTGGCCACCGCACCAGTTCTCTCTCTTGTTGACTCATTGAGGTCGGGAAAGAGAGTGAGCAGACCACGGGACGAAGAGGCCATATTCTGGGTAGCTGAACGGGAAGACGAGGCCATGTTATGGGTTGCTGAGTGTTTCAGAGAAGGGTTGGTTACAGAATGGCAACAGAGTGTTCCAGAATCTCTTTCTCAGAAACGGAAGAGTTTTTTTCAAAGGATTTTCGGCGGTTTCAGACTGGTTTGCACAGCCTCCGCCTCAACCTTGGTTAAATAGCCGAGGCAGACACGCGCATCATGCGCCTCTCGGCGCTCGCCGACAACATGGGCACTCCTTTTGATAGGCACGCCTTTTGATGGCACGCCTTTTTATGAATTGGGCACGCCTTTTGATGGCACGCCTTTTGATAGATTGGGCACACCTTTTGAGGGTGCAACTTTTTATGGGTCCGACAAGACTCTGTAAACTGTCCCGACATTGATTCCGGTTAGCTCCTTCATGGGTCCAACAAGACTCTGTAAACTGTCCCGACATTGATTCCGGTTAGCTCCTTCATGGGTCCGACAAGACTCTGTAAACTGTCCCGACATTGATTCCGGTTAGTTTCTACAAGGGTCCAGCAAGACTCCGTAAACTGTCACCACAACTGTCACAACATTGTCTGCTACAACGGTCCGACATGACCCCATAAACTGTCTTTTACATCGGTCTAACACCGCCATCCAGTGTCCTCTACACCGTTATGACACCACCATACAGTGTCCTCTACATGGTTATGACACCCCCATACAGTGTCCTCTACAACGTTATGACACCACCATCCAGTGTCTTCACCAATGGTCTGACACGACCATACAGTGTCTCTTATCCTCTTTTATTTTTATGTATTTTCTTGTTTTGTTACTCTCTCCAAACTCAAGTTGGTTAGTTCCTATCCCCCTTGAGTTTGCGGGGGGCTGTTAAAATCCACCTACTCTCCACCTACTTCACCCACTTAAACCTACTCCACTAAACCTAACCCACTACACCACTACCACCTCACCTACTCCACTAAACCTAACCCACTACACCACTACCACCTCCACTTCACCTACTCCTTACCTACTACACACTCAACCTCTTCTATATATAGGAATCATGAATCATTGTAATAAATATCAATATAAATCAATCAATAATACATTAATTTTTACAGTTTGTCAAGAAGAAACCGAAACCGAGCAGTGGTGTGAGTCTTGGTAAAGCAGTCAGCAAGTTGCAGAGTCGAAGTGACAAACGGAAGCAAGATAGAGCTAGACTGTAAATATTGGAGGACGAAGTGACAATCAATCTCATTGTGCTTCATCCGTTTATGAAAGACAGTGTTATGGACAATCTGAATAGCACGTCGGTTGTCACAATAGAGAGAGGTCGGAGAAGACTGAGAGACTCCCAATTCAAATAAGAGACTACGAAGCCAGATAATTTCAACAGTAACATGAGCCATAGCACGATACTCAGCTTTGGCAGTAGAATAGGCAACAACAGGTTGTTTCTTGCTTTTCCAAAAAATCAGGGAATCACCAAGAAACATAAAGAAATCAAAAGTGGACTTGCAATCATTAACATCACTAACCCAATCAGCATCAACATAGGTAGAAAAAGATAAGAGCAAGTCTTGAAAGATAGTATTGCGAAGATAGCAAAGAATTCGAATCAAAGCATCCTAATGTGTAGAGCGAGGAGCAGAAACAAATTGTGACTTACCACATGGACAGCATAGGTAAGATCAGGGCGAGTAATTGTCAAATAGACTAAGCAACTCACAAGTTCTCGATATAAAGTAGGATCTTCCAGAGGAACACCATCAATAGTGTTGAGCTTCACATTAAGCTCAATGGGGGAATCAGAAAGCTTAGTGTCAGTAAGACCGGCATGAATCACGATGAATAACCTCGTTGGCGTACTTGGCCTAAGATAGAAAGTAGCCTTTGGGAGAAGAAACTACCTCAATACCAAGAAAATACTGCAATGGGCCCAAATCCTTCATTTTGAAGGTGCAGAAGAGATGTTACTTAACCTCAGAGATAGCAGAAAAGTCAGAACTAATGATGATCATATCATCTACGTACAGTAAGAGGGCAACAAAACTAGTAGAGGTGTGGAGGAGAAACAAGGCAGAGTCGTGGGCACAATGATGAAATCCAAGCTCAGTAACAGCAGTTTGAAAGCGATCATACCAAACACGAGGAGATTGTTTCAAACCATACAAAGCACGTCGAAGTCGACAAACTTGTCCAAAGGAATGCGGAAGGCCAGAGGGGAGGACACATGTAAACCTCCTCAGTGAGATAGCCATTAAGAAAAGCATTCTTAACTTTCATTTGATAAAGAGGCCAATGACGAACAGCGGTGACAGATATCAAAGTGTAGACAGTAGTCATCTTAGTGACAAGGGCAAAAGTCTCCTCATAATCAATACCATACTCTTGGGAGAAACCTTTAACAACTGGGCGAGCTTTGTAGCGCTCGAGAGAACTATCAGAAATAGTCTCGACTTTATAGACCTATTTGCAACCAACCAAATTCTTACCAACAAATAAAAGTACCAGCTCCCAAGTAGTAGTTTTCTGTAATGCAGACAGCTCGTCCTCCATAGCTTGAATCTAATTCTTGATAGGCCTCCTTGTAAGACTGGGATTTTAAAAAAGAGTGAATAGCAGACAAAAAGATGCAATAGGAAGGAGAAAAACATGTCTTAGCAAAACCAAATTTAACTACCTGTTTACGGTTGCAAAGGGGATGTTGATAATCGGCAAGAGGGGATCAGCAGCAGGGGTAGAGACAACCGGTAGAGGGAGCACCTAGCGACAAGAATAGACTAATAATGGAGGAGACGAAGGAAGGAACAAGAGGGGGTAAAGGAGGAGAAGAGGGAATAGACTAATGGGGTTCAGTAGGAAGGCACTCAACATGAGGGGTGGTAGGAGGAGAAGAAGAAGGAATAAGCTCAAGGGGAACAACAGAGATGTACTCACCAGGAGGGACATCAGAGGGAAATAGATCAATGCGAACCAAATCCTCTTTGAAAACTACAGCAGTGATAGGAAGAAGATGAAAGTAAGATAAATGTTCAATAAAGGCAACATGGCGGGAGACATAAAGGTGACGAGAAACGGGATCGTAATAGCGATAGCCTTTTTGAGTAAGACTGTAACCCAAAAAGACACACATGACAGATTGGGCACTAAGTTTGGTCCTATCCTTTGGAGAAGTAGTACAAAACAAGCAAATCTAAAAACACGAAGGAGAGAATAATTGGGAAGTTGAGAAAACAAAGCCTCATAAAGGGACTGACCAGAGAGAAGTTGAGTAGGCATACAGTTGAGAAGAAAAGCAATAGTAAGAACTGTTTCACCCCAAAACGGGCCGGAACAGAGGCAGAGAGAAGAAGAGACCTAGTAGTTTCAAGGAGATAATAGTGTTTACACTCAACTCGACCATTTTGAACGGGCGTATCAGTACAAGACGTTTGGTGAATGGTACCCATGGTGGCCAAATACTCATAGAACTCAGTTTTAAAATATTCCCTACCCAAGTCAAAACGTAACAATTTAATAGTAGTCTCAAACTGTGTAGTGACTATAGACTAAAAAGCACGATATATCTAGTAGAAGTCAGATTTATGAGTCATAAGGTAAACCCAAGTATAGCGAGTGCAATCATCCATAAAAGAAATATAGTATGCAAAAGCCCCTTTTAGTGAGAACAAGAGAAGATCCCCAAACATCAGTATGCACAAGAAAATCGGGTAACAAAAATAGAAATACTTTTATTAAATGGTAAAGCTGTCATTTTGGCAAGTTTACACCCCCAACTTTTAACAATTTGACGAGGAGAAACTTTACCTAATAAGCCTGACTAAGCTAACGACCGTAAACGGTCAACACACAAATGACCTAATCTAGAATGCCATAAATAAAAAAGGCTCGACTGAGAATCTAACTGAAATGATGAAAAAGCAACTAGAGAGGGGGACAGAGGAAGGTGCAAACTTTCCACCACATAGAGATCTCCAACTCTACAACCGGTCCCAATCTACTTCTTGAACTGTCGATCCTGCACATAACAGACAGAAAAAGAAAAGATAACATCATAACTAGAAGCATCAAGTTGACTAATAAAGAGTAAACTAACAAATAACTGAGGAACATAAAGGATAAATGGTATAGTGACAGTAAACATAGTAGATGGTAGAACATACCTAACAGATAGGACAAACGTACCAAATCCATTGGCAGTGTTAACAGTAACAGTTATGGAGTAAGGAGAGATGGAGAGTTATATGATGAGAAGTACCACAGTAAAAAATCCAAACTGAATGAGAAATACTTGAAAAAGAACCAAGTAAACCTGAATGAAGAGAGGTGATGGCGGAAGCAAATGAGAATGGTTGGGCAGTAGACAAGATATGCTGAAGCTGAGCAATCTGAGCACTCAAGGAAGTCAAATCAGGATCTAGAGCCAGAGCAGATGCAGTATAAGCGGCTGGAGGGCTAAAAGGATTCTGAGTAGGAGCTCGAAACTAGGACTAAGACTGCTGAGAAGTCGCACGACCCTTCTTTGGACTTTTATACTTCCAATGGTCGTTCTGATGGCAGAAAACACACTCATCTGAAGCCAAGGACCCTTTCTTAGGTTTGGCGGAGGCCTGAAGAAGTGCGGTTGATAGCAACGGAGGTTTGGTAGGAGCCAAGAAAACAGATGGAGGCAAAGTATGACTAGCCATCTTAAGACAGGTTTCCTCAAAAAGGAGTTCACGAACAATAGCATCCACAGAGGAAAGAGGAGACTAGTGAAGGATGCCACCACGGATAGCCTTATATGGAGAGAAGAGAGCCGTTCAAAATTGCACCAAACGACCCTCTTCCCAAAATTGCAAATAGACATCTAGTACCTTAAGACTAGACGGTTCCATGAGAGCAAGTTAATCCCAAAGTCCCTGTTAGAAAAAATAGTACCAAACTATAAGGAAAATATAAATTAAAAATATATAAATGCTTTTTAGGCAAAACCAAAAACTGAAATATATCAACATAATAACGTGATAAAACTTACAGTACATAAAAGGATAAAACCTGATCGAGTCGAGTGTGTGATACTCTTTCCTTAAGACAGATTCGTCCTCCCACCGGTGCTTAGGATTCACTGGACGTCTATCTCCCAGGATACAACGATCAATGTCTTGCACTAGCAGCACTACTATTGCAAACCTAGCGAACTTTGCTGTGCATGAACTCTATTTATAGGAAAATGAGACTCAGAAAATATGAAGAATAATGCAAAGTGAAGAAGAAAATGACAATTCACTGACCAAATTGAAGTGAGGGAGATGGAATATATAGACTTCTATGTGACTCTTCAGAAAGGTTGTGAGCCTTTAAAAGGACACACCCTTCCATCTCAAGAGACACAACCATTGGAGTAAATTTAAATTCAAATTTTTTCAACAATCCCCCACATGAATGAAATTTACGGAAAGGACATGCAACAACATGCAGACAAAGAGAGAGTACATTAAGGAAATACCCTGCATCGGGATAGGTAGCTTTCGGTTTTGAACCTTCCCTAGTGAAAGCCTATCGGACTTACTAGCTAATCAGTGGACGTGATGCCTTGAACTGTTCAGCCGTTTGTGTAAGCCAAGACAATAGAATTCACACAGAATATCTCCAAACACAGTTTAGTTCTCACGATTGTGCCCATTTTGGCCTTGGGCAAGTCCTGATGTTTCATGAGTGCTTTAGAAAATTTAGCCTTATCAATTCTCATAGAAGCGGCCCCTTCATACTCATATAGGTGATCCTTATTTCGAGTCTCTTAAATACTCCTCTTGAAAGAGACCCCTCTAGGGTTTTCAAGATATAAGTGATCATTAAAAGCATAGCTTACCCTAAGTCCCCTACATACAACACATGTTGCAAATATCACTCTCATCATAGGAATGGATAGAAGTTAGACTCCTTTAGTGATTTCTGGCGAGCCACACATAACTTAGTTGTCCCTTTGAACTTAGTTCTTGGGATCTCCAGTCATCTAAGTAGGGTTACCATTATAATGACTCTGATGTAATAGGCTTTAATCACATTCCCCTCGATAAACTTTCGCTCATTTGCTTTTTAGTCAAACTTTTGTTTAGCGGCTGCTATTTTTCCGTTTGACCTTCTCAGTTATATATCATTGAGTGGTTCGTGGATCCACTATATTATCCTTGGACAATATGCACAACTAAAAGCAAATGTCTTACGGTATTAAGTCTTTGATTATATCGAGACTTACCGTTACTCTATGTCACTTCTATTTTCAAATTTAAATATTAAACATAGAGGTGTTCCTTAGGAGTAAATGAAACCATATTTGCTTCTACTCCAACTTTGACCTATAAAAAGAATTGAGATTCTTTGTGGACCTACAATCGGAACCGTTACTTAGGTAAAATTTTCCAAGCACCCGACATTTTAAGCATTCCAAGGAAACTTAATTTCTCTTGCTGGTGTATAATTACACACAAATATTAATACACCCCCACAATTCTGAGATAAATCAAAACATATCATTAATTGGCGTACTTGAACTAAATAACAAGATGTAAATTGCTTTGTGAATATAATCACAATACCAATTTGTCTAAAATACAATTAAACTTCATAACTTGCTTTTGCAGTACAAAGAAGAAATGACTAATACCGGTTGTGGCCACAACACTTTGTCAAATGATATTTCTTTAGCCATAATTAATTTCTTTTTGTTTACTGCAATCCTTAATTCCAATCTCAACATGGAATATAAATATCACTGTATAAATACATTTACATCTTATTTGTCTTATCCAGTATTGTTGACTATGTCGACAATTACCAAAGTGGCTTTCACCCATGAAATATATATATATATATATATATATTTAACTCATATAATATTTCATTACAGAGTTATCAGTCACCATACCAATTTTAGTCATTATTCCAAAGAATAATTAGAATTCCTTAGTCATTATTCCAAAGAATAATTAGAATTCCTCTTATGTCAAAACACATAAGTTCACATTTTTATCAATACTTTAATAAATAATTGACATCCATTTATAATACACCACATACCAAATTGATATTAATGACATCATAAATTGTCAACTCTACAACATATGTAGACATGGACAAGATTAACAAATCAAACATAATCATAATTGTCTAATTAATCTCTCTTCCCCCCATTGGTGATAATACATAAATTAGCACAAGCAACATGATTTATTTCTAGACAAGTGTTACTGACACAAATAATAACTCATTCAAAAATATTTGGGACAAAAATGGAATTATGTCTTCTAATTCAAAAGATAAACTTCCACATTAAGAACATGATTCATGGTTAAACCAAGTCTTCCACACAAGTGAAATAAAGACAGAAGACATCCTATCTCACAAAAATTCAAAGTTACTTTTAAAATAACTTTCAATTGATTATTAACAAATAATAATCAACACAAAAGATTCCTCAATCTATTTTCAATTTAAATGGAACAACACCAATATTTAAAATAGCATGTTTAAATTTTTCAGTGTTAATGATTACTTATATAATATTTCAAAAGAAATCCATTGGTAGTAGCACCACCACAATTTAATTAAAAGTTCACAAACTTTTAAATAAACTCTAATTAAATCCCATATATAGCACTGAAATTAAATCAATCAAAAATAACACATATCACACAATATTTAAAAATAAAATAAAATATGGCAACATGATGGCATAAAATTCATTCCAAATTAACACACCCTCAGGTAAATGACATCAATAAACCATGCACTTGGTTTTAAATTACATTCATAAATTTTTCCCAAGTATATAACATATACTTTATATTTTCTCAAGTTTCAAGAATTCACAAACCAAAAATCATACCAGATTTTAGTAATTAAAATCATATTTTGATTTTAAAACACATTCTTAAAAACTTTCACAAAATATTTGTCAAATATTTGTACCTTTCTGTAAGAGGAACTTGAGATATTAATTTATAAACAAATTTACAAAATTGAAATTCTAACAATTAAAAAATTTAAATCCATAGTATTTCTCAAATAAAAATTAATCATGTCATACCCAATGAGAACATTTATTTAAATAAGCAGACACAAGTATATATCTGAATCAAAGTGGTGTATATATATTCTTCTTCATGATTAACACAAAGGGTAGAAAAGTAGCATGCATGCTACGTGTAACATATTTTTTTTTTTTTTTCCTTTTTTTTTTTTAAAAAAAAATAACCAACCCATCTAGATGGCCATTTGATATCACTCTTCACAAATGTGACTTCGTAGGTAAAGGCCACAAGTTCATTTTTCCTTAACAGCCATAGCCACTGAACCCGATTCACACTTAAACGCAGAGGGTATTTATCATACAGTTTCAAGTTCTTCAAAGATTCAATATTGTGCTGGAAACTACAAGGGATCATTTGTTACTATGACAACATTTATAAAAACTGTATTTCCAAACCGAATCGAACCGTGCCTTTGTTCGATTTGGTTCCAAGATTTTGGTGGTTTGATTGGGTTTCAAATTTCATAGAATTTCAAAATCGAACCAAACTGAAGCCTGCTCACTCCTACCATATATAAGGAACAATAACATGACTGAATAACACCCAAAAGAGTTTGCTATATGAAAGAACACACCCATTAGTCTGAATTTTCAGAATTTGAAAATTCTGAAAACATGTCTTTCAACTTGAAAAGGTGCCTATATAATTAGAATTTCTATTAGTAACTGCCTGCAACTATTAGTAATAACCACATAAAGAGTGATAATCCAGTGTAACCCGTCTCCAATGAAATCACCATATGATCTTGATCATATATAAAACCTAATATCCTCATTCATACAGGAAGGAAATGAAATCCTCTCTTCATTTTTGGAAAATTAAACAAACAAACAGTAACAATGAATATACTGCTGGAATTCCCAGGAAATTCTCCTTTGTTTGGGTTGTGTTTCTATTTACACTAATCAAAATTTTATATTTTCCCAAAAAACGAATCTGTCTTAAGATTGTTAGAAAAAATAGTACCAAACTATAAGGAAAATATAAATTAAAAATATATAAATGCTTTTTAGGCAAAACCAAAAACTGAAATATATCAACATAATAACGTGATAAAACTTACAGTACATAAAAGGATAAAACCTGATCGAGTCGAGTGTGTGATACTCTTTCCTTAAGACAGATTCGTCCTCCCACCGGTGCTTAGGATTCACTGGACGTCTATCTCCCAGGATACAACGATCAATGTCTTGCACTAGCAGCACTACTATTGCAAACCTAGCGAACTTTGCTGTGCATGAACTCTATTTATAGGAAAATGAGACTCAGAAAATATGAAGAATAATGCAAAGTGAAGAAGAAAATGACAATTCACTGACCAAATTGAAGTGAGGGAGATGGAATATATAGACTTCTATGTGACTCTTCAGAAAGGTTGTGAGCCTTTAAAAGGACACACCCTTCCATCTCAAGAGACACAACCATTGGAGTAAATTTAAATTCAAATTTTTTCAACAGTCCCATCATCTCAATGTAGAAATTCTGAATAGACCAATCTCGTTTAGTACCTTAAGACTAGACGGTTCCGTAAGAGCAAGCTGATCCCAAAGTCCTGTCATCTCAATGTAGAAATCCTGAATAGACCAATCTCCTTGACGAGCATTCTAAATAGCTGTTTTCAACTCATAAAGTTTGGCAAAGTTGGACTGCTAATAATAAACCTCCTGTAAATAGTCTCAAACCTCCTTGGCAGTAGTATATTTGGAGAACATCATCCCCATATGCAGCATTATGAAACCAAGTCAAACTTGAGCATTATCACAATCCCAAGTGTCACGGGCAGCCTGATAACCATCCTTTTTTGGATTCGATGGACGAGAAACAAAACCAGAAACATATCTCCATTTTTTTCAACCAAGCAAAAAAAATTTCATAGCAATGGACCAATAAGCATAATTGGCTCCAGTAAGTTTGCAAGTTATAGATTGAATTTTGTCGTCTGACATGGTGACAATATTATGAAAAATTATGAAGGGCCTAAATGAAGTGTATTAGAACCAGAGTTTTAACCCAATCATCCGCAAATATCAATCAGAGAGAGAACATGAAGCCGAGACGAGAGAGAAGATCGCGAACCAGGAAAGGGCTTGATGTCGCAATGCTAAACCAAAGGGAGAGCAAGCTTGAGCAGGGGATGTCGTGACCCAGAGCAGAGGGTCGCGACTTCAAACCAGAGATCAGAAGGATGTCGCGACTTCAAAGAACCACAGAGAAGGCCTTCACGACACAGGGAGGACTTCGGCCAACGAGTTCGAATGAAACCCTAGCTCTGATACCATGTAAGTTTCTGAATATTTCTGTATATTCGATTGAATAATTGACGCAGAGTACATCACTTATAGAAAACTTTAATCCCTAAGCCTAAAAAGGAAATACCAATTACACAGAATATTTACATAATCACTACCATTCCAAATTTCTAAAATACAATAATTCCTAAAAATGTAAACAATATAGGCAAATATATTCTCACAATCTCTACCTTCTTGTTGTGGATATAATTAAAAATGAAGGAGTATGAGATTTTACAATTGAAAATGGTACACTTAGACATCGAGGGGCCATTAAACTTTATTGAAATGCAGCTATCAATTCACAGTCCAGAAGTGCTGAGGCAAAATTTTGCGATCCTTGCTTGTTTTAATTGTGTGGGTGATTTCTTTTTTGTCTCCCTTTTCATGGTTTTAATTGAAACAAAAGTGAGGAAGGTTATAGACTAGGGAGTCATCTGGGCCAGCCCATCCCTCGATGAGGCCTAAGGTGAAATCTCAATTAGAGGCTTTCTAATGTTTAAATATTAATTTAAATAATATTTATTAATTTTTTACATTGTGAATTATTTTATGTTAAATTTATATTCTTCTTAATTCTTGTAAACTAAAGTTTTTGCGCTTTATTAATAAATGCACTTGGGACGCATTCACTTGTACCTAGATGTGAGAAAATACGGTTAGAAATAGGATTATATGTAGCATTTTCTTTCTTTTTTTTAGTTGGGCGTTTGAATTTGAAGTTTCGTCTGTTAGTCTCTTAGATAAGAAGGTTTTTTGTTTACTCAAAGATGAATTTTTCTGGGGGCCTTCTTGATAAAGAGGGTTTTCTTCAATCTTTACAATAGAGGAGGGCTTTGCAAAGGGGTTTTTTGCCTGTCATAGATTTTTTTTTTTTTCTGGGCTTTTTTGGGCAAAGGGAGTATCTTTTTGGTTGGGCCTTTATAAAATAAGTTTTTTTTTTTTTTAAATAATTATTTTCAATTATTTCCGGTACTCTATCAAAGCCTAAAGCCATTACTTGAATCGCTTAGGCCTGGAGCAGGTTGTCGTTGGAACAAGACTCTGTAATGGTCTCAGGAGGTTGCATGTTATAAACTATCTTTGATTTCATAGTCAGCCGATGACTAATTTATCACTTCATTACTAATAATATATGTTCTGGAACTTGATTTGTTGTGCAGGTAATTGATAAGGCAGTACCTGCACTTGTGGACCTTGCAGAGATCTCAACCTTGGGGGATAACAAAAAGGTTGGGGATTCCATTGTTAATGTTCTTCAGGAATGTATCCAAGGAACAGGACATAACTCTCTCAGTAGCCACACAAAAGAACAGATTGAGGAAATCTTGCATTCTAGACAAAGGTTAAAATGGGAAAAGAACATTCCAAAAGAAGATCTCCATATCAAACAGGCAGCATCACTAGTGGTAAAGCTCGAAGGAAATTCCTTGTTCTCATCTGGAAATATATCTGGAGCAGCATCAAAGTACTCTGAAGCATTGACATTGTGTCCAATGCGATCCAAGAAAGAGAGAGTTGTGTTGTACAGTAATCGAGCTCAGTGTCATCTTTTATTGCAACAACCCTTGGCTGCCATAAGCGATGCTACACGTGCACTTTGTCTTCATAACCCTGTCAATCGTCATGCTAAAAGCCTTTGGAGAAGAGCTCAGGCTTATGACATGCTTGGATTAGCTAAAGAAAGCTTGTTAGATGCTATTCTTTTCATAAATGAGTGCTCTCAATCAGCCGATCCTGACCTCTCATTGAGGCAAAACAAGGTCCCCGACTATGCTGAGCGTTTAGTCAAGAAGCAGATGCGTGCGGCTTGGTTATTTAGAGAGGCCGCCATTAAACATGGGGGTGTTCACTGTGAAGGCAATGCTGGCAACATCTATGGCCAAGAGACTGATGATTCTGAATGGGAGACGGCAAGTGAAAGTGATATGGGGAATGATGGAAGGGATGAAATGGGCAATGATGATTGTGATTGGAAGAATGAGGATGAAAGAATAGACAAGTTTGATAAACCTTCTATAAAAGGTATGGTGACAAAACTTTCTAAATCCTTAGTCCAATTAGTGTAGTTTGTGAATCTGCATCTATTGACAACAATTTTCAATCCTGTCTGTATATAAATTATTTCCAACCTAGGATATTTTCTTGATTGACAATAAACCTTATTGGATGATCAATAATATTATTTGCCATTCAAGCTGAATTATATAATTACTACAAATATAGTTTTAGATTAGATGCTTTCAATCTACTGGTCATGTTAGATTTTTACACATATTTTTCCTTATCTTTCATGTTGGATGATTCTGTGTATTGCTTAGGATAGCAACAATTGACTATAATGGTCCAAACCTAAGTAGCACTGACACTCCAATATGGGTGTCGTGTCTATGTCTAACACGGTGGGGACACATGTGTCCACGTGTCCAACATGCCATTTTTAAATTATTGTTTTTGTCGTGGGACACGCATATCCTATGTTTGGATACACCTGTGGACATCTTTGTAGGTATTTTTTTTTTTTTTTTCTTTTTTTAGAAAGTTGATTTGGAATCAAAGTAAAACATATGGAAATAAAGAGGGAAAAGTAAAAAAATAAATAAATAAAATACACCCACATATACATTGATGCCTCTTATATCTATATATTCTAAATTAATATTCATATACATAATAAATCTGTATCCTTTCCGTGTCCGTATCTATGTCTATACTTCTTAAGTCCAAATTGTATTATTATTAAGTTATCCTCCCAATTCTAAGAGCTTTTACAGAGAAATTTTATGTTTGTGTATACCCATTAATTCAACTTCCTTTGTTGCATATGTGCTGTCATCCTTGAGTCTTCGCAAGTTGGGAGTAAAACTCTAGTTTGATTTGCAACCTGAGCAGCCATTAAATGCACTGTCAGTGGGTTTCATGCTTTTATTTGTTGTGGTGGGGCAGTTTTTGTTTATGGAGTTATGCTTTTCATTTCTCTTGCAGTTGCATGGGAGTGTTGTTGCAGTCTTGCACCCAGATCCATGTTATGTGCCTATATTATTTTACCTACAGTCTTATTATGGAAGACAGTTTTTGCCATTGGTAGAACACAGTTAGGTCTGGTATTAAGTAGTTCATCCAATAGACGAGACGGAACATGAAAAGAGTGAAATAACCCCATGGGATTGGCCTAGCGTTAAAGACATAAGGATAAGATCTAAGATCTCGAGTTCGAGTCTCCCAAGGGGTCATTGGAGCCTCCAAGGATTAGTTCTCAATTATCTAGATATTAGGTCCAATTGGGCTAGTCAAGGCGGGAGATACCCTGGATTATCAAAAAAAAAAGAACAAAAAAAAGCATGAAAAATGATGAAATACTGTATTAGACATTTCCACTTGTCTCTGCATATATTCCTGCTTCTTCTTCTTTCTTTTTTTTGTTATTTTTTATTATGACGTTATATAATCCGTTCGCTTTGTTTTTTCATCATGCGCTATAGTCTCTTAACTGAATTTTTTTCCACAGATTTCAAATATGAGTTATTGCTCTTTATGGTTCCATTGATTATCTGCTACCGTTCTTTACCCCACTTTTTCTTTAAAATCAGTACCAATGTTGCTCGTTTTTAATGTGTTCGTTCATAGTTTATTGATGTCCTTAATGTTTTTGGAATTTTGAGTTTACACAGACATGAAGCATGGATATAATGTGCAGCTTGTGGAGGATGAGCCGTGAATTTTGGATGATTGCATATGTCTTTAATGTGCAAGCATGCTCCAACATGGAGGATTTTGATCAATGAACAAAGCAACTATGGATTGTGTGATATTCGGTTGGTTTGGTATCTTTCAGTTCCCAGCAGCCAATATTGTCTTGTTTAGTCTTGCTTGTGGCAAAAGAGTTTTTTCTTGGTTATGTTTAAACTTGTTTTGTATTCCCAATTTTTTCATGTTAAACTAGCTGACAAATAATAGGAGAAAAGAAAAGATAGAGTTTAGAGGTTGTGAAGTTTTAAATTTTGTTTTTCATTTGAGTGATTCAAGGGGCTTGTGTACATATAAACCTTCCGGGGGGGGATTTTGATTGAATGTATGAATGATAATTATGATTTTCTTATATTATTGACCATGTCATTGCAGTGCTGATTGTTGCATAGAAACTAACACATTATCTTGCTCATCGGATGTTGCAGAGAAACTAATAATCTATAGATACTCAACACCTTATCTTGCTCATCGGATATCATTGAGAAATAAAGAGGAAGAAGTGTTATCGAACGATTTCCTGCAATTATTCCCTGTAGGGAATGAGTAAAAGAATCAAGCTACAAGTCTCCGTTTATACGAAATCCACTGGGTTTTTGGTTTTTTCTTTCAGTTTCTTTGCTAGGCAGAGCTAAGTATTTTACTTTGTAGTTATTTAAATACATATGAATTAAGCACTACAACTCTACCTGTCATCCAATCTTTCAAAAACACCTTCCTCCACCTTCTTTTATGCTGTGTTTAGTTGAGGGACTTGAGGAGGGATTCACATACCTTTTTCTTTTTCCTTTCCGAATTCCTCCTCAAATCCCCCAATCAAACACAGCATTAGTGGATGAGATGATCTCTTACTAGGCTTGATACTTAAGTTCGAGTCTTATAACAAGTGTAGTTTCCCTTCTCTTATTTTCATCATAAATTCCAAATTAAAATAGCCTTTAGAACAATCTAATGTGACTCTTTTGATTTCTAAAGAAGATAAGTGAGTACAAAATATGTGAAATTTCTGTGCTGCACATTAGATTGTGCAATAAAACATCTGACGGTCTCAATTTAGAGCACTAAATTTGAAACTCTAAAAGCACCACTAATGAGTTAGCAAATGCAAGAAAGAAAAAATAAATAAAAAATGAGTGAGACTACTAAAAAGAGGAGCGCTAATAGCTCTAAAGTGGTATGAGTTTCACATTATGGGATGTTTTGCTCTTGTGTCTTTTTTTCTTTTTCTTTTTTTTTTTGAATTTTCACATCATTAGTGGTCAATTAGTGCTCCTAATTAGTGGGATGAATCATTGTTGAAAAAAAATATATCAAAGGCCAAACTATCACTGGGATCCACGTAATGCCATGTCATTAGTGGTGTGAAGCATTTTTCAAAATCTAATTTCATGTGAGACATTCTGTTTGAAGGAATTTTAAGTTATATGATCAAATTTACAGTTGGATCATCTATTTCACTATATGCTGGCACTAAACAAGAGATTGATGTGCCAAAAGCAGCCCAATTGAATGAGGTGTTGTTCCACATTACTCTCTACAGTTGCTTCAAGAGAATGATGTGTCAAAAATCTGTTGAATTAGTTGCTCCACATAATTCTCACTTTTTTTTTTTTTTTTTGTTCACTTGTTTTTTTGAAAGTCGAATGACTAAAAATCATGTGATTTTTTGTACATTGTAAGTGACAAAAAGACGTGATGGCTATATGCTACTGGACTAATGGACATCAATAATATTACATATTTAGAAAAATTACTCAGTAAACACTCGCATACTTTAAATCTATACTATACATCTCAATTTCATGATGAAAAATGTTTGGTAGCTCGAATTTATGTGTCCTGAATGGCTCCAATGCATCAAAACGACATCATTTTGAGACATGCAAGCCATTCGGATTATAAAAATTCGAGCTACCAAGCATTGTTGTTTCATTATCAAGTTTGAAGGTAAAAATTCATAGCACATGGTATTTTTGAATGGCCGTTAGGTAAGGTCAGTATTGACACCTCAGTGTAGAATGGCTGCAAGATTCAAATCTTTTGATGTGCATGAAGAATTAATTGAATGATCACCAAGATGGAGACTATCCATTTTGATTGGACAAAGGAGGCAAGAAACGCAAGAAAGGGAAAAAAGTTTAGAGTAATTTAATACATTTTGTATTCCAAATGACAAATCACAAGTGAGAGTAAGTTAATCAAATGTGTAGCCAATAAAGCTACACATACCCACAAGATAATAAATAAAATATGGTAAAAAAAGATGACAAGTATATCATTATTATAAAATATCAGACTAATTTTGACTTCTGCTTCAGCAATGTTTACTGGTCAAAGAAACTTGAACTAATAGTGCCGAACACTGAAAAAATAGTAAGGAACTACAAGCAGCTATTAGTAAGGAACTAATAGTGCTTCTGTTCTTGAATGCAAAGCTCAAGAAGAGTCCTCATTGCTTGTTTCTTCACTACCTTCCCATAGACTCCTCTTCCTAGTTTCTTCATTGCTCTCTCCATCTCAACCATCCCAATACCACCTCCACCACTTCTCTTCAATCCTTCCATCAAGGCCTTTAAAACCCTCTCATCGCTTCCCACCGCTTCCACAACACTATCCACCACCGCCTCCATAGCCGGAATCCGCCTCCCCCACCTCCTCATTGACTTCTCACATCCAAATGCTTCAGAATAAACTGCCCAAAAAGATGCCCTCAAAAAACCTTTTTCATTTCCCCTCACCATCCATCTCCTCATACCTTCCTCCAACCTGTAAACTATGCCACCCACTTCTAGTCCCCTATCAAGACCCATCTCAATCTCTATCATCTCCTGTTTTCCACATATACCCTCCTCAAATTTGCACCTTTTACAGTTGCAACTAAAACACCAAGTCTTTGCCATTTCTCTGCGATTTCTCAAAGGCGAAAGCACATCGAAATATGCAAATGTGACCTCTTCACCTGCCTTAATATCTCTAGAAGCGTGAACCATCACATAATCACCAACGTGCACGCGCCTCGCGTTAGGATAACAAGAATGGTTGATGAAAGCGGCAAGTACCCATATCCCAACTCCATAGTAATCACTGTTTTTACCCAATACTTTTGCTGAAATCGCATCTTCAACAAGAGAATTCACATCCAATATGCTTAATATCTTACCCATATCAAGCTTCTCATTTGAAAAGCTACTCTCCTCTGTTTCAGGCCTAAATAGACTTAAATCAGGCACTTCAAGGCCATCTTCGTCTTCACCAGTGGACAACGTACAAATCAAATGATGGGTTTTGTGGCATTTTGTGGCTGATTCAACAACCTTATCAATAAAATTCTTCCACATAACTAATTGTGCATTTTTTCCCAATTCTTCACTGTTTGATTGGGGCAATATACCCCTCTCAGTGGCAATTGCCTTGGTGACAAACAACAAAGTACCAGCATCAATGTTCTTTGTTGCAAATAGGCCACGCCCACCCATCTCAGACTTCTTGATCTCCACAGTACCAATGTACTCTGCGAGTTCCGGAGGCTTTCCACGAAACCCATTTACGATCCAATTAGAGAGATCGAAAGCTCCAGTTCTAGACAAGAACTCGAGTTTCTTGCATTTGTCCAAGTACACATTAATGGTTTCAGAGTTAAGACTGGCCTGGGGATCAAGAAGAGCTGATTTGAAGCAGTCCAAAGCAGCACTGTACCTATTGAGATTGAGCAAGATCTTACCTTTGCAAAGCAGGGTCTTGAAATGAGCACTGTCAATTTTCAAAGCTTGGTAACAATCTCCCAAAGCATCAGTGAAATGTCGCAAGCGAGACAGCGCTTCGGCTCGGTTGGAGAGAGCCAAACAGAGGGATTTGTGGAGCTTGGAGAGGTGATCTGGGTCAGAGTGGTTGTGGGTGTTTGAGATTTGGTTATGGCAGAGTGAGATGAAGAGAGAATAGGCTTGTACGGACTCGTTCCATTCTTTTCTGAGAAGAAGTTCTGTGGCTTTGGACCTCAGTTGTTGCATCATCCTATCTTCTTCTTCTTCAAGATCTTCCATATCTGGCTGTTTTGATTCTCTCATCATCTTTAATGGTTGGGTGGGTTTGACTGTGTCTACTGGTTTTCTCTCATTTTCGATGCTGTTTTCTCGGGAGGTTTAAATGACGGGTATGTAACGGTCATATTTCTTGGCCGTTTTTTATTTACCTTTCCTTTTTGGGGGGGGGGGGTCTTGTTGCAGGTAGTATCTGCAACGGCTATGTTCGGGATTTTTAGTTACTATTAAAACACTCCGTTAAAAATATCAACATGAAAAATGTTAGATTTTCATAATTCCTAAACAATAATGCTAAGTATTTTTCATAATATTTAGTGGGTATTTAGTGGTTTCACACATGACTTGAGTTTTACGCTCCGTTTGTTTGTGCAATAAACATTTTTTAGTGAAAAATATTTTTTATAAAATTTTCTTTTTTAGAAAATGTTTTCTAGAAAAATAATTTTAGTGGGTGGTGAAATGAAGGTGCACGTGGTGGCAATAGTGATAGTCAATGGTGGAGGGAGCATGAGACCAGGGGGTCACGTGCCCCCTGAATTTTGAAAAATCTTCTATTTTTTTTTCAAATATAAAGAAATATTTTAAATAAAAAATTATGAAAATATTATTAAAGTAAAATGTCAATGACATTTTAAAAATTATGAAAACAATAATGGTTGTTTTGATTGAAAATGAATAGACTATTATAAATAAACCATATTAGCTATGAAAATTTTTGAATGTAACGGTGATGTCATTATTAGTGATATGCAAAAATAAGTAATCTCACTATAATGATATGAAATTTATTGAATTATTAGTTACATTTGATATGTGAGGTTCACACTCTATGTGTTTATTTACCATTAGTGGGTGATATCACATACTAATGATTACGTAGTATTACCATTATATTGAATTTTTAATCAAATTTTGTATCAAAAAATAATTTATCATTATATAATTTATTTTAAGGCTTATATCCTTCTTCTTTTTTTTGTATTGTCCATGATACACTAGTTACAAATAACATTCAGCTTGTTTGTTTCTAGTTTTCAGAAAATTCAACTTTTTTATTTTTCGTATTTTAATGTTTTGAATGAATTTTTTAATATTTTAAGCATTTTTTAAAAAAAATTTAGACACGCCTAACATAAATACACTTAAAAAGTATAATATTTGTGAAAAAAAATATTTAAAAAATACATTAAATACCAAAAAATACAAAAAAAAAAAAAGAATGTTTTTTGTATTTTTGTGTATTTATTAATTTTTTAAAATATTTTTTCATAAATATTTTATTATTTAAATACATCTAAGTAAGGTACATCTAAAAAAGTAAAAAAATTACTTAAAATTCAAAAAATACTCACTAAAAACAAAAAAATACGAAAAATAAAAAAACTCAGTTTTCAAAAAACTGAATTCAGAAAACAGAACCCAAACACACTAATTATTTTTTTTTTTATGTTTCTTAAAACCAATCGTAAAAACTTGCGTGAAATATTTTTGTAAAAATTATTGTAATTAAAGAGTGTCCCCTCTAATTTAATTTTCTGGCTCCATCACTGGTGATAGTGATGGTGTGGCAATGACCATGATAATTTTGATGGTAGTGCAGTGACATTGATAAAATTTTGATTCAAAAAATATTTTTTTCATATTTCAAAAGTGAAAAATATTTTTTGCTTGCATAAATTTGTTTTCTACTAATTATGAAAAATGTTTTCATTGACTTTTATTTTTCATTGTATCAACTACTAGATATCTTGAATATCTAACATCCTTGGCATTTTCTTTTGTTTATTGACAATCCAAAAGGTTTTTTTTTATTTTTTTATTTCTTGTAATGGGTTGTTTTAGCGTGATCATATTTTCATTTTGCACACACTTTAACACGTTTTCATAAACTTCTATCAAATTTTACAATCACACTAAACTAACAATTATGGATGTTAATGACCACCCATTAAACTGTTATTAACATCATTTCAAAATATTTGTTGTTATTTTTGTATCGCTTTTTAATTTTTTATTTGAATCTAAAAAAATTATTTTCCTATTTAACATTTGTCATATTATTGCTGGTAAGGGGAGCTTACATAGATTAAGGCAGAATGAACGAAAATCACTTTTTTATCTTTTATTTTAATCTAAAAAAGTTATTTTCCTATTTAAAATTTGTCATATTATCATTGATAAGTAAGGTTTTAAAAAGTGATCGTAACAGTTACATAACGTTGTTACATAACAATTATGATGGTTATTGCCATCCGTTATGACCGCTATAGCGATGTGACAAAAATTCACATGTATAATGATTATTTTTGTATTACGTAATAGCCGTAGCGATACCGTAACGGTCCGTTACACACGTGTACAATATTCTGAATAGTTTCATTTCTAAAAACAAAACAAAACAAACGCTTACAAAAAAAAAAAAAAAAAACAAATACTCAAGTGATCCAAACTTAAAGAGAAAATCTTATATATGAATTTTTTTTATTTCATTACATTAGCATGTAAAATAAATAAATATATATATATATAAACAGTGGTTGTACTTATTTTTATAATCATTTTATTTAATATTTAATTGTAAATATTTTTTATTTTGTTACTTTAATATGTTGTCTAAAAAATATCTTTAAAAAAATAAATAAAATCAGTAACTCAAAAATAATTTTTGTTTATGGCACTATTTTTATTTTGACAATCATTTCGTATAATACTTAATTATAAATAATTTTATTTAGTTACTTGTAAAGTACTGCCTAAAAAATAATTTTTCGTTTATAGCATAATTTTTTTATAATAATTTCATTTAATAATTGTGAATATTTTTTATTCAGTTAGTTTAGGTATTGGTCAAAAAATAATTTGTAGACATTCAAAATCAATTATTCTTAAAATCATTAACTATTGAAATAAAATGTAAAAAACTCCTTTTATAGTGATTTAAAAATATGAAATATATTGAATCATACTTAAAAACTAATAAAAATTGATCAAAATCAATTTTAAATCCTAATAAACGTGATTCTAATAATAATAATAATAATATGTTTATCGGTAAGTTTTTTTCAAATTGTATGAAACGTTAAAAAAAAAAATCACAATTCCAGTTACCACAACTATTCTGCTACAACTTTTACACCCCGTAACTGCAACTGTGCCACCGCAATCACTTTTCGAAACCTTGCAGATAAGGGAAGCTTACATAGATTAAGGCGAAATGAATTTAGAGTAATGCTACAATTATCATCGAGAGATGTTACAGTGTACACCCTAAAAAAAGTGCATAAGGTATGTCTTTCATAAATTTTTCACTACAAAAAGTTATAACTTTTTTTCATTATAAAATGTTATAACAAAAATTACAAAGTGTCATAACACAGCTTGTTATAACAAAAATCATAAACTGCCATAACATTATCATCTTCCTAACTTTAGGATTCACACCATAAATTCACTTAACTTTACCAAAAAATACCATAATACACATCACAAATAATTATAACTTTTATCACAAAAAATATAATTTTTTTTATGACGTGCACCCTTTTAAAAGGTACACGTTGTAGATTTCTACTTACCACCTGTACGAGCACGAAATAATCTTCTCGTATAATCTTTTTGATCAAGTTTGCACTCCTCCAAACGTTGTCGCTTTACTTCCTGAAAACACAAACGTGAGCTAGCCAGCGGGTGTGTGCCGGATACCTCTCCGATACCTAAGTCAGCCAATAGACAATAGACAAAAAGCTCCGTATTTTAGAGAGTTAGAATTGCGATACCTGTACATAGGTCCTGTCATGAACTTTTGTAGATTCCGCCTGGCACAATCCTACTAGGACTTCAACTCTCTTTAGTAGAGTATTCCTAGGAATCCCAAAGATAATGCTTATCTTTCTATACCCTCCTAGTGAAGAGTGTCTATCCTGATAACACTCTACTTACTACCAACCAAGTAAGATGGTTTTCTCCTTTGTCTAAGCTGGTGCAACCTAACCGAGCTAGATTATTTCGATCATGCTCTTAACTAAGCAATGATATAGATGGCATTTGACCGAGCTACACCTAGCTCGGCCTTCTTTCTTACAAACACCTTGGTCAGCCACCAGGCCTAGTTTTTAGGTAGCTCGGTCAAACCCCTCTACCCAGTTTGGTACCCAGACAACATGGGACCGAGCTACTCGAAGCCCATACCCTGGCCCTTAGTCCAGCCCAAAACAGAGATTGAAGGATCGTAGCTTGGCCCAATTTTTCTTTATAAATTACTCTCTCAATTGCCCCTTAATTCCATCTGCAAAGCATGTTTGGGATTATCTTTCTCCACCCGAGCTAAAACACTCATGCAACCGAACTAAAATAAGCAACAACATCGAGATTAAAATATTAAATCCCACCGAGCTAGGTTAGCTCGGTCCTTAGTACCGTGCCTGTCACAGCCTGTCGTTTCACGTACCTAACATCATGTCCTATCCGTAACACGTGGCACCTATCCATTGCGTCTCTATTCTGTGACAGCCGTCACATACTTACCAAAAAATATTTGAAAAGTCCAGCCGTTTTCGTGCCTCCTCAAAACCCATTACTTGAATCAAACCCTCACTGTTCACCTTTTTCCCCTCTGCACTTCTGAAACTTGCTCTTGTGCCTCCTGTGCTCCAGTCCTTTCCTCTTCACTTGCTCTCTTGTTGGCTGGATTTTGCTCTCACGCTTTAACCCGTAAGTTGCTTTAATACTTCTTTCTAATGTTCCTTTGTACTTATTTCTATATTTGTAGTATTTGACCTTCATATACGCGTGTTTAAAATGTTTGAACAAACACCATTAACTCAAAAACCTTACTCCCAAGCTTAAAGGCTCACCAACTAGTTTTCAAAAACATGTTTTTTGATCCAAAGTCGCTCTGAGACCGAACTAGGTACTTGTTTGCGACTTCTAGGTTTATTCCTGACCGAGCCATAAACCTTGAGTCGGTCCCGATTTACGACCGAACTAAAAGCTAACCGTGACCCAGATGTAGCTGAGCTAGGTTTATTTTACTCTGCTTGTTTATTTAGCCCGGTCCAGTTATCTGGGCATAACACTTTATTGTCACTTTACAGACTCAACTAGGTTGGCCAGGCACACCTTTGCACCCTACCCCTAGACGACTTTGCTCAACTGAGCCAACCAAAGCCTCAGCCATGCTGAGCTAGGCCACTGTGAACAATTTGACAAATATTAAGTTAACATGGGTAAATATTGGTTTCTAGTGGACTCCCCTGGGGCCATAGCTGAATTCCGAAGGGACTACCAAATTCCTGACAACGTCCATCTCTCTCCCTAGCGAACTAGAAACAACACCCTGGGGCAAATCGGGCTTCGTCCCGTTTACCGTGATATCGATCGTAGAAGCCGGCCTTTGGTTTCCCGTTTAACCACTCATATGTGAATTCCTTAAGCAAACAAGGCTCTGCCCGACCCAACTCTCCACAAATACTTATAGGATAATAAACGGCATCGCCGAGCTAAACCACCGGCTCGGCCTCAACCTCGGATTGGCTTCAACCTCGGATTGGCCGAGCTATTCCACCAATATTCGCTCGGCCAAAATAACGACGGTTGGGTGTACTATTTAGGGGTTAGAAGAGGCCGAGAGAAAATTATAAAAAACACGACAGATAAATACTTAAATGACGATGACTTCCTTTGGGTTTCTAGAAATTTTGAAGACCAGGAAGCCTAGATACCGGGCTACAATATAAACTGAAATAAAGGGACTGCCGGTAAGAATACCTCGGTTTAATTTTCTATTTTTGTTTTACTGTTGCAGGCTATAGTTTTACGTCGTGCTAACAGTTTCGCCTTTCTTTTGTGCAGACTTAAACTAACTTAAATCACATTACCCATACGCCAACCAAGACGCTCTTCGTGCTACGCTCTGGTGCCGTCATCGTGGTTGGGCCGAGCTGCTTAACTTCGAACCGACCTACCGGTATAGTGGAAGGAGAACGACCAGGGTGACTGACTTTCACCTGGAACCATCACCTGAATCGGACCCAAACTTGCCCCAAATCAACCTTAATCCCCTCACTGAAGAACAAGAAATGGCCAAGCGTCGTGTTGTTCGCGCCCTAATCACCAAACAAACCACAACTCCAACAGCCGAAGTTCAAACCGAGGCACCACAGGCCGGTCATGCATACGAGGTTATGGTGACCCTCCCTACAACCCGAGAGCTTCGTCATCTCGGCCAAGCAAGTGGCCATGCACATAACGCCTGAGGGATGAAGATGATACTGAGCCATCCGAAACCGGGCTTCAAAAAGTAACTCGCTCCCAAGGTCGCGACCGACCTAGCCCTTCAAATCCTCTCACACCACCGATGTGGGCACCATCTGTCACCTTCAGGGGTCGCGCCATAACGGCCTCTGACTCCGTCAGCGTTAAGAAGGATCACCTGTTGGCCTTCAATTTAGCGAAGAGTGTCTGTCTGCCTGTCGACATGGAGCGGCATGACGGTTTGATTGAGCTGAAGGCCATTCGCTCGGCCTCTAAATCGATAATACTGGTAAGCCTAAAATCTCTAAAACTTGAACAAATGACATTTGTTACGGTCCCAGTGCATTGGTTGTCCACTAACCGCTCTGAACTATGCAGGCCTTGCAAAAGAGCCAAGTGGCTCATAAACGAGTACTTGAGCTCCGGAAGATGGCTCGATCAGCCATCACCGAAGTAGAATCCAAGGGAGCCGAGCTAAAAAAAGCTCAGGCCAAGCTGGCCGAACTAGAGGCCGAAAACGCGAGGCTGGCCGAACTGGTCAGTACGGCAGAGGCTAACAAATAGAAGGCCTTAGTCGAGAAAAAAGACCGATATCTACGTGAGCTGGCCAAGCTGGAGAGGAGGAAGAATGCCGAGCTAGAGGACTTAAAGAAAAAAATACAGGACGCAAAGGACCGAGGCTTCAAGGAAGGAGAGGAGACTTATGTCCAACAGTGCAAAGCCATCAAGGATATTTTCTTCAAGTGCAGTTGGAAAGCCGCTGCTGAAAAGCTCGTTTACGAACATGACTTCAAGGTCTTCCTAAATCCCCCTCCCCACTTCATACCGGGCTATATAGCGGACTATGCTAACGCGGTCCAACAAAAGTTCCTTCAGGAGGGGGAGGAGGATGAGGTCTTTTCTCCACAAAATGCTTCTAACACTCAGCTCGGCCGCCAGTCTGCCTCTCCTACTCCAGTGGACTCCAGCCCACCCTTGTGCGGGGCAATTAATGAGGCTCCTGTGACCGAGCCCAACCAGGGGGCTGATACTGTAGTTGAGCTATCTTTGGGCGAAGTTCAGGTTAAATTGGATGCTGACTTGGATGATCTTTTCGCTTGATTTTCTTTTTCTTTTGATGTTTGCTTTCAGTGAAATTGTAACCAGGCTCAAGCCCCTCATCTGTTGGATATATTATGAAATCTACTATTTTCCCCAACTTTTTGTTCAGTTCATACCCCAATTTTTATGATTATCTTCGAATTTTAATTGCAAAAAGTTTGAACTCTTTGCTCGGTTGCTATGTTTTATTTTTTTTGCACCATGCCAAGCCAGACCAATTTAGCTAGGCCTTACCTAATCCTGCCAACCTTTTTTGGCCGAGATAATTATCCTGGTCCAAGAGCCCGGTAAAATGCTGGTAATACCTGCCTACTTTTTTCAACCTAGATCCTTATCTCTGTTGAAGAAGAGAACTCAATGTTCGTCAATCCTGCCAACCTTCTCCTGCCTAGATCCTTATCTCGGCTAAAAAAGAGAACTAAATGTTGGTCAATCCTGCCAACCCTCTTCAGCCTAGATCTTTATCTCGGCTGAAGAAGAGAACTATGTGTTGGTCAATCCTATCAACCTTTTTCAGCCTAGATCCTTATCTCGGCTGAAGAGAGCTAAATGTTGGTCATACCTGCCAACCTTCTTCAGCCTAGATCCTTATCTCGACTGAAGAGAGCTAAATGTTGGTCATACCTACCAACTTTCTTCAGCCTAGATCCTTATCTCGGTTGAAGAAGAAAATTAAATGTTGGTTAATCCTGCCAACCTTCTTCAGCCTAGATCCTTATCTCGGCTAAAGAAAGCTAAATGTTGGTCATACCTACCAACTTTCTTCAGCCTAAATCCTTATCTCGGTTGAAGAAGAAAACTAAATGTTTGTCAATCCTGCTAACCTTCTTCAACCTAGATCCTTATCTCGGCTAGAGAGAGCTAAATATTGGTCATACCTGCCAACTTTCTTCACCCTAGATCCTTATCTCGACTAAAGAAAAGAACTAAATGTTTGTCAATCCTGCCAACCTTTTTTAGCCTAGGTCCTTATCTCGGCTGAAGAAGAGAATTATGTGTTGGTCAATCCTGCCAACCTTCTTTAGCCTAGATCCTTATCTCGGCTAAAACAAGCTAAATGTTGGTCAAACCTGCCAATCTTCTTCACCCTAGATCCTTATCTTGGCTGAAGAAGAGGACTGAATGTTGGTCAAACCTGTCAACCTTCTTGATTGCCCCTAGCTGGCAATGACTAAGAACAACTTTTACAGTAGAAAGAATTATGCTAGAAAAACTACTTGCTTTATTTGAAAAAAGAAAAATTACAAGTATTTTAGGAAAAGGCTAAAAATAAAATAGTTTGAGATTGGCAATGTTCCATGGCCCGAGAATAGCTTTGTTGTCTCCATCTTCTAAGTGATATGCCCATTTTCCTACTAAACCAACCACTTTGTATGGTCATTCCCAGTTAGGTCCTAACTTGCCATCTCTGGGTACCAAAGTGTTGCCCATTACTTTGCGCAATACCCAATCTCCAATCTTGAATTGCCTCGGATGCACTGTTTTGTTATATTTTCTAAATAACTCTTGCTGGTATGAGGCAATGTGAACTAGTGCTCTTTCCTTTCTCTCTTCTGCAAGGTCGAGTTCTAAGGTTATGGCTTCTTCATTCAAGTTTAGGTCAAAATTTTCACTTCTAATAGTGGGGAGGCCTACTTCCAGTGGGATTACTACCTCCATGCCATGGGCCAAGGAAAAAGGCGTTTCTCTAGTTGACTGCCGAGGTGTGGTACGGTAAGCCCATAAAACATGAGAAAGTTCCTCAGCCCACTTGCCTTTTGCTCTCTCCAACCTCTTCTTCAAGCCTTCTAAGACGACTTTATTGGAAGCTTTCGTTTGGCCATTCGCTTGAGGGTATGCTGGTGTAGAGTTGTAGAATTCTATTTTGTATTCTTCGCAAAAGCCCCTGAAGATTTTGCCATCGAACTAAGTACCGTTGTCAGATATTAGAGCCCTGGGTATGCCAAATCGAGTGATGATGTTCTGCCAGACGAACTTCTTAACGTCTTTCTCTTTTATAGATGCGAGTGCTTCTGCCTCCACCCACTTTGTAAAATAGTCTGTTGCTACGAGAAAAAACTTTCTGTTGCCGGGGCGCAGTTGGAAGTGGTCCCACTATGTCCAGGCCCCACATTGCGAAGGACCACGGGCTAGTCAATGGTAGAAGCTCTCTAGCTGGTTGATGTATTTGGTATGCGAACTTCTGACATTTCTCGCACTTCTTGACATATTTCTCTGAATCTGCTTGCATGTATGGCCACCAATATCCTTGTGAAATTGCTCTGTAAGCCAATGATTTTCCCCCTTGGTGGCTTCCACAGATGCCTTCGTGTACCTCAAACAAAAATGCCTCGACCTTGCTGGGATTGACACATTTCAGGTAAGGTCCTATAAATGATTTTTTATGCAATGCTAGCTCTAATTTTGTTGGCTTCTTTCTTTTCTTCAAGCAAGATACCATCTTTTAAAAATACTATGATGGGATCCATCCAGGATGCGCCTAGTTCTGCACAACATGCCTCGGTTGCTTCGGGTTCTTCAATACTTGGTCTAGGTAGGAAGTCAATCAGTAATGGGTGTGGGATAGATGTATCTGTCATTGAAGCAAAACCTACCAGCTCGTCTGCTCTACTATTTTCCTCTTGGCCGATTTGCTCTATCTGGACTACATCGAACTTCATAATCTTCTTTCTGACTAACTCTTGGTACTTAGCCATCTTATCATCTTTTGCCTCGTAGTCGCTGGAAATCTGGTTGACTACCAGCTGGGAGTCACTATATACCATCAGCTCGGTGGCCTTCATGTAAAGTGCTGATTTTAAGCCTGCTAACAGTGCTCCATACTCCGCCTTGTTGTTGGATGTTGGGAAACCAAGGTTGACTGCCTATTCAATTGTTAGGCCATCCGGTAAGATGAGGACTATGCCAAGTCCTGCACTGTGCCTGTTGGATGCTCCATCCACGAAGAGTTTCCCCATCTCTCCGACGAATAGCTTGCAGCAAGTAGAGGGATCGGATGATGTCTTGGGATCATGGGTGTTGCTAATGTTTTCTTCCAGGTCGATATCCGTTGTTGGGGTTTGATCTTCACTGTCTGACTGCCTCAAGTCTTTACTCTTTGGTGAGTCCCCGCTGAGAATAGCATGGTTTGTTCCTTCTTCCCTATCCTCAAACCTATATGGCTTGCTATGTAGCTGGGCATTCTGTTTTGGGGGCTGCGCAGTTCCCTCAGCACTTTCCCCCCTTCTTTCGGTTGTATCAGTCAAATCGATTGGGCAAACATGATGACTTCCTGGCGTGAAGTCGGCCACAAAATCTACTAAAGCTTAGGCTTTTATTGTGGTTCTTGGTTGAAACTTGATATCGAACTGCCCCAACTCCACTGCCCATTTCAAGATTCGTCCAGAAAAATTCGCCCTCTCAAACAAGGCCTTTAAGGGGAAAACCGTTAGAACAATCACGGTGTGGGCATGGAAATAGTGTGACAAATTTCTTGAGGCCATCATCAAAGCTAAGGCCAGCTTTTCCAACGGTAGGTACCTTGTTTCAGCACCCAACAAGGTCTTGCTAACGTAAAAGATATGCAGGTGTTGGATTCTTTTCGCTCTGACCAACACTGCGCTGACTGCATGCTGTGAAATTGCTAAATACAAAAAGAGCTCTTCTTCTAGTACTGAGGTTACTAACAATGGAGGAGAGGTCATGTAGTCTTTCAAGCTTTCTAGGGCACGGTCACACTCTTTATCCTACTCAAATTTGGCCTTCAGTGCCTGGAAGAATGGTCGACATCTGTCTGACGACCAACTTATGAACCGGTTGAGCGCTATTACTAGACCAGTGAGATGTTATACCTCTTTGACTGTGTTGGGCCTCTCAAGATCTTGGATGGCTTTGATCTGAGAGAGATCAGCTTCTATACCTCAGTTGGTCACTAAAAAGCCCAGTAATTTGCCTGACCCTACGCCGAATGCGCACTTAGATGCGTTTAAACGTAACTTGTGGAACTTTAAAATTTGAAACATTTCATCTAGGTCCTTCAGATGGTCCTTCTCATCTCTACTTTTGACCACCATGTCATCTATGTAAGCCTCTATTGTTCTGCCTAACAATGGTTCAAACATTTTAGTGACCATTCGTTGGAATGTAGCCCCTGCGTTTTTCAGGCCAAAGGGCATGACCTTGTAACAGTATCATCCTCTGGGTGTTGTAAATGACGTGACCTCCTGGTCCAGTTCGTACGTAGTGATTTGATGGTAACCCCAATATGCATCAAGGAAGTTAAGTCGATTATGCCCTGCTGTTAGGTCCACCAGTTGGTCTGTCTATGGTATGGGAAAACTGCCTTTTGGGCATGCCTTGTTGACTGTTTTGTAGTCCACGCAAATGCGCCATTTGCTGTTCTTCTTTGGCGTTACTGTAGTGTTGGAGATCCACCTAGGATAGTGCACTTCTCTGATGGCTCCTGCCTCCAGCAAGCTTCCCACTTTCTCCACCACTATCTCCGCGTGGTGGAGTGTCAATCAGCGAGTGCACTGTATAATTGGTCTGGCAATTGGATGGACATTAAGTTGATGGCAGATGAAATTAGGGTCAATGTTAGGCATGTCGTACGGTGTCCAGGCAAACACTTCGATGTTAGAGGTTAAAAATTCCATGACCTCTACTCTCTCAATGCTGGACAAAGACGAGCCAAGCAAGAAGAACTTTTCTGGGTTCTTTTTATCTATCCTTACCTCAACCAAGTCTTCCACTACCTTCTGTTCTACTACTTTGCCGACATCTGCAAACAGTTCGTTGTTTTCTAGCTCCTCCACCATCTGTACAAACCCTTTTGCAACACAACTGCCGTTTACCGTGACGAAACACTGTTTCGACATGATTTGATCTCCTAAGACTTCTTCAATCACTCCGATTTCGTTAGAGAACTGTAATGCCTGATGGTAGGTTGAAGCCACCGAATGCATGGCGTGCAACCATGCTCTTCCCAAGATTATGTTGTAAGTGGAAGAAACCTTCAATACCCAAAGCTCTACCTATTTTGTCATTGTTCCTGCCTTGACTAGCAGAATTATCTTGCCCACTGGTCATTCCGGCATTGAGTTCAAACTGACGAGAGGAGATGTTGCAGGTGCCAAGTCTTTGTCCTCCAGTTTTAGTTGCTTGAAGGTCTCGTAGTACATTATCTCGCATGAGCTCCCTTGGTCAATCAGAATCCGTTTGATGTCGAAATTCTTTATGCTCAAAGTGACCACCGGTGCGTCATTGTGTGGGCAATGTGGCCTTGTTAGATCCCTATCTGAGAAGGATATGACGTTTATAGCCTCCGTTTTTTCCCTTTTGATGGTAGGTTGTGCACTTAGTACCTCCTTTAAGTGCTCAGCCTTTTTGATCATCCCTCTGAGCTCACATACTTGCTTAGGTTCGACAATCCCGTATATAACGTTGATTATGCCTTGGGGTGGACCGTCGACTGGCATCTTGCGTGGCCTGCTGGGGTCCTGGAGGGCTGGCTGTGTTCCCTTTTCTATATATTGGTTCAGGTGACCAACGGCCACTAACTCCTCCAGATGTTGCCTCAATGGTGTAAAATTTTCAGTTCGGTGCCCCTTTTCATCATGGAAGGTGCAGCGATACCTCTCATCGTAACCTCTTTGTGTTTCTCCCAACTTAGCTGGCCGCCGAACGAAGGGTTCATCGCGTATCTCGCTAAGAATCCGGTAGATAGGTTTATTGAATACTGTGGTAATGGTAGTGCGGACTCTTAACTTTCTTGTTTGGGGGTCCTTTCTGTTGGCTCGCCTGCCTCACCCATTCTTGCTTGGTTGTTCTACCATGTTGACTTTTGCTGTAGTCTTTTTATCCGGCATCGCTATTGTGCCAGATTTTGCTTTAGCGCCGGCACTATCTTCTTCTACCCGGATATGTTGATGCACTCTCTCCATTAGAGCTTCCATCGTGAGGGGTAGCATCATTGTCATTGAATCCCTCAACTTGTTACTGACTGGTAACCTCGTTTATACTGTGCGATGACGAGATTTGTAGGGCAATCCCCTATCTGGTTAAAAGTCTCCCAATATCGACTATTATAAGACCTCAATATTTCCTTCTCGCCCATGTCAATGGAGAGTAGCTAGTCAATCTCCACTGGTGTCTTGGTATTCGTTCTGAATCTAGTCACAAACGTCTCTGCCAACTACGCCCATAAGGCTATGCTGCCTTCTGGCAGCCTTTCGAACCTTGTTAGACCGAGGTCGCCGAGGTTAGAAGGAAACAAGATACACATAAGAGCCTCGTTTCGCCGGTATACCAGCATAACCTGGCGAAAGTGGCTTAAGTGCATGTAGAGGTCTGACTTCCCCTTATAAGTAGTGAATTTGGGCTAGTGAAAACTTGAGGGTAGCGGTGCATTCTCAATTGCCGGAATGAACGGCGAGCTCTGTAACCTTGCTAGCACTTTATCTGTTGGTTCATATGAAAAGCGCAGCATTAGCATCCCTACCTCGACACTCCCATGCGTCCTAGGAGCCAATCGTTGTAGGGCTGAAACCCTACGAGGGTCGCGAGCCCTGGTGTCCTCCTTTCATTGGGCCCTCTCCTCTAGTACCGTTCGCAGGTTTGTTGACCTAGGCAACTCCATGTGCATGGATGTCGTTTGGTGCGTGTGCGAGGGCCGATAGCTGCTTTCTTCAGTATACGACCTTTCAGTCCTCATTCTCTCAAACCTGGAGTAATGAGTCCTGGAGGTCCTTCATTGAGTGTCGCCTATTCTGAGGCTCCTACTTTTCACTTGTGATGGTGTGACTTGTCTGTCACAATCTTCCAAGTGGTAAGAGAGCGTGTTGCCTTCGCGCCCCTCTTCCGTCGCCACCCATTTTTCCTTTATCCAGCACTTCATTGTCTCCATGTCTGCGCCATCCTCCTTATTAACTTGTCTTGCTCCTTCACGCGATCCTCCAAAACTTGAGGATCCAACCTTTACCTCTGTCTTTTAGGACTTTGAGAGCGACGGGGACTGGTGCCCTGTCTCTCCCGTGTGTCCCTCCGAGAGTTCTGTCGCTAGGGTTCTAATTCTACCATGGGTGGGATAAAAGGCAAACCTTTGCGCCTCCCGCCCCCCTCCGAAGTTTGCCCATCAATAGCAAATTGCGGCAAATCTTCATTGTGCGCCATTGATTTCGACTAAAGAGGAAAACTCAATCAAAAGGTTTTGTTCTTTGTGTTTTCCCACAGACGGCGCCAATTGTACGAGCACGAAATAATCTTCTCGTATAATCCTGTTGATCAAGTTTGCACTCCTCCAAACGTTGTCGCTTTGTTTCCTGAAAACACAAACGTGAGCTAGCCGGCGGGTGTGTGCCAGATACCTCTCCGATGCCTAAGTCAGCCAATAGACAATAAACAAAAAGCTCTGTGTTTTAGAGAGTAAGAATTGTGATACTTGTACATAGGTCCTATCATGAGTTTTTATAGATTCTGCCTGGCACAATCCTACTAGGACTTTAACTCTCTTTAGTAGAGTCTTCCTAGGAATCTCAAAGATAATGTTTATCTTTCTATACCCTCCTAGTGAAGAGTGTCTATCCTGATAACACTCTACTTACTACCAACCACGTAAGATGGTTTTCTCCTTTGTCTAAACTAGTGCAACCTAACAGAGCTAGATTATTTCGGTCATGCTCTCAACTAAGCAATGATGTAGATGGAATTCGACCGAGCTACACCTAGCTCGGCCTTCTTTCTTACAAACACCTCGACCAGCCACCAGGCCTAGGTTTTAGGTAGCTCGGTCAACATGGGACCGAGCTACTCGAAGCATATACCCCGGCCCAAAATAGAGATTAAAGGATCGTAGCTCGGCCCAATTTTTCTTTACAAAGTGTCATAACAAAGCTTGTGATAACAAAAATCATAAAGTGCCATAACATTATCATCTTCCTAACTTTAGGGTTCACAACATAAATTCACTTAACTTTACCAAAAAATATCATAACACACATCACAAATAATTATAACTTTTATCACAAAAAATATAATTTTTTTATGACGTGCACTCTTTTATAAGGTACGTTGTCAATTTCTACTTACCACCTCTTTATACTACCTTCAATGTATCTCCTCTTATGTGCTACCGTATCATTTGACATAAACATGAATGGTGAGACCCATTACACTAACGGTAGGTTAACACATAAGGTGATATATAAAATGTGATATAAAAAGGTGATACGTATAATATTATTGGTGAATTTATATGGTTTAATTTATTGCTCAAATGAAAATGGGTTAATTTAAATGGGTTAAGTTTGAAAATGGTATTTAGAGAACACAGTCTTCAAACCATATGATATGACATTTCATATACGCAAGGATCAGTCATCTTGGGATTAGAAGATATTAACTAATTGAGTTGATAATTAATATTTGGTTTTTTGTTGTTGACAGTTGACTGATTGTGGAAAATTTTCTTTAGAATGTAATCTATTTGTTAATGGGTTCTTTCAGTGTATTTTTGTATGTCATTCCAATGCTATACTGAATGTTTGTCACTTTCAGTTAGGGAGTGCGGGATTGCACCGTATGAAGTTGGGGTTTACATATGTGGAGCATGTGACCAATTTATTACACGCGCAAATGGACTCAAACGTGTCAAACACCACAAAACTGGAGATTAATATGAATTTCTATGGGTGTTAATTTATGTAGTTTCGATTTGAAAAGTACAATAATGGTTGGTTTGGATGGGTGTTTGTCTAACACCACAATGAATTATAACTAATACTAAAATCAGTCATAATTAATATGACAATAAGTTACAACTATACATCACTTAATTCATAATCAAAAATCACAAAATATTAAAACCGAATATATGATACAACTTGAAAAAGGAGGTATGTATAATTTTTCTTTACTTTTTTTAGTAGAATTTTTCTTTACTCCGTTTGGTTTAGTTTTAAAATCATGATTTGAGTGTGAAGTCGTATTTTTAATAATGAGTTTTAAGTTGAGTTTTGAAAAGAAAAAGTTTGTTTGGTTATAAGTTTTAAAAAGAGTTTTGAGCTGTATTTTGATTTGAATTTTGAGTTGTATTTTAAAATTTTTTGGATTTTTTTTAAATATTTAAAAAATTTCTTAATTTTTATTTTTTTAGGATAAATATTTTTTATTGTAAATATTTATTTATTTTTTTAATGTGCTATATTTTTTTTAAATATTCAAATGAGTTATATTTTTTATCTTAAATATATATTTTTTATTTTAAATATAAATATTTTTATTTTATTTTTTTAATATTTTAAAAAATTTAAAATTTTTTAACTTTTTTTAAATATTTTTTAAAAAAAATTTAGATCACCCATAAATATCCAAATCATAACAAATTATTTGGCCAATACTTTAAAAAATAACAAAATATTTTTTTGAAAAAATAAAAAATATTTTCTTCAAAAATAAAAATAAAAAATATATTTTCTGAAAAAATATAAAATAAAAAATAATTTTAAAGAATAAAATAAAAAAATTAAATTTTTTTTTAAATAGAGTTTTTTAAAAAGTTTAGTTATGAGTTTTGAAAAAAAAATTTAAATTGAGTTTTGAATTGTTTGTTTAGTTATAAG
Source organism: Camellia sinensis (assembly GCF_055761805.1). Classification (NCBI taxonomy): domain Eukaryota; kingdom Viridiplantae; phylum Streptophyta; class Magnoliopsida; order Ericales; family Theaceae; genus Camellia; species Camellia sinensis. Next base: position 96,186,366 of record NC_138971.1, on the reverse strand, counting down.
TCTTGAAAATGATTTTTGAAATGCTTGTTTGGTTATAAGTTTTAAAAAGAATTTTAAAATTTTTTTTATTAGAATCACGATTCCAAAACTAAACCAAACACTAATGGTTGAAGATTGATCTTTGAAGAATGAATAGATTTTGGGCACGAAGCCGAATTTTTTGGTGCAAAAAAGGCAACAAAAAAATGAAAGAGAAAATTTTTCATTATATATATATATATTTTTTTTCTATATTTGTTGATTTATATGTTGAATTGGAAAGTGTTTATATTTTTCTTCTCATTAGTTTTCAATTTATTAGTAAGGGGATTGATAATAAGCGGATTGATAGTGAGGAGATTAAGGCCAAGTTTGACAAGTTGAAAAAAAGTCAAAAAGTTATTTAAAAAGTTAAAAAGTTATCACTATTCACCAAAAGTCAAAAAGTACGGTTGCACAACTCTCAATCTTAATTTTCTCTTACACACTAATTTATACAATTTTTTAATACACATTTTTCATAAAAAGTCAAAAAGTTAACCCAGACATCCATATTTTTTCCTTCAACTTTTTAGTCCAAAAAGACAAAAAGTGCACTTATTTAGGACACTCCAAACAACCCCTAAGTAAAATTGTATTTGTTTTTATGATAGTTGTTAGTGTAATGATTGTTATATTATTTTTATATAAAATAATAAAACAAATTAAAAAAATACAAAAACATTAAACATTAATGTTTTAAAAAAAATGCCCAACATGTAAAAAATTTTAAAAAAATAAAAATAAAATAAAAAATTTCCAAAAAAAAATAAAACAAAAAAAATAATGATTTTTACTTAACAAAAAACACAAAAAATTAAACATTAATGTTTAAAAAAAAAAGCCCGACATGTAAAAAAATAAAATAAATAAATAAATAAATTTCTAGTCCACCGGACTATTTTTCTAATACCAAGTCTTGGAGGCCCATCCGAATCCTCTTGGGAGGCCCATCCTAATCCGGAGCTCACTATCAATCCTCTCCCTATCTCTTAAAACAAACACAATATTACTAGGTTCTAGCTCACTACCAATCTCAATTCCCTCTTTAACTCTCCAAACAAACGGGCCATTGAGTTCTAAGGTGTTAGGATAATACAAACGTATTTCTCCCTAAATTTGTGCATTAGAATATGTTTGACACATATTCGTTTTTCTTTAAAAATAAAAAATAAAAAATTGTATATTACATAATACCCCAACTTCAATCTAATACTCAAAAAAAAATTATAAAGACCTTAATGTAGTAGAGTTACCTTTCAAAAAAAAAATTTGCAATTATGTTATGATGATCATGTTTTCTTATTATGTATTGCTTATCCTCTTATGTGTTAATACTATATTAGTATCAAATATGAGTAGTTAAGGTGATAAACAAATTATGGTAAAAAAGATGATCATTCTAACATTATTGCAGTTTCAAAAAAAATGTAAAATTATTGAAAAAATTTAATCCGATCCATGTTAAAAACAATATAGTTTATTTGTGAGTTTCTATAATCTATTTGATAGAATCACTTGTAAAACTTTATGTACCCAAGGATATTGTATAATAGATTAATTATATTAAGATTTTTTAACTATTACCAAATATTACCTTAATGTTTATCTATATATTCTTACATTTTGACCTCCTTAACCATGAAATTCATACAAATAATATTCAGTTAAGACTATTCTCTTATAACTTTATTGGTACAATTGACCTCTATTGAGTAATATTTAATAATGATTTAATCAAATAAAACTCCAACGGATCGATCGACGACTCAGTAGATTTATCCTATGCCTTCACCGGAGAAATCTTGGCTCCGCCCCTGCCTTTACCAAAGAGATCTTCCCACACTATGGAATATTTTTTTTTTTGACCAATCATGACCAACTACAAACACTACAATATACTGGGCATTAGTCTGTTTGACAATCTTCACTGTATTTAAATAAATTAAATTCTGTTGTGTACAAAACAACAACAAGAATATAAAGAAATAAAGAAAATGAGAGAATTTGTTTGATTACAAAAATCAAACTCGAAATAAAAATAAATAAATAAAAACAGATTTTATTTTGTTACAAAAACAAAATTAAAATCTGATTAAATAAACAAAAAAAAACAGAATAAAAATTAAACAGCTTACTTGGTTAATTTCTTTTGAATAACTATCTGATCAACTCCGGTGTTTAACACTGTGTCCTTAAGACAGATTCGTCCTCTCCACGGTGCTTTCAGAATCTGGACGTCTATCTCCCAGGATAAAATGATCTATCAACGAATAAAAGCAGCACTACAATTTATTCGTTCGTCGAACACACTAAGTGTTTATACTCTCTGTAACCAAAACTTAATGCAAAATGAAGAATAAATTTATAGCAGAAGATGGAGTACAAAAATTGGAGTATTTTTCCAAATGGAGGGGCTTAGTCTATTTATAGATGGATTGGTGGCTTTCTATTTTGAATTAAACAGGTACAGTACCTGTTCAATTTGAATTAAACAGATACAAAACTGTTTGGTTTGAAATTCAAACAGATTTAGAGCTGTTGGGTTCAAAAAACGGAAGGCTGTTTGGTTTGAAATTCAAACAGATTTAGAGCTGTTGGGTTCAAAAAACGGAAGGGCCCTGTTTGGATGTACAGAAAAAACCAAACTAGATTATTTCCGGCCGACCGGACGGCGGTGGTGCGCGTGTGTGGTGATTTTTGGGTCCAATGGGTCTAGCCCATTTTGCCCATAACCTCTCCCTCTAAAACACTTGGGTACCTCTTGGGACACACCCCAAGTACCAAACCCATGCCTTATAAACTCTTTCAAAACTTCCCATCAAATCAATGTGGGACAAGCCATTTTACAACCTTAAGGAATTTCTACCAAAACTCCATTTCCATAGAGCACACTTTGGCTTCAATTTTCCATTCACTCAGTAATGGTTTTGAGCAACCAAATATACCACGTGAATCACAACGCGGCATAAAACGCGTTACCACTTTGACCCGAGTAAATCGACGCTCGGGGCCCACCTAAAAAATAGACCAAACTTAAGAAAAAATTTTAATTTTACCCAAAATTTTTCTACCATTTCCAACATAATCTTCAATCCATCTTAATGCACCCATGACCCTACTCATTCTATATTATCAAATCATAGATAGCCTTACATTTGGAAAGTTTTGTGCATATTGTCAAACTTTTGTTTGTCTCTTCGTCATATTAGATTGAACAAGATTTGTATTTGTACAACTTTGAAAAGTTCAAAGAAGAAAGGGTTGAAAAAATAAATAAATAAAGATAATATTGTTTGTATTTAATTGTTTGATTTCGGACCAAATAGAAAATGTGCGTAATGAGGATTAGTAGAGCCAAACAAACACACGCCATTTTATTAATAAAAGAAATGCATTTCTTAAGATAATATATGGTAGTAAATTTTGAGTTACTTTGGAAATAATTTTGTACTAAATTTTGAAATTTCATATTGTCAAATCAAAATTGATGTCTAATTGTCTTTTTATTTGGATTTATCGCTCATATTTATTTTCAGGATTTATAAATTTACATTTTATTTACGGAGAAAATAAAAGTTGCAGATTTTTTTTCTATCTCTATTTCTGTCTCCTTTTATCAAATCCTATTAGAATATGAGGACAACAAAATCATTGTATAGTTTTTTTTTTTTTTGTTGTCCCATTGTGACATGAAGCTCACATGAAAAACATATGTGCTCATTTTTTCTTGAGTGCTTTAGTGGAGGAGGTAATAAAACTAAAATATGTAAAGAACAGGGAGCTTGGCTATGTGCATGATGGTGGTAGTGTTGCTCAATCAGGGACTAAGATACATCATAGCTACTTTTGAGAAGTTTGAAAGTTTATTATGACATTATTTGGAAATACTTAACATCAGGCATTTTTTCTTTGATTAGATTTTCTTCTTTTAATCCATCTGATCTAGCTTTATGTAGTTTATTTCTTTGTTTCAGGTATTATTATTAGCGACTGTCAACCACTATTTGAATGAAATCTTTTTAACAATTTCGATTTTAAAAGGCAAATTTAGCCAAAAGCCCCCTAGACCCAACATATTAGTGTATAAAAACACTCCAAAATATTTTACTTCCTAAATCCCCTATATAGGAGGCACGTTCTTCATAAAGGACAGACTAATATTTTTCCTTTTTTTTTATGGACAATCTTGCCCTGGATATATATTTCAGATATTTGAACCAAATTTGTTAGCGATTGACGTTGAAGCTTCGTTCAATGATCATTATTCATTAATTACTGAATAGTGATCATTGTTCACCGTTCTTTATTATTCATTGTTCTTCAGTAATCTGTATTCATTGTTCTTCGATCATCGTTCATTCTTCAATCATTGCAATCGTGAACTGATCAATAATCAATGTTCAATGATCATTGCTCTTTATTTCATTACTATTCATGTTAGAGTTAAAGCTTCATTCAATCATTGTTTGATTGTTGTTTGTTCGATCATGTACTCTGTTTTATTTTTATTTTTATGTGATATTCATATGACAATAGTTTGTGTGATTTATTTTGTACAGCAAATGTAGAATTATATATTAACAACAAATATTTTTCAAACAAAAAGTCATCATCCCTTTGTTGTTATGATCAGTAATGTTGATGAGTTGGTGCATCTTGCAACTCATCTGCATTGACTTGGTTGTTACCAACATATTCATATTGGGGTTGATTAATGGTATACTTTAGTGAGCACTATCAAACTAGAGACAGTTTCTTCAAAATTGTAGGGGAGTTTAAAAGATGATTGTGCTCAGAGACGGAACCAGAATTTCATTATTGGAGGGGCCAAAAGAAAAATAATTTTTTTCACCATATATACAAAACACACATGTATGTATATATGACATATAAATTATATATACATAAAAAAAATTAGATATCATAGAAGCAATTTCTAATAGGATGAATAAGTTTTTTTTTTTTTATGTAAAATAAAAAGAGAATTCAAGATGAAAAAAGAATGACATATATATTTTTTTATACTAGGAGCCATTTTATATATAAAATGATATATATATATATATATATATATATTTTTATAGTTCTATGACAAGCAATAATGTTGACAGAAACAAGAGGCCATGGCCTCCCATAGTCTTTTCCTAGTTCTGTCCTTGATTGTGCTTGACCACACCAGAAAATGTAGTGTATGGATGATTTTCCGACCACACTGCCCGCTTAGTAACCAGTTGGAGAGCACTGGCAGAATAGATGGCACCCGACTGACCTGCAACAGAAATATAAGAATCCCGCGGTGGTTTCGACCACCCGGGGGCACTCCGACGATCAAGTCAGTATATCTCTCAAAGATAAATCAGATACTAAACTCACAAGCTTGAGTATCAAAAGCATACCTTAGACCCATGGGGGTGCCTCTCTTTTATAGCCAACATAAACCTAGTCCCAATAAAAGCCTGACTTCTATGGACTCAGGATTACTGCTAATCTTGGACTCCCAGTGGGATTAGGATAAACTCTCTAAGAGTCTCATCTTTACCCAAACTGAAGTCTTCTCCTAATCTAGGACTCGTCCATATCCAGGTTGAGTTCCCTTTTCATTCTAGGACTCTTGTCCCTTATCCACTTATCTCAGATTCCGATATCTTCGGAGATAACCTCGGCCTTGCCGAGATCACCTCGGCGTCACGACCAGGACAGGTGGCACCTCAGCTGACACGTCGACGTCACCTTGCCACGTGTTGGTACTCAGAAAATATATCCCCACAACTGCCCCCTAGGTTCTATTACCTCGGCATTTTGAGGTGATGGAACTTACACTGTTCGTTCATCTGTGCCCCTCTGTCCGAGATCAAACTCACCGACCTCAAAGTTCCCTAGACCTTACTGTCCACTTGTGTCAAGTATCAAGATTCATGCTTTCCAAGCTGCTTGAAATCGTACCTCCTAGCCGAGGTTCTGGTTCCAATAATTCGTAAACTCCAAGAGCTTTGCAACTGCTCCACTCACACTTTCTGGTGAGTTTCTTGATTTCCAGTCACCTATTTGACTCCAGCGATCTTTATATCGGCGTTCATTTCACTTTGTAGATTCATAAAACTCTTTACTTGCTATTAAGCTCAATCTTTCATAACTCTTCTGATTTACTTTAAATCTGCCTATTTGCCATCTATTGCCTTCTATTTTCATCTGTCTTCAAGTCTTGAATTGTTTGAATGCCTGGCACTTGTTCTTGTCATATCCGCTTTCTGTTGCTAGTATCATGTCTGGTTCATTACTTTCTTGTTTCTTCACATACTTACTTACTGCCTGTGTACTTGGCTTTATTCTTTGAACTTTGTCATCTTCTTGACTCTGTTTTTTCTTTTCTTGTTTTTCTTGTTGTATTTCCAGATTCTTGCATTCGTTTCTGTTTTCTGCATAGTCTTACGTCCCTTCTTGAAATTGTTGCCGAGATCATGGTAGAGAAGCTCTTCCAGCTGACTGCTAATGCTGAACCATCGTCAACCGTTTGAAGTAGATTAGTCTGACGTCCTTGCCTTAGTCCCTAGTTCTTAGGGTCTTCATTTTTGTACTTTTGTTTTCTTTGCATCTGCAACCTTTTTTGCTTCTGAAAAATGTCTGTTGTTTGGCCGATGTTAACATCCCTTGCTCCTTGATTATCATTCCTTTTTCCACTGTATTTGATAGCCATGTCGGGTAATTGATTTCTCGAATGGCCCTGGTCTCCAAAAGTCTGTCTACTTCTTCCTCTACTGCTTCGACGTGCATCAATGTTGGCCCTCTTGCTTGTTGGATTACAAGTTTGGGCGACCTCAATGTTCGCTCTCAAACAAGCTTCCAATTCTCTTTCTTCTTCTTCGGCTAAGCCTAAGCCAAGAAGAAAGAAGCGTTCTTCATCCCCCTCTTGGACGAAGATTTTCAGTGCCTCTTCACTCCTCTCGACTGGCTCCTTGCCAATATCATCTAGTACCTCTTCGTTTTCAATCTCTACCTTCTCTGGTTCTCGAATGCTGCAGGTGGATTTCATTGCTACCATGGAGCAATTCTCTGCTGCAGTTGATCCCCTCTGACTTCTTCAATCCCATGTTCTGTTAGGAACCACAGTAGTTGATGCAACGTTGAGGGAGCTGCCCCCATTGCATGCAACCATGGCCTTCCCAAGATTTGTAAGGAGATGGAGTGTCAATGATGGTGAATTCTGTCTTTATCTTCTTCTAACTGCTCTCGCATGATTCAATATTTAGAATATTTTGCATGCCTTTCATACTTTGCCTCCTTTGTGCAATTTTCTCGGGGTTACATACCTCGGGTATAATAGCTACAAAACTTTTACTTCGGCAAGATACTGACCTGCAAACTTTTCATAAATTCTAACAAGTGCGAAACATATACTACTCAATGTTAACTTTGCAATTTTTTTTTCTCAAGTTTCAACAAGTGTTTAAACGGTGATCTCGGTCTAGCCTACTTGTAAATTGCTATAAATTTCAACAAGGATTAACATATACTGTAACAGGGATCAACAAGGATTAACATAACAAGCGTTAAACAATAATCTATTTGTAAATTGCTACGAATTTCAACAAGTGTTTAAACAACATACTTAGCTCTTTCATTAACCTGTAAACTGCTGCAAATTTCAACAGATGATCATATGTCGGCTTAACGTTATCTTGTAAATTGCTACAAATTTCAACAAATGTTAAGCATCTTCTTTGGTTTAACCAACCTGTAGATTGCTACAAGTGTTTAAGCAATAACCTCGATTTTGCTTCAACTCGTAAATTAAGCGAAGAGAAACAGTAATCTTGGCTTAACTTCGGTTAAACATCATCTCGGCTTAACTTCGGTTAAGCATCATCTGGGCTTAACTTCGGTTAAGTATCATCTCGGCCTAACTTCGGTTAAGCATCATCTGGGCTTAACTTCGGTTAAGTATCATCTCGGCCTAACTTCGGTTAAGCATCATCTCGGTTTAACTTTGGTTAAACATTATCTCGGCTTAACTTCAACTTGTAAATTGCTGCAAATTTCAACAAGTGAAGATAAGGAACCATCTCGGCTTAACTTCAACTTGTAAATTGCTACAAATTTCAACAAGTGAAGATAAAGAACCATCTCGGCTTAACTTCAACTTGTAAATTGCTACAAATTTCAACAAGTGAAGATAAGGAACCATCTCGGCTTAACTTTAACTTGTAAATTGCTACAAATTTCAACAAGTGTTAAGCAATACTTTTCGGTTTAACCAACTTGTAAATTGACCACAAATTTCAACAAGTGGTAAACGCATTCTTCTTCTCTGCGAACCCAGTGTGAACTTAAAATCCACTTGGGTTCTCATCATACATGTAGCTTCGACCTTGTCGCCGAGGTTGAATTCAAGCCGAGGTTGTCGGCCTTGGTTTCTCTATTTGGCTCTAACCTGAGTTTGATTTTCGACCTCGCATCGGCGAGCCGTTTCTCTTTTCTTGTTCCGATGCCTTTGTTTCCGGCATGTCCTCCTCGGCCCTAGCATACTTCTCAATTCTGGCCAACTTTAGTCTGATCTTGTGTGTTTCCTTTTTATCTTCTAGGATCTGAGATCTGCTCATTGTGCTCTTCTCTTCTCGGACTCAGGTGCCGAGATCTTATCTTCTGGAATCTTGGATCTGCTCACTCAGGTTGAGCGCTTCTTTTCTCGGACCTATTCATCTAGGCCGAGATCATGTCTTCTGGGATCTGGGATCCGAGTTTTTCTCACTCAAGTTGAGCTCTTCTATACTTGAATGTTATCTCCTTGGGAGTGCTCATGCCCCTTGTCTTTGCATCCCTTCTGGAAGGGTCTTTGTTCCTCCGCAGGTATCTATCCTTCCATACTTGGAGGTCATCTTCGTTGTAGTATCCGCTTTGATTTGATTTCTTCGGCATGTCGCCCTCCTGGCCGACGTCCTCTTCTTCGTGATTCTTATCACGAGTTTCTTCATTGTAGTTGTCTTCTTCGACGCCAAGGTCAATATGTTTCCCACTCTCAGTAGGGGTGTCGTCCCTAACCTTCTCTTTCAGTCTGTCGTTGGCCATCTATTCTCCTTTCGTTCCCATAGACGGCGCCAAATTGTATGGGTGATTTTCCGACCACACTGCCCGCTTAGTAACCAGCTGGAGAGCACTGGCAGAATAGATGGCACCTGACTGACCTGCAACAGAAATATAAGAATCTCGCGGTGGTTTCGACCACCCGGGGGCACTCCGACGATCAAGTCAGTATATCTCTCAAAGATAAATCAAGTACTAAACTCACAAGCTTGAGTATCAAAAGCATACCTTAGACCCATGGGGGTGCCTCTCTTTTATAGCCAACATAAACCTAGTCCCAATAGAAGCCTGACTTCTATGGACTCAAGATTACTGCTAATCTGGGACTCCCAGTGGGATTAGGATAAACTCTCTAAGAGTCTCATCTTTACCCAAACTGAAGTCTTCTCCCAATCTAGGACTCGTCCATATCCAGGTTGAGTTCCCTTTTCATTCTAGGACTCTTGTCCCTTATCCACTTATCTCGGATTCTGATATCTTCGGAGGTAACCTCGGCCTTACCGAGATCACCTCGGCGTCACGACCAGGACACGTGGCACCTCGGCTGACACGTCGGCATCACCTTGCCACGTGTTGGTACTCAGAAAATATATCCCTACATGTAGTATTCTCTGAGCTTGTTCCCGACTTCGCTAGAGACATTGCAATTCGAGAAGGAGAAAAGGGATCAAAGTGCTTTTTTTCTATGTGAATGAGCAAAGAAAACATAGGATTGGGACAAATTTGCCATGAAAAATCACTCCTAACAATTATAGGGATGTAAATTGTAACATCCCAAACAAATCAAAACCAAAGCCTCGTCCACTAAAAAAATAACTTGTGGACTTTACACAATAAAACTTTTACATGATATATATTGTATTTTTTTTTTTTGATACGTTGGGTATTTTGGGCCAGTTTGTACGCACCAGGCCAAATTCTTACAACTCAAACAAATCTTTCGAAACAGATTTATTGGCAATTTGTGACTTCAAAAGTTTTGCTGGCAAAAGGGGTTGAACTTGAGATTAGGGTTGTACGTGGGTCAGTTCAGGTCGGGTTAGAGCCCTATCCACTGCCAAACCGAAAGAGTTCGAGGAGGTGAAAAAATCAACCGTTTATGACCGGATTGAATGTTGAAACCATCCATTGATGATTTTTGGTTTAACGGTCATGTTCGAATCAGGTGAACTAGTTGGGCTTCTAATTCTAGGTAGAAGTGTAATTTTGGCCCGCGGGCGGCCCGAAGCCCACCCACAACCCAAGGTGGGCCCGGCCTGAGCCCAAGCCCAATCCCAGCCCGAGGGCTTGGGCTGGGCCATCGTTTTGAAGCCCGTCCAGCCTGTGGCCCAGGCCATGGGCCCGCTCAAGGCCTGCCCAAAAGCCCAGCCCCCTCAACCCACCTGAGGTCCAGTGTTATTTTTAATAGAAAATAATAATATTTTAGTGAAAATAATAAAAAATATATATATTAAAAAATTGTTTAAACTTGCCCAAAGCCCGAGCCCAGGCCCAAGTCCAAGGGCTCGGCCAGAGACCCGGACCACTGGTCCGTCCAAAACCCGAATACCCTTGGGCCTGGGCCTATTTTTTGGCATGTGGCCCAGTCTGGCCCGATTTTTTGACGAGAGCCCGCAAAGCCCGACATGAGCTCAATACAACCCGAGCCGGATAAGCCGGACCGGGTCAAAATTACACCCCTAATTCTGGGCCTTCATGAATTATTATTACTTTTAGTCCATTTACATTCAAACAACCCATTTTTATATATTTAGTTCTGTTTTGTTGCAGAAAAATGGCCCAAACAACCCATCATACAATTAAAAAAAAATAGTCATTTAGCTCATTAAAAAAAATTTATAATGTTCTTATTTAAAATAGCCCAAACAACCCATTACAAAAATGAATAGCTTGTAAAATCAGTCCAAACACAATCCAGAACAACAAAACTATTTTTCCATATTCGAAACTTCGAAGTTATAGAGGGTTTTCATCAGTAGCCCTTGAATCGTAAAAGGATATCATGGTTGATCTGTAATATATATGTGTTTTAGAGTTTGAAATCAAAGGCGGTTGAGTTCAGATTTATGGGTGAGATCATTAGAGAATCTATTGATGCATAGAGAGAGGATTCATGAAAGAGAGAGAAGAGAACTTGCAAGACCATGGAAACAATGAAAATATCAGATGAGACGGTACTGTAGGCGAGAGAAAGATAAGGCGACGACTATGAGATCTCTGATGATGTGAGATATATATACATATAGAGAGAGAGAGAAAAAGAGGAAATGGGTAAGTTGGTGGGTTTGTTGGGAGTCCTTTGAGTTTTTTTGAGATTAGAAAATTAAAAATTGAATTGAAATCTGAGAGGAAAGGAAAGAGATAAGGGTCTCTTGAAAGTCGAAAGAGAGAGAGGGGAGGAAGCAAGATAAGGAGAGAGAGAGAGAGAGAGAGAGACGAAAGGGTAAATGGGTTTGGTGAGTCGTTTGAGATTTTCTAAGACTAGAAAATTAGAAATTGTGTTCAAATATGTGGGGAAATGGCTGAGGTAAAGTTCTCTTGCAAGTTGTGAATAATCTGCCAAGCGAATCAAGGAATACACATGGTAATGAATTAATTTTCTGTAATGGTAGACTTCGCCGAGCTTGGCGAGAGGACAACCCCGTTGTCAAACAGATCCTGTACTTCGTGGCAAAGACGGAAGCAGTTGTCGGTGCTATGACCAGTTTGCTGGTGGTACGCGCAGTACTGGGTACCATCATGCTTAGCTGGAAGGGGACTCGGGAGAGGCCGAGGCTCGAGGGGTTTGAGATGCTCTTTTTCGACGAGGATTTGAAGGCCCTTAGACAAAGGCGTGTAGAGGGCATGGAAGACCCTGCGACCTCGGGGCGGATATTTCGAAGTCTGCGAGTTTTTGCTGGACGCATTCGAAAAAGGATTCGCAGGTGCTGCCTTGGCTTTCTGATCTTTTCCAGGTGTAGGGTTAGAATTGGAAGGAACTATTCTGGTACGACGATCCACATCCCGATTTTCCCCCTGGCTTGAACTGCTCTCGTCTTTAGTGGGGAAGATGTCATCCACAGCCTTAGCCATAACCGCGAGTACTTGTTGCTTATTCAACCCTCTGGCTTTCAGAGCCTCAACAGCTTGCTGGAGTTGTTCATAGGGATCAGTGTCCATCTTCATCTTGTTCTTTCCCCTAGCCTCAGCTTGGTGGAAGGTTTGGGTTGCTTGACCAGCACGAAGTCCGGCTGTTGTTGACACATCATTGCCAGAGCTTGAGACAGCTTCAGGTTGGCTGAGCTCAATTACAATTCGCCCCAGTAGCGGGGGCTCCTGCGGTATGAAATTCCCAGCATACGATGCATTTGGTGGCGGAACTGACATTCCTCAGGCTAGATCCACCACAGATCTTTGAAGGTCACCAATCATTCCCATCAACTCGAATGTGGTAGGCTCACGAGTTTGAAATAACTAGGGTTCCCAGATCGGATGTGCGGCAGGTGACTTGGATGGGTGTGGCACTTCAACATCGGTATCACCCTGCAATGTGATTCCTTGGTCTGATGCGGCTGCCATAACCATAATTTCTTCCGAATTTTGCGTCATCACGAGTTTTGTTTAACTGAACAAAGGTGATGTGACTGGTGACTGACGGATTAGATGGACTGGACTGGTGACTGATGGATCTGATGGACCGGACAGGTGACTGACGGATCTGATGGACTGGTGGGCCTCGACTGGCCTCTTTCTGCCCTACCTTAGCGAAGAAGAACACTGGTTGCTCTGAACTGAATCTCTGATCCCCCCCTAAAGAGAAAACAGGCAGCATCTCAGCCCAATTTTACCAGAACAGATGTAAACAAAGCTGAATAACTGTATTTGACCACTGATCATTATTCTCAAATCACTACCCAAAACTGAATCTGATACCCGCAGATAACTGATTCCGAAAATGCTGAACTGGTGCCCGCAGGCCCTTGATACCCTGAAACACTGAACTGGTGCCCGCAGGCCTGATGCCCAAACTTGCAAACTGATACATACATTCGTATAGAGACGCACTCTAAAAGCACATAACAAAAAAGTGAGAGCCAAAACACCCCTATGTTGGGGTAAGGTTTCCCTGTCCTATTTTGTAGGAGCTAGGGTTTCACTACGCACGCAGCGGTTTCGAACAATCTATAAACGGGTAAGCAACCTATCCTAGTTTGGAGTGATCACTATGGATTCCGAATATGCACTAGGTCGAATGGTCAAAAGGGTGCCCCAGTAAAATCGGGGTTTGTTTTCCTATACTGGCAGAGCCCACAACCGGTCAGCCTTATGGTTATGCCTTGACAAGACAAGCCTCCGGCAAACCGTTCAGGAATAGCAGATGGCAAACACGGTGTCCTAAGCACACCAATGCACATGCAATGCAAAGAAACACATAAGTGTAGTCAAAAACAGATATCATGAGTTCGAGTCAAGTTCTCTAAGTCCCCAGCGGAGTCGCCAGAAACTGTAGACGTCCCCGAACGCCCCGGGAGGATGAGTCCCGTTCTGTTCATTTTGGGCTCACTACAAGTTCGGACTCTCAAATTGTCACGGTTCTTAGTCTGAACCAAAGAGTTCAAATCCGACAAATCGTTTTGAGAAAACAGATTTTTTTGAAAGAAGTGCCAAACATGGACTGCTTTGCCAGATACAGAGTCGCCACCTATATATTTTATTTTTGGGGAATTTAGGAAATCCTGACTCGTTGCCTAAGGCCACGTGTCCGTCATCACCAAAGTTGCCTCGGCTCAGGAACTTGGGTACGATTGGGGAAGGTCACTTCGTGAGCACCCCCGCTTGCTCGATCAAAGATCGGCCTCTACTAACCATGATATCTAGTTTTGAAAACTTTATGCGTTCTTATTCCGGTTATTAGCCTAGATTTACTATGTGATACGCACAGCATACAAGTATAGACTGGATCGTCTGAATTGGAACAAAACATTTCATGTTTATTTTTTAAAGTGGTTTGATGGTGCTACCCGCAAGTAGGCTAAGACGTGGATTTGCCACCCTCGGGTGGGTTTAGAAAAATATGATTTTGCCACTATCTAATGGGCTTAAAACACACAGTCAATGCATTTATTCCAATTCAAATAATCCAGCTTTCACCCACAGGCATTTAAGCAGTTATATCACATAAGCACATAGCCTCATGGTAAGCATGCTATCATCGCAGTCACTCACACATATGCAAGGATGCTAAAGCATAAACACTTACCGAGTACTCCAAGCCAAAACAAAAGCTATGTTAGAAATCCATGCATGATCCTAACTATACAGAAATGCCTAATACAACACAGGCAAAATGCAACTAAGATAGGCTCGGTTATTCTAAAGATGGCATGTGAAATGCTACAACTAACATGTATTCAACTTGGAATTGAGATACAAATGCAGTTAGTATGATGCGCCGAGCCCGGTGCATGCAAGACAGATGAATGAATGCAAACATGCTATCATACTGTATGCTAATTGAAACATGCCCTAATGTAACCATCATAAGCTGATAAATAAAAGGGAGAAAGACGTGGGGTTGGAAGACATACATCACACGCACGCACACTTATTACAACATTGCCCTCACGCAGAGGATCCGAATAAGTAATAGACAGTCCCGAATAAATAGTACAGTCCGAATAAGTACAAAATCCTAATTAATTAGCAAATTAATCTAGGAAAGTAGGAAATTGCACGCAAATTCGTGGACCGCCTCAGCTCTGTTCCGAATGATGGATGATGCATGCTCGAGTTGCCTTGTGCGGAGAATCCCTTGCGATGTCCCGGTTTGCCTCTGTTTGTAATTATTCTTGGAATGCGTGCCAAGCTCCGGAAGGCTGCTTATTTCTGATTTGCTGCAACAGAGAGCAACAAAGGGGCATGGCAAAGTATTTTCACATATGTATGCGTAACTACTCTTCGGGGAGTGTAGTCCTCGATCCTCGTGCCACCAATCACGCATCTCGATGCATAATGGCCGAGGAGTCGAATTGCATGACTCAATATGGAATGAATGCACATGAAAACACAACAGGGCCTAGACTCCATCATGGATAATCCGGAGTGTCGGCGACAGGGAATTGAGACACGTTCCGTCACTCGAAGTACGAAACGTCCCTCGTTTCCCGTGCTTGGGCTAACTCCTATCCCAAATACAATGCGATATGCATGACATGCATGAATGCAATCCTAACATGCGACCTAGCATACACAATGCTATGAAGTGGCATACACAATGCATGATGTAACGAGGCATACACAATGCTCTAACATACAACCTAGCATACACAATGCTGCGAAATGAAATGACATACACAATGCACGATGGACTTACACCAACATGAGTGGACCTCAGCCACACTCACATCAGTAGCCATTAGGTGAAAATGAGACTCTCAAAATGCGTGCACGCATGCACGCAAACCGAGGACCGATCCTAAGGCACAACATGCAACTCTAACAAGGCATGGCAAAGGATGCAAGATGGCATACAAGCATGTGAATTTCAGCACTAAAACATGATGCTAAACAGCCCTGAAACATGGAAAAATGGCACCCAATGCATGGAATGAGCCCCGAAACTCAAGACTAGGCACATGCAATGACTTATAGCTATACAAAGCATGCATTATTCGATCATGAAGTATAAAGACAGAGCCAAGGTAGTCCCATAACATGAAGATTTCTAGTTCAAAGTATGGCCAAAAAGTGCTAGCAAGATGTACTAAAGTAGCATGCAACTTTGACTAGCAAACATGGTTTACATGGCAAGTGTGTGAAGCATATGGAATCTCACCAAACCAGCAAAAATCAGTGAATAAATCATGTGAAAATAGGCCCAAATAACCACTGAAATGAAGCCAACACATGCAAAAATGATGAGTTACTTTAGAGGGCCATGCGAGGAGTTATTAAGCACATGCAAGATAGGCATTTAGCATGGCATAAACAACTATGAAAATCAAATATGATAGTCCTAAAACTTACCAAATTGACCCTGGAAAGTGACTTCGAAGCATGCCAGGTAGGGTCTCTTTGGAAGTCCAAAAAGGCCACCAAACAAGAGAAGGAGAGAGGGGGTCACCCCCCTCTAATCTTGGCTCTCAAAACTATGTTCCAGCTACTGAAAATCCACTGGATTTCAGTGGCTAGAAGGCCAAACAAAGCATGCAATTGGGGCTTAGGTGTAAGGCTCAAAACAAGGGACAATCAAGCATAAAAGGAAGCATGAGACCTCAAATAAGAAAATTCCCTTAATAAAACATGAAGATGATGTCAAAAAAATCCTTTTTCTAGTTTATAACAAATCTCAAAAATGAACATAAATAGGGCTAATCTATCATGCAAAAATGGCCCTGAAAGAGAGAATAGAGATAAGGGACAGCAGCTGACCCCAAACAGTGAATATCCCTTCAAAAAAGTTGAAGAGGGACTAAAATGAAGCACTTTACAGTTTACGTCAAGTCTCGAAAATGAACAAAAGTGAGGCTAAATCAGCATGCAAGAAAAAGGCCTAAAAGAGGGATAAAGAGGCAAGTGGTAGCAGCTGACCTCAAACAGAGGAGAGCCCTTCAACAAAGTTGAAGAGGGACTCAAAACAAGACATTTCACAGTTTATGACTAAGTCCAAAACAGCTCACAAATAAGCCTAAAATATCATGCAAAAATAGGCCTAAAAAAGAGATTAAACACAAAGGGTAAGGAGAAGACCTCAAACAGCAAAAAGTCCTTGATCAAACATGAAGAGGAGCTCAAAACATGACTATTTACAGTTCAGGTCTGAGCTCAAAAATATAAGCAAAAAAGGCTAAGAAAGCATGCAAAATAGAGCTAAAAGAGAGGGAAAAGAGACTTACCCTTGTAGCCTAAGTCTTCAACAACTTTTGGTCCAAGAAATGATGCTCCTAGCCTCTGGAAATCAGCTTCAAAGGGCTGGAATGGAGGGTGGAGGTGTGGTGCTATGAGTGGTAGTGTAAAGGGGGTAAGAACCTTAGGGTTTGAAGGGTTTGAAAGAGAGGGGGAGGGAGAGTTGTATGCAAGGCTCCAGCTAGTTTTGTAACCCTTCAAAATGGTGGTAGAGTGCTCGTTTTATAGAGGAGGAGAGTGGAGGAATGGGGGGGGGAAATCAAATTCAAATTTCCCCCCCAAAGGCAGCCCCCCCAGATATAAAATCTGGGGGAAAACAGAGGGTATAGTTGGAATGTACTTGGAGAGAGGATCATGGCCGGCCAGGTTCAAAAGGTTCAGGTGGCCGGCCGGCCACCTCCCATGGCTGGCCGGCCAGGGGTCAAAAGGGTCAATGAAGATTGCTGGCCGGCCTATACATATTGGTGGCCTCCCAGGTGTGTACAACACAACTATGTGGTTAAAACCTAGAAAATGTGAACCAGGAGAGAGAAAAGCCAACTTTTTAGAGGGGTTCAAAAGGGTCAAGGACAATTACTGGCCGGCCTATACATATTGGTGGCCTCCCAGGTGTGTACAACACAAATATGGGGTTTAGGGCTAAAGAAAGTGGCCCCGAGGTGGTCAACATTAGCTTTTTAGTGAGGAAAACGGGCGACGGAGAGCGATGAAGAAATAAAACTGGCTTTTCAGAAAAATTGCTGGCCTCCCACCCTCCTACAAGCTCTCTAACAATGAAAATAAGGTCTCCACCAAAAAAGAACCAAAACGGATGCAAAACGGAGGTTCGGGGACCGAAACGCGCGGCTCGGGGCCCCGAAAACAGGCTGTTAAGCACCGGAGGTGGCGTTCGACCACGAAGTTGGTCTCTCAGGCCACAGTGTTCCTCAAAAGGGAGGAAACAAGGTGTGTGCCAAAAACCAGAGCAAATGGAGGTAGTTAGGCGGTCCCGAACCGAGGCACACGGCCGACGGCTCCGAAAACCAAAAACCGGGCTCCAAACGGGAAAAATGGCCTACGACCACGAAACGTAGCCTACGGCCACTGAGAGATAGTCTACGAGACCTCTCCCTCCCTCCGGGAAGAGAAAACGGAGAAAACAGGGCCTGATTCGTAAACCGAGGCAAGGCACGAAAAAGTCCGGAAGTCCGAAGGCAAGGCTTGCAGCTGGGACTCTGAAACTTCTGAACGAGCACAATATGTAATATCACCGAGTGCTCAATCAGTGACGTCTGAGTCTTAAGGTTAGTCAAAAATGGGGTGTCTACACCTTGGCCTGTGGCTGCTGCACTTGATGAGTGTTGGACTTTGGCTTAGGATTGGATGGCTTATTACAAATTACCCGCGGGCAAAAAATTCAGTATTACCCAACCTGTCCCATGAGCCATCTCAACTCGCTTGATTGCCAACCCGTCCCATCCCATAGAAGATCATTTAGGGCTTTAGGCAAAAGTTTGAAACCCGAGCCCGACAATGAACCCAACTTGTACAAGCTTGCATGGGTAAATCCAAACCGACCATCCCATCAACACAACTTAAAGTATCTTGTCCCAAAAAAAAAAAAGTTTAATATTATCCAAAAAAAATAACGTTGTTAAATTCAATTTTAATCCATTAAAATCAAATACCATTCCATTAAAAAAAAAAAAATCATTTGGTAGCCCATATTATCCTTATAATTGTACTTAAAAAAATACACAAAACATAATTTGTTAAAATTGAATTTGACATTGACCGATGATATCTTCCTAACTCTCAACTTTTTACATATAATAATGTCATAATTTGTTAATTTGGTGAATTTATACTTTAATTTGATTGTGTTAATAGTATTAATTTATTTGATCATATGAATTAAAAAAGAAAAACATAAATAAATGTGTATAACTTAATAATATAAGCCTATTAAAAAATGTGTAACCCGATTCAATTTGATTTTGACCCGTAAGATTTGGACTTACGGGTGGAACATAGTTATAATTTTGTTATAAGCCTAGCTCGTACTAGCCCATTAACTAATCAAAGCCCGAAAAATCCATTAATATATAAGACGTAGATATGATAGTTGCGAGCCAAGTAAACCCAACCCATACTATGGATGGTACTGAAAGGATTGTCCTTGTGGATCCAAAAAAAGGTGCATGATTTATGTTCTTAAAAGTCTATATAATGGACCTATGACTTGAGTTCTCTTTTTTTTTTAATGTATTTAATTGGGTAAATTATAAATACACCTCGTGAGATTTATTTAAAATAAAAATTATTTCTTGTGATTTTAAGAATTACATATTGCCCCTTCAAATTTCTAATCATATAAAAAATGACCACTTTTATTAATAAATAATCAACTCAAATAATAGTTTTATTTGACGCTAAAAATATATTTCAATTAACAATTTAAATAACTTTTTTATTATATAGAAGAGTACTTAAAAATTTTATATTTTTTAATTCTATAAATTACAAATATCCCATATCAAAAAAATTTATTTAATACGTAATTCATATTTTAATTAACCTAGAGTATTTATAATTTACGCTATTTAATTTTGCATATTTATCTTCATAATTTGTGTTTAATTTTACATATTAACCCTCTCAATGAATTGAAAGACAAGCGTGGCACTTTACTATTGCCCCTAGTGTTTCCTAATTTATATTGATATTAAAAATAATAATTAAATTAGAAGAAGAATTAATAACATAAAATTAAAATTAATTATAACTATTTAATTTTCTTTTATATTCATTTAGAAAATAAAAATATGTAGAAATGGAAATTATATAAAATTTATTGGAAAAATTAAATATAAATATGTTATAATTAGATTATCATATAATGATTTTATGTAATATATATTAAATATAAGATTGTAAAATAAACACTTTTAATTAAATTAAAATATCAACTATATAAAATAAATAACGACTATTTTATAGAGTTCATATAAAATAGATAAAATCAATATAATATAAATTAGGTTTGAATTTGGATTTAGTAAAGTTTTTTTAGTTGTTTAATTTGACATATTTGTCCTTATAATTGGTGTTTAATTTTACATATTTACACAACTTTACCAATTTTTTATGTTGCCCTAATCTTTCCTTATTATAAGAAAAGTGGAGTCGCATTTATCAGTTGTCTCTTGGTACCTGCAAATGGTATGCAATATCCTCTCCACTTGGTAAATCTAACATCTAGCTGGTGTTGGCTTCTTTCGGGTCCATTACAAGATCCATCTCGATAATTTGAATTGATCATTTAACAAAGCTTTCTAAGAAACTCATTCATACCAAAATTCAAATTAATTAGATAATTGTAACCACATGACCCAAACAAATTTTCAAAAAAATAAATGACTAATATAATTTTAAAACAATCATCCATAGTTTTATGAAAAATATAATGAAATTGGGTTGCTAACATTATCGGATCAATATGATTTTTTCACAAATAATCTACACATAAGTCTTACAAGATGAACAACTTAGATTATCAAATTGTGACCTAGGGACTCCATGACTGCACCTCTAGCCCGATCCAAATTGGTGAGAAGCTGCTTCCTATCTAAAACTGTGGATTTAACCGTGTTGGTGAAGTATATTACCCTTGCAAGTATATATTTCTAATTGCTCCTGATAAAAGAAGGAATAGCTGAAAAACAAAACTTTCCAAATTGAAGACCCAGAATATACCTCAGATAATTAATAGTGAAGATATGTTTACAAGTTGCCAACTGATGCCACACAAGGCTCCAAAGCAGCAGCTGCTAGCAATTTTACAGAGACATCCTCTGAGGTGCACTGATTTTTGGCACTTCCAACAGATTAAATATGCTCCCGGATTCTGCATTTTCAAAGTTATACCTGTTTGTTTCCTTGGATGAAAGATCAAAGTGAGTATAAAATCAACTGGAAATAGTACCAATCACGATGTCATATAAACAGACGAGACAATAATAATAAGAAGAAGAAGAAGAAGCAAACCAATTCATAATAAGCTTACTTAATATGTACAATATGCTAATTATTAATGTAAATTACTTTGTGAAATGGAAAATTTCTAGAATATAATAAATATATCAACACTTCATAATTTTTCACTCAACATCTTTTCCTGCTGCCATCCTCAGGTCTAAGCATATTGAAACTCGAGAATTGTCAGTTACGGTCTTAAATCACGGCATGCTAGAAGGCTGTCCTCTTGAGAATGCATATACTCTTCAGCCATCTATAGGACGCACAAGAGGATCCAAAACATACTTGCAACAACTTGGAAGCACAACCTTTTTCTACCAAGATGTGGCATTTTCACGGACATACATTTGAATAGCCAAACTGTGGCTTGATGACTGTCATGACTGTCTGTTGACTGGCCCAATCTTTATACTAGGCAAAATACCGAACCAAGATAGAAACTTGCACCATAGTCTGGCAATTTTCAGTAAAATTACCAAACAATTAGAAACTACGACCTGACTTCGTGGCTTTCCAAGTGAATGTACTAGTAATTCAAATTGTAAGAGAGGCAGATTTGGTTCGTGTTTTGTTTCAGGTTTTTGTGTTATTGTTTTCAAAAATTTTGACCCCACAAAAAAGAAGGTAAACTACAATAACCTTCCTTAAGGTTTGGAGAAATATAGCAAGCCTCACAAACTTGGTATAATCGCATTGTGTTCCCATAAAGTTCAAAATCACATAATATTTTATCCATTACCATAAGTCATCCAGTAGTTATATCGACAAAAAATGATGATGTCATTTTTTTACACTTAAATATATATTTTATCTTAATTGTTTGTATTGTCCACCCACCAGTTGGATTAGTTCCATTTGCTTTACCCTTATTAAAAGGAAAATTCTATTTCCACGCACCTATTTATCTCAATGCACACACTTAATGAAAATTTATTTTGATGACAATAATACCCTAAAATAAATGACTATAATAGACATTAAAATCCTAACCAGCTTATTCTCATCTTGCTGAAACCACACCATTCAAGCAAGCCCCAAAGAACTGTAGGTTATGGATGTTGCAGAAATCTCCATCATTTTTAGGGAATGGTAAACGAATCCAAATCGAAGGGTGATCTTTTCGTAACACGAAAACAATTTTTGTTAACATTGTTGTACACTTTTTCTCACTTAGATTTTCCTTTCACTTTCTTCATCTCTTCTCTGCAACTTTTTAGGTTGCTTTTACTGCTGAAAAAGTGTGAACACACTGACATTGCTCATCCAAAACTGTGGTATGGATACCAACAATCTTATACTACCAAAATCACTGTAATTAATTTGGCCCAGTTTCATGATGATGATGGTAAAGAAATGGAAAGCTCTTAGCTTATGATCTCTGAAGCCATAAATTTTGGGGTTTCGATGCTTGAAGCTCCAAAGATGGGGAAAATTAGGGCTATGGATGTTAAAAAAATACAGATTTGTAGATGAAGTTGAATTAGGTGTGTGTCTGGGTGAAAAGTGTGGGTACAGTATTTGAATTAAGGATTATAATTGAAATATGTGGTGTGTGAAATGAGACAAATAATATCTAATCAAATTTATAAGTGTGTACATTGAGAAATTATGTACACTGGGATAAGTATGTGTGTAGAAATAAAATTTCCCTTATTAAAAGGGAGGTTGGTATAATTATGCTAAATCTATGGGGCTTCTTGTACATTTTTTCTAAACCTTAGGAGAGGTAAGCATAATTTACCCCCAAAAAAATGATAAACAATCAAAGGAATCCCACACCAAAAACAAAATATCTTGAGGAAGAAACAAAGGAAAACAAGTTTACTTCGTAAATAGGGATAACCAAACAACCCTTAATGTTTTGAAACTTTAAGCTTACGCTATTTAGTACTTGAGGAACATAAATCTAACTACAGCCAAATACAATTGCTTGGCTTTGTTGGCACAAGTTTTTCATATTTTGTTCCTCATTGGAAATCAAAACAACATAAGCAAAAGATCCAAAATTTTATTTTATTTTATGCATGTTAGACTTGTTACATTATTTTATTTTATATTGAGAGTATAATTGTCATAGTGACATAAATGTTTTAATATAAATATGTGTTCGGTGAGGATTTTACATTATGACCTAATAATCTATTCTCTATATTCTCACTTCTCCTCTTCTCTTCTCTGTTTCCTTTCCAACCCTAATCCTAATTTCTTGGACTTTACACTTTAACTTGGTATCAGAGCGCTTCGATCTTACAATAACTTGTCTTGTTGCAGTCTGAAAATTTTCACACGGTGACCTGGACGTGCTAACATTATCTTCCATATAATGAT
Organism: Camellia sinensis; assembly: GCF_055761805.1. Taxonomy (NCBI): domain Eukaryota; kingdom Viridiplantae; phylum Streptophyta; class Magnoliopsida; order Ericales; family Theaceae; genus Camellia; species Camellia sinensis. The sequence continues at coordinate 96,163,038 of NC_138971.1, read as the reverse complement.
GTTAGTATGACATCAGCATCTGTACGGACATCATGAATAGGGGAACACATGGTTTGCTTTGTCTCACCCTCCTTGTAATTTTGGTGATTTTTGTGGAATTGTTTGGGGTTTTGGATGTCTGCTTTTGATTTTTGAAGTATTTTCGAATTATATTATTGTTATTTTTCGAAATGCTTCTAGAAGCTTTACTTGTGATTTTTTTTCATTGTAATGTACTCTATGGGTGTCGACTGGGTTGTTGAAGCCCTTTTCTGAGATCTATTTGATGAGCTCTTGGGTGCATTTTTGGCCCTTCTACTACTTCAGTTCTATTATGGGTGGTTCACCTATTTGATTTCTTGCCTATACCAACCTCTGTGGGTGCTGACTGGACCCCAAGAGTCCTTGAAGTTGTTTTGAGGTTTTGTAGTCCTTTGAGTCTTTTGTTTGAAGTTCTCCATTAGTGGCTATTACATGTTCATTGTTGTGACTGGTTGTTTTCGTTTTTTCTGGCTTCAGTTCCTATTGGTTGTTTCTTATGGCTAAAGCACCCCCCCCAAGTACTTAAGAATGATGATTTGCCTAAATCGATCACTACAAAGAAACTAAATGGTCTCAATTATCTGGCTTGGGCACATTATGTGAAAATATTTCTTCATGGCAAAAAGAAACTGAAATTTCTCTCGGATGTTCCTCCCACCAAGGACAAGGCTTAAACTGATTGGTTAAGCGAGGATTCAATTGCGATGGGATGGCTTTGGCGTAGTCATATAGCCATTATTGTTGAGTTTTGTAAGACCTCTACGAAGATTTGGGACTCTCTTACTAGGGTTTTTTCTCATTAGAGTAATGTTTCCTGCGTATATGAATTGTATGAGAGGATATTTTCCACTAAGCAGTCTGGTCGTACATTGTCTGAATATTTTAGCACCCTTAAGAATTTGTAGGATCAACTATTGCAACATCGCCCTTTTACTACTGATGTAGCACAACAGAAGCGTTATAGGGAGGAATTTATGATTGCATCATTACTTTTTGGCTTGGATTTTGATTTGCAGGGTTTTAAGGATCAAATACTTGCTAGTAAAGACTTTGCCTACCACTGCTAATGCCTACTCCTGCTTATTACGTTCCTCTTTTGGCCAGTGCTCCTCTACCTCCTCTTAAACTACTCCCACAGCTTCTACGTATGCTTTTGCTTCTGCTTCTGCTTTGGTTTCTAGTAGTGGTGGTCGTGGTCCTCCTTATGGTTTTGTGGTGGATCTAGTCACCGTGGCTATCATAGTTCTTGTGGCAATCTATTTCATGGTGGAGGTTCTTATAGTGCTCCTCGAGAGGGTAGCTCTCGTGGTGATATGAAGTGTGATCATTTTGGTTCCACTAGTCACACTGAACCTTGGTGCTAGAAGAAGTATGGTAAGCTTGATTATGTACGTCAAGTTGTGGATGAGGTTCCTTCTTCTCAACAAGCTCCTTCGTCTAATTCACGTGATGCACTCACTACTTGTATTAGCGAGCTTACCGAGCTTGTTCATTCCCTTCGTGCTACTCTACTCTTATCCTACACTACTACCTTGGCTAGTTCAAGTAATATTGCATATCTGGCCTAATCTTGTCAACCTTGGCTCCTAAATTCTAGTGCTAGTTCTCATATGTCTAATAATCTCTCTCTTTTTACTAGTCTACACTCTGTTACAGATTATATTATTCTTACTGATGGGTTTTCCCTACCTATTAGTGGGAAGGGTAGTCTTCATCCTACCATGTCTTTTTCTCTACCCTCTAGTCTTTATGTTCCTAATTTTCTCTTTAATTTGCTCTCTGTTAGTCAATAGGCTAAGGTTTTACATTATTCCATAACCTTTTCTTCTACCTCGTGTCTTACAAGACCTCAAAATCAAGAAAATGATTGGTTCGGGACATAAGAATGATGGCTTATACTATTTGCATCCTGATTGCTTTTCTCACAGCACTTTCTCCGCCTTGAGCGTTATTATCTCTACTCTTCAGTGGCATTTTCACTTGGGTCATCCATTCTTGGCCAAGCTTAAGTTAGCCCTAACTAGGTTGAGTCATCTGTCTAAGCTCGAGTGTGAAGCTTGTTAGTTTGAAAAACATCATAATAGTTCTTTTCCTAGTCGTAGAATTAGTCATGAGCTCACGTCTTTAAATGTAGTCCATAGAGACATATGGGAACCTTCTCGTACTCCAACTGTTAATAATTTTTTTTTATTTTGTTATTTTCGTTGATGATTTTTCTCAAATGACATGGTTGTTTTTAATAAAACTGAAATCTAAGTCACCTCAGGTTATTTTACGATTCTATAATGAAATTGTTGCTCAATTTAGCAATCATATTAAAAAAAAAAATTCATTCTGATAATGCTTTAGAATACATGCAGTCAATTGTCACTTCATTTTGTGTTGATCATGGTATTATTCATCAAACGAGTTGTGCTCATACCTCTCGACAAAATGGTGTGGCTGAAAGGAAATATCGTCATTTATTGGATGTTGCTTATACTTTGTTATTTAACATGCAAATTTCCAAACAGTTATGGGGTGATGTTGTTCTCCCTACTTGCTCCCTTATCAATCGCATGCCCTTTGTGGTTTTAAATAATTAGTTCCCTTTTTCTATTTTATATCCTGCCCGTTCACCATGTTCCCTTTATCCTCGTATTTTTGGTTGTGTCACCTTTGTTCATGTCCTAGATCTTGGTCAAGATAAGTTGTCTCATTGGGCTCATAAGTGTGGTTTTTTAGGATAGTCTCACACCCAAAAAGGGTACCGGTGTTATCATCCTGAGTCTCGCCGTTATGTTGTCAGTGCTGATGTCACCTTCTTTAAGTTCACCCCCTACTTTTCTTCCTCTAGTATGCAGTTCTCATTAGACCTCATCTCTTGTCGTAAGGAGGCACTCTCCTGCCTTGCTCCTAATTTTCCGTTGCCCCTTACGTCCTCCTCTTCTTCTACTACTTCATCTTCACCTCTGGTAGCTCGTCCTCCATCTCTCTCGTCTCCTTTACAGGTGTATCAGCGATCTCAAGCTTGATGTGTTGTTTCTTATGGTCTGACTAATTCATCTTCTCCACCAGAGATCCCTACTCCTCCTCCGCCTCCACCCTCTGATGACTATTGCATTGTACCGAGGTAAACACCCTTGTACTTAACATTCCATTAAACATTTTATCTCTTATTCTCAGGTTTCTTTAAATTCCTTTGTTTGCAACTTGTCTGCTATTTCCATTCCATCTTATCTGCAAGCATTATCTATGTCTTAGATGGAAACTTGCTATGGATGAGGAATGAATGCCCTCCATAAGAATCAGACTTGGGAGCTTATGCCTCCATTTTCTGGGAAGCTTACTATTGTTTGTTGTTGGATTTATCTTAGTGATGGTTCTGTTGAGCACCTTAAGGCCCCTCTAGTTGCCAAATGGTACACCCAAACTTATAGGGTTAATTACCTAGAGACTTTTTGCTCTATCTTAATTTTGTTTGGATGCCCCTCGCCATCTTCACTTTGATGTCGTATGTTGTATTTTATGTTATCTGAAGGGTGCACCGAGTCGTGGTCTGCTTTATTGCCCTTCTACTTCCTTGACCGTCACAAAGTTTATTGATACTGATTGTGATGGTAGTCGTACTAACCGTTGTTCTACTTCTAGCTATTGTGCCTTTGTTGATGATAACTTGGTTAATCAGCGGAGTAAGAAGCATAATGTTGTGGCCTATTCTAGTGCTGAGACCAAGTATCATGCTATGGCTCATATGGCTTCTGAAATGTTTGTGTTCGCTCTCTTCTCCATGATTTTGGTGATTCCATTCCCACACCTTATGTGCATTGTGCTGTGATAATCAGGCTGCTATTTTCATTGCCAACAATCTTGTGTTCCATGAGCATACCAAACACATCGAGATTAATTGTCACTCCATTCGTGATTCATGACTACAAAAACAATTGATGACTCCTTATGTTCGCTCTAACAACTGATTGGGTGACATCCTCACCAAGCCTTTACATCGTCCTTCATTTCAACGATCATCTGCTAAGCTAAGCATGTTCAACCTCTATGCTCCAACTTGAAGAGACGTGATACACTTGTTATGTTATTTTATTTTATATTAAGGGTTTTATTGTCATAAGAATATTAATGTCTTAATATAAATGTATTGGGTGAAAATTTTTCATGATGACCCAATAACCTATTCTCTATATTCAGTCTTCTCCTCGTCTCCTCTCTTTCCTCTTCAACCCTAACCCTAATTTCTTGAGCTTTACACTTTAACTATGCCTTCTCTCAATTTTTTAAGAAAATGAAGAATGGCAATAAAGCTTTTAAAATGAAGTCTTACTTTGCTATTTCCTTGTAGTAGATTTGGATCATATGGATGATGTTGCATATTCCATTAAGATTTTTGAATACAATCAATCTAATATATTTTCATAATTAACATAATATTTTCACACATTCGCTCAAACTCAAGGTGTTTTAACAGAAAACATTGGGAATTTGCTAAGAAGAAACTGAAATCGAGCAATGGTGTGAATCTTGATAAAAAAAATTAGCAAGTTGCGATGCCGAAGAGACGAAACGAAGCAAGATAAAACCAGACTGTAGATGCTGACAAACAAAATATACAATCAATCTAATATATTTCCATAATTAACATAATATTCTCACAATTCCATCAGTTCATCACTTCTTTAAAAAGTACATTCCACCTCTTAGCTCTAATTTCTCTTCTGCAATTAGACCGGATAAGAAGGTTTGCAACTGTTGCAGTGATTTGTCATAAGGAGGATCAGCTACACAAAACATCTGCAGCAATAGTTGTCATGTAAGTAACTTACGTGACGATACTGTTCTCATCTAAATCAAAATTTGAGACCTAAGCAAAACCTTTACTACCTTGAGAGTATTATGAATTCGATCCAATGCCATGCTGCCAAAATTTGTTAGCATCCCCGTGATAAATTTCTACAACCAAACCAAAAGTCCATTTAGAAGAATGCAGGAAAAAATATGACTTACAAGCCTTCAGAGATACACATGAACCATAATACATTTAATTATTATGAAAATTACTAGTCCATGGTGCTGTTCTCAAATATTTAAGAAAAATAGTAATTGGTTTTCTCCATTTCTAAATGCAAGAGTTTCAGAATAGTTGACAATTAGGTAACAAACAAGCCTGAAGGCTGTTTCTGTCCCAGCCAAGAGAGATGCTGGCCACCTGTTTTTTCTACAAGTGATAGGCAGTCTTAATGTTAACTTTTCTTGTCAGATTATTCTTTCTTTGATTGCAAAATAAAAAAACCACAGAGAGAGAGAGAGAGAGAGAGAGAATCTACAGCTTCCCTACTTGTGAAAAGTTTTATTGAATTTATTCTTCTGTCACCCTCATCACCACATCAAACCAAGATCTCCTTCTAGGTGAAGAACATGATAGCTTACACTTTCATTATTAGACAGAGTTCAGAGTGACATTGATTTTGCCTGAGGCTTATGTGTGGCTGGAGATGGTTGCTGGCCACCGTAAGTAGTGGCCAAAGGTGGTTGCCACTGGTTGGAGATGATGATCAGCTACCGAAGGTGGTGGCCGACAACCGGAGATGGTGATTGGCTAGCTAAGGTGGTGGTCGAAGGTGGACTCTGGGCAAGAGGGGTGGCCAAAGGTGGTGGCCTTCAATAGGAGATGATGGTTGTCAGTGGCTGTTAGAGATCACTGGTGACAATAGCCATAGGTGGAGGTGGCCAATGGTTGTTGGGAACAGTGGTGGGTGGTCATCATAGGGGGTAAAAAAAAAAACAAACAAAAAAACCAACTTTTTCCTAAACAAATATTTAGTACATTTTATAAACTGTTTACTAAGTTTTCAAAAACAAAAATAGATACCAAATGAGTTTTTGTTTTTAGTCTTTAAAATTTTTGTAAATATAAATAGAAAGTTGTAAACATAAATGTTACCAAACAGATCAGTGTTTGGGTCAATAGAATGGGGATGGAATGGAATGCTCATTTTTTCTGAATTTCCTTTCCCATGTTTGGTTTGGTTAAAAACAAAGTAATTTACATCGAAAATGGAATAATCATTCAATAATTTAGGAGAGTGGTTATTTCATTAAGAAGTCGATGAATTGTCATTCCATTAATGCTCTATTTGGTTCATTAGAATGAGAGAAAATGGAATGGAATGTTCATTCCTTAAGCTCTTCTATGGAATGATGATTTCATTTGTAATATATTTTTTAATAAATAAATATGAGAACGAATATTTTGATGAAATGAATATTCATTCCACTCCATTCCAGCTAACCAAATACTACCTAAGAGGTCAATGAATTATCATTTCATTCCTACCTAAAATTATTCTTATGAACCATATTCTTAAAAAAATGAAAAAAAAAATTAGTTTTTACACAAACATGCATATGATTTGTGTGGAAGTTTTAAAAATAAATAAATAAATAAAAAATAAAAATAAAAAACTCTGACCAATACTTTGTTAGAAATGAATAAATCTTCAAACAGTATCAATGTTGTCAGCATGATACTGTCTACAAGAACTTGTTCCGTATTTGTTAACATCTTTTTCTTTTTTTTTCATTCACTGTGTTTTGTGTAGAGGCAGGCAGCTCACACTTGAAAGCAGCCAATAAAAAGAAAAACCAAAAGACAATTCATGTGCAATGCACATGTACAAACACTAGTGACGTTAAAAGAAATATGTAGATGCTACCACAATTTGCAATCACGATGGAGTTATTTCAAAAGATCTAAACCTCATTAACATGCATAGTTACTCTAATACGCAACAATATTAAATCAACCTACCTCATACACAGTCATTTCTTTGCGTAGTTGATCCTCAACAGAAGCCACTGATCTCTCTCCATCCTCATCAACCACTAACAGCTCCTCGCAACCTCCACTGTTTGCGCCACTCCTGCTAGTGTCAATCGTTCCATCCACCAAGGCAAATATGTGGTCATTAGAATCTGCTTCCAATGATTCTGAAATAATTCCCTAAGGAAACAAACAGGCTCAAATCAATAGTTTGCAAGTAAGATTCTAGTCTATATTTTTATATAAAATACAAAATTTTGAACCTACTTGAGCAATCAATAGGTGAAAGGGTAATATTTAAAATGATACCATATACAGTATTGGCCACAATGAGGCTGATAATAGCTAAAGAAATAAAACAACTCAAAGCAAGGAAATGGCAGGGATATGGCAGCTTAAGTATAGAAAGTTCCAAATGCATTTATGTTAGTTAAAAAAAATGCTGAAAACCTAGAGACCTGGATGATGGCAAGTTTAACTTATGATTTCACAAGTAAAGGGTCATATGAGGGAGAGGCTTATAGTTCTAAAAGAGAGATTAAAGGTATTGCCAATTTTCCATCAGTGGCCCAAAAAAAAAAAAAACTGAAAACCTAGAGACCTAGATGATGGCAAGTTTAACTTATGATTTCACAAGTAAAGGCTCATATGAGGGAGAGGCTTATAGTTCTAAAAGAGAGATTAAAGGTATTGCCAATTTTCCATCAGTAATCAGACCAAAAAAGAAAAGAAAAGAAAAGATTTCAATAAAAGGATACAAGCAAATTGCATGGTGGGTTGGAACAAATGGAACTAACTTTGCTTATCCAGAAATTTATTCTCCTATTAAGTACATCAACAGGTAACCCAATAGCAGCTGCAAGATTCTTTGAGGTCCACCTGGAAGGACAAAACATAGGTTCATCAACTCACCATAAATGAATAACATAAACATATTGAATTGATTCTCAAGACTACCTTGTTTGATCTTGAAAGTGCATAATGATTGAGGCATGTACAGGAGTGACTGTGAATTGTAGGGATCTATCTTCAAATTCCAATTCCAACTAAAATAGCATGGCAATGAGAAAAATAGTCAATGTCATTTCATCAAGGCCATAACTTCTTTGTTTTCCTAATTCAAGCACTGAAACAAAATATCAACAGAAGCTCATGTTTGAAAGAAATATGAAATTTTTTAAGGGCCGAACCTTGACTGTGCCAAGATTTTTCTTCCATAGCAGCTTACGAGGGGTCTTGATTTCATTGAACCTTTTAGCATAATCACTAAGCAGTTGGTCCACAGGTTCAGGTAAGTTAAGTGCTTCGTCCTGCGATTCTCTTCAAGGTTATTCACAATTCAACTAACCTTGTTTACAAACCATCAACGAAATTATTCCAAACAAAATGAAAGACCAAAAATATGAGAATGAAATTAATAGTGCTTGCCATTTAATTCTGAGTTCAACACAGGTGAGGTAAGAATTTCACATAAGAGTGTATATATATATTTTCTGGGAGAGTATAACATATTTTCATACAAGAATAAGCATCGTTTTGAAATTAACATACCAAAAGAGACCTATATAAACATAAGTTTGTCATATATCACATAGAATGCAAAATACTTATGATATTTGCATTAAACTATAATGAACCAGGATCTTGAGGTGCTTTAAACTCCTTGAAGCGTCCCATAGTAGCATGCTCACCAAGGGCGAGGAACCTAAATGTATAATTGTTATAGATAGAGCTTCATAGCTTATCCTTGATAAATTGACTTTTACTCAACCTCAAAATACACAAACTGCAACGATGAAGGCACACTAGGGCCAAGGGGGACCATGGCCACCCCTGACCTTGAGGAACCCCTTATTGCATAGTGTACACACCAAAGACTCAGAAATTTTTTACAAAAAAATGGCCCCCCTTCCAAGAAAAGGGGGTTTCCAGCATGCATTAATTTCCTTCCTTTTTCTCTGTCAAAGGAAACAAAATGATTCTGCTTTCCTTTTTTCATTCTTTCATTGTTTTTTTCTTCATCATTATAAATTTAGTTAGTTCCATTGGTTTTAGAAATGCTTGTTTGGTTCCAATTTTCAGAAAACAGTTTTCAAAAAATTTTACTTTTTTATTTTTCGTATTTCAATGTTTTCAATGAAATTTTTTTAATATTTTAAGCATTTTTTTAAAAAAAATTTTAGACACACCTAACATAAATACACTTAAAAAGTATAATATTTGTAAAAAAAATCTTTAAAAAATACATTAAATACCAAAAAATACAAAAATTCAGTACATTTTCGTATTTTTGTATATTTATTAATTTTTTAAAATATTTTTCACAAATATTTTACTATTTTTGATACATCTAAGTAAGGTGCATCTAAAAAAGTAAAAAAATTACTTAAAATTTTAAAAATATTCACTAAAAACAAAAAAAAGAACATAAAAAACAAAAAACTCAGTTTTCAGAAAACTGAAACCAAACACACTGTTATTTTTTATTTTGATAGACCAAATATAGCTAGTATTATTAGTTGCAATTTTTTTTATAGACATGTCCTTGGCCCCCCAAAAGACGAAATCTAGCTTTGTCCCCAAAAAACTGCATGGACATGTGTAAGACAAAGGACTTGATATGCTCGTTTCAAACTGTTAAAATTCACCTACTACACACCTACCACTACCACCTACTACACACTCACCTACTTCACCTACTCTCCACCTACTCCTCACCTACTCCATACCTACTACACACTCACCTATTCTCTTCCCACTCACCCTCTTCTCTATATAGGAATCATGAATCATTGTAATAGATATCAATATATATCAATCAATAATACATCAATTCTAACATGGTATCAGAGCTATAAGATTTAGGCCTATATTTCTTTCTCGCCGGCGGGCAGTCGGCCGGCAATCTTGCCTTCGCTGCCCACTGGAGTTTTCTACACATACTCACTTGACGATCTGCGTTGATTCATGATCAGACAGTCCAATTTTGTTCCTGCCCCTTTGTTTCTGCCGCCACCGAGCTCGCCGGAGAACTCCGCCATGCTGCTCTCGCTCAGTCACCGGAGAACTCTTCTGCTCAATCCTTGATGGTGTTGTCATAGCTACACGAGACCAACAAATCTAAGCCCGGCTGAGAGAGACGGGATAATTCATTTAGGAGCTGCTGTTGTTGGCAACAAATCTAAGCCCTCTGCTGCAATATCTCTTGCATTCTAAGCCCGGCTGAGAGAGACGGGATAATTCATTTAGGAGCTGCTGTTGTTGCACATCAAAATCTGGCAACAAATCTAAGCCCTCTGCTGCAATATCTCTTGCATTTAAAGATGATCACAAGCGACTTGACTGAAAATGAACTGCTGTGTATGTGTTGTGGCTCTGTGTGAATGTGTGCATGAACTGCTGTGTGTTGTGTGTGGAGAACCAACCCGAGAGAGAGAAGTTGGGTGGGTTTCTCTTCTCTAAACCATGCTCCACAGGCTGTTAAAGCTCCAAACACCAAACACCCACCTTTATTTTAATATTTCCACCCATTTATTTTAAACTTTTCTTCCACCAACCCACCAACCCACTGATTTTATATTTTATTTTATCACCCATCATTTCTTTTCACTTTTTCTTCCCACCACTTTCAATCAACTTGTCTTGCATAGCGGGAAGATTGATAAAGAAAAATATTCCAATACAACAAAGCACACCCATTCTTCTTTTATTTATTTAATCACACTCACCAAGTTTGTTTCACTCTCATTATCACATCCATACACACCGGTATCATGTTGTCTTCAACTTTCTTTTATTTATCATTTTAAAATACACCCTTATCATGTTGTTCCCCACCTTCTTTATTTTATATATATATATATATATATATATATATCTCTTTTTTATTATATTCTATTACTCAAACTCTCCTCCATTTGATTTTAAAATCACTTATTTTTTATTTATTGTTTCCCAAATCATTTTTCCTCCTTTTTAAATACCCCCACTTTATTTTTGAAACAATCACACTGATATTTTTCATATAATCCATCTATAAATATTTTTTTATCTATTTTCTTTCTCCCTTGTTTTCTTTCATTTTATTTTTATTTTTTCAACACAACACTCCCAAAAAAAAAAAAAAAAAAAAAAAACCACACAAAACAACCACATTCACAGGCGGGGATTTTCTTCTCTACTCTGCCGCCGGTCTCTTCTTCTTGCCTCCGTCCTGGGCGGCCCTTGACGGTGTCGCCTCCGTGTTTCCCACTCCACCGAGCACGTTCACTCCCCCATACTCCTCCACTGCAGTGTATGGCGGACCTCCAAATCGGAACATCACGGTGGCCTTCCGCTTCAGCTCCTTGTTTTCCGCCTTTAGCACACTTATCTCTGCTCGCGCATCCTTATACATGCGTTGGAGCAGAGCTAGTTGGGCGTTTAACTGCTGCACCTCATTTGTCCTACTCTGCAGCCGGTGCGACAAGTTTGTGACCGCCGTCATGGTTTCCACACATGACTTCAAAGTATACTGATTGGCCTCAATATCAGTTTGCACCGCCATTTTTTGATCCACCGACCGCATCGGAAAGTTCAACGGAGCAAAACCAGAGGCGCTTGGTTGAGGTTCACTGGCCACCGCACCAGTTATCTCTCTTGTTGACTCGTTGAGGTCGGGAAAGAGAGTGAGCAGACCACGGGACGAAGAGGCCATATTCTGGGTAGCTGAACGGGAAGACGAGGCCATGTTATGGGTTGCTGAGTGTTTCAGAGAATGGTTGGTTACAGAATGGCAACAAAGTGTTCCAGAATCTCTTTCTCAGAAACGGAAGAGTTTTTTCAAAGGATTTTCGGCGGTTTCAGACTGGTTTGCACAGCCTCCGCCTCAACCTTGGTTAAATAGCCGAGGCAGACATGCGCATCATGCGCCTCTCGGCGCTCGCCGACAACATGGGCGCGCCTTTTGATGGCCCGTCTTTTGATGGCACGCCTTTTGATGGCACGCCTTTTTATGGATTGGGCACGCCTTTTGATGGCACGCATTTTTTGACAGATTGGGCACACCTTTTGAGGGTGCGACTTTTTAGGGGTCCGACAAGACTCTGTAAACTGTCCCGACATTGATTCCGGTTAGCTCCTTCATGGGTCCGACAAGACTTTGTAAACTGTCCCGACATTGATTCCGGTTAGCTCCTTCATGGGTCCGACAAGACTCTGTAAACTGTCCCGACATTGATTCCGGTTAGTTTCTACAAGGGTCCAGCAAGACTCCGTAAACTGTCACAACATTGTCTGCTACAACGGTCCGACATGACCCCATAAACTGTCTTCTACATCGGTTTGACACCGCCATCCGGTGTCCTCTACACCGTTATGACACCACCATACAGTGTCCTCTACACCGTTATGACACCACCATACAGTGTCCTCTACAACGTTATGACACCCCCATACAGTGTCCTCTACAACGTTATGACACCACCATACAGTGTCCTCTACAACGTTATAACACCACCATCCAGTGTCTTCACCAATGGTCTGACACGACCATACAGTGTCTCCTATCCTCTTTTATTTTTATGTATTTTCTTGTTTTGTTACTCTCTCCAAACTCAAGTTGGTTAGTTCCTATCCCCCTTCAGTTTGCGGGGGGCTGTTAAAATTCACCTACTACACACCTACCACTACCACCTACTACACACTCACCTACTTCACCTACTCTCCACCTACTCCTCACCTACTCCATACCTACTACACACTCACCTATTCTCTTCCCACATCCTCTCTTCTATATATAGGAATCATGAATCATTGTAATAGATATCAATATATATCAATCAATAATACATCAATTCTAACACAAACTCTATAGAACAAGGTTTTAAGTTTTCTGATTTCTTTATAGCCAAAATGCCAAAATCTATAGGCAAGAAGCCACACATAAAGTGGCACAAAGGAAAAGGCATTCATAATGGTGGACATAAGCCATCAAACAGACTTGAACTTGTGACCTTTACTAAACCTCACAACAGAACAAAACTGTGAACACAGACTAGTTGAAATTGCATGGCAATTATTTGTGATTCAATATTCAAAAGAAGTGATCCCACAATGCAATATGGAAAACTGAAACTTCTCCAGCACAACGTTTTTTCATCTGTATGCCCTGTCCAGACTGCCCCTGCTTATTCCTACATGACAACTGAATGCAGCAGGAACTTTGACCTGCACTATGGAAGTTTTAGCAGTTTGCATTTCCCATCCGAGTCTCAATTTAACTGTTTCCCAGTTTCAATATGGCAAAATTTTATATTTTTTTTAATCCTGTAGTTTATAAAAAGGAGCAAGGACATTGTTTGCTCCCTTTCATACATGCAAACATTTTTGTGTAGCTTCTCCCAACAATCAATTGACAGGCCGGTAATTTATGTACATTAAATATAAATATAATTTTTATATTTAATGTCTATAAATTTTATACTATATGAAATGTTTTAATCTTATTTATTTATAAAAAATCATCAGTTAAAATATTTTACTTTAGATTTTTTTTATCAAATAAATTTATTTTGATAAAATTGTTAAAAAGGAGAGAGAGAGAGAGAGAGGGAAGAGGAGTAGGAGATCAATTGAGAGAGAACAAGAGATCAATTGATCGAGGTCGAGAGAGAAGAAGAGGAGATCGATCGAGAGAGGAGACGAGATCGATCGAGAGAAAGAAGACGAGATTGAGATTGAGAAAAGATGGACAGACAAATCAAGATTGAGAGTAAGGATAAGAGCTTGAGATCGCGATCAGTTACTTCTCGCATCAGATTCGCATTTCTCTCTCAATCAAGAGTGATGATCAGACTCCTACTACCACTTAAAGTTTCTCAACAATCCTTCCTCACTCTTCTCTCATGTCAGTTGTGTCCGAGAAAACCATGCCAAGTCCAACACAAATCTCACAACCGCACCCATGTCGTGTCATGTCAACACAGGTACTCTGCCCTAAAGTGGCGAGTCCATGTAACACAACCTATAATGATCGCAAATTTGAACTTTTAATTATTGTGTTGGAGGCCCAAATAACTTAGAATAATTATAATAAAATCCTCAACGGAGTCATGGTTCTTCAGCTTAGAACTTCGCCGATTAATTTTTCTACGCAATCAATCATCTCAATTTACGTGCATGGACTCTTGAGCCAACCCGAGACCCGAGGGACAAACCCTTCAGGATGGTCAATCTTGTTCAAATAGAATTTAATTGCATGTTAAGAAAGGTAGTGTAACAATTGTCTCGATTTGCATGCACCCGGGCTCAAACTGACATGAGATCCGAGAGATGGATCTTTGGGCCTGATAATTATTAATTTTGTGTTGTTTATGTGTATTTTATTTATTTTAGTCATCCCTATGAATTTTATGCAATTCTAATACATAAAACGTATAATTTATGTATCCAAACTATACAGTTTTGAGCTAGGGTTTTGGAGAGAAGTCCAAAACCCCAAATAGTGCATTTTACTTACATTTTGGCATCCCCTACAAGGCTTGGCTGAACCTATCTCTTGCAAGCTTTCATGTGCTCATCTTTTTCCCATTTTGGCACCTTTCCTTACTTAAACTAGGTACTTTACTTACGCACTCATGAAAGTAGAAAGACCACATTAATGCTTGTGCAAACTAAGTTACTTTTGTGTAAGTGTACTTATATGTGTATGTGTGCGTATAATTGTATGGAATTCAAAATAAAGGGGCTATGATTGTTTTGTCCTACCTAAGATCAAATCTAGGCCATTGATTTAAAGTTGGATTAATGTCTAATGAGAGACTTAATTGGTCTTCACCTATGAAGCACGGACACCGACACCGACACGGACACACATACAGACACGAACACGGAAACGAAACACGGCAATTTCTAAAAACTTGGGACACAGACACGGCAGGGGACATGGCAAATTTTTTAATTTTTTTATAAATGTTTTTATTTTAATACACATTAATTATTTTATTTATTTATTATATTTTATAAATAATGTGCTATTGTTAATTTATTTTTTTATTTTTAATTGATATATATATATATATTATAAATAAAAAAAATATAACAAATAAGGAATAATAAAATATGTTAAAATAAATAAAAAGAAAAATTAGATATTTTATTTTATAATTTTTTTTATTATATATGATTTAATTAGATTTCTTTTAAATAATTGGATGATTTATTTTATTTATTATATGTTAAAAAGTTAAGAAATAATAATTTACAAAAATTATTATTATATATGATATTTTAAGAAATAACAATTAGATATTTTATTATACATGATAAAAATTATAATTTATAAATTTTATTATATACATTATATAAGATAAATTATATTATATATATTATATATGATCAATTATCTTATATAAAGTAAATTATATGCACACAGAGAGAAAGAGAGAGAGAGAGAACAGAGATGAAGACGATCAAAGATGATTGAAGCCCTCAAGAGACGAAACCCTCAGAAATTGAAGAGAGAGAGAGAGAACAGAGACGAAGACGATTGAAGATGATCGAAGCCCTCAGAAGATGATCCCATGGTGCGTCCAGATTTGGACACGCGTGTCCCCGCCGTGTCCCTTGCAAAAAAATAAATTAAATTAAAGGGACACGCCACCTAGCGTGTCCCGTACGTGTCCTCGTATCTGACACCCACGGCTTCCATTTTGGCATGTCCATACTTCATAGGTCTTCACTATGGGTTACACATGGAGAGAGAGAAAAGGGTCCTTTATTTACTTCATCCTAGGGTTTTGGAGAGAGGAAAACGCCACACACAAAAATCAGGGTGTGATAACATGGTATTAGAGCTTAACTGGGTTCGAATACCCAAGACTGTGGGAAGTGACTAAGTTCACTATTTGGATGGGACAGCATAAGGATTTTCTACATGTGTGTGATTCATGCCAGAAATTGTATATAAGTTGAGATTTTCTAAGTGTAGAAAGGCCTAAGTATGTTTTTCTAAGTGTTGAATTGCACATTTAGGTGATAACATGCCTATGTTCTTATTTGTTCATATGCTTAAGTGTTCACATCATCCCAATACAGTCATCCACAAAATTATGGAATCAAGTCAAAACTTGGGCATTATCACAATCTCAAGTGTCACAGGAAGTCATATATCCTTCTTGTTTTGGTCCAATGGACGAGGAACAGAACTAGAAATATATCTCCATTTTTTCTGACCGAGAAGAAAATTTTTCATAACACTAGACCAATAAGTATAGTTGTCACGAGTAAGTTTGCATTTAATAGCTTGAACTTTATCTTCCAACATAGTAATGAACCAGAAAAAAAAAAGAAAAGAGAACTGATGGGGCAAAGTGTAATAACTCAAAATATCTTAGGGGTAAAACTGTAATAACCCAAAAGCTAGCACATATGGGTCAAAGACTTGATGGGCTGAGATTAGATATCAAACACGAAGACAGAGAGTGCTTCGTGTTTAGAGAATAGAAACCAGAGATCAGATAAGAAGATGTAGCTTCGATCGACACAGCCAGAGAGAGAACCAGACAAGTTAAGCGAGGATCCAAAGCAAAACAGAGGTAGCAAGAGGGAGAGAGAGAGAGATCCCTCAAACCCAGACAAGAGTCGCGACTTCAAACCAGGTACCAGAAAGCTGTCACGATTTCGGAGAAGACCAAAGTGAGGTTGAATGAGAAGACCACGAAGCAGAGAGGACTTTGAACAACAAGTGAGCACGAAGGGAAAGAACTTATAAACCTAATATTCTCACACACATATCTAATTAAATTGAATGATGATGCATTTTGGTTTAAACTGTTTCATGATAGAGGTTTCGCATGCTTAGGTGATTTGTATGTGTTTTAAAACCATATGTTAAACTGTAACATTTTCGAACCTGTCAAATTATTTTTGAAGTGATTAGTCTGGTTAAGTTTGCACTTATTTAGTTTTGCCTGGATATTGAGTCGTCCACTTTGGGAACAAGAGTCAAAGATTCACTTTTGAGTTGGTTGTACCTTAGTCGTATGTTGTTTGTTGTGTTTGTGCTTTCCTTGGCCGTAGTTTAATTTTGGTGTTGAAATTCCCTAAGGTTGGGAGGTTGTAATGAGAGAGCAAATTTGAACATTTAGTTATTGTGTTAGAGGCCCAAATAACTTAGAATAATTATAATAAAGTCCCCAACGGAGTCCTTGATACTTCAGTTTAGAACTTCGTCAATTAATTTTTCCACACGATCAGTCGTCTCGATTTACGTGCATGGACTCTTGAGCCAACCCAAGACCCGAGCGACAAACCCTTCGGGCTCAATGTACGATGCTAATATGATCATATGATCAATCCTGTTCAAATAGAATTTACTGCATGTTGAGAATGGTAGTACAACAATTGTCTCCATTTGCATGCACCCGAGCTCGAACTAACATGAGATTCGAGAGATGGATTCTCTAGGCCTGATAATTATTAATTCTGTGTTGCTTATGTGTAGTTCATTTATTTTAATCATCCCTATGAATTTCAT
Source organism: Camellia sinensis (assembly GCF_055761805.1). Taxonomy (NCBI): domain Eukaryota; kingdom Viridiplantae; phylum Streptophyta; class Magnoliopsida; order Ericales; family Theaceae; genus Camellia; species Camellia sinensis. The sequence goes on along the minus strand of NC_138971.1, from coordinate 96,145,687 downwards.
GCAACAATTGTCTCAATTTGCATGCACCTGAGCCCGAACTGACATGAGATCCGAGAGATGGATTCTCTAGGCCTGATAATTAATAATTTTGTGTTATTTATGTGTATTTTATTTATTTTAGTCATCCCTAATACATAAAACGTATAATTTATGTATACAAACTATACAGTTTTGAGCTAGGGTTTTGGAGAAAAGTCCAAAACCCCAAATAATGCATTTTACTTGCATTTTGGCATCCCCTACGAGGCTTGGCTGAACCTATCTCTTGCAAGCTCTCATGTGCTCACATTTTTCCCCTTTTGGCACCTTTCCTTAAACTAGGTACTTTACTTGCACACTCATGAAAGTAGAAAGACCACCTTAATGCTTGTGCTAACTAAGCTAGTTTTGTGTAAGTGTACTTGTATAAGTGTGTATAACTGTATAAGATGAAATCTTGGCCATTGATTTAAAGTTGGATTAAGGTCCAATGAGACGCTTAATTGTTCTTCACTTTGAAGACATTGGTTACACTTGGAGAGAGAGAAAATGATCCTTTGTTTAATTCATCCTAGGGTTTTAGAGAGGAAAAAGCCACACACAAAAAAATCGGAGCGTGACACTACCTAATATAATGAAGCATGTCTTGTTTCCTCACATGCAAATCACATCTTGTTTATCAAGCAAGGGGAGAATAGCACATGTTCACTGCTTTTTGACAATGTGAATCTAATGGTTTTTTCCCACAAGGTTTTCATTTATCACTCAACTGAACCTAGCGAAGGGAAGTTTGTATGATCATTAGTTTCTTAATTTTACATCAAGGCACCTGAAAGACAACTGGGTGAGAACTCCATGCTTACAGAAATTGTAGGAATCAAGTCATACCGTAATTGGCTGGAGATTAGTCTAATTTGATTTTTCTGCATAAGGGCTTTCTCTTTTATATCTTCTTAAAATTCTGTTATGTAAGTGCAATATTCATGTTTCATGCATAAGGAAACCAAGGTGTGATTGGTTAGAGTCAGGGAACATAAATCCTGATTTGATATCTTCATTCACATACTCTTAGCGTTCAACATTGCCATAATCATAATCAAAGTAAAAATGCTTTTAGCTTTGTTCATAGACATGAAGATGTCCTCAAAGTGTCATTTGTCATGCTCAAATCCCCTCTTGTCCTAAGACAAGTCAAGGTGAAGCCATAAAAGAGAGATAGGCACAGTAATTTTTACATTTCTCAACTCTAACCTCCAAGCTACAAATCCTCTGGTGATCCTCCAATAGAAAATCCTGTGCCCTACCCCAGCCTAGGTTGACTTGTTCTGAGACCAAGAATAGGTTGGAGATTCGCTTGTAAATCATGATGGATCAGTTGGGAGTAGCTTAATGATCTCTAAGTCAATCAATGGAGATCAAGCCAGCGGTTATAAGTGATCGCTCAAGTGGAGACAGGCAATCAGTGATAGGTAACGGGTATCTTGAGTGAGCCCTGTGTATGCCTTAGTACATTTATTTTGATTGTCCAGGAGAATATGTGGAAGCACTGGCCCACGTGTCACCTTATGAGGCTGTCACATGGAGCTGGCTAACTTATAGGGGGATGATGTGGAGATGACTGACATGTCGGAGCCACACTACTCTCTAGAAGTGTCCATGCCACTTGCATAAAATCAGATATAGAGCTGGTTCTTTGACAGAAATCCTAATAATAAATTATGATTTATACAAAAATAAATAAATAGGATCATGATAGAAAAACAAAAATCTCTCCTAGCAAGAGAACTCTAGATGTATCAAAGTATTAATGCGCTTTATTTAATTTTTTTTTTTTCCCCAACTATTGCTTTCCATGAAGTGCAGGTCTTGATAAAGAAAAATATTCTTCTTTCATACCTGGATAGGCGGCCAGAAATTTGAAGATATAATAGTAGCATTAAGAATATCCAGAGACACCTCATTTTCCCCCAAGGCCTCAGCTCCTATAAATCAATTATCAAAAGTTACTATCATAGCTTCAGAAAAATATGTATAAGAAATGGTAAATATGGTCTATGTCAAGATTGCAAGAGCAGACACTAAGGCTTCTCTTAACACATACTCTCTTTTTTCATATAAAAATAAAATAAAATAATAACAATAATTATAATAATAATAGTTAAAGAATACCTGCTTATGACAAATTAAATAAATGTGTCTAAAGAGAAAACCTGATTGAGATGGATGATTTATAGTTGCTTTTATATTTGCGTTAGTCCTCTTTGAATCAATCAGATCATTAAGCATTATTTCACACCTTTGCATGCTGCTCTCTCCAAAATGTATCTGGAAAATAACAACACAAACTTGAACATTGAGATATATTAAAAGCCGAATGCAATAGAATATTAAAGAACCCAATCATCAACTGCAGCCAGTACACTCGTGCAAAACTAACTGAGTTATTAGATTTCTATACATAGACAGTATACCTTGAGAAGTTCCAAAGTGCGTATTTCTGCATCTATATCATAGTCAGATTTGTTTAGAAGCTTTTCAGCTAGCATAACACGATATTCATTAACTAGCTGGTCCTTTGAACCGATGATGCTGACAACCATACCAAGTATGTCAACCTTCCTTCGATTCCGGCTACCTTTCAAGGGATCCGCCTCTACAGGGTCAGGCTCCCAGCTGAAAGGGTTATTTCATTTAGAATATGTCAATTTTCAAATATGGTAAGCAACAATTATAACATCTGCTCATCTTCAATTATGATCTTAAAATTAAATCCATTTCATTTATGCCAAATTAACATACACATACCGTTCAGCATTGATCCATGCCTGCTTGATATCAGTGTTGATATCATCATCCACACCAGTGTTTTCTTGACTTTCTTCATCTCTATTTAATTCTTCTAGAAGGCTATCCCCGGTATTTCCAGGTCCATTGGAATTCCCACCTGTCCCATCAGTGAGCATGGTCACAATGCATTTAACTGTGTCTTTCCTCCCCTTCAGGTACTCCCTTATTGGTTCACTAACTGCTTCAAGAAAAACACCTGCAGGGTCTATCGTCCGAAGTGCTTTAACCGTTGAAACATACTGATGCAATATATCATTGGTTGAGGCACCGGCTGTAAGTAAGCGATATCTTAGTGCAGAAATAAATGAATCAACCAGCTTTGAATGTTGTCCGGTATATTCAAGGCATTGTTTCAAGTCTTCGATAGCAGGAGAGCTGAAAAGTTAATAACCATTGTGAATGTATCAAGTTAATGCCCATGAAGACCTTGTACGAACACCAATGTGTTCCATTCCACATATTGATTCTCTTTTAAAAGAAAATGTATTAGACGGTTTATAACACTTCTTGTTTTTTGATATGGAGGTTAGTAAGACTTCATTTATTTGTATCTATTATTTTTCTTCTTTTGCTTCTACAACTCGTTGAATAGCTTTAAAGAAACCAGTTCATTCCTCCAAGACAAACTGCAGGATTGATTTCTGTATACAAAAGTTCTATACATGGAATGTGCACCAACAGCAGCTCAAGCATCTTAAACAGTACCCCTTCTTGCCCAATCCATATGCTCTACAACAATGGAATTAAACTATAATTAATTTGCTTATTGAACAAGAAATAATTTGGGCATACCAACTACTTTTCAGAGCAACACATCAGTATGAATGCATGTTGGAAACATCAATTATATTAACATGACAGCAGCTAGAGCATTTCAAGCTTTCCAGCTTGCTATGCCAAAAATTGATACGCAATTCAGACTCTAAAGATATAGCAACCACTGATTATATTGAATTTGTCACTGCAATTCGCGTCTACACCAAACCTCAACTAACTAAAGAACAAAGCAACTGCTCAGCTACTGACATTACTAGAGTTTATTTACGTCAAGTTAAGAATGCATAAAGAACTACCTGTCAGGATAGTCCACAATAATCTCGAAAAGTTTGGCAGTTCTCAAGTCTTGCAATGTTTCATAAGCAAAATACTCTAGCCGCAACTGCCATCTAATGAGTCCTTCTGAGGGATTGTCTACTCCAGCATAGCATGAGGATGGGTGTGATGCCAACGGTGATTTCAGATCCGAAGAAGGGCTATCATAACTGATGGACTCACCAAGATAAGCAAGAAGTGCATGCAAGAACTGCAGAGGCACAGCCTGTTCAGATACCTCTCAATATTAGAAGCTTTTTTTGGAGAATTCTCAATATTAGAAGCTATTCACTTGTTAGCACAAAATGTTATCCATAATAACAAGATGGAAACTAAGAAAAGTGAACAGAAATCGTGCATACGATATTGTTCATTATGTAATGCATAATTTGCAGATTTAGCATAACACTGGGAGAAGAAAAAAACACAGTAGGCCAATTCCAGTAGTTCTTCTTAAGGTAAAAGTAATGTAAGTGTAAGTGAAATTAAAACATTGAGGTAGTGTTTGATTCACTGATATGAAGGCTGGAAAGCCTCGAATGGAATGGTCATTCCATCAAAACACCCATTCCCATGTTTGGTTTTGTAAAAAGGAAAGGAATGTGCATTCAAAATGAAATCACCATTCACCAATTTAGAAGAATAGCCATTCCATTCCTGCCCAAAACCATTCCAGCAAATCAAATACCATCTGAGTCTGATCGATGCAATGTGCCAGCCAGGTACCAGGATAACTGCTAGGCTATTCTGCAAATGATGCCCTGTATATGGAAGGGCATTTCAACAACTGAATCATCATACCAAAGTTGAAATACCAGAGTAGCCAAGCATGCATCAGCAACTTGGTATATAAAGCCAAACCACATCATCACAACTCACACAAAGTGCAAAGTTGAAATATCCTATCTAGAGAGTATAAAATACAATCGAATAAAGTTTTTAAGACCAGTACTATTTTTGAAAAAAAGAAAATAGTGGGATGGCACATGAGAATAACCTGTATCCATCCTTTAATGGACTCCAAAACAGAACTCCTATAGTCATCACCAGCCAGATTGTGAACTTTAGCCTGCCATGAAAATTGAAAAATAATGAATTTTTCAGAAATGTCACATAACACAGAAATACAAACTACAAGTAAAAGAAAAAAACAGTGACATGTAATTGAGAAGCTGTAGTGCTAGCCACCAAGTTCAAAAAACTAAAGTGGATTAATACAGAAGAGATCACTGGATCTATACATTTCAGTATGTTTGGACAGAAGTGAAGGGAAAGGGAAATCAAGTGTAGGTAGGCGGCGAAGGGAAATAAAGAGAAGGGAAGGGAATGGTTACTCTTCCTCTTTTTTGGATAATGAAGAGAGGGTAAAGGAAGGGAACTGAAGCAATATTGTTTGGGAGAGAGGGGGAGGGAGGGGGAGAGAAGGGACGGATATCTTATTTTAGTGAGTAGAAGAGGGTATAATTGGCATTAACCCTTTGTTAGAAATGGGGGCAAAATATGTAATCTAAAAAGCTTGGACACTTCTAAGAAGGTCTGTGTCCATGTTGTGTCCGTGTCCAACAAGTGTTCGACACCAACACTCATTGGACACTTCCTCACAGGTGCTCGACACCAACATTCATCAGACACTTCCTCACATGTGTCTAACACACATGAAATACATTATAAGCTTGGACAAACTCACTTACATTGATAAATGAAAAATAATATAGATTTATATCTATTAATCCCTTCTTTAACCTTTAAGAATTAGTATTATGTTGCATTTTTATAAGCTTTGAATGAAATATTCATATATATAACATATAACATATAACAAAAAAAAAAAAAAAATCATATATTTTGTGTCCCTCCATGTATCGTGTCTTGTATTTTTTAAAAATTGATGTATCAGCATGTCCATGTCGTGCCCGTGTCGTCTCACATGTCCATGCCCATGCTTCATAGTTGGTAATCACAAACTCTCCTTCACTTCCCCTCCAAAATCTAATAATTTTAGAGATAAACAAAAGTGGAGTCAAAAGGGTTTGACCATCCCTCAAAACCCCTCCCCTTCCTATTTTGATGAACACCCAAAAAGGGGAAGTCATACACTTTCCTTCACTTTCCCCAATCCCATCGTAGATAAGATAAGCTAGAGCAAACAATGGATGAAGGGAATTTGATATGTGCAAAACATACAAACCTTCAAAAGCAGAAGTATAGCAGAAGCATAGGCATCTTCAGTCATAGATGTAAATCCAAGACTTCTAAGATCACGCACAACCATTCCAATGTTCTTCACTAGTTTGCTGTTCGCCAATTTCCGATGATAAAATTCATCAACACCCATGTCACCTGTTCTGTAGGGGAGTTTATTTTTTTCATCTAGGTCCATGTCATCATTACCTCGTGATTCATTATCATCTTCACAATCTTCAGCCATAATTATACTCAACTCCTCCAGCCTTCCCTTAAAATACCAGTGGAGTATCTCTAAAATCATTATAAGACATATAGAAACATTATTAACAAGTCCCAGATACATCTTGGCTTGCATATGTATCATGTACATAACGCTTTCAAGAAAGACCTTCAATAAGGAAAACCAAATTCAAAGAATGGAGTAAAACATTTAACCCCCATGTCAAAAAACTGCAGCAGCCAATGAGGCATGGAAACATGCTGATCGCTAACGAATTTTGGAATTATAAAATAACATATAACGCAACTGTGATAAACGAATGATTGGCATGGAAGGAATTTGAATGGAACACAAACAAAGTTCGCCCATAATTTTTATTTTAATTTTTTTAAGTTCCTCCAAACTTTTACACTAGGCAAAGGATAAAAGTAATAAACCAATGACAGGAAACTAAAGAAGTTAGTCATTCAAATAATGCACATTCAGATTCTGGGAGCAGGAATGTCTGCGACAGAACATAGCATTCGTGTTTGTATTCATGGACCAAAGACTGAACCAATTGCACATATTTTTCCACTTACCAGATATTTATCTACTACAAAGATCACAAATACTATCATTTCATAGAAGCATTATAGTTTGTAAACATCATTTTCCCTTAAAAAGAAAAAAACAATTATTTAACAAATATGGACTATAACCATCCTAGTGTCCATGACTTGACTTTTAGATGAATGCAAAGCACTTAAACACATACGTGACATACCCGCACCCGACACCCATACTCGATTCTATGTAACATAGCAAAAGGTATCAAGGATATTCACATATTCCACATCGCATTAAACATTGTGAGTCCCACAACTGTAAGATAAACAAAGATGTGAAGGGATCCAATTTGCTAGCTTGGTGGTGTCATATAAATGAAATAATTCTCTGGCACAAATTCTCTCTCATTTCTCTCATGTATTTCTCTCTCATTAACATTGTGGGTCCCACAACTGTTAAATAAACAAATATGCGGAGGAATCTGTTCATTAATTTGGGCGGCGGGTGGGATTTAAATAAATTAAATAGAAAGCACAAAGGGCAAATATCCATAAACATTGTAGGTCCCACTATGGTTAAATAAACAAAGATGAGATACATTAAGTCCGCCTTTTATATATAGAAGTAGATATAATATGTATATGTTTATATATATAGAGAGAGAGAGTGAGAGAGAATCAAAAAGATAGTAGAACTTCAAATTTGCACAAGTGCATGTGCGCGAATGTCTTCTGACAAGTTAATTGACATTTAAAATGGCCATGATACACATAGACAGAAACACCAATATCTACAACATAGACGTATCATTTTTATCAAGAACCCTAAGAAGTACATCTACTAGAAAGAGTTAATTTCAGGTATTTCAACCTTAGACTTCCCCATTGAAGGATTTAGAAACAAGCTTGGCTTGTATATAGCTAAATTCTTGTGAATAGGAAGTGAAAACATAGTGAATTGAAAACATAGTTACAATTTCATCACCGTTCTCTTTTCATTAACACTTCGAGAGAATAACTGAAGATTACAAGAGAGTCAGTCATAAAATATCTAATGTTCAATAATGTTTATTTACAAGTTCATAACGAACATATCTAGAAACTCATACCAGGAAAATGCCGAGGAAGAGTAGCCATGAGAACTGAAGACACTATTAATTGATATTTAGACAACAGATGGAGTCTTTCAGCATCTGGGCTTTGTCTTTTATCTAGCGCAATATCTTTGTTCGACTGTAAGGCACGAATTAGCATTAATAGGCACTTCTCTTGATACTGTTTTTCAAATGATATCTCTTCCAGAGCTTTACATAACTCTTGCTGAACCCTATCCTTAAGAATCTGTTTCAACATTAAGGGGGATCGTAATATCATTAAAAGAAGTAACGAACTGCAATCTGATTGGCACAGAAGTGTTAAAGAAACCAAAAAGTTTCCAAGAACAACAGAAATAAGAGGCATCTTATAAATGTGATGCAAGTCTGGAACCAAAAATGAAGAAATAGGTTTACCTTCACTAGGCGATTTTGATGTCCTAAAGCCATGTTTGGATCATGGATCTGGGTAAGGATCTGGAAAGGGAAACAAAAGGTGAGAGAAATGTGAATGAAATCTAAGCTAATTCTTTCTCCATTTCCCTCACATTTTCCTTTCCTTTTTCAAATCCCTACACAAATCCATGATCCAAACACAGCTTAAAAGCATTCAGCAACAGTAAAGAAAATTAAGCTGGACTCTTTTCATAAGCAATTATATTTCACCAAAGGGCACCAAACAATGAGCACAACCCAAGTACAGGCAAACCATACAGCTATAAAATGCCTCTATATCTACAGGAACATAAGATCCCCCAAAAAAACATCACAAAAAAATCCAGAGGAAAAGAAAATGCATCCAATAGACAAAAAAAAAACAGAGTAAAACAATGTTGTCAGCATTACTGCCTTCGTTTTCTACTATTTAGTATCCTCAAAAATTCCAGTCCCTCCCTCTATAAACGGCAAATCAAACACAATGGGACTCTCTCCCATGCCTTCCTCCTCTCCAATCGGGACATCCCTCCCCACGAACCAAAAACAACTCACAAGCAAGCAACACATTGCATCACCCATGAAACCCCAAAAATAAGAAAAGTCCAAGCTCCATAATTCCCTAGGTCTTAACCCTTATACTTGCAACACCATACCATAATAACTTTAACCATTGGTCTCAAATTATCAACCATCAAAAAACTTCTCAGGCTGCTGACAAAGCAAAGAGGTCACCTGAAGCCTGGCCTCAATATGCTTCAAAAGGAAAGACAAATTCCCCTAACCACCCGAACATTTATAGAAAGATATCACTGTACACACTCCATTCCTACTTGCCATGACAAGATAGCCTCTCCCCTCCCAAATAGATAACTTGAAGCCCAAAAAGGTCTCCCCAAACTTCAAGTCCTGCAACAATCTCCCTCCAAACAGGGGAGCCCACACTACTTCACCGTGCAGCAATATATATGTTGAAGTAGACAACCATACTGACTTTTAACAAACAGTAAGGTTATCATCCTGCTCAATAGTAAACAACCAGAACTATTTGACTAACCCTATTGAAGGACCCTTTGAAAGTTTTTTCAGGATTCATATATGATCGAAAAATGAAGAAAATCAAGGCCATTAATTAACTACACGTATTAATTTTCATAATATATCAAAAATGTAAAATAAAAGAAAAAGAAAAAACTCTCGGCCCCCAGCATAAATGGATATTTTGGCTTAAAGACCAGTACAGCAAAACAGAAGAAGAGGGATAATTAAAGTCCAGAGACTGCAAAGTCACCTGCCATTAAATTGTGAAATAAAACAAAGCATATTTGAGAAATGAATATATAAAACAGCAAAACAGTATTAATGAAAATTATTGGCAATAATAATAGAACCATGTTGACAAATGTGCCCAACAATGGAATCTCCCTCACTTGAAAAGAAATTGAGAATAAATTATACTTAAGTATGTCCAATACAAAAGCGTCTTCTCTCTCTCTCTCCCCTCTTTTTTCCTCAAATGATAGATAAAGATCAAGTTTAGATGGATTTTGCCATTTGCAACAAGAATTTCATAAAGAGTAAAGTAGACTACTATAGTTGAAGAGTTAAGCATGAACAAAACATTTTAAAGCAGATTAGTTATAAAGTAATCATGAAGGAAGTAAATCACAAACAAACCAAGTAATGAGACACATTTTTCCAAAGAAGTTAGCCTCTCACCTTCTCGCCCTCAAAGCATTGAGAAATTGGGTTACTGTAATATATATATATATATATATATATATATATGTATGTATGTATATATTCTGTTAGGTAGCATTACATTCATGGATTTAGATCTGAGCCCTCAAATCACAGACCCATTGTTTGGCAACTGTTTATGCAGCCAAAATCAATTTACGCTAAACCCCAATTCTGCATTTTAAAGATAACTACATGCCATCTGTCATTTAAAAACCCAAAGACAAGTGGGCAAACAGTCTCCTTCCACGGTAACCAATCACTAAAATGATTTCCTTAAAATCCACATAAAATGAATGTGCAGTAGCATGTGCCCACTGCCCACTTGTGTGTGCCCATATGTAATAGCAATGCATTGACGCTAAAACAACAAGAGAAAAGTCCAACCTTTTGTCATTGAAATATAGTCCGAATTAGTAGATATTTGAATCAGTTCACGCTTGTCCAGAAGAAGTCACCAAACAATTATAACAGAGCAATACATAAGCATTCAAGAAATCTGTAATATCATATGAATGAAGCAAAAGAAAGCTATCAAAACTCTTAATAAATAGCTCATTTGTACTTTCAATGTGCAGAATTACAGTTTTTAGGCCCTATTTGAGTAGCAGGATTAATAGTGAAAGGATTAATAATCCCATGAATTAGTATAGGATTATTTATCCAATTAAATTTAATAAGATAACCATTTATTATATATTCATTTTGTATTTTTTCTTTTATACCTGAAATTATGATCCCCGCCCATTTCAATATTAAAACTCCCCAATTTCATTGTATTGAATGTCCACCATACGTCTAATCTGGTTAATAAAATTGACAATCAAACATGGGATTGTGAGTCCATGGACTAACAATTCCAATCATATGCTATATAATCCTACTAATGAAACATGCCCTTATGGTACAAATGCTAATCTTTGGTCTAGCTGAGGAACTTTCTGTGAAAAAAAGTAAATTCATAGATTACTTGAAGGGAACTTTGGAGGTTAGTCACCTCTATTAACAATCCGAATCATACTATATAGAGAAAATCAAATATTGTATTTATGAACAACAGAACATTTAATGAATGAGTTAGTGAATAAAGAGGCAACATATGAAATCCAGAAGCATATTAAGAACTTTATCCATAATGCCTTTTTTTTTTTCCCCCTAAATGACCAAAGTTAATTAAATATAGCGCATTGAAGCGTCACGTGTACATACAGGGTCCATGCTCATTTCTAGAGCAGCAACATCACTGTAAGCATCAAAATGCTGCCAAAACTTTGATGCTCCATTCTTCTCAAAATTTTCCTGAACCAAAACAAATAGCACTAGACTATAAAAATACAAGTATTGCTCCATTGCAAGCCTTAAATAAGTAGAAAAACAAATGAAGACGGATATTAAATAACGTTCAATTAGTACACATTAATATGTATTTGGGAACACATTACATTTGGCATAGTGCACAAAGTGGTTAGCCCGAGACTTGAGGTTATGTTAGGCCAAGGTTGAAGATGGATATTATATGTAATAATTTATTTTTTTTTTTTTTAAAAAAAAGAGATTGAGCAGTAGAAATATTGAACAAATGAATGGTAAGTAAGAAGAATACCTCTAGGGAGCAAAAGAAGTGTTGTTGCAGTAAAGAGTCGAGGCCGTGGTTGGAGAGAGTGTGAGCATGAGAAGCCAAGTTGGAACCAAACGAAAGATGAGCAGCATTGCCATTCAGCAGAGCTTCAGTGGCCAAACAGAAGCCTTTCCAGCTCTCCATAATTTCATTGATATCATCAGCGGTTAGGGACTCCAAAACCCCCAAATTGCAAACCGATGAAGTCGCGTCAATCGTCATTGGAACAAGATGGTAGCACAAAATTCAAACCCTAACTTCGCAATTCCAAGTGGGTGAGTGCGTTGAGATGGGATGCCTTTACTGGGGAAAACGACGGTTTAAGACAGGGGGCTCCGCCGGCGGCGAGGATACGAGGGATTTAGTAATTTAGTGCGCAAAAACGACAACGTTTTAGGTTGATGGTGGGTTGAAGTTTGATGGGAAAATTACAGTCCAGTTCCTATTTGTAAAAATAATTACAAAGAGATAAATTTTATAATATTAATAATTAAAATCATTAAAAGAAAGGACGAAATACTAAACCATTTGCTTGGTTAGAGTTTTTTAAAAATATTTTTTAAAAAATTTTACTTTTTGTTTTTCGTGTTTTCTTTTGTTTTTACTGAATTTTTTTAAATATTTTATGCAATCTTTTTAATTTTTAGACATACCTAACATAAATATACCTAAAAAGTAAAAAAATTACGAAAAAAATCTTATAAAAGTTCACTAAATATCAAAAATACAAAAAAATACAAGAATTCAGTACATTTTTTATATTTTTATGTATTTATTAATTTTTTAAAATATTTTATCATAATTTTTTACTTTTTTAGATATATCTAAGTAAGATGCATCTAAAAAAGTAAAAAATGTTTAAAATTTTAAAAATACCTACTAAAAACAAAAAAAATACGAAAATCTTAGTTTTCAAAAAACTTAATCAAAAAAACTCAAACCAAACACACAGATAAATCCCAAAATATGATGTTGTGAATTATTTAGTTATTCTTTTTTTTCTTATGAATCGAAAGGTTCTATTAAAATGAAAATTATATAAAAGAGTAATCACTTACATATTTTGGTTTAATTTTTCAGAAATAAAATTGGATTTTTCAAAATGTAAAATTACATATTTTGGACAATTTGAAATATAGAAGTTTTGGATTTTTCCTCATTTTAAAACAAATCTCACATTACGAACAAAAACCTAACACTCTCTAATGTAACACGTTAATAACGTAACACTTCAATTTAACATACTAAAAAACTCATTAGTATACTTTTTCTAAACGTGACAACGTAATACTAAAAAAAAGAACTCTTTGGTTTATTTTTCTCAAACATAACGCTCCAATGTAACACAAAAAAAAAAATTCCTTACATTTTTCTCAAATGTAACACTTCAATTAGTGTAATCTCATACGTAACACTCCAATATAACACACAAGAACACTAAAAAAACTTCTTATCGTATTTTTTCGAAACGTACCACTCACAGTTTGAAATTATACATTTGCCCAAAACTTACTAAGGAATATTTATACTCCTTTGAAATGGTTTAAAGAATCTCACATTATTTTTTTTTTTTAGTGTTACATTGAAGTGTTACGTTTAAGAAAAATACACTTAAACTTTTTTGTTTTGTATTACATTGGAACGTTACGTTTTAAAAAAATACATCAAAGAGTTTTTTTTTTTTTTTTTGTATGTTACACTACAGAATTTTTTTTTAGTGTTATATTGAAGTGGTTACGTTTGGAAAAAAAAGTATACCAATGAGTTTTTTTGTGTTACATAGAATGTTACACTAAGGAGTTTTTGTGTGTTATATTAGAGTGTTACACTGAGGAGTTTTTGTGTGTCACATTAGAGTGTTACAGTAAGGAATTTTTTTAGAATATTATATTAGAGTATTACATTTGGGAAAAATGCACTAAGAAGTTTTTTTGTGTGTTACATTAAAGTGTTACACTAAGGAGTTTTTTTGAAGTATTATATTAAAGTGTTACGTGTGGAAAAAATACACTAAGAAATTTTTTTATGTATTACATTAGAGTGTTATAATAAAGAATTTTTGTATGTGTTACATTAAAGTGTTACACTAAGAGATTTTTTTTTAAATGTTATATTGAAATGTTACGCTTAGGAAAAATATAATAAGAAGTTTTTTTATGTGTTACATTAGGGTATTGCACTAGGATTTTTTTTATTTTTTATTTTTTTTAGTGTTACATTAGAATGTTACGTTTGAATGTTATATTGGAGTATTACAGTTTAAAATTACACATTTGGTCAAAACTTACCAAGTAGTTTTTGTATTTTTTTTTTTTAAATGTTTGAAAAATCTTACAACTTTTTGAAATGTTTGAAGAATCACATATTTTAAGTTATTTTTGTTTTGAAATGTTTTTTAAATAAAAAATATTTTTATATAAAAATTCATCCAAAATTTGATTAATATATATTGTGTACCTTACTTTTATAGCACAAAATAAAAAATAAAAAATAAAAGATAAAAAATAATAGAAATAAGGACATAACCGTAAATCTAATTTTTAAATAATATACTAAATCTACCTTTTCAAAATTAATGAGACTAATTAGTTTATAAAAAAATCTTTAGAACTAAATGTCCTCACTATGGGATTTATAGGTAAATTTTTCACAAAAAAAAAAAAAGGTAAGGCCAAGTTTGGCATGTGTCCAAAAAGTCAAAAAGTCAAAAAATTATTCAAAAAATTAAAAATTTATCACTATTCACCAAAAGTCAAAAAGTACGACTGCACAACTCTCAATCCTAATTTTTTCCTACACATAATTTATACAATTTTTTAATACATATTTTTTCATAAAAAGTCAAAAAGTTAATCCAGACAACCATATTTTTTTCCTCAACTTTTTAGTCTAAAAAGTCAAAAAGTGCACTTATTTAGGACATCCCAAGCAACCCCTGAATTCCACTGGCATACCCTGAGGTTTCTATTTAATATAGATCTCTCCCTGACATTTGAAAAATTGCATTCTCTTCTCTAAGGTTTGTATTCTGATTACAAATTGTCCCTTAGATGACTGGCGTCATACTCTAAAATTTTCTAAATGATCATCTTGCCCTCTTTTCTACCATCATGACTACATTGTATAACTTTCTATCATTAAATTCTACATTAACATATTCCTATTGAGTGATACACTACAAGAAATGTCACTTTTAGCTACCAAAATATTGGTCGCCAAAAGTCCAATATTTAGTCGCTGAAAAGATATTGCGACTAAAATATTTGGTCGCCAAGGTCGTCGCCTTTGCCCTATCGGCGATAGTATTGGCTACTAAATTTCGTTTGGTCGCCGAAAGTGACCACATTTGGCTACTAAAATTAGTTTAGTCGACAAATGTTATGTTTCCGCCACTAAACCTTTAGTCGCCGAATGAGGCTTTTTGGCTACTAAGTTGTTGTGGTCGGGAAAGGTGTCACCTTTAGCTACTAAATAATTAGTCGCCGAAAGTACACTTTTAGCTACGAAACATTATTTAGTCGGCAAAAGGTGTATTCCGTGACTAAAAATTTAGTGGCCAATTGTTTCTTTCTCTCATTCTCAATTGTTTTAGCTACTAATTATTTGGTCGCCAAAACTTTTTGGGTTATGTTTTGCTACTAAATTATTAGTCACCAATACATTTGATTACATATTTGGCTACCAAAATATTTGGTAGCCAAAAGCTTTAACGTATTTTTTTTTTTTTTTTTTTAAATTTCTAAACAACCTGTATCCATTATGAATACAACCTGTACCCTGTATAAACAATATAATCCATCAACACTAAATATGTTACCAAGCATTCAACAATGTAGTAGCTAAAGGTAGGTCTTTGGCGACTAAAATGAATTTTGTCGCCGAAAGTTAACATTTGGCGACCAAAATTTTGGTCGGTAAAAGATTAAAAATTAATTTTTTTATTTTCATTCGGCTACCAAATAATTTAGTAGCTAAAGGTAGGTCTTTGGCGACTAAAAGGAATTTTGTCGCCGAAAGTTAACATTTGGCGACCAAAATTTTGGTCGGCAAAGATTAAAAATTAATTTTTTTATTTTCATTCGGCTACCAAATAATTTAGTAGCCGAAAGTAGGTATACAGCGACTAAAAGAAATTTTGTCGCCGAAACTTGACATTTGGCGACCAAAAGTTTGGTCGGGAAAGATTAAAAATTAATTTTTTTATTTTCATTTGGCTACCAAACAATTTAGTAGCTAAAGGTACCTCTACGGCTACTAAATTTTTATTTAGTCGCCAATTGTCATATGTTTAGCTACTAAAAATTGTTTTAGTCGCCAATTGTAATATCTTTAGCTACTAAATTTTTTTTAGTAGCCAATAATCAACATTCCCCTACTAAAAAAAATTAGTAGCTAAAAAGTTGACTTTTGCCGACTAATATTATTTTTGGTAGCCAATTTCGTGACTTTTGGCGACTAAATTAGTTTTGGTAGCTAAAAGTGGTCGGCAAAAATGCTTTTTCTTGTAGTGATAATATACAAACATAAATTTTATATAAAAATTTCAAACACAGCGATATAGCTTAATAGTGACATTTCACTTTAAACAAAACACTGATAAACATGATTTATATTTATAACAATATCACTATCACAACATTTTTATGATATTTTTTGTATAAATTTTTATATATGAATATAAATTTTCATTTTTATTTCCACCGTTATATTTAGATTAGATCAATTTAATTTAGATATATTTAAAAGTATAAAATTTGTACAAAATCCATTGAATACAATAAAATAAGATAATGTATTGAATTTCTATTTTTTTATTTAAAAAAAATCAAAAACTATTATATTTCTTAAGTATATCTAGATCAGGTATATCTAACAAATAAATTTGTTTAAAATATTTTTAAAAAATTTATAAAAATAAAAAATACAAAAAATAAAAAAAATTAATTTATTGTGTGAGTTAAACCATGAAGATTATTGTTATTTCTCTTGAAATGATATAAACAAAATATACGTATTATTTTATTATTTTATATTTACAAAGGTTAAGGAATAAATATGTCATTTTAATATGATAAGGAGGTAAGTGTAATTTTTCAAATGTGAAAAAATTTGTATTAGATAGAAACTTCAGGGGACGTCAGTGTAATTTACCCCCAAAAAAATTATGATGTTGTCAAACATTTTTTCTGTTACCACTCATCGGTAATATCTCCAAATTTAAAAGCGTCATGAGCAAAACCTAAAATGAAAAAAAGAGAACTAGGAAAAGTCTAGAAACCATTCATATTTGTCCAAAAAATTCTAGGTGGATGATTATATGGGGAAGGTTAATTTGTGTAATGTGCTGTTTATGTTGAGTTCATGTGAGGTGTGATGGAAATTAATTTTTCAGTAATGATAGAGACTCCATAACCTCCAAAATAATCTGAACTATTCATATCACTATCAAATACAACTCTTAAAAAAAAATTCAAACACATCAATAATTAATATATCAGTGGGAGTCGTGGAGATCCTCCTTTGTGGGGGTCCCAAATATTCTTCTTAATTTTTTTAAAAAAATTGAATTGATAAGGGTAAGCTTATAAGATTACTCGAAAAATTAAGTGAGGTAGTCTAGTTGATTTGATTGAATGGTCCAGTTTTACGCTAAAGTAGGGAGGATTTGTAAATTTTTAAATAAGTCATATTTTTTTAGATTTTTTTTTTTTTGTAGTAATTTTTTTTAATTATATTAAAATATATATTTTTTTCAATCCATTTTATATAAGCAATTCTAAGAAATAAAATAAAATAACTGAAAATTTCGAAAACAAGTTTAAAAGGGCAAAATAAGTGGAAAGAGAAGTATATTATTTTTTTACTTATTTTTGTCTTTTCAAATTTTTTTAGAAATTTGTAAAAATTTATTAATTTCCGGTTTGTCTCTTAAAATTTTATAAAATAAAAAAATCCACTAAAATGAAAATAAGCCAACAAAAAGGTCACAAAACAAATCACAAAAGTGACCATTCAAATCAATTATTTTTTTTTTAAAATATACTATAACCATAAAATCAAAAATATTATTTTTATATAACTATTGTTAACATAATACTAATGTGGAATTCACAGTAATAAAAAATTTATTCAAAATACTTTTTTAAAAATAATAAAAAAAAAATTCAAAATACTTTTTAAAAAATAATAATGGACATCCAGCTTCTTCTGTCCAGTCCGGGATCGAATTGGACCGTACTGTTGGGCCCGTGGGGGCCCACCACGGGTCTCGTTTTGAAAATCTGAACCGTTCATGTGTAAAACTCGTCGAGTACTACATGCCTATAAAAAATCACATTGATTGGATATCGATAGCTATGTGATCAAATCAGTTTTGTATAAAAAAAATGGACGGTGAAAAAATTAACGGTTGATAAAAAACTGTTTTGTTCACATAGCTATCGATATCCGATTAATGTGATTTTTTATAGGCATATAGTACTCGACGAGTTCTACACATTGAACGGTTCAGATTATCAAAACGGGACCCGTGGTGGGCCCCCACGGGTCCAACAGCACGAACAGAAGCCATGGCCTATATTTAGGCCTCGTTTGGGAACAGGCTAATTTAGTAACTTTTTAGCTATTTGGCTAAAATATGAGCAAAAAAAAACTAGTATGTTTGGGATAACTTTTTGACTTTTTACGAAAAGATATGTAAAAAGTAGAGAGAAAAGAGAATCTTTGACTTTTTGGTATGAATTATTAACTTTTTGACTAATTTAATAACTTTTTGATTTTTTGACTAAAAGGAAGAGTTCCAAACGAGCCCTTAAACAGTCATACTTTCAACTACTTGACTGTTGTTAAAAATGATTCAATAAAATGTATGGAGATGTGTCAGGAAAAAAAAGCATTCAATGATAATTTCATTATTTTTTCTTCTTTTTTTTTCTTTTTTTTTTTAATAATCATATCATGCTCATCAAAATAAATTAATTAATTTAATTAAAGTAGTAACATTCGTAAATATACCAAATTAATTTTTTACTCATGCTATGCATGGATTCTATTTAAAAATTATTTGAAATTTTAAATGTAGCATGAATAATTAAAAATAAAATTTTCAAGATTTTTAAATACAATATTATTAGATAATAAACTATGAATGTATATATAATTAAATAGTTGGTTAAATTACACTGACCTATTTTAATGTTTGAAAAAATACAATATATCTTACAATTTTGATATAATTTTACTATGTAATGGAAATTTTTAAAAACAAATAGAATATGTCTTTGAAGCACAAGTGGCATAAATCTGAGAGCTCGCGCTTCAAAGAAATATTATATTTGTTTTTAAAAAAAAAATTGTTAGATAAACTAGCAAAGTTGGATGGATGGTAAACATTGATACGAAATATGAAGTTTAAGGTTTAAATTGATACAATTGAAATCTTAGGGTTTAATTTAAAAAACATGAGAAATTTTGATATTTTTTGTTTTTTTTTTTTTTTTGTAATTTGCCCAATGTTTTATTAACAAAGGGATTTAATTTTTTTTCTTTGAAATAATCTATATATTGTATTTTGTGGCTGCATTTTGATGATTTGTTCTATTTTAATATAAACATAATAATTTATTTTGTTTGCTAACATTGTAAGGCTTGGTTTGGGAAATGGGTTGGCTTTTTAGTATTTTTGGCTATTTTAATATGGAGCTAAAAAGCTTGGCTTGGAAAAAGCTTTTGACTTTTTTGTGAGAAAAAGAATGTAATGATTATAAATTGGATGTGATGTTTTGTCTTATTGGGCTAAAAAATCTATTTTATTTTTTGTGCCTATTTTAACCAAAAAAACCTCCAAACCCACTTCGCAAACAAGCACTTTGTTTGCATGTTCAAACCAATCAATTACATAACAGTACGTGTTAGTCAGGCAATGAATAGATGGTAGGATTGCAAGAATGGCACACGGCAATATAGGAGGACCTCAAGAAGGAGTCCGGATCCTCTCCAGCCTTCCTCTCCGGTCCTCTCTTCGGTCAACGGCCAGGATTTGACCATGTCACCCCTAACAAAATCAAAGGCTTAGATTAGCTAAAAAGAAAAAAGAAAAAAAATTGTGCTATATTGCTTGCTCTCTCTCTTTCTTCTCCTCTCTTCTCCGTCTCTGTGTTCCCAACGGTCGACAACAACAACCGATCCACGCTGCCAACGACCAATCACTCTTCTCTTTCCCTTCCTCCCTTCCTCCCTCGTCTCTTCCCAACGGTGGCTGATCTAAAATATGCAAATTTACCACCAAAGTTTCAGAGATTTAAAAAATCTGCAAATCTTTTTTTTGAATCATGGATTAAAATCTTGATTTAAAAAATCTGGGTTTGTGTAAAAGTTAAAATCTCTAATTCAAAGAAACAATTGGGTGTTAAAATTTAACAGCTTTTAAAATCATCAAATGTTAAAATCATCAAGTCACAAATTTGAAGCAAATCCACTTTCTCTCTCTAAAATTCAAGCCACATAAAGTCATCCAAATTCAACACTTTAGTTCTGGTTCAATTTCTTTCTTTTCTTTGATTTTTGATTTCGTTCTTTATATTGTTTTTTGAGAGTTATTGATTTGTACATGAATTTTGCTCTGAAAAAATTCAGATCTAGAAGAACAATGTAGGAGGGTGGTGTTGGATCGGCCGAAGCTAGTAAGGGTGGAGGTGGGGGAGAGGAGTCCGGCGGGTCGTGGTGGTGCGTGAGGGTTGCTGAAGAGTTTGGAAAAACTGAAGACCCAAATCTGCCATGAATGTGAAAGGGAAAAAAAAGTCAAAGCACTTGTGAACACACGAACTGTCCATTGCAAAGCTTCTTGAAATTCAATTTTTTTTTTTTTAGCTAATCTGAGCCTTCGATTTTTTTAGGGGTGACGTGGCCAAATCCTAGCCGTTGACCGGAGGAAGGGCCGGAGAGGAAAGTTGGAGAGGATCCAGACTCCTCAAGAATATGGACCAAGGATAGAGAATTAAAAAGATTGCTATGAGAGGGATAAATTAGGTTTCTCAAAATATTTAAGTAATAATTAAAACTAATATAGTTTGAGCTAACTCATAATTAAAACAGAGATATAAAACTTAAGCAATCAAACTATAACTGATGAATAAGCAATGCAAATAATCACAAGAAAATATAAGCAGAGATAAGAGAAAGGAGAAAAGATATCAATACCGTGATTTATATTGGTTCAATTTAATTTAAGCCTACATCCACTCCCTAATTGTCCTCCTTGGTAATTTCTCCACTATCTTCAAATAACGATATAACCCCTAACTTCACAAGTACTAGTGAACCTTCACACCATGTGATCAATCCTTGATTACTCAAGCCGACTAGATGAGCGAGTTTACCACTCGAGCGACCAAAGTACTGCTTGAGCGGACTCAAGTTTCAAGTAAGTCTAAAAATGACTCTAGAGTACTCCCACTGCTCCAGACTCATTCCGACACCCAAATATCCAAGTTGACGTCTCGAAATACACTTTAGGATGAGAATGAATAATCATAAAAAGAAGAGTAGATAACAACACATGATTCAAAAAAAAAAAAAAAAAGGTAGTAAAGATTCTAGTATGGAATAGGAATTTTGAATTAACATTGTTAAGTTGTTTTAAAAAGGCTTGGGACATCACATAGGTTGCTGTGGAAATCATTATAATAGAATGATGAGGGAAAAACTTACATTGATTATATTGTTGAATTGTTAATTTGATGGGAATGAAAGCCCATTAATTAATGGAGGTGCATGGAGCATGTTTTATGAAAAATCAACATTACATTGTCTCATTGATTACTTTAAAGCATCATTGTTTTAATCGATTATCAGTAGTGAATCTAGGTCATGCATAGATGAGATAGAGGTTAATTTGGCTTGATAGTCCATGGTTAAAGGCCAAAAACCCACGGGGTGTAGGTACCACGGTAGTTCCGGTTAGAAGCCGGTAAATTTGATGGGTTTTGGTGACACTTATCGATGGTCATTGATAGATTGTAGCTTTAGATAATGCACTAGTTTTTGTGGTGCTTAGCGATGATCACTAGTAGATTCATGTACTTGAGAGGATTCACCAAATCTTAATAATGCTAATGAGAATTGTCGATTTAAAGGTTTTGAGCACGCTAGACCTATGTAGAGCATCATGATCATACAGATGTGCAAACACATATTACCTTCTAAAATGTTACCCTACTGGACTATATGTTCACCCTATGTGGTTGAAACCTTTTTTAGGTATTGATAGCGTGCCCCGACCTTGAGACGGGTCAGTGAGATATGTTCACGAGCTAGAAGAGCTTTCTCTTGACTTATAGGCCCTAGGCCATCTTTTGTAGGCCGAGTGCCATTTTTGTAAGGGTTAAACCCTCTTAATTTATGTAAGCGTAAGGGAATTTTAAATAATATACGTTGTTAATGCTTTTGAATTATACACTATATATTCACACCACCTAAATGTTGAATATATAATGTATATAATTGAAGAATCTCATGTAATGAATGACATTGATATACACATATATAAGAAAATTTCTTCATTTGTGCTCATTATTCCTCTTTCTTTTATTATTTATTGATTTATTCTCGTGAGTCGGATTTTACTAGGGTGTGACATTTGCTTATTGCTTGGTTGGCATTTTGCCTAAGTTGAAATTGTTGCAATCTCTACGCATATGAGTTATCTCCATTTTCTTGAGATTCTCGTTTCAGAAAACCCTTTCGATGTGCAAGAGATTGGAATATTCTGAAATAGGTGGTTTAGTGTATACTTGTTTTCTCCACATAGTAAAGTTAGCATTAATAATTAGGTTACATGAACATATTGTAATAATAAGTCTTATATAAAGAATTAGTAGAGGCATAACTTCGATCAGGTAAGTGGAGTTGCTCAATTCATGACATTCTTTTATGATACCTAAACTCCCAAATTAGACTTTTTGGTTGTGACAGACAATGGCCTATATTGGTAGGAGTTAGGGTTTCTTAATTTTCTTAAAAAGATTAGGTGGCAACTCCATATCTTGTGATTGGTCTTTATTTGGCATTTAGTTTGATTAGTGAAATTCTGTGGATATGCTAGATTTAGACCCCTATTCATTCCACATTGCACATTGTGAACAAGATGTGGAAGGCGAGCTGTTGGCCTATTCGAATATCCTTCTAGGAAGATCCCATAATGACAATGGGAAATTTGTGTACTATTGGCCCCGTTTGATAGAGCTGTGGAAAAGTGATTATAGATTATAACTTAATAGATTATGGTTTATAGCTGTGAACTGTAGACACCCCATTTTTGACTGACCTTAAGACTCAGATGTCATCGATTGACCTCGGGACCCTTCTGTGCTTTGTCTTGGTTTGCGAACCAGGTTCTGTTTTCTCTTCTCGAAGGGAGGGAGAGGTCTCATAGACCATGTCTTAGTGGCCATAGATTACTTTTCATGGTCGTAGGCCACTGTTCCCGTTTGGAGACCAATTTCCGATTTTCGAAGCCGTCAGCAGTGCGCCTCGGTTCGGGACCGCTTAACTTTCTCCGTTTGCTCCAGTTTTTGGCACACACCTTGTTTCCTCTCTCTAGAGGGACACTGTGGCTCGGGAGACCACCTTTGTGGTCGCACGCCACTTTCGATGCTTAACAGTCAGTTTTCGGGGCACTCGGCTACGCGTTTTGGCCCCCGAAACCTCGTTTTGCATCCGTCTTGGTTCATTTTTGGCATAGACCCTAGTTTCATTGTTAGGAAGGTGGTACAAGGGTGGGAGACCACCTTTTCTTCTTGGAGACTACCTTTCCCCGGTCGGCCGATTTTTCTTGACAGATAAGTGGTCTCCCTCACTTTTGAGCCACATTTTCTGGTCTCCCATACCACCACTGAGTTGCATTCACCTGGGAGACCACCAATATGGGCTGGCCGACCACCTTTCGAGCTTGATCCTTTTGAACCTAGTCGGCCGACCAGGGCAAGGGGTCGGCCGACCACCTGAACTGGTCGGCCAGCTTTTTCCTTTTTTGTCTCACTGAGTGCTATCTAGCTGTGCCAGCTGGGAGGCATTTGCTCCATCCTCCATACGTGTATGGAGGATTGACCCTCTTGTTTTGGATTCTTAAAGAAGTTGGACCCTTTGCTCTAAGCTTCTTAGAGAAGCTTGACCTTTTCTTAGTTGACCCCTTTGGTCTGGCTTCCTCAAGAAGCTTGACCCTTTTGGTTTAGCTTCCTTAAGAAGCTTGGCCCCTTTGCTCCAAGCTTCTAAGAGAAGCCTTAAACCTCTTCTTCTATAAGAGATACCCTCCTCTCCACTTGCAAGGGTTCTGAAATTGCTGGAGCAAAAACCATACACTCTCCCTTTGTATCTCTCCCATTTGGCCTTCAAAACTCCATTGTTCTTGCACCATCACACACCACCTCCTATCCTAACACCTCCACCATCACTCTAAGCACCTTGGAGCCATTTCTCAGAGGTTGAAGGTTTGCTACATTGGTCCAGAAGTTGCTGGTTCTCTTCTCTACAAGGGTAACACTTCTTTCCCTCTTTTTGTCTTCATTTTGCTTCATCTCTTAGCCTAGTTTGCAAGCATATTTAGGCTTTGTCATAAACTGAAAAAAGTCTTTTTTTGAGCTTATAAACATGTTTTTTTAAGACCTTTTTTCTATTGGGGGTCATCGACCCCCTTGCATGCTTCATTTCCCTTTGTTTTGAGCTATGCATTAGGGCCTTTGTGTTGAGCTTTGTTGGCCCTTTTGACCACTGAAATCTAGCGGATTTTCAGTGGTTATTATGTATTTTTGAACATCAAAATCAGAGAGGGGTGACCCTCTCAGCCCTTGTCTTGTTTACTAGCTTTATTGGCCTTACGAAGGAGCTCATATTTTCACACTTCTTGAGCATGTTTCAGGCCATTATTTGTGAGTTTTATGACCTGCATGAACTCTATCCAGAGTTATTTTTGCCATGTTAGGTGTCTATCTGCATGTGTAGAGTAATACTTTTCATGGCCTTTCAAAGGAGCCTTCATTTGCATGCTTTCTAGCCTTATTTCAGGCCCTTTTCAGTGAGTTTTAGGGCCCTCATAACCTCTTTCCAGAGGTGGTTTTGCCATTTTGTATGTCCATTATACATGTGTAGAATAACCCTCTTATTGGCCTTTCAAAGGGACATATCATTCTTGCATGCATTGACTGAGTTTCAATGGGTTTTTGGTCATATTTTGGCATGACATACTTCTGTTTTTGGTTGGTTTGATGACCTCTCATATGCTTCATATAGTTGTAGTGCAAATCATGGTTCACTAGCTTGTTTTGCATGATGTTTTGGCCCCCTTTCCTAGCATATTTTGGCCATGCCTTAAACTGATTTTGTGCATGTTTTGGACTGCTTTAGCTCTATTTTTGGGTTTCATGGTCGAATGATATTTGTTTTCCATGCCTGTAGTTCAATATCCATGCTTAACTTTGAGTTTTGAGGTCCATCGCATGTATATACTGAGGTATTTTCATGTTTTGGGGCCATTGCACATCATATTTCAGAGCTTGTATGCATGCCATATTCCACTCTTTAAGTGCATTAGAGAGTCGGGCTTGTATGCCTCATTTATCGACCATTGCATGGGCTTCATTTGAATGCATTTCGAGTCATCATTTTAGACCAATTTCCCACTGTCTTGGACCTACCTAGGGTCTGTTTGGGGTTGGTTTTTCCATTTGTGCATTGCTTTGTGTACCTCTAGTGTAACGCACTTCACTAGTTTCGGTATTCGGGCCATTTAGCATGCATCGTGTGAAGTGTTTGCATGATTCGGGACCATTGTGTATCATATTTCAGAGCTGGATCATGTGTCATTCTATGCCATATTTCATCATTTGCCATGCTTTGTTAGAGTTACATGTTGTGCCTTAGGATCAGTCCTTTGCATCCGTGTATGTTTGCATGTATTTCAGTTGTCTCATTTTCATCATATGGTCACTGATTTGGGTGTGGCTGAGGTCCACTCATGTTGGTTTAAGTCTATCTTGCATTGTGTATGCCATTTAGTTCACGTTGTTGCATGATTTAATCATTGCATTGTGTATGCCTTGTTCGTTTCGTTGTGTTTGTTAGTCTTTATATGCATTGCGTATGCCATTTAGAATCATCTTGCATTGAGTATGCCATTGATTATTTCATAGCATTGTGTATGCTAGTAGCATGTTTGCATGTCATCCCTTGCATGTTTGCGTCATTCAATGGCATTTGCATCTAGGTTGCATATTAGAGTTGCATTTATGCATGTCATGCATATTGCATTGTGTTTGAAGTAGGGTTTAGTCCAAACACGGGAAATGAGGGATGTTTTGTACTCTAAGTGACGAATCGTGCCTCAATTCTCGGTTGTCGACACTCTTGACTATCCATGATAGAGTCGTTGGCTTTAGTTGCTTATATGTGCATTCATGTCCCATTGAGTCGTGCAATTCGACTCCTTGGCCATTATGCATCGAGATGTGTGATTGATGGCACGAGGATCGAGGACTACACTCCCTAGAGCTTGTGCAATGATAGGGAGAGTGGTCATGCACACATTTGTTGAAAATACATTGCCTTTTCTCTCTCTTGCCTTTGTTGCAGAAAAACCAGAAACCGGAGGTGGAAACTGGTCGGCCGACCAGATTTTCTGGCAGATCGACCACCCTCTTTGGTCTCCACCACAAAGGGTGGTCGGCAGGTGGTCTCCCATGCTAATAACTGGTCGGTGGCCTTCCCAAGGTGGAGTTTCAGCCTTCTGGAGCTTTGTGCAAGTTTCTGAGATCAATTGCAAACAAGGGTGAGGCGAGGCATCGCGATGGAATTTACCGACGAGGCGGCTCGAGCATGCATGCATCTTTCATCATTCGGAACAGAGCTGAGGTGGTCCATTTAGCTTGCATGCTAATTTATTTGCTTTTCTAGTTAATTTGTTGATTAATTAGGGTTTTGTAATAATTAATTAGCTAAAGTAATTAATTATTTATTCGGATTATATTATTTATTTGGACCCTCCGAGCGAGGGCACAATTGTAATAAGTGTGCGTGTGTGTGGTGTATGTCTTCCAACCCCACGTCTTTCTCCCTTTTATTTACCAGCTTATGATGGTTAGATTAGGGAATGTTTCAATTAGCATACTTATGCTTGCATGTTTGCATCATTCATCTGTATTGCATGCACCGGGCTTGGCGCATCATACTAACTGCATTGTATTTCAATTCCAAGTTGAACACGTGTTAGTTGTAGCATCTCATTTGCCATTTTTAGGATAGCCGAACCTATTTCTAGTTGCATTTTGCATGTGTTGCATTAGCCATCTTAACATGAACTAGGATCATGCATTGATTACTAACTAGTTTATGTTTTGGCTTGGAGTACTCGGTAAGTATTTATGCTTTAGCATCCTTGCATGTGTGTGAGTGACTGCTATGATAGCATGCTTACCATGAGACTATGTGCTTATGTGATATACCTGCCTGAATGCCTGTGGGTGAAGGTTGGGTTGCTTGAGTTGGGGTAATTCGTCGAAACCCGTGTTTTAGCCTACTTGCGAGTAGCAAACTTCAAATCCATTTTCAAAACAAACGGATGTGCGATGCTTTGTTCCAACTTAAGCAATCCAGTTTATACTTGTATGCTGTGCGCATAACATAGTAAATCTAGGCTAATAATCGGAATAAGAGCACATAATGTTTTCAAAACCCGATATCATGGTTAGTAGAGGCCGATCTTTGATCGGGCAAGCGGGGGTGCTCACGAAGTGACCTTCTCCAATCGTACCCAAACTCCCAAGCCAAGGCAACTTTGGTGATGATGGACGCGTGGTCTTAGGCAAACGAGTCAGGGTTTCCTAAATTTTTCAAAATAAAATATTTAGGTGGCGACTCTGTATCTGGCAAAGCAGTCCATGTTTGGCACTTCTTTCAAAAAAATCTGTTTTCAAAAACGATTTGCCAGATTTGGACTCTTTGATAATTCATCGGTCTTGCATTGCACTCTGCGAGATTAGATACAGGACCGTGACATTTGAGTCCCGAACTGTAGTGAGCCCATATGAACAAAACAGGATTCCCTCCCGGGACGTTCGGGGACGTCTACAGAACATAAGCTGTTAACCTGTTTGGTGTAGCTGTGTGATTATGGATTTAAGCAGCAGAGTAGTGTTTGGTTAATAAGCTGTGAAATAGCTTTTTATTGTATAATCGTCCTTTCTACCCTTATATGATATAAAAATGATTATTTTTTCATTTTTTTCAGTTTTAATTTTCATTAATAAAAATTAATATAATCAGTATTAATTAGTATCAATTAATATAAAAATTGATACATTTGCTAAAAATGGATGGAAGTATTATTGTCACAATTATTTTCCATTATAAATTAATTAGTATTAATTAATTGCTTAATTAGTGTCAATTAATACTAAATTTATTAATTAGTGTCAATTAATGGCTTAATTAGTCTCAATTAATACTAAAATTATTAATTAGTATAAATTAATATTAATATTTAATTTTTATTAGTATCAATTAATATTAATAATCAACAATTGTTATTAATTAGTACGTACTACAAGAAAAAGCATTTTTGCCGACCACTTTTAGCTACCAAAACTAATTTAGTCGCCAAAAGTCACGAAATTGGCTACCAAAAACTAATAATCAACAATTGTCAGCTTGTACAAGGTCATATAAACCAGCTTCACAAGTCTTTTCAGTTGGCTGTCCAAAAAATAATATGACTAAAGTTGAATTTTAGTGTGTATAAGAGTTTCTGAATATTATCTATTTTATTGAGTTGTAATTTAATTGAAGATGAAGAAAGAAAGGTTCAAGCCCTTATCTTAATTAGTTCATTACTTAAATTTCTACATATCCAACCACAAGGTTGGGAACACTCCAACTCAAATCAGGAGTGGGGTAGTTTTGTGGGCTAAACTTATTTATTATTTATGAGCAGGAGAACTAGGAGCTTATGAAACTCCTTTTGAATAACTTTGTTAGGACCCCTTTTCTTTGTCTGTTATGTTATGAGATGATAAGAGCACCAAAATTTTAACAAGTTCAGAGTTGCTATTTTATTCCTTGACTGTTTCATATTCTTCTGGATTTTCATTGTATTTGTGCGGAAATGCCAAGACATGCTGTTTTTGTTGCTTGGAAAATTTCTAATTATATATTAGCACAAAGAGCTTGCATTGACAATAGTCAACACTATGAAGGAATATGTTATGGTTCTCTGTCATTTGCAGGATGCTTCCGAAAGTTGGGAAGATGATGCAGTTGATAAGGTAATTTCAGTTTTTATTTATTTATTTATTTATATTTTTTTTATGGTACATAAAGTAATTATGTGTATTGTATTTTTTGGAGGAACATTAATCATTGGTTTACATTTTTGAGACTTTAGTGTCTCCCTCTTATTAATTAGTCATGCAGGCAAATATTCTGTGTAAGAGAGTTTCCTGATTGGGTGCAAGGAGGTTTAATTTTTGTTTTGTACGCGAGTCTAGATAATCCTGAATCATGTGTGCTGAACTCAAATGCCAAGTTTCTTTTGAGTAAGGTGCAGGGGGTTATTTGTTTAAGCGTAATAATTTGGGATGCTTATTTATTAATAGTCCTGCTTTCCTATTGGATCGTAGACCTATAACATGTCAGCTGAAAATATTCATTTGAGACTTCTGCAATTCCCAAAGAAATTACTTTAGATTCTATTTTCTTTGATTCTTTTCGCACCTCAGTCACTAATCTAGGTTTAGATTGTTAGAATTATTGAAAGAATAACAACAATTCTTAACTCCTTGTCCATGTTTGTTTGTTGGGATGGAATTAGGGGGATGAGGGGGCCGATTAATAATGTCGGTCCCAAATGTTATTTTTTGGGTATACCATATGACATTTAGTGGATTTGTTATATATTCATGGAATTATTGTATTATGGTACTTCCAGTGAAATTTTTAGTTGTGTAATGCTATATGCTATTCTTAGGTGATAATATGTATCACCATAAGGTATATTATGTTGTTGGAAAGTACTGTTATTCCGAATTGGAATTAATCCAAAATGGAATTGGAATTAATCCAAAATTCTAAGTGATAATTCATCCTTGCTATGACCTGCCCTTTGAATGGTCCGAATACATTCATATTTGGCAAATATTAAAATTCAAAGGCTGGTTGGTGTTTTGAGTAATGTTGATTGTGCTGTATTCATGATCTTAACTCTGTTTAGAAGAGAAAACCAAATGTTTTGTTGGTGTAGCATTTCTTTATGTATCTGTAATGCTTGTTTTCATACTGAAAGTTGAGTTAGCTTTCTGTATGCGGGTAAAGTATTAGAATTTGCCTGAGAATATGTATTCATTGGTTACTTTATGATCTTTTGCTCAGACTCGAAGGACTTATTAGCAAATAGATAATAGGTTACATTACGTGTGTATGAGAAAATTGAACTGTGGCATTCTTTTAAAAATGCATATGTTAAACACGGATGATAGTCTGTATTTGTAAGTATTATGAGGCATGTGATTGATTGATGGCTCACTGATCAAAAAATTGTAATTTCAGGTCGGTACTCTAACTGGAGCAGAGGCATCACTAGGTTTAGTACCGCTGTTGCATTCGAGGAACCAATCACACCGCCTGTTAAACTTTTTCAGGAAAGATCACGAATAATGTTGCGGTTTGCTGATTTGCTTGAGAAGCACAGTGATCATATTGCGGCTCTTGAAACTTGGGATAATGGGAACAGGCTGCAAATGAAGAAATACCATTGGTGTGGTAAATGGTAGCTAATTTGGCATGGTAGAAATTAGCATATATGCTAATTTAGGTTGTGGTACATATGTCCTTTTTGTTAATTAATTTGGTTAGTCCTGTATTATGTATGAAATGAAATTATTGACGTTGGATTAGACTTGGTTCGTATGGAATTTGTATTATATATAGAATTGGACGTTCAATATTAATGTTTTGGATGGTTGGAGCTAAAATGTGTGCACATTGTTGAATGCTTGGTAACATATTTAGTGTTGATGGATTATATTGTTTATACAGGGTACAGGTTGTATTCATAATGGATACAGGTTAGAAATTTAAAAAAAAAAAAAAAAAAATACGTTAAAGCTTTTGGCTACCAAATATTTTGGTAGCCAAATATGTAATCAAATGTATTGGTGACTAATAATTTAGTAGCAAAACATAACCCAAAAAGTTTTGGCGACCAAATAATTAGTAGCTAAAACAATTGAGAATGAGAGAAAGAAACAATTGGCCACTAAATTTTTAGTCACGGAATACACCTTTTGCCGACTAAATAATGTTTCGTAGCTAAAAGTGTACTTTCGGCGACTAATTATTTAGTAGCTAAAGGTGACACCTTTCCCGACCACAACAACTTAGTAGCCAAAAAGCCTCATTCGGCGACTAAAGGTTTAGTGGCGGAAACATAACATTTGCCGACTAAACTAATTTTAGTAGCCAAATGTGGTCACTTTCGGCGACCAAACGAAATTTAGTAGCCAATACTATCGCCGACAGGGCAAAGGCGACGACCTTGGCGACCAAATATTTTAGTCGCTATATCTTTTCAGCGACTAAATATTGGACTTTTGGCGACCAATATTTTGGTAGCTAAAAGTGACATTTCTTGTAGTGTACCAATTAATAATTAATTCATTACAAAAGTATACAATATTAATTTATTCATTACAAAAGTATACAATATTAATTTATTAATAATTAATACCAATTAATATTGATTTTTTTCTTTTTCTTTAGAAATATACAATTTTTTATTTTTTTAATTAATATAAAAATATACAATATGAATTTATTAATAATTAATACCAATTAATTTTTCAATTAATATTGATTTTTTTTCTTTTTCTTTAGAAATATACAAATTTTTTTATTTTTTAATTAATATTAATATTTGTGTATTGATGAGGGCATTTAAGTAATTTTAGCCCCCCACACTTGCTGCACGCTTAAGTAAAAAATTTAAGCACCTCTTGACCAACTTTTGAGATAAGTTGAAAAATAACTTGATTTAAGCTATAAGCTGGTTAACTTAAGTTGCACAAAACACAATATTTTAACTTAAATTAAACTAAAAGCTGAAATAAATAGCTTATAAGCTGTACCAAACATGCCTATTGTCTTATTAAACTTTTGCTAAATATATCATCATTTTTAAGATGTGACAATGAGACATCATTTTAATGTGTATACTCTTATCTTATTAAATTTTTGCAAATTATATCATTCTTCTTAAAATGTGACAATGAGACATTTAACAAAAAAAAAAAAAAAAGAAGTTACTATTGGATTGATTTACAAAAAAAAGTGTATGACTATTGGATTGAAGGCAGTGGCTGGGATTAGGCCCTTCTATCCGCCTTGTCAATTCATGGACCTTCTTCAGGGGGTGATTCTTCGACCTCACAGTGCCAATCATGATCGGGAAATCTAGAAATCTTCGTCTTCGGACATGTTCTCCACTAGTCAACTTATAATATTCTTAGTCCTTCACTCTCCAACAATATGGGTACCAAAGGTTGGCAAATGATCTCGTTCCATCCTAGACCTAACTGATGGAAGCATTTTGCTTGGTTAGTCAAAAATGATCGTATTCTCACCAACGCCCTTCACTTGTGCAGAGGTTTGAGCTTAGACTCAACTTGTCCTTTTTGTGGGTACTACAGTGAGACTATGCTCCATGCATTGCGTGATTGTGAGATGCCCAGGAAAGTGGGGGAATAGCTTATTCCCCTCTTATGCTGGCTTTAATTCTTTATGTCTCCTTGGCTTAAGTGGGTTGACCACAATCTTGCCTCTCCAATGTGGATATCTTATAATAACTGTGTTGAATATTGGCTACAGATTCTGGAGGCCACCCCATGTGAAAGGGGTGATCCTCATGTCAACAATGGAAGGCAACCAACCAAGGCAACCAACCAAGTCAAGCTTGGTGGCCACCAACCATGTCAAAAGTCAAGAATGAAGGCTCTCCCACCTACTCCTTTGTGTATAAATAGAGACGGGAGGGAGAGGATATATATCATCAGATTTGGAGTTGAGAGGTGTGAGTTGAGAGCAAAGAGAGAGAGAATTACAGAGAGTGTGTAATTCTTACCATTTTGTTCAATATAGTGAATCCGCTGCCCGTGGACGTAGGCGACTTGCCGAACCACGTTAAAACTTGTGTGTTATTGCTTGTTTGAGTTCCCTGGTGTGCCCCCGATCCTCAACAATTGGTATCAGAGCTCGGGTTGCGAAAAATCGAATTTTTCCCGAAAGTGCCCAGATTTCGAAATGCTCAAAATCCACTTTTGACCATACCAGGAGGAAGAACTCCCAGAGAGGAGTCCAGAACAGCAAAAACAGAGCCCAGAGGCCTTCACACGCGCCCTCACGCGCTCTCTGCACAAAGCGCGTCAGCCCCAGTCGCAGCACGCGCCACCACGCGCCGTTCAGTCACCGGCGCGTGATATCCAATCTCACCCACGCGCCACACGCGCGTCTCCCAGGTAGAAGACGAGCCACGTGGCGCCACGTCAGTGCCGCGTCATCGCCACGTCATCCGCCACGTCATCGCCACGCGTCCGACAGTCAGGCCACGTGTCAGACACGTGTCAGCCACGTGTCAGCCCAGTCAGCCTGAGCCGCTGACCAGCCGCGTTGACCAGCCGTCAAGCCGTTGACCGCGCCGCCGATCCTCCGTTGACTGCGCCGCCTGCGCCGTTGACCGAGCCGTTGACCAGCCGTTGACGGGAGAAATTATCCGGTGCATCTCAGCGCACCAGATTCTGCAGATCTGACCCGTCCAAAGTGTTTTTGCCAGATCGGAGCCATTCGGAGTCCGTTTTTGACGATCCAATAGTGCTTCCCAACTATTTGGAGTATTTCGGACACATCTGTACGGTCAGTTTTTTGAATTGAAGTTTCTAAAAAATGGCAGAATCTAGAGCATCCGAGTCCGTAAGTAATCCAGCCAGTACAAGCACTTCTAGGCATTGGACCCCGGTGTCCCATGCCAAGTTCGAGGTAGAGAAGTTCGATGGAAGCAGCAACTTCGGCATGTGGAGATGCGAAGTTAAGGATATGCTTGTCCAAATGAACCTGCACTTCACTCTGGGAGACAAACCAGATGACCTGGACGAGATAGAATGGGAGAGGGTGAATCTCCTGGCCTGCAGTTCCATCCGACTTTGCCTTGCAAAAGAGGAGAAGTATGCCTTTACAGAATATGATATTGCGAAGAAGCTTTGGAAGGCGCTGGAAGATAAGTTCATGACAAAGAGCATTGAGAACCGGCTCTACTTGAGGAAGAGGTTGTTTCGTTTCGACTACATTAAAGGTATTTCGATGAACGAACACCTAAATAATTTCAACAAAATTATTACGGATTTGAAGAATTTGGATGATGACGTTGGTGATGAAGACAAAACACTGTTATTGTTAAATTCATTGCCTGACTCGTATGATCATCTCACTACTACTTTACTGTACGGTAAAGAGAAGATCAAGTATATTGATGTTGCAAACGCCTTGGTGAACAATGAGTTCAGAAGGAAAGATAAGTCTGCAAACAGGGACTCAACATCCGAGGCATTAACAGTCAGAGGCAGAACAAATAACAGAAGAAATACAAGGCGAGGAAAGTCTCGCTCAAAATCCAGGGGGAAACCTTCAGACAAAAGACGTCTTGCAAAAGACGAGTGTGCAGCTTGTCGCGAGAAGGGACATTGGGCAAAAGATTGTCCAAATAAAGACAAGACAGAAGAGAAGGTGAATATTGCACGAGATGGAGATAATGATGAAGGAGGAGCCTTCACAGTTTCATCATATGGCCAGTCAGATGAATGGATAATAGATTCCGGATGTTCATTCCATATGTGTCCTAACAAGCAGTGGTTCTCGAGCTTACGAGAGTTCGATGGAGGAGTTGTGCTGATGGGCAACGACCAAGCTTGCCAGACAAAGGGGATTGGAACAATTAAACTGAAGAGCCATGATGGAACAATCAGAATTCTTGAAGATGTACGGTATGTACCAGATCTAACCAAGAATCTCATCTCAGTGGGAGTTTTAGACTCCAAAGGTTACAGAGTAACCATGGAAGGTGGAGTCCTTAAAGTTGTTCGAGGAGCATTGGTTGCAATGAAGGGTACTCGACAGGGAAATTTATATTTCCTAGATGGCTCTACAGTCACAGGGAGAGTGGCTGTATCCACCAGCTCAGAAGATGATGCATCAGACACTTCCAAACTTTGGCACATGCGCCTAGGGCATGTCGGTGAGAAGGCTTTACAAGGGTTGGTAAAGCAAGGCCTGTTGAAAGGCGCCAAGACGGGGAAGCTTGAGTTCTGCAAGCATTGTGTATTGGGCAAGCAAACAAGAATCAAGTTTGGTACTGCAATTCACCATACCAAAGGGATTCTAGACTACGTCCACACCGACGTATGGGGTCCTTCCAAGACTGCTTCGTTGGGAGGTAAACACTACTTTGTGTCGTTCATTGATGATTTCTCTAGAAGAGTTTGGATTTATACAATGAAACACAAAGATGAAGTCTTAGACATCTTTCTTACGTGGAAGAAGATGATTGAGACCCAGACAGGCAGACGGATCAAGAAGCTCAGATCTGACAATGGTGGAGAATATACATCAGATCCCTTCTTTGAGGTTTGCCAGAATGCAGGGATAGTGAGACATTTCACAGTTCCTGGAACACCGCAGCAGAATGGAGTTGCAGAACGCATGAACCGCACTTTGGTGGAGAAAGTCCGGTGTATGCTGTCACAGTCTGGATTGAGCAAGGCATTTTGGGGCGAGGCATTGAACTATGCTCGTCATCTTGTCAACAGACTACCTACTGCAGCATTAGATGGGAAGACTCCCATAGAGGTATGGTCAGGAGTCCCAGTTACTGATTATGATCCGTTACGTATCTTTGGATGTCCAGCATATTTTCATGTTACAGAATCTAAGTTGGATCCACGAGCCAAGAAAGCCATCTTCTTGGGCTTCGGTGACGGTGTCAAGGGATACAGACTGTGGTGCCCTGAATCAAAGAAAGTTCTCATCAGAAGAGACGTTACCTTTGATGAGTCTGCAATGCTGAAGCAATCAGATCCTCAACAGAATGAGGAAGCATTGAAGAAGTCAGTGCAGGTGGAGTTTGAGACTCCAACAAAGACTAGTCAGCCAATCAACCATCCTGAAGAAGTCTCAGAGGATAGCTCTGAAGAGAGTTCAGATGAAAATGAAGATCCAGAGGCTCCGCAACAATCAGAACCCATTGCAATCAGGAAAGGAAAAAGGGTTACTAAGAAACCCAGTTGGATGACCGATATGGTAGCCTATGCACTTCCAATCATTGAAGACAATGTTCCGTGCACTTTCAAAGAAGCCGTGCATAATGCAGAAAGTGTCAAATGGAAGGAGGCTATGGATGAAGAGATCGGGTCACTTCACAAAAACCAGACTTGGGAGTTGGGGCAACTTCCAAAAGGCAAGAAAGTAATTGGGTGTAAGTGGGTTTACACCAAGAAGGAAGGCATTCCAGGCAGAGACAACATCAGTTTCAAAGCTAGATTGGTAGCTAAAGGCTATGCTCAGAAGGAAGGAATAGACTACAATGAGGTATTCTCACATGTTGTGAAGCACACGTCTATTCGCATCTTGTTAGCTTTGGTTGCACAGTTTGATCTCGAGCTCGCCCAACTCGACGTCAAAACGGCCTTCTTACATGGAGATCTTGAAGAGGAGATATACATGTCCCAGCCAGATGGTTTCAAAATTGCTGGAAAAGAGAATTGGGCCTGTAAGCTGAACAAATCGTTGTACGGATTGAAGCAATCCCCGAGACAGTGGTACAAGCGATTTGATCGGTTCATGATAAAGACAGAATACACAAGAAGTCAATTTGATCATTGTGTATGTTTCCGTAAGCTTCCCGACGGTTCCTTCATCTATTTGCTCTTATATGTAGATGATATGCTGATTGCATCTACGAGCAAGGTGGAGATTGACAAACTCAAGGCACAG
The DNA here is from genome assembly GCF_055761805.1 of Camellia sinensis. Lineage (NCBI taxonomy): Eukaryota > Viridiplantae > Streptophyta > Magnoliopsida > Ericales > Theaceae > Camellia > Camellia sinensis. Next base: position 96,108,853 of record NC_138971.1, on the reverse strand, counting down.
TTAGCAAGGGAGTTTGAAATGAAGGATTTGGGAGAAGCAAAGAAAGTTCTTGGCATGGAGATCAAGAGAGACAGGAAGAAGGGCACGGTTTGTCTGACACAAACCCAGTATCTGAAAAAGGTGTTAGACAGATTTGGCATCAATGGGAAAACCAAAGCTGTAAGTACACCATTGGCCCCTCATTTCCGGCTTAGTGCTTCGTTGTCTCCACGCACAGAAGAAGAACGAAAGCATATGGCACAGGTTCCATATGCAAATGCAGTTGGTGCATTAATGTATGCTATGGTTTGTACACGGCCTGACATCTCGCATGCTGTGAGTATGGTAAGCAGGTATATGCATGATCCAGGAAAAGATCACTGGCAGGCAGTGAAATGGATCCTAAGGTACATACATGGCACGGTCAATCTGGGATTGAAGTTCGAGAGAGATAACCGACTCGGGCAGAATTTGGAAGGATATGTGGACTCAGATTATGCTGGTGACTTAGACAAACGCCGGTCAACAACAGGGTATTTATTTACGCTTGCTAAAGGGCCGGTAAGTTGGAGGTCAACGCTTCAGTCAACGGTGGCTTTGTCTACTACAGAGGCAGAGTACATGGCAGTAACGGAAGCCTTTAAGGAAGCTATTTGGCTACATGGGTTGATTGAAGACTTGGGAATTGTTCAGAAGCACGTTGAGGTGTTTTGTGACAGTCAGAGTGCCATTTGTTTGGCAAAGAACCAGGTTCATCATGCCCGCACCAAGCACATTGATGTCCGTTTCCATTTCATCCGAGAAATAGTGAATGAAGGGGATATTCTGCTTCAAAAGATTGGTACTGCAGATAATCCGGCCGATATGCTCACAAAGGTAGTTTCTGGGATCAAGTTCCAACATTGTCTGGACTTGGTCAACATCTCTCGGAACTAAGCACCTTCGGGTGCATGGCAGTGTTGATCGATCACTATGTTGGATAAAAGAATCCTCGCCAAGGAGGAGATTTGTTGAATATTGGCTACAGATTCTGGAGGCCACCCCATGTGAAAGGGGTGATCCTCATGTCAACAATGGAAGGCAACCAACCAAGGCAACCAACTAAGTCAAGCTTGGTGGCCACCAACCATGTCAAAAGTCAAGAATGAAGGCTCTCCCACCTACTCCTTTGTGTATAAATAGAGACGGGAGGGAGAGGATATATATCATCAGATTTGGAGTTGAGAGGTGTGAGTTGAGAGCAAAGAGAGAGAGAATTACAGAGAGTGTGTAATTCTTACCATTTTGTTCAATATAGTGAATCCGCTGCCCGTGGACGTAGGCGACTTGCCGAACCACGTTAAAACTTGTGTGTTATTGCTTGTTTGAGTTCCCTGGTGTGCCCCCGATCCTCAACAAACTGGGCCTTGATTTTCTTCGCTTCCATTTCATCCCTTTGGTTTTGGCATAACAAACAAGTATATGTTCCAAATTTTTTCATACCTCTTCATCAGATTGATATTATTAGAGGGGAAGTTCTTGAGTTTGAAGAAGTACGAACCACTTTCGATTTGAAGGGTAGCCAAGGCGTACTACATGCCTTTTGGTCTCCCCCATTCCTCAATGGGTTAAAGTCAATGTTGACGACTCTGTTTTGGAACCACAAGGCTTAGCAGGAGCGGATGGGATTATCCGATCGGGCCGAGGCAGTTGGATTGGTGATTTTCGGTATCACATTGGCTCAGCCCCTGTCATTGTTGCAGAGTTGTGGGCTATTTGGCTAGGGCTGCAATTTACTTGGGAAATGGGGTTTCGAAAGGTGGTCGTTGAGTCTGACTACGTTGAGGCTCTGAATGTGTTGAAGTCCTCATCTATAGTTCACCCATGCATCAACATTTGTCAAGAAATCAAGGAAATTTTGGGTCGTGATTGCGTCTGTGATCTCCAACCCATTTGGTGTGAGGCAAACAAATGCATAGATTTCCTTGTCAGGAGTGCTCTTCGTCAAATTTCCTTGCATGAACATATTGTCTTTCCCCTTGGAAGTTGGCTAGGTTGATAGAGGAGGATACACCAGAGCTTGTTAGCTTTGAGTTTGTTGTTATTTAGGCTTGGTTGAGGGTACACTAAATAATATAAAAAGTCAAAAAGTCACTATCTTATTTAAGTCACATCATCTTATTTAAATCACATCACTTCTCTAACACATCACATCAAATCTAATCCAAACCCAACCCATATAAGCCAATAAGTCAAAAAGTGCACTTTTTTAGAACATCTCAAACCAACCCTTAGTTTCGGCTTCGGCCCCATTTACACCAATATATATATATATAATTAATTTCTCCTATATTATTTTAGCTGCTTTTTAACAATATAAAATGAATATTTTAGAAAATTTAATTATATAATAGAGAGTTTGATATAATGTGTATATACAAAATATACTAACTAAAATAAAAAGGATAAATTACACAGACATCCCCTGAAATTTGACCCATTTACATCCCACTCTCTGACGTTCTGGGAAATTACATTCCCACCTTTGTGTTTAATAATTTCATTTCACAAATCTCCCTATTTATATAAAAGGCGACAACTCCTAATAGAAAAACAGAGGAAATTATATTTTTTTAAAAAAAGGTAAAGCATAGGAAGGAAAAAAAAAATAAAACAAAGTAAGAAAAACAAGAGTACAAAAGTTCAATATTTTCATTTCGTCTAAATAATTACAATGACAGGGGGTTAGTGTAATTTTCCAAACGTCAGGGAGTGATATGTATTAAATCCAAATCTCAGGGGGTAGCGTAATTTTCCAAACGTCAGAGAGTGATATGTATTAAATCCAATTCTCAGGGGTATAAGTGTAATTTACCTAAATAAAAAGGATAAATTACACTGACACCCTTGAGGATTCTATTTACTATAGATTCCTCATCACGTTTGAAAAATTACAAATTTGTTTGGTTTGTGTTTTGAAACATGTTTTTGGAGGAAAATTTTCAAAAACATGTTTGGTTACAAATTTTCTCAAAAAAATTCCAAAATTACTTCTCTCTCTATTATATATCAATCAATCATTTTCTCTCCCCCTTCTCTCTTCTTCTCAATCATTTTTTCTCTCACATACATCTACTCAACTACAACAAAATATCAAATTATCCCAAATTCTCAAACTCCAAAACTATTTTCAAAATATACAACCAAACAAACTAAAAAATATTCTAAACTCTCTTCCCAATTTTTTTTTTTGAAAATTTATCTCAAAACACAAACCAAACACACCTTACATTCTTCTCCATGAAGTTTGTAGTCTCATTACAAATTGCCCCTGAATGCCTTAAAATTTTTTAGATGACCATTTTACCCTTTTTCCTATCCTTTCTTTCTTCATATCATCATGACTATATTCTACAACTTTTCATCATTAAATTTTACATGAATATATTCTTATTGTGTCATATACAAACATAAATTTTACATAGAATTTTTAAACACAATGATGTAACTTAATAGTGGCATTTCACTTTAAAACAAAACATCCATGAACATGATTTATATTTACAATAATATCACTATCACAATATGTTTATGATATTTTTTGTATAAATTTTTATATATGAATAGAATTTTTTATTTTTATTTCCACAATTATTTTTCTTTCTTGTCTATTCACCCACATTTATTATAGTATTACCAAACACCGTTATTCACATTTATTACAATATTTTGAATTTTTATATTTTTTTTATTTGGTGAATTTAAAAAAAATCACAAAATATATATTTCTTAAATATATATAGATTAGGTGTATCTAAAAAATAAAAAATTATTTAAAATATTAAAAAATCAGTAAAAATAAAATAAATATAAAAGAAAAAAAATTAATTTTTTTGTGTGAGTTAAATCAAATAAGATAATTATTATTATTTTTTGAAATGACATAAATAAAATATTAACATTATTTTATATGTATAAAAATTAAAAAATAAATATATTATTTTAATTTGATAAAGAAATAAATATAATTTTTCATACCTAAGAGAGGAGAATCTATATTAAACATAAATATCTGAATAGTTTTACACAAAATTGGTTTAACCTGATATTGTGCTCTTTTGCGACACTGTCGTTTGGATGAACGAATAATGCTCGTCGATATCAACGACATCGTTTTGATGTGTTTTGTTGGGGGCGTTTTGGAGTCTGGACTCGTCTGAAAAAACCAGAGTGAAGCCATGAAAGGGCGAGAAGATGAGGAGGAGAGAGCTCTTACGAAGGTTTTTCTAACATCGCTGTCGGCAATGGTGGCCGAGACAACGACGTTTCCTATAGACATAACAAAGACGAGGCTCCAGCTGCACGGCGAGTCTCTCTCCTCATCTCGTTCCGCCTCCGCCTTGGGCGTCGCCGGCGAGATTCTTCGGCGCGAAGGCCTTGTGGGGCTGTACAAGGGCTTGTCTCCGGCAATCGTTCGACACATGTTCTATACCCCCATTCGAATCGTCTTTTACGAGCACTTGCGCAACACTTTCGTCGTCTCCACTGACCCTTCACTTTCTCTCTCTACCAAGGCTTTAATCGGCGGCTTTTCCGGCGTCATTGCTCAGGTACTTGATCTTCTTAATTTCTTTTAATTTTGAATGAATTATGTTTGTTCTTACTGTTCTAATGCTGGATGAGGCATTGTTGAATTTAACATATGAGTTTAGTCTTTTTGCATGCCTTTTATTGTTGATATGTGGTTACTTTGAAATGGTGAATTTGGATGCATTGAGTACATGATTGTTTATAGTAGTTAATTTCTCTTTTTTTTTTAATCTTCTTAAACTACACAATTTTTTTCAGTTCATGTGGTCCAATTGGAGATGATTTTACAATTCAGAAACTGGTCAAACTTGATTGATGATGGGTGTAGAGGTTATTTCAGAATTTAAACAACGATAACCCTACAACCATGCAATCATTTTTCTTACTATTTTGAATAAACTGTGCAACTAATTTGATGGGTGTTTGGTTGTATGGTTAGACTCTTCATATTTTGAAATGACATTTTTTGCCATCAAATTAGGGTTTAACGGTTACTGATTTGCACATTCATCTCCAATTGGGCTATATGAAGTAAAATCGGAAATTTTAGGAACTAAATAGATAAAATTGATAGTTTAGATATGAAAAAAAATAAAAAAAATGGTGATAGTTGAGGCGATAAAAATGAAATTATTCTAAATTCTGGGATATGATTAGCATTTTTAAATTAATTAGTTGATGATTTTTATTGGATCATGAATTTCAAAGAATGAATTTTTGAGTTGGCGAGAAGAAATGTGCATTAAAACTTAGAAATAAGAAATTATGTATTGTCATTGGGTGATAGTTGCAGTGTTGTACCCTAATTAATTGATTACCTGACTTCCTGTGGCTTGTTAATTGGTTCTGGTTATTTAGGAACTTAATATTTTTTCCTATTTGGTTGTGGTTAACCACTTCAATTTGAAGGAACCATTTGGATATGGATAAACATCATGTAAACAGCTCTAAAAGAATTCATAGAATATTTATCTGGTTTAAAAGCTGAAAATTCAAATCATAAATTGTGATTAGTAACTAGTTATAAAACATTGTGTTTCTACCATAGTTTTTATAGGCGAATGTGTAATGTGAGGCGTTGGGGCATACGCATTTCGAATTTTTATGTTTAGTAAATAAAATAAATAATTTAATTAAAGGTGTAAACATTTTTTTCTTCAAGCCGTCGAACATTTCATTGCAAAGAAGGAAACTAGCCTTGTTGAAAGTAAAATTGATGTTCTGAACTTTAGTGATTGAGTTTTTCATTTGAGCATTAACCGCGTTATTTTTATTTATTTTTGGTTAGTCATTTGCTTAATTTTTCCTATAGAATATAGTTGCAAAAGGGATTCTTTTTAATTTTCTACTTTTTTATGTTTAAACCATCTACTAGACTAAGTTTAACAAGAGCTTACGACAAGCTCTTCATATGCATACTTTTTATATGCTTATGTGCAAAAGGCATACCAGGCGTACCTAACGCGCATGCCTCAAATTGTTATGCGCAAGCCTTGGGGGAGTATAGCCCAAAAATCAAAGCCTTGATGAGTTTTGCTTTAGGCTCGCTTTGAGGTGAGCATCAAGGCGAGCCTCAGTAAAGTGTTTTAAAACTTTGGTTTCTACATTTGCTTCCAGATGAACTTACTAGGCATATTCCGGAATATGGTTGATCTCAAATCATGCATATTATTTACCAATGACAATTTTAGTTTGTGACAATAGTAGAGTAGGTATTAATTCTAGGTTGGAATCATAGATAAACACTCTTAACAATTAAACATATAAGATTAAGTTTGACTTGCACATTGTACTGCAACTATGGTAAACCCAGGACAGAAATCAAATGACTGAAAATTGATGGCCAAGAGATAGCCAAGAAGTGAACTGTTTGCTATCGTAGCTTCTATAAGGAAGTAGAGAAAGCATGATAAATAAATTTTAAGAAAATGTCCTGTGTGAGCTTCTTGGAATTATAGAATACTGCCCCAAGTAACAGGAAACGTTATTCATTCTTTATACCGAGAATTTCACCATTGAAAATAATGATTTAATAATAACAATAATAAAGTGGCCATCTTAAAAAAAATGAGCATGGGCGAAGTGAAGATGTTTAGATAAATTGGTGGTAGAGAGAATAAGAAAAATAATGCATGAGAGAAAAATTAGCGGGGATACCAATCCATAACAAGATGAAATCAAAGTAGATGGTTTATTACATGCAAAAAAGACCAAATGAATGCTTCACTGCAGAGCAGTGATTTGATTAAGAGGGGTGGGCACACCTAAAGGACATGAAGCAAGATCATGAGAAGAGATATGATCCCTTAGGACTTATTAGTGTGTGGGATACATCTCTGGTTTTATATGACATAGAAAATACTAATGTAACTGACTCTTCTTGTTGGGATTAAGGCATTTTGTGATGAGGTGGATTAAGGTAATTATAAGGGAAAAATCTACTATACCCCTTGTCTTTTAAAAATAGTCTCATACTTCCATGTGATTTTGGACTAAAGTGTTACTATTATTTTTTCCTGCTAAAAAAAATGGAAAATGTGCTACATGCGCCTGTTTAGAAAGTGGGGGAAAAATAGTTGAAATCAAAATTTAATGTCTACCTCTTATTCTTATACCTTCAAACTCTAACCCTAACCCACCCACACCACCTCCACTCATGTCCTCTGCCTGCTCCACCCATCTGTAACCTCTCTCGCCACCACCTCCCTTCTTCCTGACCTTCATTGCCACTGCCTCCCTCTTCCCCCACCTCCAGCAAACAACTTTCCTGTCATCCATGTCACTAGCAACTACTTTCTCCACCTCCCAGCAGCCTCCGGCTACATCCCCCATATCTTTCTTCACTCCCAACTGCCTCCTTCTTATCCCCTGCCACCTTTCGTGTTACCCTTTTTGCTTGTACCATATATGTACATGGAACACACACGTACACACAAAAGTGTTGTGCATTGAAAATTCTATTTAAGAAATCATTGGTTGAAGACAATTTTGCTGAAGGGGCATGTATTGGTTTCTCCTTTGTATAGATATGTTTGTAATCATATAGATGATGGTTTTTGTTGGTGGGCCTTCACCTTATTGCATATGTATGTATGATATGTACATGGGTATGTATATGGGGCTTTCTACATTACACACTCCTTTTTGGGGTGTGTATCATATGTAAGTTATAACTAGGGACGTAAGAAAAAACGAAAAAATCGACTAAACCGATTGAACTGGACCAAACCAGCTATATTTGGTCTGTTTTTTAATAAGAATTGGTTTGTGCGGTTTTTTAATTTTATTTTTTTGGTTTTCGGTTTGGTATTGGTTCAAGCATCTTGTACACCGAATTAAACTAAAACCGACCGCTTTAACATATATTGTATTTAATATATATAATTTAATAATATAATGATATTAATAAGTATAATAAATTATTAACTTTAATTAATTAATCTTATCATCTCTATAACCTAAGTTTGTAAACTCTTATTATATGTAAATTTAACTCTGACTCATTATTCTTGAAACCTTAGTATTTTTTAACTTTTTTTGTTTGTTTGTATTTTTGTTAATTTAGGAATTGAAAAGTATTTATTAAATGTATGGAATGGATATGTTTGAAGTGGTATTTAATGTTTTTGTATAAATTAGTGACTATACTAAAAGGTGGCTTAAGTTTGAAAGGTCTTACACCGATTAAATTGAACCGAACCAAACCGTTTCAATCAGTTCGGTTCGATGCGGTTTGATGGAAGAAACAGTCTGTATCGGTACTCAAAATAATAAAATCGACATTGTCGATTCGATAAATTTTTTTACCCAAATACCGATCGTACCGAATCGATTACATCCCTAGTTATATCAATTTGTGGTGTGGGTACCACAAAGTGTCATAACCGAATCACTTTTAGTCATAACAAAATAACCATAGTGGGTCATAAACTAAACACTACTGAAACGCATAACCTCTTCGGTCACAATCAAAATAAAAACTACAACAGGTCATAACAAAGTCATAACCAACACCACAATGAGTCATGACCAAGTCATAACCAACATCAAAATTGGTCATAACTAACACCACTTGAGGTATAACCAAAGGCCTCTTCAGCCATAACCAACATTGAAATTGGTCATAACCAAACACCACTTGAGGCATAACCAAAGATCTCTTCGGTCATAACCAAAATAACAAACACAATAGATAACAACAAAGTCATAATAACCAATACCATAATGATTCATAATCAAGTCATAACTAACACCACAATTGGCCATAACCAAATATCACAAAAGTTATAACTGGGCATATGGTACACTCTTTTTTGGGGGGTTGTATTATAGAATTTCCCTATATATTTATAGATGTACATGGAATATATATTCGAAATATACATCAGGTGTTTGATTTTGATCTTGTATCAGGTATTGTGGTTTTAATCCAAGGTGGTTTTGTGGATTTCAGTGAGTTGACTCAGAGTTAATGGTAAACTCATTTTTAATAAGAGGGTAAGTCGAGTGTTGTATTTTGGTCAAAACCACATGGGGGTAGGTGGCCTTTTTTAAAAACAAGGGTAAACGGCTACCGGACCATACCAATATAAGGGTAAAATAGATTTTTCCTTAATTATAAAAATGTGGGTATGCAAAAGTTTTGTGGTTCTTACCATATATTTTCTTGTTGTTCGTGGTGCCAATCTTTTTCTCTTTTAATTTGTTCTTAAACTTATGTAAAAGAAGAAGAAAAGAAAGAAAGAAGAATTGAAAAGACATGTCAAATTCCATAATTTATTTTATTTTATTTTATTTTATTTATTTATTTATTTATTTATTTATTTATTCTGGCGACTCCTAACAAGCATGGGGTAACCATTGGGTTGCTTTTGATTCCAAATGTTTTCGTTTTTGGAGTCCAAACTTGTAGGAACTGAAATGACAAATTACCAGGGCCCAATTTGGGTAGCACTCAGGCCAAAACTGAAAGAATAGGCTGCTGGATTAGTTAGCAACTCCTGGACTGTCACTGGACTGGAATATCGATTGCCTAGCTTTACAGAGCACTAATGGGAATGCATATGGTATGCGGCAGTGATATGCTTGTTTGTTTCACTTAGCTGGAAACAATAATTGGTCTAGATGTGAGCATTTGTTTCGTCCAACCAATAGCTGATATATTGGCATGATTGGAAAAATTATACTTGAAATACAGTTACTTGATGAAAGTAGTGTTGCCTGAGCATATAACATGGATATTTTAAGATGATGGACAAACAATTCGGGCATGCCTCATTATGTGGTGCTTCAGTTTTTCCTAGGTTATAGAAGAAAATTTGAATGGCTGACTATATGATTATGCACTGGTGTCTTGAGATTAATGGATCTGCTATGGAGATAAACACTTGTAACCTATGAAGCATGGATTTGGCAAAATCAGTGCCGTGGTGGTGTCGGATACGGGGACACGCCGGGAACACGTACGGAACACGCCATCTGCCGTGCCCTTTTAATTTAATTGTTTTTCTTGTAGGGGACACGCGTGTCCAGATCTGGACACGGCGAGGAGGGAGAGACCAAGGAGAGAGAGTGTGAAGGAAGAGAGTGAAGAGACAAACCTGTTGCGCGATCGAAGACATCCAGTTGATCGATCGAACATCCAGTCTCCGCATCGACATCCAGTCGTCGACGATCTGTATCCCTTCAACTTCACAACTTCCACTGTGAACATCTCTCTCTCTCTCTCTCTCTCTCGCCTTCTCTCTCGCTCGCGTCGTCTTCTCTCTCTCTCTCACTCGCGTCTCTTGTCTTCTCTCTCTCTTGCTTGCAAGTCGCGTCTTTGTCCCTCTCGCTGACTCACTCCCTCTCGCCCTCTTTCTTATCTTATATATATACATGTGTATTAGTATATATAAAATAATATTAATAAGATAATATTATATTATAAGTATAATATTTTTTATCATATATATATGTATTAGTATATATAAGATAATATTATTTTATAAGTATATATAACATATTATATACTATTTATACATATTAATAAAAAAACATATGTATATAAAATAAAAAAAAATTATCAGAAACATATTATTTAAAAAATATAATAAATAAATAAAATAATTAATGTATATTAAAATAAAAATATTTATAAAAAAAAAAAAAATTGCTGTGTACCTTGCCTTGTCAGTCTCAAAATTGCCGTGTCTTGTGTCCATGTCCTATCTGTATCCGTGTCCGTGTCCGTGTCCGTGTCCGTGCTTCATAGCTTGTAAAGTCCTTCTCCTAGATATGTATAACATGGTCTCAATTTCTATTCCCTTAGTCTAAGGTTCTTCTGATGGTTTTCTGTTCCTTTTGGTTGTTCTAGTAAGACACAAATTCTTCAAGAATATTCATTTTTTTTCAAATTTCCAGTTTATGAATCCCTCTGTCATGAATGCTAAGAATCTTATGTGGGGGAAGCTTTGTTTTCTATTCTATCTGTCAGTTTGGAGATTTCTGCTCTTTTTTAAGTTTGGTGAATTACAGAGAAGGGCACTTATGACGTGTTCGTTTATTTATACATCTTAAAAACCATACGAACTGAAAGCAAGCAACTTTTTCAATTTAAGAATACTTCTACTTCCCACTTTGTTTCTGGTACCCATCCTCATAGTTTGAGGATGCATTTGGAACTTATATTGCTGAAGATTTGTAGATTTAACTACAGCTAGGCCTAGAACATGAATGTTCCCTGCTGAGTATAAAGACTTACTACGATATTATTTTTTTTATTTTTATTTTTTTCCTGGATCAATTTCATAAAGAAACATTTCAAGAGTTGGTTTGAAAAGTTCATTTGTGTTTTTACATAGCAAGCCATCTCGTTACTAAGTAACACTATAGATCACCTCCCCCTGGTCTACATAATTTTGCTGGGGCAATAGGTCCCTCCATGTATGTTGGTTTATGGTGCTCATATTATTCCTGGAATTATTGTTGAACTTTGTCCTTAATGTTGGGTCACCTACTTTTTATCATGTTTTCTCAAATAACTTAGAATTGTAGAAGAACTTAAGTTTTGAACTATTTGTTGACTCATAAACATTGTGATGCATATTACAGTTTATTCATGCCTCCATGTCTTGAACTGCAGCATGCATTTTACTTTTTCATGCTTTTGATGCTCATATCTGAAGAGTTTTCCCATCAAGATTTGGTGAGAATAATCTTCTTTCTTGATTTTCCCGTTTCTCTTCGATGCCTCTATCAGTACTTTGAAGTACATACTGCAGAACTGGCTACAAACAATCTTCCTTTTTCCCTTTGTCTTAAATTTGACATGCTTTGGAAGGTGAAGCTGATGATCTGTTCATGGTTGTTGCTGCAAAAAGATCCATGCAATGGCCTTGTTGAATGCATTATTTTTCAGTTTTGTTCAGTGATCATTTTACTGAAACCTATTGGTCTAGTGGTTGAACTCTGCTTTTTTTTTTTTTTTTGTTGTTGTTGTTGTTGTTGTTGTTGTTGTTGTTGCTATTATGCAAGTTTGGAAAGTATTGTAACTTGTGCCTACCCCTATTAGTACAGATAGTCGCAAGCCCTGCTGATCTTGTTAAGGTGAGGATGCAAGCAGATGGTCGTATGGTGAGCCAAGGTTTCCAACCCAGGTACTCGGGTCCTTTTGATGCTTTTAATAAGATCTTACGAACAGAAGGCTTTGGAGGACTTTGGAAAGGGGTCTTTCCTAATGTCCAAAGAGCGTTTTTAGTGAACATGGGAGAATTAGCTAGCTATGACCATGCAAAACATTTTATTATTCAAAATCAACTAGCCGGTGACAACATTTATGCCCACACATTGGCCTCAGTCATGTCGGGTCTTTCGGCAACTACTTTGAGTTGTCCAGCTGATGTAGTTAAGACAAGAATGATGAATCAGACGGCGAGTGAGGAAGGCAAGGTTAAATATAGAAACTCTTATGACTGTCTTGTGAAGACAGTCAGAGTTGAAGGATTGAGAGCACTTTGGAAGGGGTTCTTTCCTACATGGGCAAGGCTTGGGCCTTGGCAATTTGTGTTCTGGGTTTCTTATGAAAAATTCCGACAAATTTCTGGGCTTTCTTCTTTCTGATGAATTATTTGATCCATGCAAAATTTGAATGTCTTTTTATAAATTATCTTATGTGCGTGCATTAGGCCATCTCCCACACTTGCTTCTTTTTTTTTTTAATTATCAATTTTGAGTGATGGTGTAGTTAAAAGCTGAGTGCTCCAATCTTCACGTTTTTGTATCACATCTTTTTAAAAAATTCTCAATTTATCCTAAAACGTTCTTATGAACATTTTTTTTTTTTTTTTGTGAAAAAAACTATCTCCAAACTTTTTAAAATTTCATTAGACTTGAGTAAAATATGATCGTTGACATTTGGTGATGGATTTGATTCATTTATAACTTGATGAAAATTTTGTTTCACCCTTGATTTAATGCTGGTTTGATAGAATGATTGGAGTTCATTAAATTTGAATTTGGTGAATAAAGAATTGGATATGTTCATCCCTACTCTTTGGTGATCATTCAAATTACGGGTTGTTTGATCTAAAATTTAACTGCCTTTTTAGCTTCAGTTGTGCATGCATTAGTCCTAATTAATTACGCTTGTTTCGGTAGAAAATATTTTTTTAACAAAATATATTTCACACCCAAACAAAATAAAAATAAAAATATTTTCGAAGGATATTTTTTTAATGTTTAGTTGTGTTTTTGAATTTATTGTATTAATGACCATATTGGTGGTTATGGCGTGGTGGTTGGTAGAGGTGGGGTGGAGGTAGAGGTGGTGGCGGTAGTAGCAGTGTGATTGTGAAGGTGATAGTATGGCGGTATTGGCAAAATTCTAGTTTGGCACTTATTAAAAATGATAAATATATATATTTTTAATCTAAATAGACCTATTTTTTTTTTATTGATTATGAAAAATATTTTCTGTTATACTAAATGTTAGAAAATGTAAAATATACTTAAAAAAAATATTTTCAAGCGTGCCTAGATTTTGGGTGTTGCAGTTCTCTTTTATGTTTGTTTTTTGGACTTGCACGTGCATCAGTTCTCTCAATTAAGATATATCTTATTTAGTGGTTGGGAATTATAGAAGGGCAAACTCAATCATGGGTGGTTATCACTTTAATTATAAATTACTACCTTTAGGTTTTGTTTGGGAATAAATTATTTTGGTTAGTGTTTTTTAGTGTTTTGGCTATTGTAGTCGAGCTCAGATCCTTTCTAGTATCTTTCTTTAGTGCTTCCTACGGGGACGGTCCAGATTGGGCCATGTCTCCAACTTAACAATGGGTGACTTAGATCTATCCCAATACCAAAAAAATAAAAAAAATAAGAGTAATTCCATAATTTCATCCAAAACGGCCTGTTCCCACCCTCTGGAGTTGTTGACTGGCGATCACTTCCATCTCACGACGGCGAAGGTCTTCGGCGAACATCGACAGCAGCCCCCCTTCCAAATCCCACTCTTGCGAAGTGGCCCAAAATTCTTCTCGGTCTCTCCCTCTTTCTCTCTGTGTCTCTCTCCCTTTTCTTCAGCACATATCCTCAGTCTTTTCTCCTTCAAAATTTTTCTATCATTACTTTTATGATAGGTTGCAAAAAATATCTTCTGTAAAATGATATGCCCCTACTTCTATGATAGATGTTGTTGTGAAGCCTCATAAACAGTGAATTGCTTTTGTCTAAGTTCCAAAACTTCCCAATCAATCTAATTTTCCCCAAAATTTTTAAGCAAATATGGTAATAAACACATTTATACAAATCACCAAAAGGGTTCCCACACTAATCAATCTCGACACTCAATGGGGAAAAATTATGAAAAATTAGAGCACAATTCGTTAGTTATTCTACACATCAATTTTATTTTTTCCAATTTTTTTGAGCCATACAAATCACCAAGGTGAACTATATCTATTAGGAAAAAATTAAGGCAAAGTATATCTACAAAATTGGGGTTCTTTGGATTAGTAATGTGTGTGAGATAGAGAGAAAGAGAGAGAGACAGAAACGATTCAGAGAGAGAGAAACTCTGTTGGTGGTTTGGAGAAAGGATTTGGGTATCGTCGTCAGTGTACGTGATGATGGTTGGTGATGGTTGTTGTCTTCCTCTTCCTTTGTTAACCATCTTCCTTCGTGGAGTTCAAGTAACGATTGTTTTGAGGGAATTTTCTAGTTATTTATTTAATATATATATATATTTTATAACTAAATCAGATCTAAGGTGCTCATTGGTAAGTGGGGGATGTGGCCCAATGTGGGCTGTCCCCCAATAAGAAACACTGGAGAGAGATATTGGAGAGAATTCGAACTCATTTTAACATGGTTAAAAAAGTTATGCTTGGAAAGATAGTTATTTTTTATTTATTTATTGTTAATTTGATAGTTGTGAGAGAAAAAGTAAAATGATTATAATTTGGATGTGACATTTTATCTTATTAATTATTTTAGCCTATTTTTTCTTTATTAACTATTTTAGTTCAAACCTAACTTTCCAAACAAGAAAGTTACTGTAAGTTATTAAATTATTTTCTTTACTTTTTTATATATCCTTTTGTATAAAGTTAAAAAATTATTTAAAAAGTCAATTGTCAAATTATCCCTTAATATCTTTATCTTTTAATTTGTTTCAATCTCAATCTTCTATTAATATTATGTTAAGAAAGATGACCAAAATAGTAATAATAACAATAATAATAATAATAATAATAATAATAATAAAGTATGTGAGCTTTAAACATTTCTATCTCTCCTAGGGGTGTAAATCTGGCCCGGCTCGGCCTACTCGGGCCTAGGCAAGCTCATGTCGGGTCTCGGAGCTCTCTCCAAAATTCGGGTTGGGCCGGCACACGGGCCAAAAAATTAGGCTCAGGCCCATGTCCAAGCCCAAGAGTATTTGGGCCTTAGGCGGGCGGGCCTGGCCATATTTTTTTGTTTTTTAAATTTTTTTTACCAAAATTTTGTTATTTTTTACTAAAAAAGACATTGGGCCTTGGGTCGGGCCTTGAGTGAGTCTTAAGAGGGCCGATGGGCTGGGCCACTGGCCGGGGTGAGTAGGCTACGCCGGGTTTCAAAATGATGGCCCAAATCTAACCTCAGGGACTCGGGCCCAAACGGGCTGGGCCTATCCCGGGCTGCGGGCTATTTTTACACTCCCTGTCTCTCCCCGGTACTTGAACCATTTACATTCTATTTAGATAGTATACTTCATGCCAAGAGGCTCAAGGAAGTGCTGCTAAAGTATAACAAAAATGCTCATTCGAGCTTATTTATTTACATGTGTGAGAGATATGTAAGAAGAAATATATGTGCATGCTAATTGTATGACCAGATGGGAAAATATACACATATCACTTGTATATATATTTAGATAAATTACACTGATAATTTCTATATTTTGATTCTTACATCATTTTGGTTCTTATAATTTCAATTAGCTTGATTTTGACTATGAATTTTTGATTTTATCTCAATTAAAGTTCAATTGATCACAAAATGTTCATATGAGCAGATTCTATCATGTTTTTAAGAACTAAATTGTAAACTTAATGAGTATCTCAATCAAATTCGTCGAAATTGACATAAAATTTTAAATTAAGAGCAGGGCCGGCCATGAGATTTAGGGGGCCCAAGGCGACCTTCGGAAATTGGGCATTTCTTACATTGGAAAAAAAAAAAAAAGTTGATGGATAAATGGATAAAAAATTATTTGCACATATAATTATTAAAATTATAAACAAGAATTTACTTTCATATATTAAGATAGGAAGCAATTATTACAAATACTCAAAAAACTAAAAATATGGTTTTGTTGCTTTATAGTTTAGCAATATCTAGTTTACAATTGAACCAACTATCACATAAACATTACTCTTCTCACATTTTTAGCTGCAAAATCACTAATGAAGCTCGCATAGTCGAATTTATCCACCATATCCTTTTCAATGGATAACAAAGCTAACCCATTCAATCTTTCTTGTGACATAGTTGACCGAAGGTAAGATTTGATTAACTTCAACTTTGAAAAACTTCTTTCTCCAGAGGCCACTGTAACAGGTATAGTTAACAAAATTCTATACACAATCCATGCATTTGGGAAATAACCATCCATTGTTTTCAAATAATTTAATACTTCAATTGGCCTTTTGATTCCTTCCGGTAAAACTTCTTTCAAGACATTCAACTCTGAAAATAGATCTCTCCCATCAATATCAGAAAGTTCATCACGTTTTAGAAAATCTTCAAGATTAACACAATAAGTCTTCAAACATTCCTTGTTGGTAGAACTCAACTTTTTCAAATCAAACAAAAATTCAAAATTTTCCTCATATACTTGAAATTGTTCAAACCTATTCTTAAGTGAAGAAAAAGCTTGATCAATTATATACATAAAGTAATTAACTCTAAAAGATTCTTCAGCAGTCTGTGTCACCTCTTCACTAACATTCTCATCAAATTGCTTCTTTCTGCGAATGACACGCTTTTCACGAAATACTGGATCAATTTCCATTAGAGTAGCAACTTCTTTTGCCTCAATCATGGCATCCAAAAATCCAGTTTCTCTATACTTTTCAAGAAAGGTAATGAGTCCTTTTAATTGAATTATAGCAACATCAATATGCATGTCTTCCCTTTGAAATATTTTGCTAACTGAGTTAATTGCAAACAATAAATTGTAAAAATTTAAAGTTCTCAATTTCATATGTTGCTAAAGACTCAGCTTCACTCTTTGTATTGTGGGGTTCACCAAGATTTGCCAAATGATTTAAAGCGTCTCTTATTTGTGGAGCTTGATATCTTATTGCTTTAACACTTTCAACGCGACTTTCCCACCTTGTTTGTGACAATGGCTTCAATGTGAGACCTTCCACATGATCTTTGAAAACTTTCCACCGCTTTGTAGAAGATGAAAACAATAAATATATACGTTGTAGCACTCCAAAAAAAGAGATAGCTTTGGGACAAGAGTTAGCCATATCACAAAGTGCAAGGTTAAGACTATGACAACCACATGGTGTGTAGAATGCTCTAGGATTTATTTCAAGTAGCCTTTTCTGTACACCTTTGTGTTTCCCTTTCATGTTAGAGCCATTATCATATCCTTGCCCTCTTGTATCACCAATATCAAGTTGGAGTGTGCGCAATACCTCTTTAAATACATTAAAAAGACCCAATCCCGATGTGTCATCCACCTTTAAAAATTCTAAAAAGAACTCTTCCACCTTTACTTGATTAGTTGAAACATCCACACATCTTATTACAAGAGACATTTGTTCTTCATGACTAACATCTGGAGTACAATTAAGAATAACTGAAAAATATTTCGCTTCTTTGATTCTTTTCACAATTGTACTTTTGATCTCACCCGCTAACATCTGTATCAATTCATTTTGGATTTTGTGACCATGATAATGGTAATGAATTTCATTCCTTTCAATGCGATGAAGGTGGTCTTGCATTACCGAATCAAATTGAGCAATCATTTCAATTAAACTCAAAAAGTTTCCATTTCTTTCTTGATAAATCTTCTCATTGTCTCCACGAAACGTTAAACTATTTTTAGCAAGAGTTCTCACAACAACAATTATCCTTAGTAACACCTTTTTTCCAATGTTCTCTCTCCTTATTGATTTGTTCTTGAACACCTTTATCAATTGTTTCATTCTTTTGCAATCTTTTTTCCAATTCAATCCATTTGCTCATACAAGTCATGTGCTCATTGCTAGTTTCATGACTTCTAAGCCTGTGACCTAGATTCTTCCAATCTTTAAATCCATTAGTAGCCAACTGAGTCTTGTTCCCATCTTCCTTAAATAACTTACAACAAAAAAAAAAAATACTTTGTTTGAAGCATCTGAATATACTAGCCATTTCCTATCTTGCTTCTCTTTATTTGGTAAATTTCGAATGTAATGTGTAGAGGAGAAATGTCTATCCTTGTAATCTCTAGGAAAATTGACAACATTACTTCTTATAGGACCTCTTTCAACTAATAAATCTCTGAAATTCTGATCAATCTTGTCCCAATTACTTGGGTCATTAATATTTAAAGGTCCATATTCAATATTAAAATCTTCACTTTCAGTAGCTTTCTCATTCACCAAATCTTCATTGTCATTCTCATTCAAACTTCAATAGGCTCTTCAACACCCAAATCTTCATTATCATTTTCATTACATTGATTAAGTTCTTCAATTACCAAATCTTCATCAACCAAACATGAACTTTCTATTTGTTTCTTGTTACCAAAAAATTTATCAAGCGCTCCCGATTGAGATTGAATAAAATTTTCTAATTTTTGCTTCTTTTTCCTTTTTTCACATCCAGAAATATACTTCCTAGGAGGCATGATGACTACTCTATATAATCACAAATCCACACAAATTCACAATCACTGATCTCTACAAATAATATATTTTCAGAATTAGAGCACAACAAAAATTATAGATTTTCACTAAAGCATATAAATTAGGTAATTTTCTAATTTAAAGAACAAATTATATAGGGCAAGAAATTAAGAGGAAAATTAGGGGAAAAATTAGGGCAACAAATTAGGAAAAAATTTAGGGCAAAAACTTCCTCTATTTAAATGTGATATACATATATATATATAGAGAGAGGCTCACGGTTTTGATGCCCAAAATTGTTAATGCTTAGCGTCTGTCAAATATAGAGAAGAGGAGAAGACTGAAGGCTCACGGTTTCATCTTCATCAGTCCAATCCAATGCAAGAAAAGAGAGAGCAGTCCAGTGCAAGAAGACTTTTGGTTTCGTCAAATATGGAGGAGACAGAATAGAGATGTGTTTCATTTCATTCTTATCAGGTGCTGTGCTGTGTTTCATTCTTCTCAAAGATGTGTTTCGTCAAAATCAAATATGTAAAGACCCATGTGAATTCATTCTTCTCAGGTGGGTATATCTTGGGCCCATGTTCATAATGATTAATGTAAAGGATTTTGTTATGGGCCTCTATTATGAACAGTTCATTGGGCCTCTATTATGATATTTTTTTTTAAATTTTTTTTGGGGCCTATATTCAATTGGGCTTATAACATTTGGATTTTTTTTTATATCTAAAACAAAAAATCTTATTTTGGGGCCCTATTTTCAGCCCAAATCTGGGGGCCCAAGGCACAGGCCTTTTAGGCCTGCCCTCAGGGCTGGGCCTGATTAAGAGTCAAAATTGAGTCAATTGAAAATCTAAAAATCAAAATGACACGTGACAAAATGTCAGGATTACCTGTGTTATAAATCTCTTCTTGAATGAACATTGTCATTATATTAGCATGTATAACTCATGTTATTTTTTCATTATCATAGCAAACTGTTAATAAAAAATTGAGCTTGAAATAAATTAGAAGATTAAGAGGGAAAAATGTAACAATTTTAAATTAAAAAGACGAAGTGACAACATCTCATAGTTTTTTTTTTTTTACTGGGAAATTGTAAGGCATGAAAAATGAAAAGCAACAATCTTTATTGATAACTAAAGCAACACATGGAGATGCATCCTCTATCAAAATTAATCTTGTCTAAAACCATGCACTTGCGGCTACCACACCCTAAACTGCACCCTCAAATGGAATGCTAGTTTGCTTATTTTAAAATGTAAATATAAATCAAATCTGATAATCAAATTTTCTCTCTAGAATGAGAGGTTCTCCTTATGCTGTGTTTGATTGGAGGATTTGAGGAGGGATTTAGAAATGGAAATAGCAAAAAGTAGGTGAAATGTGAATAAAATATACCTAAATTTCACTTAGTTTTATGTACCTTTTTCTCTTTCCCTTTCTAAATCCCTCCCCATATCTCACAACCAAACACAACATTAGGGTTTCCTTGGGTTTGTCCCAGGTCTTTTGTTTCTTTCTTGGCCTTGCTTAATACTACCTCTCTCTCTCTCTCTCTCTCTCTCTACGTTCTGTTTCTCTGAATATTCTGTATGGCAGGCTCTTCTCACACAAACCATGGACTGGTTTCCATCGCTCTCGAGTATGGAATTGAGTCTATGGAAGCTATAGCCCACTGATGTTTGGTCGGGAAGATTATTGCCCCATAACAGCTTAACAAACAAGCGGTTTCGTCTGTCCTTCAGGGAGCTTTTAAAACGAATGCCCCATTCTCTATTGCTCCTTAGAATGATAATCTGTATTTGTTCACCTTTGATGAGGCTGAAGATCGGAGGTGGGTCCAGCAAGAGGCCCCATGGAGTTCATATGGAGTCCTTTTGGATTCAGATTCGTGGATTGCCTCCGGAGAAGCTTACTAAATCAAACAGTGAAATTATAGGAAGGAAGATAGGACTACTACTCCATGTAGAAGCACATTGTGAGGGGCTCATTCTATACCGAAATTTCCTGCGTGTTCGTGTGGAAATGGACATCACTAAACCTCTACCTCGAGGGTTTGTGCTTCATGGTGGTGGGGCTGTGTAGAGGACTATTAAGGCTCCATGGATCACCTTGAAATATGAGAAATTGTTTGATTTTTGTTTCAACTGTGGCAGAACGGGTCATGACTGAAAGGGTTGCAAATTTGTCACCAAAGAAGAGGGCAGCAATTCCCGTTATGGACCTAAACTTCGGACGGGGATTGCGCGAAGCACTGGTCTGCCGGTTGAATACTACAGGAAACAAGTTGATATAATGGAAGCAAGGGTGAGAACTGGGCTGTAGCGATCAATGGGTAACCTGTCTAACACCTCTCTTGCAGGCCCGGCCTTGAGGGCAGGCCTCAGCCTGCGCCTTGGGCCCCCAGATTTGGGTTGAAAATAGGGCCCCAAAATAAGATTTTTTGTTTTAGATATAAAAAAAAAAATCCAAATGTTATAAGCCCAATTGAATATAGGCCCAAAAAAAAAAAAAAAATCATAATAGAGGCCCATAACAAAATCCTTTACATTAATCATTATGAACATGGGCCCAAGATATACCCACCTGAGAAGAATGAATTCACATGGGTCTTTACATATTTGATTTTGACGAAACACATCTTTGAGAAGAATGAAACACAGCACAGCACCTGATAAGAATGAAATGAAACACATCTCTATTCTGTCTCCTCCATATTTGACGAAACCGTGAGTCTTCTTGCATTGGACTGCTCTCTCTCTTCTTGCATTGGATTGGACTGATGAAGATGAAACCGTGAGTCTTCAGTCTTCTCCTCTCCTCCATATTTGACGGACGCTGAGCACTAACAATTTTGGGCATCAAAACCGTGAGTCTCTCTCTCTCTCTCTCCCTCTATATATATATATCACATTTAAATAGAGGAAGTTTTTGCCCTAATTTGTTGCCCTATATAATTTGTTCTTTAAATTAGAAAATTACCTAATTTATGTGCTTCAGTGAAAATCTATAATTTTTGTTGTGCTCTAATTCTGAAAATATATTATTTGCAGAGATCAGTGATTGTGAATTTGTGTGGATTTGTGATTATATAGAGTAGTCATCATGCCTCCTAGGAAGTATATTTCTGGATGTGAAAAAAGGAAAAAGAAGCAAAAATTAGAAAATTTTATTCAATCTCAAATGGGAGCGCCTGATAAATTTTTTGGTAACAAGAAACAAATAGAAAGTTCATGTTTGGTTGATGAAGATTTGGTAATTGAAGAACTTAATCAATGCAATGAGAATGATAATGAAGTTTTGGGTGTTGAATAGCCTATTGAATGTTTGAATGAGAATGACAATGAAGATTTGGTGAATGAGAAAGCTACTGAAAGTGAAGATTTTAATATTGAATATGGACCTTTAAATATTAATGACCCAAATAATTGGGACAAGATTGATCAGAATTTCAGAGATTTATTAGTTAAAAGAGGTCCTATAAGAAGTAATGTTGTCAATTTTCCTAGAGATGACAAGGATAGACATTTCTCCTCTACACATTACATTCGAAATTTACCAAATAAAGAGAAACAAGATAGGAAATGGCTAGTGTATTCAGATGCTTCAAATAAAGTATTTTTCTTTTGTTGTAAGTTATTTAAGAAAGATGGGAACAAGACTCAGTTGGCTACTAATAGATTTAAAGATTGGAAGAATCTAGGTTACAGGCTTAGAAGTCATGAAACTAGCAATGAGCACATGACTTGTATGAGCAAATGGATTGAATTGGAAAAAAGATTGCAAAAGAATGAAACGATTGATAAAGGTGTTCAAGAACAAATCAATAGGGAGAGAGAACATTGGAAAAAAGGTGTTACTAAGGATAATTGCTGTTGTGAGAACTCTTGCTAAAAATAGTTTAACGTTTCGTGGAGACAATGAGAAGATTTATTAAGAAAGAAATGGAAACTTTTTGAGTTTAATTGAAATGATTGCTCAATTTGATTCGGTAATGCAAGACCACCTTCATCGCATTGAAAGGAATGAAATTCATTACCATTATCATGGTCACAAAATCCAAAATGAATTGATACAGATGTTAGCGGGTGAGATCAAAAGTACAATTGTGAAAAGAATCAAAGAAGCGAAATATTTTTCAGTTATTCTTGATTGTACTCCAGATGTTAGTCATGAAGAACAAATGTCTCTTGTAATAAGATGTGTGGATGTTTCAACTAATCAAGTAAAGGTGGAAGAGTTCTTTTTAGAATTTTTAAAGGTGGATGACACATCGGGATTGGGTCTTTTTAATGTACTTAAAGAGGTATTGTGCGCACTCCAACTTGATATTGGTGATAGAAGAGGGCAAGGATATGATAATGGCTCTAACATGAAAGGGAAACACAAAGGTGTACAGAAAAGGCTACTTGAAATAAATCCTAGAACATTCTACACACCATGTGGTTGTCATAGTCTTAACCTTGCACTTTGTGATATGGCTAACTCTTGTCCCAAAGCTATCTCTTTTTTTGGAGTGCTACAACGTATATATTTATTGTTTTCGTCTTCTACAAAGCGGTGGAAAGTTTTCAAAGATCATGTGGAAGGTCTCACATTGAAGCCATTGTCACAAACAAGGTGGGAAAGTCGTGTTGAAAGTGTTAAAGGAATAAGATATCAAGCTCCACAAATAAGAGATGCTTTAAATCATTTGGCAAATCTTGGTGAACCCCACAATACAAAGAGTGAAGCTGAGTCTTTAGCAACATATGAAATTGAGAACTTTGAATTTTTACAATTTATTGTTTGCAATTAACTCAGTTAGCAAAATATTTCAAAGGGAAGACATGCATATTGATGTTGCTATAATTCAGTTAAAAGGACTCATTACCTTTCTTGAAAAGTATAGAGAAACTGGATTTTTGGATGCCATGATTGAGGCAAAAGAAGTTGCTACTCTAATGGAAATTGATCCAGTATTTCGTGAAAAGCGTGTCATTCGCAGAAAGAAGCAATTTGATGAGAATGTTAGTGAAGAGGTGACACAGACTGCTGAAGAATCTTTTAGAGTTAATTACTTTATGTACATAATTGATCAAGCTCTTTCCTCACTTAAGAGTAGGTTTGAACAATTTCAAGTATATGAGGAAAATTTTGGATTTTTGTTTGATTTGAAAAAGTTGAGTTCTACCAACAAGGAATGTTTGCAGACTTATTGTGTTAATCTTGAAGATTTTCTGAAACATGATGAACTTTCTAATATTGATGGGAGAGATCTATTTTCAGAGTTGAATGTCTTGAAAGAAGTTTTACCGGAAGGAATCAAAAGGCCAATTGAAGTATTAAATTATTTGAAAACAATGGATGGTTGTTTCCCAAATGCATGGATTGTGTATAGAATTTTGTTAACTATACCTGTTACAGTGGCCTCTGGAGAAAGAAGTTTTTCAAAGTTGAAGTTAATCAAATCTTACTTTCGGTCAACTATGTCACAAGAAAGATTGAATGGGTTAGCTTTGTTATCCATTGAAAAGGATATGGTGGATAAATTCGACTATGCGAACTTCATTAGTGATTTTGCTGCTAAAAATGTGAGAAGAGTAATGTTTATGTGATAGTTGGTTCAATTGTAAACTGGATATTGCTAAACTATAAAGCAACAAAACCAGATTTTTAGTTTTTTGAGTATTTGTAATGATTGCTTCCTATCTTAATATATGAAAGTAAATTTTTGTTTATAATTTTAATGATTATATGTGCAAATAATTTTTTATCCATTTATCCATCAACTTTTTTTTTTTCCAATGTAAGAAAGGCCCCATTTTCGAAGGTCGCCTTGGGCCCCCTAAATCTCAGGGCCGGCCCTGCTCTCTTGGAGTGGTGTGTGAGGAAGAGGGTGTGCAACAAACGAGTGATCCTTCGGGGTCGACGGTTTGTACTGAAAGTACTACGGAGGAAGTAGTGGAGTTTGTGGAGGCAGGGAACGTGGCGACTGAGGAGCCCAGGATGGATGGTGGGAATATCCCTGCCAGCTCAGTACACGTGGATAGGCCACCTAGCACTAGAGGTATTGCTTCCCAGACTGGGCCTTATTATTTTGTGACTGAACCTTTAGAACACACTGTGAATAAACCTCACAGCCACAGTTTGCTAGTTCCCAGTCCAAGTCAAATTGGTATTGAGGAAATTAGCCCAACAGCGAGCCCCGCCATGGCTGGACCTTAAAACAGTGGTAGTGGATGAATGTTTGGCAACGGTTTTTAATTGCCTATCCTTAAAGCGTAAGGCCCCTGAAGACCTTGACTTGGGCCGTGGACATCCAAAATTGATCAAGGGTGAAGAGAAAAGCTTAATCTCAGTTGGAACAAAGAACACCTTCTTATCTGGCTTAGCAAATTCTTCTCAGTTGCGTGCGCATGGCTCTTCAAGGAGCAAAGGGAAGAATATTGTGAGTAGTAGGAAGAATATTGTGAATTTTGAGCTGTTTGAAGTGAGAGTGCTTGCTGAAGTTGATTTTTCAGCTAGCGCCCCCCCTTTAAATTCGACTGGCCATGTCTCGACCGAGCTTGAGGATTGCTGTTCTCAGGTACCTAGTACTTTTCCTTCTCGTGATTTTGATAATGGTAACTCATGGGCGTTGGTGGCTGACCCTAAACAACCACAATCCCTATGTTGATGCTCAACTGGAACTGTTAGGGGTTGGGGCGAGACTTGACAGTCCATATCCTTCGAGGGTTGGTAACAACCCATTGCCCCAAAGTGGTTTTCCTCATGGAGACCAAAAATAAATTCTCGGTAGTTGACAGAATTTGAAGACGGTTGCGTTTCACTAATTATTGGTTTGTTGAGCCGCAAGGTATTTCAGGTGGGCTTGCTTTATGGTGGACAGACGATGTTAGTATTGATGTTTGTTTCTCGTCTAAACATATGATTTGAGGCATTCTAACTAGTGATGATGTTCCTTTGTGTTGGGCTGTGTCCTTTATTTATGCCCCTCTGTAAAGAGAATTTCAAAGGATTTTCTGGAATCGTTTTAGGATTATGGCTGCAGAAAATAAGTATCCTTGGGTGTGCATTGGGGATTTTAATGAAATTGGATTTATTGAGGAGGAGGGCGGAGCAACATGTTGAATGTGTCAACTTCAATCTTTTTTTGGAATTGCTCTTGGATTGTGCATTGCTTGATTTGGAAGTTAAGAGTTCGCCTTTTACAAGGTCAAACAATCGCGCGCGCGCCGGGGGGGGAGGGGAGGGGGGGATCTTGTTCGGGAGTGGTTGGATAGAGCTGTGACACTCCAAATGTTCAATTAATTTAACGCCACGTTAATATTAAATTGTCGAAGCATGTGATATAAAAAGTTAGATGATATTAAAGTTTAGAGTATAAAAACAAATATATATATATAATAGTATATTTTTTTAAATAATTATTCACATTATCTTAAATTTAATAGTTTGTATATTTTTATACTAAAAAAAATTTATTTCAATTTTTTTTAACTTTATATTATTATTCGATATTATTTTCTGAATATTATGGTATTTTTATTATATTTTTCTATATATTTTTCTTAGACCAAAAATATATTGAAATATAACATTTTCTATACGACCATGATGCGTGGCCCCCAAGCTATCCTGCCGCCCACGCCTTTTTCACTATATATATATATATAGATATGCTGATCAGTTTGAGCCTCATCATTTTTTCCAAACTCTCTCACTCTCTCTGCTCTCTAGTGTTTTGTTTTATATATAAAACTTGAGTTTAATTTGGAGTATTTAGTGGGTTGCAGTGAATGAAAGGTAAAAAGTTAGAATTAAAATTAAGGTGCGTTATATTATATCTCGAGTCACCATAATATATTTTACGTATGTTTTGAGTTACCATAATTTATGTTACGCAATTTGTGCTTTATAAATTATATTAAATTTCAATTACATTGATTATTTTTTGAATCCTGTTTGCTTAAATTGATATCCATCGATATGTTTGTGTAAATTTTAGAAATTATTTGACAATGATTTTGTAAACAATTATTTTCTGTAAGTACTATTACGGGAGTCCCATGCCTTGGGGGACTTAAATAAACCATTGGCCTCTGTTTTGCCACTTTGTGGTCCTCTGTTTGTCATGGATCCATTGATCTCTGTTCTGATTGTTACTTTTGTGACCTCTGTTCTGTTCTTTTTTGTGTTGTGGTTATGATTATTTGCTTATATGATTTCCACATTCTGCTTCTGTTTTGTACTGTGGTTATGATTATTTGCTTATATGATTTCCACATTCTGCTTCTGTTATTTCAAATTAGTTATGTATTTTAGTTACCAAACTAATTTCTGTTTAGCCTACTAATTATCCATGGATTTTTGGTTCTTGGTATAATATTTCTCACTCTGCTATATGTTTATAGCTATTACCCCTTTCAGGTGAGGAGATTTAGTGGGATCAAGATTGAGAATAAATCACAGTGTTTTTTTTTAAAATTTTTTACTGGCTGTAATTCTAGTCGGACTCTTATAATAGAATAAAGCTCAAATGACTATTTTTCTTTTTAATAAACTTTTTGGTACTCATTTATTTTATTTTAATTTATTTAATTTATTTGCTTGCACTACTATTATTACATAAATTTTAGAATTATTTTATCTTGTTGCGACACCAAACCTTTGGGTACCGGGTTTGGGTCGTGACAAAAGTGATATCAGAGTAATGGTTTTTAATTTAAAAAAAAAAATACTTTAGTTTGTTTAACACGATTAAACCGCTTTATTTCTAGGCTAAGTATTCCTGTGTTGTAGGGAATGACAAATCTAAGTCCATATTGTATGGCGTTGTTTTGAGATAGAGCACAGTGGTTGGGAGTTTGAGTCCCTCATGCGGAGTTAGTTTGTAGGTTGTTCCATGGCCCAGTTTTTCAGAGCCAGTTCTCGTGGTAGCCTAATGATTCATTTAGATGTCTGACCAGGAGTTTTTTTTGTGACGTAACTATGATTAGTCTAATCCTTATGTTTTTTATATTAGTAGGATTAGACACTAACTCTTGACTACTATATAAGTATGTTGTACAAACACCTTATGTATAAGTAAGATAGGTGTCCTTTTACATAAGTAAGACATGTGTTATATATGTGTTGTTATAGTATCTTTGTGCATCATAGATGTCATATTGCGATGACTAAAGTACGAAATAATTTGGACTAGCCCACTAACCGTTTTCACCCTATAGTACTGGCCAACAATGGAAATGGAATCGGATCGTCGGTTAGCGGTGCCGACCCAATGGAGCAAATCATGGAAAGAGTAGTTACCAGTTTTCTATGGGCCTTGCAAACCAACATGAATAATGGAATGCTTGAATGATGAGAAGAGCCAGTTATGATAAAACAGTTCCAGGACTTGAAACCCACCACATTTATTGGCAGTATAAACCCACTGGTAGCAGAAGCTTGGGTCAGAGACATGGAGAAGATTTTTAGCGTGCTACCTTGTATAGAAAGACAAAAGGTAACCTTCACCATATTCACATTCAAAGACGATGCATAAGAATGGTGGCTTCTTACCTTGGAGAAAGAAGAAATCGTGACCTGAACAAGATTCTTGGAAGTATTTTATGAAAAATACTTTCCAGATTTGCTGCGGGAATAAAAGGTGTCAGAATTCAGACATTTAAAGCAAGGAACCATGACGGTAGCCGAATACGAAAGCAAGTTCAAGCAACTAGCTCGATTTGCGACATATGTCATTCCCACCGAAGCTCGAAAAGTAAGAAAATT
This sequence comes from Camellia sinensis, assembly GCF_055761805.1. Lineage (NCBI taxonomy): Eukaryota > Viridiplantae > Streptophyta > Magnoliopsida > Ericales > Theaceae > Camellia > Camellia sinensis. The sequence goes on along the minus strand of NC_138971.1, from coordinate 96,080,171 downwards.
CAAAGCAGGATTGGATGCTGAAATCAAAGATAGGCTCGAGGTTTTGAAACTACCAACCTATGCGGAAGTGGTAGACTGAGTGTACATTGAAAAAAAAGGGATTAAAGCCTCGCGCTCTGGAGAACCAAGCCAAAAGAAGCGATTTTGGGAAAGAGACAACAGAAGATTTGGTGTTGTGCCTCCCAAGAGGGTAAATACGGGTACAACCAGCTCAGGCAATCAAGGTCCTATGAACCCCCGTGGTGGCATTATTCCAACTTGTCCTACTTGTGGAAAGGCTTATTGGGGACAATGCCATCGAGATACGAGAGCCTGCTTTAAATGCGGTCAAGTTGGCTACTTGTTGAGAGATTGTCCAAAGCTTACTAACCCTACAGCCGGCCTCTCTGAACTAGTCAAAAAACCCGCAGTACCTGGAGGAGTGAGGAAGGGCCAAAAACACAAAAGAAGAGCTTTTGCCTTAGTACTTGAAAACTCGGAAGTTACCGAGAACGTTGTGTCAAGTACACTTTCTATCTATGGTCATTTAGCTCATGTTCTTTTTGACTCTGATTCCACTCATTCTTTTGTTACACCACACTTTGCTTCCAAGTTCACATTAACCCCCGAACCTTTAGGATATATACAGTCTGTGTCTTTTCCTTATGATAATTCTACCCTTGGTACAAATTTGTACAAATCTTGTACTATATCCTTAAAAGGTAAAACCTTACATATAGACTTGATTCCCCTCTACATTATTACCTTTGATTGATCCTAGGAATGGATTGGTTGGTTGCTAATTACGCCTCTATTGACTACAAAGCTAAAAGGTCTTCCTCTGGTTGCCAAACCAACTCAAGTTTGTCTTCAAGGGGACTGGAGTTTCTACCCCTCCATGTGTTATATCCTTCATGAAAGCCTAATGACTTTTAAGAAAGGATTGTTGTAGTTGTATCTGTTATGTGATTGATACTCAACAAAATGCCCCCACACTTGATACAATCCCTATGGTTCGAGAATTCCCAGATGTATTTCTTGAAGACCTACTTGGTACCCCAGTTGATCGAGAAATCGAATTCACCATTGAAACTCAACCTGGTACACAATCGATATCCAAAGCTCCTTATCACATGTCAATGACAGAATTGAAAGTACTAAAAACCCAACTTCAGGAACTCTTGGACAAAGGCTTTATCCAACTAAGTACCTCACCATGGGGAGCTCCAGTACTGTTCATAAAGAAAAAAGATGGCACGATAAGGTTATGCATCAATTACCGAGAGTTGAACAAAGTCACCATCAAGAATCGATACCCTCTACTATGAATCGATGACTTGTTTGATCAATTCTAAGGCGCCCAAGTATTCTCGAAATTGACTTTCATTCTGGCTATTATCAACTAAAAGTCAAAACGGAAAGTATCGAAAAGACTGCCTTCAGAACACGTTATGGGCAGTACGAGTTTCTTGTCATGCCATTTGGCATCACAAATGCTCCAGCGGCCTTTATGGACCTCATGAATCGAGTGTTCAAACCCTATCTTGATGAGTTTGTCATTGTTTTCATTAATGACATTCTCATATACTCCAAGTCACCAGAAGACCATAAGCACCATTTGCAAACAGGTATACAAACACTACGTGATCACAAACTTTACACCAAATTGAAGAAATGCAAATTTTGGATCACTAGTGCACACTTCCTCGGTCACATCATTAACAAAGATGGCATCTCGGTCGACCCCCAAAAAGTTGCAGCAATTGTGGATTGACCACGACCTACTAATGCGTCAGAAATTCGAAGTTTCTTGGGCCTAGTTGGCTATTACCTACGCTTCGTGCAAGATTTCTCGAAGATAGCATCACCCTTGACCCAACTAACTCAGAAGAATACACCCTTTGAATGGATTGACAAGCAGGAACGTTGCTTCCAAGAATTGAAACGCAGACTTGTGACAGCTCCTATACTAGCACTCCCTACGGGAACAGAAGGGTTTGTAATTTATACCGATGCCTCATACAATGATTTGGGTTGCGTCCTTATGCAAAATGGAAAAGTCATTGCATATGACTCGCGTCAACTAAAGACCCACGAGAAGAACAACCTGACCCACGATCTAGAATTAGCCACAGTAATCTTCGTCCTTAAAATTTTGCGTCATTATCTCTACAAAGTAACCTACGAAATTTACACAGATCACAAGAGTCTTAAATATTTATTTACATAGAAAGAACTGAATATGAGACAACGACGATAGCTAGAATTTATGAAGGACTACGATGTAGAGATCTATCACCATCTAGGAAAAGCTAACGTGTTAGCAGATGTGTTGAGTTGAAAGGCTACCAGAAGTTTGGCATGTACCCTCGTTTCCCGCAAGGTCAATGGACTGCTCACCAACATAATCGTGGAACCCGCGTTGATTGAAGAAATTAGAGTATGCCAATGTGAAGATAAACTTTTGAAGAAAAAATACGAGGAGCAAATAAGTATGCCTGATCCTGACTTCATGATATGCAATGGATGGCTAAAATTTCAGAATCGAATTTGCATACCAAACCTTCCAGAATTCAAGAAGAAGACATTAGTAGAAGCTCATAGCTCGAGGTTTGCGGTCCACCCTGGCAATACGAAGATGTATCACGATTTGAAGGAACGCTACTGATGGATAGGAATGAAAAGAAACATAACAAGCCACGTCTCCAAATGCCTGCATTGTCAACGGGTTAAGGTAGAACATCAGAGACCTACAAGAATACTGCAACCACTTCCTATTCCTGAATGGAAATGAGAGCACCTTACTATGGACTTCGTGGTCGGGCTACCACAGTCAGTCTCGAAGAATGATGCAATATGGGTTATAGTAGATCGATTGACGAAATCGGCAAATTTTCTACCAATCCGAATCACATACCCCCTCACTAAGTTCGCCACACTGTACATCAAAGAAATCGTTCGATTGCATGGTACCCCAGTTTCAATCGTGTTTGACTGAGATCCCTGCTTCGTGTCTCACTTTTGGAACAAATTGTAAGAGGCTTTGTGAACTATATTGAGGTTTAGCACTGCTTGTCACCCGCAAACTGACGGACAATCTAAAAGAACAATCTAGACCTTGGAAGATATGTTATGTGTCTGCGTGCTAGACCTCAAGGGAAATTGGGATGAGCACCTCTCTTTAGTGGAATTTGCCTATAACAGCAGCTACCAAGTGAGCATTGTAATGGCGCCGTACGAAGCACTATATGGAAGGAGATGTCGATCACTTCTGTGTTGGGCGGAAGTCGGGGACATGAAGTTATTAGGCCCTGAAATCGTGCAAATAACGAGTGATAAAATTCAACTCATCCAACAGCGAATTCTCATTGCCCAGAGTCGCCAGAAAAGCTATGTAGATACACAAAGACAAGACTTAGAATTTCAAATAGGAGATCATGTATTCCTAAAGATCTTATCAACAAGAGGGGCTATTCGATTTGGGAAGCAGGAAAAGTTAAACCCACGTTACATTGGGCCATTCGAGATACTAGAAATGATTGGTGCTGTGGCATATCGCCTTGCACTGCCACCGGAACTGTCCAATCTCCACAATGTATTTCATGTGTCGATGCTTCGGCGGTATTTTCGAGATTCAGAGCATGTTGTTGATTATGAAGACCTGAAGGTTCAAGAGGATTTGTCTTATGAAGAATAACGAGTGCAGATTCCCAATCGTCGTAATCAGGTTCTTCGAAACAAGACTATACCTCTTGTAAAAGTTTTATAGCGAAATCATTGGGTCGAAGAAGCTACATAGGAAACTGAAAGTCAAATACGGGCCAAATACCACACCTCTTTGAAAACTAAGGTACGACATGTTTGGGGACAAACTTCTATTTACGAGGGGAGAAATGTGACATCCTAAACGTTCAATTAATTTAACACCAAGTTAATATTAAATTGTGAAAGCATGTGATTTAAAGGGTTAGATGGTGTTAAAGTTTAGAGTATAAAAATAAATATATATATATAAATATAATAGTATATTTTTCTAAATAATTATTCACATTATCTTAAATTTAATAGTCTGTATATTTTTATACTAAAAAAAAATTATTTCAAAAAAATAATTTTGACTTTATCTTATTGTTTGATATTATTTTCTGAATATTATGGTATTTTTATTATATTTTTCTCTATATTTTTCCAGGACCAAAATATACTGAAACATAACATTTTCTGTACGACCATGATGCGTGCCACCCAAGCTGTCTTGCTGCCCATGCCTTCTTCACAATATATATAGATGTGCTAATCAGTTTGAGCCTCATCATTTTTTCCAAACTCTCTCTCACTCTCTCTCCCTACTCTCTAGTGTTTTGTTTTATATATAAAACTTTGAGTTTAGTTTGGAGTATTTAGTGGGTCGCAGTGAATGAAAGGTAAAAAGTTAGAATTAACATTAAGGTGAGTTATATTATACCTTGAGTCACCACAATGGGGGTGTTTGGGAAGAAACTTTTGTAGCTTTTTTTGGCTAAAATAGCACTAAAAGACAAAATAGGCTAAAATAGTTAATAAGACAAAATATCACATTAAATCTCTAATCATTTCACTTTTTCTCTCACAAACATCACATCAAACTACAAAAAAATCTAATTAACTTTTCAAACATAAAAATTTTAACCTCCTAAAATAGCCAAAAACTAAAATAGCTTACTAAAATAGCAACTTTTCAAACACCCACAATATATTTTACGTATGTTTTGAGTTGCCATAATTTATCTTATGCAATTTGTGTTTTATAAATTATATTAATATTTCAATTACATTGATTATTTTCCGAACCTTGTTTGCTTAAATTGAAACCTATGGATATGTTTGTGTAAATTTTAGAAATTATTAGACAATAATTTTGTAAATAATTATTTTCTGTAAGTACCACCATGGGAGTCTCATGTCTTGGGGGTCTTAAATAAACCATTGGTCTCTGTTTGGCCACTTTGTGGTCCTCTGTTTGTCATGGATCCATTGACCTCTGTTCTGATTGTCACTCTAGTGACTTTTGTTCTGTTTTGTTCTATTTTTTTTTGTGCCGTGGTTATGATTATTTGCTTATATGATTTCCGCATTCTGCTTCTGTTATTTAAAATTAGTTATGTATTTCAATTACCAAACTAATTTTTGTTTAGCTTACTAATTGTCCATGGATTTTTGCACCCTATTCTCTTGGTATAATATTTCTCACTCTGCTGTGTGCTTATAGCTATTACCCCTTTCAGGTGAGGAGATTTATCGGGATCAAGATTGGGAATAAATCGCAGTGTTTTTTTTAAAATTTTTTTTACTGGCTATAATTCAGAGCGGACTGTTGTAATAGAATAAAGCTCAAATGACTATTTTCCTTTTTAATAAACTTTTTAGTACCCATTTATTTCTTTTTAATATATTTAATTTATCCGCTTGCGCTACTACTATTACATAAATTTTAGAATTATTTTATCTTATTGCAACGCCAAACCTTTGAGTACCGGGTTTGGGTTGTGACAAGAGCAGTTGCATATGTGGACAGGAGGGAGCTTTTTTTTTGTGTACAGGTTTTCCACGAGCTTTTATTAGGATCAGACCATTGTCCATTAATCATGAATTGCTGTGTTCCCCTGAGGAGGGTTCCAAGACTTTTTAACTTTGAAACAATGAGGTCAAATAATTCGGGCTGTGTGGAGGTGATCAAGGCAAATTGGGGTGGATCTATTGTGGGCGCTCCTATATTTCAATTGCTTGAGAAAGTGAAAACTTGTAGGGAAGGGCTAAAGCTATGGAGTAAGGAGCATTTTCAGAACATTCAGCACCAGATTATTCAACTCAAATCGGAGCTGGCCACCCTTCAAGCCTAGCCCAGTTCTGACGACAATGTTATGCTCAAAGATTGAGTTAAGCTAAATTTGGGAGAGGCCTTGTTAAAGGAAGAAATGTTATATCATCAACGGTCTTAGGTTCAATGGTTGAGTTTTGGGGATCAAAATTCCAAAATTTTCTATGCCTCCATGATCCAACAACGTCAATGAAACCAAATTCTGCATATCCAAACGGAGAATAGGGAATGGATTGACTTTGATCCGGAAATTGATGCCCATATGTGTGATTATTTCTCTTATTTATTTACTAGTGATGAGCAGCATGATTTTGGGAAAGTTTTAGCAGTGGTGGAGCCTCTTGTGTCGGTAGAGATGAATAGTCAGTTGGTTAGACTAGTTTGCGACGAAGACATCCGAAGTGCAGCCTTCCAACTGGGGGCGATCAAGGCATAGGGGCCGGATGGTTTTCCTGGTTTTTTTCTACCAAACCTACTGGGAAGAGATTGGACCCCAAGTTTGCCAAGCTGTGAAGATTTTTTGTAAGGGGTCATCTTCTTAAAGAACTTAACCAAACAAATTTGGTTTTGATCCCGAAAATTGCAAATCTTGTTAAACTCACCCACTTCTGGCCTATCATTTGCAATTTCAACATTAAGATTATTACAAAAATTTTGGCAAATCGGTTGAAAAAGGTCTTGAAATCCCTCATCTTCCTAAATCAATCCGCCTTCGTCCCGGGGCGTTTGATTTAGGATAATGTTTTGGTGGCCCATGAAGGTTTTCACTCATTAAAGCTACAGAAGAGAGGGTCAGTGGGTCACATGGCGATCAAACTTGATTTTAACAAAGCTTACGACAGGGTAGAATGAGATTTTTGGCAGGGTTTCATCACAGGTGGATTCAATGGATAATGGAATGTGTTACTACAGTAACTTTTTCTATCTTTGCTAATGGTGAGAAAAGAGCATCCTTTGTTCCTACTCGTGGGCTGCGACAAGGCGATCCTCTACCTCCTTATTTATTCATCCTGATAGCGGATGTGCTATCCAATCTCATCACCCAAAGTCTTGGACACAATCAGCTCTCTGGAATTAAATTATCTAGGCAGTCACTTTGTCGCACTTGGTCTTTGTCGATGACATGCTTTTGTTTCTTAAAGCACATGAATTTGAATGTCAACATGTTTTAGACCTTTTAAATATGTATTGTTCAGCCTCAGGACAAAGGATTAATTTGAACAAGTCCACTGTTTAGTTTTCCACCAACATAGCTCCTGGAGTGCGAGGCTCTATCTATTAACTCTCTGGCCTAATCAAAATTGATTCTAGTGTGAAATATCTTGGCCTATACCTCTCTTTTGGGGTAGATCAAAAGCTGAGGCCAATGAATTCATCATTGAGAAGGTGTTGTCTAAGCTTCAAGGGTGGAAAATGAAACTGCTTTCACAAGCCGGTAAGGAGATTCTTATAAAAGTTGTGGTCCAGGCCATACCAACTTATGTCATGGCTTGTTTTGCTCTCCCAAAATTTTTCTGCTCAAAATTGAATTCGTATATTACTAAATTTTGGTGGGGTGGTGATCCGGCTGGCTCTAGGATCCATTAAGTTGGGATCAGATGGTGGTACCAAAATTTCAAGGAGGTTTGGGGTTTTGAGATTTTCATACTTGGCCCTTTTGGCCTGTCAAGTGGAGGCTTGTCAAGAACCCAAACTCCTATTGTGCTCGAATCCTTAAAGGTCTTTATTATCCTCATTCCACCTTTTAGCAGGCCTCAAAAGGGTGACGGGCGTCATGGTCATGGGCATGGGCAAGTCTATTACAAGGTCGAGAGGTTCTACGTGAGGGGCTGCGATGACGAGTTAATAATGAGGCGTCAACCCTCTTTTGGAATGATAAATGGGTTCCTAATCTTCCTGGTTTCAAGCTACAATTGTAGCTTGCTTTTCATACTCCTTGGAGGGGTTTAGTCTTCTTGGATACGATAGCCCTACAGTTCGGATTTCCGTGGTTCTGAATTTGGTTTCACAAGTGCAATGTGAAACAGAAAAACACAAATAAGAGTCCAAGTCCGGCAAATCTTAGAAAATCTATTTATTATTAGAGATGCCAAAAATAAACTACATTGTCAGATTTTAGAGTCGCCACCTAAATATTTTTGGAAAATTTAGGAAACCTGTGACTCGTGCCAAAGGCCATTTGTCAGTCATAACCAAAGTGTCTTGGCTCGGGAACTTAGGTACGAGAGGGGAAGGTCATGAATTGAGCACCCCACTCACCCGATCAAAGATCGGCCTCTACTAATCATGATGTGATTTTTTTATATACATTATATGCTCTTGTTCTGATTATTAATGCTAACTTACTATGTGAGGCACGCAAGTATAGACTATTTCACCCACTTTGAAATGCTTTGATTTTTTGTTTGTTTGAAAAGAGTTTTGAACATGCGCACTTGAAAAAGCAAGCTTATATGTACATTAATCAAAATCATTCCAATTTAAGCGAATCAGCTTTCATCCATAGGCATTCAAACAGTTATTTCAAATAAACACTTAACCTCATGGTAACATGCTTGATATGGCAACATAAATGCACATGCAATATGCTAAAGCAAAAATTGCTCACCTAGTACTCAACCGATGCAAGCTAAAGAGAAGAAAATAATTAGAAAAAATGAATGCTGTAATATGCAAGTGACTAATGCAACACATACAAAATGCAACTACTAGGTTCGGTTTATTTAACGTGTCATATGGATCAACTCAAAGCATGCGGTAACGCACGTATTCAAGTAAGTAGGAAATGATAAAAATGTTAGAATGATGAACCGAACCCAATGCAAGCAAAAATGGATATTAAGCATGGCAATGATATGAAATGAAAAATATGATGCTATCACGGTAAGCATGTAAATAAAAGGCAGAAAGAAATGGGGGTTGGAAGACATTCAAAATATTACAAGCGTTACAAATTTGCTCTTGCACAAAAGGGTTCGAATGAATGTCCTAATCAAACTAATTATTACAACACAAAATGAATGAACTACACCAATTAATTATCTATTACAAGTCCAAATAGTAAAGCAAGTAATTAATTACCACATTCTAATATTAAAGCACTAATTTAAAGGACTTGAATGGGAAGCGAGGAGCCACCTGCACACAATCAAGAACATCCTCCCGGAAACCTCTTTGTTTGCTGCCAGAATTTGCTCTGTTTGCAGTTAAAAAATTATTCTGTTTTGACCTCAAATTTTGCTTTGTTCTTCTGTAAAAAGGCCATTGCCTATACACAATGGGTGGCCGGCCGGCCGGCCTTGAGAAGTGGTCGGCCGTACAGAATGATGGCCAGCCAGCCACTGCTTTTGGGGGATACCCTGCTGCCATAGAGCTGAAACAGAGCAAAAAACAGAGTATTTTCAGGAGATGTTTATACTCTTTGCCCTTCCCTATCATGAAGATAATCAAGGGAGGAATAGATTCGTTTCCCAAATCAATAATTATTGCAAATTTGTTACGTGATGATCTTAGAAACGATAGGACAAGAGCTCAATAATTTAAGCAAAAGATAGGAGATACCTCCTCGCTATCATGGAATTACCTCAAGGGAAGGGGTAGACATTGCTTCACGAATCATTAAACATCACGAAAAAGTATGCAATGATTCAAGACGCAATAGGTTTAATATAACGTCCGATTGAACCTAGCCCAATTTTATTACCTATTTTACTCTAATTTTATTAGTCTCTTTTACATTACCCTTTGATTACTTATCTTTTCTTCATTTTTGTCCAAAGGTGATGATTACGTCCACCAAATTCAAAGCAATAAAGAATAGCAAGCACTACTTAACCCGAGAAATGAGCTTTTCAAGCCCTTTTCTGTGGGGGAAATTACGAAGGAAGAATCAAACTCATTTACAAGTGATAATGAATAAGTCAAACTCAAACTCAAACTGAGTGATAATGACTAGTTAAACTCAAAGAGAGCGATAATGACTAATCAAACCCAAAATGAGCGATAATGACTCCAAATTCAAACTTGATAATAAGCTATAATGACACTTTCCTTTGTGATTTCCAAGAGTCTAACTAGAAAGTTAGTCTCTTAGAAGTAATGCACCGGTGATAAAGAGAAGTATCAAACGAGAGACCACGCTTAGCATAAGAGAGATGTAATCCCATGGTAATGAACCTCCGAAGAGATTAAACCATTAAGCATAAGAGGTTTCTTTCTTATGCTTTGAGCAATAATCTTTTATTTGGTACAACTTTTTAATCAAAAGAAACAAAGCATAAATGGAGGGAGGTTGCAGAGATAGTAGGATGATTACAAAGGTGTTAATATGTATGAAAGCTATAAAAAGTAAAAGAAAGGACTATCAACTCAAATGGATTGGAAGCTATGGCCTATACACCAATCCATGAGGACTTACAATGACACAAGGATAATATTCAAAGCATAAATTAAATAAGCACGTAAAACATCCCCTAAATAGCACAAAACAGTGCTGAAAATCATTTTAAAAAAGGGTAGAAAACTTGAACAAAAATGGGAGGAAACAAGCCTAGTAAGCACGCCAAAGAAGGGTGACTAGCCCCTTCACATTTGGAACTTTAAATCACATATTTTCAGCCTTTGAAAACAGTCGAAAACAGTGTATAAACAGAGTAAAAAGAGTGGAAAAGAGTAGTATAAACAAAGAAGAAGATGGCCAAAGCTTATACCTCTTGAAGAGAGGATGCTCTTGGTTAAGCAAACTTGATTCAAAGCACTCTCAGGTCTCTGAAAGTAGGCTCAAAATCTCAGTAGGAAGCTTCAAGTTTTAGGTCCACAGGTGTATCTATCTTGTATCTATAATTGAGAGGGTAGAAAAGATGGCTTGGATTTCACTAAGCTCTTGAATGATTTTTTCAACCCCAAAACCTGAGGACATGCCTTCTATTTATAGAATTTCGCCTTCTCATATCGAAAATAGCTGTATAGGGACAGTTGGCAGCTATAAAATATCTATTGTCGCTAAACATGGCCTGCCGGCCATGAGGAGGTATGGCTGGCTAATCAAAATTGGCCCGCTGGCTATCTGTTGGCCTGCAGTCGTTTGGGTGGTCAGGCTAAATGAAAAGTGGTTTCGATCAAAAAAAGGGTGTAAGGTTTAGGCTTGAAGGGTATTTGAAGCTCAAAAGCAAATTCCTCCTGCTGAAGATACGAACGATTGCTCAGTGTAACGTTTCATCATCGAGTACTCGGAACATAGCGCCAAGTCTTTAACGACAGTCAAAATGGGGTATCTACAACAATCTTCAATTCCGGTGGATAATGAGGTGGTTATGTGGAGGATGTTGTTAACGGTGTTAGCAAATCTTGGCGAGCAGATGTGCTACAACATCTACTGTCTGATGTAGAGATGAAGGCCATCATGTCTATTCCTCTTGTTCTCAATAATACACTTGATACTCTTGTCTAGCACTTCAACTTGAGAAGGGATTATTCGGTAAAGTTGGGTTATAAAATGGCTCTGAGAAAGGGATGTCAACACTTAGCATAAAAACCGTCATCCTTCTTTACCATCCCAGATCAGCTATGGAAGCTTATATGAACCCTCAAAATTTTTCCAAAGCTTAGACACTTCTAGTGGCGGGTTTGTTGGAATGTGCTTGCAACAAAGGAGAATCTTTTTAAGAGAACGTGTGCTAAATCGAACATTTGCCCAATCTGCCTAAGGTACCCAGAAACAGTGGAACACTTGCTATTTGGGTGTGAATGGGTAAGACCTGTTTGGTTTGGGAGTAATCTCAACCTTAGATTATCTGTGGGGTCGATTTACTCAATTGTGGAATGGTCGTGTGCCTTAATGGAAGGGTTTCACAATTAAGATGAGAGGCACCTTTTCTTTTGTAACGTGGTCTGGACGAGTTGGTTTCTCTAGAAAGAGCAAAATAATTTTGTTTTTAGTCACAAACCAATTAAGCCCTCCTCGACTTTACATCGAGTTTGAGTGGCTCGGGAAGAATGTGAGCCAGCTATTGCATCTAGATGTGTTGTACTTCTTTTCCTATGGGTAGAAGCTCTCAAAGAGTGGTTAGGGAGGACCCTCCTCAGCCTGGTTCCTTTACAATTAATTGAGATGTGGCCATCAAGAAAGGATCACAATCTGCCATGGTGGCAATCCTAGTGAAAGATGCTAATGGTGTTGTGGTGGATGGCTTAACTAAGAGTTAGTGCACTTCATCTGCTCTGTTAGAAGAAGCTCTGGCTTGTACGTGTGCCTGTCAGCTCGCTTTGGCCTCCAACTTATCTAGGGTGGAAGTGGTAAGTGATAGTCGATCTATTATTCACCTTTGTGTTTCAAAAAAATGTGCCTCCATGGGAGTGTGGAGTTGTTCTTGAAGACATTAAAGAGATGGTGGCTCACAGAGGTCTGTCCTTCAGATGGTGTCCACGTGTAGCAAACAAAGCAGCACATTGGGTGGCTCAAGCTTCACTTTATGGTTGCCTCCCCTTGGACTGGGTTCCCAATCCTTTCTCTAATCTTGCTATGCTACTGTGACTTTTTTAGTTTTGTGTAGTTTTTTGGTCTTGGGGTTGTCTTCTGTTTCTTGTATATATATAAAAAAAAAATATTGAAATGTAATTGTTGGCAAATTGAGCAACCTCAAAAGCTAAGCAATGTTTGACACCAAAAATCTCAGTGTTCCTGTTAGTCCATATGCTCCAAGCGACAAATACAAAACAAACCCATAGCTTCAAAACTCATGGTTTCTCAAGCCTTTCAAAACTAGTCCATCACATCACCTTTATCATTCTTGTATTTCCACTCCATCAATCTAGGTATATGAGCCCAAACAACTAAAGCAAACTCACAACCCCTGAGGCAGTGCACCCTTGTTTGGGCATGTTCTTGACACAAAATACAAAGGGGATCTTGGATAATAGTCCATCGACAAAGGCTAGATCAAACCAGAATAATCTCATTACAAGTGTGCCACACAAGATGCTTGACTTTGTTGGGAATACATAGATACCACAGTCGTGTCTAAAAAATTTACTAATTCAAGGTGTTTAAAATAGAGACACTGCCCTTAGCAAATCAATCGCTAAATGATTAGCGCTTGAATTTGTTGGGACACAGAGACTACAATCGTGTCCAAAAAATCAATTGTTTCGAGGTGTTTGAAACAAAGATGCTATCCCCTAACAAGTCAATCATTAAATGATAAACAGACTTAACATATGTTAGAAAAATTAAACAAGTTTTATTGTCAGAATAGAAATACCAAACTAATAATTAACTAAAACAACAAATAAAATATTAGTCGAGAAAATGTTTTAAAAAGTTTGTTTGATGGTTGAGGCACGCAGACTGTGCTCTCTTTAGGAACTATACATCCTCTTCTGCACTGAGTCGAATGTTGTTTTTCTCCCAAGATACAACGACTTTCGAAATCACTTGTATGCATCTCAGTGAATTTCATGAACCATAAATCACCCAACACTCATTTGGAAAATAAATATAATGAACTCACAAAAGAACAGTGTAGAAGAAGATAAAAAGAAAGATTGAATATTGATTTCTTTGTGTGTATCAGTAAACAATAAAGTCTCATACACACATACACACATATATATGTGTATAATAATATAACAAAAATCAAAAGTGTAGGAGATATTATTAGATAATATGGGATAGGAAAATTACACCATTAACACCTATAGATTAAGTAAAGTGTCATTTTAATTTCCGTAATTTTAATTTGAACAATTTAGTTCTTATATTTTCAATTTTATTGTAATGTGTTCTCTCCATCACTTACTATTAGATTTTCGGAAGAAAAAAATCGTGTAAAACTAGATGAACCAAAATGAAGTTCAAAATAAACTACAGGGACCACCAGCGTAACAAATTCATTACAACGATAGTCTCTATAGTTTGTCTTGAATTCCGCTTTGATATCATTAGTTTTGCACGTGTTTTTTTTTCCGTTCAAAATATTAACAACGCATGATGGAGGGATCATATTACAATAAAATTGAAAGTGTATGGGTTAAATTATCCAAATTGAAACTACATGGATTAAAATGACAGTTTACTCAAAAACTAGAAGGACCAGTGGTATAATTTATTGTGTGGAATAACGTTACAAAACATTATTCTTGAAAAGATGTAAATCAAGATATATTCTCTAATCACAAGTAGATGAGGAAATACATGAAAGATCAATAAAATAAAATAAAATTTTAAATTATAAAATAACACATACCTTGTTTGGTGTAATGCTAGATGAGCTTATCACCAAGTAATTTTGGACTTAGAGGAATTTAAGAAAAGATATCAGCTTCAAATGGGAGGAATAGTTGTTGGATAACCTCCTAATTCAGCTATCCATAGGCATAATCAATGAGGGAGACCACTGTTGCATTCTCCATATTATTAATCGTTGGGCTAATGACTCTAAAAGATGGCGAGTTAGAAATCCACTTGTCACCCCAAATGTGAATGCCCTTCCCACATCCCGCCCTTCTTTGGAGACTTAACATTAGCAAATCTCGACCTTTCCAAATACTTCTCTATGTATAAGAGGAGGTAGACCCAATGATGCATCCAAGGAATCACAATTTGGGGATTATTTTGATTTAAGGATTGTTCTAGCCAAAGAGTGAGGTTGTGTAACTAACCACCAACCCTGTTTGGCCAATAAAGCTAAATTAAACGCTTTCAAATCTCGAAATCTAAGACCACCCTCTGCCTACCACTTACAAACCCAAGCCCAGGCCAATAAAAGTTGCTCTTTCCATCCTTTGCTTCCATACTCTTATCTTTGATGTGATTGAAAACTTCTTTCTTTGATATCCAACAATAATAGGTACGTCTAAGGTGTGCCCTATGCAATTCAGATAGTTTAGTAATAAAATTATAAATTAAATTGTGAATTGTGGATTGGCAACTATCCAAATCATGGTTTGGGTGGTTTCAATTCACTAGTTGATTGAAGAATAATCTTAAATAAAAACATTTTCATAATATATAACATTAATTTTCATAATATTTTTCATATATATAATACAAACTAATTTTACATAATAATTTTCATATATATAATACTAATTTGGAACAAATTTCACATCTTAAATATTTCTCACATTGATTTGTACTTTGATATTTCATTAAAAGTTAAAAAAATATATGTATTTACTATAGCAGAGTAGAGTGGTTTTGAAAGCAGATTATAAATTTCAAATTGTTGATCAAACTAATCCATGGTTAGTGGACGGATCGGTGTAAATTGGATAGTTTTAGTAGATTAAGCGGTATTTTTCACAATTCTAAGCACACCAAGATATTTTCTATAGCCACTAGATTCTATCACTCAAAGAAGCACTAAGATTTCCATCCTTGTATCTACTCCAATATTTTTGGTAAACGTCACTGCTGACTTAGATGTGTGGGATAAAGGGCTTGTAGTACTTGGTGTCGAAATTAATTTGTTGACCTGAATGTAAGAAATGGTTTGAAAAATGGTTTGGCAAAAACATATATTTCTTAAACTTTGGTCTAATTTTTAGGTGGGATCCATGCGCCAAAGTTGGCGGGTCCATGTGGCAACGCATTCTTTGCTGCGTAACGATTCACGTCGTATATTTGATTGTTCAAAACCATTATCGGGTGAATGAAAAATTGAAGCCAAAGTAAGCTCCATGAAAATGGTATTTTGGTGGGTTTTCCAAAATTGAAGGAAGGAAAGCTTGTCCCACATTGCTAGGCTAGGCTAACTTTGTATGGATTTATAAGTCTTGGGTTTACAGCTTGGAGAGGGCCAAAGGGGTACCCAAGTTTTGTGGAAGGGTGAGGTTATGGGCAAAGTGGGCTAGACCCATTGGACCCAAAACAAACACACGCATGTGAGCCACCGTCTGTTCGGGCGCAGGTGCATGGTGAGAGGTTAGGCTTGTCCGGCCCAATACTTTTATCTTTTTGGGCTAAAACATTCAAATTTTATTTTTTCTAAAATTAAATTCTTACCATTTTGGAATTTGAATTTCGGTTTAAAATTCAAACTTAATTCTGAATTAACCCCAACATATTGAAACGTTGGCAATTTGGTCCAACACACCTATCCAGATTTTCTTCCAACCGAACAGGTTTGTTATCTGTTCAAATTTCAACCTGAACAGGTTTTTACTTGTTCAACACTGTCCCGAACAAGTTTTTACCTATTGAAACCTGTTCTGAAAAGCCACCAGTTCTCCTCTAAATAGTTAGTCCCTCATTTGGATTTTGCACTCAATTGTTTTCGTTCTTGCTTCTGCTATTGTTCTCTGCATTTTGCTGCATTATTATTTTTTGTGAGAAAGAGTATAAACACAAAGTGTATTCGTTGTGCGAACAGTTGGTAGTGCTGCTATTGCTCGTTGTAGATCATTTCATCCTGGGAGATACATAATCTATGAGTACCCTACAGAGGACGAATCTGTCTTAAGGAGACAACGTAAAACATTGGACTTGATCATCCTCAGAAAATATTTTCAGTAAGTATTTTCTTGTTCTTATTTTGTTTCCTTCCTTCTACTCTATTTCCAATTTTCTTTTGGTGTCTGTAATTAAACAGATTTTGGAAAATCGTTCTTTTAAATTTATTCTTTTTTTTTGTTCTTTTTGTTGTTGAGTACACAAATAGAAATTTAATTAATATAGTGAAGATTGTCTAACAATCTTAAGACTGACCTGTTTTCTTTAATAAGTCCTCATTGTATTAATAGATTTGTTTTATAAACTTGTTTTATTTGAATCCAATAAAATAATTTTTTGGTTTTTGTAAGTAGAAAATTATTGTGTTATGTTTTATTTTTCTGGTTTTAGTAACTAGAAAAGTAAAATTATTTTGTGTTATAACTTATTTTCTGGTTTTAGTAATTAGAAAATTAATTTGTGTTTTGGTTTTGGCTTTTCTAATTTTTTGTAATAAGATATTATGCCTTTTGCAATTGAAAGTAGTATTCCAAATTCGATTGTAACAATTTCGGTCCTTACCCAAAACCATGTTCAAGTTCCAACAAGTCATGGATAAAAATCGAAAAAATTTAATGGCACCGAGTTTAAAAGATGGTAGCAGAAAATTTTGTTCTATCTTACAACTCTTAATCTTTTCCAGTTTCTCCATGAAGAGTCTCCAGTATTAAAAGAGGGTGAAATTGATTAGCAAATTGTTGCTGCTGTGGACGCCTGGAAGGATTTTGATTTTTTATGTAGAAATTACATCCTCAATGGCCTAGACAACATGCTGTATAATGTTTACAGTCATCTGAAAACAACAAAAGAATTGTGGGATTCTTTGGAGAAAAAATACAAGACAGAGGATGCTGGTACAAAGAAATTTGTTGTCGGTAAATTTTTAGGTTTTGTTATGGTAGACACCCAAACGGTAATTTCTCAAGTTCAAAGTTTTCAATTAATTTTGCATGATATTCATGCTGAAGGTATGTCTCTTAGTGAGTCTTTCCAAGTCGCTACATTAGTAGAAAAATTACCATCTGTATGGAAAGATTTCAAAAATTATTTAAAACATAAATGCAAAGAGATGACCACGGATGAACTTATTGTGAGACTGAGAATTGAGGAAGATAATCGTAAGGCTAAAAAGAGGAATGGTAAAAATCTTATGGAGTCCAATGATAATATAGTGGAACAAGTTCCCAAACCACATAACAAGAAAAAGAAGTTTGCTCGAGATGGTCCTAAACAAGGCGAAAACAATAGCAATACAAAGTTCAAAGGAAAATGCTATAACTGTGGCAAGACTAGACGTCGTGCCTTTAATTGTCGACGCCCTAAGAAGGATCGCGGAAGTACAAACAAAAGGACCACTAATCAAGCCAATGTGACAGAAGTCGGTTACATCTCTGATTGAGTAAATGACATCAATCTATCTGCTATGGTGTCTGAGGCTAATTTGGTTTGAAATCCCAAAGAGTGGTGGGTTGACACTGGGGCAACTCGACACATTTGCGTGGATAAAAAGATGTTCACTACTTATAATGAGGCTGCAAATGGTGAACTACTATTTGTAGACATCCCATTTTTGACGGCCCTTACGACTTGGTAGTCCTTGTAGGTACACCCGATGATGAGTCTGTTTGCTTGCCGAGTGCTCGAAGTTCTCAGTGGAACGCTACAACTTTGAGCCTTTTAAACCTTGCATTCATTTTGTCTCATTTTTGGACCAGGCCTTGATCTTTCCACCCTACAACCTCTGGTGGCCTACTAGCTATCCCTAGAGGCTGCCGGCCATCACTTTTGGTTTGCCGACCACTGATGTGGCTTGCCGGCCACCAGTGTTTTCTGCAGATATTTTATGCCAGCTGTGCCAGGTGGTTGCACAGATGCATGCATCTGTCCACACGTGGAGGGCTGGATCTCCTTGTAGAAATTTCATGTTTTCTATATATAGAGACCCCCTCTTCCTTATAGAAAGGTTAGAAAATTTTGAAATAAAAAATTTCTCTCTCTCTACAAGTTCTCTACACTTTTGCCTAGTTACATTACACTCTTGCCTATACTTCCTTAACCAAAGTTGACCACCTTCGAGCTGAGGTTCCTTGAGGCCTTCTTGGAGCTCTTGAAGTTGGTTTTGGCTTGAATTGTTGTCTAAAATCACTCTTCTCTTCAAGAGGTATAATATTTGCTTTATTAGCTTACTTTGCATACTTGTTTTTCTATCTTTTTCCCACTATTTTTGGGTTGTTTTTGGGCTATAAAAAACTCTGTCTTTGTGGGCTGAAATTTGTGGTTAGAGGCCATTTTAAGGTAGGGGGTGGTTCACCCTTCTTTGTACCTTGTTTGTAAGGCTTTTCCACTTGTGTTTCCCACTTTCAAACTATCTTTTTTCAAACTTTTAAACACTAATTTTCAGAGCTTTTTCAGTGGTGAAAATCATGTTTTGAAGTCCAAATTTGGAGGGGTTAGCCTCCGTTTCTTGTGTCTTGTTGCTAGCCTAGTTGGTGCCATGTGTTAGCTTATTTTTCTAGCTTGTTGTAGCTTAATTCCAGCATGTCTTAGCCTCTGATTTAGACTGTTTTAACTTTGTTTTGGGTTGGTTATGTCATTTGAGTCTTGTTTTGCATGCTTGTAGTGTAATAGTCCTCACAAGCTTGGTGTTTTAGGCCATTAGACAACACTTGTTTGAGTTGATAGTACTTATTTTGTGCTTTTCACACTTAATTCTAGCATGTAAAATCTCTGCAACCTCCCTCCTTTCTTGGCTTTTAATTTTGCTTGAAAGTGGTTTCAAGTTACTTGTTTGCATAAGTGTGAAATTGAGGTTTCATAGTTAATGGTTTAATCTCTTAGAGGGTTCATTACCAACGGTATGATGCTTCTTTCATACCCAAAGCAACTTGTGTTTTGAGCCTTTTTTCCATTAGAGGACTTTAACTCATCTTTTGGACTTAATTGGATTAAATGATGGTTAGTAAAGTAAATGAGTAACTAAAATTTGGGACTAAAAGTGAACAAGATAATAACTTGTTGTGTTCAATCGGACGTTAATTGAACACAAGGAAAATTGGGACATTTCATACTCAAAGTGATGAAATGTGTCAACTTTTCTGGGTCGCCATTGCCCTTGATCATGCATGATAGGGTGTTGGTTTTGTGTGTCTTGTTTTGCATTTATTGAGCTTGTACATCTTGAATCACAAGCCATCATGCAATGAAATTGCTTGAGTTGGTGGTTTGTGGCTTAAGTTCACCACTCCTTGGATTTGCTCATGAAAAGGAGGCATGAGTTATGCAAACAATCTATGAGAATACCCTTTTTTTGCTCTGTTTGTCCTCTGTTGCAGCAAGATGGACCTGTGCATCAGTGGTCGGCAGATGGTCGGCAGATGGTCGGCAGAGCACCATTGATGGCCGGTAGTCTTTACCAGTGGCCGGTTGGCCACTGATGCAAACCTCAGCATAGTGTTGGTAAAGTGGAACAAAATGGTTCTGGAAATGTTCAACTCTGCAAACAGAGGCTTTCAGGAGCAAAACGGAGGCCTTTTCGGGTGATATCTGAGCATGCGCATGCACATCTTCCATTTCTCGAGGCTGAGTAGTGATAGAGTAGTTAAATACTTTAATTACTTAGCTTACTTGCATTTGCGTAATTTAATTAGCTTACTAGTTAGTTAAATTCAAAGTGTTATAATAATTAGTTAATTAGTTTAGCTATTTGTTTCATTCGGCTTTGTAATAGTTAGCTTAATTAGCTTAGCTTTAATTAGTTGCTAGTTAGCTTAGCTTTATTCATTCAGACTCTTCTTCGTGAGAGCGTAATGTAATAATGTGTATGTCTTCCAACCCCACGTCTTTCTCTCTTTTACTTAACCGCTTTCAATGGTTAGTTTAGGAGCATCACGTTTCAATTAACATACCTTATGTTTGCATCCATTCATTTTGTATTGCATGTATCGTGGCTCGGCGCATCATTCAAACAGCATTGTCGTTTTAATACTTCGATGAATACATGTTTAAAACGCATGCTCTCAAATTGTTGCAAATAAAATGCTAAGTAGTCGAGCCTATCTTAGTTACATTATCGCATGTATTGCATTAGTCATTTGGCATAAGTTTAGGAATCATGCATTTTTTCTAACTTTGTTTTTCTTAGCTTGGAGTACTAAGTGAGTTTTTAGTGCTTTAGCATACTTGCATGAGTGTGAGTGATTGCCATGTCTAGCATGCTTGCCATGAGGCTAAATGCTTAATTGATAAACTGTTTGAATGCTTGTGGATGAAGGCTTGTTATTTGAATTGGAACGATTCAACGAATGTACGTTTAAGCCCACTTTATTAAGTGGCAAAATCAAACCCTTTTCGAAAAACAAACATGAAATTGAATTATTCCAATTCGGGTAAACTAGTCTATACTTGCTTGTGCGTATCACATAGTAAATGCTAACCTAATAAACCGGAATAAAAGCATATAATGTACATAAGGTTTATATAATGATTAGTAGAGGCCGATCTTTGATCGGGCGAGCGGGGGTGCTTAATTCATGACCTTCCCCTCTCGTACCTAAGTTCCTGAGCCGAGGCAACTTTGGTGATGACGGACACGTGGCCTTTGGCATGAGTCATGGGTTTTCTAAATTTTCCCAAAATAAAATATTTAGGTGGTGACTCTATATCTGGCAAAACAGTCAAATTTTGGCATTTTTGATTCAAAATTAATTTTCTAAACGATTTGTCGGATTTGGACTTTTTGGTGTTTATCAATTTCACATTGCACTTGTGAGATTAGATTTAGAACCGCGGGAGTTCAAACTGTAGAGCTTCTTTCGAGCTTCCGAAAAGGGGCACGAAAAAGTCGAGCTACACTACTCATGGGAAATTCATCTACTTCTGGTGTGGCTGGACAATGGAAATTTATTTTGAAGATGACATCGGGGAAGGAACTTACCCTTAACAACGTGCTGCATGTACCGGACATCCGGAAGAATTTAGTTTCTTGTTCTTTGTTAAGTAAAAATGGTTTTAGACTTGTATTTGAATCTGATAAATTTGTATTAACAAAGAATGGTATGTATGTGGCCAAGGGATACATGAGTGATGGTCTCTTCAAGTTGAATGTATTGACTGTTGTACCAAAATCTATTATGAATAAAGATAACACATTTTTGCTTATATTATTGAGTCAAATTTATGGCATGGTAGATTATGACATGTGAATTTTGATGCTTTGCGTAGACTAATTGGTTTGGATTATATACCAAAATTTGAAATTGATCCTAATCACAAATGGGAGATACGTGTAGAAACAAAACTAACTAAGGCTCCATTTAAATCGGTTGAAAGAAAAACCAAACCTCTAGAATTAATTCATATTGATGTGTATGATCTTAAATTTGTTCAAACTAGAGGAGGCAAAAAGTATTTCATAACATTTATCGATGATTGCACAAGATATTGTTATATATATATTTACTTAAAAGTAAAGATGAAGCCTTGGAAATGTTTAGACTCTACAAAATTGAAATTTAAAATAAACTTGGTAAACCCATTAAAATGGTTAGAAATGATATGAGTGGTGAATATGATGCATCTTTAAATGAATTTTGTGCACAACATGACATTATTTACCAAACTACAGCACCCTATTCCCCACAGCAAAATAGAATTGCTAAAAGGAAGAATAGAACCCTTAAAGAAATGTTGAATGCCATGTTATTAAGTTCAGGCTTATCATAAAACTTGTGGGGGGAAACAATTTTGTCTGCAAATAATGTCCTCAACATGATACTTTACAAGAAAACTAACAACACTCCTTATAAATTAGGGAAAGGTCTGCCACATTCCTACAAATACTCAAAAGTGTGGGGGTGTTTGGCAAAGGTAGAAGTTTTTGTTCTGAAAAAGACTAAGATAAGACCAAATATAGTGGATTGTGTGTTTATTGATTATGCGCATAATAGTAATGCATATCTGTTTCTGACTTATAAATCAGAAATACTTGATATACATGTGAACACTATTATAAAGTCAAGGAATGTTGTGTTTTTTGAACATGTTTTTCCTTACAAGAAAGGACATGAATTAAGGTCATAGGAAAGAACTTATGATTGTACACAAAGTTATGAGACTAATGACAATTAAACACAAGAGACTAGTAATGGTCTCGACCAACATGATTTAACTGATGATGAACCAAGACAAAGTAAGAGAGCGCAAATATCAAAATTTTTTTGGTTCAGATTTTCTGACATACCTTAGAAAATGAACTTCAGAGTTTTAAGAAAACAATGTTAGGTCCTAAAGCATCTTTGTGGAAAGAGGCTGTTAATAGTGAAATTGAATCCATTATGCAAAATCATAGTTAGGAATTGGTGGATCTTCCACCCGGTTCTAAACCTATTGGGTATAAATGGATATTCAAGAGGAAAATAAAAGCAGATGGTTCAATAGACAAGTATAAAACAAGACTTGTGGTAAAAGGTCACAAACAAAAAGAAGGTCTGGATTATTTTGACACATATTGTCCTGTGACAAGAATAACATCCATGCACATGCTTATTGCTATAGCAGCATTGTATAATTTAGAAATACATCAAATGGATATTAAGACAGCTTTCTTAAACGATGGTCTAAATGAAGAGATCTATATGGAGCAACCCAAAGGGCTTGTAGTGCCAGGGCAAAAAAAAGAAAGTTTGTTGGCTTGTAAAATCTCTCTATGGGTTAAAACAAGCTCCTAAGCAATGACATGAGAAATTTGATCATGCTATGCTAACTAATGGTTTCAAGATAAACGAATGTGACAAATGCGTCTATGTTAAAAACACTGACAAATGTTATGTCATCGTTTGTCTTTATGTGTTGTTGGAACAATTTGTTTTGAATTCTTTAGTTGGTGGTCTTCGAGTCTTCAAAATTTGGCGATGATTGTGTCTATGTAGAACAAAAATTTAATGCTTCAAGTCACGTTACTTAGTCTCTTTCCTAAAGACAATATTTGCATCCACCAAAAGGTGTGCGCGGGGGGTTACAACAAATTTGCCTCTAGGATACAATGAAGCCTGATCTAAAGATCAAATCTACTGGTGTCTGCATTGACGACAGTAGATCAGAATACTCTTGATATAATCAAAAAAATCAAGACACTAATAATCAAATCTGTAGAACTTGATTACCAGTAAGAAAATCATAAATTTGCTTAAGAAACTCTTAATCGAAAACTCAAAATCAAGAGGAAGAGAGAGAGAATTGCAGGAATGAATTCTGAATTTTCGAATGGAATGAAATGGCTGATTCCGCAGCCTATTTATAGGCCTTGATGCACCTGATCGAATGGTTATGTCCCTCGATCGCATCTGATCAGATCTGATTGTTGGATCGACGATCTACGGTGCAGACCATTCTCACACTAAATAGACGTCTTGACTAATCACACCTGATCATGATCGGGTGCCATCTCGTCCATACGATTGCGTGCATCTCCAATCAACGGCTATGATCAACCCACTCTAGATCGGACACACAATGTCACGCCCCACTTTTTATTACTCGGAGTCATTACCAAATTCTTTAACTTAATTCAATTTCAGAGATAACATGCGGAAATAAACTCATACATTCAATCCGTAGAAGTGATTAACAATACTCTCATTCGTATGCAAAGTAAATATTACATGAACTAACTTAATAAATTGCCCTTGGGCTTACATCATTAAAAGTACAAGAAGAAGGGTGTAACCCTTTACAACAATGGCATTCCGCCAACATAACAGAGGCCCCGTGGCCAACAAATAAGAAGATCCAAATCTTGTAGCACACCCTGCTAAACACCTGAAAAAGATTCAACAACGTGGGATGAACATATAGTCCAGTAGGGAACTCAACATGCTCCTTAACAATAACAACATTACAGATAGCTATGATCATGAACACCCATTCTCATACTAGAATAATAATGTGACAGTTTATACAAAATATATATATGAATATATATATGAACTTTTCTTGAAAACAATCATTTAATTCACCGCTATAAGCGATTTATCCTTCCTTTTTCCTTTCATTAACCCCCGTTCCCAATCTTTTATAACATTAACAACTATTTAGAAAAATAGATTCACTAAGCCCATTACTCTTCCATTTGCCACACATACAACAGATGTGCCTTTTCAAAACATATTTGGCATTTCAATGCAATTCCAATTATATCATAATTATCCATACACACCTCTATAAAAAAAGATAACAACTCAACTACATACATAAAATCAATCAATGAGTCAACTCGTCCCTCCAACACTGTAACAAATACAATCCACAATGTTTCCAGATACACTGAAACAATAACAAAACAACAATGCACTACTAGCTATATGCATAGTAAGCCAAAGATACACTTCTCACAACAATCTACCAGTTTACCAGGCGCTAGCTGGAAGGGTATGGTACCTTAGATTATCAGCGCGTCAGTTCTCCAGGCGCTAGCTGGAAGGGTATGATACCTCTGATTATAAGCGCTGAACACATAAGTGTGTGGAGTCCATCCTCTATCTTCTCACACACACTGGAGTACAACCCCTCTCTTCTCCCCAACCGGTATACAAATATAATGTAATTCAGCATTTCATTACATATGATGTTCAATCAACAATGGTGTAATACATACACAACAATTCAACACAACCTTATCATCCTCCACCGATGACCAAAATCTCCAGATGCATGCATATTATACATCTATTAACAGACCCAACTAACATGAGAGTACAAAACTCAGCAACAACATGAACATGGTAGTTAAAGCTATACCCCACACAAGTGTGTTCAACACTCAAGATACAACATTCCAATTCTCTTATACTTGTTTCAAAATACCTTTCCCATTTCACAAAATGAATTCCACTTCCTTTGTTTTCACAAAAATCATTCACAATGGACAAAAGCCATACTTCATTTAAATTCACTACATTCTTTTGAAAGCCATTTCAAACTAATTATGCACATTAAGTCATAAACAATAAATTAGGGTCTTTCCTTCATCTTTCTCAATATTGACCAAAAAGGCCCAATTAACATCAACAAACAACAATAACCACAATTAAGACTCAAAATACCTAAGTATTTGCCCAAAGATCTAAACCCCTCAATTAATCTATTAAATCAAATAAGAAAATTTAGGGTTTCCTCTCCTTTCAACAACCACATGCTAATTAACACTCCAATTAGCCCAAACCACAACTAACAATAATAAACCCAAATTCAACAACCAACCCAAGGTTCAGTCCCATGATTTTCACAAATCCAACATGATACAATTTTTATGCAATACAAAAACTACCACATGTCTATCTATAGATGAAGTATTGAAAAGAAAGAAGGAGAATCCCTGCCTCAAAAGAGAACTCAAAAAGAGATGATGACCCGAAATCCAAGTGCTCCAAATCCACTATTTTTCAGATTAGAATGAAGCCCAAGCTGCCCTCTATCTTACTTACAAAGAACTTAAGATGGATTCACACTAGAAGTAGATGAAAACCTAGAAAGAAGATGAGTTTAGAGAGAGAGAAGTCGGACCTAGGGTTTGGAAACTAGAAGAGGATGAAAAGACTGATCAAAACCCGCTGCTACCTATTTAAACTGGACAGGCTCGCTCGAGCGAAGACTTGGTCGCTCGAGCGACCAGACACAGGAAAGCCTCGCTCGATCGAAGAAACGCTCGCTCGAGCTAAGAAACACTGCTCTCAGGTCTATACTAGACGCAAACGCTCGCTCGAGCGAAGAAACCCTGGCTCGAGCCACCAGACACAAAACTCAACCCTCGCTCGAGCGACCAAACTCTCGCTCGAGCGACCAATCCAAATTCTGGACAGTAACACCTGGTTTCCAAACCCAACCAATCTAAAACAAACCTGCCCAACACATCCGATAACTCAAAAAGAGAAAATAAAGGATGACAACCACAATTATACATTGAGAGAATCCAAGGAACCTAAGTCCGGATACAACAACCAAAAGGAGAAAGACCGGGATCGCTATACACAACCTTTTGATTGGTTAGTTGACTCACCCCCAACGGACAACACGTCACTGCCATGTGGAGCTGACTTTATTCCATGTCACCCATGCCACATCATCGCTCCAACCTGTTCGATGCAAATAGGAAAGCGCCCTCATGGCGCCCGTGCTAAGTGCAAAGTGCGTCATCAAACGCCACACAGCCTATTGCCCATGCCACGCATGCGAGCGCGCGTGAGTATGCATGTGCGAATGGTGCGAAGCACCATCCTTGCGGTGTGGGTGCATGCGTACTAGCTTTCACCTCACAATTCCATATTCAAAGGAATATTCTATGTAGCACTTTATTAAGTGCTCCATGTTTTTCTTTCTTTCCGATGTGGGACAAAGCCCCAAGCTTATTTCATATTTTCCAAAGAAAAACATGGAAGGTTTTGAAAACACCCAAAAATAAACTATAAATTTGAAAACCCATTTTGAAAATTCCCCAACATTCTCTCACCATTTTCAAAATATCAGATGATGATTCTTGGTTCACTTGGCTGCCTTATGCATAGGTGAAGATATCTTACAATTTGAATCATTCACTTAGTGAAGACATCTCAAAGTTAGTCAAGATGACATAGTAGACTTGTCTTTGAACAAGCGATAAACGACTAACCGGACATGTCTCACGCACAGTACAGGTTACCTCAAGTATTCAAACAAACTGACACGTGGATTAGCCTTGTGTCTATATCCTGTTTCATAAGCGCTCTAGAGTCAAGCCCTTGGACTCATAGGAAGCGGCACCACCTCTTACACTCACATAGGTAAGCTTACTAAGACTACGTCTATAATTTATAGTACCCTAACAACTCAGTTGTAAGCTTATTAAGAGTTTGCTAACTCATCCTCTTCTTTTCACACTACAGGTACCAAGCACTTCAACCTTGGGATGAAAATGAAATAAAACTAAGTGCTTGCAATCCCGACATATGGTGTACTTGGGCTCATTGAACTGAAGACTTGATGTTTCTTCAAGCGTTGAGTTGAGTTTCCACCAAGAGTGATTATGTTAAGTGGGCTTAAGACCCATCCCCTTTGATGTTTTCCACACCAAATCCCTTGCAAGTTCCTTTGTTAAGGGGTCAGCCAAGTTTTTACTTGACTTTACATCACACTTTCTGTGATTAACTGCCTAACACAGCTATGTCTCAGTCCTATATGCATGGACTTTCCATTATAGACATGGCTATAGGCCCGTGATAGAGTTGCTTCACTGTCACAATACAAAGATATTGGTGGCATAGGTTTTGGCCATATCTTAATCTCTAACAAAAGATTCCTTAGCCACTCTACCTCTTTGCTACAAGAAGCCAATGCTACAAACTCTGACGCCATGGTTGAGTCTATTATGCATGTTTGCTTCTTAGAACCCCAAGAGATAACTCCTCCTCCAAGAGTAAAAATCCAACCACTCGTGGACGAGTGATCTTCACGGTCAGTTATCCAACTAGCATCTGTGAATCATTCCAGCACTGCTGGATAGCCATTATAGACTATTCCATAGTCTATTGTTTCCTAAAGTACCTAAGCACTCGGTTAACAGCATGCCAATGCACACTACTGGGATTACTAGTGTATCTACTAAGTTTTCCCATTGCAAAAGCAATATCAGGTCTAGTGCAAGTCATGGCATACATCAGGCTACCTATTACTCTTGAGTATTCAAGCTGATCAACAGCTCTTCCAGTATTAGGATATAATTTCAAATTTGAATCAAAAGGTGTAGACATGGGTGTACAAGTATATTGATTGAATTTCTTAAGAATTTTCTCAATATAGTGTGACTGGGTTAGAATCAAATTATTGTCATCTCATTTGATCTTAATACCCAGAATTACATCAGCCAAGCCTATGTCTTTCATATTAGACGACAAGAAAATTTTAGTACTTTCAATGACATCATTGTCAATACAAAAAATAAGCATGTCATCTATATATAGGCATATGATTACACCTCTATTTCCAGTAAACTTACTATATACACACTTATCAGATTCATGTATCCTAAAACCATTTGACACTATTACTTTGTCAAATTTCTCATGCCACTATTTTGGAGTTTGCTTCAGTCCATATAGTGACTTCACGAGTTTACACACTTTGTGCTCTTGACCCTGTACAACAAATCCTTCCAGTTGTTGCATGTAGATTTCTTCATCTAATTCTCCATTTAGGAAAGCGGTCTTAACATCCATTTGATGGATTTCAAGCTTATAGATTGAGGCTAAGGTAATCAACACTCGACTGGTGGCGATTCAAGCTGTGGACGCGCCTCGAGCTTTATGCTACCACAGTTCGGACTCAATATGTCATGGTTCTGAATCTAATCTCACAACGTGCGATGTGAGATTGATAAATCACCAAAGAGTCCAAATTCGGCAAATCATTTTGGAAAACTGATTTTTAAGAAAGAAGTGCCAAACATGGACTGCTTTGCTAGATACAGAGTCGCCACCTAAATATTTTATTTTGGGAGAATTTAGGAAACCCTGACTCGTGCCTAAGGCCACGTGTCCGTCATCACCAAAGTTGCCTCGGCTCGGGAACTTGGGTACAATTGGGGAAGGTCATCTATGAGCACCCCCGCTCGCCCATTCCGAAGATTGGCCTGTATTAAACATGATATCGAGTTTTGAAAACACATGTGCTCTTATTCTGGTTATTAGCTAGGATTACTATGTGATGCGCACAACACACAAGTATAGACTAGATCGCCTAAATTGGAACTAAGCATCGCGTATTCCTTTGTTTGGAAATGGTTTTGACTTTTGCTACTCGCAAGTAGGCTAAAATACGGATTTCGATGAATTATCCTAATTCAAGCAACCCAACCTTCACCTACAGGCATTCAGGCAGTAATATCACATAAGCAAATAGCCTCATGGCAAGCATGCTATCATGGCAGTTACTCACACACATGCAAAGATGCTAAAGCATAAACACTCACCGAGTACTCCAAGCCAAAACAAGAAACTAGTTAGAAATCATGCATGATCCTAGTTCATGTTAAGATGGCTAATGCAACACATGCAAAATGCAACTAAAATAGGCTCGGCTATTCTAAGAATGGCATGTGAAATGTGGCAACTTGATACACGTATTCAAGTTAGAATTGAAATGCTATGCAATTAGTATGATATGCTGAGCCTGGTGCATGCAAGACAGATGAATGATGCACGTATACAAAGCATAGGTATGCTAATTGAAACATGACCTAGAACTAACCATCAAAAGCAAGTAAGTAAAAGGGAGAAAGACGTGGGGTTGGAAGACATGCATCACACACATGCACACTTATTACAAAGTTCACCGTCTCGCGGAGGGTCCGAATAAATAATACAAATCAACTAACTAATCAACTAACAAGCTAATTAATTAATTACACAACCAAATCGAAATAAATAACCAGTCTAAGTTATTAAAACTCTGAAATGGCCTCGAGGCGAGGGATGCATGCATGCTTGTACGGCTTCGCTCGGAAATCCATCGCCATACTCATGCTGCCTCTGTTTACATTGTTCTGCACCTCTAAACACTGCGCAAGTCTCAAAGTTGCTTCTGAACTACTCCCTGAGGGTTGTGGGAGGTCATCAACCAAGAGGTGAGGCCACCGGCCATGAGGAACTGGTCATCGACCATTTGTGGTAATCTCGGCTAGCAATTAATGGCCGGTCGGCATTGAAGATGGTCGGCCGACCATCTCTTCTTGCAGAACCCTGTTTTGCTGCAGCAGAGGACAAACAGAACATGGTAATGCATTTTCAAAGCAATGTTGGCACCACCACCCTCCTTATCATGTTTGAGACTCAAAGGAGTATGGTTCTCGACCCTCGGGCTGCCAATCACACATCTCGATGCATGATGGCCAAATGAGCCAAGTGTGCAAATCAATATGGAATGAAATGCATATAACACGTAAGGGGCCCCAACCTCTATCATGATTGATCAAGAGGCAAGGGATGCATGCTCGATGCTATGCAACCTAAACATGCGAGAATACTAGTGCAAAATGAGCATACAAGCAACAATGTTACACAAGACAATTAGCATATAACAATATATAAAGACAAGCATGCAAGCAAGCATGTGACTTCATTCAATCATGTAACAACATGTGAGGCAAACATGTAACAACATGTTAAGCAACGTAAAACCAAAAGAATGCATGCCAAATGCACTACCACTTAAGCATGCAACAATATCTTAATAAGCCAAGTATGTAACAACATGCAATGCGACCATGCAACAACATGCAAACAATGGACTTAAACCAATATGGGTAGCTCTCAAATAGGCCCAAATCAGTGGTCAAAATGCTAAGGGATAAGGGACAAAACCATATACAAACATGCATGCTAATGGCCCATCACTTTAAGCACAAAAGGGGTAACCTTTAAGCACACTTAAAAGGAATGAAAAGCATGCAAATGTGACAACATTACACACTCTGAAATGAAGCTAGGGGTGATGCCAAATCACATAAACAAGTCAAGCATGGCATGCTCAAGACTGAAGCATAAGACTAGTAGAGGGACTTGAACCAAAACTACACAAAACAAAGAGCATATGGCAAGTATGACCCAAAACAGTCCTAAATCATGCTAAAGTGAGCCTAAAACATGCAATGACCAAAGCCAAAACAAGCTAAAACAAAGGGGCAAAATCATGAGGCATGCAAGGCCATCAAAAAGGTGTTACACTGCACCTAATACAACCAAACATGGCATGATTTAGGCAACCAAAAACAGAGTTATGACATGTCAAAATGAGCCAAAAAAACCCACTTAGATGGCATCCCAATGACCTAAGCATGATGGCATACATAGTGACACATTCATGAGGCATAAAACACAAACTCTTTAAGACATTAAAGGAGTGATAAGTGTAAGTTTATAAGCATGAAATATGAACTGAAATAACATTCTAAGTGATGCCAAACCACTGAAATGATCCACATAGAGCATGCTAGAGGATTCAATACCCGAAGTTAACAAACTAGATTGCATGGTGGCTATACAAAACAATGTAAGCATAACCAAAATAATGAAAAATAGAGCTTAAGCATGCTACAACAAGTCTAAAAGCTTCATGGAGTTGAGCCAAAATCATGCTAAAAACACATGTTACAACACGAGGCATGTTAAGGCCAAATCATGGGATTACAAGACAAGTGTATGAAGCATACATGGCATGTCTAAACCAACTCAAAACAGAGGTGTATCATGGCAAAACAAAGCCTAATACATGCTGAAATGGAGCTAAAACAAACTAAACACACATGCTACCACATAAGCCATTTATGCAAGCATTAAAGACAACAAGGAGAGGGGATGGCCCTCTCCTTTTTAGGACCTCAAAACCACCTCTCCACCGCTGAAAATCCTCTAGATTTCAGTGGTAGAGAGGTCATGCAAAGACCAAAACAATGCCCAAAATGTATGGCCTAAAACAAGGCCTAACAAGGCCTTGGAGGGGGGAGACAACCCCAAATCTCAAAGCGACCTTAAACAAAGTTCTAAAACACACAAAATCAGAACTTTTATCAGTTATAGTCGAAGCTTAAAACAATAAGCAAGATAGGCTAAAAGCTTGTGCAAAAATGGGGAATAAAGAAGGTCGGTTCTCACCTTTGAAGAACCTCTTCAAGAACACCACTCCAGCACCTTTCTTTGGTCAAAACCAGTCCAAGAACCCTAACAATAACCTTCTAAGGCCTCAACAACCCAAGGATGGTGTAATGCTAGGTGCTCTAGTGCAAAAGTAAGACAAAACTCACTTTAGGTCACAAAACAAGACCAAACCAAGAAAAATAGATACAAAACTATATCTATCCTCTCTAACCCTAATTTTCTGAACCTTGGAGGAGGGAGGAGGAGCTCCCTCTTTATAGAGGCTCAAATTCTAAGGCTTCCAAGAGAAGCCAAGCAAGGAGCAAGGAGCAAATCCCTCCATACACGTGTATGGAGGGGGTGTAATGTGGATGCCAGCTGTGACAGTTGGCATAAAATATCTGCCAAAAGCAGATGGAAAGGGGTCGGCTGGAAAATATGGCCGGCCGACCAAAAACATTGCTGACCGACCAAAATCTTTGGCCGGTAGCAAGAAAACAAGGCCGGTGGCCTCAAGGCAAGGTCGGTGAGGTGTGGGGATGGCCAACAAGCCATTCCCTGCCCTCAGAAGAAAAAACACTAGTGTTTGGTGCACAACCAAGCACAAAAAAAACAAGTCGAGAGGTCTTGAGGCAAGGCGTGCGACCGAAACCTCCGAGAACTCAAGACGAACACGAACATGGATGATCATCAAGTGTTCAAACGATGACGTCCAAGTCTTGGGAACGATCAAAAATGGGGTGTCTACACTAGCCACCAGAGCATATGTATCAAAATAATCGATACCCTCCTTTTGAGTAAAACCCTTAGCAACTAATCTTGTTTTGAACTTATTAATTATGCCATCAACTTTCATTTTCCTTTTGAAAATCCATTTACAACCAATTGGTTTGGATCCAGGTGGCAAATCAGCAAGTATCCAGGTATTGTTACCTATGATAGAATCCATCTCATCATTTATTGCTTCTTTCTAGAAAGCAATATCTTGAGACTTCATAGCCTCCTCAAAGATTAATGGATCTGAATCCATATTCAAAGAAATCATTGTTTGCTTACAATAAGTTTTCCTAGTTCCTTCTACAAGGTAAATAATGAAATTAGGGCCAAATGACTTCTCAGTCCTAGCTCTCTTACTCCTCCTTAGCTCAATAGGCTCATTAGGCTCAATGGGTTCATGTCGTTCACTTTCCTCTGTAGACATTAAAGGAGTTGATTCATTTTCTTGATTAGAATCCAACCTTGGAATGGTTGTGAAATGATTCTCATAAAATACCGCATCACATGATTCAATGATGGTATTTGTTTCCACCGAACCATTGGGCTCTACTATTAGAAACCTATATGTTTTGCTATGTATAGCATAGCCAAGGAATATGCATTTAATTCCTTTTTTACCTAATTTCTTCCTTTTAGGTTCAGGCAATCTGACTATTGCTCTACGGCCCCATGTTTTCAAGTAACCAAGATTAGGTTTCTTATTTTTCCAAAGTTCGTAAGGAGTAACTGTAGACACCCCATTTTTGACTGTCCTCAAGACTTGGACGTCACCGTTTGAACACTCGGTGATCATCCATGTTCGTGTTCGTCTTGAGTTCTCGGAGGTCTCGGCTACGCTCCTTGCCTCAAGACCTCTCGACTTGCCTGTTTTGTGTTTGGTTTTGCACCAAAAACTTGTGTTTTGCTTCTGAGGGGCAGGGAATGGCTTGTTGGCCATCCCCACACCTCACCGGCCATGGATTGAGGCCACCGGTTACGTTTTGTTGCCATTGGCCAAATGTTTGGCCGATCGGCACTCTGTTTGGTCGGTCGACCATTTATTTGGTCAATTTGTCGTTTTTGGCTGGCTGATCACTGTGCATCTGCTTTTGGCAGATATTTTGTGCCAGCTGTGATAGCTGGCACCCACTTTGCACCCCCTCCATACACGTATATGGAGGGATTTCACTCTAGCTTAGCTTGTTTTGTAAGCTTTGCAAGAGTGATCCTCTATAAAGGGAGGTCTCCTCCTCCCTCCTAGAGGGTTCCAAAAAAATTCCAGAGAGCTCTGAGATTAGGGTTAGGTCTTGTGTATCTATCTCTATATCTCCCTCT
This sequence comes from Camellia sinensis, assembly GCF_055761805.1. Classification (NCBI taxonomy): domain Eukaryota; kingdom Viridiplantae; phylum Streptophyta; class Magnoliopsida; order Ericales; family Theaceae; genus Camellia; species Camellia sinensis. The sequence goes on along the minus strand of NC_138971.1, from coordinate 96,046,099 downwards.
ATTTCACTCTTGTGTGTGTATAAGGTGTATTTGTTCTTAGTTTTGCACAAGGACACCTAGTATCACACCTTACCTTGGTTGCTGAGGTGCTAAAGGGTTGTTGCTAAGGTTTTTGAGTGGATTTAAGCTTGGAAAGGCTGCTGGAGCTCCATTCTTGAAGAGGTCTACAAGGGCGAGATTTTTCCCCTTTTATTGCCCATTTTTGCATAGGCTTTTAGCCATCCTTGCATCCTTTTTTAAGCTTAACTTATAACATATAAAAGTTCTAATTTTAAGTGCTTAAAATAGTTGTTTAAGGTTGTTTTGGTGTTTGGGGTTGTTTGGCCCCTCTTAGGCCTTGTTTGGCCTTATTTTTGTACATTTTTGGTGAGCTCCGGGACCACCTTGTCTTGGCCTCCTCACGTGGTGGGGATGGTGCTTTAAGGTCCTAAGAATGAGAGGGCCATCCCCTCTCCTTGTTGCCTTCAATATTGGCCATTTTAGCCTCATGTGTGAGCATCTTGTTTAAGTTCATGTTGGGCATGTCTTAAGTAGTATTTGTGCTTATTTTGTCATGATATAGCACTATTTTTAATTGATTTAGACACACCATGCATGCTTAGCATACTTGTCTTGTAATGCCATGAAATTGCCTTAGCATGCTTTGTGCTTTGAGCCTTGTTTTTAGCATGATTTTGGCCTAGCTTTGTGAAGCTTTTATGCATGTTTTGGTGTGCTTGAGGTCTGTTTTTGGTTTCTTGGGTCATCCATGCTTTGCTTTGTATAGCTACCATACAATCTCCTTTGTAGGCCTTGAGTGTTGACCCCTCTAGCATGCTTTACTTGCTTTGTTTCAGTGGTTTGGAACCACTTATCATGTCATTTCAGTCCTTGTGGCATGCTTGTGTGTTTGCATTTGATGCTCCTTTAATACTTTAAAAGGTTGATGCCTTATACCTCATGCTTGGGTCATTTTGCATGTCTTTAGGTCTAGGCCATTTAGATGCCATCTAGGTGGGTTTTGGGGCTCATTTTAGCATGTCATATTTCTGTTTTGGTCGCTTAATTCATGCCATGTTTGGTTGCATTAAGTGTGGTGTAATGCCTCTCTAGTGGCCTTGCATGCCTCATGCATTTGCTCCTTTTGTTTTTAGCTTGTTGGTTTTGGTCATCGCATGTGTTAAGCTTACTTTGCCATGCTTTAGGACTGTCTTGGGTCACATTTGCCATATGCCCTCTATTTTGCATGGTTTTGGTTCAAGCCCTCTTGCTATTTTTGGGCTTTAAGCTCTATTGCATGCCATGCTTGGTTTGTTTATGTGATTTGGCATCACTCTTAGCACCATTTCAGAGCTTGCAACATTGTCACATTTGCATGCTTTTCATCCTCTTTTTAAGTGTGCTTAAAAGTTGTTCTTTGATGCATAAGTGTTGGACCTTGCGTGCATGAATGTTTGTGTGTACATTCGCCTTGCATGTTGTCACACACTTGACCCCTTTGTATGTTGTTGCATGCTTAGGTGGTAGTGCATTTGGCATGCATTTCTTTTTCTTTGGTTGCTTAACACGTCACATGTCTTGCATGTTTGTTTGTTGGCATTACATTTTGCATGCTTGTTAGCTTGCATACTTGTTACATGTTTGCATACTTGCCTCCATGTTCATGTTGCATACTAGCCTATATGCTTAGGCTGCATTTGGCATACATGCCTTGCCTCTTGAATCAATTATGATAGAGGTTGGGTCCATTTGTTTGTTTGGCTTGCATTACTTTTGACATCAAAATGCATTCTTGGCTTCTTGGACCATCACGCATTGAAATGCGCGATTTGCGGTCCGAGGGTCGAGGATCGTCCTCCTTTGAGTCGTGAACATGATAAGGAGGGTGTTGGTGCACACATTTGCTTGAAATGTATTGCCATGCCATGTTTGTCCTCTGCTGCTGTCAAAACAGGATTCTGCAGGCGTATATGGTCGTCCGACCATCTCTATTGCCGACCGACCAAACATTTGAGGCCGAGAGCCATATCAATGGTCGATGACCAATTACCTATAGCCGATGGTGTTCCCCCTTGGCCGGTGACATCCCACAACCTTCAGGGAGTGATGTTGAAGCATCCTTGGGATTTGTGCAAGTCTCAGAGATGCAGAGCAGTGTAAACAGAGGCAGCTTGTGCATGGCGACGGATTTCTGAGCGAACCCGAGCACGCATGCATTGGACCCTCTTCCCGAGACTGTTTTATTGCTTTCTTAGCTTAGTTAATTTACGTAACTAGTTAAGTGGTCTATAATATTTAATTAGCTAGAATAGTTGATTATTTATTCGGGTTTGTATTATTTATTCGGTCTCTCCGAGAGAGAGCATAATTGTGTAATAAGTGTGGGTGCGTGTGTGCATGTCTTCCAACCCCCACTTCTTTCTCCCTTTTACTTACCCGCTTTTGATGATTAGTATTAGGACATATTTAATTTAGCATCCTTATGCTATGCATGCATGCATGCATCCATTCATTTGTATTGCATGCACCGGGCTCGGCACATCATACTAACTGCATAGTATTTCAAATCTAACTTGACTACGTGTTACTTGTTGCATTCCACATGCCACTCTTAGATTAGCCGAGCCTATTCTAGATTGCATTTTGTATGCGACGCATTAGCCATTTAACATGGACTTGGATCATACATTTGATTGCTAACATGTTCATTGTTTTGGCTTGGAGTACACTGTAAGTGTTTTATGCTTTAGCATCTCGCATGAGTGTGAATGTTAACATGACAGCATGCTTACCATGTGGCTATATGCTTATGTGATATATCTGCCTGAATGCCTGTGGGTGAAGGTTGGATTGTTTGAGTTGGAACAACTCGTTGAAATCCATGTTTTAGCCTACTTGCGAGTAGCAAATTTCAAACCGATTTCCAAACAAACGGATATGCGATGCTTTGTTCCAAATTAGGCGGTCTAGTCTATACTTTTGTGTCGTGCGCATCACATAGTAAGATTAGCTAATTAATCGGAATAAGAACGCATAATGTTTTCAAAACTAGATATCATGGTTAGTAGAGGCTGATCTTTGGTCGGGCGAGAGGGGATGCTCATAGCTGACCTTCCCCAATCGTACCCAAGTTTCCGAGCCGAGGCAACTTTGGTGATGACGGACACGTGACCTTAGGCAAACGAGTCAGGGTTTCCTAAATTTTCCCATAAAAATATTTAGGTGGCGACTCTGTATCTGGCAAACTAGTCCATGTCTGGCACTTCTTTTTAAAAAAAATCTGTTTTCAAAAACAATTTTCCGGATTTGGACGCTTTGGTGATTTATCAATCTCACATTGCACATTGTGAGATCAGATTAAGAACCGTGACAATTTGAGCCCGAACTATAGTAAACCCACAAACGAACAGAACGGGGGAATTCATCCTCCCGGGGCGTTCGAGGGGACGTCTACAGTAACATTTCTTCCTTTGAGAGGAATTCTATTGAGTATGTGATAGGCAGTGAGCAAGGCTTCACCCCAAAAACCAGAACTTCAACTGGAGTAAGAAAGCATAGCATTAATCATTTCTGTAAATGTCTTATTCTTTCTTTCAACTATTATATTTTGTTGTGGTGTGTAGGGTGCAGACTTTTTATGAATAATACCAACATTTTCATAATATTATGGAAAATAGTATTCATCTCCTCTATCAGACCTAAGTCTCTTTATTTTGACATTACACTGATTTTCTACTTCTGTCTTAAAAATTTTGAATTTATCAAGCATCTCATCTTTTGAATGCAAAAAATAGATATGACAGTACTTAGAAAATTATCAATGAATGTTACAAAATATTTCTTACCACCTCTAGTGGGGGTACTATGCATGTCACATACATCACTATGCACAAGTTCAAGAAGAGATGTGGTTTTATCTACTTTAGGAAATGGAATGCGAGTAATTTTTTATTGCACACAAAATTTACATTTCAAACATATCAATGTCATACTTAGGAATTAAATCTCAATTAACCATATCATGCATTTTCCTAGTATTAACATGACCTAAACGAGCATGCCTTAAAGAAAGAGAATCAACAATATAAGCAGAAATAGATGTATTATTGATAATGTTAAATTTGAACATTCCCTGATACATGTAGCCTTTCCCAACAAAAATTCCACCCTTAGACAGGACAAATTTGTCCGACTCAAATACTAACTTGAAACCATGCTTATTAAGCAGGCTTCCAAATACAAGGTTTTTCCTGACATCAGGTACATGATAAACATCATTAAGACTTAAGACTTTTCTAGATGTGAACTCTAGATCCACCGTCCCTTTGCCTTTGATAGTAGCAGTTAAAGAGTTGCCTATGTAGAGAACTGTTCCATCACTCACTTGTTCATAAGTAGTGAAACGGCTCTTATCATTGCAGACGTGCCTTGTTGCTCTTAAGTCAATCCACCAGTCACCAGCATATTCGAGCATGTTCACCTCGGATATAGCAACCACCAACTTGTTCTTGGCATTTGATGCTTCTGGCTTCTTCTTGTATGACCGACATTCATTTCTGAAGTGCCCTGGCTTGCCATAGTGCCAGCAAGCGCCTTTCGGCTTGTTAGCATTTTTCTCAGGTTGGGGTTCACGCTTACACTTCTTTTTGTCGAACCTCTTGCTATCATCCACCATGTGAACCTTGGAAGTCTGAGCCAATTAGTTTTCTTTACTTTCCAGAAGTCTTGACTCTTCCTCAACTTAGAGGTGTTGAGCCAATTCTTCTAAAGTTAGATCTTTCTTTTTGTGTTTCAGAGTTTTCTTAAAATCCTTCCAAGAAGATGGCAGTTTCTCTATTATAGATGAAACTACAATAGATTCATCTATGTTCATATTCTTTTGTCGAAACTAGAATATGTTGAATCTTATGGAATTGGTCCATAATGGGCTTTGTATCAATCATTGTAAAGCGCATAAAATTACTAATAAGAAATTTCTTACTGGTGGAATTCTCAGTGAGGTACTTTGATTGTAGTATATCCCAGAATTGCTTTGTCGTTTCCAGATGTTGATACACATCGAACAAAGAGTCTGACAGCGCATTTAAAATGTGTCCTCAGCAAATGTAGTCATCAGTCTCTGTAGACGTCCCCGAACGTCCCGGGAGGGAATCCCCCCCCGTTTCGCTCATTTGGGCTCACTACAGTTCAGGACTCAATGTCACGGTCCTGTATCTAATCTCGCGGAGTGCAATGCAAGACCGATGAGTCATCAAAGAGTCCAAACCCGACAAATCGTTTTGAAAATAGATTTTTAGAAAGAAGTGCCAAACATGGATTGCTTTGCCAGATACAGAGTCGCCACCTAAATATTTTATTTTGGGAAATTTAGAAAACCCTGACTCGTGCCTAAGGCCACGTGTCCGTCATCACCAAAGTTGCCTCGGCTCGGGAACTTGGGTACGATTGGGAAGGTCACTTCGCGAGCACCCCCGCTCCCCGATCAAAGATCGGCCTCTACTAATTATGATATCGAGTTTTGAAAACATTATGTGCTTTTATTCCGGTTATTTAGCCTAGATTTACTATGTGATGCGCACAGCATACAAGTATAAACTGGATCGCCTGAGTTGGAACAAAACATTTCATGTTTGTTTATTCAAAAAAAGGTTTGATGGTGCTACCCGCAAGTAGGCTAAGATGTGGATTTGCCACCCTCGGGTGGGCTGAGAAAACATGATTTTGCCACTCTCAAGTGGGCTTAAAACTCGCATTTGATGAATTGTTTCAATTCAGATAATCCAACCTTCACCCACAGGCATTCATGCAGTTATATCACATAAGCAAATAGCCTCATGGTAAGCATGCTATCATGGAAACACTCACACGCATGCAAGATGCTAAAGCATAATCACTCACCGAGTACTCCGAGCCAAGACAAAAACTAGTTAGTAATCAATGCATGATTCTAGTTCATGTTAAGATGGCTAATGCAACACATGCACAATGCAACTAATATAGGCTCGGCTATTCTAAAATGGCATATGAGATGCTACAGATAACATGTATTCAACTTGGAATTGAAATACAATGCAGTTAGTATGATGCGCCGAGCCTGGTGTATGCAAGACAGATGAATGGATGCAAATATGCGAGCATGGGTATGCTAATTGAAACGTGCCCTAAACTAGCCATCATAAGCTGGTAAATAAAAGGGAGAAAGACGTGGGGTTGAAAGACATGCATCACACACACGCACACTTATTACAACATTGCCCTCCTCGGAGGGTCCGAATAAATATTACATAACCAACTAGCTAATCTAAGCTAATTAAATTAATTATTACACAATACTAACGAACTAATAAATTAACTAACAAAAGCGAATAAACTAGCATGCAATGCTACAAGAATGGACTGCCTCAGCTCTGTTCTGAATGACGAAGGATGCATACATGCTCGAAGTTGCTTTGTCGAGAAATTCCATCGCAATTCCTTGACTCGCCTTTGTTTGCAATTGGTTTCAGAAAGTTGCGCAAAGCCCCAAGAGGCTGAAACTCTACCCTGGAAGACTGTGGGAAGGCTGCCGACCAGTTATTAGCATGGGAGACCACCTGCTGACCACCCTTTGTGGTGGAGACCAAAGAGGGTGGTCGGCCTGTCAGAAAATCTAGTCGGCCGACCAGTTTCCACCTCTAGTTTCTGGTTTTTCTGCAACAAAGGCAAGAGAGAGTAAAGGCAATGTATTTTCAACAAATGTGTGCATGACCACTCTCTCCATCATTGCACAAGCTCTAGGGAGTGTAGTCCTCGATCCTCGTGCCATCAATCACGCATCTCGATGCATAATGGCCGAGGAGTCGAATTGCACGACTCAATGGGACATGAATGCACATATAAGCAACTAAAGCCAACGACTCTATCATGGATAGTCAAGAATGTCGGCGACCGAGAATCGAGGCATGATCCGTCACTTGGAGTACGAAACGTCCCTCGTTTCCTGTGTTTGGACTAAACCCTACTCCAAAGACAATGCAATACACATGGCATACATGAATGCAATTTTAACATGCAACCTAAATGAAATGCAACTAAGACATGCAAACATGCAAGGAATGACATGCAAAGGTATAATTAGCATACACAATGCTATGAACTATCGATGGCATACTCAATGCACATGAAAACTATATGGCATATGCAATGCACACATATGAAGATGGACATACATAATGACATGAACAAGGCATGCACAATGCGACGATCAATCATGCAACAACATGGATATGGCATACGCAATGCAAGATGGACTTAAACTAAAATGAGTGGGCCTCAGCCACACTCACATCAGTGGCCATATGATGGAAATGAGACAACCGAAATACATGCAAACATGCACGGATGCAAAGGACCGATCCTAAGGCGCAACATGTAACTCTAACTAAGCATGGCAAAGGATGAAGTATGGCATGCAAACACACATTTTCCAGCTTTGAAACATAATATACAATGGTCCCGAATCATGCAAATATGTCACACAATGCATGCAAGATGGCTCGAATACCGAAACTAGTGAAGTGTGTTACACTAGAGGTACACAAAGCAATGCACAAATGGCAAAACCAACCCTAAACAGACCTTAGGCAGGTCCAAGACAGTGGGAAAATGGCCTAAAATGATGGCTCAAAGTGCATGAAAATGAAGCTCATTCAATGGTCCGAAAACGAGGCATTTATGCACAACTCTCAAACACATTTAAAGAGTAGAAAACATGACAATATGGCATGCATGTAAGCTCTGAAATATGATGTGCAATGGCCTCAAAACATGAAAACACCTCAGCATATGCATGTAATAGACCTCGAAACTCAAAGCCAAGCATGGGTATTGAACCACAAGCATGCAAAATAAGCATCATTTGACCATGAGACCCAAAAATAGAGCTAAGGCAGTCCAAAATATGCACAAAATCAGTTTAAGGCATGGCCAAAAAGTGCTAAGAAAGATGGCCAAAACACCATGCCAAACAAGCCAGTGAACCATGATTTGCACTACAACTATGTGAAGCACATGAGAGGTCACCAAACCAGCTAAAAACAGAAGTATGCCATGCCAAATAATGCCCAAAAACCCACTGAAACTCAGTCAATGTATGCAAGAATGATGTGTCCCTTTGAAAGGCCAATAAGGGGGGTATTCTACACATGCATAATAGACATTCAACATGGCAAAACCACCTTTCGACAGAGGTTATGATGGCCCTAAAACTCACTGAAATGGGCCTGAAATGAGTCTGGAAGCATGCAAATAAAGGCCCTTTTGAAAGGCCTTGAAGATGATTACTCTACACATGCATAATAGACATTCAACATGGCAAAACCACCTCTGGACAGAGGTCATGCAGGTTACAATACTCATCAAAAATGGCCTAGAGCATGGCTTTGAAACATGCAAATAGGGGCTCCTTTGTAAGGCCAACAAAGCTAGTAAACAAAACAAGGGGTGAGAGGGTCACCCCTCCCTGATTTTGAGGCTCAAAATAGCATGTTAGCCACTGAAAATCCATTGGATTTTAGTGGCTAAAAGGTCAAACAAAGCACAATACAAAGGCCTAGATGCATGGCTCAAAACAAGATGAAAACAAGCATGCAAGGGGATAGATGACCCCCAACAGAAAAAAGACCTTAAACAAACATGTTTAGAAGCTCAAAACAAGACTTTTTTCAGTTTATGACAAAGCCTAAATATGCTTGAAAACTAGGCTAAAAGATGAAGCAAAATAGTGCTACAAAGAGGGGAATAGAGAGTTACCCTTGTAGAGCAGAACTCCAGCAACTTCTGGACCAATGTAGCAACCCTTCAACCACTGAGAAACAGCTCCAAGGTGCTTGGATGGATGGTGGAAAGGTTAAGCTAAGGGTTGGTGTGTGATAGGCCAAGAACCATAGAGTTTTGGAGGCAATATAGAGATACAAGAGGGAGATATATGCATGTATGCTCCAGCACTTTTCTGAACCAAGGCCAAGGAGGGGAGGCCCTTCCTTTATAGAGGAGAAGGTCTAAAGCTTCTCAAAGAAGCTTAAAAGCTAGGCCAAACATCCTCCATACACGTGTATGGAGGATGCACCAAATGCCTCCCAGCTGGCACAGCTAGAACACACTCAGAGAGAGGAAAAAGCAGATGGCTGGCCAACCAGTTCAGGTGGTCGGCCGACCAGGTTCAAAAAGGTTAAGCTCAAAAGGTGGTTAGCCATCCCATATTGGTGGTCTCCCAGGTGAATGCAATTTAGTGAGGGTATGGGAGACCAGAAAATGTGGCTTAAAAGTGAGGGAGACCACCTACTTGTCAAGAAAATCGGCCGACCGGGGAAAGGTGGTCTCCAAGAAGAAAAGGTGGTCTCCCACCCTATTACCACCTTCCTAACAATGAAACTAGGGTCCATGCCAAAAATGAACCCACACCGATGCGAAACGAAGGTTCAAGGGCCAAAACGCGCAACCGGGGCCCCGAAAACTGACTATTAAGCATTGAAAGTGGCGTGCGACCACGAAGGTGGTCTCTCGAGCCACAATGTCCCTCTAAGAAGAGGAAACAAGGTGTGTGCCAAAAATCAGAGCAAACGGAGGTAGTTAAGCGGTCCCGAATCGAGGCACACGACCGACGGCTCTGAAAACTGGAAACTAGTCTCCAAACGGGAAAAATGGCCTACGACCATGAAACGTAGCCTACGGCCACTGAGAGATGGTCTACGAGACCTCTCCCTCCCTTCGGGAAGAGAAAACAGAACCTGGTTCAGAACCCGAAGCAAAGGATAAAAAGTCCCGAAGTCTGGAGGTAAGGCTTTCAGCCGAGACTTCGTGACCTCAGAACGAGCACAACATGCGTGATCATCGAACGCTCAATCGATGACGTCTGAGTCTTAAGATTGGTCAAAAACGGGGTGTCTACAGTCTCCCATTTGGTTCTAGTATGGGTTTGCCCCAAAGTTTCATCTTCTTGCTCCACTGGATAGGGGGTAGTCAGCACATAGACTACTTTGAGAGCGGTGAGCAAAAAGTGCATCTTCTTTTGCCAGTGACGAAAATTGCCGCCATCAAACCGGTTAAGCTTCATGAAATCTTGAGTCATTTTCTAAATAATCATCACCATATCCAAAAATTATCTTTAGATTGTTAGAACAATTTGTCTTGAATTCCTCAGTTGGTGGTCTACTAGTCTTCAAAATTTGGCGATGATTGTGTCTATGTAGAACAGAAATTTAATGCTTCAAGTTGCATTACTTAGCTGCTTTCCTAAAGACAATATTTGCACCCACCAAAAGGTGTGCAGGGGATTACAACAAATTTGCCTCCAGGATACAATGAAGCCTGATCTAAAGATCAAATTTACTGGCGTTTGCACTGACGACAGTAGATCAAAATACTCTTGATATAATCAAGAAAACCAAGACACTAATAATCAAATCTGTAGAACTTGATTACCAGTAAGAAAAACAGAAATTTGCTTAAGAAACTCTTAATCAGAAACTCAAAATCAAAAGGGAGCGAGAGAGAGAATTGTAGGAATGAATTCTGAATTTTTGGATGGAATGAAATGGCTGATTTCTCAACCTATTTATATGCCTTGATGCACCTAATCGAATGGTTATGTCCCTTGATCGCACCCGATTAGATCTGACTGTTGGATTGACGATCTACGGTGCAGATCATTCTCACACCAAATAGACGCCTTAACTAATCACACCTGATCACAATTGGGTGCCATCTTGTCCGTATGATCGTGTGTATCTCCAATCAACGGCTATGATCAACCCACTTGAGATCAGACACACAACCGTTTGATCGGTTGGTTGACTCACCGCCAATGGTTGACATGTCACTGCCACATGGAGCTGACTGTATTCCACGTCACTTATGCCACGTCATCACTCCAACCTGCCCAATGCAAATAGGAAAGTGCCCTTATGGCACCTTGCGCTCATGCTAAGTGTAAAGTGCACCATCAAACGCCACATAGCCCACTGCCTACACCACATGCGCGCGTGCGTGTGCGTGTGTATGCAGATGGTGCGAAGCACCATCCTTGCGGTGTGGGTGTATGCACACTAGCTTTCACCTTAAAATTACATAGCTTTCACCTTTCTTTCTGATGTGGGACAAAGCCCCAAGCTTATTTCATGCTTTCCAAAGAAAAACATGGAAGGTTTTGAAAACACCCAAAAATAAACTATAAATTTGAAAACCCATTTTGAAAATTCCCCAACATGTGGATGATATGTTTATCATTGGAAGCAGTCAAAACATGATCAAATCAACCAAGCAAATGCTGAACAAAAGATTTGATATGAAAGATATGGGGGTCGCAGATGTAATATTAGGAATGAAAATTAATAAAACATCTGATGGATAAGCATTATCTCAATCTCATTATATTGAGAAAATTCTTGGTAAATATATCAAAAATGATGTGAATGTAGCGAGAAAACCTGTAGACATCAGTTTTTATTTATCGCAAAATAAAGGTGATGCAGTTTCTCAGTTAAAATACTCTCTAATCATTGGAAACCTAACGTATGTAATGAATTGCATGCGCCCTGATATAACTTATGCTGTCAGTAAATTGAGCAGGTACACTAGTAACCCCAGAGAGGATCATTGAAAAGCAATCATTCGGGTTCTTAGATATCTAAGATTTACCCGTGATCATGGTTTGAACTTTACTCAATATCCTGCTATACTGGAAGGTTATTGTGATGCCAATTGGATATCCGATACTAAAGATTCAAAATCCACTAGTGGATATGTTTTTACTCTATGGGGCGCTGTTGTTTCTTGGAAATCCACGAAACAAACATGCATCAAACGATCTACAATGGAATCTGAGTTCATTGCTTTAGACAAAGCAGGATAAGAAGCAAAATGGCTTCACCACTTCTTAGAAGACATTCCAATGTGGCCGAAACCTGTGCCGGCTATTTGCATTCATTGTTATAGTCAATCTGCAATAGGAAGGGCACAGAGTCATATGTATAACGATAAATCATGACACATTCGTCGTCGACATAATTTTGTAAGGCAATTGCTTTCAAGTGGAATAATCTCAATAGAGTATATAAAATCTAAAAAGAATATTGCGAATCTGTTAACGAAAGGTTTGGCAAAAGAGCAAGTGTATAGTTCATCAAAAGGGATGAGATTAAAGCCTATTACATAAGAGTCATCATAATGGCAATCTTATTTAAATGACTAGAGATTTCAAGAACTAAGTTTAAAGGGACAACTAAGTTATGTGTGGCTCATCAGAAATCACTAAAGGATTAAAATTCCTTATCAATTCCTGTGATGAGAGTGATATCTGTAACATGTGTTGTATGCAAGAAATTAAGGGTAAGCTTTTCTTTAAATGATTACTTATATCTTGACTTAGGAATAAAAAGTCAAGATGAGTATAAGTGATACTTTCAATAAGAATCACCTATATAATTCTATGAGAATAAAGAGGCTAAATTCTGTAGAGCACTCATGAATAACCAGGAACGTTTAGGGCCAAAATGAAGACAACCGTGAGAACCACGATGTGTCAGAAGATATTTTGTGTGAACTTTATTGTCTTGGCTTACACTAATGGCTGAACAATTCAAGGCATCACGTCTATTGGTTAGCTAGTAAGTACAATAGGTTATCACTAGGGAAGGTTCAAGGCCGAAAGCTAGCTAACTTGATGCAAGATATTTTCATTTTATATTCTCTCAACAAATTTTGCATGTTGTTGCATTTCTGTTGTTATCAAATTCCATTCATGTGGGGGATTATAAGAAATTGTTTGAAAAATGGTTTGGCAAAAGCAGATTTTTCATAACTTTGGTCTAATTTTTAAGTGGGACCCATGCGCCAAAGTTGGCGGGTCCATGTGGCAATGCGTTCTTTGCCGCGTAACGATTCACGTCGTATTTTTGGTTGTTCAAAACCATTATCGGATGAATGAGAAATTGAAGCCAAAGTAAGCTCCATGGAAATTGTGTTTTGGTGGGTTTCCCAAAATTGAAAGAAGAAAAGCTTGTCCTACATTGCTTGGCTAGGCTAACTTTGTATGGGTTTATAAGCCTCGGGTTTACAATTTGGGAAGGGCCCCAAGGGGTACCCAAGTTTTGTGGAAAGGTAAGGTTATGGGCTAGACCTATTGGCCTCAAAACAAACACACATACACACTGCCGCCACCGTCTGTCTAGTCGGGTGGGCTGGGCTTGGATGCGGGTGCATGGTGTGAGGTTGGGTTGGCTTGGGCTTGTCTAGCCCAATATTTATCTTTTTGGACCCAAAATATTTGAATTTTATTTTTTCTAAAATTAAATTCTTACCATTTGGAATTTGAATTTTAGTTTGAAATTCAAACTTAATTCTGAATTGACCCCAACATATTGAAACATTGACAGTTTGGTTCAACACACCTGTCCAGATTTTCTTCTAACTAAACAGGTCTGTTATCTGTTTAAATTTCAACTTGAACAAGTTCTATCTGTCCGAACAAGTTTTACCTATTCAACACTATCCTAAACAGGTTTTTACCTGTTGAAACCTATTCTGAAAAGCCACCAGTTCTTCTATAAATAATCAGTACCTTATTTGGATTTTGCACTCAATTATTTTCGTTCTTGCTTATGCTATTGCTTTCTGCATTTTGTTGCATTTATTTTTTGTAAGAAAGAGTATAAACACAAAATGTGTTTGTTATGCTAACAGTTGGTAGTGCTGCTACTATTCATTGTAGATCATTTCATCCTGAGAGGTAGACATCCATAATCTTTGAGTACCGTAAAGAGGACGAATCTGTCTTAAGGAGACAATGTAAAACACTAGACTTGATTATTCTTATAAAATATTTTCGGTAAGTATTTTCTTGTTCTTATTGTTTCCTTCCTCCTACTCTATCTCCAATTTCCATTTGGTTTCTATAATTAAACAGATTTTGAAAAGTCTTTCTTTTAAATTTATTCTTTTTTGTGTTCTGTTTGTTGTTGAGTACACAAACAAAAATTTAATTAATATAGTGTAGACGTCCCCGAACGTCCTGGGAGGGAAATCCCGCCCGTTTTGCTCATTGGGCTCACTACAGTTTAGGACTCAATGTCACGGTCCTGTATCTAATCTCGCAGAGTGCAATGTAAGACCGATGAAATCATCAAAGAGTCTAAATCCGGCAAATCGTTTTTGAAAACAGATTTTTTGAAAGAAGTGCCAAACATGGACTGCTTTGCCAGATACATAGTCGCCACCTAAATATTTTATTTTGGGAAATTTAGGAAACCCTAACTCGTTGCCTAAGGCCACGTGTCCGTCATCACCAAAGTTGCCTCGGCTCGGGAACTTGGGTACGATTGGGGAACGTCACTTCGTGAGCACCCCCGCTCGCCCGATCAAAGATCGGCCTCTACTAACCATGATATCTAGTTTTGAAAACATTATGTGTTCTTATTCCGATTATTAGCTTAGATTTACTATGTGATGCACACAGTATACATGTATAGACTGGGTCGCCTGAATTGGAACAAGGCATTTCATGTTTGTTTATTTGAAAACGGTTTGATGGTGCTACCCGCATGTAGGCTAAGACATGGATTTGCCACTCTCGGGTGAGCCTAGAAAAACATGATTTTGCCACTATCTAGTGGGCTTAAAACTCACAGTCAATGAATTGTTCCAATCCAAATAACCCAACCTTCACCCACAGGCATTCAGGCAGGTATATCACATAAGCAATTAGCCTCATGGTAAGCATGCTATCATGGCAGTCACTCACATGCATGCAAGGATGCTAAAGTATAAAACTTACCGAGTACTCCAAGCCAAAACAGAAGCTAATTAGAAATCCATGCATGGTCCTAACTATACAGTAATGCCTAATGCAACACATGCAAAATGCAACTAAGATAGGCTCGACTATTCTAAGATGGCATATGAAATGTTACAGCTAACACGTATTCAATTTGGAATTGAAATACAAATGCAGTTAGTATGGTGCGCCGAGCCTGGTGCATGTAATACAGATGAATGAATGCGAACATGCTATCATACTGTATGCTAATTGAAACATGCCCTAATCTAACCATCATAAGCTGGTAAATAAAAGGGAGAAAGACGTGGGGTTGAAAGACATACATCACACTCACGCACACTTATTACAATTGTGCCCTCGCTCGGAGGGTCCGAAAGAATAATATAGTCCGAAATGAATAATTAAATATTACAAAACCCTAATTAATTAACAAATTAATCTTAGGAAAGCAGGTAAATCAGCATGCAAGCTCATGGACCGCCTCAGCTCCGTTCTGAATGGTGGAATGATGCATGCTTGAATTGCCTGGCGCGGAAATCCATTGCGATGCCCCGATTCGCCTCTGTTTGCAATTGTTTTTGGAATATTGCGCAATGGTCCAGAAGGCCGCTGATTTCTGATTTACTGCAATAGAGAGCAACAAAGGGGCATGGCAAAGTATTTCATATGTGCATGCATGACTACTCTTCAGGGAGTGTAGTCCTCGATCCTCGTCCCACCAAACATGCATATCGATGCATGATGGCCGAGGAGTCGAATTGCACGACTCAATGTGAAATGAATGCACATGAAAACACAACAAGACCAAAACTCCATCATGGGTAATCCAGAGTGTCGGCGAGAGGGAATTGAGACACGTTCCGTCACTCGGAGTACGAAACGTCCCTCGTTTCTCGTGCTTTGGCTAACTCCTATCCCAAACACAATGCAAATGAGATGGCATACACAATGCGACTAACATACAACCTAGCATATGCAATGCTATGAAATGGCATACACAATGCTCGATGTAACATGGCATACACAATACTCTAACATGCAACCTAGCATATGCAATGCTATAGACTGAAATGACATACACAATGCACGATGGACTTACACCAACATGAATGGACCTCAGCCACACTCACATCAGTGGCCATAAGACGAAAATGAGATGACTGAAATGCGTGCACACATGCACGCAAACCGAGGACCGAACCTAAGGCATTGAATGCCACTCTACCAAAACATGGCAAGGATGAAGCATGACATTCAAACATGTAATTTTTAGCACTGAAACATAATGCTAAATGGTCCCGAAACATGGAAATATGGCACCCGATGCATGGAATAAGCCCCGAAACTCAAAACTAGTCCAATGCATTGAACCACAAGTATACAAAGCAAGCATTATTTGATCATGAAGTCTAAAGACAGAGCCAAGGCAGTCCCAAAACATGCACATTTCTAGTTTAGAGCATGGCCAAAAGATGCTAACATGATGGACTAAAATAACATGCAGCATTGGCTAGCAAGCATAGTTTACATGGCATGTATATGAAGAAAATGAGAACTCATCAAACCAGCCAAAAACAGTGAATAAAACATGCCAAAATATGCCCAAATAATCACTGAAATGCAACCAATGCATGCAAAAATGAGGGGCTTCTTTGGAAGGCCATTCAAGGGGTTGTTAAGCACATATAAGATAGACACTTAGCATGACAAAACCAACTCTAGAAATGAGTTATGACCGCCCTGAAACTCACAAAATTGGCCCTGAAATGGGTCAAGGAAGGATACGATGAAAGGCCCCCCTCAAAAGGCCTTGAATGGAATTATTCTACACATGCACTATAGACATAAAATATGATCAAAAGGGCCCTAGATAGACCTAAGGAAGACCTTAAAACCCACAAAATTGGACCCAAAAAGTGACTTCAATGCATGCAAAATAGGGTCCCTTTGGAAGGCCCAAAAGATCCCCAAACAAGACAAGGAGAGAGGGGGTCACCCCCCTCTAATTTTGGCCCTCAAAAATGTATCTAAGCCATTGAAAATCCACTGGATTTCAGTGGCTAAGAGGCCAAACCATGGCCAATGCAAGTGCTCTAATGCATAGCCTTAATCATGAAGAGATGAAGCATGCATAGGGGGAAGATGACCCCAAACAGAAAGGGGACCTTAACAAAACTTGAAGAGGATGTCAAAACAAGACTTTCCCCACTTTATAGAAAATATCTAAAATGCTCACAAGTAAGGCTAAAATAGGATGCAAAAATAGCCTTAAAAGAGAGACAGAGGATAAGGGGAAGTAAATGACCTCAAACATCAAAGTGCCCTTAAACAAAGTTGAAGAGGGGGTCAAAATAAGACACTTTAAAGTTTGGGTCGAAGCCCAAAAATGCTTGCAAATAAGGCTAACCAATCATGCAAAAAAATGCAAGTTTAGGGGAAATAGGCACTTACCCTTGAAGAGCCGACCTCCAGCAGCTTTTGGACCAAGTTGGTGAGCTTTCACCTCTGAAAATGACTTCCAAGGAGCTGGAATGGATGATGGAGGTGTGGTGCTAGGGTTGTAGTGCAAATGGACCAAGGAAATGAGGGTTTTGGAGCTTGAAATAGTGGCAATGGAGGAAGGAGATTATGAGCCTTAAGCAATTTTTATTCAACCAGCTGATATGAAGCTAAGCCTCTCCTTTATAGAGGAGAGGCTCCAAAATATCCAAAAAGGGCCCAAGTATCCTCCATACACGTGTATGGAGGATGCACCAAATGACTTCCAGCTGGCACAGTTGGATTACACTCAGAAAAAGCAAAAAGCAAGAAGCAGGCCGGCCAGTTCAAGTGGCCGGCCGGCCACCCCCCCTGGTCGGCCGACCAGGGGTCAAAAGGGTCAACAAAAATTGCTGGTCGGCCTACCCAGAAAGTGGCCTCCCAGATGAGTAGAATACAGTTGTGTGGAGAAAAACCAGAAAAGTGATCCAGGAGAGAGAAAAGCTAGCTTTTAAGCAAGGTTCAAAAGGGTCAAGATGAATTTCTGGCCGGCCTACCCATATTGGTGGCCTCCCAGATGAGCACAACACAATGGTAGTATGAAAAGCCAGAAAATGTGGCTCAAAAGTGAGAAAAACCAGCTGTAGACGTCCCCGAACGCCCCGGGAGGGTGAGTCCCGTTCTGTTCATTTGGGGTCACTACAGCTTAGGACTCTCAAATTGTCACAGTTCTAAATCTGAACCAAAGAGTCCAAATTCGGCAAATCATTTTGAGAAAACAGATTTTTGAAAGAAGTGCCAAACATGGACTGCTTTGCCAGATACAGAGTCGCCACCTAAATATTTTATTTTGGGGGAAATTTAGGAAACCCTGACTCGTTTGCCTAAGGCCACGTGTCCGTCATCACCAAAGTTGCCTCGGCTCGGGAACTTGGGTACGATTGGGGAAGGTCACTTCGTGAGCACCCCCGCTCGCCCGATCAAAGATCGGCCTCTACTAACCATGATATCTATTTTTGAAAACATTATGTGTTCTTATTCCGGTTATTAGCCTAGATTACTATGTGATGCGCACAACATACAAGTATAGACTGGATCGCCTGAATTAGAACAAAACATTTCATGTTTGTTTATTTGAAAGATAGTTTGCTACTCGCAAGTAGGCTTAAAATGCAGATTTTGCCACCCTCAGGTGGGCTTAAGAAAAGATGGTTTTGCCACTATCTAGTGGGCATAAAACGAACAGTTGATGATTTGTTCCAATTTAGATAACCCAACCTTCACCCACAGGCATTCAGGCAGTTATATCACATAAGCAAATAGCCTCATGGTAAGCATGATATTCATGGCAGTCACTCACACGCATGCAAGGATGCTAAAGCATAAAACTTACCGAGTACTCCAAGCCAAAACAGAAACCGATTAGAAATCCATGCATGATCCTAATTATACAGAAATGCCTAATGCAACACATGCAAAAATGCAACTATAGCAGGCTCGGCTATTCTAAACATGGCATATGAGATGCAACAGCTAACAAGTACTCAACTTGGAATTGAAATACGAATGCAGTTAGTATGATGCGCCGAGCCCGGTGCATGCGATACAGATGAATGATGCAAACATGCTGTCATACTGTATGCTAATTTAAACATGCCCTAATCTAACCATCATAAGCAGGTAAATAAAAGGGAGAAAGACGTGGGGTTGGAAGACATACATCACACTCACGCACACTTATTACAGTTGTGCCCTCGCGCAGAGGGTCCGAAAGAATAATATACAGTCCCAAATGAATAAATAATACAGTCCCAACAAATACAAAAATCCTAATTAATTTACAAATTAATCTAGGAAAGCTATAAACTGGCATGCAAGCCAGGGACTGCCTTGACTCTTCTTCTGATGATGGATGATGCATGTCTGGGCTGCCTTGCGCGGAAATCCACTGGGATGCCCCAATTACCCTCTGTTTTGCAATAACTCTTGGAAAGCGCGCCAAGCTCTGGAAGGTTGCTAATTCTTGATTTGCTGCAACAGAGAGCAGGAAAGGGGCATAGCAATGTATTTTCACATATGTATGCATGCTTCAATCCTCGTGCCACCAATCACGCATCTCGATGCATGATGGCCGAGGGGTCGAATTGTGCAACTCAATATAGAATGAATACACATATAAATGCAACAAGACCTAACTCCATCATGGATAATCCGGAGTGTCGGCGATAGGGAATTGAGATACGTTCCGTCACTCGGAGTACGAAACGTATCTCATTTTCCGTGCTCGGGCTAACTCCTATCCCAAGCACAATGCAATATGCATGATATGCATGAAATGCAACTAAGGTACAACCTAACATACACAATGCTATGGAATGGCATACACAATGCTCGAGATGACATGGCATACACAATGTGCTAACATACAACCTAGCATACGCAATGCTATGAAATAAAATGGCATACACAATGCATGATGGACTTACACCAATCATGAGTGGACCTCAGCCACACTCACATAAGAGGCCATTAGATGAAAATGAGACAACTCGGAATGCGTGCACACATGCACGCAAACCGAGGACCGACCCTAAGGCACAAAATGCCACTCTAACAAGACATGGCAAGGCATGGAATATGGCATACAGGCATGCAAATTTCAGCGCTAAAATATGACCCGAAACAGCCCCGAATCATGACAATATAGCACCCGATGCATGAAATGGTCCCGAAATGCAAGATTAAGCTCATAAAATGACTTGTAGCTACCTCAAGCATGCATTATTTGTACACGAAGTATGAAGAAAGATTCAAGGAAGCCCCAAAATAAGCATGTTTACAGTTCTAAGAAAGGTCAAACAATAAACACAAGTAGGGCAAAACTAGCATGCAAAAATGGCCCTAAATGTGAGATAAAGAAGCAAGTCACAACTGCTGACCCAAAACAGAGAAGGACCCTTCTACAATGTTGAATAGGGGCCCAAAATATTGCATTTTACAGTTTGTGGCCAGACCCAAAACAGTATATATGCAAGCCAAAAATACTATGCAAAATATGGCAAAAAAGAGAGATATAACACAAAGTACAAAAAGGATGCCTCAAAAAATGAAAGACCCTTAATGAAACATGAATATGGGATCAAAATGAGGCCATTTGTAGTTCGGACCAAAGCTCAAAAACAAAAGCATAAGAGGCTAACAAATCATGCAAAAATGGAGCCAAAAGAGAGATATAAAGGCAAGTAATAAATTAAAGCCTCAAACAGAAATGAGCACTTCATAAATGTTGAAGAAGGGCTCAAAATAAGAAACTTTACAGTTTATGACATGCCTCAAAACAGTCTACACGTAGGCCAAAAATACTACACAAGGAATAGGTATACAAGAGGGATAATGAAGCAAGTGCAACAAGGAAAGCTCAAACAGGTAAATACCCTTAAACAAACATGAAAAATGGCTCAAAATAAGCCTAGTTCTAGTTAGGGTCGAAGCCCAAAACAGCAAGCAAAAATGACTTAGAAAGCATACAAAATAAGCTCAAAAAAGGGAGAAATGGAACTTACCCTTGTAGACCAAGTCTTGACAGCCTCTTGGCTTGAGTTGCAGCACTCCTAGGCTCTGAAGAACAACCTCAAGTGGCTGCAATGGAGGTTGGAGGTATGGTGCTAGGTGGTGGTGTAGAGAAGGGTGTTGGACTTGAGAGGTTTTGAGCTTGGGAGTATGGAGAAAGAGAGATACAAAGCAAGAGCTGAGGGGGGATTTCTTGTAACCCTAATAATAGAGCTAGAGCTTCTGTTATATAGGCAAAAAGGAGGGAAAAAGGGGAGGAAAAAATGGAGGGAAAACAAACAAGTTTCCCCCCAAAAATGCACCCCTCCGGATACACAATCTGGGGGGAAAACAGATACACAACTGTAAGGAACAGGGTGCAGGGATCATGACCGGCCAGCTATTGAGGTTGCAGGTGGCCGGCCGGCCAAGGGTCAAAAGGTTCAAGTATAATTAGTGGCCGGTCACCACAGAAAGAGGGCCTCCCATGTGTGCACAACACAATCCTGTGGTTAAACACTGAAAAAAGTGAACCAAGAGAGAGAACAACCCATTTTTCAAAGGGGTTCAAAAGGTTCAACAATAATTACTGGCCGGCCACCAAATATTGGTGGCCTCCCAGTTGTGTACATTACGAATATGGGGTTTAAGGTTCAAGAAAATGGCCCAAAGGTGCTCAACATTGGCTTTGAAGTGAGGAAAATCGGGCGACGGAGGGCGATGAAGGGATAAAGTTGGCTGACGGAAAAATTATTGGCCTCCCACCCTTCTACGGCCTTCTTACCAATGAAACAGAGGTCCCTGCCAAAAACGAACCAAAACCGATGCAAAATGAGGGTTCGGGGGCCGAAACGCGCAGTTCGGGGCCCCGAAAACTGACTGTTAGGCATCGGGAGTGGTGTTCGACCACGAAGTCGGTCTCTTGGACCACAGTGTCCCTCAAAAGGGAGCAAATAAGAAGTACGCCAAAAATCGGAGCAAACGGAGATGGTTAAGCGGTCCTGAACCGAGGCACACGGCTAATGGCTCCGAAAAACCGGAAACCGGACTCCAAACGGGCAAAATGGTCTACGACCACGAAACATAGCCTACGGCCACTGAGAGATGATCTACGAGACCTCTCCCTCCCTTCGGGAAGAGAAAATAGAGAAAACCGAGCCTGGTTCGCAAACCGAGGTAAGGCATGAAAGAGTTCGAAAGTCCGAAGGCAAGGCTCGCAGCCAAGACTCCGAAACCTCTGAATGAGCACGATATGCAACATCACTAAGCGCTCAATCGGTGACGTTTGAGTCTTAAGGTCGGTCAAAAATGGGGTGTCTACACCAGCTTTCTGTTAGAAAAATCGGCTTTTGGAAAGAGAAAAAGCGGAAACTGGATTTTTAGGGGAAAAGGTGGCCGGCCACCATCCTACCACCTCCCTAGCAATGAAAATAGGGTCCCTACCAAAAATGGACCAAAACGGATGCAAAACGAAGGTTCGGGGGCCAAAACGTGCGGTTCGGGACCCCGAAAACAGGCTGTTAGGCACCGGAAGTGGCGTATGACCACGAAGGTGGTCTCTAGGGCCACAGTGTTCCTCTAAAGGGAGGAAATAAGATGTGTGCCAAAAATCGGAGAAAACAGAGGTAGTTAAGCGGTCCCGAACCGAGGCACACGGCAGATGGCTCCGAAAACCAGAAATCGGGCTCCAAATGGAAAAAATGGCCTACGACCACGAAACATAGCCTACGGCCACTGAGAGATGGTCTACGAGACCTCTCCCTCCCTTCGGGAAGAGAAAATAGAGAAAATAGGACCCGATTTGCAAACCGAGGTAAGGCACAAAAGAGCTCCGAAGTCCGGAGGCAAGGCTCGCAGCCGAGACTCCGCAACTTCAGAATGAGCACAACATGCAACATCACCGAGCACTCAACTGGTGATGTCTATGTCTTAAGGTCGGTCAAAAATGGGGTGTCTACAGTTGCCCCTCTTTGACAGAACTCGGAAGTCACACGTGACGGGAGTGAATGTCAAAGCCCAGAGACGACCCATTTTTGACGAGGCCAAAGACTTAGACAAAACATACAAGACAACAAAGATGTGCCCGCAGGCAGGGGCAAAATGCAAAATGATATACACAAAGCCTGACGTAACTCATGATCATGCAAAGGAAGCTATAATGAAGCACATGTACGCAATAAATGCAACAATTTAAGCAAGCGAATAAAAACCAAGCTACATTACATGCAGAAAGGATATAAGAAGATTATGCAATCTTAGCGAGCATGTGCGATAGATACACAAAAGTGGACGAGGTGTGATAGATACACAGAGTGAGTAAGCATGTGCGATAGATACACAAAGCTAGTGTAGCGATAGACACACTAAAGTGAGCATGTGATGGATACACAAGGCGTGCGTGTGATGGATACACAAAGTAAACGTGTGATGGATACACAAAGCAAGCGTGTGATGGATACACAAAGTAAATGTGTGATGGATACACAAAGCGAGCGTGTGATGGATACACAAAGGGTGAACACAAAGTGTGATAGATGCACTTAGTGAACAAAGTGTGATGGATACACTAAAGATGAACACAAAGTGTGATAGATGCACTAAGTGAACAAGTGTGATGGATACACAAGGTGAACACAAAGTGTGATAGATGCACTAAGTGAACAAGTGTGATGGATACACAAGGCGAACACAAAGTGTGATAGATGCACTATGTGAACAGAGTATGATAGATATACTAAAGGTGAACACGAAGTGTGATAGATGCACTATGTGAACAGAGTATGATAGATATACTAAAAGTAAACACAAAGTGTGATAGATGCACTATGTGAACGAGTGTGATGGCTACACTAAAGATGAACACAAAGCGTGATAGATGCACTATGTGAACAGAGTATGATAGATATACTAAAAGTGAACACAAAGTGTGATAGATGCATTATGTGAACGAGTGTGATGGATACACTAAAGATGAACACAAAGTGTGATAGATGCACTAAGTGAACAAGTGTGATGGATACACTAAAGGTGGGTGTGTGTGATAGATACAGAAAATGAGAATATATGTGATAGATACATAAAATGAGAATGTGTGTGACAAATACAAAAAATGAGAATGTGTGTGATTGATACACTAAGTAAATGAAGTGTGATGGAAGAAAGTGTGATAGATACACAAAAGGGTGAATGAGGTGTGATTGATACACTAAATAAATGAAATGTGATTGATACACTAACTGAATGAAGTGTGAATGTTACACTAAATAAATGATCTCAAACAGAACTTCTTTGAATGAACCGTACATACAATATCATGCATGAATGAGAAAGAAACTTGATAGGTACAATGAAATACAATGCATAACGTTTAAGGAATGCAATAAACAAACCTAGCAGCGCTTTAGAAAGCACCTCATGAGGTGAGTGGCGGTGAACCGCTCTACTCTGACGGGGATCTCCCCTCGTGCTTTTCGAACACTTACCTTCAACTCACAGTACAAAGGTTCTGAAATACTGACAAGGGTTCTTCACGTAGAACACTTTGGATGCTGGCTTTCTTCCTGATCATATTCACAACTTTCCCTATTCTCCAACGGGGTGACAGACTAGGTTGGTTCGGTATCCAGAATTGAGGTGCATACACGCTATCTCAACCTATGGGGCTTCCATATGGATTTCAAGCCGAGGACACGCCTCTGGGTATTTAAACCAGACTTTAGTCCCGGAAATCCCGAACCTTTACGTTCTAGGCATCCGCCATTCGAACTCTAGTTTCCACCGTCGCAGTTGGTCTCCTAGGAACTCATTGCAAACACGGCCAAGATGTCTCTGGCAGGGAATGGTACTCAGGGAGAGCACTTCTGATTGCCATTCTGGCTTGAAGTAGACTTGATCTTGAGCTTGAGGTAGAGGCACACCCATACTTCGGAGCATTGGCAAGACCTGAAAAGGTACACACAGAATGTAGTCTCGGAACTTACTGAATTTGAAACAAACTCAGATACCCGACATTTTCCCTCTTTTCTTTTGCTTTGTAGTCTGGAACCCATATAGCTTCAAATAGGTCCTGGTTTTACTGTTCTGACATGACCTGGGTTGAACCCTGCGGTTTTATGAAAGAACAAATCTTGTTTTGCACAAATGTGGAGAACGACACGGCACTCTGAGCACAAAACGATTTTTGAAATTGAAATGAGAGAAAGGTTCTCAACCGGGTATTGAGCCTACAACTGAACACAACACACCACGACTCAACAACAAAGAGAAAGACAAGGTAAGACGACCTAAACACAAACACAGACACTTGAAATGACTCAAAATAAGAATCGAGACAAACAAAATGATTGACATGACACACAGACATGTTCCAATGGCAAGAGACCTCTCAATGCATGAGGAGCCAGTTTCTTCGGGTATTATTCCCCACCCTTTCTTATTTGTGATTCTCACATCACTCGGCCCTCAAGCTCGATTTTTCTGAAAAAGCCCTTTTCCTCATTTTTTCTCTCAGCGCACATCTCTCTATTCTTCAATCTCTCATTTTTTATCCCTCCCCGGGGTGGTTGATGGATAAACAAGAAATTACGGGTTCTTGTCCCTAGCTTGCTGCTAGATTCTTTTCCTTCCGCTCACAGCCAGTGAGTTCCTCCCACAGAGGGGTTGCGCTACAACTGGGTGTGTAGCAAATCTGTAACTGACATCGGTTGATGATGCTCTGCTGGGGAGTTTGGACGTGATCAGATTTATCCAGATGATGGAGTGGAATATCTTACCCCATTCCAGTTCGTGCTTCGCACTTGGCTTGATACCTCATTGCTTGAAGGATGTGAAAGCTTTCTGCCCTTTACTGACAGCTTCAGCTATGCCCTTTCTGGCAGGTAAAGTGCCCTTCTTGGCAAGTATGGTGCCCTTTCTGGCAAATGCATTGACAACGGGGGAAAGACAGGAAGCCTAACTCAACTGTGCCCCTAGTTCATTATTTTGACCATTTTTTGTTTTTGGCTTCTGCTAAAACAATTTTAACCAAAATGAGGGTTAGATTAACATGCTTGTTCGATTTTTGATTTGAAATCATGCAAGTCAGGTTATGAGCACTGAAAATTTTCCTTTTTTGGATCCAAGAAAAAGGTCCAGTTTTAGAAAAAGATGGAATAATTTTCGAGAAAATTAGTCAATCTCAGTAAAAATTTTCAAAAACTATTTTTGCAAATGGTCACTGCTCAACAAGCACGGAACCTACTCTTGAGATGCACAACCTCAGATCCATAACAGTGGCAAACTGCTCCTTATCTGAAGGACACTGCATGGCAACGGAAAGTTGCCCCTTGTTTGAATAGCACCGCAGCACATTGTAGTCAATCCTCAGAGTGACGAACACAACCAAATTCTCAGATATAGAGAAGGCAAAGATGGTTAAAACCATTACATGGACACAATTGGATTTGAAATGTTTTACGGCTGGACTTCAGAGTGAAGTTGCCTACGTATCCCAAAGATGGGAATCAAGCCTTACGTAGTTCGGAGTTAAGGTACACTCAGGTATTAACCTTTCCTTTTGCGCTCTAACTTTTGCCAAGGCCACCCTTCTGGGTTTTCAACCTTGCGAGTTTTGTTTTTCTTTTCTTTTCAATTCTTCTCTTTTTTTCTTTTTTTTTTGTCTTTTCTTTTTCAAATCTTTTCATCTTTTCTCTTCTCTTTTCTTTTGCATTTTTTCTCTTTTTTTTTTTTTTTTTGTATTTTTCTCTAGCTCTAACTTTTGCCTGGGTCGCCCTTCCGGGTTTTCGGCCCAGCGAGCCTCTCAAAGGGTAAAAGTGTAACAAGTCCATGCCAAATGGTTTTAGGGTTTTGAAGCCATCCGTATCCAGGAGAGTGGCCACTGTTTGCTGATGATGTAGACGTCCATCCGGGGGGTGAATTTGCCCCTAGTGTTGTGGATAGGAACTTAGTTGTTCTTCAGCAATGATTTCTTCTTTCCTCCCTTCTGGGATTTGGCATTCTTGTCGTTCTTCATCTTTGACTCTTCGAGCACATTTGAAATTCTTTTGCCCCTAGTTCGAGGGGTGCTTCTGATCTAGTTTTGCAAGCTTCCTTTGACTTTCTTGCCCCTGGTTCGTGGGCTGTTTCAAATCTGGCCACACATGCCTCGCATTGTGGTTGGCCTTGGAACATTCTGAATCCAAGTTCAAGGTTTGAAATCAAGAGGGGTCGAGTCTCGAGGCTGAGAGCGATCCTAAGCTGCACAATCTCAAGAGCGATTCCACACAGGTCTTCGCAGGACTGCGCAAACATTTTTTGAAATTTTTTTAAGAAAGCGACAAATCGCTCGCACTGAAGACAGTGTAGAACCAATCTGGATCAAGCTAGGGTCCTTCTCAATACTCACATTAACAAACATGATCTCATTCATTAAGGGCTTAGCACGCCTCTCATTCTCTCAATTGATCAAATTTTTGCAAAACCAGAGGAATTCCTTCCCCTTTGTTTTCACCGTAGTGTTAGAAATTTTTTTGAAAAGCTTAGGTCAATACAATGATTTCAAGGCACAGAAAAGCAGGCAAAAAGTACTGCCGTTTCATTCAAATTTTTTTGGCACAACTGGCGTAAGGTAGAAACAAACACAAGGGTGTGAAAATCACTGCTGTTTCATTCAGATCTGTTGGCACAACTGGCTCCCCCGCAGAAACAGACTCAAAAGAAAACAAAAAGACAAACACAAAACAAAATAGTGATATCCGAAGTAACACCCCCGGAATCACCCGACTTCTGTACAATAGGACTGACTCGATACAACAAGATAGACCCTTAATAAAAAAGACTGACTCAAAACAAAGAGACAGACTCAAAACAAAACCACAGAACTGACTCAACACCCAGGTCAGAAGCTACAAAAAAACCAGCATTTGCAAATGCTCAAAACAGTGCGTGCCACATGCCACATCTGGAGTAAACTGAGTGTCGCCCGCAGGTGGTTCATCCCCTGATCACATATTCGCACTATCCCCCAAGTTCACTGATCCAGTGGCGATAGACTTTGCTGAGCCGGTGCGGCGATGACCTTGTTGTCAAACAGATCCTGCACATCATGGCGCAGACGAAAGCAACTGTCAGTGTCATGACCGGTTTGTTGATGGTAGGCGCAGTACTTAGTCTGGTCATGCTTTGGAGGAAGAGGATTAGGTAGAGGTCGTTGTTCCAACGGTTTCAGATATCCTTTCCGGAGTAAGGCCTCTAGAGCCTTTGACAAAGGCATATAAAGTGGGGTAAAAACCCTCTTCACTCGAGGCAGATATTTAGTTTTTTGTGAGCTACTTCCGGACGCACCGGTGAACGGGGTAGCTGTTTTTGATGCGGTGGTGGTAACCATGCCCACTTCAGAAGATCTTGCAGCTGCATCACCACTGGTGGTCACATTTGAACTGCGGGAAAACACCCTCCTGGGCTGCTCTTTCTCCTGGTCAAGAAAGCCCTGCTTCATAGCATCCTCGATCTGTACTCCCATCTCATGCAAATCTGAAAAGGTAGGGAAGGGAAGTACGATCATTTTTTGCATAAGCTTAGGCTGAAGGTTGCGCACAATCATCCGGATTTGATCCTTGTCAGTGGGCCTAAGGGTCATCATTGAGGCCTTGGCCCTCCAGCGGGCTACGAAATCAGAAAAATTCTCCTTAGGCTCTTGCCTTGTTGTCTCGAGATCACGAGTTGTAATCTCGATTTGCGTGTTATAGGAGTACTGTGCAACGAAGACCTCGGTTATCTCATCCCAGTTCCGTTTGACATCGTCTTCTAATTTTGCATACCAGATAGCGGCCAGACCCGACAGGGTCAGGCCGAATAATGAAAGCTTCTGCAGTCTGGTGAGGCCCATCGGCCGTAGTATATCTGAGAACAACCGGAGATGCACCATAGGATCCCCAGATCCGTCAAAGCGGTCGATATGTGGCATTTTAAAGCAGTCTGGCAGCGTCACGGTCGCATCGGTATATCCATCCTCAATGTCCGGGATGGACTTGACGCCCTGAGATTTCTTGAACAGTTTTTCAAGCTTGCTCACCTTCAATGCTGTGGGGTCCACCTCGGACTCAAAGGGAGAATCTGGCAGGTTGGTGGGTGTTTTAGATAATTGGGGTAGGATTGGGGGCGGAGCCGGTCCTGTCAGAATGTCCGTATCTCCCTGGACATTTGGTGCCTCCTCTGGTGCTGGGACTCCTGGTGGGGGAGGGGCTTGGTGCGAAGCAGATGCTCCGGTTTGCTACTGTAGCCGGGTAATTAACTCTGCCTGTTGAGCCATGATTGCAGCCTGCTGTGTGGCAAATTCCGTTTGGCGGGCAGCGTCTTGCTGCATGAGTTTCATACTTTCTTGGAGTTGACGCATCATTTCCTCCATCCCTGCCATGTTCTGCTGTTCTGGCTGACTGACTGGTATATCTATCTCTGTGATAAAAACTGAGGCCTCAGCCTGACTGTTCACTGGTGGGGTAGATAAGGGCCACTGATCTGGTAACTGCTGAACCGGTGATCTGTGCCTAACTGATCCCTTTTACCCTGCCTCTGGCAAAGGAACACTGATTGCCCTTGAATTGAATCTCTGACCCAACAAAGTCTATCAACACAAGTCAAATGAATTCGGGGGATTTCAGAGCCTTTTGAAGCTATGGTTCCAAGACTACCCTAGCAAAAGAGAAAACAGAGAGCATCTCAGCCTGATTTCACGATAACCTATATGAGTAGAGTTGAATGACTGTGCCCCCAAAATTCTGCCCGTAAACCGATACCCTCAGGTAAACTAAATCCCAAAATACTGAACTAGTGCTCGCAGGCCTGATGCTCAAACTTGCAAACTGATATATGCATTCCTGTAGAGACGCACTCTAAAAGCACATAACAAGCAAGTGAGAGCCAACACACCCCTATGTTGGGATAGGGTTTCCCTGTCCTATTTTGTCAGGAGCTAGAGTTTTACTACGCACGCAGCGGTTTCAAACAACCTATAAATGGGTAAGCAACTTGTCCTAGTTTGGAATGGTCACTATAGATTCCGAATATGCACTAGGTCGAATGGTCAAAAAGGGTGCCCCGGTGAAATCGGGGTTTGTACTCCCATACTGGCAGAGCTCGTAATAGTCAGCCTTATGGCACACTCCTCGAAGCGACCCTCCGGCAAACCGTTCAGGAATAGCAGATGGCAAACACGGTGTCCTAGGCGCACCAATGCACATGCAATGCAAAGAAACACATAAGTGTAATCAAAACAAGATATCATGAGTTCGAGTCAAGTTCTCTAAATTCCCCAGTGGAGTCGCCAGAAACTGTAGACGTCCCCGAACGTCCCCGGAGGGAAATCCCGCCCGTTTTGTTCATTGGGCTCACTACAGTTCAGGACTCAATGTCACGGTCCTGTATCTAATCTCGCAGAGTGCAATGCAAGACCGATGAAATCATCAAAGAGTCTAAATCCGGCAAATCGTTTTTGAAAACAGATTTTTTGAAAGAAGTGCCAAACATGGACTGCTTTTCCAGATACAGAGTCGCCACCTAAATATTTTGGGAAATTTAGGAAACCCTGACTCGTTGCCTAAGGCCACGTGTCCGTCATCACCAAAGTTGCCTCGGCTCGGGAACTTGGGTACGATTGGGGAAGGTCACTTCGTGAGCACCCCTGCTTGCCCGATCAAAGATCGGCCTCTACTAACCATGATATCTAGTTTTGAAAATATTATGCGTTCTTATTCCGATTATTAGCTTAGATTTACTATGTGATGCACACAGCATACAAGTATAGACTGGGTCGCCTAAATTGGAACAAGGCATTTCATGTTTGCTTATTTGAAAATGGTTTGATGGTGCTACCCGCAAGTAGGCTAAGACGTGGATTTGCCACCTTCGGGTGGGCTTAAAAAAACATGATTTTGCCACTATCTAGTGGGCTTAAAACTCACAGTCAATGAATTGTTCCAATCCAAATAACCTAACCTTCACCCACAGGCATTCAGGCAGGTATATCACATAAGCAATTAGCCTTATGGTAAGTATGCTATCATGGCAGTCACTCACACGCATGCAAGGATGCTAAAGCATAAACCTTACCGAGTACTCCAAGCCAAAACAGAAGCTAATTAGAAATCCATGCATGGTCCTAACTATACAGTAATGCCTAATGCAACACATGCAAAATGCAACTAAGATAGGCTCGGCTATTCTAAGATGGCATATGAAATGCTACAGCTAACACGTATTCTAACTCGATGTAACATGGCATACACAATGCTCTAACATGCAACCTAGCATACTCAATGCTATAGACTGAAATGACATACACAATGCACGATGGACTTACACCAACATGAATGGACCTCAGCCATACTCACATCAGTGGCCATAAGATGAAAATGAGATGACCGAAATGCGTGCACACATGCATGCAAACCGAGGACCGAACCTAAGGCATTGAATGCCACTCTACCAAAACATGGCAAGGATGAAGCATGGCATTCAAACATGTAATTTTCAGCACTGAAACATAATGCTAAATGGTCCCGAAACATGGAAATATGGCACTCGATGCATGGAATAAGCCCCGAAACTCAAAACTAGTCCAATGCATTGAACCACAAGTATACAAAGCAAGCATTATTTGATCATGAAGTCTAAAGACAGAGCCAAGGCAGTCCCAAAACATGCACATTTCTAGTTTAGAGCATGGCCAAAAGATGCTAACATAATGGACTAAAATAGCATGCAGCATTGGCTAGCAAGCATAGTTTACATGGCATGTATATGAAGCAAATGAGAACTCATCAAATCAGCCAAAAACAGTGAATAAAACATGCCAAAATATGCCTAAATAATCACTGAAATGCAGCCAATGCATGCAAAAATGAGGGGCTTCTTTGGAAGGCCATTCAAGGGGTTGTTAAGCACATATAAGATAGACACTTAGCATGACAAAACCAACTCTAGAAATGAGTTATGACAGCCTTGAAACTCACAAAATTGGCCCTGAAATGGGTCAAGGAAGGATACGATGAAAGGCCCCCCTCAAAAGGCCTTGAATGGAATTGTTCTACACATGCACTATAGACATAAAATATGATCAAAAGGGCCCCGGACAGACCTAAGGCAGACCTTAAAATCCACAAAATTGGACCCAAAAAGTGACTTCAATGCATGCAAAATAGGGTCCCTTTGGAAGGCCCAAAAGATCCCCAAACAAGACAAGGAGAGAGGGGATCACCACCCTCTAATTTTGGCCCTCAAAAATGCATCTAATCCACTGAAAATCCACTGGATTTCAGTGTCTAAGAGGCCAAACCATGGCCAATGCAAGTGCTCTAATGCATAGCCTTAATCATGAAGAGATGAAGTATGCATAGGGGGAAGATGACCCCAAACAGAAATGGGACCTTAACAAAACTTGAAGAGGATGTCAAAACAAGACTTTCCCCAGTTTATAGAAAATCTTGAAAATGCTCACAAGTAAGGCTAAAATAGGATGCAAAAATAGCCCTAAAAGAGAGACAGAGGATAAGGGGAAGTAAATAACCTCAAACATCAAAGTGCCCTTAAACAAAGTTGAAGAGGGGGTCAAAATAAGACACTTTAAAATTTGGGTCGAAGCCCAAAAATGCTTGCAAATAAGGCTAACCAATCATGCAAAAAAATGCAAGTTTAGGGGAAATAGGCACTTACCCTTGAAGAGCCGACCTCCAGCAGCTTTTGGACCAAGTTGGTGAGCTTTCACCTCTGAAAATGACTTCCAAGGAGCTGGAATGGATGATGGAGGTGTGGTGCTAGGGTTGTAGTGCAAATGGACCAAGGAAATGAGGGTTTTGGAGCTTGAAATAGTGGCAATGGAGGAAGGAGATTATGAGCATTAAGCAATTTTTGTTCAACCAGCTGATATGAAGCTAAGCCTCTCCTTTATAGAGGAGAGGCTTCAAAATATCTAAAAAGGGCCCAAGTATCCTCCATACACGTGTATGGAGGATGCACCAAATGACTTCCAGCTGGCACAGCTGGATTACACTCAGAAAAAGCAAAAAGCAAGAAGCAGGCCGGTCAGTTCAAGTGGCCGGCCGGCCACCCCCCCTGGTCGGCCGACTAGGGGTCAAAAGGGTCAACAAAAATTGCTGGTCGGCCTACCCAGAAAGGTGGCCTCCCAGATGAGTAGAATACAGCTGTGTGGAGAAAAACCAGAAAAAGTGACCCAGGAGAGAGAAAAGCTAGCTTTTAAGCAAGGTTCAAAAGGGTCAAGATGAATTTCTGACCGGCCTACCCATATTGGTGGCCTCCCAAATGAGCACAACACAATGGTAGTATGAAAAGCCAGAAAATGTGGCTCAAAAGTGAGAAAAACCAGCTTTCTGTCAGAAAAATCGGCTTTTGGAGAGAGTAAAGGAGGAAATTGGCTTTTCAGGGGAAAAGGTGGTCGGCCACCATCCTACCACCTCTCTAGCAATGAAAATAGGGTCCCTACCAAAAATGGACCAAAACGAATGCAAAACGAAGGTTTGGGGCCCAAAACGCGCGGTTCGGGACCCCGAAAACAGGCTGTTAGGCACCGGAAGTGGCGTATGACCACGAAGGTGGTCTCCAGGGCCACAGTGTTCCTCTACAGGGAGGAAATAAGATGTGTGCCAAAAACCGAAGTAAACGGAGGTAGTTAAGCGGTCCCGAACCGAGGCACACGGCCGACGGCTCTAAAAACTGGAAATCGGGCTCCAAATAGAAAAAATGGCCTACGACCACAAAACGTAGCCTACGGCCACTGAGAGATGGTCTACGAGACCTCTCCCTCCCTTCGGGAAGAGAAAACAGAGAAAATAGGACCTGATTCGCAAACCGAGGCAAGGCACAAAAGAGCTCCGAAGTCCGGAGGCAAGGCTCGCAGCCGAGACTCCGCAACTTCAGAACGAGCACAACATGCAGCATCACCAAGCGCTCAACTGGTGACGTCTAAGTCTTAAGGTCGGTCAAAAATAGTTTGTCTACATATAGTGTAGATTGTCTAACACTGACAAATGACCAAAAACATTTAATACATTTTTTAAATTTATGGCCTCTTTGACCGTGGCATTGTAGAACATAAGGGAACCATCTGCAAACAATAAGTGAGAAATGCTTGGGACGCCTCTAGATATTTGAACACCATGAAGTGCACCATCAATCTCCAGTTTGCACAAAACAGCCTGCACAGATGATGAATAGATACAGTGAGAGAGAACGACCTTGCCTTAGGCCTCTAGATAGGCTGAAAGATGCAACTGGAGACCCATTAACCAATACTCTATGGGCATGTTTGATTGATAGGATTAGAGTATGAGATTGAGATTATTAATCTGTAGGCTCAATAATTTTGTGTTTGTTTTGAAATTTTGTTTTAGGATTATTAATCCAATGGATAATTAATCCAACAAATTTGTAGGATTATTAGTAACGGGGTAGGGGTGAGATTATATATCCTGAGTTAAGAAATAAAACAAAAAGACTCTTTATCCTTGACTAAAAATTAAAACACTTATTATTTTTATATATTTTATATTTTAGAAGGCTAAAAATAATTTTAAAAAATTTAAAAATATTTTTTGATATTTGTTTTATCAAATTAGTTTATATTTAAAAAAAAAAAAAATTAAAAAACAAACCAAATATGGCTTTGTATTTTGCATTTATTTATTTATTTATAATTTTTTTTTAAAACCATGTTTATGAAGGAATTTTGATAAAATAAAGATTGTAAAAAAATATTAATGGACGGTAAGATTGGAAAAGAAGATAAATATAGCTGTAATCCTATATTCATATATTTTCTTATCTAATGCAAATCAGACAATGAATAAGAGGATAATTATCTTACTAATCTAATTAGATATTGAATATCACACTAATTTAATTGAATTATTAATACTTTCACTATTAATGTTATGAATAAAATTTGACATATATATAAAAGACAATCGATTCACAATTTTTAACAAGAGGTAGCCATCACCCATTAACACCCATTCGCTTCATCATGCTCAATAGAAAGCACACCCCACTAGTTGGTATGCTTTGCACATATCAACTTTCAAAGCCATTAACCCCATGTGTCTATAGTTGAGAGAGGCAAATCGTAATTTGCTCATTATATCATATTAATTCATGAGTAATGGTAGGTATTATGAAAAATATTTCATGAAATCATGAAAAAAATTTGACCTTTAGATTAGATATACAATAAGTTATAAAGTGTAATATAAGAATGGAGATTTGTTCATGATCATTTTCATGAAGTATTTTTCATGATACCTAACATTTTCCTTAATGAGCATACTAATGCATATTTTAAAATTAGATTTTGACATGGAATTTTTAATTGATTTGCGAAACAGTGATCA
Source organism: Camellia sinensis (assembly GCF_055761805.1). Taxonomy (NCBI): domain Eukaryota; kingdom Viridiplantae; phylum Streptophyta; class Magnoliopsida; order Ericales; family Theaceae; genus Camellia; species Camellia sinensis. Next base: position 96,010,906 of record NC_138971.1, on the reverse strand, counting down.
TTAATATATTAAAAATTATTTATATAAAATGAATTTAAATAGAAGCATGACTAAAAAGCTAGTTATAAAATAAATGCAAATACAACCACAGACATATAACAAATTAAAAAACACAAGAATGATTCCAAACAAATATAATAGGAAAAGACTCGTACATCAAATCCCTAACCTTCTAAGATACAAAATTCGTTGACCAATATGCTACAGTCTATTTGGTAGTATTTATGTATACAGAATTTTTTAAAATTGATTGCAAAATTTTTTTGGAGTCTATTTTCGTTTTTTAAAAATTCTTATTAGAAATATACATGTTCAAACATCACTAGATGATTAGGTATCATTGCTTTTTTGACAACTACTCATATTCAACCTCTTGCATTTTTAGTAAAATTATTAGTATACGTGGAATTATTCCAAAAGAAAAAAAAAAATTTCTTTTCTCCCTCTTGTTTTCTAAATATTTTGTCATTCCCTCCTCCTTCTTCTATTACCTCTGACAATTCCCTCCAATCATCGCCGACAAGAAACACCTTGAGCTTCAACCATCACCTCCCCATCTTCGACTATACCTATTTATTTTTAAAATAAAATTTTGAAAGTTATTAAAGAACGTTATACTTTGTACTTCTGAACTATCAATTCATATCAATATGAATATTTTCTTAAGAATTCGCTACGTGAATGGATAAAAATTTGATACGAGTCTTACACATGACATCTAAACATTGTGAAATATTAAAAATAATATTATTCTTCACTTTTCCTTCTCCTTCTCCTTCTCCTTCTCCTTCAGTCCTTTCTCTTACCGACATTGGCAGTCATGGTTGACTGCACTATGGTCGTCATGGCTACTGTTTTGGATTAAAAACACAGAAAAAAAAAAAGAGGAAAAGAAAATGAAGTTCAAGTATTGAATAATATCTGAGATGTTATATGCAAGTTACATTAAATTTTCATCCATTTATGTAGTGAATCCTTTGTGAAGGTTCATATTTATATAAATTAATAATGGGAGGAGGAAAAATACAATATTTTTTAGTCAAGGGAGTAAATTAATACTGAATAATTCAAGGAGACAATATAATTTACCCTTAATTTTATTCTAAACTTTTCAAAATATAACTTTTGAAATGATATGCTGTTTGTTGTTGGGTTTAGTAGTGGTTCCAAAATTTTGGTCATGGTAAACATTTTTGTTTTTGTTTATGTCAATTGACGAAAGAAAATCAAATAAGAGACACATATAAAAAAGACTTTAAACAAATATAAGGTACATGCAAATGGACAAAATTGAATCTCTAATTTCATGTTGATATGCATGAATTCCTTGGCTAACAAATTTTATAATCATTCAACACATAGTAGAACAAAATCAAGTTTTTTGGAAGTTAGTAAGGAAGAAAAATTTATTTTTTGAAAATTGAATGAATTAGACATAAAATTCTTGTTCAAAATTGAATGAATTGGGTTTGGATCTAAACTAACAACTCATAGTGTTTAATTTTATTTTATTTTATTGTTTTTTTTTTTTTTTTCTTAAGTGTCAAAGTGGCACCAAGGTGGGCAAAAAAAATGAAAAAAAGAAAAAAGAACGAGAGAGATGACAAGTGTGACAAATACAGTCCAAAACATATTCTATTATTAATGGGTCATGCTGCTATATACATTTTAAGGACAACACTATGGTGTGTCCCTTTTTGGGGGCAAATATTATAGGCACCCTATTATAAATTAGATTAATTTTGTTGTAAAATTTTATAATATCATTTATAAAATATTTGGCGTTATGAAAAATTGTCGTGACAAAAAATATTGTAATCAAATTATAAACTTTTATTACACGTATTATGAAAATTTGGGCATTTTGTTACATTAATTTGTGATGAGATTACATATTTTGTGGTTGATATTACGAAATTACACCAATTTGTGATAGGATGCATATAAAGGGATGAACACCACAGGACTTCCCACATTTTAAAAAGGGTGTGTACCATATGTAAGTTATAACATTTATAATGTTGATTATCGTAAATATCATAACTAAAACATTTTCAGTCATAACTAAAAAAAAAAAAAAAAAGTCATAACCAAATACCACAAAAGACATAGTAAAAAACATTTTAAATCATAATCAAAATAATAATAACAATATGTTATAATTTACATCACAATGAGTTATAACTAATAGTTCATAATCAAATAATAATTAATACTACAATAGGTCATAATAAAAAATCACAAATTTTATAATTAGGGTATATGGTACACATTTAAAATAGGTTATTTATTATAGATTTTTTCTTTATTTTAATATATATAAAACTTTGTTTTTTATTTTTTTTTCAAAGTATTTAGTGAATACTCTTGGGCTAAGTTTATTTGGCAGATTATATTTGATGAGATTGTTAATGAGAGTATGGTTATATTTGATGAGATTGTTAATGAGAGTATGGTTAGTGAAGAGATTGTTAATGTGAGAATTGTTAGTAAGGAAATTAAGTAAAAGTGTTTTTGTTTTGATGATAGTGTGGAAGATGGTTAGTAATGGAATTGTTAAATTATTTTTATATAAATAAATAAATAAATTATTTCTATATTAAAAAAAAAAAACTTAGCCAAGCTAATCCCCCTACTAAAAGAGATTATTAAGCGTCTCACACTATTAATCCCCTCTCTCAAATCATCACCAAATAAGCTGTGGATGAGACCTACAATCATACCAACCCAATCCGACTCTCCACGCCGGTAAACAAATATGGTCTTAGGTCTCATTGTTTTTAGAGATGAAGTGTGTGATTGGATTAGTAGTGAACTAGGACCTATAAAAATTGTTTATTTTGAAAAATTGTCATAGATTAAGAGTATTGTGGGACTGTTGTACCCTTCTAACGAGGGAACTAATAATCCTATTGGAAACTTGGGTTGGCTAATCTAATTCCATGAGATTGAAAGTGAGAGCATCTGGCTCTTCTTCTGTTTGCCATTGAACTGAGGGCCTGTTGTGCTATAGTGAGCCCTGATTAGGGTCTATCTTGATGATTCAAACTGGTCAATGTGTAGAGTCCATCGAATATATTATTCTTACAAAAAATTATGTCGATTGGATATCAATAGATATTTCATCCGATAACATTTTTGTCAATGACAAGTATGATTTTCAAAATAAATTATGGCAAAAATGTGATATGATCAAGTGACTATCAGTATCTAATAAATATAATTTTTTGGAAGAATGATGTACTCAACGGGTTCTACATATTAAATGATTTGAATTATCGAGATAGACTTGGATCAGGGCACAGAACGGTTCAACAACACCTTCCAATCTAATGACGGACTAAAGAGAAACCAAATCCCAAGTGAAAAGACCTTATTGCTGCCCCATTTTACAAAAATAATAATGTCACATTTTATATAATGAGAACTTTTGTGTAATTTTATAGATTTAATTTCAACCAACTAATATGTCACATTAGTGTATAAACAATACAATTTATTTTATATGTTTAATCTAATACCACAATATTCATAATTACCTCATTTAATTCGATTGTACTAATAATTTCATTTCATAATTACCTCATTTAATTCGATTGTACTAATAATTTCATTCAAAACTCAAAGTAAGCTCAAAATCTAATTTTTATGGTGGGTATGGTATTTATTTTTTATGTTTTTACAGTCAATTAATGTTTACCAAATAGAACCGTATAAACCGCAATCGAATGAAATGTAGCTTCGTCCTCCAAGATAGTGACATATCAAAATCATGCACATCTTTGTTCTGTACTCCTCATTTCAGTCGTAATTGCTATTATAAAACTTTATAGTAAGCTTTAAATTTTTGTACTAGGATATGATCCATTGGCCATTGGGTTAATAGATTCTCATAGCATTCCAAACCTGCCAGTACGGGTCCGACACGTATCCCACTCAAGATTAGGATTAGACATGGGTGGGATGGCCCACTAAGCCTGCCTGAGTGGTCCATGATCATAGGCTTGAAACTTTGATTTAGGCCCATATGGTTACGCTGCGCAACCCTAAAATTTTGATTTAGATATTGATGTCTATTTTGGGAGTGTCTATTTGCACGCATCATTTTCTCTCTATACACATCCTTCTTAGTTCACACATCAAAAATAAAAAATAAAAAAATTCACTCATTACACACACTATTATTCCGATTTTACCCCATATTTAAACCATACACACAATTTTCCAACATACTCAATCAACCCACCTTCCCTTACATTTTTCATTCTCCAAATCCTAACCCTAAACCAGCCACCGTTGGCGATACCATGGTCGCGATTGCCGCTTCCAGCCATTACCCCACCGTTCCCTTCACTCACCATCGCAGTCCACACACCCTTCCAAACCCTCTGCTGACCACCCCTTGTCTCTGCTACTACCACCATCGCAGCGACGATCCACTACCGTGATACACCCGTCGCTTGTTAAACCAGGGTCGAAAATCACACATCGATTCGACCATCAGCATTCGAACAAAACACATTAGTTCGACACTGTACTTCCGAATCAATGTGTTCGGTTCGAAGAGGGCAGAAAGTGGACGATGAGTGATGAGCAACGAAGGAAAAGAGGGACTAGGAAGTGTGAGCAACGAGCGATGGGGTGGGGAGGGACTTCGATTCGAGTAGAGGGGGGCTGGTGGGAGAGGCAACGGAAGGGGTGGGAGAGGTGACGGAGGGGGTGATTAGGGTTAGGGTTTTGATTGAAGAAGAAAGGGATATTTTGGTAATTTTATTTTAGGACAAAAATGTAATCAAAAAAATATTATTAAGTGTGTGGGAAGAGGAGAAATGGTATGTGCAAATAGAAGCTCCCTCTATTTTGGAATAGGATGGGTTTGAACACTTATTCCAAGCTCAACTCATGATTGGAGGTCCAATTATAATGTAGGTGTTTGGAAAGTTGCTATTTTAGTAGGCTATTTTAGTTTTTGACTATTTTAGTAGGCTAAAATTTTTGTGTTTGGAAAGATGATTAGATTTTTTCATAGTTGGATGTGATGTTTGTGAAAGAAAAAGTGAAATGATTATGAATTTAATGTGATATTTTGTCTTATTATTTATTTTAATATGTTTTGTCTTTTTGTAAATTTTAGCCCAAAAAAGGTTAAAATCCAACTTGCCAAACACCCCATATGGGTTGAGATTGAAACAAGTGTTTTAAGCTCGTTTGCCTCATTTATAGACATTTTTTTTTTTTGATGACTCAGGTATCCCCACAGCCGAAGCATGAGACTAATACTGAGGGCCCTGAAGTTAACGACCTGGCAAACCTCCAGTGGCCCGCACAGTAACCCGTGGGGAGTGGGATTCGAACTTAGGACCTCCAGGAGGAGCAAACTCCCAGACTCCAGGTTTTATTCCCTCACCCACTGGGCCACCCTTGCGGGTTGCCTCATTTATAGACATATCAATATGTTTTCATATTTATGCATATTAATATTTATATTTTGCATTGCTGAACTTTATTTTTTGTATATGTAAATTATATATTAGGAATTAGTTATAAAATTTGAACTAATAGCATTAAATAGATTAAAAAGTTACCCAAATTATTAAACTAAATTTGCTAATAAACTTTATATCCCTGATTTATAGACCATTTAATTTAATGAATATTCTTATGAATGTATAAGTCCTATTTTACATTAAAATATTTCAAATGAAGTATATCTACAATTGAAAATGTAATAAGATAATAGTACACACATTATAATGATATTCCAATGTTACAGTTTAAGAATAACATATTTGGTAAAAATTTTAATAAAACAAAAGTGTATAAATGTCCCATTTTCACATTTTAAGAAGAATGACACATTTGACGAAAGTTTAATACGAAAATAGTATACACATTAGAATGATATTCCATTGACACATTTAACAATAACACATTTAATAAAAATTTAATAAGATAATAATACAGAAATTTCTCATTATCACATTTTAATAATTGTACACATTAGAATGATGCCCTATTATCTTTATGGTTTGAATTTTGGTGATTGAGTTGCTGTTGCTACTTTGGGCATTGTGTTTCATGTTATATATATATAGTTTTCCAATTGTGTATTGATTGATTATTTGTTGTTGGTTGGTTCTTCATCAATTTGGTGGTGTGATAGCATATGATTAGCCTTACTTTGCAATGTCAATCTAGTAGAATCGTCTGACTATGATACTCTTTGCATTCACTTCCTTTATTGATGTATTTCTCTTAGCTTGTAATCTGAGTTTCATCAATAAATTTTTTTTATTGATAAAAAAAAAAATGATGACACAATTAACAAAAATTTAATAAGATAATAGTGTACAAATATCTAATTGTCACATTTTAATAATAAGATTTCACAAAAGTTTAATAAGATAATAGTGTACATATTAAAATGATGTCTCATGGTCACGTTTTAAGAATGACACATTTAGCTAAAGTTTAATAAGATAATAGTACACAAATAAAACATACCCACATTTGGAATCTCTGGGAAATAGAGTGAAAACATTTTCATATTCAAAAGAACTTAATTGTTTAGAAGAAAATTTATGAAACTTTCCGTTACATACTTTTTTGATATAAATTTTCTAATACTTATCTGCAAGTATATATATATATATATATATATTTTGAACAAATTTTGATTTCTCAATCTATTGGTTTTTTATCTGATTAATTTTATTTTGTATACTTAATCCATTAGTCAATTAAAAAATGGAAAAATTGTTAAATGAGAGAATGAATAACCCATTAAGATAGGGAGCCGATAATGTTGGACAATTTTCACTGTATTTAAAAAGATTAAATTCTGTTGTGTACAAAACAACAACAAGAATAAAAGAAATAAAGAAAATGAGAGAATTTGTTTGATTACAAAAATCAAACTCGAAATGAAAATAAATAGATAAAACCACAGATTTTATTTTGTTACAAAAACAAAAATAAAATCTGATTAAATAAACAAATAAAAAACAGAATAAAATTAAACAACTTACTTGGTTAATTTCTTTGAATAACTTTTCTGATCAAGTCCAGTGTTTAACACTGTGTCCTTAAGACAGATTCGTCATCTCCATGGTGCTTTCAGAATTTGGACGTCTATCTCCCAGGATGAAATGATCTTACCACAAACAATAGCAGCACTACAAATTGTTTGCCTTACGAACACACTAAGTGTTTACACTATTTCTTTCGGAAATAAAATGCAGCAAGATGAAGAATATAATTTGCAGAGGATGGAGTACGAAAATTGGAATGAAATCTAAATGGGAGGCTAGTCTATTTATAGATACAAATGTGACTCTTGGTTTTGAATTGAACAGGTATGAAACCTGTTAGATTCAAATTTAAACAGATTTGAATCTGTTTATTCAAACAGATAGAAACGGGAAGGGCTCTGTTTGGACGAGCAATAAATCAAAAACAATTTAATTCTGTTTGAAACCGGGAAGGGCTCTGTTTGGATGAGTAATAAATCCAAAACAGTTTAATTCTATTTGAACACGGGAAGGGCCCTGTTTTGATGAACAAAAAATCCAAACCAATTTAATTTTGAATTCTGGATTTTATTTTAATAAAAATAAAATTAAATTCAAATGTTTTTGGCCCAAAAAGATTAGAAGCCCAGCCCGCCCGACCGGATGGATGGCGGCGGCAGCGCGCAATTTTTGGGTCCAATGGGTCTAGCCCATTTTGCCCATAACCTCTCCCTCTAAAACACTTGGGTACCCCTTGAGGCACACCCCAAGTATCTCACCCTAAGCCTTATGAACCCTTTCAAAACTTCCCACTAATTCAATGTGGGACAAGCCAATTTACCACATTTAAGGAATTTCGACCAAAACTCCATTTCCATGGAGCACACTTTGGCTTCAATTTCCCATTCACTCGGTAATGGTTTTGAGCAACCAAATATACCACGTGAATCACAACGCGGCATAGAACGCGTTACCACTTTGACCCGAGTAAATCGACACTCGGGGCCCACCTAAAAAATAGACCGAACTTAGGAAAAAATTCTGGTTTTACCTAGAATTTATAACCATTTCCAACAATCCCCCACATGAATGGAATTTGATGACAACAGAAATGCAACAATATGCAGACTTTAACGAAAGAGTATAAGTCGAAAATATCTTGCATCAGGATAGGTAGTTTTCGGCCTTGAACCTTTCCTAGTGATAACCTATCGGACTTACTGGCTAACCAATGGACGCGATGCCTTGAATTGTTCAGCCGTTTGTGTAAGCCAAGACAATAGATTTCACACAAAATATCTTCTAACACATCGTGGTTCTCACTGTTGTGTTCATTTTGGCCTTGAACGCGCCTGGTTTTCATAAGTGTTTCTAGAGAATTTAGCCTTTTCATTCTCATAGAACCGGCCCCAGTTCAACACTCATATAGGTGATTCTTATTGTGAGTATCTCCTTATACTCGTCTTGATTTTATGCCTTAATCAAGATATAAGTAATCATTAAAAGCAAAGCTTATCCTTATACCCCTGCATACAACATATGTTGCAGATATCACTCTCACCATAGGAATGGGTAGGGAATATTAATCCCTTGGTGATTTTTGGCAAGCCATACATAACTTAGTTGTCCCTTTGAACTTAGTTCTTGGGATCTCCAGTCATATAAGTAGGGTTACCATTATGACGACTCTTATGTAATAGGCTTTAATCCCATCCCCTTTGATGAACTATACACTAGCTCTTTTGTCAAACCTTTTGTTAACGGATCCGCAATATTCTCTTTAGATTTTATATAATCTATTGAGATTATTCCGTTTGACAATAATTGCCTTACGGTATTATGTCGACAACGAATATGTCGTGACTTACCGTTATACATGTGATTCTGTGCCCTGCCTATTGCAGATTGACTATCACAATGAATGCAAATAGCTAGTACAGGTTTTGGCCACATTGGAATGTCTTCTAAGAAGTGACGAAGCCATTCTGCTTCTTCACCTGCTTTGTCTAAAGCAATGAACTCGGATTCCATTGTGGATCGTGCGATGCAAGTTTGTTTCGTGGACTTCCAAGAAACATCAGCGCCTCCTAGAGTAAAGACATATCCACTTGTGGATTTTGAATCTTTAGTATCCGATATCCAATTGGCATCACAATAACCTTCGAGTACTGCTGGATATCGAGTAAAGTTCAAACCATGATCACGAGTAAATCTTAGATATCTAAGAACCCGTATGATCGTTTTCCAATGGTCTTCTCCAGGATTACTAGTGTACCTACTCAATTTACTGATAGCATAAGCTATATCAGGACGAGTACAATTCATTAGGTACATTAGGCTTCCAATGATTTGGGAGTATTTTAACTGAGACACTGCATCACCTTTATTTTTTGATAAATAAAGACTGATGTCTACAGGTGTTCTAGCTAAATTCAAATCATCCTTGATAAATTTATCAAGAATTTTCTCAATATAATGAGATTGAGATAATGCATATCCGTCAGATGTTTTAGTAATTTTCATTCCTAATATAACATCTGCGACCCCCATATCTTTCATATCAAATCTTTTGTTAAGCATCTGCTTAGTTGATTTGATCATGTTTTGACTGCTTCCAATGATAAGCATGTCATCCACATAAAGACAAACTATGACATATCCTTGGTCAGTGTTTTTAACATAAACGCATTTGTCACATTCGTTTATCTTAAACCCATTAGTAAGCATTGCATGATCAAATTTTTTATGCCATTGCTTAGGTGCTTGTTTTAATCCATAAAGGGATTTTACAAGTCGACAAACTTTCTTTTCTTACCCTGATACTACAAACCCTTCGGGTTGTTCCATATAGATCTCTTCATTTAGATCACCGTTTAAGAAAGCTGTCTTAACATCCATTTGATGTATTTCTAAATTAAACAACACTGCTATAGAAATAAGCATGCGAATGGATGTTATTCTTGTCACAGGGGAATACGTGTCAAAATAGTCCAGACCTTCCTTTTGTCTGTAACCTTTAACAACAAGTCTTGCTTTATACTTGTCAATTGAACCATCTGCTTTCATTTTTCTCTTGAATATCCATTTATATCCAAGAGGTTTAGAACCTGGTGGAAGATCCACTAATTCCCAAGTATGATTTTGCATAATGGATTCAATTTCATTATTAACAGCCTCTTTCCACAAAGGTGCTTCAGGACCTATCATTGCTGCCTTAAAGCTTTGAGGTTCATTTTCTAACAAGTATGTCAGAAAATCTGGACCAAAGGATTTTGATGTTCTCGCTCTCTTACTTCGTCTTGGTTCATCATTAGTTAAATCCTGTTGGTCGAGACTATTACTAGTCTCTTGTGTTTGATTGTCATTAGTCTCTTGACTTTGTGTACAATCATAAGTTCTTTTCTGTGAACTTAATTCCTGTCCTTTCTTGTAAGGAAAGACATGTTCAAAAAACACAGCAGTCCTTGACTCTATAATAGTGTTAACATTTATATCAGGTATTTCTGATTTATAAGTCAGAAACCGATATGCACTACTATTCTGAGCATAACCAATAAACACACAGTCTATTGTTTTTGGTCCAATCTTAGTCTTTTTAGGAACAGGAACTTCAACTTTTGCCAAACACTCCCACACTTTTAAGTATTTGCAGGAAGGCGATCGACCTTTCCACAATTCATAAGGAGTGCTGTTGGTTTTCTTGTGGGGTATTCTATTAAGAACATAATTAGCAGACAATATTGCTTCCCCCCACAAGTTCTGTGGTAAGCCTGAACTTAGTAACATGGCATTCATCATTTCTTTTAGGGTTCTATTCTTCCTTTCAGCAATTCCATTTTGCTGTGGAGAATAAGGGGCTGTAGTTTGGTGAATAATGCCATGTTGTGCACAAAATTCATTTAATGGTGCATCATATTCACCACCCCTATCACTTCTAACCATTTTAATGGTTTTACCAAGTTGATTTTCAACTTCTGTTTTGTAGAGTTTAAACATTTCTAAGGCTTCATCTTTACTTCTAAGTAAATAAACATAACAATATCTTGTGCAATCATCGATAAATGTTATGAAATACTTTTTGCCTCCTCTAGTTTGAATAAATTTTAAATCACATACATCAGTGTGAATTAATTCTAGAGGTTCGGTTTTTCTTTCAACCGATTTAAATGGAGCCTTAGTTAGTTTCGCTTCTACACAAATTTCACATTTATGATTAGGATTAATTTCAAACTTTGGTATATGATCTAAACCAATTAATCTACGCAAAGCATTAAAATTCACATGTCCTAATCTACTATGCCATAAATTTGACTCAAGAATATAAACAAAAGATGTGTTATTCTTATTCATAGCAACTTTCGGTACAACTGTCATTACATTCAACTTAAAGAGACCATCACTCATGTATCCCTTACCAACATACATACCACTCTTTGTTAATACAAATTTATCAGACTCAAATACAAGCCTAAAACCATTTTTACTTAACAAAGACCCAGAAACTAAATTCTTCCGGATGTCAGGTACATGCAGTACGTTGTTGAGGGTCAGTTCTTTCCCTGATGTCATCTTCAAGATCACTTTCCCTTGTCCAGCCACAGTAGAAGTAGAAGAATTTCCCATGAAAAGTTGTTCACCATTTGCAGCCTCATTGTAGGTAGTGAACATCTTCTTGTCCGCACAAATGTGACGAGTTGCTCCAGTGTCAACCCACCACTCTTTGGGATTTCCAACCAAGTTAGCCTCAGACACCACAGCAGAAAGGTTGATGTCATTCACTCCGTCAGAGATGTAATCCAATTCTGTTACATTGGCCTGATTGGTGGTCTTCTTACTTGTACTTCCATGATCCTTCTTAGGGCGGCGGCAGTCAGAAGCTCGATGTCCAGTTTTGCCACAGTTATAGCATTTTCCTTTGAACTTCTTGCTACTATCGCCTTGTTTAGGACCATCTCCAGTAAACTTCCTCTTTTTGTTATGTGGTTTATGAACTTGTTCAACCATATTAGCCTTGGACTCAATGGGATTTTTCCCATTCCTCTTTTCAGCCTTTTGGTTATCTTCTTCAATTCTTAATCTTACAATCAATTCATCCATAGTCATCTCTTTGCATTTATGTTTTAAATAATTTTTGAAATCCTTCCAAGCCGGTGGTAACTTTTCCACTAAAGCAGCGACTTGGAATGACTCGCTAAGAGACATACGTTCTGAATGAATATCATGCAAAATTATTTGAAAACTTTGAACTTGAGATATTACCGTTTGGGAGTCTACCATAACAAAGTCCAGAAATTTACCGACGACAAATTTCTTCGTGCCGGCATCTTCTGTCTTGTATTTCTTCTCCAAAAAATCCCATAATTCTTTTGCTGTTTTCAGAGGACTGTATACATTATACAACATATTGTCAAGGCCATTTAGGATGTAGTTTCTGCATAGGAAATCTGAATGTTTCCAAGCATCTACAATGGCAACAACTTGCCGATCACTTTCATCCTCTTTAAGTGCTGGAGCCTCTTCATGGAGAAACCGGGCCAAATTAAAAGTTGTAAGATAGAACAACATCTTCTGCTGCCATCTCTTAAACTCGGTACCGTTAAATTTTTTCGATTTTTCTCCATGATTGATTGGTACATGAACATGGTTCTGGATAGGGACCGATGTAGGTGTAACAATAGGAGTACCACTGCCAGATGCAGTTTCAGTTGTAGTAGCCATAATCTCTGATTACAAAAATCAGAAAAAATTAAAACACAAATTAATTTTCTAGTTACTAAAACCAGAAAATAAATTATAACAACAAAATAATTTTATTTTCCTTGTTACTAAAACTAGAAAAATAAAATATCACAAGAATTTTCTGTAATACCAAATAATATTCTGAATTGTTAATGACGCCAGTATCGTACTACTAGTTGTTGTCAAAGAAAAGAGACAGTATATTACTACTATCTGTCAAATAACATAAATCACTATTTGTTTTTCCAACCAGAATATTAATTTGAAAATACAGAAAATTAAATACAATGAAGATACCCAAAAACGATTCTTTCTTAAGATTGTTGGACAATCTTCACTGTATTTAAAAAGATTAAATTCTGTTGTGTACAAAACAACAACAAGAATAAAAGAAATAGAGAAAATGAGAGAATTTGTTTAATTACAAAAATCAAACTCGAAATAAAAATAAATAGATAAAACCACAGATTTTATTTTGTTACAAAAATAAAAATAAAATCTGATTAAATAAACAAATAAAAAACAGAATAAAATTAAACAACTTACTTGGTTAATTTCTTTGAATAACTTTTCTGATCAAGTCCAGTGTTTAATACTGTGTCCTTAAGACAGATTCGTCCTCTCCACGGTGCTTTCAGAATTTGGACGTCTATCTCCCAGGATGAAATGATCTTACCACAAACAATAGCAGCACTACAAATTGTTTGCCTTACGAACACACTAAGTGTTTACACTCTTTCTTTCGGAAATAAAATGCAGCAAGATGAAGAATATAATTTGCAGAGGATGGAGTACGAAAATTGGAATGAAATCCAAATGGGAGGCTAGTCTATTTATAGATACAAAGGTGACTCTTGGTTTTGAATTGAACAGGTATGAAACCTGTTAGATTCAAATTTAAACAGATTTGAATAAATCCAAAACAGTTTAATTCTGTTTGAAAACGGGAAGGGCTATGTTTGGATGAGCAATAAATCCAAAACAGTTTAATTCTGTTTGAACACGGGACCAATTTAATTTTGAATTCTGGATTTTATTTTAATAAAAAATAAAATTAAATTCAAATGTTTTTGGCCCAAAAAGATTAGAAGCCCAACCACACACCACACACCATGCACCTGCGCCCAAGCCCAGCCGGACGGTGGCGGCGCGCGCTCGTGTGGTGATTTTTGGGTCCAATGGGTCTAGCCCATTTTGCCCATAACCTCTCCCTCTAAAACACTTGGGTACCCCTTGGGGCACACCCCAAGTATCTCACCCTAAGCCTTATGAACCCTTTCAAAACTTCCCACTAATTCAATGTGGGACAAGCCAATTTACCACCTTTAAGGAATTTCTACCAAAACTCCATTTCCATGGAGCACACTTTGGCTTCAATTTTCCATTCACTCGGTAATAGTTTTGAGCAACCAAATATACCACGTGAATCACAACGCGGCATATAACGCGTTACCACTTTGACCCGAGTAAATCGACACTCGGGGCCCACCTAAAAAATAGACCGAACTTAGGAAAAAATTCTGGTTTTACCCAGAATTTATAACCATTTCCAACAGATAATTGAAGATAAAATTATTTGAAAGGGATGGATAACAATAATTTGTAAATGAGAAGATAAATGAGTGAAGATAAATGGATGGATAGCAATAATTTTACCCCATTTCTTTTGAATAAATTAAATATGATCTAATAGAAAAGTTCAATATATTTGAAATGGCATTTATTATTACTTTTTAATTATAAAATTCAATCAATTTTGTTTTACCTTTTAGAGTTCTCAAGGTCTTCTTAAAACCTCACTTTTGTTACGATTGAGATATAAATCACAAAAAGATGATATTTTCTTTAACCAATATCTCTATATATGAGACGCAATACAGAGCCCGAATGGGCAGCGACTCGAATGGCTCAAAAAAAAATTTTCTATTTTTTTTTTTTTCTCTTTTCAGCAGGAGAAAGGAGGAAGACGAAGAAGGGAAGGAGGGGGAGGGGGAGGGGGAGGGGGAGGAAGGAATGGAGGGGGCCTAAAAAATGGAGGTGGAGGCGGCGGAGGCGACACGATCGGCGGAGGCGACGAGCGGGGCAGAGGCGAGGAGGGGCGGAGGCGACGATCAGAGCAGCGACGGCGACGATCAGAGCAGAGCAGCGAGGCGGCGAAGGCGGAGGCGCGGCGATCGGCTATCGGCGATGACGACGGCGACGGCCTCTCCCTCTCCCTCTCTCTCTTTCTCTTTCTCTCCTGCCTCACTGCGTATCAGACTGAGGAAGAAGAAAAAAAAAAAATTGAATGGCTGGGCAGAATTTTTCAGACCCTCAAACATTTTCCTTGTTTGGAATATGTTACTTCAATAGCTACGGACATGGGGAGTGGCTATGGACATAGGAGTGGCTGCGACCGTCTAGAGTGACATAACATTTTTAACACAGTGGATATTTTCTCACAATTATATGTGGCCACATTGAATTACTCATAATATTGCTCTTGAATTTTAATAAGTAGGTAATAAACAAAAACATTTTAAATTTTCGTTCCTCTCATCGATACTATTAGAAGGTATAAAACTTTTTTTATTGGTGATTGTAATCACAAGTATATATTAAATTTTTTTTTGATCGATTGGTTAACATTTTTGTCCATATTTGTTTTATTAGTTATTATTTTTAATTATAGTTATGTATTTAAAATACTATTTCTATACAACTTTGGAGGCTACAAATGATAATTTGCTCTCTCTCTCTTTTTTTTTTTTTGTGTTTATTTATTTGTAAGTGGGATGAGAGAAAACTGACTAATTTTATTAGTTATATAAAATAAATAAATCATGCGGCATTAAATTTGTTTTATATACAACGAATAAATTTTAATTTTAATTTTTATTTAATAATGTTTATCAATTAAATTATGACATATATTTCTTATTAAGAACTTAAAACACGCATTCAATGACATAACAATAATAAAAATAATGTAAGCTTGGTGAAAATAGTTAAAATTTAATTCATTTAAGATATGTTTTCTATATATTTTAAACAAATTTTATTTTATTATTTAATTTTAAAATTATTTTGGATTACTTCTTTATGATTGTACATAACACGGTATTATGTTAGCATACTATAAAAAGAATTGATAGATTGATTGACTTAATAAATTATATATTATCAACAATAATGAGAATTAATATTTCAAGTGTAGGAGTAACTTCAACCACACTTTTCATTTTTCATTAGTTAAAATATAAAAAAGTTATGTTCTTCATTTTGTTTAATTCCTTTTTTATCTATATATTTCAACGCTATTATTTGTTTTACATATATCTATAGACATAAACTGTTTAAAGAGCCTCACTAGGCTCTACAAATGTAGTTAGCATTGAGACTCTTTAAAGAGTCCTTAGAGATACTCTAACTTAATAGTAAAAGATTTTTTTTTTAAAAAAATAAATTAAATAAAGACAGAAAAGCAATTTAGTTACTGAAAACTTCGTAAATATAAAAAGATAAAAGAGGAAAGAAAGAAAAGGTAAAAACTAAGGCTCCGTTTGGTGGAGTTTTTAAAATCTAGTTCCACACTCACTTTTGAATATGGTGTTTGTTTAGGGTTTTCAAATCATAATTCTACACTCATTTCTCAAAACTCAATTCAAAACATAATCATTACTTTTCAAAACTCATAACCAAACACATAATTCAAAATTCTTTTCAAAACTCCATTCAAATCAATATTTTAAAAATATTTTAATTTTGTTAAGATTTTAAATATTTTAATATTTAAATATGTTACGAATTTTTTAATTTTTTAATTTTTTTTAATTTTTTGAATATTTTTAAATATTTTAATTTTTAAATATTACGATTTTAATTTTTTAAATTTTAAAATATTTTATAAAAATAAATTCAAACTCTATTTTATAAAAATATTTTTGAATATTTTAATTTTTTTGTTATGTATTTGATTACGATTTGAGTGTAGAGTTGTGAAAGTAGTATGGAGTTTCGAGTTATGTGTTTGGTTATGAGTTTTAAAAATAATTTTTAAATTGAGTTTTGTTTTATGTGTTTGGTTACGATTTGAGTGTAGAGTTGTTTTTAAATTTAAAATATTAAAATTTTAAATTATTTTAATTTTTTGAATATTTAAATTATTTAAATTTTTACGATTTAAAATTTTTGAATATTTATTTTAACTTTTTACTTATTAAATTTTTTAGATTATTTAAATTATTTAAATATTTATGATTTAAATTTTTTGAATATTTATTTTGAAAAAAAATTATTTCCTTTGTAGTATTTTCAATTAAAAAATTGATTAATGTTATTTTTTGTTAATAATAAATTTTTTTAATTGAATTTTAAAAAGAGTTTGGTTATGAGTGTTGATCAAAATTTTCAATAATATGAAAGTAATGTGTTTTGTAATGAGTTATAGCAATTTGAATTAAGTTTTGAAAACTCTTTTCAAAACTCATAACCAAACAAATTTTCTTACTTCACATGTCAAATCAAACTTTCAAAACTCAATTCTACACTCAATTCAAAACTTAATTCCACACTCAATTCAACACTTTATTCAAAAACTATAACCAAACAAATTTTCTACACTCAAATCATAATTCTAAAACACACAAACTCAAAATACAACTCATATTCTCAAATCATAATTACAAAACTCTACCAAACGGAGCCTAAAATATTTTAGATTTTTTCATCAAAATGAGAATAATTTAAGAAGTTCCCATTTTTGCAATTACTACAAAATTTTTATTTGAAAACTTAAAAATGATCATGTATAAATTATGTAACATTTTAACAACTACTAATCATCAAATGAAGATTCTATTTTTTTTTCTCAAACAAAAAATAAAAATAAAGATTCCATTTTTGCTCCAAATGGAAATATTTATGTTAAATATATAAATCAGTCATATTCAGAGGAAAGTGGAATGTCTTTTCAGTTTAATCCAAAATCCCATTACATAAACTTGCACACCCAAAAATCCTGTATATTTTCTTATGAGATTATTATAAACGTCTGTTTCGTAAATGTTGAATTTACAGACAACCAATGCTTGTGTGTCACAACAGCAAAGTTGTGAGCCTTAAAGGCCTTGTATAGAAACAAGTTATTTTAGTAATTTTTTAATTTTTTAAAAATATATGTAAAAAAATAAAAAGAGGAATATGATAAATTATAATAACTTTTTGATTAAAACTGAAAGTTGTCAAATGAGGTATTCTCTCTCAACATATTATTCCCACACTGCAACTCTTACACAATTTCCTTCTCACTCTGGCAACACTCCTCCTCTAGCGAAGACAACGGTGACTCCATCCCTTACCTACACCGGCAATTCCCCTTCTTTATCTCTCTCTCTTCTCTCTCGGCAAGCTCTCGTCTCTATTATGATTACAAATCAAGATGTAGCCATTGTCACACTTTCTTTCTCTAAAACCTCATTGAAAGCTTAAGCCTACAATCTATGTTCACCCATTTTTGTTTGTTTTGAGCTTTGGTTGTCGTCTTCGTTTGCTTCAATCAAACTGTGCACGAATTTGAAATTGCTATTATTTTCACAAATGTTCGGTGGGTGAATGGAAAGGAACAATGGAGAATGGTATAGATTGCTTGTGGGTCCCATAAATTGCTGTTGTGGCACTTTGTGGTTGGTTGTCCGTAAATGTTTGAGTTTATGGGCAAACCGTACATAATTTATCTCTTTTCATATAATCATATAAGTCCTATTTAGTTGGAAAGTTATTCTATAAGATCCTATTATATTATTTTTAAGGGGTTTATTGGATGAGTATACCCTTATTCATTCATGCATTTACACAATTTATTTATTTATTGTTTCACCTCAGATTCATTTTTGGAAGGTCAAATCCTATATACATTTCTGGTGGGATTTTCTGTTGGCGTGGTTCCCTTAGTGGGATTCATGTTCTATTTGAATTTTGAGGGTGATCAAATGTGAATATCAACGTGACGAGGTACAGATCTCTGCTATTATTCTCCCGAATGTCACATATATGGGTTATGAAAATCGGACATGTCATTTTACATAGGTATGTCATATTTGTTTTTGATTTAATACAATGTTGGTTTTGGTTGATGTATTTTCATTTCAATGGGTTTGTTTTGCCTTGATTTTTGGATTGGTGGTGGATCAAAAATGAAGGGCAAGAATGAATCTGACGTAATGTCACCTAGTCTGGAAACCCCATATCGGCCTCAACCCCAAACCATTACTTTTCTAAAACCTTAGTTTATTATCAGTCCTAAATTATGGTTAACACGCAAGTGGTCCAAACGTATATCAAGCTATGCAAGAATCACAAATAGACCGTAATTGAACATGACAAAATATGACAAACCATCAATGTTACAAACCCTCCATGTTATGTATTCAAAACCATGGTCCACAAACCGGCACAAAATGTGACATTTTCAAATTCATTTTCTCACACCCAATCCCATTAAATGTGACATTCTCCAAACCACAGTTCAGAATCACCCCAAAGTGTGATTTATTACAACCATAGTAATAAAATCAGTCCCAAAATGTTACATATATAGCACCCTATTGCAAAACCAGCCACAAAAATGTCACAATTAAACAACAATAATTTAGAATCACCCCCCCCCATACTGTGTATACCATGGAAGGCAACTGTCCAAATTAGGACAAACATGCAAACCAATTAGAAATAACACATAACATACCATTTCCTGGAACCCAACATGTGAATCATCCCACATATGTGCCTTGTGTGGAAACCCTAGTACATAATCGCCCTAGAAAATGTGATTTTTTTACAACACTAAAGAACTTGACAAACATATTACATGACACGAGTTCCAGATCAACTCCAGAATGGGAAATTCTAGAACCCTAATTCATATTCAACCCATAATGTGGTTAACAAGATAGACAATAGCCCAACATAGACAAAATTAGGGAAAAATCACAAAATGAAATGATCAAAACAAAACATCATGAAACTCTAGTTCTTAAATCAATGCAACACATGAAAACAACAAATCACATTTTCGAGCCATTATGATTGCTTAATCGAAACCCAACGACAACAAAAAGCTCTGGCACCATTGCGGGACAAGGTCAGGAATGTGAGACGGTGGATAAACAAAAAATTTAGGGGTTTGACAATGTGGTAATAAAGGATACAACTGAGAATGAAAGGGTCTTATTTAGTTGGGGTGTCAATAACAAACAATGAGACAACATGGTGATTCTGATTGAGTGAATATCAAATGTAGGTTTATTGTACGGTACACAAAAATAGCAATCCCTTGATTTTGGGATTTTGACTGTGGAACCAAATCTAAGAATATAATAATCCTCAGTATCCTTTGGGCAAATGTAAAGGTCAAAGCGTTGGTTGAGGAATCTTGAATGTGGAAATCACCAACTACACCCAAACCTAGAATATAACAACCCTTAGTATATTGTGGGCAAATGTGTCATTTTGACACCAATGGGATTGTTGTGGTTAAAAAGAACAAAAAAAAAAAAAACAAACAAACAGAGAACTGAATGGCTCATAGGATATGCAAATGGAATTTAGTGGTAATTGCCCCAAAAATGAATTGCATTGCAATACCTAAGCCAATCACAATGTAAAATAAATTGGAAAAATTATAAATAAGTGAGAGAATTTTAAAATATATTATAGTTAGATATATATATATATTAGTTTTGAGCTGATCATGCGTTGCATGATCACGGTGCCAGTGGTAAATTTGGTGGTATAATAAGAAATATATAATTGAGTGTTAGTATGATATTATAAATATTAAGAAAAAGAGATACATTAACATTAATAAATGAATAGTCTATGAAAGATTATCATGTAATTAAACATGTAACTTAAAAGATGAGAAGATGAAAATATAATTAAAGTGAAGTTACGTTTTGAAAAACAAGTTTTTTAAATGAGTTTTGAAAAGAGAAAACTTATTTGGTTACGAGTTCTGAAGAGTTTTGAGTTTTGAAGTTTTGAGTTGTATTTTGAAATTGTTTTGCGTTTAATTTTTTAAAATATTTAAATATTTTCTTGATTTTATTTTATAGGGTAAATATTGTTTATTGTAAATATTTATTTATTTTTTTAATATGCGTTGTATTTACTATATTTGTGCGCTGTATTTTTTAAAAATATTTTAAATATATAATTTTCATTTTACATATTTTCTTATTTTTGTTATTTAAAATATTTAGTTTAATTTTTTTTTAATTTTTTTCAAATATTTAATTTTTTTAATTTTAAATTTTTTTGGATCACCTATAACAAATTATTTGGCCAATGCTTAAAAACATAAAAATAAAAAATTATTTTTGAAAAAATAAAAAAAAATTCTTCAAGAATAAAAAAAAAGTTTTGGAAAAAATAATTTTTTCAAAAGAATAAAACATAAAAAATAATTTTAAGGAAAAAAAATAAAATATATATTTTTTGATTTTTTTTTTGGTTTTAAAAATAGGGTTTTGAAAACTTTGTTTATTTATGAGTTTTAAAAGGAGTTTTGAATTTTTTTTATTCAAATCATGATTCTAGAACTTAACCAAGCGCTACATTGGCTCCGTTTGGTTTGATTTTAGAATAATGATTTAAGTGTTGAGTTGTGTTTTGAGTTTTATTTTGAGTTTTGAAATGAGAAAATCTGTTTGATGATGAGTTTTGAGTTGTATTTTGAGTTTTGAGTTTCGAGTTATATTTTGAAAGTTTTTATATTTTTCTCTTTTAAATATTTAAAAATTTTTAAGAAAAATTAATATTTTTTTTATTTTTATTTTAAATATTTTATTTTATTTTTAAATATATTTTAAATATTTTTTAAAAAATTTTAAAATTTTTTAAAAATATTTATTATTTTTTCAAATTTAAAATTTTATGGAATATCTATATCTAAATATAACAAGTTATTTGGCCAATACTTAAAAAAATGATAAATATTTTTTTGAAAAAATAAAAAAATAAAAATATTCACTGTGTTTGGTTTGAGTTTTCTGGATTAAGTTTTTTGAAAATTGACTTTTTTGATTTTTGTGTTTTTTTGTTTTTAGTGAATATTATTTAAATTTTAAACATTTTTTTTTACTTTTTTAGATGCACCTTACTTAGATGTATCTAAAAAGTAAAAAATTTGTGAAAAAATATTTTAAAAAATTAATAAATACATAAAAATACAAAAAATGTACTGAATTATTGTATTTTTTTTTTTTATATTTTTGGTATTTAGTGAATTTTTAAAAGATTTTTTTTACAAATTTTTTACTTTTTAGGTGTATTTATGTTAGGTGTGTCTAAAAAGTAAAAAAATGCTTAAAATATTAAAAACATTCAGTAAAAACAAAAAAATACGAAAAATAAGAAAGTAGAATTTTTGAAAAGTGTTTTGGAAAACTGGAAACCAAACAAGGTGATTTGTCTTCAAAGATAAAAATAAACAAAATATATTTTTTTGAAAAATATATAAAATAAAAAAAAATTAAAGAAGAAAATAAAAAAAAATATTTTTTGAAAAAGTTTGATTATGAGTTTTGAGCTATATATTTGATAGGGTAAATTACACTGACCTCCCTCAAGGATTACCTCAATTAGAGGGATCTCCCCTATAGTTTCAAAAATAACACTGACCTCCACTACTTTTGAAAATAATACTCAGATTCTCCCTTCCTGTAATGACCCAATTATTATTTTTTAAATAGCCAGCGCATAATTTAATTGAGCAAATTTTTGAATTTGATTGCCGTGTAAATTCTGTGCGAAAATAGTTTGGTTTTGTATTTTTTAAAAATAGTTTCCGGTCTCAGAAAATTATGAAATTTTTATATGTTTTTTCCATTTGAGTCTATCGCGTTGGATAAAAATTTCAGAATTTAATGATGAGTATTTATTTTATGAAAATTCACGGACTGATTGGTGTTCAGTTTAATTTACAGCGGAATTTAAAATTGAGTTTTGGGTGTTCAGACCATGATTTGAGATAAATTTGTTAGGGTCTATTTTGGTATATAATTTGACCATATTTGACTTATGCGTGAGATCGATGACTTAGATTTAATTTAAATTGAGTTTGTTTAATAACTCACGTTTAACTGTTTGGTCCTTTTAAAATGTGATTGGTAACAACCACCTTGGGAGTTGTTATTATTTACTATATAAGATTATAATAAATATTTGATAGTTGATTTTATGATATGTACCATATGATGAAAAATTATATATTTATAGTAAATAAAATGGACGTATATTTCGTGGTGAATAAAATATTATATTTTGTGATGTGTACAAGCAAACAAGATATATTTTGTGGTGAGAAAATATATTATATCTTTTTATCATTAATAATGTTGAAATATACTTTTAATTGATATATATATATATATATATTTGTATTGATTTGAAAAGAAAAAACAAACTATTATTAAATTGAAACAAGGAGGCAGACCCACGTGGGTGCTGTTCTCTCATTCCCTTTTTTTTTTTTTTTTTCCCTCTTTCACTTCTTTCATTCTTCTTTTCAATTGCACAGCTCACTCACTCTTTTTCTCGGCTCTCTCTCTCTCTGAATTTTTTTCTTTTGTTATTTCTATCATATAAAATCTTTGATCTACCAAAATCTATTAGGTTTTAGACCATAGTTCTTAAGATCAAAGTGAAGAGCTTGGCGAGAGTAACGTTTTGACCGGTGGAGATCAAAATCCAACAAAATCGAAAATTTGGAATTTTACTTGTTTCCTCTTCTAGCTTGAGGTAGGGATTTTTCCTAAACTTCTTTATGCACTTTTACTTGATTATAAGGAGCTTAGAGTTGTATATAATTTAATTAGAATTTTTGAAAATTTTGTGATTTATTTGCTTAAAAGAGAAATTTTGAGAAAAATAAAAAGTTGATGCCCAAATTGCGAAAGTGTAAACTCGAAATATGTTTATAAGGTTATAAAGGAGTTATGTTTTAAATTTGAATAAAAACAAACTTCGATTCGATTGGTTTTGAAGTTTTACCGATTTGTGACCAAAAGAGCATTTTTAAAGAAAATAAAGGAATTACGTTTAACTTTTGGGACTTTTGATCAAAATAGGATGTCATAATTGAATAATGCTTAGAGAATGAGTTTGAAAAGAAAATGATGATTTCTTGGGCATTAATAGTATTGTTTTATTTAATGTATTTGTTGAAATAAAATCGACACGGTTAGAAATGGATCTTGAGAGGTTACCGGACGTGATTGTGATATGAAAACTAGTGTAGTTGTTCATATTTGATGAGATGTGGAATAGATTGTATTTATCTATTTTTTTTTGAATTTAAATGTTTAAATATTTGTTTTGGGCTATCGATGGAGGATAGTTATGATTATTGTAGAAATGCATAAGACTTAGGTAAATTGAACCACATTTCTCATTTGTTGCATTGGGCATGCATTACATTCATTTCATTGGAAATGTATCTATTTTTGAGAAATATTTGAAAATGTATCTGTTTGCGAAAAGATGAATACTTGGTGAATCTGGGTAAGGGGTGTAGAACCGCGGGGTTAGGTGTCGAGCCTTTTAGTTTACTAGTAAAAATGACAGTGATAGTGCATTAGGGCCTACTTGCTGACACTCACCAAGAGATTTACAGAGCCTGTATTCATACGACAGATATGGTTTATAGTGGAAATGGTTTTATATCTGTTATTGCATCTCAGCATTGCATGCTTTATGAAAAGAGAAATAAACTGTTTTATCATGAGCATGGCATGAGCACACTCCTCTTTAGTCTTGTCATGGTCCATATGTTGTGTAGTATATTTTTACTGGGCTGTGGCTCACCCTATAAAGAAAACCATTTCAGGTACAGGAGCTATACCTCCGCCAAGGCACTGACTTGGGAAGACTAGGAGCTGAGGCTTCATTTTTGTTTTATTGTTATTTATTGAATGTAAGCTCAGGGATGTAATTGCGTTGAGTTGAAACTCTATTTTGTGTAACTAAGAATGTTCTTGGATAAATTTGTAAGCCTGTAGGGCACTTATTAAGTGTTTGGCTTCCATTTCACACTTGTTGTAAAATGCATGCTTGGGATTGGAACTGGGGCATTGAGATATGAATAGCATGTATTGGGCATTTGGGGTTAAATGGAAATGGATGTGTGGAATAGTTAGCTATATTTATGTGTTTGTCTATCAAGTGGGTTGTTGTATAAATAGATATACCTTGCCCAAATTTTTTGGGGCATTACACTTCCTGTTAAAAGAGCATTACCGACATTAACTTGATAGCTGAATTGACCATAATACCCTTGAACCACATTGTGAAAAGACATAACTGACCCTTAATGTAAAAAAGACCTCTCATTTATTCTTATATTATTTACATTATCATTATCATTATCAACGACAACTAAAAAAGTAAAATAAAATTATAGAACTGATAAATACATAAATTATCCTCTGAAATCCAATTACACCATACCAAAATCCACACTATCTATTTCTAGTCATTCTACCTAGGGTTTCATTTTCTTCAAACGATGCGCCAAGTCTAATCAATCTCCACTATCTCTTTCTTTCTCCTATCGTGAACAACAATAACAACAACGTCGATGCAACGCCGTTTCTCATGGGCCAGATCTTCTGGAGTCAACAATTCGTTTAGTGCCTGCCGAGCCTCCGTGGCGTGGCTTGGTTCCTCCATTGTGCCAGCAGTCAGATAATAATGCACGAGTTGTTAATGAGAGTGTGCAAGTCGGTGACAAAGCAGATCGAGGATAGGCAGAGTGATTGGGCATATTCACTGCCCGATCATGATTCTCAATCTTGTATAGAACCTGGCATTTGTAAACATGACAGCGGTGGTGGACGATGATGAGCCAAAAGGAGTCGGATTGATTTGAGATGTGTGTGTGTGCGTGTGTGTGTGTGTGTGTAGGAGAGAGAGAGAGAGAGAGAGAGAGAGAGAGAGAGAGAGAGGCGACGGTCTGCGATGAGGGGAGAGAGACAGAGCACAAAGAGAGAGTGAGAGGGAATAAAGGCGCAATGGGTAAATTATTATGGATGATAGAGCATAATGAGAGAGTGAAAGGGAAGAGAGATGTAATTGTAAGATATGCATGTATTTATATATATGGGTAAATTATACTTACTTCCCCTGAAGGGTAGTATTGGAATTTGAAGAATAATTATGGATGACATCTGTAGAATCTATTTGAATTTGGACAGATAAGTAACAGAAAGGGGCCTTTGTATATTAGTTTCAAAAGTAAGGGATGTCAATGTTATTTTTTAAACTATAGGGGAGGTCCCTGTAATTAAGGTAAATATCAGGGGAGGTCAGTGTAATTTATCCTATTTGATAATGTATTTTAAAAATAGTTTTTGAATTAAGTTTTGAATTGTGTGTTTAATTATGAGTTTTAAAAGAAAAATTAATTTTTTATAATTAAAATCACAATTTCAAAAGTGAACCAAACACGACTCTTGATTTTCTACAACATATCACTTCTTTCACATTACATGTGAGACTAAAGAATCTCAATGATTCAAATTATCTAAGGGTTTGTTTGGGATGTGGGTTGGCTTTTTGGTTATTTTAGCTTGGGGTTAAAAAGCCTGGTTTGGGATAAACTTTTTGGCTTTGTTAGCCTTTTGACTTGGTGATGAGGTGTCGATATGTAAAATTACCGAAATGCCCTTGGGTAAAACGTTTTCCTTTTGCTGTTCAACTCGCGGGGCGTGTGGGTTGCAAGGCTACCACATCAGCCTATGATTTATTTATTTATTTATTTTTTAATAATTACGGGAAAAATGACAAGTTTACCGTTTTAAAAAAAATAATAATTTCCCTTTTGATATCTATTTTCAAACACATCACCTCTGCACTTGTTCTATAATTTATTAAAGAAAAGTTGGTGCAAATTATACTGCTACCTTTTACCCAACTTGTTTGACGGCTAAATATTGTAATTTTGGACATAGTACGTGTCACGACCCAAACTTGCCCCTATGGGTTTAGCACCGTAACCGGCCAGTAATCCGAGATTACCGAAGGCCCGCTTAACAGTAATACAGTAATACAGAGTACAGGGGCTGGCGGAAGCCAAAACAGTAATTAAAAGATGTCCAATGAGCTGTGACAGTCTGTATGCGAAAAGACTTTTCATATATATATATATACAATCAGTACCAAAACAGTATGTACAATATATACAATCACTCAGGACAGGGACTTAATCCCTATTAGAACAGTATAGTACAACATCATTCAGTCTATACAGTAATTACAAAACAGATACAAAAGGGGAAAAACTAAAACACCCCAAAAGCCCTAGCTTGACAAGCTTGGAACCTCGCAGTGAGGCACAGTGGTTGGCTTTGACAAAAGGGAGTCTAACCCACGCTCCTAACTCCGGTCTGGTGCCTGAACACCTACATATATATATATATACAAACAGTGAGTTAAAGCCCAGTGAATAACGTAATGTGTAAAGAGGTTAAGAATGAATGTCCTTACAGTAACAAAAACAGTTCATTGAATCAGTGTATCAGTCATTCAGTCATAACAGTCATATGTGGTACATCCATTAGCAGAACAGTACAGTAAATAGTATGTCTTAAAAGACCGAACAGTCAATGATGGCCATCGTAACAGTAAACAGAAGTTCCAAGATAGGAACTGACAGAGATCTCTATAACAGTAGCAGTAGCAGTAACAGTAGTTGCTAAGGATGCCACAATACAGTTCAGAATAGAGGACAAACATTCATTCAGTTAACAGTAAACAGTTCAGAAAACAGTTCAGTTGATCATTCAGAAAATATTCATTTTCGAACATATCTTTATAACATTGTTACTCAAAGAGTTCTAGGCTACAGATAAGCTAGAGCGCGTCTCCTGATGCCAACCCTACACAGTTACAGAATGAACACACTCTAAGCTACACAGTTTGGAAACAATAACTTAATCCCTATCTTGACTCGGTGTGGTTCTACATCAATATCCTCATTAAGATGCCTTAAACTAGGCCTAAGAATGCCTAGGATGAAATGAGGATGTAAGGATGCACTTTAAAAACATTTTCAGAATTTTCAGAAAACAGAGTTCCCGCTCGAGCGTCATTTACCCCGCTCGAGCAGACATGCAAACAAAAGCCTCCGCTAGAGCGTAAACTTTCCTGCTCGAGTGGACTGCAAAAGTACAGGATGTGTGAAAATCACGCTCGATGGGCGCTCGACACCCACTCGAGCGTGTGACACAAGTCCTCGCTCGAGCGTGCAAAATCCCACTCGAGCGGACTGTAAACACAACAAAAGTACTGGATGCACGAATTTCCCGCTCGAGCGCCAGTAACCCCGCTCGAGCGGAAGTCCAAATTCTGGAAATTTCATATTCGAACCTCAAACTCAAAACCAAGTTTTAAAACACCAAATTCGATCCTCTTGGGCCAATTTTCTGGAAAACACTTTAAAACTCATAATATAACATGATTCAAAGCTCAATTTGAGAAATCAAGGCCCAATGGTAGTTCAATTAAACACAATTTTGAACTAAATTTCAAGAACATAACTTTAATGTGACATGCAAGTATTTAACCAAGATCAAAGCTTCAATTACATGCTCTAATGAGCCAATTTCCTCAAAAACAAGATGAATTTACGGTCCATTGCAAAAACATGAACATGCATGTGGAATTTCATGAACATTAACTTCAAAACTCAAGAATGGCAATATGCATGCATGAATTCCTACTCAATTCAACATATTAAGCTAATTTTGACTCCAATTTTCAATATAACAAGAATCAAGCAAGAACTAACTTAAAGACAAGTTTAAGAAGGTGGATTCTCTACCTTAGACCTTGAATATCAAGTGTAGGAAGCTCAACTATGAAATCAACCTTCAATTTCTTTAATTCACCAAGCAATTCACAAGATGGAACTCAATTTCTCTCACTCTCTCCCTCTCTTCTCTCTTGGTCGGTTGAGTCTAAGGAAAAGGCTGAGGAAATGTTTTGCCTAAGTGTATTCAAGCCTCAATATGTGTAAGGAAGTGGGCCACTAAGTGGCAAAGTTACAAATAAGGCCAACTCTTGTAATTTAGTATTATTTAATCCAATTAAATCACACCAAATCACATTTCAAATAAATACACCATAAAATCATATAAATCTCAATTAGCATAAAACACTAATCAATTCCCGGTTCGGTCGCCGATAAGGCCTTCAATTTGCAGTTTAAGGCATAAAACATGAACAGGTAATTTAACAGTCAACAGATAGAATTGCATTCAAACTAGCACAATCAATCAATCAGTTTAGTAATTCAGTCAGTCAGTCAGTTAGTTAACATGCCTAATCATAGATTAGCACTAATCAGTAGTGAGGGTTGTCACAGTCTCCCCTCCTTATAAAGAGTTTGGTCCTCCAAACTCGAATTACCTTTATTTTGGAAGAAAATAGGATTCAGTGGGAACAAGTCAGGATATCTTTTCATCATATCATCTTCCCTCTCCCAAGTGGCATACACGCCACCATGGTTCTACTAGTCAACTTTCACTAACGGAATCTCTTTGTTTCTCAACTTCTTGATCTGTCTGTTCACAATCTGAATGGGCCGTTCTTTATAAGTGTAGTCATCACTTAGCACTACACGGGTAGGCTCAATCACGTGGAAGGGAGGAAGCGCTACTTGATACGCCACCAGATTGATTTTCTCAATAATTTCATATGGTCCGACATATCTCGGCGCTAACTTGCCTTTAACCCCAAAACGGGTCTGGCCCTTCATCGGTGTCACTTTTACAAACACATGATCACCTACTTCGTACTCTCTGTCTTGCCTTCGGACATCTGCATAACTTTTCTATCGGCTCTGTGCAGTTTTTAGTCTCTGTTGGACCAGTTTCACTTTTTTTGTAGTTTCATACACAATCTCGGGCCCAAGCAAAGGCCCATCTCCAACTTCTGCCCAGTAGATAGGAGATCGACATTTCCTACCATATAAAGCCTCGAAAGGCGCCATACCAATACTTGAATGGAAGCTGTTGTTGTAGGTAAATTCAGCTAAGGGTAGATGACTTTCCCAATTTTCCTAAAAATCAAGAACACACATCCGCAGTAAATCCTCTAGAGTCTGGATTGTTCTTTCTGATAGACCATCTGTCTGAGGATGGTAGGCACTACTCAGTTTCAATTCAGTACCCAATGCAGTTTGCAGACCTTGCCAAAATCTCGATATAAACTTCGAGTTCCTATCAGAAACAATGGACACAGGCACTCCATGCAATCTCACAATTTCATCAATATAGAGTATAGCCAATTTATCCGTATTATAAATTGTTTTGATAGGTAAGAAATGAGCAGATTTAGACAATCTATCAACAATAACCCAAATTGAATCCATACCTTTACTGGAGCGAGGCAATCCAACAATAAAATCCATGGTGATATGTTCCCCTTTCCACTCCGGTATGGGTAAGGGTTGCAGTAAGCCTGCGGGTCGTTGATGTTCCGCTTTGACTTGTTGGCAATGAAGACATTTTGATACAAAATCAGCAATTTCTTTCTTTATTCCCGGCCACCAGAAATTTAATTTCAAGTCTTGGTACATTTTCGTATTCCTTGGATGGATAGACAGTTTCGAATTGTGGCCCTCTTGTAGAACTCTTTTTTTCAGTTCAGAATCATTCGGTACACATAATCTTCCTTGGAATTTCAACACATTGTTCTCAAATTGGAAATCCGACCTCGGTTTGGATTCCCGTTCATCGATGATCTTCTTTAAGGAGTCATCCTGTTGTTGTTTCTCTTTAATTTCTTCAATCAGTGCCGGTTGAGCAGAAATAGCAGCTATTGTTC
This sequence comes from Camellia sinensis, assembly GCF_055761805.1. Classification (NCBI taxonomy): domain Eukaryota; kingdom Viridiplantae; phylum Streptophyta; class Magnoliopsida; order Ericales; family Theaceae; genus Camellia; species Camellia sinensis. Next base: position 95,980,292 of record NC_138971.1, on the reverse strand, counting down.
CACCTTGTTCTTGCAAAACAATCTCAATTTTAGATTTCTCAAGGTCACAAAGCAACTCTTTCTGTCCGATAAGTAAACAAGCTAACTTTCCAATCGATTTCTGACTCAGTGCATCGGCAACGGTGTTAGCTTTCCCCGGATGATACAAAATCTGTAGATCATAATCTTTTATCAGTTCTAACCATCTGTAACAAGCCCGCGGGGGACCTCGCTACAGCTCGGACTCGATTTGTAGTCACGGTTCTAAACCTGAACCAAAGAGTCCAAATCTGGCAAATCGTTTTGAGAAACAGATTTTTGAAAAAGTAGTGCCAAACATGGACTGCTTTGCCAGATACAGAGTCGCCACCTAAATATTTTATTTTGGGAAATTTAGGAAACCCTGACTCGGTGCCAAAGGCCACGTGTCCGTCATCACCAAAGTTGCCTCGGCTCAGGAACTTGGGTACGATTGGGGAAGGTCACTTCGTGAGCACCCCCGCTCGCCCGATCAAAGATCGGCCTCTACTAACCATGATATCTATTTTTGAAAACTTTGTGTGTTCTTATTCCGGTTATTAGCCTAGGTTACTATGTGATGCACACAACATATAAGTATAGACTGGGTCGCCCGAATTGGAACAAAACATTTCATGTTCGTTTTTTTGAAAGATGGTTTGCTACTCGCAAGTAGGCTTAAAATGCAGATTTTGCCACCCTCGGGTGGGCTTAGAAAAGATGGTTTTGCCACTATCTAGTGGGCTTAAAGCAAATAGTTGATGATTTATTCCAATTCAAGTAACCCAACCTTCACCCACAGGCATTCAGGCAGTTATATCATATAAGCACATAGCCTCATGGTAAGCATGCTATTCATGGCAGTCACTCACACGCATGTAAGGATGCTAAAGCATAAAGCTTACCGAGTACTCCAAGCCAAAATAGAAACTACATTAGAAATCATGCATGATCCTAAGTATACAAAAATGCCTAATGCAACACATGCAAAATGCAACTATAGCAGGCTCGGCTATTCTAAGATGACATATGAAATACTACAACTATCATGTATTCAATTTGGAATTGAAAGTACAATGCAGTTAGTATGATGCGCCGAGCCCGGTGCATGCAATACAGATGAATGATGCAAACATGCTGTCATACTGTATGCTAATTTAAACATGCCCTAATCTAACCATCATAAGCAGGTAAATAAAAGGGAGAAAGACGTGGGGTTGGAAGACATACAACACACTCACGCACACTTATTACAGTTGTGCCCTCGCAGAGAGGGTCTGAATAAAAAATACAGTCCCAAATAAAAGAATATTACAATCCAAATATTACAGTCCGAATATGTACAAATTCCTAATTAATTAACAAATTAACTAAGAAAGTTGTAAAACTGGCATGCAAGCCAGGGACTGCCTTGCTCCTGATGAATGATGCATGTCCGGGTTGTCTTGCACGGAAATCCACTAGGATACCCCAATTAGCCTCTGTTTGGCAGTTATTCTTGGAAAGCGTGCCAGACTCCGAAAAGTTACTGATTCTTCATTTTGCTGCAATAGAGAGCAGGAAAGGGGCATAGCAATGTATTTTCACAGATATATGCATGTCTCGATCCTCGTGCCACCAATCATGCATACCGAGGCATGATGGCCGAGGAGTCGAATTGCACAACTCAATATAGAATGAATGCACGTATAAACACAATAAAACCTAACTCCATCATGGATAATCCGGAGTGTCGGTGACTGGGGAATTGAGATACATTCCGTCACTCGGAGTACAAAATGCACCTCGTTTCCCGTGTTCGGGCTAACTCCTATCCCGAACACGATGCAATATGCATGACATGCATGAAATGCAACTAAGATACAATCCTAACATACACAATGCTATGGAATGACATGCCTCGAAATACGTGCACACGGGCACGCAAATCGAGAAAATAACAGAATGTGATCTAAGATACAACCTAGTATGCACAATGCTATAAAAATGAGATGCCTCGAAATGCGTGCTCACGGGCACGCAAACCGAGGCAATTGCATATGCAATGCAAATGACATGGAAATGTGATATGAAAAGCACCATGGACTTATACTAACTGTAACACACCCGCGGGGGGGGGGGGGGGACCTCGCTACAGTTCGGACTCTCGATTTTGTGTCGCGGTTCTTAATCTTGAACCAAAGAGTCCAAATCTGGCAAATCGTTTTGAGAAACAGATTTTTGAAAAAGTAGTGCCAAACATGGACTGCTTTGCCAGATATAGAGTCGCCACCTAAATATTTTTTAAAATGGGAAATTTAGGAAACCCTGACTCGGTGCCGAAGGCCACATGTCCGTCATCACCGGAGTTGTCTCGGCTCGGGAGCTTGGGTACGATCGGGGAAGGTCAGCTATGAGCACCCCCTTTCGCCCGGTCCGAAGACCGGCCTCTACTAACCGTGATATCCGTTTTTGAAAACTTTATGTGTTCTTAAACCAATTATTAGCCTAGAATTACTACGTTATGTGCGCAGCAAACAAGTATAGACCGAATCGCCCAAATTGGAAATAAAACATTTTATGTTCGTTTTGAAAATGGTTTGCTACTCGAAAGTAGGCTAAAATGCAGATTTTGCCACCCTCAAGTGGGCCTTTGGAAAAGATGGTTTCGCCACTATCTAGTGGGCTTAAAATTCACAGTTTTAACGCATTATCCCAATTTAAGCAATTTGACCTCCACCCACAGGCATTCAAGCAGTTTATCTCATGTAAGCACTTAGCCGCATGGCAAGCATACTATTATGGCAACATTCACACGCATGCTGGATGCTAAAGCAAAAATACTTACATTGTACTCCGTGCCAAAACAGTAAACTAGTTAGCAAACATGCATGTCCTAGGTCATGTTAAAAGTGGCTAATGCATCACATGCAAAATGCGGTCTAGGCAGGCTCGGCTAGCCCTAAACATGGTATGTGAAAATGCACGATTATCACATATTCAGTTCAGAATTTGAAATACAAATGCGTTTAGCGTGATGTACCGAGCCTAATGTATGCAATACAAATGCATGGATGCACGCATGCATAGCATAAGGTATGCTAATTTCGAAAAATGCCCTAATCTACCATCATAAGCGGGTAAATAAAAGGGAAGAAAGAAATGGGGATTGGAAGACATACACACCACCCACACACACTTATTACATCTTTACCTTCACTCGGAGGGATCAAATAAATATTACAGTCCCAGAATAATAAACGAATAAAATTATTACAAGATTTCTAATTTAATTTAAAAGAAAAGATGGCAAAGGAAAGAAGAGGGCAGCCGCAGCCTCTGCCTCGGGATGCGCGAATGGTGCATGCTCGAATCCGTCTCGCCCGAAAAACCCGTACTGTACTCCTGCCGCCTCTGTTTGTACTGCCTTGTCTTTCCGAAAATTGCCAAAGTACTAGAGCAAGTTCCTTGCATCCTGCAGAGCACCACCGGCCGGACAGAATTACCACCGGCACTTCACAATTCCCATCGGCATTTGTTGGATTCCTCGGCACTCCAGATAGTGCCGGTCGGCACTAAATTCTGCCGGCCAGCAGAAACTTCCTGCAGACGACAATTTGACAGCAAACAGAGAACAGACAGTGCATGGCATGGAGTTTTTGGACAGATGTAAGCATGGTCATACTTCCTATCATGTTTTGAACTCAAAGAAGCATGACCTTCAATCTTTGAGCCATCAATGGTGCATGATGACTCAAGGGATCAAATTTGCCATTTAATGTAAGGATGTATGCAACAAACACAATGAACTCCGAAACCTTATCATGGCGAAGTCAAAGGCCTCGGGGACCGAAAGTTAAGACGCGTTACATCACTTGTGGTATGAACGCCCCTCAACTCTCACACTTGGTTTGACACCCCAAACCAAGTAATGCAATGCATGTTATGCAAAATATGGCTCAAAATGCAACATGATATCAACGTGCAAGGTATGCCAAGAATCATGCAACTAGTATGGCAAGCATGCAATATTAGACATACAAGACACAAATGTGATGTAAACACGGACACTTTGAGCAATAGAATTATCATGCTACAACAACATATGAAGCAACCATGCATCAATCATGAAGCAATCATGCAAAGATGGCTTAAAGTGGCAAGGGGGCAGACCCTCACCCTCCTCAAAACAGTGGCCAAAAGTGTCCGATAGATGGGCTAATGTTCATGCCAACATGCAAGCCAAAAGTCCTATGGTTAAGGCATAAAAGGGAAACATTTCACTTTCATCAACATGACTACTCATGGCATGATTAAAACAAGTAAAAACAAAATTTTTACATGCAAAATGGGACCCCAAAACCTCCTAATATGACAGCTAAAGTACCTCCCATTAAACAAATGCACTAAGGCTCACTCCTAGGCATAAGAGGACATACCCTCAAGGCATGAAAGAGGTTATGCATTCACACATACAAACATGATTCTTGGGCTAAAATGTGGTCCTTGGTGATGGTAAAATCATGAGGATAATCACAAACATGCATGCTAGAAGTCAACATGCTCAAAGCTTTCAAGCCAAAATACAAAATAACCCTAAAAAACATGTCAAGCATGGTCAAGTGGATAACCAACAAACTTTAAGCATGGAAAAACAATACTAAAAGCTTCATGGAACTAAGCCAACATACACAAGAATCATGGCCTAATCATGAGATGTACTTCTAAGCAAAATGGAGCAATACAAAACAAGTATTACAAGCATACAAGAAGGCACAAATCCGACCAAAAACAGAGGTTACATATGACCTAAAATACCTAAAAAAATTCTGAAATGAGGCCAAGGATCATCAAGCACACATGCTACCTTTTTGGGCCCAAAAAAACATGGAAACAAACCATGAAGGGAGAGGGGTGTCCCTCCCCTATGCAAGACTTCAAACCATCTCTTTTGACACTAAAATACACTGATTTTCAGTGGTCAAAGGACCAAAACACTGAACTGGACAAAACCTTATGAAAGAGGCACCAAAATGGATCAAACAAGGCTTAAAAGGGGGAGTTTGCACTCAAACCACAAAATGACCTTAATGAAAGTGCTAGAGCAGGAAAATACAAGCCCTTTTTATGTTATACACAAGAGCTAAAACAGCAAGCTAGATAGGTAAAAAACTATTGCAAGTTTGGGGAATATAAATCAAAATGCTCACCCTTGAAGAACCTTTGAAGAACAAATGGTCTAGCCTCCTTCTTTGGATCAAAACCAGTCCAAAAACTCAAGAAACAACCCCCCAAGTCCCTCAATCTCGGAGTAAGGTGTAATGGTGTGTGTAATGGTGCAAAAGTAAGGTAAAAACCACCTTTTGAGCTAAGAAACACACACAAAGGAGAAGAGAGGGGGAGGTATAGAGATAATATGTATCTATATCTCAATGGTCTGGTTTTTGGTTGCAAGAAGCTAACCTAGATCAAAGAGGAAGAACCCCCCCCCCTTATAAGACTCCCTCTTGCAAAGCTTATTCAACAAGCTTGCTTAGAGGGAGATCCCTCCATACACGTGTATGGAGGGGGGAAGAGTTGGTGCCAGCTATCACAGCTGGCACAAAATATCTCCATAAAGTGGATGAACAGTGGTCGGCTGCCCAAAAATGTCATTTCGACAAAAAACAGTGCCGACCGGCAACAAACTATGCCGACCGGCAATAAAGTGTGCCGACCGGCAAACAAAGGTGCCGATGGAAGAAAAAGACCAGCCGGTGGCCTCCAGCCACTGCCGGTGGTGTGTGGGGATGCCTCATAAGGCATTCCCTGCCTCTCAAAGGCAAGATGCAAGTGTTTGGTGCAAAACCAGACACTAAACGGTTGAGTTCGGAGATCCTGAGGCAGGGCACGCGAGCCGAGACCTTCGGGAACTCTAAACGAACACATACATGGATGATCACCGAGTGTTCAAACGGTGACGTCCAAGTCTTGAGGACGGTCAAAAATGGGGTGTCTACACTAACATGAGGGGGCCTCAGCCACACTCACATAAGAGGCCGATGGATGAAAATGAAGAGCCTCGAAATGCGTGCACACGGGCACGCAAATCGAGACAATGGCATACGCAATGCAATATGGCTAAAATGGCATATAGAATGCAACATGGACTTACACTAACATGAGAGGGCCTCAGCCACACTCACATAAGAGGCCGATGGATGAAAATGAAGAGCCTCGAAATGCGTGCACACGGGCACGCAAACCGAGGCAATGGCATACGCAATGCAATAACATGAAAACATGATATGGGCTTATACCAACATGAGAGAGCCTCAGCCACACTCACATAGCATGCCGGTGAATGAAAAATGAAGTGCCTCGAAATGCGTGCACACAGGCACGCAAACCGAGGCAATGCAAAAATGCAAACTATGGCATGGGAAATGATATGCAAACATGGTAATAGAATTTAAGCACTGAAATGTGGGGGAAAACAGCCCCGAAATGAGGCGAAAACACACCCGATGCATGGAATCTCTCCCGAAATGCAAAATTAGGCACCCGAAATGGCCTATAGCTATACCAAACATGCAAAATTGGTACATGGAATGTGAAGACAGAAGCAAGGCAGCCCCAAAATAAGCATTTTACTAGTACAAAACATGGCCAAACAGCAAGCAAAGATAGGGCAAAACTAGCATGCAAGAAATGGCCCTAAACAGGGGATTAAGAAGCAACTCATAGCTGATGTCCTCAAACAGGTTAGGGCCCTTCAAAAAAGTTGAAGAGGGGCCCAAAATATGATGTTTTTCAGAACTGTAAAAACCCCAAAAACAAACACAGGTATGGCTGCACTCTCATGCAAGAAAAAGGGCCAAAAGGTGGCCAAATAGGCAAGTGGTATATACAAAGCCCAAACTGAAAAATTCCCTTCTACAACATTGAAGAGGGACCAAAAATATGACTATTTTCAGAACTGTAAAATGGCCAAAACAGTATACAAACATGCTAGAAATGCAATGCAAACTGAAGCTCAAAAGAGGCTATAACATGAAGTATACAAAATAATCACCAAACAGAAAAAAAAATGTTAATGAAACATGAAGTATAGGCCAAAATAAGGCCACTTTCAGTTCTGTGAAAAAGCCAAAAACAGAAGCAAGGGGGGCTGCCAATTTATGCAAAAATGCGGGCCAAATAAGGGATATAACTACAAGTGGCACATGGAGGCATCAAATGGTGAGGGGTCCTTCAACAATGTTGAAGAAGGGCCCAAAATAAGCACATTCACAGATTACATCATGCTCAAAAACAGATTACTCATGGGCCAAAAATAGCATGCAAGATTATGACATATAAGAGGATCAATGAAGCAAGTGCATCATGGAGGGCTCAAACAGGGTTGAGTCCTTAATGAAAAGTGAAAATGAGCTCACAAGAAGGCCACTTTCAGTTAGGGCCGGAGCTTGAAGCAATAAGCATATAGGGCTTACAAATGGATCAAGAAAAAGGGTCAAAAGAGGAGAAATGTCACTCACCCTTGAAGACCAAAGCTTTTGTTGCTTCTTGGACCAAATTTGTTGCCTTTTAGCTGCTGGAATTCCTCCTCTTGCTGCCGAAATGGAGTGGTGGTGGTAGAGCTTGGTGGTGATGAAGAAAACAAGGTGTAAGACTTAGGGATTTTTAGGAAAATGAGAGAGATGGAGGGAGCTTTGTGTCTTGAGGCTTGAAGAGCAAATTTTCTAACCCCTAAATGTGATGCCACCAGCTGGTTATATGGCTCAAAAAGGGGGTGTAAAGGTGGGGGAAAAGGAGGCCAACTTTCCCCCACAAAATATCCCCCGGATATTGATATTTTCTGGGGGATAAAGCTATACAGCTGTAAAGTCCACACTGAGAGGATCATGGCCGGCCACCTTTTGGGCTTGCAGGTGGCCGGCCGGCCACCCCCCCTAGCCGGCCGGCTAGGGGTCAAAAAGGTCAACCTCAATTAGTGGCCGGCCACCACAAAAAGGTGGCCTCCCAGGTCTCCTCTTCACAACCCTGTGGTTCGAATTTGGAAACTCTGAAACAGGAGAGAGAACAAGCCATTTTGAGGAGGGGTTCAAAAGGTTCAAATGGAAATAGTGGCCGGCCATATGATATTAGGATCCTCCCATGTGTGTACAACACAAATATGTGGTTCAAAGTTCAAGAAAAAGGGCCCAGGTTGTTCAACATTAGTCCGGAATGAGGGGTTCAAAAGGGTCAGGTGGAATTACTGGCCGGCCACCAACTTTTAGGATCCTCCCAAGTGTGTACATCACAAATATGTGGTTCAAAGTTCAAGAAAGTGGCCCCAAGGTATTCAACATTAGCCCGGAAGTGTGAAAAACGGGCGTCGGAGGGCGAAAATGGAACGTAACTGGTTGCCAAGATAATTGCTGGCCTCCCACCCTCCAGTGACCTTCCTGGTGATAAAACAGAGGCACCTGCCAAAAATGAACGAAAAGCAATGCAAAACGAATGCTCGGGGGCCAAAACACGCAGTTCGGGGTCCCGAAAACGGGCTGTTAAGCACCGAAAGTGGCGTTCGGCCACGAAGTGGGTTTCTCAGGCCCCAGTGTCCCTTGAAAGGGAGAAAATAAGATGTATGCCAAAAATCAGAACAAACGGAGATGGTTAGGCAGTCCCGAACCGAGGCACACGGCCTGACGGCTTCGAAAATCGGGAACCGGGCCCCGAAATGGGCAAAATGGCCCGCGGCCACAAAATGTAGCCCACGGCCACTAAGAGATGGTCTATAGGACCTCTTCCTCCCCTCAGGAAAAGAAACAGAGAAAACCGAGTCTGGTTCGCAAACCGAGGCAAGGCACAGAAGAGGGTTCGGAAGTCCGGAGGCAGGGCTCGCAACCAGGACTCTGCAACTTCTGAACGAGCACGATATGCAAAATCACCGAGTGCTCAACTGGTGACGTCTGAGTCTTAAGGTCGGTCAAAAATGGGGTGTCTACAGTTGCCCCTCTTTGACAGAACTCGGAAGTCACAAATGACGGGAGTGAATGTCAAAGCCCAGAGACGACCCATTTTTGACAAGGCCGAAGACTTAGACAAAGCAGATAAGATAGACAAAGATGTGCCCGCAGGCATGCCTGCAGGCAGGTGCAAAATGCAAATGATATGCCAGAAGATTTTGAAGATTGGGCTTATACGCTACGCGAGGCCGGTTTTGAAAGTTGGACTTATACGCTACGCGAAGCCGGTTATCACTCATGATCATGCAAAGAGAGCTGTAATGAAGCAATTATGCGAAATAAATGCAACATTTTAAGTGAATGCTAGGCAAGCAAGTAAACTCGAGCCAAACTACACCTCGTGCAGAAAGGATGTAAGAAAATTATGGAATTCTCACTGCGAATACAGTGTGCATGTGTGATAGATACACAGAGCGAACATGTGATTGATACACGAAAAGGTGAGCACAAAGTGTGATAGATGCACTAAGTGAACAAGTATGATAGATACACAAAGCGGGAGTGTGTGATTGATACACAAAAAGGTGAGCACAAAGTGTGATGGATGCACTAAGTGAACAAGTATGATAGATACACAAAGCGGGAGTGTGTGATTGATACACAAAAAGGTGAGCACAAAGTGTGATGGATGCACTAAGTGAACAAGTATGATAGATACACAAAGCGGGAGTGTGTGATTGATACACAAAAAGGTGAGCACAAAGTGTGATGGATGCACTAAGTGAACAAGTATGATAGATACACAAAGCGGGAGTGTGTGATTGATACACAAAAAGGTGAGCACAAAGTGTGATGGATGCACTAAGTGAACAAGTATGATAGATATACTGAAAGTGAACACAAAGCGGGAGTGTGTGATTGATACACAAAAAGGTGAGCACAAAGTGTGATGGATGCACTAAGTGAACAAGTATGATAGATACACAAAGCGGGAGTGTGTGATTGATACACAAAAAGGTGAGCACAAAGTGTGATGGATGCACTAAGTGAACAAGTATGATAGATACACTGAAAGTGAACACAAAGTGAGATAGATGCACAATGTGAGCAAAGTATGATTGATATACTGAAAGTGAACACAAAGTGTGATAGATGCACAATGTGAGCAAAGTATGATTGATATACTGAAAGTGAACACAAAGTGTGATAGATGCACAATGTGAGCAAAGTATGATTGATATACTGAAAGTGAACACAAAGTGTGATAGATGCACTTAGTGAACAAAGTATGATTGATATACTAAAAGTGAACACGAAGTGTGATAGATGCACTTAGTGAACAAGTATGATTGATATACTAAAAGGGAACACAAAGTGTGGTAGATGCACTTAGTGAACAAAGTATGATTGATATACTAAAAGTGAACACGAAGTGTGATAGATGCACTTAGTGAACAAGGTATGATTGATATACTAAAAGGGAACACAAAGTGTGATAGATGCACTTAGTGAACAAAGTATGATTGATATACTAAAAGGGAACACAAAGTGTGATAGATGCACTTAGTGAACAGAGTATGATTGATATACTAAACGAATGAAGTGTGATTGATACACTAAATGAAAGAAGTGTGATTGATACACAAAATGAGAATGTATGTGATAGATACACAAAAGTGAATGAAGAAAAGTGTGATAGATACACTAAAGAAATGATCTTCAACCAAACTTCTTTGAACGAACCGTACGTACGATATCGTGCATGAATGAGAAAGAAACTTGATAGGTACAATGCAATACAATGCATGATGTTTAATGAACGCAATAAACAAGCGTAGCGGCGCTTTAGAAAGCACCTCACGAGGTGAGTGGCAGTGAACCGCTCTTCTCCGATGGGGATCGCCCCTTGTGCTCTTCGAACACTTACCTTCAATCTTACAGTATAAAGGCTCTAAAATATTGACAAGGATTCTTCACGTAGAACACTTTGGATGTTGCCTTTCTTCCTGATCATATTCACAACTTTCCCTATTCTCTAACGGGGTGATAGACTAGGTTGGTTCAGTATCCAGAATTGAGGTGCATACACGCTATCTCAACCTATGGGGCTTCCATACAGATTTCAAGCCGAGGACACGCCTCTGGGTATTTAAACCAGACTTTAGTCCCGGAAATCCCGAACCTTTAGGTTCTAGGCATCAGCCATTCGAACTCTAGTTTCCACCGTCGCAGTTGGTCTCCTAGGAACTCATTGCAAACATAGCCAAGATGCCTCTGGCAGGGAATGGTACTCAGGGAGAGCACTTGATCGCCATTCTGGCTTGAAGCAGACTTGATCTTGAGCTTGAGGTAGAGGCACACTCGTACTTCGGAGCATTGGCAAAACCTGAAGAGGTACACACGGAATGTAGTCTCGAAACTTACTGAAGTCGGAACAAACTCAGATACCCGACATTTCCTCTTTTGCTTTTGCTTTGCAGTCTGGAACCCATATAGCTTCAGATAGGTCCTAGTTCTATTGTTCTCACATGACCTGGGTTGAACCCTGCGGTTTTATGAAAGAACGAATCTTGTTTTGTACAAATGTGGAGAACGGCACGGCACTCAGAGCACAAAACGATTTTATTTTTGAAATTGGGAGATGAGTTTTTGACCAAGTATTGAGCCTACGACTGAACACAGCAAAACGACTCAACAAGGAAATAAAAGGCACACAACCTAGACACATTGAGTAACACTCGAAACGACTCGAAACAAGAATCAAGATAAAACAAAAAGACACGACACTCAGACGTGCACAGGGAGCCTGTTTCACCGGGTAGTGTTTCCCACACTTTCTCATTTGTGGTTCTCATATCACTCGGCCCTCAAGCTCTGTTTTTCTGAAAAAGCCCTCTTCTCACTTTTCCTCTCATCGCACGTCTCTCTATTCTTCAATCTCTCATTTTTCATCCCTCCCCTGGGTGGTTGATGGATAAACAGCGAATTGTGAGCTCATGCCCCTAGCATTCTGCTAGATTCTCTTTCTTCCACTCACAGCTAGTGAATTCCTCTCACGGAAAGGTTGTGCTACAACTGGGTGTGTAGCAAGTCTGCAGCTAACATCAGTTGATGATGCTTTACTGGGGAGTTTGGACGTGATAAGATCTGTCCAGATAATGGAGTGGAATATCTTGCCCCATTCTAGTTCGTGCTTCGCACTTTGCTTGATACCTCGTTGCTTGGAGGATGTGAGAGCTTTCTGCCCTTTGTTGTGCCCTTTTCTGGCGAATACGGTGTCCTTTCCGACAAATAGAGTGCCCTTTCTAGCAAGTATTTTGACAAAGGGGAAAAGACAGAACACCTGATTCAACTGTGCCCCTAGTTCATCATTTTGACCATTTTTTGTTTTAGTTTTCTTCTAAAAAATTTTGACCAAAATGAGAGTTAGATTAGCATGCTTGTTCAATTTTCTGATTTAAAATCATGCAAGTTAGGCTGTGAGCACTGAAAATTTTCCTCTTTTGGGTCCAAGAAATGGTCCAGTTTTGAAAATGAGATACTTTTCGAGAAGATTTAGTCAACCCTAGTAAAAATTTTCAAAAACTATTTTTGTGAACGACCACTGCTCAACGATCACGGAACCTACTCTTGAGATGCACAATCTCAGATCCATAGCAATGGAAAATTGCCCCTTGTCTGAAGGACACTGCATGGCAACGGAAAGTTGCCCCTTGTTTGAAATGACACTGCGGCGTTCTGAATGGCAACGGAAAGTTGCCCCTTGTCTGGATAGCACCGCAGCGCATTGAATGGCAACGGAAAGTTGCCCCTTGTTTGAATGACACCGCGGTGCATTGAATGGCAACGGAAAGTTGCCCCTTGTTTGAATGGCACCGCAGTGCATTGTAGGCAGTCCTCAGAGCGACGAACACAACCAAACTCTCGGATACAGAGAAAGCGAAGATGATCAGAACCATCGCATGGACACAATCGAATTGTTTTACGGCTGGACTTCAGAATGAAGTTGCCTACGTATCCCAAAGATGGGAATCAAGCCTCACGTAGTTCGGGGTTAAGGTACACTCGGGTATTAACCTCTCCTTTTTAGGCTCTAACTTTTGCCAAGGCGCCCGTTGCGGGTTTTTCGACCTTGCGAGCTTTGTTCTTCTTTTCAATTCTTTTCATCATTTTTTTTCTTTTGATTTTCTTTTTTGTTCTTTTCTTTGCATCTTTCTTTTTTGTTCTCTTTTTTCTTTTCTTTTGCATTTTTTGCTTCTTTTTTTTTTTGTATTTTTCTCTTGCTCTAACTTTTGCCTGGGTCGCCCTTCCGGGTTTTTGGCCCAACGAGCCTCTCAAGGGTAAAAGTGTAGCTTTGTCCATGTCAAATGGTTTTGAGATCCTGAAGTCATCTGAATCCAGGGGAATGGCTACTGTTTTGCTTTGTAAGCTTCCTCTGATGAGATCTGATCTTCTTGACCTGACTTTCCTGGCCTCTTGTTCGAGGGCTGCTTCAAATCCGGCCACACTCACATCATAGTTGACCGTTGAACCTTCTGAATTCAAGTTTCAAGGTTTGGAAGCGAAGGGGTTGAGTCTCGAGGCTGAGAGCGATCCTAGGCTACACAATCTCAAGAGTGATTCCACACAGGTCTTCGCAGGACCGCGCAAAACATTTTGTTTTTGAAAGTTTTTTAAGAAAGCGACCAGTCGCTCGCGCTGAAGACAGTGTAGAACCAATCTGGATCAAGCCAGGGTCCTTCTCAGTACTCACGCTAACAAGCATGATTTCATTCGTTAAAGGCTTAGCACGCCTCTCTTTCTCTCAAATGATCAAATTTTTGCAAAACCCGAGGAATCCCTTCCTCTTCGTTTTCACCGCAGTGTTCAAAAAGTTTTGAAAAACTTAGGTCAATGCAATGATTTTGGGGTGCAGAAGAGTAGGCGAAAAGTACTACCGTTTCATTCAAACTTTCTGGCACAATTGGCACACGGCAGAAGCAGATGTGAGAGTGTGGAAATCACTGCTGCTTCATTCAAAATCTGTTGGTACAACTGGCTCCCTGGCAAACTCAAAACAAAACGAAAAGACAAACACAAAACAAAATGGTGATACCCGAGGTAACACCCCCCGGAATCACCCGACTCTAACAGGACTGACTCTATACAACAAGACAGACCCAAAACAAAAAGACTGACTCAAAACAAAAGGATAGACTCAAAACAAAACAACAAGACTGACCCAATACCCAAGTCAGAAACTGGCATTCGCAAATGCTCAAAACAGTGCCTGTCCTTCCCCCATCTGGAGTAAATCGAGTGCCACTCGCAGCCGGTTCAACCTCTGATCAGATCACATTATCCATCCCCATAAGTTCACTGATCAAGTGCTGATGGACTTTGCTGGACTGGCGCGGGGATGACCCCGTTGTCAAACAGATCTTGTACATCATGGCGCAGACGAAAGCAACTGTCGGTGTCATGACCGGTTTGTTGATGATATGCGCAGTACTTAGTCTGATCATGTTTTGCAGGGATAGGATCGGGTAAGGGTCGTTGTTCCAACAGTTTCAGATGCCCTTTCCGGATTAAGGCCTCTAGAGCTTTTGACAAAGGCATATAAAGCGGGGTGAAAACCCTCTTGACTCGGGGTGGATATTTGGTTCCTTGTGAGCTACTTCCGGACGCACCGGTGAATGAGGTAGCTATTTTTGATACGGTGGTAGCCACCATGCCCACATCAGAAGATCTTGCAGCTGCATCACCACTGGTGGTCGCATTCGAACTGCGGGAAAACGCCCTCCTGGGCTGTTCCTTCTCCTGGTCAAAGAGGCCCTGCTTCATAGCATCCTCGATCTGCACTCCCATCTCGTATAAATCTGAGAAAGTAGGAAAGGGGATTACGATCATTTTCTGCATTAGTTTGGGCTGGAGGTTGCGCACAACCATCTGTATTTGATCCTTATCCGTTGGCCTAATGGTCATCATTGAGGCTTTGGCTCTCCAGCGGGCCACGAATTCTGAGAAGTTCTCCTTAGGCTCCTGTCTCGTCGTCTCAAGATCACGGGTCGTAATCTCAATTTGGGTATTGTATGAATATTGCGCGACAAAGGCCTCGGCCATCTCCTCCCAGCTTCGTTTAACTGAATCCTCTAATTTGGCATACCAGGTGACCGCAATACCTGACAGGGTCCTGCCAAAAAGGGAGAGCTTCTGTAATCTTGTCAAGCCCATCGGGCGCAAAACATCTGAAAACAAGCTCAAGTGGACCATGGGATCTCCTGACCCATCAAAACGGTCGATGTGAGGCATCTTGAACCTGTCCGACAGAGTTACAGCTGCGTCGGTGTACCCGCCCTCAATGTCCGGGATGGACTTTACCCCCTGGGATTTCTTGAACAACTTTTCAAGCTTGCTCAACTTCAACGCTGTGGGGTCGACCTCGAACTCGGAGGGAGAGTCCGGTAGATTGGTAGGTGTTCTGGATAGTTGAGGTAAAATTGGGGGCAGAGCCGGCTCGCCTGGAATGTCCGTATCATCCTGGACATTTGGTGTCTCCCCAGGTGCTGGAACTCCTGCTGGGGGAGGAACTTGTTGTGAAGCGGACGCGCCGCTTTGCTGTTGCAGCTTGGTGATGAGCTCGGCTTGCTGGGCCATGATTGCAGCCTGCCGTTTGGAAAATTCCTCCTGACGGGCAGCATCCTGCTGCATGAGTTTCATACTCTCTTGCATCTGGCGCATCATTGCCTCCATCTCTGATGTGTTCGGCTGATCCATCTGACTGGTTGGTATCTATCCTTGTAGTAGAAACTGAGACCTCAGCCTGACTGCTCACTGGTGGCGTGGATAAGGGCAGTTGACCTGGTAACTGCTGAACCGGTGATCTGTGCCTAACTGGCCCCTTTTACCCTGCCTCTGGCGGAGGAACACTGATTGCCCTTGAACTGGATCTCTGACCTAGCAAAGTCTATCAGCACAAGTTTGATGAACCTCGGGGGATATCGGAGCCTTCTGAAGCTATGGTTCCCAGACTACCCCTAGCAAAAGAGAAAACAAACAGCATCTTAGCCTGATTCCATCTGAACAGATACGAGCATAGTTGAATGAGTGTGCCCTCTACTAAATTCTGCTGCAAAATTCGGCCTCAAAATCTGAGTCTGATACCCACAGGTAAAGCTGACTCCCGAATACTGATAGTAATGCCCGTAGGCCTGATGCCCAGACTTGTAAACTGATACATGCATTCCTGTAGAGACGCACTCTAAAGCACATAACAGATAAGTGAGAGCCAAAACACCCCTATGGTGGGGTAGGGTTTCCCTGTCCTATTTTGTCAGGAGCTAGGGTTTCACTACGCACGCAGCGGTTTCAAACAACCTATAAACGGGTAAGCAACCTGTCCTAGTTTGGAATGGTCACTATGGATCCGAATATGCACTAGGTCGAATGGTCAAAAAGGGTGCCCCGGTAAAACTGGGGTTTATGTTCCCATACTGGCAGAGCCCACAACCGGTCAGCCTTATGGTCATGCCTTGACAAGACAAGCCTCCGGCAAACCGTTCAGGAATAGCAGATGGCAAACACGGTGTCCTAGGCGCACCAATGCAAATGCAATGCAAAGAAACACACAAGTGTAGTCAAAAACAGATATCAAGAGTTCGAGTCAAGTTCTCTAAATCCCCAGCAGAGTCGCCATAAACTGTAACAAGCCCGCGGGGGACCTCGCTACAGCTCGGACTCGATTTGTAGTCACGGTTCTAAACCTGAACCAAAGAGTCCAAATCTGGCAAATCGTTTTGAGAAACAGATTTTTGAAAAAGTAGTGCCAAACATGGACTGCTTTGCCAGATACAGAGTCGCCACCTAAATATTTTATTTTGGGAAATTTAGGAAACCCTGACTCGGTGCCAAAGGCCACGTGTCCGTCATCACCAAAGTTGCCTCGGCTCAGGAACTTGGGTACGATTGGGGAAGGTCACTTCGTGAGCACCCCCGCTCGCCCGATCAAAGATCGGCCTCTACTAACCATGATATCTATTTTTGAAAACTTTGTGTGTTCTTATTCCGGTTATTAGCCTAGGTTACTATGTGATGCACACAGCATATAAGTATAGACTGGGTCGCCCGAATTGGAACAAAACATTTCATGTTCGTTTTTTTGAAAGATGGTTTGCTACTCGCAAGTAGGTTTAAAATGCAGATTTTGCCACCCTCGAGTGGGCTTAGAAAAGATGGTTTTGCCACTATCTAGTGGGCTTAAAGCAAATAGTTGATGATTTATTCCAATTCAAGTAACCCAACCTTCACCCACAGGCATTCAGGCAGTTATATCATATAAGCACATAGCCTCATGGTAAGCATGCTATTCATGGCAGTCACTCACACGCATGCAAGGATGCTAAAGCATAAAGCTTACCGAGTACTCCAAGCCAAAATAGAAACTACATTAGAAATCATGCATGATCCTAAGTATACAAAAATGCCTAATGCAACACATGCAAAATGCAACTATAGCAGGCTCGGCTATTCTAAGATGGCATATGAAATACTACAACTATCATGTATTCAATTTGGAATTGAAAGTACAATGCAGTTAGTATGATGCGCCGAGCCCGGTGCATGCAATATAGATGAATGATGCAAACATGCTGTCATACTGTATGCTAATTTAAACATGCCCTAATCTAACCATCATAAGTAGGTAAATAAAAGGAAGAAAGGCGTGGGGTTGGAAGACATACAACACACTCACGCACACTTATTACAGTTGTGCCATCGCAGAGAGGGTCTGAATAAATAATACAGTCCCAAATAAAAGAATATTACAATCCAAATATTACAGTCCGAATATGTACAAATTCCTAATTAATTAACAAATTAACTAAGAAAGCTGTAAAACTGGCATGCAAGCCAGGGACTGCCTTGCTCCTGATGAATGATGCATGTCCGGGTTGTCTTGCGCGGAAATCCACTGGGATGCCCCAATTAGCATCTGTTTGGCAGTTATTCTTGGAAAGAGTGCCAGACTCCGAAAAGTTGCTGATTCTTCATTTTGCTGCAATAGAGAGCAAGAAAGGGGCATAGCAATGTATTTTCACAGATATATGCATGTCTCGATCCTCGTGCCACCAATCATGCATACCGAGGCATGATGGCCGAGGAGTCGAATTGCACAACTCAATATAGAATGAATGCACGTATAAACACAATAAAACCTAACTCCATCATGGATAATCAGGAGTGTCGGTGGCTGGGGAATTGAGATACATTCCGTCACTCGGAGTACGAAATGCACCTCGTTTCCCGTGTCCGGGCTAACTCCTATCCCGAACACGATGCAATATGCATGACATGCATGAAATGCAACTAAGATACAATCCTAACATACACAATGCTATGGAATGACATGCCTCGAAATACGTGCACACGGGCACGCAAATCGAGAAAATGACAGAATGTGATCTAAGATACAACCTAGTATGCACAATGCTATAAAAATGAGATGCCTCGAAATGCGTGGTCACGGGCACGCAAACCGAGGCAATTGCATACGCAATGCAAATGACATGGAAATGTGATATGAAAAGCACCATGGACTTATACTAACATGAGGGGGCCTCAGCCACACTCACATAAGAGGCCGATGGATGAAAATGAAGAGCCTCGAAATGCGTGCACACGGGCACGCAAATCGAGGCAATGGCATAAGCAATGCAATATGGCTAAAATGGCATATAGAATGCAACATGGACTTACACTAACATGAGAGGGCCTCAGCCACACTCACATAAGAGGCCGATGGATGAAAATGAAGAGCCTCGAAATGCGTGCACACGGGCACGCAAACCGAGGCAATGGCATACGCAATGCAATAACATGAAAACATGATATGGGCTTATACCAACATGAGAGAGCCTCAGCCACACTCACATAGCATGCCGGTGAATGAAAAATGAAGTGCCTCGAAATGCGTGCACACAGGCACGCAAACCGAGGCAATGCAAAAATGCAAACTATGGCATGGGAAATGATATGCAAACATGGTAATAGAATTTAAGCACTGAAATGTGGGGGAAAACAGCCCCGAAATGAGGCGAAAACACACCCGATGCATGGAATCTCTCCCGAAATGCAAAATTAGGCACCCGAAATGGCCTATAGCTATACCAAACATGCAAAATTGGTACATGGAATGTGAAGACAGAAGCAAGGCAGCCCCAAAATAAGCATTTTACTA
This sequence comes from Camellia sinensis, assembly GCF_055761805.1. NCBI lineage: Eukaryota > Viridiplantae > Streptophyta > Magnoliopsida > Ericales > Theaceae > Camellia > Camellia sinensis. The sequence goes on along the minus strand of NC_138971.1, from coordinate 95,961,164 downwards.
GTACAAAACATGGCCAAACAGCAAGCAAAGATAGGGCAAAACTAGCATGCAAGAAATGGCCCTAAACATGGGATTAAGAAGCAACTCATAGCTGATGTCCTCAAACAGGTTAGGGCCCTTCAACAAAGTTGAAGAGGGGCCCAAAATATGATGTTTTTCAGAACTGTAAAAACCCCAAAAACAAACACAGGTATGGCTGCACTCTCATGCAAGAAAAAGGGCCAAAAGGTGGCCAAAGAGGCAAGTGGTATATACAAAGCCCAAACTGAAAAATTCCCTTCTACAACATTGAAGAGGGACCAAAAATATGACTATTTTCAGAACTGTAAAATGGCCAAAACAGTATACAAACATGCTAGAAATGCAATGCAAACTGAAGCTCAAAAGAGGCTATAACATGAAGTATACAAAATAATCACCAAACAGAAAAAAAATGTTAATGAAACATGAAGTATAGGCCAAAATAAGGCCACTTTCAGTTCTGTGAAAAAGCCAAAAACAGAAGCAAGGGGGGCTGCCAATTTATGCAAAAATGGGGGCCAAATAAGCGATATAACTACAAGTGGCACATGGAGGCATCAAATGGTGAGGGGTCCTTCAACAATGTTGAAGAAGGGCCCAAAATAAGCACATTCACAGATTACATAATGCTCAAAAACAGATTACTCATGGGCCAAAAATAGCATGCAAGATTATGACATATAAGAGGATCAATGAAGCAAGTGCATCATGGAGGGCTCAAACAGGGTTGAGTCCTTAATGAAAAGTGAAAATGAGCTCACAAGAAGGCCACTTTCAGTTAGGGCCGGAGCTTGAAGCAATAAGCATATAGGGCTTACAAATGGATCAAGAAAAAGGGTCAAAAGAGGAGAAATGTCACTCACCCTTGAAGACCAAAGCTTTTGTTGCTTCTTGGACCAAATTTGTTGCCTTTTAGCTGCTGGAATTCCTCCTCTTGCTGCCGAAATGGAGTGGTGGTGGTAGAGCTTGGTGGTGATGAAGAAAACAAGGTGTAAGACTTAGGGATTTTTAGGAAAATGAGAGAGATGGAGGGAGCTTTGTGTCTTGAGGCTTGAAGAGCAAATTTTCTAACCCCTAAATGTGGTGCCACCAGCTGGTTATATGGCTCAAAAAGGGGGTGTAAAGGTGGGGGAAAAGGAGGCCAACTTTCCCCCACAAAATATCCCCCGGATATTGATATTTTCTGGGGGATAAAGCTATACAGCTGTAAAGTCCACACTGAGAGGATCATGGCCGGCCACCTTTTGGGCTTGCAGGTGGCCGGCCGGCCACCCCCCCTAGCCGGCCGGCTAGGGGTCAAAAAGGTCAACCTCAATTAGTGGCCGGCCACCACAAAAAGGTGGCCTCCCAGGTCTCCTCTTCACAACCCTGTGGTTCGAATTTGGAAACTCTGAAACAGGAGAGAGAACAAGCCATTTTGAGGAGGGGTTCAAAAGGTTCAAATGGAAATAGTGGCCGGCCATATGATATTAGGATCCTCCCATGTGTGTATAACACAAATATGTGGTTCAAAGTTCAAGAAAAAGGGCCCAGGTTGTTCAACATTAGTCCGGAATGAGGGGTTCAAAAGGGTCAGGTGGAATTACTGGCCGGCCACCAACTTTTAGGATCCTCCCAAGTGTGTAAATCACAAATATGTGGTTCAAAGTTCAAGAAAGTGGCCCCAAGGTATTCAACATTAGCCCGGAAGTGTGAAAAACGGGCGTCGGAGGGCGAAAATGGAACGTAACTGGTTGCCAAGATAATTGCTGGCCTCCCATCCTCCAGTGACCTTCCTGGTGATAAAACAGAGGCACCTGCCAAAAATGAACGAAAAGCAATGCAAAACGAATGCTCGGGGGCCAAAACACGCAGTTCGGGGTCCCGAAAACGGGCTGTTAAGCACCGAAAGTGGCGTTCGGCCACGAAGTGGGTTTCTCAGGCCCCAGTGTCCCTTGAAAGTGAGAAAATAAGATGTATGCCAAAAATCAGAACAAACGGAGATGGTTAGGCGGTCCCGAACCGAGGCACACGGCCTGACGGCTTCGAAAACCGGGAACCGGGCCCCGAAATGGGCAAAATGGCCCGCGGCCACAAAATGTAGCCCACGGCCACTAAGAGATGGTCTACAGGACCTCTTCCTCCCCTCAGGAAAAGAAACAGAGAAAACCGAGTCTGGTTCGTAAACCGAGGCAAGGCACAGAAGAGGGTTCGGAAGTCCGGAGGCAGGGCTCGCAGCCAGGACTCTGCAACTTCTGAACGAGCACGATATGCAAAATCACCGAGTGCTCAACTGGTGACGTCTGAGTCTTAAGGTCGGTCAAAAATGGGGTGTCTACACCATCTCCGCTGCCTCTTATTCAGTTCTTTCTGTGTGAAGAAGTATTTCAAACTCTTGTGGTCTGTATACACCTCACATGTCGCCCCATAAAGGTAATGACGCCAGATTTTCAGTGTAAACACTACTGCAGCAAGTTCTAAATCATGGGTCGGGTAGTTCTTTTCATGCGGCCTCAGTTGTCGGGAAGCATAGGCAATAACTCTCCCATTCTGCATTAAAACACATCCCAAACCCTTATGAGAAGCATCACTAAAAATGGTAAAACCATCCATACCTGAAGGCAGGGTAAGAATCGGTGCAGTCACAAGTCGAGTTTTCAACTCTTGGAATGCTGATTCTCTTTGGTCAGTCCAGTCAAATGATATCCCCTTCTAAGTCAACTGTGTCAGTGGTAAGACAATTTTGGAGAAGTCTTTGACAAATCTTCTGTAATACCCGGCTAACCCCAAAAAGCTTCGGACTTCTGTAACATTTGTTGGTCTAGGCCAATTTACCACGGCTTCAACTTTTTGTGGGTCAACTGAAATGTCATCTCTACTAATAACATGTCCCCAAAACATAACACGATCAAGCCAAAATTCACATTTACTCAATTTCGCATACAGTTTCTGTTCTCCAAAGGTCTGTAAGGCAAGTCTCAGATGATGTTCATGTTCTTCTTTACTTTTAGAATAAATCAGAATGTCGTCAAATAAATACGACAATAAAGTCGTCGAGGAATGGTTTAAAAATTCTGTTCATTAGGTCCATAAATGCAGCAGGTGCATTGGTAACTCCGAAAGGCATAACTAGGAATTCGTAATGTCCATACCTCGTTCGAAAAGCAATTTTGTCAATGTCCTCTGGTTTAACTTTCAGCTGATGATATCCGAATTTGAGATCAATCTTAGAGAACACTTGAGCACCCTGTAACTGATCAAATAAGTCATCAATACGCGGCAATGGATATTTATTTTTCACAGTTACCTTGTTCAGTTCACGGTAGTCAATACAAAGTCTCAGTGAGCCGTCTTTCTTTTTCACAAACAAGACAGGTGTGCCCCATGACGAAGTACTGGGCCTGATGAACTTCTTATCTAACAGTTCTTGCAGTTGCACTTTCAATTCTTTCAGTTCAGTCGGAGCCATTCGGTAAGGAGCTTTAGATACTAGCTGTGTACCCGGAATCACATCAACGGTGAACTCAATCTCCCCATCAATCAAATCCCCTGATAGATCATCTAGAAATACATCTGGAAATTCTCTAACTATATTAATATTGTTCACATTAGCGTTAACATCAGTAGATACAGTCAATACAGAACAGAAATACCTTTATACCCCTTTTTAATCAGTTTGTATGCTTTCATAGATGAAATCAAATATGGGGGAGGTACCACTCCATTTCCGTTAAACACAAATTCGGGTAGGCCAGGTGAATGGAAAACAACTTGTTTTGTCACACAGTCTATAGTAGCATGATATTTTTTTAACCAGTCCATTCCTAATATCACGTCAAAATGATCAATGTTCAAGGGCAGTAAATCAATATACAGATGCATATCCCAACAATAATTTCACATGCAGGGTACATATAAGCACAAGTCACAGATCCCCCAACAGGTGAAGATACAGCTAACAAGTAATTCATGGGTTCCAATGGTTTATTCAATTTTCGCGAAAAAGCATGCGATACATATGAATGTGTGGACCCCAAATCAATCAGAACATATGCATTTTGAGTACAAATTGAGAGGATACCTGACACAACGGTCTCGATATTTTGTACGTCTCCCGGTATGAGTGCGAACACTCGGCCTTGCCTCATGGGCTCTTTTCCAGTAGCTTTGGGGTTGGGTTTTGGTGGAGCTGTTGATGCTGCTGTGCTTGGTGCATCTTTACTATTGCCTTGAGGAGTGGAAGGGCAATCCTTGACTATGTGGCCCACCTTGCCACACCTGTAACAAGCACCAGATAATTTATAACAAACCCTTTTGTGTTTCTTACCACATTCAGAACAGGGCGGTATGGAACCACTTCCCTGACTGGAACTGGTTGTTGACCCCGTATTCTGCTTCTTATTTGATGAATTGTTTCTGTCTTTCTTGAATTTAAAACCCTGTCTCTTCCCGCGCCACTCAGTTGCGGGTGTTTCAGTCTGCTTCAAAGCTTCGATATTTGCTTCGGCCATAATGGCTCGGTCAAGAACATCCACACATTTCAGTAACTTTAGCACATTGATTCTGTCCAGTATTTCTACATTGAGGGCGCCTTCAAACTTCCTGCCCTTCTTGTAGTCGGTGTCCACCATGTGTGGTGCATATCTAGCAAGTTCGGTGAACTTTGTTTCATACTCTGCTATGGACATGGCGCCTTGTTTCAGTTGTTCGAACTCGGTCACCTTTCTGTCCCTGACACACTGAGGGAAGTACTTTTCGAAGAAGGCTTCTTTGAATTGAGCCCAAGTCATAACAGTGTTGACATCACGGATAAGCATCCACCACCTTCTAGCTTTTTCTTGCAAAGTAAAGGTGGCCAGTAGCACTTTGTGTGCTTCAGAACATGGAAAAACTTCAAATAACTTTTCAGTCTCAAGAACCCAAGCTTCAGCTTTTAGCGGTTCGAGTCCTCCCTGAAAGGATGGCGGTTTCATCTTATGAAATTTCTGTGTCAGAGCTATGATATCATCATTCATAGGTGGCTCTGGTTGTACTGGAGGAGGTGGGGGCTGTGGGTTCTGTTGTTGCCCTAGTCTTTCAATTAGTAGTTCCACCATTCTCTCCAACCTTGCCATTCTTGTCTCAGAGGATTCAGTTTCATCAACATTTCTTGCGTTGTCCATCTCACTATAGGCATTTATAACAATTATAAACATAGGCAGTTGCATACTTAGACAGATTATCACATTAACAGTTATATTCATGTCTTAGCCACACACATTTATCATGCTCATATAATGCCCTAATCACTTTTCTAGGACATCCTATAGCTCATTTGGACATGTGTGTGCGTTATAACTCGTGATTTAATAACGCTATGATACCACTCTGTCACGACCCAAACCCGCCCCTATGGGTTTAGCACCGTAACCGGCCAGTAATCTGAGATTACCGAAGGCCTGCTTAACAGTAATACAGTAATACGGAGTACAGGGGCTGGCGGAAGCCAAAATAGTAATTAAAAGATGTCCAATGAGCTGTGACAGTCTGTATGCAAAACAGTATGTACAATATATACAATCACTCAGGACAGGGATTTAATCCCTATTAGAATAGTACAGTACAACATCATTCAGTCTGTACAGTAATTACAAAACAGATACAAAAGGGGGAAAACTAAAACACCCCAAAAGCCCTAGCTTGACAGGCTCGGAACCTCGCAGTGAGGCACAGTGGTTGGCTTTGACAAAAGGGAGTTTAACCCACGCTCCTAGCTTCGGTCTGGTGCCTGAACACCTACATATATATATATATATATATATATATATAAACAGTGAGTTAAAGCCCAGTGAATAACGTAATGTGTAAAGAGGTTAAGAATGAATGTCCTTACAGTAACGAAAATAGTTCATTGAATCAGTGTATCAGTCATTCAGTCATAACAGTCATATGTGGTACATCCATTAGCAGAACAGTACAGTAAACAGTAGGTCTTAAAAGACCGAACAGTCAATGATAGCCATCGTAACAGTAAACAAAAGTTCCAAGATATGAACTGACAGAGATCTCTGTAACAGTAGCAGTAACAGTAACAGTAGTTGCTAATGATGCCACAATATAGTTCAGAATAGAAGACAAACATTCATTCAGTTAACAGTAAACAGTTCAGAAAACAGTTCAGTTGATCATTCAGAAAATATTCATTTTCGAACATATCTTTACAAAATTGTTACTCACAGAGTTCTAGGCTACAGATAAGCTAGAGCGTGTCTCCGGATGCCAACCCTACACAGTTACAGAATGAACACACACTAAGCTACACAGTTGGGAAACAATAACTTAATCCCTATCTTGACTCGGTGTGGTTCTACATCAATATCCTCATTAAGATGCCTTAAACTAGGCCTAAGAATGCCTAAGATGAAATAAGGATGCAAGGCTGCACTTTAAAAACATTTTTAGAATTTTCAGAAAACAGAGTTCCCGCTCGAGCGTCACTTACCTCGCTCGAGCTGACATGCAAACAAAAGCCTTCGCTGGAGCGTAAACTTTCCTGCTCGAGCGAACTGCAAAAGTACAGGATATGTGAAAATCACGCTCGATGGACGCTCGACATCCGCTCGAGCATGTGACACAAGTCCTCGCTCGAGCGTGCAAAATCCCGCTCGAGCGGACAGTAAACATAACAAAAGTGCTGGATGCACGAATTTCCCGCTCGAGCGCCAATAACCCCGCTCGAGCGGAAGTCCAAATTCTGGAAATTCCATATTCGAACCTCAAGCTCAAAACTAAGTTTTAAAACACCAAATTCGATCCTCTTGGGCCAATTTTCTGGAAAACACTTTAAAACTCATAATACAACATGATTCAAAGCTCAATTTGAGAAATCAAGGCCCAATGGTAGTTCAATTAAACACAATTTTGAACTAAATTTCAAGAACATAACTTTAATGTGACATGCAAGTATTTAACCAAGATCAAAGCTTCAATTACATGCTCTAATGAGCCAATTTCCTCAAAAACAAGATGAATTCATGGTCCATTGCAAAAATATGAACATGCATGTGGAATTTCATGAACATTAACTTCAAAACTTAAGAATGGCAACATGCATGCATGAATTCCTACTCAATTCAACATATTAAGCTAATTTTGACTCCAATTTTCAATATAACAAGAATCAAGCAAGAACTAACTTAAAGACAAGTTTAAGAAGGTGGATTCTCTACCTTAGACCTTGAATATCAAGTGTAGGAAGCTCAACTATGAAATCAACCTTCAATTTCTTTAATTCGCCAAGCAATTCACAAGATGGAATGGAACTCAATTTCTCTCACTCTCTCCCTCTCTTCTCTCTTGGTCGGTTGAGTCTAAGGAAAAGGCTGAGGAAATGTTTTGCCTAAGTGTATTCAAGCCTTAATATGTGTAAGGAAGTGGGCCACTAAGTGGCAAAGTTGCAAATAAGGCCAACTCTTGTAATTTAGCATTATTTAATCCAATTAAATCACACCAAATCACATTTCAGATAAATACACCATAAAATCATATAAATCTCAATTAGCATAAAACACTAATCAATTTCCGGTTCGGCCGCCGATAAGGCCTTCAATTTGCAGTTTAAGGCATAAAACATGAACATGTAATTTAACAGTCAACAGATAGAATTGCATTCAAACTAGCACAATCAATCAATCAGTTTAGTAATTCAGTCAGTCAGTCAGTTAACATGCCTAATCATCGATTAGCACTAATCAGTAGTAAGGGTTGCTACAGTACGTGCCCATTTTATTTTTTTAATTTTTTTTAATTTTTCTTTCACAGTCATCAAATCATAATACCGTAATTTGCCATCGTGCTACCATTCTTAAACTTAACAAGTACATAACAAAATTTTCCTTTCTCCAACACAATAATTTTACAAAATATGTTACGTAAACCATAGTACTTTCATTTTTGTGTGTAAACACATACATATTATACAATACAATATAATAACATACATCTTGACCGTAGCTGAACAATGTTACATGCATACGAATATTAGGTTGACTATATGTTTCCTAACATTTCATTATTGCACATGTACACTAACTTGTCTCGAATGTGAAGTCGCACCAATGCCATATGGGGGTTATCATCCCCAACCATTAAACCATTATCGTCATGTGCAACTTCCAGCATGCCATTTACTATTGTCATAGCCTATTCCTGGTTGAAGATGGGGTTAACAGTCGTTGGATTGCCAGTATTTCTACGTATATAGTTTTGTAACGCCATTGACGCACCAACCAACTGCACTTGCACATTTGCGAAATCATATCGAGGCATATTTTGAATAAACTCCCATCACTTTTTCCATGCTCCGAAAGTGTGTTCCACCACACTTCGTAATAACGCGCTTTTGTTAAATAATTCCCTAGGGTTGTCTACTGTCCTACGCCTTTTAGTAACGCGGAATTGTTGTTGGTGGTAACGGCTGCCGTTAAATGGTGCTAGGTAACCCATGCGGTTCGGATAGCCATCATCAACAAGATAATATTTGCCTACAAAAATGCAAAAAATTCTAATTAAATATCGCGATATTTTTATTTTATTTTTTCTAAATATTATGTACTGAAATTTGTCATTGTTGTATGATACCTTCTTCAGGATGTGGAAAAGGAACATTGTCATTTGTGATTATCTCATTGAAAATGTGACTATCGTACATACTTCCTTCCTATTCAAGCGATACAAAGGTGAAACACATGTTAAAATCGCATGCGGCCATGATATTTTTGGTGTGACAGTATTTCCTACCAAAATATGTTGGAGCCTTTGGCCTTGTAACCCGTGTTATACCATGTGTTCCATCAATTGCGTCGATACAGTCCTGCCAACAACCCTGCTATCTACACATTCACTTCAACATTGACATGACACTCATTTACTCTTTTTTTTGTCGAGTTAATATGTTTTGGACACACATTGCAATTTTCTTACTTTTTCTTTGCACTACTTCTCATTCACGTTTTAAATTTTGAACAAACATCTCGTCAATGAAATAAACCAACAGTTACTACTTCTAGGGGTACATGAAATGGTTTTTGTTGGAATATTGATGACACCAAAAGCACAGTGTTTTTTTTTTGTGTCACGTCAACATCATTTCCAAACACATAAATAAACTTAACTGAGTCATGGTTTGAAAACAGTACCTTGAAAGGTAGGTATTTCCGTTTGGACTGCATTTATGGATGTGTATGATGCTGACTATGAAACAAATCAGTTTCGCTGTCAAATCCAATACCTGAGATTCCTTTGCTGGAGTCCATCAACTTCCTCCAAGCATTTCATTCTTTTTTGAGACTCATATATTTAATCTTCAACTGTTTTAGACCATGTCTTTTTTTATTTATTTTTACTATTTTTATTTTTATTTTTTTAAATTTCTTTGCCAACGACTTGTACCCAGTTTGGCTTAGGACTAGGAATGGGCAAATCCCTTTTATAATCTCATTGGCAATCAGCTACAAGAAAATCCCTGTTGATTCACTATCCCAGGATGCCTTGTGGTGAGGCTTTTGTGTTTCTTCAACACTGCTAGACTTCTCTGTTGCAATCCTTTTGTTTTTCGATGAGGCACGAGGAGAAGTACATATCAAAGCCATTTCGACAAACCATGAATACATGGCAAGTAATTTACGGGCCAAAATGATTATAATTACAAAATTGCATGGCAATGACTAATATGAAAAACATTTGGTTGCCATGTTGACAATATATAACCATTACACAGTAATTAAAATAAGAATAGCAACACATAAAATTCATGCAGAACAAGTGGAGATAGGAATACAAACACGTGTTAAATAATTTTGTTGCATTAAAGTTGTCATGACCGGAACCCACCCCTATAGATTACGGTCATAACCGGCCAATAATTATGAGATTACCTACGGCCTCAAACAATTTTAAACGTATCTTAATAGTAATAAATGGGCCAAAGCAGAAGTAGACTTAAAGATTTTGTCCAATGAGCTGTGCTTACAAGGCATATCAAAAATGTTTCCCATATATATTTGATAATAACTCACACCACATATTAATAGTTAACATCTTCTACATTCAAGATCATTCAAACACATGGTTAGCTATACCAAAAGCTTGCACACATATTGGTCTACCATGACCAACAAAAGTAGCAAAAGAAAATACAAAAGATCATAAACAAACTTCTTGCGTGAGGCACCTGGATTGACTCCACAAAACTCGGGTTCCTTTCTCAAACTCCCCCAGGGCTGTGGTTGAATGTCCCTTTGTTCACCTACATACATATAAATAAAAGTGAGCTAACGCCCAGTGAATAATACCAAAGTAAAGGGGTTAGGTGCATAAGATTCATATTAAGTACATCGAACCCGTAAATTTCATATACAAACTGCCTTAGGCTTATTCTGTGCTTTTTGTTGTACACGTTAATGACCTCGAGCCCATGGCATAGCTTTGTTAGATTCATCAAACAGCCTCGGGCCTAATCCAAACACTTTAGACGTATCAAACGGCCTCGGGCCCATTATTTTCCATATACATATTTATGCACATTTCATATTCATGATCATGATCACCTTTTTATTCAAACGACCTTTGGCCCATTACATTTATATTCAAACGGCCTTTGGCCCATCACGATATTCAAACGTATCAAACGGCAAACGAAAAACGGCCTTAGACCCAATTTAGACATATCAAATGTATCAAATGGCCTTAGGCCCAATTCATACTCTTATCAGACGTATTAAACAGTCTCAGGCCCAATTCGTACATATCAAACGACCTTGAGCCCAAATCATATTCTTCACAGAGCCTTATAAAAAAATTAGGCATATAGAATACTCATTTTTAATTCAAATCAACAAATATATAAAGCTCATATAGAAGTAGCATTTGAAAAATAATATACTGGAAAATATCTTTATTAAGATATTACTCACAGTGTTCCGTCGATGGATTTGCCCTTGCTCTTGACCCTACACATTTCACAACACATTGGGTCACAAGCAATTCAATCCGTTCTCAATTTGTTTATTTCTCTTAGGCCTCTTTCTTACTATTTTAGTTCATTTACAATGCTCAATGCTTGTCTAAGAGTGCTTAGAAATGAAAAAGAACGGAAAACGGAACATGAAGTGACTTTTCAAAATTTCTGAAACAGGGCACTCTGCTCAAGCAACCAGAGCTTAACTTTGGTCGCTCAAGCGATCTGCAAAACTTTGTAAAATTACTGGTTGTATGATTTTCACGCTCGAGCGAGATTTCTATTGCTCGAGCGATGAGTCTTGCAAAATAGGGTTCGCTCAAGCGCAAGGTTTGTCGCTCGAGCTACCATGCAATTTTTTGTAAAAGTTTTGGGAGCTTGATTTTTACGCTCGAGTGAGACTTTCTTCGCTTGAGCAGACAAGATGAATTCTATAATCTCCAGAATTGTGTTTGAAACTCAAAACACATTCCAAAAGTCCAATTTCATGCATAACTTACTCAAATATTGCAAGAACACTCCCAAATACATATATTTGAAGATAACTTTGGCCCTTAGTTCAAAATTCCATGAATACAACAAATTTCAAACCGTAAGCTTTATATATACATAATCTATGTTTTGTATCTTGCATAGACAAGCTTCAAGGCTTGAAATTAAGCTTGAATACATGAAAATTCTCACATGCATGTGTCAAATAGCCCTCTATACAACATAATCAACATGTTATACATTCAAATATGGAAAATTTTAGGAATTCATACATGCATGCACATATTAACTTCAAATTCATCATAATCAACTCAATTCTTGTTTTTAGTTACATATCAAGCTTGAATTCACTTAGTTATGAACTTAAAGTCATGAATTTTAGTTCAACTACTCATCTAGAAGCTTCAACCCTTCCAATTATAGCCAATTCTTGAGCTAATCTTCCTAGTTCTTGAATTCACTTACAAATCTTCAAGGATGATCCCTTTCTCTCTCTCTCTCTCTCTCTCTCTCTCTCTCTCTCTCTAATAAGGCTCACTCTCTCTCTCTCTCTCTCTAGAGTGTGTATTTTCAGATTCTGAGCTCATCCCATGAGCTTAAGTGTGTTTTATACATATATATACTAGGTGATTAGCTTTAGTTAATCAAACTCCATTAAGACTAACCAAATATACTTAATTTAATCAATTTAATCTAATTATTTTGATACGAATCAATTTTTAATTAAAGTTCACTATCGGCTCTAAAAATTACACTAATTACAATGGTACCATCATTTCAATTTCTGCCACCTTTACGGCCTTCAATTTCAAATTATAGTAGAAAGTTGGAGAGGTTTTCCTATAGTGAACAGATATAACTTCACAAACTCATACAATTATGCAAATAGCATTGAAAATTAAATTAAACACATAATCACAAACATAATTATGATCAATTAACATAACGCAGAACTGGGTTATCACAAAAGTAGTCATTAATGTCTCCCCCGAACTATTCATGGAACCATATGCTAAATTAAAGTAATTACAGTCAACATCATACATGCAAAACGCTAAGTTTGCTTACATACGCAACAACAAAATGACAACGACAATGCACAACACAGAGACGATGGTTTTAAGGAGACACAATGAGTGTTGAATGTGTATGGCATCATCCCGCAAGTGCATGACAATGTTGTTTGTGGAGGATGCATAGCTCGTGCTCTGTCTCATTGGTTCTTCGCACCAACCAATCCAACTTACACAGGGTTGACGAGTGAAAATGACGAAGTTATTAGTCAATTGGTCCAGAATTAAATTCAATTATGACTGTAATTGAATTGGCCACTCACCATAGGGTGTGGACAAGCAAAGTATGGATGTCCTGGATTTTTGTTTGATCTGGATATGTTCACAACACATTGAGCATAGCCACAAGCACATATCTGACATGGCCATGTAGTGGAAGTTGCAGTTGAGGTAAAAGAAGCCATGGTTTGCTTTCTAACCGTTTAAATGACTAGTATAACAAATATGGTATGAATGAGGTCCACATATTTCAGAGTTCAGGAATTTTTTCTGTAAAAAATGACAAATGTCCCCAATTATTTCTTAAAAATAGGATTTTACAAAAGAAAAAAACTTTACAAGCACAAATAACTTGACAAATAGTAAGCCAGAACCGTTTATATTTCTTGTAGTTTAATTCATATTGTTTATCTGTAGAATACAAATATTGTAACAAGTGAAACCAAAAATTTTCGTTAAATTAGAAACTATGCAGACAAAATTGAGTTGCACAATTATTCATTAGGCAAGTTATTGTCAATATATATGTTCATGTTATCTTTTCTTATAAATGGAAATTGGTGTGAATGGTTGGTCATTTGTTCGACTTTATTTTTTCTGTATCAAACGAACAGTTGTAATTACCATTCCAAAGCCATATTTACAATTTTCCATTTCTTTTATCTGTTCGAACACGGGTCCATTTCTGGTGCTTTTTTTATTTTATTTATGAAGATTGTGAATCAATCAGTTTTGTTCTTTTAATAGTTGTAATCAACAAGTTTATTTTTATGGACAATTGTTTCTCTTCAAATGAGGTTCATAATAAAATCCTAATTTCATATCTTCCAAATGAATTGAAAATTCCACACTGATTAACCTTCAACATTAACAAATTGGCAGATAACAGAGCATAAAAAAAAATATTTTGCATGAACAATTTATTTCATGAAGAAAAAATGTTCCACTAACACACAACACTGCAACACAATATCAACAACACAACAGCATGACATGTACAGAATGGAAATTTTTTACAAAAAATTTCACAAAAATCGATAGGTAATTGCTACATAGAAGCAAAGATTTGAGCAAAAAAATGGAACACATCTGGGATATTGTAATTTCAAAGAGCAATTTTCTAAAGAAAAAAAAAAATTGCAAATATCCAAATTTCCTGTCTGATCCATCATAATACTGTGGTTTTTCCCATATGCCCAACAAACAAATAACATCTACAAAAAAAAAAAAAAAGACGATTAATCAATACCCCTGCAGATCGGGTTGAAGGACACGAAATACCCAAAACCAAAAAAAAAAATCTGTGTACCTAATGGTCGGTAGTGGCAAGGACGCAATGGTTGTAGTGTGGCCGGCGATTTGCACTTCGGTGGGCTTGGGATATGGATAGCAGACGTAGTTGTTCTTTTTCACCGATGGTAGATACCTTTTTCGTCTCTTTCTTCTTGTCTAACCGTGCCTTAGGTGAGAGAAAATGTCTGGTTTCTTTTGGTGCTGGTGTCATAGAAAAGGATTCACAATGGGGATAGTTTTGTAATTTCCACATAGGCTGAACCCTTCAGGCAGCATGTGACTCTTTTTTGTCTTTTATGGCTAAATTAGCCTATTTTGGACGGATGTGGCTAAATTAGCCCAAGTGTTTGATCCCAAATGAGTACTAAATGCAATGATTGTACTTAGATGTAAATTGTTAGGTATGGCAGCAAATTGGTGATGAAATTAAATTAGAATGAATTAAAATATTTTTTTTAACCAAATTAAATATATATGTAACAACACAAAAAACAAAAGGATAAAATGGGAAGAAAAAAGAGAGACCCATGGCTCTTATTTATGATAGTAAGATTTGTGGCTAAATTAGTCTATTTTAGACGGATGTGGCTAAGTTGGCCCAAGCGTTTGATCCCAAAGGAGTACTAAATGCAATGATTGTACTTAGATGTAAATTGCTAGGTATGGCATCAAATTGATGATGAAATTAAATTAAAATGAATTAAAATATTATTTTTTAACCAAATTAAATATATATGTAACAGCACAAAAAATAAAAGGATAAAGTGAGAAGAAAAAAATGAGAGCCATTTACAAAAAAATTTTAGTCTACTAAAACAGTCTATATAAACAAAAAAAATCGTGAGACTCAAGGGTTGGTTGTATGAGTGCAAGTAACAGTAGGAAGAGTATTTTATACTGTCTAAACCTCTCTCGATATATTACATCTTCCTGTACCTTTGATTTCATGTTTTTAATGAAATTTTTACTTTGCTGATAAAAAAAAATTAGCTAAAAACTAAAACAACCTACTAAAATAGCAACTTCTCAAACACCTACAATAATAACTCAATTTGTTGAAATTATCATGTTTGTTTGATTCGGTGTGTTTCATGTAATTTATTATAAGTTAAATGTTGGTAATAAAAAAATTAAAACAAAAACATTTTTTCTTCAGCTTTCACAAAATTTTTTTGAACTTAATTAATCTATTTTTGTACAAGTTATAAATAGAAAGTGCATCAAATAGTTTAGTGTATTTTTTTTAAAAAAAATATTAGCAATACTATATAACAAATAAAAAAAAAATCAAAATAAAGATATGGGGGATGCACCAATAAATCTCAAATTAATAACTTATGCACTGTTTAGTCCTAAAAGTTTTCTTATAGACTGAAAGGTCCCATTACAATGTTAATAACGTCAGATACAATGTTAATAACATCAGAGTCATGTTACAAACATTGGATTTCAAACATCTAATGTTCATCAAATTTCAATAATATTTGAAAATATAGGATGAAAAACATCTAATGTTCATCAGATTTCAATAAATTTTGAATTTATAGAATGAAACATCAGATCATTTACATCATTCACATCATGTTGATGTAAAAATGGGACTAAATGGAGCATAAGAAAACTTTTAGGACTAAATGGTTCAACGTTTCAAAAACTAGGACTTATGGGTAAATTTTCCTAAAGATATTTCTTCTTCAACTTTCACATAATTTTTTTGAACTTAATTGATCTATTTTTGCATAAGTTATAAATATAAAGTGCATCAAACAGTTAGTACAATTTTTTTTTTAAATATTTAAAATACTATAAGCAACATAAATAATGTGCACCAAACGACCCTATTATAAGTTATCAATTTTTAAAATTATGTATACTATTTTATATTGGACGTTTAGGCGATAAAATTATTTTTGAATTTTCTTTATCCAAAAGTCTAGGCATTAGAATACTTTGTCCAAAAGGACAAACTTAGACAAAATGACCAAAATATCCCTATATATATCATATACACAGCAAAAACTCTCATTTCCAAACAACCACTCTTACTCTACCTCTCTCTCTTTTCAAACCCTAAAACACACACACACACAAACACACACTCTCTCTCTGTCTCTGTCTCTCTCTCTCTCCTCTCTTCATCTTCGTCGCTAATTACCTCTGTCGTTGTCAATCTCCTTCGTCACCGTTGATCTGGACTTTCTCTCTCTCTCCCTCCTCGCTATTGATCTCTCTCTCACCGCGTTGTATTGCGTCGCCATTCGATTCCTCTCCCTCACTCTTGCGTTGCCGATCTGGTAACTTCCACTGCCAATGGCATCATTCTCCCCCGTATAATCATTATTGCCGAAGACGACAACGAAGACAACGATAACACCGCCGTATGGTTGACCAAGCGGTCATCAATTTGTACCCTAGGTTTCCATTCTCGAAGGGTCAAGGTGGTGGAATCAACTATTCTATGTGTTCGATTTGTTTGTGTGAGTATAGGAAATCCGAGATGCTAAAAATGTTGCCAAAACTCGCCGCTTCCAGTGCCTCTCTCGACGCTACTTTTGGAGGTCGTGTTGTTTTCACAGTACTCCAATGGTCGGAGTGTTGGAAAGACAAACTTAATTTGAGTTTGGCGAAGGAGAATTTTAGAGAAGATGAGAACAAGCAAGAGACTGCTGAAAAGTTCTAGAGAGAAGAAGGGGAAGCCAAAATGAAAAAGAAGAGGAAACATCAAGGAAGCTCCATTGTTGAATAGGTTGTATGTTTATTTGAGATAGAGTGGGAGAAAAATATAATCTACAGGGAGAAACACAACATCTCCCGATAAGGAGAATTCTAAGAGAATAGAGAATTTGAGAGTTAACAGAGAGATAGCTTTGTTTTGTATAATTTGTTTGTAATTGAATAAAAGAAATATTTATTCAATTAATTCCTCTCTTTATATGCCCTCACAACCGGTATACACCCAGCTTCTACTTTTCTATTAGTGGTATCAAAGCAAGTTTAGGCTAAAAATTCGAAGAAACAGAGAAGAACAGAGGTTGATTTCAATTTTATCCAGATTTTGAAGGTGTCGAAATCAATATTTGAATATACCAGAGGGTTCGTGTCGACTAGAGGAGTCCAGACCCATCAACTAGAAGAGTCAAGAAATAATCAAAGTTCGCAGATAATTGGGACATCTAGAAATAGAAAATTTTCAAAGTTATCGAAATTCAGTTTTGAGTAGACCGGATTAAAGTATTCGTAGAGAATTCTAACAGTATAAAGAACTTCGAATGAACCTATACGGCTACCAAGAAGTTGAGCGTGTACATAGCACTTGTCTTCTCCAGAATTCTAAAGTTGCAGAACATTCAAGAGAAATTATTTAGTGCTTCGCGATTGATTTGTAGCCGTTAATCTAAACTGTCCAATCTATTTTGGCTAAATCTAAGTCATCCGGAGTCCAATCGCAACGATCTAATAGTATTTTCCAACTATTTGAAATATTCTGGACACATTTGTATGGTCAGATTTTGCAAATTCTATACCTATAATTTGCAAATTTTATTTGAAGATATGAAGTGAAAAAGTATTTTTTGAAGAGGGAGTCGAAGAATACAACAAAAAAGATATCATAGAAAGGTGATAGAAGACATCTCATATATCGTGGACGAGACAAGCAAGTAGGTGGTTGCTCTAAGACATTGAAGAGAGAAGATATCAACAGTGGCTGATAGCCACGAACAATAAGAGGTTGTTCAAAGAGAGATAGAAGTCAATAGAGGATTGTCTACAAACACCAAACAAGAGGTCATCCACGAGAAGATATGAAGTATCATGTAGAGAATCCAACAAATTGAGTTTAAGAGGGGATGTTGGAAAGACAAACTCAATTTGAGTTTGGTGAATAAGAATTCCAAAGAATAGGAGAACAAGAAAGAGACTGCTGGAAAGTTCCAGAGAGAAGAAGAGGAAGCCAAAATGAAGAAGAAGATGAAGTTTCAAGGAAGCTCCATTGTCGGATCTTAAGGATGAAGAAACATTGTGCACTTTGTTTGAGATAGAGTAGGAGAAATATGTAATCTCCAGGGAGAAACACAACATCTCTAGATAAAAAGAATTCTAAGAGAGTAGATAATTTGAGAGTTAATAGTTTGTTTGTGATTGAATAAAAGGAATATTTATTCAATTAATTCATCTTTTTATATACCATCACAACTGGTATACATCCCTCTCCCACTTTTTTATCACGGAGAAGGTGATGATGATGATAGTCAATGGAGTATGTTATTGTTTTAACACAGATTTGAGAATCAAAGCTTCGAATCTTTGACTCTTAGATTTTGATTTAGGGTTCTGAGAATCCCCTTCCATACTCCTATCTTGGAATAATAGCATACGTTCCTCTCTCTAGGGTTATGGTTTCTTTGTTTTTTTTTTTATTTAATTTGTTTATTTATGTTTTTTTGTGTATTGATTGTTGTTGATTTGTTGTTATTGTTATTGTTGTTGTTGTGGTGGTCGTAGATCTGGGAAACAAAGTATTCCAACATATATTTTTAACAGATAGGGAAAAAAATTGAACAATTTTTTTTAACAAATAAAAAAATGGATAGAAATTTTAAACAGATAAATCTATACAGATAAAAATTAGAACAGGAATTAACACAATTGAATAGATAGGGGAAATAGTTTTGGACAAATAATAAAAATGAACAAATATTTTAACTAATATTGTTTCGACAGGTAAGAACAAAGAGAAACCCATCAAATTTGAATAGATAGAGAGAGAAACCTACATAAATTAAACAGATAAGAAGATAATTGAACTGATATGGAAAATTTTTGAACAGGTAGGAAAAAAATTTGAACAGATAGATAACAAAAACCAATAGATAAATTAATGGGTAAAATTGGAATCAAAATATCCTTCAAAATAAACAAAAAAATTTCTCACCAAACTATTTTACAAAAGGTGAACCTCTTACCAAAAAAATATATATTGGACCTAACGTTTTATACTCTTCTTAATTTGGACTTTTCAACAATTTGCTCTTTTATATTTACAATGCTTTTGAATTAAGTGATGTTAATAAAATTAATTCTTTTTTTATCAATATAAAAAAGAAGAAGATGAGGAATTTTATTTTATTTTGTGTCTGTTTAAAATCACTTGACATAGACAATGTGGTACGATTAATCATAATTTGACAACATTTATTGCTGCTTGCTGTTTTCTTTCTTTTGCTAGCTTTGTTGCCTCTCACCAGTTAGGAGATGGGAGCTTGAACTAACTCTAAACTCTCTTTTATTGATGTAATATTTTATACTTTATATGTGTTTCATCAATAATTTTTTTTTTTTGCCGATCAAAAAAAATATTTAGTATTCTAATTTCATAATTGGAAGGCCACATTACTCCCTCAAGGTATTCAATTATCTCTCGCATGAGAAATATGTATGGAAGAGAAAATATCAATCCGACAACCTACTTTTGTACCTTTAACCAAATACAAGTAAATGTCACAAGTGACACAAGTTTTTAGTTATAAAATTCAAAGATTTTTATTGTGGGTTGTGTCTGAAATCCACTGTTAAAAAGATTTGAGACCGACCAGCTTATAAATCATTCCTAGATCAAGTAATTACTTAGGTGTGGATCCCAACCTTTGGATTGAATTAAATTTGAGTGTCAATTAATTACCGTGGGGCTAGGGTTTGCGAATTACTATATCTCCATGAAATTTTCTCGTTCAAGAAAAAAAAAAACAAATATAGCCTTCGTTTGGAATTTATTTTTATTTATTATTATTATATTTTTTAACTTAGCTTTTTAATTATTTTAACATGGTTAAAAAGTTAAATAAACTACCAATAGATTCTAATAGTTAGACTTAATTATCATCAAGTTCTATTGAAAATAAGTCTTCGTAAAATTATCACTAAAAATAATTTTTTGTGACAATTTTTTACATGTCTCTAAAAATTGACAATTAGTGACTTTTTTTTGTCATGATTTTTATAGATTGTTATTAAAACTTACAATTAGTGACTTTTTTTATGATAAATTTTTTCCATAGGACCTATTAAATAATAAATCCACTTATTATGATTTATACGTAAGTACCCCTAAAAAGTTTCGATTAGGATGAATTTTTAATTTTTTGCAACTTTTTAAAAAAAATAAAAAAAATAACTATGATTTGAATTTGACATTTTATTTTATTAATTTTTTAATTTTTTTTATTTTTAAGTGAACTAAAGTAATTCTAACCATCTTTTTTGGACAGCTAGCCAAGTTTTTGGCCGGCCGGCTAGCCAAAATGTTGACCGGCTGACTAATTTGCCACTTTCAAGTAAAAAGGGAGAATATAATTCAAGGAAGGCCTTAGCTAGAGCAGAGTGATAATTAAAAATAAGTTTTTAGTTTTACTAAAGTGAGACCTAATCACGATTGAGGTAGATTTGAGTAATTTTGTATTCTCTTAAGTGTCAAAATTACAATACAAAAAAAATGAGTAGAAACAATGGCGGAGGGAGTATGTGACCGGGGGGTCATATGCCCCCTAGATTTTGGAAATTTTTTTTTTGCAAACATAAAAAAATATTTTAAATAAAAAATTATAAAAATATTATTAGAATGAAATATCAATGACATTTTAAAAATTATGAAAATAATAATGGTTATTTTGATTGAAAATGAAAAGACTATTATAAATAAACCATATTAGCTATGAAATTTTTTGAATATAACGGCAATGTTATTATTAGTGATATGCAAGTATAAGTAATCTCACTATAAAGATATGAAATTTATGGATTGTTAGTTACATTTGACAAGAGAGATTCACTCTTTATGTGTTTATTTACCATTAGTGGGTGATATCACGTACCACTGATGACGTGGTATTACCATTATATTGAATTTTTAATCAAATTTTGTATAAATTTTTTTATCATTATATAATTTATTTTAAGGCTTATATCAATTTTTTTTTTTGTGTTGTCCATTATACACTAGTTACAAATAACATTCAGCTTGTTTGTTTCCAGTTTTTAGAAAACAGTTTTCAGAAAATTTACTTTTTTATTTTTCATATTTTAATGTTTTGAATGAATTTTTTTAGGGGTGAAAGAATAACCGGAAGGACCGACCAAACCGACCGAACCGACCGAACCGAACGATTTTCGGTCGGTGTTTTAAGTTTTCAATCATTCGGTTTGGTTAGGTTTATGTTTTTCTGTACATTCGGTTTGGTTTACGGTTTTTGATTTTTTGAACCGAACAGCACTGAACCGAACCGACTTATATAATATTAATAGGCCCAAAATGTGAGGCCCCAAACCTATGTAAAAATTACATGGCCTGAGCCCAAATTTTATGCAAAATGGATAGAAATATAGGCCCAAAATGTGAGGCCCAACCAGGGAAAAAAAAAGGCCAAAAAATCGAAAAACCGAAAAAACCGCACCGCACCGTAATAAACCGAACTGCATCGGTTTATGTCATTTTTCTGTGCGGTTCGGTTCACAAATATGAAAAACCGACCGAACCGAACCGATTTTACCCCTAAAATTTTAAAATATTTTAAGCAATTTTTTTTTTTAATTTTTAGACACACCTAACATAAATACACTTAAAAAGGTTTAACATTTGTGAAAAAAATATTTTAAAAATACATTAAATACCAAAAAATACAACAAAAAAAAAGAAAGAAAATTAAGTATATTTTTTTTGTATTTTTGAGTATTTATTAATTTTTTAAAATATGTTTTTTCATATATTTTATTATTTAGATACATCTAAGTAAGGTGCATCTAAAAAAGTAAAAAAATTAATTAAAATTCAAAAAATATTTACTAAAAATAAAAAAATACGAAAAATAAAAAAACTCAGTTTTCAAAAAACTGAATTCAGAAAACTAAAATCAAACACACTAATTATTTTTTTTTTTGATATTTCTTGAAATCAATCGTAAAAACTTGTGTGAAATAATTTTATAAAAATTATTGTAATTAATGAGTGCCCCATCTAATTTAATTTTTTGGTTCCGCCACTGAGTAGAAATCATTGTGAATTTTTTAAGATTTTTTTTTTTACAAATATTATATTTTTTAAGTGTATTTTTGTTAAGTATGTCTAAAAAGTAAAAAAATTATTGATCCAAACCATTCATTTTTTAAAATTGGTTGAAAAAAATATTTATACAAAAAATAAAAGTGATTTATTATCAGTACATATATGTTTCAATAATATTTTTAAAGGTAGCACCGGTCTTAAAAATTTAATGTACGGCACATTTAATTCATTATCATTATAAATGGTGACTTTCCGTTCCTACCAGACACAATCGCTTTCCAATTTCGCTTCCACTGGCTTGTAGTTTTTTTGTCCAAGCGTGTTTTTTGGGCTAGATAGTTAGCGCTCTCTCTCTCTCTCTGTCTCTCTCTCTCTCTCTATATATATATAGTAGAAGATAATAGATAGGTTAGGAACTTGAAGATCTAGTAGGACATGTACATATAGGTGGTGTGTCGTTGAAAACAAAAAAAAAAAGAAAAGAAAAGACAATGGGAAGGTCACCATGCTGTGAGAATGTGGGGTTGAAGAGACGGACATGGACACCTGAAGAAGATCAAAAGCTTTTGGCATACATTGAAGAAAATGGTCATGGAAGCTGGCCTGCCTTGCCTGCAAAAGCAGGTCTATATATGTATATACTATTATACAAAAGTGTATAGGTCAATTTGTGTGAACACTATCTTCATGACATTTTTTCTTATTTTGAAAAGTTCTTTCATTTCACTCAAACTGTATATGAAAAATCAAACTGATTCAAATATTTAGATTATGGTTCCTACTCATTTTCTTTTTCGTTTGTAAACTATAAGTCTTTACACAAGCATCACGTGTTTACCCACAACTAGAATATATATATATATATATATATATATGCACACAAACACAGACACAACAACATTTTATATTTTTTTACCCATGTTCTTGTGACTTAATAGTGACATGGAGGTAACTCTTAGATGTTTATATTATAAGAGATAGATTGGAGGTTGAATTTCTGTAGAAACTAATCCAACAACTAACAAATGACTTTACTAATAAAAATATTTAAAAAAAAAAAAAACTGGTTTTTCTTTGGCACTCAACTTTTAAACTAGCTTATTGGCTTAAAACAAGTCTACAAATAAGTTATTGCATAAATAAATTCGTTGGCTTGTCATATTGAAATTTTTTTTTTTATAATAACTTTTTAAAATGGCTAAAATTAGTTTTTTGACGAAAATTTGACATGCTAAACAACCCTTATTTATTTAAGAAAATGGGTTGATAAGATCTGGAAAACGATGACTAAGTGATTGGATATATATGTAGATGTAGATATGCTTGATAGTTAATATTGTGGTTGTGGGTGTGGTTGATAGGGTTGCAAAGGTGTGGGAAGAGCTGTAGACTGAGGTGGACAAATTATCTGAGACCTGATATCAAGAGAGGCAAGTTCAGCTTGCAGGAAGAGCAGTCCATCATCCAACTACATGCTCTTCTTGGCAATAGGTCTGCAACCCTAAACCATTTTCTTATATAATGTTCCTAATCACTATCCATGATCAGTTCATGCATTAACAAAGTTCTAAAAACCGACCGATACGCTACGTATTGGGCGATACGTATCGGAAAAATAGGGCACCGCAACGGACACAGGCTGATATACTGCTGAGATTGAAAATAGTAGGAGAATTGGCCGAGTCCCGGTACGTATTGGTCTGTAGTCGTTACACAAGCCGCGACGGACTGATACTCATCGGTTCGGACTGGTACGGGAAAGAAAAAATTAAAAAACCTGTGAAATGATTTTTAAAATTTCACTGCTGTGACACTCGATTCCCGATACATATTGATCGATACTACTGATACCGATACTCCGCGATCGATACCGTTACGTTACCCTATACCGCGATTTAAAACCATGTGTGCTAATTCCCCAACTCCTTTTTTCTTTTTCTTTTTTTTTTAATTTTTTTTTATTATTTTATATATTCAACAATAAATTTGAATATAAAAAATCATACAAAATATTGTATTTTATTTACTAAAAAAAAAAGATCGTCATATCGCTATGGTTTGCCACCTCATTCATACTGTATATATAAATTTCGAATAAAAACATGTATGCTTAACATTTTTGTTCTATACTACAGCAGTAGTGATATCATATTGTGTGTTGCTCATTCATTTTTTTTTTTTTTTTTGTGTGTACATACAAATAAAATTTTTATACATCAGTGGTTTTGTACATTTTTTGTTAACTAGTGCACAATAAAAAATATACAAATATTTTAAATTTTATTAATAAATATTTTTAAAACACTTGTGGTGTGAAGCTGCTGGTTGCTTGCTGCTGCAAGGACTAGTTTGGGTTATTATTGCCCTGTTTTTGTATGGGTGCTCTTTCAGTGTTGCTGCTGCTGTGTTGTCATTTGTTTTTGCGCCTCTTGGTGGTTTCTCATCAACCTTGTTGTGATGTTTGCATATGATTAGGTTTGCTCTTCAGTGTCAGTTTAATTTGGAATCGATTTTTCTTGCTACAATACTTGTTGCACCCTTTCTCTTTTTCTCTTTATTGATGTATTATCCTCTTGTAAGTTCGATTTTCATTTTCTTTGCGGATCAAAAAAACACTTGTCCTTGTGCATATGAAGGATTGTCCAAATTGTATGATACACGATATTTTACCATACAAAAAAACGATACATATGATGCCCTCATTTCATATGTTTCTTGTCTTGCTGAAGATTGTGATCTAATGAGGAGTTACAAGACAATTTTTAACTACTACAAAAATACTAGAGGTATTCCTCATGACTTTTTATAATACCTTTTTTTTTCCTTTTTTCAATAAATTAATTAGCTAAAAATAAATAACTACTAGGGCATAATGGTTCGCTACATTGCTTTTGAGAGATCAAAAAAGGAAAATACTATATTTACAATTTTAATATAAAATTCTTTATTAAAATGATATAATTATGACATTTTTATAATTAAATATCTGTTTAATAAATGTTTTATTTTAAAATATAAATTATATATATATATATATATTTTTTTTTTTCTCTTTATACAACATAACTTACGAAAAAGAAAGAAAAGGATCATGATCTAAACACAAAAATGAGAAAGATGATGTAAACACATGAATTATATGCATAGTTTTTGTTTGTTTGTTAACACAATGTATTAATTAAACCATTGCCAGTTACTCATGGAGAAGTGAATTGGTGGTATGAGTGATTTGGTGGTACCGAGCACGGCAACAAGGTATCCTACATGTGTTGTAATTGTGAAACTCACAATTGGTAGTGTTTGGCAAGATTCGGTTTTGGGTTTTTTTTTTTGATTTTTTTCACTAGAGACAAAGTTTTTGCAAAATCAAAAAATACAAATTCAAACAAAATATCACATCCAATTCCATAATTATTTTATTTTTTCTCTCACAAACATTACATCCAACCACAAAAAAACCTAACTATCTTCCCAAATACCAAAATTTTTTTATCTAATAATATCCTAAAACTAAAAAAACTTACATAAAAACTCACTTCTCAAACACTCACATTAAGTGATTAAAAAGTAACAGAGAGTAATAATTTGTGATTGATTAATGATATGATCACATAATATTCTAAACCACTAAATAATCTTTCGTCACTCATATGTATTATATCAAAGCAGTGTCTATTCAAAGGAAACATTGTCCTCTAACATACAGAGCAGTCGAATTTATGAACAAATGTGCACTACACGAAGCATACACTCACATCTATGGCCTACCATGTGTAGTTTACTGCTGTAAAGCTATACTACAGGGTACATCTTATTTGTACTATTATTAATACTAAACTTATTTTATTTTATTTTATTTTATATTTTTTTGTCAATTGATTGTAGAAAAATCATAAATATAATCTAGAGCTCTATACACATGATCATAAAATAATTACTAAAAAAGAACATCCAAATAAACCGAGTAAAAGGCAAACAATAGATGAGTAGACCGGCTAGTCCACTTGAGAATTAGAGAGAAGTTTGTCTCTAAATTCAATTTTTGGTGTGATGAGTTATACTTAAAATTAATCTCATTGGCATATTTTGACATATTTATTTCTGAAAACATTGTACAAACAAATTTTTCTTTCAAGACTAGTACATATTTACTAATACTTATAAGAAATTTTTTTTGTTCTTTGTATAATATTACTCATTCATATACTAAATGCATAGTACAATTGTTCTAGTTATTAATACTGTGAAAGTATAATTGATTTATACTAGATGGTCTGCCATAGCAACTCACTTGCCCAAGAGAACGGACAATGATATCAAAAACTACTGGAACTCACATCTCAAGAAAAGATTAACCAAAATGGGTATCGATCCAGTGACTCATAAGCCCAAGAGTGACTCCCTCAACCCTGGCCAAGTAAAAGTTGCCGCCACCCTCAGCCACATTGCTCAGTGGGAAAGCACTCGACTTGAAGCCGAGGCCAGAGAATCCACCCTCCTCAGATCCTTCTCTTCTTCTTCAGCTCAACTTATCCTCAACAAAGCTAATGCTCTGCCACCACTACAACCACCGCCACTACCGCTACAACCCCTATGTCTGGATGTACTGACAGCATGTAAAGGGGCATGGCTAACGACACTACTCAAAGAAAATGGCTCCACCATCACTGGAACTCTAGAGGCGCCGACATCAACGTTGAATTTCTCGGATAAACAACTTTTGATCCGTAACTTGGGAAAATCAAACAACAACAATGGAGAAGTCAAAGAAAGTATGGACAACACAGTTCTAGTTCCAAATTTCATGGAAGGGCTTACAGATCTTTTCATTGAAAATAGCCATGACCACCTTGATCACGACCTTAACGATTTTGAAGAGAACAATAATTATTGGAATAACATATTTAATTTGGTCAACTCTACTTCTCCATCAATTGATTCACGGGTGTTCTAAATGATGAGCAACAATGATTAATGTTAATTAACGAGTTGTGTGTGAGCAGAATTCTCTATTTTAAAATCTCTATTTATGAATTTCTAATTACATGTACAATTATGTCATGAGATTCTTACAAAATTCTCACCAAATCAGATGGGTGAGAGTGTAATATGTAATGAGACAATGTGCCAATTGCAATAACACTATGTAAAAGATTATTAATAACCTAGCTAATGAGAATTATTAATAAACCTAATAATCTTATTCTAATATTTATAATATGACAATTATTTTATCCCAAGTAATAAATATGACAAATAAAAATTTTGCATAGTAGTCATAGCAAAAAAGACAAATACTCACTTATGTGCTACTACCATATATAGAAGCCATGACTTGGTTGGGTGGGAAGCTTCGCTTCAAGTTGAAGTCTCGGTCTTCTTACTTAAAAAATATAGAAAAATAAAAAATAAAAAAAATAATGTATTTGATGAATTCGTGTACGTGTGGACTGATTTTATAGTGTCTGATTTGACACTAACACAATGTTTTATGTTTAAGAAAAATGATGAATACATCGAATTTGAACTTATTCGGATTGTTTGAATTATGTCAATAAGATGATGGGCTAAACAACTTTTCTATGATCAGCGTCACACTTACCAATCGTGATTGTCACTTTTGTTAACTATGACTGTTACCCTTATTAAACGATGTATCAATCGACATCCACTCGGATGATCGGCATCCTCCTGGATGACCTACCGGACAACCTCCTGAATGATCGACATACACAAATATAGCCGATTTAGAATAACTCAAATTTTATAGATTTAGCGTCATTGTATGTTTAATTATTTATAGAAAAGCCGTTCTCAAAAAAGTTATGAACAATATATCAAGACAGAGACAAGTTAGAGACCTGAGATCTTTGTGTTAGGACGAGAGATTTGGAAAATGCTAGGGTCCCACATCCACGTGAGACATTTGGTAAAATATTTAGAATCCCTAATATTACTTGAGAGATTTATTATTATGATAGAGATAGAGAAAACGATGGACTTTGATGGACATGAACGGCCAATTATAGAGCTGAACTCATCATCACCATCATCATCATCATCATCGTGGACTTCGATGGACATGAACAACCAATTGTAGAGCTGAACTCATCATTATCATCATTGGCCCTGTTTGGTAGAGTTGTGGGAAAATGATTGTAAATTATAGTTTAACAGATTATAACTTACAGCTGTGAACATAAGCTGGTAACCTGTTTGGTATAGTTGTGAGATTATGGATTTAAATAGCAGAGTAGTGTTTGGTAAATAAACTGTAAAATAGCTTTTTGTTGTGTAATTATCATTTTTTCCCTTATGAACATAAAAATTGTAATTTCTTCATTTTATTCACTTTAAATTTTGAAAAAGTTATTTCATTAATAAGAGTTGATATAATTAGTACCTAATTTGGTACATTTTTCCATTACCCCAATTTATTATTATTATTATTTAATATTGAGTTCACAAGGGAACAAAAAAATGTCATTGCGATAAAAATACAATAAATTACTATTAAGGTAATAAAAATAAAACTTCCTAGCCATTTAAATAACTCCTAATTTCGTCTGCAAATTGACATATAAATATTATGTCTTCTCACTTTCATCTTGTTGTCATCACATGCAACAAGATTTCTATGGTGTGCTTGTTAAGACGAAGATCCTTCCTCTTCATTAAGCACATAATCCGTGAATCTATCATAAGAGTCAAATGTAATATCGTGGAACTTACTTCGTCGGATGAAATTATGAATTGCCATTTGTAGACGCGCCCTTGGGCTTCATGCTACAGCTCGAACTCAAATGTCACGGTTCTTAATCTGATCTCACGATGTGCGATGTGAGATTGATAAATCACCAAAGAGTTCAAATCCGGCAAATTGTTTTGGAAAACTGATTTTTGTAAAGAAGTGCCAAACATGGACTACTTTGCCAGATACAGAGTCGCCACCTAAATATTTTATTTTGGGAGAATTTAGGAAACCTTGACTCGTGCCTAAGGCCACGTGTCCGTCATCACCAAAGTTGCCTCGGCTTGAGAACTTGAGTACGAGAGGGGAAGGTCATCTATGAGCACCCTGCTCGCCCGATCAAAGATCGGCCTGTACTAAGCATGATATCTTATTTTTGAAAACACATGCGTTCTTATTCTGGTTAATTAGCTAGAATTACTATGCCATGCGCACAACACACAAGTATAGACTACATCACCTAATTTGGAACAAAGCATCGCATATCCATTTGTTTGGAAATGATTTGAAGTTTGCTACTCGCAAGTAGGCTAAAATACGAATTTCAATGAATTGTTCCAATTCAAGCAATCCAACCTTCACCCACAGGCATTCAGACAGTTATATCACATAAGCAATTAGTTTCATGGCAAGCATGCTATCATGGCAACATTAACACATATGCAAGATGCTAAAGCATAAACACTCACAGTGTACTCCGAGCCAAAATAGAAAACTAGTTAGAAATCAATGCATGACCCTAGTTCATGTTAAAATGACTAATGCATCGCATGCAAAGTGCAACTAGAATAGGCTCGGCTAATCTAAAATGGCATATGAGATGCGACAATTCGATATGTGTATTCAACTTGGAATTGAAATATAATGCAGTTAGTATAATGTGCCGAGCCCGGTGCATGCAATACAGATGAATGGTGCAAATATGCATAGCATAAGAATGCTAATTGAAATATGCCCTAGAACTAACCATCGTAAGCGGTTAAGTAAAAGAGAGAAAGAAATGGGGTTGGAAAACATGCATCACACACATGCACACTTATTACAAAATTGCGTTTTCTCGACGGAGGGACCAAAAGAATAATACAAATTAACTAATTAACTAACTAGAAAGCTAATTAATTGATTACATAACCAAATCGAAATAAATAACTATTCTAAGTTATTAAAACACTGAAATGGCCTCGAGACGAGGGATGAATGCATGCTCGGACGGCTTCGCTCGGAAATCCATCGCCATGCTTCATGTTGCTTCTGTTTGCATTGCTCTGTACCTCTGAAAATTGTTCCAACTTCTGTGACACTTTTGAACCATCTTGTGGGCTTGCTGAGAGGCCATCGACCAAGAAATAGGGCCATCAGCCATGGCCAATTGGTCATCGACCCAATGCAAGGCTCTCGGCCAAGTATTTGTTGCCGATCGGTACTGAATATGGTTGATCGATCATTTCTTCTTGTGAAAAGCTCTTGTTGCTGCAGCAGAGGACAAACAGAACATGGCAATACATTTACAAGACAATGTCTACATAACTACACCCCTTATCATGTTTAAGACTCAAAGGTGTGTAGTTCTCGACCCTCGGACCACCAATCACGCATTTCAATGCATGATGGCCAAAGGAGCCTAGTGTGCAATTCAATATCAAATGAAATGCACAAAACACATAAGGGGCCCCAACCTCTATCATGC
This sequence comes from Camellia sinensis, assembly GCF_055761805.1. Classification (NCBI taxonomy): domain Eukaryota; kingdom Viridiplantae; phylum Streptophyta; class Magnoliopsida; order Ericales; family Theaceae; genus Camellia; species Camellia sinensis. The sequence goes on along the minus strand of NC_138971.1, from coordinate 95,930,597 downwards.
TTGATCAAGAGGCAAGGGATGCACACACAATGCAATGCAACCTAAGCATGCAAGCAAGCTAATGCAACATGAATATGCAAGCAAGTAAACATGCAACAACATGAAATCCAAGCATACAAGCATGCATGCATACAATGTAATATGTATGCAACAACAATACCAACAACAAGCATGCAATGACATGTAATCTAACAAGTACGTGACAAACATATAAGCATGATGTAAAGTAACAACTTTGAACAACATGGTAAGATGCAACATGAACATGCAAACATGCAAGGCATGTAAAGGTGGACAAGTATGCAACAACATACAAAATGAGACAAGGATGCGACAACATGGTAAAATGGACTTAAACTAAAGATGGATAGACCTCAGCCATGCCCAAAATTAGTGGCCAAAATGCTAAGAAATGAGGGACAAAAGCATATACAAACATGCATACTAATTGGCCTATCACCTAGGCATGGAGACACAACTTTTAAGCACACTTAAAAGAGTGAAAAGTATGCAAGTGTGGCAACACTACATGCTCTGAAATGATATTAGAAATGATGCCAAATCACACATATAATCATAATCATAGCATGCATAAGGCTTAAAGCCTAAGACTAGCAAAGGGACTTGAACCAAAACGACACAAAACAAAGAGCATATGGCAAGTATAACAAAAAACAGTCCTAAATCATGTCAAAATGAGCCTAAAACATGCAATGGCTGAGACCAAAACATGCTAGAAAGGTGGGTTCAAAACAAGGAGCATGCAAGGCTACAAAAGGGGTGTTACACTACACTTATCAAAATCGAACATGGTATGATTTAAGCAACCAAAATTAGAGTTATGGCATGTTAGAACAAGACGAAAAACACATTGAAATGGTATCCTAGAGGCCTAAACATGGAGGCATACACAATGGTCCATTCATGAGGCATAAGACATCAACTCTTTAAAACATTAAAGGAGTGATAAATGCAAGTGTACAATAATACTATATGGACTGAAATAACATAACAAGTGATGCCAAATCACTGAAATGACCCAAGTAAAGCATGCTAGTGACTTGGACACTCAAAGCTAACAAGCTAGATTACATGGTAGCTATACAAAACAATGCAAGCATAACTAAGACGAGGCAAAATAGAGCTCTAGCATGGTAAAACAAGGCTAAAAGCTTCATGGAGTTGAGCCACAATCATGCTAAAATGAAATGTTACAACATGGTGCATGTTGAGGCAAATAAGAGGATTGCAAGACAAGTATATGAAGCATATATGAGGCCATCAAACCAACTTGAAACAGAGGTATATTATGGCAAAACAAAGCCTAATACACAGTGAAATGAAGCTAAAACAAGCTAAGCATACAAGCCACCAACATAAGCCATTTATGCAAGCATTCAAGATAACAAGGAGAGAGGATGACCCTCTCCTATTTAAGTCCTCAAAACCACCTTTCCACAACTGAAAATCCTCTGGATTTCAGTGGTAGAAAGGTCATGCAAAGCTAAGAACAAAGGCCAAAAGTGATGGCCTAAAACAAGGCCTAACAAGGCCTTGGAGGGAGTAAACAACCCCAAACCAAGAAGAGACCTTAAACAAAGGTCTAAAGCAAGTAAAACAGAACTTTTATCAATTAAGAGCTAAGCTTAAAACAATAAGCAAGAAGGGATAAAAGCTTAAGCAAGAATGGGGTAGTATTAAAAGCAAGTTTGCTCACCCTTGAAGAACCTCTTCAAGAATACCACTCCAGCAGGTTTTCCAAGCTCAAACCAACCCAAGAACTCTGAAATCAACCTCAAGGGACCTTAGCTCCAAGAGGATGGTGTTCTAGTGTGTGTTTGTGTACAATAGTAAGACAATACTACACTTTTGAACACAAAATAAGGACAAACAAGAGAATATAGATACAAAACTAAATGTATCACTCAACCCTAAATTTTCTGAACCCTTGAGGAGGGAGGAGATGGTTCTCTCTTATAGAGAACCAAAAGCAAAGCTTCTTGAGGAAGCAAAGCAAAGGGGCAAATCTCTCCATACACGTGTATAGAAGGGGTGAATTGTGCATGCCAGCAGTGACAGTTGGCATAAAATATCTGCATAAAGCAGATGAACAGGGTTTGGCCAGAAAACATGACAAAACTTTTGGCCGTTGGAAAGAAAACCAGGCCGATGGCTTCATGCCTTGGCCGATGGGTTGAGAGGATGACCAACAAGCCACCCTCTTCCCTCAGAAGCAAAAACACAAGTGCTTGGTCCACAACTAAGCACAAAACAGACAAGCTAAGAGATCTTGAGGCAAGGCGCGCGACCGAGACCTCCAAGAACTCAACATGAACACGAGCATGGATGATCATCGAGTGTTCAAACGATGACGTCCAAGTCTTGAGGACGGTCAAAAATGGGGTATCTACAATTGCTCCTCTTTGACAGAACTCGAAAGTCATAAAAATGACGGGAGTGAATGTCAAAGCCCAGAGACGACCCATTTTTTACAAGGCCGAAGACTTAGACAAGCATACAAGATAGCAAGATATGTGCCCGAAGGTAGGGGCAAAATGCAAAGGACAAGCACGGTGCCGAACATAACTTATGATCATGCAAAGGGAGCTGTAACGAAGCAAAACATGCAACAGTTTTAAACAGGTGAACACAAATCTAACTACATTACATGTAGAAAGGATGTAAGAGAATTATACAATTCTCGCTACATTTCACGTAGAGAATATATAATACTGTCCGGTTCGTCTGGTCACGCCAGCCTCAAATGAACCGTACATACAATATTGTGCCTGCAAAAGAAGGAAACTTAACAGGTACAACATCGTTAGAAACATGCATAGCAATGCAAGTGAGAAGTGCGTGACATCGCGAGTAAAGTGTGCATAACAATGCAAGTAATGTGCGAGACAACACAAGTTAAAGATGTACATAACAATGTAAGTAAGAGAAGTGCGAAACAACGCAAGTTAGATAGATTTGCAAAACAATGCAAGTTAGATAAGTTGCAAAACAATGCAAGTTAGATAGGGGTGCAAGACAATGCACATAACGAGCAAGACAATGCCAGTTATAGGGGGTGCAAAACAATGCACGTAACGAGCAAGACAATGCCCGTTACAGGGGGTGCAAAACAATGAACATAACGAGCATGACAATGCAAGTTATACGGGGTGCAAAATAATGCACGTAACGAGCAAGACAATGCCAATTACAGGGGGTGCAAAACAATGCATGTAACGAGCAAGACAATGCAAGTTGCAGGGGATGCAAAACAATGCACATAACGAGCAAGACAATGCAAGTTGCAGGGGATGCAAAACAATGCACATAACGAGCAAGACAATGCAAGTTATAGGGGGTGCAAAACAATGCACATAACAAGCAAGACAATGCAGGTTACAGGGGGTGAAAAACAATGCACATAACGAGCAAGACAATGCAAGTTAGGAAAATGCATGACAATGCAAATGAAACGTGCATGACAGTGCAAGGTAGGAAAATACAAGACAATGTAGATACTGAAATGCATGATAATGCATGTAACATAATAAGATGTATGATGATGCAAATAAGATATGCGAATTATTGAAATGCAAGACAATGCAAATGACGTGCATGACAATGCAAGAACTGAAATGCATGACAATGCAAATGAGAGGTACGTGACAATGCATAAACTGGAATGCATGACAATGTAAATGAGCTGAAATGCATGACAATGCATGAACTGAAATGCATGATAATGCAAATAAGACGTGCATGACAATGTATGGGAGACATGTATGATAATGCATGAACTGGAATGCATGACAATGCATGTACTGGAATGCATGACAATGCATGTACTGAAATGCATGACAATGCATGAACTAAAATGCATGGCAATGCATGAACTGAAATGTATGACAATGCATGTAATATGATAAGGTGTATGATGATGCGAATGAGACATGTGAAACAACGCGGATAGAGGGGGCGCAAAACAATGCGACCCAAGGGGTGTCCATGACAATGCAAGAATGGCGTGCGCGACAACGCATAAGAGATGTGCATAACAATGCAAGCATGGCGTGCACTACAACGCATATAGTACGTGCACAACAATGCAAGAGGTGTGCGCTACAACGCATATAGTACGTGCATAACAATGCAAGAGTGGTGTTCATGACAATGTAATGCACTAACAAGTGTAGGGACGGTGCGCAAGATAGCGCGATGCAATGCACAAAACAGTGCGATGCGCAAGATAGCGCGAGTGAAATGCAATGCACTAACAGGTGCATATGATGTGTACAAAATAGCGTGATGCACAAAATGCAATGCAATGCACTAACAGGTGCATATGGGATGCGCAAGATAGCGCGATGCGCAAAATAGCGTGAGTGATGCAAAATGCACTAACAGGTGCATATGAGGTGCGCAAGATAGCATGATGCGCAAAATAGCGCGAAATGAAATGCAATGCACTAATAGGTGCATATGATGTGCGCAAGATAGCGCGATGCACAAAATGGCGTGAATGATGCAAAATGCACTAACAGGTGTATATGATGTGCGCAAAATAGCGCGATGCGCAAAATAGCGCGAATGATGCAAAATGCACTAACAGGTGCATATGATGTGCGCAAAATAGCGTGAATGAAATGCAATGCACTAACAGGTGCATATGAAATTGAATGCGCAAGACAGCGTGATGGGCAAAATAAAGCGAATGAAATGCAATGCCTAATGCAAGTAAGGTGCACAAAACAGTGCGATGAAATGATAGAGTAGATGCTAAGGGTGACAAACTCCAACCATGCTGGAATCATAAGAGGAGGAAAAACAAATCCCAAACATGTCGAAAATGTGTGAGGAATGGGGACACTCAAACTACGCTAAAATCGTGAGAGGAGGTTCAAAAACAACCCGCCCAGGCCCGCGCATACAACGCAACCTGAGATAAAACCTGCCCAGGCCCGCGCGTCACGCCTCCTGAGATAAATTCCAAACATGCTAAAATTGCGTAAGGAACGTGACACTCAAACCACGCTAAAATCATGAGAGGAGGTCCAAAAACAACCCGCCCAGGCGTGTACCAAACACAACCTGAGATAAAACCCGCCCAGGCCTGCGCGTCACGCGTCTTGAGATAAATTCCAAACACGCTGAAATCATGTAAGGAACGGGACACTCAAACCACACTGAAATCGTGAGAGGAGGTCCAAAAATAACCCGCCCAGGCGTGTACCAAACACAACCTGAGATGAAACCCGCCCAGGCCCGCGCGTCACGTGTCTTGAGATAAATTCCAAACACGCTGAAATCGGGTAAGAAACGGGACATCTCTTAGCGTATCACACACGAGAGAGAGAAGGGAGTGGTACAAACACTGGAACGTGTTCCAAGTGCTTTTAACCAAAGAAGAAGAAACACAGGGACATATCCGAGTGTTTCGAAATGGTATGAGTATTGGAATGTATTCCAAATGCTCTAAACTAGAAAAGGAGAAACATGGGGACATATTCCCATGTTCCGGAAAGAAGGAGAAACATAGTGACATATCCTCGCTGTTTTGGAAAAAGAAGAAAAGAGAAACATAGTGACATATCCCCGTGTTTCAGAAAGAAAGTGCAAAACAATGCACAACTCTCAGCGTATCACACGCGAGAGAGGAAAGGGGCAGTTTCTTAGTGTACCACACGCAAGAAAGGTAAACCTCTCAGCGTATCACACGCGAGAGATGAAAGCGAAAACCTCTCAGCGTATCAAATGTGAGAGAGGAAAAGACTGTGCAAGAAAGTGCGGTCATCCAAACGCGTGTCAAACGCGAGAGGAGAAGGGTAGGTCCAAGCGCATGCCTAAATACGAGAGGAGAAAGGCAACAGTCAAAACTGAATCCGAACTTCTCTAAATGAACAGTACATACAATACCGTGCATAAACGAGAAGGAAACAAGATAGGTAAAATGATGCCATACAATGCATGACGTTAAAGGAATGCAATAAACAGACTAAGCGGCGCTTTAGAAAGCGCCTCATGAGGTGAGTGGTGGTGAACCGCTCTACTCTGATGGGGATCCTCCCTGTGTTCTTCGATCTCTCACTTTCAACTTGCAGTACAAAGGTGCTGAAATGCTGACAAGGAGGAACATCTGCTGGGGAAACCATGGATGCCGTTTTTCTTCCTTATCATATTCACAACTTTCCCTATTCTTCAATGGGGTGACAGGCTAGATTGGTTCAGTATCCAGAATCGAGGCGCATACCTGCTACCTCAACCTATGGGGCTTCCATACAGATTTCAAGCCAGGGATACACCCTTGGGTATTTAAACCAGACTTTAGTCTCAGAAATTCCAAACCTTTGTGTTTTAGGCAACAGCCATTCGAACTCTTGTTTCTACCAACGTAATTAATCTCCTAGGAACTCATTGCAAACATAGCCAAGATGCCTCTGGCAGGGATTGGTACTCAGGGAGAGCACTCCTAATCGTGATTCCGATACTGAGACAGTCAACACAGTATTTGATTCACCTTGAACACACAGTTCGTACAGCGCACTGTTCATTCTGAACACACAGCCCATAACACAGTACTCTGTTTCCCTGAACACACTGCCTATAACACGGTACTCTATTTCTCTGAACACACAGCCCATTCTGAGCACTGCTCATTCTAAACACACAGCCCATAACACAATACTCTGTTTCTCTCCCTGAACACACAACCCATAACACAGTACTCTGTTTCCCTGAACACACAACCCATAACACAGTACTCTGTTTCTATGAACACACAGCCCATTCTGAGCACTGCTCATTTTGAACACACAGCCCATAACACAATACTCGGTTTGTTCGGCACACAGCTTATACAGCATACTGCTTACTCTGAATACACATCTCATAACACAGTGCTTGGTTCATTTTGAACACACGGGATGGAAAGACGGAACTTGTAGAAGTCGAAACAAACTCAGATGCTCCGAATTTTCCCTCTTTTCTTTTGCTTTGCAACCTGGAACCTTTAGCTTCAGATAGGTCCTGATTCTACTGCTCTGAGATGACCTGGGTTGAACCTTGCGGTTTTATGAAAGAATGAATTCTGTTTTGCACAAATGTGGAGAATGACACAGCACTCTGAGCACAAAAAGATTCATTTTTGAAATTGAGAGATGAGTTTTTAACTGGGTATTGAGCCTACGACTGACCACAGCCAAAAACGACTTAACAAAAGAAAACAAAGGTAAAACAACCTAAACATATCGAGAAACACTTGAAACGACTCAAAACGAGAATCGAGACAAACAAAACAACAGACACGACGCTCAGACGTGTTCCAAAGACGAGGGACCTCTCAGATCACGAGGAGCCAGTTTCTTCGGGTATTGTTTCCCATCTTTTCTCATTTATGATTCTCACATCACTCGGCCCTCAGGCTCTGTTTTTCTGAAAAAGCCCTTTTCCTCACTTTTTCTCTCAGCGTACATCTCTCTATTCTTCAATCTCTCATTTTTTATCCCTCCCCTAAGTGGTTGATAGATAAACAAGAAGTTGCGGGCTCTCGCCCTTAGCATTCTGCTAGATTCCTTCTCTTCTACTCACAACAGTGAACTTTCCCCAAAGAGGGGTTGCGCTACAACTGGGTGTGTAGCCAATCTGTAGCTAACATCGGTTGACGATGCTTTGCTAGAGAGTTTGGACATGATCAGATCTGTCCAGACGAGGGAGTGGAATATCCTGATCCATTTCAATTCGTGATTCGCACTCAGCTTGATACCTCGCTGCTTAGAGGATGAGAGAGCTTTCAGCTCTTTACTGACGGCTTCAGCTGTGCCATTTTTGGCGAATACGGTGCCTTTTTTGGCAAGTAGAGTGCCTTCCTTGGCAAGTATGTTGACAATGGGAAAAAGACAGAACACCTGACTCGACTGTGCCCCTAGTTCATCATTTTGACCATTTTTTGTTTTGGCTTTCTACTAAAACAATTTTAATCAATATGTAAGTTAGATTAACATACTTGTTCAACTTTTTGAATTGAAATCATGCAAGTTAGTTTGTGAGCACTGAAAATTTTCCTTTTTGGGTCCAAGAAATGGTCCAGTTTTGGAAAAAATGAATAATTTTCGAGAAAATTAGTCAACCTCAGTAAAAATTCTCAAAAACTATTTTTGCAAATGGCCACTGTTCGACCAACGCAGAATCTACTCTTGAGATGCACAACCTCGGATTCATAATAATGGAAAACTGTCCCTTATCTGAAGGACGCTGCATGGCAACGGAAAGGTGCCCCTTGTTTGAATAGCGTCGCAGCACATTGTAGGGCAATGGAGAGTTGCCCTTTGTCTGAATGGCATCGCAGCGCATTGTAGTCAATCCTCAGAGTGACGAACACAACCAAACTCTCTCGGATATAGAGAAGGCAAAGATGATCAAAACCATTACATGGGCACAATCAATTTGGAAGTGTTTGTGGCTGGACTTCAGAATGAAGTTGCCTACGTATCACAAACATGGGAATCAAGCCTTACGTAGTTCAGGTTAAGGTACACTCGGGTATTAACCTCTCATTTTACGCTCTAACTTTTTCCAAGGCCGCCTTTGCGGGTTTTCAACCTTGCGAGCTATGTTTTTCTTTTCTTTTTATTTCTTTTCTTCCTTTTCTCTTTTTTCAATCTTTCCATTTTTTCTTTTTCTTTTGCTCTAACTTTTGCCTGGGTCGCCCTTCCGAGTTTTTGGCCCAGCGAGCCTCTCAAGGGTAAAAGTGTAGCTAGTCCATGTCAAATGGTTTAAGATCTCGAAGCCATCTGAATCCAGGAGAATGGCTGCTGTTTGTTAATGATGCAGAAGTCCATCCAAAGGGGGGCTGAATTGCCCCCTGTGTTGTGGATAGGAGCTCGATTGTCTTTCAACAATATTTTCTTCTTTCCTCCCTTCTGGGATTTGGCATTCCTGCCTATCTTCATTGGCTTTGAGAAATGTCCCGATTATTGATTCTTCGAGCACATCGGACATCTTTGCCCCTAGTTCGATGGGTGTTCTTGATTTAGCTTCACAAGCTTCTTTTGATCACATCTGATATTCTCGCCTCTAGTTCATGGGCTGCTTCTGATCCGGCCACACATGTCTCACATTGTGGTTGACCTTTGAACATTCTGAATCCAAGTTCATGGTTTGAAAGTAAGGGGTCTAGTCTCGAGGCTGAGAGCGATCCTAGGCTGCACAATCTTAAGAGCGATTCCACACAGGTCTTCGTAGGACAGCGCAAAACATTTTTTGAAATCCTTTAAAGAAAGCGACTAGTCGCTCGCGCTAAAGACAAAGTAGAACCAATCTGGGTCAAGCCAGGATCCTTCTCAGTACTCACATTAACAAACATGATTTCATTCATTAAGGGCTTACCATGCCTCTCTTTTTCTAAATTGATCAAATTTTTGCAAAATCCGAGGAATTCCTTCCTCTTTGTTTTCACTATAGTGTTCAAAAAGCTTTGAAAAAAAACTTAGGCCAATGCAATGATTTGAAGGCATAGAAGAGCAGGTGAAATGTACAGCCGTTTCATTCAAGTTTGCCAGCACAACAGGCTCAAAGCAGAAACAAGCACAAAAGCATGAAAACCACAACTGTTTCATTCATATCTTCTGGTATAACTGGCTCCATGACAGAAATAGTCTCAAAAGAAAGCGAAAAGACAAACACAAAACAAAATGGTGATATCCGAGGTAACGCCCCCCGGAATCACTCGACTTCTATGCAACAAGACTGACTCGATACAATAAGACAGACCCAACTGACATAGCACAAAAAAGCCTGACTATATACAAAACAACAAAACCGATTAAATACCCAAGTCAGAAAGTACAAAAACTAACACTTGCAAATGCTCAAAATAGTGCGTGCCATACGCAACATATGAAGTAAACTGAGTGCCACCTGCAGGTGGTTCATCCCCTAATCACATCACATTATCCTCCAGGTTCACTAATCCAGTGACGATAGACTTTGTTGAGCTTGGTGGGAGGATAACCTCGTTGTCAATCAAATCTTGTACCTCGTGGCGAAGACGGAAGCAATTGTCTGTGCTATGACCAGTTTGCTGATGGTACGCACAGTACTGGGTAGCGTCATGACTTGATGGAAGACGACTAGGGAGAGGCCGAGGCTCGAGGGGTTTGAGATGCCCATTTTCAGCAAGGATTTGAAGAGCCTTGGACAAAGGCATATAGAGGGCATGGAAGACCCTGCGACCTCAGGGTAGATACTTCGAGGTTTGTGGGCTTTTGCTGGACGCACTAGCAAAGGGGTTGGCAGGCGTTGATTTGGTTTTCTGATCTTTCCCAGATACATAATTAGGGTTGAGAGGAACAACTCTGGCACGACGGTCTTTCTCCCGATTTTTCCCTTAGCTTGAACTGCCTTCGTTCTGAGTGACGAAAGTGTCATCCACAACCTTTGTAGCAACTGCGAGCACTCGCTGTTTGTTCAGTCCCCTGGCTTTCAAAGCCTCAATAGCCTGCATAAGTTGTTCATAGGGATCAGTGTCCGCCTCCACCTTGTTCTTACCACTCGCCTCAGCTTGGTCAAAGGTTTGGGTTGCTGCATTAGAGCGGAGCCCTGTTGTTGTTGACATGTCATTGCCGGAACTTGGGATGGCTTCGGGTTGACTGAGTTTAATTACAATTCGCCCCAATAGCGTGGGCTCTTCCGGCATGAAATTTTTGACATATGATGTGGTCGGTGGTGGAGCCGATATTCCGTAGGCTAGATCAGCAACAAATCTCTAAAGATCGCCGATCATTCCCATCAGCTCAAAAGTGGTGGGCTCACGGGTTTGAAATAATTGAGGTTCCCAGATTGGATGTGCGGCAGGCGACCTGGGCGGACGTTGTATCTCAACATCGGTCTTACCCTGTATGGTGATTCCTTGGTTTAGTGCCGTTGCCATGACCACAATTTCTTTTGAATTCTGTGTCATCATGAGGCTGCTGAACTGAACAGAGGTGATGTGACTGGTGGCTGATGGATCTGATGAACCGGTGAGCCTCGACTGGCGCTTTTCTTCCTTGCCTCAGCGAAGGAGAACACTGGTTGCTCTGAACCGAATCTCTGAACCTTGAAAGAGAAAACAAGAAGCATCTCAGCCCAATTTCACCAGAACAGACATACGCATAGCTGAATAACTGTATTCGACCACTGATCACAGTTCCCCAAATTACTGCCCCAAAACTGAATCTAATACCCGTAGATATAACTGATTCTCAAAATACTGATGCCTGCAGGCCTGATACCCAGACTTGCAAACTGATACATGCATTCCCTGTAGAGGCATACTCTAAAAGCACATAATCAAGCAAATGAGAGCCAAAACACCCTTATGTTGGGGTAGGGTTTCCCTGTTCTATTTTGTCAGGAGCAAGGGTTTGGCTACGCACATAGCGGTTTCAAACAACCTATATTCGGGTAAGCAACCTGTTCTAGTTTGGAATAGTCACTATGGATTCCGAATATGCACTAGGTCGAATGGTCAAAAAGGGTGCCCCGGTAAAAATCGAGATTTGTGTTCCCGTCGTGACAGAGCCCGCAACTAGTCAACCTTATGGCACGCTTCTCGAAGCGAGACTCCGGCAAACCGTTCAGGAATAGCATACGACAAACACGGTGTCCTAGGCACACCAATGCACATGCAATGCAAAGAGACAAACAAGTGTAAACAAAACAAAATATCATGAGTTCGAGTCAAGCTCTTTAAGTCCCCAACAGAGTCGCCAGAAATTGTAGACGCGCCCTTGGGCTTCATGCTACAATTCGGACTCAAATGTGTTCTTAATCTGATCTCACGATGTGTGATGTGAGATTGGTAAATCACCAAAGAGTCCAAATCCGGCAAATCGTTTTGGAAAACTGATTTTTGTAAAGAAATGCCAAACATGGACAGTTTTGCCAGATACAGAGCCACAACTTAAATATTTTATTTTGGGGGAATTTAGGAAACCCTGACTCGTGCCTAAGGCCACGTGTTCGTCATCACCAAAGTTGCCTCGGCTTGGGAACTTGGGTACAAGAGGGGAAGGTCATCTATGAGCACCCCCGCTCGCCCGATCAATGATCGGCCTGTACTAAGCATGATATCTTGTTTTTGAAAACACATGCGTTCTTATTCCGGTTAATTAGCTAGAATTACTATGTGATGCGCACAACGCACAAGTATAGACTACATCGCCTAATTTGGAACAAAGCATCGCATATCCATTTTTTTGGAAATGGTTTAAGTTTGCTACTCGCAAGTAGGCTAAAATACGGATTTCAATGAATTGTTCCAATTCAAGCAATCCAACCTTCACCCATAGGCATTCAGGCAGTTATATCACATAAGAAATTAGCCTCATGACAAGCATGCTATCATGGCAACATTAACACACATACAAGATGCTAAAGCATAAACACTCACAGTGTTCTCCGGGCCAAAATAGAGAACTAGTTAGAAATCAATGCATGACCCTAGTTCATGTTAAAATGGCTAATGCATCGCATGCAAAGTGCAACTAGAATAGGCTCGGCTAATCTAAAATGGCATATGAGATGCGACAATTTGATACATGTATTCAACTTGGAATTGAAATATAACGCAGTTAGTATGATGCGCCGAGCCCAGTGCATGCAATACAGATGAATGGTGCAAACATGCATAGCATGAGGATGCTAATTGAAATATGCCCTAGAACTAACCATCGTAAGCGGTTAAGTAAAAGGGAGAAAGAAATGGGGTTGGAAAACATGCATCACACACATGCACGCTTATTACAAAATTGTGCCCTCTCGACGGAGGGACCAAAAGAATAATACAAATTAACTAATTAACTAACTAAAAAGGTAATTAATTAATTACACAACCAAATCGAAATAAATAACTATTCTAAGTTATTAAAACACTGAAGGGGTGTTACACTACACCTATCAAAACCGAACATGGTATGATTTAAGCAACCAAAATCAGAGTTATGGCATGTTAGAACAAGACCGAAAACACATTGAAATGGCATCCTAGAGGACTAAACATGGAGGCATACACAATGGTCCATTCATGAGGCATAATACATCAACTCTTTAAAACATTAAAGGACTGATAAGTGCAAGTGTACAAGAATACTATATGGACTGAAATAACATAACAAGCGATGCCAAATCACTGAAATGACCCAAGTAAAGCATGCTAGTGACTTGGACACGCAAAGCTAACAAGCTAGATTACATGGTAGCTATACAAAACAATGGAAGCATAACTAAGACAAGGCAAAACAGAGCTCTAGCATGGTAAAACAAGGCTAAAAGCTTCATGGAGTTGAGCCAAAATCATGTTAAAATGTCATGTTACAACATGGTGCATGTTGAGGCAAACAAGAGGATTGCAAGACAAATATATGAAGCATATATGAGGCCATCAAACCAACTTGAAACAGAGGTATATTATGGAAAAACAAAGCCTAATACACACTGAAATGAAGCTAAAACAAGCTAAGCATACAAGCCACCAACATAAGCCATTTATGTAAGCATTCAAGACAACAAGGAGAGGGGATCACCCTCTCCTATTTAAGACCTCAAAACTACCTTTTCACCATTGAAAATCCTCTGGATTTCAGTGGTAGAAAGGTTATGCAAAGCTAAGAACAAAGGCCAAAAGTGATAGCCTAAAACAAGGCCTAACAAGGCCTTGGAGGGGGTAAACAACCCCAAACCAAGAAGAGACCTTAAACAAAGGTCTAAAGCAAGTAAAAATAGAACTTTTATCAGTTAAGAGCTAAGCTTAAAACAATAAGCAAGAAAGGATAAAAGCTTAAGCAAGAATGGGGTATTATTAAAAGCAAGTTTGCTCACCCTTGAAGAACCTCTTCAAAAACACCACTCCAGCAGGTTTTCCACGCTCAAACCAACCCAAGAACTCTGAAATCAACCTCAAGGGACATCAGCTCCAAGAGGATGGTGTTCTAGTGTGTGTTTGTGTACAATAGTAAGACAATACTACACTTTTGAACACAAAATAAGGACAAACAAGAGAATATAGATACAAAACTAAATGTATCACTCAACCCTAAATTTTCTGAACCCTTGAGGAGGGAGGAGATGATTCTCTCTTATAGAGAACCAAAAGCAAAGCTTCTTGAGGAAGCAAAGCAAAGGGGCAAATCTCTCCATACACGTGTATGGAGGGGGTGAATTGTGCATGCCAGCTGTAACAGCTGGCATAAAATATCTGTATAAAGTAGATGAACAGGGTTCAGCCAGAAAACATGGCCGATCGACCAACACAAGGGCCGATCGACTAAAAAGAGTGCCGATCGGCCAAAACTTTTGGCTGATGGAAAGAAAACAAGGCCGATGGCTTCATGCCTTGGCCGACGGGTTGAGGGGATGGCTAACAAGCCACCCTCTTCCCTCAGAAGAAAAAACACAAGTGCTTGGTCCACAACCATGCACAAAACAGGCAAGTTAAGAGATCTTGAGGGAAGGTGCACGACCGAGACCTCCGAGAACTCAAAATAAACATGAGCATGAATGATCATTGAGTATTCAAACGATGACGTCTAAGTCTTGAGGACGGTCAAAAATGGGGTGTCTACACCATTGTTGCACAAACAAGTTTGACTTGGGTTAGCCACTTGTAGTTTGGTGGGATATTCTTTATCATCGGTCATCTTGTTTTCCAAATCCCGAACGTTCTTTCTATTACACTTCTAAGTGATGGATGTGCTTGGTTGAATTTTTCTTATTCATTTTGGAGGGGTTGACTATGTTCAAATTGAGCTAGATGATATCTCTATCCTTTGTAAGGTGTAAGATATCATTTTATGTTTGGATACCCAGTATCCACCAAGTAAAATTCATTTATTTTAAAATTCCAAAATGAAATTAAAGTAAGTAATTATAAATGTTAAAATAATTATGAAGATGTGAGTGTGGTGCATCTACTATAGTAATCAAATATAAAACAGTTACCTCCTTGTGGTCTTGGAAAATTATAACTAGGATTCCTAATTGTATCTAAGAAGATCTGAGTATCGTGTGCACTTCCTTTCCATCCTGGTAAGCAAAATGTGAAACACATACCAAAGTCACATGCGACCATTATGTTTTGAGTCGTACACCCCTTTCTACTTGCTAAACGAGGTTGTTTGTCTGGAGATATATATGCTTTGATGTGTGTTCTGTCAATTGCTCCAATACAATCCTATTACAAAATAGTGAATAAAAATATTTTTAGTCACAGATTATTAGAAATATCCTACCAACATTAATTATATGTAACACCCAAGTTCCACTTGTAGTTAATTATTTACCTTGAAATGAGGATAATATTTGTGGTTACTTTGAATATATGGATGCACACCATTTCTCGGTTGAGACCTTACCCAATCGATAGATATCATTGTAACAGCTTTTAACACATTCTTGAAGTATTTTGAAATAGTCTCGCCGGAATGTTAAAATCTTTCTTGGACATTTTTGTTTCGAATGTCATCGCCAACAATATACAAAAATATTGAACCGAGACTTTTCGTCCAGTTTCAAGGACATGCTTTGTTTGTAACAAATCACACAATTGATAAAACACCTCTCTTTCCATTCAAAAATTTTCAAATATTATTGTCTGATTACCTTCTTGTAATTCTACCATCTACTTCCACACTGTTAAACTAGATATCCTACATGGTTCTTTTATCAAATAATTTGTCGCATATGTCACTGCAATAGTTACCGCCGTAGCTAAGAGCATATTGTTATTTTGTTGGGTTTGCGATGTGCTGCCTTCATCTTTAGCATCTTCATCGTCGTGATCATCATTCCATTCATCGTCATCACTACTACTCATCTCCAAAATACCTACTCATTTAAAGGCTTAGTTACTATTACTAGAATGACTCATGATATCATTAAATTATCAACCCCCATAGCATTGTGTTTTCACCACTGGCATGAGTGTTTTTATGTATTTATCTTTTAATTATTTTTTAAATAGCAATCCTTTTAACGAAAGGAAAACTATTTTGAATGTCAGAAAAATCCCAATGGTTTAACATGCATGTGGGAAACAAAAGACGCAGCCAAAGAATAAAGCCCACATAATAAGTACGCACATGTTTCTAGTAATGGATGTACCATGACTCATGAACTAGAATTGGGTTGCCCATAGTGTTTTTTTTTTTGGTAACATATAAATTAGAACCAACAACAACTACAACATACAAATGTAAAGGAAAAAAAATTATACCTTGAACTTCAAACAACACCGCAATGCAGCAACAACATATGGAAATTACTGCTAATGCTCAACTTATCCTCAACAAAGCTAATGCTCTGCCACCACTACCACCACCGCCACTAGCGCTACAACCCACAACATGTAAAGAGGCATGACTAACGACACTACTCAAAGAAAATGGCTCCACCATCACTAGAACTCTAGAGGTGCCAACATCAACGTTGAATTTCTCGGATAAACAACTTTTGATCCCTAACTTGGGAAAATCAAACAAAAACATTGGAGAAGTCAAAGAAAGTATGGACAACACAGTTCTAGTTCCAAATTTCATGGAAGGGCTTACAGATCTTTTCATTGAAAATATCCATGACCACCTTGATCATGACCTTAACGATTTCGAAGAGAACAATAATTATTGGAATACCATATTGAATTTGGTCAACTCTACATCTCCATCAATTGATTCACCAGTGTTCTAGATGATGAGCAACAATATTAATGTTAATTAACGAGTTGTGTGCGAGCCGAATTCTCTATTTTAAAATCTTTGTTTATTAATTTCTAATTAAATGTACAATCATGTCACGAGATTCTTATAAAATTCTCATCAAATCAGACGGGTGAGAGTGTAATATGTTATTAGACAATGTGCCACTTGCAATAACACTATGTAAAAGGTTATTAATAACCTAGCTAATGAGAATTATTAATAGACCTAATAATCTTATTCTAATAATTATAATATGACAATTGTTTTATCCCAAGTAATTAATACGACAAATAAAATTTTTGCATAGTAGTCATAGTAAAAGGGACAAATACATACTTATGTGCTACTACCATATATAGAAGCCATGACTTGGTTGGGTGGGGAGCTTCACTTCAAGTTGAAGTCTTGGTCTTCTTGCTTAAAAAATATAGAAAAATAAAAAATAAAAAATAATAAAATGTTTGATTAATCCATTTCCTTTTTAACTTTGCGTATGTGTGAACTAATTTTATAGTGTTCGATTTAACACCAACACAATGTTTTATGTTTAAGAAAAATGATTAATACATCGAATTTGAACTTATTTGAATCGTTTGAATTATGTCAATCAGATGATGGGCTAGACGACTTTTCGATGACCAACGACACACTTGTCAAACCGTGATTATCACTTTTGTTAACTATGATTGTCACCCTTATCAAATAATGTGTCAATCGACATCCACTCGGATGATCGGCATCCTCCTGGATGACTTGCCAAATGACCTCTCGAATGATCGACATACACAAATACAACCGATTTAGAAGAACTCAAATTTGATAGATGCAACATCATTGTATACTTAATTATTTATAGAAGAGCCATTCTGGAAAAAGTCAGAGATCAGAGATCTTTGTGTTGAGATAAGAGATTTGGAAAATGCTAGGGTCCCACACCCATGTGAGACATTTTGTAAAATATTTGAAATCCCTAACATTACTCAAGAGATTTATTATTATGATAGAGATAGAGAAAATGGTGGACTTTGATGGACATGAACAACCAATTATAGAACTGAACTCATCATCATCATGGACTTTGATGGACATGAATGGCCAATTGTAGAGCTGAACTCATCATCATCATCATCATCATCATCAGCAGTAGTAGTAGCAGCAACTCTTCTCTTTCACAATTATAGTAAATGGCATTTGGAACCAGTACAAGTTATCTCTTCCTAAAATACTCCTAGAAGACTGTTTTCTTTTTATTTTAAACTACTTTTAAATTATTTAAAGGAAATATTACAGAAAATTGAAGGAAAGTAATAAAGTCAAAAAAAGAAAAGAAAAGAAAACAAATTACATCGGTAGTCTTTATATATTATATTTTATATCATTTTGGTCATTATACTTTTAATTGACTTAAATTTGATTTTTAATTTTAGAGTTTGTGTCAACTTAGTCTAATTGATAAATATCGTTAGTGCTTTTGACTAAAATTTATAACTGAATTGATTGAGATTAACTTACTGAGTTGAGTAAGTTTATTTATTTACCCTTAAAAATATGAAAGATACCACTTATGTGAGTATGTTTTATAAAAAAATAAAATAAAATAAAATCTAAGAGTAGTAATCAATTAGCCCAAGTTAAGACAAAGTCATAAAATTAAGGGTAAATTATGCAAATGGTCTATGTAGTTTACACGATGTGTCAATTTGAACCATGTTGTTTCAATTTGCTCGATTTTACCCCTTAATTTAACAGATTTTGTCATTTTAGTCCAATAAATAACGGTTGTTAAGTTTGGTGGACAGAAAGTCTACACAATGTGTCAATTTGGTCCCTATAGTTTACATAATGTGTCAATTTAGTCTCTGTTGTTTTAATTTGCTCGATTTTGACATGGACCAAATTGACACATTGTGCAAACTACATGGACCAAATTGATACATAGTTTGATTTTTCATCCACCAAATTTAACAACCGTTATTTATTGGATTAAGATGACACAATGTTAAATTAAGGGGAAAAATCGAGCAAATTGCAACAACAAGGACTAAATTGATACATCGTGTAAACTATAGTGACTATTTGTATAATTTACCCTAAAATTAAGGTCAAAATCGAGTTAATTGAAATTACAATGATTAAAAAATGACACAAATATCAAAATGCATGAACTACCAACGTAATTTATGAAAAAAGATGAGAATAAAAAATTATCACAATATATATGAAAAAAATAATTTCAAAATCATGGTGTCAATTACGTTTTTGACCTCAACCTTTCTCGAGGTTCCCCTCATTTCTTCCATATTCATTGATTTTTGAGAATGGCAGTGAGAATGGTAGTGATCGTGGATGGTGATCGATGGTGGTGGCAGAGAGAAAGATGGTGGCAAACACATGCATGGTTAACCCCGAGGCTAGTCTAGGAAGGCGGCTGCCTAGAGCGACAAATTTTTTCTAATAAAATAGAGACCCACTTAGGTGTAACTGTTATTTATGTATTGATAAAAA
This sequence comes from Camellia sinensis, assembly GCF_055761805.1. Lineage (NCBI taxonomy): Eukaryota > Viridiplantae > Streptophyta > Magnoliopsida > Ericales > Theaceae > Camellia > Camellia sinensis. Next base: position 95,911,365 of record NC_138971.1, on the reverse strand, counting down.
TATTCTATACGGCCTTGATTAAATGAAAGGCTCAGTTGAAGTGAATTATTTAAAAGCAATGTATAATTGATTCTCAAACGTTCAGATTGTTTATAAAATTTTACTGGCTATAGTGGCTACAATTGTATCTGAACAAAGAAATTTTTTGAAAATTGTTAATTGAATCTTACCTTCGATCAATTATGTCATAAGAACGATTGCATGTATTAGTAATGTTTTCTATTGAAAACGAAAATGTAGATACGAAAGATTTACGTATTTATTTTAAACCTCAAGAGTTCAATGTTATTTACCCAATAAATTATGAGTATTTATTATTTCACCCTTCATTATTATTATTATTATTAATATATATATTTTAATTGTATGTAGAGAGTCCCATTTAAAACATTTGCCTAAGGTTCCAAAATTTCTTAGAGTTGGCCATTCACACACATATGGAGCATTGTTTCTTTCTTTCTTTTGTTTTTTTTTTTTTTTTTTTTTTTTTTTTGTGGCAATAGAGAAGGTGGTCGGTGGTGGTTGTTGTGGTTGGTGGCGGGAGGGTCTTGGCCCTCCAACTTTATCAAAAATGTCCATTTTATATGTATGCTTTTGTCAATTTATATATATATATATATATATTACATAATCTCTCCTGTCCCCGACTTTAATCTAATACTCAAAAAAATTTGTAAAGTCTACAATATAGTAAATTACCTTTCAAAGAAACATTTACAATAATATTATGGTGATCATATTTTCGTATTATGTATTGATTGTCCTCTCATGTGTCAACAAATTAACGTTATGTTTGTATCAACTATGAGTAGTTAAGGTAATAAACAAATTGTGGTAAAAAAGATAATCATTCTAACATTATTGAAAAAATTTAATCCGATCCATGTTAAAAAGAATATAGTTTACTTGTGAGTTTCTATAATTTATTTAATGGAATCACTTGTAAAACTTTATGTACCTAAGGGTATTGTATAATAGATTAATTATATTAAGATTTTTTTTAATTATTAGCAAATATTACTTTACCATTTATCTATAAATTCTTATAATTTGACCTCTTTAACCATAAAATTCAACAAATAATATTTAATTAAGACTAATCTCTTATAATTTTATCGGTCTAATTAGCCTTTATTGAGTAATATTTAATAATGATTTAATAAAATAAAACTCCAAGCGTGTAGTGCCCCTAATATTTAATAATGATTTAATCAAATGAAACTCTAAGCTTTTCGTAACCCTGATTATCATTAATTAACTCTATAATCAATCCATCAACTAATATCCATTATGCGCAATTCAATACAATACTCAAGATTCAACTATCTTCATTTATAAACAAAAGTAAACTATTCTCCATTAAATTTATCATTTGAAACATGAGAATTCAAAATAATTCATATGCACCTATATATTCAAAACATTCCTATTCAACTGTTTTCATTCATAAACAAAAGTAAACTATTCTAGTCTTGTTGTTGGTTGATAGTAGATGTTTGAATTGTTGGGTTATGCTTCGAACAGGTTGGGAGTTAGTATTTCAAAGGAATTTCTGTTTGTTGTTGTTGAGTTCGCTCGAGCAGTCATTCGTTTCTCCCAGAAATTGTGTTTGCAGGTCTGAACTTCTGGGAGAGGGGTATTCTTCACTCGAGTGGTCTCTTAGAGGGGGGCATTCTCCACTCGAGCGATGGTTAGTTCACTCGAGCGATTTGTTCTGCAGGGTTGATGTTTGGGAGTTTGGTTTCTTCGTTCGAGCCATGGGTTGGTCGCTTGAGTGGTATTCTGTGTCAGATGCTTGAGCGGTTTGTGCGAATAAAGGTACGGGAAAAATATATATTTTCTTTCATTTTTTCATTTCTCTCTCTCTCTCTGAAAGGTCTCTAGACGAAATTTCTTTCTTTCTCTCTCTCTCTCTCTCTCTCTAAAATCTCACATATACTTTCCTATACACTCTAATCTGCTAATCTCGCCATCTTGGTGCTTTGGGATAAGGTATAGAGCTCATAGATGTCAGCGTTTTAATTGGAGAAGTTCAAGCTTTGGTCTTCGTCAAATTTTTGGGATTTATTCCTATTCTCTTCATACATTGAGGCAAGGATTTCTTTAGTATTTTGTATGGTATTTAATCTTGTTATGTGTTGCTTGAAAAGAGTAGTGTTTTGGAGTTGTAGGTTTGATTTAGGGTTTGATTTGGAATGATTTGGGTTGATTTTGGGAGTATAAAAGAGGAGTTTTCAAATGGGTTCATGGGAAATGTCGTGGAACTTGTTCTATTGATGAGTTGAGTTGAAATCTTGAAAGTCTCTCTTCCGAATGAATTTTTGAAGGAATAGATATTTTGTTGGAAAACCTTAGAAATTATTGGTTTTGATTAAGGAGGTGAATGATGGGGACATATTGGATCCTTATTGACTTGGAAAGTGGAATGAAATATGTATTGTTATTCATATATTGAAAATTTGAAATTTCTATTTGTTGGTTATAATTTATTTATTGTATACAGATATTTTTTTGGGCTATCGGTGGATGATAGATTTGATTATTGTAGAAATTGCATAAGGATTACGTTAATTGAAATCAATTACTCATACATCTTGCATTGAATATCGTTTTATATTTATACATTGAAAATATATCATTTTGAGAAAAATAGAGTAAATACCTTGGTGAATCTGGTTAGGGGGTGTGGTTGTAGTATTATCTATGTTGGCCTACGTGTCCTTGGTTAAAGTCTAGAAACCTGCGTGGTTAGGTGCCAATTCTTCTAGTTAGTATTGGTACAATGACTTTGGTAGTGCTTGTATATCCTATTGGCATGCATGTACCTAGAAATTCCCAGTGTTGTGTATCTAGTGCCCTACTTTTTGATTTAAAAGTAACGGTTCATGAATTGATTTATAAACACGGCATTGCATTGTTTTAAAAGAGAAAAATGTAACGTTTTGGTAAATGGCATTCATGTGTATACATCATATGACTTTGTTAAGCATCATACAGTATATTAAAGTAATCTCTACTGAGCTTTAGCTCACCTTATGTAGAAACCAACTTTCTAGTGCTGATGGAATGCCTCTGCCAATGACTTAGCTTGGGAGGATCATGGAGTTGAAGGCTTATTTATTTTTGTGTTGTAAATATCCTTTGTACAAGCCTCATGCTTTTTATTTTTATTGGGCTTCACCCACTTTTATTGCAATCAAGCATCGTCTTAAAAATATGTTGCCCTTAGGGCAAGAACTTTTCTTTTTGCTTTTGTTTTATGTATATCCGTTACATGCTATAGATTCATAGCTTAGGGTTAATGAATGAATTAATGCATCTGATGTCATCTTTGTACTACATTAAAGGAATTAATGAAAGAGGGAATGTTCTGGTAGTATTGTTTTAATGAATGATTGAATCTGAGGAGCATTTGTATATTCGTCGATGGATTATGAGGTTATCTATTATTATAATTTGGGGGTGTTATATAAACAAGTTTGAACAATTCAGAAAAAAAAAATTATTAAATCATGAATAAAACCGCCGATAAAAAAAATCATGAATAAAACCTTGGAAATCCCTAAATGATGTGTCTGTAAGTAGTCTATCAAGATACCCTTTGTAAATTGGAAGTAGAAACTTCAATACTTTAAAGAAAAATAATAGACAAGAAGCCCAAGCTTTTATATATCTTCTAGTTGCATCCAAATCCCAAATAAATTTCAGAACTCATCACAAAACATCACATATCCATGAGAACACCAAATACAAGAGTAATAGAGATTCCTATCTCAAATTTAGAAGTAAGGAGAAAAAGCTACAAGAGTCAAAAGTAACAAAATCGCAAATTTCTCTAATTAGAATGAAGCCATCGACAATCTCTACAATCTATCCCAAAGGAGCAAAGTGAGAAGATGACTTGGAGTGAGTAGATATGAGAGCTTTGTGTGAAAAAGCAAGGGTTTGTGTGTGTGTGTGTGTGTGAGAGAGAGAGAGAGAGAGAGAGAGAGAGAGAGTGTCTGTGGCAACCAAGCCATGCATATCATATTTGTATTCATTTTTATTGTAGGAATTTTTATTTTGTTTGCATTATATGAGTGTGATTTGTATGCGACATATTTGTTAGGAGATTTGTTTTGAATAAGAAATTGAAAGACCATATGATTTAGAAATCCCTAAGTGACAAGGTTAATAGGTTTGGTCTAATGTGTAGAACCTTATGGGAGTGTATTATAAATTAAGTGAGATTAGTATAAATTGACAATGATTAAATTAAGTTTAATTGAGATTAATTAGATTAATTAAACTAATGATTAATTATGTAGCACTTTGAAATGTTTCTTCATTGCTCGAGCAAAGGTTTGTTCGCTTAAGGGATCTTCTGGGGCATCAAGTACTTTTGTCTGCAGTCTAGAGATTTTGAGAGTTGATGAAGTTTGCTAGAGAGCAAAAGTGTTCACTCGAGCGGTCTACTCTTTTATGGTTTGAACTTCTGGGAGTATGAGTTCTGCACTCGAGTGAAGGTTATATCTCTCGAGCGGTCTTGTGTCTCTAATGCGTGAGTGCTTGTTTCATCGTTTGAGCGATATGTCTGTGATCAGCAGTTTAAAAAATCATTTTGGTCCATTTTTATTCATTCTTTTCAGATTGTTTCTTTCTCGTCTTTCTCTTTTTAGCCAATTTTGACCTCCAAGCTCTTTAAACCTTAGATTTCATCTCATTTGAGTGAGAATCTGACCCTAGTCCCTTATACAAAAATGATGAGCACAACGAGGGATTTCTATTAATCTGAGCGGATCGTGGTTTCATTGAAGATAGCCTTTCGGGTTTCTTCCTCTTCTTGCTAAAGGTCGGAATTTTTTTTGTTTTGTTGATTTGTTTTGTTTTTTCTCAATATTTTTGTATAGATAGATGGTTAGTATGTTGTATTACATAAAACATTATGTTGAAAGGGATTTTCTTTAAAAGCATGTAGAGGGAGTTAGGATTTCCAAATTAAATGAGTTAAACATGTGATTAAAGTAGGTTATGGAAGTTTGGGTGTTAGAAGAACATGATTACGTTACATATTTAAAGGAACAAAGCCCCAAATTTTATCTAAACCCTAGCTTTGAATTTTATTTTAACATGAGATTTTTCTTCAATTGGTCTTTGATTCTTGAAAATTGAGTTGATGCTTGGTTGAATTGGGTATGAATGTTGATTATTAGTTGTTATGAGAATAATCCTTGTGGGATGGGTACATGTTATAATAATTGGTGATGAAATTTGGTGTTATGAACTCTGAAAAGTTTAGGATATCAAATGGGTTGTGTAATTTCAAATAAAAGGAGTTGTGATTAAAGTGTGTGAATAATTAAAGAAGAAAATTTTCCTTTATCGTTAAATGTGATGTTGGTGTAAATTTTCTTAATTTAAATAAGGAATTGATGCGTTAAAATTTTGGAAAAAGGGTTCGTTTCCTTTCGGTTTGTGACCAGTAAAATGTGACGCTCGATAGAGGTTCTACCTCCCTTCCAGAGTAGCACCCGATAAAGCGTGTAAACTATTGGGCTATATAGAGGTTCTTCTTTCCTCCTAGTTAGCCACCGGTAAAGCATGACGCTTAAGATAGGTTTCAACTTTCCTTTCAGAGTAGGGCTCAGTAAATTGTGTTGGTATGACTTAGTGAAGCCGGTTGTTGGCATGTGGATATTCATTGAGGATCTTGTAACAATTTCGTTATGTGATTCTGATAATTGTTAGATGTAAATTTGAAACATGTAATGTGGAATTTGTAGTTAATGAGTTGACTCTTATACTCCAATTATACAAAATGTGTTGACATATGTATGTGCTTGGTGTTATGGGGGTTATGTTGGGATGAAGGGTTGTTGTAAAAATTAATACATGCAATGTATTAATTAGACAAAGTACATGATTAGTTGGCATGAGATCTTTTCTAAGGAAAAACAAAAGATTTTAAGAAATCATTGCGAAATAATACTGAGGAGATATGAAGTTAAAAATTGTGTTTTCCTTAAAATGTCAAGGGGAATTTTGTGAAGAAGGTATCTATCCATATACTCTATTTTGGCATTTAAAATGACACATTATTATATATGTATCACTTGAAAGCATTCATGATCACATCTATCTATTGATTATTATTGTTGAGAATCACTATAGATCCCTACTGGACCTCGTGTTCATCCCATGTTGTTTAACCATTTTCAAGAACAGAGTCAAGTACAATAGTTGGAGATGAAGAAATTATTTGTTTTGTTATGGGTTCATTCTGTGTGTATTGTAAATGAATGATCAAATGGCTATAGTGTTGAGGTGGTTCTTTCTACGTAATCATGTATTTTGAAATCCTCAATGTAAGTCCTTTGGGCATGTATTATTAATGTGTTCAACATTTTTTCATTGTAATTATGTGAGAGCGAACCTTTTTTATTCTATTTAGCTTGTGGTACTTCTATAATTATTATTGGAAACGGACTTTTATAAGGAATTTGGTAAGTTATCCGAGTAATAAAATTAGGGGCATGACAAATTAGTCTTAAAATATATTAATTACACTAATGAGTAATTAGTAGACTAATCTAATTATATTCAATAAATATAAATTCAGAGTGTGGGAGTTCATTCTTTGTGCTGGAAAATTGAGAGAGAGAGAGCTCAAAAAGTCTAGAGAAAGAAGAGTAGAAGAGAATTCATCAAGTAGTTCAACAATTTAAGCCTTAGGTAAGGAATTCTAGCTTAATTCTTATAGATAATCCACCTAACGCTTGAAAACAAAAAGTAATTAGGATCAATTCCATGTAATATGAAGCAATTAAGGAAGAGAATGAAGAACTTGAGCTAAATTTAAGTTAGGTTGATGAATTGTGGTAAAAAATTGAAATTTGACTACAATTGAGTTTAATTTTGTTATCATCCATGAATTTGAACTCTATCTTCATATGCATCACTAATTTCTACGAGTTTTGGCACCTCAAATTTGTGTTTTGAAGGAAGGAGAAAAAGTTTTGAAAACATAACATTCATGATGTTTTTGATTTTAATCTTGACAAACAAAGATGTCTTAAGGAAAATGATTTGTAAATTGGACGTGTTTCCATATTATATATTGAAATTACATGCTTTCGGTTGAGCCATGTGTAAATACCCCATTTTTGACCGCCCTTAAGACTTGGGCGCTACTGACTGGGTGGTGAAAGTTGTGCAGTGCAAAGGCTCGATTTCTTCGGCAAGGAGAGAGTCAAATCCCAACCCTACACCCCCTTTTTGGACCAGAACTATCTTGATCAAAAGATTTTGAGACCATAAAACCCTCTCTTTCAAGACATTTTTGAAAATAAGTTTCTACGATGTTCCGACGCTCGCATTTTGTTAAATGTTGCGCTTTTCGGTAAACCGAGCAAAGGATAAAGTGAAAATGAATGAAAGAGAGATGAACTCTTTGAAAATATTTCAAAACACCTTGTTTAGGGGTTTGGAGTTGAAGAAAAGTGGAGAGGAGAGAAGAAAACAAGTTGGGGGAGAAAATGGGCCTGAACCGTTAAAAGAGAGAGCCGAGCAGCCCTCACTGAATCAGTCCTATTCATTTGCACACTTGGATTTCAGCTATTAGGCCACCACCTTTGGAAATAAGACTTCCGGGGCTTCATTTTGCACTCAAGAATCTCCTAAAGACAAGTCCGGATGGGGGAGATATGATTGGTTGAAGTTGGACACCATTCCGGTTGGACCGAAACTGAGCAGTCTTCACTAAAAGAGGCATAACTTTTTCCACAATTGGAATTTTGATGCAAGGCTGCCACCATTGGAAATATTACTTCCGAGGATTTAATTTGCACACAAGAATGACCTGAAAAGGTGTAACGCACTCAAAATAATAACATAAAACCCATCAATATAAACATACATTTATATACAAACGATCCACATTCTTCGATTCATCAGAGTACTTCATTACAAAAGTATTACATGTTAACAACAAAAGCAAATGCCCTACGGGTTTACAGCTTTCCAAGTTAACACTTGGTTACAAAAGAGAGAGTACTAACTCAATTACACATTAAGCCCTTGGCTTGAATTTACATGTAATACATCAAAAGGAAATAAGACAACAAAAGGTCTGTCCGCCTCTAGCCTCCCAAGCTATGTCCTTGGAGGTGGCATGATACCTGTACCTGAAAATGATGTTCCCAGCCTAGCAGAGATATACTAAACCAACTATGAATAATGACTAAAAGATTAGCAATTGATAGATGGCCAACACTGATACATCCACATATATCACATCACAATTTCATAACATACGAGTCTGTGTCACTTTTCATTCTCCATCTTTATTTAATAGATAAGCATATTAGCTATACCAACATATCAATAGATAAGCATATTACACATCAACAGATAAGCATATTAGCTGTATCCACACTTCACTAGACAAGCATATGAGCTGTATCTACACTTCTCAAAGATAAGCCTATGAGCTGTATCTTCACTTCTCTAGACAAGCATATGAGCTGTATCTACGGAGTTCATCCCCCATCTCCTCCCAACCCTATCCGGTTTAGAGGTACATCCCCCATCTTCCCCTAAACCGCGGAGTACATCCCCCATCTCCTCCTCTACACACAATGCATATAAACACAAAGGTTCTATACACAATCAATCAATACATAAAATTAATGTATTCTATCCGCCGTCATACTCTATGACGCATTCAATCGATTAGTTTTAATTTGCCTAATCATCATGCATTGTCTACAACAATCAAGACTATCCTCCACCGATAGCCCAAAGCAGTTATTTCTAAACAGAAAATAAATGCACAAAATGGATATTAAATTAACATTTCAATTAGGTGAGCGATAAATGATCCAACTACACCCTCTAATCCCTTCCCTTTCCAATTTCACATTCTCAATTCAATCCCTCATTTCCAACAATTAATTGTACAAATTAATCAATCAATGTAATTAGGGCATTTTCCATAATTAACACTTCAACCCTTCACGGTTTCATTTTCATCAATGTTTCAACATTTACTTCATTCCTTCGTGCCAAACATGCATTTAGGTTTTATATAACTAAAACCCTAACTTTTGTAAAATTACACAAAGGCCCAAACTCTCTCAAAATTACCCAACAACCCCCAACATATCAAAATGCCAAAATTTAAAGACAAAACTCATAAAGAGGAGTAGGATATCCCTACCTCGAAGTTAGAGCTCGGATGGAGAAGAGACCAAAACCAAAGTGCTCCAAAAGCCAAGATTTTCGGATCAAAACGACGCCCTCGACGATCAACACAACTTTTGTGAAGACCAAAGGTGAGGAAAACACCCTAGCTAGATCAATACCTAGAGAGAAGGCAAGGTTTTAGAGAGAGAGGCTCTCAAAAGGCTTTTTCAGAAAAGTAAGAGAGAGAAAGGGTGAGAAAAAGTGATTTAAAACTGCCTCACAGCCAACTGATATACGACATTCCCGCTCGAGCGGAAAACACAACGCTCGAGCGTCAAGAACAAAAACTAGGTCCGCTCGAGCGCAAAAGGACCCGCTCGAGCGCAAAGACACAAGAATAAAGCACATCCACTCGAGCGCGAAAACCAGTCCGCTCGAGCGTTAAAGAACCCGCTCGAGCGCCACCGCTCGAGCGTAAAGAAATCCGCTCGAGCGTAGAAATCACACCTGCAGAAGTTTTGCAGGAATACGAAATACTGGAGGTGTGCAATCCCCGCTCGATCGCAAGAAGACCCGCTCGAGCGGACCGCCTAAAAACTGGGCAACAAGGAATTGAAACTAAGGCCTAACCAACCTGTAACAACCCCGCCCAAAACATCCTAAAACTCAATCAAGTAGAATTAAAGGGCGACAACAAGATAGATACAAATACCAACTTCACGGAACTGAGTCCGGAATACAACAGAACAGTAAAGGGGCAACCGGGATCGCTATAAAAGGCATCCAAATGAAGGAGTTAGGCTTGCTTCAAGTCGGGGACTAGGACTGATTTTTGCTGACGGCCTCTATGGGAGTGTGCCGGCCATGAATGGCCAATGCCGGCCCCATGCCATCCAAAAGTGACCGACTGTCGGCCAACAATGGTAAGCTGCCAGCCAACAGTGATAAGGTGCCGGCCATTGATGCCAGAAAGTAGATTTTGATAGATATTTTGCTCCAGCTTGCTCCAGCTGTCTCTCTTGAGATATTTTCGACCAAATGCTCCATTTTTGCTGTATAATGAAGCCAAATATCTCATATTAAAGGGAGAGAACACTTGAGAAGAATTTTGGCAAAGCTTTGGGAGCCTCTCTTTCTCAATCCACTCTCTAGATTCCTCTCTCTCTATGAGTTTTGTGCTAGAAGCTTGCATACATCCATCTTCGACCTATCAACCCTTAACAAGAGTTGTTGATCATTGGGCTGAGGTTGCTAGAAGGTCTTCTTGGAGCTCATTAAGGAGGTTTTGACTTGGTTTTGTGCCTCAAAGTGTGCTTCCCTCCAAGAGGTAAAACTTTCACCCTTTAAGCTTGTCTTTCACACTTGCTTCACCATCCTTTTTCCATTGTTTTGGACTATTTTGGGGCTGGTTTTGAACCATAACAAACTCTGATTTTGAGGTTCTAAAATGGTGGTTTAAGCCTTGTTTGGCTAGGGGGTTGTCTCTCTCTTTTGCTCCTTAGCTTGTAAAGCCTTTTGAGCTATCTTTCAAAGCCTTTCAAAGCAACTTTTCGTGGCCTTTTAACCACTAAAATCTAGAGAATTTTCAATGGTAAAAAGCCTATTTTGAGGTCCTAAATAGGAGGAGGAGGTCCCCTCTCCTCTTGCCTTGTTTGCTTGTCTTGATGGCCTACCAAATGAGCATGTGTTTCTACTTCTTTGAGGCTTTGTTTAGGTTCATTTTTTTGAATTTTTAGACCTGCCTTAACTCTTTTTTGGGCTGGTTTGGTCACCTCTTGCATGCTTCTTGTGCTTGTAGTGTAATCCTACTTGTAGCCTTGCAAAGTAGCATGTCTTTGTGCCTTGAATTTGCTTAGTTCAAGCATGTTTTTAGCCATTATTTTCCATGAAATAACTCTATTTTTGGCTGATTTGGTCACCTCTTGCATGCTTTTGGTACTTGTAGTGCAATCATGCTTGTTGGCTTAACATGCTTCATGCTTTTGTTCATCATTCTAGCATGTGTTAGCTTTGCTCCAACACATTTTTGCCACTGATTTAACATGCTTGAGGTCTGTTTTAAGTGGTCTTGGTCATGTATGGCTTGCCTTGTAGGGCTATAGTGCAAATGGTTTCACTAGTCTTGTGTTTTGAGTCCACCAGTATGCTTTGCTTGAGGTATTTGCATGCCATAGCATTATTTTATATGTGATTTTAGAGCATATATCATTATCACACTCTCACATATATCACTCTTTCATTGCTTTTGAGAGTTGTGCTTTGATGCTTTGTTTGTGAGCCAATAAGTGAGCATGTTTTTCTTGCCTTTTGTGCTTCAATTCCAGCATGTTTAGGCCACTATTTTGGCATGATTAAGCTCTGTCCAGAGCTAGTTTGGCCATTTGAGCATTGTCCTGCATATCTTTAGTGTAATACACTCCACTAGCTTTGATGCTTAAGCCTTTCAACATGAATTACATGGGTTGTTTGCATAGTTTCAAGTCATTTAGCATGACATTTCAGTGCTGGAACATACGCCATTGTACTCCATGTTTCACTTTTTCGATGCTTTTGGAGAGTTGTGTCTTGTGCCTTAATCTTGCACTAACATGTATGCATGTTTGTCTAGTCCTTTGAGTCTCCATTTCAGCATGTTTTGCCACTGTTTTGGGTATGATGTAACTCTGTTTTGAGCTGGTTTGGATGTTTGAGCAATGTGATGCATGCTAATGGTGTTATCCTCTTCACTAGCCTTGGTGTTCTTGGCCCCTTAACATGTTGTGCATGAATGCTTACATGTTAGAGTCTTGCATGCCATCTTAACATGTCAAGATTAGCATGAGAGTTTTGCATGTCATGTTGTTTGTGTGCATTGCATTGTGTTCGACCCGGTGTTGTGTTTGAACACAAGATGGATTAGCTCATTTCATACTTGAAGTAATGAAATGAGCCAATCTCCCTTGGTCTCCATTGCCTTTGATTTCTCATGATAAGGAGATGGTTTTGCATGTCTTATTTGTCATGCATTCATTGAAATTTGTACAAGTTGGATCTTTGGCCATCGTGCATCGAGATGCGTGATTGATGGTCTTGGATCTAATTATGCCTCTCCCTTGATGTTTTAAGGTGATATGGAGTGGCATAGTACGTACATACCCTTGGGAGACCCTCCATTTTCTCTATTTTGTGCTCTGCTGCAGCTTGGCGTCACAGCACACCAGTGGCTAGCATCCTCTTATTGTTGGCTGGCAGCTCTTCATTTGTGGTCGGCAGTGTACACTCTTGGTCGGCATGGGGGTCGGCAGTAGCTCTTCATGGCCGGCAGGCCACTGGTACACTTCTCAGCACTGTTTTGGTAAGATTCAGCAGCTAGTTCTCAAGGACACCCTGCAGACAGAGCCTCAAAAGAGCAACCGGAGAGCTTTTTGAGGCAGCAACCGAGCATGCATCCTCTTCTTCTTCGAACAGAGCCTGAGCAGCTTAGTTTAATGCTTACTTGTTAGTTAGCATCAATTTGTAATTTAATTAATTAGTTGCTAATTAGTTAAAGTTTTGTAATAATTAGCTTAGCGTTAGCTAGATATTCAATTTGGTTGTGTAATAATTAGTCTAATTAGATTATTAGATTAGTTAGATAAGCTTAGTGTAGCTAGCTTAGCGTATTCATTTGGACCCTCCGTCGAGAGGGCAAATTTTGTAATAAGTGTGCGTGAGTGTGTGCATGTCTTCCAACCCCCATTTCTTTCTCTCTTTTACTTACCGCTTTCGATGGTTAGTTTTAGGGCATGTTTCAATTAGCATACTTATGTTTGCATGTTTGCATCCATTCATCTGTCTTGCATGCACCGGGCTCGACGCATCATACAAATTGCATTGTATTTCAATACCAATTTGAACACATGTATCAAATGTCGCATTCATATGCCATCTTAGAATAGTCGAGCCTACTTAGTTGCATTTTGCATGTGTTGCATTATGCATTGTTGACATAGCTAGGATCATGCATTGATTACTAACTAGCTTCTGTTTTGGCTCGAGTATACTGTAAGTGTTTATGTTTTAGCATCTTGCATGTGTGTAAGTGTTGCCATGACAGCATGCTTGCCATGAGGCTAACTACTTATGTGTTTAATTGTATGAATGCCTGTGGGTGAAGGCTTGATTGTCTGAATTGGAACAACTCGATGATTGTGAGTTTTAAGCCCACTTGAAGTGGCAAATCATCATATTTTAAGCCCACTTGAGGGTAGCAAATCCACGACTTAGCCTACTTCCGAGTAGCACTTTCAAACCATTTTCAAACAAACAAACATAAGATGTTTTGTTTCAACTTGAGTGATTTAGTCTATACTTGTATGCTGTGTGCATCACATAGTAAGCTAGCTAATGAACCGGAATAAGAACACATGTGTTTTCAAAAAAAACATATCACGTTAGTAGAGGCCAATCTTTGACCGGGCGAGCGGGGGTGCTCATTTCAGGACCTTCCCCTCTCGTACCCAAGTTTCCGAGCTGAGGCAACTTTGGTGATGATGGACACGTGGCCTTAGGCACAAGTCAGGGTTTCCTAAATTTCCCAAAACAAAATATTTAGGTGGTGACTCTGAAATCTGGCAAAGCAGTCCATATTTGGCGCTTTTGGATTAAATCGATTTTTCAAAATGATTTGCCGGATTTGGACTCTTTGGTGATTTATTAGTCTTACATTGTACTTTGTGAGATTAGATTCAGAACCGTGACAAGAGTCTGAACTGTAGTAGCTAGAACTACAATTCGTGCCCTCGCGCGCGGAGCGGAGTTCCGGGTGGTCTACACCATGTATGAACCCAATCCTTGAGATTGAGTTTTGGAAACCATTTCTGAAGAATTTTTGAAGGAGAGTATTTGCAGACCGCTTGAGTAGTGAGTTCATCGCTCCAGCGAATATGTTTGAAACCCAGTATTTTGTTTTGTAGACCAAACTTTTGAGAATCTGCATTCATTGCTCGAGCAGTGAAAAGACTGCTCACGCAGATTGCCTTGTTTCAACATGTTTTGAAATATACTTTTTTGTTCGTATTGTCTTTCTTATCCTTTTTTCAAACATCATTAGGCATGAATTAAGTCTAATTAAGAGTTAATCAAGTTAGAAATCAACATAAGATAATTGGTTAGAAAGGAAAAGTAAGAATTCAATTAAGTGTTATATGTTATCAATGTGTGTATGTGCATTTCGTAAAGTAATTTCTGAAATGTTACAATATGATATGTTTTATGAAATTGTATTTTGATTTGAATGAATGAGCTTTCTATTTTGTCATCTATTGTGGCATCCTTAAGTTAGTCCTAGTTTTGGGGAATATATGCCTTGGCTTCCGAAGATCTCTAGTTAGTTTTCAAAGCATTGTGGTTGTTAGTTCTGTTTTGGACCCAAGTGGTAAATCTGCTTAGTTCTACTGGATATACCACATAATCTACTTAGCTATGAGTATTATGAATATTAAAAACTCATTCATTAACCTTTTTACAGTGATGTTACTCATTGGGCTGTAGATCACCCCCTTCCCTTATATGTATGTACATGAGCAACATGAGGATCAACTGTTGAGTCTGCATTAGAGTGTACCCCTTTTGAGAAGCTATAAGAGATGTGCCTTCGAGTCGAGGCTTCTTTTTGCTTTGCTATTTTTGTTGAAGTTTTTGTTGGGTCTCAACTTTTGTATTTTTGTACTCAATGTATGAAATTTATACTTTGTATCTTGATGTAAATTATATAAGTTCCGTGTAATATAAAGGTTGTTTTGTTTTGTTTTTTTTTTTGTTTTTTTTTGTGTGTGTGTGTGTCATATATGCACTACTCAATGGACTAGATTATTTTTTATTTGCTTCCGCTTCAAGTCCCATTATATTAAATATTTTGTGATTTTTCAAATTAGGTCGTATGTAACAATCCTGACCTTTGATTAGCCTATAGCCTATGATTAAGAATGCTTAATAAGTAATTAAGAAGAAATTCTAAATTAATTGCATGTGTATTGCATTATTTGTGTTTATATCTGTTTGTTGTAGAAACATCTGTCTGTGTTTCTGTTTTTTAATGCGAATTGAAGGCCTTATCAATATATGTGTTATTTAAAATTTTTAGGATTTTATGGTAGGTTTAATTGAAATTCGATTCAAAACCAAATAATTAGAATAAAATAATGCCCATTTGATTAGTGATAAGCCTAGCTTAATTAAGCCCACTAAACAAGCCTATATAAGGCATATATACACATTAGAACTCTCCTTGTTCATCATTTTTGAGGAGAAAACGTGTGGGAGAGGGAGAATAGGAGACTTTAGCTCAATTAAGGGAATTGCTAGAAAAGTGAAGAAAATTGGAGAAAACAAACAAGATTTGCTAGAATCCAAGGGAATTAAAGCTTCTAGATAAGAATTTAACCATTTAGTTATGTAATTGAGATAGCTAATGTTAGAATTCAAGTGAATTAGGAGATGAATCACAAGAATTGAGCCAAAATTGAAGAATTAAAACTCAAGCCATGCAGGCATGCATATTTCATGGCATTTTGAAGTTGTTTTCCAAAGAATTTCTTCATGCATGTCATTATTTCACCTTGGTTTTGGAAATTCATCAAGCTTCATGCCATTTTGTATCATTTGATCACGTTTTAGAAGGTTGGAGTTCATGGCAATTCATGCATATTATGTTTTGGAAGTTTCAAGTTGAGTTTTGAACAATTGGCAAAGCTTTTTGGGCTTCATTTTGCGAAATTGTTTGTAATTTATCATGTGCTATGAGTTTCTTAGAATTTTACTAAGTTTTGGCCCAAAATGGTGTGTTTTGATGCTTTGAAAATGAATTTTTAACTTGTATCAGTAATCTGGAAATTCTAGAACTTGCACCTCATGCTCTAATAGTGAAGTTTGCGTTCGAGCGGAGAATGCGAGCTCCCAGTACTTTTGCAGAGTTTGGGGGTTGGCTCGAGCGGCAAAACTTGTGCTCGAGCGACCACCCTTGTTTTTGACCCTCTTTTCGAGCGACAGAAGTTGCGCTTAAGCGTAGAATGAGAGCTCCCAGAAGTTTTATAGACTTTCGCAGACCGCTTAAGTGTGGGAAGTTACGCTTGAGTGAAGACCCTGTTTACCTAGTCTTACGTTCGAGCGACAGTCAAGCATCCATCGAGCGAAAAAATCATGCAACCAATACTTTTATAGACTTTGCAAACCGCTTGAGCGATAAAAGTTGTGCTCAAGCAGACTACCCTATTTTGGAAAATTTGACTAAGTGTTTCAAGTTACATTCTGGTATCCTCATTGCATCTTAGACATTCCTAAGCCCTAATTAAGACATGATAATAAGGATAAGGATTAGAAACACACCAAGATAGAAAAGAAATGAGTTAAGGGTTTTTCAAGCGCGTGTTTCAATGTGTATCCACACCATAGATCGTTGATTTGACTGTTTTGACTCTTCTGTTAATGGAGCTATTTGTGAGTAATAATTTTGTAAAGATATGTTGATTATAAGTGCTTTCAGAATGATAAGATATGATCTATTTTATGAAATGCCATTTTATGAATCATGAATAAATGCCCATATTTTTGAAATGTATCTGTGGCATCCTTAGTTCACGTGGCCCTCACCCAAGGGTAATAATATCATGGCCAATATTCACGTGGCCCTCGCCTGGGGCTAACAATGCCATGGCTATTTGCGTGCAAGATATGGATCTTTGTGGTCGTCGGTACCGATTATGCATGTGGGTCTTGTGACCAATTTGATCTGATAGCTAATGGATGTACCACATATAACTGCATATGAAGTCTTTATAAGTAAGTGAATCTGAATTGGACATCATTTATATCCCCTTTACTTTGTTGTTATTCACTAGGTTCCAACTCATTTTATTATTTATGTATGTAGGTGATCAGGTGCGAGACTAGGCTCAGTAAGGTTTTCCTGGAGATCTATTGAGTCAGCCAACCAGTGTGCCTCCCGAGGAGGTTCCGAAGTGTTTTGTGATCGAGTTTTGTGAACATGATGCAAGTTTAAGCTATTTTCTTTGTTTGTTTGGTTAGTTTGTTTGGGTTTGTCTCTATCTATGGTGATGTAAGACTGACACTCTAAGAACGTCATATATGTTTTAAATATAAGTTTTAAATTTTCTGTCCCATGTATGTCTACACAGCTCTATGGACGTTGTAAGTTTTCATTTGCTTCCGCTAGCCCCTGTATTTTGTTTAATTTGTTCAGAGACCTATGGTAATCCCAGGATTACTGGCCAGTTACAACACTAAACCTATAGGGGCGGGTTTGGGTCATGACAGAGTGGTATCAGAGCATGTGTTCTTCCACACACACAAGTCCATATGAGCTATAGGATGTCCTAGTAAGAATTAGGGACATTACATCTACATGTGTGAGTGTGTAATGTCAAGTAAACATATTTGAACCAACATACATTGACACTGAAATGAAAGGAACTGAAATCGAACACTGTGGACAGTATTATTTGCCTATGTTCATTAGTGCTCTGTTTACCTATAGCAAATGAAAAAGCCAAGACGTGATGGTACTGCTGAGTCTTTCGAGACCTGAATGAACCAAATGGAACGAATGATTGAAGCTTTGACAGAAGCAATGATGCAACAACAAAGACAACAACCTTTGCCTCCTCCGCAACCTCTGGTCCAAGTAGAGCCGGTCAACAATGACATATTCAGTTTGACTTAGAAATTTAACAAGATGAAGCCACCGACTTTTCTTGGTGGTATTTAACCACTAAAGGCTGAGACATGGATACTAGAGGCCGAAAAACTATTTGAAGTTTTTCCATGTTCCAAGGTTCAGAAAGTTTTGTTGGCAACCTATACTTTGAAAGATGAAGCTCGACGTTGGTGGATGCTTATCTGAGACACTAATGGGGCTTTAACCTAGAATCAATTCAAAGAGATTTTCCATGAGAAATGCTTTCCTTAATGTTTTCGGGATATGAAAGTGTCTGAATTCCAAGAACTCAAGCAAGGCGATATGTCAATAGCAGAGTATGAAGCCAAGTTTACTGAATTGGCTTGGTTTGCTCCACACATGATGGATACCGATTACAAGAACGCTCGAAATTTGAAAGGGGCTTGAACCTAGATATATTTGATAGGGTTGTTGTATTGAAACTACTCAAATATATGGATGTCCTTGATAGAGCTTTAATGGCTAAAGCTAACTTAGCCACAATGAAACAGACTAAGGCTCCAACAACTGAATGGAGACGCAAGAGATCTGGATTCAATTTCAAAAAGGGTCAGTCATTTTCAAAGAAAGAAAACACAGGATCATCCAGTGGTTCAAGCCAAAGTAGTGGATCTACTCTGAGTTGCTTAGAATGTGAAAGGAAACACAAGGGTGCTTGCTATCAATCAACAAGTGATTGCTTTCGATGTGGCAAAACTGGCCACACGATAAAAGATTGTCTGCTCATATCCCAAAATTCTAACTATCTTGCGGCAAGTATAGCTAGATCCATTTCTGTGCCAAGAGCAAATGTGAGAGTTAATACGGGAAAAAAAACCTTAGGGCAAGGCAGAGTGTTTGCACTTGTGCTAGGGGACGTCTAGAACACTGAATCTGTGGTGTCAAGTATACTCCCTAATTGTGCTCAAAATGCATATGTGCTGATAGACTTGGGTTCTACACATTCATTAGTGTCGCATGCTTTTTCTCGAAAATTGCCTAGGCCACTAGAACCTATGAATTATTTGTTATCTATATCTACACCTTCTATGGGTACTATGATGTGTACTTATGTGTATACTGCATGTGACATCATGATGGGGGATGTGTTATGGTGTATTGATTTATTGCCATTGGACATTGCTCATGTTGATTGTATATTGGGTATGAATTGGTTGACTAAGTACCGTGCAACTTTTGATTGTGTGAATAAATCTGTTGTCTTCCGACCACATGGTTTGTTTGAATTTATGTTTGTTCGGAATGGGATAGTTCCACCTCCTTATATGATTTCTGCTTTAAAAGCCGTCAAATTGCTGAGAAATGGATGTAGGGTTATTTGTGTAGTGTTTTAAATTTGAGTTATGATAGCCCTAATGTGGAAACTATTCCTATAGTTAATGAATTTCCTAACGTCTTTCCAAATGAATTGCTCGGGGATCTAGTTGATAGGGAAATTGAGTTTACTATTGAAGTAGTACCTGGAACACAACCTATTTCTAAAACCCCTTACAGAATATCAACCTCAGAACTAAAAGAATTGAAAATCCAACTTCAAGAACTGTTAGATAAGAAATTTAACTGTTCGAGTACTTCACCTTGGGTTGCTCCAGTTCTGTTTGTTAAGAAGAAAGATGGGTCTTTGAGGTTATGCATTGATTATCGAGAATTGAACAAAGTGACTGTCAAGAATAAATATCCACTACCCTAAATAGATGATCTGTTTGACCAACTTAAGGAACCCAAGTGTTTTCCAAAATAGGTCTTAGATCAGAGTATCACCAATTCAAAGTCAAGGCAGAACACGTAGAGAAAACCGCATTCCGGACTAGATATGAGCACTATGAGTTTTTGGTAATGGCATTTGGGGTGACTAATGCACCTGCAACATTTATGGACCTAATGAATAGGGTGTTCAAACGATTTCTTGATGAGTTTAATATCATATTTATTGGCGATATTTTGATTTATTCCAAAAGCTTGGAAGATCATGAAAACCATTTAAGAACTATGTTACAGATTTTGAGGGAAAAGAAATTATATGCAAAACTCTACAAATGTGAATTCTGGCTTGATAGTGTGACCTTTTTGGGGCATGTGATCAACAAAGATGGCATATTAATTGACCCACAATAGATTAAAGCTATTGTAGATTAGCCTAGACTAACAAATGTGTTGAAGTTTAGAAGTTTTTTTGGGACTTGCTGGCTATTATAGAAGATTTGTGAAAGACTTCTCCAAACTTGCCATGCCATTGACACAGTTGACATAGAAAAATATGTCGTTTGATTGCAATGACCAAATAGAGTCCGTTTTCCAAAAGATAGATTAGTGATTACAACGATTCTTACTCTAACTAACGGTATAGATGGGTTTCAGACTTACAGTGACACTTCGTACAAAGGCTTGGGATGCGTATTAATGCAGAATGGAAAAGTGATTGCGTATGCTTCTTGGCAACTCCGACCACACGAGAAGAATTATTCGACCCATGATCTTGAACTAGTTGCCGTGGTGTTTGCTTTGAAAATTTGGCAACACTATCTGTATGGAGTGACTTGTGAGGTGTACACTGATGACAAAAGTTTAAAATATTTCTTCACTTAGAAAGAATTGAATATGAGATAGAGACGATGGCTTGAGTTAATAAAAGATTATGACTTGTAGATTTTGTACCATCCGGAAAACAAATACAATTGTAGATGCTTTGAGCTGAAAGTCTATTGGGAATTTTTCATGTTTGCTCACTGGCCAGAAAGAATTGTTATGTGATCTGGAAAGAAATGAAATTGAAGTGGTTTTGCGTGAACAAAGTGGAGTTCTAGCTTCCATTTTTGCACAACCGGCCATAATTGAGGAAGTTAAAGGAAAGCAATTACAAGATGAATTTCTAAAAAAGATTGTTGGGAGATTGATTCAAAATTGAGGCTCGGATTTGTGTTTGAAGACAACGTTATGAAATTTCAAGGAAGACTTTGTGTATCGGATTGTTCTGAATTAAGAAAGCGTATCATGATCGAAGCTCGTAACTCTAAATTTGCTGTGCATCCCGAAAATACAAAAATGCACAAGGATTTGAAACAGAACTTTTGGTGACCTGGCATAAAGAAATGTATTATGAACTTTGCAGCTAGATGTTTGCATTGTCAACAAGTGAAAGCTGAACATCAACAACCTGCTGGATTACTGCAGCCGCTTCTAGTACCAGAATGGAAATGGGAGCACAATATAATGGACTTTATTATTGGATTGCCTCGCTCCTCCTGAGGTATGGATTCTATTTGAGTTATTGTTGATCGTTTAACTAAGTTTGTTTACTTTTTGCGTGTTAAAACGCTTAACAAGGCGGATAAATTGGCTAACATCTATGTAAACAAAATTGTGAGACTGCATGGAGTATCTGTATCTATTGTGTCTGACAGGGATTCCACATTCACTTCAAGATTTTGGCAAAGTTTGCAACAAGTTTTGGGAACTGAATTGAGGTTGAGTAGTGTTTATCACCCATAGACATATGGCCAATCTGAACGAACCATTCAAACCTTGGAAGATATGCTCAGAATGTGTGGCCTAGATTTCCAAGGCAATTGGGAGACCTACTTACCATTGGCCAAGTTTGTGTACAACAACAGCTATCATTCGAGTATCGGTATGGCTCCTTATGAAGCTTTGTACGAAAGAAAATGCTGATCTCTAATTTGCTGGGCTGAAGTAGGTGATAGACCTTTGTTGGGACTGAAACTCGTGCAAGAAACAACTGAGAAAGTGAAATTGATTCAACAACGCATGAAAACTGCCCAAAGTAGCCAAAAGAGTTATGCAGATGTTCGGAGAAAAGATAGAGAATATGAAGTCGGTGACCATGTGTTTATCAAAGTGACTCCAATGAAAGGGCAAACTCGATTTAGGGTTAAAGGAAAGTTGGCATCACGTTACATTAGCCCTGTTTGGTACAGCTTTTTTTTCAGCTTATTTCAGCTTTTAGCTTAATTTTAGTTATTTTGATGTGTTTGGTTTAGCTTAAGCTTATAGCTTATAGCTTTTTGTAAGTCAGAAATCAGCTTATTCTTTGAGTGGGACAGGAGAAGCTTAATTTATAAGTCAGAAATCAGCTTATATTCATAGTTACAAGCTATAAGCTGTTAAGATATAAGCTATAAGCACTTTCCCACAGCTCTACCAAACAGGGCCATTGGGCTGTTTGAAATTATTGAGAAAATCAATCTTGTGACGTACCGAGTAGCCTTACCTCTGGTTATGGAAAATATGCATAATGCTTTTCATGTTTCGATACTTTGGGATTACTTGAGAGACTTGTTACATGTGATTGAGCCTAGAAAAGTGAAGGAAATTGGAGAAAACAAACAAGATTTGCTAGAATCCAAGGGAATTAAAGCTTATAGCTAAGAATTTAACCCTTTAGTTAGGTAATTGAGATAGCTAATCTTAGAATTCAAGTGAATTGGAAGATGAATCACAAGAATTGAGCTAAAATTGAAGAATATTAAAACTCAAGCCATGCATGCATGCATATTTCATGGCATTTTGAAGTTGTTTTCCAAAGAATTTCCTTATACATGTCATTATTTCACCTTGGTTTTGGAAATTCATCAAGTTTCATGCCATTTTTGTATCATTTGATCATGTTTTAGAAGGTTGAAGTTCACGACAATTCATGCATGTTATGTTTTGGAAGTTTCAAGTTAAGTTTTGAACAATTGGGAAAGCTTTTGGGCTTGATTTTACGTAATGGTCTGTAATTCATCATGTGCTATGAGTTTCTCAAAGTTCTACATGTTTTGGCCCAAAAGGATGTGTTTTGATGCTTTGAAAATGGATTTTTAACTTGTATCAGCAATTTGGAAATTCTAGAATTTGCACCCTTCGCTCGAGCAGTGGAGTCTCTCGAGTAGAGAATATGAGCCCCCAGTACTTTGTAGAGTTTAGGGGTTGGCTCGAGCGAAAAAACCTACACTCGAGTGACCACCCTTGTTTTTGACCCTCCGCTCGAGCGACAGAAATTGCGCTTGAGTGTAGAATGAGAGCTCCCAGAAGTTTTTCAAATTTTCGCAGACCGCTCGAGTGTAGGAAGTTACGCTCAAGTGAAGACCCTGATTACCCAGCCTTGCTCTCGAGCGACGGTCGAACGTTCGTTGAGCGAAAAAATGATGCAACCAGTACTTTTGCAGACTTTGTAGACCGCTTGAGCGACAGAAGTTACACTCGAGCGAACTGCCCTATTTTTGAAAATTTGACTAAGTGTTTCAAGTTACATTTTGGCATCTTCATTGTGTTTTAGACATTCCTAAGCCCTAATTAAGACATAACAATGAGGATAAGGATTAGAAACACACCAAGATTGAAAAGAAATGAGTTACGTGTTTTTCGAGTGTGTGTTTCAATGTGTATCCTTTATGTGTTTGTGTAGGTCACACGTCCTAGATCGATGATTTGACTGTTTTAACTCTTCTGCTATTGGAGCTATCTGTGAGTAATAACTTTGTAAAGATATGTTAATTATAAGTGTTTTCAGAATGATAAGATATGATCTGTTTTATGATAATGCCATTTTATGAATCATGAATGAATGTCCATATTTTTAAAATGTATCTGTGGCATCCTTAGTTCACATGGCTTTCGCCTTGGGATAACAATACCGTGGCCGATATACACGTGGCCCTCGCCCAGGGGTAACAATGCCGTGGCTTATGTTCACGTGGCCCTTGCTCGGGGGTAACAATACTGAGGACTATGTTCACGTGGCCCTCGCCTGGGGCTAACAATACCATGGCTATTTGCGTGCAAGATATGGACCTTTGTGGTCATCGGTACCGACTATACATATGGGTCTTATGACCAATCTAATCTGATAGCTAATGGATGTACCACATATAACTGCTTGTGAAATCTGTATAAGTAAGTGAATCTGAATCTGTTTCTGATATAAACTCTGATTTTTGAATTTGAATTGGACATCATTCATATCCCCTTTACTCTGTTGTTATTCACTGGGCTCTAACTCATTTTATTATTTATGTATGTAGGTGGTTAGGCGCGGGACTAGGCTCAATGAGGTTTGCTTGGAGATCTGTTTTAGTCAGCCAACCAGTATGCCTCCCGAGGAGGTTCTGAAGTGTTTTGTGATCGAGTTTTGTGAACATGATGCAAGTTTAAGCTATTTTCTTTTGTTTGTTTGGTCCGTTTCTTTGGATTTGTCTGTATCTATGGTGATGTAAGACTGACACTCTGAGGATGTCACATATGTTACAAATATAAGTTTTAAATTTTCTATCCCATGTATGTCTACACAGCTCTATGGATGTTGTATGTTTGTATTTGCTTCCGCTATCCCCTGTATTTTGTTTAAGTTGTTCAGAGGCTTGTGGTAGTCCCAGGATTACTGGTCGGTTACGACGCTAAACCTATAGGGGCGGGTTTGGGTCGTGACACCTTAGGTAATCTATGATTACTGGCTGGTCACAACTTATTTCTCTAGGGGCATGTTGGGGTCGTGGCAATTTTAGTGTGAAGAGAGGGAAATAATAGAGAAGTGAAAGAAAAAATGATGAAAGAGAAAGTGCTTGGAGTTTGTTTATAGCCGAAGGACAAAAGTGGGTATTCAAGCCTAAAGTGACTTAAAGAAAAGTAAAAAAAATCCCAAAAAAGATAGGCCAAACTGCAACAGGGAAATCTAAATTTTTCTGTCAAGTGTTGACACCTTCAGCAATGTTGTCGACAACCAAATACTAGTGGTGTCACCAGTGAGTTTGGGTCAGGCAGGGTGTCGACACCTACAAGCCCCAGTGTCGACACCAGGAAGTAGTGAAGAAATTTCTATTTTCTAGGATCAGCAGTGTTGATACTTGGAAGAGGTGGTGTTGATACCAGCAAACAGAATTAAAAGGGAAAGAAGAGGAAAAGGTAGGTGTCGACCCCAGGAAGCTACGTGTCGACACCTCTGATAAGAATTTTGAGGCTTTAAGGCATTTTTTGACAAAATTGAGCACAAAAGAACAACTCAATCAAAGTCTAGATCAAATTTACGCTCAAACAACACAATAATACAGCACCCAAAGGATCCAAACAACAAAATAATGAAATAATAATAAAATAAAGCACATTCCATTAACTTAAAGAGTACAAGTGTTACAATTAGATCCATTGATGGCTCGGTTGATTTATTGTATGCCTTCTTTTTGGTGATTTGCACCCCCCTTACCGGAGGAATCTCGGCTCGACCCTTAGTTGGTAGTGGTGAAAAGCTAGAGATGGGGAGATAGTAGTAGGAAAGGGTGAGGGAGAGGTAGTACACGAAAGAGGCTAGAGAAATCCAATAAGGGGGGTGAGAAGTAGATGTTGATGTTGGGCTAAGGTTTGTAGAGGTTGAAAAAAGAGTAGAGGAGAAGGGAAGAAGGATAGGAGTCGAGGTTAGAAATGTAATTGTCACAATTTTTATGAAATTATACTTTTAAATTTCCGCATACATAGTAATAATTTTTTGGGGAACTCACATATGCAGATCCTAATAGGTGGACTTATTGTCCAATAAGTCCTATAATAATTGGTGGCATTTTTTTTTTTATCAAACACTATTAAAAAGATGTCACTAATTGTCAATTTTTAATTACAGTTTGAAAAATTCGTCACAAAAAAGTCACTAATTGTAAGTTTTAGCAACAATTTTAAAAAATCGTCATAGAAAAATATCACTATTGTTAATTTTTAGCGACATATTCAAAAAATTGACACAAAATTTTTTAGCGACGTTTTTTGTTAGGACCAACTTTCAACAATGAATTGATAGGACTTAATGGGAAGTAAGTTCAACTAATAGGACATGCTGGTAATTTATCCATAATTTTTTGTTGTCACATTCTTTGTAATAATTTTCACCATGTTTGATTCTAGAAAATTGAGTCCGCTTTTTAGAAAATTGAGTTTTTTTGCTTTTTGTATTTTTTTTTTCATTTTTAGTGAATTTTTAAAATAGTTTACGCATTATTTATTTATTTTTTAGATACACCTAATTTAAATACAATTAAAAAGTTAAATATTTGTGAAAAAAAAACTTTAAAAAAATTCATCAAACACTAAAAATACAAAAATTCAATAGATTTTCGGATTTTGTTGTATTCAATGAATTTTTTAAAAGATTTTTGTACAATTTTTTTACCTTTTAAGTATATTAAGATTAAGTGGATCTAAATATTTAAAAAATGATTAAAATATTTTAAAAAATCATAAGAAATAAAAAATTCAAAAAAACATTTTTGAAAACTGAAAACTAACAGGGGTGTTTAATTCTTTTTATTATTGTTTTAATTTATTTTATTTTATTTTTTCATTTTCTCCTATTTTTAATCGCTTTCTAACTCATCACAAACTTGACAGAGAGAAATTAGAACTTTTGTTAGATTTATCAAGGTCATAGATTTGGGGAGAGACATAGTTGAAATGTAAGATGTGATGTCCCGGCTCCTTTAAAGAAATTGAGTGCATTTTTGGTAATCTTTGTCCCTTTGTGTGTCTTCTTTATTGTTAAACATAGTAGAAAAACATGCAGAAGGGGGATGCTAAAGCACGAAAACTTACAAATTTGCCGACGTCCGCAAATAATTACAAAACAAAGTTAGTAAAGCATGCATGATCCTATATACAAGATCCTAATGCAATCCATCCATTTTGGAACAAATATATACAAGATCCTAGTGTAGATTGATTTTTGGGTGTTGAATCTAGAAAAAAATATATATATTAGACAAATGCATTCTTTCTCATGATTTGATCCAAGATAAATTATTTTTGGTATATTATGAACTATTTGGGGATGTTTTCTTGTAGTGTTTTTACAATAAAGGAAAAATCCTATTTTGATAAAACACTAGATTTTTGGGGATTTGGGAAAAAGTGAAATTGATGCAATATTTATGAAATTGATGATAAATCTCTTGAGAATTGAAGATAACTTTCTAGATTGTTATATTGTTGAGGCATTCAGGAAAGGAGATGAAAATTTGTGTTGAACAATTATGGAAACATAGGATGTGCATGTTGTCACTTTGGAAAAATTGAATGATGAATGTTGATTGTGAATATGTAGGAATCTCATATGTCACATGGATTTCATACCTTGCTATGATTTTGAGAACTTTTGAATCATGGAAGTTATATTGGAGAAATGTTAATGATATTGCATAAAGTAGATATTTATATGTAGTTAGTTCTCATTGATTGAATTGCATTATCTTGAATTTTGTTCAATTGTGATCTTAACTTTGAAATAAATTCTTGATTTGAGAAAGACAATTGTTGTTAATGAGAATATTTTGGGATAAATACATTTGGTAAGTCCAGTTAGGGGGTGTAGATTAGAAATTAAGTTGGCTTGATTGTCCTTGTTGTAAGACTAGAAACACATGCGTGTGGGTGCCTAAGCCCTTCGGTTTGTAGCCGATAAGGTAGGTTTTTGGTAGTGCTTGATACACCTACTTGCAGACACTAGCGTTGGGGAATTACCTGAGTCGTATTTACTACACCATTTTTCAAAACTTGCATTTTATGAAGAAAATGAACCTTGAATGAATAGTTGCATGGATTTCAAAAGAGATGTAAAATTTTGACATTTGAACATGGAATAACACTGAATTCATATAACTATATGAGATTGCTCTTAAATGTATATACTTTGTGAAGATATCTATATTGGGCTTTTGTAACATTGCCTATGGGGTAGCCGTGCGTGTTAACAATACGAACCCTAGATTTCTTCAATCTAGTGTCATGAGTGCAATGTGAAACATAGATGAGAGTCCAGATTTGGCAACTTTTCTAGAAAATCCATTTTGTTACAAATTCTTTTGCCAGAAATGGACTGCGTCATCAGATCTTAGAGTCCCCACCTAATTTTTTGGGAAAATTAGGAAACATGTGACCTGCACCAAGGCCACTGTTCGTTGTAACCAAGGATGCTTTGCTCGGAATCTTAGGTGTCAGAGGGGAATGTCATTAATTGAACACCCCTGCTCACCCGATCAAAAGATTGGCCTCTAGTAAGCCATGATATGAATTTTATTAATTTCATATGTTCATATTCTAATTATTTATAAAATCCTAAAATTTACTATATGAAGGAAACAAATATAGACTGTGTTATCCATTTTGGAACAATTTCTTGAGTGAATTGCATTAGGATCTTGTATATAGGATCATGTATGCTTTACTAACTTTGTTTTGTAATTATTTGCGGGACGTCAGCAAATTTGTAAGTTCTCGTGCTTTAGCATCCCCCTTCTGCATGTTTTTCTACTATGTTTAGCATCCTACCATATGACTAGTTGCTTGTTTGATATAACTTTATGCATACCAATGGGTGAAGGTTGTGTTATTTAATTTGGAATAAAATTGATTTTCATGATTAATTTCATATGTTCATATTCTAATTATTTATAAAATCCTAAAATTTACTATATGAAGGAAACAAATATAGACTGTGTCATCCATTTTGGAACAATCTGATTTCATTATTATGAAAATGTTTTGAATAGTGTAATCATGAAAATCAATTTTATTCCAAATTAAATAACACAACCTTCACCCATTGGTATGCATAGAGTTATATCAAATAAGCAACTAGCCATATGGTAGGATGCTAAACATAATAGAAAAACATGCAGAAGGGGGATGCTAAAGCACGAAAACTTACAAATTTGCCGACGTCCCGCAAATAATTACAAAACAAAGTTAGTAAAGCATGCATGATCCTATATACAAGATCCTAATGCAATTCACTCAAAAAATGCAACTAAAGATCCGGCTTCTAAAATATATGACATGTGAATCATCTTAAGACATGAGGTAGCGCACAAAATCACATAATAATTTATTAAACTCACTGATGCAAATTTAGTCAGATCTTAAGGCATGAAACGTGGATGCAAAGTATAGATATGATGACAAGCATGATATATTGCATATGTATAGATAAGGAAAGCAAATAAAGAACATGATAAAAGAAGCGGGAGTGGGGAATTATTACATCACTTTGAATATTACAAATCTGAATAAGGGCGGAAAGGAATAAAAATATTACAACAAAAATATATCCTCACAAAATCTCTCTAACTAAAATAAAAACAGTAACTTTAGGAGGGCCTTGGAGACCATCGTAGACTGTTATGTTCGATTCCGAGAGGCTGCTAGGTTTTGTCTAGGAGAGAATGGCTGGTTGGCCGGCGAAAAAGTTGTTCGGCTGGCTAGCCAATCAGGCCAAGCGGAAAACTCTGCGTTGCTTTAAACACCAGAAAAACAAATGGAAAGTGACTCAAGTAATAACTTCCAGTTAGCTTACAACAGGTTTATAACATGAAATTGAAATAAGAAAAACAATATAAGAAAGAAAATACAAGAAAAGTAAAAGAAAATAAAAAATGTGCAAAATTTACCTTCCAATGAAGGATTTGATTTCCAAACTTTCTCTTGATCACTCTCAAGCTTAGGAAGTGTGTTCTCAATTCTTAGTTCAAAATTTTGAAATTCTAGTTAGAATAGTGCTTTTGGGTTGTTTAAGAGTGTGTGTGGAGGGAGAGTTACAACTCTCTGTCTTTCTGTCTTTTCAATAACATTCACTCTCTTTTGATCAAAGCTACTTGAATATGGTTATTATAGAATTTATGGGATGATTTTCATATATGTAAATATGGAATATTAGTGTATGGATGTGTTTTGGCTCAAAGCTTAAGGCTTTTTCTCTTTTTCTCTCTATCTCTCTCTTTTCTCTTAATTCATTCCTTTTTTTTCCCCCTTCCTGATCCTCTCTATGTCTCCATACAGATAATGACTGCAGGCCTAATCAAGGAGGTGGCAAACAAGGTGGGGGACAATGTTGATGGGATGACAAGCGTGGTTGAAAATGGATGCCACGGCTTCGGAAGAAGACAATCCTCCTTTTGACAATAGAGGCCAAAGGAAGATAATGGAGGGGGTGGGTGTGTACCTCGTGCATGAATATATTAATAAAAGATCTGAATTGGCGTGACCCACATGTATCCACCGAGAATTCTGCTGAAACTACCCTACTCCTGGGGAAATTAGTCGATCGACCAATTTATTGTTTGGCCAGCCAAAAAACCTGGGCTGGCTGGCTGGCTAATTTCTTGGCTTGTCAGCCAACTAATTAGCTAGCCAGCCAATTAAGTTGACCATGGTTGACTATTTTGCATGAAATAGGATTTTTTGTCAAAAATATCATCATTTCCTCCTATTTCCACATTTTTCTTTGCTCGATTTCCTTAGAAAAGGTTTTATTTTGAAGTTTAAAAGTGAGCCTAGGAACACTACAAAAATATTCGGAACAAAGCGCGGAAAGAAGGTTTCAAAAGAGAGTTTTGAACGAGACTTAAGCACTTGGCCAAAACAGGCCTAGGATTGGGGACGAAGCATAAATTCAATATTTCTTACTGAGAATCATGCGAGAAACACATTATTTTTTTCATCATCGGCTAATCAAAAGAAACTGCCTAGATCTTAGGGCCGGTTAAAATAGGGTGTCTATAGTTGCCCCTCTTTGACAGAACTCGAAGTCATCTCTTGACGTGAGTGAATGTCAAAGCCCGAAGATGACCCTTTTGACAAGGCCATAAGATTTGGGCAAACAAACAAGATGCAAATGTAGTTGGTTGAACCCGAGGGATGACTATGTATTCCTTTGCAAGGAATCAAACCAGCGCAGTTCAGAGACAGAATGCAAACTCGAAATACAATTGATATCTGGACTTACACGCTTCACGGAGCCATTTGTTTTTAAAATTCATGATCTAAAATGCAATGCAGCAGGTTATATACGAGACAAGTCTCATGCAAATGATATGAACCATAACAAGGGATACAATCCAAACACATCCACATAAGAGAATGAAATGTAACCGATGAATAGTTTGAACCTACAACACAAAACAAGGGAGATATTAACCAATGGATAGTCTCAACTAACAACCCAGGAAAAGAGAGGTATTAATCGATGGTGGTTTGAACCATCAACCAGAGATAGGGCTAGTATTGTCATCCCAAAAAGGGCAAGTATTAAATGAGTGGTTTGAACCTACAACCCAAAAGAGGGGGTTAGCATTAACTGATGAAAAAGGTTGTAATCAAATGATGATGTGAATAGATTGTGGCCAAGTGATGCAACAGTGATAGTTGTAACCATGCAAATGATATGCTAATGTAATTGAAAGTTGAATTCTTTTTTTCTTTTCTTTTTGAAAATGCATGATTTATGCAATGCAAGATGTAATATATGGTGAGGAAGCCTCATGCAAATCAAGAAAACAAAAGGGTACAATCCAAACACAATCGCATGAGAGGAGAAAAGAAGGTTTCAATCAAACAGCAAGACCTAGATCGTACCTCAATATGAAATAAATGATTGATTTCAACCGGATAAATAGAAAAAAAAAACCAATATACAAGACCTAGACCGTACCTCAATATGAAATAGGGCAATGGTTTCAACCGAGTAAAAGAGAAAGGGGCCTTAACCAATATACTAGACCTAGACCGTACCTTAATACGAAATAGGGCGATGGTTTTCAACTGGGTAAAAGAGAAATGGGACTTAACCAATGTACAAGACCTAGATGGTACCTTAATATGAAATAGGGTGATGGTTTCAATCAGGTAAAGGAGAAAGGGGTCTTAACCATTATACAAGACCTAGACCGTACCTCAATACAAAATAGGCTAATGGTTTCAATCGGATAAAGGAGAAGAGTTGTAATCAAAAAGTTTAAAGTGATGTGAATGGATGGTAACCATGCATAACAAATGTCATAGATAGTGCAAGTGTGATGGTGAATGAAAAAACACAAAAGGGCAATATGAGACATACAATATGCAATGATATGATATGATGGTTGTGCAACAATAACATGATAGATGTGCAACAGATTGAATCCATAAATTAATTTTTTTTTTCAAAAATTTTCTCTTTTTGTTTTTGTTCTTTTTTTTTTTTTGAAATTTCTCTTTTCTTTCAAAATTTCCTTTTGAATTTTTTCCTTTTTTTTTTTTGACAATTTATATACATACCATATATACATATCACATACAAACAACATACAAAATACGTATCACATATATAGACATATGGACACAGACAGGCTATATACATATGCAGATACATACAGACATATGGATACATACACGGTATATGTATACGAGCACATATGGACATATAGATACACATACGGTATACACAGACATGCGAATACACACATACTGATACATACATAATATATACATATATACAGATTATATACAAATGATATATCTCTCCCATGTTTTTATCTCTCTCTTTTTGCCCCATTCGTCTTTGTCGCGCGCTTTGTCTAGTGCGCGATTTCAACAATCACGGCGTGCCTAACCGACAGCAGTTGGACCGGCCTCGTACGTCAAAGATTGCCTCGACTATCTTTCATCCTTGGCTTTTTCTTCTCTTCTAATCTCTTCTTAAATCGAGGAGAGCAGAGCTGAAAGCTACAAATTCCCCCTACTATTACTCTGCCAACTTCCCTTTAGCATTATACTTCTCCTGGCATGGCATTTTCTCGCCGTCCTCTTACCATCTTCTCCGACCTTAACGATTTCCCAATCGAAAATGCTAAGGCCAGCACCTCTGAGCCTCAACGGAGTGCCCTTGCCCCTGCACTTGCCCCTGTTCTCAGCTTCCCTACGATGTCAGTCTAGCAAATAATGGTAGTACAGTCTAGCATTGATACCAATCACTACACATTGATGTCCTGTGTGGAGACGGTGACCGCAGTCTCCAATTTGTCCCACCAGCTGCAGAACATGACAAGTGAGGTACATCGATTAAATGGAAAACTCTCTTTGCTCCAGCATATGTATAAGGATGCTCGAGGAGAGATTAGCACCATGAAAAAGCAAAACAAAGAGTTGAAACGACATGCCACCTCCATGGCCCAATTCGGAGTTTCTTCGTACTCCACATTGGACGGCCGATGGGGAGTAATTTCTTTCGAAAGTTCTACCAATACTGAGGTAGAGTCTTTAAAGGCTTCCCGAGAGTGATGTTGTGGCAAGGTAGTTGATGGTAAAGTTGAGCGACAAAGTTGTTTACCAATGAAGTCGGTTTGTCTTTGCCGCCGGACTACTGTCAGAATCTGAGAAAATGGTCCCTCTCTCTATTTTTTGTATTTTCAATTTTTCTTTCGTATTTTTTTTTGTTTTTTTTCCTCCCCCCCTTTTGTTTGTTTAGGAAGCGTGCATTGAAGCTCTAGATTTTTCTTCTTCTTCGTTTTTTTTTCTTTTCAAAATGTTCTATTTTCTATTTACGTCCCCTTTGTAATGCTGATTAGGGCTTCACCCTGAAGTTTAATAAATTGAATTATGTTGTTTGCACATCATGGCATGAATGACACAACACCTGAGCATGAAAACATTTTATTTTGGATTTGAATATTAGAATGATTGCATTTCAATGAGTTCAGAATTGGACATTGAGCCTTTAACTGATCACAAATCAAAAAATGATTCAATGTAAGAAAAACAAAGCAAAATCAATCCAAACAAACCTATTTACCCTTGTTGGAATGAAAGACACTCAAAACATGACTCAAAAGGACAAACCATTGAGCTTACACAACTTCTGCAATTTTTCATTCTGGATGCAAAAGTTGGCGCTGGCTGATTAGTTGTCAAACCAGTTGAAAAATTGATGGGCCAGCTGATTCATAAGCCGCCTGACTGAACAAACTGATGAACTGGCTAAACAAATGGTCGGCTGGCTAAACAAGTGGCTGACCAGCTGAAATAATCAAGAAGCACACCTTGAGTCAACTCAAAACTTGGACGGCTGAATGAATGGTTAGTCGGCCACCTGAAATATGAACATGAGACACGAGAGTGCGAGGAGAAGATAAAATTCCTGACTTGACTATGCCCTAATTCATTGCTTTGACTATTTATCGATTTTCTGCTAAATTTTTTTGACCAACATGAGAGTAGATTAATATGCTTGTTCCACTCTCTGTTTTGAAATCATGTAAGTCAGGTTGTGAGCACTGAAAATTTTCCTTTTTGGGTCAAAGAAAATGGTCTGGTTTTGCAAAAATGAAATAATTTTGAGAAAATTAGTCAACTTCATTAAAAGTCCTCAAAATCTATTTTTGCAAATGGCCGTTACCCGACCAACATGGAATCAACCCTTAAGATGCACAAACAACCTGAGCTTGATTTGTCTTGTAGATGAATCTGTCGTAAAGAAAAGATATGATAACTGGATCGAACGAAGATGAGCCAATTGAACATGGATAAGACAGCCGAGTCAAGTAAAGATACACCAATCAAACATGGACGGGATGAATGAGTTGAAAATGGTTGCGGTCAAACTTTAGGATGAAGCTGCCTACGTATTCCAAAGATACGAATCAGGCCTTATGTAGTTCCGGGGATAAGTGTCACTCGGGCATTTTCACTTTCCTTTTGCGTTCTAACTTTTGTCAAAACCATCCTTTCAGATTTTCGACCTTGCAAGCTTTTTTCAATTTTTTTTTATTTTTATTTTTCTATTTCTTCATTTTTTTTTTTCATTTTTCATTTTTCTTCATTTTTTTTTTCATTTTTGCATTTTTTTTTTGCTCTAACATTTGCCTGGGTCACCCTTCTAGGTTTTTGACTAAGCGAGCCTTTTAGGGATAGAAAATTTTGTAGCTCGTCCATGTTGATTGGTTATGAGAACTCTTGGCTGTCTAAATCCACGGGAATGACTGTTCCTCCTGACCAGATAGACTTGATGATTTAGGAACCCATCTAATTGGGTGTGAATTTGCCCCTAGGGTCATGGATAAAACTTGATTATCCTTCAGCACTAACTCTCCTTCTCCCAGATTCTGGGATTTGACAATCATTCCAGTCTCCATTGGCTTGAGAAATGATTTAGTTTGAATCTTCAATCACATATGATCTTATTGCCCCTAGTTCAAGGATTGCTTCCAATTCGGCTATGCAAGCTTCACACTTTGGTTGATTATTGAACATTCTAAATCAAGGTTTGAAAGCCAGGGGGTCGGGTCCCATGGTCAAGAGTGATCCTATGTTGTACAATCTCAAGATCAATTCTAGGCATGTCTTCGTAGGACTTAGCACACCTCTCTTATTCTCAATCGATCAAATTTTACAAATCCCGAGAAATTCCTACTTCTTCATTTTTTTTAATCAACGTTTTGGAATTTTTTTTTGAAAATATTTGGTTAATGCAATGATTTATAGGCACAGAGAAGTAGGAGAAAATTACTGCATTTTCATATAGAACTTCTAGTTCAATGGTTGAAACAGACTTGAAAGAAAGTGAAAAGACATACATAGAAAGGACAATGATGTCTGGGTTATCACCCTCGAAATCACTAAACTTCGAACTGCTAGAATGACTTGAGCCTGATCCCAACTCTTACAAACTTGGTGGAATCAAACTTAGACTCAACACTCAATTTAGAACTTAGACTAAAACCATTCTCAAATTACTAGTTAAAGTGTGAGCCATCCATCGCATTCAGAATAAAGCTCGTGCAATCAACAGGTGGCCATTCCCCAATTGCTGAAATTGTCGAATATCCCACAAGTTCTATTTATTTACATTGGTATACTTTGTGGGATATTAAACTTTTCTGAAGTTATGGTGCTACAATGACTTAGCAAAAACAAAACAATAACCCCAATTAGAATTTCGACAGCATTTCGACTTAATTTGCATAACTAATCATTGTATGCCCCACCAAAAAAATTGAACCCCACAAACTGACGTGCCTAAACCATTCATCTAAATTTAAGAGCCTCTGTATAGATCCCATACATTGCACATAGCAAGAGAGAGAACAAACACCTCTATGAAGGGTAGGGTTATCCTGTCTTAGCTTTGAAATGATCTAGGGTTTCACTATTCACACAAGTGGCATTACACATCCTAGCATGGGGTAGCATCTTATCCTAATTTGGAAGTTGCTAGAGCCTATTACATATAGTAGGTCAGTCTTGGTCAAAAAGGTTATCTTAGTAAGACACCGATACACCTGCCCAATCCGGCGGATGAAGCGGTACATGGTGATCCCAATTCCAAGGCTTGTGCTCCCGTCCAGGATAACAGATGACGAGCACGAGATGTAGGCGCACCAATGCATGAAATGCAATGAGCACATAATTGAAAATAAAAGTCATATCATGGAGTTCAAGACAAAGTTTGTTAATATCCCTAGCAGAGTCGCCAGAAATTGTAACATCACCCGGGGGCTACCTGTGCGCGTTAACAATTCAGACCCTCGATTTCTTCGATTAGTCTCACGAGTGCAATGTGCAAGATAGATGAAAGTTTAGATTTGGCAACTTTTATAGAAAATCCATTTTATTACAAATTCTTTTGCCAGAAATGGACTGCGCCATCAGATCTTAGAGTCGCCACCTAATGTTTTGGAAAAATTAAGAAACCAGTGATCTGTGCCAAGCCACTGTTCGTTGTAACCAAGGATGCTTGGCTTGGAACCTTAGGTATGAGAGGGAAAAGTCATTAATTGAACACCTTCACTCACCCGATCAAAATATCGGCCTCTACTAAGCTATGATATGAATTTTACTAACTTCATATGTTCATATTCCAATTGTTTATAAAATCCTAAAATTTACTATGTGAAACAAACAAACATAGACTGTGTCATCCATTTTGGAACAATATGATTTCATTATTTTGAAAACATTTTGAACAGTGCAATCATGAAAATCAATTTTATTCCAAATTAAATAACACAACCTTCACCCACCGGCATGTATAGAGTTATATCAAACAAGCAACTAGACATATGGTAGGATGCGAAACATAGTAAAAAAAACACGCATAAGCAGGATGCTAAAGCGAGAAAACTTACATATTTAACAATGTTCCACAAATAATTACAAAAGAAAGTTAGTAAAACATGGAATATCCTATATACAAGGCCCTAATGCAATTCACTCATGAAATGCAATTAAAGATCGGGCTTCTAAAATTTATGACATGTGAATCATCTCAAGACATGAGGTAGTGCACAAAATCACATAATAATTGATTAAATTCATAGATGCAAATTTAGTCGGATCTTAAGGCATGAAACATGGATGCAAAGCATAGATATGATAACAAGCATGATATACTATATATGTACAGATAGGAAAATAAAATAAATAATGAGATAGAAAGAAGAGGGAGTGGGGAATTATTACATCACTTTGAATATTACAAATCTGTATAAGGGCGGAAAGGGAGAAAAATATTACAATAAAAATATATCCTCACCAAACTTTCTCTAACTAAAATAAAAACAATAAAAATAGTAGCTTCAGGGGGGCCTCGGAGACCATCAGAGACTGTTTGACGCCGGAAGGCTCTTGGGTTGTATCCAGGAGAGAATGACTGGCCGGCCAAAAGATGAATTGGCTTGCCAAGAAGTTGTCCGTCTAGCCAGTCAATTAGGCCAAGCCGAAAACTTTGTTTTGCTTCAACACTAGAAAAAAAAACTAAAAATATGCAAGTGGCTCAACTAACCACTTCCGGTTATCTTACAACAGGTTTATAACATGATATTGAAGCAAGAATAATAATATAAGAAAGAAAAGTAAATGAAAAGTGTGCAAAATTTACCTGCCAACGAAGGATTTGATTTCCTAACTTCCTCTTCATCACTCTCAAGCTTAGGAAGTGTATTCTCAATTCGTAGTTAGAAATTTCAAAATTCTAGTTAGAATGGTGTTTTTGGGTTGTTTAACAGTGTGTGTAGGGGGAGAGTTATAACTCTCTATTTTTCTTTATTTTTAACAACACTCACTCACTTTTGATCAAAGTTAGTTGAATATAGCTATAACAAAATTTATGGAATGATTTTCATATATGGAAATATGGAATATCAATGTATGGAAGTGTTTTGGCTCAAAGCTTAAGGCTTTTTCTCTTTTTCTCTCTATCTCTCTCTTTTCTCTTAATTCATTCCTCTCTTTTTTCTTTTCTTGATCCTTTCTATATCTCCGTATAGATAATGAATGCAGGCTCCATCAAGGAGGTAGGAGACAAGGTTGATGGGATGACAAGGGTGGTTGAAAATGGTTGCCATATTTTGGGAAGAAGACAATCCTCCTTTCGACAATGGAGGCCAAATAAAGATAATAGAGGGAGTGGGTGTGTACCTCGTTCATGAATATATTAACAAAAGATCTGAATTGGCATAACCCACATGCATCCAACAAGAATTCTACCGAAACTGCTATACTCTTGGGTAAATTAGCCAACCAGCCAATTTATTGGCTAGCCAGCCAAAAAACATTGGTTCGCCGGCCAAAAATTGGTTGGCTAGCTGACCAACTAATTAGTTGGCTAGTCAACTTATTGGCTTTTCGGCCAATTATTTGGCTGTGGCTGACTGTTTTGCATGAAACGGGATTTT
The DNA here is from genome assembly GCF_055761805.1 of Camellia sinensis. Taxonomy (NCBI): domain Eukaryota; kingdom Viridiplantae; phylum Streptophyta; class Magnoliopsida; order Ericales; family Theaceae; genus Camellia; species Camellia sinensis. Next base: position 95,873,034 of record NC_138971.1, on the reverse strand, counting down.
TTGACAAAATTACCATCTTTTCCTCTTATTTCCACACTGTTCTTCGCTTGATTTCCTCAGAAAAAGTTTCATTTTGAAGTTTAAAAGTGAACCTCAGAACACTACGAAAATGTTCAGAACAAAGTGCGAAAAGAAGCTTTCAAAAGTGAGTTTTGAATGAGACTTAAGCACTTGGCCATAATAGGTTTAGGATTGGGAATGAAACACAAAGTCCATATTTCTTACTGAGAATCATGCAAGAAACACATTCTTGTTTTCATCATGGGGTAATCAAAAGAAAGGACCCTAGTCTTAGGGTCGGTCAAAATGGGATGTCTGTAGCTTTGTGCTTATCCCTAGTGGAATTGTGCAAGAAAGGATGTTGTGATTCCACCTAGTTCATAGCATGGAATACGTTAAGAGCAAGAGACTCTCCCCTTTTGTATGATGTTTAGTCAAGCCAAGGGCTTTATGTGTTGAGTTGATAACCTTTTTGTGTAACCATACTTAAGCCTCAGAACTTGTAGCCTCAGGGCATTTACTTTTTTGTTCATTTCTTTTCTTCCTTATAGTTGCACATGCTATGGATTCATCTTTTAAGAGGGTGAATATGTATTGCATGTGAACACTTCTTTTGTAAACTTTTTCCTTGAAATGAAATACTAATTGAAGGAGTTGGTCCATCAAGGTAGGATTGCATGTTGGGTTTATTTATTTTTTCTAATTTTATTGTTAATATTTTGGGGGCGTTACAGCTTGGTATCAGAGCTATCAGGGTTTGAATACTTGGGGCTCGCGGGAAGTGACTTAGCCATAGTGGGTTCATTTCGCTAATTAGGGGATGTTCCTTGTTTATAAATTATTATGTGATAACATTTTTACTTGACTAGATGGGTATGGGATTGAACTTTTAAGATGCGGTTTACGTCTACTAAATCCCTTGAAGTCTCATTAGAAAGGCACTTGATCAATGCTCATTCTAATGAGAACTCTCGGGGTATCGTGGGACTAACCCTATCTTGAATGGGTAATCCGTATGTGTTTATGTGAAAATGTGCTTATGTAGAGTGAAACTAAAAATGCTGATAGGAATTAAGAGTGCTGTAATTGTTTCGGTGGGATGCATGAGTCTCGATGGTGACCATTCTGTGATCGTATGCTGAGTTGTTCATTTTTGTCCCAAATTAGGATGTCAAGATAAGAACAAGCTCACGATGGTAGAGGTAGGAGACAGGATAGGCCTCACTGAAGAGTGCATGAGGTATCGATTCATGAGGTTCTGGTGCAAGAGGAGGGGTTTGGCTAAGCTAATGAGGTCGAACAAGCGGCCCAAGCTAATGTAGCCAAGCAAGTGGGAGAAGCGGGAGTCCCGGAGCAACCGGGTCAAGCTGCTATGGGTGTTTTATCCAAAGAGATGGCAGAGGTTTTGAGGGAGTCGATGAACATGTTAAGGGTGGAGAATCAAGCCTAAGAAAATGCTATGGAGACGAGAGTGACTTTTCTTAATCGGGAATTTTTGCAGGCTAAGCCGGATGAGTTTCATGAGGGTTTGAAGCCCAAGAAGGCAGATAAATGATTGGAGAAAATAGTGAAGACATTTGAAATGCTCCATATTGAGGACAGTGAGCTTAGGGTGAATCTAGCGAGCTACTATTTGAAAGGAGATGTGGGTGAATAGTGGAAATATGCCAAAGGCAGAGTTAAACCGACATGGGAAGCTTTTGTCATTGCTTTCTCAGACAAGTACCTACCTGTAGACACTTCATTTTTGACCGTCCTCAGGACTCGGATGTCATTGCTTGTGCACTCGATGATTATGATTGCATGTGTTTGTTTTGCGTGCTCGAAGTCCTCGGCGTAGTGCCCTGCCTTTGAGCCTTTAAACCTTATATGTTTTGTGCCTTGTTTTGGACCAAAACCTTGTTATTTCTTGCCCGGAACTTTTGGTGACCTATCGACCACCACCATAGGCTATTGGCCATGGATAATGCTTGTCGGCCAGGGGTGTGGCTGGTCGGCCACCAATGCCTTTTTCCAGATATTTGTTGATAGTTGTGCCAGCTGTTAGCACAATGAGCTGCATCTCCCTACACGTGTATGGTGGGATGTTTCTAAGCTCAAAGAGTGTTTTTCTATAAATAGGGGGGTTCCTCCCCCATTTTGGGGGCTTAGCAATTTTGGAGCAAAATTCTCCCTCTCTCTAGATTTCTCTCTCTCTCTCTCTCTCTCTCTTGCAATTTTGTATACATTTGCTCACAAATCCTTAGCTTTTGCTTATACCACCTAAACCAAATCTCCTTACTTTGACCTGAGTTTCTTTGGGACTCTCTTCGAGCTCTAGAAAGTGGTTTTAGCTTGGTTTGGTGTCTAAAATTGAGCTTTGCTTCAAAGGTATAAAACTTGTCTTGCTTGCTTTGTTTCAAGATACTTGTTTTGCCATCTATTTCAATTGTTTTTGGCCTTGTTATGAAATATAAGAAGCTCTATTTTTGTGACTTAAAGTGGTGGTTTGAACCTTTTTTTAGTTAGGGGTGGTTCACCCTTCTTGCTTGTTAGCTTGTATAGCTTTTGTGCCTTTATTCATCACTTTCAAATCAACTTTTTTGGGCCTTCTAACCACTGAATTTCAGAGGTTTTTCAGTGGTAAAAATCATGTTTTGAGGTCCAAAATTGAAGGGGTTAACCTCCCCTCGTGTCTTGTTTGCATGCCTAGTTAGCTTCACATGTTAGCATGTTTTTCTAGCCTAACTTAGATTGAGTCCAACGTGTTTTACACTCTATTTTGAACTGTTTTGCCACTATTTTGGCTGTTTGGTACTTTTTGAGTCTCATTTTGCATGCCTCTAGTGTAATAGTTGGTATTTTAAGGCTTTAAGCATCATTGGTTTGAGTTAATTGCATGTTTTAGTGCCTTTATCACTCATTTTCAGCACTCATAATCTCTGCAATCTCCCTCATCTCTTCACCTTTTGGTTTCATTTTGTAAGTGGTTTCAAGCCACTTGTTTGCACAAGTGTGAAATGGAGGTGCTACACCTAATGGTTTAATCCCTTAGGGGGGTTCATTACCAACAGTGTAATGCCTCTTTCATGCCCAAAGCAACTTGTGGTTTGAGCCCTCTTTCATTAGAGGACACTCACCAATGGACTTAATTGGTTAAGGAATGATTTGGTAATTAAAATGAGTAAATAAAATTGGCAAGTAAAAGTGTGCAAGATAAGCATTCTTTGTGTCGCATTGCATGTGTTTAAATCAGACATTAATTTGAACACAAGGAAAATGAGAATTTTCATACTCAAAGTGACGAAATGTGTCATTTTCCTAGGTCACCATTGCCCTTGATCATGCATGATAGGGTGGTGGTCATTTTAGTCTTGTTTTTACATTTATTGAACTTGTACAAACTTGGTCCCTTAGCTATCATGCATGGAAATTGGTTGATTGATGGTTTGAGGGCCAAGAGTTTCTCTCATTTGAGCTTATGTGATGATAAGGAGGGTAGACAGTACAAACAACCATTGAGAAATACATTGTTTTGCCCTGTTTGCTCTCTGTTGCAACATGGAAGTTTAAACCAGCAGTGACCGACAACCACCACCAGCAGCCAACCGGCCACCAATGGTAGCCGACCGGTCCCTTGTCCCTCTTGTCGGCCATCAGTGATTTTTGCACAATGTGTTGGAAAGATGAAGCAGAGGTATTCTGGAAGTGGGCAGCATTGTCAGTGTTCAAATGTGCAAACAGAGGCTTACAGCAGCAAAACGGTGGCTTTTCGGGTGGAAATTGAGCACGTGCATGAGCCTCCCTTGCATTCCGAGCTTATTTAACGTTTAAATATCTAACTTAAATATGTGTTGTAATTAATTAGTTGTAGCTAATTAAGTGTTGTAAATAATTAGTTATTTTAACTAGTTATTCGATTTCGGTTTGTAATAATTAGTTAGCTAGTGTAGCTAGTTAATTAGTTTCACGTTTTGTAATAGTTAGCTTAATTAGCGTAGCTAGTTAGATAATTATTCATTCAGACCCTCCTTCATGAGGGCGTAATGTTGTAATAAGTGTGCATGCGTGTGTGTATGTCTTCCAACCCCATATCTTTCTCCCTTTTATTTAATCGCTTTTGATGGTTAGATTAAGGTCAAATTTCACTTAGCATATCGCATGCTTGCATACATTCATCTTATCTTGCATGCACTGAGGCTCGGCGCATCATTCAAACTGCATTGCCATTTCAATAATTCTTTGATTACGTGTTTAGTCGCATGTTGTTCCAATTGCTTCATATGCCATATTAGTAGCCGAGCCTATTAATTGCATTCTCCATATGCGTTGCATTAGACATCTTGTATAGTTAGGATCATGCATCTTTCTAACTAGTTTCTGTTTTGGCTTGGAGTACTCGGTAAGTTTTTATGCTTAAGCATACTTGCATGAGTGTGATTTCCATGTTGCCATGTCTAGCATGCTCACTATGAGGCTATGTGCTTAAATGGGAAACTGCATGAATGCCTGTGGATGAAGGCTTGTTGTTTGAATTGGAACGATTCAACAAATGTGCGTTTTAAGCCCACTTTGTTGAATGACAAATCATGTTTTAAGCCCACTATGTTTGGTGGCAAATCCGCAAACTTTAAGACCACTTGAGGTGGCAAATTCAAACCATTTTCATAAACAAACATCAGTTGAATTGTTCCAAATTGAGCAAACTAGTCTGTACTTGCTTGTGCGCATCACATAGTAAAGCTAGTTTAATAACCGGAATAAGAACACATAATGTTTATAAAAAATCATATCACGATTAGTAGTGGCCGATCTTTTGATCGGGCGAGCGGGGGTGCTCAATTCATGACCTTCCCCTCTCGTACCTAAATTCCCGAGCCAAGGCAACTTTGGTGATGACGGATACGCGGCCTTTAGCGCAAGTCAGGGTTTCCTAAATTTCCCCAAAAACAAAATATTTAGGTGACGACTCTATATCTGGCAAAGCAGTCCAATTTTGGCATTATTTGATTTAAAATCGATTTTCCAAAAAGATTTGCCGGATTTGAACCCTTTGGTGATTATCAGTTTCACATTGCACTTGTGAGATTAGATTCAGAACCGCGGGAGTTCGAACTGTGAGGCCTTTCTTTCAAACCTTCCAAAAGGGGGCGCAAAAAAGGCGATCCACACTACCTCCCACTGTTAGGGAGAGACTAAAGCACGAGTTCTTGGACCTTAAATAGTTAAGCAAATCGGTGGCTGAATTTGAAGCGGCCTTTACCAGCTTGTCCCGATTTGCGCCGAAGTTCGTGATGATGGAAGAACGTCCTTTCATTGAATTTGAGAATAGGCATAGAACCAAAGTTTTGTTCAAGGTTGCCGGGAACATGATCCGGAACTATGACTGTTTAGTAGAGGCGGAGACACATGTATAAATCACAGTGCAGGCCGAAGAGGAGAGGATCGGAGGCGCAGGATCTAGAGGGCAAGAGTCACAAGGGGACTCCAGGAATAGTAAGTGGCATAGGGGGTTCGCTCCATCTCAGTCTCTGTAGACACCCCTTTTTTGACCGCCCTTAAGATTTGGGCGCCTTAGGTTGGTCACTCAATGATGAAATACTATGTTGTACATATGCTCAATTTTCATAGCAAAAAACCTCGATTCTCGAGTTTTAGAGCCTAGAATCTTGCACCACTTTGGCCCAAAACCGGTTTTTTCAAGCCTGACCATCCAGAGGCTTGTTAGCCAATAGGTGGCCGGCTAGCCAGAAATTAGTGCCGACCGTCTCCCATCTGGCAGGCCGGCTAGGTCTTTCGGTAGAACAATTATTTGTTGCCAATTGTCCCTCCATGTACATGTATTACACTAGCTGGCTCAATATAGATATTTTTGAGATAGCAACCAGTTTTTCTATATATAGAGGACCATACCTTATGTTTTTAGGTTAGAAAAAAAATTCCAAAAGCTCAAATTCTTGAAACTCTCTCTCTCTCTCTCTCTCTCTCTCTCTCTCTCTCTATTTATCTATCTATCTTACAACACACTTACACCTTACCTATACTTCCTAAACCAATATTTTAGCTCTCCTTGCTGAGATTCTTGAGTTTAAATTTCAGCTCTTGAGGGTGCTTACTAGTGAGTTTGTGAATCAAAGAGTTACTCCTTTTCAAGAGGTATAACCTTGACCTTCCTTACACTACTTCTCTCCTATCTTTTCTTGCTATTTTTGTACTGGTTTTACACTATTTTTATGGGCTGAAACTTGTGGCTTAAAGCTATCAAAGGTGGAGGTGTTAACGACCCTTCTTTGAACCTTGTTTTCAAAGATTTTGCCCTTATGTTTCCCACTTCTTTCTCAACTTTTTTCCAACTTTTTACCACTTTTTTTTAGAGGCTAAAAATGTGGTTTTGAAGCCCCAAGAATTGAGGGGTTAGCCACCCCTCCTTAAGCTTGCTTACTAGCTTAATTTCTCCATTATTTTTGTTCACTGTTTCTAGCTTTTCATACTAATTCTAGCACTATTTTTGTGAGTTTTAGGACTACTTTAATGTGTTTATTTCATTCACGCTTTGTATAGTATTCTTTTAGTTTTGTAGTCCTCAAAGATTTGGTGGTTTAGGCCTTACACACCAACCTATTTGAGTTGGTGGCTTTTATTTTATGCTTTTCATACATGTGTTTACACTTGCAATAACTATCTCTGCACTCTCCCTCCTTGCTTGGTTTTATTTTTTTGAGAGTCATTCAAACGAGTGTTGTTTAAGGCATGCGAAAGAGACCTTTCCATGCTTAATGGTTTAATCTCTTCAGAGGTTCATTACCAAGGCATTACGTCTCTCTCATGTCATGAACAACTTCTTGTTTGACACTTTCCTCCTTTTAGTGGACTTAATTCTCATTTTTGGACTAAATGATTAAGGAATGGAAAGGTAATTAAAAGAGGCTAATAAGATTGGACTAAAATGGTAACAAGAGTAATAAAATTGGTTTGAGTTAAATCGAACGTTAATTGAGCCTATTGAGTCTTGCGTCATTACATACTGTTAGTGATGTTAATGAGGCAAGAATCAATCTCTACCACTTCCCTAGAGAGGTAACTCCATGATAGGGAAGAGTTTTGTTCGCCTTCATTTTCATTGATTGAGCCTTTGTCCCATCGATTCATGGATCATCACACAATGAATTTGCGTCAATTGATGGTTTGCGAATTGAGTCTACCCGTCCTTTGATCTGTTTCATGATAGGGAGAGGTAGAGAGGACAAACATCTCCCGGAAACACTCTGTTTGTGCTCTGTTTCTTTTCTGTTGCAATAGGGCAGACCCCCAAAACAATAGCCGGCCGACCACCTGTCCAACAGGCCAACTAGTTTTCTTGGCCAGCAGGCTACTTTATTTTATGTAGAGAAAACCATTTTCATGGCAGAACATAGCATAGGCTGGGAAAAAACAGTTTAAATTTTTGACTGCAAAACAAAACAGTTTTGGCGACAAAACACAAAAATTTTTTGGGCGAAAATTCTTGATCATGCATGTGCAATTCTTCACTATCCGTGGCTCATACAATTAATGCTAAGAGTAGTATGTTGTATTTAAATTAGTAATTCATCAGAAATTTGTAATAGCTAGTTTACTAATTAGTTAACATAATTCTAATTTGTAATGAATAGTTAGTGTAACTAATTTTTTTGGTATTCTAAGTAGTTAGTTTGATTAGGACATTCATTCGGACCCTCTTGCATGAGGGCAAAATTGTAATGTCATGTATGTCTTCCAACCCCCATTTCTTTCTCCCTTTTATTGATTCGCTTGTAATGGTAGCATCATATTTTGATTTCATATCATTACCATGTGTACATATCCATTTTCTCACATATAAGGTTCGACTCATCATACTAATCAATGTGAATTTCAAATTCCTTACTCGAATATGTGTTTTTATTGCATGCCTTGAATTTACTCATATGCCACACTAGTAGCCGAGCCTATTAATTGCATGTTGTATGCGTTGCATTAGTCATGTTGCATTGCTTAAGATCAATCATTTTTCTACTTATTTTTTTTTCTTTGGCTTACCTCGGAGTACTAGGTGAGCAGTTTTTGCTCTAGCATATTGCATGCGTGTGATTGTCGCCATATCAAACATGATTACCATGAGGCTAAATGCTTAGTTAATATGGCTGTTTGAATGCCTGTGGATGAAGGCTTTTTGCTTAAGTTGGGATGACTTGATCAATGTACATATGAGATCACTTTTTCAAGTAGTACATATTCAAAACACTTTTCAAAACAAATATAAAATCAAAGCGTTCCAACTTCTGTGAATTAGTCTATACTTGTGTGCATCACGTAGTGAAGATAGCATAATAATCAGAACAAGAGCATATAATGTATATAAAAATCACATCATGATTAGTAAAGGCCGATCTTCGATCGGGTGAGTGGGGTGCTCAATTCATGACCTTTCCCTCTCATACATAAGTTCCCTAGCTGAGACACTTTGGTGATGACGAACGAATGGCCTTTGGCATGAGTCACGGGTTTCCAAAATGTTTTAAAAATATTCAGGTGGTGACTCTGAAATTTGGTAATACAGTCTATTTTTGGCATATTTCATTCAAAATTGATTTTCTAAAATGATTTTCCGAATTTGGACTCTTTTGTGTTTATCCGTTTCATTTGCATTTGCGAAACCAAATTTAGAACCACGGGAGTCTGAACTGCAGGGCTATCATATCAGAAGAGACTAAACCCCTCCGAGGAGCACGAAAAGCAAGCTATAGTTTCTGGCGACTCTGTTGGGGATTTAGAGAACTTAACTCGAACTTCATGATGTAAATTTTTATTTACACTTATATGTTCTTTGCATTGCATTTGCATTGTTACTCTAAGTCACTGTGTTTTCCATCTACTATTCCTGGACGGTTTGCCAAAGGCTTGCCCAAAAGCTTGCGAAAAGGCTGATCATGTTGGAAACACAATCCTTGTATCTAGATTATTGCTGTACCGCTTGATCCACCTTTCACTTCTCGGTGTTAGGTGTGGGAGGTATACTAGGTAATCTTGCCGAGGTACCCCTTTTGACCATCTGCCCTAGCTACATATAGTAAAGTCATAGCTACAGTTCCAACTTAGGGCATGATGCTCACCTTTATACAGGATGTTGTGAAACTACTTGTTTGAAGTAGTAAACCCTAGATCATGTCAAAATCCAAGACAGGGTGACCTTACCCCCCATAGGGGTGTTTTGGCTCTCTTTTACCTAATATGTGCTTTTATAGTGAAACTGTACAGGAATGCATCATATCAGGGGTACAAAGGTGATATCAATTTTGGGGGCAGAGTTCAATGAGAAATACAGTGTTTCAACTATGATTATATCTGTTGTGAATTGGGCCGAAGTGCTGTCCGATTTTTTATTATCGTTTTTCTTTTCTTTCTTTTGCTAGGTAGTTTGCTATCATAGCTTCAGAGAGACCCGATATCCCCTAAGTTGTGTGGACTCGCTTTGGCAGACTTCGCAAAACCCGAGACCTTGTTGGTGGTCAGCCAGTGTTAGTCTTGCTCTCACTAGTTGTGTACCAAAGAAGGAACAAGTAGTTATCATCACCAACACAGATCACCCGGCAATCACCTATCCGACCTCACCAAATCAGTTCACCAGTATTTAACTTGTAACGGCTCAGAGTGCAAAAGAGGTGGCCACTATGATGGCAGCTTTCCAGCGAACCATGGATATCTTGAATAAAAGGATAGCCTCTCAGGATGAAACTATTGCTAACATGCGACGCCTATCTAGGGCCTCCGCATCTACTGTACATTCGGTCCCGGCTGCCCAACTGAATCCAAACCCACCTCCACCAATTAAAAACCCTCAGGTCTTAAATCCTCAGGAAATGTTTGCACAGGCTCCAGCTTACAGGTCTCTGGCATAGCCCCATGGGGGACTCCTTCCCTTTGACATCAATGATATTGATCCAGCTATGATCAAAATTGCCAAGCTAGAGAAAGTGCTTAAAAAATCCCAAGGTTTCAATTCCATTTCAGATATTGAAGATGGTTACATCGAGGCTTCAATTAAATTTCCAGAAAAAATCAAGATACCTCACATCGATAGATTTAATGGTAGCGGGGACCCTATTGTTCATGTTCACCTGTTTTCGGATGTTCTGAGGCTAACGGGCTTGACTCGGGCTCAGAAACTGTCTTTGTTTAGAAGAACTCTATCGGACGTGGTAGCTATTTGGTACACAAAATTGGGGGATTTTACTCAAAGGAATTAGGAGGAATTGTCTGACGGGTTTTTCAATCAATACTAATACAATACTCAGATAGAAGTAACCATCAGTGAGCTAGAAACGACTACCAAGAACCCCAAGGAAACCTTCATTAACTTTGTTACCAGATGAAGGGCAAAAGCAACCAGAATGACAAATAGGCCATTAGAAAGGGAAAAACTCCAATTAGTATTTCAAAATCTCGAGCTGGATATGCTACAAAGAATGATAGTGGTGCCATTGTCTACATTTTCTTCTCTACACGAATTGGAGGTCCAAATCGAAAGTGCATTCAAGAAAGACATCATCTAGAGAACTAGTGAACCTGCAAGGAGGCCGTTCACCATGAGTACCAATGCTAGCAGTAGCACTATTCCTCAGCCCGCAAAAATCAGCACCGTTGCTACAGTAGCCAACATGGTCGATGCCTTCACTGGTATAACTTCACAACGCACCGGTCCAAGCTGAAATCAAAGAACCTTTACCCCCTTCACATGAGCCCAGCTTGTGCTCTTAAAATGCTAATGGAAAAGGGATAGCTCAAACCCCTCGATCTTCGACCTCTTCCCAACCTACTCGCACCTAGACACGACCCCACCCAGTACTACATTTTCCATCAACAGCACGGTCATCCTATAGATTGTTGCTATTGCCTACGTCATGAGATCCAGGATCTTATTGACAATAAAATCATAGCTCCGCCCTCAGCTCCACCCACAAAACCAAAGGTAACCACCAACCCACTTCCCACCCACAACCGAGTCCCCTCACTTAGAAACATTAACCTTATCCATACACTACCACCCACCTTTAACCTCAGTGCATATATCACACCATCCCATCTACCTAAGCCTGAGGTGGTTATCCCAGAAAGCACGGATATGTGCATGATAGTTATAACACCCAAAACCCAATTAGGGCCTGTGGTGGCAGAGGCAGAAGAGAAGAGGGATGCACTAGAGAAGGGGTTATCTAACACCCAAGTGATAGAAAATGGAGCCTCACTTGCATAAGAGTATGACTCTAGTCGATACATTGTGGTCGCTGACCAGCTAAAGCCTGTAGTCACACTACCAGACTCTCTCAGTATCAACGCCATTGGGGAAGATGAGTGTAAACACCCCATTTTTGACCGACCTTAAGACTCAGACGTCATCGATTGAGCACTCAGTGATTGCGCATGTTGTCCTCATTCTGAAGTTTCGGAGTTCTCGGCTGAGAGCCTTGCCTTCGGGCCTCGGAACTTTTTTGTGCTTTGACTCGATTTGTAGACCAGGTCTTTTTTTCTCTTCCTGAAGGGAGGAAAAGGTCTTCTAGACCATCTCTCAGTGGTCGTAGACTACTTTTCATGGTTGTAGGCCACTGTTCATGTTTGGAGACTAGTTTCTAATTTTCGGGGCCGTCGGCCGTGCGCCTCAGCTCGGGACAGCTTAACATTCTCCGTTTGACATGGTTTTTGGGACACACCTTGTTTCCTCCGTCTAGAGGGACATTGTGGTCTGGGAGACCACTTTTGTGGTCGTACGCCACTTTTGGTGCTCAACAGCCAGTTTTCGGGGCACCCGGCTGCGCGTTTTTCCCCCTAAACTCTCGTTTTGCATCCGTGTTGGTTCATTTTTGGCATGAACCTTGTTTTCCTTGTTTGGGAGGTGGTACAAGGGTGGGAGACCACCTTTTCTCCTTGGAGACCACTTTCTCCCCGCCAGCCGATTTTCTTGTCGGGAAGCTAGTTTTTTTGGTCTTTGGGCCACATTTGCTGGTCTTCCACCACACCACTAGCTTGCTTTCAAAGTGGAGACCACCAAATGGAGCCACCGACCAGTTTTTGTGTGGGAGACCACTTGCCCTGGTCGGTCGACCAGGGGAAGTGGTCGGCCGACCACCTTAACTGGTCGGCCAGATTCCTCCTGTTTATCTGTCTGAGTGCATGCCAGTTGTCCCAGCAGGAAGGCACAGATTGGATCCTCCATACACGTGTATGGAGGACTTGAACCCTTGTTCTAGCTTCTTAAGGAAGCTTGAACCTTTGCTCTAGCTTCTTGAGAAAGCTTGAACTCTTGTTCTAGCTTATTGAGGAAGCTTGAACCTTTGCTCTAGCTTCTTGAGGAAGCTTGAACCTTTGCTCCTCTATAAGAGAGGGCCTCCCTCTCCTTATACCAGGTTCCAAAATTTTTTTGCTAAGGCAAGATATATATCTCTCTCTATATCTCTTCATTTTGGGTTTATAAAGGGCATTGTTCTTGACCTATTGCACACAATCTAATAGCCTAACACCCTCACCTTGTTACCAAGCTGCTGGAGGGTCTTGAGAGAGCTTAAGGAGCTAGTTTTTGGTCCCAAAGTTGGCTGGTTTTGCTGAGCTTCAAGGGTAACTCATTTTCTCCTTTTTTAAGCATTATTTTGATCGTTCTCTTAGCCTCATTTTCATGCATATTTTGGCTCTGTTGTCAACTGAGAAAAGCTTTATTTTTAAGTGTTTTTCATGTTTGTTTCAGGTCATTTTGTTGTTAGGGGTCATCTACCCCCCTTGCATGCTCTATTTTTCCTTGTTTTGAGCCATGCCTTAGGGCCTTTGTGTTGAACTTTGCTTGGCCCTTTAGCCACTAAAATCCAACAGATTTTTAGTGGTTGGTATGTAGTTTTGAGGGCCAAAATCAGAGAGGGGTGACCCTCTCTCTCCTTGTCTTGTCTACTAGCTTTTTTTGGCCTTACAAAGGAGCCTTTGTTTTCACACTTCCAAACCTTTGTTTAGGCCCCTTTTGGTGACTTTTAGGGCCTGCCTAGGCTCTGTCCAGAGTTGGTGTTGTCATCTAGGGTTCGCCTCTTGCATGTGTAGAATAACCCTCTTCATAGCTTATCAAAGGAGCATGTCATTCTTGCAAGCATTGGTCATGTTTTAGTGGGTTTTTGGTCATTATTTAGCATGTCATACCCCTGTCTTTTTCTGGTTTAGTGGCCTCTTGAATGCTTCACATGCTTGTAGTGTAAACCATGCTTACTAGCTTACATTGCATGTGGTTTTGGCCCTTGATTCTAGCACATTTTGGCCATGCTCTAAACTGATTTTGTTCATATTTTGGGCTGCCTCAGCTCTTTTTTTAGGCCTCTTGGTCGAATGATGCTTTCCATGCATACTTGTAGTGTAATATCCTTGCCTAGCCTTGAGTTTTGGAGCCCCTTGCATGCTTAACTTGAGGTGTTTCCATGTCTTGGCATCATTGAGAATGTTATTTTAGAGCCTATACTTGTTCTATGTTCCCATGTTTTCCACTCTTTAAATGCGTTTGAGAGTTGTGCTTGTATGCCTCATTTATGGACCATTGCATGAGCTTTATTTCTGTACGTTTCAAACCATCATCTTAGTCGATTTTGCTACTGTTTTGGGCCTACATAGAGACTTTTTGGGGTTAGTTTGGTCATTTGAGCATCGCTTTGCATACCTCTAGTGTAATGTGCTTCACTAGTTTCGGTATTTGAGCCTCCCAATGTGCATTGTGTGAGTTGTTTGCGTGATTTGGGACCATGTTGCATGTTATTTCAGAGATGGAACTTGTGCCATTGTTTGCCATATTTCATCCTTTCAATGCTTTTGTAGAGTTGTATCTCGTGCCTTAGGTTTTGATCCATTGCATTGTGCATGCTTGTGTGTGTGTCATTGCCTTGTTTTCATCACGTTTGGCCACTGATTTGGGTGCGGCTGAGGTCCATCCATCTTGGTTTAAGTCCATCTTGCATTGCGTATGCCATATAGTCCATGTTATCACATGCTCGATCATTGCATTGTGTATGCCTCGTTCATAACATTACGTATGTTAGTGCATTGTGTATGCATGCCACATAATCCACGTGTATTGAGTATGCCCTTGGTTAGTCCATGGCATTGTGTATGCTAGTTGCATGCTTGCATGTCATCCTTTGCATGTTTGCATCACTTAGTCGCATTACATTTAGGATTGCATACTAGAGTTGCATTTGTACATGCCATGCCATTCTACTTGTTGCATTGTGTTTGGAATAGGAGTTAGTCCAAACACAGGAAACGAGGAATGTTTCATACTCCAAGTGATGAAACGTGCCTCGATTCCCGATCGCCGACACTCTTGACCATCCATGATGGAGTTGTTGGTTTTAGTTGCTTATATGTGCATTCATGTCCCATTGAGTCGTGCAATTCCACGCCTCGACCATCATGCATCGGCATGCGTGATTGGTGGCCCGAGGATCAAGGACTACACTCCCTAGAGCTTATGCAATGCTGGGGTGAATGGTTGGGCACACATATGTTGAAAATACCTTGCCTTCTCTCACTCTTGCCTTTGTTGCAGAAAAAGCAGAAACCAGGAGAATGAATTGGTCGACCGACCAGGTTTTCTGGCAGGCTGACCACCTTTTCTGGTCGTCACCACCAAGGGTGGTCGGCAGGTGGTCTCCCTTGCCCATAGCTGGTCGGCAGCCTTCCCACAGCTTCCCTAGGTGGAGTTTCATCTCTCTGGAGCCTCGTGCAACTTTCTAAAATCAATTGCAAACAAAGGCGAGTCGAGATTCGCGATGGATTTCCCGACAAGGCGACTCGGGCATGCATGCAACCTTTATCATTCAAGGCAGAGCTGAGGCAATCCATTTCACGTAGCTTGTGTGCTAGTTTATTTGCTTCCTTAGTTAAATTTGTTAATTAGCTAGTGTTGTGTAATAATTAGCTGTAATTCATTATTCATTTGGGTTGTGTAATAATTAGTTTAATTAGCTTAGATTAGCTAGTTGGTTGTGTATTATTCATTCGGACCCTCCGAGGAGGGCAATGTTGTAATAATGCATGTCTTCCAACCCCCACTTCTTTCTCCCTTTTATTTACCAGCTTACGATGGTTAGTTTTAGGGCATGTTTCAATTAGCATCCTTATGCTCGCATGATTGCATCCATTCATCTGTCTTGCATGCACTGGGCTCGGCGCATCATACTAGCTGCATTGTATTTCAATTCCGAGTTGAATACATGTTATCTGTAGCATCTCATATGCCATCTTAGAATAGCCGAGCCTATCTTAGTTGCATTTTGCATATGCTGCATTAGCCATCTTAACATGAACTAGGATCATGCATTGATTACTAACTAGTTTCTGTTTTGGCTTGGAGTACTCGGTGAGTGTTTATGCTTTAGCATCCTTGCATGTGTGTGAGTGACTGCCATGATAGCATGCTTGCCATGAGGCTAACTGCTTATATGATATAACTGCCTAAATGCCTGTGGGTGAAGGTTGGATTATTTAAATTGGAACAATTCATCGATTGCGAGTTTTAAGCCCACTTGAGAGTGGCAAATCACTATGTCTTCTAAGCCCACTTGAGGGTGGCAAAATCCGCATTTTAGCCTACTTGCGAGTAGCAAACCGCTTTAAAAAACAAATGAGATATTTTGTTCCAACTTAGATGATCCAGTCTATACTTGTATGCTGTGCGCATCACGTAGCAATTCTAGGCTAATAAACCGGAATAAGAACACATGTGTTTTCAAAAACTCGATATCATGTTTAGTAGTGGCTGATCTTTGATCGGGCGAGCGGGGGTGCTCATTGCATGACCTTCCCCAATCGTACCCAAGTTCCCGAGCCGAGACAACTTTGGTGATGACGGACACGTGGCCTTAGGCACGAGTCCAGGTTTCCTAAATTTCCCCAAAATAAAATATTTAGGTGGCGACTCTGTATCTGGCAAAACAGTCCATGTTTGGCACTTCTTTCTAAAAAATCAGTTTTTCAAAACGATTTGCCGGATTTGGACTCTTTGGTGATTTATCAATCTCGTATTGCACTTTGCGAGATCAGATTAAGAACCGTGACATTTGAGTTTGAACTGTAGTAAGCCTAATAGACAAAACGAGATTTTTCTCGGGACGTTCGAGGACGTCTACAATGAGCTAGGGCAAAGTCAGAATGATTGGCCTGAACAAGGCCTTAATGGCTGGGTAGAATTAGAAAAAGACCTGGCAGAACTGGAGGAAGATCTAGAGAACCTTTACTTCTTCGAAAAAGAGGATATGGGTAGCGTATAGATTGAGTGGTGGGATCCAAGCCACCCTGAATCTAGCAACGAGTGGTTGAGTGAAGAGGAATCAGATATGTAGGAGTAGGCAAAGGAGATTGTAAAAAGAGAGGAAGTTGGTGCTAGTAGCAAGGTTAAGGCTATGCCTACAACTGAGGCCATGCCTATAGCTGACAAGGATTGAGAGTAGGAATAGTTCCAACGACAAAGAATAGAGGAAATCTAGAGAAAGATAGCTCGAGACCAAGAAAAAGGAAAGAGAAAAGAAGGGATCGAGACAGCAGTGAACAATGTCCAACCCATGGAAAAGCCCATGTGGGAGTATGGCGATAAGAGAAAGATGCCAAAGAAACTCATACAGTATTGGAAGGTAGAGATTGAATCAGCTACAGAGAAGGAGTGGTATGTCGATGGAGAGAGTGATGTGAACATGATCCGAGTGGAGCCTGATAATGGCCTGGCCATGGCTACAGAGGAATGGTGGGACAACAATGATCTGAGCCATGCGTATACTGATGAAGGGTGGAAAGCTGATACCACTGATGATACATGGTATACAGATGAGATTAACCACATGACCCTAAGTGGTCAGTATTTCAAACCCCCGACTGTAGATTAGCTAGAATCCTCCGGGAAAGAAGCTGAGAAATCAAAAAAGAATGACGTCGAATAAGACCTAGTCTTAAAGCAACTTAAAAGAATCTAGTGGATATATCAATTTGAGGGCTGTTGATGGCTTCTCGAGAGCACAGGCAAGCGCTGCTAGAGGCGATGAAGAGAATGAAGCTGCCTATCGACACCACCATTGACCAATTGGTGTCTTTGGTTACATCAGGGGATGTTCGTCCGGTGTTATTTTTTACGGCAAAGAGTTGCCACCTAAGGGTGCTAATCACAATCGACCCCTATATGTGACTTTAGAGAGTCAGAAGAAATGGATCCCGGTGGTGTTGATGATTAAAGAGGAGGTCACCAAATAGATAGATGCGGGTTTCTTGATGGTATCTGAGTACCCAACTTGGCTGGCTAATATCGTTCCAATTCTAAAAAAAGATGGCAGAATTAGAGTCTGTATTGACTTCCAAGATTTGAATAGAGTTAGTTCAAAAGACAACTTTTCATTACTGAACATCGATGAACTGGTAGACTTCACCACAGGCCATGCCTTTATTTCGTTCATGGATGGGTTTTCTGGGTATAATCAGATTTTGATGGCACCGAAGGTCAGAGAAAAGATTGCTTCCACGACACCGTGGTGTACCTACTACTACAAAGTCATGCCTTTTGGGTTAAAAAATGCTGGGGCTACATATCAGAGGGCTACGACCATGATTTTGCATGACATGATCCATAAAGAAGTTGAGGTGTATGTAGATGACATGATTGTCAAGTCTAAAGAGCGAGAAGACCACTACACCACACTGGAAAAATTCTTTGAACGGATCAGGGAATACAGACTGAGATTGAACCTTGAGAAATGCACCTTTGGTATGACTGTAGGGAAAATGTTGGGATTTCTAATTACGTAGAGGGGAATTGAAGTAGCTCCGTCAAAAATCAAGGCCATCTTAGAAATGCTACCACCACGGACTGAAAAGGAGGTGCGCAGCTTTCTGGGTAAAGTGCAATTCATAAGATGATTTATCTCAAAATTAACCTTGACTTGTGAACCACTGTTTGGTCTTTTAAAGAAAGGGAAGAAGTTCCAATGAGATGATCGATGTTAGTTTACCTTTGAGCTGGTCAAGCAGTACCTTCAGAATCTGCCTGTATTGTCGCCACCAGAACTGGGGAAGCCGCTAATCTTGTACCTTTCAGTAACGGATTCGACCATGGGATGCATGTTAGCTCAAGAATCAGAAGCTAAGGTAGAGAAGGCCATCTACTAGCTGAGCAAGAAGATGCTAGAGTACGAGACCCACTACACTCCCCTCGAGAAAGCTTGTTTAGCTTTGGTATGGGCAATGAGGAAGTTGAGACACTACTTGTTAGCGCATTCTATAATTCTTGTTTCGAGATTAGATCCCATCAAATATCTCTTTGAGAAACCAGCACTTATGGGTAGGCTAGCTCATTGGTCGCTTCTTCTCTCTGAGTTTGACCTTAAGTATGTCATGAGCAAATCAGTTAAAGAAGGGTAGTAGCTGAATTTCTAGCAAGCCACCCAGTAAATGGAGATGAGGCAGTGGAGCATCTATTCCCAAATGAGGGAATTTTACAGATTGAAGAGGAAACATGGATAATGTACTTTGACGGAGCGTCTAATCAGTACGATTATGGGATAGGTGTGCTGCTGATAGCACCCGATAATTCCCACATACCCTTAGCCTTGAAACTCTGGTTCAAAGTATCCAATAATGAAGAAAAATGCAAGGTGTGTATTGCTAGATTGGAAGCTGCCCTAGAACTAGGGGCAATAAGGTTGGACGTTATTAGAGACTCGAACCTGGTTTTTTTTTAAGCCATCAGGGATTGAAAGGTCAAGGAAGAGAACCTGAAGATTTATCATTAGACCCTCGATGTTCTAATTTTGAGGTTTAAAAAGCTGACGTTTATAGATCTTCTAAGAGAGAATTATCGGTTCGCTGATGAATTAGTAACTCAATCCTCAATGGTAGACATCTCGCTTGGAGTCAAGATGCATCCGATCATCATTGAACAAAAGTACATGCCTGCCTATGAGATGATAGCCGTGATAGATGAGGTTCAAGACAAGAACCCTTGGTATTACGACGTTTGGAATTTTTTGGAGAAGGATACGTATCCACCTGGGGAAAATGCTAAGGATAAATGGGGAATACAACGTTTGGTTGTCCAATTCATCATCTACGGTACTAAACTGTAAAAAAGAGGTCATCTGGAATGCACAAGCTATGAGTTGAAGAAGAGGAGTCAAGGCATCTCATGGAGGCCATCCATGGAGGAGAATGTGGAGCACACATGAATGGTGTGATGCTGGCTAGAAAAATCTTCAGGCAAGGCTATTATTGGTCAACTATGGAGGAGGATTGCATTAGTTTTGTTTGGCGATGTCACAAATGTCAAATTCATGCTAATTGTATGAACATCCTGCCGTCAAAACTTTACAACATGACTTCGCCATGGCCCTTCTTAGCCTGGGGAATCGATGTCATCGGGGCAGTCTCACCAAAGAGCTCAAATTGACATGAATACATTTTAGTGGCAATCGACTATTTTACCAAGTGGGTGGAAGCTCAATCTTAGACTATGTTGAAGGTGTCTCATGTGGCCACGTTCATCAAAAACAACATCATCTGCCGGTATAGGGTACCAAACGAGATTATTTCAGACAACGGTTCACATTTCAAGAAAGAGATGGTCGATTTGCTCAAAAAATACAATGTGGCTTTTCAAAAGTCATCAACGTATAGACCACAGACCAACAGAGCTGTTGAGGCCACCAACAAGAATGTCAAGAACATCCTACAGACGATGGTTGAGACTTATAAGGACTGGCTGGATAAATTTCCCTTTGCATTTTGGGGCTACAGAACGTCAATTCGAACATCTACAGGGGCAAGCCTTTATTCTCTAATGTATGGGATGGAAGTTGTTCTGCTAATTGAGATTGAAGTACTATCGCTACGGATTGTGGCTAAGTGTTAGATAGTAGAGGCAGATTGGCAGCAGAGCAGGTTCGAAGAGTTGATGTTGTTTGATAAAAGGAGGTTGAAGGCATTATATCACATCCAAGGGTATCAGCGTAGAATCACTAGGGCCTTTAACAAGAAAGTCAAATCCAGAAATCTTAAAGAAGGAGATGTCATGGTCAAGGACAACCGAGCCCCCACCCATGACCCTAGGGGCAAGTTCAGACCCAATTAGACTGGTCCTTACATCGTCAAATCTATCTGGTCGGGAGGAGCGATTATCCTTATGGATTTAGATGGCCTGGAGTTTTCACAGCCGATCAACGTGGACAAGTTGAAGAAATACTACCCCTGAGATGCTCGCTAGGCCAAAAAACCAAAAGGGTGACCTAGGCAAAAGTTAGAGCATGAAAAATTAGAAATAAGAAAACAGAGCTCGCAAGGTCGAAAACCTGAAAGGGCGGCTTTGACAAAAGTTAGAGCGCAAAAGGAGAGAGTTAATACTTGAGTGAACTCGAACCGAACTACGTAAGGCCTGATTTCCATCTTTGGGATACGTAGGCAACTTCATCCTGAAGTTTGGCCATAACCATCTCTAACTCAACTGTCTTGGCCATTTGATTGGTTGGTCCATCTTTTTCCATCATCTGTTGGCTTGGTCGTGTTACCTCCATTTGGAAGAAGGGTCAGTTGTAAGAGAAAGTAGTGATGCTGAATGCAATTCTGAACAGTTATGATCTTCTGATTTAGGTTGTACATCTTAATGGTTGATTCTGTGTGTGTTAGGCCGTGATCTTTTTTGAAAATTGTTTTGAAAAGTTTTAATGAAATTGATTTTTCTCAAAATTTTACCTTTTACAACATAGACCATTTTATACCAAAAAGGAAAATTTTCAATGCTCATAACTTTAATTCCATTGGTTTTAACACAAGTACATTCTCCAACTCCCTGATTAAATCAAGGTTGCTTTTACATCACAACACTTGAAAAGAAAAGACAAAGCAATAAGCTAGGGGCACAGATAAGTCAGGTAGTCAGGTGGTCCTGTGTCTTCTGCTCACACTTCTGCAGGTCTCCACAACCAAAGATGGCCCAACCTATGCCTCGTCTTCGAGCCAAACCAAGCACTCGCCAGAAAGGGCGTAACTGAAGCTAGGGGCAGGGGCCAAAAGTTCTCTCGTCCTCCAAGCAGTGAGGTACCGAGTCAAGTGCAAACTACAAATGGGAAAAGGAGCGGGTATTCCACCTCTTTCTCCGTACAGGTCTGATCATGCCCAAACTGGTGTTTGAACCGGAATGGAAAATAGAACACACAGTGCATGTGGCCAATCAACTGTATACCCGGCTGTCGGGACATGTTGTAGTGCATCTCAGCCACATTAAGCTAGGGGCAACACCAAGTGATGTCAGCCGCAGATCTACTACACATCCGGTCGCACCACAATTCCTCTGAAAGGGAAGTCCACTAGCCACTAGTGAAAGAATTAGACTATGGCTGAATACCCGGGGCAAGGGTCCACCACTTTCAGCTTATCCATCAACCACACCTGGGAAGGAATAAAAATAAGAGAGATTAAAGAATAGACAGATGTTCGTTGAGAGAAAAGTAAGAAATGGGCATCAAGGAAAACTAGACAATGAGTGCCGAGTGATGTAAGTATCATAAACAAGAAATGGTAGGAAACAATACTTGAAGAAGTAGTGGGCTCCCTAAAAACCGAGTGGTCTCTCGTCGACGAAAAGCATCTAAACCCATCAGGGTCTTGGCCAGTGCCAAACTAATGCAACTCTTACCCTTCTTTAGGAATTGGGTCACTTCGATCACCCTAATGCTAGCTCTGCTGCAACTAGGGCAAGAAGGAAGTGCGCAAACAAATAGCAAGTTGACGATAACCTCGCCAGAGAAGGTCACCTTTGCCTCCAATGCCATAAAACTGATGAATCCAGTCGGGAATGTCTAACTCGTCATTATGAGCCAATGATCGAGCCTCATGTAAAGTAAGCTCATGCATTCGTTCCAAGCCCGTGCATGGCCAAAGCGGGGCTGGGGCACAATTTCTTCATCACGCCAGGACTCCATCAAAGCCTAAAATTCTTTGAGCATATGGAGCATTTCTTGTGCTCCAAAGCGAAAAACGTGCATAACCGGGTTCCAACATCAGACCGTGACATGGAGGAATGGAAAACAAAGCGAAGTACGGCTCAACAAAAAAAGCGTGTTTATGCTGAAACCTCGGATATTTACTTTTTCTGTGCTGTCCTAAGTGGCTATCCAATCTTCGAGTCTCTCAGCAAGAAATATCTCTATTTTCAGAGGAAACGGTAGCAAAAATGGAGTTCTGTCGAAGAAACAGCGAAGGAGGACCTTTATAGAGGATAAGGTTGTGTGAGTGGATGCCAACTGTCAGTCAGCTGTTTAGCCACAACACTTAGCTGGTGTAGAGCGCCCGAACTACCGCTCCGCGCGTGAGGATGCGAATCGTTGTTCTTAGCTACTACAGTTCGGACTCATGTCACGGTTTTGAATCTAATCTCACAAAGTGAAATATAAGACCGATAAATCACCAAAGAATCCAAATCCGGAAAATCGTTTTGGAAAATCGATTTGGAATCAAAAAGTGCCAAACATGGACTGCTTTGGCAGATTTCAGAGTCGCCACCTAAATATTTTATTTTTGAAAAATTTAGGAAACCCTGACTGGTGCCTAAGGCCACGTGTCCGGCATCACCAAAGTTGTCTCGGCTCGGGAACTTGGGTACGAGAGGGGAAGATCATGCAATGAGCACCCCCGCTCGCCCGATCAAAGATTGGCCTTTACTAAGATGATATGTTATTTTTGAAAACACATGCGTTCTTATTTCGATTATTAATCTAGAAGTTACTATGTGATGCGCACAACATACAAGTATAGACTAAAGCACTCAAGTTGGAACAAAACATCTCATGTTTGTTTGTTTGGAGAATGATCTGAAAATACTACTCGCAAGTAGGCTAAGTCGCGGATTTGCCACCCTCAAGTGGGCTTAGAAAACATGATTTTGCCACTCTCAAGTGGGCTTAAAACTCGCATTTTGATGAATTGTTCCAATTCAAGCAATCCAACCTTCATCCACAGGCATTCATGCAGTTAAACACTTAAGCAAATAGCCTTATGGCAAGCATGTTGTCATGGCAACACTTACACACATGCAAGGATGCTAAAGCATAAACACTCACAGTGTACTCTGAGCTAAAACAGAAGCTAGTTAGTAATCATGCATGATCCTAGCTATGTCAAGAATGACTAATGCAACACATGCAAAATGAAACTAAGATAGGCTCGACTATTCTAAGATGTCATGTAAATGCAACTAGATAACATGTATTCAAATTGGAATTAAAATACAATACAGTTTGCATGATACGCCGAGCCTGGTGCATGCAAGACAGATGAATGGATACAAACATGCGAAGCATAAGGATGCTAATTGAAACATGTCCTAAAACTAACCATTGAAAACTGATAAGTAAAAAGGAGAAAGAAATGAGGGTTGGAAGACATACATCACACACACGCACACTTATTACAACAGTTGTGCCCTCTCGACGGAGGGTCCGCATAATAAGCTAACTAGCTAATCTAAGCTAACTAAACTAAGTATTACATCATAAAACTAATTAACTAATCCTAGTTAACTAATTAGTTATTACAACACAAATTGAATAGCTAAGCAAAGCATTAACTACTTAAGTACAGAACCAAATAGCTAACTAAGCAAAGTAACTAAGTAAGTAAGAAGAGGTCCTCAGGGGGAGAAGTGTATGCATGCTCGGTCCCCTCGTTCGGAAATCCATCGCTATGCCCCAACTTGCCTCTGTTTGCAATTGTTCTCAGGACACTGCACAAACCTCCAGATAGTTTCTACTCCACCATGGAGAGTTCTAGGAAGGCTGCCGACCACCTAGGGGTAGTGTAGACCACCTGCCGACCACTTACATTTGCTGCAGACCAGAAAAGTGGTCAGCCAGCCACTTTTACTGGTCTGCCGAGTATGCACAACCACTCTCCCTATCATCTCTTAAGCTCAAAGGAGTGTAGTTCTCGACTCTTGGGCCACCAACCGAGCATCGCAATGCACGATGGCCGAGAAGCCAAGATTGCACGAATCAATGTGAATGAATGCACAAAGAAAACACATAAGGGCCTTAACCTCTATCATGCATGATCAAGAGGGTCGGCGATCGAGAATTGAGGCACGTTTCATCACTTCAAGTATGAAACGTCCCTCGTTTCTCGTGTTTGGACTAACACCCTATCCAAACACAAATGCAATGCAACATGATCAACCTATCAAAGCTAATGGCATGCAAACAATGCTAATGCAACATGAGCATGCAAACACAATGCAATGCAACATGATCAACTTATCTATGCTAATGGCATGCAAACAATGCTAATGCATCATGAGCAACCTTGCAATGCTAATGGCATGCAAACGCAATGCAATGCAACATAAGCATGCAAACAACAATGCAATGCAACATAAGCATGCAAACAACAATGCAATGTAACAACATGCAAACAACATGTTATATGGACTTAAATCGAATATGGACAGACCTTAATCATGCCCAAAACAGTGGCCAAAATGCTCAAATAATGGCATGAAATGCAAGAAAATGCATGCTCATGCATTGGCCCATCAACTAAGCCTTAGAGCACAACTCTCAAACATGAGTAAGAAGCGACAAACACGAAAGTGTGACAATACTATATGCACTGAAATCATGTATGAAATGATGCCAAATCATTCAAACAACAGAAACATGGTACGCTAGGAGGCCTGAGGCACAAGGCTACCAAAAAAGGACTACACAAGAGGCATGCAATACGTGGCACAAATGATTGAACCAACTATGGACAGAGCTCAAATAGGTCAAAACAAGTACCAAAACATGCTGAGATGGAAGCTCAAAGTTTTAGGCGTGCATGCATACAAGCTAGGCCACAAACAAGGCAATAATGCACAACCCTTGAAAGCATTCAAAGAGTGAAAGAAGTGGGAACATGGCAATGCTATATGCTATGAAATAACATGGTAGATGATGCCAAATCATGCACATGTCACAAATGAAGTATGCTAGGAGACTCAAAGCTTGAAACTAGCATAAACACTTGCACTATAGCTATGCAATACATGAAGCATATGGCCAATACAATCCAAAACAGTCCTACAACATGCCAAATCAAGGCTAAAACATGCATGGAGTGTAGCCAAAACAAGCTAGCATGAAGAGCCAAAACAACTAGCATGCAAGACCATCAAGGAGGATTACACTACACCTACCAAAACCAAGCATGAGATGACTTAACCAACAAAAATTAGAGTTGTATCATGGAAAAATAGGACCAAATACACACTGAAATGGTGGCCCAAAAGCCTAGGCAAGATGGCATACGCATGGGCTCATATTTAAGGCATAAAGCACAAACCCTCCAAAGCATTGAATGAGTGAAAGATGTAAGGGCATGGCCACACTACATTCACTGAAATCACATATCAAATGATGCTAAATCACACAAATAGCCCAAGCAATGCATGCTAGTGACTTGGAAACTCAAAGCTAGTGAGCTAGAATGCACTATGGCTATACAAAGCAAGGCATGCATGACCAAAACAACATAAATCAGACCTTAATCATGGAAAAACATGAGTAAAAGCTTCTTGGAGTAGAGCCAAAAGCATGCTAGAATGATGGCCAAAAAGCATGATGCATGTTAGGCTAGTGAATAGAAATGCACTACAAGTGCAAGGAGCATGCGAGAGGCTATCAAACCAAATCAAAACAGAGCTAAGGCATGGCAAAAAAACACCAAAAACATGCTGAGATATGACCAAAACAAGCTAGAAAGACATGCTCAAACATGAGGCATACAAAGCTAGTTTTTAAGGATTACACTACAAGTGCAAATAGCATGCAAAGGGTGACTCTACCAAGCCAAAACATAGGTATGCCATACTGAAATAAGGCCAAAAGTGGACTAAGATGGAGCCAAAACAAGCTTAACAAACATGCTCAAACATGAGTCCAACAAGGCAAGCATCCAAGATACAAGGAGAGGGGATGACCCCCTCCTATTTGGGACCTCAAAACACACTTTTTACCACTGAAATTCAACTGAGTTTCAGTGGTGAGAAGACCAAAAAGAGATGGTCCCAATAGCTTAAAATGATAGCTCAAGACAAGGCCAAACAAGGCACAAAAAGGGGGTAGACCACCCCCAACACCAAAGAGGTCTTAACCAACCTTTCTTAACACTTAAAATTAGAGCTTTTCACAGTTGAAAGTTAAGCCTAAAACATCATGAAAATGGGGCCAAAAGCATAATCAAAATAAAGCTTTAAAAGGCTAGTTGACTCACCCTTGAAGAACAACTTCAAAGCTGCAACTCCAACAGCTTTTCTGAGCTAAAACCAATCCAAAAACACCAAAACCAACTTCTAGATGCCTCAGCTCCAAGAGTGTGGTGTTTCACTATGTGTTTGTGTGCAAAAGTGTGAAGAAAAGGCACTTTCAAGCACAAATATGAGACAAAGGAGGAATTATAGAGATAGATGTGTGTGTATAGCTTCTAAGCAAATTTCAGAACCTAGAGAAGGGAGAGAGGGCCTCCCTTTTATAGAAAAACATGCAACAAGCTTGTTGAGGAAGCTAAGAGCTCCAAGCAATCCCTCCATACACGTGTATGGAGGATGGTTTTTGTGCTCACTAGTTGTCACAACTGGCACCAAAATATCTATAGGAAACCGTAGGAAAACTGCCGACCACTTGAAGTGGTCGGCCAGCTACTTACACTGGTCGGCCGACCACCATAAGTGGTCTGTAAGGAGACCAAGTGGTCGGCAGGGGGGGAAGGTGGTGGCATGGCTGCAGACCACTTTTGGTGGTCTAAAGACCACCAAGACCAGTTGGCCGATCAGAAATCTGGCTGGCAGGGAAGAAAAGTGGTTTTCAGGGAGAGAAACTGGTCTACAACCCTTATTCCACCCTCCAAGCAAGGAAAACAAGGTTTGTGCCAAAAACAAACCGAAAAGGATGCAAGACAAGAGTCCGCGGGTCAAGGCGTGCAGCCAGAAGCCTCGAAAACTAGTCTACGGGCACCAAAAGTGGTCTACGGCCACAAAAGGTGGTCTACAAGACCTCTGTGTCCCTCTAGAGCAAGGTAACAAGGCGTGGTCCGAAAACCAGGCCAAAAGGAGAACGTTAAGCGGTCTCGAGACAAGGTGCGCCGCCGAAGGCTTTGGAAACCGAAAACTAGTCTCCAAGAGGGAAAAGTGGTCTACGACCACAAAAAGTGGTCTACAGACCTCTTTTTCCCTCCAAGGAAGGTCAACAAGGCTTGGTGCACAAACCGAGCCAAAAGGGAAGCAAGACAAGGCACTAGGTCGAAGGCTCCAGAAATCGAAAACTAGCTTACAAGAGAGAAAAGTAGTCTACGACCACAAAAAGTGGTCTACGGACCTCTCTCCCTCTCTAGGCAAGGGAAAACAAGGCATGGTCCACAAACCAAGCCAAAACACAATGAGGTCAGAGGCCCGGAGGCAAGGCACTCAGCCGAAAACTCCGAAAACTCAAAACGAGCACAGACAAGCACAATCATCGAGCACTCAAACGATGACGTCTGAGTCTTAAGGTTAGTCAAAAATGGGGTGTCTACAGCTGGCTGGCCACTTTTTCTGGCCGGTCGTCCCTTCAGGTGGCTAGTCGAACACCTTTGTTGGCCAAGTAGCTGAGCAGTGTTATTTTGCTCTGGTCTTTTCGCTTTGAGGTCCTGTTTTGAGTCTTTTGTTTTCAGCAAGTGTAAATTGCTGTGTTTTGGTTATTTTGAGTTTGTTTTTCATTTATCAAGTTGTATTTTACATTTTTGGGTCAGTGGTTTGCTCAATATCCGGTTACAAACATCATTCAAAATACAAACATTTTACACATTCAGCTCCAATTATCTACTAGTGTGGTGCCATGCTCAAGATGCAAAAACAAAACTACTTTTATAAAACTACAAGGTTTTTACCCTGATCATAGTTTTTACAAAAGAAAGAGTCCAAGTGTTTCCAAAATAAAAGTATGGGCCTAACTGAAGCTATACAAGTGCTACACTACCAAAGCAAAAGGAAAAAAGAAAAAGGAAATACAAAATCGAAGTCAAGCTCGAGAGGCCTTATTTGTCCTCTTCCAAGAAGGGGATCAGGGGCACTATCTCCATCGGCACCACTGTCATCAGAAGAGTAAGACTAAGAGCCAAATTCGGTCTCCTCACTCTTGGACCTAGAGCCAGTGTCATCATCCTCGCTCTTAGACTCAGAGCGCCCGCTCTCTGTCTCATCAGCATCACTGGTCTCGGCGTCGTCTCCACTCAAGGGCTGCTCTAAGGATGAGGATGTCTCCTGCGCCTCAGACTTCTCACTCTCACTTTGGGCGCCCCTGCCCTACTTCTACCCTCACCCTAGCCATAAATAGGAGCCTGTCTACCTCTCCTCCCTGCAGCCAAAGGAGGTGCCACCAGTGCCGCTGGTGCCATTGGTACAAGTAGAACCTGAATGGAAAAAAAGCATCAGAGTATTAGGTACAACATGAGTATGTTACAGAGTGTAGTATACAGTATGAGTATGATGCAGAAAACAGATTCAGTATGAGTGCAGTATGTCAGTACAATGTGATACAGTATGAGTATGGCAGATTCAGTATGAGATGATGCAGATTCAGTGTGAGTATGACATATTGGTGCAGTGTGCTGTAGAACAGTATGGATAAGCAATAAAATGAATGAGAAAAGGTAGAATACCGGGATACCGTGGAGAGCTAGCAATGTCTCTCTTCTCCGTACCATCTGAACCAGGGAAGCGACCAACCCGAGGAGGCCGTCTACATGCTCCCTAGTCGCCTTCAAATGAGTTTGAATAATCAGTATCCAAAAGGGGAATGCGAAGTGCAAACTGTAAAGCAAGGTCCATGCCTGCAGTGTGTCAGGATCCCTGATGTACCCGTGCTTCTCCTTCGGAAGCTCTATCAGAATCTGATAAGCCGACCCGGTTGGCTGCTAGCATGGGATCGAGGTTGGAATCTTTGGCCAACCAACTGCATGCACGGGAGCAGCCCCTCCAACACCAAGCTCAGCTGCATGGGTGACGCGTCCAGCAGCGGGGGCACTTGCAGTGTCTCCTATGCGAACTCCAGTCAAGGGAGGCATGAGATGAGTTCTGATGATGGGTGCTGCTGCTTGACTTTTTCGCGCTCCCTTTTGGAAGACGAATAAGCCCTACAGTATCAGACTCCTGCAGTTCTAAATCTAATCTCATAAGTGCAATGTGAAATAGATAACACCAAAGAGTCCCAATCTGGCAAATCTTTTTAGAAAATCGATTTCAAAACAAATTGCCAAAAATGAACTACTTTGCCAGATATAGAGTCGCCACCTAAATATTTTTAAAAAATTTAGGAAACCTATGACTTGTGCCAAAGGCCACGTGTCCGCCATCACCAAGATTGTGTCGGCTCGGGAACTTAGGTGGGTACGAGAGGGGAATGTCAGGAATTGAGCACCCACGCTCGCCCAATCAAAGATCGGCCTCTACTAATCATGATATGAATCTTATTTACAGTATATGCCCTTGTTCCGATTTATTATGCTAGAATTACTATGTGATGCGCACACACACAAGTATAGACTAACTTGCAAGAATTGGAACACTTGATTCATGTTTGTTTTTGAAAATTGTTTCGAAATATGTACTACTTGAAAAAGTGCTTGCATATGAACACTACTTAAATTTTTTCAATTCAAGCAACTAACCTTCATCCACAGGCATTCAAGCAATTTATCAATTAAGCACTTAGCCTCATGGCAAGCATGCTAGACATGGCAACATCAACATGCAATATGCTAAAGCAAGTAAAGGCTCACCTAGTACTCCAAGCCAAAAAAGACTAGAGAGTTATAACAATGCATGATCCTAACTTATGCAATATGACTAATACAACACATGCGATATGCAACTAATAGGCTCGGCTACCAATATGGCATATGGATCAATTTGATAACATGCAGTCTAAGCACATATTCAAAAAAGTATTAAACTAACCAATGCAGTTAGAATGATAAACTGAGCCTTGGTGCATGCAATACAAGTGGATGCAAACATGAAGAATGCTAAACAAAACATGATAATCCTAAACTAACCATCATAAGCTAGTAAATTAAAGGGAGAAAGATGTGGGGTTAGAAGACATGCACATTATTATAACATTGCACTCTCACGAAGGAGAGTCCGAATAAACTAACTAGCTAACTAATTAAAGCTAAGCTAATTAATTAACTATTACAACAACAAATGAATAATTAACTAAACTACTTAACTAATTATTACAAACCGAATGAACTAATTAATTAACCAATCTAGCTAATTAAAATAATTACAACATGAAGTGAATTAGCTATTCTAACTAATTAAGTACAAAACCACTATTTTAAGCACAACACTAATATATTAACAACACGAATCTCGAGGGTCGATGGAGGGCTTATACATGAATGTCGTTTTCCTCCCGAAAAAGCCATTGTTCCTGTTACTGATTGTCTCTGTTGCACAGTAGAACACTTGCACTGATTTCCACCTCCAGACTAACTCTGCTATGCTTCAAAAGGACATTGTTGGAATTTGCACTACTGGCCTGCCGACCACCAATAGTGGCCTGTTAGCCACTGATGATTGAACTTCTATGCTGCAACAGAGAGCAAACAAAGCAGGGACAGAGTATTCTCAAGGGTTTGTTTGCACAATTTACCCCTCCTTATCATTTGAACAGCTCAAAGGAGTAGTAAACTTGGTTCACAAACCATCAATCTTTGCAATTTCATTGCATGATGGCCTATGAAACAAAGTGTGCGAGTTCAATAAATGCAATAGAACAAGACTCTCAAAACCACCTCTCTATCATGAAAGATCAAGGAAAGTAGTTGACAATGAATCTTGAACCGTTTTTATCACTAATGAGTATGAAACGACTCAAGACTCAGGGGTTCAATTAACGTCTGATTGAACCCAAACAAGTTATTATCTTGCACTTTTTTTAGCCTCAATTTTATTACTTCATTTTAGATTACCATCCATTCTTTAGTCAATTGAGTCCAAAGGTGAATTTAAGTCCTCTAATGGAAAGAGGGCTCAAACCAAGAGTTGCTTTAGGCATGAAAGAGACATTATACTGTTGGTAATGAACCCGCTAAGGGATTAAACCATTCAGCATGACATCTCAATCTCATGCTTAAACAAACAAGTAGTTTGAAACCACTTTCAGAGAAAAACAAAAGCCAATAAAGGAGGGCGGTTGCAGAGATGATTACGATTGATCACAAGTATGCAAAGCCATAAATAAATGCAATCAACTCAAATAAGATGGTTTATAATGCCTAAAACACCAAACTCATGAGGATAATTACACTACAAGTATGTAAAGCAAAGCTCAAATGCAACAAACACTTAAATTTTTTTTTTTAAAACAATCTTAAATAAGTCCTAAAACATGCTGGAATTAAGACAAAAAATAGCTAGAATAATAAGCTAAAGCATGGATCATGCTAGGCTAGTAAGCAAAATGCAAGAAGGAGAGGCTAACCCCTCCAATTTTGGACTTTAAAACATGATTTTAGCTATTGAAATAACTCTGAAAATAAGTGTTTAAAAGCTCAAAAAAAGATAGTGCAAAGGCAGGAAACACAAGGGTAAAGGCCATGAGAACAAGGTGTAAAGAAGGGTGAACCACCCCTCAACCTTTATTGGTCTTAAAACCCAAGTTTTAATCCAAAAATAAAGAGATTTTACAAACCTAAAAAAGTTGGAAAACAGTAAGAAATAGAGTGAGTACAACAAGTAAAGAGGCAAAGCTTTATACCTCTTGAAGAAGAGATCACTTTCAAGCAATAAACCAAGGCAAACACACCCTTAAGAGCTCAAACAAGGCTCAAAGGTACCTCAACTTGAAGATGGAGAGGTTTGGTTAAGAGTGTATAGGCAAAGGTTAAGAAATTTGTAAGAAAGAAAGAGAGAGAGAATTGTAGAGAAAGAGAGAGAGAGGAAAAATTTTGCTTCAAAATTTTTCTAACCCCCAAATATGAGAGGGAGATCATCTATATATAGACAAACATGAATCTCCCTAAAAAACATCCAGCCATACACATGGGAGCAGATGCAAGCATCTGTGCAAACAACTGGTACAGCTGTCACAAAATATCTGTAAAAGACATTGGTCTTTGGCAGGCCATCACTTGTGGCTGACAACCAAGAGTAATGGTCGGCAGCCCAAAGCAGTGGCTGGCAAGCTACCAGGGGTTGCAGGCTTGAAAATTTAAGGTTTTGGGTCCAAAACAAAGAAAATAGGGGTATAGGGTTTGAAAGGCCCAAAGCTATGGAATTCTGCTAAGGACTTCGAACAGTTGACAAGCATATGCACTCATCATCGAGTATGCAAGCGATGACGTCCAAGTTGTAAGGGTCGTCAAAAATAGGGTGTCTACAGCTACATAATTCCTTACCCCTCTTACGAAGTCAGTGTCTATCCCGGCCATGTACTGAACAATGTCCTCAATTGGGAGGCTATCAGCTATCCTTATGGATACCGGAGGAGGAGCAGGAATGACCGGAGTAGGTAGGCCCAAGGTCTGGTGCACGAACCGCTCGCCTAAATACCAGGTCTGGTAGAATCAACCAATAAGATATGATATCGGGAGGTGGCCTAGGACCTGACATACGGGTCTTGTATCCCAGTCGGCACCATTGCCCAGGGCTGCCATGTGATCTACAAACAGAAGAATTCATAGTTGTCAAAATATGGATCAGAGTAGTAGCAGTGCAGATGAAATAGAAGTGAATATGGATTTTGGATTACCTCACGCACCACCACTGTGTCGAAATATCGACGGTAGTAGGAGAAGGTGGTGACGTCGTGGCACCTATGGTGGCATCTTATGCCGTATTGTCTAGAATACAGTATAGTTGGCTCCACCTCATCTCACGAAACTAGGGCAAGGCGAGGAAAGTATGCATAGGCCTAAAGCTGCAAAGAATAATTTGTGAATCAACATGCATGAATAGAAATAAAGACAGCAAGTTCAAAGCAGCAAGCACAAGTATGAACAAAAATAAAGACAAAAAATACAAAGCAAAAAGCACAAATAGATATCAAAGATAAAAGAAACTGCAATGTGTACCTTCTAACCTCTCCAGTAGCCTCCGACCTTGTTCCCTTTCTTATGAGAACCAGAGTTCTTATATCCATACAAAGTGGTGAGTCCAACGCCCCCCAATAATAGAACCAGACCTGGGACAATGTCACAAGGGGGCTCAACAGATACAAACCTATGGTATTCCACCTGTTCGCAAACAAGGTGGTACCGAGGAGATAGAGCAAAAAGCCCCGTGTATACTGCTCCACCTCCTCCTATGTCTCCGGCTGGCTCCTGTAGAAGCGGTCGAAGAACCAACTTTATCGGACCATAGCTGACCTCTCCAGTGGAGGGCATGCCTTAAGAAGATGAGTCCATCCAGCGTCCCACCGGCCCATGTCCATGTCAAAAGGGATCGGAGCACCCCCTACTCTCAAGCTAGTGCTCATGGAGAAGTCGTTGGGAATCATCGTCATCTCCCCGGTGGAAGAGACGTGGAAGGAGTTGGTAGTGTCCCACCACCTCTCCACCAAGGACCAGAGCAAAGCCCAGTTAGTCAAATGCCCTGAGAGCCCGGAGCAAAATAGGCTGAAGCCCGCCTCGTCAACCAGCTCGCTGACTCGAGCAATGAGCGCCTGGTACCACTCGCTAGCGATGACCGCCCTATATCCTCGCCAAGAGAGGGCAACACCTTATGTAAGTAGATTAGACGTGTAAACAAAATAAAAGACAAGAAAGAAAGGCAGTAATGAAATAACATAACAGGTAAAGTGCATGAAAGCAAAGTTTGTACATCAACAATGTCGTGAGAAAGATGAGAGGCCTGCTCCCCTACCAGAACATCCTCAGGCACGCTCAACGGAAAGTCCTCGAACCGCAGCATTCTGCATAGGGCCATCGTATGGGACCGGGGGTGGTAAGTGGTCGGGTCAAATGGCCTTAACCTCAATGGTAGTAGCTCGGGCTCGGGCCATAGAGGGTAGATCTCCTCTCCCTCGAGATCAATGGCAATGTCCTCTGCCACCCCGTCAGTGTTATCGGCTATAGGCTCCTCCACCTCAGCAGCAGGTGGAAGTACCGATGCCTTAGGAAGGGCACCGCCATGTGGGATCTCATCTGCCATGGAAAAATATGGTAAAATAGAAAAAAAATGAGGAAAAAAGGACAAAAAAGTCAAAACTCAAACCCTATGAGAAAGAAAAAGAGAGAAAAAGTCAAAACCCGAGAAAAAGTGCGAAACCTAAGAAAAACACGAGGGAAATAAGCCCAAAGTGATGAAATACCCAAAAAAAAATCAACGAAAACAAATTTCAATCAGTTCAAAATGTAGAGGGTTACGAGTGTTTTGCGAATAAAGTTTGTGTCGGGGGTGGGTTTTGCGAATAAAACATATATCTAGAGAGAGAAAACACATAGAGAGAGAGAGAGAGAAGGATTTCGAATGTAAAGGTGTGTGAAAAATGAGCCTTGGTTTTGTTTTAAAGGAGTTGCGGGGGTAAAAAGTCAAAACTAAACCAAAACTGCCACCGGTGGCCGGCTGGCTACTTAAGTGGTTGGACATTCAGGTCTTGTGGCTGGCCGGCCAGATGTAGACACCCTATTTTTGACCGCCTGCAAAGCTTGGGTGCTTTGTCCTGAGCAGTCGATGATGAAAGTTGCATTGTGTGGTTCAAATTCTCAACGAAGGAATTTAAGTTCAAGCTCTATGACAATCCCAGACCCTTCACTTTTACACTATTCTTACCTCAGAGGTTTATTTTTTAACCTTGTGCCACTCTACACTGGGCTTGAAACAGAGGAACAGGGGAGCACATTGGGGCCCGACTGTGCCTCATTGGGAGCCGGCCATGCCTCTTTGGCAAAAAACACTGTTCCAGGCGGGAATTAGCCAGCTGTTTATTTTTGAAGATATTTTTGACCTATTTTGCTCAAATTCTATAATACGAGCTGATCCCATTGTGTTGAGGGTTAGAAAAATTTCAAAGAAGCCAAAACATATTTGAGAGCTCCTTCTTCTTGTGCAAGCTATCTTTGAGCAAGCTTATCATCCTTACACCATATCTATACACCATATGCAGCCTTAGAGCAAAGCCTTAGAGCCTTGGTTGAGACTTGTGAATCACAATTCAAACTTGAGTGGGCCTTTGGATCAAGTTTGATCAACAATCAAAGCTTACTCTCTTCAAGAGGTATAAACTTGTCACCTTTGTCTTTTCTTTCATTTCAATCTATATCTATCTATTTCTTGTGTTCTTGTGCTATTTTGGATCCATTTCAAGTGTTAGAACTTGGGTTTGAATAGCTACCAAAGGTAGAGAGGGTTGACACCCTTTCTTGCACCTTATTTCATAGCTCATCCCCTTTGTTTTATCACTATTTTTCTTAGCTTACAAACTGATTTTCAGAGTTTAAAATGGCTAAAAAAACATGATTTAGAAGCCTCAAAAGTGGAGGGGTAAGCCACCTCTCCTTGTTCTTGCTTACTAGTTTGGTATCTCTTTGTTATTGCCTATTTTTTTGTGCTCTTAGCATAATTTTTAGCCACTATTTTTTTATGTTTCGGGGCTATTTAGGGTTGATTTAATTTATTTAATTTGTTTAGGCTTTGAATACTTCCCTTGCTGTGTTGTAAATCCTTATGGCTTTGGTTGTTTAGGCCTTAGACACTGAGTCATTCGAGTTGATAGCTTTCCTTTGCTTGGTTTTCATGTCAAGAGTCTCCCTCTAATAATCAATCTTGCACAATCATTTTTGCAACCTCCCTCTTTTCTTCTTTTCTTTTGTTTGAGAGTTATTTCAAAAGATTGATGGTTATTCACGGCATGGGACAGAGACCTATGCTCAATGGCTTAACCACTACGGAGGTTCATCATCAAGGTGTAGTCTCTCTTTCATGCCAACAATCACTTCTCATTTAGTGGACTTAACTATCACTTTGGAAAAATTGACTAAAGAATGGAAATGATTAATAAAATGGGCTTAAAATCCATGAAACCGACATAAAGAAAATGAATTAGAATAGTTGGATTTGGTCGGACATCATGCTGAGTTCGTCGTGTCAAGAATCGTCACATATCAATTTATGATATTTTGATAGATCTTGAGGCGCATCTACCTCCCTCTTTGAGCCTTCATTATGGGAGGGTGGGGTGGTTGTCTCTCATTGCATTTATTGATTTTTGTCCAATCGTGTTCGAAATCATCAAGCCATCAACTTGTGCTTATTGATGGTTTCAGAAACAAACCCGTTCTTCCCTAGAGCTTCCCCATGATGGAGAAGAGCAGAAGGGACAAACAGAGCTCAAAAAGGCTCTGTCTATACTATTTTCACTTGAGAGCATAGAAGCAGATTTCTGCCTAAATTTATGGCACGCTCGGCCTCATTTGGACTCGGTCGGGCCTCATTAGGGGCGGGTTGGGCTCCAATATTTGGTAAACAAAGTGTTTTTGCAGAAACAGAAGGCAGTGACTGAAGGTGAAACAAGGCAGATTCCCAAGGGGTAGACAGAGCTACTTCTGAAAACCGTCACAAGCATGTGATCCTTGTGCATCTTTGTTTATATCAATGTTGTAAATTGATGGCCCCATTATCGTTGTAATTAATTATTATTTTTGTAGTTAATATGGTTGTAATTATTATTATTGTTTGTTTGTAATTGTCATAGCTAATTAACTTAGATAGCTAGTTTATTGCTCATTATTATCCTTGTTGTAATACATTAGATAGCTAGTTTATTTCTTATTTATTCAGTTTGTAATGGTTAGTTTAATCCGGATATTTGGACACTCATTCGAACCCTCGTGCATGAGGGCAAATATGAAATAATGGTGTATGTCTTCCAAACCCCATTTCTTTCTCTCTTTTATTTACTTGCTTATAATGGTAGGATCATATTTACTTCCCATTTTCCATGACTTCCATCCACTCGTCACATATACATTTGGGTCCGGTTCATCATACTAACTAATGTCACATTCAGCTTCATTACTCAAATACGTGATTTATCCCATGTCTTGAATTGAATCATTTACCATGCTAGTAGCCGAACCTATGTAATTGCATGATTGCATGTGTCACATTAGTCATTTTGCATTAGTTAGGAGCATGCACGTTTTCTAATCATTTTGCTTTGTTTGGCTTACCTCGGAGTACTAGGTGAGTATTTTGTGTATTAGCATGTCGCACCGTATGTTTGTGTTTCCATATCGAGCATGATTACCATGAGGCTAAGTGCTTAGTTGATATACCTGTTTGAATGCTGGTGGATGAAGGCTAATTGCGAAAATTGGGATGCATTGATTAATGTATATACAAACTCACCATTTTAAGTGACGTGTATTTAAAACAATTTTCAAACAACCAGAAAATCAAAGTGTTCCAATTTTTGCAGGTTAGTCTATATTTGTGTGCATCACATAGTAATGATAGCCTAATAAATTGAAACAAGAGCATATAATGTAAATAAGAATCACATCATGATTAGTAGAGGCCGATCTTTGATCAAGTGAGTGGGGTGCTCAATTCATGATCTTCTCCACTCATATCTAAGTTCCCGAGCTGAGATACTTTGGTGATGACGGACTAATGGCCTTTTTCGCACGAGTCACGGGTTTCCTAAATTTTCCAAAAATATTTAGGTAGCGACTTTGAAATCTGGCAAAGCAGTCTATTTTTGGCATTTGATTCAAACATTGATTTTCAGAACGAATTGTTGGATTTGGACTCATTTGTGTTTTTCCTATTTCACATTGCACTTGTGAAATCAGATTCAGAACCATGGGTTCGAATTGTAGGGCTAGTCGTATCCAAAAGGAGCACGAAAAGCAAGCTACAGTATTTGGTGACTCTGCTGGGGATTTAGAGAACTTGACTTGAAACTCATGATGTGAAATTTTATCTACATGTATATATTCTTTGCATAGCATTTGCGTTGTTACTTTAAGTCACTGTGTTCTCTATCTGCTATTCCTGGACGGCTTCCCAGAGGCTTCCCTAAAAGCTTGCCAAAAGGTTTGCCGGTCATGGGCTCTGCCATGTTGGAAGCATAACTCTTGGATCTGGATTACTGTTGTCCTGCTTGATCCTCCTTTCACTTCTTGGCATTAGGTGTGAGAGGTATATTAGGTAGTCTTACCGAGGTACCCTTTTGACCATTTGGCCTAGCTTCATATAGTAAAGCCACAATGACTATCCCAAAATTAGGACATGATGTTATCCATATGCTGGATGTTGTGAAACTCTTTGATTGAAATAGAATCCTAGTTCATGACAAAACTAGGATAGGGTAACCCTACCCCCTCATAGGGGCGTTTTGGTTATTTTATCTGGTATGTGCCTGTAACGACCTAAAATGCGTATAAGGAATTATCTTTGTTTATCTATGGGTTAATGTGCTTTAATGTGATTATATCTTTTGAATTGAAGCATTATCTGTTGAGTTACGACTTTAAAGTTGAAATTGCCGACCTTTATGGGTTCAGAAATTAAAGTTGAGTACTTGTATATGTTAATGGAAATTTTTAGAGCTATTTGGAAAAATTAATTGAAATTTCGATTTCGTCTGATTCGGTAAGATGTGTTTGGGTGGTTAACTTTGCACTGCAAATTGAAGGCCTTAGAGGCTTCAAAAACCAGAATAGAGGATGTATTTATGATCAACATAATTTTTAGAGTCATCTGGGAAGTTTAATTGGAATTTGATTTTGTGCGATTCGTAAGGGTGCGTTTGGCCCTCTATATTGTGATAAGCTCATGTGTGTGTATATATATATATATATATAAAGATGTGCCATATGAGTTGTTGAACTCATTATTTTGGAGTCTAAACAAAATATCTGAGGGAGAGAACCGAGAGAAAGAGAGGGCAAAGGAGAGAGGAAGCTTCTCTAAGAGAGAGAGAGGGAGAGAGAGAGAGCTCACCATTCATGGGAGCTTGAAGATAAACTTGAAGAGATTGAAGAGAGAGGAAGGAGATCAACCATGGAGGCTTGGGGAAATTGAAGAGAACTAAGAGAATGACAAAGATTGAACTAAGGTATGATAATTTATCTTGAATTCTTATGTTTAAAGCATCAATTTCATGAAATCATGATAGTATGGGAAGATTTGAACCCATTTGGGTTAGAGATTTATGTAAGTATTTACTTGAACTAAATTTAAAGAATTAGAATTTGGGTTCTATAATTTTATTTATGATTGGAGCTCAACCTTATGAATACCACATGAAATGAACCTTAGAATTGTCCAAAGAATAGGATCATGCAAGAATCAAGTGTATTTGTGGGTTGTGTTTGAAAACTTTGGAGATTATGAAAGCTAAAGCATTGATCTTGAACATTGAGGCAAGATTAGTTTGTTTGAAATGGAATTACACTTGATTGATGTTAATCTATCATATTGTGGGGGTAATTTTACATGTTTTTGGATGATTAGAGTTAAAATCTAGCTTAAAAAGTGGAAAACCAAGTGTTAGAATCAACAAACTTTTTCGGACAGCAAAATTGACCCAGAGCCGCACGTACGGCAGGTCTTCCCGCACATGCGGCAATACATTTCCAACCCCAAGTTTGATTCTACTAAAAAAGCACGTTTCCCGCACGTGCGGGACAACTCTGCTTTAGCCAACTTCAAATAAGCATATCTTTTGCATCCAGACTCCATTTTAGGTGATTCTTGAGCCTAAGTTCAAGCCCCGAAAGTCTAATTTCCAATGGTGGTGGTTTCACTCCCAAATTCTAAGTAAAAAAAATAGATATGCCCAAATTAGTGAACATTGTTCACTTTCTGTTTACCGATTTAATACCATTTCTTCGTCTAAACCATTTTCCTATTGATTCCTCCTATTTTCTGAGACATGGATTATGACCTATTGAAGACTAATGAGTTTAGAACCACCATGGCTAATTGATTAAAGAATAAGAAAGAGATTGGTTTTGTTATCATATTATGCTATGTGCATTGTGTTGTTGGTTGAGACGAAGACATCGTCCCACTGCTACCGGAAGTCCATCACTGTGAGTAATAGTAGTGTAATGTTCTGTTTTATGTACTTCTAATAATTATCAATGGCGTTTGGTTATGCATAAGTAAGCTATGTTTCCTTACGGTGAATAACTGGAAAACTTATGTGCGTTATTAAGCAACGATATCCTTAAGGATCGAAGGTTGTTCTGCTGTGCTAGTGATGGGCTTGAGGCAGTTCAGTTATAAGCCACAGAGTGTGGATAACGCTAAGACTGAAGGAGGTGAGGACATGCCGATGTCTCACCGACCCTAATATGATTCGAATTGATTATGATTCGTGGCCAGAGGCCAAGGGAGGTAGTGTGCTTGTCGATGTTCTACTCACCCTCCAATGTGTGGACAGCTGTCGAGAAGTGGGCCTGAGGCCGTTCTGTATAATATGTTGGACCTAAGGCCGTTTTGTACATATATTGGGCCTAAGGCCGTTTCGTATCATATGTAGGCCTGAGGCTGTTCTGTATTATATGTGGGCCTGAGGCCGTTTTAAAATATGATTATGAATAAGATCTGTGTATGGTTTCATATGCATATTTACATTCTCTAAGACTATGCTCGTTTAACTAACCTCCTTACATTGCTATTATTCACTGAGCCTTGCTCACTCCATTTTTATGCATATTTATGTAAGTGAGCCATCGGGGATTGACGCTAGAATTGTATTGAGATTTACCTGTCTGCCAAGTCGCCTGGGGTACGCCTCTGTGTTGAGGCCTTAATTTTGATTACTGGAAGTTATGTGTTTATGGAGTCTTATATAAGTGTGTGTGTGAGACCTATATAAGTTTTGTAATTGTGTATGTAAATACGGAAGTGTATTTAAATGCTTAAATTTATTTATGTCATGTATGCGCAAGCTCAATGGGCGTTATCTTTATATTGGTATTTGCTTCCACTTAAGGCCCCGTATGTGAATAAATATTCGTAAATTTTGTTTTGAGGCCTATGTACGGGCCGGTCATGGTCCAAACTTTTAGGGGCGGGTTGGGGGCGTGACAGTGCTTTTATAGTGAAACTGTACATGATGGTTCATATCAGTGGTACAGATGAATATCAGTTTGAGAACAGAGTTCAGTGGGGATTGTAGTTTTTTAGCTGTGTTTTTTATTTAGTGTAAATTGGGTTGAAGTGCCGTTCATTTTTTATCGATAGTTTTTCTTTTCTGTCTTTTTCCAGGTAGCTTACCATCATAGCATCAGAAAGACCCAATATTCCCCAAGTTGTGTGGACTCGCTTTGGCAGGATTTGCAACACTCAAGACCTTGTTGTTGGTCAGCCAGTGTTAATCTCACTTCTGCTAGTTATTCGACGAAGACGGAACCGACAGTTAGCAGCACTAGTACAAAGCACTCAATAAACACATGTCCGTTCTCACCCGATCAGTTCACCAGCATCTAACTCACCTAGTCCAGCAATGGCACAGAGCACAGAAAAATTTCCTACCATCATGGAAACTTTCCAGAGTACCATGGATACCGTGAACCAAAGGATGGCTGCATAGGATGAAATAATTGCTGATCTACGACACACATCTGGGGCATCTGCATTAGCTGTACATTTAATCCCAATTGCTTAGCGGAACCTTGATCCACCTCCACCAGTGGAAAATCCCCAGGTCCCAGATCTTCAGGTAATGTTTCCCCCAGCTCCAGCTTATAGGCCTCTAGCGCAACCCCCCCGCGGGAATCCTTCTCTTTGACATCAACGAGATTGATCCGGCCCTGATCAAGATTACTGAGCCAGAGAAAGTGCTGAGAAAGTCCCAGGGCTTCAACTCCATTTCGTACATTGAAGATGGGTACACTGAGGCTTCGGTCAGATTGCCAAAAAAATTTAAAATGCCCCACATCAACAGATTCGATGAGAGTGGGGATCCAATTGTATGCGTCCGCCTGTTTTTAAATGTGCTAAGACCGATGGGCCTATCTTGGGCTAAAAAACTATCATTGTTCGGGAGAACTTTGTTTGATGTCGCGGCCATCAAGTATGTTAAACTGGAGGATTCTACGAAGCGGAATTGGGAGGAGCTATCGGAGGCATTTATTAACTAATACTCATATAACACCCAGATAGAGTTAACCATCAGTGAGTTAGAGGCCACTTACCAGAACCCCAAAGAATCTTTTATTGATTTTGTCGCTAGGTGGAGAGCCAAAGAGGCAAGAATGACAAATAGGCCATCTGAAAGAGAGCAAGTTCGGTTGTTGGTCTAGAATTTTGAGCCAAATATGCTGCAGAGAATGATAGTGGCATCGTTACCACATTTGCTTCCCTTCACAAGTTGGGGGTCTAGATTGAGAGTGCATTGAAAAAGTGCATCATCCACTGAGCTAGTGAACCTGCAAGAAGGCCATTCTCCCGGAGTACCAATGCTAGTAATAGCACTACTCCACGGCCTACATATGTCAGTACTGTTGTCACAGCTGCCAAAATGGCAGATCGCTTTCCCGCTACAACCTCACAACCCTCACAAACCACCGGTCCACCGTAAAATCGAAGGACCTTTACCCCCCTCCATATGAGCCCAACTTGCGCCCTCAAATTGTTAATGGAAATGGGGCATCTCAAGCCCCTTGATCCTCGACCCCTCCACGACCCACTACTATCTAGACACGACCCTACCTAGTATTGCATTTTCCACCAGCAGCACGATCACCCCACAGACCTGTGCTACCGCTTACGTCATGAGATCAAGGATCTCATTGACAACAAAGTCATCACCGCACGCTCTAAACCAAACGTGACTAACAACTTACTTCTCACTCATAACCAAGTCCCATTGCCCAGAAACATTAACCAAATACGTACATAACGGACATAACAACGTGAACCCAACCTGGGCAGGTGGCAACAGAGGTGGAGGAGAAAGAAAATCACTAGAAGCAAGGTCATCTAACACCTGAGACATAGAGAAAGGGGCCTCACTTGCCGAGGAGTATGACCCAACTTATAAATTGTGGCCGTCGATCAACCAAAGCTAGTAGTCATACTGCCAGACGTCCTCAATATCAATGCTGTTGGGGGGATGAGCTAGGGCAACATCAGAATGGTTGACCTGAACAAGGCCTTAATGACTTGGCCAAACTGGAAGAAGACCTAGCCGAGCTGGAAGAGGATCTAGATAACCTCTACTTTTTTGAAAAAGAGGATACAAGTACTGTACAGCTGGGGTAGTGGGATCCAAACGAACCAGAAACAAGAAACGTATGGTTAAGTGAAGAGGAGTCAGATGTGGAGGAACATATAGGAGAGACTGAGAAAGAATAAGAAGTTGGTGGTAGCCGCAAGACTGAGGTTGCACCTCTAACTGAGAAAGAATAGGCGTTGGAGCAATTCCAATGGGAAAGAATATAAGAGATACAGAGGAAGATAGCCTTGGAGCAGGAAAGAGGGAAAGGAAAAGCAGAGACCAAGCCAACAGTGGTAAATGTTTGAAATACAAGAAAACTTGAGTGCGAGCCCAGTGACAGGAAGAGAAAGCCAAGAAAGTTAAGGAAGTACTGGAATACAGAAACCAACACTGCGGTGGAGAAGGAGTGGTATGATGATGGGGGGCGTGGTGTGAACATGCTCCAGACAAAACCTGATAATAGCCTAGCCATGACTGCAGGAGAGTGGTGGGAAGACAGTGACCTAAGTCATGCATACACTGACGAGGGTTAGAGGCCGATACCCCTGATGATATGTGGTATACTGACGAGATTAACAACATAACCCAGAGTGGTCGGTACTTCAAACCTGCAGCCTTAGATCAACCAGAGTCCTCCAACAAAGAGGTTGAGAAATCAAAAGAGAAGGATGTTGAAGAAAACTTGGTCTTGAAATAGCTCAAGAAGATTCAGGCAGACATATCAATCTAGTGGCTGATAATAGCTTCCCAGGAGCATAGGCAAGCATTGTTAGAGGTAATGAATTGGACCAAACTGCCTATCGACACCACCGTTGACCAATTGGTGTTGTTAGTAACATCCAGAGGCGTTACACCAATGATATAATTTACAAATAAAGAGTTACCACTTGAGGGTGCCAACCGCAACTGACCCTTGTACGGGACCTTGGAAAGTCGAAAAAAGTGGATTCCGGTGGTGTTAGTTGATACCGGCTCAACTATTAATGTATGCCCGGCAATGACTGCCTATGCAATAGGTTTGAGACCAGCTGACTTTATGCCCACAACCCAGGTCATCCGGGCTTATGACAATACTAGCCATGAATGTTATGGGACCGTTCAAAACCCATATATTAATCGGCCCGTCTGAGCATGAGGTGGAATTCCAGGTTATAGACGTACCAGCCACTTTCATTCTATTACTGGGAAGGCCTTAGCTACATCAGATGAAGGTAGTGTCATCAACAGTTCATCAGCTGGTGAAATACCCCTTCAAAGGCAGGTTTGCTACTACGTACGATAATTCTGTAATCTACCCTCCCCAAGGAAATACCACGCCATTATTGGAAATCATACATGGGGAAGAGGACGTGTTCCTCTCCAACTT
The DNA here is from genome assembly GCF_055761805.1 of Camellia sinensis. Classification (NCBI taxonomy): domain Eukaryota; kingdom Viridiplantae; phylum Streptophyta; class Magnoliopsida; order Ericales; family Theaceae; genus Camellia; species Camellia sinensis. Next base: position 95,828,427 of record NC_138971.1, on the reverse strand, counting down.
CTCTCTAGCAGTGGCCTGATGGCCCAATCCAACATGGCAGACAATGATGGGGATTACGTCAGTGCCCAGTCTATCTATATGATGAACAAACAAGGGCATATTCTTGGGTCAAGATTGAGCAGAAGTGGCAGGCAGGGAGGTACTGTTTCCAAGGAGGTAAGTCACAACCCCTACACTTTTGGGCTGGGATACTAACCTACCACTGTAGATTGCCAAAAGAAGGGGGACGAGTTGAGAGGAAGACTCAAGGAAAAGACGACTGGAAGGCAATATAAGTTAGTCCACAAGCCAATACGGGAACCCTGAACGGACGCTTAGCCTGCCAAGGGGAAGATTTCCTTTTCTATGGATTTCTAGAGCCTTGGTATAACTAGGAACCGAAGACCAAGTACCCAGGGTTCAAAATCTTCTTCGGGCACTAGTTACCAAAATAAGAGGATGAATATGCATACTTAAGCATCAATATAGATCAAGGTAGGACTACAAGTGTGGACCTTGAAGAAGAAGAACTATTGGGAAAAGCACTGGCTGACCTACTATCAAGTTCTAATGCTGAAGCTGAGCCCGCCAACTTGAGGGATAGTTTTACTATCTCAATGATTAGGGATAAACCAATAGCAGATTTCTCCAATCTTATCGTGGATGTATATGAGGCTGAACGTCTGGTCTGGAAGTTTGAGAAATGCACTATCAGTAGTTTTGTATTGGATAACAAGATCAGATCTGATTCCACCGAGTCTGTGGAGTCGGAGTCAGATTCATGTTTTTCTGAGTCTAGTACTTTCGAGAGTGGTAACCCGGATACCAAGGTTTTGTCTAGGTCGTCTTTCAATTTCACTTTTGAGTCAACTGTAACTGAAGATCTGAACCTTTTGAATGAGAATGCTGTGGATTTCAATTACTTCTCTGTGCCTTTGGTTTGTTGTGCTGATCTTGATTTTCAAAATTTTGATTTAAACGAAAAGGAAGAAATTCCTCGGGCGTTGAAAAATTTAGTTGACCAAGAGGAGGAGAGGCGTGTTAGGCCCGGTACTGATGAAATCATTACGATTAATATGGGTACTGGGAAGGATCCCTGCTTCGTCCAGATCGCATCCACATTGTCCTCGAAGGAACGCAAGCGTTTAATCGCTTTATTAAACAATTTCAAAGATGTTTTCGCATGGTACTACGAAGACATGCCTGGAGTCTATCTTGAGATTGTACAGCCTCGATCCCCCTTGACCCTGAGGCTTGACCAGTCAAGCAGAAATTGTGCAGAGTTCGTCCGAATTAGGCGCTGAAAATCAAGGAAGAGGTCACTAAGCAGATTGATGTAGGCTTCTTGTTAGTATTTGAGTTGGTAGAGTTTTGTACCCGACTTGGCTAGCCAAAGAAGGATGGTAGAATCAGAGTCTGTGTCAACCTCCAGGATTTGAATAGAGCCAGTCTAAAAGACAACTTTCCACTGCCGCTCATTGATGAGTTGGTAGAGTTCACTGCAAGCCATGTGTTGCTTTCATTTATGGATGGGTTTTTCGGGTATAACTAGATCCTGATGGCACCCAAAAACAGAGAAAAGACTGCATTCACCATGCCGTGGGGTACCTACTACTACCGAGTCATGCCTGTTGGGTTAAAAAATGCTGGGGCTACCTATTAGAGGGCTAGAATCATGATCTTGCATGACATGATCTGTAAAGAAGTTATGGTGTATGTGAATGACATGATTGTAAAGTCTAAGGATTGAGAGGGCCACTACACCACACTGAAAAAATTCTTCCAACTGATCAGAGAGTATAGGCTGAGGTTGAACCCACATAAATGCACCTTTGGGATGACTGCGAGAAAATGTTGGGATTTCTGATCACGTAGAGGGGAATTGAAGTAGATCCTTCCAAAATCAAGGCCATCTTTGAAATGCCACCACCGAAGACTTAAAAGGAGGTGCGCGACTTTCTGGGTAAAGTGCAATTCATAAGATGGTTTATTTTGAAATTAACCTTAACTTGTGAACCACTGTTTGGTCTCCTGAAGAAAGGGAAGAAGTTTCAATGGGACGATCACTATCAGTTTGCCTTTGAGCAGGTCAAGTAGTACTTGCAGAATCTACATGTGTTGTCACCACTAGAGCCGGGGAAGCCACTAATTTTGTACCTGTCAGTGACGAATTTGACCATGAGGTGCATTCTTGCTCAGGAATCTGAAGCCAATATGGAGAAGGCCATCTACTATCTGAGCAAGAAGATGCTAGATTATGAGAACCGTTACACTCCCTTGGAGAAAGCTTGCCTAGCCTTGGTATAGGCTACCAGGAAGTTGAGGCACTATGTAGACACCCCATTTTTGACCGCCCTTAAGACTTGGGCACCATTGATTGATCACTTGATGATGAAAGTAACGTTTTGCAATCACTCAATTTCTTCAGTAAAAAGCTCCGATCCCAACCTAACACCCCATTTTTAACCAAAACAGTTTTGAACCAAACTATTTTAGAACTTAAAACTCTCTCTTTCAAATATTTTTACCAAATGTTTTTACGATGCTCTAAGGCTTGCATTTTGTTAAAATTGCACTTTTCGGTAAACCGAGTAAGGACAAAGTGGAGATAAATGGAAGAGAGTTGAACTCTTTGAAAAATTACAGCACAAAACATTAGGTGGGGAGACATTTTATTAGAGACATTTTATTTTGAATTTGAATCTGAGAATGATTACATTTCAATGAATTCAGAATTGGACTTTGAGCCTTTAATTGATCACAAATCAAAAAATGACGCAATGAAAGAAAAAGAAAGAAAAATCAATCCAAACACACCTATTTATCCTTGTTGGAATGAAAGATACTCAAAACATGACTCGAAAGGACAAACCATTGAGCTTACACAACTTCTGTAGTTTTTCATTCTGGATGCAACAGTTGGCACTGGCTAATTAGTTGTCAAACCAGTTAAAAAATTGATGGGCCGGTTGATTCATATGCAGCCTGACTGAACGAACTGATGAACTGGCTAAACAAGTGGCCAGCCGGCTAAACAAGTGGCCAGCCAGCTAAACAAATGGCCAGCCGGCTGAAATAATCAAGAAGCACACCTTCAGTCAACTCAAAACTTGGACGGCCAAATAAACGGTTAGTCGGCAGCCTAAAATATGAACATGAGACTCGAGAATGCGAGGAGAAGACTAAATTCCTGACTTGACTATGCCCTAATTCATTGCTTTGACTATTTATCAATTTTCTGCTAAATTTTTTTAACCAACATGAGAGTAGATTAATATGCTTGTTCCACTCTCTATTTTGAAATCATGTAAGTCCGATTGTGAGCACTGAAAATTTTCCTTTTTGGGTCCACGAAAATGGTCTGGCTTTGCAAAAATGAAATAATTTTGAGAAAATTAGTCAACTTCATTAAAAGTCCTCAAAATCTAATTTTGCAAATGACCGTTACCCGACCAACATGGAGTCAACCCTTAAGATGCAGAAACAACCTGAGCTTGATTTATCTTGTAGATGAATTTGTCGTAAAGAAGAGATATGATAACTGGATCGAACAAAGATGAGCGGCTTGAACATGGATAAGACAGCTGAGTCAAGTAAAGATACATCAATCAAACATGGACGGGATTAGTGAGTTGAAAATGGTTGGGGCCAAACTTTAGGATGAAGCTGTCTACGTATCCTAAAGATAGGAATCATGCCTTATGTAGTTCCGGGGATAAGGGTCACTTGGGGTATTTTAACTCTCATTTTGCGCTCTAACTTTTGTCAAAACTATCCTTCTAGGTTTTCGACCTGGCGAGCTTTTTTCAAATTTTTTAATTTTTATTTTTCTATTTCTTTATTTTTTTTTCATTTTTCATTTTTCTTCATTTTTTTTTTCATTTTTGCATTTTTTTTTTTTTGCTCTAACATTTGCCTGGGTCACCCTCTTGGGTTTTTGGCCAAGTGAGCCTTTCAAGGATAGAAAATTTTGTAGCTCATCTATGTTGATTGGTTATGAGAACTCTTGGTCGTCTAAATCCATGGGAATGACTGTTCCTCTTGACGTGATAGACTTGATGATTTAGGAACCCATCAAATTGGGTGTGAATTTGCCCCTAGGTCATGGATAAGAACTTGATTGTCCTTTAGCACTAAGTCTCCTTCTTCTAGATTCTGGGATTTGACAGTCTTTCCAGTCTCCATTGGCTTGAGAAATGATCTAGTTTGAATCTCTATCACATATGATCTTATTTCCTCTAGTTCATGGGTTGCTTCCAATTCAACTATGCAAGCTTCACACTTTGGTTGATTATGGAACATTCTAAATCAAGGTTTGAAAGCCAGGGGGTCGGGTCCCATGGTCAAGAGTGATCCTATGCTGTACAATCTCAAGATCAATTCTAGGCATGTCTTCGTATGGCCACGAAAAAACATTTTTTGAAATCTTTTAATAAAGCAACTAGTCCCTCGTGCTCCTCTAAAGACAATGTAGAACCAATCTAGACCGAGCCAGGATCCTTCTCAATACCCACATTAACAGCAATGATCTCATCTGGCAAGGACTGGGAGTGTACATGCCCTACCATGAAACGAAACCAGCAGGTCACCTCATCTGTTTGGTTTTGCAGTTTTTGTTGGGAATAAACCGATGACCGAAGCGGACTTGATTATTCGTGATCCAAACGTAGTGGTAGAGTTCACTCGATAAATTTTTCCGCCCGAAGTCCAACAATCAATGGTCGGTCGGCCTGATTATGAAATTTTTTGAGATGGCATCCATGGAGCAGTGAAAGGACTTTAGACTTCCTATATGATCGGCATATGCCTTCATGCTGCGTGAAGGGAGATTGAATAGAAAGATGATCACATTCGGGACTTGGAGCGCCACGCAGAGAAGGTAGAGAACGAGCTGAAAAAGGCCAAGGCAGCCGAGTCTCAATCGATGGGCCAAACGAACCCGGTTGTGATGGACAGAGTAAACTAGCGCTTGCTTGATCATGCCATAGCTGATCGCGATACGGCAAGCATGTTCGCACAAGAGGCGATAAGAACGCGGGCCTATAATGAAGGCTTTTTTATGACAGGAAGATCAGTATCCAAAAGACTAGGGAAAAGTTGGCGAATGATGTCTGCCGATGCGAGACTTGTGGTTTCAAGCATGGATGGACCAAGGCTCTACAAGCCATGGTCGTCGATTTAGCGTCACCTCTATTCCTTAATTACAAGTTTCCCTTTGAAGCTTACGACGCTGAAAAAATCGATGATGAAGAGGGTGCCGAGCCTTAAAAGGTTTGGATATTAAGATATGTTATTGTATTTGTTAATCTGCCGAGAGTCGTGTATTTGTACCTTTTTGATGAAATAAAAAAATATTTGTCATATTGGTGTCTTTAATGCTTGTATATACTTATGTGATAATTGCATGTTGGGCCATGCAGCTGTATTACTAAATACAAAGAGCGCTTTGAATTCGGAGGATTACTTGGTCATTCATGGTTATACATGAAGGGCATTCCGAGTTTGGAGTCTTGTTGGCCACCCGTGACATCCACGATGGGCGCTCCGACTTTAGGGGCTTATTCAGCCGAAACATGAAAATGCACGAGGGGTGCTCCGAATTCGGAGGCTTTTTTGTATTGACCAATCGTGATATCCACGAAGGGCACTTCGAATTTGGAGGATTATTCGGCCCAAACGTGAACATGCATGAAGAGGCTCCAAATTCGGAGGCTTTTTTTGTATTGGCCAATCATGATATCCACGAAGAGTGCTCCGAATTCGGAGGCTTACTCAACCTAAATGCGATCATGCATGGAGGGCGCTCCGAATTCGGAGGCTTTTTGCATTGGCCAATCATGATATCCACAAAGGGCGCTCCGAATTCAGTGGATTATTCGGCCCAAACGTGAACATGCATGAAGGGGCTTCGAATTCGGACGCCTTTTTTTGGATTGGCCAATCGGGATATCCACAAAGGGCACTCAAAATTCGGAGGCTTATTCGGCACAAACGTGATCATGCACGAAGGGCGCTCCGTATTTGGAGGCTTTTTTTTCTGTATTGGTCAATCGTGATATCCATGAAGGGCGCTCTGAATTTAGAGGCTTTTTGCATTGGCCAATCATGCTACCCATGAAGGGCGCTCCGAATTTGGAAGATTATTCGGCCCAAACGTGAACATGCACGAAGCGGCTCCGAATTCGGAGGCTATTTTTTGTATTGGCCAATCGTGATATCCACGATAGGCACTCCGAATTCAGAGGCTTATTCGGCCCAAATGCGATCATGCACGAAGGGCGCTCCGAATCTGGAGTTTTTTTTTTTGTATTGGCCAATCGCGATATCCACGAAAAGTGCTCCGAATTTGGATGCTTATTTGTCCCAAACGGGATCATGGACGGAGGGCGCTCAGAATTCGGAAGCTTTTTGCATTGGCCAATCGTGATATCCACAAAGGGCGCTTCGAATTCGGAGGATTATTCGGCCCAAACGTGAACATGCATGAAGGGGCTCCGAATTTGGAGGCTTTTTTTTTGTATTAGCCAATCATGATATCCACGAACGGTGCTCTGAGTTCGGAGGCTTATTCGGCCCAAACATGATCATGCACGGAGGGCGCTCTGAATTTGGGGACTTTTTACATTGGCCAATCGTGATATCTACGAAGGGTGCTCCGAATTCGAAGGCTTATTCGGCCCAAACGTGATCATGCACGGAGGGCGCTCCGAATTCGGAGGCTTTTTGCATTAGCCAATTGTGATATCCAAGAAGGGCGCTCCAAATTCGTAGGATTTTTCATTATTCAACCATTACTAACGAGATGGCGATAAAAAAAAGGCACTGCATTACGAAATTCGTAGATGTTTACATGCTAGTATAACAGCAAAAATTACAAACTAGCACGTCGTACAAGTTGGCTTAATGACAAAATTTATGCAAATGTGTGGAATTCCAGGGGCGTGGCAAACTTTTGCCAGTCATGTCTAAAAGCCGATAATCCCAATTCTGGTAATCGAATCAATCGATAAGGACCGTTCTAGTTGGGGCCAAATTTACCGTCTGCCAGATTCTTAGCATTAGGAAGCACTTTTTTAGGACCAGCTCTCTAGGTGTATAACGACGCGACAGTACGTGCTAGTTATATTATTTGGCGAGCTGCTGCTGATACCTTGCCATAAACGCAAGAGCATGATGTCGGCATTCTTCAATCATAGTCAGATCTAAGGCCAACATCATGTCATTACGACCCATGTCAAAAACCTTGGACTTCAGTGTGCACAAGCTGATTTCAAGGGGGATAATAGCTTGTGTCCCAAAGCACAAGGTGAATGGCGTTTCTCTAGTAGATCTCCTTGGAGTGTTACGATGAGCCCACAGCACACTGGGCAATTCTTCAACCCACCTGCCCTTGGCCTTTTCCAATCGTTTCTTGATGCCACTCAAGATCACTTTATTGGAGGCCTCAGCCTGACCATTGCTTTGTGGATATGCTAGCAAGGAAAAGTAGGGCCAGATACCATACGTGTTGCATAATTCCCGATAGATGCCACAATCGAATTAGGTGCCGTTGTCGGAGACAAGTACCCTCGGTATGTCAAATCATGTTATTATGTTTTTCCACACAAAACGTTTAACATCGACATCTCGAATATGTGTTGATGCCTCTGCTTCAACCCATTTTGTAAAATAATTTGTTGTGGCGATCAGGAATCGCTTGTTCCCTGGAGCCTGCGGTAATGGTTCGACGATATCAAGTCCTCATTGAGAGAACGACTAACGACTAGTGATGGAATTTAATTCTTCCGCAGGAAGATAAGTTAGTAGAGAAAATTTTTGGCATTGTTCTCACTTCTTTACGTAGCCCTCAACATCTGTTAGCATAGTCGGCTAATAATACCCCTACGTTATGGCTTGGTTGGCTAATGAGCGTCCTCTAGAGTGGGCACCATAGCTACCTTCATGTATTTTGGCCAAGAGTTCTTCAATTTTGTTTGGATGCTCCAGGTATGGCCAAGAGAGCGTTTTTTTTTTGTAACGTTTTCCCTGCGAATCTAAGTAATATCGCAGGGCTTTATTTTACAGCTTATGGGCCTCTTTCTTATCCGTTGGCAGTTATTCCGAGGAAAGAAATGCAACGATTGGGTCCATCCAACTTGGTCCTAGTTCAATGATGTTAATCTGAACTGGTTCAGTAGTGATGCTCGGCTCTAGGATGTATCCTACTTTGATTGTTTGTTTGACCTCTGAGTTGATGGTGGAGGCTAGGCAAGCAAGGGCATCCGTATGTGTGTTCTGATCCTGGGTTTTCTGATTTAACTCGTGGTGGTCGAATTTTGTGAGCAACGAATTTGCTGTTTTCACGTAGGCTACCATGCGGTCATTTTTAGCTGCATATTCCCTTTTCAATTGGTTGATCACTAACTTCAAGTCACAGAAGACAAGTAACCGCCGTGCACCAAGGTGGAGTGCGTTACGAAGGCCAGTTAGCAATGCTTCATATTCGGTTTCGTTATTTGATGCATCAAAGCCGATTTAACTGCCTGCTCAATTATTGCCCCTTCGGAGGTCATGATTATTATGCCTTCCCCGCTACTGCGTTGGTTGGATGATCCGCCACAATACATCTGCCAAATGTCTCTAACATATATTGGCCAGTTGGGTTTAGGTTGCACCTGATCGAACTTGAAGTCAGCATGGCATCCCGTGAATTCAGCTAAAAAGTCGGCTATCACTGGCCCCTTGATGGCAGTTCTAGGCAAAAACTAGATATCATACTGGCTGAGTTCCAAATCCTAATTCGAAACTCACCCTGATGCTTTCGATCTACGGAGCGTTGACCGGAGGGGATAGTCCATTAGTACCCCTATGGTATGAGCCTGAAAATATTGCATCAATTTTCTTGTAGCCATCATGAGAGCAAGGATGAGCTTTTCCATTGGTAGATATTGTGTTTCGGCGTCAACCATTGCCTTACTTACATAGTAAACTGGTCGTTGCTCTATGAGTTCTTCCTTTAATAGTATGGCACTAACCGCCCGGTTGGATACCGCCAAATACAAAATGAGTGGATCGCCTGCCGAGGGGGTTGCCAAGAGTAGTACTGATCGGAGATAAGTTTTCAAGCCGTCCAGTGCGACTTGGCACTCAGGGGCCCATTCAAAAGCTTTGCCCTGCCGAAGTGTGTGAAAGAATTGTCGGCAGCGAACTGTGGATAGGCTAATAAACCTGTTGAGTGCGGCGGCCATTCCCATCAGCGTCTGAACTTCTTTGACCGACTAAGGAGAGCCAAGTTCTAGAATTGCTGTGATCTGCCTCGGGTTGGCCTCTATTCCGTGATGGTTGACAATGTAGCCGAGAAACTTGCCGGATCCAATGCCAAATGCACATTTTAAGGCGTTCAATTTCATTTTTTACTTTCGTAGAATGCCGAAGGTCTCTGTCAAATCGGCTAGATGGGTGTGCTTTTCCTTGGTTTATACTTCCATAGTGCGGCCGAGCTGTTCCTTGAACATAGCAGTAACCAGTCTCTAGTAAGTTACCCCCACATTCTACAGCCCGAAAGGCATGACCTTATAGCAATAGGTTCCTCTTGGGGTGAGGAATGTGGTCTTTTCTTAATCCTTCGGATGTATGGCAATTTGGTGATAACCTCTGTAGGCGTCCAAGAAGCTCATGTGTTGATGATGTGTTGTTGCATCTACGAGTTGGTCGATTCTGTGAAGGGGAAAACAATCCTTAGGACAAGCTTTGTTCAAATCTGTGAAATCCACACAAATACGCCAAGATCCATTCTTCTTCTTTACAACCACATTATTGGACAACCATGTGGGGTAAGTTACATCGCGAATTGCCCCGGCATCAAGCAATCTATCAACTACTTCAACAACGGCCGAAGCATGCTCCGCGGCTGACCGCTGACTTTTCTGAATGATTGGCTTCCATTTTGGAACATTTAAATAGTGCTGGGCCACAACTGGATCCACCTTCGACATCTCTTATGGTGTCCACGTAAACATGTCGAGGTTGCCAAGTAAGAAGGATACCAGCTCGCGTCTGTCAACTTCACTCAGGGAAGTGCCGATCATGAAGAATTTGTCAAGACTCCTATTTCGATCCGATAAAGGTCTTCATTTGCCTTTTCAGAATTTGTCAAGACTCCCATTGATTTCGATCCGATAAAAGCCTTCATTTGCCTTTGCGCTGGGGATTTTTCCAATGTCCTCGAGGCTCTCCCGATCCGTACTTCAATCGAATTCACTTCTAGTTCCTTTGGCCTCTTTGTAGCAGTAATAATGTAGCATGCCTGTGCCGATTTCTAAGAACCCCGAATTTGCTTAATGCCATATTCAGTTGGAAAGTGGAGTAGTTAATGGTAGGTGCTCGGCACAGCCTGCATAGTACGCAACCAAGTCCTTCCCATGTTGAGATTGTATGGTGACGGAAGTTTGACAACCAGAAATTCTACATCTACCAATCTGGTGCTTGCCCGTACTGGTAGTGTGATCTTACCCAAGGGACACTCGGAGTTAGCGTTGAAACCGAACAATGGGTAATCGGCCGGCAACAAATCTGAGTCAGTGAAGCCAAGTTTAGCAAACATCTTGTAATACATTATTTCCGATGTGCTTCCCTGATCAATGAGAACACGTTTGACTGTGAATCTGTTCACGCGTAGCTCGACGACTAGGGGATCGGCGTGGGGGAGAGTTACTCCATCTACGTCGGTGTTATCAAACCTAATCCTCCCAGTTTCATGGGGCCGTTTGGCTGGTGTGATTGGCTTGGGCAGGCTAGGTTGCAACTGAATTGTATGTACCTCGACTGACGATGATAGGCTATATATCATGTGAATTACACCAAGTGGAGGTGAATTTGGCCGTAGGGCTACTGTGTTTGATGGATTTTTCTTTTGGACGTGTTGTGCCAGCCAGCCGTCTTGTACTAATTCCTCCAGGTGGTCCTTCAGTGCATAACACCTATCAGTAGCGTGGCCATGGTCCTTGTGATGTTCACACCGCTTATTCCTTCCCATTGTATCAGGAGGTTCCATCATCTTGGACAACCACTTAAAGAACGAAAGATGTTGGACTTTGGATAGGATCTTACTAATTGGCTCTTCCAATTCCATATATTTCTTGTCCACCCAAAAAAAAATTCCATATATTTCTTGTCCAAACGTCTTGTGCGTCTGCTACCAATTTGATATTGTTTGTTTGAACAGTGCGAACACGGATCGCTTGAACGGCTCGAATCACACCTTTTATCTCATTTAGCCCGAGTCTGAGGTTTGGGGCTCCTTGATGCCATGGAGCTTATCGGTTGAACTAGACCAGATGTAGTCGACTTAATGACTTTCTATCTGGCCTTGACACACAGGACATCGTCTTTCACCTTACTGTATTCCTCAACTTTCTTCATTAACGCCCAAATTGTTTTGGGTGGCCATCTAGTCAGTGAGCTGTGGAAAGGATTATCAAGATGTAATCCTATCTTAAAGGCGGTAATGGCCATGGAATCATTGCAGGCATCATCCACCAGGTTGAAACATTCCCAATGTGTCATACAAGGTGAACGTCGGTGCTTTGAACTTTTTAGGCAGCACAACCCTTGCAATGCGTCGTATGAAAGGGTCGTGCCTATCTTCTTCATCCGAATCATCACTGCCTTTCCCTCGCCTGTGCCGTACATATATACTTCCTTCGGATGAGCTAGATTCATCGACTCGTCCCTTCTTTCTGGGTTCCTGGGGTGGTGAGTCAGAATCACTGCCATTATCATGTTTCCGAAGTCGACGTTGTCGATCATCCTTCTTTTATGGGGATTGACCCCGGTCATGGTGTGCGGCCTGTTGGGATTTGGCTAGCTCCAGGGCCAATTCCTTGCGCAAGTGCTCGTTCTCAGCCATCATATCTTCCAGATGCTGTTCATTTCGCTTTGCTTAATCCATGATTGTTTGCACAGTCTCTTGCACAGAAGTTGAGGGTGACATTTGAGCTACTGGGTCGAAGTTCAGGGCCCGTTGTGCGGTGATATTCTCCAGTCCAATCATGTTTCTTGGAGTGATGTCATCTCTTGGTGTAACGCCATCAGCAATTATTGAAGGATCATCTGTTATGCCCGCCATGGATGCACTTGAGTATTTCCACAGATGGTGCCAATTGTGGTGAAGGTGGTTTAGAAATACTCTAGAATCTAGTCAGATGTCGATGATCCTCTGATTGCTACCTGAAAAGGGGATGAACACTCCGGTCGGGGGTGCCAGAATTAGCACTCTGCTGGACAGGTTTGTATTCTTTCTAGTTTACTTCTATTTCAAGCTACTTCCTCTATTCTCACATACCTTTCTTCTGACTGATGTTCCTCCTTTTATAATACTCTTCTAGGGCCCATCTTCTGATTTATGGAAACTTTACCCACAGTTGGGCCCTCATTTATGCCGTATGATCCACAACATACTCGACTATAAAAGTAAGCTTACTTGGTTGAGGCGGGCCAAGTTAGTTGACTGCTTAGAGCTGACTTGCATTTGGCTCCAAATTTTAGTTTTTATATTTGGCTACCATAGTGTGTCATCTTCATTGTTAAACCTTGTGAAACTTGTGTTGTTATCCATTCTCCCTTGTGGTTATTCCATTTGGTACATCCTTGGGTATTCCGGGAGGTCATCTTGCACTTTTGGGTGTTGGAGAGGAACCGAGAAGGTTGGCTAACGTTTTGGTAGTCCTAGTCTCACTTTTAGGTTGAGACTGCTCGAGTGGTCTTTTGGTCGCTAGAGCGTATAGACACCCCATTTTTTTACTGCCCTTAAGACTTGGGTGCCTCAGGTTGATCACTCGATGATGAATTACTGCGCTGTGTAAATGTTTGATTTCTTCAGCACGGAACCTCGTTTTCAATTTCATAGCCTAAAAACCTTGCACCCCCTTTGAGCTAAAACCTAATTTTTCCACACTTGACCACCTAGAAGCCTGTTGGCCAACAGGTGGCTAGCTAGCCAAAAAATGCTGGCCGGCCATCCCCTACCTGGCCAGCAGGCCATGTTTCCTAGCAGAATAGATATTTGTTGCCAGCTATCCCCCCATGTGCATGCACCGCACGAGCTATCTCAATACAGATATTTCCGAGATAGCAGCCAGTTTTTCAATATATACCTGACCATACCTTATCTTTTTAGTTTAGAAAAAATTACCAAAGCTTAAATTCTTGAAAAATACTCTCTCTCTCTGTCTGTCTCTGTCTCTGTCTCTGTCTCTGTCTGTCTGTCTGTCTGTCTCTCTCTATATATATATTGTGCAACACACATACACTACACCAACGCTTCCTACACCAAAAATTTGTGGCTTCTTGCTGAGGTTCTTGAGCTAAAATTTCAACTCTTGAGGTGATCACTTATTGGTTTGTGAATCAAAGAGTAACCTATCTTCAAGAGGTATAACTTTGGTCATCTTTACACTACTTCTTCCCTCTCTTTTCTTATTGTTTTTGTACTATTTTCCAACTGTTTTTATGGGCTGAAACTTATGACTTAAAGATACCAAATGTGGAGGGGTTAACCACCTTTCTTTGAACCTTATTCTACAAGCTTTTATCCTTGTGTTTCCCACTTCTTTCTCAACTTTTGGTCACTGATTTTCAGAGTTTTAAAGGCTAAAATATGTGGTTTTGACGTCCAAAAATGGAGGCGTTAGCCACCCCTTTCTTTGGCTTACTTACTAGCTTTATTTCTCTCCTATTTTAGCTCACTTTTTCTGGCTTTTTCATACTAATTCCAGCACCATTTTTTACTCATTTTAGGACTGTTTTAGTGTGTTTATTTCTTTTATGCTTTGCATAGTACGCTTGTAGTGTTGTAGTCCTCATGCATTTGGTGGTTTAGGCCTTAGACACCAACCTATTTGAGTTGATAGCTTTTATTTTCATAGCTTTCACGCATGTACTTACACTTGTAATAATCACCTCTACACCCTCCGTTCTTTCTTGGTTTTCTTTGTTTGAGAATCGTTTCAAACGAGTGTTGTTTAAGGCATGCAAAAAAGACCTTCCATGCTTAATGGTTTAATCTCCTCAGAGTTTCATTACCAAGGCATTACATCTCTTTCATGCCAAGAACTTCTTGTTTGACACTTCTTTTCATTAGTGGACATAACTCTCATTTTTGGACTAAAATGATTAAAGAATGGAAAGGTAATTAAAAAGGGCTAATAAAATCGGAACTAAAAAAAAGCAAGAGAATAAAATCAAGTCGGGTTCAATTGGATGTTAATTGCACTCATTGAGTCTTGAGTCATTTTATACTATTTAGTGATGATAGTGGCTCAAGCATCAACGTCTACCACTTCCCTTGTGGCAACTTCGTGATAGGGAGGAGGTTTCGTTGGTCTTTTATTTCCATTTATTGAGACTTTGTCCCATCGATTCATAGATCATCACACAACGAGTTTGCATCATTTGATGGTTTGTGAATTAAGTCTACCCCTCCCTTGATCTGTTTCATGATAGAGAGAGGGAGAGAGGACAAACATCCCCTGGAAACATTCTGTTTGTGCTCCGTTTATTTTCTGTTACAGCAGGGCAGACCCCCAAAACAGTGGCTGGCCGGCCACCTGTCCATTTGACCGACCACTTTTCAAGGCCAGCTAGCCACTTTATTTTATGTAGACAGTACCATTTTCATGGCAGAACAAAGCAGAGGCTGAGGCTAAAACAAATCATTTTTCTGACTGCAAAATAGAACAGTTCGGGCAGCAAAATAGAGGTGTTTTCGGGCGGTTATTCCCGTTCATGCATACGCTCTTCTCTACTTCCCATGGCTCGTGAAATTAATGCTAATTAGTAGATTTATTTGAAGCCTGTAATAGCTAGTTCATTAATTAGTTAAATTCCTTTGAATTTGTAATAGCAAGTTAAATAGTTAAGTAATTCGGTGTTGTAATAATTAGCTAAATTAGGACATTCATTCAGACCCCCCTGCGCGAGGGCAAATATGTAATAATTTGTGTATGTCTTCCAACCGCCATTTCTTTCTCCCTTTTATTTGCTTGCTTATGATGGATAGCATATAGCATCTTGTTTTCCTTAGCATTCTCCATGACTTATATCCACTTTTGCATACATAAGTGTTCGACTCATCATACTAATCAAATGTCAATTTCAAATTCCTTGCTTGAATACATGCGTTATCATATGCCTTGAAATTGATCTATATGTTATGTTAGGAAGTCGAATCCGATAGTTGCATTTTGTGTGTGTTGCACTAGTCATGTTGCATTGCTTAGGATCATGCATTTTTCTATTTATTTTTGTTTTATTTGGCTTGCCTTGGTGTAACAGGTGAGCGATTTTGCTTTAGCATATTGCATGCCTATGATTGTTGCCATAAAAAGCATGTGTCCCATGAGGCTAAGTGCTTAGGTGATATATCTCTTGAATGTCTGTGGATGGAGGTTTTTTGCTTAAATTAGAATGATTTGATTAGTGTACATATGAGATCACTTTTTCAAGTAGTACATATTCGAAACAATTTTCAAACAAACTTGAAATCAAGGCGTTCCAATTTCGGAAAAATTGTCTATACTAGTGTGTATCACATAGTAAAGATAGCATAATAATCGGAACAAGAGCATATACTGTACATAAAAATCACATTATGATTAGTAGAGGCCGGTCTTTGATCGGGTGAGTAGTGTGCTCAATTCATGACCTTCCCCTCTCATACATAAGTTCTCGAGCCGAGATACTTTGGTGATGACAGACAAGTGGCCTTTGGCACGAGTCACGGGTTTCCTAAATTTCTCAAAAATATTTAGGTGGTGACTCTGAAATCTTGCAAAGTAGTCTATTTTTGGCACTTTTGATTCAAAATTGATTTTTCAAAAGATTTTCCGAATTTGGACTCATTTGTGTTTATCTATTTCACATTGCACTTGGGTAATCAGATTTAGAACCACGGGAGTCTGAATTGTAGGGCTATCGTATCCGAGGAGACTAAACCCCTCCAAGAAATACGAAAAGCAAGTTACAGTTTTTGGCGACTCTGCTAGGGACTTTGAGAACTTGACTTGAACTTCAAGTGTGACATTTTATTTATAGATATATATTTTTTCGTTGCATTTGCATTGTTACTCTAAGTCATTGTGTTCTTCATCTATTATTCCTAGACGGCTTGCCGGGGGCTTGCCTAAAAAGCTTGCCAAAAGGCTGGTTGGTCGTGGGCTTTGCCATGTTGGAAACACAACCCTCAGACCTAGATTATCGTCCTACCGTTTGATCCTCCTTTCACTTCTCGCTGTTAGGTGTGAAAGGTATATTAGGTAATCTTGCTGAGGTACCTTTTCAACCATTTGGCCTAGCAGCACATAAGAAAGCCATAGTGACTATTCCAACTTCGAACAGGATGCTCACCCATATAAAGGATGTTGTGAAACTACTTACTTGAAGTACTAAAAGCCTAGATCATGTCAAAATCTAGGACAGGGTAACCCTACCCCTCCCACAGGGGTGTTTTGGCTCTCTTTTACTTGGTATGTGCTTTACAGTGAAACTGTATAGAAATGTTCATATTAGTGGTACAAGTTGATATCAGTTTTGGGGGCAGAGTTCAGTGGGAAATATAGTACTTTAGCTATCATTATGTCTGTTGCAAATTAGGCCAAAGTGTTGTGTGATTGTTGATTGTTGTTTTTCTTTTTCTTTTTCTTTTGCTACGTAGTTTGCAAACATAGCTTCAGACGGACCGGATATCCCCCAAGTTTTGTGGACTCACTCTGGCAGGATCTTGTCAACGGTTAGCCCACGTTAGTCTCTCTCCTACCAGTTACTCGAAGAAGAAGAAGCAGGCAGTTATCATCACTAGCACAACTCACTCAGCAGTCACCTGTTTGTTCTCACCAACTTAGCTCGCCAATAGCTAACTCTCCAAGACCTGTCATGGCACAAAGTCCATAAGAGGTTGCTATTTTGATGAATGCTTTTCAAAGAACCATGGATACCTTGAATCACAAAATTGCTGCTCTAGATGAAACCATTGCTAAAATACGATGTTCATCTAGGGCATCGTCATCTACTGTACATCCAGTCCCGGCTATCTAGCCAAATCCTGATTTACCGCCACCAGTTGAAAATCTAGAAATCTCGAATACTCAAGAGATGTTAGCACAGGCTCCAACTTTTAGGCCTCTAGCACAGCCCCACGAGGGACTCATTCCCTTTGACATTAACAATATTGATTCAGCTCTGATAAAAATCACTAAGCTAGAGAAGGCACTCAAGAAATCTCAAGGCTTCAATTCCATCTCGGATATTGAAAATGGTTATACCACGACTTCTGTCAAGTTACCGAAAAAGTTCAAAATGCCTCACATCGATAGATTTGATGGTAGTAGGGATCCCATTGTACATGTTCGTCTTTTCTCAGATGTTTTGAGACCAATAGGCCTAACTCGGCTCAGAAACTGTCACTGTTCGAAAGAACTCTATCAGACGTGGCAGCTATCTGGTACGCCAAACTGAAGGATTCGACTAAGTGAAATTGGGACGAACTGTCTAAGGGGCTTGTTAACCAATACTCATACAATACTCAAATAGAAGTAGCAATCAGCGAGTTGGAGGCAACCACTCAGAATCCCGAGTAACCCTTCATTGATTTTGTTGCAAAATGAAGGACAAAGCCAGCCAGAATGATGAACAAGCCCTCACAAAAAGAATAAGTCCAATTGGTAGTTCAAAATATCGAGCCAGACATGTTACAAAGAATGATAGTAGCGCCACTGTCTACATTTAGTTCTCTGCACAAGTTGGGTGTTCAAATTGAATGTGCATTTAAGAAATGCATCATTTAGAGAACTAGTGAGCCAGCAAAAAGGTCATTTACCCAGAATACCAATGTTAGCAATAGCACTATTCCTCGGCCTGCTGAGATCAGTATCATCGCCACAGCATCTAAAATGGCCATTCCTTTTGCCTGTGCAACCTCACAACCCACAGGTCCCCCAAACCGAAACCAAAGGACCTTTACCTCCCTTTACATGAGCCTAGCCCATGCTCTTAAATTGACAATAGAAAAGGGACACCTCAAGCCCCTTGACCCTCAACCTCTCCTTGACCCACTCCCACCTAGACATGATTCCACCCAATACTATATTTTCCATCAACAGCACGGTCACCCCACTAATAGTTGCTATCTCCTGCGTCATGAGATCCAAGATCTCATCGACAATAAAACCATAGGCCCACCTGCCAAACCAAATGTGATCACAAACCCACTTCTTGCCCACAAGTGAGTCCCCCCACCTGGAAACATCAACCTTATCCATCCACTATCGCCCATTTTCAACCCTAGTGCATATATCACCCCATCCCATCTACCTAAGCCTGAGGTGATTATTCTAGAAAGCGTGGATATGTGTGTGATGGATATAACAACCAAAACCCAATCTGGGCCCGTGGTGGCGAAAATGAAAGAAATAAAGAATGCATTAGAGAAGGGGTTGCCTATCTCCCAAGTTATAGAGAAGGGAGCCCTACTCGCAGAAAAATATGACCCTAACCAGTACATTGTGGATGTTGACCAGCCAAAGCCTGTGATCATATTGCCAGATTCGTTTAGCATCAACGCCATTAGAGAAGATGAGCTAGGGCAAAATCTGATGATTGGCCTAAACAAGGTCTTAATGACCTGGAAGAATTAGAAGAAGACCTGGCAGAATTAGAGAAAGATCTGGAGAACCTTTACTTGTTTGAAGAAGAGGATGTGGGCAGCATACAGATTAGGTGGTGGGATCCAAGCCAACCTGAATCTAGCAATGGGTGGTTGAGTGAAGGGGAATCAGATATGAAGGAGCATGCACAGGAGATTGTGAAAGGAGAAGAAGTGGGTGACAATAGCAAGGTTGAGGCCGTCCGTATAACTGAGGCCATGATAATGACTGAGAAGGAACGAGAGTTGGAGCAGTTCCAACGAGAAAGAATAGAGGAAATCTAGAGGAAAATAGACCAGGAGTAGGGAAAGGGGAAGAGGAAAGAAGAGGCTGAGTTAACAGCAGATGATGTCCAAACCTTAAGAAAGTCTAAATCGGAATTTGGTAGCAAGGGAAAGATGCCAAAGAAACTCAGACAATATCGGATGGCCGAGATTGAATCAGCTACGGAAGATTAGTAGCATGCCAATGAAGAGAGCGATGTGAATACGATCCGGGTGGAGCTTGATAATGGCCTGGCAATGGCTGCAGGGGAATGGTGGGAAGACAGTGATCTGAGCCTTGCATATATTGATGAAGGGTAGAAAGCCGATACCTCTAATGACATGTGGTATGCAAATGAGATTAACCACATAACCCAAAATGGTCAGTATTTCAAACCCCTGACTCTAGATTAGCTAGAATCCTCAGGAAAGAGGCTGAGAAATCAAAGGAGAATGACGTAGAGGAAGACCTGGTCTTAGAGGAACTTAAAAAGATCTAGATGAATATATCGATTTGGGGGCTGCTAATGGCTTCTTAGGAGCACAGACAGGTGTTGCTAGAGGCATTGAACAGAACTAAGCTGCTTATTGACACCACCACTGACCAACTGGTGTCTTTGGTCACGTTAGGGAATGTTTGTCCGGTGTCATATTTTACGGACAAAGAGCTACCACCTAAGGGTGTTAACCACAACCGACCCCTGTATGTGACGCTAGAGAGCCAGAAGAAGTGGATCCCGATGGTATTAATGGACACCAGCTCGACAATTAATGTGTGTCCGGCAAGAACGGTCTACTCTATAGGTTTGAAGCCAGCTGACTTCACACCTACAATTCAAGCTGTTCAAGCCTATGGCAATACCAACCGAGATGTCATGGGGACTTCAAGAGCCAAATACTGATTGGCCCATCCGAGCATGCCATCAACCTTTAACCTGCTCTTGGAAAGGCCGTGGTTGTACCAAATAAGGGCAATTTCATTAATGGTTCACTAACTGGTGAAATATCCTTTCAATAGTGGGATTGCAACTGTTTATGGCAATTCTTCGATCCACCCTCCCCCAGGAACCACCACACCCTTGTTAGAAACAATACATGGGAAAAGAACGTGTTCATTTCTGGCTTCTCCTTGGCAGAGACCCGACTAGTACAATCTCTCATGGAAGAAGATGATGGGAACTCTGTGAGTGCCCAATCCATCTATATGGTGAATAAGCAGGGACACATTCCCGGATCGCGACTGGGCGAAAGTGGCAGACAAGGAGACATAGTTGCCAGAGAGATAAGTCACAACCCCTATGCTCTTGGGCTGAGGCACAAGCCAACTACAGAAGATGAAAAAGAAAAGGGGATGAGTTGAGAGAAAGAGTTAAAGCAAAAAGGTCCGGGAGGCAATATGAACTGGTCCATAAGCCAATACGGGGAACTCGGTACGGATGCTTTGTTTGCCAATGTGAGGATTTTCCTTTTTGTGCATTTCCAGAACCATAGATTGAACATGAGACCTAGATAAGGTACAAGGAATTTGAGATCCTCTTTGATCACCAGTTACCGGACAATAAAGAAGAGGAAAAGTTGATTGACCCGAGTGTTGGAACAAAACAAGGCAGGAACGGAAGCCTCGATGTTAATGAGGAGGAGTTATTAGGAATGGCACTGGTTGACTTGCTGATTAACTCCAACGCTGGGGCTGAGCCCATTAACTTGGGGGATAGTGTTACTATCTTTATGATCGGGGATAAACCAGCTACAGATTACTCCGGTCTCATCGTCGACGTAGTCGAGGTTCCATGCCTAGTCTAGCAGTTTGAGAAGCGCACCGCTAGCAGTTCTGAATAGAATGATGATTCTGAACCTGATTCCACCAAGTCTATTAAGTCAGGATTAGATTCGAGTCCTTCTGAGGAGTCTGAGTCTAGTACTCCCAGGGGTAGTAACTCGGATGCTAAAGTCCGGTCGAGGTCTTCTTTTAGTTCTTCTTTTGAGTCAACTATAACAAAGCACTTGGACTTTACTAATGGGAATGCAGTAAACTTTACTTACTTCTCTGTGCCTTTAGTTTGTTGCACTGTTCTTGATTTTCAAAATTTTGAGATAAATGAAGAGGAAGAAATTCCTCAGGCTTTGAAAATTTTGGTTGACCAAGAGGAGGAGAGGCGCGTTCACATGGGTACAGAGGAGGATCCCCGCTTGGTCTAGATCGGGTCTACGTTGCCTTCAGAGGAACGTGAGCATTTAATCGCTTTATTAAACGATTTCAAAGATGTTTTTGCGTGGTCTTGCGAAGACATGCCTAGTCTATCCTGAGATTGTACGACACCAGATCCCTCCTGACCTTGAGGCCCAACCAGTTAAACAGAAACTTCACAAAGTTCGTGCAGACTGGGCGTTGAAGATTATGGAAGAGGTCACCAAATAGATTGATGCGGGTTTCTTAATGGTGTCCGAGTACTCGACCTAGTTGGCCAATATCGTACCGGTTCCAAAGAAAGACGGCAGAATCAGAGACTGCGTTGACTTCCAGGATCTGAATAGAGCTAGTCCGAAGGACGACTTTCCACTGTAACACATCAACGAACTGGTAGACTTCACCACAGGCCACGCGTTGCTTTCGTTCATAGATGGGTTTTCCGGGTATAATCAGATTTTGATGGCACCGGAGGACACAGAAAAGACTGCTTTCACCACACCATGGGGTACCTACTACTATAGAGTCATGCCTTTTGGGTTGAAAAATGTTGGGGCTACATATTAGAGGGTTGCGACCACAATCTTGCACGACATGATCCACAAGGATATCAAGGTGTATGTGGACGACATGATTGTCAAATCTAAAGAGCAGAAATGCACCTTTGGTATGACTACAGGGAAAATGCTGGGATTTCTGATTATGTAGAGGGGAATTGAAGAAGATTCATCCAAAATCAAGGCCATCCTAGAAATGCCACCACCAAGGACTAAAAAGGAAGTGCGCAGCTTTCTGGGCAAAGTCCAATTCATAAGATGGTTTATCTCAAAATTAACCTTGACTTGTTAACCATTATTTGGTCTCTTGAAGAAATGAAAGAAGTTCCAATGGGATGTTCGATGTCAATTCACCTTCGAACAAGTCAAGCAGTACCTCCAGAATCCATCTGTAATGTCACCGTTGGAGCCGGGGAAGACACTGATCTTGTACCTATCGGTAATAGATTCGACCATGGGGTGCATGCTAGCTCAAGAATCTGAAGCTGGGGTGGAGAAGAAATTTACTATCTGAGCAAGAAGATGCTGGATTATGAGACCTGCTATACTCCCCTCGAGAAAGTCTGTGTAGCTCTAGTGTGGGCAACGAGGAAGTTGAGACACTACTTGTTAACTCACTCTGTAATTCTGGTTCGAGATTAGATCCCATCAAATATCTATTTGAGAAACTAACATTTACAGGTAGGCTAGCTCGTTGGTTGCATCTCCTCTCTGAGTTTGACCTCAAGTACGTCATGCTCAAATCAGTCAAAGGGAGAGCGGCAACGAAATTTTTGGCAGACCACCTCGTGAAAGGAGATGAAGTAGTAGAGTACCTATTCCCAGATGAGGAGATTCTGCAGGTGGAAGAGAAAACATGGACAATGTACTTTAACAGAGCATCTAATCAATACGGTTATATGATAGGCGTGTTGCTGATAGCACCAAATGATTTTCACATAACTCTAGCTTTCAAACTCTAGTTCAGAGTGGCCAACAATGAAATAGAATATGAGACGTGTATCGCTGGATTGGAAGCTGTCCTAAAACTAGGGGCAATAAGATTGGATGTCATTGGAGATTCAAATTTGGATGTCTCTCAAGCCAATAGAGAATGGAAGGTCAAATAAGAGAACATGAAGATTTATTATCAAACCCTAGATATCCTAATTCTGAGGTTTGAGAAGCTAACATTTATGCATCTGTTGAGAGAGACCAACCAGTTCACTAATGCATTGGCAACTCTATCTTCTATGGTGGACATCCCACTTGGAGTCAAGATGCATCTGATTATCATGGAACATAAGTACATGTCTACTTATGAGACCATTGCTGCAATAGATGAGGTTCTAGACAAAAACCCCTGGTATTACGATATTTGGAATTTTCTAGCAAAGGATACGTATCCACTAGGGGCAAATGCCAAGGATAAACCGGGAATACGGCGTCTAGCCATCTAGTTCATCATTTGTAGAAGTACAAGAGAGGTTATCTGGGAATGCACAAGCTCTGCGTTGAGTAAAAGGAGCCGAAACGTCTCATGGAGGCCATTCACGAGGGAAAGTGTGGAGCACCCATGAACAGTATGATGCTGACTCGAAAAATCCTCAAGCAAGGCTATTATTGGTCAACTATGGAGGAGGATTGTATTGACTTTGTTCAGCGATGCCACAAGTGTCAAATCCATATTAATCGCATGAACATACCACCGTCAAGGCTCTATAACATGACTTCACCGTGGCCTTTCTCAGTCTGGGAAATTGATGTCATCTTGGCAGTTTTGCTAAAGTGTTTGAATGGACATGAATTCATCTTGGTAGCAATCGACTATTTTACCAAGTGGGTGAAAGCTTAGTCCTATTCTGTGTTAAAGGCATCACATGTGGCCAAGTTTATCAAAAACATCATCTGTAGGTAGGGGGTGCCAAATGAGATCATCTCGAACAATGGTTTGCATTTCAAGAAAAAGGTGGTAGATCTACTTGAGAAATACAGCATGGCTTTTCATAAGTTATCAACGTATAGACCACAGACCAACAGAGCTGTTGAGGCCACTAACAAGAATGTCAAGAACATCTTACGGAAGATGGTGGCAACTTACAAAGACTAGCCAGATAAACTGCCATTTACACTTTGGGGCTACAGAACGTCAATTCGAACATCTGTAGGGGCAACTCCGTATTCTCTAGTATACGGGATGGAAGTTGTTCTGCAGATTGAGATTGAAGTACCATCGTTGAGAATTATGGATGAGTGCCAGTTAGCAGAGGTGGAATGGCAGTAGAGCAGGGTCGAAGAATTGATGCTATTTGACGAAAGGAGGTTGAAGGCGTCATATCACATCCAAGGATATCAGCGTAGGATTGCCAGGGCCTTCAACAAGAAGGTCAAATCCAGAAATCTCATAGAAGGAGATATGGTGTTGAAAGACAACCGAGCCTCCATTCATGACCCTAGGGACAAGTTCAGACCTAATTGGACTGGTCCTTACATCATCAAATCTATCTGGTCAGAATGAGTGATTGTTCTTATAGGTCTAGATGGCTTGGAGTTCTCACAGCCAATTAATATGAACAAGTTAAATAAATACTATCCTTGAGAGGCTCGATAAGCCGAAAACTTGAAAGGGCGACCTAGGCAAAGTTAGAGCATGAAAAATTATAAACAAAGAAAAACTAAGCTAGCAAGGTCAAAAACTCGAAAGGGCGGCTTTAGCAAAAGTTAGAGTGCAAAAGAACAGAGTTAATACTCAAGTGAGCCTGAACCGAGCTACGTAAGGCCTGAGTCCCATCTTTAGGATGCGTAGGCAACATCATTCCGAAGTTTGGCTATAATCATCTCCAACTCGGCTGTCCTGTTCAATTGATTGGTCGGTTCATCTTTTTCCATTTGTTAGCTGGGTTGCGTTACCTCCATTTGGCTGAAAGGTCAATTGCAAGGACAAAGTAGTGATGGAGAATGCAGTTATGATAGTTATGATCTTCTGATTAAGGGGTTGTACATCTTAAGGGCTGATTTCGTGTGTGTCAGGTACAAATCGTTTCTGAAAATTGTTTTGAAAAGTTTTAATAAAGTTGATTTTCTCAAAATTTTACCTTTCTCAACACAGACCATTTTAGACCAAAACGGAAAACTTTTATTGCTCACAACTTTAATTCCATTAATTTCGACACAAGTACATTCTCCAGCTCTCTGGTTAAAATCAAAGTTGTTTTCACATCATAAAAACTGGAAAAGAAAAGACAAAAGCAATAAACTAGGGGCATGGATAAGTCAGGTGGTCCTATGTCTCCTGCTCATGCTCGTGGAAGGCTCTACTGCTGCCAAAGTTGGCCCAATCTATGTCTTATCCTTGAGCCAACCTAAGCATTTTCCGGAAAGGGCGTAACTGAAGCTAGGGGTAGGGGCCGGAAGCTCTCTCGTCCTCTAAGAAACAAGGTATTGAGTAAAGTGCGAACCATGAATGGAAAATGGAGCTTGGTATTCCACCCATTCTTCTGGGCAGGTGGGATCATGTCCAAACCAGCATCTGAACCAGAATGGAAAATAGAACACACAGTGCGTGAGGCCAATCAACTGTATACCTGGCTACCAGGACATGCTATAGCCTATCTCAGTCAGGTTAAGCCAGAGGCAGCACCAAGTGATGTCAGCCGCAGATCTGTTGCACATCTAGTCGCACCACAAACCTTCTGAGGGGAAGTCCACTAGCTGCTGTCGAAAAAAGTAGGCTCTGGCCGAACACTCGAGGCAAAGGTCTACCATCTTCATCTTATCCATCAACCATACCTGGGAAGGGATGAAAAATAAGAGAGATTAAAGAATAGAGATATGTGAGTTGAGAGAAAAGTAAGGAAAGGGTTTTAAGAGGAAAATAGAGAGTGAGTGTCAAGTGATATGAGAAATCATAAATAAGAAGGGTGGGAAACATACATAGAGAAGTAGTGGGCTCCCTACAAACCGAGTATTCTCTCACCGATGAAAAGCATCTAAACCAATCAGGGTCTTGATCAGTGCCAAAGCAATGCAACTCTTACCCTCTTTCAGAAGTTGGGTCACATCAATCAACCCAATGTCGGCTCCACCGCAACTAGGGGCAAGAAGGAAGTGTGCAAGTATGCATAAACAGAGGGCATGTTGGCGGTAACCTCACCAGATAAGGTCACCCCTGTCTTCAATACTCGAAACCGGTGGATCAAGCCGGGTATGTCCAACTCCCCGTCGTGAGCCAAGGATCGAGCCTCGGGTAAAGTAAGCCCACACATCCGTTCTAAAGCCTGTGCATGGCCAAAACGTGGTTGAGGCATGATCTCCTCGCCGTGCCGAGACTCCATCAAAGCCTAAAATTCTTTGAGTGTAAGACACATCTCTTGAGCCTCGAAGCGAAATACATGCATAACCGGGTTCCAACATTGGACCACGACATGGAGGAACAGAAAGCAAAGCAAAGTACGATTCAATGAAAAAAGCGCGTTTATGCCGAAACTTAGAAATTTACTTTTCTGTGCCATCCAAAGTGGCTATCCAATCCTTGGGCCTCTCAACAAGAAATATCTCCATTTTCAGAGGAAACAGTAGCAAAAGTGGAGTTCTGTCGAAGAAACAACGAATGAAGACCTTTTATAGAGGATAAGGTTGTGTGAGTGGATGCCAGCTGTTAGCCAGTTGTCCAGTCACAACACTTGGCCGACCGGCCACCCTCTTTGGCTGGCTGTCCCTTCAGGTGGTTGGCCAACCAATGCTGTTGGCTAGGCAACTACACAGTAGTGCTTTGTTCTTGTCTTTTGGATTTGAGGTCTTGTTTTGAGTCTTTTGTTTCTAGCAAGTGTAAATAGCTATGTTTAGGTTGTTTTTAGTTTATTTTTTATTTATCAAGTCATATGTTGCATTTTGGGTCAGTTGTCGGCTCAATATCCAGCTACGTCATTCATATACAAGCATTTTACACATTCAATTCCAATTTCGTGCAAGTGTGGTGCCATCCAGAGATGCTGTGCAAAACAAAACTTGTTTTATGAAACTGCAGGGTACTTACCCCGATCATAGTTTTTTACAAAAAGTGTACAAGCATTTGAAAATAAAAAGTAAAGTCCTATCTAAAGCTATACAGGTGCTAACTACCAAAATAAAAGAAAATAAGCAAAAGAGTACAAAATCTGCATCAGTCGCATCAAGTAGCTCGAGAGGCCCTCTTCGTCCTCTTTCGCGAAGGGAACTTAGCGGCACTATCACCTTTGGCGCCCCTATCACCAGAAGAGTGGGACTCAGAGCTAGAGCCGGTATCGCCCTCTCCACTTCCTAACTTAGAGCTGCTCTCGGCACCCTTCTCGCTCCCTGTCCTCGAGCTAATATCAGCGTCCTCACTCTTAAACTCAGAGCGCCTACTCACCATCTCCTCGGTGCCTCTCGGCGTCATTTCCACTCAAAATTGACTCCAATGAGGAGAAGGTCTCCTTTGTGTGGTACTCGTTGCTCTGACTTCAGGCACCCTTACCTCTACCTCGACCTCGACTATTATCCTGGACATGTGTTGGGGCCTGTTTGCCTCTCATTTTAACTACTGGAGGAGCTGCCGTTGGCACTGCCGATACTGCTAGTTCCACAGGTACAGAAGGAGGCTAAAAGCAAGAAACAGGGAATCAATATAGTACAGAATCAATACAGAGCAGTACAGAGTATCAGAACAGTATAAGGCAGGGTTTGTATGGGTATAAATCAATGTGGGTTAGAACGTGAGGAAAATGGAGAATACCTGGTTACCATTGAGAGTAAGCAACGTCTCTCTCCTCCGCACCATCTGGACCAGAGAGGTGACCAACTGGAGGAGATTGTCCGTGTACTCCATTGGCGTTTGCAAATGAGTTTGAACATCAATATGCAAAAAAGAAAAATGTGAAATGCAAACAATAAAGCAAGGTCCATACCTACTGCGCGTTAAGATCCCTGACGTACCCATGCTCTCCTTCCAGCGACTCTATTGGAATCTGATAGGCCAACCTGCTCAATCGCCAGCTGGGGATCGCGGTCAGAATCGCTAGCCAACTGGCTACATGTACAGTAGGAGGGGCCCCACAAATATCAACCTCGGCAGCATGAGCAGTCCCTCCAGCCACCGGGGCACCTGCAGCCTTTCCCGTACGAACTCCGGTCAAGGGTGGCATGAGATGAGTTCAAATAAAGGCTGCATAGTCCCCGACCCCTCGGAAGAAATCGGCGTCTTGCCCGCCATGTAATGTACAATAGCGTAAACTAGGAGGCTACGAGCTATCCTCATGGATACCGGATGAGGGGCAAGAACGACCGGAGCAGGTAGGCCCAGTGTTTGGCGCATGAACTGCTCTCCTAGATACCAAGTCCGGTAGAAAAGGCCCTCCAGTAAGATTTGAAATCAAGAAGTAGCCTAGGACCCGACATACTAATCCCATATCCCAGCCGGCATCACCGCTCACGGCTGCCACGTGATCTGCAAATGGAGAATTCACAGTTATTAGTTGTTGTTAATGGAAAAAAGTGAATCAAAGCAGTACTAGTGGAACGGAAGTAGAAGTGAGTATGGTACCTTTCATGCCATCACCATGTCAACATATCGGCGATAATAACCAAAAATGGCGTCGTCACAGCGCTTAAGGTGGCACCTACCATCACAGCACCGAGAGTAAGGCACAGCTGGCTCTACCTCATCCCTCGGAACCGGGGCAAAGACCGGACTGCCCAAAACATTTTTCGAAAGTTTTTAAGAAAGCGACAAATCGCTCGCGCTGAAGACAGTGTGGGACCAATCTGGATCAGGCCAGGATCTTTCTCAGTACTCACATTAACAAACATGATCTCATTCATTAAGGGCTTAGCACGCCTCTCTTTCCCTCAGTTTGATCAAATTTTGCAAAATCTGAGGAATTCCTTCCTCTTCATTTTTATCACCGCAGTGTTCAAAAAGGTTTTGAAAAGCTTAGGTCATTACAATGACTTCAAGGCACAGAAAAGGCACAGCTTCTAGTCAAATATTGCCATCTCGTTTAGAATTTCTAGCGCAACTGGCACACGGTAAAAGCAAACACAAGAGTGTGAAAATCACTACTGTTCATTCAAATCTGTTGGCACAACTGGCTCCCTGGCAGAAACAGACTCAAAAGGACAAACACTAAGCAAAATAGTGATATCCGAAGTAACACCCCCGGAATCACCCGACTTCTGTACAACAAGACTGACTCGATACAACAAGACAGACTCAACAGGACTGACTCGACACAACGAGACAGACTCAGCAGGACTAGCTTGATACAATGAGACAGACTCGACAGGACTGACCCGATATAACAAGACAGACTCAACAGGACTGACTCGATACAACAAGACAGACTCAATACCCAAGTCAGAAAGCAGAATAAATAGCATTCGTAAAATGCTCGAAACAGTGCGTGCCAAACGCCACATCTAGAGTAAACCGAGTGCCGCCCACAGGTGGTTCATCCCCTGATCACATATTCGTACTATCCCCCGAGTTCACTGATCTAGTGGTGATAGACTTTACTGAGCTGGTGCGGCAATGACCTTGTTGTCAAACAAATCCTGTACATCATGGCACAGACGAAAGCAGCTATCGGTCTCATGACCGGTTTGTTGGTGGTACGCACAGTACTTAGTCTGGTCATGCTTTGCAGGGATAGGATCGGGTTGTTCCAACGGTTTCAGATGTCCTTTCCGAAGTAAGACCTCCAGACCCTTTGACAAAGGCATATGGAGTGGGGTGAAAATCCTCTTGACTCGAGGTGGATATTTGGTTTTTTGTGAGCTACTTCCGGACGCACCGGTGAATGGGGTGGCTGTTTTTGATGCGGTGGTGGTGACCATGCCCACTTCAGAAGACCTTGCAGCTGCGTCACCGCTGGTGGTCGCATTCGAATTGCGGGAAAATGCCCTCCTGGGCTGCTCCTTATCCTGGTCAAACAGACCTTGCCTCATTGCATCTTCGATTTGTACCCCCATATCGTGTAAATCTGAGAAAGTGGGAAAGGGGATTACAATCATTCTCTGCATTAGCTTAGGCTGGAGATTGCGCACAATCATCCGTATTTGATCCTTATCTGTTGGCCTAATGGTCATCATTGAGGCCTTGGCCCTCCAGCGGGCCACGAATTCTGGGAAGCTCTCCTTAGGCTCCTGCCTCGTCGTCTCAAGATCATGGGTCGTAATCTCGATTTGTGTATTATATGAATATTGTGCGACGAAGGCCTCAGCCATCTCATCCCAACTTCTCTTGATGTCATCCTCCAATTTGGCATACCATGCGGCCGCTACACCCGACAGGGTCCAGCCAAATAAAGATAGCTTCTGCAGTCTAGTGAGGCCCATTGGCCTTAGGACGTCTGAAAATAGTCGTAGGTGCACCATGGGATCCCCAGACCCGTCAAAACGATCAATTTGTGGCATCTTCAACCGATCTGGGCAGCGTCACGGCTGCGTCAGTGTATCCGTCTCCAATGTCCGGAATGGACTTCACACCTTGAGATTTCTTGAACAGCTTTTCAAGCTTGTGCATTTTTAATGCCACGGGCTCCACCTCGGGCTCGAAGGGAGAATCTGATTGGTTGATAGGAGTGGGTGCCTTGGAGAGTTGACGTAGAATCGGGGGTGGAGCTGGCCCGACTGGAATGTCCGTATCATCCTGGACATGGGTTGCCTCCCCGAGTATGGGAACTCTTGGTGGGGGAGGAGCCTGGTGCGAAGTAGATACTCCAGTTTGCTGCTCCAATCTGGCAATTGTCTCTGCCTGTTGGGCTATGACCACAGCCTGTTACTTGGCGAACTCTGCTTGACGGACAGTGTCTTGCTGCATGGCTTTCATACTATCCTGGAGTTGGCGCACCATCTCTTCCAGACTCGACATACTGTTCTAATCTAACTGAGCAACCGGTATATCTGTCTCTGTGGCAAAAGCAGATATCTCAACCCAACTGCACACAGGCGAGATGGATAATGACTGTTGATCTGAAGACTGTTGAACTGATGATCTGTGCCTGACTAGCCTGCTCTGGCCCCGATTACCCTTGAATTGAGTCTCTGACCTGACAAAGTCTATCAACACTAGTCCAATGTACCCCGGGGATATCGGAGCCTTCTGATGCTATGGTTCTGGGACTACCTAGCAAAAGAGAAAACAGACAGCATCTCAGCACAATTTCACTGGAACAGATTTGAGCATACTAGGATGACTGTACTCAATACTGATCACTGTTTCCCAAATATCTGCCTGTAAACTGATACCCTCGGGTAAAACTGATTCCTCAAATACTGATGCTGATGCCCACAGGCCTAATGCCCAGACTTGCAAACTGGTATATGCGTTCCTGTAGAGATACACTCTAAAAGCACATAGCAAGTAAGAGAGAGCCAAAACACCCCTATGTTGGGGTAGGGTTTCCCTGTCCTATTTTGTCAGGAGCTAGGGTTTCACTATGCACGCAACAGTTTTCAAACAACCTAACATCGGGTGAGCAACCTGTCCTAGTTTGGAATGGTCACTATGGATTCCGAATATGCACTAGGTCGAATGGTCAAAAGGGTACCCTGGTAAACCGGGGTTTGTGTTCCCATACTGTCAGAGCCCATAGCCGGTCAGCCTTATGGACATGTCTTGACAAGACAAGCCTCCGGCAAACCGTTCAGGAATGGAAGATGGCAAACACTGTGTTCCTAGGCGCACCAATGCACATGCAATGCAAAAAAACACATAAGCGAAATCAAAACAGGATATCACGAGTTCGAGTCAAGCTCTCTAAAATCCCCAGCAGAGTCGCCAGAAACTGTAACAAGCCCGCGGGGGGGGGGGGGACCTCGCTACAGTTCGGACTCTCGATTTGTGTCGCGGTTCTTAATCTGAACCAAAGAGTCCAAATCCGGCAAATCGTTTTGAGAAACAGATTTTTGAAAAAGTAGTGCCAAACATGGACTGCTTTGCCAGATACAGAGTCGCCACCTAAATGTTTTAAAATGAGGGAATTTAGGAAACCCTGACTCGGTGCCGAAGGCCACATGTCCGTCATCACCGGAGTTGTCTCGGCTCGGGAGCTTGGGTACGATCGGGGAAGGTCAGCTATGAGCACCCCCTTTCGCCCGGTCCGAAGACCGGCCTCTACTAACCGTGATATCCAATTTTGAAAACGTTATGTGTTCTTATCTCGTTATTAGCCTAGAATTACTATGTTATGCACACAGCAAACAAGTATAGACTAGATTGCCTAATTTGGAAATAAACATTGCATATCCGTTTGGTTTTGAAGATGTTTTGGAATTTGCTACTCGCAAGTAGGCTAAAAATGCGGATTTCAACGAGTCTTTCCAACTCAAACAATCCAACCTTCATCCACAGGCATTCAAAACAGTTTAACACATAAGCATCTAGCCACATGTTAAGCATGCTGTCATGGCAATATTCACACTCATGCGATATGCTAAAGCGGAAATACTTACATAGTACTCCATGCCAAAACAAAGAACTTGTTAGCAAACATGCATGATCCAAGTCCATATTAAGTGCCTAATGCATCGCATACAAAATGTTGCTAGAATAGGCTCGGCTATCCTAAACATGTCATGTGAAAATGCACAATTATCACGTATTCAGTTTGGGAATTGAAGTATTGATGCAGTTAGCGTGATGTACCGAGCCTAATGCATGCAATACAAATGCATGGATGCACACATGCATAGCATAAGGTATGCTAAATTAAACGTGCCCTAATACTAACCATTAAAGCGGGTAAGTAAAAGGGAAGAAAGAAGTGAGGTTGGAAGACATACACACCACCCACACACACTTATTACAGATTTGCCCTTGCTCGGAGGGACCGAATAAATATTACAAATTAATTAACTACACCAGCTAATTAATATTACAAATTGCCTAATTTAATTAACAAATTAAATAGACTAATTAAAACAGGAAAACGCCTCGGGAAGCGCGCCGCCATGCGCAAGCTGCCTCTGTTTTCCTTCTTTCACTCCTCTGGAGGCTGTCAAAACCTCAGGGTTGCATCCCTAGGCACTGGGGAGTACCACCGGCTGAGTGGAATCACCACCGGCACTGGTATATGTCCATCGGCACAAAATTGAATCTGTCGGCAGAGAAAAGGTTGCCGGCCGGCACCTTACACTGCCGGTCGGCAAAGAAAGTCTGCTGGACCTGCAACTCACAGCAACAGAGGGCAAAACAAGGCATGGCAGCACAATTCAAGGCATGTATGCATCAACCATATCCCTTATCATTGTAATGACTCAAAGGGGCATGTACCTCGATTCTCGGACCACCAATCACGCATTCCCATGCGTGATGGCCCAAAGAACCAAGTATCCAACTTTGATTTCAAATGTATGCAAACCAATCAAACAAAACTCCCAATCCCTATCACCCAAGTCGAGGGACAAGGAATGCATGCAAGATGCAATGCAACCTAGGCATACAAGCTAAGGATGCAACATGGCATGGCAAGGCACTTATGCAAGCATACAAGCATACATATGGCAATGCAAATAGATGGAAAGGTGGTCTTATACATGAATTAGGCAGCTCTAAAATAGGCCTAAAACAGTAGCCAATGTGCTAAAAAGTGAGGGCTAAATGGCATGCACACACACATGCACATAAGGATCAACACTTAAGCACAAATCAAGCAACATTTGAGCACACTTGAAAGGGACAAACATGAACAATTAGCATGCATTATAAGCTTTGAAATCATGCTAATACATGGTGCCAAACCATGCAACAAATCAAGCCAAGCATGCACCAAATAGTCCAAGTGTTCAAAGCAAATCAAAGGAGCATTGAACTACACTTAACATGACCAAACACGGCATGAAAAGAAGGACCAAAATCAGAGGTTTAGCATGTTAAAACAAAGCTAAAGGACTACTTAGATGGCATCTAAGTGGCTCAAAAACAAAGGCATGCAAAGGCACCAAAACATGAAGCATTGCTACACAAGCTTATGAGGCATTAAAGAGGCATGCAAGGTAATCAAACAAGCAAGGAAATGGGACTGAAATGGCATATAGAATGATCCCAAATCACCAAAACAATGCAAAGATGGCATGCTACACATGCACATGCTCAAGGCCAACAAGCCTAAATACAAAGGAGCTATATCAAGCATGCCAAAATCAACCCAAATACTTATGGACAGATCTAAAACATGTCAAAATAAGCACAAAATCTTCACAAGACCAAGCCTAAAACATGCTCCAACAAAGGCTAACAACCTAAGACATGTTAAGGCATGACAAGGCATTTCATGGCAACTATGCTAAGCATGCATGGAGTTCCAAAACCAACTTGAAATCATGTTATATTATGGATATATAAGCATGAAAAACAAACCAAACATGCTCAACACACACTCAAGCATAGGCTTCCTTAAGAGGCCAAAATATGCCCTTTTCAAGGAAAACAAGGAGAGGGGGTGGCCCTCTCCTTCTTGGGACTTCAAAGCATCATCTTCACCACTGAAATTCCTCAAGATTAAAGTGGTAAAGAGACCTCAACACCAAAATCCCGGAGCTAACACAAAATGGCTCAAAATGAGGCCTTTTGAGGCCTAAGGGTGGTCAACAACCCTCAAACAACAAAACACTCTTAATAAACAATGAAGAGGGCCTAAAAACAGAACTTTTTTATGTTATACAATAATCAAAAAAACAGCTCTAAGATAGGTATAAAATCAATGCAAAAATCGGGGAAAAGGGGACTAGAATCTCACCCTTGAAGACCCTTTCACAAATTGTGCTCCAATGGCCTCCTTGAGCTTGAATCCAACACCAAAACTTCAAAACAAACTCTTTAGAACCTCAACTCCAAGAGGAAGGTGAAACACTAGGTGTTTGTGTGCAATAGTAAGACACAAAGCACCTAGTGAACAAAAGAGAGGGAAAGAGAGATAGAGTGTGTATCTAACTCTAACCCTAGAACTCAAACCCTAACAATGGCTGTTCTTGCTCTCAAAATATCCTAAGTCTCTAACCAAGCCTCTCCTTTTTTGCCTTAGAGAGAGCTTCTCTCTATATTGTCTTGTAAAGCTTACAAGACAAGCTTTGCAAGAGGGAGATCCCTCCATACACGTGTATGGAGGGGAGCAAAAGCAAGACAGCTGTCTAAAAAATATCTGCAAAAGCAGATGAACAGCAATCGGCCGGCCAAAAATGCTATCTTGGCCAAAAAGAGTGCCGACCGGCACAAAAAAGTGCTGACCGGCAACAAATAGTGCCGGCCGGCAAACTACATTGCCGGTGGCAGCAAAAACCAGCCGGTGGCATCTAGCCACTGCCGGTGATGGGTGGGGATGGTCTACAAGCCCCACCTTGCCTCTCAAGGGCAAGATGCAAGTGTTTGGTGCAAAACCAGACACTAAACGGTCGAGTTCGGGGATCCTGAGGCAAGGCGCGCGAGCCGAGGCCTCCGGGAACTCCAAACGAACACAAACATGGAAGATCACCGTGTGTTCAAACAGCGACGTCCAAGTCTTGAGGACGGTCAAAAATGGGGTGTCTACAGTTGCCCCTCTTTGACAGAACTCGAAAGTCATAACAATGACGGGAGTGAATGTTAAAGCCCAAAGACGACCCATTTTTGACAAGGCCGAAGACTCAGACAAACATACAAGACAAATAAGATATGCGCCCGAAGGCAGGGGCGAAATGCAAGACGATGCAGGGAGCCGAGCATAACTTATGATCATGCAAAGAAAGCTGTAATGAAGCAAACATGCGACAAATTTAAGCTAGCATACCAAACTACACTACAATGCAGAAAGGATGTAAGAGAATTATGCAATTCTCAATACGTCTCACTCGGGAGATACAATACCTGTGCGGCTCGTCTGGTTGCACCAGCCTCAAATGAACCGTACATACAATATCGTGCCTGAAAAGAAAACAAACTTAACAGGTACAATATCGTTAGCAATATGCAAAGTAGTGTACTCGAAACGCGTGACAACGCAAAGCAAGTAGGGAGTATAACAATGCTGTGAAAATACGAATATGTAAGTGAAGCATGCGGTCTACGCTGGCATTGCAATTAAACATGCGGTCTACGCAATCAAAACATGCGGTCTACACAGGTATTGAAATTAAACATGCGGTCTACGCAATCAAAACATGCGGTCTACGCAGGTAATGAAATTAAACATGCGGTCTACGCAGGTAATGAAATTAAACATGCGGTCTACGCAATCAAAACATGCGGTCTACGCAGGTAATGGAATCGATAAATCATGCGGTCTACGCAAGTAAAACATGCGGTCTACGCAAGTAATGAAATTAAACATGCGGTCTACGCAATCAGAACATGCGGTCTACGCAGGTAATGGAATCGATAAATCATGCGGTCTACGCAAGTAATGAAATTAAACATGCGGTCTACGCAATCAAAACATGCGGTCTACGCAGGTAATGAAATTAAACATGCGGTCTACGCAATCAAAACATGCGGTCTACGCAGGTAATGGAATTAAACATGCGGTCTACACAATCGAAACATGCGGTCTACGCAGGTAATGGAATTAAACATGCGGTCTACGCAATCAAAACATGCGGTCTACGCAGGTAATGAAATTAAACATGCGGTCTACGCAATCAAAACATGCGGTCTACGCAGGTAATGGAATTAAACATGCGGTCTACGCAATCAAAACATGCGGTCTACGCAGGTAATGGAATTAAACATGCGGTCTACGCAATCAAAACATACGGTCTACGCAGGTAATGAAATTAAACATGCGGTCTACGCAGTCAATGGAATTAAACATGCGGTCTACGCAGGAAATGGAATTAAACATGCGGTCTACGCAATCAAAACATGCGGTCTACGCAGGTATAACATGCAGTCTACGCAGGTGATGAAAATAGTAATGCGGTCTACGCAATCAAAACATGCGGTCTACGCAGGTATTGAAATTAAACATGGGGCAACTATTGAATTTAAAAGGATACAAAAAGGATACACCTTGTACGAATTCGAGTGCCACGTACTGGAGACACGGCCCGAAGTCAAAATGGAGGCCGGTTGAGCGTCGGAGATGCACTTCCTTGCACTTTCTTGAGCTATGAAGACCCAAAACAACTCAAATGGCCTAACCAAGGCTGTGGAAACCCCACCGGCCGAAAGGGGAGGCCACCGGCATAAAAATAATTCCATCGGCACAAAAAAGTGCCGGCCGGCACAAAACATTGCCGACCGGCAAACAGTTGCTGGTACGGGGCAGTTTTGACTTTTCACCTTGGGTGTTATAAAATAGGGTTTGAAAATCCTATTCCTCACTTCTCCACCGCCGAAAACTCTTGCCTTCTCTCTCTAGAGTGTTTCTCTCTCGTTTTTTCGCCCGTTTCTTCGCGTTCTACGCTCGTTTCATCGTCGGATTCGCGTTTCTCTTCGCGTTTCGGACGTTTTCCACCGATCACATTCTCGTTTCGGTGCCTCGTTTGGCGTTCTCGCCTTTTCGGGGTTTGTTCCCCTCACTTTCCTCTTCATTTCCGTGCCTTTTCACATTCCGGCCTTCCCGGTCATTTCCGACCCTCTCGGGAGTTGACTTTTTGGTTAACTCTTCGTATTCCGGTCCGATTTTCCTTTTCCGGGCCATTTTCACACCATTCTCTACATGGCGGACGACATTCCACATGGCGGGACTCCCCCGGACCACGAGATGGATCCCGGCGTCGAGCTCTTACCACTGAGCGAGCGCCCGTTCGACCCGGCGACCTACCGGCTGGCAATCCATGTTCTGCCCCCAGACGGTCTGCGTCAGTTCCGGAGCTTCGAGAGGCATGTGGCGCCTGAGCTACTGCTGCGTGAGCCTACCTCCCTCCTTTCATTCGGCACTTCCGAGGTAACTCTCTTCTTTCTGCTTTACTTTCCGCAATGTAGGATACAAAACTGCCATAGTTAGTTGTACTCCTTAACTGCTGAAATCTGATACACCATAGACCGTAGTTGACTGTAAACATACATACAACTGATATCTGTTTGAGACTGACACATGCACACACACTGCACTAGCCCTGAATCACCCAAACACACGACGCACACTGTATTTCACTGCACACACACTGGTACCCAGTATTTGTCTGAATCTGTTAGATTTGCACACATGCTATATCTGCTTTGAAACACCCAAACACGCTGACACAGCACACGTATTTCACTGTAAGCACACCGGCACCCGGTATTTGTCTGAATCTGACAAACTTGCATACATACCATATCTGTCCTTTCAAAACTGCATTTTGAATGTTGTCTTGCAATTGTTATTTTCTGTTTGCAGGAGGGTTCCCATACCATTCGCGGGTATGGGAATACTGGTGCACGGGAGTGGTATGATGAGCTCCCTGATGCGGTCCAACGCATCGTGGACCGGGCGGGCTTCGGCACCTTCTGCCGAGGGCTCTCTAGGTTGTCCACATGCAGACCTCTCCTTGCCGCTCTGGCGGAGAGATGGTGGGACACCACCGATTCTTTCCACTTTTCTGCTGCAGGGGACATGACGATGACCCCTTATGACTTCTCGATGCTCATAGGCATCGGGGTAGGGGGTGATTCGATCCCCTTCGACACCGACATGGATGAGTGGACCGCCGCTCAGGTTTATCTGCTGGGGGAGGCGCCGCCACTAGCTCGTCCAGGTTTTGTGCGGTATTCCTGGTTCGAGGTACAGTTTCGAGTCCAGCCCGCATTGGAGGAGGAGGCGCAGATGACCCCGGAGGACGAGGAGAGGTATGCTCGCGGCTTCCTCATGTTCCTGTTCGGGACTACCATCTTCGCCGACCGGGCGAACACCGTGCCTCTCTGTCTTCTCAGCGCACTGGTGGACGTCCGGGACATTCTGCACTATGACTGGGGCGGCGCTGCTCTGGCCACCCTTTACGGGTACATGAGCTCGGCTTCTCGCGGCAGCGGCCAGCTCCTCGGAGGCTACTGGCAGGCTTGGGAGGTATACTTCTTCTCCGCTTTTCATTTCTGTCCGATATTCTCTGTACTCTGTACACTGCACACACTGTAGTCTGCTTTATACTTGCTGTATACTGTACACACGGCACACACTTACATTCTGCTTTACACTGACTGTACACTGCTCACACTGTACACTGTACACAATACAAAACACGGCTCTGCCAATCCTGCTTTATTCTGCATATTCTGCTTTTTCTAATAGTCACACTGACATCTGTTTTGCAGCTGTGGGTTTACGCCTACTTCCCTAGGCTTGCACCCGTACCAGTCGCGGAGCCTCCTCCGGCTGTCCCGTTCTCGAGTCGCTTCGACGGGAGATGCACCCGGCGACCACGGGAGACATTCGGCTTCTTCTGTCGATATTTTGACACCATCACCCCGGCCGAGGTATGTTTTATTTTCAGTTTATTTAGCTTCGTTTTCCCACTGCAAATTTCAATAACAGTAGATAACAAACTGTCTGTCACTTTCAGATCACTTGGCGGCCATGGGCTTCCTTGCCGTCGGCGATGCGGGGTCGGTTCCCTGGTGCTGAGGAGACCTCGCGTTTCCGGATCTTGCTAGAGGGCCCGGTCTGTCGGGCTTGGTACCTGGGGGAGCGTTTTCTACGCCAGACCCGCGGGTTACCTGAGCAGATAGTCCCGGCTCACCCTCCTGCAGAGATGAGGGAGACCGAGGGGCTGACCACTGAGCAGCTGGATGATTACTCCATCGGCTGGGAGGAGGCCTGCTTCCAAAGCACCGGCGACTATCAGGAGTACGTACGGACGTACCTGATGCGCCCCCTGAGTGGTCGTCGAGCAGAGGGGGCCAGGCCTGTAGCATCGGCGGCTGGGGCCGGAGCGGGAGCAGGGGCTGGATCTTCGATGAGGGCCCGGGTCCGTGGTAGGGGTGGAGCGCAGGGAGGACGGGGAGCTGGCTGGCCTGCCCTGCCTGCTGTACTGACTTTCCAGGGGCAGGGTGGGTCGACCTATCAGATCCCCTTCGCCCCTCCACCGGCTGGTCATGAGTTCATTGACGTCCCCGACTTACCGCCGGTATGTTCTACTGCATTTTGTACAGTTATTCAATTCAGTTTACTTGATATTCCACAGAATATTGATGCGTTGATACTTTTGCAGGCTTCTTCGGGGTACACCCGTCAGTCGTTGGCGATGAATGCCTCGATGATGGGGATGCTCCAGCGGACATTTGACCTCCTAGCCGTCTACAGCATACCGGTATGTTCTTCTGACATTGGCCTCAAACCATTCATACACTGATTCACATAATCTGATTCGTGGCACCACACCTGATACACTGATCTCACAGCATCTGACACACTGCATACACTGTATTCTGCACCGTACTTTGTACTGATAAACTGCTCACGGCATTCCTACACTGTACTCATATACTGCATTCTACACTGATAGACTGCTCACGGCATTCATACACTGTATTCTGCATTACATTCTGCACTGATAAACTGCTCACGGCATTCATACACTGTACTCGACATTGCATTCTTCACTAATAAACTGTCTACAGTATACTAATGCATTTCACTTTTGTGTACTTTTTCAGCCTCCTTTCCAGATTCCCATGGCGGGAGGTGCTCCAGCGAGACCTTCTGTCCCTGCTCGGGGGAGAGATGAGGAGGGCAGGATATTTCCCCGTACCAGGGGAGGGCGTACTCACGTCGGGAGCAGCTCGCGAGCTCCAGTCCCGGACGATGATGATGACGAGGAGTCAGAGGCGGAGTCCGAGTCATCGGAGGAGGAGACCGGAGACGGTTCTAGCTCGGGCTCTGACGACGATGCTGATGATGCTCCTGGACCCTCGTCCAGGAAGAGGACTAGGCCGGACTGACGGGCCCCCAGAGTGCTTGACATGGATGCAGATTTTTGCTATCTTCTTCTTTTTTGTACTTTTCTTTTTGTTGGTAGTTAGATTACCTCGTACTGCCGCAGGCAGATTTTTGTTTCCAAAACTTGTACATTTGAAAAGATAATGAAATGAAACGGACTTTTTATCTGAAAAAGTGTTTACATTTACACATTTCATGCATTGCATCGCATCTCATCATGTTACACCTCAATGTAAATGAAATTGATTGGTTGTCTGAAAGTTAAACACTTGCACTGTAATAATCAGATAACTTAAAACAGCCAGCAGCAAAATACACCCAAGCAACCTACTGCCTGATTCTGGACACACAGCCCTTGCTCTACTGGGGATTAATCTGCATACAGCCCATAACACAACATTCGATTCATTCTGCACACGGCAATTCTCAAACAAACAGCCCAATTTCATAGGACGGACCTCAAAGATGGAACCAGTTGGAGTCGAAACACGTTCAAATGTAGAGAATGGCACAGCATTCTGAGCATAAATGATTTTTGAAATCGAATGAGGGTTTTTCAAACCGGGATGTCGAGCCTACAACTGAACACAGCAGGGAGGACTCAAATATAGGTACACGACCTAAACACAACGAGACATGCTCGGAAAAGACTAAAAACAAAAGACGAGACCGTCAAATCAAAAGGACACGACACGCAGACGCTTTAGCGAAGATGGGGGACCTTGGACCACGAGGAGCCAGTTCAATCTGGGTATTGTTTCCCACCCTTTCTGATTTGTGATCCTCACATCACTCGACTCTCAAGCTCGGATTTTCTCTCAAAACCCTTTTCCTCACTTTTCTCTCAACTTACACCTCTCTATTCTTCAATCTCTCATTTTCCATCCCTCCCCGGGGTGACTGATGAATGAACAGGAAGTTGCGGGTTCACGCCCGATGCCGTTAGCTCACCGCTATTTCTTCTGGCGGGTAGAGTGCTCTTCTGGCAAGTACGTCGGTGACGGGGGAAAGACAGAACACCTGGCTCAACTGTGCCCCTAGTTCATCATTTTAACCATTTTTTCGTTTTTGCTTTCTACTAAAATGGTTTTGATCAAAACGAGAGTCGGATTAACGTACTTGCTCAATTTTTTATTTGAAAACCGTGCAAGTCAGGCTGTAAACACTGAAAATTTTCCCTTTTGGGTCCAAGACAATGGTCCGATTTTGGAAAATGGAATAGTTTTCGAGAGGATAGTCAACCTCAGTAAAAATTTTCAAAAACTATTTTTTTCAAACAGCTGATGCTTAACAAGCATAGAACTTACTCTTCGAGATGCGCAACCTCGGATCGGAGGCAATGGGAAATTGCCCCTGGTTTGAAGGGGGGTGGGAGGCAACGGAAAGTTGCCCCTAGTTTGAATGGCGGCTTGTGGCAACGGAAAGTTGCCCCTTGTTTGGGATGGTGCCGCAGCAATCTGTAAATAGTCTTCATTGGCGATGGTCGAACTCTCAGACACAGAGATGACGAAGACGGTCACAACACATATATGGACACAATCACCTTGAAGGGTGTTGGCCACTGGACTTTGGGGATGAAATCGAAACCATTGCATGGACTGAAACGCTATGAAAGCGTTGGGGGCTGGACTTCATGATGAAGTTGCCTATGTATCCCAAACATGGGAATCAAGCCTTACGTAGTTCCGGTTAAGGTACACTCGGGTATTTTAACCTTCACTTTGTTTGGCTCTCACTTGTGCCAAGGCGCCCAATGCGGGTTTTCGACCTTGCGATCTTTTTTTTTCTTTTCTTTTCAATTCTTTTCATTTCTTTTCTTTTCATTTCTTTTCATTTCATTTCCTTTTTTTTTTATTTTCT
The DNA here is from genome assembly GCF_055761805.1 of Camellia sinensis. Lineage (NCBI taxonomy): Eukaryota > Viridiplantae > Streptophyta > Magnoliopsida > Ericales > Theaceae > Camellia > Camellia sinensis. Next base: position 95,786,076 of record NC_138971.1, on the reverse strand, counting down.
TTTTTTTGTTCTTTTCTTTGCATTTTTTCTTTTTTGTATTTTTCTCTTGCTCTAACTTTTGCCTGGGCCGCCCTTCCGGGTTTTCAGCCCAGCGAGCCTCTCAAAGGGTAAAAGCGTAGTTTGGTCCATGCCAAATGGTTGTAGGATTTTGAAGCCATCCGTATCCAGGAGAGTGGCTGTTGATTTGCAAGAGGACTCATCTTCGGCTCTTCGAGCACGTCTGACATCTTTGCCCCTAGTTTGAAGGGTACTTCTGTTCTAGCTTTGCAAGCTTCTTCTGATGAGGTCTAATCTTCTTGATCTGACTTTCTTGCCTCTTGTCCGAGGGCTGCTTCGAATCTGGCCACACAGGCCTCATATGGCGGTTGACCATTGAACATTCTGAATTTAAGTCCGAGGTTTGAAAACAAATGGACAGAATCTTGAGGCTGAGAGCGATCCTAGGCTGCACAATCTCAAGAGTGATTCCACACAAGTCTTCACAGGACTGCGCAAAACATTTTTCGAAAGTTTTTAAGAAAGCGACAAATTGCTCGCGCTGAAGACAGTGTGGGACCAATCTAGATCAGGCCAGGATCTTTCTCAGTACTCACATTAACAAACATGATCTCATTCATTAAGGGCTTAGCACGCCTCTCTTTCCCTCAGTTTGATCAAATTTCGCAAAATCTGAGGAATTCCTTCCTCTTCATTTTTATCACCGCAGTGTTCAAAAAGGTTTTGAAAAGCTTAGGTCATTACAATGACTTCAAGGCACAGAAAAGGCACAGCTTCTAGTCAAATATTGCCATCTCGTTTAGAATTTCTAGCGCAACTGGCACACGGTAGAAGCAAACACAAGAGTGTGAAAATCACTACTGTTCATTCAAATCTGTTGGCACAACTGGCTCCCTGGCAGAAACAGACTCAAAAGGACAAACACTAAACAAAATAGTGATATCCGAAGTAACACCCCCGGAATCACCCGACTTCTGTACAACAAGACTGACTCGATACAACAAGACAGACTCAACAGGACTGACTCGACACAACGAGACAGACTCAGCAGGACTAGCTTGATACAATGAGACAGACTCGACAGGACTGACCCGATATAACAAGACAGACTCAACAGGACTGACTCGATACAACAAGACAGACTCAATACCCAAGTCAGAAAGCAGAATAAATAGCATTCGTAAAATGCTCGAAACAGTGCGTGCCAAACGCCACATCTAGAGTAAACTGAGTGCCGCCCACAGGTGGTTCATCCCCTGATCACATATTCGTACTATCCCCCGAGTTCACTGATCCAGTGGTGATAGACTTTACTGAGCTGGTGCGGCAATGACCTTGTTGTCAAACAAATCCTGTACATCATGGCGCAGACGAAAGCAGCTATCGGTCTCATGACCGGTTTGTTGGTGGTACGCACAGTACTTAGTCTGGTCATGCTTTGCAGGGATAGGATCGGGTAGGGGTCGTTGTTCCAACGGTTTCAGATGTCCTTTCAGAAGTAAGACCTCCAGAGCCTTTGACAAAGGCATATGGAGTGGGGTGAAAATCCTCTTGACTCGAGGTGGATATTTGGTTTTTTGTGAGCTACTTCCGGACGCACCGGTGAATGGGGTGGCTGTTTTTGATGCGGTGGTGGTGACCATGCCCACTTCAGAAGACCTTGCAGCTACGTCACCGCTGGTGGTCGCATTCGAATTGCGGGAAAATGCCCTCCTGGGCTGCTCCTTATCCTGGTCAAACAGACCTTGCCTCATTGCATCTTCGATTTGTACCCCCATATCGTGTAAATCTGAGAAAGTGGGAAAGGGGATTACAATCATTCTCTGCATTAGCTTAGGCTGGAGATTGCGCACAATCATCCGTATTTGATCCTTATCTGTTGGCCTAATGGTCATCATTGAGGCCTTGGCCCTCCAGCGGGCCACGAATTCTGGGAAGCTCTCCTTAGGCTCCTGCCTCGTCGTCTCAAGATCACGGGTCGTAATCTCGATTTGTGTATTGTATGAATATTGTGCGACGAAGGCCTCAGCCATCTCATCCCAACTTCTCTTGACGTCATCCTCCAATTTGGCATACCATACGGCCGCTACACCCGACAGGGTCCGGCCAAATAAAGATAGCTTCTGCAGTCTAGTGAGGCCCATTGGCCTTAGGACGTCTGAAAATAGTCGTTGGTGCACCATGGGATCCCAGACCCGTCAAAACAATCAATTTGTGGCATCTTAAACCGATCTGGCAGCGTCAGTGTATCCGTCTCCAATGTCCGGAATGGACTTCACACCTTGAGATTTCTTGAACAGCTTTTCAAGCTTGTGCATTTTTAATGCCATGGGCTCCACCTCGGGCTCGAAGGGAGAATCTGATTGGTTGATAGGAGTGGGTGCCTTGGAGAGTTGAGGTAGAATCGGGGGTGAAGCTGGCCCGACTGGAATGTCCGTATCATCCTGGACATGGGTTGCCTCCCCGAGTATGGGAACTCTTGGTGGGGGAGGAGCCTGGTGCGAAGTAGAAACTCCAGTTTGCTGCTCCAATCTGGCAATTGTCTCTGCCTGTTGGGCTATGACCACAGCCTGTTGCTTGGCGAACTCTGCTTGACGGACAGTGTCTTGCTGCATGGCTTTCATACTATCCTGGAGTTGGCGCACCATCTCTTCCAGACTCGACATACTGTTCTAATCTAACTGAGCAACCGGTATATCTGTCTCTGTGGCAAAAGCATATATCTCAACCCAACTGCACACAGGCGAGATGGATAATGACTGTTGATCTGAAGACTGTTGAACTAATGATCTGTGCCTGACTAGCCTGCTCTGGCCCTGATTACCCTTGAATTGAGTCTCTGACCTGACAAAGTCTATCAACACTAGTCCAATGTACCCCGGGGATATCGGAGCCTTCTGAAGCTATGGTTCCGGGACTACCTAGCAAAAGAGAAAACAGACAGCATCTCAGCACAATTTCACTGGAACAGATTTGAGCATACTAGGATGACTGTACTCAATACTGATCACTGTTTCCCAAATATCTGCCTGTAAACTGATACCCTCGGGTAAAACTGATTCCCCAAATACTGATGCTGATGCCCACAGGCCTAATGCCCAGACTTGCAAACTGGTATATGCGTTCCTGTAGAGATACACTCTAAAAGCACATAGCAAGTAAGAGAGAGCCAAAACACCCCTATGTTGGGGTAGGGTTTCCCTGTCCTATTTTGTCAGGAGCTAGGGTTTCACTATGCACGCAACAGTTTTCAAACAACCTAACATCGGGTGAGCAACCTGTCCTACTTTGGAATGGTCACTATGGATTCCGAATATGCACTAGGTCGAATGGTCAAAAGGGTACCCCGGTAAACTGGGGTTTGTGTTCCCATACTGTCAGAGCCCATAGCCGGTTAGCCTTATGGACATGTCTTGACAAGACAAGCCTCCGGCAAACCGTTCAGGAATGGTAGATGGCAAACACTGTGTTCCTAGGCGCACCAATGCACATGCAATGCAAAGAAACACATAAGCGAAATCAAAACAGGATATCACGAGTTCGAGTCAAGCTCTCTAAAATCCCCAGCAGAGTCGCCAGAAACTGTAACAAGCCCGCGGGGGGGGGGGGGGGACCTCGCTACAGTTCGGACTCTCGATTTGTGTCGCGGTTCTTAATCTGAACCAAAGAGTCCAAATCCGGCAAATCGTTTTGAGAAACAGATTTTTGAAAAAGTAGTGCCAAACATGGACTGCTTTGCCAGATACAGAGTCGCCACCTAAATATTTTAAAATGAGGGAATTTAGGAAACCCTGACTCGGTGCCGAAGGCCACATGTCCGTCATCACCGGAGTTGTCTCGGCTCGGGAGCTTGGGTACGATCGGGGAAGGTCAGCTATGAGCACCCCCTTTCGCCCGGTCCGAAGACCGGCCTCTACTAACCGTGATATCCAATTTTGAAAACGTTATGTGTTCTTATCTCGTTATTAGCCTAGAATTACTATGTTATGCACACAGCAAACAAGTATAGACTAGATTGCCTAATTTGGAAATAAACATTGCATATCCGTTTGGTTTTGAAGATGTTTTGGAATTTGCTACTCGCAAGTAGGCTAAAAATGCGGATTTCAACGAGTCTTTCCAACTCAAACAATCCAACCTTCATCCACAGGCATTCAAAACAGTTTAACACATAAGCATCTAGCCACATGTTAAGCATGCTGTCATGGCAATATTCACACTCATGCGATATGCTAAAGCGGAAATACTTACATAGTACTCCATGCCAAAACAAAGAACTTGTTAGCAAACATGCATGATCCAAGTCCATATTAAGTGCCTAATGCATCGCATACAAAATGTTGCTAGAATAGGCTCGGCTATCCTAAACATGTCATGTGAAAATGCACAATTATCACGTATTCAGTTTGGGAATTGAAGTATTGATGCAGTTAGCGTGATGTACCGAGCCTAATGCATGCAATACAAATGCATGGATGCACACATGCATAGCATAAGGTATGCTAAATTAAACGTGCCCTAATACTAACCATTAAAGAGGGTAAGTAAAAGGGAAGAAAGAAGTGAGGTTGGAAGACATACACACCACCCACACACACTTATTACAGATTTGCCCTTGCTCGGAGGGACCGAATAAATATTACAAATTAATTAACTACACCAGCTAATTAATATTACAAATTGCCTAATTTAATTAACAAATTAAATAGACTAATTAAAACAGGAAAACGCCTCGGGAAGCGCGCCGCCATGCGCAAGCTGCCTCTGTTTTCCTTCTTTCACTCCTCTGGAGGCTGTCAAAACCTCAGGGTTGCATCCCTAGGCACTGGGGAGTACCACCGGCTGAGTGGAATCACCACCGGCACTGGTATATGTCCATCGGCACAAAATTGAATCTGTCGGCAGAGAAAAGGTTGCCGGCCGGCACCTTACACTGCCGGTCGGCAAAGAAAGTCTGCTGGACCTGCAACTCACAGCAACAGAGGGCAAAACAAGGCATGGCAGCACAATTCAAGGCATGTATGCATCAACCATATCCCTTATCATTGTAATGACTCAAAGGGGCATGTACCTCGATTCTCGGACCACCAATCACGCATTCCCATGCGTGATGGCCCAAAGAACCAAGTATCCAACTTTGATTTCAAATGTATGCAAACCAATCAAACAAAACTCCCAATCCCTATCACCCAAGTCGAGGGACAAGGAATGCATGCAAGATGCAATGCAACCTAGGCATACAAGCTAAGGATGCAACATGGCATGGCAAGGCACTTATGCAAGCATACAAGCATACATATGGCAATGCAAATAGATGGAAAGGTGGTCTTATACATGAATTAGGCAGCTCTAAAATAGGCCTAAAACAGTAGCCAATGTGCTAAAAAGTGAGGGCTAAATGGCATGCACACACACATGGACATAAGGATCAACACTTAAGCACAAATCAAGCAACATTCGAGCACACTTGAAAGGGACAAACATGAACAATTAGCATGCATTATAAGCTTTGAAATCATGCTAATACATGGTGCCAAACCATGCAACAAATCAAGCCAAGCATGCACCAAATAGTCCAAGTGTTCAAAGCAAATCAAAGGAGCATTGAACTACACTTAACATGACCAAACACGGCATGAAAAGAAGGACCAAAATCAGAGGTTTAGCATGTTAAAACAAAGCTAAAGGACTACTTAGATGGCATCTAAGTGGCTCAAAAACAAAGGCATGCAAAGGCACCAAAACATGAAGCATTGCTACACAAGCTTATGAGGCATTAAAGCGGCATGCAAGGTAATCAAACAAGCATGGAAATGGGACTGAAATGGCATATAGATTGATCCCAAATCACCAAAACAATGCAAAGATGGCATGCTACACATGCACATGCTCAAGGCCAACAAGCCTAAATACAAAGGAGCTATATCAAGCATGCCAAAATCAACCCAAATACTTATGGACAGATCTAAAACATGTCAAAATAAGCACAAAATCTTCACAAGACAGCGCCTAAAACATGCTCCAACAAAGGCTAACAACCTAAGACATGTTAAGGCATGACAAGGCATTACATGGCAACTATGCTAAGCATGCATGGAGTTCCAAAACCAACTTGAAATCATGTTATATTATGGATATATAAGCATGAAAAACAAACCAAACATGCTCAACACACACTCAAGCATAGGCTTCCTTAAGAGGCCAAAATATGCCCTTTTCAAGGAAAACAAGGAGAGGGGGTGGCCCTCTCCTTCTTGGGACTTCAAAGCATCATCTTCACCACTGAAATCCCTCAAGAGTTCAGTTTTGAAGAGACCTCAACACCAAAATCCCGGAGCTAACACAAAATGGCTCAAAATGAGGCCTTTTGAGGCCTAAGGGTGGTCAACAACCCTCAAACAATAAAACACTCTTAATAAACAATAAAGAGGGCCTAAAAATAGAACTTTTTTATGTTATTCAATAATCACAAAAACAGCTCTAAGATAGGTATAAAATCAATGTAAAAATGGGGGAAAAAGGGACTAGAATCTCACCCTTGAAGACCCCTTCACAAATTGTGCTCCAATGGCCTCCTTGAGCATGAATCCAACACCAAAACTTCAAAACAAACTCTTTAGAACCTCAACTCCAAGAGGAAGGTGAAACACTAGGTGTTTGTGTGCAATAGTAAGACACAAAGCACCTAGTGAATAAAAGAGAGGGAAAGAGAGATAGAGTGTGTATCTAACTCTAACCCTAGAACTCAAACCCTAAAAATGGCTGTTCTTGCTCTCAAAATATCCTAAGTCTCTAACCAAGCCTCTCCTTTTTTGCCTTAGAGAGAGCTTCTCTCTATATTGTCTTGTAAAGCTTACAAGACAAGTTTTGCAAGAGGGAGATCCCTCCATACACGTGTATGGAGGGGAGCAAAAGCAAGACAGCTGTCTAAAAAATATCTGCAAAAGCAGATGAACAGTAATCGGCCGGCCAAAAATCCTATCTTGGCCAAAAAGAGTGCCGACCGGCACAAAAAAGTGCTGACCGGCAACAAATAGTGCCGGCCGGCAAACTACATTGCCGGTGGCAGCAAAAACCAGCCGGTGGCATCTAGCCACTGCCGGTGATGGGTGGGGATGGTCTACAAGCCCCACCTTGCCTCTCAAGGGCAAGATGCAAGTGTTTGGTGCAAAACCAGACACTAAACGGTCGAGTTCGGGGATCCTGAGGCAAGGCGCGCGAGCCGAGGCCTCCGGGAACTCCAAACGAACACAAACATGGAAGATCACCGTGTGTTCAAACAATGACGTCCAAGTCTTGAGGACGGTCAAAAATGGGGTGTCTACACCAGCATGTTTCTTGGAGTGAGGTCGTCTCTTGGTGTAGTTTCGTTAGCGACTATCAGAGGATCTTCCATTACGCCCACCATGGATGTACTTGAGTATTCCCACAAACGGTGCCAATTGTGGAGAAGTGGTTTGGAATACTCTTGGATCCTGAAGGATGTTCCTGATCCTCTGATTGCCACCTGAAAAGGGATTAACACTTCGGTTGGGGGTGCTGGAATTAGCACTCCGACGGACAAGTTAGTATATGTCTCACGTTTGCTTATGTCTTAAGTTTCTTGGGATTTTCTCTCACATACCTTTCTTTGGCTGATGCTCCTCTATTTATATTCACTTTTGGGCCTCAGGGTCGGGCCCACTCTTAATCCATCATGTGATTGTTCACTCAGCTCCTTCTATCGTATGCCAATTCCCACTCGGTTCCTCACTCAACTGGTTCTATGGCCGATTAGGATATTTGGCATCTAGATCGTACAAGACGAGCTGAATATAATATATATCTTGATTTTCCAAGTGTGTATTCGGCCTCTTTGCATCCTCTGATATTCGGCTCCCACAGTAGGCAAATTTCGAGTTTGACCAATTACATTTGCATTTTGATTTCTTGCTCAAGTCTTATGGCTTTGTCAAAATGGGTCATCTCTTGGACTTTGACATTCACTCACGTCATTTCGTGACTTCGTGCTCTGTCAAAGAGAGGCAACTATATACATCCCATTTTTTACCGCCCTTTAGACTTGGGGGCCTCAGGTTGATCACTTGATGATGAATTACTACGCCGTGCAAACGTTCAATTTCTTCATGAAGGAGCCTTGATTTTGAGTTTCATAACATAAAAGCTTTGCACCCCCTTTGAGCCAAAACCTAATTTTTCCACACCTGACCACCCAGAGGCCTGCTGGCCAACAGGTGGCCAGCTAAACAAAAAATGGTGGCCGATCGTCCGCTACCTAGCCGACCGGCCATTTTTCTCGGAAGAACAGATATTTTTTGCCAATTGTCCCCCCATGTGCATGCACTGCACCAGCTAACTTAATACAAATATTTCTGAGATAGCAACCAGTTTTCTATATATACCATACCATATGTTTTTAGGTTAGAAAAAATTACCATAGCTCGAATTTTTGAAAAACACACACACACACACACACACACACACACACACACACACACACACACTCTCTCTCTCTCTCTCTCTCTCTCTCTCTCTATCTTGCATCACATATACACTACACCAACACTTCCTAAACCAAAAATTTGAGGCTATTTGTTGAGATTCTTGAGCTAAAATTTCAACTATTGAGGGTGATCACTTATTGGTTTGTAAATCAAAGAGTAACCTCTCTTCAAGAGGTATAACTTTGGCCGTCATTACACTACTACTTCCCTCTCTTTTCTTGCTATTTTTGTACCATTTTTGAACTGTTTTTATGGGCTGAAACTTGTGACTTAAAGCTACCAAAGGTAGAGGGGTTAACTACCCTTCTTTGAACCTTATTCTACAAACTTTTGTCCTTGTGTTTCCCACTTCTTTCTCAACTTTTGGTCACTAGTTTTCATAGTTTTAAAAGGCTAAAATATGTGGTTTTGAGGTCCAAGAATGGAGGGGTTAGCCATCCCTTTCTTTGGCTTACTTACTAGCTTTATTTCTCTCATATTTTAGCTGACTTTTTCTAGCTTTTCATACTAATTCCAGCACTATTTTTTTACTCATTTTAGGACTATTTTAGTATGTTTATTTCATTTATGCTTTGCAAAGTACACTTGTAGTGTTGTAGTCCTCATGGGTTTGGTGGTTTAGGCCTTAGACACCAACCTATTTGAGTTGAGAGCTTTTATTTTCATAGCTTTCATACATGTGCTTACACTTGTAATAATCACCTCTACACCCTCCCTCCTTTCTTGGTTTTCTTTGTTTGAGAGTTGTTTCAAACGAGTGTTGTTTAAGGCATGCGAAAGAGACCTTCCATGCTTAATGGTTTAATCTCTTCGGAGATTCATTACTAAGGCATTACATCTCTCTAATGCCAAGAACAACTTCTTGTTTGACACTTCTCTTCATTAGTTGACATACCTCTCATTTTTGGACTAAAATGATTAAAGAACAGAAAAGTAATTAAAAAGGGCTACTAAAATTGGAACTGAAAGAAGCAAGAGAACAAAATCAAGTTGGGTTCAATCGGACGTTAATTGAACCCATTGAGTCTTGAGTCATTTCATATTTTTAGTGATGACAATGGCTCAAGAATCAATGTCTACCACTTCCTTTGAGGTATTCTATGATAGGGAGGAGGTTTCGTTGGTCTTTTATTTCCACTTATTGAGACTTTGTCCCATCGATTCATAGATCATCACACAACGAGTTTGTGTTAATTGATGGTTTACGAATTGAGTCTACCCCTCCCTTGATCTGTTTCGTGATAGGGAGAGGCAGAGAAGACAAACATCTCCTGGAAACACTCTGTTTGTGCTCAGTTTCTTTTCTGTTGCAGCAGGCCAGACCCCTAAAACTGTGGCCGACGGGCCGGCCACTTTATTTTATGCAGACAATACCATTTTCATGGTAGAATAGAGCAGAGGCTGAGGCTAAAACATATCATTTTTCTAACTTCAAAACAGAACAGTTCTAGCAGCAAAATAGAGGTGTTTTTGGGCAGATATTCCCGTTCATGCATACGCTCTTCTCTACTTTCCATGGCTCCTGAAATTATTGCTAATTAGTAGATTTACTTGAAGCTTATAATAGCTAGTTCATTAATTAGTTAAATTCCTTTGAATTTGTAATAGCTAGTTAAATAGTTAAGTAATTCGGTGTTGTAATAATTTGCTAAATTAGGACATTCATTCAGACCCTCATGCGCGAGGGCAAATATGTAATAATTTGAATATGTCTTCCAAACCCCATTTCTTTCTCCCTTTTATTTACTTGTTTATGATGGATAGCATATAGCATCATGTTTTCCTTAGCATTCTCCATGACTTATATCCACTTTTGCGTGCATAAGTGTTCGACTCATCATACTAATTAGATGTCAATTTCAAATTCCTTGCTTGAATAAATGTGCTATCATATGCCTTGAAATTGATCCATATGTCATGTTGGGAAGTTGAATCCGATAGTTGCATTTTGTATGTGTTGCATTAGTCATGTTGCATTGCTTAGGATCATGTATTTTTCTACTTATTTTTGTTTTCTTTGGCTTGCCTTGAAGTAACAGGTGAGCGGTTTTGCTTTAGCATATTGCATGCGTGTGATTGTTTCCATAAAAAGCATGTTTACTATGAGGGTAAGTGCTTAGGTGATATATCTCTTGAATGCTTGTGGATGGAGGCTCTTTGCTTAAATTGGAATGATTTGATTCATGTACATATGAGATCACTTTTTCAAGTGGTACATATTCAAAACAATTTTCAAACAAACATGAAATCAAGGCATTCCAATTTGGGTGAATTAGTCTATACTTGTGTGCATCACATAGTAAGGATAGCATAATAATTTGACTAAAAGCATATACTATACATAAAAATCACATCATGATTAGTAGTGGCCGATCTTTGATTGGATGAGTGGGGTGCTCAATTGATGACCTTCCCCTCTCACACTTGAGTTCTTGAGCCGAGACACTTTAGTGATGACGGACACATGGCCTTTGGCATGAGTCACGGGTTTTCTAAATTTTCCAATAATATTTAGGTGGTGACTTTGAAATCTGGTAATGCAGTCCATTTTTGACATTTTTGATTCAAAATCAATTTTTCAAAAGATTTTCCAGATTTTGACTCTTTTGTGTTTATCTATTTCACATTGCACTTACAAAATCAGATTCAGAACTACGGGAGTCCGAATTGTAGGGCTATCATATCCGAGGACACTAAACCCCTCCGAGAAACACGAAAAACAAGCTACAGAGCGATGAAATTGACCTTTGCAGACTGAACTTCTGGGAGCATGAGTTATTTGCTCGAGTGAAGAATTCATCGCTCGAGTGGTCTTTTGCAAAGGGAATGAAGTTTCTAGCAGTGGGTATTTTTCGCTCGAGCACAAGTTTCATCGCTCGAGCGGTCTTTCAAATTGAACTATTTGTTCGCGCACACGATCGGTTGCTCGAGCGGTTAGTTGACTATTAGCTTCGAAATTGAGTCAAATCATTTCAAAAGTTGAGCCTTATACACTTTTCCATCACTTTTCACTTCACTCTCTCTGTCTACATTAACTCTCACTCTTTTTTCTCTCATCTCTCTCAAGAAACCGTCTAACCTACTTCATTTATTCCTTGATCTCTCATTATCCATTAAGATTTTAACCTTGGTGCCTTCTTTAAATTTGGTGAGGTGAAGATTGAATTTTAACACCGTTGGTTTCAGAACGTTTCATCATTTCTTCTCAAGGTCTTAAGGTAGGGATTTTCCTTGAGTTATATATATGGTTTTTTGGCATATCTTGTCATTTTCACTATGTTTCTGGTGTGAATTGATTTTTGGGTGTTGAATCTAGAAAAAAAAAAATATATATATATATATATATATTAAAGAAATGTGTTCTTTCTCATGATTTGGTCCAAGATAAATTATTTTGGGTATACTATGAACTATTTGGGGATGTTTTCTTGTAGTGTTTTGAAAATAAAAGAAAATTCCTATTTTGATAAAACCCTAGATTTTGAGGAATTTGAGAAAAAAGTGAAATTGATGCAATATTTATGAAATTGATGATAAATCTCTTGAGAAATTGAAGTTTAACTTTATAAACTGTTATATTGTTGAGGCATTCATGAAATAAGATGAAAATTTGTGTTGAACAATTATGGAAACATGGGATGTGCATGTTGGCACTTTGGAAAAATTGAATAATGAATGTTGATTGTGAATATGTGGGATATGTCACATGGATTTGGTACCCTTGCTATGATTTTGAGACCTTTTGAATCATGGAAGTTATATTTGAGCAAATGTGAGAAATGTTAGTGATATTGTATAAAGTAGATATTTATATGTAGTTAGTTCTCATTGATTCAATTGCATTATCTTGAATTTTGTTCACTTGCAATCTTAACTTTGAAATAAATTCTTGGCTCGAGAAAGACAACTGTTGTTAATGAAAATATTTCGAGGTAAATACGTTTGGTAAGTCTAGATAGGGGGCGTAGATTTGAAATTAAGTTGGTCTGAGTGTTTGTGGTGTACGACTAGAAACACGCGCATGTGGGTGCCTAAGCCCTCGGGTTTGTAGCCGGTAAGGTAGGATTTTCGTAGTGCTTGATATGCCTACTTGTAGACACTAGCCCTGGGGAATTACTTGAGTCGTATTTACTACCCCATTGTTTAAAACTTGGTTTTTATGAAGAAAATGAACCTTGAATGAATTGTTGCATGGATTTCAAAAGAGATGTAAAACTTTGACATTTGAACATGTAATAGCACTACATTCATATAACTATATGAGTTTGCTATTAAACATATACACTTTGTGAAGATATCTCTACTGCGTTTTGTGCTCATCCCTAGTGGAATTGTGCAAGAAAGGATGCAGTGATTCCGCCTAGCTCATGGCATGGAATATGTTAAGAGCAATAGACTCTCCCCTTCTGTATCATGTTCATGCAAGCCTAGGGCTTTATGTGTTGAGTTGATAACCTTTTTGTGTAATCAGGCTTACACCTCGGAACATGTAGCCCCAGGGCATTTACTTTTTGTTCATTTCTTTTCTTCTTTATAGTTAGTTGCACATGCTATGGATTTATCTTTTAAGAGGGAGAATATATATTACATGTGAACACTTCTTTTTTAAACTCTTTCCTTGAAATGAAATACTAATTGAAAGAGTTGATCCATCAAGGTAGGATTACATGTTGGGTTTATCTATTTCATCTAATTTTATTGTTAATATTGTGGAGGCGTTACATAAGAGATTTTGGGCAACTTAATTGGTGACATGTGGACTTGCTTTTTTCCTCGCCCTTGCCTTTCGGAAAGGGTTTGAAAAGAAGGCCTCACAGTTCGGACACCCGCAGTTTTGAATCTAGTCTCACAAAGTGCAATGTGAAACTGATAATCACCAAAGAGTCCAAATCCAGCAAACCTGTTTTTGGAAAATCGATTTTAAATCAAATAATCACAAAATTGAACTGCTTTGCCAAATACAGAGTCGCCACCTAAATATTTTGTTTTGGAAAAATTTATGAAACCCTGACTCGTGCCAAAGGCCATGTATCTGTCATCACCAAAGTTGCCACAACTCGGGAACTTAGGTACTAGAGGGAAAGGTCCTGAAATGAGCACCCCAGCTCACCCGATCAAAGATCGGCCTCTACTAATCATGATATGTCATTTTATGAACATTATGTGTTCTTATTCCAGTTATTAATCTAGCTTTACTATGTGATGCGCACAAGAAAGTATACACTAGTCGCAAGACTTGGAACAATTCAACTCATGTTTACATTCAAAAATGGTTTGAATTTGCCACCCTCAAGTGGGCTTAAAGATACGGATTTTGCAACCTCAAGTGAGCTTAAAATAGGATTTTTTCCACGATAAAGTGGTCTTAGAACTTACATTCGTTGAATTGTTCCAATTCAAACAGTAAGCCTTCATCCACGGGCATTCATGCAGTTTAGCATTTAAGCACATTGCCTCATGGCAAGTATGCTAAACATGGCAATATGGCAATCACACTCATACAAGCATGCCAAAGCATAAAAAATTACCTAGTACTCCGAGCCAAAACAAAAAAACTAGTTAGAAAGATGCATGATCCTAACTATGTTAAGTGTCTAATGCAACACATGCTATAATGCAATTAAATAGACTCGGCTACTTAATCATGGTATTTGTAACACTTTGATAGCATGCTTTGAAACACGTATTCAAGGAAGTATTGAATTTGCAATGCAGTTTGAATGATGCGTCGAGCCTCGGTGCATGCAAGACAAATGAATAGATGTAAACATGCAAGCATAAAATGATATCCCTAATCTAACCATCAAAAGTGGATAAATAAAAGGTAGAAAGACGTGAGGTTAGAAGACATACATACACGCACGCACACTTATTACAACATTATGCCCTCACGAAGGAGGGTTCGAATGAATAAGAGCTAAGCTACTCTAAGCTAAGCTAATTAATCTAATTAAACTAATTAGACTAATTATTACAAACCAATGAATAACTAGCAAGCTCATTACTAATTACAAACACCTAACCAATTAGCAAACTAATTAATTAAAACAAATGCACACTAACTAATCATGTAAAGCATTAAACTATGCTGCCACTACTCCGCTTCGGGAAGTGAAAGATGCATGCACTCAGTTTTCGCCCCGAAAAGCTCTCTGTTTTACTCTCAAGAGGCTCAGTCTGTAGGGTTGAGCACACTTCATAACCTTTCTGCTCCACCTTACCAATTCTTTGCTGGGGGTTGCACCAATGACCTGCCGGCCAAAAGAGTGCCTTGCTGGCCAGAAATGAGGCACTGTCGGCCATGGATTGTCGGCCACTGATGCTCTAGGTCCCCACGCTGCAATAGAACACAAACAAAGCAAAATGAAGGTCTTTCCAAAGGTATGTTTGTACTGTCCCCCTCCTTATCATCTCAAAACCACAAAGAAGTGGCACACTTGGATCCAAAACCACCAATTAAGCAATTTCATTGCATGATGTCTAAAGATCCAAGTTGTACAATTTCAATAAATGCACAAATATGACTCGAATGACCACCACCCTATCATGCATGATCAAGGGCAATGAAGACCTAGGAAAATGGCACATTTCATTACTATTGAGTATGAAATGTCCCATTTTCCTCATGTTCGAATTAATGTCCGATCTGAACACATGCAATGCAACACAAAATATGCTTATCTTGCCTCTTTTACTTGTTCATTTTGTTTAACCATTTTACATTACCAATCCATTCTTTAATTGATTAGTCCAAAAGTGAGTGTCCTCTAATGAAAAGAGGGCTTAAACCACAAGTTCCTTGGCCATGAAAGAGACCTCATGCCATTGGTAATGAACCCCCAAAGGGATTAAATCATTAAGCATGAATGTCTCAATTTCACACTTAAGCAAACAAGTGGTTTAAAACCACTTTCAAAGCAAACAAAAGAGTGAAGAATGGAGGGAGGTTGCAGAGATTAAGGTGCTGAAATTACATGCAAAATAATACAAAAACATGCAATCAATTGAAGGAAATGATGTTTAAAGGCCTAAAACACCCAAACTAGTAAAGCCCTTTACACTACAACCATGCAAAACAAGACTCATACAACACAAACAGCCCAAAACAGAGCCAAAGTAGCCCAAATCAACGGCAAAAGCATGCTGGAAATAAGCTAAGTTAAGCTATAAAAACATGCTAACATATGAAGCTAATGAGGAATGCAAATAGGACACAAGGAGGGGAGGCTATCCCCTCCAATTTTGGACTTTAAAACAAGGTTTTTACCACTGAAAAACCTTTGAAATTCAGTAGTTAAAAGCTCTGAAAAAGATGATGCAAGGGCGGGAAACACAAGGGCAAAGGCCTCCAAAACAAGGTACAAAGAAGGGCTATCAACCCCTCAACCTTTAATGGCCTTAGGACCCAAGCTTCAGCCCAAAAACACAGAGTTTTTATAGCCCAAAATCAGTTGGAAAACATGCTAAAAGAAGCTAAGACAATAAGCTAAAACATGGAGCTTTTGAACTAGTAAACAAGCATGAAGAGGGGTGGTCAACCCCTCTATTTTGGAGCCTCAAAATGACATTTTTAGCCTCTAAAAACCTCTAGAAATTAGCGGTAAAAAGGCCCAAAGAATTTGGTTTTAAAGTGATGAATAATGGCACAAAAGCTTAATAAGCAAAGGAGCAAGAAGGGTGGACAACCCCTTAACTCAAAATAGCCTCAAACCAACACTTTTAAACCATAAAAATAGAGGTTTTGAAAGTTCAAAACTAGCCCCAAAACAGTACAAAAAGAAGGCAAAACAAATATGAAAAACAAACTTACAAGGTAAACGTTATACCTCTTGAAGGGAAGACTGATTCTAGGCCACAATTCAAGCCAAAACCCACTTAAGGAGTTCCAAGAGAGCTTCAAGCAACCTCAGCCTAAAGATGAACCACTTCGAGTAAGGGTTGATAGGTTAAAGTTTGAAGTATGCAAGCTTCTTAGCACAAAAGCTCAAGAGAGAGAGAAGTCTAGAGAGAGAAGATTTTAGAGTGAGAGGCTCCCAAAATTTTTCCAACCCTTAAAACAATAGAGAATGGCTTCTATATGTGGAAATACAAGAGCTCGGGTTGAAAATATCAATTCAGAAACAGCTAGAGCAGTATGGAACAGCTGGAGGGGAAATATCTGGACAAAAATTGATTTTTGACACCAATGGCCGGCAAGGTTCATTTGTGGCAGGCAAAAAACCATCAATGGCCGGCACATGGCTGGCAAGCCTCATTCAGTGGCTGGACAGAAAACCTGCTTTTTGGTCCCAACTTCAAATGGGCATATCTCCTTCATCTGGACTCCTTTGCAGGTCATTCTTGAGTCTAAACTGAAGCTCCAAAAGTCTTCTTTCCAATGATGGAAGCCTCACATAAAAATTCCAAGTGTGCAAAAAGATATGCTCATTTTAGTGAAGACTACTCAATTTTGGCTTAAACGGATGGATGCCTAACTTCAACCCGCCCCATCTCCCTCATCCGGACTCGGCTTTAGGAGATTCTTGAGTGTAAAATGAAGCCCCGGAAGTCCAATTTCCAATAGTTGTGGCCTCATAGCTGAAATCCAAGTGTACAAAAAGATAGGTCTGATTTAGCGAGGGCAACTCGACTCTCTCCTAACGGTTCATGCCCAACTTCTTCCCCAACTAGGTTTCTTCCCTCTGCTCCACTATTCTTCAACTCCAAACCTCTGCATACAGTGTTTTGAAATATTTTTAAAAGAGTTCCCCTTTCTTTCATTCATTTCCACTTTGTCCCTACTCGGTTTACCGAAAAGCGCAACATTTAACGAAATGCGAGCCTCGGAACATCGTAGAAACTTTGTCAAAAATATTTTGAAAGAGAGGGTTTTAAGGTCTAAAAATAATTTTGGTCAAAATGGTTTTGGTACAAAATGGGGTGTAAGGTTTGGATTTGAAGCTTTCCTTGCCGAAGAAATCGAACCTTTGAATAGCATGGCCTTTGTCCTGCCTTCGTCCTCGAACAATCAACCTGAGGGCCCCAAGTCTTAAAGGCGGTCAAAAATGGGGTGTCTACATGAAAGCCTAGGGGCTGTTTGATAACATAATTCAACATTTAAAACTGAATGTACTAAGTAATAATCAATTAAGTTTGTTTGATAACTTCAACTAATATCACTTAAAAATTTCAGTGCTTCTTAAAATGAAGGCTAAAGCTTAAATTTTTTTTAAGTCATATAAAACTTACTTAATTCTGATTGAATTTAGTATCGATATATACATTATTATAAACTCACTACCATTGCCACCACCACCAGCACCATCACCACCACTACTGTCGCCACCACCGCTACCACTATCATACAATTGTCACTACTACCACCACCACCACAACCATCATTGTACTATTGCCTCCACCACTACTACCACCACATTCATCACCACTGTCAATGTTGCCATAAGCACTACCATTATTATTACCACTACCATCGCTACCACAACCACCACCACCAACATCATCAATGTTACCAATACTGTAACAGTTTGAAAATTTTCTTCATTGTTTGAGCGAAGAAGTGTTCGCTCAAGTTGTCTTTCAAGGTATCCAGTACTTTTGTTTGCAGTCTGAACTTCTGGGAGTTCACGTTCTACGCTTGAGCGAAGGTTTTGTCGCTTGAGCAGTCTTCTGTATCTGACGCTCGAGCACAGGTTCCATCGCTCTAGCAATCTGTTTGGGTTCAGGCAATATAAAACCTACTTTTTGCTTATTTCCTCTCATTTTTCTCTCTTTTCTCCCTTTTACTCCTCTATGTCCGAAAACCTTAGCCCTTAAGCCTTTGATTTCGTCTCATTTTACACAGCATTTGCACAGCATTCACCATAGATCTTGTACAAAGAGTGAATAAAAAGTGTAGATCATGATATTGACCAGTTAGATTGCAATTTCGTCAGAGTTCTTGATTGGATCTTCGTGGTTTGCTCATATTCTTGAGGTAAGGGGTTCTCTTAACCATATGCATTTATGATTTAGTGTAATTTTGTGGCATTTTGGGATTTTGGGGTGATTATGAGTTGGAAAACTTTAATGGTAAGTTTTTTGTGTACAAAAAATGGGGTTTTCACCCAAATTTTTTAAATGTACTGAATGTTTTGGTATATTGGTGAATAATATTTGATGATTGGGAGATTTAATAAAGAAATGAGGAAAATCCCAATTTTCTTGAAACCCTATATTTAAAATTTTTAAATCAAAAGAGGGTTTGAGCTAATTAGTGCCTTAGGTTGAAATTTCACTTGATATTCCTTGAATATATATGTGTGTGTGTGTGTGTGTGTGTGTGTGGAATGAATTATGAATTATGATGATATTATTAAAGATTCATGGAAGTAAATCGTATGGAAACTTTGGAATGTTGGAAGGATGTAATGTAAGATTTTGTGTGAGATTGTTGTTGGTAATGAGAAAGACTTGAATTCATGGAAATAGAAAATATTTCACTAGTTCTCACTTGTTAATTTCTTGTATAACTAAACTATGTTTTGGGTGAACTAGAATATTTCGAAACTCATGCATTGCATTCACATAGTTTTCGAATTAAGTATTGAGTAATTTAAAGGTATGTGTGTGGTTTTGAAAGTGAGTTATGTGAGTTGAGGTGCCCAATTGTCTATTTGTACTCAGAGGCTTGAAAATACAGAGATGTTTTGGTATTTTGGTAAAGGTGTCTAATTGTCCTTCCGTGCTAAACGCCGATAAATGTGGGAAATGGTTTAAACGATTGATAGGAACTGTTCACAGGTCATATAATAAACTTTGGACAACTAGCCAGATAATAGACTCCGGACAACCAACTACTGCATAATTTATTTATTTGATTATTTTGTTAAGGAATATGAAACTGCATAGATATAATAACAATATTTCCTATATGTTAGGTTTTTATTCTTGGCAACCCCATTTGACAAAACTCCTTTCAGATGTATTTATTTTTGCACTTTTATTTCAGTGAGGCTATGGGTTTATTAGATGTGAATCCAAACCCGAATCGAACCATGCAGAGAAGTTTGTGATGTTAATGCTTTCAAGATTGCCAGTTCGTTGATTATTACGGGGGTCGAGCTGCCCGGTCAGCTCGCGGCCGAAGCAAATTGCAAAATTGCATTCAAAATTGCATGTCCGCCCATGTTCGCTCGAGCCAAGGAATTCTCGCTCGAGCTAAGGCTTTCTCGCTCGAGCCAAGGAGTTCTCGCTCGAGCCAAGGATTGCGTCCATACAAAAACCTGAAAGAGTGTATTCCTCGCTCGAGCCAAGGATCCGTCGCTCGAGCCAAGGCACTAGTAGAAATCATGAAAAATACACTCCTAGCTCGAGCCAGCAAAGCTTCGCTCGAGCGAGCCTCAGAATCCGGATTTCTCAAGGAGTTTGTTTTCTTCCCAATCTAGGATTACTTTTTGTTCTCTATAAATACTTGGTTTTCTCCCAAAACTAAGGGATTTTGATTGAAGTTCTCCAGACCTTATTTTTTGGATCTTAAGGTTTATATCTGGAGATATTTTGTTTGTTTTCTTTGATGCTTTTATTGAGTCTTCAACTCATGATTTAAAGAGAGTACATCAAAGGTTTGTTTGTTATACACAAAAGAGAGAGTTGTTCTTCAGTTGTGGATTCTGAAGAATTCGAGCCTGAAGCTTTGGTGGAATCCAGAGTGGCTCATCAGAAAGACAATTCCGTGGTGAAGATGGGGTTGGAAGAGGCACATAGAGGTTGGTTCAATTAGGCGTTGTGGATTCGCTAGGTAATTGAGAGTATACCTGTGTAATTCCTTTAAATCTTCTTAGTGGATTGTTCTTGTGGCTGTTGCCCGTGGTTTTTTTATCACAGTTGGAGGTGTCCAATTGTGGTTTTTTCCACGTAAAATCGTTGTGTCTCTTTGTCTTGATTGTTTGATTGGGATTGTTATTTTCTGCTTAAAATTGATACATAATCACAAATCAACATCTAGGGGATTTCTAGATTTTTCACTATACACTTTGGATGTCCGGCCGGACAACCGGTTGATGCACACATTTATTTATTTATTTATTAAAATATGAAACTGCATATATATAATAATAATAATAATAATAATAATAATAATAATAATAATAATAATAATAACTGCCCTCAACTAAGAGTCACTTTCGACCCATTTCTTTTTGCAATGTTGTCATGCGCATCATCTCTAAAATCTTGGTTGGCCAGCTTTGTCCCTTATGGCCAAAGTTAATTAACCCCTTTTATGGAAGTTTTATTCCTAGTCGTCAAACATTGGACAACATCATCATAATGCAAGAGTTGTTACATACTATGAAACGATCTAAAAATAAGAAAGGTAGCATGGCTATCAAAATAGACCTTGAGAAAGCCTATGATCACATTGAATGGAGCTTTATTAAGAGTGTTCTAGAGGAATTGGGTTCTCCATTACATGAGTCAATTTGATTATTAGTTGTACTTTAACAGCACAGTTAGCGGTGCTATGGAATGGAGAAGCTACCCAGTTTTTTCAACCCTCACAAGGACTTCGACAAGGTAATCTGTTATATCACCTTACCTCTTTCCCTTTTGTATTGAAAAATTGGGGCATTGTATTGAAAAGGCAGTGTCATGTAAACAATGTAAACCCATCAAGTTAGCTCGGCAAGGTCCTTCCTTTTATCATCTCTTTTTTGCCCATGACATGCTTTTGTTTGGAGAAACAACGGACAAATAGATGAACACAATGAAAGAAAGTCTTCAGGATTTTTGCTTAGTCTGGGCAGAGAATTAACTTCTAAAAATCCAAACTTTTCGTTTCACCTAAAATCCCAAGTAGCTGGAGTAGAAATCTGGGCCACATTTGCCAAATTCCTATCACCACAGATTTGGGACGTTATTTGGGGAGTGCCACTTAATCATGGTAAGGTTTCTAAGTCTACCCATAATCACTTGGTTAATCGGATTTGGGATCATCTAACAGGTTGGAAAGTTAGGCAGTTGTCCTTGGCAGGAAGGGTAACTCTTATCCATTCTGTTGCCATTGTTATCCCTGCATACACTATGCAATCCACACTCTTACCACTTCAGTCTGTACGGTCATTGATTGTAGTCATAGGCATTTCTTATGGAGAGGTGATGATCACCATCAAAAACTGTCTATGGTTGCTTGGGAAAATGTTTGCAAAACGAAAAGTGAATGAGGGCTTGGATTGTGTTATATGAAGCATATGAACCTTGCCTTACTTGTTAAAGTAGGATGTAAGCTAACTCAAGATAATATCTCTCCTTGGGCCCAAGCCTTGGGCAAGAAACATCCAGCGCAAGGTAACGCGTCTAGGATCCCTACCCTTCATATACTTGGCGGAGTATTAACAAAGGAGCTCAAATTCTCAAATAAGGATTAAAATGGCGATGTAGGAGATGTGAAGACCATCAATTTCTGAAGGATATATATTTGGCTAAGGTTCTACCGTTTGCCTAAGTTATTTCTTCTTCTACTCTTTCGGTGGCTAATTTACAAAAAAAAGTGTATGACTATTGGATTGAAGGCAGTGGCTAGGATAGGGTCCTTCTGTCCCTTCTTTTGCCTTGTCAATTCGTGGATCTTCTTTAGGGGGTGATTCTTCAACCTCACGGTGCCAATCATGATCGGGAAATCTGGAAATCTTCGTCTTCGGACATGTTCTCCACAAAGTCAGCTTATAATATTCTCAGTTCTTTACTCTCTAACAATGTAGGTACCAAAGGTTAACAAATGATCTGGTGCCATCCTGGACCTAACCGATGGAAGCACTTTTCTTGGTTAGTCAGAAATGATCGTATTCTCACCAATGCCCTTCACTTACGCAGAGGTTTGAGCTCAGACTCAACTTGTCCTTTTCATGGGTACTACAGTGAGACTACGCTCCATGTATTGCATGATTGTGAGATGCCCAGGAAAGTGTGGGAAGAGCTTATTCCCCTCTCATGCTGGCTTTAATTGTTTACATCTCCTCTGCTTAAGTGGGTTGACCTCAATCTTGCCTCTCCAGTGTGGACTACATCTTATAATAACTGGGCTTTGATTTTCTTCGTTTCCCTTCATTCCTTTGGTTTTGGCATAACAAACGGGCACATGTTCCAAATTTTTCCATGCCTCTTCATCTGGTTGATATTATTAGGGAATGAGTTTTTGAGTTTGAAAAAGTACAAACCACTGACGAGTTTTTGAGTTTGAAAAAGTACAAACCACCGTCTCTTTCAAGGGTAACCAAGGCATACTGCATGCCCCTTGGTGTACCCCCTCCTCAATGGGTTAAAGTTAATGTTGACGACTCTATTTTGGAACCACAAGGCTTAGCAAAAACAAATGGGATTATTCAGTTAGACTGAGGCAGTTGGATTGGTGGTTTTCGACATCACATTGGCTCAACCCTTGTCATTGCTGTAGAGTTGTGGGCTATTTGGCTAGGGCTGCAATTCACTTGGCAGATGGGGTTTCGAAAGATGGTGGTTGAGTCTGACTACGTTGAAGCTCTGAATGTGTTGAAGTTCTCATCCATAGTTCACCCATGCTTCAACATCTGTCAAGAAATCAAGGAAATTTTGGGTCGTGATTGCATCTGTGATCTCCAATCCATTTGGCGTGAGGCAAACAAGTGCATAGATTTTCCTTGTCAGGAGTACTCTTCATCAAATTTCCTAACATGAACATATTGTCTTTCCCCTATGGAGTTGGCTAGGTTGATAAAGGATGATACACCAGAGCTTGTTAGCTTTGGGTTTATTGTTATTTAGTTTCGGCTTCCGGCCCATTTGCACCAAAATATATATATATATATATATAATAATACAAAATTAATTTCTCCTATATTATTTTAGCTGCTTTTTAACAATATAAAATGAATATTTTAGAAAATTTAATTTTATAATAGAGAATCTGGTATAATGTGTACATACAAAATATACTAACTAAACTAAAGAAGGTAAATTACACTGACACCCCCTGAGGTTTGGCCCGATTACATCTCACTCCTTGACGTTCTGGAAAATTACATTCCCACTATTGAAGTTAATAGTCTTATTTAACAAATATCCTCACTTATATAAAAGCGACAACTCCTAATAGAAAAATAGACGAAATTATATTGAAAAAAAAAAAGTAAAGCAAAGGAAAAAAAACAACAACAACAAAGGAAGTAAAGCAAAGTAAGAAAAGAGAGAGTGCATGAGTTCAATATTTTCATTATGTCTAAATAATTACAATGATAGGGAGTTAGTGTAATTTTCCAAACATTAGGGGGTGATATTTATTAAACCCAAATCTCAAGGGTGTAAGCGTAATTTACCTAAATAAAAAAAGATAAATTACACTGACACCTCTTGAGATTTTTATTTATACAAATTCCCCGTCACATTTGAAAAATTACTTTCTCCTTCTGAAATTTGTAATCTCATTATAAATATTGCCCCTAAATGCCTTAAAATTTTCCAAATAACCATTTTGTCATTTTTCCTACCATTTCTTCTTCATATCATCATGACTATATTCTACAACTTTCCATCATTATCTGAATATATTCTTATTGAGTCATATACAAACATAAATTTTAAATAAAATTTTCAAACACAAGGATATACTTTAATGGTGACCTTTCACTTTAAAACAAAATACCCATAAACATGATTTACATTTATAATAACATTACTATCACAATATTTTTATGATAGTTTTTGTATAAAATTTTTATATATGAATAGAAGTTTTCATTTTTATTTCTACAATTATTTTGCTTTCTTGTCTATTCACTATTACCAAACACCATCATTCACATTTATTACAGTATTCTAAATTTTTGTATTTTTATATTTTTTTATTTTTGGTGAATTAAAAAAGAAATCACAAAATATTATACTTCTTAAGTATATATAGATTAGGTGCATCTAAAAAATAAAAAGTTACTTAAAATATTATAAAAAAATCAGTAAAAATAAAAAAATAAAAAATAAAAAAGTTAATTTTTTGTGTGAGTTAAACCAAAGAAGATAACTGTTATTTCTCTTGAAATAATATGAACAAAATTTCAACATTATTTTATTGTTTTATATATGTAAAGATTAAAAAGTAAAATATCAATTTAATCTGTCAAAAAAATAAGTGCAATTTTTCAAACGTAAGAGATGAATCTATATTAAATAGAAACCTCAAGAGTGTCAGTGTAATTTTAAAAAAAAAAATTCTTATAATTTTACTCAAAATTGCTTTAACCTGATGAACAAATAATGCTCGTCAATATCAACGACATCGTTTAGATGCGTTTTGTTGGGGCGTTTTAGAGTTTGGACTCGTCTGCAAAAACCAGAGTAAAGCCATGAAAGGGCAAGAAGATAAGGAGAGAGCTCTTACGAAGGTTTTTCTAACAACGCTGTTGGCAATGATGGCCGAGACAATGACGTTTCCTATAGACATAACAAAGACGAGCCTCCAGCTTCACGGCGAGTCTCTCTCCTCATCTCGTTCCGTCTCCGCCTTGGGCGTCGCCAGCGAGATTCTCCGGCGTGAAGGCCTTGTGGGGCTGTACAAGGGCTTGTCTCCGGTAATCGTTCGACACATGTTCTATACCCCCATTCGAATCGCCTGTTACGAGCACTTGTGCAACACTTTCATCGTCTCCACTGACCCTTCACTTTCTCTCTCTACCAAGGCTTTAATCGACAGCTTCTCCGGTGTCATTGCTCAGGTGCTTGATGTTGGTGAAAATACCAAAAAAATTATATTTTATTGATAAATAATGTAAATAAAATGAGATACAAAAAATCAGATTGAGGCACGTATATCTCGTTTTCTTTAAGGAAATCAAACCCGCGGTAGGAAGAACCCAAACAGCAATGAGCAGTCACAAAACTATGACTGGTCCCCTCCAAGATACAACCGCCTGACCACTTGTCGTATGGTGGACAAGATGGTGAACAAGGTTCTAAATATCGGCCGGTACGTGCCGTACCGGCTGGTTCGTACCGGAATATTGGAGTGCCGAGTCGGATACTCACCGGTATATCGGTAAGAATGAGTTTCGTGTCAGTAGCGGCCGATTCCAGATACGTATCGGCCTGAATCCGATACGTTAGCGATATAGTTCCGATACAGTCTGGTACGACTGAAAATGGAGCAAAGCACCTGCAAAAATAATTGAGCAAAGCAAAGCACATGGAAAAGCAAAAAATAATTTAGCAAAGCACCTGCAAAAGAAAAAATAATCGACCAAAGTACCTGTAAAAACAAAAGCGAAAGTAGAAAAGGAAGGAAATAGACTCACAGACTCAAACCTTTCACTTCAAATTTTTTGTCTTCTTCAAGCAATACACACAGACTCACGGACCACCATAAATGTGTAGAAAAACCCTCAATCGGGCCAAACCCAAATCCTCAATCAAACCCAAATCTATCTCCTAGGGGCATCGATCTTGTAAAGTGTTGCAGGGAGAAGCATTGAATCGAACCCAAACCCATCCCCATCACCGATTTCAAGCTTCTTCGTTGAAGGTTTGTTCTCTCATGCTCTTTTTGTATTTGTCATGCTCTGTTTTTTCTTTCGGCTGAATAGGTCATGCTTTTGCTTGTTAAGTTGTGTTCGGTTTATAATTTTTTTTTTCTTTTTTCTGTTTGTTCTGTGGTTATTTTTTATTTATATTATGGTATGGGATGGGAATGAGATATATTTTAATATATATTTATGATTCTTCAAATATTTATATATATATATATTAGGAGCATTTATATATATTGAAGCAAAGCTCTGCAGATCCCCATCAACCTTTATATTTTCTATCCCACTTTGTTTTTCTATTTCAGTCTCCCATGTGTTGATTAGTTTCTTTGCAGAGTCCAACATTATGTGCACCAAATTCTGAATCATATTTTTCCCATTTAATCATTTTGTTTGAAAAATTATCTAACGTTATGACGAGAGGTGGAGGTTAGTATTGTATTAGTACCTTAACTTTATCGGCATAGAACTCAGGAGCAGTTGTTTTTAAATGCACAATATATAAGTTCAGAAGCTCAATATATTTTAAATGCACATAATTTCTTATAAATATTATTTTTATTTTATTTTTCTTAGCAATGTACCTGTAGAGTATGTTTCATATTTATTTTACTTCTTCATTCCTTTAAGTTGATTTATTAGACTCATTGTTCATGGACCTATTAAAACCAATAAATTAAGTGGTAAGTAGCAGTGTATAATTAGGCTCATGTATCGAATCTGCTTGACTGACTTTCACTACAGTTTTCAAAACTTTTGTCTGTCAACAGCTTGATTGTTCAATTTTTTTTTTTAAAGAGGTTCAATATTTTAGATTTTTTATTTTTATTTAAAGAGGTTTAATCTGTCGAATTTTTTATTTCAAATTTTTTTTATTATTTCAGATTTTATTTTAGATTTTTTAATTTGTCAAATTTTTTTATTTCAGATTATTTTTATATCAGATTCTTTTTAAAGAGGTTTCATCTGTCAGATTTTTTTAAAGAGGTTTAATTGTTAAGTAAAGAGGTTTAATATTTTAGATTTTTTATTTTTATTTCAAATGCAGTATTATTAGTAACTAAATTAGAATTACATTATTTGTTAATTAAAAACTGTTATTGTAGATAATTGAAAGTTATAATAGCGCACGGAGGTGGTTCTAGTGGAAAACCTCCAAGTGATGATATTGGTTGGAAATTTGGAATTCCATTAGAAAATAATAGGCATAAAATTAGGTGTAAATTTTGTGGAAAAAAGCTATATGGTGGTATAGCTAGGTTGAAGCAACATTTGGCCCATATGAAAGGTCAAGTCGCCCCTTGTGCTAATGTCAGTGGTGAAGTTCGTACACTAATGATGGATCATTTGAATAATTATAAGGGCAAAAAGCTTGACAAAAGGAAGATGAATGAGGAATTGACAGAACAAATTAGAGCCAGTCAGTGTGATGATGATGAAAATGATGAGGAGGACTTAGAAATGGTTATGGCCTGACAAAATAGGGCTAGTGATATTGAGGTTGCACCTCCTCCTGGTTTTGCTCGGCGAAGTCATAGTGTTCATGAGGCTAGTACAGGTAGGAAATGGATTGATACATCCTCTCCAAAAGTTCAATTATTAGACATAGATGTGGATCTTCATAGGACCAAAGGCAACAAACAATCCAAACTCTCCTCTAGATTCCTGAAAGAAGCAAAGAAAAAATTAAGAAGAGCAGTTAGCCAGTTTGTATTGTTCAATCCAGTGCCTACTAATGTTGTTAATTATAAATGGCTAGAACCAATGTTGGATACTGCAAGAGAGGTTGGAAAAGGAACAAAGCTACCTACTTCTTATGAAGTAAGCCTCTAACTTAAAGTTTGAAAAAACTCTATCTATGTTTAAAAATAAATAAATTATTAAGATGCTTGTTAATAGTTTTTGTTTGTTATTTATTATTAAACAGGTAACTGAAGTGTATTTACCAATGGAGTATGAAGTTTTACAAAATTGGATAAAATCTCATAAATCTAGTTGGGCTGAGAGAGGTGTTACAATTATGTGTGATGGATGGTCTGGGCCCACAAGAAAGCACATTATTAATTTTCTTGTGTATAGCGATCGTGGAACAATTTTTCAGAAGTCTATGGATGTAACTGATGTACCTAGTAGGATAGCTGATTATTACTTGGTCCTCATGGACAAGGTAGTGGATGAAATTGGAGAAGAATATGTTGTGCAAATCTTAACTGATAACGAAGCTGTGATAAAGGCTGCTGGTTACAAACTCATGCAAAAAATGGAGAATCTGTATTGGACAGGATGTGGAGCTCATTGTGTTGATCTTATGTTAAAGGATATTGGGAAGAAAAAAAGTGTAACAAAAGTGTTGGATTGTGCAAAAGTAATCACACACTTTATTTACAACTCCAATTGGGTCGTTGATTTCATGAAGAGATTCACAGGAGATAGAGAGTTGTTACGTCCTGTCATCACACGCTTTGCCACCAATTTCATTACTTTGGAAAGAATTGTTAAACATAAGACTGCTTTTACAGGATATGTTTCATTCTCAAGAGTGGAAACACAACAAATGGTTCAAAAAGGATGATGCAAAAGAAGCGAAAAAAAAATATACAAAGTAAAGATTTTTGGACCAAGGCGGCAGATGTATTAAAAGTTCAAGAACCACTTCTAAAGGTGCTTAGACTTGCAGATGGGGATAAAAATCCCACAATGGGCTTTATATATGAAGCCATGGATAGAGCAAAGTTGGCCATCAAACAAAATTGTCACTATTATGTAGATTATTGGAAGATTATTGATAAGCGATGGGCTTTCCAACTACACACGAACTTACATGCTGCTGGTAAATAATTTTTAATTTATTTAAATTATCAATTATGTGTTCCTTGTCTCACTTTTATTATTATTTTATATTTCAATGTACGTTATTTTTTAAATCCCATATTCCAATATTGGGAGCACATTTCTAATCATCGAGAAGTGATGAGTGGAGTTAGAAATGTGATTTCAAGACTTCTACCATATTTAAACGAGCAAATACAAGCGATAAACCAAGTTAGTCATTATTTAATATTAGTTAAATTGATAACTTATTATTTGACTTGTGAATTGTGTTTGTAAAACTACTTATTGCCTTTTGTTCATTGCAGATCTCTTTATTTTGTAATAAAGAAGATTCTTTTGGTGCTGTGTTAGCACAAAGAGCAGTGAAAGCAACAAATCCTGGTAATTATTATATACTCAATCAACTATTAACTATTTTAATTACATATTATTGTTACATTGTCCACACTTCTATATCAAATTATAACATAATCACTAATAGTTGATTGATTTGTATTTAGCTGAATGGTGGATCCATTATGGTACATCGGCTCCGGCACTCCAAAAAGTGGCTGTGAGAGTATTGAGCCAAACCACGTCTTCTTCTAATTGTGAGCGCAATTGGAGTAGATTTAGCCTGATACATACAAAGACAAGGAAACGGTTGAAGTATAAAAAATTAAATAAACTTGTTTATGTGTATTACAATATGAGGCTAAAGATCAGACACGCAACACAAAAAAGCCAAGATGACAGAGAGGAATCTTTTAACCCCATCAATCTTGACTATATATTTGAAGAAGATGATCTATTAACTCCATGGCTGCAAGAGCGAGTGTAGACACCCCATTTTTGACCGAGCTTAAGACTCAGACGTCACCGATTGAGCGCTTGGTGATGTTGCATAATGTGCTCGTTCAGAAGTTTCAGAGTTGCGGCCGTGAGCCCTGCCTCCGGACTTCCGAACCCTCTTTTGTGCCTTGCCTCGGTTTGTGAACCAGGCTCGGTTTTCTCTGTTTCTTTTCCTGAGGGGAGGGAGAGGTCTTGTAGACCGTCTCTCAGTGGCCGTGGGCTACATTTGGTGGCCGTAGGCCATTTTGCCCATTTCGGAGCCCGGTTTCCGGTTTTTCGGGACCGTTGGCCGTATGCCTCGGTTCGGGACCGCCTAACCATCTCCGTTTGTTCTGATTTTTGGCATACTTCCTTTTTTCTCCCTTTTGAGGGACATTGTTGTCTGAGAAACCCACTTCGTGGCCGAACGCCACTTTCGGTGCTTGAAGACTCATTTTCGGGATCCCGAACTGAGTGTTTTGGTCCCCGAACATTCGTTTTGGATCGGTTTTTGTTCATTTTTGGCAGGTACCTCTGTTTTATCACCGGGAAGGTCACTGAAGGGTTGGAGGCCAGTAATTGTTGCAGCAACCAGTTATATATCCTCCGACGCCCTCCGACGCCCGTTTTTCACACTTCCGGGCTAATGTTGAACACCTTGGGGCCACTTTCTTGAACTTTGAACCACATATCTGTGATGTACACACTTGGAAGGATCCTAAAAGTTGGTGGCCGGCCAGTAATGTTGCCTGACCCTTTTGAACCCCTCCTTACGGGCTAATGTTGAACAACCTGGGCCCTTTTTCTTGAACTTTGAACCACATATCTGTGATGTACACACATGGGAGGACCTTAAAAAGTGGTGGCTGGCCACTATTTCAACTTGACCGTTTTGACCCCTAGCCGGCCGGCTAGGTGGGGTGGCCGGCTGGCCACCTGGAGCTCCAAAAAGGGGCCGGCCATGTTCCTCTCAATATCCACTTTACAGCTGTATAGCTGTTTCCCCCAGAAAATATCTCAATCCGGGGGATATTTTGTGGGGGAAAACTTGCCTAATTTTCCCCCACCTTTGCCCCTCCTTTACTCCCTCTTTTTTTTCCTTATAACCAGTAGGTGATATCACATTTAGGGGTTAGAAAAAATTGCTTCAAGCCTTGATACACTTATCTCACTCCATCTCTCTCATTTTCCTTGAAAACTCCTAAGCTACACCTCATTTTCTTCATCACCACCAAGCTCTACCACCACCACTCCATTCCAGCAGCAAGGGGAGGAATTCCAGCAGCTAAGAGGCAACAAATTTGGTCCAAGAAGCAACAAAAGTATTGATCTTCAAGGGTGAGTCCATTTTCCCTCTTTTCTAGTTCATTTTTGCACCATTCCTCTAGCCATCATGCTTACTGTTTTGAGCTCTGACCAAAACTGAAAAGGTCATTTTTTTGAGCTCATTTTCATGTCTCATTAAGGGCTCAACCCTGTTTGAGCCCTCCATCTTGCACTTGCTTCAATACCCTCTTTGTATGTCAATATTTTGCATGCTTTTTCTAACCTACGTGTGATCTATTTTGGAGTTTGTCATGAACTGTAAGTAGGCTTATTTTGAGCCCCTCTTCAACATTGAAGAAGGGCTCATCTTTGTTTGGGACCTCCATGTACCACTTGTCTTTGCATCCATCTTTGGTCCCCTATTCTTGTATGACTTGGCAGCCTATCTTGGTTCCATTTTTGGTCATTTTACAGAGCTAGAAAAGTTATTATTTTCTCCCATTCTTCATGTTTCATTAAGGGCCTTTCATGGTTTGAGGCATATTTTATACACTTCATGTTATATCTCTCTTTTAATCCCCATTTTTGCATGATTTGTTAGCCTATCTTGCTTCTGTTTTTGGACATTTTACAGAACTGGAAATAGTCTTATTCTGGCCCATTCTTCATGTTTCATTAAGGGTCTTTGGCTGTTTGATGAATTTTTTGTATACTTTGTGTTTTAATCTCTTTTGGCCCCTATCTTGCATGGCATTTTGAGCATGTTTATATACTGTTTTGGGTCCGGCCATAAACTGTAAATGTGCATATTTTTAGTCCCTCATCAGTGTTGTAGAAGAGTCTTTTTCTGTTTGGGCTTTGCATCTACTACTTCCTTCTTTGGCCACCTTTTGGCCCTTTTCTTGCATGGGAGTGCAGCCATACCTGTGTTTGTTTTTGGGGTTTTTATAGTTCTGGAAAACATCATATTTTGGGCCCCTCTTCAACTTTGTTGAAGGGCCCTAACCTGTTTGAGGACAGCAGCTGTGAGTTGCTTCTTAATCCCATGTTTAGGGCCATTTCTTGCATGCCAGTTTTGCACTGTTTTTGCTTGCTATTTGGCCATGTTTTGAACTGGAAAAATGCTTATCTTTGGATTTCCTTTCTTCTGTATTTTCATTGCATGTCCATATTGTGCATGTTTGGTATAGCTATAGGCCATTTCGGGTGCCAAAATTCATATTTCGGGACTATTCCGTGCATCGGGTGTACTTTCGCCTCGTTTCGGGGCTGTTTTCCCCCACATTTCAATGCTTAAATTCCATTAGCATGTTTGCATATCATTTTCCATGCCATTGCATTGCGTATGCCATCGCCTCGGTTTGCGTGCCCGTGTGCACGCATTTCGAGGCACTTCATTTTCATCCATCGGCCTCTTATGTGAGTGCGGCTAAGGCTCTCTCATGTTAGTATAAGTCCATGTTGCATTCTATATGCCATTTCCATGCCATTGCATTGCGTATGTTATCGCCTCGGTTTGCGTGCCCGTGTGCACGCATTTTGAGGCACTTCATTTTCATCCATCGGCCTCTTATGTGGGTGCGGCTGAGGCTCTCTCATGTTAGTATAAGTCCATGTTGCATTTTATATGCCATTTCCATGCCATTGCATTGCGTATGTCATCGCCTCGATTTGCGTGCCCGTGTGCACGCATTTCGAGGCACTTCATTTTCATCCATCGGCCTCTTATGTGAGTGTGGCTGAGGCTCTCTCATGTTAGTGTAAGCCCATATCGCATTTCATATCATTTGCATTGTGTATGTCATTTTCTCGGTTTGCATGCCCGTGTGCACGCATTTCGAGGCATCTCATTTTCGCAACATAGTGCATACTAGGTTGTATCTTAGATCGCATTCATGCATTTTCTCAGTTTGCGTGCCCGCATGCACGCATTTCGAGGCATCTCATTTCATAACATTGTGTATGTTAGAATTGTATCTTAGTTGCATTTCATGCATGTCATGCATATTGCATCATGTTCGGAATAGGAGTTAGCCCGGGCACGGGAAACGAGGTGCATTCCGTACTCCGAGTGACGGAATGTATCTCAATTCCCTAGTCACTGACACTCCGGATTATCCATGATGGAGTTAGGTTTTAGCTGTGTTTTCATGTGCATTCATCCTATATTGAATTGTGCATTTCGACTCCTCAGCCATCATGCCTCGGTATGCGTGATTGGTGGCACGAGGATCGAGGCATGCATATATCTATGAAAATACATTGCTATGCCCCTTTCCTGCTCTCTGTTCTAGCAAATGAAGAATCAGCAAACTTCCGGAGTTTGGCGCGCTTTCCAAGAACAATCACAAAACAGAGGCTAATTGGGGCATCCCGGTGGATTTCCGCGCAAGGCAGCCCAAGCATACATCATTCATCAGAAGCAAGGCAGTCCCTGGCTCGCATGCCAGTTTTACAGTTTTTCTTAGTTAATTCGTTAATTAATTAGGAATTTGTATATTATCTGGATTGTAATATTTGGACTGTAATATTCTTTTATTTGGGACTGTATATTTATTCGGACCCTCTGCGCGAGGGCATAACTGTAATAAGTGTGCGTGTGTGTGTTGTATGTCTTCCAACCCCACGTCTTTCTCCCTTTTATTTATCCGCTTATGATGGTTAGATTAGGGCATATTTCAATTAGCATACAGTATGACAGCATGTTTGCATTCATTCATCTGTATTGCATGCACCGGGCTCGGCGCATCATACTAACTGCATCGTATTTTCAATTCCAAATTGAATACATGATAGTTGTAGCATTTCATATGCCATCTTAGAATAGCCGAGTCTGCCATAGTTGCATTTTTTGCATGTGTTGCATTAGGCATTTCTGTATACATAGGATCATGCATGATTTCTAATGTAGTTTCTGTTTTTGGCTTGGAGTACTTGGTGAGTTTTATGCTTTAGCATCCTTGCATGCGTGTGAGTGACTGCCATGAATAGCATGCTTACCATGAGGCTATATGCTTATGTGATATAACTGCCTGAATGCCTGTGGGTGAAGGTTGGGTTATTTGAATTGGAATAATTCATCAAATGTTTGTTTTAAGCCCACTAGATAGTGGCAAAACCATCTTTTCTAAGCCCACCTGAGGGTGGCAAAATCTGCATTTTAAGCCTACTTGCGAGTAGCAAATCATCTTTTAAAAAAAGCAAACATGAGATGTTTTGTTCCAATTCAGGCGATCCAGTCTATACTTGTATGCTGTGCGCATCACATAGTAACCTAGGCTAATAACCAGAATAAGAACTCACAATGTTTTCAAAAAAGATATCATGGTTAGTAGAGGCCGATCTTTGATCGGGCGAGCGGGGGTGCTCACGAAGTGACCTTCCCCAATCGTACCCAAGTTCCCGAGCCGAGGCAACTTTGGTGATGACGGACGCGTGGCCTTTGGCACCGAGTCAGGGTTTCCTAAATTTTCCATTAAAAAACATTTAGGTGGCGACTCTGTATCTGGCAAAGCAGTCCATGTTTGGCACTTCTTTCAAAATCTGTTTTCTCAAAACGATTTGCCGGATTTGGACTCTTTGGTTCAGACTTAGAACCGTGAAAAATTTGAGAGTCCTGAGCTGTAGTGACCCCAAATGAACAGAACGGGAGCTCGTTCCTCCCGGGGCGTTCGGGGACGTCTACAGCGAGAACATGCAGTCTTGGATGATGAAGATAACTCAGGTTGGTTCTGGTTATTTAGGAACTTAATATTTTTTCCTATTTGGTTGTGGTTAACCACTTCAAGGAACCATTTTGATATGGATAAACATCATGTAAACAGCTCTAAAATAATTCATAGAATATTTATCTGGTTTAAAAGCTGAAAATTCCAAATCATAAAATTGTGATTAGTAACTAACTAGTTATAAAACATTGTGTTTCTACCAAAGTTTTATAGGCGAATGTGTAATGTGAGGCGTTGGGGCATATGCATTTCGAATTTTTATGTTAAAGTAAATAATTCAATTAAAGGTGTAAATACTTTTTTCTTCAAGGCGTCGAACATTTCATTGCAAAGAAGGAAACTACCCTCATTAAAAGTAAAATTGATGTGATTGATTTTCTCATTTGATCATTAATTGTGTTGTTTTTATCTTTTCTTGATTGGTCATTTGCTTAATTTTTCCTATAGAATATAATTGCAAAAGGGATTTCTTTTAATTTTCTACTCTTTTATGCTTAAACCATCTATTAGAGTAAGTTTAAAAAGAGCCTAAGATAAGCTCTTCATATGCATACTCTTCATATGTTTATGTGCAAAAGGCATACCAGGCGTCTCTAACGTTCATGCCTCAAATTGTTATGCGCAAGCCTTGGGGGAGTATAACCTAAAAATCCAAGCCTTGATGAGTTTTGCTTTAACTTCGCTTTGAGGTGAGCATCAAGGCAAGCCTCAGTAAAGTGTTTTAAAACTTTGGTTTCCACATTACTTCCAGATGAGCTTACTAGGCATATTCTGGAATATGGGTGATCTCAAATGATGCATATTATTTACTAATGACAATTTTAGTTAGTGACAATAGTAGAGAAGCTATTAATTCTAGGTTGGAATCATAGATAAACACTCTTAACAATTAAACGTATAAGATTAGGTTTGACTTGCACATTGTACTGCAACTATGGTAAACCCAGGACAAAAATCAAATGACTGAAAATTGATGGCCAAGAGATAGCCAAGAAGTGAACTGTTTGCTATCGTAGCTTCTATAAAGTAGAGATCCATTTGGACGTCCCTACAAAACCAAAGCATGATAAATAAATTTTAAGAAAATGTCCAGTGTGAGCATCTTGGTATTATAGAATACTGCCCAAGTAACAGGAAAAGTTATTCATTCTTTATATCGAGAATTTCACCATTGAAGATAATGATTTAATAATAACAATAATAAAGTGGCCATCTAAAAAAAAAAATGAGCATGGGCAAAATGAAGATGTTTAGATAAATTGGTGGTAGAGAGAATAAGAAAAATAATGCATGAGAGAATAATTAGCGACGATACCAATCTGTAACAAGATGAAATCAAAGTAGATGGTTTATTACATGCAAAAAAGACCAAATGAATGCTTCACTGCAGAGCAGTGATTTGATTAAGAAGGGTGGGCACACCTAAAGGACATGAAGAAGAGTAAGATCATGAGTTAAGGTCGTGAGAAGCGATATGGTCCCTTAGGACTTATTAGTGTAGGATACATCTCTAGTTTTATATGACATAGAAAATGTTCATATAACTGATTCTTCTTATTGGGATTAAGGCATTTTGTGATGAGGTGGATTAAGGTAATTATAAGGGAAAAAACTGTTGTACCCTTGTCTTTTAAAAATAGTTACATACTTCCATATGGTTTTGGACTAAAGTGTTACTTATATATTTTTTTCCTAAAATAAATGGAAAATGTGCCACATGCGCCTGTTTAGAAAGTGGGGGTAAAATAGTCAAAGTCAAAATTTAATGTCTAAAGACCAATTACCTCTTATTCTTATACCTTCAAACTCTAATCCTAACCCACCCACACCACCTCCACTCACTTCCTCTACCTGCCCCCACCCCTCTGTAACCTCTCTTGCCACCACCTCCCTCCTTCCTGACCTCCATTGCCACTCATGACCTCTAGCAAACAACTTTCCTATCACCCATGTCACTAGCAACTACTTTCTCCACCTCCCCAGCAGCCTCCAGCGACATCCCCCACAACTTTCTTCACTCCCAGCTGCCTCCTTACCCCATGCCACCTTTCATGTTACCCTTTTTGCTTGTACCATATACGTACATGGAACACACACGTACAGACAAAAGTGTTGTGCATTTAAAATTCTATTTAAGAAATCATTGGTTGAAGAAAATTTTGCTGAAGGGGCATGTATTGGGTTCTCCTATGTATAGATATGTTTGTAATCATATAGATGATGGTTTTTGTTGGTGGGCCTAAATCTTGTTGCATATGTATGTATGATATGAATATGGGTATATATATATATAGGGCCTTCTACATTACACACTGTTGAGGATACTAACTTCGCAGATACTAACTCTGCAGAGTTACTTACTCAACTCAACTCCAGTTCAGAACTTGCACCTGCACCTACTCAGTTTAGTCCTCAGCTCAATTAGTTCAAGAAGAAAAGTTCTATCAGTTCAAGATTACCATGCAGCTCAACTGCTTCACTAACTACACCTATGGTGGTTAGAGAATCTGTTAGACAATCTGTTACTAGTTATTAAGTTGTTAACACACATGTAAAACAATTAGATTAGTTAGTTAGGATATTAGATACACATCTATTGTATATGAGAAGTTGTATAAATAAGTGATCAAGGATCACTGATATTTTCAAGAAATGAGAAAGTGATATTTTCCAAATGGTATCAAAGCTAGCTATGTCACACCCCAAACCCGCCCCTAAAAGTTTGGGCATGACCACTTCAGAAACGGACACTTAACCTGTTATATATATAATATATGGGGCCTGAACGAAAGCATTAAATATCAAAATTTGACAATAGAAACAAACTCCATTGAGCTACTACTATCATGCCAGGATCACAAACTTTAAACAGACAAATAAAATCTAAAACATACATCTGAATATCGGATATATACGCACATATACACAAGCCCAGCTCTATAATTGGGCATACACCAAAACATTTCGGAAGAAAGTGTTATACACATTTCAACCTTAGGCCAACAACTAGAGTGCAAAACCAAAGTTCGTCAAAACTTCATGAAAATAAGAGCAGCTTCTCTTAGGCTTGGACATGGAAAGGTTGACCAAAGAGGACAAGCGTCATGGTTTAGGACTGACCACTTGGTTGGTTACCTATAGAAACAGACATAACATAGGGTGAGCCAAGCTCAGTGAATAGTATGATACATAAATGCACAATTTAAACATAATACATAACAATGCATAAATAAATGCGAAGATCATGTAGTTAATCTATTCCTGTTTTCATGTTATATGGCCTTAGGCCCCAGTCGTGAGTCATAATGGTTTTAAGCCCATGAACACATTAACATTAAGCTTTTAAACATAATGGCATATAGCCCTTGAACATATGGCATGGAGCCCTTAAACATGGTGGCATATAGCCCTTGTACATATGGCATGAAGCCCTTGTCAGAATGGCATAAAGCCCTTATCAGAATGGCATTACAGCCCTTGAACATATAAATATATGAACTCAAGAGGTGTCTCACACGGATTCCAGAGGTGACTCACATTGTAGCACTTAGTTCCGTGTAGCACTTTGTTTCATATTAGAATGGCATAAGCCCTTATCAGATTGGCATTACAGCCTTTATCAGAATGGCATTAAGCCCTTAAAACATATTGGCATTAAAGCCCTTGAACATGCATATATGAACCCAAGAGGTGTCTCACACGGACTCTAGAGGTAACTCACATCATAGCACTTAGTTCCATGTAGCACTTTGTTTCATTTCATAACAACTTATACAGATGGCCATGAGCCTCAGAACTTTCACAAAATGGCTTTCAGCCTCATAATTTTCACATATGTATGGACTCAAGAGGTGTCTCACATGGACTCTAGCGGTGGCTCACAATGTAGCACTTTGTTCCATACCAATAATTAGCAGGTCTTACAGACCAAACCATACATAAATGTCATACTATAAACGGAAATAAATTCATACATATGCATTATACTTGAATCATTAACAGAAATCAGAATTCATACTTACTTATACTTAGCCTTTTAATAGCGCTGGCAAATCAATAAAAAGCATTCTTGTTAGTTCTATAAAGAAATTCCTCAACATTGTGAACTTATAATACACTTGAACTTGTACATATGTAAGCATGTAACGTAGCTTGTAACATACTTACGCTTGTATCGTACTTAAACTTGTAACATACTTAAGCTTGTAACGCACTTAAACTTGTAACATACTTGAACTTATAACATGCGTATACTTGTAACATACTTGAATTTATAACATACATGGACTTATAACATACTTGGACTTGTAACATACATGAACTTATAACATACTTAAACTTGAAAACTTGTAACACATTTAAACTTGTACATACTTGTCCTTGTAACCTTACTTAAACTTGTACATATTTGAACTTGTCACACATATATAAACTTGTAACATTCTTGACTTAGAGCATACGTAAACTTATAATAGACTTAAACTTAGAACATACGTAAACTTATGACAGACTTAAACTTAGAACATACGTAAACTTGTAACTTAATTATTTGAACCACGGTATTATTATCCCTGGGTAAGGGCCTTGTGCTAAAGATGATGTGAATACTTCTACATATATGAATAATCATTAAGTTAATAGAAAACAGAGCTTTTCTTGTTATATCATGTCATTCTCATGCACTTAACAAAATAGAATGATTCATATTCTTATGTGGGTTGCATACTAATGGTAAACCTTTACATTCCTATCATAGATTCTAAACGTTCTTGGGTCCCTTCATAACATAATCTTAATTCACACAACATCATTCTTCAAGGATGAACATAAGTTCCACTTATTCTTTAAGAAATAACATACTATGCTGATAAATAACAAAGGCTAATATTCGTCATTAACGGAATATAAGGATTCCAAAATCATACCGACGTACGCAAATCTTTCAGCGTTCATATAAGCTCACATTGCTTTCCAATTGTCATAATGTTTGAATAATACTTACAAAGAACAGAGCATTAGTGACAATAATTGTCAATAGTATATAAAGTGTACATTCTTGTACTACTACTCACAGTGCTACAACGGAGTGCTTGCCCCTCCTGGAGTGTGCCCTGTACATACACATAACTTAGTCATTAGTTCTTTTGCTTTCTTAATTCCTTTCCTGCTTTAGTTTACTTCGAATGAATTTACGGGCATCTTAGGGACATCAAACACAATTTCTAAAAATACCAGAGGGTTAAGCACGTAAAATCGAGCAAACAAATTTTTGCAGCATGGGCCGCACGTGCGGCTGTGAGCCCCGCACGTGCGGCAGGCCTTCCGCACGTGCGGCAGTGATCCCCGCACGTGCGGCGATTCCAGCAGAAAGCAGTCCGAAAATGCAGAAAAACCCAATTTTTGATACATTTTTCATGGCTCAAAATAGGTTCTTTTAATTGATGAAACATGGTTCAAAATCATGTAAATAGGAGCTATAACATAGATCAATCTTCATACAATTTGGACTTTTGATCTTAACTCACAAACACAACTTAACTTCATAACATTCCTATCTTCTCACACATAGCTATATATACACACATGATCATTTAGCTACATAATCAAACTTCAAAAACATGATTCTAATTAATCATTCACCACATATTTGTTCCATAACATAAACCCTAACTTGTATAACATAAAGAACTTTCTACTTAGTTATCAAAGAGAGGAACCATTAAGAATGAATTACACATACCCTCCATTAAAATCTTTATAACCCCTTTAATTTCTCAATCTTCTTCCTTGGAAGCTTCTTCTTCTTTCTCCCCAACTCTCCTCTCCTAACCCTCTTTGGAGATATTTTTGTGTTTTTGGGTCCAAGTCAATGGCTAGAGCATGCATATATATATATATATATTATGTTATAATAATTGAATAGGACAAAAATCAATCGTTTAAGCATCCCAAATTGAAATTTCACAGAAACATTTAATATTACTTAAAAATTATGTTGATCACATATATAACATCAATTTCAGATAATTAAGTCCCTAAGGCTTCCAATTTCTGCTTTAAACATTCTACATGGAACAGATACTTTTCTTGCTCAGCAGATAGACATCCTTAAATAGGGGATTTACTTACTTAACCGTAATTCCACATGGAATTTCACAATAAGCATATAAATATACAGAATAAGGGAACTGAGAGTATACCAGAATCATAGATAAGGGTCGGGTTATTACAAGCTAAGCTCTAACGAGCAAGATAACAATGGCTAGTCCTTCATCTCTTTCATCTTCCATTCCATCAAATCTAACTCTTCTTATTTCGAATCTGTCTTTTTTTGTTACTGTAAAGTTAGATTCAACAAACTTCATCATCTGGATGAGTCAAATCTCCAACATGCTTCATGCTACCAATCTTTTGGGATATGTTGATGGTACAATCCCTTGTCCTTCGTCTAAAGTTATTGATACCTCTGGTGTTGAATTTGCAAATCCAGAGTTTCTTCAATGGAGTTTAATCGATGCACATCTCTTAAGTTGTCTTACTGCAACATTATCTCCTTTCATTTATTCCATTGTTCTTCAGTTCCATCACTGTGCTGAGGTATGGTCTGCACTCAATAAGAAGTTCACTTCACTTTCCCGATCTCATGTACATCAACTCAAGAATAAATTGAACTCTGTTGTTAAGAGATCTAACTCCATAGCGGTCTATCTCTCAAAGATTCAAGAGATTGTTAATCAATTGGCTCTTGCATCAGTAGTTATTGATGATAAGGATCTTGTTTTGCTAACTTTGAATGGTCTGCCAGATGAGTTTGATGCATTTAAAACTACAATTAGAGCTAGATCTGGTACTATTTCTATGGAAGAATTGTCTTCTCTCCTGTGTTCTGAAGCGATTCATATGAATGCAAAGACTAGAAAGTTGTCAGAACCAACAGTTGCTTTTTCCTCAGTCATGCAAAATTTTTCACCCCAATCTTCTACTCCATTTCAAACCAGAGGTCATAATTTTGGCTATTTTAGAGGTCGTAATTCTTTTTAGAATAACAGAGAAAGCCGATTTTATAAAGGCAATGGCAGATCTAGTAATAGTACTGGTCCTGGCAAATCCACCACTTCTCCTAGAGGCAAAAGAAGATTTTCTTCTCATTCTCAGTCTAATCTGATTTGTCAGATTTGTGGACGTTTTGGTCACTTGGCTCTTGATTGTTGGCATAAAATGGATTCTTACTATCAGTCCCAGTCTTCTCCTCAGAATCAGGATTCACATCCTATGTCTAATTCCACATCTAGAGCTTTTGTTGCCTCATCTAATGATACATCTTCATCTGTTGTTCCAGGTCCATGGTATTTGGACTCTGCTGCCACTAACCATATCACTAATGACTTGTCTAATCTCACATGCTATCAACCATATCAAGGACCAAATCAGGTTACTATTGGAGATGGAAGTTCAGTGCCTATTACTCATACTGGTAATGGCATTTTACCTACTCTCAACTATTCTTTCTCCCTCAACAATATTGTACGTTCACCTTCAATCTCCTCTAATTTGGTTTCATTCCAAAAACTAGCTCAGGATAATCATTGTGTTATCATTTTTGATGATTCTAACTTTGTGATTCAGGACAAAGTTACCAAGAAGGTTCTTCACAAGGGAACTAACATTCATGGTCTTTACCAACTTCATCTATCTACTTCATTTCCATCTGAGTTTCATGCTTACCTAACTAAGGCTAATCCGGAATTTTCTTCTTTGTG
Source organism: Camellia sinensis (assembly GCF_055761805.1). Taxonomy (NCBI): domain Eukaryota; kingdom Viridiplantae; phylum Streptophyta; class Magnoliopsida; order Ericales; family Theaceae; genus Camellia; species Camellia sinensis. The sequence continues at coordinate 95,743,654 of NC_138971.1, read as the reverse complement.
GCATAATCGGTTAGGCCATCATTCATCCTTAAAGTTTCATCATCTCAAGCCACATTTGAAGCTAAAATCTCTTCATTATGATAGTTTAGATTGTATAGATTGTTGTGTTGCTAAAAGCCATAGGTTTCCCTTTCATTTGTCAAATAGCACTGTCGATAAGCCCCTTTCACTCATTCATAGTGATGTATGGGGCCCTTTCCATTCTTCCTCTACTTTCAAATGTTATGTTCTTTTTGTTGATGAATTCAATAAGTTTACTTGGTTATATCCATTGACTTCCAAAAGTGAAGTGTATGATAAATTCTTAGAGTTTAAAGCCTATGCTGAGAAACAATTTGAGACTGTTTTGAAAATTCTTTGAACTGATGGTCGTACTGAGTATTGTAATGCTAATAAATAAGTCCGGATATTTCTCTCGGACTTCCAATTCACGCTCCCACGTTGCTTCCTCAACCCCATGATGTTTCCACAGTACTTTGACCAAGGGAATTGTCTTGCCCCGCAAGACTTGGTCCCGTCTGTCCAAGACTCTTACCGATCTCTCTTCATACGAGGCATCCTCATCTACCTCTAAGTAGGTCCAATCCAACACATGTGATGGATTCAGCTCATATTTCCGAAGTATACTAATATGAAACAGGTCACGTACTCCAAAAAGTTGCGAGGCAACGCTAAACGATATGTAACCTCCCCAATCCGCTCAAGGATCTCAAAAGGACCAATATAGCAAGGGGATAACTTCTCACTCTTTCCAAATCTCATCAAATCCGTCTAGGTGATATTTTTAAAAAGACATGATCACCCACCTCGAATGACAATGGTCTCCTCCTAAGGTCGGCATAACTCTTTTAGCGACTCTGGGCTGTAACCAACCTCTTACGGATAAGTGTTACCTTTTCCGTCGTTTCCCAAACCAACTCTAGACCTAACAAAGGTGCATTACCCACCTCGGCCCAACACATTGGAGATCTACACGGTTAGCCATACATGGCCTCAAACGGTGCCATGCCAATACTCGACTGGAAACTATTATTGTAGGAAAACTCCATTAAGGGTAGGTGTCTTTCCCACGACCCTTTAAAGTCAAGGACACAGCCTCGAAGCATATCCTTAAGGATCTGAATGGTACACTCGGACTGCTCGTCAATTTGAGGATGGTAAGCCGTGCTAAAAGTCAATCTAGTGCCCAAGGCACTCTGGAAACTCTGCCACAACCTAGCTGTGAAACGCGGGTCTCTATCTGAGACAATCGTCACTAGGACCTCGTGCAACCTCACTATGCCCCGAATGTACAAGTCAACTAGATAATCTACTGAATCTCTTACGTGCATAGGAATAAAATGCGTTGACTTGGTCAATCAATCAACTACCACCCAAATGGCATCGCTACCCCGTTGGGTCCTCGGACGACGCACAACAAAAGCCATCTGGACATGCTCCCATTTCCATTCGGCTATAGACAAGGGTTGCAACAAACCAGCTGGCCTTTGATGTTTGGCCTTCACTTGCTGACAAGTAAGGCACTTCGATACAAACGCTGCCATATCCTTCTTCAGACCCCTCCACCAAAACTGGCGACTCAGATCATGATAAAACTTTGTGCCTCCTGGATGCACTGTAAGGCGTGAATGGTGAAACTCTTGGAGTAATTCCTCTCGGCAAGACTCCGGAACAAACAAGCAGTCACAGTATCTCAGGTCGGGATACACAATCAAACCCTTCTCTACCTGCCCACTGGAAATTTTTCCCCAGATGGATTCTATCTCAAGGTCACATTTCTGTGCTTCTAACACTTGATTCATAAGTGTAGGTTGTGCAGCTACAGAAAATAAGGTCGCAGACTCAACAGACTCGCTCAAATGCAAGTCAAACTCGCCAAGACCACCCAACATCTCCCATTCCCGGATAGCTATACAAGCTACACTGCTGATGGACTTCCTCCTTAAGGCATCGGCCACAACATTGGCCTTACTCGGATGATAGGGCAACTCGAAATCGTAATCCTCTATAAACTCCATCCACCTTCTCTACCTCAAATTCAAGTCCTTCTGTGTAAACAGATACTTCAGACTCTTATGATCAGAAAACACCTCAAACCTCTCACCATACAGATAGTGCCTCCAAATCTTCAAGGAAAAGATCACAGCTGCTAACTCTAAATCATGAGTAGGGTAGTTTCTCTCATGTGTTTTCAACTGCCATGAGCCATAGGTTACTACTTTCATCTCTTGCATCAACACACAACCCAAACCTTCTCGTGAGGCATCACAATACACAGAATAGCCCAAACCCCTCTCCGGAATAATCAAGACTGGAGTAGTTTCTTGGAACGAATTTTCACAAGTCTCACGCCATACAAATGTTTTGTGTCAATCTAGTCAAAGGCAAAGCTAGTCTGGAGAAATCTTTCACAAATCGATGGTAATACCCGACCAATCCTAGAAAACTACGAATCTCAAAGGCATTCTTAGGCTGTGCCCAATCTTGCACTGCCTCAATTTTGGATGAATCTACAGTCACCTCTTCCCCGAAAACCACATGGCCTAAAAACTTAACTTCTCTTAGCCAGAACTCGCACTTCCTGAATTTGGCATACAACTTATGGGCTCTAAGCAACTCAAGCACCACTCGCAAGTGTTCCTCATGCTCCTCCTCAGAGGGTGAGTAAATCAAAATGCCATCCACAAAGACGACTACAAAACAGTCCAAGAACTCTCGAAAGATTCGGTTCATCAAGTCCATAAACACAGCTGGGGCATTGGTTAACCCAAAAGGCATCATCAGAAACTCATAATGGCCATACCACATACGGAATGCCGTCTTCGGGATATCCTCCTCCCTAACTCTCAACTGATGGTAGCCCGATCTCAAATCTATCTTAGAGAAACAACGGGATCCCTTCAACTGATCAAACAGATCATCTATATAAGGCATAGGGTACTTGTTCTTAACCGTAACCCGGTTCAATTTTCGATAATCAATACAAAGTCTTAAGGCCCTATCTTTTTTTTTAACAAAGAGGGCCGGTGCTCCCCAAGGCGAAGTACTAGGGCAAATAAAACCCTTATCTAGTAATTCCTGGAGCTGAACCTTTAACTCACTCAACTCAGCTGGGGCAAAAAGATACGGTGCCATAGAAATCGAGGTCGTGCCAGGCACTAAATCAATAGAGAACTCAATCTCTCGGTGAGGTGGCAAACTAACAAGGTCCTCGGGAAAGACATATGAGTACTCATAAACCACTCTTGGCAACTCAATGTGGACCTCATCACACTCACTAGTCATAAAGCTAGCAAGAAGAGAACTAAGTTCATTCCGCCCACGTGAATCAAATACCGGCGATAAGACTCTATCCACCCGGTCCCCCAAGAAATAAAAGCAATCACTACTCAAGCTACATACAGTAACCCTCTGACGGTAGCAATCTATAACAGCCTGGTATGACAATAACCAGTCCATACCCAAAATAACATCAATACCAGACATATCCATCAATACAAAAGAAAAAGGGAAGCCGGCGATCGATGACCTCTATATCATAACCCCGACACCCCTGTTTCAAAATCATCTCACCCCCAACAGGTGATACAACACATATAGGAGATGCTAACTATACCAACTCCAACCCCAAAAAAGATACAAATGCAAACAAAATAAATGAATGGGATGCACCCGTATCAATCAACATATTAGCAACCGAGTTGCAAAACAAAAAGGTACCTCTCACAACAGATAGAGCCGGTACAAGATTTGGGGCGATAACAACATACACATGCCCCATTGGCCTCTGATCAACTTGCTCACCTCTCGGAGCATAAGAATGCTGCAATGACTGATTTGAAGAAGCTTCCTGATTGGCCCTCGATGCCTGTATTGACTAAGCTGGTTGGTGACTCTATGTCTGTCTCGAACCAGACGCACTAGATATGCCACCTAACCGTGGGCAAAACCTGTTCAAGTGCCCCACCTGCCCACACTGATAACAAGTGAGCGGCTGGCCTCTACATTGACTCTAGCCTTGAGAACAGGCCGAAGATGATGCTGCTCGCTGCCTTTCCTCCCTTCTATGGGAAAACTGGAGTCTTGTGGCCCAACTGACCACATTTGTAACAAGTGATGTCTCCTTGACCATCTCTCCCAGAACCCGAACTTGGCACTGGAAAGGTAGATCTCGAATGCGCTCCTTGGGATTGCTGAGGGTTAGAACCCCTCTCCCTCTTACTGTCCCCCTGACCATCCTGACTCCTCCTAGAGCCCCTCATCCTCTCCTCCTCTACATACATAATAGTCTCAAGATGGGCTGCAGCCTCCACAAGGTGCCCATAATCCCTAATCATGGACCCAACAACTTTGAACATGAGTTCGGTCCTCAATTTCTTCTCGAACTCCAGACAATGGCGTTCCTCAGTCGACACTAACTCTGGTGCAAACCTAGACAAGCTAGTAAAAGTGGCCTCAAACTCAGCCACTAGTGTGTTTAACTGTTTGAGCTGAAAAAACTGATCCCTCAGCTTCTCTCTCATTGTAGCAGGCAAGAACTTGTCCTGGAAAGCTTCAACAAAGGCCTCCTAAGTCCCTCCAATGCGCCCCCGCGCATATTTCCACCACTGACCCGTGTCTCCCTTAAGTTGGAAGGACGCCAAGGTCACCCTCAAACCCCTGTCTTCGATGTTGAGCATCTCAAACGTCTTCGTTATCTGTTCCAAGCACTCATCAACCTTCAGTGGCTCCTTAGGGTCACCCAAAAACTCATCCGAATTCGACTGGAAAAACTCCCTCTTTAGAAAAGAAGGCCTTGCTTCAGCTACATGGGCTTGGACTTGATTCTCAGCCCTGAGAATGTCCATAGATTCTCTTAATGCTCCGGCCATTTCACGAGCTAAGGCACCCATGGCTTGTTAACCTACTGGCTCGACCACATTGGCCTGACCCACTCCTTCCTCCTACACCGGAATCTCATCCGGTATAGGCATCCCATGCCTCCTAGGCCTACCACGCCTACCATCACAACCTCGTCCTGACATCCTAATAAAAGTAACAAAGGGATTAGCACATTTACAAATGTGCCGAAACTATCTCACTCACATCCTAATACGATGGACAGCAATAATTTACTCCACATAAGCACATAATCACATAAACCTATATGAATTTGATATTCGGATAATGACCGTCTCGTGGCGTTGCTAGAGTTCTAGTTAGAAACGGCAGTGATCAAGTGCCTTTCCAACAGGACTCCTAGAGACCAATGGACCCGATCAACATCCCAGAAATTAAACTACATACCCAAATAGTCACATAAACATGTTATCATATAAGCACATAACATCATACTTAAGTCTCTAACAAGCGAGACAAACCCATTGTAGTACTAACCACTTCCCACGTATCCAAAGTATTCAAACCCGGTATACTCTGATACCAAGTTGTAACGCCCTGAAAAAAAGATATAAATCAATCATTCATAAAATCCATAAGCATAAAAGAAATATTATATTTTCATTCATCAGAGTCTTCTTTACAAAATGTATTACATGCATTACACTTTCATAAATGTTTATCTTGAAATTTTAGCATGTAGCTCTAACTGATAACAAGTAAAATAAATGCCCTACGGGCTTACAGCTTTCCAAGTTATCACTTGGTTACAACAAAAGAAGAGTCCTAACTCTTTTATATATATAGCCCTCGGCGTGAATTTACATTAAACACAAAACAAAATATGCAAAATGAAGCATTTAGCCCCTAAACCCCCCAAGCTATGTCCTTGGAGGCGGCATGTCACCTGTACCTGAAAATGGTTTCCCAAGTAGGGTAAGCCAAAACCCAGTAGAGATATGCGAAACAATATATGAGAATTAACTAAAATATGAGCATCAGATAAATGTGCAATATCCTTAACCAACGCATATCCTTTTCAAGGTCATTCAATATAGATAGCCAATATCTAAATTCATTTCCGTTCTTTCATTTCGGGTAAACCAATTAACCAAATTCATTATTATCAAGCAACCAATATGAGACTACAACTTAATGGTTCACAATTCAATACATTCATCAATCCAACACTTCTATTTCTTGCCATTTTACGGAACCATGTCCGAGGGAACCGACACCCATAAATATATAAGATTTCGAGACTTTCACCATGAACACTCCGACCAACTTAATTATCAACGGAGTTCATCCCCTATCTCCTTTCAAACAATGGAGCACATCCCTTATCTTCTCTCAAACAATGATACATATGCAATATATTTAAACACGTTGTCATATACAATGACTAATCAAAACACATATTCAATGATTTAATCAAACCGTTATATTCAATGACATAGTTCAATTGATTGGTTTCAATCCTCCTAATTTTCATGTAGTTTCTACAACAATCATAGCTCTCCTCCACCGATAGCCCAAAACAGATATTTCTAAACAGATAAATAAATCTATTAAGAGATAATTTATCAAATTCCCATGGGTGAATCATTTATCAAATCCAACTACACCCTTTATTTACACATCCTCCCAATTTCATGTTTCCCATACCAATTTCATTATTCAAACAAAATAATTATTTAATTCAAATTAGGGAAATCTTTCCCCTTTCACAAATGTTACAACCAAGACCAAATTTCACCAATTATACCCAACCAATATCATGTTCAAGACCTCTTATACACATATGGTATAAAATATGGAAAACCCCTCTTTCAAATAACAAAATCCTAACCTTAACTTCACCCAAATCTTCCCAAATCCCACCATTTATACAAAATGATAAATATCTAGGTTAAAACTCATATTAAAGAGTAGAATATCCCCACCTCAAATGTAGAGCTCGAAGAGGAAGAAGTAAAATCTCGAAAATGCCCAAAATCAAGCTTTACTTGGATGGAATGGAAGCCCACAAGATGCTACACCTTTTTCTCAAAGGAAGTAGAGTACAAACCCATAGATTCAAAGGAGTTTGTAGAGAGAAGTTGGGTTTGTAGAGAGAGAGACAGCCGATCTAGGGTTTTGAGTGAAAAGAAGTGCAAAAAGTGATGAAAGGCATCGCTGTTGCGAACTGATATATGCGACCTTTGCTCGAGCTCAGGAGTCGTCGCTCGAGCGACCAGACACACAAAATACCTCGCTCGAGCGCAAGAAGTGTCGCTCGAGCGTAGAATGCGAAGCTTCAGGTCTGGCATGGATGCAGACGCACGCTCGAGCGGAAGAAGTCTCGCTCGAGCGAAGAAACAATTTCACAAGGAGCGCTCGAGCGCAAGAAGCCTCGCTCGAGCGACGCACTTTCACCTTCCTAGAAAAGTTGCGTCTGGGAGAAAAATCTAAAGACCCTCATTTCTCACTCGTGCGCAAGAAATCTCGCTCGAGCGAAGAAGCAAACTATACAAGGCTCGGTCGAGCACAAGAAGCCTCGCTCGAGCGAAGAGGCTAAAATCTGGGCAACAACCAAACTCGCTCAACAAGTCCCAAAACTGAAATTCAAAGAATTAAAGGGAGAAAACATAACATAGACAACAACATACAATCACGGAACCTGAGTCCGTAACATAATAAAGGTCGGTGTAAAACCGGTATCGCTATAGACACTTTTTGCAACAAAAATATTTGGTCTCTAAAAAATAATTTTGTCCTTAAATTTTGATCTCTAAAACCTTAATTTTTTGTAGTCTGTTTCCTAAATATTTTGTCATTCCCTCCTCTCTCTTCTATTACCTCTGACAATTCCCTCTAATCATCGTGGACGAGAACCACCTTGCGCTTCAACCATCACCTCTCCATTTTCGACTATCCCTATTTATTTTTAAAATAAAATTTAAAAATAAGTTATTAAAGAATGTTGTACTTTGTACCTTTAAACTATCAATTCATATCAATATGAATATTTTCTTAAGAATTCACTATATAAATGGATCAAAATTTGACACGAGTCTTACACATGACATCTAAAATATTGTGAAATATTTAAAATAATATTATTCTTCTCTTCTCTTTCTCCTTCTCTTTCTCCTTCAAACAAAAGGGGGAAAAGAAAATAAAGTTTAGTATTGAATAATATGTGAGATGTTATATGCAAGTTACATTAAATTTTCATCCATTTATGTAGTGAATCCTTTTTGAAGGTTCATATTAATATAAATTAATATTGGGAGGAGGAAAAATACAATATTTTTTAGTCAAGGGAGTAAATTGAAACTGAATAATTCAGGGAGGCAATATAATTACCCTTAATTTTATTCTAAACTTTTAAAAATATAAATTTGAAATGATATGTTGTAAATTTTTGTCATGGTAAACATTTTTGTTTTTGTTTATGTCAATTGGTGAAAGAAAATCAAATAAGAGACACATATAAAAAAGACTTTAAACAAATATAAGGTACATGTAAATGGACAAAATCGAATCTCTAACTTCATGTGCATGAATTTCTTGGCTAACAAATTTTATAATCATTCAACACATAGTAAAACAAAATCAAGTTTGGAAGTTAGTAAGGAAGCAAAATTTATTTTTTGAAAATTGAATGAATTAGAAATAAAATTCTTGTTCATTTTTGGATGAATTGGGTGGATCTAAACTAACAACTCGTAGTGTTTAATTTAATTTAATTTTTTTATTTTTCTAAAGTGTCAAAGCGGCACCAAGGTGGGAAAAAAAATGAAAAAAAATGAAAAAAGAACGAGAGAGATGACAGTGTTAGGTGTTCAAAACATTTTACAAGTGTGACAAATACAATCCAAAACAGATTCTATTATTAATGGGTCATGTTGCTATATACATTTTAAGGACAACTCTATGGTGTGTCCCTTTTTGGGCGGAAAAAATATCATAAGCACCCTATTATAAATTAACCTAATTTGATTATAAAATTTTATAATATCAATTATAAAATATTTAACATTATCAAAAATTATCGTGACAAAAAATAGCCACTAAAAGAAATAACACCTTTGCCGACCAAAAAATTGGTCGCTAAAAGCCTATTTTTAGTCGGGAAAAGTTATACGCAACCAATTTCTTTGGTCGCTACTTTGGTCGCCAATTGAGGGTCGGCAAAAGTAATTCGCGACCAAAATTTTGGTTGGTCGGGAAAAGTTGAATTTGCCGACTAAACTTTTGGTCACTAAATATTTTATTATTGCGACTATTCCACTTTGTCGCTAAAACACTTTGGTCGCAAAAAGTGATATTTTCCCGACCAAATATCTTAGTCTGCAATTGTCACATTTCACGACAAAAAGTTTGGTCGCCAATTCTCACATTCAACGACCAAAATGTTTGGTCGCCAATTGTGACATTCCATGACCAAAAAATTTTGGTCGCCAATTGTGACATTCTACGACCTCTTAGCTTGGTCGCCAATTGTCACATTCCACGACCAAAATAATTAGTCGCCAATTGTCACATTCCACGACCAAACATGTTTGTTGCCAAAAAAAATGTTTGCGCAACTAAAACTTTAGTCGGCAATAGACCTATTCGGGACCAAATCCTTTGGTTGTCAAAATTAATCATGTTAACGACTAATTATTTAGTCGCCAAATGTGCTTGGTGATACACCGACTACTTTATTTAGTCGGCAAAAGTATAACTTATCTTTCCCGACTAATTAATTGGTCGCCAAAACTAGAAAAACAAAACCAAAACCAAAATTTGGTCGCCAACATCTAACAAAATGAACCTGTAATTTATAATAATCCATCCAATTTGTTCAATATAATCAGTAATTTGAAAAAATCATTCAAACTAACCAATAAATTGAATCATGAATATTCAATAAAATACATATATCAACAATTTCTGAACCTGTTTAATTAAAGTCAGCAACTATTATAAGTTTTCATCCACAAGTAATTCCAAACTACATATTCATCTAGTATAAAAATTTAAAACATAACAAGTACTTATTATTATGTTTAAATTTTTATCCATGTGCATCAACCCAAAAATATAACTAGTAGTCTACCAAATATTGTCCATACACACCCATCCAAAAATATAACTACTAGTGTATCCAAAAATATAACTACTAGTCTACTAGTGTATCCAAAAATATAACTACTAGTCTACCCTAATATTTTCCATATACATCTATACAAAAATATATAATCCTTCCAAAAATACAAAAAGTGCCAATTTGTCCTTTACAATTTAGCTTTGAGCATGAGTCCATCCATATGTACCAAATAAAAAGAGAAATAATGTCAGGTAAAATTGGGCAAATAATGAAAAATGTCCATGAAAAGTTAAGGTCACATTAGCAAATTACATGACTATCATTATCAAATTGTAAATAAAACAATAGCATTTTTTTGTCTATAGCATTACCACTTTGGTATTTCATTGTTTAGTTTTTTGAACGGACTTAAATGTAATTCAAAGAAGAACAAGTCAAAAATAATTAAATAAAACAACAGTTCACAACAATATGCAATGGACTTCTCAACTAGCAAATATAAACTATACATATTGGCATACGAGAGTGTCTAACCATACTGAAGGGGAAAATTGAAGCGGAATTCAAACCGCCGGGGTTTGCATTTTTTATCACATTGTTTAGAGGCAGTTACATATAGCTAATTAATACTTAATAGAAACTAGAGATCAGGTTCCCCTCCTAATTCTAAAAATTTGGGGCCAACACTAAACAGTGTCTTTTCATTAATAATTTTTTAATTTTGTTTGGGTAAGTAATTCATTTTCGTTAACTTAAACAATATGATAAAATGTTTGTTGTGGATCAGCGAGTGGAACCTCAATTAAAAAGTCATTGCATCAGTTTATGTTCTTTTGGAATTTTGTCTTACAAAGTATTACAGAATTTGATAGCCCACTGTTTGGGTATGTTGCTGCACTTGCCTAAGCTACCACATTGTCCTTATTCATTTACTGGGTTACCTAAAAGCATATTGTATTTGAGATTTATGTATCTCCTTTAACTAGCCCACCAAAATTGTACAAAGATCATTGTAAACCCTACACTACCCCACGTGTTATATTTTAGTTTTGTAATGGTATGGAACAAAGACTGAAAATTATTCCAACGAGTAAAAAAAAAATTTCACCTTTGCTTTGAAATTATATAAAAAGGTATGGAAAGATAAGTGGTGTTCAATTTTTGACCCCAAATGGACTGTTTTTGCCTTTTTTCATCACATTTTTTGGTCTAAATATCTAACCGTGTGTCCAATCGACGCGCCTCTGGCTCTCAGAAGTATGTTTAATCTAGGCCAAAGTGACCGTTATGAGATCGGGGTTTTTTCGAGACTGTTTCAATTTTTTGACCTGAAACGGCCCGTTTTTTCCTATTTTGTCACATTTATAGGTGTAAATATCTAACCAGGCATCCTATCGATGCGCCACTTACTCTCACAAGTTTGTTTAATCTACGCCGAGCTGACCATTATAATCTCAGGGTTATTTCGAGGCTATTTTAAATTTTGGATCCCAAACGCCCCGGTTTTGCCTATTTTGTCACACTTTTATGTCCTACATAACTAATTGTGCGTCCTATCGAAGCGCCACTTGCTTTCACAAGTTTGTTTGATCTAGGCCATGGTAACCGCTACAATCTCGGGTTGTTTCCAAGCTGTTCCAATTTTTTGCCCCAACCGGCTCGTTTTTTCCTTTTGTTATCACATTTTGGTTTCTATGGAACAGTAAAAAATTCTGGTTTAACTATTCATCATTGGAACAATGGAACAATACAATGTTTGAAGTTTCTTTTCTAGTCAACATAAACTAAACTATAAATGCCATATTTTAAATTTTGGTCACAATTAGTTTAAAGACAGCCTTTTCTCTATGATATTCTCATCAAATGTTTATTTGCCTTTACTTTGAACATAAATATAATCAAATATGGTTTAACACACTTACCCATTACCATGACCATCTATTGTGGGGAATTTGGTGGATTGCGGTTTTCCAAAACTTGCGCCAACATGCTCTAAAGTCCAAAAAGCTACCGCTGCATCTCCTCACGTTGTCTTATATTTTCTGCCTCTTTCAATTGTTGCTCCTCTTCTTTTTTTTTGCTGCTCTTCACGGTTGCTCTACTGCTCCGCACGCAGTATCTCCAACTCGGATGTAAGCCTTTTCAATTGCTGGTCACGTGCTTGTAATGCAGCAGAGAACCCAAAATCACAAGAAGAAGGCTTTGGTCCAACCCCAAATCCTCTCAAGTATCCTTTCTTCTTACCAAGAACCACTCTTGATATATCCTCTTGCCTTATCGACATTCTAGACTCGATAGACTCATCCCACACCATTGTCATTTGCTCCTATAATTGTAAAATATAAATATTGTTAGTATAAGACAAACACAATAGTTGCATGTATAAGTGTCTAAATGATTGGAATACTTGCATGTAATTCACCGCATATAGGATCAATCCACTGTTTTGTCTTCTTGTTTTGATGTGTGTCCTTGTAGAAATTACAGATATCTGGCAACAATCCACCATTTTCCTTCACCTGTGATATGCCAAACACCAAAAAGAACACTCCTACATTAATATGGTAACATATTAAATAAGTGTGGATAAAGTTAATAAAATCAACGAAATACATCTCACCGCAATACTCATCGCTGCCGAAAAAGATCGCGACCCACTAGTGTGATTGTAGGGTAGCTTGCTCCTATTATATTTGCAGGTGTCATAGCGACGCTACAAAAATCCACATTGTAAGGGTTTGTTACATATATAGTTAAACAATGATAATAGTACTAAGTCATTTTTTTGCTGGTGGTTAGATACAAATATCCACATTGTAAGGGTTTGTCGGATATATAGTTAGACAATGATAATAGTACTAAGTCATTTTTTTGCTGCTTGTTAGATACAAAAATCCACATTGTAAAGGTTTGTTACATATATAGTTAAACAAAGATAATAGTACTAAGAAGCCTTGTAAAGGTGGTCAAATACTTTGCATTTATAGGTAGATAATTTGATCCTTCATTCTATATGATTTCACAGAGCTTGTTAATAATACATTATTATTATTATATAACTAAATCATAACATACCTTGTTTGTAGGATCTAACCATACTTGGTCAATCAAATACTTCCAATCATTTAATTTGACTCCTTTGTATGGAGGAGCATAGGGATTAGTTCCCGCATCCACAAGCTTCTCCCATTTCTTCTTCATTCTGCACTTCAAATCTTTATGTAACATGCTACACTTCTTTTCCACAACTTGCTGGGATAGTGCATTGTCCTCATAATTATCCCCTATTTCAAATTTATCCTATAATCAATGCAAACCAAATAAGAAACTTGCAATTATGTAATGTGAAAGCTGAAAATATGTAGTTACAGTGATATTTAATTACAACGAGGTTTACAAGTAGAGGACTACCATTAATATAGTACGGGCATTAATGAAAAAGAAAGAACATCACTTCATAAACCTTATTTGCAAAATTTATCAACTTCTGGGCAATAAAATTACTCAAATAGTTTCCATGTTTTAAAAAATTCATTATGCAGCTTCCCAGGGATTGCAAACAAAAAAACCAGCAAAACAAGTCCTCTCAAGGACTGTAAACACCCACATCCACTACACAACACATTCCTAAGGATCAACCAATAGCAAAAATCACCCCTTGCACTATTAAAATATCCACAACAGCAAAACAAGACCGAACCAACACAATTCAGCAAGAAACCCCTCTGTTGCAGTCCACCAAAACAATACAGCAGCAAGCATTTCAAAAATCCCCTGTGACACACAGCAGCAGGCAACAGAACAGCAATATGCAACATTGCTAACTGTATACAACAATAGGCCACAACAACACCAAATCATATAACAGTAGGCCATAAGATCAGAACTGGGATCCTCATGAAGAACCAAAACAGAGTGAGCTAATTCAGAGCAGCAGCCCTGAGTTTGATAACCTCACACAACTCCACCAGATCTGGTTGTATGCCATTAAAGATGCAGCCATACCTCTGTTTCCAAATAAACCATAACACAGCCACAGGAATAGTTTTTCGGCTTACCCTTATCTGTTTTTTCAATTATAGCACCAACCCACCAATCGATTAGACTACCAACAGAACTAGGTAATACCCATTTCAAACCCCACAAATGAATGATTGTTGATCAGCAAAAAAGAAAGGAGAACCACACCAAATCACAGCAGCAGGCAGAGCACAGCAGAAGGGAACCCAGCAAACAGACAATATCAAATCCTAGCCCATCAGTTCATAAAGCATAACTTCGCTTTTCACCATTAGCAGACCAACAGCAGGAGCAGCATCAACAACAAAATCTCCCATTCATGCAGCAGCAACACCCTTTACCAACTAAATCAACTCTGCAGCAGCCCCAAATTTGATTAGAAACATCATTCCAAAATTACCCCTGCGCAGTATCGCAAGATGCAGGCCTGAAATTGTCCACATGATTGGATTGGATTTCAACTGAGTATTTCAAATCGTGAACTAAATCATGAACTGAGTATTTCAAAATTATCCCTAAGCAGCATCATTCCAAAATTAAAGACTAAATCATCAACTGACTATTTCAACTCTTTCAAATTGGATTTTGCTGACATGGTCTTTCTAATTGCCCACGTGATTTTGCCCACATGGTCATGAACTGATTTTGCCCACTTTGGGTGGGGCTATATCACTCCAAATGGTCTTTGTAATTGTAATTTCAGGCCCTTTGGATGATTTCACCCAATTCCAAACTGATGCCACAGTAAAAGAGCCAGAGGAGTGTGCCAGCCAGGAACAAGAATCACCAACCTCTACATTCAGATTAGGTTATATCTGCTGCAAATCCTTCAGCACTTCCTCCTCTTCCCAAGCAAACAGATCCTTTCTAAAAGCTAACTTCCAATCCCTACCCATTACCCACTATTGTTTTGATGTTATTCCAAAAGAATTCACTCAAAGCAGGATTAGATGAATGGATTGACAATACATCCTGCCACAAAGAAGACAACAAACCTGTATCCACTCATGTGGTAATCCATCTGCCTCATTTCATAACCATTGAAAACCCACTAAACCCTTGGTCATAATTTTTAAATTCCTGGAAAGTGGCTTGCTATAGTTTTTTTAGGACATGCTCTTACACACTGTTTCTGGTTCATCTAGGAACATGTATCTTTGTTCCTTTGACTGTCCAGACGGGGAAACATGGATTGGGATTAGCTAGCAGCATGGTTCTTTTCTTCATTATATTGGTGAAGTACTCAAGAATGTGCAGATGGTTACTAATGTAATGGAAACTCTTGTCAAGAGGGTCATTAATGGTAGAATATGAAACTACTTTATTTGAAAGATTGGATTACATTGGGATAGGAAGAGATAAAAAAAGAAGGCACTCCATAAAGAGAGCATGCCTTCAAAGTTGAAGGAAATGGAACAGTTTTCAATAGTTCACAGTGCATTCAATATTGTAAACACTTTGCATGCGCTATATGTAATTACACTTGTTGAAGCTTTCATAACCAACAAAGATAACATGTCACCATTCTATATGCACATGAAAAGGGCACTTTTTCCATTGTCCTGTAAAAGGCAAATATTTGAGTCTTGTAAAATATATATTTTTAATATGATTTATATAATGAAATAATAAGAAATGTGTCAATTTTAAGTTGCCATAAAATCAACTGTACAAGACCGAACCCCCTTGCTACATTATTGTTGATGAATTTAAAATTGTAAATTATAAATTTCTACCATTTATGAACATAAAAATAGGTATACTATGTGAACCACATATAAGGGTTGACCCCTTCAAACCCTAATAGCTCTCAAAAGCAAGCACTACCCTTTCTTCCTCTCTTTACCCATGCCTAAAAGGCTAGAGAAGTGCATATATTTATATTCTGCAAGTCAAGTCCTGCCAATTGGGCCCTATGGACTCTATGGTTAGGAGTGGTCCAATCAAATATTGCTTCACTTCCAAAACCTTCATACAAACTGTCCATCGGACACATAGAAACAGGTTCACAAGATGGCTAGAAAGAAGTTCACAAGATGGCAACGGAAAAAGGCCAAAAATAATAATCTTTGGTCAGAAATTATTGCCTTTTTTGAATGAAATGGACACAGTAAGGATCAATATTCACCACTACCAATCCAACTAAGTTGTACCTGTGTCTATGTAAAGACATAATCTTGGATAGGATGCAGGCCCATGCTCCATATTTGTACTATGGAAACATGACCGAATTCACTAAATAATGCCTCATAGTCATACGCAATTACACCCGGTTAGCTTATGACATTTTTGTATTTAGGTTAATGAGTCCACATTTTTTACTTAACAAACCCCTAATCATGTGGTAATCCATTTGCTAATTTCCCAAGAAAGGCAAAGAACATACATATTTTTTTTTGTCCTCTCTTTTATTTACTTTCCATTATCCTAAAGTTGTAAAACACTTGTTGAAACTTTCATAACCAACAAAGAAAACAAATTCCCATCCTACCTGCACATGAAAAGTGCACTTCTTCCATAATCCACAAAAAGTATGAAAGAAATTAAATCATAACCGGACAGCTTGTACAACAGCCCCTTTTGTCACAGGATCAACAACAGTCCAACTTTTAACGCCTTGAATGGGGCATATCCTCCTAAGCTGAATGTCAATCTCATTAGCTCCTAGGGTCGCTAGCACACCTTCAAATGCATTGAATGTCTCAGTGATTGGAATGTGGAGCTTGTTTCCATTATTGTTGGCAACTCTTTTTGTTGTTGCTTTTCCAACTGTTGCTCCCCGTACTTGCCTTGATGAAGATAAACCTACATATTTGATAATATTATTTGTGTATTTACAAATGTAAAAATATAAACAATAGATAAATTGAAGGTAGATGAAACATATTTAATTACCTACGCCACTTGTTTGACTTTGAGGAGATGCTGCATGCGTTTTAGACGGAGATGCTTCACAAGTCTTAGATCCATGTGGTGCATTAGTTTGAGACGGAGATGGGGCAATAGTCTCAACTAACAACACATTAATTTGAGACGGAGATGGTCCAATAGTCTCAAATCCATCTGCTGCAAAACCTTAAGGAGAAGGTGTACATGTATCGATTGAGGGTGAGTAGGGTTCAATTAATGCCCTCTTCGGTGGTGGTAAATGGCGCATCTTCTTTACAGGAGCCATTTTGTTACATTTTAACATAATCAAAGGCAAAGTGCACAATGAGCACATGGATAAACACAATTTTTTAATGTGAAAATGTATATATACGTCAACAGTAATAATTAACAAGTATAATAACTAAGAAATGAACATCCATGAAAATATTAATTTCATACATTTAAATTAATCCATCTATGTAAATTTGCAAGTGATATTGACGACATATAGAACAAAAAGTGTTGTAATATCTCCTCAAACAGTATGTATTAAATAAATACATCAAGGTTCTATGTCATGATTTATATAGTTAAACAATGTCAAATTCGTCTTCTTCTTGCCCATCATCGTCCTCAATGAAGTCATCTTCGTCGGTATCACAAATGAAAGCATCAGCAACACCCTCGACTTGTGTTTGACTATGAGATTGTAAAACCGTTGTATTTGGAATAATTTCACCTTCAATATCATCTCTACACAAAACCCCTTGATCGCCACCGCCTTCAACTTGCATACCGTTTCCGTCCACAATTGGAACAACCTCAGTGGTTTCATTTTGTTGGAACTCACTATTTAGAGCATCATCAGGTAAACCATCCATCTTTGGCACATTCCATATTCCTTGATGGTGGAATCATTCTACAACTTTCCAATTCCCACCTAATTTGGTATCATTAATGTAGAATACTTGTTCTACTTGAGCTGGGAATACAAAGGGGTCATGTTCATACCATCGACTTTTTACATCGACACTTGTGACATGTGTATTGGTGAGACAAGTATTCTTGCTACCGGTGTTATACCATTCACATTGGTACAAAACAACTCGATGTCTAAACAAATATGTCATTTCCCACACTTTCCTCAAGTAACCGTAGAAATGCATTGAATGACCCTCATGCTCCCCTTCTACAACTAACCCACTATTTTGAGTTTTACGACGGTTATCATGGTCGATGGTATGAAATCGAACACCATTAGAAATGCATCCCGAATATGTGTTGACTATTGCACTAGGACTGTTGGCCAACGACCACAATTCATCCGTTGCTTCTAGCGACCCTTGATTCCGCAACTGATTTATCTACATAAGCAATGATTTATCTGTTGCTCAGTGATTTATGTTACTTTATTCAAGTTGGTTATAGCATAATGTGCTCAAATGTTGGATAGATAAGTAAGTCTTACACGTTCTTTGAACCACTTAGGAAATTCATCCCATTGCCTCTCTGTGGTGTCACATGTACTTCCATTTTGCAAAATGTTATTGTGTTCCCTAATTAATAAGAAGAGTAGATAAGTAAGACATATGATCACGAATAATCGGACAAAACATAAATAGCGAATTTAACTTTTTTGAGGCCTAAAAACATACTCTAGATATTGTTCCACGTCAATGCTATTGTATAAGACAAACAACTGAGCTATCTCTCGTTCGTGGAGAGGCACATCCGGTGCCCTACTAATTAGACCAAATGGGCGAACTTTTTGAGAGAAGATGGCTAACCCCAAGCCGTGATCACCATCGTCATCATTCCTTTCTTCTCGATTAAACACTATTTCAAATCCATTAAGATACATCGAGCAGAAAGTTGTACACTCTTTGGAAATGTATGCCTTCACAATTGATCCTTCAGGATGAGCTTTATTGGTAACAAATCTGTTTAGCATTCCAAGTAGCCTACAAGAGAAATTTTTTTTACTATGTCCATAATACATTGACAATATATAGACTACCATTAAAGGTTGATTACAGTGATATGGTAAGAGCATAGATAATTAGCGTTCAATTGGGTACATCCATCGATATTGCACTGGCCCTCCAAGTATAGCCTCGCATGGAAAATGAACAACCAAGTGACCCATGACATCAAAGAAAGTTGGAGGAAAAATCTTCTCAAGCTTGCAAAGTACAAGTATGATTTGATCCTCTAGCTTCTGTAAATCTGTCACCTTCAACGTCTTTGAACACAGTTGTCGGAAGAAATTTCCTAACTCAAACAGAGTCGTTCCAATTTCATTGTTAAGATACCCGCGCATCCCAATCGGAAGTAGTCGGTGTACAAGCACATGACAATCATGACTTTTGAGGCTTGAGATTTTGTCACTGTCAGTATTCACGCAATTGGAGATGTTTGCTGCATAACCATCGGGATACTTGATTGATTTCAAAAAAGCACCAAAGCCTTGTCTTTCTTTCGTTGTGTACACAGCTGGAGGCTTCACAAATGACCCATCACCACGCCTCTGTAGGTGTAACTCCTTCCGAATTTTTAAATTTGCTAAATCAATCTGAGTTTTTTTTGTGTCCTTCTTCTTCCCACCCACATTTAATAATGTCCCCATCAAATTGTCACAAATGTTCTTCTCTATGTGCATGACATCAAGGTTGTGTCGAAGCTTAAGCGTCTTCCAGTAAGGCAATTCAAACATAATGCTTCTCTTTGCCCAATTCAACACTGGATTTTCGTCCCTTTGTCTTTTTCTGTTATTTGGATGTTTTCCAAACGGCTTGTATGTCCCAGTCTCAATTTTCTCTAATATTTGCTCCCCTGATAACTCCAACGGTCTGCACCTAACCTCACTTTGTTCGTTAAACAACTTGCTCCTTCGCCATCTGTGGTTCTCGAGCAAGTAACGACGAGCACCCATATACCCTATCTTACTTGTTAAGCTTTGTGATGATGCATCCTCATTACAAGTGGGACAAGCCAAATAACCTTTAGTAGTCCACCCGGACATGTTACCATATGCAGGGAAGTCGTTGATGGTCCACATCAGTGCAACAAGCATTCTAAATGACTGTTCATTTTTCGCATCATAAGTTCACACCGCATCCCCCCATAACTCCTTCAAGTCCTTAATTAATGGCCGTAAGTAAACATCGATATCTCTTCCAGGTGTCGATCGGCCAGGAATAAGCAATGACATCATGGAGTAAGGCTCTTTCATACACTTCCATGGTGGGAGGTTGTAAGGCATTCGGATAATGGGCCACATACTGTATGATGTGCTCATATTTCAAAATGGATTGAAACCATCGGTGGCAAGCCCTAGCCTTACATTTCATGGATCCATGGCGAACATAGGATGTTGCCGATCAAAGTCTTTCCATGCCTCAGCATCAGTCGGATGCCTCAAGATTCCATCATCCACACGTTTCTCCTTGTGCCATCTCATATCTGTAGCAGTTTTCTACGGAAAGTACCTCAATATCATGTGAGGGATCTTCTTATCTTTTCCATTGTCCAACTTGTATCTAGGCTCTTCACACTTGGGGCAATTATCAAGATTTGCATGCTTCTTCCAAAATAGTGCACAATCATACCTACAAGCATGAATGGGAACGTAACCCAAACCCAAGTCACGTAAGAATCTTTTCGTAACATATATGGTTCATGGAACAGTCTCATCACACTCGGGTAGAGTGTCTTTGAAAACTTTCATAACCATATCAAATGAGTTATTGCTCCACTTGTTGTACACCTTAATGTGAAGCATCTTAATAACAAATGACAACATAGTGAACCTTGTGTATTCCGGGTATAGTTTACGTTGAGCATCTTCAAATAACTTACCAAAGTTTCACCCATCCACACTCTCAAAAGTAGCAGGTAATTTGTCCCCTTCATCATCCATTGCAAAACCCCTACAAACCTCTTCCAACATAGTAGGCAAATCATCCCCGTCATCCTGATCTTCCCCTACAATTTCACTATATATGTCATGGTGACCTTCATTCGGTATGAGAGGTTCAGCCATGGGAACAAGTTCCCCATGGTGCACCAAAGTCTTATAAGAAAGAGATATCCCTCTTCGAATCAAATGAATCCTAACAATGTGGATCGTATGTTTTTTGTCATTCAAGCAATCGATACATGGACACCGAAGCTTATCCCCCAAGCCTACATTTCTCATCGCAAATTCAATAAATGAATTCACCCCTTCTTGATACTCCCTACTACTTAATCTATTTTTTATTGTCATCCAACCCTTGTCTATTTGGGCCATCTGAAAGGTTAAAGACAACAATTACAGTAATTAATCTACAAAATATTACAGAAAGTGTTAGAAACTACAAAATGAAATTTTCTAACAGTAACGGGAAGGAGAGACTCAAGAAAATGAAAATAAAATAAACTAAATTAAGCAACCTACAAGCATGCAATGCTTGCTACATTAATAATTGTTCAAATAGGGTTCTACAATTCCACACCAAAGAAACAATTTATGTTACACTTATGAAACAAAGCAATCAAAAGAACAATGCTAACATGGATACCGTAACATATATTTTTTCTTGGGTGATCGGCAAAAGAAAAATTTATTGATGAATACATACAAAGTATGATAAGATACATCAATAAAGAGGAGCTTGGAGCTAGCACATGCTCTAAGCTTCAGTTGGTGAGAAACCAACAGACAAAGCGAAGCAACAAAACCAACTAACAAAACAGGCAATAGCTTAAAAGCAGCCCAACAAAAGCAGCCCAACAAAAGCAGCCAACTACACTAAATGGAAGACTAATTCCAAGACTATTAGCAGACAAACAGATCAGCAAGACTCTTAGCAGACTAGCAGACTATTAGCAGGACTAACAGCTTCAACCCTCAAACCCTCTTTTTAGTAGACTAGCAGTCGCAGCAATCAATACCTTTTTTTTTTCTTTTCTTTTTTGGATCAACATAGCAGAGCAACACTATAGCAGGGGAAACAAATCAGCAGAACAAAATAGTGGAAGATTGGACTGCCACTATAGTGGAAGAGTCTGGCAAGAAAAATGGAGGTGAAGTAGAAGAAGGGAAAGAGGAGGAGGAAGGAGCTGGGGACATTTTAGAACAAACTAGTAAGTGTTTCTTTGGAACATTGCATTTTCTTTGTTATGCCTCTGGAAAATGAGTCTATGACGATACCAATCTCTTTTTACACAAGTGTTTGTGCTTTATTTGCTTGCACAACCTCTTCTTTTCCTGGTGTGCCCAAATGGACCATTTGCCTTGCTTTCCTCAAAATAACTAATATGCCCTTGTGATTTTTAACATATTTAAGTCACTATGATAGTTAATCTAGTGGACTAGCTTAGTTGACTATTTTTATATACTTCTAATTACAAGATTAGGGAGGCAATTTATGCCAAAGACAAAGATTGATTATTTTTTCTCTATTATTTATAAATTATGATTGTTCAATTTAATATAATTATCTTCATAAATATAAATAATCACTTGCCAATTGAAAAAAAAAATCACCATCAAAGTTGCTACCCTATATGGAAAAATGCACAAACTAGTGTAAAAGGAGAGATTGTGAAATGATCAACTTCTCATGATAGAAAATTTTGTAAAATAATCAACTGCTACATGACAACTGAATGAATAAAAAGTGTTGAAAAGAATTCAGATCTCTGATTTCCATAAGACACTAAGTAAAAATTTGGAATTTTAGAACTTGCTAACATCCTTACAGATAAACACTATATATTTGAACTAAAAGAAAAATAAACAAACTAGATGATCCAAAAGATAAAGGAGCTACTCTACAATATTTGATTTATTGCTCAATAATTTATTCCACAAGTCCATCCTTTCACACATGT
Source organism: Camellia sinensis (assembly GCF_055761805.1). Lineage (NCBI taxonomy): Eukaryota > Viridiplantae > Streptophyta > Magnoliopsida > Ericales > Theaceae > Camellia > Camellia sinensis. The sequence goes on along the minus strand of NC_138971.1, from coordinate 95,720,925 downwards.
ATTTGACCCAACTTCACATTAAAAGTACATAAACATTTTCGTTAAAACAAAACTCCTAATAAAAACAATAATAAAAAGAAGAGACCAATACCTGGCCACAAGCATCCATAAACATGTGTGACACATATACTTTGTAAAAGAAAATATTAAAATATGGCGAACAAAAAGTTCTATTATTTAAAATTAGTTCAATTAAAAAACTATTAACATAGGTTAATTGCTTGTGGTTTTAGACAAGTTCATTTGGGGAGGGCTTATGGTATTCCTTGCCTCTTAATGGAGAAAAGGCCTTTATAACAAGAGAGGGGTGTTTAGTCATTTTAGGGCTTTTCATTGGATTCTTCTCATTTTCTTCTTCTTCTTGTCTTTAACTTGGCCACTAAGGTTTCTTTCCTTTGAATCAAAAAATAAAAAACTAAGGTTTCTTTCCACATACCTCTGCTATTGTGCACTTTACAGACAAGCAACCAAATCTCTGTTTGGTTTGGTGCCCTAAACTCTAAAGTAATTAATCAACTCTACAGAAGTCAACACCTTTGAGTCTTGAAAACTTATTGAACAAATTTATGTCGTGGTTCAATTAAATATTTATTTGTTTAAATAGTAAGATTTATTAATTTTTTTTGTTGGTGTTTCATAAGATAACATAAAAGCATCCATTGATAAATGAATAAAATAACACCTAATAAATTTTTCCATCTAATTTGTTGAATAAACAAATGGGAATCCTATGTACAAATCATCTCTTTCTCTTTATACTAGATCAACTTTCCACTACGCAATCATGTTAAAAATATTTATCATGCGGTACGATATAGACTTTGAGACAAGAGAATAGGACAAGATTGTGTAAAACTCTTATGTTGGCAATAGTGTGGTAAGTGTGGAGGATTTAAAGTTAGAGTGGTCTTGTGGGTTATAAGCAATTGTAAAACTAGTCTTTGGGTAGCATCAAGTGTTGGCTTAAGCTAGAGTTGGTTTCTCACCAACATTATGCTTTGTCCCCCCCCCCCCCCCCTTTTTTTTTCCTTTCCATCCTTATTGATGTAAACTCATATGTAATGTATGATTTCTTCATCAATACAGATTTTCTTTGCTGATCAAAAAAAAAAAAAAAAAATTAGGAGAGATGCTCCCCTAGCATATAAACTCAGATTAAAATTTCTAATACTTTATTTTTTTTTCTTAACCCCACATAAATCCCACTTAGGCAAGGTCTATAACATAATTAGGGCTTTTAGTCTAGTGCTTGTATAGTACTACTTGGTAATGTTAAGTTTGCAGGTTCAATTCTTATAGAAAAGAATTTGATATATCTTTTGTTTACCTTACGTAAATAGCATAGAGATGAACAATAATTGCATACCTAAGAGGATATTGTCACGGTGTTAACTTTTTTTTTAAATTTTTTTTTATTATATTTTAATTGGTTTAGGATATTGTAATTGGTTTAGTGATTGATAGATATCTTCATATTTATTATGGTATTTGAGAGGCAACATAAATGGCTATTTGTGATTAATGGAAGACGTGCTACCTTGTATATAACCCGTAATTTTTCTGTGTATATAGATTCACTCTCTTTTTTCATTTATTTTTATTTTTATTTTGAAGTCTCTTCTTAAAAATTCAACTCCAACTTGTAAAGGATGGTATACAGGGTAAGTCCTTGTAGAGCTTGTGGCTCATTTAAGGGTACTTAAAAAATGGAATAAATCCAATTAACCAACTAACTAGTTTGGAAATCAAATTACAAATAACTTACAAAAGCACCCAAAACATTTTTATTCTCATTAAGTATATTTCCCAATATAAAAAGGGATACTTAAAGAAAGAGGAGAAATAAAACACTACAAGAACATCACAGATTGGGGGACTTCACAAACAATAGAACGAAATCTTATTATCGACATATCCCAGCAGCAAACATCAACACAAACATTGACAGTGAGAGGGAGACACAGGCAGAGACTGAGTGAGTGAGAGTGATAAAGAGGATTTATACCTGAAATTGTTTTTAGGGAGAGTTGAAGATGCTCTGAAAAATCGTGATGGTGAGGGCCCTGGTGGGTGAGACATTGTAGAACAAGACGAGTATGAGAAATCAAAAAGAAAAAGTGAGACATACACTACAAGAAAATACATTTTTGCCGACCATTTTTGGCTACCAAAAACAATTTAGTTGCCAAAAGTTACGGAATTGGCTACCAAAAATAATATTAGTTGGCAAAAGTCAACTTTTTAGCTACTAATTTTTTTTAGTAGGGGAATATTGATTATTGGCGACTAAAAAAAATTTAGTACCTAAAAATATTACAATTGGCGACTACAAAAATTTTTAGTAGCTAAACATATCACAATTGGCGACTAAAAGAAATTTTAGTAGCCGTAGAGGTACCTTTAGCTACTAAATTGTTTGGTAGCCGAATGAAAATAAAAAATTTAATTTTTAATCTTTGGCGACCAAAATTTTGGTAGCCAAAAATATATTTTCAGCGACAAAATTTATTTTCGTCGTTGTAGACCTACTTTTGGCTAGTAAATTGTTTGGTAGCTGAATGAAAATAAAAAAATTAATTTTTAATCTTTGGCGACTAAAATTTTGGTCGCCAAAAATATATTTTCAGCGACAAAATTCCTTTTAGTCGCTGTAGATCAACTTTTGGCTACTAAATCGTTTGGTAGCCGAATGAAAACAAATAATTAAATTTTTAATCTTTGGAGACTAAAATTTTGGTCGCCAAAAATATATTTTCAGCGACAAAATTACTTTTAGTCGCTGTAGACCTACTTTTGGCTACTAAATTGTTTGGTAGCCGAATGAAAATAAAAAATTTAATTTTTAATCTTTGGCGACCAAAATTTTGGTCGCCAAAAATATATTTTCAGTGACAAAATTCCTTTTAGTCGCTGTAGACCTACTTTTGGCTACTAAATCGTTTGGTAGCCGAATGAAAACAAATAATTAAATTTTGTACCAAACCAAACCCTAAAATAATCAGCACCTCTCCCCCCCTCTCTCTCTATTTTCAGCATTGCTCCTCTCCCCTTCCTCTCTCACTGCCGCTCTTCCTCGCCTTCGCCAGAAATTGGAGCACCTCCTCCTCCTCCACCATCGCCATCATCATCGTGAGTACCGCCGCTATTTTCACGCCGCCTCCTCCTCCGCCGATCTTCATAGATCCACCGCCACTGCCACGAGATCCAGAGGCTTCATCACTGAGATGAACTTTGCTCCATTGATGCTCCGTCTCGTGTATGCTTCTCTCTCTCTCTATATATATATATCTATATATATAGGAATTGGGTTAAAATTTTATATTAAACTTGTTTGGCTGTAAAATTGAAACAACTTGAAATCTACAATTTTTATTTTCTTGATGAAATTGGTCTTTCTCTTTAAAACATAGAAGGAACCTAATCTAAAATTGGGATATTTAAAATCCGTTCTCATAAAAACCTAGTTGATTCTAAGCTCGTTTATCAAATTTCTAGTTCAATATTCAGAAACTCACAGATACAATTATGTGGACAGAAAAACTAGTTGAGGAGCACAGGGAGTTCGATGCTGTGATTGCTTTAGAGGTACGATCATGTTAATTGTAACTTCTGTTAGGTAATGCTAGCTACATTTCTACAATTTGTGTTCCTCAAGTCATGAATTTTGTATGCATACTTGCATATAAAGGATTTTGTGCTTTTTGTGAGTTAAATGATCGGTTCCTCAAGATTGTAACCAGTAACTTTTTTGTGTTCCTGAAGTCATGATTTTTTTATTTTTATTTTTTATTTTTGCATTTTTACTCATTTGGATATCTTTACTATGGTTTGCATTTAGTCAGGTAATTGAGCATGTTGCGGATCCTTCTGAATTCTGCAAATCCTTGGCTGCGTTAACTGTTTCTGATGGAGCCACTCTGATCTCAACAATTAATCGTTCAATGAGATCCTATGCAACTGCCATCATTGTAGCAGAGTACATCCTTCACTGAGTATAATTATCTAATTGATTTATCACTTGTTTACCTATTTTTTTATGTCCACTTAATAATGCTTGGTATTAGCTATTGGAATACTCTCCTTGGTGTTAAACATGGTATTCATTCTTTTTATTGTCTTCTTTAGAGAGGATGCAGGGTCTCAGTGTCTTTGTCTAAATTATCTTAAATTTATGATTCTTCAAATGCATTTCCATGAAGTTCATAAATAAATAATAATATTAAAAGTCTCACTATTTATATATATAGAAATAAGAAAAATTATATTTAGTGTGCTAATGATTTAAATGGTTATCAATTTTTTTAACTATTTGAAATGTGGTCGGATATTTGCAGATATCGGGTATCTGCGATGGCAGGGATGACGTTGAAAAATTCCAACCATAACGGGGCTGAGACGGGAATGGGGGTGGAGCTTGTCGGCAAGGGCGGAGAATGACAAATCCGTCCCAAATCTGTCCCATAATCATCCCTAGCTCCAAGTATTTTATACATTTTATTTTTAATATATATTTTTGTAATAACTTGTGTCTTGGTCAGATTTTTTTAACAATTTATCAATTACTTGAAACATCCTCAAAACTCTCTCTCAAAACCTTCTGCATCAAATTCAGATAGGAAACGAAGCCCTCTTGGTTATGAGGATTGTCTAGAAGAGATCACGGTGACCCCTCAAGTATATAATGAGTTTGATATTAGCATGTTGTAAGATGGTGTATTTATTTATTTATTTATTTATTGTGCTCCTAATTAATAAGAAACTTTGTAAGAAATTAGCTCTTGGCAAGAAAGAAAGTTCGTTCCCAATTGAGATACAACTTCTCAAAATACAAATCTCAATCTCAAAGGGACTAAAGAATACAATTCAAATTTATTATACTTCTTTCTAATTACACAATATTTATTATACTTTAACACATATAAGTTGTATTTGACATCAATCTCTAATATTTATATCTATATAATATGGCACAAATTTTTTTAAAATTATATATGGAGTGGGCTTGTAACCACAAATAGTTTGAAGTGGCTAGTTAATTTACTTTTCATTTGTGAAAGAATGCGGACAGAATGGTTGAACTAGCTGAAAATGGATCATTTTGGGTTGCCTCACAAACGATGGAGAGAGAAAGAAGAGGGTGGGAAGGAGGAGTGCAATATTATTTTATTTTCAATATAGGTAATAAAAGGACACCTTTTCATGGGATACAATTTGGAAAACTCCTTTAGTGTGTCAATTGGCACACTGACGTTCTAATGGGGTCTATAAAATCGCTACTCTTGTATGGTTTGGGGTTTATGCTTGAACCTGTTTACTAAAGTTCAATTGGCACCCTAACGTTCTAATGGAAAGGTAGACTAAAGTTCAAAGGATGTTGAACCTGTTTACTATTTTTATGCATAGACATAGGCTTTGTTAATTTCATTATCCTCTGCTGCAATCTAGGATTTCAGAACAAAGGAGAAAGAACTCCAACCAAAGGAGGCTGAATTGATCTGTTTTACTTTGTTACTATTTTTTGTGAAAAGGTTTGGTCATTGCCTTGTCTTTCAAATGCAAGTTCAGATTGAGAGCCGGCCACAGAAAAAGCATCCGCTAAGGGTTGTTGATGATTCCAACAAAGGCAGTGCAAGGTGAGTATTATTCTCTTTTAAAACAGATTTTGCAACATTGGAGTTTCATGGACACTTGTACAAACATTCATGTATTTGATTGGTTGCAAAAATGATGAATGCAATGTGATAGATTGTTGGTTTACTTTAAAATTTTTGGAATGTTAAACAATGAAGAACCGAAGAAGAAACAATTGATTAGTGATTACTTGCTATAAGGAAAAATGTAAAACCAGTCATGGCATCATTGGTTAATATTATGGGATTAGAATCTGACAAATTTTCCAAAACGTCCAACTTGCAGTTTGAAACTTGACCAAAAATCTGATCGAAAGTCCCAAGAAGGACAAAGAAGGCCACATCTTTTTAGGGTAAATGCTATAAGAAGCAAAACAGATCAATTGCAGAATGTTTCATAGTGGCGTAAAATTGTTTGTGTCATTCTCTTGAACTTCCTTCATTTGTTGCTAAAAGAATGTTGGGAAAATGAAGGATGAATCTTGAATTTAAATCTTTTCATTGTTTGGGGACCTGAGAAAGTATAAACCCTGCAAACCCTAGTGAAACTTTACTTGTATTTAACTTGGTTAGTTATTTCTTGGAAGCCAAATATGTTGTCATGTGAGTTTCATAAAATATTTGATGTTTTGATAAGAGAATCATATAGACGATGCTTTGGAGGCCTGCCAACCCTCTCAGAAAAATATTTGTATAAATAGAAGGTAAGCTAGATGCTTGGTGTTGATAGTTTCATTTCCTGTTATGAATAGAATCTAATGTGGCTGATTTCAATCCAATCACTTTAAACTAAAAAAAATCATCAGGTTGGTTTGTAAAGTCCGAATTGCCAATGGCATATTATTTTAGATTGGAGTTCTATATATAAAAGTTCCGTCTGTTCAGAGTTTTTCATTAACTTAGAATTTGTGTTTACAAAGTCTATGCTATGAAATTTGTACAAATAACTTGTTTCTAATGACAGGTATTTTGATTATCTCTTTTACATCGACTTTGAAGCTTCTATGGCAGAACCCCATGCTCAATATGCTCTGGGACATCTACAGGTCAGAAATAAGCTTAAAAAATTTAATTATTGGGAAGCAGGGTGAATGAATGCTTTCAAGAATTATGACTTCAATTTCTCTCCTCTCCTCTCACTTTTCCTTTCTTCTGTACTTTCTCTTGAGCTTTGTTGTCCCTTGTCCCAATATTGCAGGATGTTTACATGTACTTCTGTGGCAGTGGCAAAGCAGCAGAGATGAAGCGTGAGGCTGCAAGACGGACAATGATGGCTACGCTGCCATGATTCACAAAGATTCTTTGGTTTGATAATGCTGTGAAAAAATGAAACCATTCACTATTTTTTTGTACTTGTGCCTAGTCTAGTATTTATTTTGTTCATATAGTTTTCTTAAAATATGTATGTAAAAGACAGATTCTGACAAACAAGTTTAAGTTAGAACATGTCAGTTTTGACGTTGGATTAGACTTGGTTCGTATGGAATTTGTATTATATATAGAATTGGACGTTTATTTTTAATGTTTTGGATGGTTGGAACTAGAATGTGTGCACGTTGTTGAATGCTTGAATGGTTGATAATATATTTAGTGTTGATGGGTAATATTGGGTTATATGGGTTATATTGAATCCTGTATTATGTACGTACAGGTTGTATTAAACATGGATGTAGGTTGTTTAGATTTTTTTTGGAAAAAAAAAAACAGAAAATATTTGGCCACCAAATATTTTGGTAGCCAAATATGTAGTTGGTATTTTTTGGCAACCAATAATTTAGTAGCAAAAACAATTGGCGACTAAAACATTTGGTAGCAAAAAGTAATTAATAGCTAGTTAAAATTTCCATTTACAACTTTTAGTGACTAAAACATTAGTGGCCGAAATGTCACGATTGTTGACTAACTACGGATTTGTAGCCAAATGTTAAGTTTCGGTGACTAATTCTTTCGTAGCAAAAAGTCACACCTTCCCCGACCACACGAATGCTAGTAGCCAAAAGTCACATTCGGCGACTAATGGTTTTAGTGGCCGAAAGCTAACATTTGCCGACTAAAATAAATTTAGTAGGCAAATGTCACACTTTCGGCGACCAAACAAATTTTAGTCGCCAATACTATCGCCGACAGGGTATAGGCGACGAACTTGGCGACAAAACTTCTTAGTCGCAAAATTGTTTCACCGACCAAATTTTGGACTTTTGGCGACCAATATTTTGGTCGCCAAAAGTGACATTTCTTGTAGTGATGGAGATATAATCAGAGAGAAACTATTATAAGTTGAAAAAAAATACCTAGATGAATCACAAATGGCGAAGATGAATCAAAAATGGTAAAGACGGACGGCGGCTGTAGACACCCCATTTTTGACCAATCTTAAGACCCAGACGTCACCGATTGAGCGCTTGGTGATGTTGCATATCGTGCTCGTTCAGAGGCTTCAGAGTCTCGGCTGCGAGCCTTGCCTCCGGACTTCTGGACTCTTTCATGCTTTGCCTCGGTTTGTGAACCAGGCTCTGTTTTCTCTGTTTTCTCTTCCCGAAGGGAGGGAGAGGTCTCGTAGATCATCTCTCAGTGGCCGTAGGCTACGTTTCGTGGTCGTAGGCCATTGTGCTCGTTTGGAGTCCCGTTTCCGGTTTTTCAGAGCCGTTGGTCGTGGGCCTCGGTTCGGGACTGCTTAACCACCTCCGTTTGCTCCGGTTTTTGGCATGCATCTTATTTGCTCCCTTTTGAGGGACACTGTGATTCGAGAGACCAACTTCGTGGTTGAACACCACTTCCGATGCCTAACAGTCAGTTTTTGGGGCCTCGGGCTGCGCGTTTCGGCCCCCGAACCTCCATTTTGCATCGGTTTGAGTTCATTTTTGGCAGGGACCTCTGTTTCATCGTTAGGAAGGTCGTAGAAGGGTGGGAGGCCAGAAATTTTTTTGACGACCATGTTTTATTCCTCCATCGCCCTCTGTCGCCCGTTTTTTCCACCTGAAAACCAATGTTGACCACCCTAAGGCCACTTTTTCTTGCCCCAGACAACATATTTGTGTTGTACACACCTGGAAAGCCACCAATATCATATGGCTGGCCAGTAATTGTGTGTGACCCTTTTGAACCCCTCCTAAAAGTGGCCTTTTCTCTCTCCTGGTTCATTCTCTCCAGTTTTTTACCACATAGTTGTGTTGTGCACACATGAGAAGCCCTCTTTTGGCATGGCCGGCCATTAATCTTCATTGACCCTTTTGACACTTGGCCGACCGACCATGGGGAAGGCCGACCGGCCACCTAAACCCTAGGAAACCGTCCGTCCATGATCCTCTCTCCAGGTACTTTACAAAAACGCCCTCTATTTCCCCCCAGATTTTATATTCGGGGGGGCCAACTTTTGGGAGGAAATTTGAATTCCATTCCCCCCCCCCTTTTTTTCCCCGTCTTTTGCCTATATATCCAGGTCCTCCAGCTCCCATTTGAGAGGTTAGAAAGTTTGGTTTAAGCCTCCTACATTGTATCTCTCTCTCTCTACACTCCAACCCTCAAAACCTCTCAAATCCTACATCCATTCTACTCCATCTCCAAGCCAACCAATCCACACTTCATTCCAGCAGCTTCAAGGCCATTTCCAGAGGTCAAGGGCTCCCAAACTTGGTCCAGGAGTTGTTGAAGCATTGGTCTTCAAGGGTAAGTCTTCTATCCCTCTCTTTGGCCCTATTTTTGCTCAATATATTAGCTCCTCTTGCTTGTATATTTGGGCTCCGACCCTAACTGAAAATAGCATTATTTTGAGCTCCTTTTCATGTTTGTTTAAGGGTCTCTCCCTGTTTGAGGCTTCCTTTTTACACTTGCTTCTTTACCTCTCTTGTATGCCTCTTTCTTGCATAGTATTTTAGGCCTATTTGTAAACTGTTTTGAGCTTGGTTATAAACTGTAAAGTGGCTTATTTTGAGCCCTTATTCAACATTGTTGAAGGTCTCTTCACTGTTTGAGGCTTCCTTTTGTCACTTGCCTCTTTATCCCTCTTTTGGACTTATTTTTGCATGTTTTGTTATCCCCTTGTGCTTGTATTTTTGGGCTCTGGTCCGAACTGTAAATAGCCTTATTTTGACCCCCTATTCATGTTTTATCAAGGGACTTTTGATTTTTGAAGCTCCTTTTTTGCTCTTTGTGTTTAAACCTCTTTTTAGGCCTTATTTTGCATAGTATTTTAAGCTTGCATGTGCACTGTTTTGGGTTTGGTCACTAACTGCAAAACACCATGTTTTGGGCCCCTCTTAAACTTTGTTGAAGGGACCTCCTCTTTTTGAGGCCAGCAACCATCACTTGCTGCTTTGTCTCCCTTTTGGTCCATTTCTTGCACAATAGTTTAGCCATACTTGTGTTTGTTTTTGTGGCTAGTTTTAAACTGTAAAGTGCTTGATTTTGAGCCCCTCTTCAACTTTGTTGAAGGTCTCTTGGCCATTTAGGGCTAGAAGATGCCACTTGCTTCATTATCTCTCTTTTGGGGCCATTTTTGCATGTTAACTTAGCCCTATTTGTGTTCACTTTTTGGCCTTTCTTAAAACTGTAAATATGCTTGTTTTGGGACTTTCTTGATTCTTTCTTCACACTTCATGTTCAAATAATGCATTCTTTGCATAGCCATAGGTCATTCCATGTACCTAATTTCATGTTTCGGGTGCCATGTTTCCATGTTCTGGGGCTGTTTTCCATCATATTTTGCTACTGAAATTTGCATGCTAGTATGCCATATTCCATGCCTTTCCATGTCTTGTTAGAGTGGCATTTGGTGCCTTGGGTTCGGTGCTCGGTTTGCGTGCATGTGTGCACGCATTTCGAGTGTCTCATTTTTCATCTCATGACTACTGATGTAAGTGTGGCTGAGGTCCACTCATGTTGGTGTAAGTCCATTATGTATTGCGTATGCCATTTCATTTCATAGCATTGTGTATGCTAGGTTGTATGTTAGAGCATTGCGTATGCCTTGTTACATCGTGCATTGTGTATGCCATCTCATAGCATTGTGCATGCTAGGTTGTATATTAGTTGCATTCATGCATGTCATGCATATTGCATTGTGCTTGGGATAGGAGTTAGCCCGAGCACAGGAAATGAGGGACGTTTCGTACTTCGAGTGACGGAACGTGTCTCAATTCCCAGTCACCGACACTCCGGATTATCCATGATGGAGTTTAGGTTTTGTTATGTTTATATGTGCATTCATTTCATATTGAGTCGTGCAATTCGACTCCTCGGCCATCATGCATCGATATGCGTGATTGGTGGCATGAGGATCGAGGACTACACTCCTTGAAGGGTAGTCATGCATACATATGTGAAAATACTTTGCCATGCCCCTTTCGTGCTCTCTGTTACAGCAAATCAAGAGTCAGCAGCCTTCCGGAGCTTGGCACACATCCCAAGAACAATTGCAAACATAGGCTAATTGGGACATCGCAATGGATTTCCGCGCAAGGCAACCCGAACATGCATCATTCATCATTCGGATCAGAGTTGAGGCAGTCCTTGGCTTGTATGCCAATTTATTATTTTCCTAGTTAAATTTGTAAATTAATTAGGGTTTTGTACTTATTCAGATTGTATTATTCATTTGGGACTATATATTATTTATTTGGACCCTCTGCGCGAGGGCAATGTTGTAATAAGTGTGCGTGTGTGTGGTGTATGTCTTCCAACCCCACGTCTTTCTCCCTTTTATTTACCTGCTTATGATGGTTAGATTAGGGCATGTTTCAATTAGTATACAGTATGATAGCATGTTTGCATTCATTCATCTGTTTTGCATGCACCGGGCTCGGCGCATCATACTAACTGCATTGTATTTTCAATTCCAAGTTGAATACATGCTAGCTGTAGCATTTCATATGCCATGTTTAGAATAGCCGAGCCTGCTATAGTTGCATTTTCGCATGTGTTGCATTAGGCACTTCTGTGTAGTTAGGATCATGCATGGATTTCTAATTAGCTTCTGTTTTTGCTTGGAGTACTCAGTAAGTTTTATGCTTTAGCATCCTTGCATGCGTGTGAGTGACTGCCATGAATAGCATGCTTACCATGAGGCTATATGCTTATGTGATATAACTGCCTGAATGCCTGTGGGTGAAGGTTGGGTTATTCGAATTGGAACAATTCATCAAATGTGTGTTTTAAGCCCACTAGATAGTGGCAAAATCATGTTTTTCTAAGCCCACCCGAGGGTGGCAAATCCACGTCTTAGCCTACTTGCGGGTAGCACCATCAAACCACTTTAAAAAATAAACATGAAATGTTTTGTTCCAATTCAGACGATCCAGTCTATACTTGTATGTTGTGCGCATCACATAGTAAACTTAGGCTAAAAAAAATCGGAATAAGAACACACAATGTTTTCAAAACTTGATATCATGGTTAGTAGAGGCCGATCTTTGATCGGGCGAGCGTGGGTGTTCACGAAGTGACCTTCCCCAATCGTACCCAAGTTCCCGAGCCGAGGCAACTTTGGTGATGACGGACACGTGGCCTTAGGCAACAAGTCAGGGTTTCCTAAATTTCCCAAAATAAAATATTTAGGTGGCGACTCTGTATATGGCAAAGCAGTCCATGTTTGGCACTTCTTTCAAAATCTGTTTTCTCAAAACGATTTGTCGGATTTGGACTCTTTGGCTCAGATTACGAACCGTGACAATTTGAGAGTCCAAACTGTAGTGAACCCCAATATCGAACGGAACGGGGGACTCACCCTCCCGGGGCGTTCGAGGACGTCTACAGTTTCTGGCGACTCTGCTGGGGAGTTAGAGAACTTGACTCAAACTCATGATATCTGTTTTTGACTACACTTGTGTGTTTCTTTGCATTGCATTTGAATTGGTGCGCCTAGGACACCGTGTTTGCCATCTGCTATTCCTGAACGGTTTGCCAGAGGCTTGTCTTGTCAAGGCATGACCATAAGGTTGACCGGTTATGGACTCTGCCAGTATGGGAACACAAACCCCGGTTTTACCGGGGCACCCTTTTTGACCATTCGACGTAGTGCATATTCGGATCCATAGTGACCATTCCAAACTAGGACAGGTTATTTACCCATTTATAGGTTGTTTGAAACCGCTGCGTGCGTAGTGAAACCCTAGCTCCTGACAAAATAGGATAGGGAAACCCTACCCCAACATAGGGGTGTTTTGGCTCTCACTTGTCTGCTATGTGCTTTTAGAGTGCGTCTCTATAGGAATGCATGTATCAGTCTACAAGTTTGGACATCAGGCCTGCGGGCACCAGTTTAGTAGTTTGGGCATCAGGCCTGCGGGCACTAGTTCAGTACTTTGGGATTCAGTTCACTTGAGGGTATCAGTTTACGGGCAGAATTTTGGGCAGAATTCTGTAGGAGGCACAGTCATTCAGCTGTGCTCATATGGGTTATCGTGAAATCGAGCTGAGATGCTACATGTTTTCTCTTTTACTAGGTAGTCTGGGAACCATAGCTTCAGAGGGCTCCAATATCCCCCAGGTACACCGAACTTGTGTTAATAGACTTTGTCGGGTCAGAGATTCAATTCAAAGGCAATCAGTGTTCCTTTACCAGAGGCAGGGTGAAAAGGTCGGTCCGGCACAGACCACCAGTACAGCAGCTACCAACTCAGTGTTCTTTGAATAGCCAGGTTGAGATTTCTGAGCCTACTGCAGACACAGGTATACCAGTTGCTCAGTTAGATTAGGACAATATGTCGGGTCTGGAAGAGATGGTGCGCCAACTCCAGGATAGTATGAAAGCCATGCAGCAAGATGCTGTCCGTCAAGCGGAATTCACCAAGCAACAGGCCGTGGTCATAGCCCAACAGGCAGAGACAATTGCCAGGTTAGAGCAGCAAACTCGAGTATCTACTTCACACCAGGCTCCTCCCCCACCAAGAGTTCCCATACTCGGGGAGGCAACCCACGTCCAGGATGATGCGGACATTCCAGGCGGGCCAGCTCCGCCCCCGGTGCTACCCCAGCTGTCTAAAACACCCACCAACCTACCAGACTCCCCCTTTGAGTTCAAGACAGACCCCACAGCATTGAAAGTGAGCAAGCTTGAGAAATTGTTCAAAAAGTCTCAGGGGGCCCGCTCTATTCCTGATATAGAGGATGGTTATACCGACTCAGTGGTGACTTTGCCAGAGCGGTTTAAAATGTCGCATATCGATCGATTTGATGGCTCTGAAGACCCAATGGTGCACCTCCAACTGTTTTCTGATATCTTGAGGCCAATGGGTTTGACCACAGCCCAGAAATTGTCACTATTCGGCCGAACCCTGTCTGGGATAGCCGCAATCTGGTATGCAAAATTGGAGAACTCTGTGAAACAGAACTGGGAAGGGATGGCTGAGGCCTTTATTGCTCAATACTCCTACAACACACAAATCGAGGTCACGACTCATGATCTTAAAGTCACCCGCCAAGAGCCAAAGGAGGGTTTCTTAGAGTTCGTGACAAGATGGAGGGCAAAGGCCTCAATGATGACTACAACGCCTTCCGACAAAGATCAGATCAGGATGATTGTTCGGAATCTGCATGGCAAGTTACTGCAAAAGATGGTTGTTCTACCTCTGTTTACCTTTCCAGCCCTTCATGAAATGGGGGTTCAAATCGAGGATGCCATCAGACAAGGGATCTTTGCAGAAGATAATGAGCCTTCGAAGAGGAATGTTGCTCGCAGTTCCAATGCTACTACTAATGGTAGCACAGCTGCGAAATGCTTAGAAGTAGACACTATCACCACTTCCCTCAATGACCAAAAACCAACCACTTCAACTCGGCCCCAAGCCCGAAAATTCCATCCTCTTTACATGAGTCTCTCCCAAGCTTTGAAAAAGCTGCAAGAAGAAGGGCACCTAGAACTCCTAGAACCCCAACCCCTTCCAAATCCTCTTCCACCAAGATATGACCCAGCTAAATACTATGCCTATCATCAACAACACGGTCATGATACGAACCGTTGCATCCGCCTCCGTCATAAGATTCAGGATCTTATTGACGAAGAGACCCTAGCTCCACCAAAAGAACCCCAGGTTAGTACTGATTCGTCATCTCCCCATCTCAACCTCATTCATACACTACCATCCACCTTCGACCCCAGCATATACATCACCCCAGCCCATCTCCCCATGCCTGAGGTGTTCATTCCAGAAAGCATGGACTTATGCATGATGGATGCACCTGGACCCCAATCATCTAAAACCCGTGAGCCCACTACTTCTGAGCTGAAGAGAATGATCGAAGATCTTCAGAGAACTGTGACAGATTTGGCCTCCGGGACATTGGCTCCATCATCAACCACATCACATACCAGGGAGTTCATGTCAAAAGGCTCCCCAATCTTGGAACGGGCTGTATTTGAGGAATGCCAATCCCTTGGCAAAGTGGAGGCGAGTGGAAAGAACATGATAGGGGCGGACATGGATCCCCATGAACATCTTCTGTTGGCTGTTGAGGCTTTGAAAGCCGAGGGACTGAACAAAGAGCAAGTGCTCGCAGTTGTTGCAAAAACTGTGGATGACATTTTCGCCACTCAAGTTGGGGGCAGTTTGAATCAAGGGGCAAGCCGGGAGAAGGGTTGTTGTATCAGAAACGTTCCTTTCAGCTATAATCCGGCACTCGGAAGAGATCAGCAAACCAGGCCAGCACCTACTAATCCCTCTGCTGGTGCGCCCAGCAAAAATCCACAAACCTTGAAGTACCAACCCCGAGGTCGGAGGGTCTTCCATGCCCTCTATATGCCTTTGTCCAAAGCTCTCCAAATCCTTATTGGACAAGGCCATCTCAAACCCCTTGAGCCTCGGCCACTCCCGAACCCTCTTCCGGCTACACATGATGCTACTCAGTACTGCGCGTTCCATCAGCAAACCGGCCATACTACCGACAACTGCGTTCATCTTCGCTACGAAGTACAGGATCTGTTTGACAACGGGGTCATCCTCCCGCCGAGCTCAGCAAGGTCTATCGGCATTGGATCGGTGAACTTGGGGGATAATGTGATGTGATCAGGGGATGAACCAACTACGGGTGGTGCTCGATTAACTCCAGACATGGGAATGGCACATACTGTTCTGAGCAATATGCAAACACCAGTTTTTGCGCTTTCTAACTTGGGTATTGAGTCAATCTTGTTGTTTTGTATAGAGTCTGTCTTTTTATTTTGGGTCTGTCTTGGTGTATCGAGTCAGTCCTGTTTTGTTGGAGTCAAGTGATTTCGGGGGTGTTACCTCGGACATCACTTGCTTGTTTTGTGTTTGTCTTTTCGTTTTCTTTTGAGTCTGTTTCTGCCTTGGAGCCAGTTGTGCCAACAGATTCTGATTGAAATAGCAGTGATTTTTGCACTCTTGTGTTTGCTTCTGCCGTGTGCTAGTTGTGCCGGGATTTGAATGAAACGGCAGTGCATTCCACCTGCTCTCTTGTGCCTTGAAATTATTGCATTGACCTAAGTTTTTCAAAACTTTTTTTTTTTGAACATTGTGATGAAAACAAAGGGGAAGGAATTCCTTGGGATTTGCAAAACTTTGATCAAATTGAGAGAAAGAGAGGCATGCTAAGCCCTTAATGAATGAAATCATGCTTGTTAGTGTGAGTACTGGGAAGGATCTTGGCTTGATCCAGATTGGTTCTACATTGTCTTCAGTGCAAGCGACTAGTCGCTTTCTTAAAAGATTTCAAAAAATGTTTTGCGCGGTCCTGCGAAGACCTGTGTGGAATCGCTCTTGAGATTGTGCAGCCTAGGATCCTCTCAGCCTCGAGACTCGACCCCGTGCTTTCAAACCTCGAACTCGGACTCAGAAAGTTCAAAGGTCAACCATAATGTGAGGCCTGCGTGGCCAGATTCGAAGCAACCCTCGAACTAAGGGCAAGAAAAGTCAGATCAAGAAGACCAAGTGTTTTCAAAGGAAGCTTGCGAAGCTAGATCAAAAGCCCTCAAACTAGGGGCAAAACTGTCAGATGTGCTCGAAGAATCAAAAAATTGGGATGTTTCTCAAGCTAACAAAGATCGACAAGAATGGCAAATCCCAGAGGGGAAGAGAGAAGAAAGTATTGCTAAAGAAAAACTGAGTTCCGATCTACAACACTAGGGGCAAATTCAGCCTCCACAGGATGGACTCTTGCATCGTCAGCGAACAGCAGCCACTCTCTTGGATTCAGACGGATTCGAGATCTCAGAACCATTTGACATGGACCAAGCTACACTTTTACCCTTGAGAGGCTCGCTGGGCCGAAAACCCGAAAGGGCGACCCAGGCAAAAGTTAGAGCGAGAAAAAAGAGAAGAAAAGAACAAAAGAGAAAAATACAAAAAAAAATAATAATAATAAAGAAAATGCAAAAAATGAAAACAAAAAAAAAAAGAAAAGAAGAAAAAGATGGAAAAAAAGAAGAAAAGAAATGAAAAAGAATTAAAGAATATAGCTCGCAAGGTTGAAAACCCGCAAAGGGCGGCCTTGGCAAAAGTTAGAGCATAAAAATGAGAGGTTAAATACCCGATCGTACCTTAACCCCGAACTACGTGAGGCTTGATTCCCATCTTTGGGATACGTAGGCAACTTCATTCTAAAGTCCATCCATAAAACACTTTGTCCATGTAATGGTTTTGATCATCTTTGCTTTCTCTGAATTCGAAAATTTGGTTGTGTTCGTCACTCTGAGGACTGACTACAATGCGCCGCGGTGCTATCCAAACAAGGGGCAGCTTTCTGTTGCCATTCAATACGCTGCGGTGCCGTTCAAACAAGGGGCAACTTTCCGTTGCCAGGAAGCTCTCTTCAAGCACGGGGCAATTTTCCTTCGGATCTGAAGTTGTGCATCTCAAGAGCGGGTTCCGTGCTCGTTGAGCAGTGGCCGTTTGTAAAAATAGTTTTTGAGAATTTTTAATGAGGTTGACTAATTTTCTCTAAAAAATTATTCCATTTTTGCAAAACTGGACCATTTCTTGGACCCAAAAAAGGAAAATTTTCAGTGCTCATAACCTGACTTGCATGATTTTAAATCAGGAAATTGAACAAGCATGTTAATCGAACTCTCATTTTGGTCAAAATTGTCTTAGTAGAAAGCCAAAAACAAAAAAATGGTCAAAATGATGAACTAGGGGCACAGTTGAGTCAAGTGTTCTGTCTTTTCCCCATTGCCACAATACTTGACAAGAATGGCACTCTACCTGCCAGAAAAGGGCACAACTGAAGTTAACAGCAAAAGGGCTGAAAGCTCTCTCATCCTCCGAGCAACGAGGTATCAAGCCAAGTGCAAAGCATGAACTGGAATGGATCAGGATATTCCACTCCCTCATCTGGACAGATCTGATCATGTCCAAATTCCCCAGCAGAGCATCGTCAACCAATGTCAGTTGCAGATTTGCTACACACCCAGTTGTAGCACAGCTCCTTCTGTGGGAGAAACTCACTAGCCACGTGCAGAAGAAGAAGAATCTAGCAGAATACTAGGGGCAAGAGCCCACAACTTTCTGTTTATCCATCAACTACCCAGGGGAGGGATAAAAAATGAGAGATTGAAGAATAGAGAGATGTGCGCTGAGAGAAAAAGTGAGGAAAGGGCTTTTTCAGAAAAACAGAGCCTGAGGGCCGAGTGATATGAGAATCACAAATAAGAAAAGGGTGGGAAATAATACCCAGAGAAACTGGCTCCTCTGGCTTCTCGTGCACCAAGAGGTCTCTTGTCTTTATAACACAGTTGAGTGTTGTGTTTGTGTGTTTTGTTTGTCTCGATTCTCGTTTTGAGTCGTTTAAGTGTCAATAGATGTGTTTAGGTTGTTCTACCTTTGTTTTCCATTGTTGAGTCGTTTTGGCTGTGGTCAGTTGTAGGCTCAATACCCGGTTAAGAACCCTTTTCTCATTTCAATTTCAAAAATCATTTTGTGCTCAGAGTGCCGTGTCGTTCTCCACATTTGTGCAAATCAGGATTGGTTCTTTCATAAATCCACGGCATTCAACCCAGGTCATGTGAAAACAGTAAAACCAGGACCCATCTAAAGCTATGAAAGTTCCAGGCTACAAAGGAAAAGAAAAGAGGGAAAATGTCGGGCATCCGAGATTTTTTCAACTTCTGCAAGTTTTGTCATTGCATCATGTATGTTCAGAATGAGCAGTGTCTTGTATGAGCTGTGTGCCGAATAAACAAAATACTGTGCTATGGGCTGTGAGTTCAGAATGAGTTGTGTTCAGAACGGACCGTGTGTTTAGAATCAGCGATGTCCTGCGTGAGCCGTATGTTCCAAAATAAGTAGAATATTGTGTTATGAGCTGTGTGTTCAGAACAAGCAGTATACCGATACGAGCTGTGTGTTCAAAGTGAACAGAATACTGTGTTGACTGTTTCACTATTTCAAGCCAGAATGGCGATCAGAAGTGCTCTCTCTTAGTACCATTCCCCGTCAGAGTAAAACGGTTTACCGCCACTCACTCCATGAGGTGCTTTCTAAAGTGCCGCTTTGCTTGTTTATTGCATTCCTTAAACATCACGCTCTGCATTGCTTGCAACATGTATCGTATCATCACACTTATTGCATTTATTTGCATATTGTGTTATCTCTTTTTGTTTATCCTTTTATGCTGAGTAGCGTTTAGGACCGTTGTCCCCCGGGACTCAACTTAGGTTGCGTGGAACACGCTCCCGAGTTGTTTACCTTTTCTCACGGTTTCAGCGTGGTTAGAGTGTTCTTTTCCTCACACGATTTCAGCGTGTTTGGAATTTATCTCAGGTTGCGTTGTGTGCGCACCTGGGCGGTTGTTGTTTTCGGACCTCTTCTCACGATTTCAGCGTGGTTTGAGTGTCCCGTTCCTCACACGATTTCAGCGTGTTTGGATTTTATCTCAGGTTGCGTTGTGCGCGCACCTGGGCGGTTGTTGTTTGGACCTCCTCTCACGATTTCAGCGTGGTTTGAGTGTCCCGTTCCTTACGCGATTTCAGCGTGTTTGGATTTTATCTCAGGTTGCGTTGTGCGTGCACCTGGGCGGTTGTTGTTTTCAGACCTCTTCTCACGATTTCAGCGTGGTTTGAGTGTCCCGTTCCTCACACGATTTCAACGTGTTTGGATTTTATCTCAGGTCGCGTTGTGCGCACACCTGGGTAGTTGTTGTTTGGACCTCCTCTTACGATTTCAGCGTGGTTTGAGTGTCCCGTTCCTTACGCGATTTCAGCGTGTTTGGATTTTATCTCAGGTTGTGTTGTGCGCGCACCTGGGCGGTTGTTGTTTGGACCTCCTCTCACGATTTCAGCGTGGTTTGAGTGTTCCGTTCCTTACGCGATTTCAGCGTGTTTGGATTTTATCTTAGGTCGCGTTGTGCGAGCACCTGGGCGGTTGTTGTTTGGACCTCCTTTCACGATTTCAGCGTGATTTGAGTGTCTCGTTCCTTACGCGATTTCAGCGTGTTTGGATTTTATCTCAGGTTGCGTTGTGCGCGCACCTGGGCGGTTGTTGTTTTCGAACCTCTTCTCACGATTTCAGCGTGGTTTGAGTGTCCCGTTCCTTACGCAATTTCAGCGTGTTTGGATTTTATCTCAGGTTGCGTTGTGTGCGCACTTGAGCAATTGTTTTTGGACCTCTTCTCACGATTTCAGCGTGGTTAGAGTGTTCTTTTCCCTCACACGATTTCAGCGTGTTAGGAATTTATCTTAGGGTGCGTGGAACGTGCTCCTGATTTGATTTTCTTTGTTCTTCCTCCACTCACGAGTCCAGCGTGGTTGGCGTGTGTTCACCCTTTGCATCTATTGCACCACATCTATTACATCGTATCTATTTTACTGTCTGGTCTAGGAGACCTTAAATCCTCCGGTCTAAGGAGACCTTAAATCCTGCATCTTTATTCGCACTATCTTGTGCACTCCTCGGTCTAGGAGACCTTAAATCCTCTAAAGGTGCAATTCCTTTGGTGTTTATCGTGCCCGAACGACTTCCCGTGGTCTGGTATAGCCACCTGCCTATGTTTGCGGTGAGTTCCTAGGAGACCAACTGAGACGGTGGAAACTAGAGTTCGAATGGCTCATGCCTAGAACACAAAGGTTCGGGATTTCCGAGACTAAAGTCTGGTTTAAATACCCAGAGGTATATCCTCGGCTTGAAATCTGTATGGCAGCCCCATAGATTGAGATAGCATGTGTATGCGCCTCAATTCTGGATACTGAACCAACCTAGTCTGTCACCCTGTTGGAGAATAGGGAAAGCTGCGACCATAGTCAGGGAGAAAAGTAGTACCTGCAGTTCAACCAAGAAGAAGCGAAAGATCCCCAGCAGCATGAGGTAAGTCATTGCCAATTGCCCCTGTAAGGTACCTTTACCTCTTAGCTATTACATTGCATTTTAGCCACTACATTACAGTGCATTGCATGAATCCTCAATTATCAAACCAGGCTTCGCGTAGCGTATAAGTCCAACTTTCAAAAACGGCTTCGCGTAGCGTATAAGTCCAATTATCAAACCGGCTTCGCGTAGCGTATAAGTCCAACTATCAAACTGGCTTCGCGTAGCGTATAAGTCCAACTTTCAAAACCGGCTTCGCGTAGCGTATAAGTCCAATTTTCAAACCGGCTTCGCGTAGCGTATAAGTCCAATTATCAAAATCTTCCTGCATATCATTTTGCATCTTGCCCCTTGCCTGCGGGCACATCTTTGTTGTTTTGTATGTTTGTCTAAATCTTCGGCCTTGTCAAAAATGGGTCGTCTCTGGGCTTTGACATTCACTCCCGTCACTTATGACTTTCGAGTTCTGACAAAGAGGGGCAACTGTAGACACCCCATTTTTGACCGACCTTAAGACCCAGACATCACCGATTGAGCGCTTAGTGATGTTGCATATCGTGCTCGTTCAGAGGTTACAGAGTCTCGGCTGCGAGCCCTGCCTCCGGACTTCCGGACTCTTTCATGCTTTGCCTCGGTTTGCGAACCAGGCTCTGTTTTCTCTGTTTTCTCTTCCCTAAGGGAGGGAGAGGTCTCGTAGATCATCTCTCAGTGGCCATAGGCTACGTTTCATGGTCGTAGGCCATTTTGCCCGTTTAGAGTCCGGTTTCCGATTTTTCGGAGCCGTTGGCTGTGTGCCTCGGTTCAGGACCGCTTAACCACCTCTGTTTGCTCTGGTTTTTGGCATGCATCTTGTTTGCTCCCTTTTGAGGGACACTGTGGCTCGAGAGACCAACTTCGTGGTCGAACACCACTTCCGGTGCCTAACAGTCAGTTTTCGGGGCCTCGGGCTGCGCGTTTCGGCCCCCGAACCTCCATTTTGCATCGGTTTGAGTTCATTTTTGGCAAGGACCTCTATTTCATTGTTAGGAAGGTCGTAGAAGGGTGAGAGGCTAGCAATTGTTCTGACGACCATGTTTTATTCCTCCATCGCCCTCCGTCGCCCGTTTTTCCCACTTGAAAGCCAATGTTGACCACCCTAAGGCCACTTTTTCTTGCCCCAAACCACATATTTGTGTTGTACACACCTGGGAGGCCACCAATATCATATGGCCGGCCAGTAATTGTGTGTGACCCTTTTGAACCCCTCCTAAAAGTGGCATTTTCTCTCTCCTGGTTCATTCTCTCCAATTTTTGACCACATGGTTGTGTTGTGCACACATGAGAGACCCTCTTTTGGCATGGCCGACCATTAATCTTCATTGACCCTTTTGACCCTTGGCCGACTGGCCTTGGGGAAGGCCGACCGGCCACCTAAACCCTAGGAAACCGGCCGGCCATGATCCTCTCTCCAGGTACTTTACAAAAATGCCCTCTGTTTCCCCCCAGATTTTGTATCCGGGGGGGGCCAACTTTTGGGGGGAAATTTGAATTCCATTCCCCCCATTTTTTTCCCCCTCTTTTGCCTATATATCCAGGCCCTCCAGCTCCCATTTGAGAGGTTAGAAAGTTTGGTTTAAGCCTCCTACATTGTATTTCTCTCTCTCTACACTCCAACCCTCAAAACCTCTCAAATCCTACATCCATTCTACTCCATCTCCAAGCCAACCAATCCACACTCCATTCCAGCAGCTTCAAGGCCATTTCTAGAGGTCAAGGGCTCCCAAACTTGGTCCAGGAGTTGTTGAAGCATTGGTCTTTAAGGGTAAGTTTTCTATCCCTCTCTTTGGCCCTATTTTTGCTCAATATATTAGCTCCTTTTTCTTTCATATTTGGGCTCCCGACCCTAACTGAAAATAGCATTATTTTGAGTTCCTTTTCATGTTTTTTTAAGGGCCTCTCCCTTTTTGAGGCTTCCTTTTTACACTTGCTTCTTTACCTCTCTTGCATGCCTCTTTCTTGCATAGTATTTTAGGCCTATTTGTAAACTGTTTTGAGCTTGGTTATAAACTATAAAGTGGCTTATTTTGAGCCCGTATTCAACATTTTTGAAGGTCTCTTCACTGTTTGAGGCTTCCTTTTGTCACTTGCCTCTTTATCCCTCTTTTGGCCTTATTTTTGCATGTTTTGTTAGCCCCTTGTGCTTGTATTTTTGGGCTCTGGTCCGAACTGTAAATAGCCTTATTTTGACCCTCTCTTCATGTTTTATCAAGGGACTTTTTCTTTTTGAAGCTCCCTTTTTGCTCTTTGTGTTTAAACCTCTTTTTAGGCCTTATTTTGCATAGTATTTTAAGCTTGCATGTGCACTGTTTTGGGTTTGGTCACTAACTGTAAAACACCATGTTTTGGGTCCCTCTTCAACTTTGTTGAAGGGCCCTCCTCTGTTTGAGGCCAGCAACCATCACTTGCTTCTTTGTCTCCTTTTTGGCCCATTTCTTGCACAATAGTTTAGCCATACTTGTGTTTGTTTTTGTGGCTTATTGTAAACTGTAAAGTGCTTCATTTTGAGCCCCTCTTCAACTTTGTTGAAGGGATCTTGGCCATTTAGGGCCAGAAGATGCTACTTTCTTCATTATCTCTCTTTTGGGGCCATATTTGCATGTTAACTTAGCCCTATTCGTGTTCACTTTTTGGCCTTGCTTAAATCTGTAAATATGCTTGTTTTGAGACTGTCTTGATTCTATCTTCACACTTCGTGTTCAAATAATGCATGCTTTGCATAGCCATAGGTCATTCCATGTACCTAATTTCACGTTTCGGGTCTCATTCCATGTATCGGGTGCCATGTTTCCATGTTCTGGGGCTGTTTTGCATCATATTTTGCTACTGAATTTTTGCATGCTAGTATGCCATATTCCATGCTTTGCCATGTCTTGTTAGAGTGGCATTTGGTGCCTTGGGTTTGGTCCTCGGTTTGCGTGCATGTGTGCACGCATTTCGAGTGTCTCATTTTTCATCCCATGGCTACTGATGTGAGTGTGGCTGAGGTCCACTCATGTTGGTGTAAGTCCATTATGCATTGCGTATGCCATTTCATTTCATAGCATTGTGTATACTAGGTTGTATGTTAGAGCATTGCGTATGCCTTGTTACATCGTGCGTTGTGTATGCCATCTCATAGCATTGTGCATGTTAGGTTGTATATTAGTTGCATTCATGCATGTCATGCATATTGCATTGTGCTTGGGATAGGAGTTAGCCCGAGCACGGGAAACAAGGGACGTTTCGTACTTCGAGTGACGGAACGTGTCTCAATTCCCAGTTACCGACACTCCGGATTATCCATGATAGAGTTTAGGTTTTGTTGTGTTTATATGTGCATTCATTTCATATTGAGTCGTGCAATTCGACTCCTCGGCCATCATGCATCGATATGCGTGATTGGTGGCATGAGGATCGAGGACTACACTCCTTGAAGGGTAGTCATGCATACATATGTGAAAATACTTTGCCATGCCCCTTTCGTGCTCTCTGTTACAGCAAATCAAGAGTCAGCAGCCTTCCGGAGCTTGGCACACATCCCAAGAACAATTGCAAACATAGGCTAATTGGGACATCGCAATGGATTTCCGCGCAAGGCAACCCGAACATGCATCATTCATCATTCGGATCAGAGTTGAGGCAGTCCTTGGCTTGTATGCCAATTTATTATTTTCCTAGTTAAATTTGTAAATTAATTAGGGTTTTGTACTTATTCAGACTGTATTATTCATTTGGGACTGTATATTATTTATTCAGACCCTCTGCGCAAGGGCAATGTTGTAATAAGTGTGCGTGTGTGTGATGTATGTCTTCCAACCCCACGTCTTTCTCCCTTTTATTTACCCGCTTATGATGGTTAGATTAGGGCATGTTTCAATTAGCATAAGTATGATAGCATGTTTGCATTCATTCATCTGTTTTGCATGCACCAGGCTCGGCGCATCATACTAACTGCATTGTATTTTCAATTCCAAGTTGAATACATGCTAGCTGTGGCATTTCATATGCCATCTTTAGAATAGCCGAGCCTGCTATAGTTGCATTTTCGCATGTGTTGCATTAGGCACTTCTGTATAGTTAGGTTCATGCATGGATTTCTAATTAGCTTCTGTTTTGGCTTGGAGTACTCGGTAAGTTTTATGCTTTAGTATCCTTGCATGCGTGTGAGTGACTGCCATGAATAGCATGCTTACCATGAGGCTATATGCTTATGTGATATAACTGCCTGAATGCCTGTGGGTGAAGGTTGGGTTATTCGAATTGGAACAATTCATCAAATGTGTGTTTTAAGCCCACTAGATAGTGGCAAAATCATGTTTTTCTAAGCCCACCCGAGGGTGGCAAATCCACGTCTTAGCCTACTTGCGGGTAGCACCATCAAACCACTTTAAAAAATAAACATGAAATGTTTTGTTCCAATTCAGACGATCCAGTCTATACTTGTATGCTGTGCGCATCACATAGTAAACTTATGCTAAAAAAAATCGGAATAAGAACACACAATGTTTTCAAAACTTGATATCATGGTTAGTAGAGGCCGATCTTTGATCGGGCGAGCGGGGGTGCTCACGAAGTGACCTTCCCCAATCGTACCCAAGTTCCCGAGCCGAGGGAACTTTGGTGATGACGGACACGTGGCCTTAGGCAACGAGTCAGGGTTTCCTAAATTTTCCAAAATAAAATATTTAGGTGGCGACTCTGTATCTGGCAAAGCAGTCCATGTTTGGCACTTCTTTGAAAATCTGTTTTCTCAAAACGATTTGCCGGATTTGGACTCTTTGGTTCAGATTACGAACCGTGACAATTTGAGAGTCTGAACTGTAGTGAAACCCAATATCGAACGGAATGGGGGACTCACCCTCCCGGGGCGTTCGGGGACGTCTACAGCGGCGCAGACGGACAGCAAGGTTGATGGCAAGGTGAGGTGATTGGCGCGACTGAGCTTTGATCGAATTCGACTGAGGTGTGAAAGAGGCGCGTATTTATTTTTATGTGTTTGAATTAGTAAAGTTATCCCCTACAAACCTGTTGGTCGACTAATGTCTGTATGTGAATTTAGATACCAAAACGACGTCGTTTTGGTATCGGCGACCAAATTATATTGGTTGCTAAAAGATCATACAGCTCCCGCCCAGATTTCATTCTCCCGCCCATATTTTTGGCGACAAAAATTGTAATTTGGTCGCAAAAAATTACTTATTTGCAACAAAAAAAATTTAGTTGGTAATAGTATCAATTTTTAGCTACAAAATTTTATTTTGGCTGGAAAATGTCATTTTTTTGCGATCAAAATTTTTTTGGTCGGCAAACGTGTAAATTCTTGTAGTGATCGTAATCAAATTACAAACTTTTATTACACGAATTATAAAATTTTGGATACTTTGTTACGTTAATTTTGATGAGATTATGTATTTGGTGGCTGATGTTACGAAATTACACCAATTTGTAGAAGGATGCATATAAAGGGATGCACACCATAGAATTTCCCACATTTTAAAAAAGGTGTGTACTATATGCAAGTTATAACATTTATAATGTTAATTATCATAAATATCATAACTAAAACCTTTTCAGTCCTAACTAAATAAAAAAATAATGAGTCATAACCAAACACCAAATAAGACATAGTAAAAAACCTTTTAAATCATAATCAAAATAATAATTACAATGTGTTATAATTTACATCATAATGAGTTATAACCAATAGATCATAATCAAATAATAATTAATTCTACAATAAATCATAATAAAAAATCATAAATATTATAATTAGGGTATATGGTACACATTTAAAGCAGGTTATGTATTATAGTTTTTATCTTTATTTTAATATATATAAAGCTTAGTTTTTTATTTTATTTTTATTTTTATTTTTATTTTTTCAAAGTATTCAGTGAACACTCTTAGGCCAAGTTTATTTGACGGATTAGATTTGATGGGATTGTTAATGAGATGATGGTTAGTGAAGAGATTGTTAATGTAAAGATTGTTAATAAGGGAATTAAGTAAAAGTGTGTTTGTTTTGATGATAGATGGTTAGTAATGAGATTGTTAAATTATTTTTATATAAATAAATAAATAAATTATTTCTATTTTTTAAAAAAAAAAAACAAACAAATATTAAAACAAACAGGTTCACTTGATAAAAAAAATAAAATTAAAAAAATAATTTTTTT
The DNA here is from genome assembly GCF_055761805.1 of Camellia sinensis. NCBI lineage: Eukaryota > Viridiplantae > Streptophyta > Magnoliopsida > Ericales > Theaceae > Camellia > Camellia sinensis. The sequence goes on along the minus strand of NC_138971.1, from coordinate 95,693,850 downwards.
TATATAAAATAGACTCAATCAGTTCACTATTTTCCTAATCCCACCCAAAACCTAACCAAGCGAATCCCCCTACTAAAGAGAATTACTAAGCGCCTCACACTGTTAATCCTCCCTCTTAAATCATCACCAAACAAGTCGTGGATGAGACCCACATTCATATCAATCTAATCCGACCCTCCACGCCGGTAAACAAATATGGCCTTCGGTCTCATTGTTTTCAGAGATGAAGTGTGTGATTGGATTAGTAATAAACTAGGACATATAAAACTTATGTTTATTTTGAAAAATTGTCATGGATTAAGAGTATCGTGGGACTGCGGTACCCTTCTAAGGAGGGGACTAACAATCCTATTGGAAAGTTGGGTTGGCTAATCTAATTCCATGTGATTGAAAGTGAAAGGTCTGGCTCCTCTTTTGCTCGCCATTGAACTGAGGTCCTGTTGTGCTGTAGTGGGCCCTGATTCGGGTCTATTTTGATAATCCAAATTGGTCAATGTGTAGAGTCCATCGAATATATCATTCTTACAAAAAATCATGTTGATTGGATATCAATTGATGTTTCATCGTATAACATTTTTGTCAATGATAAGTATGATTTTCAAAATAAATTATGACAAAAATGTGATATGATCAAGTGACTATTAATATCTAATCAATGTAACTTTTGAAAAAATGATGTACTCAATGAGTTCTACATATTAAACAATTTGGATTATCGAGATGAACTTGGATCATGACCCACAATAGTCCAACAACATCCTCCAATTTAATAACGGACTAGGGAGAAACCAAATCCAAAGTGAAAAGACCTTATTGCTGCCCAATTTACAAAAATAATAAAGTCACATTTTACATAATGAGAACTTTTATATAATTTTATAGATTTAATTTCAATCAACTAATATGCAAAACTAGTGTATAAACAATACAATTTATTTTATATGTTCAATCTAATACCACAATATTTGTAATTTCCTCATTTAATTCGATTGTACTAATAATTTCATTTGATAAACAAATGAGGCCTTTGAAAGTGACCTCTGCCTTAGTTGAATTAAACTTCTATTTCATTTTCATCTCAAATATAAAATAAAAAAAATATAAAAATTCAAAACTCAAAACTCAAAGTAAGCTCAAAATCTAATTTTTATGGTGGGAATGGTATTTATTTTTGTACTAGGATATGATCCATTGGCCATTGGGTTAATAGATTCTCATAGCAAATTCCAAAACTCCGAGTACGGTCCGACACGTATGCGAATCAAGATTAGGATTAGACATGGGTGGGATGGCCCACTAAGCCTGCCAGAGTGGTCCATGATCATAGGCTTGAAACTTTGATTTAGGCCAATAAGGTTAGGTTGGGCAACCCAAACATTTTGATTTAGATATTGATGTCAATTTTTGGGTGTAGGATGGGTTTGAACACTTATGCCAAGCTTAACTCATGATTGGAGGTCCAATTATAATATGGGTAGGCATATCAATATGTTTTCATATTAATGCATATTTATATGCATAAATTATAAATACATCCCATGAGATTGGTTTAAAATGCAGATTGTTTCTTATAGTTTGAAAAATTATAAATACTCCCTCATTCAAATTTTTTATTTAACAGAATTAACTTAAAAAATGAAATTGATAATTACTCTCTCGTACAATAATAAAATTACCTAAATTATTAATTGAAACATATTTTTAACATTATTAAAAACTATTAATTGACTTGATAATTTATTAATAAAAGAGACGATTTGTTATAAAATTAAAAACCTCAAGGGATGGAATGTAATTTTCAAAACCACAGAGGCGATTCGTATTTTAATCAAATCTCAAGGGTGTATTTGTAATTTATCATATTTATATTTATATTATTTATATTTTACATTGTTGAACTTTATTTTTTGTAAATGTAAATTATATATTACGAATTAGTTATAAAATTTGAACTAATATCATTAAATAGATTAAAGAAGTACCCAAATTATTAAACTAAATTTGCTAATAAACTTTATATCCGTGATTTATAAACCATTTAATTTCATAAATATTCTTATCAATATATAAGTCCTATCTTACATTAAAATATTTCAAATAGTATATCTACATTTGAAAATGTAATAAGATAATAGTACACACATTTAATAATAATATATTTGGCAAAAAGTTTAATAAAATAAAAGTACACAAACGTCTTATTTTTACATTTTAAGAAGAATGACGCATTTAACAAAAATTTATGTGGGGAAATATTTTTTGAATGACAACATGTGACCGAGGTGCCACGTGTCCTGGTCATGACGCCGAGATCATCTCGGCTAGGCCAAGGTTATCTACGAAGAAACCAGAATCCGGGATAAGCAGATAAGGGACAAGAATCCTAGAATGACGGAGGACTTCAGTTTGGGTAAAGATAAGACTATTAGGATGTTTATCCCAATCCTACTAGGAGTCCAAGATTAGTAATAATCCTAAGTCCATTGAAGCTAGGCTTCTATTGGGACTAGGTTTGTATTGACTATAAAAGAGACGCACCCTCATGGGTCTAAGGTATGGTTTTTATGCTCTGAATAATGAGTTAAACACTTTTGCTATCTTTGAGAGATAACTGACTTGATCGTCGGAGTGCCCCTGGGTGGACGAACCACCGCCAGAATCTCTTCTTTTTGTGACAGGTCGTTCGGGCTTAATCTATTTTGTCAGTGTTCTCCAGCTGAGTGCTTGATTGGCAGTGTGGTCGGAAATTGACACACATAATTTGGCGTCGTCTGTGGGAAAGAAAGGAGAATAGATGGCCAACGACGGACAAAAAGAGAAGGTTGGGGACGACACCCCTACTGAGAGTGGGAAACATATTGACCTTGACGTCGAAGAAGACAACTGCAACAAACAGACTCATGATAAGAATCACGGAGGAAAGGACGTCTACCAGGAGGGCGACGTACCGAAGAAATCGGACCGGAGCGGGTATTATAACGAGGACGACCTTCAGGTATGGAAAGATAGATGCCTGTGTAGGGACGACGAGATGAAGGGAATGGAGGACAAATTGGCGGACCTGCAAACGGTCATCAATTTCATGATGCAGAACAACGTGATGCAGCCACCGTTCCCGCTACAAGATACGCCGATTCCAGCGGCCAAGAAAGGTGCCCAGAAATGGGGACAGAAAACGGTTCCTGCAGTCCCTCAGCATGGCGGGACCAAAGGACATTCTCACCAGCCTTTGTGGGAGGTCGGGCATGGAGAATCCCAGAAGACACGTCAAACAAAAGAAACCTACACCAAAGAATATCGAGATGTTCAGGGGAAGGAACTTTGTTTCGACACAACCAATGGTGGGGGGGTCCAAAAGGACTCACAATGACACTGGAACTAGTGCACCAAAGAGGGCTGGAAAATGATGATTGAGAGTTGGAATTTACAAGCTAAGGTTGGTTTAACACTTGATGAAATTTTAAAAATTTACAGATTGAAGTTAAACCGAGGTCATGTTTAACACTTGTTGAAATTTTAAGGAAAATTTACAAGTTGAAGTTAAACCAAGCTCATGTTGAACACTTGTTGAAATTTTAAAAATTTACAAGTTGAAGTTAAACCTAGGACATGTTTAACACTTGTTGAAATTTTAAAAATTTACAAGTTGAAGTTAAACCGAGATCATGTTTGACACTTGTTGAAATTTTAAAAATTTACAAGTTGAAGTTAAACCGAGGTCATGTTTAACACTTGTTGAAATTTTAAAAATTTACAAGTTGAAGTTAAACCAAGGTCATGTTTAACAGTTGTTGAAATTTTAAGAAAAATTTACAAGCTGAAGTTAAACCGGGGTCATGATTAAAGGAAGAAATGATATAGGTTTCGTCATCTCAAGATGCCGAGGTAAAAGAACCTAGGCGACAGTTATGGGGACATAATTTTTTAATGACAACGCGTGGCCGAGGTGTCACCGAAGTGCCAGCCGAGGTGTCACGTGTCTTGGTCATGACGCCGAGATTATCTCGGCTAGGCCGAGGTTATTTGCGAAGATACCGGAATCTAGGATAAGCGGATAGGGACAAGAGTCCTAGAATGGGAGAAGACTTCAATTTGGGTAAAGATAAGACTCTTAGAGAGTTTATCCCAATCCTACTAGGAGTTCAAGATTAGTAGTAATCCTAAATCCATTGAAGTTAGGCTTCTATTGGGACTAGGTAAGTGTTGGCTATAAAAGAGAGGTATCTCCATGGGCCTAAGGTATGCTTTTTATGCTCTGAATAGTGAGTTAAGCACTTTTGCTATCATTGAGAGATAGCTGACTTGATCGTCGAAGTGCCCCTGGATGGACGAACTACTGCCGGAATCTCTTCTTTCTCTTGCAGGTCGTTCAGGCTTAATCTATTCTGCCGGTGTTCTCTAACTGAGTGCTTAATTGACAGTGTAGTCGGAAGTTGACACACACAATTTAATTAGAGAATAGTATATATATTAAAATGATATTTTATTATCACATTTTAACAATAACACATTTGATAAAAATTTAACAAGACAATAATACATAAATGTCAACCTATCACATTTTAATAATTGTGCCCATTGAAATGATGTCCTATTATCTTTATGGTTTGAATTTTGGTGATTCACTTGCTGTCGCCACTTTGGGGATTGTGTTTCAAGTTTTATTTTTTATAGGACAAACAAAAATGCTTTAGAACTCTAATATAGAAGCTTTAATAGCTCTAATATGAAGGTGGGACCCACTCTGATGTGATGTTTGTGTCTTTTTTTTTTTTTTTTTGCTTTGACACATCACTAGAGCTCAAATTAGAACTCTAGATTTAGAGCTCTCTAGCATTTCCCATAGGATAAATTATAAACGCATTGCTTGAGATTTATTTAAATTATAAATTAATTTTTTTATTTTAGAAATTATATTATGTCCGTTAAGGTTTTTAATTTCATAAAAAATAGATTGTTTTATTAATAAATTATCAAGTTAATTAACAGTTTTTAATAATGTTAAAATTTTATTTCAATTAATAATTCAGATAATTTTATTATTGTATAGGTGAACAGTTAAAAATTTCACTTTTTCAACTAATTCTGTTAAATAAAAAATTCGTTCGAGGTATTTGTAATTTTTCAAACCGCAAGGAGCAATTCGTATTTTAAGCAAACCTTAAGAGACGTATTTGTAATTTACCATTTTTTATATAACATATATATATATATATATATATATATATATTGTATCCCAATTGTGTATTGATTGATTATTTGTTGTTGATTGGTTTTTCGTCAACTTGGTGGTGTGCTAGTATATGATTGGCCTTACTTCGCAATGTCAATCTAGTTGGAATCGTCAAGTCTAGCTATGATACTCTTTGCACTCACCTTCTTTATTAATGTATTTCTCTTTTCTTGTAATCTGAGTTTCATCAATAAAGTTCTTTTTTACTGATAAAAAAAAATAATGACACAATGTTCAGAAGTTTAATAAGATAATAGTGCACAAATGTTCAATTGTCTCATTTTAAGAAGAATAACACATTTCGCAAAAGTTTAATAAGATAACAGAGCACACATTAGAATGAGTCTTATGGTCACATTTTAAGAATGACACATTTAATTAAAGTTTAATAAGATAATAAATAATACACAAATAAAACATATCCACATTTAAAATTTCTAAAAAATATAATAAAAGGATCTCACGTCGTACGAATTCCCTCCTTTTGAGCCATGCAAAATCTGAATGTCTTTTTATAAATTATCTTATGTGCGTGCATTAGGCCATCACCAACCCTTGCCTTTTATATATACTAGTGGGTGGCACACACGATGTGTGTGCAATTTAAATAAGTAGGAATAAAAAAAAATAAATATGAAATTAATATTATAATGTGTATTTAGCTTAAGTGGTATGAGTTCTCATTATATATATATTGTATCCCAATTGTGTATTGATTGATTATTTGTTGTTGATTGGTTTTTCGTCAACTTGGTGGTGTGCTAGTATATGATTGGCCTTACTTTGCAATGTCAATCTAGTTGGAATCGTCAAGTCTAGCTATGATACTCTTTGCACTCACCTTCTTTATTAATGTATTTCTCTTTTCTTGTAATCTGAGTTTCATCAATAAAGTTCTTTTTTACTGATAAAAAAAAATAATGACACAATGTTCAGAAGTTTAATAAGATAATAGTGCACAAATGTTCAGTTGTCTCATTTTAAGAAGAATAACACATTTCGCAAAAGTTTAATAAGATAACAGAGCACACATTAGAATGAGTCTTATGGTCACATTTTAAGAATGACACATTTAATTAAAGTTTAATAAGATAATAAATAATACACAAATAAAACATATCCACATTTAAAATTTCTAAAAAATATAATAAAAGGATCTCACGTCGTACGAATTCCCTCCTTTTGAGCCATGCAAAATCTGAATGTCTTTTTATAAATTATCTTATGTGCGTGCATTAGGCCATAACCAACCCTTGCCTTTTATATATACTAGTGGGTGGCACACACGATTTGTGTGCAATTTAAATAAGTAGGAATAAAAAAAAATAAAAATGAAATTAATATTATAATGTGTATTTAGCTTAAGTGGTATGAGTTCTCGTTATACATATATTGTATCCCAATTGTGTATTGATTGATTATTTGTTGTTGATTGGTTTTTCGTCAACTTGGTGGTGTGCTAGTATATGATTGACCTTACTTTGCAATGTCAATCTAGTTGGAATCATCAAGTCTAGCTATGATACTCTTTGCGCTCACCTTCTTTATTAATGTATTTCTCTTTTCTTGTAATCTGAGTTTCATCAATAAAGTTCTTTTTTACTGATAAAAAAAAATAATGACACAATGTTCAGAAGTTTAATAAGATAATAGTGCACAAATGTTCAATTGTCTCATTTTAAGAAGAATAACACATTTCGCAAAAGTTTAATAAGATAACAGAGCACACATTAGAATGAGTCTTATGGTCACATTTTAAGAATGACACATTTAATTAAAGTTTAATAAGATAATAAATAATACACAAATAAAACATATCCACATTTAAAATTTCTAAAAAATATAATAAAAGGATCTCACGTCGTACGAATTCCCTCTTTTTGAGCCATGCAAAATCTGAATGTCTTTTTATAAATTATCTTATGTGCGTGCATTAGGCCATCACCAACCCTTGGCTTTTATAGATACTAGTGGGTGGCACACACGGTGTGTGCAATTTAAATAAGTAGGAAAAAAAAAATGAAATTAATATTATAATGTGTATTTAGCTTAAGTGGTATGAGTTCTCGTACTTAAACCCATGGTCATAGGTTCAAGCCTTGTTCATCTCTTTGTTTAACTTTTTTTAAAAAAATAAAAAATACTGCCACATGGCATGAGGAGAGTAAAGTTTCAGAACACCATAAGAGTTATGTGTTCACTTTATAATAGTACTAGTGGGTGGCACACACCATGTGTGTGCAATTTAAATAAGTAGGAATAAAAAAAAATAATAATGAAATTAATATTATAATGTGTACTTAGCTTAAGTGGTATGAATTCTCGTACTTAAACCCATGGTCATGGGTTCAAGCCTTACCCATTTCTTTGTTTAATTTTTTTTTTAAAAATAAAAAATACTACCACATGGCATGAGGAGAGTAAAGCTTAAGTTTCAGGACACCAAAGTTCCTGTTCACTTTATAATAGTATAGATAGATAGATAGATAGATAGATAGATAGATTATTTATTTATTTATTTTTGTATCAATTTTGAGTGACGGTGTACATAAAAGCTGAGTGCTCCAATCTTACCATTTTTTTATCATATCTTTTTATAAAGTTCTCAATTTATCCTGAAATATTCTTATGAACATCTTTTTGTGAAAGAAAACTATCTCCAAATTTTTTAAAATTTCATTAGACTTGAGTAAAATATGATCGTTGAAATATAGTGATGGATTTAATTCATTTATAATTTGACGAAAAAATTTGTCCCAACCTTGATTTAATGCAGGTTTGATATAATGATGGGAGTTCATTAAATTTGAATTTAGTTAATAAAGAACTGGATATATTCATTCCTACTCTTTAGTGATCATTCAGATTACGGGTTGCTTGATCCAAAATTTAACTGCCTTTTTAGTGTCAGTTCTGCATGCATTAGTCCTAATTAATTACACTTGTTTCGGTAAAAAAATATTTTTTCTAATAAAATACATTTTTCACCAAAAAATAAAAAAATAAAAAAAATTCAAAATATTGTCGAAGGATATTTTTTTAATGTTTAGATGTGTTTTTAAATATTAATAATCATATTGGTGGTAATGGAGTGGTGGTCGGTGGAAGTGGAGGTGGAGGTGATGGCGGTAGTGGTAGTGCGGTTGTGAAGGTGGTAGTATAGTAACATTGATAAAAATTTTAGTTTGGCACTTATTAAAAATGATAAATATATATATATATATATATATATATATATAATTTAAATAGACCTATTTTTTTATTAGTTATGAAAAATATTTTCTGTTATAGTAAATGTTAGAAAATGTAAAATATATTTATTTTATTTTTTTTTATTTTTTTATTTTTTTTCAAAGCGTGCCTAGATTTTGGGTGTTGCAGTTCTCTTTTATGTTTTTTTTTTTTTTTGGACTTGCATGTGCATCAGTTCTCTCAGTTAAGATATACCTTATCTATATCTTATCTAGCGGTTGGGAATTACAAAAGCGCAAGTTCAATTATGGGTGGTTATCACTTTACCCGTATTTATAAATTGCAACATTTAGGTCTGTATTTATAAATTGCAACATTTAGGTCTTATTTGGGGATGTACTATTTTAGTTGGTTTTTAGTTTTTTAACTATTCTAACCGAGTTCAAATTTTTTCCAGTATCTTTCTCCAGTGTTTCGAATAAGGACGGTCCAAATTGGGCCACATCCCCCACTTAACAATGGGTGGCTCAGATCTGCCTCAATACCACCAAAAGAAAAAAAAAATTTCCTATAATGTAGAGACTCCATTTTGACCGGCCATAAAACTTACGCACTTTCTTTTGGTTACTCGAGGATGAAAATAAGAATGTATTTCTCACAAAATTCACAGTAAAAATGATGAAATTTGAGCTTTACTCTCTACCGTAAGCCTATTCTAGCTAAGTGTTTAAGACTCGTCGGACACCGGAGCAAAGCTAGACTGAACCGAAGCAAAATGGCCAACTTCCTCTCTGGCCGGTTGACCGCCCGGTCGTCTGGCTAGTCAAGCACCCAAGGACAGTGCAACCTAGATTTTTGTTCAGTTCGTGTGGGGCATTCCATTATCCCATTTTCTGATATATTTTAATGCACCAAATGCATATATACTCAACCTCTATTGACTAATGCTTGAGCCATTGAGGATAATGCTCAATTTTAGTGCCCCATTAGCTCCATTATCTTCATTAATGCTCTATCAATCTTCCATTTTGCCTTCCACCATTTCTCCACTTGCATTGCCTATATGAACATATCAGATTGTTGGGGACTAGGATTGACTAGAGACTAGAGAGAGGAGATGAATTTGAGAGAAGTGTAGAGAGAATGATGAGTTTGAATTAGAGTTTGAGAATGAAAATAAAACTTTGAAAACAAGAGTGTTGTCTTGCCAATATAGTGAAGTTGTCTAGCCTTCATATATCTCATCTTTTATTACAAAAACCTCCCAAGAAACTCATTGAAACCAAGTCCTAGAACTTTGATCAAGGGGAGAGTAAATCCTTGCCAATTTTAAGAAGATTAAAGAGTGATCATCTCCTTGTCCAAAGACATCATTCTAACTCAAACTCCAATCTTTTGAATTGAGGATTGAGAAAATAATTCACAACCTCAAGGGTGATCAAAAGGAAGTTTGGAAATCAAGAAGTTCAATCTTTCTTTGGAAGGTGAATTTTTAATTCTCTCATTTTCTTGTATTTTCTATCTTATATTTGTTTTCTTTCTTTAATTTCATACTAGTTTTGTTGTAATCTAACCGGAAATGGTTAGTTAAGCCACATATATATTCCTTGTTTGTTATTTTCTCGGTGTTGCAACAAGACAAGTTTTGCTAAGCCTAGTTAGTTCGCCGGCTAACTTCTTTTGGATGTAATGGTGTAGTCTTCCAATGTTAAGCATAACAATTTCCGGTGGTCTCCGAGGTGCATGAAGCTTTTATTTTCTTTTCTTTTGAGGGTTGGGCCATTGTTTTTTTTTTTAAAATTTTATTTTGTTCTAATATTTACCTTGTCCCTCTCTCATTTGGTTTGTAATTATTTATGTAATAATTTCCCTCCCCGCTTTTTTCTATCCCATTCTTTTACTTGCTTTCATTATTTGTACATAAACATCATGTGTTGTCTTTTCGTCATATCCATTCTTTGCATCTATGTTTTATGTATCTTGATTCGGCTAAATTTGCATCCATGGATTTAATCAGTTCTTATGTGATTATGTGCACTACGTCATATTCTTGAGATGATTCACATGTCATATATTAGAAGCTGAATCTTTAGTTGCATCTCGTGAGTGAATTGCCTTATTTGTATATAAGATCATACATAATTTGCTAACTTTGTTTTGTGGCTGTTCACGGACGTCGATAAATATGCAAGTTTTTATACTTTAGCATCCGACTTGTGTGTGTTTTTCTTACTATGTTTAGCATCCTAACATAAGGCTACTTGCTTACTGGATATAACTGTATGAATACCAGTGGATGAAGGTTGTGTTGCTTAATTTGGAATTATATTGATTTTAATGTTTGTAAACTCAATTTCTTTGAGTTGTACATCTTTAAAACTCTTTCAAAATACATGAAATCAAATTATTCCAAAATGAATGGCATAGTCTATACTTGTATGTTTCACATAGTAAATTTTAGGATTTATTAAATAATTGGAATATGGACATATAAAGTTAATAAAATTCATATCATGGTGTAGTAGAGGCTAATTTTTGATCGAATGAGTGGGGGTGCTCAATTAATGACCTTCTTCTCTTATACCTAAGGTTTCAAGTCAAGTATCTTTAGTTACGACGAACAGTGGCCATGGCACGAGTCATGGGTTTCCTAATTTCTCCAAAATATTACGTGGCGACTCCAAGATCTGGTGATATAGTCCATTTTTGGAAAATGTTTTGTAGTAAACACCGATTTTCTATAAAAGTTTCCAAATCTGGACTCTCATATATGTTTCACATTGCACTTTGAGACTAGATCAAAGAAATCAAGAGTCCGAACTATTTTTGCGTGCGCGAGTACCCCCAGGCGATGTTATAGTTTTTGGCAACCTTACTGGGGATATTAAGAAACCTTGACTCGAATTCCATGATATGAGTTTTATTTTCAATTATATGTTCATTGCATTTCATGCATTGGTGCATTTAAAGTCCCTGTGTTGCCCAAGTCCTGATAGGAGCACATGCAAACTTTTTGTGACACTATACCTTCTTCGCATTACTTTTGAGACCTTGTGTTAATACCTTTTTAAGATCTGTCAAAAAGGTAGCTCCGCTATCTAAGGTTATCAGACTTTAAAGAGAGACTATATTGACTCTTCCTACTTCTTGGGATCTTAATTGGTTATTAACTAAAGGGCTCTTTAGTGATGTCACATTGACTTCAACCCCTAGAGTAGAGCTGACCTTGTGCATAGAGTGAGCTACAGTACCTTTCTAACTTACGACATGATGCTCTCCCATTTCTAGTATGTATGATACCACTTGTTTTAATAGTGAAGCTCTAGATCATTTCAAAGCCAGGAAAGGATAACCCTACCCCCCAAAGGGGTGTTTGTTCTCTTGTCTGCTATGTGCTATGAATGGAAATCTATATAGAGGTTCTCAAATTCAGATTAGTGGTTCAGGTGTATCAATTTGTGAGGTTGAGTTCAGTTTTTTGGTGGGCCATACAATGATCAGTTGTGCGAATTGAGCCGAAGTGCTGTCAGAATTCTGATTAGGGGTTTCGTTTTTGGTTTTTCTTTTGCTAAGTTGTTGTGTCACCATAGCTTCAGAATTCTAATATCCCACAAATTCTACCAGCGTCAATCCCTAGAACTTGCAGGATATCAGACCGTTTTTGTGATCGAAAAAGGACCGCCAGTTGATTGCATGAGTTTTTTTTATTATTTATTTTTTTTTAACGTGATTGATGGCTTGCACTTTAACTATTGAGAATGGTTTTATTCTAAGTTTGGAATTGAGTGTCGAGTCTGAGTTTGGTTCCACAAAGTCTGGAGAGTTGGGATTAGGCTCTAGTCATTCTAGTTAGTCTAAATTTGGTGATTTCGGGGGTGATAACCCAAACACCATTGTCCTTTTCGTGTCTGTCTTTTCACTTTCTTTCAAGTCTGTTTCAGTCATTGAGACAGAAGTTCTGAACAAAAATGCAGTAATTTTCGCCTATTTCTCTGTGCCTTTAAATCATTGCATTGAACAAAAATTTTCAAAACTTTTTCCAAAACTCTGATTAAAATGAAGAGGAAGAAATTCCTTGGGATTTGCAAAATTTGATCGACTGGGAGAAAGAGATACGTGTTAAGCCCTTGATAGATGAGATTGTTTCAGTTAATGTAAGTACAGAGAAGGATCTTGGCTTGGTCTAGATTGGTTTTACATTGTCTTCAGAGAAGCGCGAGCGATTAGTCACTTTATTAAAAGGTTTGAAAAAATATTTTTGCATGGTCCTACGAAGACATGCTTGGAATTGATCCTAAGATTGTACAGCATAGGATCACTCTCGACCTAAGGTTCGACCCCTCTACCTTTCAAACTTCGATTATGGGTGTCCACTAATCAACCTTATTATGAGACTTGCATAGACAAATTGAAATCTACCCTAGAATTAGGGACAATAAGGTCGAATGTGATCAGAGATTCAACCGGGTTGTTTCTTTAACCAATGGAGACCAAAAAGAAAGTTAAATCTTAGAATATGAGAGAAGAAGATTTATTGCCTAAGAACAGTCGAACTTTTATCCACAACCTTAGGGGCAAATTCACACCCAATTAGCCAGGTCCCTATATCATCAGGTCTATTTGGTCAAGTGTAGCAGCCATTTTCATGGATTTAGATGGCCTAGAGTTCTCATAACCAATCAACATGGACAAACTAAAACAAAGTACCACCCTTGAGAGGCTCGCTGGGCCAGAATCCAAAAAGGGCGACCTAGACAAAGGTTAAAGCATGAAACAAAAAATGAAAAAATAAAAAATGAAAAAATAGAAAAAGAAAAACTAAAAAAATTAAGAGAAGCTCGCAAGGTTGAAAACTCGGAAAGGTGAATTTGGCAAAAGTTAGAGTACAAAAGGAGAATGTTAATACCTGAGTAAGCCTTGGCGTGAACTACTTAAAGCCTGATTGCTATATTTGTGAAATGTAGACAGATTGATTTTGAAGTTTGGCCCCAACCATTTTCAGCTCACTCATCCCGTCCATGTTTGATTGGTGTATCTTTATTCGATCCGGCTATCCTATCCATGTTTGATTGGCCCATCTCTATTCAATTTAGTTGTCCTATTCCTTTTTCATAACGGGTTCAGTTGCAAGATAGATTCAATGGCAATGTAGTATATCTTACTTGAGTTATCTAATTTGGGGTTTTGCATCTCAAGGGCAGATTACATGTTGGTTGGGTAGTGGCCATTTGCGAAAACAAATTTTGAGGACTTTTAATAAAGTTGACTAATTTTATCGAAAATTATTCCATTTTTTTATAAATCCCAGACCATTCTTTGGACCAAAAAGGGAAAATTTTCATTGCTTACAGCTTGACTTACATGATTTCAAAACAGAGAGTGGAACAAGCATGCTAATCAAACTCTCATTTTGGTCAACATCCTTTTAGTGGAAAACCAAAAGAAAAAAAAGGCAAAGCGATGAACTAGGGGTACAGTCGACTCGGATTTTTTTTTCATTCCCCCGCATTCTCGAGTCCTCGTCACCAAGGTCACATTACTTGTACTTTTTCTTTAAGTCGAGCATTCATCAGAAAATGTACAGTAGTTGTCATCGGCGATGGCCTTTAGTCGGGTGGTTGACCGGGCGATATACTGGTGATGTTTTGTTTTGTGTCCATTTTATTCCGGCAAGTGTAGTGGGGTGCGTTTGGGATGATTTTTGCTTCTTCTTCTTCCCCCCCCCCCCTTTCCATTGAGTTATATTTTGTATTTTGTTCAGTTATAGGCTCAACATCCAGTTCAGAACTCATTGAAATGGACTGAGCGGTATACCGGTGATGTTTTGTTTTGTGTCCATTTTATTCTGGCAAGCGTAATGGGGTGTGTTTGGGATGATTTGTTCTTTTTTTTTTTTCCCCTTCCATTGAGTTATATTTTTTGTTTTATTCAGTTATGAGCTCAACATCCAGTTCAAAACTCATTGAAATGTAACCATTTTCAATTTCAAAAATTCAAAGAAAAATGGTTTTCATGCTCAAATGCCATTCATGCCATTCGGCAATCTGTCAGGACTTAGAGGAGTTGGTGTCGGCAATCTCTATCGAGGAGTCACTAAGGTCTAGGAAGAGGGAAAACATATGGTGGGATGAAGCTATGACAGAGGAGAGTAATTCCAAAAAAGAGAGTTGTAGAGTGATTTTGTAGTTGTTCGTTTTACTCTGCTTCTCCCTCACAGATTGTCCTTAAGAAGAGAATGGAGAAAATGAAGGAGAAGAAGAAGCCAAAAAGAAGAATTGCCGAGGCAATCGTTGAAAATCAAGGCTTATCCAACTGTTGTCGGTCAGGCATCGTGATTGTTGAAATCGCGTGCCAGACGCGACATTCGAAGAAGATAAAAGAGGGAGAGAGAGAAACAAGAGTAGGGAAGAGAAAGATATGTATATATTGTGTATTTGTATATGTATGTATATGTGTATATATGTATATGTATACTGTATATATGTGCGTATTTGTATATATGTATCTGTATGTATATGTATACGTATATATTATATGTATATAATATGCATGTGTCTCTGTGTATATGTATATGTATTTTGTATATCGTTTGTATCCATATATGTCTATGTATCTATATATTTTGTGTATATGTATACGTATGTAATATGTATTTTGTATATCGTCTGTATTCATATATGTATATATAGTATATATGAAATCAAAAAAAAAAAAGAAGAGGAAAAAAAAAAAAAAGAAAAAAAAAATCAAAAACAAAAATAAAAAAGAGAGAAAATTTTGAAAAAAAAAAGTAGAAAAACAAAAGGAAAAAAAAAAATCGTTTTGTATATTCATCTGTTTTTGCATCATATTATCACATGGCATATTACATGTCTCACATTGCCTCTTCATGGTTTTGCATTCACCATCACACTTGCACTAACTATTACATCTATCATGCATGGTTCCAATTGTCACACTATTGCATCTCTTGGTTACAATCTATTTACACTACTTGGCTCCACTTTTCAAACTTTTGGTTACAACTTTTCTCTTTTACCCGGTTGAAATCCATTCCCTATTTCGTATTGCGGTATGGTCTAGGTCTCGCATGTTGGTTAAGACCCTTTTTCTCTTTTACCTAGTTGAAATCCACCTCATATTTCGTATTGAGGTATGGTCTAGGTCTCGCATGTTGGTTAAGACCCTTTTCTCTTTTACCCGGCTGAAACCCATCCCTTATTTTGTATTGAGGTACGGTCTAAGTCTCGCATGTTGGTTAAGACCATTTTTCTATTTTACCCCATTAAAACGCATCTCCTATTTCATATTGATGTATGGTCTAGGTCTCGCATGTTGGTTAAGACCCATTTCTTTTTTACCCGGTTCAAACCCATCCCATATTTCATATTGAGGTACGGTCTAAGTCTCGCGTGTTGGTTAAGACCCTTTTTTCTCTTTTACTCAGTTGAAACCCATCCCTTATTTTGTATTGAGGTACGGTCTAGGTCTCACATGTTGGTTAAGACCCATTTCTCTTTTACCTGGTTAAAATCAATCCCCTATTTCGTATTGAGGTATGGTTTGGGTCTCGCCTGTTGATTAAAACACTATTTTCTCCTCTCATGTGAGTGTGTTTGTATTGTACACATTGTCATGCTTCATATCATTCGCACGAGGCTTGCCTCGCATATTACCTGTTACATGGCATTGCATAATCATGAATTTCCAAAAAAAAAACAAAAACTTCTTCGCGAAGCGTGTAAGTCCAACTTTCAAATTGCATTAGCATATCATTTACATTTTGCCCCTGAACTACGCTGGTTTGATTCCTTATAAAGGGATATGTAGGCAATCTTCGGGTTCAACCAACTACATTTGCATCTTGATTGTTTGCCCAAATCTTACGACCTTATCAAAAAGGTCGTCTTTAGCTTTAACATTCACTTACGTCATGAAATGACTTTGAGTTCTGCCAAAGAAAGGAAACTGTAAACACCCCATTTTGACCAGCCCTAAGACTTTTGGCGCTTTCTTTTGATTACTCAATGATGAAAATAAGAATGTGTTTCTCACAAAATCCTCACGAAAAAGATGGAATTTGAGCTTTAGTCTATACCCTAAGCCTATTTTGGCCAAGTGTTTAAGACCTGTCGGGCACCGGAGCAAAGCTGGACTAAATTGAAGCAAAATGACCAACTTCCTCTCTGGCTGGTAGACTACTCGTGGGTAGTACAACCCAAATTTTTGTTCAGTTCATGTGGGGCATTCCATTTTCCCATTTTCTAATATATTCATGCACCAAATGCATATATACTCAGCCTCCATTGACTAGTGCTTGAATCATTGAGGATAATGTTCCATTTTAGTGCTCCATTAGCTCCATTAACTTCATTAATGCTCCATTAATCTTTCACTTTGTCTTCCACCTTTTCTCCACTTGCATTGCCTATATGAACATATCAGATTGTTGGGGACTAGGATTGACTAGAGACTAGAACGGAGATGAATTTGGGAGAAGAAGTGTAAAGAGAACGATGAGTTTGAATTAAAGTTTGACAAAGAAAAGAAAGCTTTGAAAACAAGAGTGTTGTCTTACCAAAGTAGTGATGTTGTCTAGCCTTCATATATCTCATCTTTCATTACAAAAACCTCCCAAGAAACTCATTGAAACCGCCAAGTCCTAGAACTTTGTTCAAGGAGAGAGTAATCCTTGGCAATTTCAAGAAGTTTAAAGAGTGATCATCTCCTTTTCCAAAGACATCATTCTAGCTCAAATTCCAAGCTTTTGAATTGAGGATTGAGAACATAATTCACAACCTTGAGGTGACCAAAAGGAAGTTTGAAAATCAAGAAGTTCAATCTTTCTTTAGAATGTGAATTTTTAATTCTTTCATTTTCTTGTATTTTCTATCTTATATTTGTTTTCTTGATTTAATTTCATACTAGTTTTGTTGTAATCTAACCAGAAGTGGTTCATTGACCCACCTACATATTCCTTGTTTGTTCTTTTCTCGATGTTGCAACAAGACAGGTTTTGCTAGGCCTAGTTGGCTGGCCGGCTAACTTCTTTTGAATAGAATGGTGTAGTCTGCCAATGTTGAGCATAACAATTTCCGATGGTCCCAAGGCACTGTAACAACGTCTGCGAGGGACCCCGCTACAGTTCGGACTCGATTTGTGTCACGGTTCTTAATCTGAACCAAAGAGTCCAAATCCAGCAAATCGTTTTGAGAAACAGATTTTTGAAAAGAAGTGCCAAACATGGACTGCTTTGCCAGATACAGAGTCGCCACCTAAATATTTTATTTTGGGGAATTTAGGAAACCCTGACTCGGTGCCAAAGGCCACGTGTCCGTCATCACCAAAGTTGCCTCGACTCGGGAACTTGGGTACGATTGGAGAAGGTTAGCTATGAGCACCCCCTCTCGCCCGATCCGAAGATCGGCCTCTACTAACCATGATATCCGGTTTGAAAACGTTATGTGTTCTTAATCCGGTTATTAGCCTAGAATTACTATGTTATGCGCACAGCACGAAAGTATAGACTAGATTGCCTAATTTGGGAATAAGCATTGCATATCCGTTTGTTTTGGAAAAGTGTTTTGGAATTTGCTATTCGCAAGTAGGCTAAAACACGGATTTCAATGAGCTACTCCAACTCAGACAATTCGACCTTCACCTACAGGTATTCAAGCAGTAATATCATGTAAACATATAGCCGCATGGCAAGCATACTGTCATGTTAACATTCACACTCATGCGAGATGCTAAAGCATAAATACTTACATAGTACTCCAAGCTAAAACAGGGAACTCGTTAGCAATCAATGCATGATCCAAGTCCATGTTTAAATGCCTAATGCAACTCATACGGAATGTCACTAGAGTAGGCTCGGCTAGTCTGTGAATGACATGTGAAAATGCACAAGTAGCATGTATTCAAGTTAGATTTGAAATACTAATGCAGTTAGCATGATGCGCTGAGCTCGGTGCATGCAATACTGATGAATAATGCACGCATGCATAGCATAAGGTATGCTAAATTAAACATGTCCTATTACTAACCATCAAAGTAGGTAAGTAAAAGGGAGAAAGAAGTGGGGGTTAGAAGGCATGCACACACTCACCCACACTTATTACAAATTTGCCCTCGCTCGGAGGGACCGAAAGAATAGTACAAACTAACTAACTCGCAAGCTAATTAATTATTACAAATTACCTAATTAATTAACAAATTAACTAAGCTTCGAAAAGCAAGAAAAAGGGGCCTCGGGAAGAGGGCTCAATGCACGCGTGCTCGGGTCTTGCTCGGAAGTCCACTGCCATGCGTAGGCTGCCTCTGTTTTCCCTACTCTGCCACTTTGAAGACTGCCAAAGTCTCAGGATGTGCTCACTGGATGTTGAGGAATGCCACCGGCTGGAGGGAATTATCATCGGCCGTGATTTGGTGGTCATCGGCCACAAATGAAGCTATCGGCCACTAATGGATTGCCGGTCGGCACTCTGTTCAGTCGATCGGCAAAAAGTTCCTGCAGAATCTGTTTGACAGCAGCAGAGGACAGGGCTTTGCATGGCAATGCAATTCAAGCAATGTATGCACCGACCATATCCTTTATCATGTTTATGACTCAAAGGGACATGGTCCTTGGTTCTCTGATCATCAATCGCGCATTTCAATGCGTGATGGCCCAAGAGACCAATTTATGCATGTTGATTTCAAATGCAATGCAAACCAACAAACAAGTGAGGAGCTCAACCTCAATCATGGATAATCAAGAGGCAAAGCATGCATGCAGTGCAACCTAAGCATGTTAACTAGGCATGCAACATGGTAATGCAAACAAGCATACAACGCATGTGACAACTATGCTAGTTACTCAAGCATGCAAGTATGCAAAGTGTGCAACATGTTAGGCAATTCCAACTAAGAGAAATACATGCGAAATGCAAAGTCACTTAAACATGCCACAACACATGATAGGCCAAGCATGCAATCAACACACAAGGTAAGCATGCCACAACATGCAAGAATGGACTTAGACTAAATTAGGCAGCCCTCAAACTAACCTAAAACAGTGGCCAAGATGCTAAGGAATGAGGACTAATACACATACAAACATGCATGCAAATGGACCAACACTTAAGCATCAAAGAGACAACTTTTAAGCACACTTAAAAGAAGATAAACATGGACATATGGCATACATACGAAGCTCTGAAAATCATGTTAAGGATGGTGCCAAACCGACTAAACAAAGCAATCAAAACATACAACAATGGTCCAAGACTTAGGACAAGCCAAAGGGGAGGTAAACCAAGGCTAGGTCAGCCAAGCCTCACAAGGCCAAAGTGACTTAAAATAGGTTTAATGTAGACCTAAACAAAGTCAAGAATGTACTTAGATGGCATCTAAGTGGTCTAAAAATGCAAGCATACTCCAAGGCCTAAACAAGGAGCATAAGGCAACAACCTTTAAACACATTGAAGGGGGATCAAATGCAAGCACATAGACACATCATGAGGTCTGAAATAACATGTCAAGTGGTTCCAAACCACTGAGACAAAGCAAGGATGGCATGCTAGAAGGGTCAAAGCTTAAGGCATACAACAGAGTTTGCATGGTAGCTATACAAAGCAAAGCATAGATGACTCAAATGACCAAAAACAGTCCCTTAGCATACTAAAACAAGCATAAAAGCTTCACAAAGCTAGGCCAAAACACATGAGCATGGTAGTCTAAATGCTAGGCACATGTTGAGGCAAATCATGGCATTACAAGGCATGTATGCTAAGCAAGCATGGTGTACCAAAACCAACTAAAAACAGAGGCATATTATGACATAATAAGCACAAAAATCAGCTAAGGCATGGTCAACATGAGCCTAAGCTAGGTGCTCCCTCAAGAGGCAAAAATGGTCCTTTTCAATGACAACAAGGAGAGGGGGTGGCCCTCTCCTTCTTAGGACCTCAAGGCACCATCCTCACCTCTGAAATCCCTCAAGATTTCAGTGGTGAGGAGGCCCAAACACCAAGGTCTCGGAGCTCACTCAAAATGGCACAAAATGGAGCCTTACAAGGCTTAAGAGGGGTCAAACAACCCCAAATCTTGAAGAAACCTTAAACAACTATTTAGAGGGCCTAAAAACAGAACTTTTATGCATTATATGCAAAGCCAAAAAATAGTTGCAAGATAGGTAAAAGTAGTGTGCAAAAATGGGGTAAAAAGGGACTAGATTCTTACCCTTGAAGACTTTCTTCACAAATGAAGCTCCAGTAGCTTCTTTAGCTCCAAACCAGCTCCAAGAACTCCAAGAACACTCCTTTGGCCCTCAATAACCAAGAGAAGGTGTAATGGTGGGTGTTTGTGTGTAAAAGTAAGACCAAACACACACTAAACTAACTAGAGAGGGAAATATAGAGATGGAATAGATACAAATTCCTAACCCTAATATCAAAGCTCTCTAAAAATGTTGTCTAACCCTAAATCCAAGAGAGGAGACTCTCACTTATAGAGCTCTCTCTTGTAAAGCTTGTCAAATAAGCTTGTCAAGAGAGAGATCCCTCCATACACGTGTATGGAGGGGAGAAAATGTGGGTGCCAGCTATCACAGCTGGCACAAAATATCTACCAAAAGTAGATGAACAGTGATCAGCCATTCAAAATTGCCATTTTGGCAAAATAAATGATCGACCGACAACAAAGAGTGCCGACCGGCAATATACATTGCCGATGGCATAAAATCACTGGCCGGTGGCCTCAAGCCATGGCCGGTGATGTGTGGGGATGCCTCACAAGGCATTCCCTGCCCCTCTAAGGCAAAACACAAGTGTTTGGTGCAAAACCAGACACAACACGGTCGAGTCGAGAGATCTTGAGGCAAGGCGCACAACCGAGACCTCTGGGAACTCAAGACGAACACAAACAAGGGTAATCACCAAGTGTTCCAATGGTGACGTCCAAGTCTTGAGGACGGTCAAAAATGGGGTGTCTACAGTTGCCCCTCTTTGACAGAACTCGAAAGTCATAACAATGACGGGAGTGAATGTCAAAGCCCAGAGACGACCCATTTTTAACAAGGCCGAAGACTCAGACGAACATGCAAGACAAACAAGATATGCGCCCGAAGGCGGGGGCAAGATGCAAGACAATGCACAAAGCCGAACATAACTTATGATCATGCAAAGAAAGCTGTAATGAAGCATACATGCGACAATTTTAAGCTGGCATACACCAAACTACACTACAATGCAGAAAGGATGTAAGAGAATTATGCAATTCTCGATACGTCTCACTCGGAGGATACAACACCTGTGCGGCTCGTCTGGTTGCACCAGCCTCAAATGAACTGTACATACAATATCGTGCCTGCAAAGAAAGTAAACTTAACAGGTACCATATCGTTAGCAACATGCATGACAATGGAAAAATGAATGCAAAATGATATGCAATATATACAAAACTATGTATAAACAATGCAAATGAAAATGCAATGCAATTGAAACAATGCAAACTATATGCAAAGCAATTGAATCATGATCCAATCATGAGCGGTTCGAAACCACACCTATGTCAAATAGATTGATGGAGGTAACAAGTTCGTCTACCATAGAACGATCAACTGAACTATGAGTAATGTAGACGGACACAAGAACAAGTATTGGGGGGGAATGACAAAGGTGGGGAAACGACCCGCTGGGGAAAGGACTACGATCCTAATGCCGGATGCAACAATTACACTACCATGTAATATATAATGAAAATGCTGGGGAAATGGCAATGGATATGGCACGCGGGTCAAACCAAATCTTGCCTAGGGAAGGCATGTACACATACAAGCCGTGTCTAGCATAGAACGGTCTACTGAACTATGTTTCGACGCGAGAAGTATGGGCACATACCAGACCAAGCTCAACATGGAAAGGTGCGAGCCATAGATGGAAGGTGATGCAGCGAATGCATGCAAATTACAATGCAATATCTACAAATATGCAATGGAATGGAAATGCAATATAATGGATATGGCCTGCGGGCCAAACCAAATCTTGCCTAGGAAAGGCATGTACACATACAAGCCGTGCCTAACATAGAACGGTCTACTGAACTATGTTTCGACGTGAAAAGTATGGGCACATACCAGACCAAGCTCAATCATAGAAAGGCGCAAGCCATAGATGAAAGGTGATGCAGTGAATGCATGCAAGCTACAATGCAATATCTACAAATATTACAATGATGCATGACAATGCAACTATTTACGATGATGCATGACAATGCAATTATATTTTTGTTTTTTTTTTGAAATGCAAATGATGTATGAAATGCATGTTGCATGGAATGCGCGACAACACGCGGCTTTTGAGATGCACGTGAAATTGAATATGCGACGACGCGAGTCGCTTGAAATGCATGTATAATGCAACTTATCAAAAGTCATTCGGGCACGACAAACACCGAAGGACTTGCACCTTCAGAGGATTTAGGGTCTCCTAGATCGTGTATATTGCACAAGAAATGCATAACAATGCAAGTGAACTTGAAATGCGCAACAACGTGCGGCTTAAGACATGCATGGCAATGCAAACGAACTGTGCACATCAATGCGCCAAAGGTCTTGCACCTTCCAAGGATTTAAGGTCTCCTAGATCGTACAAAATTCTTGATATGGCTCACTCGGAGTATACCATACCCGTCCGGTTCGTCTGGTTGCACCAACCTTAAATGAATCGTACATAAAATATCGTGCTTGCAAAGAAAACAACTTAACAGGTACGATGTTATTAACAACATGCATATTAATGTACTTGAAAATGCGTGACAACGCAAAGCAAGTGGGAAGCATAACAATGCTGTGAAGGCACAGACATGTAAGTGGAGCATGCGGTCTACGTAGGCAACGAAATTAATCATAAGCATGCGGTCTACGCAAGCAATGAAATTGGTTTCAAATGTGCGGTCTACGCAAGTAGAACATGTGGTCTACGCAAGTAATGAATTTGAACATAAGAATGCGGTCCACGCAAGCAGAACATGCGGTCCACGCAAGCAAAACATGCGGTCTACGCAAGTAATGAAATTGATTACAAACATGTGGTCTACGCAAGTAGCGTAATTAATTATAAACATGCGGTCTACGCAAGCAAAACATGCGGTCTACGCAAGTAATGAAATTGATTACAAACATGTGGTCTACGCAAGCAAAACATGCGGTCTACGCAAGCAAAATATGCGGTCTACGCAAGCAAAACATGCGGTCTACGTAAGTAATGAAATTGATTACAAACATGCGGTCTACGCAAGTAACGTAATTAATTATAAACATGCGGTCTACGCAAGTAATGAAATTGAAAAGAAGAAATGCGGTCCACGCAAGCAAAACATGCGGTCTACGCAAGTAATAAAATTGATTACAAACATGCGGTCTACGCAAGTAATGAAATTGATTACAAACATGGGGTCTACGCAAGCAAAACATGCGGTCTACGCAAGTAATGAAATTAATTACAAACATGCGGTCTACGCAAGTAACATAATTAATTATAAACATGCGGTCTACGCAAGCAAAACATGCGGTCTACACAAGTAATGAAATTGATTACAAACATGCGGTCTACGCAAGCAACGTAATTAATTATAAACATGCGGTCTACGCAAGCAAAACATGCGGTCTACGCAAGTAATGAAATTGATTACAAACATGCGGTCTACGCAAGTAACGTAATTAATTATAAACATGTGGTCTACGCAAGCAAAACATGCGTTCTACGCAAGTAATGAAATTGATTACAAACATGCGGTCTACGCAAGCAAAACATGCGGTCTACGCAAGTAATGAAATTGATTACAAACATGCGGTCTACGTAAGCAATGAAATTGATTACAAACATGCGGTCTACGCAAGTAACGTAATTAATTATAAACATGCGGTCTACGCAAGCAAAACATGCGGTCTACGCAAGTTAGCGATATTGAATGCATGCAAAATGTAATAAGATACGCAGAATAGCGCGATGCGTTTAGACAACGCGAGTGCACAAGACAGTGCGATTGATTTGAAATGCACAAGACAGTGCAATTGACATGTGATGCACATGGGGCAACTTTTGAGTTTCGTAAAAGCCAAAAGGATACAGAAAGGATACACCTTGCATGAATTCGAGTGCCACGCACAGAAGACATGACCCGAGGTCAGAACGGAGGCCCGTTGAGCGTCGGAAATGCACTGTTTTGCACTGTTTTGAGCACTAAAGGCCCTGGACTCCACACATAACTAAAACAAGGGTGTAGGAGGCTCCAAAATCACTGTAGGAGACCACCGGATGTCCACCGGCCATCAAAATGCATCACTGGTCGTCCATTAGCCATCATACAATTTCCATCAACACACTATTTTGCCGACCGGCAAAGAGTGTGGCCGACCGGCAAAAAGTCCCTGTATCGGGGCAGTTTCGACATTTCGCTACGGGTCTTTTAAAATAGGGCTTCTAGCCCTATTTTCCTCACTTCCCCTTGCTCGAAATTTCTCCCCCTCTCTCTCTAGATCATTTTCCTCCTTTGATTTCCTCATTTTCTTGCGTTCTAGCCTCCATTTCGTCATCCGATTCGCGAATACCTTCGCGTTTCGAACGTTTTAAACCGATTGAAATTTCATTTCGGTGTTGTTTTTTCGATTTCCACCACTCGGGGCTTGTTTCCCTCGAGTTTTTCTGGATATCTGTGCCTTTTCCGCACTCCGGCTTTTCCGGCCTTTTCTGGCCCTCTCGGGGTGACTTTCTGTTGACTTTTCACATTCTCGCCCAGTTTTCGTCTTCCGGCCATTTGCACATTCTCTTCGAGATGGCGGACGATCTTCCATAGGGTGGGACCCCTCCAGAGCTTGAGATGGATCCCGAGGCCGACCCCTTGCCACTTTACATTCGGCCGTTCGATCCGGAGACCTGCAGGCCTGCAGTTCATGTGATGTTTCCCGATGGACTACGCCAGTTCCGGAGCTTCAAGAAGGGCGTGGCACCCGAGCTTCTCCTGCGTGAGCCCACCTCCCATCTGTCCTTCGGTGCTTCCGAGGTAACATTCTTTCTTTTGCTTTATTATTTTCCGCAATGTAGAACATAATTGCCATTAGTTGATTTTGTTCTCTAACTGCTTAGCCCGGATGCACCGATACATTGTACACTGTGGTTGATTGCAAACAAACTTACAACCGATATCTGTTTGAAACTTACACGTGCACACACACTGCACTGACCTTGAATTACCTAAAAACACGGCGCACACTGTATTTCACTGCATACACACTGGTACCCGGTATCTGCTTGAGTCCGAAAACATGCACACATGCTGTATTTGCCCTGAACCACTCAAACACGCTGACACATCACATGTTGTAGTTCACTGTAAGTACACCGGCAACCGATGTCTGTTCGAATTTGAAAACATGCGCACATGCTGTATACCTGTATGCTTCTTAAAACTGCGTTTTGAATATTGCCTCGCAATTGTTGTTTTTGATTGCAGGGGGATTCCCATACCATCTGCGGGTATGGGAATATCGTCGCTCGGGATTGGTACATTGAGCTTCTAGACGCGGCTTGTCATATCGTCGACGAGGCCGGTTTCAGCATCTTCTGCAGGGGGCTCTCCCGGGTCACGACCTGCAGGCCCTTGCTCGCCGCTTTAGTGGAGAGATGGTGGGATACCACCAACTCCTTCCACTTATCTGCTGCGGGGGACATGACGATGACCCCTTATTATTTCTCGATGCTCACCGGCATCGGGG
Source organism: Camellia sinensis (assembly GCF_055761805.1). Lineage (NCBI taxonomy): Eukaryota > Viridiplantae > Streptophyta > Magnoliopsida > Ericales > Theaceae > Camellia > Camellia sinensis. The sequence continues at coordinate 95,667,670 of NC_138971.1, read as the reverse complement.
TAAGGGGTGATCCGATCCCTTTCGACACCGATATGGGTGAGTGGGACGCCGCCCAGCTGTACCTGCTCGGCACTCAGCCTCCTCTCGCTCAAGCAGGGTTTGTCAAGTACTCTTGGTTTGAGAGCCATTTCCAGATCCAGCCAGCCTTGGCGGCGGAGGCGCAGATGACCCCAGAGGAGGTGGATCGGTATGCGTGGGGCTTCATCATGTTCCTCTTCGGGACGACTCTTTTCGCCGACCGGGCGAACACCGTGCCTCTATGCCTGTTGAGCGCACTGGTGGATGTCAGGCGGATCCGCCATTATGATTGGGGTGGCGCCGGCTTGGCCACTTTGTATGGTTACATGAGCTCTTGTTCCCGCCTCAGCGGACAGCTCCTTGGCGGCTACTGGCGGGCTTGGGAGGTACATCTTCTTCCCCTTTTACATTTCTACTTCACGTTTTTTGTATTCTGTACACTGCACACACCACGGTCTGCCTCTCACTGACTATATACTGCACACGCGGCACACATATACTCTGCTTTACTTTGACTGTATACTGCACACACTGTATACTCTGTACAATACACTGCACAACACATGGCTCTGCCATTTCTGCTTTGTTCTGTATTTTGCTTTATCTGATAGTCATACTTATATCTGTTCTGCAGTTGTGGGTGTATGCCTACTTTCCTAGGCTTGCCCCAGTACCTGATGTGGAGACCCCACTCGACGTCCCCTTTTCTCATCGCTTTGACGTGCGATGCGTGCGGAGGCCACGGGAGTCTTTTATTTTCTTCCACCGCTACTTCGACACCATCACCGCCGCGGAGGTATGTTCAACTTTAGAATTTGCTTAGGCTTCACTTAGCACTGTATGTTTTCAATAACAGTAGATAACAAACTGCATTTCAATTTCAGATCACCTGGAAGCCTTGGGCTCCATTGCCAGCCGTGGTGAGGGATCACTATGAGGGCGCAGGGGAGACTGCCCGTTGCCGGATTCTGTTGGAGGGCCCGGTCTGTCGGGCTTGGTACCTGGGCGAGCGTTTCTTGCGTCAGACCCTGGGTTTACCGGAGCAGATAGTTCCGGGTCCGCCTCCTATACATATGAGGCATACAGAGGGGTTCTCTTTTGAGCACATGAGGGACTACACCGTCGGCTGGGGTGCAGAGCATCACAGAGGCGAGGGCGACTATGCAAAGTACGTCCGGACCTACATTATACGACCTTGAGCGACGATCGCCGAGTTGAGGGAGAGAGGCCAGCGGCACCGGCAACTGGAGCGGGAGCAGGGGCTAGAGCAGGAGCGTCGAGGAGAGCTCGAGTCCGCGGCAGGGGTGGAGTTCAGAGAGGGCGGGGGACCAGCTGGCCTGCTCTGCCCACTTTACTGACATACAGAGGGCAGGATGGGGCGACCTACCAGATCCCCTTTGCTCCTCCCCCGGCTGATCATGAGTTAGCCGGTATCCCCGACTTGCCTCCGGTATGTATTACTTCATTTTGCATCTTGCATTGGCATTTCATTTCAGTTTATTTGATATTCCGCGGAATACTGATACATCTTGTACTCTTGCAGGCGTCCTCCGAGTACACCTGGCAGTCCGTGGAGTTGAATGCCTCCATGATGGGGATGCTACAACGGACCTTCGACCTCCTGGCCCTCTATAGTATTCCGGTATGTCCTTCTGACGATGGTCTCAAACCATTCATATGCTGATTCACGTAGTCTGATGCACGACACAACACCTGACACACTGATCTCACAACATCTGATACACTGCATACACTGCATTTATACACTGCACTCTGCACTGATAAACTGCTCACGGCATTCATACACTGTACTCATACACCACATTCTGCACTGATATATTGCTCACGGCATTCTGATGTATTTGCCTTTTGTGCTTTTCAGCCTCCCTTCCAGATTCCTTCGGTGGGTGGTGCTCCGGCTGGGCCCTCTATTCCTGCTCGAGGAGGGCGTGGAGACGCTGTACGTCCCCGTACCAGGGGTGGCGTGTTCATGTCGGGAGTAGCTCTCGGGTGCCGACCCCTGATGATGACGATGATGACGATGATGTGTCCGAGGCAGAGGCAGGGGCCCGGTCATCTGAGGAGGCTGGAGACGACTCAGACTCAGGCTCAGATGACGACGCTGATGACGATGCCCCTGGACCTTCGTCCAGGAAGAGGGTGAGGACAGATCCCCGGGCCCGAGACTACTGATGATGATCCAGATTGCTGCTTTTCTTCTTTTTTTGTACTTTTTTTTTCTCTTTTTCTTTGCTGGTAGTTAGATTACCCTGTACTGCCGCAGGCAGATTTTTGTTTTCAAAGCTATGTACTTGGAAAAGATAATGAAGTGAACAGACTTTTTGCTTAAAAAGTGTTACATTTGCATATCTCATGTATTGCATCGCATCACATCATGTTACACCTCAATGTGAATGGAATTGACCTGTTGTTTGAAAAATCGATCATTTGTATTGTAATGATCAGATAACCAAATGGCCTCATAGCAAAATAGCCCAAGCAACACACTGCTCAAACTGAGCGCACAGCCCATACTCTGTTGGGGGTTAGTCTGCATACAGCCCCTATCATCACACTCGGTTCATTCTGCACACAGCAAATCCTGAACAAACAGCCCAATCTGACAAGACGGAACACAAAGACGGGACCAGTTGAAGTTGAAGCACGCTCAGATGCCCCGAATTTTTTTTTCTTCTTTTTCTTCGCACAGATGTAGAGAATGGCACAGTACTCTGAGCATAAACGGTTTTCGAAATAAAAAAGGATTTTCAACCGGGGTATCGAGCCTACAACTGAACACAGCGGGAAGGACTCAAACAAAAGGGTATGCGACCTAAACACAATGAGACACGCTCGGGAAAGACTCAAAACAAAGGTTGAGGTAAACAAAACAAAAGACATGACATACAGACGCGTTAACAGAGATGGGGGACCTCAGATCACGAGGACCCAGTTTCTCTAGGTATTGTTCCCACCCTTTCTGATTTGTGATTCTCACATCACTCGGCCCTCAGGCTCTTTTTTTTCCTCTCAAAACCCTTTTTCTTAATTTTCTCTCAACTTACACCTCTCTATTCTTTATTCTCTCATTTTTCGTCCCTCCCCAAGGTGATTGATGAGTGAATAGGAAGTTGCGGGTTCATGCCCAACGTCGTTAGCTCACAGCTATTTCTTCTGGTGGGTAGAGTGCCCTCCTGGCAAGTATGTTGACGACGGGGGAAAGACAGAACGCCTAACTCAACTGTGCCCCTAGTTTATCATTTTGACCATTTTTTGTTTTGGTTTTCTACGAAAACAATTTTGACCAAGATGAGAGTCGGATTAACGCACTTGTTCGATTTTTGATCTGAAAACCATGCAGGTCAGGCTATGAGCACTGAAAATTTTCCTTTCTTGGGTCCTAGAAAATGGTCCAAGTTTTGAGAAATAAAACAATTTTCGAGAAAACTTAGTCAACCTCAGTAAAAATTCTCAAAAACTATTTTTGCAAATGACCGGTGCTAAACAAGCTCGAAACTTACCCTCGAGATACGCAACCTCGGATCGGAGGCAATGGAAAATTGCCCCTGGCTTGGAAGGGGTGGATGGCAACGGAAAGTTGCCCCTGGTTTGAATGGCGACATCATGGCAACGGAAAGTTGCCCCTTGTCTGGATGATGTCGCAGCATATTGTAAACAGTTCTTGCCAGTGATGATCACGACCGAACTTTCTCAGATACGGAGAAGACGAAGATGGTCAAAACCAATATATGGACACAGTCACTTTGAAGGTGTTGAGGGCTGGACTTCCGGACGAAGTAGCCTATGTATCCGGTTGTCACAACCGAACTATCAGATTCAGAGAAGGCAAGGATGATCAAAACCATTACATGGACTGAGGCGCTATGAAAGCGTCGGGGGCTGGACTTCAGGATGAAGTTGCCTACGTATCCCAAACATGGGAATCAAGCCTTACGTAGTTCCGGTTAAGGTACACTCGGGTATTTTAACCTTCACTTTTCAGGCTCTAACTTTTGCCAAGGTGCCCGATGCGGGTTTTCAACCTTGCGAGCTTCTTTTCATTTTCTTTTTCTTTTGTATCTTTTCATTCTCTTTTTTTCTTTCTTTTTTTTCTTTTCTTTTGCATTATTATTTTTTTTGCTTTTTTTTTTTTTTTTTTTTTTCTCTTGCTCTAACTTTTGCTTGGGTCGCCCTTCCGGGTTTTCGGCCCAGCGAGCCTCTCAAAGGGTAAAAGTGTAACAAGTCCATGCCAAATGGTTTTTGAAGTTGAAGCCTCTCTGTGTCTAGGAGAACGGCTGTTGCAATGATTTGCAGAAGGATCCATCATGGCTACTCCACAAGCTTTTTCTGGTGAGATCTGATCTTTTTGATTCGACTTTGGTGCCTCTTGTTCGAGCACTGCTTCAGAACTGGCCACACGGGCCTCCTCCGACAGTTGGCCGTTGAATGTTCCGAATGAGTTCGAGGTTCAACACAAACAGGTCGAATCTTGAGGCTGAGAGCGATCCTAGGCTGCACAATCTCAAGAGCGATTCCACACAGGTCTTCACAGGGCCGCGTAAAACATTTGTTTTTGAAAGTTTTTAAGAAAGCGACAGATCGCTGGCACTGAAGATAGTGTGGAACCAATTTGGATCAAGCTAGGGTCTTTCTCAGTACTCACGCTAACAAGCATGGTTTCATTCATTAAAGGCTTAGCATGCCTCTCTTTCTCTCAATTGATCAAATTTTTGCAAAACTAGAGGAATTCCTTCCTCTCCGTTTTTTCTTATCACAATGTTAAAGAGGTTTTGAAAAACATAGGTCAATGCAATGATTTTCAGGGCACAAGAGAACAGGTGGAATGCACGGCCGTTTCATTCAAATCCTCTGGCATAACTAGCCCAAAACAAACAATAAGCACGGAAACATGATAGCCGCAGCTGTTTCATTCAGGTTTCTCAAATGTAACTGGCTCCACAGCAGAGACAGACTCAAAAAGAAAGCAAAAAGGTTAACTGTAGAAACGGTATTCGAGGCAACAACCCCGGAATCATTCGACATCCTATACAACGGGACTGACTCGGTACCACAAGACAGACCCAAAAACAAAAAGACTGACTCAAAGCAAAGAGGCAGAGTCAAAAACAAAACAGAGAACTGACTCAAAACCCAAGCCAGAAGCTACAAAACTGCATTTACAAATGCTCAAAAAGTGCGTGCCAGACGCCACATCTGAAATACACCGAGCGCCGCCCGCAGGTGGTCCAACCCCTGATCACATACTCGCAGTATCCTTGAAGTCCAATAGCTTGGTGGTAACAGACTTCGCTGAGGTAGGTGGAAGAATGACCTCATTATCGATCTGATCCTGCACTTCATGGCGAAGGCGGAAACAATTATCGGTGGCGTGACCAGTCTGTTGGTGGTATGCGCAGTACAAAGCAGCATCATGTGTGAGAGGGAAATTCTTCGGGAGAGGCCGAGGTTCAAGGGGTTTGAGGTGCCCCCTTTCGGCAAGAATCTGAAGTGCCTTAGACAAAGGCATGTAGAGAGCATGAAAGACCCTGCGCCCTTGGGGCAGGTACTTTGAAGTCTGAGTATTCTTACTAGACGCACTAGCAAAAGGGTCGGCAGGCACTGCCTTGGTTTTCTGATCCTTTCCAGGAGCAGGGGCGGGAATAGGAGGAACTGTTCTGGCATGATGGGGCCTATCCTGATTTTCTGACTGACTTGAACTACCCTCAGGTGGAGTGGGGAAAACATCCTCCACAGTGTTTGCCATAACTGCGGACATCTGTTGCTTGTTCATCCCCCCGGTTTTCAAAGCCTCGACTGCTCGCAGCAGTTGTTCAATGGGATCGGCATCTGCCTTCATTTTGCTCTTGCCTCTGGCCTCAGCCTGATCGGGGGTTTTGGTTACTGCATCAGAGCAAAACCCAGTTGTTGCTGACACGTCGTGGCTGTAGCTGGAATGTAACGCCCTTAAAATAATAACATTAAACCCATCAAATAAGACATTCATTGACATCTGAAATAACCACATTCTTCTATTCATCGGAGTTTCATTACAAAAGTATTACATGTTAACAACAAAAGCAAAATGCCCTACGGGCTTACAGCTTTCCAAGTTAACACTTGGTTACGACAAAAGAGTACTAACTTGTTTACACATTAAGCCCTTGGCTTGAATTTACATGTAATACATCAAAAATAAAACGACAAAAGTATGTCCGCCTCTAGCCTCCCAAGCTATGTCCTTGGAGGTGGCATGCTACCTGTACCTGAAAATGATATTCCCATATAGGGTGAGCCACAGTCCAGTAGAAATACACTAAACCAACCATGAACAATGACTAAAAGATTAGCAATTGATAGATGGCCAACACTGATACATTCACATAAATCACATATTTATGTCATACGACTTATGAGTCCAAGTTACTTTTCATTTTCCCTTTTTCAACAGATAAGCATGTCAGCTCTATCATCATTTCAACAGATATGTTTAAAAACTATATCCCACATTCACAGATAAGCATATAAGCTGTATCCACATTCTCAACAGATATGTATAACGACAATACCCCACATTCACAGATAAGCATATAAGCTATATCCACACTTCACGAAGATAAGCATATGAGCTCTATCTTCACTTCTCTAGACAAGCATAAGAGCTGTATCTACGGAGTTCATCCCCTATCTTCTCCCAACACTATCCGGTTTAGAGGTACATCCCCTATCTTCCCCTAAACCGCAGAGTACATCCCCCATCTCCTCCTCTACACATAACGTATACAAACACATTGGTTCTATATACAACCACTCAATACATACAGTTAATGTATTCTATCAACCGTCAAATTCCATGACACATTCCATTGATTAGTTTTCGTTTGCCTAATCATCATGCATTATCTACAACAATCACGACTATCCTCCACCGATAGCCCAAAGCAGTTATCTCTAAACAGAAAATAAATGCACAATGGATATTCAATCAACATTTCATTTCGGTGAGTGATAATTAATTCAACTACACCCTTTAACCTCATACATTCCCAATCTCAACAACTTCGATTCATTTCCTCATTTCTCACAATTAATTATCCCAATTAATCAAACAATGTAATTAGGTCATTTTCCATAATTACCATTTCAACCCTTAGGTCCCATTTTCATCAATGACTCAACATTAATTCCATCTCTCTATACCAAACATGCATCTAGGTTTATTATAAATAAAACCCCAACTTTTGTAAAATAACACAAAAGCCCCAAACTCTCACAAAATTACCAAACCAACCCCAACATCTCAAAATACCAAAATTTAAAGACAAAATCCATAGAGAGGAGTAGGATATCCCTACCTCAAATTCAGAGCTCCAAGGGAGAAGATGACAAAACCCAACGTGCTCCAAATCCCAAAATTTTCAGATTAAAATGTAGCCCTCGACGATCAACAACTTTTTTGTAAAGACCAAAGGTGAGCAAATCACTCCTACTAGATCAAAACCTAGAGAGAAGGTAGAGTTCTAGAGTGAGAGGCTCAACAATGGTGTTTTTGGAAAAGTAGGAGAGAGAAGAGAAAGTGAAAAAGTGATTTGAAAAGTCAAAACACGGAACTTAAACCCAGTCGACCCGCTCGAGCGTCAAACACCCCGCTCGAGCGTCACTCACAGACTCCCGCTCGAGTGTCAACAATCCCGCTCGAGCGGCGGATGCACACTCCCAGAACTTTTACAGAACCAGGTCTCCGCTCGAGCTTCCAACTCCCCGCTCGAGCGACACTCACATAACCCCGCTCGAGTGGCCAACTCCACGCTCGAGCGTCCAACACTGCACAGGAAATACTGGACGGGTGCAATTCCCGCTCGAGCGCCAAAACCCCCGCTCGAGCGGACAGGTCAAAATCTGGGCAACTAGTTTTGGTTTCTAAACTCAACCAACCTGTAACAAACCTGCCCAACACATCCTATAATTCAAATGCAAAGTAAAAAGGATGTAAACAAGATAATAATCAACTACTAACATCCACGGACACATGTCCGGATCAATGTACAACAAGGGTAAATCCGGGATCGCTATATGGAAGCCACCTCTGGCTGGCTGAGCTCTATCACAATCCGCCCCAGTAGCGGGGGCTCCTGCGGTATGAAATTCCCGGCATACGCTGCCGCTGGCGGCGAAGCCGACATTCCATAGGCTAGATCGGCCACGAATCTCTGGAGGTCACCAATCATTCCCATCAGCTCGAATGTAGTGGGCTCGCGAGCCTGATACAACTGGGGAGTCCAGATCGGGTGTGCGACAGGCGACCTGGGCAGATGCGATACATCAACATTGGTTTCATCCTGCAGGGTGATCCCTTGATCTAGCGTAGCTGTCATAACCACAATCTCTTCTGAATTTTGCGTCATCATAAGTCCGCTGTACTGAACGGTGACTGACGGATCAGATATCTGTCTTGCCTCAGCAAGGGGGGACATTAGCTACTCTGTATCAACTCTCTGAACCTCTGAACCTTGAAAGGAAAAACAAACAGCATTTCAGCCCAATCAGATCAAACACGGGTGTAGCCGAACAACTATACTCTACTACTGATCACTGTTCCCCAGAATCACTGTTCCCAAAACTGAACTTGATACCCGCAGATAACTGATTTCTCAACAACACTGATACTGGTGCCCTCGGGCCCGATACTCAAACTTACAAACTGATATGTACTTTCCTGTAGAGGTGCACTCTAAAAGCACATAGCAGATAAGTGAGAGCCAAAACACCCCTATGTTGGGGTAGGGTTTCCCTGTCCTATTTTGTCAGGAGCTAGGGTTTAACTATGCACGTAGCAGTTTTCAAACAACCTAACATCGGGCAAGCAACCTGTCTTAGCTTGGAATGGTCACTATGGATCCGAATATGCACTGGGTCGAATGGTCAAAAGGGGTGCCCCGGTAAAATCGGGGTTTGTGTTCCCACACTGTCAGAGCCCACAACCGGTCAGCCTTATGGTCATGCCTTGACAAGACAAGCCTCCGGCAAACCGTTCAGGAATGGCAGATGGTAAACACGGTGTCCTAGGCGCACCAATGCACATGCAATGCAAAGAAACACATAAGTGTAATCAAAACAGGATATCACGAGTTCGAGTCAAGCTCTCTAAATCCCTAGCAGAGTCACCAGAAACTGTAACAACGTCCGCGAGGGACCCCGCTATAGTTCGGTCTCGATTTGTGTCACGATTCTTAATCTGAACCAAAGAGTCCAAATCCGGCAAATCGTTTTGAGAAACAGATTTTTGAAAAGAAGTGCCAAACATGGACTGCTTTGCCAGATACAGAGTCGCCACCGAAATATTTTATTTTGGGGAATTTAGGAAACCCTGACTCGGTGCCAAAGGCCACGTGTCCGTCATCACCAAAGTTGCCTCGACTCGGGAACTTGGGTACGATTGGGGAAGGTCAGCTATGATCACCCCCTCTCGCCCGATCCGAAGATCGGCCTCTACTAACCATGATATCCGATTTTGAAAACGTTATGTGTTCTTAATCCGGTTATTAGCCTAGAATTACTATGTTATGCGCACAACACAAAAGTATAGACTAGATTGCCTAATTTGGGAATAAGCATTGCATATCCGTTTGTTTTGGAAAAGTGTTTTGGAATTTGCTACTCGCAGGTAGGCTAAAACACGGATTTCAATGAGCTATTCCAACTCAGACAATCCGACCTTCACCCACAGGCATTCAAGCAGTAATATCATGTAAACATATAGCCGCATGGCAAGCATACTGTCATGTTAACATTCACACTCATGCGAGATGCTAAAGCATAAATACTTACATAGTACTCCAAGCTAAAACAGGGAACTCGTTAGCAATCAATGCATGATCCAAGTCCATGTTTAAATGCCTAATGCAACTCATACGGAATGTCACTAGAGTAGGCTCGGCTAGTCTATGAATGACATGTGAAAATGCACAAGTAGCATGTATTCAAGTTAGATTTGAAATACTAATGCAGTAAGCATGATGCGCCGAGCCCGGTGCATGCAATACTGATGAATGATGCACGCATGCATAGCATAAGGTATGCTAAATTAAACATGTTCTATTACTAACCATCAAAGCAGGTAAGTAAAAGGGAGAAAGAAGTGGGGGTTGGAAGTCATGCACACACTCACCCACACTTATTACAAATTCGCCCTCGCTCGGATGGACCGAAAGAATAGTACAAACTAACTAACTCGCAAGCTAATTAATTATTACAAATTACCTAATTAATTAACAAATTAACTAAGCTTAGAAAAACAAGAAAAAGGGGCCTCGGGAAGAGGGCTCAATGCACGCGTGCTCGGGTCTGGCTCGGAAGTCCACTGCCATGCGTAAGCTGCCTCTGTTTTCCCTGTTCTGCCACTCTGAAAACTGCCAAAGTCTCAGGATGTGCTCACTGGATGTTGAGGAATGCCACCGGCTGGAGGGAATTATCATCGGCTGTGATTTGGTGGTCATCGGCCACAAATGAAGCTATCGGCCACTAATGGATTGCCGGTCGGCACTCTGTTCAGTCGATCGGCAAAAAGTTCCTGCAGAATCTGTTTGACAGCAGCAGAGGACAGGGCTTTGCATGGTAATGCAATTCAAGCAATGTATGCACCGACCATATCCCTTATCATGTTTATGACTCAAAGGGACATGGTCCTTGGTTCTCGGACCATCAATCGCGCATTTCAATGCGTGATGGCCCAAGAGACCAATTTATGCATGTTGATTTCAAATGCAATGCAAACCAACAAACAAGTGAGGAGCTCAACCTCAATCATGGATAATCAAGAGGCAAAGCATGCATGCAATGCAACCTAAGCATGTTAACTAGGCATGCAACATGGTAATGCAAACAAGCATACAAGGCATGTGACAACTATGCTAGTTACTCAAGCATGCAAGTATGCAAAGTGTGCAATATGTTAGGCAATTCCAACTAAGAGAAATACATGCGAAATGCAAAGTCACTTAAACATGCCACAACACATGATAGGCCAAGCATGCAATGAACACACAAGGTAAGCATGCCACAACATGCAAGAATGGACTTAGACTAATTTAGGCAGCCCTCAAACTAACCTAAAACAGTGGCCAAGATGGTAAAGAATGAGGACTAATACACATACAAACATGCATGCAAATGGACCAACACTTAAGCATCAAAGAGACAATTTTTAAGCACACTTAAAAGAAGATAAACATGGACATATGGCATACATACGAAGCTTTGAAAATCATGTTAAGGATGGTGCCAAACCGACTAAACAAAGCAATCAAAACATACAACAATGGTCCAAGACTTAGGACAAGCCAAAAGGGAGGTAAACTAAGGCTAGGTCAACCAAGCCTCACAAGGCCAAAGGGACTTAAAATAGGTTTAATGCAGACCTAAACAAAGTCAAGAATGTACTTAGATGGCATCTAAGTGGTCTAAAAATGCAAGCATACTCCAAGGCCTAAACAAGGGGCATAAGGCAACAACCTTTAAACACATTGAAGGGGGATCAAATGCAAGCACATAGGCACATCATGAGGTCTGAAATAACATGTCAAGTGGTTCCAAACCACTGAGACAAAGCAAGGATGGCATGCTAGAAGGGCCAAAGCTTAAGGCATACAACAGAGTTTGCATGGTAGCTATACAAAGCAAAGCATAGATGACTCAAATGACCAAAAACAGTCCCTTAGCATACTAAAACAAGTATAAAAGCTTCACAAAGCTAGGCCAAAACAGATGAGCATGGTAGTCTAAATGCTAGGCACATGTTGAGGCAAATCATGGCATTACAAGGCATGTATGCTAAGCAAGCATGGTGTACCAAAACCAACTAAAAACAGAGGCTATTATGACATAATAAGCACAAAAATCAGCTAAGGCATGGTCAACATGAGCCTAAGCTAGGTGCTCCCTCAAGAGGCAAAAATGGTCCTTTTCAAGGACAACAAGGAGAGGGGGTGGCCTTCTCCTTCTTAGGACCTCAAGGCACCATCCTCACCTCTGAAATCCCTCAAGATTTCAGTGGTGAGGAGGCCCAAACACCAAGGTCTCGGAGCTCACTCAAAATGGCACAAAATGGAGCCTTACAAGGCTTAAGAGGGGTCAAACAACCCCAAATCTTGAAGAAACCTTAAACAACTATTTAGAGGGCCTAAAAACAGAACTTTTATGTATTATATGCAAAGCCAAAAAATAGTTTCAAGATAGGTAAAAGTATTGTGCAAAAATGGGGTAAAAAGGGACTAGTTTCTTACCCTTGAAGACTTTTTTCACAAATGAAGCTCCAGCAGCTTCTTTAGCTCCAAACCAGCTCTAAGAACTCCAAGAACACTCCTTTGGCCCTCAATAACCAAGAGAAGGTGTAATGGTGGGTGTTTGTGTGCAAAAGTAAGACCAAACACACACTAAACTAACTAGAGAGGGAAATATAGAGATGTAATAGATACAAATTCCTAACCCTAATATCAAAGCTCTCTAAAAATGTTGTCTAACCGTAAATCCAAGACAGGAGACTCTCTCTTATAGAGCTCTCTCTTGTAAAGCTTGTCAAATAAGCTTGTCAAGAGAGAGATCCCTCCATACACGTGTATGGAGGGGAGAAAAGGTGGGTGCTAGCTATCACAGCTGGCACAAAATATCTACCAAAAGTAGATGAACAGTGATCGGCCATTCAAAATTGCCATTTTGGCAAAATAAATGGCCGATCGGCAACAAAGAGTGCCGACCGGCAATATACATTGCCGATGGCATAAAATCACTGGCCGGTGGCCTCAAGCCATGGCCGGTGATGTGTGGGGATGCCTCACAAGGCATTCCCTGCCCCTCCAAGGCAAAACACAAGTGTTTGGTGCAAAACCAGACACAACACGGACGAGTCGAGAGATCCTGAGGCAAGGCGCGCAACCGAGACCTCCGGGAACTCAAGACGAACACAAACAAAGGTAATCACCAAGTGTTCCAATGGTGACGTCCAAGTCTTGAGGATGGTCAAAATGGGGTGTCTACAGGCACATGATGCTTTTATTTCTTTTCATTTGAGAGTTTGGCGAGGTTTTTTTTTTTTTTTTTTTTTTTTTTTTTTTTTTTTTGTAATATTTTCCTCCTCCCTCTCTTATTTGTTTTGTAAATATTTTTTTAAAGTGCTGTAATAAATCTCCGCCCCACTTCTTTCTATCTCATTCTTTTACCTGCTTTCCTTATATGTACATAAACATCATGTTTTGTCTTTTCAACATATCCATGCTTTGCATTCATATTTCATGCATCTTGATTCGACTAAATTTGCATCTATGGATTTAATCAGTTCTGATGTGATTATGTGCACTACCTCATATTCTTGACATGTCATATATTAGAAGTCGAATCTATAGTTGCATCCCATGAGTAACTTGCATTAAGATTTTGTATATAAGATCATGCATATTTTGCTAACTTTGTTTTGTAGCTGTTCGCGGGACGTCGGTAATTATGTAAGTTTTTATGTTTTAGCATCCCGCTTGTGTGTATTTTTCTTACTATGTTTAGCATTCTACCATGAGACTACTTGGTTGGTTGATATAACTGTATGAATGTTAGTGGATGAAGGTTGTGTCACTTAATTTGGAATGATTTTGATTTTTATGTTTGTAAACTCAATATCTTTGAGTTATACATCTTCAAAATTCTTTCAAAATATATGAAATCAAATTGTTCCAAAATGAATGGCATAGTCTATACTTGTATGTTTCACATAGTAAATTTTAGGATTTATAAAATAATTGGAATATGGGCATATAATGTTAATAAAATTCATATCAAGGTTTAGTAGAGGTTGATCTTTGATCGGATGAGCGGGTGTGCTCAATTAATGACCTTCCCCTCTCATACCTAAGGTTCTGAGCCAAATATCTTTAGTTACGATGAATAGTGGCCTTGGCGCGATTCTTGGGTTTCCTGATTTTCCCAAAATATTGGGTGGCGATTCTAAGATCTGGTGATGTAATCCAGTTTTGGCAAAAGTTTTGTAATAAACAGGGATTTTCTATACATGTTGCCAAATCTGGACTATCATCTATGTTTCACAATGCACTTGTGAGACTAAATCAAAGAAATTGAGAGTTCGAATTGTTTAATGCGCGCGGGTACCCCCGAGTGATGTTATACATAATTTCACCCAAAACAGTCCGTTCCCACCCTCTCGAGTTCTTGACTAGAGATCATTTTCATCTCACGGCAGCAAACATTGACAATGACCCCCTTTTCAAAACCCACTCTTGCCAAGTGGCATGAAATTCTTCTCAGTCTCTCTCTCTCTCTCTCTCTCTCTCTGTATATGTCTCTCTCTCCCTCTCCCTTAGCACATCATCCTCAATCTCGTCTCCTTCAAAAAATTTCTGTAATTACTTTTTTGATAGGTTGCAAGAAATATCTTTTGTAAAATGATATGCCCCCTTCTTTTATGATAGATTTGGTTATCAAGCCTCATAAATAGCGAATTGCTTTTGTCTAAGTTCCAAAACTTCTTGATGCTATTGTTTGCATACCAAAATAAAATGAATAAAACCAGTAGCAACTACTATTATGAAGTATAGCAGTTGAGAATGGGTGTCGAACCACAGAGACTAGGACAAGTTGTTTTACTTCGAAATTTCGATTTTGGAAATGAAAATTGAGAAAAAGAAACCTTTGGGTCTTGAATCCACTACTGAACTTGTAAGTGGAGGTTATTGTATTTAGGTTGTAGAAAATCATTGAAATGGGTACTATGATGTGTCTTGGTCGGGACACATCACTTAAAAAGATTTGTGTTTTAAAATCAAAAAGTCAGGAATCATCTTCGCTTAGCATGGACTGTCACCACTAAACTAAACTAAACTAAACTAAACTAAACTACTGTTGATGCACGACCTGTCTTACTAGGTGTGACTCGTCTAACAATTTCAATACACCAGCAATGAAAATAGTTATATAACATGTATTCATGACCAATGAACACATAATTTGATAAAAAAATATTTGCACAAAAATCTGACTTATATAATATACTCAAATCAATTAAAAATCTACAAAACTAACTACAAACTACCCTAATCACTTTATCAGAGTTTCATCTTAACCCTAAGATATGGAAATTAGTTCGACATACTAATATTACAACCACTATAAAGTCCATACACTCTAAACTTTCCCACTGTCCTTTTTTTTCTTTTCTTTTTTTCTCTCGCAGAGCTTCAGCAACAAGCTTGAGCTCCCCTTTTGCTTCGTTGCTCTCTCCTTTCTTTTATAGGCAAATGGAACCTGCAAACAAACAAATAAAACAAAATAAAAATAAATAATAAAGTAATAAAATATAATATTATATATATAATTAAGTTAGAGGCATGGAAGGCGAGGTTGTGCACAGTTTAATACTTTGCACTTTTTAATATAATAATATATATAATATCTAAAATGTATTATTTACATTAATTTTTGTACAAACACTTAGAATATATAAAAATACACAAAAAATATGTAAAATTATAAAATAGTAAAAATAAATAGACTAATAAAATGTATTTCAAGGGGCTAAAAATGTAACATTTATGCTCTAATCACACCCCCAACTTACATTTTGTTAGTCCTCGAGCAAAACAAATTAAAAATAAAATAAAATAAAATCTATCTATGCCATTTTCGTAGGGAACACGATTGTATTTAGCGTATACAACTAGCATTTGAACCCCTAGGTTACCCCAAGTGGACAAGTTATAGTCTCGTGAGGGTTTGCAGTGAATATACCCACAAAATTCAAATTTTTTAATTTTTAAAATTTTTTTCAAACAATTTATTAATTATATATATATATATATATATTTTTTAAATTTGAGGACAGAGAATCTCTTCAATCCAAATACTGGAAGTTTAGAAGATTGTAAATTCCCTACATTAGAAAAATAATTAGTTAGAGTACAAAACACTAGCAATCATTAGGAACACGACATTTATTTCTAAAACTCAGTGTGTGTGATTTTTTTTTTTTAATTTACACAAATACCTCCTCAACTTTAAAACAAAACACAACCCCAAAATTTCTATTTGAAGCATGCTTTGACTCAATTTTTTATAATTTACTCTCAACAAATGAAACACTTTGAAATGGCTCAGCTCACTAGTATATGTATGTGAGACAAGAAAATTATGTTTATCAAAACGAAAATTTCACATTAAACAATGAAAAATGTTCTATAGAAAAGTAAGTATAGTCTCATGATAGGAAAGCCCAAAATTATGAAATTATGCCACTTTGTCATCTGGAAAAAAAAATCATGCCAATCCCAAGATCAATTAGGGCTTTATTTTTGGTTGTAATGTTGGGTTAAAGGGAATTATTTACAAAATTTGTTAAATGGTAGAAAACAAGTCGAAGAAATGAATTAAGCTAAATCAACATATATGAAATGCTGCTTTACTAACCTACCCTTTTAACTCCCTTTTTTACATGTCATTCACAACCATCATATTCTTCGTGTTATTATTTTTTTTTTTATTTTTTTATTTTTTTAGCATTGGAGTAAGTACAAACTTTTTTTTTTTTTTTGTGTGGATAATCTCCTTGTTTTGCTCACAAGATAGCTTCCTCCCAAAATAACAGATAAAATGTATTCTTGAGACACTGAAGAAAATGGCTAAATGAATAAAAAGTTTTTCTGTATAGGCTCAATGGGCTAATAAGGGATAATTGAAACAAGAAATTTTTTTTTAATTTTTAATTAAGGCTCAAACAAAGAAAGATGTCCTAAAATCATTTCTCAAAATATAGCACGATCCATATGTTACAAGGACAAAATGGCATAAAAATGACGATTTCAACATTTTTCGACGAATTTGAAAGAATAATGAGACTTACAACTACATAATGACTTGTCAAAGAAAAGTCAAGAGTAAATGTCGAATAACCCTCCAAAAATAATGATAGGATCAAAATCTCACATGAGTTAGACATCAAGATGTTCAAAGGTTGTGTCCCAAAATTAGTCAAATAATATCTGTGTAGTAACGTGCACGTGATCAGATCGAGTATGAAATAAATGAATATTATAAGGAGAAATAGTACAATGAAGTAAGACAAAATTATAATTGTAACATGCCCAAGGGGCACCCATGCGCGTTAAACAGTTCGGACCCTCGACTTCTTTGATCTAATCTCACAAGTGCAATGTGAAATATAAGATGAGAGTTCAGATTTGACAACTTTTATAGAAAACCCGTTTTAATACAAAATCTTTGCCAAATATGGACTACATCACCAAATCTTAGGGTCGCCACCTAGTATTTTTTGGAAAAATTAAGAAATCCGTGACTCGTGCAAAGGCTACTTTTCATTATCACCAAAGATGCTTGGCTCAGAACCTTAGATATGAGAGGTGGAGGTCATTAATTGAGCACCCCACTCACTCGATCAAAGATCGGCCTCGACTAAACCATGATATCAATATTATTGACTTTATATGTTCATCTTCCGGCTATTAATAAATCCTAAAATTTACTATGTGAAGCATACAAGTCTAGACTATGTCATTCATTTTGGAACAATTTGATTTCATGTGTTTTGAAAGAATTTTGAAGATGTACAACCCAAAGAAATTGAGTTTACAAACATGAAAAATCAACATCATTCCAAATTAAGCAATACAACCTCCATCCATCGGCATCCATACAGTTATATAAAGTAAGCACATAGCGTCATGGTGGAATGCTAAACATAGTAAGAAAATCATACACAAGCAGGATGCTATAGCATAAAAACTTACATGTTTACCGACGTCCTGCGAACAACTACAAAACAAAGTTAGCGAAATATGTATGATCTTATATACAAAATCCTAATGCAATTCACTCATGAGGTGCAACTAAAGATTCAACTTCTAATATATGACATGTGAATCATCTCAATAACATGAGGTAGCGCACATAATCACATAAGAATTGATTAAATCCACAAATGCAAACTTAGCCGAATCAAGATGCATGAAACATGGATGTAAAGCATGGATTTGATGGGGAAAAAAAATATGATGCTTATGCACAAATAAAGAAAGCAAGTAAAAGAATGGGATAAAAAGAAGTGGGGCAGGGCATTATTAAAACACTTGAAAGAATAATTACAAACCAAATTAGCGATGAAGGAGGAAAATATTACAACAAAATAAAAACCTCACAAAACACTCAAATAAAAAAAACAAAAACAAAATAGAAGCTTTGTGTGTCTTGAGGATTGCCGGAAACTAGTATGCTAAACCCTGGAAGGCAACTTCGTTTTGTCCAAAATAAGGTAACCGGCTAGCCGTATAGGCCAACCTACCAACTAGGCCTAGCAAAACATGTCCTGTTACAAAACCAAGAAAAATAGCAAACAAAGAATATGTAGGTGGCTCAACTAACCACTTTTGATTAGATTCTAATATGAAACTAAAGTAAGAAAACAAGTATAAGATAGGAAGTTCAAGAAGATGAGTAGGAGATAGAAAATGCAAGAAAATGAAAGAATTGAAAACTAACTGCTTCCGATTAGGTTACACCAAAACAATATGAAATGAAAGTAAGAAAATGAATTTGAAATAGAAATGAAAGAATTGAAAATTCACCTTCTAAAGCAAGAGTGGACTTCTTGATTTCAAAACTTCCACCTTCAAGGTTGTGAATTATGATCTTAATCCTCAATTCAAGAGCTAGGAATTTGAGCTTAAAATGATGTTTTTGAACAAGTATATGATCACTCTTTAATCTTTTTCAATTTAGCAAGACTGCTCTCTCTTTGATCAAAGTTTTAGGACTTGGTTCTTGAGTGGTTTTTGCAAGGGAAGATGAGATGTATAAAGGCTTGGTAACTTCACTAATTTGGCAAAATAACTCCATTGTTTTCAAGGCTTTATTTTCTCTCAAATTCTAACTCAAATTTAGTATTCTCTCTACACTTCTCTTTTAATTCATCTCCGCTAACTCAAGACTAGAGCTCTCATTATATAGGCAGTGCAAGTGGAACAATGGTGGAAGACAGAGTGGAGTAATGGGACATTGAGGAATATAATGGAACTAATGGAGCACCAAAATAGAGCGTTATCCTCAATGGATCAAGCACTAGTCAATGGAGGCTGACTATACATGCATTTGATGTAAAAATGGGTTAGATAATGGGATAGTGGGATGCCCCAGATGCGCTAAACAAGATTTCTGTCGAAATTGCACTGTTTGTGGGAAAAATTGGTCGGCCTGCCAAAAAATTGGCTGGCTAGCTACTATGCATGCACTATTTGGCCGGTTGGCCAATTAATTGGCCCGTCGGCTACTATTCATGTTGGCCGGCCCAATTCATGTGATTCACTGATTTTTTTTTTTATTTGAAAAATAGAGTTTTTTAGCAAAATTATTGGAACTATGCGTAAAAGGAATATTTTAGAAAAACAAGAGCTTTGAACGGGTCTTAACCACTTGGCCAAGATGAGATTGAGGTTAGAAATAAATTTCGAATTCCATCTTTCTTACTAAGGATTTTGTCAGATAGCACATTCTTATTTTCATCATTGGATGATCAAAGTTTTAGGGCCGGTTAAAATGCGAAGTCTACAATAATCCTAAGGTAAAAAAATTACATCTAAACTTAATCACTCGCGCACGAAACGTAGAAGAAATAATACAATCATCGCTCAAAAAAAATCTTTTTTTATTTAATTTTGTTTATTTTTTTTGAAAAAAAAAAAATAGAAAAGTATTATACACAACAAGAAAAAAACAACACAACGTTTTTTTTTTATAAATAAAAGCACACGAAACAAAAACAAAAATAAAAATAACAAATGAAATGGCCAAATGAAGTGGACTATCAGACTCATTACTTTCCTTTGGTGAATTTTGGATTTGACTACCCTGTTTACCCACTCTTTCATTGGTCTCATTTGTTCGGTTTGGTATTTCTTGATCACACCTAAGAGTCATAACAGCTTGGATTTGCTCTATGTTCTTGCCATTAGATGATTCCACCCCATACTACCCCTTTGGATTTTTGACTGGCTGACTAGGCAATTGTCCTTCCTCTCTTTTACTCAAGGTGTTGGCCAGTTGGCCAATTTGGGTCTCAAGTTTTGAAATGGATTGGGCCTGAGAATGAACAAGCTGGTTTGTAACATCCATCCTATGCAAGAGTTATAACATTGTTTCCTTAAGTGGTGATTTTTTTACGAAGGATATTGGTATAGCTGTTGAGACATAAGATGGTAGAGAGATGGATTGGCAGAATTTAGGAAATTCTGTCTTAGTGAGGACAGAACATGAATTTCCTTGTGGTTGTGAGTGCCAAGAAAAACTTGGATGGTTTCTCCATCCCTAGGTTATAGGTGTTGGAGAATGGATCATTACCCGATTTGGAAAAACCTTCAACTGCATTGACATGCTCTGGAACTAACTCGAGACACTAAGGTGCTGATGGGCACTCAGCTGCATAGTGGATAGGGCTTAAATAGATTGTGCAAGCCTCTTGGTATGGCGGTTGATGTGATGATCGAGTATGTCTCTAGTTTCGTTCTCTCTCTCGATTAATCTTGAAACCCACTTTGATGGGGTGTCGGGTTGATTTGGAGCCTTGTTGAGTGTTTAGAGTTTTTGTTGTCTGTAGGGTTTATCTTAATGTGATTTCTATTCTCGTCTTTATTCGGTGTTGAAGTTTCTTTTCTTCGAGGAGTGTGGGGTCAGGTCCGGAGTGCCCGAGAGAGAAATGGGATTTTTTTCTGGGCTGCTGGGCCAGGGCTGCACGTGCGGGGTTGGACCGCACGTGCGGGAGGCCAAGTCACACGTGCGGGAAGAGGGGGGCTTGGATGAGTTGCACACTGCTTTAATTGTAGGTGCGGGGCTAGTGTGGATGGAGGGGCCACACGTGCAGGGATCAATGCCACACGTGCAGGAAGGAGGCTCCGCACGTGCGGGACGGGCTGCACGTGCGGGACGGCTGGGCAGTCTGAGGCTCTGTTTTTCTAGCTCATTTAGGGCTATGTGTATCTCATTTCTTACACACTCCTCTCTCTCTAAAAACATTTTTACTCCCCCTTCTCTCTAGAAAACATCATCAATCCCTAAAACTCTTTGATTCTTGCAAATCTTGGGGTCTAAATTCAACATCATCCCTCTCTATTTTGGTGATCAAGCATGTCACGCCCCACTTTTTATTACTCGAAGTATTACTAATTTCATTTACTTAATTCCATTTCAGAGATAACATGCGAAAATAAACTCGTATATTCAACTCGTAGAAGTGAATAATATTGCTCTCATTCGTATGCAAATAAATACAACATGAGTATAATAAATGAATTGCCCTTGGGCTTACATCATTAACAAATCAAGAAGAAGGGTACAACCCTTTTACACATATGGCATTTCGCCAATACAAGGGAGGCCCCGTGGCCAACAAATAAGAAGATCCAAATCTTGCAGCACATTCAGCTCAACACCTGAAAAAAATTTCAACAACGTGGGATGAACATATAGTCCAGTAGGGATCTCAACATGGCCCTAAAAAATAACAACGTACAGATAGCTATGATCATGAATACCCAATCTCATACTAGAATACTAATGTGACAGTTTATACAAAATATACATAAGTATGAACTTTTCTTGAAAACAACCATTTCAATCAACGCCATAGGCGATTCATCTTCCATTTTCTTTTCATTAATCCCCGTTCCCAATCTTTCATAACATTAACAATACCTTAGGAAATAATTTCACTAAGCCCACTACTCTCTTCCATTTTCCAAACATACACAGATATGCCTTTTCAAAATATATATTTCTTTAAAAATATCCGTTCTCCTTCACACTTTCCAAAATACAGAAATGACATTTTGGCTTCTTCTCGATACAATCAAATCTATATATGCACCGTTATAAAAAGGGAGATAACAACTCACCAACATGCATAAGATAAACCAAAGAGGCAACTCGGCCCTCCGAAACCGTAATCAACACAACCCATGATATTCCCAGACACACTGAAACATCAACAACAAAACTTTGCTCTACTAGCTATGTGCGTAGTAAGCCAAAGATACACCTCTCACAACAACATGCCAGTTTACCAGGCGCTAGCTGGAAGGGTATGGTGCCTTATATTCTCAGCACAGTTAGTTCTCCAGGCGCTAGCTGGAAGGTCACGGTACCTCTGATTCTTAGCGCAAGGTATAACACCACCAACCCAACACAACAGGGCATAATCAACATATATAACACATATACACAAACCATCCAGATACAAGCAATGTGTTAAAGTATATGAACACATAACTACCTCCTCCCGAGCAAGCATACATATATAATGTATCTCAACACTTCATCACATACGATGTTCAATCAATAATGGTATAATGCATACACTACAATTCAACACAACTGTGTCATCCTCCACCGATGACCAAGGACAAAACCTCTAGATGCAAATATTTAGTACATCTATTAAAGACTCAATTACTATGAGACCACAAACCCAACAACAACATTAACATGGTAGTTAAAGATACAATCCCAAACATGTGTGTGTTCAACACTCAAGAAACAACAATCCAATTTTCATACGTATTTCAAAAATACTTTTCCCATTTCACAAAACAAGTTCCACTTCCCTTTTGTTTTCACAAAACCAACTCCGTCCCTTTTGTTGTCACAAAACCAAATCCATTCCTTTTGTTTTACAAAACCAATTCCATTGATAATAAAGCCATAACTCACATTAGTCCACTACATTCATTTCAAACCATTCCAAAGCCAAAGTTAACCCCTTAGGCATTAACACCTTCACCCAACTCACATCAACAATAGAGATTTACAATATAGGTTCACTATCCTTCATTTTAATTTATCAATCAAAATATGATTTAGGGCTTTTTCTTCGATCAACTACAACATGCTAATTTACACTCCAATTAGCCTAAAACAACCATCAATGATAACATAACCATTTTTCAAACACCCATCCCTAGGTTCCTTCTCATGATTTCAAACAAATCCAACATGGATATGATTTTCATGCAATACATAAATTACCACATGTCTATCTATAGACGAAGTATTGAAAAATAACAAGGAAGTCCCTACCTCAAATATAGAACCCAAGGAGAAGAAGAGCTAAACTCAGAAGTGCTCCAAACACCAAATTTCTCGGATCAAAATGTAGCCCTCAATGATCAACACACTTTTTATAAAGGCCAAAGGTGAGGAAAACACTCCTACTAGATCAAACCCTAGAGAGAAGTTAGGTTTTAGAGTGAGGAGCTCTCAAAAATCGGTTTTGGGAAAGTAAGAGAGAGAAAGGAAATGTAAAAAGTGATTTAAAATAGCCTAGCTGCCAACTGATATACGACTCTCCCGCTCGAGCGGAGAACACAACGCTCGAGCGTCAAGGACAAAAAACTAGGTACGCTCGAGCGCAAGAAGGCCCACTCGAGCGTCAAGGCACAAGAATAAAGTACATCCGCTCGAGCGCGAAAACCAGTCCGCTCGAGCGTAGATTTCTCCCTCCTAGAACTTACACCAAAAAGTACTACCCGCTTGAGCGCCGGAGTACCCGCTCGAGCGCGACCGCTCGAGCATAAAGAAATACGCTTGAGCGTAGAAAACATATCTGCTGAAGTTTTGCAGAGGCACGAAATACTGGAAGTGTGTAAACCCCACTCGAGCGCAAGAAAACCTGCTCGAGCGGACCATTCAAAAACTGGGCAACAACCATGGGAGCTAAAGCTCTACCAACCTGTAACAACCAAGCCCAACACATTCTAGAATTCAAACAAACGAGTTTAAAAGTTGACAACACGATAGGTACAACCACCAACTCCACAGAACCACATCCGGAAAACAACATAACAGTAAAGGGATAACCGGGATCGCTATAAAGCAAGAACAACATTGTGTGGTGGAGATTGAGCTTTGACAACTTGGGTTTCTAGGGTTTTCCCCTCTCATCATCTCCCTTTCATCATCAACACTTTGAGGTAGGGATTTCTTGAGTCATATATACAAGTTTTGCTATATTAATGTTGATCTAAAAGTGTTCTTGAGGTTTTGTGTTGATTTTAGATTTTAATTAAAAATGTAGAGAGTTTTTTGAATGAGGGTTTATATCTCAATCTTTTTACTATTTCTTGAGGGTTTCCCTTTTATTAAACTCATGAAAAATAGTTTGATGTAGTTTTCTTGGAAAAAATGAGGAATGTTTGTTTTTAAAGAAAACCCTAGAATTTGGGATTTTGGAAAATAACAAAATATTTATGAAATCCTTCATTATTTTGTGTCATGAAGATGATTGAGAGTAAATCTCATAACAAGTTTGGCAGAAATGGAAATCTATTAAAGGTATGAGAAATGAGATGTTATTATAATATATTTGTTAAATTACTTGAACTTGTGTTGTTGGAAAGTGATGAATGATTATGTACCATGAAATGTTAAAGTTGTAAAACCTTGGGGTTTATGTTGAAGACATCTTATATTGCCTTGAAACGGCTAACTTGTTGTGGTTTGTGTATGGTGGGATTTGTTGTTACTATAAATGGATGGCACATGGGCATTTTATGAATTAGTTTTGAAAAGAAGAAATGAGAAATGGGATAAATTGTTGTTGTTATAGAGATATTTTGAAAACTGAGAAATACTATGGAATAGTAATTATTGCATCATGTTTTCATTTGATTTATTATCATTGTTGCATATCTTGAAATGAATTGGAAAACGTTTACATTGAGCAAGATTATGTGTAAAGAGAACTATGAAAAATGTGGCGTGGGGTAAATACGTGGTAAGTCCAGATAGTGGGTGTAGTTAGTCTTGATAAGTTGGCCTGAGTGTCCATGGTAAAAGACCAGAAAACTGCGCGAATAGGTGTTGAACCTTCTGGTTAATACCGGTAGAAATGACAATTGGGTAGTACTTGTAGAGTCTACTTGCAGACACTAGCCTAGGGATTACCAGTGTTGTATTTACCACCCCTGTTGATTAAAATTGGAAGTTTGAAATGTGTTGAGGTTACAAGCTTTTATTGAAAAATGGAAATCTTTGAGAAGAGCATGAAATGAAATTATCTTTAAAAAGGCCATTGTATGGCATTGGCATTTGCATTTACATTGAGAATTGCATAACTGTATATACTTTGTGAGAATTCTCTACTGGGCTTTATGCTCACCCCTATGGGATTTGGTGCAGGTAAAGATGTTGTGATCTCGCCAAGCTAAGGGTGTGGATATGTTTTGATAAAGAGTAGATCACTCTTTCTTTTGTTGTAATTTTTGTAAAGCCAGTGGCTATTTTGGTATGGGTCCCAGAGACCATTTTGTGTAACCGGGCTATTGCCTTGGAAGATGTAAGCATGTAAGGGCATTTCCTTCATTTTGAGACTATATGTTTCACATGTTGTAGATTCAAGTGTTTTCTTATCATTGAATGTATATTTGCATGTGGAACCCTTGTATAAACCATGGAGATTTGATACAAAGGATGGAGAATGGTTGTAATTAATGAATGTATGTGGTTGATGTATTATTCATGTTGGGATTATTTTCGAGGCATGACAGTTGAGCTGGTCGTGAAAAAATGTGCCCTACTGCTAACAGTTGATCCACTTTTCTAGACAATATTTCGAATTTCTAAGCAATATCTACACTATGACTTACCTCATATAGGCCACCTCGCTTCATACCACTAAGGGTTGGTTGCTTCTCATGTCAAGAGATAGACGCACGAGTGTAGGGAATTTTCACTCAGATTTTGAAACAACTCGCATGCCTGTACATCACTCATAGTCATAAACGTCCCACCATAGGTTCAGTTGACCATTTGTTTGAATGAGTAGGTCAAACCATAATAGAAAATGTGAACAAGTTGCCATTGGGGTACCTGATAGTGAGGACACTGATGAAGTAAATCCCGAAACCTTTCCCACATCTCATGGAAGTGCTCACCATCAATTTAAGAAAAATTGGTGATGGCACATCGTATCTGATTGATTTTACCTATGGGAAAATATTTGTCCAAAATTTTTTGCCTCAATTTGTCCCAGGTTGTGATAGAGTTGGCGGGTAAGGAATTTAGCCAGTGTTTGGCCTTATCCTTAAGTGAAAAAGGAAACAGTCTCAACCAAAGGGCCTCATTGGTAAAATTTTGGAGTTTCACGATAGAACAGGTCTCTAAAAACTCACTAAGATGTTTGCAGGGATCCTCATTACTAAGCCCGTGAAAAGATGAAAGCATTTGAATGGTATAGTGCTTAATCTCATAATGGGTTGCTTCGGTAATTAGCAATCGGATGCAAGATGACGAAACATCATCTGTAAGGGTAAAATGTGCCTTCAGTGACCAAAGTTGGTCAACTATTGCTTCAGCCATTGCTAAAGTCGATTTAGATTTTCGAAAATTTCTAAGGGTCCGCTCTAGTTCAGGGTCGTACAATAATTTTGGAAGACAAGAATGACGACCATGCATACAACACACTCACTCTTCTTTTTTTTTTTTAAATTTGTTTTTACTTTTTTTATGTTTTTTTTACTTCTATTTTTTGTTTTATAACAACACAAAAAAAAAAAAACAAAAAAAAAACAAAAACCTGCAAATTAGTACAACAAAAATAAATAAAACTTTACAAGATAATAAATGCACAACATGTTGGGAGTCATAAACTACCCTTAAAGGAAAATTAAAGTGCGATAAATAAAAATGCAATAAAATAAAAAGGGGTATAAGACCTCCCAAAGAAAGAAAAAAAAATGCAATAAAGTAAATTGCAGTAAAATAAATGTTAGTAGTTAGTGGTCAAAAGTTTTCTTTTATAATTATAATATCCTTAAAGTTATATGTCCAGCAAACGTCATCCACCAGTGTCTAGCAAAGGTAAATATCCCACAAGTTATATGTCCAGCATGGGTATTTCCTTAATGCAATGGTATGAATTTTTTTATTTGATTTTATTTATTTATTTATTAGTTCATCTGCGCAAGACAATTTACACAAAAATAAAAATCAGTAAAAGAAAAAACTAATTGAAATTTCTAAAAGAAAAACTTACCAGAACTCCCTAGCAATGGCGCCAAAATTTGATATTGTCGTTTGCACACCAAAATAAAATGAATAAAACTCGTAGCAACTACTATTACGAAGTATAGTGGTTGATAACAGGTGTTGAACCACAGAGAATAGGGCAATTTGTTTTAGTTTGAAATTTCAGTCTTGGAAATGAAAATTGAGAAAAAGAAACTGTAGGGTCAAGAATCCACTACTGAAAGTTGTAAATGGGGGTTATTGTATTTAGGTTGTAGAAAATCATTGAAACGAGTACTATGATGTGTCGTGGTTGGGATACCCCACTCAAAAATATTTATGTTTTAAAATCAGAAAGTCACGTATCATCTTCGCTTAGCACGGATCGTCACCACTAAACTAAACTAAACTACTGTTGATGCACGACTTGTCTTACTAAGTATGACTCATCTAACAATTTCAATATACAAGCGGTGAAAACAATTGTATAACATGTATTTATGACCAGTGAACACATAATTTTGATAAAACAATATTTGCACAAAAATCTGAGCTATACAACAATACCCAAATCAACTAAAAATCCACAAAACTAAATATAAACTACCCCAATCACTTGATCAGAGTTTCATCTTAACCCTAAGATATGGAAATTAGTTCCACATACTAATATTACAACCACTATAAAATATATACACTCTAAACCTTTCCACTCTTCCTCTCCCTTTCTTTCTTTTCTTTTGTTTTTCTCTCTCGTATAGCTTGAGCTCCAAACTTGAGCGCCCTTTTTGCTTCATTGATGTCTCATTTCTCTTATAGGCAAATGGAAACCGCAAACAAACAAATAAAACAAAATAAAAATAAATAATAAAATATAATATTATATATAGTTAAGTTAAAGGCATGGAAGGCATGGTTGTGCACAGTTTAATATTGTGCACTTTTTAATATAATAATATATATAATATCTAAAATGTGTTATTTACATTGATTATTGTACAAACACTTAAAATATATAAAAGCACACAAAAAATATGTAAAAATATAAAATAGTACAAATAAATAGACTAATAAAATATATTTTAAGGGGCTAAAAGTGTAACATTTAGGCTTCAAACACTTCCCAATCAATCTAATTTTTCCTAAAATTTTAAAGCAAATATGATAATAAGCACATTTATACAAATCCCCAAAAGCGTTCCCACAATCATAAATCTTGACACTTATCAAGGGAAAAATTAGAGCACAATTCGTTCGTTACTTCACACTCATCAATCTTATTTTTTCCAATTTTTTTGAGTCATACAAATCACCAAGGTGAACTATATCTATTTGGAAAAAAATTAGGGAAAAATATATGTATAAAATTAGGTTCTTTGGATTAATAGTGAGAGAGAGAGAGAGAGAGAGAGAGAGAGAGAGAGAGAAATGATGTCCGGAGAAAGGATTTAGGTATCACCATCGATGTACGTGTTGATGGTTGTCGACTTCCTCTTCCTTCGTTAACCATCTTTCTTACTGGAGTTCAAGTCTGTGAGAAAGAGAGAAGAGAACATCTATTTTGAGGGAATTTTCTATTTTTTTTTTTATTTATTTACTGAATCAGATATGGGACGCTCATTGTTAAGAGGGGAATGTGGCCCAATCTGGGTCGTTCCTCGTAAAAAACACTAGAGAGAGATACTAGAGAGGATCTGAACTCATTTTAACCTGACTAAAAAAATTGTATTTGGAAATATATTGTTGTTGTTGTTTTTTTTTTTATGTTTTTTATATTTTTATAGTTGATTTGATAGTTGTGAGAGAAAAAATGAAATAATTATGGTTTTGATGTGACATTTTATCTTATTAGCTATTTTAACCTATTTTTTATTGACTATTTTAGTCTAAACTTAACTTTCCAAATAGGAAAGTTACTGCAAGTTATTAAATTATTTTCTTTTCTTTTTTGTACATCTTTTTGTATAAAGTGAAAAAATTATTAAAAAGGTCAATTTTCAAATCATCCCTTAATATCTTTATTTTTTTAATTTGTTTCAATCTCAATCTTTTATTAATATTATGTTAGGAAAGATGACCAAAATAGTAATAATAATAATATTAGGTCATGTTTGATTCACTTCACTATTAGTGTGGTGTTAACTATCCTACCCCTACCCCATTACTAATAATCCTACAAATTTGTTGGATTAATTATCCATTGGATTAATAATCCTAAACCAAAGTGTCAAAACAAACATAGGATGATTGGGCTCACGGATTAATAATCCCAATCCCATGCTTTAATCCTTCCAATCAAACATGCACTTAAAGTATGTCAGCTTTGGACATCTCTCTCTCTCTCTCTCTCTCTCTATCGACACTTGAACCGTTAACTTTTTGTTTAGATGACATACTCCACACCAAAAGCAGATTGTATGATTTTATGCTAATAATAATATTAATTTGATTTTGATTTTGAATTTATGATTTTATCTCAATTCAATTCAATTGAACACAAAATGTTCATATGAGCAGATTGTATTATGCTTTTAAAAACAAAATTGTAAACTTAATGAGTATCTCAATCAAATCCATGATATTTTTTCTTAAAAATCGTAACTACGTTATTAATTCATCTAAATTGATACAAAATTTAAAAGCAAGAGTCAAAATTGAGTCAATTAAAAATGTAAAAATCAAAATGACACAAAGGACAAAATATAAGGACTACCTGTGTTATAAATCTCTTCTTGAATGAACATTGTTATTATATTAGCATGTACCGTTCATGTCATTTTTTCATTATCTTTTCATAGAAAAATATTAATAAAAAATTGAGCTTGAAAACATCTCATAGTTTGTTTTTATTTATTTATTTATTTTTACTGGGAAATTGGTAGGAATAAAAAATGAAAAGCGGCAATCTTTATTGATAACTAAAGCAACACATGGAGATGCATCCTCTATCAAAATTAATCTTGTTTCAAACCATCCACTTGCGGCTGCCACACCATAAACTGCACCCTCAAATGGAATGCCAGTTCGCTTATTTGCTGCCATGAATTTTGAAATGTAATTGTTGGCAAATCGAGCAACCTCAAAAGCTAAGTGTTCCTATTAGTCCATATGCTGCAAGCTACGAATACAAAACGAACCCATAGCTTTAGAACTCATGGTTTCTCAAGCCTTGAAAAACCAGTCCATCACATCACCTTTTATCATTCCTGTATTCCCACTCCATCAATCCAAGTATATGAGCCCAAACAATTGAAGCAAACTCACAACCCCTGAGGCAGTGCACCCCTATTTCGGCATGTTCTTGACACAAAATACAAAAGGGATCTTGGATAATAGTCCACCGGCAAAGGCTAGATCTAACCGGAATAATCTCATTACAAGTGCCACACAAAATGTGTCATGGCCCGAAATATTAACCATTATTTATCCCTTGACAATTATTAAATAACAATACATTTTCAAACATAATATCTTCCCATTCAAATGATTCCATCTTTTTACAAAAGTGTAACACATGAACTAATACATTCATAAGTCCAAACGCTGAATCTATAGCATGTGTCATAAGAAAAAGATAAGAAATAAGAGTTAAACAGATAAATGAATGTCTTAATGGCTACAACTTTCCAAGTCGATGCTTGGTTACAACAAAAGTGAGTTTGAAACTCAATACAAGTAAAGCCCTAGGCTTGTACAAAATAAGTACAACAAAAACAAACAAGAAGCTTCTGGCTCCAAGTCCTCCCAAGCTACGTCCTTGGCAAAGACATTATCAGCACCTGAAAATGATTTTCCACATAAAGTGAGCCAAAACCTAGTAAAAATACTCTAACACAGTGTATGAATCTTAATAGAGTTATAAGGTGGATGCATATGCAATGCTCATGCCACAACATTTTATCTCTTTCCAAAACCATGCAATGCCAAGTGTATATCACAGTTTATGAAATTATTTCCTTTACAATAGAAAACAGGGCAGTGGATACTACACTGGGAATCTCTAAGATGTGTCTGCAAGTAGACTACTAGTACTTCCAACTGTCATTTTGATCGATACTAATCAGAAGGCTCAACATCTATCCGCACGGGTTTGTGGACTTTCACCAAGCATACACAGGCCAACTTAATACCATAACTACACTCCCTACCTAGATTCACCAAGATATTCACCCATTTTTCTCAAAACAATAAGCATTTTGAATGTGTTAAATATGTTACATTGCTCAATGCAAATAGATGAGAAGTTAGTTTTAATTCACCTATTTCTCATGCAATTTCTACAACAATAGTAACTATCCTCCACCGATAGCCCAAAATAGATATCTCTAAATAGATAAATAATTTCCAACATTTCAAGATAAGAGTGATAATTCATATCCAACTCCACTACCATCATCATCATCGTTCCAATTTCATAAAACCAA
Organism: Camellia sinensis; assembly: GCF_055761805.1. Lineage (NCBI taxonomy): Eukaryota > Viridiplantae > Streptophyta > Magnoliopsida > Ericales > Theaceae > Camellia > Camellia sinensis. The sequence goes on along the minus strand of NC_138971.1, from coordinate 95,636,174 downwards.
CATCAATTCCATTTTCTATTTACAAAATCAAATATTCACAATTTAGGGTAAAATCCGCATTCTTTAAAAATCAACTCCAAAGATAAAAATCCACCATTTCATCACAAACCACATCTACAGTTTCACAACCATTTTCAAGAATCCATTTGAAAACCCCTCTTTCGATTTCAAAACCAAAACCCTAGACTTTTATCAAAATTCCCAAATCACAATATCCTTTTTAAAGACAAATAACTAAGTTAAAAATCATAGAAAGAGTCAAAGTAATCCCTACCTCAAAGAAGAAGACACAAAAGAAAGATGTTTAAAACTTGACGATACCGAAAATGCGAACTACTTCGATTAGAACGAAGCCCTCTACGTGCTCTACCATTTTATCAATGGGACGAGGGTGAGGAAATGTACGGATCCAGAGTATTTGGGTCAAATGTTCAAGAACTAGAGAGAGAGAGAGAGAGAGAGAGAGAGAGAGAGAGAGAGTATAGATCTAAAGTTTTAAAATTTTTAAAGAGAGAAAGATGAAAAAGTGACACAAAGAGTGACTTTTCATAACTGATACACGCGCAGACTGCTCGAGCGACCAAAACACCGCTCGAGCGACCAAAATAACACTCGAGCGACCAGACAAAAAAAGTGAGACCAATCGAGTAAACGAAGTACCGCTCGAGCTCACATTGACATACTCTCAAATGTTTTGCAGACAAAGGCTAACCATTCGAATGCAAGAAGCCAACACCACTTGAGCGCAAGAAAGATCGCTCGAGCTAAAAACACCACCGTCCTAGTAGTTTTGCAAGCCTGTAAAAGTACTAAGAGTTCCAAAAGACGGCTCAAGCCAAGATTGCTCGAGCATAAAAAACATCGCTCGAGCGAAGAATGCCATACTCCCAGTAGATTTGCAGACCTACAAAAGTACTAGAAGCCCTCAAAGTTCACTCGAGCACAAGAAAGTTCGCTTGAACGAACAAGCCATAATTTGGGTAGCAACAGTTTTGAAAAACTAACTCCCAACTTGTTTCAAGCACAACCATGACATTCCAATGAGCAATCTCAACAAGAAATGAGACGGAAGAAGACATGAACAACCATCAAGACAAGAAAGCCTGGATCCAAAAAATAAATAGGTTGGGTTCAAACTAGAATCGTTATAACCTCCCTCTCTTAAGGAATTTCGTCCCCGAAATTTTAAAATCAACACAAAACCACTGTATTTAAATCAATTACAACAACTCATAACCTTGACCCATCCACCGGTCATTCATTCTCATGACAACAATAAACAAGTTTCTCAATGTTGAATACACAATTCACTTTTTCGAAAACATATGCAATGTTTTACATTTAATCAACATAAATTTTTTTTCAAACATTAACAAAAAGGTCCGGATACTTCTCACAGACTTCCGTCTCACGTTCCCAAGTCGCCTCCTCAACACCATGGTGTCTCCACAACACCTTTAATGGAATTGTCTTGCCACACAAGACTTAGTCTCGTGTATCTAGGACTCTAACCGGTCTCTCCTCATATGAGGCATCCTCAACTACCTCTAAAACGGTCCAATCCAACACATGTGACTGATCTAGCTCATACTTCTGAAGCATACAGATATGAAACACGTCATGAACCCCATAAAGTTGTGGCGGCAAGGCCAAACGATAAGCTACCTCCCCAATGCACTCTAAGATCTCAAAAGGCCCAATCAATCTTGGAGACAACTTCACACTCTTCCTAAATCTCATAGGTGTGTCACCCACCATGACCCAACACACTGGAGATCTACAGAGTTAGCCATATAAGGCCTCAAACGGTATCATGCCAATACTCGCTTGAAAGCTATTATTGTAGGCAAACTCCACTAAAGGCAACTGCCTCTCCTACGACCCCTTAAAGTCGAGAAAATAACCCTGAAACATATCCTCTAGGATCTGAATGGTATGCTCTAACTGTCCGTCAGTTTGAGGATGATAGGCGGTGCTAAACGTCAATCTAGTGCCCAAGGCATTATGTAGGTTCTGCCACAACCGAGTTGTGAAACACGGATCTCTCCGAAACAATAGTCACAGGGACCCCATGGAGTCAAAATATGTCCTTAACATAAAGGTTGCCAAGGTAATCTACCGAGTCACTCGCGCGTATAGGTACAAAGTGTGCTGACTTAGTTAATCGGTCAATTATAACCCACACAGCATCATTACCCGCTGAGTCTTCAGAAGACCCACAACAAAATCCATCATGACATGCTCCGACTTCGACTCGACTGTAGGCAAGGATTGTAACAAACCCGTTGGCCTCTGATGTTCAGCCTTCACTTGTTAACAAGTGAGGCATCTTGATACAAACAAGGCTATGTCTCTCTTCATCCCCCTCCACCAAAGCTGGCAACTAAGGTCGTGATACATCTTTGTGCCTCCCGGATGTACCGCAAGGCATGAATGATGAAACTCTCAGAGTACCTCCTCCCTACAAGATTCCTGTACAAAAAAGATGGCTAAGGTATCTAACACTTAAGTTAGAATACACGTTTAAGCTCTTCTCTGCCTTCCCACTAGATATCTTCTCTCGGAAGGTTTCCACTTCATGATCACCACGTTGTGCTTCCATAACTCAACTCACAAGTGTAGGTTGTTCAACTATAGTAAACAAAGCTGCCGACTCAACAGACTCGCCAAGATGCAAGTCAAACTCGCCAATAGCGCCCAACATCTCACATTCCCGGATGGTAATACTAGCTACGCTGCTAATGGATTTCCTACTCAAGGCATTGGCTACTACATTGGCCTTCCTCGGATGATAGTGCAACTCAAAGTCGTAATCCTCCATAAACTTCATCCACATTCTCTACCTTAGATTCAAATCCTTTTTGTGAAAACAAATACTTCAAAATCGTGTGATCGGAGAATACCTTAAACTTCTCACCATACAGATAATGTCTCTAAATCTTCAAGCCAAAGACCACAACTGCTAGATCTAGGTCATGAGTAGGATTGTCTTTTTGTGTGTTTTCAATTGCTATGAGCCATAAGCTACTACATTCCCCTCTTGCATCAAGACGCAACCCAAACCATCCCGAGAAGCATCATAATACATTGAATAGCCTAATCCCCTCTCCAAAATAATCAACACTGGAACAGTGGTAAGTCTAACCTTAAACTCTTGAAATGATTTATCACAAGTCTCACTCCACACAAATTTAATTCCCTTCATCGTTAGTCTAATCAACGGTGAGGCTAATCTAGAGAAATCATTCACAAAACGGTAGTAATACCCAGCTAACCCTAAGAAACTCCGAATCTCAAAGGCATTCTTAGGTTATTCCCAATCTTGCACTACTTCTATCTTAGAGGAATCTACAGTCACCCCTTCCATGGATACTACATGGCTTAAGAATTTCACCTCTTTCAACCTGAACTCATATTTCCTGAACTTAGCATACAATTTGTGGGTTCTAAGCAGCTCAAGTACAATCCGTAAGTGTTCCTCGTGTTCCTACTCAAAGGGTGAGTAAATCAAGATGTCATCCATAAAGAAAACTACAAAACGGTCTAGGAACTCACGAAAGATCCAATTCATCAAATCCATAAACAAGGCCGGTGCGTTGGTTAGCCCAAAAGGTATCACTAGAAACTCATAATGGCCATACCGCGTATGAAATGTCGTCTTCTAGATATGCTCTGCCTTCACTCTCAACTGGTGATAACTCAATCTCAAGTCTATCTTAGAAAATCAACAAGACCCCTTCAACTGATCAAATAAGTCATCTATATGAGGCAATTGGTACTTATTCTTAACAGTTACCATATTCAATTCCTAGTAATCAATACAAAGGCACAATGTGCCATCCTTTTTCTTGGCAAAGAGAGCCGATGCTCCCCAAGGTGAAGTACTAGGGAGGATAAAGTGCTTATCTAGCAATTCGTAGAGTTGAATCTTCAACTCGCTCAACTCGGCGGGTGCAAATCTATACGGTGCCATGGAAATTGATGCCGTGTCAAGCTCTAAATCAATAGAGAACTCAACCTCACGATGGGGTGGTAAACTAGTAAGATCCTCGGAAAAGATGTCCGGGCACTCACAAACTACCCTCGACAACTCAACTTGGACCACATCGCTCTTAACACCCAAGAATGTAGCGAAAATAAGACTAAGCTTGCCCCGACCACGCTGATCACACACTGGCAACAAGGTTCTATCAACTCGGTCCCCCAGGAAATAAAAACAATCACTCCTCAAGGTGCACTCCATAACTCTCTAACGATAACAATTAATAATAACTCAATAGGATGACAATCAATCCAAGCCCAAAATGACATCAAAACTTGACATATCAATCAACACAAAATCAAAAGGAAGTCGGCGACTGGCAACCTCTATCTCAGAACCTTAACACATCTGGTCTAACACAACCTCACCACTAACAGATGACTCTACTTTGAGTAAAGATACAAACCGAGCCACTTCTAACCCCCAGTGCTGATGTGCATGCAGACAAAATAAAAGAATAGGATACACCGGTATCAATCAACATATTAGCAATAGAGTTACACAACAAGAAGTTACCTCTCACCACCGAAGGTGCTGGTAACAAATCTGGCATGGTAACAGTATACTCACGCCCTGTAGGTCTCTACTCCACCTACTCACCCCTCGGAACATGAGTCTAATACAATGACTGATCTGAAGAGGCTCCCTGATTGGCCCTTGAGACCTGAGCAGACGGTATAGGTTGATGGCTCTGTGTCTGCCTCAAACCAGACACACCAGATATGCCACCTGCCTAAGGGCAAAACCTCCTCAAGTGCCTCGAATGCCCACACTGATAACAGGTAGGCAACTGTCCTCTCTCCTAACTCTGGCTCTGAGAACGAGCTGAAGACAATACGGATTGTTGCCCTCCACTCCTCTGTAGGAAAACTATAGACTTATGGCCTAGCTGACCACACTTAAAACAAGTGATTCCACCTTAACCACCTCTCCCTGAACCAAAACTCGGTATAGGCAAAGTGGATCTAGACTGTTCTCCCTGGGACTTCTATGGGGTGGAACCCCTCTACATTTCCTGGTTCCTCCGCTTAGAGCGCCTCATCCACTCCTCCTAAGTCTGAATCATGGTCTCTAAGTGAGCCACTGCCTCCACATGATGATCACAATCCCTAATCATGGATGCGGCCACCTTGAAAAAGAGTCCGATCCTCAACCTCTTCTCAAACTCCAAGCAATGACATTCCTCTGTTGTTACTAGCTTTCGTGCAAACCTCGATAAACTGGTAAAGGTAGCCTCAAACTTGGCCACAGGTGTGTTAAGCTACTTGAGATTCAAAAACTGCTCGTTCAACTTCTCCCTAACAGTGGTAGGCAAAAACTTATTCTAGGAGGCGTTAACAAAAGGCTCCCAAGTCACTCCAATGCGTCCACGCACATACTTTCACCATTGACCCGCATTTTCCTTTAGCTGGAAGGATCCCAAGGTCACTCTCAACCCATCGTCCTCGATGCCAAGCATCTCGAATGTCTTCACCATCTGTTCTAACCACTTATCCACCTTCAGTGGCTCATTTGGATCCGCCAAAAACTCATTTAGATTAGACCGGAAGAACTCCCTCTTCAAAAACAATGGCCCTGCTTCCACAACCTGGGCTTGGACTTGATTCTCAGCTCTGAGAATGTCCATGGATTCCCACAAAGCTCTGGCCATCTCACAAGCTAAAGCACCCACGACTTGCTGACCAATTGGTTCGGCCACATTGGCCTGACCAACCCTTTCTTCCTGTGCCGGAATATCATCTGGTAATAGCACCTCTTGCCGTCTAGGCTTGCCACGCCTACCACCACCACGTTCGCGTTCTAATGAAGGTAGCATAAGAGATTAGCACAGTTACAAATGTGCCGAAGCTGTCCTTATGCGGTGGACAACAAATAATTCACTCCACATAAGCATGTAGTCACATAAACACATACGAATTTCCTTTCTAGATAATGATGATCCCGCAACGTTGCCAGAGTTCCAGTTGAAAATAACAGTGACCAAGTACTCTTTTAACAGGACTTCTACGAACTCGTTGACCCAATCAATATCTTAGAAATTAAATTCTATACCCACTTAGTTACATAAGCATGTTATTACATAGCATACCAGGTTATTCCTTATCCCTTCTAACAAGAGAACCCATTGTGGTAATAACCACTTCCTACGATCCCAACGTATTCAAACCTGGTAGCTCTGATATCAAGTTGCCACGCCCCAAAATATTAACCATTATGTATCCCTTGACAATTACTAAATAACAATACGTTTCCAGACATAATATTCTCTCATTCAAATGATTCCATCTTTTTACAAAAGTGTAACACATGCAGTAATACATTTATAAGTCCTAATCCTGAATTCATAACAAGTGTCATAAGCAAAAGATATGAAATAAGAGTTAAACAGAAAAATGAATGCCTTAATGGCTACAACTTTCCAAGTCGATGCTTGGTTACAACAAAAGTGAGTTTGAAACTCAATACAAGTAAGCCCTAGGCTTGTACAAAATAAATACAACAAAAACAAAACAAGAAGCTCTAGGCTCCAAGTCCTCCCAAGCTTCGTCCTTGGCGGAGGCATATCATCAGCACCAGAAAATGGTTTTCCACATAGGATGAGCCAAAGCCTAGTAAAGAGATTCTGACACAGTGTATAAATCTTAACAGAATTATAAGATGGATGCATATGCAATGCTCATGCCAACACATTTTATATCTCTTTCTAAAACCATGTAATGTCAAGTATATATCACAGTTCATGAAATCATTTCCTTTACAATAGAAAAAGGGAAGTGGATACTACATTGGGAATCTCTAGGATGTGTTTGCAAGTAGGCTACAAGCATTACCAATTGTCATTTTTACCTGTACTAACCGGAAGGCTCAACACTTATCCGCGCGTGTTTCTAGACTTTCAGCAAGGACGCACTGGCCAACTTAATACCACAACTACACTTCCTACCCAGATTCACTAAGGTATTCACCCATTTTTTCTCAAAACAATAAACATTTTCAATGTGTTAAATATGTTACAATGCTCAATGCAAATGGATAAGAAGTTAGTTTCAATTCACCTAGTTCTCATGCAATTTCTACAACAATCATAACCATCCTCCACCAATAGTCCAAAACAGATATCTCTAAATAGATAAATAATTTTCAAAATTTTCAAGGTAAGAGTGATAATTCATATCCAACTTTACCACCATCATCATCATCATTCCAATTTCATAAAACCAACATCAATTCCATTTTCTCTTTACAAAATCAAATATTCACAATTTAGGAAAAAATCCCCTTTCTTTAAAAATCAACTCCAAGGACAAAAATCCACCATTTGATCACAACTCAACCACATCTACAATTTCACAACCATTTTCATGAATCCATTTGAAAACCCTTCTTTCTCTAACGCCCTCAAAAAATGCAACTAATCCAACTCATAAGAGAAGTGAGTATAATAGAATTGGTATGCTTTCATTCATCAAAGTTCATTTTTATAAAAGTTAATACATGCAATATACATTCATAAATGTTAATCCTGAATCTATAGCATGTAATACCAGTTAATAATTAACAAAATAAATGCACTACGGGCTTACATCTTTCCAAGACATTTGATCACAACTCAACCACATCTCTCCAACACCTGAAAATGGTTCCTAAGTAAAGTGAGCCAAAGCCCAGTAGAAACATACTAACACAATATATAAGAATTAACAAAATAGAAGTATGATGCACAAGTTCATTGTCCTACGACAAAATCTTTATAACTCCTTCCAAAATCATGTTATGCCAAACTCGCATCTCATTTCGTTCATTTTGGTTCAATGGATACATCCATTGCATTTAACCCATCAACAGAGGTTACACCTCATGAGTTTCCAACAGATAAAATCATCATACAAAAACATTCACTTCTATTTTCCATTTTACGAAAATTTCATCCGTGGGATTCGGCACCCATGTATACAAATGGTTTTCGGGACTTTTACCCTGGACACACAGGCCAACTCAGTTCACTGAAATCCATCCCCTTTCTCCTCCTCAAAACATGGAGTACATCCCCTTTCTCCTCCCAAATATCATACATATACTATGTATATCATTCATAATCATATTCAATGATAATGGTTGAGGAATTGATCTTAATTCGCCTAATCCACATGCAATGTCTACAACAATCATGACTACCCTCCACCGATAGCCCAAATCAGATATTTCTAAATATATATACAATCTTTATAATAGAAAAATCATCAAATTTTCATAAGTGATTGATTAAACAAATCTAAGAACACCATTCATGTATACATCCTCCCAATTTCACATTTTCCATACCAATTTCAGTATTTATACAAAATACTTATTCAAGACATTTTAGGGCAAAGCTCCCCATTTTCTAAATACTAACCCAGAGTCCAAAATTAACTATTTTAACACAAGGTGACCTCACATCCAAACCCCATAATCATTCATATAACACCCACATAGAAACCCCTATTTTCAAACTTGAACCCAAACCCCAGGTTTGCTCAAAACATATCTCACCATTTTTACACAACAACCTATAACTAAGTTAAAACTCATATTAAAGTGTAGAGAGTCCCTACCTCAAGTTTAGAAGATCAATGGAGCAAGGATGAAACTTCAGCGACGCCGAAACCAAACTCCAATCGGATCAAGACGGTGCTCTCAATATGCTCTACCCTTTTCCCAAAGACACTAGGGCGGAGAGATCAACAGATCTAGGAGAAAATGTAGAGAGAAAGAGAGTATTTTAGAGAGAGAGTGTCTCACTTTAGGGTTTTTGGAAGAAAAGATCTGAAAAAGTGATGCAAAAGTCATTTTCGCGATCTGATATACCCACAATTCGCTCGAGCGCGAAAGTTGACGCTCTAGCGTCAGACACAAAAAAAATTGATCTGCTCGAGCACAAGAAAGGCCGCTCGAGCATCCACTACAACAAAAATGACCTTTTACAGCACTATATCAACGACATACAATAAATGCACGTTGTAGTTTCTCACTTTTACGACTTACTTTTTTTGCATGTTGTAAATACTTTTTCAACCACGGCGTGTCTATTGCGTTGTCCGTGAATGGTAATAACGATAATTTTTTTACGGCTTGCAATGCACACCGTAAATAATAAAACTTTCTACGACATGCATATGGCGTGCCGTTAATACATCAATTACACACGACACACATGCGTCAGTCATGAAAAGTAGCACACAAGATGCCCGCCGTTAAAAGTTTTACACTTTTTATGGCTCACATAATGCCTGCCATTAAAAGTATTACCATTTTACAATGCACCATGCATGTCATGTATTGTATGTTAAAAAAAATAGGTGCCAAGGTCAAATTTTCTGCCGCCAAATTCAACCAAAAAAAAAAAATAAAGGAAAAGAAGAATTATACATCAATTGTTTGGCTTCTGACCCATACGGCGACGTGGTGGCACCGCCCTGTTTCAACCACAACAATGGCGTCTCTCACCCCTGGCATCCTCTCCAAACTTCTCCAAAATCTCAACAACACTGTCGCCAGAGGGTATTGAGAAGAAAGTGGGTGTGAAAGAAAAGATTGAGGGTTCGGAGCATCTTTGATCTTTGGAGCCATTAATTAGCCCCCAATCACATTGTGGGTCAAATACAAAACCTGATTTGGTAGTTTTTGAGAAGGTCTCTGTAAAAAAAAGAAGATTTTATGGATGGGTTTGATGAGTTTAAGATCGTAAAGAGATAGGTTACGATAGGTTGGAGAGAGAACGTCCTCCTTCGTTGCAGAAGTAGCAATCTTCGAGAGTCACAGCAACAATGGCCACAATGGTTGCTTTTCAGAGCTCCTTCACTTCTTTTTCTCTCTCCTCAAATTCCTTCTTGGGCCAATGCATCTATAGTTCAATGTCTTCCCTCATTGTCTCTGTTTTTTTTCGTGTTATTTGATTTTGGGGCGAAACATCTCGAAATTGCCATATACAGTTCAAATTTAAGGTATGCTCTCTATTTTGTTTCTAATTTTTTTTCCCAATTAATGCCCAATTTTGATGTGTGAGGTGTTTTTTGATGCTCTGCCTCATGCTTTTCTGATCTTTCTCCTAATGGTTGTTTAGAGAGAATGTGTGCCTATGGTCTGTAAGAAAGTAGGCAACTGCTTTTTGTTATGTCTGAGAAGGTATGGCCATGAGAGAACAATCCACTTGTTATGTCTTGCATTAGCATTGCACACTGAGTGTTTGATGGCATGTCTATGAGAGAAAAATCATAACGATCGTTTGTTAACATATAAAAATACAGTTTCTACTACTATGATTATGAAAAAAAGAGAGGCTGAAATCATAGTTTATGAATTAAAATTTATTAAAGTAATTAATTCAAAATGAAATTATTTCTTTTTTGGAACCAACCAGGCATGTGAAGCTCAAACATTGTCATACATAAGTTGGGACTAAGTGGTGGTTTAGTTCAAGGTTTATTGTTGTAGTCAATATTTTGAAGTTTTGAATCCTACTAATAATACAACAACATAGTTTATCATTTTTTGCAGTTACCAATTATTAAGAGGCTGTGACCAAAGGCAAAAAAAGCTGACTAAAGATGTCATGTTATAAGATAATTAAGGGGGAAAAAATTTATATATGGTATAGTGCAGATAACTACAATTTATTTTTTCTTTTTACTAAATGGTAAAATCATGTCTTTAAAATTAAATTTACGCTCCGTTTGTTTTGGATGAAAATATTTTTTGGAAAACGTTTTTTTGTAGTTTCTTGTGTTTTGGACTTATTGGTGTTTAGTTCAATTTTTTATTGTTGTAATCAATTTTAAATTTCTAAAGCTCCAGCAAAGGTTTAGTTTCTTTTTGTTTGAGTCACATACACAATCTGAACTTATGTTTTGAACATTGATAATTGGGTGTTCAATTTGTGGGTTTAATAATAAGATTATGCTGCTTGCAGGGTTAGTTAATAGATGCAGTTTGTGCTCCTTCTAATGTCGTCTAGAAGTTTGAAGGCTTATGACTTCCAAATTTTGTGACCTCATTCAAGGGTACAAATTATAATCAACCAAAACCAAGCTTGAAGTAATATAAACTATTATCATTAATGAAGTAGTTTTTCCTTTTTGTTATTGATGTCTATAAATAGTATTGATGAATTATTCAATGAAATTAGTCATGGATGAACTGTAAATGGTACACTTTGAACTCCATGATTCAAATAGCTATTATATCATACTGTCCATATTCTTTTTTCATGTTTGATTGCCTAACATGCTGAAAAAGAAAGACAAGGTGCTTAGGTAAAATGGTACACAAACATAATGGTGTCTCAAGAGTATTTTTTGAAACTATGAGCCTAAGTAATGGGTATTTTGTTTGAAAATGAAAGAATAATTTGGCAACCAAATCATTTTGTATAAAAGTATAGATTTCACTGTATTCCTTTTCACAGTGAATACAACCAAGCAATGATTTGGGCCATCAATAAAATTGACCCACGACACTATTTGTCAAATAAATCAATGATACTATATCTTCCTCACTTTTATTTGATTAGTAAAAGGGGAAAGTCTATAGTCAGAGAGAGATGTATAATGATATTGGGGGTTCAACTCTCCCAAGTTGCTAATATAATAACTGATTCTTTTCTTGTTGTTGGTGTAGTGTATTTTTTTTATTTCGAGTATTTTTTTATTTTTTCTTTTCTTTCAGAGGTTAGATTCATTAAGATTTCTCATAATTCTCTATAATTTTATCAGTTTTGTCTCTCTTGGTTGTGCATCTCCAATTGTTCATCAATTTTTTCATCATATTCAAATTTGATGAAAAAAATGGTTCCAACCATTTCATAAAATATGTATCAAATAAAGGAAGAGCCAATTTTTTCACCAAACCTTTCACCAAATTTCTAACAGTCATATTTTTACTCAAATTTAATGAAATTTTAGAAAGTGTGATTGGTGATGATTTTCTTTAATGAAAAAAATGGTTAAAACATATTTTTAGGATAAGATTGTAATTTTTCAAAAAAAAAATTGATCTAAAAATATATATATTATATAAATAAATAAAAGAGTATATGTTGGAGTATTTCATATCAATTAAGCTTTTAAACAATTTTTACTCAAATTTGATGGGAAAAAAGAATAGAGTAAGAATTGTAGATGCTGTAGTCACACATGTCACGAAGCGTTAGGGCAAGAATTTATTTTGCAATTAAGAAGAGTTTACAAAGTTTTTTGTTATTTCTGTACATGGGTTGTGTTGAGAAGCTCAAGAATGATGGGTTTTCTGGGTGTTTGGTTAGGTCGAGGCATCAACCAATCAAGAGGCGGACTAGGAGATGCCGATGTATAATCTTCCATCGAAGATCCTTTGCTGTGTGCTCAATGTCCAATTGAAGGTATTATCAAATTTATCATCCATTTGATGGATGTTGTATTCGGGGTTTTAATGGTTGGTCAAGGGTTTTGTTTGTTTGGGTTTGAACTTTGCTGATATAGCTATTTTCTGATTTTTATCTGTATAGGCTGAACCAGACACTGATGAGATGTTTGCCCAAGTGACCCTGCTTCCTCTAAAAGTAAGTTTGCTCTGATCATGTTAAGGCAATGGACATAGAATTAAACCCTAACAGTTTGACGTTGTTAATGCCAGGAAGATGAGAATGAGGTGGAGAAAGAACCTATGCCATCTCCACCACCACGCTTTCATGTGCATTCTTTTTGTAAGACCCTAACTGCCTCAGATACCAGCACTCATGGTCGATTTTTGGTGCTAAGACAGCATGCTAATGAATGCCTTCCCCTTCTAGTTAGGATTCATTACTCATAGACTCATGCGTCCAGCACATTTTCTTTGTTAGAAGTATATTCTCATACAAATCAGTGTTTTCTATTTTAACAGGACAGATCACGGAAACCACCAACTCAGGAGTTTGTTGCAAAGGATTTGCATAGAGACGAGTGGCGTTTCAGACATATCTTTCGGGGTAATTGCTGAAATATTCTTTTGTGAGCTTATATAGTCATTTGGAATACCATCCACAACGCATTCTATGCAAGTACATCAAGAAGTTAGGGACTTATATTTATGTTTTAAAATCATGGCACTATTGAGTTTGGCTTGTGATTAAAGGAGGTGCATCAATTTTGCTAACTTACATTGCTTCTGAAAGGATCGTTCCGGGGTACATTTTAATTTTGTCTTGTTTACTCAATTTTGTCATTAGTCCATCTGACCAATTACACAAGGAGCAAATGCTGTCAATTGAAATGTTTCTACATGCAGATATGGATGCTACTGCTTTATATAGGTAATATTGCTGCTTTATATGGGTAATACTATTTAACAGTAATATAATTTAGAGTCACAACAGCAAATTATAAGTGATATGATGTTATAAAGTTTCTTTCTAGTATAGTATTAGTTTAAGGGAAATAGCATTTTTCAAAATTTTCTTTATTGTGATTGGCAATTAGCTCCAACATGCTACTTAAACTTCTAGTTTATGATATAGTAGTATTACTTTCTTTTTAATTATTAACAAGAAAAGCCTAAAGGAATATTTAAATCCTAAGCTTAATATGCCATGAACCAATTTGATAATGGCATTGTTGATAGACTAAAACGTTCAAGGAAGCTAGAAGCATTTAAAAGAAAGGATCGAGTGACCCACAAATTTTGTTGAAGGTGGAGTTAATTTTTAAATGCATGTTGTGTAGTGAAGAACATAGCAATTGATTTGGAGTGGTTTGTGATTATTTGCAGACAGCGCTGGCATAATCTTTTGATAACTTTCCAAATTATGCAGCTTGTGTTTAAGCTCCAGATAATAATTATTTTCATAGGTTACACTGCAAGGTTTTCACGTCACTTTAACAGAATTTTTTTTGCCTAGCTGTATTTTTACTTGTTCTGGATTTGAATCAGTTGAAATATATGAACCTTCGGAAAGATTGAGTAGGGGGCTCAAGTTAACTCCATTTTTAAATTTTATCATTCTCTTGTATGCAGAACCGAAAGATGTATGAGCTTGTCTCCCTGCCCTACCATCCTTAAATTAAAAAGGCTTTCGACTGCTGCAGAACCCTACAAAGTACAAACACTCAGCTGCATACTAATTTCGTTCCACACCAATTTAACTGATTCATGAGTGACATGTTTGACTAAAGGAAAACTCTTTTTAGAAATTTACCTACTGGCATACTTTTGTTTGTGTTTTTTAAAGATGTTAAAAATTTAACATGCATTGTTTGCCCTTATCTTTTATTACATCTTACCTTTCTAATCTATATATGTCATGCATTTCTTGTCTTGCACTTTTATGCGCTAAATGCAGGAAAGCTGCTAACTGCACTGATATGTGAATACATGGACTAGGCACAATTGGGCCACACACAAAAAGTTTATCTGCTAGAGTGTAATTTGGTAATCATGTACTGTCCAATAATGTTGCCAATTTTATTCCTATAATTCTTATATTTTTGCAGGTAATATTGAAGGAGTAGTTGATATTATTGAGTAGGTGATATTGCGAGCTAAATTGAGATTTTTATTTTTATTTTTTTGAATACTTGAATCTATTAGTATTTTGTATAAATGTCTTTAAGGATGGTTGATGGATATTTGTTTTGCATGTATAGAAGTTTATATTTTGTATGCACATTTCTTTTTCTTTTTTTTTTCTTTTTTTGAAGAAAGATAATTTTATTGAGGGAAGTGATAGAAAATAATACATGAGTATTATAATTTTTGAAGAAAGATAATTGCACTTAAGAAGATGAAATCAAATAAGGCTTTAGGACCCGATGATATCCCTAGGAACATGTCAGATGAGTGGAGGAAGAGTATTTTAGTGCCAATCTATAAGAATAAAGGTGATATCCAGAATTATAACAACTATAGAGGAATCAAGCTAATGTGTCATCTAATGAAAGTGTGGGAGAGTGTGATGGAACGCCGATTACGAGATATAACAGAGGTGTCAGAGAATCAATTTGGGTTTATGCCTGGTAGGTCAACAATGGAAGCAATCTATCTTTTGAGGAAAGTAATAGAAAAGTATAAAAAAAAGAAAACAGACATTCATATGGTGTTTATCGACCTTGAGAAAGCATATGACAGAGTGCCCCGGGATATAATATGGTGGGTGTCAGAGAAGAAAGGGGTGACAAAAGGTTACATTGACGTGATTAGGGACATGTATAAAGGGGTGGTGACCACTATTAGATCGCCAACTGGAGAGACAAATGAATTTCCTATCACTGTAGGGTTACACCAAGGATCTACCTTAAGTCTTTATCTTTTTGCTTTAGTTATGGACGAGTTGACGATAAATATTCAGGATGACGTGCCATGGTGCATGCTTTTTGCAAACGATATTGTGCTAGTGGATGAGACTAGAGAACGAGTTAACACAAAGTTAGAGATTTGGAGAAAAGCTCTTGAATCTAAAGGATTCCGGATAAGCTGAACTAAGACAGAATACATGGAGTGTAAATTTAGTAACAGTAACAATGAAAGCAGAGGAGAAGTGAAGATTGAGAACCAAGAATTGCCTAAGAGTGAACACTTTCATTATCTTTGGTCGATTATCACAACAGCGGGAGAGATTGATGCAGATGTGGCCCATAGGATTAAGGCGGAATGGTGCAAGTGGAGAAGTGCATCTGGGGTATTATGCGATAAACGAATACCCACTAGACTACAAAGTAAGTTTTATAGAACGGCTATTAGACCAACTATGTTGTATGGGACGGAGTGTTGGGCAACCAAGAAACAACATGTAGATAAGATGACTGTGGCTGAGATGAGGATGCTGAGGTGGATGTGTGGTAAGACTAGACAAGACAGGATTAGGAATGAGTGTATTCGGGAATGGGTAGGAGTAGCACTGATAGAAGATAAGTTGAGAGAGAATCGTTTGAGATGGTTTGGTCATATTCAACGGAGACCAACAGAGGCAGTAGTGAAGAGATGCGATGCTGTAACGATAGATAGAAGTGTTAGGGGACGGGGTAGGCCTAGATTAACGTTGACTAGCCTTTTAAATAGAGATATGAATCTACTTAATTTGACTAATGAAATGGCCTTTGATAGGGCCGCGTGGAGAAGAAGGATTCATGTAGCCGACCCCATTTGATGGGACTTAAGGCTTGGTTTGGTTTGGTTAGTATTATAATTTTTACAAATATCATTTTACATTTATTGTATACAATATTTGAATATATATATATATATATATGAGAATATAGGTTGCTAAAACACTGTAGGCATTTTTATTTTTTATTTTTTTTGCAACGGCAACAAGATGGTTGTTAATACATTGTAGGCATTTTAAAAAAATTTTCTGATGGCAAATCATTAGTCGCCATAAGAAGATTAGGCAGGGGTTTTACTGGAGCACAATTTGAGTTGATCCATGTTGAATTGGGATGACATTATTTACCACATTAGCATTAAAGGTTTCATGTTTCTAGCTTAAATATTATCAAATTTCTAACAACTAATGGTGAATATTTATGGATGTTAATTATATACTACTGAGAGAAAAAGAAGAATTGTGTCGGCGTATGTTTAGCCAGCCATGTCCATGTCCTAGTTCTCTTTTGAATTTCTGCATTGACATCTTTGTGTTGCATCACGTTCATGTCTGTATCTTTGCTTTTTAGTCTATTATTGTTCCTGTGGGAGCAAATCTCTTTCCTTAGTGCTCCAAGGTGTTATTTTTCTCATTTTTTAATTTGTTCATTTCCATGCTTAGAAACTTTAGCTGCTATGTAAAATTTACTTACTTTTAGTAACTGTTATCCTTTTATCTTTTGCAACTTTCTTCATTACATTTACATGCATGTAGTTTCAAGGTTGGCATATATTTTGTCATATAATTCACTGATTTCAAAATTTCTGTCAACTTTCATGTGGTCAAATGAATTCCTGCAGATGTTGGTGCTGTTTATGGTTCCTTTTTTGGAAGTTACCTTTCGCACAGTCAGCAATTCATCTTGGATTTTACTATCATACTTTCATGACTGTCTTTTACAGCCTTCTGAAATAAGTTTATATGTATACACACTTTGTATCGTAATTAACTAATTATGGAATTGATGCAATATGGCAAAGTTGAAAAGATCTCTTTATGCCTTGTTCTCACAATATGGAAGGATTTTGACATTGTTGCTTTGAAAACTGCCAAGCTTCGAGGGCAAGCATGGGTTGTGTTTAGTGAAGTGCCAGTTGCCAGTGATGCAGTGAGACAAACGCAAAACTTTCCATTTTATGATAAACCAATGGCAGGTCTAAATTACACATTTGTATTTAATATACTTTATGCATGAACATGTGGTGTGTGATTATCTGTTACAATTTTTTAACTTCAAACTTCTGGAAACCAAATTTACTTGCAGACTAGCTCTCTTATGTCTCCTTGATGTAGGACAACATCCACGTAACCATTGATTGACACTCCTACAAGCTCTGGTGCCAAAATTCATGTAAGGAAGCAGCAGGCCAGCAATATGAGGTTTTTTTCAGTTTGATTATTATTAGCTCGACACATAGGTAATTGTTCATGGATATTTTGGATTTTAGGCTTGTAAGAATATAAGGAAGGTGTAAGGTTTTGATGTTCTAATTGAGTAGATTTGGGGCTGTTATGAGGTTGTACATAGCCATCTAAAACAGTATCTAGGGGCTCTTTTTGAAGTCATTTGGGATCAATTGATTGCTGAAAATTTAGAAAAAAGGATTTATGGAGGACATCTATTATAGGGTTTTGGAACTAGAGTAACAGTTTATAATTTTGAGAAAGAAACCCGGTTAATGAATTAGACAATTAGATTGCATAATGAATGAAATAATTGGCTTATTAAGCCAATTGTGATTAAATTTTAAAATTATGCTTGCATATAATCTAGATTCATGATAAAAAAAGAGAATGAGAAAGGCAAAGAGGATCCTAGGATCACTTCTTGAGTATCTTAGGCATCGTATTTATGGTTGTCGTTTTCACATAAATCCCAATTCCTGCGACAACCCTTGGATTCAATCCACTGGATAGGAACATCACGAAGAAACTCCCTCGCCGAAGTGATGACATGCTCACCAATCCTTGGACTTTATTCCACTATCTGGTAAAAAGTTTGGAAAAGAGGTAACTTCATTAGAGACAACTTCATTAGAGGCATGAAAAAAAAGGTTTTGCTTTATGTGGATTTTATTTGCATATACGTTGAGATTATTGAGATCTTCAATTTTTGCTAATTTTTTATTATGACATTGCTTTTATGAGGCCATTGAATTATCTTATTAATTTTGGAAATGTTTTGTTGATGTTTTAAAATTTATTGATCATTTCTTAATACCTCAAGAAATATTTTTGTCCCCGCGTCGTTGGTTTTTGTACTTATGTGAAGTTTCTTTTGTCATGCAGACAAGAAATGTAACAGGGTTAGTTGCTCCAGCTATTGCTATGGGTTTAGGTTCCTTAACACATACATTGGGTACCCTCATCCCCGAGATAGGAGCAAGTGGATTTGCTACAGCTGTATGTAGACACCCCAATTTTGACCGTCCTCAAGACTTGGACGTCACCGTTTGAACACTCGGTGATTATCCATGTTTGTGTTTGTTTGGAGTTCCCGGAGGTCTCGGCTCGCGCGCCTTGCCTCAGGATCCCCGAACTCGACCATTTAGTGTCTGGTTTCACACCAAACACTTGTGTTTTGCCTTGGAGGGGCAGGGAATGTCTTGTGAGGCATCCCCACACACCACCGGCAGTGGCTAGAGGCCACCGGCTGGTTTTTGCTGCCATCGGCACTATTTGTTGCCGGTCGGCACATTTTATTGCAGGTCGGCACTTTTTGTTGCCGGCCGGCACTCATTTTTGCCAAAATGGTATTTTTGGCCGGCCGATTACTATGCATCTGCTTTTGCAGATATTTTAAGACAGCTGTATTGCTTTTGGCTCCCCTCCATACACGTGTATGGAGGGATCTCTCTCTTGGAAGCTTGTCTTGTAAGCTTTACAAGACAATAAGCCTCTATAAGAGAGAGCCTTCTCTCTTGTTGCTAGGTTAGACACTTGGTTAGAGATTTGAGACACTTGAGAGAGCTTAGACAGCCATTGTTAGGGTTTGAGTTCTAGGGTTAGGGTTTGATACACTTTATCTCTCTCTTTTTCCCTCTTGTGTGTGTTTTAGTGTGTTTTGTCCATACTATTGCACACAAACACCTAGTGTTTCACCTTCACTTAGCTACTGAGGTTCTAAGGGACTGATTTTGAAGTTTTGGTGTTGGATTCAAGCCAAGGGAGGCCATTGGAGCATCATTTGTAAAGGGGTCTTCAAGGGTGAGAATCTAGTCCCATTATTCCCCATTTTTGCATTGATTTTCTACCTATCTTAGAGCTGTTTTCGTGCTTATTGCATAACACAAAAAAGTTCTGTTTTTAGGCCCTCTTTATTGTTTATTAATAGTGTTTTTTGGTTTGGGGGTGCTTGACCCCTCTTAGGCCTTGAAAGGCCTCATTTTGTGCTATTTTGTGCTTGTTTCGGGACTTTGGTGTTTGGGCCTCTTCACCACTGAAATCTTGAGGGATTTCAGTGGTGGCGATGGTGCCTTGAAGTCTCCAAAAGGAGAGGGCCATCGCCTCTCCTTGTTGTCCTTGAAAAGGGCATGTTTTGGCCTCTTGAGAGAGCATCATGTTTAAGTGTGTATTGACCATGTCTTGGCTGTTTTCCATGCTTAATATGTTGTATTATGCCTCTGTTTTTACTTGGTTTTGGTACTCCATGCATGCTTAGCATAGTTGCCATGTAATGCCTTGTGATCCCTTAACATGTCTTAGGCTGTGTGCCTTTGTTTCTAGCATGTTTTAGGCTTACATTTGTGAAGATTTTGTGCTTATCTTGACATGTCTTAGGTCTGTCCATAGTTTTTTGGGTCGGATTTGGCATGCATCATATAGCCCCTTTGCATGTTGGCTTGTTGGCCTTAAGTATGTGCATGTATAGCATGGCACTTTTGCATTGGTTTGGTGATTTGGGACCATCCACCATGTCATTTCAGATCTCATAGTATGCTTGTAAGCTTGCATTTGATGTCCCTTTAATGCCTTGTAAGGTTGTCATCTCATGCTCCATGTTTGTGCCTTGATGCATGCCACCATGTTTAGGCCCTTAGGATATCATGTCATTGTGTTCTTAGCTTTGTTTTAACATGCTAAACCTCTGATTTTGGTCCTTCCTTTCATGCCATGTTTTGTCTTGCTAAGTATAGTTCAATGCTCCATTGGTTTGCTTTGAACACTTGGACTATTTGTTGCATGTTTGGCATGGTTTGTTGCTTGGTTTGGCACCATCATAACATGATTTTCAATGCTTATGTTGCATGCTAATTGTCATTGATTACCTCCTTTCAAATGTGTTTGAGAGTTGTCCAACTTATGCCTAAGTGTTGGCCTTTCAACATGTGTATGTGTGCATGTGTATTTGGTCCCTCATTTTAGCACTTTGGCCCTTGTTTTAGGCCTATTTTAGAGTTGCCTAAATCATGCATAAGTCCATCTTTTCATTGGTTTGCATTGCCTCATGTTTGCTTGTATGCTTGCATAGGTTTGTTGCCATGTCATGTTGCATCCTTAGCTTGCATGCCTAGGTTGCATTGCATCTTGCATGCATGCCTTGTTCCTTGACTTGATGATAGGAATTGGGCCTTGATTTGTGTGATTGGTTTGCATTTCATTTGACATGAAAGTTGCATGCTTGATCCCTTGGGCCATCATACATGGAAATGCGTGATTGGTGGTCCGAGAATCGAGGCACATGCCCCTTTGAGTCATTACCATGATAAGGGACATGGTTAGTGCATACATGCCTTGAATTGTACTGCCATGCTTTGCCTTGTCCTCTGTTGCTGTCAATTGCAGATTCTGCAGGAACACTCTGCCGACCGGCAGTATCAAGTGCCGACCGGCAACTATTTCTCTGCCGATAGCCTCACTTTGTGCCGGTGGCCAAACCACACTGCCGGTGGCAATTCCACACAGCCGGTGGTACTCCTCAATGTCCAGGGAAGCAGTCCTGAGGTTTTGACAGCCTCCAGAGGAGTGAAGGAAGGAAAACAGAGGCAGCCTATGCATGGCGGCACATTTCCCGCGGCGGTTTATCTGTTTTCCTAGATTAGTTAATTCGTTAATTAATTAATTAATTTGTAATATTTAATTAGCTTGCGTAGTTAATTAATTTGTAATATTTATTTGGTCCCTCCGAGTGAGGGCAAATCTGTAATAAGTGTGTGTGGGTGGTGTGTATGTCTTTCAACCACCATTTCTTTCTTCCCTTTTACTTACCTGCTTTGATGGTTAGTATTAGGGCATCTTTAAAATTAGTATACCTTATGATATGCATGCGTGCATTCATGCATTTGTATTGCATACATTAGGCTCGGTACATCACGCTAACTGCATTTGTACTTCAAATTCAAAAACTGAATATGTGATAGTTGCGCATTTTCACATACCATGTTTAGGATAGCCGAGCCTATTCTAGCAACATTTTGTATGCGATGCATTAGGCACTTAACATGGACTTGGATCATGCATGTTTTGCTAACAAGTTCTTTGTCTTGGCACGGAGTACTATGTGAGTATTTTAATGCTTTAGCATGTCGCATGCGTGTGAATGCTACCATGACAGTATGCCTGCCATGCGGCTAAGTGCTTATGTGTTAAACTGTTTTAATGCCTGTGGGTGAAGGTTGGATTGTTTGAGTTGGAGAAACTCGTTGAAATCCGTATTTTAGCCTACTTACGAGTAGCAAATTCCAAAACGTTAATTCAAGACAAACGGATATGCAATGCTTATCTCCAAATTAGACGATCTAGTCTATACTTGTGTGCTGTGCGCATAGCATAGTAATTCTAGACTAATAACTGGAATAAGAACACATAACGTTTTTAAAATTGGATATCACGGTTAGTAGAGGCCGGTCTTTGGACCGGGCGAAAGGGGGTGCTCATAGCTGACCTTCCCTGATCGTACCCAAGCTCCCGAGCCGAGACAACTCCGGTGATGACGGACATGTGGCCTTTGGCACCGAGTCAGGGTTTCCTAGATTTCCCCATTAAAAAAATATTTAGGTGGCGACTCTGTATCTGGCAAAGCAGTCCATGTTTGGCACTACTTTTTCAAAAATCTATTTCTCAAAACGATTTTCCAGATTTGGACTCTTTGGTTCAAGATTAAGAACCGCGACAACAAAATCGCGAGTCCGAACTGTAGTAAGCATAAGGCCCCCCTCTCGCGGGCGCGTCTACAGTTTCTGGCGACTCTGCTGGGGATTTTAGAGAGCTTGACTCGAACTCGTGATATCATGTTTTGATTTCATTTATGCGTTTCTTTGCGCTGCATTTGCATTGGTGCGCTTAAGAACACAGTGTTTGCCATCTGCTATTCCTGAACGGTTTGCCGGAGGCTTGTCTTGTCAAGGCATGACCATAAGGCTGACCGGTTATGGGCTCTGACAGTATGGGAACACAAACCCCGGTTTTACCGGGGCACCCTTTTGACCATTCGACCTAGTGCATATTCGGATCCATAGTGACCATCCCAAACTAGGACAGGTTGCTTACCCGATGCTAAGTTGTTTGAAAACTGCTGTGTGCATAGTGAAACCCTAGCTCCTGACAAAATAGGACAGGGAAACCCTACCCCAACATAGGGGTGTTTTTGGTTCTCTTTACTTGCTATGTGCTTTTAGAATGTATTTCTACAGGGAAAGTATATATCAGTTTGCAAGTTTGAGTATCAAACCTGAGGGCACCAGTATCAGTGTCAGTTATGAGAATCAGTTATCTGCGGGTATCCGGTTCAGTTTTTGGGGACAGTAATTTTTGGGAACAGTGATCAGCAGTGGAGTACAGTTGTTCAGCTACACCAGTGTTTGATCCGTTTTGGGATGAAATGCTGTTTGTTTCTCCTTTCAGTTCAGAGTATCCAGAGCCGGTGCATAATAGTTAGTGTCCCCCTTGCCGCGGCAGGGCTAACGATGACGTAGAATTCAGAAGAGATTGTAGTTATGACGACTGCATTAGAGCAAGGGATCACCCCGCAAGGTGAGGCCAGCGTTGATGCGTCACATCCACCTAGGTCGCCTATTGTGCACCCGGTTTGGGCTCCCCAGTTATACCAGGCTCGCGAGCCTACTACTTTTGAACTGATGGGGATGATAGGTGATCTCCAAAGGTCTGTGGCGGATCTCGCCTATGGGATGTCAGCTTCACCCCCAGCGGCACCGTATGCCGGGAATTTCATACCACAAGAGCCCCCGCTGTTGGGGTGGATTGTGATAGAGCTCAGCCAGCCAGAGGTGGCTTCCAGCTACAGCCACGACATGTCAGCAACAACCGGGCTTCGCTCTGAAGTAGCAACCCAAACCCTTGACCAGGCTGAGGCCGGAAGAAAAGACAAAATGAAGGCAGATGCCGACCCCATTGAACAGCTGCTGTGGGCAGTCCAGGCTTTGAAAGCCGGGGGGATGAACAAGCAACAGGTATCCGCAGTTGTGGCAAAGACTGTGGAGGATGCTTTCCCCACTCCACCTGAGGGTAGTTCGAGCCAGCCAGAAAATCGGGATAGGCCCCGTCATGCCAAGACAGTTCCTCCTATTCCCGTCCCTGCACCCGGGAAAGATCCGAAAGCTAAAGTGGTGCCTGCCGACCCTTTTGCCTGTGCAGCTAGTAAGGGCACTCAAAAGTACCTGCCCCGGGGGCACAGGACCTTTCATGCTCTCTATATGCCTTTGTCCAAGGCACTTCAGATCCTTGCCGAGAGGGGGCACCTCAAACCCTTGGAACCTCGGCCTCTCCCGAAGAATCTCCCCGTTACGCATGACGCTGCTCAATACTGCGCGTACCACCAGCAGACGGGCCATGCGACCGACAATTGCTTCCGCCTCCGTCATGAGGTCCAAGATTTGATTGATAACGAGGTTATCCTCCCACCTACCTCCGCCAAGTCCGTTACTACCCAGCTACTGGACTTTGAGGACACAGATACTGCAAGTATGTAATCAGAAGGTGAACCACCTGCGGGCGGCATCTGGATTTATTTTGAATGTAGCGTCCGGCACGCATTTTTGAGTGGCTGTGAACGCTAACTTTGTAAATCCTGGCTCGGGTATCGAGTCGGTCTTTTGTTTTGAGTCTGTCTCTTTGTCTTGAGTCAGTCTTTTTTTGCTTAAAAGGCCTGTCTTGTTGTAGCGAGTCAGTCCCTTTTGTATATAATACCAGGTGATTCTGGCGTTGTTGCCTCGAACACCGTTTTGTCTTGTAATTACCTGTTTTGTTTTCGAGTCTGTTTCTGCCGAGGGGCCTGTTACAACAACAAACCTGAACAAAACAGCTGTTGCTATCTCACTTTCGTGCTTGCTTTCGGTATGAGTGCCAGAGAATTTGAATGGGCTGACAGTACATCTCGCCTGCTCTCCCGCGCGCGAAGCGCATTGCATTAACCTAAGTTTTTCAAAAACTTCTTTTGAACACTGCGGTGATAAAAACAAAGAGGAAGGAATTCCTCGGGTTTTGCAAAAATTTTGATCATTTTGAGAGAAAGAGAGGCGTGCTAAGCCTTTTAATGAATGAAACCATGCTTGTCAGCATGAGTACTAAGAAGGATCCTGGCTTGATCCAGATTGGTTCCACACTATCTTCGGCGCGAGCGATTTGTCGTTTTCTTAAAAACTTTCAAAAACAAATGTTTTACGCGGCCTTGTGAAGACCTGTGTGGAATCGCTCTTGAGATTGCGCAGCCTAGGATCGCTCTCAGCCTCAAGATTCAACCCGTTCGTTTTCAAACTTTGAACCTGTTCAGAACGTTCAGAAAATTCAACGGTCAAACGTCATGCAAGGCCTGTATGGCCAGATCAGGAACAGCCCTCGACCAAGATGGCGCCGAAATTGAATCAAGAAGATCAGATCTCACCAAAAGAAACTCGTGGAGCAGCCATGATGGATTCTTTAGCAAATCAGTGCAATAGCCGTTCTCCTAGACACAGAGAGGCTTCAATTTCAAAAACCATTTGGCATGGACTTGTTACACTTTTACCCCTCGAGAGGCTCGCTGGGCCGAAAACCCGAAAGGGCGGCCCAGGAAAAAGTTAGAGCAAGAGAAAAATATAAAAAAGCAAAAAATACAACAATGAAAAGAAAAGAAAAGAAAAGAAAAAAGAAAAGCAAAAAAGAAAAAGAAAGAAAAAGAAGTGAAAAAAAAGAAAATGAACGAAAAGAAGCTCGCAAGGTCGAAAACCCGCATCGGGCGCCTTGGCAAAAATTAGAGCCTGAAAAGTGAAGGTTAAAATACCCGAGTGTACCTTAACTGGAACTACGTGAGGCTTGATTCCCATGTTTGGGATACGTAGGCAACTTCATCATGAAGTCCAGCCCCCAACGCTGTCATAGCGTCTCAGTCCATGCAATGGTTTCGATTTCATCCCAAGGTCCAGTTGCCAACACCTTCCAAGGCGACTGTGTCCATATATTTGTTGTGACCGTCTTCGTCGTCTCTATGTCCAAGAGTTCGACCACCACCAACGAAGACTGTTTGCGGACTGCTGCGGCATCATCCAAACAAGGGGCAACTTTCCGTTGCCATGAATCGTCGCGAGACGCCATTTCAAACTAGGGGCAACTTTCTGTTGCCTCTCACCCCTTTCAAAATAGAGGCAATTTTCCATTGCCTCCGATCCGAGGTTGCGCATCTCAAAGAGTAAGTTCCATGCCCGTTGAGCATTGACTGTTTCAAAAATAGTTTTTGAAAATTTTTACTGAGGTTGACTATTTTCTCGAAAACTATTCCATTTTCCAAAACCGGACCATTTTCTTGGACCCAAAAAGGAAAATTTTCAGTGCTTACAGCCTGACTGGCATGCCTTTCAAATCAAAAATCGAACAAGTACGTTAATCCGACTCTCATTTTGATCAAACTTGTTTTAGTAGAAAACCAAAACGAAAAGAATGGTTAAAATGATGAACTAGGGGCACAGTCGAGTCAGGCGTTCTGTCTTTCCCCCGTCATCGACGTACTTGCCAGAAGAGCGCTCTACCCGCTGGAAGAAATAGCCGTGAGCTAACGGTGTTGAGCATGAACCCGCAACTTCCTATTCATCCATCAATCACCCCGGGGAGGGATAAAAATGAGAGAATGAAGAATAGAGAGGTGTAAGTTGAGAGAAAAGTGAGGAAAAGGGTTTTGAGAGAAAATCCGAGCTTGAGAGTCGAGTGATGTGAGAATCACAAATGAGAAAAAGGTGGGAAACAATACCCAGATTGAACTGGCCCCTCGCGGTCCGAGGTCCCCCGTCTTCGTTAACGCGTCTGTATGTCGTGTCCTTTGTTTTGCTCATCTCAACCTTTGTTTTAGATCTTTTTCGAGCTTGTCTCGTTATGTTTAGGTCGTGTACTTGTGTTCGAGTCCTCCCCGCTGTGTTCAGTTGCAGGCTCGATACCCCGGTTTGAAAAACCCTCATTCGATTTCAAAAATCACTTACACTCAGAGTGCTGTGCCATTCTCTATATTGGAGCATGATTCAACCCCAACCGGTTCCGTCTTTGAGTTCCACTTTGTCAGATTGGGTCGTTTGTTCAGAATTTGCTGTGCGCATAATGAATCAAATGCTGTGCTATGGGCTGTATGCAGATTAATCCCCAACAGAGTAAGGGTTGTGTGTCCAGAATCAGGCAGTGGGCGGCTCGAGCTGTTTTGCTATCGGTTGTTTAGTTATCTGATTATTACAGTACAAGTGTTCAATTTTCAGACAATCAATCAATTCCATTTACATTGAGGTGTAACATGATGGAATGCAATGCAATACATGAGATATGTAAATGTAACACTTTTTTAAGCAAAAGTTTGTTCATTTCATAATCTTTTAAGTACAAAGTTTTGAAGGAAACAAAATCTGCCTGCGGCAGTACAAGGTAATCTAACTACCAAAGAAAAGAGGAAAAGTACAAGAAAGAAGAAAAATAACAAAAATCCGCATCTGTGTCGAGCACTCCAAGGGCCATCAGTCTGTCCTGGTCCTCTTCCTGGACGAGGGTCCAGGAGCATCATCAGCATCATCGTCAGAGCCCGAGCTAGAACCGCCTCCGGCCTCCTCCTCCGATGACTCGGACTCCGCCTCTGCCTCCGCCTCTGACTCCTCGTCATCATCATCATCCGGGACTGGAGCTCGCAAGCTACTCCCGACATGAGTACGCCCTCCCCTGGTACAGGGAAATATCCTGACCTCCTCATCTCTCCCTCGGGCAGGGACAGAAGGTCCCGCTGGAGCACCTCCCGCCATAGGAATCTGGAAAGGAGGCTGAAAAAGTACATAAAAAGGGAAATGCATCAGTATACTGTGGACAGTTTAACGGTGCAGAATGCAGTGTATGAGTACAGTGTGAGAATGTCGTGAGCAGTTTATCAGTGCAGAATGCGATGTATGAGTACAGTGTGTGGATACCGTGAGCAGTCTATCAGTCCAGAATGCAGAGTACAGTGCAGAATGCAACGAGTGTAGTGTGTCAGATGCTGTGAGATCAGTGTATCAGGTGTTGTGCCGTGCATCAGATTGTGTGAAGCAGTGTATGAATGGTTTGAGACCAGTGTCAGAAGAACATACCGGGATGCTGTAGAGGGCTAGGAGATCAAAAGTCCGCTGGAGCATACCCATCATGGAGGCATTCATCTCCAATGACTGGCGGGTGTACACAGAAGTAGCCTGCAAAACATCAGATGCATCAATATTCTGTGGAATATCAAATAAACTGAAATGAAATGACTGTACAAAAACACAGTAATACATACCGGAGGTAAGTCGGGGACACCGACGAACTCGTGACCAGCTGGCGGAGGGGCGAAGGGGATCTGATAGGTCGCCCCACCCTGCCCCTGGAAGGTCAATACAGCAGGCAGGGCGGGCCAACCAGCCCCCCGTCCTCCCTGAGCTCCGCCCCTGCCACGGACTCGGGCCCTCCTCGAAGATCCGGCTCCCGCTCCTACTACTGCCCCAACCGCTGGCGCCGCAGGCCTGGCCCCCTCCGCTCGACGGCCACCGCTCAGGGGTCGCATCAGGTACGTCTGCACGTACTCCCGATAGTCACCGGTGCCTCGGAAGCCGATCTCCTCCAAGCCAATGGTATAATCATCCAGCTGCTCGGCGGTGAGCCTCTCGGTCTCTCTCATGTCCGCAAGAGGGTGAACCGGGACTATCTGCTCAGGTAACCCTAGGGTCTGGCGTAGAAAACGCTCCCCCAGGTACCAAGCCCGACAGACCGGGCCCTCTAGTAGGATCCGGAAACGCGAGGTCTCCTCAGCGCCAGTAAATCCGTCCCGCATCACCGCCGGCAATGGAGCCCACGGCCGCCAAGTGATCTGAAAGTGCCAGACAGTTTGTTATCTACTGTTATTGAAATATGCAGTGGAAAGGCGAAGCTTAAATAAACTGAAAGTAAAACATAGCTCCGCCGGGGTAATAGTGTCAAAGTATCGGTGGAAAAAGGCGAAAGTCTCTCGCGGCCGCCGGGTGCATCTCCCGTCAAAGCGTCATGAGAAGGGGACGACCAAAGGGGTCTCTGTAACTGGTACGGGGGCGAGCCTAGGAAAGTAGGCATAAACCCACAACTGCAAAACAGATGTCAGTATGACTATCAGGTAAAGCAGAGTATGAAATAAAGCAGAAATGGCAGAGCCGTGTGTTGTGCAGTGTATTGTGTGCAGTGTACAGTGTGAGCAGTGTACAGTCAGTGTGAAGCAGAATGTATGTGTGTGCCGTGTGTACAGTATACAACAAGTATAGGGCAGACTACAGTGTGTGCAGTGTACAGAGTACAGAAAAGATAGAACAGAAATGAAAAGCGGAGAAGAAGTGTACCTCCCAGGCTCGCCAGTAGCCACCAAGGAGCTGGCCGCTGCCGCGCGAAGCCGAGCTCATGTACCCGTAGAGAGTGGCCAGAGCGGCGCCACCCCAGTCATAGTGCAAAATGTCCCGGACGTCCACCAGTGCGCTGAGAAGACAGAGAGGCACGGTGTTCGCCCGGTCGGCGAAGATGGTCGTCCCGAATAAGAACATCAGGAAGCCGCGGGCGTACCTCTCCACGTCCTCCTGGGTCATCTGCGCCTCTTCCTCCAACACGGGCTGGACCCTAAACAGTACCTCGAACCAGGAGTACCGCACGAAACCTGGACGAGCAAGAGGTGGGGCCTCCCCCAGCAGATGGACCTGAGCGGCGGTCCACTCGTCCATATCTATGTCAAAAGGGATCGGATCACCCCCTACCCCGATGCCTGTGAGCATCGAGAAGTCGTAAGGGGTCATCGTCATGTCCCCTGCAGCAGAAAAGTGAAACGAATCGGTGGTGTCCCACCATCTCTCCGCCAGAGCGGCAAGGAGAGGTCTGCAGGTAGAAAGCCTGGAGAGTCCTCGGCAGAAGGCGCCGAAGCCCGCCCGGTCCACTATGCGTCGGACTGCATCAGGGAGCTCATCGTACCACTCCCGAGCGCCAGTATTCCCATACCCGCGGATGGTATGGGAACCCTCCTGTAAATAGAAAATAACAATTGCAAGACAACATTCAAAATGCAGTTTTGAAAAAGCAGATAAAGCATGCGTGCAAATTTAACAGATTTTGACAAATGCCGGATGCCGGTGTGCTTACAGTGAAATACGTGTGATGCGTCAGCATGTTCAGGTGGTTCCGAACAAATAGAGCATGTGTGCAAATTTAACAGATTTTTACGAATACCGGATGCCGGTGTGCTTACAGTGAACTACAGTGTGTGATGCGTCAACATGTTTGGGGGGTTCAGTACAGATATAGCATGCGTGCAAATTTAACAGATTCAGACAAATACCGGGTACCGGTGTGTTTGCAGTGAAAAACAGTGTGTGCCGTGTGTTCGAGTGATTCGGGGTTAGTGCAGTGTGTGTGCCAAATCTCAAATAGATGTCAGTTGTATGTATGTTTGCAGTCAACTACAGTCTACGGTGCTACAGTCTACGGTATATCAGATTTCAGCAGTTAAAGAATACAACTAGCTACAGCAGTTTTGTATCCTACATTGCGGAAAGTAAAGCAGAAGACAAAGAGTTACCTCGGAAGTGCTGAAGGACAGATGGGAGGTAGGCTCGTGCAGCAATAGCTCAGGCGCCACGTGCCTCTCGAAGCTCCGGAACTGGCGCAAACTGTCGGGGGGCAGAACATGGACCGCCGGTCGGTAGGTTGCCGGGTCGAACGGGCGCTCGCTCAAAGGTAGGAGCTCGACCTTGGGATCTATCTCGTGGTCCGGGGGAATCCCATCACGTGGAATGTAGTCCGCCATGTAGAGAGTGATGAGGAAATAACCGGAGGAAGGAAAACCGGGCCGGAATACGAAGAGTCAACCGGAAAGTCAACTCCCGAGAGGGTCGGAAATGGCCGGGAAGGCCGGAATGTGAAAAATGCACGGGAATGAAGAGGAAAACAAGGGGAACAAACCCCGAAAAGGCGGGAACGCCAAACGAGGCACCGAAACAAAGTTTTGTTCGGTTGAAAATGTTCGAAACGCGAAGAAAATTGCGAATCCGACGACAAAACGGGCGTAGAACGCGAAGAAACGGGCGAAAAATGAGAGAAAAACACTCTAGAGAGAGAGAGTGAGAGTTTTCGGCGGTGGGGAAGTGAGGAAATAGGGTTTGAAACCCTATTTTAAAACACCCAGGGTGAAAAGTCGAAACTGCCCTGACTCAGCAACTTTCTGCCGGTCGGCAATATTTTGTGCCAGCCGGCAGTATTTTGTGCCGATGGATTTATTTTGCAGCCGGTGGACAACTGGTGGCCTCCCCTCCCGGCCGGTGGTGTTCCCACAGCCTTGTTTAGGCCATATGAGAAGTTTTTGGTCTTCATAGCTCAAGAAAGTGCAAGAAAGTGCATCCCCGACGCTCAACCGGCCTCCGTATTAACTTCGGGTCGTGTTTCCTGTGTGTGGCACTCGAATTCGTGCAAGGTGTATCCTTTTTGTATCCTATCAAATTCAAAAGTTGCCCCCTGCGCGTTGCACGCGTTCATCGCACTACTTCGGTGTATTACATCGCGCTGTCATGCGCCTCACATTCGCATTGTTATGCATACTACATGCGTTGTAACACGCACCCCTTGCATTGTCATGCGTATCTCTCATGCATTGTCATTGCATTTTTATTCCATGCATTGTCGTGTATTTCGAAACACGTGCGTTGTTACACATTTAAGTCCATTTACATTCCGTGTGGCACGCGTGTCACGCTTAGCAACATTTTACATTTCGTGTGGCATGCGTGTCACACTTAGCATCGTTTACATTCCGTGTGGCATACGTGTCGCACTGAGCATCATTTTGCATCTCGTGAGGCAGGCGTGTCTCATTTATTTCATTTATATTATTTTGCATCGGCATGTGTGCCTCATTTGCACCGGCGCATGTGCCTTATTTGCATCGGCACGTGTGCCTCATTCGCATCGGCATGTGTGCCTCATTCACATCGGCACGCGTGCCTCATTCCGCATCAGCACGTGTGCCTCCTTCGCATCGGCACATGTGCCTCAGTTGCATCGGCATGCGTGCCTCATCCTCATTCGCATTGTCTCACTTCCCTCGTTACTTGCGTAGACCGCATAATTGTTCAATTTCATTACTCGCGTAGACCGCGTGTTTTGATCGCGTAGACCGCATTATTATTTTCATTACCTGCGTAGACCGCATGTATTGCTTGCGTAGACCGCATAATTGTTCAATTTCATTACTCGCGTAGACCGCGTGTTTTGATTGCGTAGACCGCATTATTATTTTCATTACCTGCGTAGACCGCATGTATTGCTTGCGTAGACCGCATAATTGTTCAATTTCATTACTCGCGTAGACCGCGTGTTTTGATCGCGTAGACCGCATTATTATTTTCATTACCTGCGTAGACCGCATAATTGTTCAATTTCTTTCCTTGCGTAGACCGCATATTTATTGTTCAATTTCTTTACTTGCGTAGACCGCATGTATTGCTTGCGTAGACCGCATAATTGTTCAATTTCTTTCCTTACGTAGACCGCATATTTATTGTTCAATTTCTTTACCTGCGTAGACCGCATGTATTGCTTGCGTAGACCGCATAATTGTTCAATTTCTTTACCTGCGTAGACCGCATGTTTTGCTTGCGTAGACCGCATATTAATTTCAATACCTGCGTAGACCGCATGTTTTGATTGCGTAGACCGCATATTAAAATCATTACTTGCGTAGACCGCATGTTAGTTACATCACCTGCGTAGACCGCATGTTTGTAATCATTTCTTTACTTGCGTAGACCGCATGTTTATTACATTACCTGCGTAGACCACATGTATTGCCTGCGTAGACCGCATGTTTGTTAATTTCATTATCTGCGTAGACCGCATGTTTATGACCAATTTCGTTGCCCGCGTAGACCGCGTGCTCCGCTTACATCACTGTGCTTTCACAACATTGTTATGTTTCCCACTTGCTTTGCGTTGTCACGCATTTTGCAAATACATTGATATACATCGTACCTGTTGAGTTGTTTTCTTTTCAGGCACGATATTGTATGTACGGTTCATTTAAGGCTGGAGCAACCAGACGAGCCGCACAGGTATAGCCACGGTCTAGGAGACCTTAAATCCTTGGAAGGTGTAAGACCTTTAGTGTTCGCATTGCCGTACATCTCGAAAGCCGCGTGTTGTGCGCATTTCATGTAACATGCATTTTATACATTATTTGCATTTCAAAAAAAAAACATGCATTGTCATACATCATCGTAAATAGTTACATTGTCATGCATCATTGCATATTTGTAAATACTACACTGTAGGTCGCGTGCATTCATTGCATCACCTTCCATCTATGGCTTGCGCCTTTCCATGTTTGAGCTTGGTTTGGTATGTGCCCATACTTCTCGTGTCGAAGCATAGTTCAGTAGACCGTTCTATGTTAGACGTGGCTTGTACGCGTACATGCCTTTCCTAGGCAAGATTTGGTTTGGCCCGCGTGCCATATCCATTACATCTATTTCCATTGCATCGTAGTTTGCATGCATTCATCGCATCTCTTCCATCTATGGCTTGCGCCTTTCCATGTTGAGCTTGGTCTGGTATGTTCCCGTACTTCTCGTGTCGAAGCATAGTTTAGTAGACCGTTCTATGTTAGACGTGGCTTGTATGCGTACATGCCCTACCTAGGCAAGATTTGGTTTGGCCTGCGTGCCATATTCATGTCCATTACATTGTAGTGTAATTTTTGCGTCCGGCATTAGGATCATTGTCTTTTCTCCAGCGGGTCGCTTCCCCACTTATGTCATTCCACCCAATACTTGTTCTTGTGTCTGTCTACAATGCTCACAGTTCAGTTGACCGTTCTGTGGTAGACAGACTTGTTACCTCCATCAATCTATTTGACATAGGTGTGGTTTCGAACCACTCGTGATTGGATCGTGATTCAATTGCTTTGCATATAGTTTGCATTGTTTTAATTACATTGCATCTTCATTTGCATTGTTTATACATTGTTTTGTATATATTGCATATCATTTTGCATCCATTCTTGCATTGTCATGCATGTTGCTAACAATATTGTACCTGTTAAGTTTGTTTTCTTTTCAGGCACGATATTGTATGTACGGTTCATTTGAGGCTGGTGTAACCAGACGAGCCGCACAGATATTGTATCCTCCGAGTGAGACGTATTGAGAATTGCATAATTCTCTTACATCCTTTCTGCATTGTAGTGTAGTTTGGTGTGTGCCAGCTTAAAACTGTCGCATGTGTGCTTCGTTACAGCTTTCTTTGCATGATCATAAGTTATGCCCGGCTCTGTGCATTGTCTTGCATTTTGCCCCCGCCTTCGGGCGCATATCTTGTTTGTCTTGCATGTTTGTCTGAGTCTTCGGCCTTGTCAAAAATGGGTCGTCTCTGGGCTTTGACATTCACTCCCGTCATTGTTATGACTTTCGAGTTCTGTCACAGAGGGGCAACTGTAGACACCCCAATTTTGACCGTCCTCAAGACTTGGACGTCACCGTTTGAATACTCGGTGATTATCCATGTTTGTGTTTGTTTGGAGTTCCCGGAGGTCTCGGCTCGCGCGCCTTGCCTCAGGATCCCCGAACTCGACCGTTTAGTGTCTGGTTTCACACCAAACACTTGTGTTTTGCCTTGGAGTGGCAGGGAATGTCTTGTGAGGCATCCCCACACACCACCGGCAGTGGCTAGAGGCCACCGGCTGGTTTTTGCTGCCATCAGCACTATTTGTTGCCGGTCGGCACATTTTATTGCAGGTTGGCACTTTTTGTTGCCGGCCGGCACTCATTTTTGCCAAAATGGTATTTTTGGCCGGCCGATTACTGTGCATCTGCTTTTGCAGATATTTTAAGACAGCTGTATTGCTTTTGGCTCCCCTCCATACAGATGGAGGGATATCTCTCTTAGAAGCTTGTCTTGTAAGCTTTACAAGACAATAAGACTCTATAAGAGAGAGCCTTCTCTCTTGTTGCTAGGTTAGACACTTGGTTAGAGATTTGAGACACTTGAGAGAGCTTAGACAGCCATTGTTAGGGTTTGAGTTCTAGGGTTAGGGTTTGATACACTTTATCTCTCTCTTTCCCTCTTGTGTGTGTTTTAGTGTGTTTAGTCCATACTATTGCACACAAACACCTAGTGTTTCACCTTCACTTAGCTACTGAGGTTCTAAGGGACTGATTTTGAAGTTTTGGTGTTGGATTCAAGCCAAGGGAGGCCATTGGAGCATCATTTGTAAAGGGGTCTTCAAGGGTGAGAATCTAGTCCCATTATTCCCCATTTTTGCATTGATTTTCTACCTATCTTAGAGCTATTTTCGCGCTTATTGCATAACACAAAAAAGTTCTGTTTTTAGGCCCTCTTTATTGTTTATTAAGAGTGTTTTTTGGTTTGGGGGTGCTTGACCCCTCTTAGGCCTTCAAAGGCCTCATTTTGTGCTATTTTGTGCTTGTTTCGGGACTTTGGTGTTTGGGCCTCTTCACCACTGAAATCTTGAGGGATTTCAATGGTGGCGATGGTGCCTTGAAGTCTCCAAAAGGAGAGGGCCCTCCCCTCTCCTTGTTGTCCTTGAAAAGGGCATGTTTTGGCCTCTTGAGAGAGCATCATGTTTAAGTGTGTATTGACCATGTCTTGGCTGTTTTCCATGCTTAATATGTTGTATTATGCCTCTGTTTTTACTTGGTTTTGGTACTCCATGCATGCTTAGCATAGTTGCCATGTAATGCCTTGTGATCCCTTAACATGTCTTAGGCTGTGTGCCTTTGTTTCTAGCATG
This sequence comes from Camellia sinensis, assembly GCF_055761805.1. Taxonomy (NCBI): domain Eukaryota; kingdom Viridiplantae; phylum Streptophyta; class Magnoliopsida; order Ericales; family Theaceae; genus Camellia; species Camellia sinensis. The sequence continues at coordinate 95,600,783 of NC_138971.1, read as the reverse complement.
TTTTAGGCTTACATTTGTGAAAATTTTGTGCTTATCTTGACATGTCTTAGGTCTGTCCATAGTTGTTTGGGTCGGATTTGGCATGCATCATATAGCCCCTTTGCATTTTGGCTTGTTGGCCTTAAGTATGTGCATGTATAGCATGGCATTTTTGCATTGGTTTGGTGATTTGGGACCATCCACCATGTCATTTCAGACCTCATAGTATGCTTGTAAGCTTGCATTTGATGTCCCTTTAATTCCTTGTAAGGTTGTCATCTCATGCTCCATGTTTGTGCCTTGATGCATGCCACCATGTTTAGGCCCTTAGCATATCATGTCATTGTGTTCTTAGCTTTGTTTTAACAAGCTAAACCTCTGATTTTGGTCCTTCCTTTCATGCCATGTTTTGTCTTGCTAAGTATAGTTCAATGCTCCATTGGTTTGCTTTGAACACTTGGACTATTTGTTGCATGTTTCGCTTGGTTTGTTGCTTGGTTTGGCACCATCATAACATGATTTTCAATGCTTATGTTGCATGCTAATTGTCCTTGATTACCTCCTTTCAAATGTGTTTGAGAGTTGTCCAACTTGTGCCTAAGTGTTGGCCTTTCAACATGTGTATGTGTGCATGTGTATTTGGTCCTTCATTTTAGCACTTTGGCCCTTGTTTTAGGCCTATTTTAGAGTTGCCTAAATCATGCATAAGTCCATCTTTTCATTGGTTTGCATTGCCTCATGTTTGCTTGTATGCTTGCATAGGTTTGTTGCCATGTCATGTTGCATCCTTAGCTTGCATGCCTAGGTTGCATTGCATCTTGCATGCATGCCTTGTTCCTTGACTTGATGATAGGAATTGGGCCTTGATTTGTGTGATTGGTTTGCATTTCATTTGACATGAAAGTTGCATGCTTGATCCCTTGGGCCATCATGCATGGAAATACGTGATTGGTGGTCCGAGAATCGAGGCACATGCCCCTTTGAGTCATTACCATGATAAGGGACATGGTTAGTGCATACATGCCTTGAATTGTACTGCCATGCTTTGCCTTGTCCTCTGTTGTTGTCAATTACAGATTCTGCAGGAACACTCTGCCGACCGGCAGTATCAAGTGCCGACCGGCAACTATTTCTCTGCCGATAGCCTCACTTTGTGCCGGTGGCCAAACCACACTGCCGGTGGCAATTCCACTCAGCCGGTGGTACTCCTCAATGTCCAGGGAAGCAGTCCTGAGGTTTTGACAGCCTCCAGAGGAGTGAAGGAAGGAAAACAGAGGCAGCCTATGCATGGCGGCACATTTCCCGCGGCGGTTTATCTGTTTTCCTAGATTAGTTAATTCGTTAATTAATTAATTAATTTGTAATATTTAATTAGCTTGCGTAGTTAATTAATTTGTAATATTTATTTGGTCCCTCCGAGTGAGGGCAAATCTGTAATAAGTGTGTGTGGGTGGTGTGTATGTCTTTCAACCCCCATTTCTTTCTTCCCTTTTACTTACGTGCTTTGATGGTTAGTATTAGGGCATCTTTAAAATTAGTATACCTTATGATATGCATGCGTGCATTCATGCATTTGTATTGCATACATTAGGCTCGGTACATCACGCTAACTGCATTTGTACTTCAAATTCAAAAACTGAATATGTGATAGTTGCGCATTTTCACATACCATGTTTAGGATAGCCGAGCCTATTCTAGCAACATTTTGTATGCGATGCATTAGGCACTTAACATGGACTTGGATCATGCATGTTTTGCTAACAAGTTCTTTGTCTTGGCACGGAGTACTATGTGAGTATTTTAATGCTTTAGCATGTCGCATGCGTGTGAATGCTACCATGACAGTATGCCTGCCATGCGGCTAAGTGCTTATGTGTTAAACTGTTTTAATGCCTGTGGGTGAAGGTTGGATTGTTTGAGTTGGAGAAACTCGTTGAAATCCGTATTTTAGCCTACTTACGAGTAGCAAATTCCAAAACGTTAATTCAAGACAAACGGATATGCAATGCTTATCTCCAAATTAGACGATCTAGTCTATACTTGTGTGCTGTGCGCATAGCATAGTAATTCTAGACTAATAACTGGAATAAGAACACATAACGTTTTTAAAATTGGATATCACGGTTAGTAGAGGCCGGTCTTTGGACCGGGCGAAAGGGGGTGCTCATAGCTGACCTTCCCCGATCGTACCCAAGCTCCCGAGCCGAGACAACTCCGGTGATGACGGACATGTGGCCTTCGGCACCGAGTCAGGGTTTCCTAAATTTCCCCATTAAAAAAATATTTAGGTGGCGACTTTGTATCTGGCAAAGCAGTCCATGTTTGGCACTACTTTTTCAAAAATCTATTCCTCAAAATGATTTTCCAGATTTGGACTCTTTGGTTCAAGATTAAGAACCGCGACAACAAAATCGCGAGTCCGAACTGTAGTAAGCATAAGGCCCCCCTCTCGCGGGCGCGTCTACAGTTTCTGGCGACTCTGCTGGGGATTTTAGAGAGCTTGACTCGAACTCGTGATATCCCGTTTTGATTTCATTTATGCGTTTCTTTGCATTGCATTTGCATTGGTGCGCCTAAGAACACAGTGTTTTCCATCTGCCATTCCTGAATGGTTTGCCGGAGGCTTGTCTTGTCAAGGCATGACCATAAGGCTGACCGGTTAGGGGCTCTGACAGTATGGGAACACAAACCCCGGTTTTACCGGGGCACCCTTTTGACCATTCGACCTTGTGCATATTCGGATCCATAGTGACCATCCCAAACTAGGACAGGTTGCTTACCCGACGCTAAGTTGTTTGAAAACTGCTGTGTGCATAGTGAAACCCTAGCTCCTGACAAAATAGGACAGGGAAACCCTACCCCAACATAGGGGTGTTTTTGGTTCTCTTTACTTCCTATGTGCTTTTAGAATGTATTTCTACAGGGAAAGTATATATCAGTTTGCAAGTTTGAGTATCAAACCTGAGGGCACCAGTATCAGTGTCAGTTATGAGAATCAGTTATCTGCGGGTATCCAGTTCAGTTTTTGGGGACAATAATTTTTGGGAACAGTGATCAGCAGTGGAGTACAGTTGTTCAGCTACACCAGTGTTTGATCCGTTTTGGGATGAAATGCTGTTTGTTTCTCCTTTCAGTTCAGAGTATCCAGAGCCGGTACAGAATAGTTAGTGTCCCCCTTGCCGCGGCAGGGCTAACGATGACGTAGAATTCAGAAGAGATTGTAGTTATGACGACTGCATTAGAGCAAGGGATCACCCCGCAAGGTGAGGCCAGCGTTGATGCGTCACATCCACCTAGGTCGCCTATTGTGCACCCGGTTTGGGCTCCCCAGTTATACCAGGCTCGCGAGCCTACTACTTTTGAACTGATAGGGATGATAGGTGATCTCCAAAGGTCTGTGGCGGATCTCGCCTATGGGATGTCAGCTTCACCCCCAGCGGCACCGTATGCCGGGAATTTCATACCACAGGAGCCCCCGCTGTTTGGGCGGATTGTGATAGAGCTCAGCCAGCCAGAGGTGGCTTCCAGCTACAGCCACGACATGTCAGCAACAACCGGGCTTCGCTCTGAAGTAGCAACCCAAACCCTTGACCAGGCTGAGGCCGTAAGAAAAGACAAAATGAAGGCAGATGCCGACCCCATTGAACAGCTGCTGTGGGCAGTCCAGGCTTTGAAAGCCGGGGGGATGAACAAGCAACAGGTATCCGCAGTTGTGGCAAAGACTGTGGAGGATGCTTTCCCCACTCCACCTGAGGGTAGTTCGAGCCAGCCAGAAAATCGGGATAGGCCCCGTCATGCCAAGACAGTTCCTCCTATTCCCGTCCCTGCACCCGGGAAAGATCCGAAAGCTAAAGTGGTGCCTGCCGACCCTTTTGCCTGTGCAGCTAGTAAGGGCACTCAAAAGTACCTGCCCCGGGGGCACAGGACCTTTCATGCTCTCTATATGCCTTTGTCCAAGGCACTTCAGATCCTTGCCGAGAGGGGGCACCTCAAACCCTTGGAACCTCGGCCTCTCCCGAAGAATCTCCCCGTTACGCATGACGCTGCTCAATACTGCGCGTACCACCAGCAGACGAGCCATGCGACCAACAATTGCTTCCGCCTCCGTCATGAGGTCCAAGATTTGATTGATAACGAGGTTATCCTCCCGCCTACCTCCGCCAAGTCCGTTACTACCCAGCTACTGGACTTTGAGGACACAGATACTGCAAGTATGTAATCAGAAGGTGAACCACCTGCGGGCGGCATTTTGATTTATTTTGAATGTAGCGTCCGGCACGCATTTTTGAGTGGCTGTGAACGCTAACTTTGTAAATCCTGGCTCGGGTATCGAGTCGGTCTTTTGTTTTGAGTCTGTCTCTTTGTCTTGAGTCAGTCTTTTTTTGCTTAAAAGGACTGTCTTGTTGTAGCGAGTCAGTCCCTTTTGTATATAATACCTGGTGATTCTGGGGTTGTTGCCTCGAACACCGTTTTGTCTTGTAATTACCTGTTTTGTTTTTGAGTCTGTTTCTGCCGAGGGGCCTGTTACAACAACAAACCTGAACGAAACAGCTGTTGCTATCTCACTTTCGTGCTTGCTTTCGGTATGAGTGCCAGAGAATTTGAATGGGCTGACAGTACATCTCGCCTGCTCTCCCGCGCGACAAGCTCATTGCATTAACCTAAGTTTTTCAAAAACTTCTTTTGAACACTGCGGTGATAAAAACAAAGAGAAAGGAATTCCTCGGGTTTTGCAAAAATTTTGATCATTTTGAGAGAAAGAGAGGCGTGCTAAGCCTCTTAATGAATGAAACCATGCTTGTCGGCATGGGTACTAAGAAGGATCCTGGCTTGATCCAGATTGGTTCCACACTATCTTCGGCGCGAGCGATTTGTCGTTTTCTTAAAAACTTTCAAAAACAAATGTTTTACGCGGCCCTGTGAAGACCTGTGTGGAATCGCTCTTGAGATTGCGCAGCCTAGGATCGCTCTCAGCCTCAAGATTCAACCCGTTCGTTTTCAAACTTTGAACCTGTTCAGAACGTTCAGAAAATTCAACGGTCAAACGTCATGCAAGGCCTGTATGGCCAGATCAGGAACAGCCCTCGACCAAGATGGCGCCGAAATTGAATCAAGAAGATCAGATCTCACCAAAAGAAACTCGTGGAGCAGCCATGATGGATTCTTTAGCAAATCAGTGCAATAGCCGTTCTCCTAGACACAGAGAGGCTTCAATTTCAAAAACCATTTGGCATGGACTTGTTACGCTTTTACCCCTCGAGAGGCTCGCTGGGCCGAAAACCCGGAAGGGCGGCCCAGGCAAAAGTTAGAGCAAGAGAAAAATACAAAAAAGCAAAAAATACAACAATGAAAAGAAAAGAAAAGAAAAGCAAAAAAGAAGAAGAAAGAAAAAGAAGTGAAAAAAAAGAAAATGAACGAAAAGAAGCTCGCAAGGTCGAAAACCCGCATCGGGCGCCTTGGCAAAAATTAGAGCCTGAAAAGTGAAGGTTAAAATACCCGAGTGTACCTTAACTGGAACTACGTGAGGCTTGATTCCCATGTTTGGGATACGTAGGCAACTTCATCATGAAGTCCAGCCCCCAACGCTGTCATAGCGTCTCAGTCCATGCAATGGTTTCGATTTCATCCCAAGGTCCAGTTGCCAACACCTTCCAAGGCGACTGTGTCCATATATTTGTTGTGACCGTCTTCGTCGTCTCTGTGTCCAAGAGTTCGACCACCACCAACGAAGACTGTTTGCGGACTGCTGCGGCATCATCCAAACAAGGGGCAACTTTCCGTTGCCACGAATCGTCGCGAGACGCCATTTCAAACTAGGGGCAACTTTCCGTTGCCTCTCACCCCCTTCAAACCAGGGGAAATTTTCCATTGCCTCCGATCCGAGGTTGTGCATCTCAAAGAGTAAGTTCCATGCCCGTTGAGCATTGACTGTTTGAAAAATAGTTTTTGAAAATTTTTACTGAGGTTGACTATTTTCTCGAAAACTATTCCATTTTCCAAAACCGGACCATTTTCTTGGACCCAAAAAGGAAAATTTTCAGTGCTTACAGCCTGACTGGCATGCCTTTCAAATCAAAAATCGAACAAGTACGTTAATCCGACTCTCATTTTGATCAAACTTGTTTTAGTAGAAAACCAAAATGAAAAGAATGGTTAAAATGATGAACTAGGGGCACAGTCGAGTTAGGCGTTCTGTCTTTCCCCCGTCATCGACGTACTTGCCAGAAGAGCGCTCTACCCGCCGGAAGAAATAGCCGTGAGCTAACGATGTTGAGCATGAACCCGCAACTTCCTATTCATCCATCAATCACCCCGGGGAGGGATAAAAATGAGAGAATGAAGAATAGAGAGGTGTAAGTTGAGAGAAAAGTGAGGAAAGGGTTTTGAGAGAAAATCCGAGCTTGAGAGTCGAGTGATGTGAGAATCACAAATGAGAAAAAGGTGGGAAACAATACCCAGATTGAACTGGCCCCTCGCGGTCCGAGGTCCCCCGTCTTCGTTAACGCGTCTGTATGTCGTGTCTTTTGTTTTGCTCATCTCAACCTTTGTTTTAGATCTTTTTCGAGCTTGTCTCGTTATGTTTAGGTCATGTACTTGTGTTCGAGTCCTCCCCGCTGTGTTCAGTTGCAGGCTCGATACCCCGGTTTGAAAAACCCTCATTCGATTTCAAAAATCACTTACACTCAGAGTGCTGTGCCATTCTCTATATTGGAGCATGATTCAACCCCAACCGGTTCCGTCTTTGAGTTCCACTTTGTCAGATTGGGCCGTTTGTTCAGAATTTGCTGTGTGCAGAATGAATCAAATGCTGTGCTATGGGCTGTATGCAGATTAATCCCCAACAGGGTAAGGGTTGTGTGTCCAGAATCAGGCAGTGGGCTGCTCGAGCTGTTTTGCTGTTGGTTGTTTAGTTATCTGATTATTACAGTACAAGTGTTCAATTTTCAGACAATCAATCAATTCCATTTACATTGAGGTGTAACATGATGGAATGCAATGCAATACATGAGATATGTAAATGTAACACTTTTTTAAGCAAAAGTTTGTTCATTTCATAATCTTTTAAGTACAAAGTTTTGAAGGAAACAAAATCTACCTGCAGCAGTACAAGGTAATCTAACTACCAAAGAAAAGAGGAAAAGTACAAGAAAGAAGAAAAATAACAAAAATCCGCATCTGTGTCGAGCACTCCAAGGGCCATTAGTCTGTCCTGGTCCTCTTCCTGGACGAGGGTCTAGGAGCATCATCAGCATCGTCGTCAGAGCCCGAGCTAGAACCGCCTCCGGCCTCCTCCTCCGATGACTCGGACTCCGCCTCTGCCTCCACCTCTGACTCCTCGTCATCATCATCATCCGGGACTGGAGCTCGCAAGCTACTCCCGACATGAGTACGCCCTCCCCTGGTACAGGGAAATGTCCTGCCCTCCTCATCTCTCCCTCGGGTAGGGACAGAAGGTCCCGCTGGAGCACCTCCCGCCATAGGAATCTGGAAAGGAGGCTGAAAAAGTACATAAAAAGGGAAATGCATCAGTATACTGTGGACAGTTTAACGGTGCAGAATGCAGTGTATGAGTACAGTGTGAGAATGCCGTGAGCAGTTTATCAGTGCAGAATGCGATGTATGAGTACAGTGTGTGGATACCGTGAGCAGTCTATCAGTCCAGAATGCAGAGTACAGTGCAGAATGCAACGAGTGTAGTGTGTCAGATTCTGTGAGATCAGTGTATCAGGTGTTGTGCCGTGCATCAGATTGTGTGAAGCAGTGTATGAATGGTTTGAGGCCAGTGTCAGAAGAACATACCGGGATGCTGTAGAGGGCTAGGAGATCAAAAGTCCGCTGGAGCATACCCATCATGGAGGCATTCATCTCCAATGACTAGCGGGTGTACGCAGAAGAAGCCTGCAAAACATCAGATGCATCAATATTCTGTGGAATATCAAATAAACTTAAATGAAATGACTGTACAAAAACACAGTAATACATACTGGAGGTAAGTCGGGGACACCGACGAACTCGTGACCAGCTGGCGGAGAGGCGAAGGGGATCTGATAGGTCGCCCCACCCTGCCCCTGGAAGGTCAATACAGCAGGCAGGGCGGGCCAACCAGCCCCCCGTCCTCCCTGAGCTCCGCCCCTGCCACGGACTCGGGCCCTCCTCGAAGATCCGGCTCCCGCTCCTACTCCTGCCCCAACCGCTGGCGCCGCAGGCCTGGCCCCCTCCGCTCGACGGCCACCGCTCAAGGGTCGCATCAGGTACGTCTGCACGTACTCCCGATAGTCGCCGGTGCCTCGGAAGCCGATCTCCTCCAAGCCAATGGTATAATCATCCAGCTGCTCGGCGGTGAGCCTCTCGGTCTCTCTCATGTCCGCAGGAGGGTGAACCGGGACTATCTGCTCAGGTAACCCTAGGGTCTGGCATAGAAAACGCTCCCCCAGGTACCAAGCCCGACAGATCGGGCCCTCCAGTAGGATCCGGAAACGCGAGGTCTCCTCAGCGCCAGTAAATCCGTCCCGCATCACCGCCGGTAATGGAGCCCACGGCAGCCAAGTGATCTGAAAGTGCCAGACAGTTTGTTATCTACTGTTATTGAAATATGCAATGGAAAGGCGAAGCTTTAATAAACTGAAAGTAAAACATAGCTCCACCGGGGTAATAGTGTCAAAGTATCGGCGGAAAAAGCCGAAAGTCTCTTGCGGCCGCCGGGTGCATCTCCCGTCAAAGCGTCGTGAGAAGGGGACGACCAAAGGGGTCTCTGTAACTGGTACGGGGGCGAGCCTAGGAAAGTAGGCATAAACCCACAACTGCAAAACAGATGTTAGTATGACTATCAGGTAAAGCAGAGTATGAAATAAAGCAGAAATGGCAGAGCCGTGTGTTGTGCAGTGTATTGTGTGCAGTGTACAGTGTGAGCAGTGTACAGTCAGTGTGAAGCAGAATGTATGTGTGTGCCGTGTGTACAGTATACAACAAGTATAGGGCAGACTACAGTGTGTGCAGTGTACAGAGTACAGAAAAGATAGAACAGAAATGAAAAGCGGAGAAGAAGTGTACCTCCCAGGCTCGCCAGTAGCCACCAAGGAGCTGGCCGCTGCCGCGCGAAGCCGAGCTCATGTACCCGTAGAGAGTGGCCAGAGCGGCGCCACCCCAGTCATAGTGCAAAATGTCCCGGACGTCCACCAGTGCGCTGAGAAGACAGAGAGGCACGGTGTTCGCCCGGTCGGCGAAGATGGTCGTCCCGAATAAGAACATCAGGAAGCCGCCGGCGTACCTCTCCACGTCCTCCTGGGTCATCTGCGCCTCTTCCTCCAACACGGGCTGGACCCTAAACAGTACCTCGAACCAGGAGTACCGCACGAAACCTGGACGAGCAAGAGGTGGGGCCTCCCCCAGCAGATGGACCTGAGCGGCGGTCCACTCGTCCATATCTATGTCAAAAGGGATCGGATCACCCCCTACCCCGATGCCTGTGAGCATCGAGAAGTCGTAAGGGGTCATCGTCATGTCCCCTGCAGCAGAAAAGTGAAACGAATCGGTGGTGTCCCACCATCTCTCCGCCAGAGCGGCAAGGAGAGGTCTGCAGGTAGAAAGCCTAGAGAGTCCTCGGCGGAAGGCGCCGAAGCCGGCCCGGTCCACTATGCGTCGGACTGCATCAGGGAGCTCATCGTACCACTCCCGAGCGCCAGTATTCCCATACCCGCGGATGGTATGGGAACCCTCCTGTAAACAGAAAATAACAATTGCAAGACAACATTCAAAATGCAGTTTTGAAAAAGCAGATAAAGCATGCGTGCAAATTTAACAGATTTTGACAAATGCCGGATGCCGGTGTGCTTACAGTGAAATACGTGTGATGCGTTAGCATGTTCAGGTGGTTCCGAACAAATAGAGCATGCGTGCAAATTTAACAGATTTTTACAAATACCGAATGTCGGTGTGCTTACAGTGAACTACAGTGTGTGATGCGTCAACATGTTTGGGGGGTTCAGTACAGATATAGCATGCGTGCAAATTTAACAGATTCAGACAAATACCGGGTACCGGTGTGTTTGCAGTGAAAAACAGTGTGTGCCGTGTGTTCGAGTGATTCGGGGTTAGTGCAGTGTGTGTGCCAAATCTCAAACAGATGTCAGTTGTATGTATGTTTGCAGTCAACTACAGTCTACGGTATATCAGATTTCAGCAGTTAAAGAATACAACTAGCTACGGCAGTTTTGTATCCTACATTGCGGAAAGTAAAGCAGAAGACAAAGAGTTACCTCGGAAGTGCTGAAGGACAGATGGGAGGTAGGCTCGCGCAGCAATAGCTCGGGCGCCACGTGCCTCTCGAAGCTCCGGAACTGGCGCAGACTGTCAGGGGGCAGAACATGGACCGCCGGTCGGTAGGTCGCCGGGTCGAACGGGCGCTCGCTCAAAGGTAGGAGCTCGACCTTGGGATCCATCTCGTGGTCCGGAGGAATCCCGTCACGTGGAATGTAGTCCGCCATGTAGAGAGTGATGAGGAAATAACCGGAGGAAGGAAAACCGGGCCGGAATACGAAGAGTCAACCAGAAAGTCAACTCTCGAGAGGGTCGGAAATGGTCGGGAAGGCCGGAATGTTAAAAAGACACGGGAATGAAGAGGAAAACAAGGGGAACAAATCCCGAAAAGGCGGGAACGCCAAACGAGGCACCGAAACAAAGTTTTGTTCGGTTGAAAATGTCCGAAACGCGAAGAAAATCGCGAATCCGACGACAAAACGGGCGTAGAACGCGAAGAAACGGGTGAAAAATGAGAGAAAAACACTCTAGAGAGAGAGTGAGAGTTCTCGGCGGTGGGGAAGTGAGGAAATAGGGTTTGAAACCCTATTTTAAAACACCCAGGGTGAAAAGTCGAAACTGCCCTGACTCAGCAACTTTCTGCCGGTCGGCAATATTTTGTGCCGGCTGGCAGTATTTTGTGCCGATGGATTTATTTTGTAGCCGGTGGACATCCGGTGGCCTCCCCTCCCGGCCGGTGGTGTTCCCACAGCCTTGTTTAGGCCATATGAGAAGTTTTTGGTCTTCATAGCTCAAGAAAGTGCAAGAAAGTGCATCCCCGACGCTCAACCGGCCTCCGTATTAACTTTGGGTCGTGTTTCCTGTGCGTGGCACTCGAATTCGTGCAAGGTGTATCCTTTTTGTATCCTATCAAATTCAAAAGTTGCCCCCTGTGCGTTGCACGCGTTCATCGCACTACTTCGGTGTATTACATCGCGCTGTCATGCGCCTCACATTCGCATTGTTATGCATACTACATGCGTTGTAACACGCACCCCTTGCATTGTCATGCGCATCTCTCATGCATTGTCATTGCATTTTTATTCCATGCATTGTCGTGCATTTCGAAACACGTGCGTTGTTACACATTTAAGTCCATTCACATTCCGTGTGGCACGCGTGTCACGCTTAGCAACATTTTACATTTCGTGTGGCATGCGTGTCACACTTAGCAACGTTTACATTCCGTGTGGCATACGTGTCGCACTGAGCATCATTTTGCATCTCGTGAGGCATGCGTGTCTCATTTATTTCATTTATATTATTTTGCATCGGCATGTGTGCCTCATTTGCACCGGCGCATGTGCCTTATTTGCATCGGCACGTGTGCCTCATTCGCATCGGCATGTGTGCCTTATTCACATCGGCACGCGTGCCTCATTCCGCATCAGCACGTGTGCCTCCTTCGCATCGGCACGTGTGCCTCACTTGCATCGGCATGCGTGCCTCATCCTCATTCGCATTGTCTCACTTCCCTCGTTACTTGCGTAGACTGCATAATTGTTCAATTTCATTACTCGCGTAGACCGCGTGTTTTGATCGCGTAGACCGCATTATTATTTTCATTACCTGCGTAGACCGCATGTATTGCTTGCGTAGACCGCATAATTGTTCACTTTCATTACTCGCGTAGACCGCGTGTTTTGATTGCGTAGACCGCATTATTATTTTCATTACCTGCATAGACCGCATGTATTGCTTGCGTAGACCGCATAATTGTTCAATTTCATTACTCGCGTAGACCGCGTGTTTTGATCGCGTAGACCGCATTATTATTTTCATTACCTGCGTAGACCGCTTGTATTGCTTGCGTAGACCGCATAATTGTTCAATTTCTTTCCTTGCGTAGACCGCATATTTATTGTTCAATTTCTTTACCTGCGTAGACCGCATGTATTGCTTGCGTAGACCGCATAATTGTTCAATTTCTTTCCTTGAGTAGACCGCATATTTATTGTTCAATTTCTTTACCTGCGTAGACCGCATGTATTGTTTGCGTAGACCGCATAATTGTTCAATTTCTTTCCTTGCGTAGACCGCATATTTATTGTTCAATTTCTTTACCTGCGTAGACCGCATGTTTTGCTTGCGTAGACCGCATAATTGTTCAATTTCTTTACCTACGTAGACCGCATGTTTTGCTTGCGTAGACCGCATATTAATTTCAATACCTGCGTTGACCGCATGTTTTGATTGCGTAGACCGCATGTTTGTAATCATTCCATTACTTGCGTAGACCGCATGTTAGTTACATCCCCTGCGTAGACCGCATGTTTGTAATCATTTCTTTACTTGCGTAGACCGCATGTTTATTACATTACCTGCGTAGACCGCATGTATTGCCTGCATAGACCGCATGTTTGTTAATTTCATTATCTGCGTAGACCGCATGTTTATGACCAATTTCGTTGCCCGCGTAGACCGCGTGCTCCGCTTACATCACTGTGCTTTCACAACATTGTTATGTTTCCCGCTTGCTTTGCGTTGTCACGCATTTTTCAAATACATTGATATACATCGTACCTGTTGAGTTGTTTTCTTTTCAGGCACGATATTGTATGTACGGTTCATTTAAGGCTGGAGCAACTAGACGAGCCGCATAGGTATAGCCACGGTCTAGGAGACCTTAAATCCTTGGAAGGTGTAAGACCTTTAGTGTTCGCATTGCCGTACATCTCGAAAGCCGCGTGTTGTCGCGCATTTCATGTAACATGCATTTTATACATTATTTTCATTTCAAAAAAAAAAACATGCATTGTCATACATCATCGTAAATAGTTACATTGTCATGCATCATTGCATATTTGTAAATACTACACTGTAGGTCGCGTGCATTCATTGCATCACCTTCCATCTATGGCTTGCGCCTTTCCATGTTTGAGCTTGGTTTGGTATGTGCCCATACTTCTCGTGTCGAAGCATAGTTCAGTAGACCGTTCTATGTTAGACGTGGCTTGTACGCGTACATGCCTTTCCTAGGCAAGATTTGGTTTGGCCCGCGTGCCATATCCGTTACATCTATTTCCATTACATCGTAGTTTGCATGCATTCATCGCATCTCTTCCATCTATGGCTTGCGCCTTTCCATGTTGAGCTTGGTCTGGTATGTGCCCATACTTCTCGTGTCGAAGCATAGTTTAGTAGACCGTTCTATGTTAGACGTGGCTTGTATGCGTACATGCCCTACCTAGGCAAGATTTGGTTTGGCCTGCGTGCCATATTCATGTCCATTACATTGTAGTGTAATTTTTGCGTCCAGCATTAGGATCATTGTCTTTTCTCCAGCGGGTCGCTTCCCCACTTATGTCATTTCACCCAATACTTGTTCTTGTGTCTGTCTACAATGCTCACAGTTCAGTTGACCGTTCTGTGGTAGACAGACTTGTTACCTCCATCAATCTATTTGACATAGGTGTGGTTTCGAACCACTCGTGATTGGATCGTGATTCAATTGCTTTGCATATAGTTTGCATTGTTTTAATTACATTGCATCTTCATTTGCATTGTTTATACATTGTTTTGTATATATTGCATATCATTTTGCATCCATTCTTGCATTGTCATGCATGTTGCTAACAATATTGTACCTATTAAGTTTGTTTTCTTTTCAGGCACGATATTGTATGTACGGTTCATTTGAGGCTGGTGTAACCAGACGAGCCGCACAGGTATTGTATCCTCCGAGTGAGACGTATTGAGAATTGCATAATTCTCTTACATCCTTTCTGCATTGTAGTGTAGTTTGGTGTGTGCTAGCTTAAAACTGTCGCATGTGTGCTTCGTTACAGCTTTCTTTGCATGATCATAAGTTATGCCCGGCTCTGTGCATTGTCTTGCATTTTGCCCCCGCCTTCGGGCGCATATCTTGTTTGTCTTGCATGTTTGTCTGAGTCTTCGGCCTTGTCAAAAATGGGTCGTCTCTGGGCTTTGACATTCACTCCCGTCATTGTTATGACTTTCGAGTTCTGTCACAGAGGGGCAACTGTAGACACCCCAATTTTGACCGTCCTCAAGACTTGGACGTCACCGTTTGAACACTCGGTGATTATCCATGTTTGTGTTTGTTTGGAGTTCCCGGAGGTCTCGGCTCACGCGCCTTGCCTCAGGATCCCCGAACTCGACCGTTTAGTGTCTGGTTTCACACCAAACACTTGTGTTTTGCCTTGGAGTGGCAGGGAATGTCTTGTGAGGCATCCCCACACACCACCGGCAGTGGCTAGAGGCCACCGGCTGGTTTTTGCTGCCATCGGCACTATTTGTTGCCGGTCGGCACATTTTATTGCAGGTCGGCACTTTTTGTTGCCGGCCGGCACTCATTTTTGCCAAAATGGTATTTTTGGCCGGCCGATTACTGTGCATCTGCTTTTGCAGATATTTTAAGACAGTTGTATTGCTTTTGGCTCCCCTCCATACACGTGTATGGAGGGATCTCTCTCTTGGAAGCTTGTCTTGTAAGCTTTACAAGACAATAAGCCTCTATAAGAGAGAGCCTTCTCTCTTGTTGCTAGGTTAGACACTTGGTTAGAGATTTGAGACACTTGAGAGAGCTTAGACAGCCATTGTTAGGGTTTGAGTTCTAGGGTTAGGGTTTGATACACTTTATCTCTCTCTTTCCCTCTTGTGTGTGTTTTAGTGTGTTTAGTCCATACTATTGCACACAAACACCTAGTGTTTCACCTTCACTTAGCTACTGAGGTTCTAAGGGACTGATTTTGAAGTTTTGGTGTTGGATTCAAGCCAAGGGAGGCCATTGGAGCATCATTTGTAAAGGGGTCTTCAAGGGTGAGAATCTAGTCCCATTATTCCCTATTTTTGCATTGATTTTCTACCTATCTTAGAGCTGTTTTCGTGCTTATTGCATAACACAAAAAAGTTCTGTTTTTAGGCCCTCTTTATTGTTTATTAAGAGTGTTTTTTGGTTTGGGGGTGCTTGACCCCTCTTAGGCCTTGAAAGGCCTCATTTTGTGCTATTTTGTGCTTGTTTCGGGACTTTGGTGTTTGGGCCTCGTCACCACTGAAATCTTGAGGGATTTCAGTGGTGGAGATGGTGCCTTGAAGTCTCCAAAAGGAGAGGGCCATCCCCTCTCCTTGTTGTCCTTGAAAAGGGCATGTTTTGGCCTCTTGAGAGAGCATCATGTTTAAGTGTGTATTGACCATGTCTTGGCTGTTTTCCATGCTTAATATGTTGTATTATGCCTCTGTTTTTACTTGGTTTTGGTACTCCATGCATGCTTAGCATAGTTGCCATGTAATGCCTTGTGATCCCTTAACATGTCTTAGGTTGTGTGCCTTTGTTTCTAGCATGTTTTAGGCTTACATTTGTGAAGATTTTGTGCTTATCTTGACATGTCTTAGGTCTGTCCATAGTTGTTTGGGTCGGATTTGGCATGCATCATATAGCCCCTTTGCATTTTGGCTTGTTGGCCTTAAGTATGTGCCTGTATAGCATGGCATTTTTGCATTGGTTTGGTGATTTGGCACCATCCACCATGTCATTTCAGACCTCATAGTATGCTTGTAAGCTTGCATTTGATGTCCCTTTAATGCCTTGTAAGGTTGTCATCTCATGCTCCATGTTTGTGCCTTGATGCATGCCACCATGTTTAGGCCCTTAGCATATCATGTCATTGTGTTCTTAGCTTTGTTTTAACAAGCTAAACCTCTGATTTTGGTCCTTCCTTTCATGCCATGTTTTGTCTTGCTAAGTATAGTTCAATGCTCCATTGGTTTGCTTTGAACACTTGGACTATTTGTTGCATGTTTGGCTTGGTTTGTTGCTTGGTTTGGCACCATCATAACATGATTTTCAATGCTTATGTTGCATGCTAATTGTCCTTGATTACCTCCTTTCAAATGTGTTTGAGAGTTGTCCAACTTGTGCCTAAGTGTTGGCCTTTCAACATGTGTATGTGTGCATGTGTATTTGGTCCCTCATTTTAGCACTTTGGCCCTTGTTTTAGGCCTATTTTAGAGTTGCCTAAATCATGCATAAGTCCATCTTTTCATTGGTTTGCATTGCCTCATGTTTGCTTGTATGCTTGCATAGGTTTGTTGCCATGTCATGTTGCATCCTTAGCTTGCATGCCTAGGTTGCATTGCATCTTGCATGCATGCCTTGTTCCTTGACTTGATGATAGGAATTGGGCCTTGATTTGTGTGATTGGTTTGCATTTCATTTGACATGAAAGTTGCATGCTTGATCCCTTGGGCCATCATGCATGGACATGCGTGATTGGTGGTCCGAGAATCGAGGCACATGCCCCTTTGAGTCATTACCATGATAAGGGACATGGTTAATGCATACATGCCTTGAATTGCACTGCCATGCTTTGCCTTGTCCTCTGTTGCTGTCAATTGCAGATTCTGCATGAACACTCTGCCGACCGGCAGTATCAAGTGCTGAGGTTTTGACAGCCTCCAGAGGAGTGAAGGAAGGAAAACAGAGGCAGCCTATGCATGGCGGCGCATTTCCCGAGGCGGTTTATCTGTTTTCCTAGATTAGTTAATTCGTTAATTAATTAATTAATTTGTAATATTTATTTGGTCCCTCCGAGTGAGGGCAAATCTGTAATAAGTGTGTGTGGGTGGTGTGTATGTCTTCCAACCCCCATTTCTTTCTTCCCTTTTACTTACCTGCTTTGATGGTTAGTATTAGGGCATCTTTAAAATTAGCATACCTTATGATATGCATGCGTGCATTCATGCATTTGTATTGCATACATTAGACTCGGTACATCACGCTAACTGCATTTGTACTTCAAATTCAAAAACTGAATATGTGATAGTTGCGCATTTTCACATACCATGTTTAGGATAGCCGAGCCTATTCCAGGAACATTTTGTATGCGATGCATTAGGCACTTAACATGGACTTGGATCATGCATGTTTTGCTAACAAGTTCTTTGTCTTGGCACGGAGTACTATGTGAGTATTTTAATGCTTTAGCATGTCGCATGCGTGTGAATGCTACCATGACAGTATGCCTGCCATGCGGCTAAGTGCTTATGTGTTAAACTGTTTTAATGCCTGTGGGTGAAGGTTGGATTGTTTGAGTTGGAGAAACTCGTTGAAATCCGTATTTTAGCCTACTTACGAGTAGCAAATTCCAAAACGTTTATTCAAGACAAACGGATATGCAATGCTTATCTCCAAATTAGACGATCTAGTCTATACTTGTGTGCTGTGCGCATAACATAGTAATTCTAGACTAATAACTGGAATAAGAACACATAACGTTTTTAAAATTGGATATCACGGTTAGTAGAGGCCGGTCTTTGGACCGGGCGAAAGGGGGTGCTCATAGCTAACCTTCCTCGATCGTACCCAAGCTCCCGAGCCGAGACAACTCCGGTGATGACGGACATGTGGCCTTCGGCACCGAGTCAGGGTTTCCTAAATTTCCCCATTAAAAAAATATTTAGGTGGCGACTCTGTATCTGGCAAAGCAGTCCATGTTTGGCACTACTTTTTCAAAAATCTGTTTCTCAAAACGATTTGCCAGATTTGGGCTCTTTGGTTCAAGATTAAGAACCGCGACAACAAAATCGCGAGTCCGAACTGTAGTAAGCATAAGGCCCCCCTCTCGCGGGCGCGTCTACACTGTGGCTGCAACTACTATAAGAGCTATTGTCGGTAGTTTTAGATAATCTATTAATAATTGTCGATATGTTTAGAAAGTTAGATATGCATAGTTTTGGATGGTTTAAACTTTTTGTACAATTTAGAACTTAAGGATATAGTTTTTGAATGTTTGGAATGTACAGACAATTGTTGAATGTTTATAATTTATGAATATAGTTTCTTTTTGATGTTTCAAATAATATTTTGGTGGTTGATTGATGTTTTGTGATACTTGTTTGTAACATTTGTTAGATTGTACAAAATTGGTTAAATAGAACCTGCTGAATTTATTAAAAAAATGCATATTCTACGGTAGGCATAATTAGTCGTTGTATTACATATTTTACGGCGCGCAATCATCATCATTAT
Organism: Camellia sinensis; assembly: GCF_055761805.1. Classification (NCBI taxonomy): domain Eukaryota; kingdom Viridiplantae; phylum Streptophyta; class Magnoliopsida; order Ericales; family Theaceae; genus Camellia; species Camellia sinensis. Next base: position 95,582,518 of record NC_138971.1, on the reverse strand, counting down.
TTGTCTTACCAATTAACGGCGTGCAAAAGTAGTCGTAGAAAAAGTAACAACGACGCGCAAAATCTGCCGTTAAATAGTTTTTAACGGCGTACTGTAGCATGCCATAGAAAAAGTAACAACGACGCACAAAATCTGTCGTTAAATAGTTTTTAACGGTGTATGAAGCATGTTGTTGAAAGTGAATGACTCTCCATGACTGGTCATAATATGACGTGCGCCAGCATGTCGTAGAAGGGTTTTTACAGCATGCATTGCGCACCGTAAAAACCTTTTTTTGTTGTAGTGGTCAAGACACAAAGACGCTCACCGCTCAAGTACAAGAAGTGACGCTTAAGCATAGAAAACACACATCTAGTAGTTTTGCAGACAACAGACCAATGCTCAAGCACAAGGAAGGCCACTCGAGCGCCCATCCGCTCGAGCGTAGGAAACGCCACTCGAGCGTAGAAAACACTCTCCCAGTAGTTTTGTAGACCTACAAAGTACTGAGAGTTCGCAAAACCCGCTCAAGCATGAGAAGTGCCACTCAAGCGAAGGAGCAAAATTGCAAAGCCCGCTCGAGCAAAGGAGCAAAAATCTGGGCAACAAAGGTTTGGAGAAACAAGCAACCAGCCTGTTCCAAACACAACTACAATCCAATAACTAAATTTAAGGGAGATTAAGAAGAAAACGACAATGAACAACACTCAGAAACTATAAGCCCGAGTTCGAAATGCAACAAGAGTCGGGTCAAAACCGGAATCGCTATACTTTCGATTTCAAAACCAAAATCCTAGATTTTTATCAAAATCCCTAAATCACAATATTCTTTTTAAAAGACAAATAACTAAGTTAAAAATCATAGAAAGAGTCAAAGTAACCCCTACCTCAAAGAAGAATACACAAAGAAAAGATGGGTAAAACTTGACGGTTTCGAAACGCGAACTTCTCTGATTAGAACGGAAACCCTCGACGTGCTCTACCTTTTTATGAAAGGGACTAGGGCGAGGAAATGTACAAATCGAGAGTATTTGGGTCAAATGTTCAAGAACTAGAGAGAGAGAGTGTGTATAGATCTAAAGTTTTGAAATGTTTAGAGAGAGAGAGATGAAAAAGTAAGTCGAAAAGTGACTTTTCAGAACTGATACACTCACAGACCGCTTGAGCGACCAGACACAAAAAGTGAGACCGCTCAAGTGAACAAAGTACCGCTTGAGCACACATTGACATACTTTCAGAAGTTTTGCAAACAAAGGCTAACCACTCGAGCGCAAGAAGGATCGCTCGAGCCAACACCGCTCTAGCACAAGAACGATTAGTCGAACTAAAAACACCACCCTCCCAATAGTTTTGCAGGCCTGCAAAAGTACTGAGAGCTCCAAAAGACCGCTCAAGCGCAAGAAACACCGCTCGAGTGAAGAATTTCATACTCATAGTAGTTTTGCAAACCTGCAAAAGTACTAGAAGTCCTCATAGTTCGCTCGTGGGAACAAGGCAAAATTTGGGTAGCAAAATCCTAACCTGTTTCAAACACAACCAAGACATTCTAATGACCAATCTCAACAAGGAATAAGAATGAAGAAGACATGAACAACCATCAAGACAAGAAAGCCCAGATCTAAAACAATGAACATGTTTGGTTTAAACCAGAATCGTTATAAAATGCTTGACTTTGTTGGGAATACATAGATACCACAGTCATGTCTAAAAAATTTACTAATTCAAGATGTTTGAAACAGAGACACTGCCCTTAGCAAATCAACACTAAATGATAAGCGCTTGAATTTGTTGGGACACAGAGAGTACAATCGTGTCCAAAAAATCAATTGTTTCGAGGTGTTTTAAACAGAGACGTTACCCTTTAACATCTCAATCGTTAAATGATAAGTAGAGTTAACAGATAGTAGAAAAATTAAACAAGATTTATTGTTAGAATAAAATTACCAAACTAATAATTAACTAAAACATCAAATAAAATATCAGTAGAGAAAATGTTTTAAAAAAAGTTTGCTTGATGGTCGAGGCATGTAGACTGTGCTCTCCTTAGGAACTATACACCCTCTTCTGCACTGAGTCGAATGGTGTTTCTCTGCCAAGACACAATGACCTTCGAAATCACTTGTATGCATCAAAGTGAATTTCACGAACCATAAATTACCCAACACTCATTTGGAAAATAAATATAATGAACTCAAAAAGGAATATGTAGAAGAAGATGAAAAAAAAGACTAATATTGATTTCTTTGTGTGTAGCAGTAAACAATAAAGTCACACACACACACATACGCACACATATATATATATAATATAACAAAAATTACAAGTCTAGATATTATTAGAAAATATGCGATAGGAAAAATTACACCATTGGTACTTATAGTTTAAGTAAAGTGTCATTTTAATCCTCATAGTTTTAATTTAAACAATTTAGTTCTTATACTTTCAATTTTGTTGTAATGTGTCCCATCCATCACTTATTGTTAAAATGAAAAAAAAAAAACGTGTAAAAATAGATGGACCAAAGTGAAATTCAAAACAAACTAGAGGCATCACCGGTGTAACAAATTCATACAACGGTGGTCTTTGTAGTTTGTTTTGAATTTCACTTTGATCCTTTTAGTTTTTCATGTGATTTTTTTCTGTTCAAAATGTTAACAACGCATGACGGAGAGATCATATAGCAACAAAATTAAAAGTGTTAGGACTAAATTATTCGAATTGAAACAACAGGGATTAAAGTGACACTTCACTCAAAAACTAGAAGGACCAGTGGTGTAATTTATCGAGTGGGATATTATCCAAAAGATCAGGAAATCAACTCTAACGTTACAAAACGTTATTCTTGAAAAGATGTAAATCAAGATATATTCTCTAATCATAAGTAGGTGAGAAAATTACTTGAAAGATCAATAAAATAAAATAAAATTTTAAATTATAAAATAACACATACCACGTTTGGTGTAACGCTAGATGAGTTTATCACCAAGTAATCATGGACTTAGAGCACTTCATGAAATGATATCAGCTTCAAAAGGGAGGAATAGTTGTTGGATAACCTCCTAATTCAACTATCCATGGGCATAATCAATGAGGGAGTCCACCGTTGCATTCTCCATATTATCGATTGTCGAGCTAATGATTCTAACGTTGTGCTTGGTTAGGGATTTGGGAAGGGATTTGAAAAAGGAAAAGGAAAAAGTGTGTGAAATTAGATGAAATGTAGGTGTGGACGCGCCCCGAATGCCCCGGGAGAACCTCGTTTCGTTCATTTGGGCTTACCACAGTTTGGACTTAAATGTCCCGGTTCTGAATCTAATCTCACAATGTGCAATGTGAGACCGATAAATCACCAAAGAGTCAAAATCCGACAAATCGTTTTAGAAAACCAATTTTTATTAAAGAAGTGTCAAACATGGACTACTTTGCCAGATATAGAGTCGCCACCTAAATATTTTATTTTGGGGGAATTTAGGAAACCCTGGCTCGTGCCTAAGACCACGTGTCCATCATCACCAAAGTTGCCTCGGCTCGGGAACTTGGGTACGATTGGGGAAGGTCATTTAATGAGCACCCCCGCTCGCCCGATCAAAGATCGGCCTGTACTAAGCATGATATCTTGTTTTTGAAAGCACATGTGCTCTTATTCCGATTAATTAGCTAGTCTTACTACGTGATGTGCACAGCAAACAAGTATAGACTAGATCGCCTAATTTGGAACGAAGCATCGCATATCCGTTTGTTTCAAAAATGGTTTGAAGTTTGCTACTCGTAAGTAGGCTAAAATGCGGATTTCAATGAATTGTTCCAATTCAAGTAATCCAACCTTCACCCACAGGCATTCAGACAGTTAATCACATAAGCAATTAGCCTCATGGTAAGCATGCTTTCATGGAAATACTAGCACACATGCAGTATGCTAAAGTGTAAACACTCACAGTGTACCCTGAACCAAAACAAAGAACTAGTTAGAAATCATGCATGATCCTAGTTCATGTTAAGATGGCTAATGCAATACATGCGAAAATGCAATTAAGATAGGCTCGGCTATCCTAAGAGTGTCATGTGAGATTCAACTTGATACATATATTGAAATTGGAAATGAAATACAATACAGTTAGTATGATGCGCCGAGCCCAGTGCATGCAATACAGATGAATGGATGCAAACATGCAGGTATGCTAAATAAAACATGCCCTAAAACTAAACATCATAAGCGGTTAAGTAAAAGGGAGAAAGAAATGGAGGTTGGAAGACATGCATCACACACATGCACGCTTATTACAATAATGCACCCTCTTGAAAGAGGGACCAAATAAGAAGCTAACTAGCTAATCTAAGCTAATTAAACTAATTATTACAACAAATTAATTAACTAATCCTGGTTAACTAATTATTACAAAACGAATTCAAATAGATAACGCATTAACTAATTAAAGTACAAACCAAAGCATAAGCTAGCTATCTAAGCATGGCAGCTAAGGAAAGCAGTAAAAGTAGGAGCTTCAAAGGGAGAGGAATGCATGCATGCTTGGTTGCCTCGTTCGGAAATCCAATGCGACGCTCGATTCGCCTCTATTTTCATTTGTTTTCAGAAACTTGCACCAAGCTCCAGAAGGCAGAAACTCCACCTAGGGAAACCTATGGGAGGGTGGCCGACCGCTTTTGGTCTCTCCAGATACCTGCCGACCACTTTTGGTTGTTGAAAAACCAAAAAAGTGGTCGGCCAACTAGTTTTTCTGGTTGGCCGCCCAGTTGTTGCTGTTAAACTGTAATTTACTGTAATAGAGAGCAAGAAAGGACATGGCAATGTATTTGCAAGATATGTGTGCACAACCACCCTCCCTATCATGTCATGAACTCAAAGAAGTGTAGGTTCTCGACCCTCGGGCCACCAATCACGCATTTCAATGCATGATGGCCGAGAGGCGAAGTTGCACAATTCAATATGAAATGAATGCACAAGTAAACATATCAAGCCTAAAACTCTATCGTGTATGATCAAATGCGTGGGCGACCGGGAATTAAGGCACGATTCATCGCTTTAAGTATGAAACATCCCTCGTTTTCCGTGTTTGGACTAACACCTATTCCAAACACAATGCAAGCAAGAAACATGGCATGCACAATGCTATGTAATGGAACCTTAGCATGCGAACATGCAACTACATGGCATACTCGATGCAACTAGCAACCTAGCATACACAATGCTAAATGCTAAGAACTAGATGGCATACTCAATGCAAGGCAATCATGAGGGTTTTTAATACAATATAAAGCATGCATGCACAATGCAATGCAACAAGGGCAACAATGTGTAATGCACCAAACATGCTACAACATGCAAACCACATACTCAATGGAATTAAACTGAAATGGACAGACCTCAATCATGCCAAAACAGTGGCCATAATGCTAAAATGAACGCACCGAAAACACATACAAGCATGCATGCCAATTGGTTCACCAACTAAGGCACTAAGGTGCAACTCTCAGGAACACTTAAAGAGTGAAAAGCATGGAAGTGTAGCAACACTAAGTGCACTGAAATTGGACAAGAAATGATGCCAAATCATTTAATCAACACAAGCATGGCATGCAATGGTCCTTAAAGCTTAAGACAAGCAAAGAGGACTACAAAGGAGGCATGCAATACATGGCACATATGCATGAACTAAGCATGGACAAAGCTTAATTAGGTCAAAACAAGGACCTAAACATGCTGAGATGAGGGCTCAAAAACCTAGGCATGCAAGCATACAAGCTAAGGCATAAGCTAGGCAACAATGCATAACACTCAAAGGCACTTAAAGCATGATTGAGGTAGGAACATGGAAATGCCAAATCATGTACACAACACAAATGAAGCATGCAATGGTGCTCAAAGCATGAGGCAAGCAAGAGCATTTGTACTACAAGTATACAAAACATGAAGCATGTGACCAAGGCAACCCAAAACAGTCCTAGAACATGTTAAAATGAGTTTAAAACATGTATGGAAAGAAGCCAAAATGTGCTAGCATGAAGGGAATAAGACATGGAATACGTAAGGCAAATAGGGTGGATTACATTACACCTACTAAGACCAAGCATGGAATGACTTAACCAATAAAATTTAGAGTTATATCATGGCATAATAACCCCAAATAAGCATTGAAATGAGAGCTCGAAAGCTATGGCATGAAGGCATACGCAATGGTTCATGTTAAGGCATAAAACACAAACTATCCAAAGCATGGAATAGGTGATAAATGCAAGTGTGACCATGAAACATTGATTGAAATCATATAATAAATTATGTCAAATCATTGAAATAGTCCAAGTAATGCATGCTAGAGGACTCAACACACAAAGCTAACAAGCTAGGTTGAACCATAGCTATACAAAACAAGTCATGCATGGCCAAGACAACACAAATCAGACCTTAAACATGCTAAAACATGAACAAAGTCTTCTCAGAGCTAAGCCAAAAGCATGCTAAAATGACATGTTACAACATGATGCATGTTAGGTTATTTCATGGAACTACACTACAAGTGTATGGAGCATGCAAGGGCCAACCAAACCAAACCAAAACAGAGTCATGACATGGAAAAACATCACCAAAAACATGCTGAAATGGAAAGAAAATAAGCTAGAATGACATGCTATTTCATGAAGCACGTAAAGCTAGGTTGTGTGATTTACACTACAAGTGTATTGACCATGCATACAGTGACCAAAGCAAGCAAAAACAGTGGTATGCCTCAGCAACATAACCACAAATAAATGCTAAGATCACGCCAACACAAGCTTAACAAAGGTGCTCAAACATGAAGCATATGAAGCTAGTATACACAATACAAGTAGAGGGGATGACCCTCTCTTATTTAGGACACCAAAACCACATTTCCACCACTGAAAATCCTCTCTGGATTTCAGTGGTAGAAAGGTCATGCAAAGGCTTCACCAAGAGCCTAAAGGAATGGCTCAAAACAAGGCCTAAGAGGGAGTAAAACAGCCCAAACGAAAAAGTGACCTAAAACAACTACTTTAAGCACTTAAAAACAGAACTATTTCTTGTTAAGAGTTAAGCTTAAAAATAGATGCAAGAAGGGCTAAAAGCTTAAGCAAGAATGGGGGATTTAAGGGCTAAAGACTCACCCTTGAAGACCTCCTTTATAACTGCAACTCCAGCAGCCTCTTTAAGCTTAAACCAGTCCAAGAACACCAAAAAAAACCCCTTAGCACCTCAGCAACCAAAGGAAGTTGTTTGAGTGTATGTTTGTGTGTTAAACTAAGACAAATCTACACTTTTGAAGCCAAAAAATGAAGAACCAAGCAAGATAGATACAAAACTATGTGTATCACTCTAAGGGCAATTTTCTGAACCTAGAGGAGGGAGGAGGAGCTTCCCTCTTATAGAAGAGGAAAGGCAAAGCTTCTAGGATAAGCTAAGCACCAAGGCAATCCCTCCATACACGTGTCTGGAGGATGGCCCTAATGTCCTCCAACTATGCCACCTGGAGGAAAATATCTTCAAAAAGGTATCAAAAAACAGCAGACCACTTGGCCTGCTACTTAAAGTGGTCGGCCGGCCACTTCAAGTGGTCTCTGAGGGCAAAAACTGGTCGGCCATGGTGGGAGAGAGTCCAGGGCATGACAACAATGCAGTGGTGTAGTGGTCGACAAGAAAAGATGCCCCAAAGACCATGAAAGCCAGTTGTCCGACCAGAAAATTGGCTGGCAGAGAAAGAAGTGGTCGGCCAGGAGAAATATTGGTCTCCCACCCTTGTACCACCTTCCAAACAAAGAAAACAAGGTTTGTACCAAAAACAAACCAAAACGGATGCAAGACGAGAGATCGTGAGGCAAAGCACGCGGTTGAAAGCCTCGAAAACTGGTCTACGAGCATCAAAAGTGGTATGCAAGCACGAAAGGGGTCTCCCGGACTACAGTGTTCCTCTAGGCAAAGGCAACAAGGTGTGGTTCAAAAACCATGCCAAACGGAGAACGTTAAGCAGTCCCGAGACAAGGCGCGCGGCCGAAGGCTCCGAAAACCGAAAACTAGTGTCCGAACAGGAAAAGTGGTCTAGGACCACAAAAAGATGGTCTACAAGACCTCTCCCTGCCTCCAGGGAAGAGAAACAAAGTTCGGTCCATAAACCGAGCCGAAGCACAAAAGAGTTCAGAGGCCCGGAGGCAGGGCTCTCAGCCAAAACTCCAAAACCTCTAAATGAACACAACATGCACCATCACCGAGCACTCAATCGATGACGTCTGAGTCTTAAGGTCGGTCAAAAATGGGGTGTCTACAATTGCCCCTCTTTGACAGAACTCGAAAGTCACAAGTGATAGGAGTGAATGTCAAAGCCCAGAGACGACCCATTTTTGACAAGGCCGAAGACTTAGACAAACATGCAAGATAATAAAGAGATGCGCCTGCTGGCTGGGGCAAGATGCAAATGACATGCACAAAGCCGAACATAACTTATGATCATGCAAAGAAAGCTGTAACGAGGCAAATATACACAATAAATGCAACAGTTTAAGCAAGCGAATACGAACCAAACTACATTACATACAGAAAGGATGTAAGAGAATTATACAATTCTCGCTACGTTTCATGTGGAGAATACAATACCGTCGGGTTCGTTTGGTCGTGCCAGCCTCAAATGAACCGTACATACAATATCGTGCCTGGAAAAGAAAGGAACTCAACAGATACAATATCGTTAAAAACATGCATAGCAATACAAGTGAAAATTGCGTGACAACGCAAATGGAGAGGTGCACGACAATGCAACCTAAGTGTAACGCATAACAATGCGGAAGGAGTGCGTATAATGATGTAAGCAAAACAAGCGTGACAACAAAAGTAATGAGTGCATAACAATGCAACAAGTGGTGTGCATAACAATGTAGGTGAAACGTGCACGACAACGCGTGTGGAAAGTGCAAGGTAATATGAAAAAATTGCGCAACTTCAAATGTGTGTTTGAAATGAAATACCGAAAGAGAAAAGCGTAATTCAAACGTAACCCCCGATTTACCTATTGGAAGGGTCACAACATACTCAAAAAGGATACACCTTGCTCTTGACGAGTAACGATGAGCTACACATCAAAGACTTGAATTGAAGTTCCCGCAGGGATATTCTTGAGCCGAAAAGTGTACTTTTCTTGTATTTTCCCAAGGGCCGAGGACTCAAATCATCATCAAAATGCATAGGGAGAACAATGGAGCCCTGAAGATCATCTGGGAGGGTGGCCGACCAGTTATATCAGTGGCCGACAAGTTGTTGCCCATAAAAGTGGTCGGCCGACCAGAAAAACTGGCTGGCCGACCAGTTTGTAGAATTTCGGGGCAGTTTGGTCTTTTAGCTTCGGTTCTTTAAGTACACAACTCCAAATCAGTTTGTATCACACCTCCAAGGCCGAAATGCATTCTCCTTTGCTCCTAGACACTTTTCTCTCTCCGATCTGCACTTTATACGCATTTTCCAACCGATTAGAATTTGTTTTCGGAGCTTCTTTCTCCATTTTCACCACTTGAGGTATGTTTGTCTCAAAGTTTAGCACCTTTTCTCGGGCGTTGACTTTTGTTGACTTTTTCTCTTCTCGAGAGTTGACTTTTGTTGACTTTTCGCAATTTTGTCTCATTTCGCTCGTTTTTTGCTCATTTTTGCATACTTTGCAGATTTCTTCAGATGTCCGATGATATCCCGTATGGCGGAGGTCCTCCATATGCAGAGGACGAGCCCGATATCGTATCGTTGCTTCCGAGGATACGGCTATTCGTCCTAGAGGAGTACGACCCGGAGGAGCACATCCTACCTTCTAGCACCTTCTACCACTTCACGAACTTCGCGCGGTGGGCACCTGCAGACCTGCTACTACGAGAGCCAGAGTCCCATCTATCTCATCACACGCATGAGGTACGTACTTCATTTTTGCATTTTCAGCGATGTATTTTGCACTTCTTGCACATTTACATACACAACACTTCACTTATTCTGAACACAGTTCATACACAACACTCTGCTAACTTGGCACGCAGCTCATTTTGGGCACACAGCACACCTTGGGCACACAGCTCATAACACTGCTCCATCTGAACACACAATTCATAACACAACATTCTGTTTAGTTGGCACACAGCTCATAACACTACTCAATCTAAACACGCAGTTCATAACGCAGCATTCAATTAGTTGGCACACGGCTCATAACACTGCTCAATCTGAACATGTAGTTCATAACATAGCATTCGATTAGTTGGCACACGACTCATAACACTGCTCAATCTGAACACGCAGTCCATAACACAATATTCGATTAGTTGGCACATGGCTCATAACACTACTCAATCTGAACACACAGTCCATAACACAGTATTCGATTAGTTGGCACACGACTCATAACACTTCTCAATCTGAACACATAGTCCATAACACAGCATTGGATTTTTTTAGCACACTGCCCAATCTGAACACACAGTCCATAACGCAGTACATTTTTTCATAACATAGCACACCGCTCAATCTGAACACGCAGTCCATAACACGGTATTCTGTTTTTTAGCACACTGCTCAATCTGAACCCATTTGTCCATAACGCAGTACACTTTTTAGTAAGATAACACACCGCTCAATCTGAACCCAACGTTCATAACACGGTATTCGATTTATAGCATACTGCTCAATCTGAACCCAACGTCCATAAGGTAGTACACTTTTAGTTAATATAACACACCGCTTAATCTGAATCCAACGTTCATAACACGGTATTCGGTTTATAGCATACTGCTCAATCTGAACCCAATGTCCATAACGCAGTATGCTTTTAGTTAATATAACACACCGCTCAATCTGGACCCATTTGTCCATAACACGATAGCTTTATAGCACACTGCTCAATCTGAACTCATTTTTCCATAACGCAGTACACTTTTAATTTGTATAACACACTGCTCAATCTGGACCCATTGGTCCATAACACGGTAGGTTTATAGCACACTGCTCAATCTGAACCCATTTGTCCATAACGCAGTACACTTTTAATTTATATAACACACCGCTCAATCTGAACCCATTTGTCCATAACATGGTAGGTTTATAGCACACTGCTCAATCTGAACCCATTTGTCCATAACGCAGTACACTTTTAATTAATATAACACACCGCTCAATTTGGACCCATTTGTCCATAACACGATAGCTTTATAGCACATTGCTCAATCTGAACCCATTTGTCCATAACGCAGTACACTTTTAATTAATATAACACACCGCTCAATCTGGACCCATTTGTCCATAACACGGTAGGTTTATAGCACAATGCTCAATCTGAACCCATTTGTCCATAACGCATTGCACTTTTAATTAATGAACACGCAGCTGATACAGCACATTCTAAACACACAGCTCATTTTTCACTTTTGAACACGCAGTTCATACATTTTATTCTGAACACGCAGCTCATACGTTTGAATTTTAACACGCAGCTCATACATTTTATTCTGAACACGCAGCTCATACGTTTGAATTTGAACACACAGCTCACACATTTTACTTTGAACACGCAGCTGATACGGTACATTCTGAACATACAGCTCATTTTTCACTGTTGAACACGCAGTTCGTACATTTTATTCTGAACACGCAGCTCATACGTTTGAATTTGAACACGCAGCTCATACATTTGAATTTGAACATGCAGCTCACACATTTCATTCTGAACATACAGCTCACACATTTCATTCTAAATACGCAGCTCACACATTTGAATTCGAACACGCCGCTCACACATTTCATTCTGAACACGCAGCTCACACATTTGAATTTGAACACACAGCTCACATATTTGAATTCTAAAACTGAATATATCTGTTCATTCTAAATGCAGGTATACTTTTGTTTCACACGGGGTTATGGGTCCATCCTCGCGAGGGAGCGGTACATGGAGCTCCTGGACGCTGTCCGACATATAGCGGATGAGGCAGGGTTTGGCCTATTCTATATAGGATTGTCATGTCATCCAGCGAGTAGGACCCTCCTAGGCGCACTTGTAGAGAGGTGGTGGGACATCACCAACTCCTTCCATTTTTCAGCTACTAGGGACATGACGATGACCCCATATGACTTCTCCATGTTGATGAGCCTTGACGTGGCAGGCCGGCCAATCCCATACAACGCAGATATGGGTGAGTGGGAGGCCGCTTTGGTTTATTTGCTCGAAGCCCGTCCGCCGATCGACAGATCATCAGGCAGGGTCAGGTACACCTAGTTTTCTGAGCAGTACAGGGGGACTTCGCCCCAGACCATTAAGACCGTACAGCAGTACGTCCGGGGATTTTTGATGTTCCTCCTCGGGACCACACTGTTCTCCGACAGGGGGAACACAGTTGGGCTTTATCTGCTTAGTGCTCTGGTGGACCTATCACGGGTCAGTCAGTATGATTGGCGGTGGCGCGGGCCTTGCTACCCTTTACTGCTACATGAGCGCGAGCTCCCGTAAGCGGGGGACCAAAGTTGGAGGCTACTAGCGAGCTTGGGAAGTACGTTCTGCCCTCTTAATTTACAGTTTTGCTTTTCATTATCTGTACACCGCACACTACACACATCACATTCTGTATTCTACATTCTACACTCAGCATTCTGCATTTCCTGTATTTTCTGTATGTTATACACAGCACCCAGCATTCTGCACTCAGCATTCTGTATACTGTACACTGCACACAGCATTCTGTATTCTGACAATCTGTACTCAGCATTCTGTATATTATACACTACAAACAACATTCTGTATTTTGACATTCTACACTCAGCATTTTGTATATTGTACACTGCACACAGCATTCTGTATTCTGACAGCCGTTGTCTTGCCTTTCACAGCTGTGGGTTTATGCGTACTTCCCGATGCTGGCCCCTGAGCTAGAGGTCGAGGCACCCCTTGAGATCCCTTACTCGCGCAGATTTGAGGGTCGGTGTCGGCCCAGGCCCCGGGAGACTTTGTCCTCTCTCCGGCAGTTCTTCGATATTGTACGGGCGACGAAGGTAATCCAGAACTCTCAGTTCTTCATGCTTTCTGCTTTGATTTATCTTGCATATTTATGATATCTAATCAATTTATGCACTTGCTACCCACAGGTGTCTTGGCAGCCTTGGATAGCCATGCTAGGGAATCCTCGATTTTTGTTTGCTGGGGCATGGGGCACTTTGCGATATAGGGTTCTGTTTGAGGGACCGGTCGGCAGAGCCTAGTTCCTCGGAGAGTGCTTCATGCGCCAGACAATGGGCAACTCCGATCAGTACGTTCCCTCATTGCCTCCACCAGAGATGCGGTTCGCAAGGGATCTTACGCCCCAGAAGACGGAGGACCTCATGCTGGGTATTGATGCAGTCCTTTTTCTGGAGGAGGGGGATTACGCGACATATCGCCATACGTACCTGATGCCTCCGCTGTCAGGTGCCCATATGCCCAGGAAGAGAGCTACTGACACGTCTTCCTTGAGTCGTGCCCGAGCTGGAGGCGTTCCTTCGACCAGTGGGGTAGGCTCATCGAGGGGCAGGACTGGATAGATGCCCTCGACTCGCCAGTATGTTGGATGGCCAGATCTTCCGACCGAGCTGACGGGCTGGCAGTATGGGACTTCTTACCCAATTCCACTGGAGCCTCCAATGCCCGACCAACGATACGTCAGCGACCCTGACTCATCACCGGTATGTTTTACAGTTTTCATTTATCACTCAGATATTTAGACATTCATTCATTCACTGATGACTTAAACTTGTGTGTGTAGCCTCCCAGAGAGTATACTGAGGGATTACTTGGAGTGGTGGCTTCACTCAAGGATATGGTTCTGCGGAGGGAGACGATGCTTTGTGCCTCCGGCGTTCAGGTACTTTTCAATTTCCTTGCATTTCTCATGTTTCTGATGACATATGGAAACTGAACATTTCATTGTATTGATTCATTCCATGTGTAGAGCACATCTAACACATCGCATTCACGCAGTATATTTGCATGCACCTACTCTATGTAATTCTTGCATCTGCATCTGATATACATACTGGTTGACGCATTCAAATTGTCCTTTTCAGATCCCGCCTCTGCGGACTGGGCCATCCAGGCCTTTTCGAGCAGCTAGGAGAGGAGTCTCAGCATGCGGCTGAGGCGGACGCAGAGCACCTGTCAGACAGGATGATGAGTCTAGCGAGGAGGAGGAGTCGACACATCTTTAGTCTGAGACATCTGCAGGCAGGGACGATGACTCAGGTTCCGATTCGAAGGAAGGAGGCGACACTGAGGAGGCTTCCGAGGACGGTGACTCCGATTCAGATGATGGTGGCGGTGCCGGTGGTGCGGACGCTGCTCAGCCAATGAGGGTGAAGAGGGCCTCTCAGTTTTGAGCTTGATGGCACTAATGCAGATGTTCCTGCTTTATTTTTCTTTTTACATGTAGTTGTAGCACATTGTACAGCTTAGGCAGTTTTATTTTTCTTCCAAAACTTGTACCCTTTTGTAAAATGTTGTAAAAAGGAGCTATGGTGGAATGAAAACGGTTTTTCGTTCAAAGAGTGTTATATTTTATTCTGAGCATCACATCGCACACTTTTGCACAAAAATGAAATTTGAATGAAAATAGAAGAACGTGTATTGCCAAGTCATGTGGTGAACCGACGCAACAAACTAAACAACTCGACTCAAAAATAATTTGTTGAACGAATTAACAACTCGATGAACAAATAAACAACAACTCGATAAACAAATGAGCAATAACTCAATGAACAAAATGAGCAACAACTTGATAAACAAATGAGCAACAACTCGATAAACAAAGCGACAGAATGCATCCGAAACAAAGGTAAACTCGAACCTTCAGCACTCCCAGCACATGGGGAAGTTAGAGACTCACTCCTGGAGGCAAGAAACAGGTGTAAACCACTTTCATGTTCATGGCCGACCACCAAAGGGGCGTGCCGACCAGTTTTTCTGTCTGTAGCCCAAAAAAGTAGTTGGCCGACCATTTGATCTGGGAACCTCCAGTTTTCTGACACTTGTCCTCCAAACAGTGTCGTATCCTTTATAAAGGTTCCAGCTTCGTGGTTCCCTCATTCCAACTTAGTTTTGCACCAAAATGGAGGCGTTTCTCATCCAAAATCTCACAAATTGGATTGCTTCCTTGGATGGCTCAGAAAAGGTGAATTTTCGGGGCTTTGGCATAAATACACTATTCACACTAAGTCGCACCCCGCTGCATTTTCCGTTTCTTCATGTCGCGACAAGGTTTTGGAACCTAGTAACACACGTCTTTAGCTTTGGTGGACAAGAGATGTGTCCCACATTTGAAGACTTCCAAGCTTTAATGGAATCCGAGCGCGAGGAGGAAATTTTGCTGCAATTCTGCTTTGGCCACGTCCAAGCCTTAGGATGGATGTGTGGGCTCACTCTGCATGACGCTCGGTCATTGACTCGCGATGGAGTGCTAGATATCCCTAGCTTGATTCGTCGATTTTCTGATGCTGGTGACCGCGGCGATCATGACTGGCAGGGTTATTAGCAACATGCACTTTGCTTGTGCGTGTTGTCTCGTTTCTTGCTTGCCTCAGGCTCTGGTGGGTTCAGCACTCATTTGATTGAAGTCGCGCAAGGCTTAAGAGAGGGCAAGAGCTGCATCGCCATGACATTAGCTGAGACATTGATAGGTTTGGACGCTTTTCATCGCCGGGAGATGGCTAGCTTGGCGGGGAGTCCACTACTATTGCAGGTAATGTTTCCCACCCCATCTCACATATATTTCTCACATCACTTAGGCCTCAGTCTCGATTTTTCTCTCAAAATCCTTTTCTCACTTTTTCTCTCAACGTACACCTCTCTATTCTTTAATCTCTCATTTTTAATCCCTCCCCAGATATGGTTGATGGACAAATTGAAGATTGTGGACTCCTGCCCCACGTACTCAGCTCGCAGCTATTTCTTTCGATGACGTCTAGTCGATGCCCCAGATGAGGGATGGTGGTGCAAATGGATGCGCAGTTTATCCGCAGACCGCATTGCTTGGCGTTGTCCTTGGCTCAATCTGTCGGCAATGAGCTATAGTGTGACTTGCCAGCTAGGGATTCAATTGATTGGCATGACACACTGTGTGTTCTATTTTCCTTTCCTGTTCCAGCGTCAGTTCGGACATGATTAGACTTGCCCGGTAGAAGGGATAGAGTACCCCCTGCATTTCCGGTCTGAGGCACTCAGCTAGCTCGGTATGCCACGACATCGAGGACTAGAGAGCTTCTGGCCCTCGCTCCCACTTTCAGTTGTACTCTCTCTGATAAGTGTATAGCTTGGCTTTTTGAGGAGGCGCAGACTGGGCCTTTTTTAGCATCAGAGGCTTCGACCAGTTTTGGGAGGGGGCGCAGGAACACCTGACTTATCCATGCCGCAAATTTATTGCTTTATCAGTACTTTCAAGTTTTCTTTATGAATGTAATAAAAAGCAACTTCAATTTGTATTCAAGAGAAGGAGAACTCTGTGCTGAAATCAATGAAATTGAAGGTTGTGGGTACTGAAAATTTCCCGCTCGGTCCAAAAAATGGTCTAAGTTGTAAAAAGGTTAATTTGAACAAAATCAACTTTTATTAAAACTTTTCAAAACTTTTTTCGATATGGATCAGAACTGGACACATCTGAGATCTGTCCTTGAGAAGCACAATCCCGCATCCAAGTAACTGGAAAGTTGTCCCTAGTCTGAATAGCACTGCATCGGAGATCACAACCGAGCTCTTGAACGCAGAGTAAACAAAGATGACCCAACATGATCACATGGACAAAGTTGATCGGGGAAGTGTTTATGGCTAGACTTCGGAATGAAGTTGCCTACGTATCCCAAAGATGGGAATCAAGCCTTACGTAGTTCGGCTCAGGTTCACTCGTGTATTAACATTCTCATTTTGCGCTCTAACTTTTGCCAAGGCCACCCTTTGCGGGTTTTCAACCTTGCGAGCTCAGTTTTTATAGTTTCAAATTTTCTGTGCTCTAACTTTTGCCTAGGTCGCCCTTTCGGGTTTTTGGCCTAACGAGCCACTCAGGGATAATATTTCTTCAACTTGTCCATGTTGATTGATTGGGAGAACTCTAGGCCATCTAGGTCCATCAGAACGACAGCTTCGCCCGACCAGATAGACTTGATGATGTAAGGACCAGTCCAATTGGGTCTGAACTTGCCCCTAGGGTCATGGATGAGAGCTTGGTTGTCTTTGAGCACTAGATCCCCTTCCTTTAAATTCCTGGACTTAACCTTCTTGTTGAAAGCCCTGGCGATTCTCCGTTGATAACCCTAAACATGGTACAGTGCTTTCAGCCTTCTTTCATCAAACAGCATGAGTTCTTCGAACCTGTTCTGCTGCCAATCTGCCTCAGCTATCCGACACTCAGCCAATACCCGTAATGACAGAACTTCAATTTTGATAGGCAAAATAGCCTCCATCCTATAGACCAAGGAATATGGAGTCGCCCCAGTAGAGTTCGAATTGAAGTCCGGTATCCCCATAGATCAAATGGCAACTTATTTGGCCAGTCCCAGTAAGTTTCCATCATCTTCTGCAGGATGTGCTTGATGTTCTTGTTGGCGGCCTAAACTGCTCTGTTGGTTTGGGGCCTATATGTAGACAACTTATGAAAAGCCACGTTGTACTTGTCCAACAAGTCGATCACTTCTTTCTTGAAGTGGGAACCATTATCTGAAATGATCTCATTCGGGACCCTGTAGTGACAGATGATGTTGTTCCTGATGAACTTGGCAACATGTGAAGACTTCAATACCACATAAGACTGGGCCTCAACCCACTTTGTAAAATAGTCAATCGCGATCAGAATGAACTCATGCCCATTGGACCCTTTCGGAGTGACAACTCCAATCACATCAATCCCCCAGACTGAAAATGGCCATGGCGAAGTCATGTTGTACAGCTTCGATAGCGAAATGTTCATACGGTTGGCGTGGATCAAACATTTGTGGCATCGCCAGAGAAAGCCAATACAATCCTCCTCCAAGGTGGACCAGTAATAATCCTGTCTAAGGATTTTCCGGGCTAGCATTACCCCGTTCATGTGCACTTCGCACTCTCCTCCATGGATGGCCTCCATCAGGTGCTTTGATTCTTCGGCATCAACACACAACTTATGCATCCCGAGATGACCTCTCTTGTACAGTTTACCCCCGCAGATGATGAACTGAGCAGCCATTCTTCGAATTGCCCTTTATCTTTGGCGTTTGCTCCTGGTGGATACGCTTCCTTTTCCAAGAAGTTCCAAACATTGTAATACCAGGGGTTCTCATCTTGAACCTCATCCATGGCAGCAATCAACTCGTAGGCCGGCACAAATTTCTGGTCAATGATGATCGAAGGCATCCGGACTCCAAAAGGGATGTCTATCATAGAAGATAGAGTTGCTAATGAATCTGCGAACCTATTGTTCTCTCTTAACAGATGAGCGAAATTCAGTTTCTCAAACTGAGGAATCAACAAGTCCAAGGTCTGGTGGTAAATTTTCATCTTTTCTTCTTTGACTTTCCAATCTCCTTTTGCTTGAGACACAACAAGGTTTGAGTCCCCAATGTCGTCTAACCGTTTTGCCCCTAGTTCTAGGGCGGCTTCTAAACCAGCAATGCATGTCTCATACTCTGCTTCGTTGTTCGAGACTTTGAACTGGAGTTTGAATGCTAGAGGTATACAGGAATTGTCGGGTGTTATCAACAACACCTCTATCCCATACCCATATTGATTTGACGCTCCGTCAAAGTACATCATCCAAGTTTCATCTTCGATATGCAGAATGGCCTCATTTGGAAATAGGTACTCAACTGCTTCATCCCCTTCAACTAGGTGATCGGCTAGGAACTCCATTACCGCTCTCCCTTTTACTGAATTGCGGGTCACATACTTCAAATCGAATTCGGAAAGCAAAAGAAACCAATGGGCTAGCCTACCCGTAAGTGCTGGTTTCTAGAAGAGATATTTGATGGGATCCAATCTCGAAACCAATATTACGTAGTGAGCTAACAGGTAGTGCCGTAGCTTCCTGGTAGCCCATACCAAGGCTAGACAAGTCTTCTCCAACGGTGTGTAGCGGGTCTCGTACTGTAGCATTTTCTTGCTTAGATAGTAGATAGCCCTCTCCACTTTGTCCTCAAACTCTTGCGCGAGCATACATCCCATTGTAGTTTCAGTCACTGAAAGGTACAGAATCAACGGTTTCCCTGGCTCAGGCGGTGACAACACAGGTGGGTTCTGTAAATATTGTTTGATCTGTTCAAAAGCAGCTTGGCATGGGCCGTCCCATTGAAATTTCTTTCCTTTCTTCAGGAGACCAAAGAGTGGTTCACAGGTCCAGGTTAATTTTGAAATAAACCATCTTATGAATTGCACTTTACCCAGGAAGCCTCGCACCTCCTTTTCAATCCTTGGTGGTGGTATTTCTAAGATGGCCTTGATTTTGGAAGGATCAACCTCGATACCTCTCTGTGTGATCAAGAACCCTAGCATTTTCCCTGCTATGACACCGAATGTACGCTTCTGAGGATTCAGCCGCAGCCTATACTCTCTGATCCGTTGAAAGAATTTTTGCAAGGCAGTGTAGTGGCCCTCTCTTTCTTTGAACTTGACAATCATGTCATCCACGTACACCATAACCTCCTTGTGGATCATGTCGTGCAATATTGTGGTCCCAGCCCATTGATACGTAGCTCCAGCATTCTTCAGCCCAAACGGCATCACCCTATAACAATAGGTTCCCCACAGGGTGGTAAAAACAGTCTTCTCCCGGTCTTCAGGTTCCTTGAACATCTGCTTGTAGCCAGAAAACCCATCCATGAATGAGAGCAACGCATACCCTGCAGTGAAGTCCACTAATTCATCGATATGTGGCAGAGGAAAGTCGTCCTTCGAACTGGCTTTGTTCAAATCCCTAAAGTCCACACATACCCGAATTTTGCCATCTTTCTTCAGCACTGGAACAATGTTGGCCAACCAAGCAGCGTATTCGGATACCAGCAAGAACCCTACGCCAATTTGCTTGGTGACCTCTTCTTTG
This sequence comes from Camellia sinensis, assembly GCF_055761805.1. Classification (NCBI taxonomy): domain Eukaryota; kingdom Viridiplantae; phylum Streptophyta; class Magnoliopsida; order Ericales; family Theaceae; genus Camellia; species Camellia sinensis. The sequence goes on along the minus strand of NC_138971.1, from coordinate 95,562,472 downwards.
ATCTTGAGAGCCTAGTCTGGGCGGATCCTTCTGAGCTTCTGCTTAACAGGTCAGGCCTCTGGGTCAAGAGGGATCCAGTGCTGTGCAATCTCAGAATCTATTCCAGGCATGTCTTCGTAGGACCACGCGAAAACATCTTTGAAATCTTTTAACAAAGCGACTAAGTGTTCGCGCTCCTCCGAAGACAACGTGGACTCGTTCTGGACCGGTCGCTGGTCCTTCTCAGTACCAACACTAATTTGGGTGATTTCATCAGGCAAGGGTTTAACAAACCTCTCCTACTCTTGATCAAGAAAATATTGCAAAACCGGAGGAATTTTTTCCTCGTCGTTTTCATCAAAATTTTGAAAATCCTGAAGCATGCAATAAATTAAGGGCCAAGAAAAGTAATCGAAGGCCACAGCCGCACAACTCTTATTAAGTGCTTCCAAGTCGCCTGGTTCCTCTGTTACAACAGACTCAAAGGAAAAAGAAAAAGACGACCTGGACAGGACTGTGGCATCCGGGTGTCACCCCAAGGAATAACGAACTCAGACTCAGACGAGCTGGAACCTGATTCTGACTCACAAGACTCAGCGGAATCAGATTCCGGTTCACTACCTGACCCGGTGCTGCTCAATAAGAAGCCTTCCTCGTATTGCCAGACAAGGGAGGGTGCAATGGATGTATCCAAAATGTTTAAAGGTGGGCTCGCAGCCATTTCATTCCCAATCATGGACACTGAGAGGTCATCCTCCAAGCACTCATGTACGATCGGAGGATCTGATAGTAGGCAAGCCAGTGCTACCCCCATTTCAATCTCGGTGCCCTCGGAAACCTCCTCTTTATACTATTTAGCCTCAGCTAATGGGTCTGTCTGCTACTTGGCAACATCATCCCCGAACAATTACAAGTCAAAGAAGATCTCAAACCCTGGCAAGTGTCTCATTTCTGCATTCAACCATGGCTCTGGGAAGCCGCAGAACGGGAAATCCTCCTCCTCCCGGACAAAGCGTCCATTCAGGGTACCCTGAATAGGTCGGTGCATTAACTCAAAATGCTTCCCCGCCTGCTTAGCTCTAGCCCTTCCAGCCATTTCTTTGCCTTTCCTCACCCAATCCTCCTTGGTAAGCAGGTAACCTAAACCAAAGATATGTGGGTTATACGGCACTTCGGCCGATGCTCCACGCCTTTCCAGCCACTTTTCCCTAATCCCATCCTGGGGATGTGCTGGAGTTTGTTCATGAGGTACACCGATTGCGCACTGACATATAACCCCTTGTTGATAGCTAGTATGTTTTGTACGACCCGAGCCACGGCTAGGGCGAACCCTGATAGGAACACATCCTCCACACCATGTTCGATTTCCAACACTGGCGTAGAAACCTCTAGCGGTAGATGGATTGACGAATTCCCAAAAACTATGGCCACCCCCTTCCCGTGGGGGGTACTTCAACATCTAATGCAAAGTGGAAGAGATCGCCTTTACCTAATGCAACCACAGCCACCCTAGGAGTAGAATGAAAGTCGCAGGAACGTCCAAGACATGAAAGTCAATATCGTGTTGTCCTGGACCGACCTTAGTCCGAATCTGCACAATTCCCATCACTTCTCGGCTAGTGTTGTCATATACTCGAATCACCTGGGCAGTGGGTATGAAGTCCACGGGCTTCAACCTGATTGCATACGCCATCCTCGACGGACATACATTGATGGCGGATCCTGTATCGACAAGAACTACTGGTACCTACTTGTCTCTACACTCCATAGAGATGTAGAGTGGTTTGTTATGGTTTGAGCCCTCAGGCAGCAATTCCTTATCAGTAAAGGTTAACATCGGGGAAGCTCCTCCCGGAAAGACCAATCCTACCAGCTGCTCAGGCGTGGTGTCAATTGAAAGTTTAGCCCTGTCCATTGCAGAAAGGACAGCTTGTTTGTGTACTCTTGAAGCCATAAGCAGTCCCCAGATAGAGATGTCTGTTTGTATCTTCTTAAGCTGCTTCAGCACAGTCTCGTCTTCGAGTAACTTTTTTTTCTGCTTCTCCGCCTCCTTGTCCTTTCCAGACGCCTCTAGTTGATCTAGGTGTGGGGGATAGAAATACCACCCACTTCTAGTCATGTGGTCAACTTCTTCAATATACCAGGTATCATCCGGTCGGTTGTTCCCCTAATCCTCGTCTGTGTGGGCAAGACATAGGTCATCATCTTCCCACCACATACCGTCAGCCATCGACAAGCAACTATCTGGTTTTGTTACAACTATTCTTGTGTCCACAGCACATTCAGTTCTCGTGCTCACAGCACATTCCGTCCCCTTGGGGGCTTTGGCCTTCCTTACCCTTTCTAAGTCTTTGATCTTTTCCTACTTAAACTGTTTCAGCGCAGCTTGCTGTTCAAGATCTTCTGTACTCAAATTGTTCTGATCCTGAGCAAAATTCTTAACACCGGTGCTCTCCAGCGATTGCTCCTGATTCCCGGCCATTCCGGCCATTGTTGATGATATTCCAACCCCTGATTGCCCCTGGTCTAGCAGAAGTTGTTCAATAGCATCCGGCTCGTCACTGAGCCACCCGCTAGCTTCTGCTAACCCTTCTAGATCGAACCAGTTGACAGTCACGTCCCATGTATCATGTTCTTCAAAGAATTACAGATTTGTAATGTCTTCCTCTAGTTCTGCCAGGTCGTCTAGCCTTTGATTAGGTCCATCCTCCTGTACGACACTGATCTCTGTCCCTACTGGGAAGTCCATCATTGGCTTAGGCTGACCTGTTGGTGTGATGTAATCGCTCGGGTCATACACATATCTCGCAGACCCCTCAGGCCTTGAATAATCATTTCCATCTGTTCCCGCAATCATCCTGGTTCTATCTTCGATAGTCACCACCACCGACTCAGGTTGGGTTTGGGAGATATCTAGCATGCACAAATTCGTGCTTTCTGGAATGAACACCTCCGGCTTGGATAGGTGAGAAGGGGTGATATATATGCTAGGGTCGTATAACACAACCCCAGTTTGGATTAGGTTAATGCGTTTGGAAGGTGGAGCTTGGTTATGTGGTGGGAGTGGGTTGGTTGTGACATTTGGATTTTCCGACGGTGCGATCACCTTATTGTCAACAAGATCTTGGATATTGTGACGCAGTCTAAAGCACTGGTCGGTGTCGTGACCATGCTGTTGGTGATGGGCACAGTACTTAGCTGGGTTATAGAAGGGAGAAAGTTTTTCTAGCAAGGGCCGCAGCTCTAGGGGCTTCAAGTGCCCTTTCTTGATCAAAACCCCCAAAGCTTTAGATAGGGGCATGTATAGTGGAGTGAAGGTTCTTTGGCCTCTGGGCGCATATCTAGCTATTTGTGAGCTACTACCGGGCACACCAATGAATGGGGTAGCTGTGAGGGTTTTTGGAGTGGTGGTGGTGACCGTTCCGACATCTGAAGTTCTGCCAGCTGCAGCACTGCTTGTGCCTGCATTTGTACCGCGGTTGAATGCCCTCTCGGGCTGCTCTCTCTCATTATCAATGAGGCCTTGTTTCATTGCGTCCTCTATTTTCACCCCAATCTCATGTAGATCTACATAGGTGGGTAGGGGGAGGACGATCATCTTCTGCATGAGCTTGGGCTAGAGGTTGCGCACAACCATCCGTATCTGGTCTTTGTCCATAGGCCTGATGGTCATCATCGAGGCTTTGGCCCTCCAACGGTTTACGAAGTCGGAGAAGCTCTCCTTTGGTTCTTTCCTGGTTGTCTCGAGATCATGAGTTGTGAACTCGATCTACGTGTTATAAGAGTATTGAGCTATGAAGGCCTCAGTCATCTCCTCCCAATTCTTCTTAACGGAGTCCTCCAATTTTGCATACCAAATAGCCGCTACACCCGATAGGGTCCGACCAAACAAAGAAAGCTTCTGTAATCTAGAGAGGCCTATCGGCCTTAAGATATCTGAAAACAGTCGTAGGTGCACCATAGGATCCCTAGACCCATCAAAGCAGTCTGTGTGCGACATTTTAAATCGGTCCGACAGAGTCACGGCCGAGTCGGTGTATCGATCCTCAATATCCGGAATGGATTTCACGCCTTGAGACTTTTTGAAAAGCTTTTCAAGCTTTCTCACTTTTAGTGCCATTGGATCCACCTCAAACTCAAACGGTGAATCCACTAGGTTAGTGGGCATTTTGGATAGCTGAGGTAGGATTGAGAGCGGAGCTGGCCCTGTGGGGATGTCCGTATCTTCCTGGACATTAGTTGTCTCCCCGGGTATTGGAACTCTTGGTGGGGGAGGAGCTTGATGTGAAGTAGATGCTCCAGTCTGCTGTTGTAGCCTGGTAATTACCTCTGCCTGTTGCGCCATAACCTCGGCCTGGCATGTAGCAAATTCTGTCTGACGGGCAGCATCTTGCTGCATGGTTTTCATACTTTCCTGGAGCTGACGCGTCATCTCTTCTAGACCTGCCATATTATGCAGATCTAACTGAATAACCGGTATATCTGCTTCTGCAATAGAAACTGAGACCTCAGCCTGACTATTCAAGGACCATTGATCTAGTGATATCTGTATTGATACACTGCGCCTTTTTGACCTCCATCTAGTAACCGGGGGTAAAGAAAGAAACACTGCTTGTTCGTCTATCAGATCCCTGGATCGATTGAGTCTTCGGCCTCTAACCCAGAGTGCTTGGGAAAAATCTGCCTGGTCGGATACAATTGTGCTAAACTACCTTGCAAAAAGATAAATAAAGCATAATAACGAAATAAACAACCAAAACGCGCAGTGTGCTATGTTATGAGTGGAATAAATTAAAAACAACACACAGTTGGCCTGACCACACATAGTCAACATAACAACACATAGTCGGTATCTGTAAGCTGAACACATTGTCATTAACTCTGATCACTGTGCCCCAAATTGTTGCCCAAAAACTGAATCTAATACCCTCAAGTAAAACTGATTCTGCAAATGTTGACGCCCGCAGGCCTGATTCCCAGACTTGCAAACTGATACACGCAATCTTGTAGAGACACACTCTAACAGCAAATAGCAAGCAAGTAAGAGCCAAAACACCCCTATGTTGGGGTAGGGTTTCCCTGTCCTATTTTGTCAGGAACTAGGGTTTCACTATGCACACAGTGGTTTCAAACAACCTACAATCAGGTAAGCAACCTGTCCTAGTTTGGAATAGTCACTATGGATTCCGATATGCACTAGGTCGAATGGTCAAAAAGGGGTGCCTCAGTAAAAACCGAGGTTTGGGTTCCCGTCGTGGCAGAGCCCGCAACCGGTCAGCCTTATGGCATGCTTCTCAAAGCGAGCCTCTGGCAAACCGTTCAAGAATAGCATACGGCAAACACGGTGTCCTAGGCACACCAATGAAAATGCAATGCAAAAAAACACATAAGTGTAGACAAAACAAGATATCATGAGTTTGAGTCAAGTTTTCTAACTCCCCAGTAGAGTCGCCAGAAACTGTGGACTCGCCCCGAACGCCACGGGAGAATCCGTTTCGTTCATTTGGGTTTACCACAGTTCGGACTCAAATGTCACGGTTCTGAATCTAATCTCACAATATGTGATGTGATACCGATAAATTACCAAAGTGTCCAAATTCGGTAAATTGTTTTGGAAAACTATTTTTTAATAAAGAAGTGTCAAACATGGACTGCTTTGCCAGATATAGAGTCGCCACCTAAATATTTTGTTTTGGGGGAATTTAAGAAACCCTGACTCGTGCCTAAGGCCACGTGTCCGTCATCACCAAAGTTGCCTCGGCTCGGGAACTTGGGTACGATTGGGGAAGGTCATTTAATGAGCACCCCCGCTCGCCCAATCAAAGATTGGCCTGTACTAAGCATGGTATTTTGTTTTTGAAAACACATGCGCTCTTATTCCGATTAATTAGCTAGTCTTACTACGTGATGCGCACAGTAAACAAGTATGGACTAGATCTCCTAATTTGGAACGAAGAATCGCATATTCGTTTGTTTGGAAAATGGTTTGAAGTTTGCTGCTCGTAAGTAGGCTAAAATATGGATTTCAATGAATTGTTCCAATTCAAGTAATCCAACCTTCACCCACAGGCATTCAGGCAGTTAATCACATAAGCACTTAGCCTCATGGTAAGCATGCTTTCATGGCAACATTAGCACACATGTAGTATGCTAAAGCGTAAACACTCACAGTGTACTCCGAGCCAAAACAAAGAACTAGTCAGAAATCATGCATGATCCTAGTTCATGTTAAGATGGCTAATGCAACACATGCGAAAATGCAACTAAGATAGGCTCGGCTATCCTAAGAGTGTCATGTGAGATGCAACTTGATACATGTATTCAAATTGGAAATGAAATACAATGCAGTTAGTATGGTGCGCCGAGCCCGGTGCATGCAATACAGATGAATGGATGCAAACATGCGAGCATAAGGTATGCTAAATAAAACATGCCGTAAAACTAACCATCGTAAGCGGTTAAGTAAAAGTGAGAAAGAAAGGGTGGTTGGAAGACATGCATCACACACACGCACGTTATTACAAGAATGCGCCCTCCTGAAAGAGGGATCGAATAAGAAGCTAACTAGCTAATCTAAGCTAATTAAACTAATTATTACAACAAATTAATTAACTAATCCTGGTTAACTAATTATTACAAAATGAATTGAAATAGCTAACACATTAACTAATTAAAGTACAAACCAAAGCATAAGCTAGCTATCTAAGCATGGCAGCTAAGGAAAACAGTAAAAGCAGGAGCTTCAGAGGGAGAGGAATGCATGCATGCTCGGTCGCCTCGTTCGGAAATCCAATGCAATGCCCGATTTGCCTCTGTTTTCATTTGTTCTCAGAAACATGCACCAAGCTCCAGAAGGCTGAAACTCCACCTAGGGAAACCTGTGGGGGGGTGGCCGACCACTTTTGGTCTCTCCAGATACCTGTCGACCACTTTTGGTTGTTGAAAAACCAAAAAAGTGGTCGGCTAGCTAGTTTTTCTGGCTGGCCGCCCAGTTGTTGCTGCTGAACTGCAATTTGCTGCAACAGAGAGCAAGAAAGGGAATGGCAATGTATTTGCAAGATATGTGTGCACAACCACCCTCCCTATCATGTCATGAACTCAAGGGAGTGTAGGTTCTCGACCCTCGGGCCACCAATCGTGCATTTCAATGCATGATGGCCGAAAGGTGAAGTTGCACAATTCAATATAAAATGAATGCACAAGTAAACACATAAAGCCTAAAACTCTATCATGTATGATCAAGAGCATGGGAGACCAGGAGTTAAGGCATGATTCATCGTTTTAAGTATGAAACGTCCCTCGTTTCTCGCGTTTGGACTAACACCTATTCCAAACACAATGCAAGCAAGAAACATGGCATACTCGATGCAACTAGCAACCTAGCATACACAATGCAAGGCATAACATGGCATACACAATGCTAAATGCTAAGAACTAGATGGCATACTCAATGCAAGGCAATCATGAGGGTTCTTAACACAATGTAAAGCATGCGTGCACAATGCAATGCAACAAGGACAACAATGTGTAATGCACCAAACATGCTACAACATGAAAACCACATACTCAATGGACTTAAACTGAAATGGACAAACCTCAGTCATGCCAAAACAGTGGCCATAATGCTAAAATGAAGGCACCGAAAACACATACAAACATGCATGCCAATTGGTTCACCAACTAAGGCACTAAGGTGAAACTCTCAAGAACACTTAAAGAGTGAAAAGCATGGAAGTGTAGCAACACTAAGTGCACTGAAATTGGACAAGAAATGATGCCAAATCATTTAATAAACACAAGCATGGCATGCAATGGTCCTCAAAGCTTAAGACAAGCAAAGAGGACTACAAAGGAGGCATGCAATACATGGCACATATGCATGAACTAAGCATGGACAGAGCTTAATTAGGTCAAAATAAGAACCTAAACATGCTGAGATGAGAGCTCAAATACCTAGGCATGCAAGCATACAAGCTAAGGCATAAGCTAGGCAACAATGCATAACACTCAAAAGGCACTTAAAGCATGATTGAGGTAGGAACATGGTAATGCTAATTGCTCTTAACTTTCATGTTAAGTAATGCCAAATCATGTACACAACACAAATGAAGCATGCAATGGTGCTCAAAGCTTGAGGCAAACAAGAGCATTTGTACTACAAGTATACAAAACATGAAGCATGTGACCAAGGCAACCCAAAACAGTCGTAGAACATGTTAAAATGAGTCTAAAACATGTATGGAAGGAAGCCAAAATGTGCTAGCATGAAGGGCATAAGACATGGAATATGCAAGCAAATAGGGTGGATTACACTACACATACTAAGACCAAGCATGGAATGACTTAACTAATAAAAATCAGAGTTATATCATGGCATAATAACCCCAAATAAGCACTGAAATGAGAGCTCGCAAGCTATGGCATAAAGGCATACGCAATGGTTCATGTTAAGGCATAAAACACAAACTATCCAAAGCATGGAATAGGTGATAAATGCAAGCATGTGACCATGAAATATGGACTGAAATCACATAATAAATGATGCCAAATCATTGAAATAGTCCAAGTAATGCATGCTAGAGGACTTAACACACAAAGCTAACAAGCTAGATTGAACCATAGCTATACAAAACAAGTCATGCATGGCCAAGACAACACAAATCAGACCTTAAACATGCTAAAACATGAACAAAGTCTTCTCAGAGCTAAGCCAAAAGCATACTAAAATGACATGCTAGAACATGATGCATGTTAGGCTATTTCATGGAACTACACTACAAGTGTATGGAGCATGCAAGGGCCAACCAAAACAAACCAAAACAGAGTCATGACAGGGCAAAAAATACCAAAAACATGCTGAAATGGAAAGAAAACAAGCTAGAATGACATGCTATTTCATGAAGCACATAAAGCTAGTTTGTGTGATTTACACTACAAGTGTATTGACCATGCATGGAGTGACCATAGCAAGCAAAAATAGTGGTATGACTTAGAAAAATAACCACAAATAAATGCTAAGAACAAGCCAACACAAGCTTAACAAAGGTGCTCAAACATGAGGCATATGAAGCTAGTATACACAATACAAGGAGAGGGGATGACCCTTTCCTATTTAGGACACCAAAGCCACCTTTCCACCACTGAAAATCCTCTAGATTTCAGTGGTAGAAAGGTCATGCAAAGGCTTCACCAAGAGCCTAAAGGGATGGCTCAAAACAAGGCCTAACAAGGCCTAAGAGGGAGTAAAGCACCCCAAACGAAAACGTGACCTAAAACAACTATTTTAAGCACTTAAAAATAGAACTTTTTCTAGTTAAGAGCTAAGCTTAAAAACAGATGCAAGAAGGGCTAAAAGCTTAAGCAAGAATGGGGGATTTAAGGGCAAAAGACTCACCCTTGAAGACCTCCTTTATAACTGTAACTCCAGCGGCCTCTTTAAGCTTAAACCAGTCCAAGAACACCAAAAACAACCCCTTAGCACCTCAGCAACCAAAGGAAGGTGTTTGAGTGTGTGCTTGTGTGTTAAACTAAGACAAATCTACACTTTTGAAGCACAAAAATGAAGAACCTAGCAAGATAGATACAAAACTATAGGTATCTCTCTAAGGGCAATTTTCTGAACCTAGAGGAGGGAGGAGGAGCTTCCCTCTTATAGAAGAGGAAAGGCAAAGCTTCTAGGAGAAGCTAAGCACCAAGGCAATCCCTCAATACACGTGCATGGAGGATGGCCCTAATGTCCTCCAGCTTGAGCTGGAGGAAAATATCTCCAAAAAGGTGTCAAAAAGCAGCTGACCACTTAAAGTGGTCGGCCTGCTACTTAAAGTGGGAGGCCGACCACTTCAAGTGGTCTCTAAGAGCAAAAACTGGTCGGCCATGGTGGGAGAGAGTCCAGGGCATGAAAACAATGCAGTGGTGTACTGGTCGACCAGAAAAGATGCCCCAAAGACCAAGAAAGCCAATTGTCCAACTAAAAAATTGGCTGGCAGAGGAAGAAGTGGTCGGCCAGGAGAAATACTGGTCTTATAGCGATCCCGGTTTTCCCTTCATTGTTTAATTGTATTTCAGAATCGGTTCCGTGGATGTATTGTTGTCTTTTTCCTGTTTCCATCCTTTACTGTTTGTATACGAGTCTTTGGTCGTGTTGGGTAGGTTTAAAACAGGTTAGTTGTGTTTGGAAACCAAGGGTTGATGTCCATTTAATTCCAACTAGTGTCTATTAAATTTTCATAATGGTTCATTCAATTCGAATTAGTGATCCATTCATATTCCATTAGTGGGATTTTATGACAAACTTGTCCATTCATATTTCTAACTAGTGTTCATTTAATTCTAGTTAGTGTTCATTTAATGCTAGTTAGTGTTCATTTAATTCTAACTTGTCCTTTCATTTTCCAATTAATGTGCTTTAATAACAACCTTTCAATATCACTTGTTCATTTCCCTTTTGATTTCAAAACCCTAGAACCATCTTCTCTCTCTCTCTACACACCTTCTCTCTAGGTTTTCATCTCCCTCTAGTGTAAATCTATACTAAGTCCTTTGTAAGAAAGGTAGAGTGGGTTAAGGGCTTCATTTTTAATCTGAAAGTTTGGCGATTTGGAGCACTTTGGTTTTTGGCCTTCATCTTCTCCATTTGATGTAGGGATTTCTTTGTTCCTTTTCAATACTCCGTCTATAGATAGACATGTGGTAGTTTTGTATTGCATGAAAATCATATCCGTGTTGGATTTGTTTGAAAATCATGAGGGGAACCTAGGGTTGGTTGTTTGAGAATGGTTTTGTTATCACTGACTGTGGTTTGGACTAATTAGAGAGTAAGATTAGCATGTTATTGTTGAAAGAAGAGAAAGCCCTAAATTATATTTTGATTTGATAAAATAAAAAGGATTTATGGTTGAACAATGTTGGTAGATTTCTATTGTTAATATGAGTTGTGTAGAAGGTGTTAACAGTTAAGGGATTAATTATGGTATCGGGGTTATTTTGAAATGAACGTATTGAATCAAGTTGGGTTATGGCTTATTATCCATGGAATTGATTTTGTAAAATGAAGAGAATGTAATTGGTTTTGTGAAAAGGGAAAAGTGTTTTTGGAATAAGTGATGGAACATGTTGACTTAAGAAAATTATGAAGTTGATCTTGAAAATGGTAAATGAAATGTTAACTCTATGTGAGTCTCGGAAAATAAATTTGAGAATTAAACTATTGTATCATGAGTGTCGAATACACATATTTGGGGGTTTTATCCTTACCTATCGTACTAGTGTCGTTGTTGGGTTTAAGGTTTGCTTGAGAGTTGAGTCTCTTTTATTAGGTGTACTGAATACATGCATCTAGAGGTTTTGTCCTTGGTCATCGGTGGAGGATGGCATTGGTGTGTTGAATTGTGATGTATGCGTTACACTTGTGTTGGTTAAACATTATTGAATAGTTTATGTGTATGTATTACACTTGTTATTGATGCTTTGTTGTATTGAGGAATTTGTATATGATAATTGTTTATATACATTGTGTTGTGTGGGAGGAGATAGGGGATGTACTCCACGGTTTAGGGGAAGATAGGGGATGGACTTCTAAACCGGAAACTGTTTGACATTGATACAGCACTACAATGTGTATCATTTGTGAAGTATAGAAGTGTTTTTGTTTGATATTGATACAATACCAAAATGTGTATCATTTGTGAAGTATGGAAGTGTTTTTGTCTGAGATTGATACAGGACTAAAATGTGTATCTATTATGAGGTATGAAATGTTTAAAATGAGTTATTATCTCGCTTATCGCTTTGGCATATCCTTAGCTACTGTGCATATAGCCGGTAGAGCAGAGTTTTAATTGTTATCGTCAGTGTATCTGAGTATGTTATGGGTTGCGATGGTTACAGTTTTGAAAGGCTGAGCTGCCTCATTTGTGGATTATATACATGTTGATGATTTGTTATTTCCCTTTTATTTAAGGCATGCATGTATTGATATGAATGTATTAGGAACAAACCAAAATGCCATTTTGAGATTTTGGAAAGTGTGAAGGAAAGTGGGGTATTTGTGAACATGTTTTCAAAAAAGGTCATTTTGTTGTAAGTACGGAATATGGGGGAAGAGTGATGGGCTTGGTGAAATTGTTTTTTTTTAAAAAAAAAACTGTTATAGTCATGAAAGTTTGGGAAAATGGGTAATTAAAAGGAAAGAAGGTGAACCGCTTATAGCGTTGAATGAAATGGCTGTTTTCGAGAAAAGTTCATACTTATGTATATTTTGTATAAACTGCCACATTACTATTCTAGTATGAGATTGAACATTCATGATCATAGCTATCTGTAAGTTGTTATTGTTGAGGATCATGTTGAGATCTCTACTGGACTATATGTTCATCCCACGTTGTTGAATCTTTTTCAGGTGATAGCCAGGATGTGCTACAAGGTTTTGGATCTTCTTATTTGTTGGCCACGGGGCCTCTTTTGTGTTGGCGGAATGCCATTTATGTAAAAGGGTTATACCCTTCTTCTTGACTTTTAATGATGTAAGCCCAAGGGCAATTTATTTAGTGTTCTCATGTTGTATTTACTTGCATACGAATGAGAGCAATGTTATTCACTTCTACAAGTTGAATATACGAGTTTATTTCCGCATGTTATCTCTGAAATGGAATTAAGTAAATGAAATTGGTAATACTTCGAGTAACAAAAAGTGGGGCGTGACAGGTCTCCCACCCTTGTACCACCTTCCAAACAAGGAAAACAAGGTTTGTACCAAAAACAAACCAAAACGGATGCAAGACGAGAGATCGGGAGGCAAAGCACGCGACCGAAAACCTCGAAAACTGGTCTACGAGCATCAAAAGTGGTATGCAACCACGAAAGTGGTCTCCTGGACCACAGTGTTCCTCTAGATAGAGGCAACAAGGTGTGGTTCAAAAACCACGCTAAACGGAGAACGTTAAGCGGTCCCAAGACAAGGCGCGCGGTCGAAGGCTCTGAAAATCGGAAACTAGTCTCCAAATGGAAAAAGTGGCCTACGACCACAAAGAGATGGTCTACAAGACCTCTCCCTCCCTCCGGGGAAGAGAAACAAAGTTTGGTCCACAAATCGAGCCGAAGCACAAAAGAGTTCAGAGGCCCGGAGACAAGGCTCTCAGCCAAAACTCCGAAACCTCTAAATGAGCACAACATGCACCATCACCGAGCGCTCAATTGATGACGTCTGAGTCTTAAGGTCGGTCAAAAACAAAAATGGGGTGTCTACAGTAGGTATATTTTATTCATATTTCACTTACCTTTTCCTTTTCCCTTTTCAAATCCCTTTCCAAATTCCTTAACTAAACACTGTGTAAAAAAATTGCAGGTTAGAAATCCACTTGTCACGCCAAATTTGAATGTCCTTCTCACTTCCCACATCCCACCCTCCAATGGAGACTTAACATTAGCAAATCTCGACCTTCCCAAATGCTTCTCTATGTATTAGAAGAGGTAGACCCAATGATGCTTCCCCGAAATCGCAATTTAGAGATTATTTTGATTTAAGGACTATTCTAGCCAAAGACTGAGGTTGTGTAACTAACCACCAACCCTATTTGGCCAATAAAGCTAAATTAAAGGCTTTCAAATCTCGAAATCTAGGACCACCTTTTGCCTACCACTTACAAACCCAAGCCCAGCACTTCTAATGGATCTTGTTTTGTTGTCTTTAATTAAAATTTGCTTACCTTCTTTTCATAAAATTTGCTCTTTCCATCCTTTGCCTCCATACACTTATCTTTAATGTGATTGAAAACTTCTTTCTTTGACCATCCAACAATAGTAGGTACGCCTAAGGTGTGTGCGGTGCAATTCAGATAGTTTGAGAATAAAATTATAACCTAAATCCTAAATTGTGGATTGGCAACTATCCAACTCGTTGCTTCGGTGGTTTTAATTTACTAGTTAATTGAAAAATAATCTTAAATAATTATCAAACATTTGCATAATATGTAACACTAATTTTCATAATATTTTTCATATATATAACACAAAAACATTTTACATAATAATTTTCATATATACTGTTTGACAAAACTCCTTCCAGTTGTACTTATTTTCGCACTTTTTATTTCAGTGAGGCTATGAGTATTTAGATGCAAATCCAACCCGAATTGTGCCTTGCAGAGAAGTTTGTGTTGTTAATGCTTTCAAGATTGCCACTTCGCTGATTATGACGGGGATCGAGCTGCCCGGTCCCTTGACGGGTCCGGGGCAACGCCACGACGGGGTCGAGGGGTAGCGCCCCCGAAGCAAAATGCAAAAATGCATTCAAAGTTGCCTCCCCACTCGAGCGGAGAATGGTGATTTCCAGAAGTATGCGCGTCTGCAAAAATACTATGATCCGTGTTTTCACACTCGGGCGTCGAAATCCCCGCTTGAGCGTACATTCTGGTTTAGAACACTTCATATAGTGTCCCCTCTCGAGCGTCAATTCCCATGCTCGAGCTGACCTCGCGATTTCAGATTCTATAAATTCGCAAGTTGCTCCAAATCTAAGATTACTTCTCCAGATTTTCTTCTTGGGTTCTAGGGTTTATATCTGGGGTTATTTTGCTAGTTTTCTTTTATATTTTGATTGAGTATTCAACTCATGGTTTAAAGAGTATACATCAAAGGATTATTTGTTTGTTCTATACAAAAGAGAGAGTTGTTCTTCGGTAGATTCTGAAGAATTCGAGCCTAAAGTTTTGGTGGATTCTGGAGTGGCTCATCGTCAAGACAATTCTGAGGTGAAGATGGTGTTGGAAGAGGTACATAGGGGTTGGTTCAATTCGGGCGTGGATTCGCTAGGTAATTGAGAGTATACTTGTGTAATTCCTTTATATCTTCTTAGTAGATTGTTTTGTGACTGTTGCCCGTGGTTGTTTTATCACAATTAGAGGTGTCTAATTGTAGTTTTTCCACGTAAAATCGTTGTGTCGATTTGTCTTGATTGTTTGATTGGGATTGTTATATACTGCTTAAAATTGATACATAAATCACAAATCAACATCTAGGGGATTTCTAGAATTTTCATATATAATACCGATTGGCAATAAATTTCACATCTTAAATATTTCTCACATTTTTTTATTTTTTTATATTTCATTAAAATTTTAAAATATATATATATGTATTTACTATAGCGGAGTAGAGTGATTTCGAATGCGGATTATAAATTTCAAATCGCACATCAAACTAACCCATGGTTAGCGGACAGATCGGTGTGAATTGGACAATTTTAGCAGATTAAGCACCATTTTTCACAATCCTAGGTACACAAAGATATTTTCTATGGCCACTAGATTCTATCACTCAAAGAAGAACTAGGATTTTTGTCGTTGTATCTACTCCAATATTTCTGGTAAATGTCACTGCTGACTTAGATGTATAGGACATAGGGCTCATAATACTTGCTATCGAAATTAATTTGTTGACCTGATAAATGACCAAAAATATCTAACACATTTTTTAAATTTGTGGCCTCTTTGACCGTGGCATTGTAGAACATAAGGCTATCATCTTCAAACAATAAGTGAGAAATATTTGGGCTGCCTCTAGATATTTGAACACCATGAAGTGCACCATCAATCTCTAGCTTGCACAAAAGAGCCTGTACAGAAGATGAATAGATACGGTGAGAGAGAACGACCTTGCCTCAGGCCTCTAGATGGATTGAAAGATACAGAGGTAAGATACAGAGGTAATTTGCCCATTATATGATATCAATTCACTTACAAATTCATATTTTAAAATTCGATTTTGACATCTAATTTTCAATTGATTTGCAAAACTGTGATTATTAATATATTAAAAACCATTTATATAAAATGAATTTAAATAGAAGCATGACTAAAAAGCTAGTTATAAAATAAAGTCAAATACTACCATAAACATATAACAAATTAAACAAATATAAGAATGATTCCAAATAAATATAAGAGGAAAAGACTCATACATCAAATCCCTAACCTTCTAGTGAGATACAAAATTCGTTGACCAATATGCTACAGTCTATTTGGTAGTATTTATGTTTACAAAAATTTTAAAAATTGATTGCAAAATTCGTTGGGAGCCTATTTTTTATTTTAAAAATGGAATTATTTTAAAATGTTATTAAATTCTACAAAAAGAAAAAAAGAAGATTAATCTATATCTATATATTATATAAGGAAAAGGAGATTCTAACCCACAAGCCTTGTGGGAGCTCTAATATCCCAAACTTAATTTTTTAATTTTTTGATTTAAAAAAAAAAAAAAACTTGACTTCTTCCAACTCACAAACCTTTTTGACTTCTCTCATATCTACTGTTGCACCCATTTTCAACTTCACCCATACAATATACTTATTGATGAGATTGTTAAATTATTTTTATAAAAAATCTAAAAATATAAATTGTATATTAGAAAAATATCTAAAATAAATATAAATTCTTATTAAATCTATCTATATCTATATATTATATAAGTAAAAGGGGGTTTCTAATTACAAGTCTTGTGGGAGCTCCAATATATCAAACTAAAATGTTTAATTTTTTTATTTTAAATAATTAAAAAAATCCTCTATAGCTCTCATTCAAGCAATATATATATATATATATATATATTAAATATCTCTTGATTTATGACTTTCAAATGAAAAGTATATCAAATATACAAAATAAAAATTAGAAAGTATACTAATTCATTTCAAAATTCAAATTTGAGGGGGCACTAAATATGGAAATCATTCCATTAATTTAAATTTAAAATTATAATGATTTATTCATAACATATAAGTTTTAAATATTGATCTATTTCATGATTTATCTATATATCTATATATATATATATATTATAATTGCAAAATATTGCCATTTCATTAAGGTTGAAATTTGTACTTTTTTTCTCATTTTTTTTTATTTTGTTTAATTTTTGTTAATACGTGTTACAATATAATGGATCTATAAATTAATTTTATATTCCTAAAATAAAATTTCAAATTTAGATTCTTACTTAAATTATGTTACTATAATTAGAATGAGAGATCAATATTCATTCCTTAAATTTTGCATCCTTTATTAAATTATAAAATAAAATTTCAAATTTAAATTTGTAACACCCCCAAAAATAATACCATAAATATAACCCATAAGCATATTTAAATAACAACATGCATCAGAGTGTAAAGTTCTTTCATTACATGAAGTTAATGGATACAAGAGTTTAACAGAAGTAGATGCCCTATTGGCCTACACCTTTTCAAGCTTTAACTTGGGTACAACGAAAGTGAGCTTTGCTCATCACATCTTAAGCCCTTGGCTTTACAAAAATATACAATCGAAAGATGAAGCTCTTACTTCTGAAAATTTCTCCAACGCTATTGCCTAGGTGGAGGCATGCCATCATTACCTGTAAAGTTATTCCCAAGTAGGGTGAGCCACAGTCCAGTAGAAATAATCTGCATATGAAATTTAATAAAGGTATAAGTACAAGTGCATAAACAATGCTCGTAATAACACTTTTCATAACTTTATACACCCGTAAAATATTCATTTCAAGTCTTAATCAATTTACTTTCAACTCATGTTCCATTCACTTATCTGACCCAATTCATAAGTCCATTTCCTTATTTCTCACCAGCCGAAATGAGACTAAAACTCACAAATTCTAAATCATATTATTAACATGCAAGCACTTCAAACTTTTCTTTCACAGATATTTTGTCTACGGGCAGCCGTCAAACGGGACACATGTAGACGTAGGCTATACAAGCACTACAATTGCCATTTTACAGATATTTCGTCTGCGGGCTAGGCACCCATGTATAATTTCAGGACTTTCACCCAGGACACTCCAGCCAACTTAATTATAATGGAGTTCATTCCCTTTCTCCTCCTAAGCAATCATTCATACATATGCAATGTATTTAAACACAAACTCAAACAATGGAGTATATCCTCTTTCCACTCCCAAATAATCATACATATACAATGTACATAAATATAGCCATGTTCAATGACAAGCACAAGTGATTAGTTTCAGTTATCTAATCTGCATGTATTTTCTACAACAATCATAGTTATCCTCCCCCAATAGCCCAATACAATTATTCCTAAACAGATATAAAATCTCATAATAGATAGTTTATTCAAAACTACCAAAAAATGAAATAACACATAACCAATCCCACCATTTATATCAATACCCTCTCAATTTCACGTTTTCAACGTCAATTTCCATTATTTATATAAAATAATGATTAAATTCAATTCGGGCAAAGTCTCCCTTTTTTTCCAAATATTTGTCACGTGCCAAAATCATCAAATTTTATACAATACATCATTTTCAAACCCCTTAAGTATTTATTTCACCGTCACCCAAAACCCCTCTTTTCATTTTATGTCCAAACCCTAGGTTAAACCTCCCCAAATTACTCCATTGTTACACAAGAGACTATAACTAAGCTAAATACCATATAAAAGTGTAGAAAGATTCCTACCCCAAAGGAAGAAGATGAACCACACAACAGAAAAACTCCAAGAGTGCAGAAACCCACGTCAATTCAGATCAAAATGTAGATCTTAATGAGCTCCACCTTTTTCTCAAAGGCACTAGGGTGGAAATCTCAAAGGATCTAGATAAAATCTAAGAGAGAATGTGAATTGTAGAGAGAGGAGCTTAAGAACAAGTTTTTGGAAAGTTTTAGAGAGAGAGAGAAAAGAAAAAGTGATTCAAAATGCCATCTTTTCGGATTGAAATACACGCAGCCCGCTCGAGTGTGGAAAGCTCCGCTCGAGCGTTAGACACAAAGTTTCGCTCGAGCGTGAAAAGCGGCGCTCGAGCGTAGAATGCACACTTCCAGAAGTTTTGCAGACAAAGGTCTCCGCTCGAGCGTGGAAGTGGACTCTCGAGCGTTCGATGCACACTTCCAGTATTTCAAACCTGCAAAAATAAATACTGAGAGTTGACGAATCTCGCTTGAGCGCAAGAATGGCTGCTCAAGCGGAGGAGCAAAATTGTGAAGCCCACTCGAGTGTGAGAATGCCCGCTCGAGCAGAAATGCCAAAATCTGGGCAACACAGGTTTTGAAATACGAACAACCAACCTGTCCTAAACGCACAATCACAACCCGATAACCAAAAAGAAAGGGAAGACAAAGGAAGGAGATAAGAATAACTATTCAAAACCAAACCAACCCGAGTCAGGAATATAATAAGTAATGGGTCAAAAATCGGAATCGCTATAAAATTCTTCTTCAAATTGTATTACTACAATTAGAATGAGATCAATATTTACATGTGTCATAATGATGCGTCATAATATTATTGATCTATATATAATTTGTTTTAAACACATGTGTTCAAATTATTAATTGCTATTTTTTTTTCATTTTTTATTTTAAATTTTATAAAAAAAAAATTATATCCCTCTAAACTATACGGACTTGAACAATAATATTTTTTAATATAATTTTTTTTTAACAAAAGAACAAAACATAACTTTTTTAGCATTTACCAAACATGGTGAATTTTGTTAGATTTTTTTTTTTTAAATCTCAATTGTCAATTAAATATATTAAAATAAAAATTAAAGATATATTTGACTCAAATTGTTAAAAAGTTACTTTTGCTAAAATAAATTGGAAAGAAACGTTAATTTTGTTTTTTAATTTTATTAAAAGTGATAGGTCGTTAAACGTTTTTATTTTAAAAAAGAGGGTTATAGGTGATAATTTATTATTTATCTAGAATTATTTTCAGATTAAATGAAAATACCATATTAAATTTTCTTCTTACCTTTTTTTTTATTCAAATACTTTTGTTTTGTAAGAAATTTGTTTTTATTCTATTTAATATTTTATTGTAACTTTTAAATTAAAAAGAATTTCTAAAAAAATCATATTTAAATTATTTATGCCATTATAAAAAGTAAATTTTTTAATATCAATGGTAGTTTAAGAAGTGTTAAATAAGTATACTTTTTTATTTTTTACAAAAATATGTACAGAAACGTAAAGATGTTATATGATCCAAAACAGATAATTAAGTATACTTTTTTACTTTTTGACAAAAAGGTGAGTAGAAAACTAGAGATGTGATATGACCCAAAAAAGATAAAAGGAGAAAAAAAGTGAGCTAATATAGCACTTTTCAAACAACCCTTTATTCAATGATCCCTCTCTAAAAGGTGTATTTTTTAAATATTGTCAAGAAAAATTCTATTGGAAATCTTAAATATATTGCTTTTTCTTTTGTTCATTAATATTAATTTTTTAATTAATTTTATTTATTATTTAAAAAATAAATTAGCAAATAATTTTTATATTTATATATATAATTTTGTTTTTCTTTCTTAGGTTATTTGGTGTTTCTGCCCAAGTCCACTCAAATTTAATTTGAATTTTTAAATTTCTGCATAGGTCCACAATTAAAACCTATGTTGTTCAATCTCTAGAAAATTGTAAACTTGACTCAAGTTGTTGGGTTGAGCTCACCTAAGTTTGCAATTGTAGCAAGGGTGTTGAAACATACATGATTAAATTGGTGACAAATTAAAAAATAATAAATAAATTGTGATAAAACTATTGGACTTGTAAATTTCAATCTTGTTTGTTTTCATAATTTGCATACAAAAATTTAATTATTTATATTATTGTAATGAACCAATTTTTTTTTTTTAAATAACCAGTGCATAATTTAATTGGGAAAATTTTTGAATTTGATTGCTGTATAAATTCTGTGCAAAAGCAGTTCGGTTTTGTATTTTTTAAAATAGTTGTCGATCTCAGAAAATTATGACATTTTTATATGTTGTTCACATACGAGTCTAGCACATTGGGTAAAATTTTCAGAATTTATTGATGAGTATTTATTTTATGAAAATTCACGGATTGATTGGTGTTTAGTTCAATTTATAGTAGAATTTTGTTATTTAATTTTGAATGTTTAGATCATGATTTGGATAAATTTGTTGGGTCTATTTTGGTATATAATTGGACCATGTTTGGCTTATGGGTGTGACTCATGACTTAGATTTAATTTAATTTGAATTTGTTTAGTGACTTATGTTTAACTGTCTGGTCCTTTTTAATTATGTGATTGGTAATAACCACCTTGAGAGTTGTTATTATTTATTATATAAGGGTTATAATAAATATTTTATAATTGATTTTATGGTGTGTACCATATGGTGAAAAATTATATAATTTATATAGAATGAAAATATGTATGTTTCATAGTGAGCAAAATATTATATTTTGTGGTGTACAAAAATTTATATTTTGTGGTGAGAAAAATTATATCATTTTATAATTTACATTATAAAATTTTGAGATATTATTACAAAAATTATATTGTATTTTTGAAAAACCCACTTTGGGAAAGTGAACCCACATAGGGTTGTTCCCCACTTCTCCTCCCTTCTTTTCTTTTCCTTTCTTTTTCTTTTCTTTCCCTTCCTTTTCTTGGGCGTTGAGAGCTCTCTCTCTCTCTCTCTCTCTCTCTCTCCATGTCCACCATTTTTGCTCAAGCTTCAAGCTTGAAATGAGAGTCTTTAGAGTGAGATTTTGTAAAAGTGTTGTAAATGAAATTTGGAGAGCTCGTCATGATATTCCTAATGGTAGTCTCGGATTCATGATCGGGTAAGATTTTCCTTCTAGATCTGTTCTTTTTTGTTATTTAAGAAAGGGACTTTCTTCATATTATTACATTAAAGCTGTGCTAGGGTTATTTTGAGAAAATATATCATTATAAAAAGTATTGCATATATATATACATATATTTTTAAATTTTTGTTTGGTAATTTTTGGAAGAGAAATTATGTTGAAATGTTAAGAATATTGGCATTTTGAGATTGATTTGGAAAAATCATTTTGTGTTGATAATTTTGCAAAGAAATTCGAAAATAAAATTTAATAATTGTATGGATTGTATCTACATATTATGATTAGATGATTTATTTTGATAAATATAAGGTTAAATTTTTTTTTTTATCTTTGATTTGGAATTTATTTTTGAGAAAAATAAATTTAATGTTCAGGAATATGGAGTAAAAACTTAAGTAGGGATTTTTCCTACACTTCTTTATGCACTTTTACTTGATTATATAGAGCTTAGAGTCGTATACAATTTAATTAGAAATTTTGAAAAATTTGTGATTTATTTACATATAAGGGAAATTTCGAGAAAAAGAAAAAGTTGATGCCCAAATTGCGAAAGTGTAACCTTGGAATGTGTTTGTAAGGTTATGAAAGAGCTATGTTTTAAATTTGAATAATAATGGACATCGACTCGATTGGTTTTGAAATTTTTACCGGTTTGCGACCAAAAGAGCATTTTTAAAGAAAACAAAGAAACTATGTTTAACTTTTGAGGCTTTTGATCAAAATAGTATGTCATAGTTGAATAATGCTTGGAGAATGAGTTTGGAAAGAAAATGATGTTTTGTTGGGCATTAACGGTATTATTTTGTTTAATGTATCTGTTGGGATAAAACCGACATGGTTAGAAATAGACCTTGAAAGGTTATCGGACATGATTGTGATATGAAAACTAGTGTAGTTGTTCATATTTGATGAGACGTGGAATAGATTGTATTTATCGATTTTTTTTTGAAATTTAATTGTTTAAATATCTTTTTAAAAATATCTGTTTTGAGCTATCGGTGGAGGATAGCCATGATTGTTATAGAAATGCATGAGACTTAGGTAAATTGAACCACATTCCTCATTTGTTGTATTAGACATTGTATTACATTCATTTCATTGGAATTTGATCACAATGGAGCATTGTGTGGTGGACTTGAAATTGGAACTATTCTAATGCATTGTTACATATTGCATTGCCATTCCATTTCATTGTTATCATGGATTTTGAATTGCAATTGAAGACTATTATTTTGAGAAACGAATTGTTTTTGGTGAAATAAGATCATTTTGAATTGTTTTGGGGTAAATACGGTGGTAAGTCTTGAAAGGTGGTGTAGATGAATTTGATTAAGTTGACCTATGTGTCCTTGGTGAAAGACTAGAAAACCGCGCAGATAGGTGTCGAGCGTTCCAATTAATACCGGTAAAAGTGACAGATGCTAGGTGTCGAGCCTTCCAGTTAATACTGGTAAAAATGACAGATTATAGGTATCGAGCCTTCTAGTTAATACTGGTAAAAATGATAGATTACACATGTCGAGCCTTCCAGTTAATACTGGTAAAAATAACAAATTGATATTACTTGTATAGTGTACTTGCAGACACTAGCCTAGGGATTACTTGAGTCGTAATTACCATCTTGGAATTTTATGGAAATTGTTGGATTAATGTGTTTTCAAATTGGCATTGTGCGTAAGATTTTCAAAAGATGAGAAAAATATTTGAGCATGACATGGCATATGCATTCATCTCATAAGACAAAATAAAATGGATTTGATGAATTGTTTAATTATTTGATTCAATTGATAATGAGATAATTGAATGAATTGAAAATAATGTCCTGTTGATATTGAAACATGTTTATTTATTTAAGTTAATTTGTTGTGGTTAATTAAATAAATTGAATTTAAGAGATTATCTAATAAAATTATATGCTTTTGACATGATATGATTTCACGTATATGTATGAGTATTTTGGTACCCGCATATCTTCTAAAGTTTTAATATAGGATTGTTTGGTGAGCTAGTGGTTGCTCACCCCCTGCCTGTACATGTGTACAGTGAATGCTTTTCGGATTTGAAGATCAAACAATGGGTTTTACCATTTCATAAGCGCAATGTAGTGATGGATTGTACTACTTCATTTGTTGTTTGGCTGAGTGCTATTTTTTTTATAAAGAGTAGTGTCCTCTCTTTTATTGTAAGTCTCAGGGCATTTCTTTTATTTGTATGTAAATGTCATTGCTGTATAACGAGAGGGAATATGTATATTTATTTATTCATCATTTTGTCCAAGGATGAAATGTTATTTGTAAATGGACTTAATTAATGAATTTTGGTAATGTTATCCGAGTAATAAAATACGGGGTGTGACAACATGGTATTAGAGCGAACCGGGTTTGAATACCTTGACTCGTGGGAAGTGGTTTTGACCACAGTTGGGTTTGCCTCGGGATTGTAAGCGACGTTTGCATTCTTTGTGATAACATGCTCATGTGCTAAGATGTTATATGTTCATGTGGCATGGGGTTGAGTCTCGAGGATGTTGTGTCGGGTCCAAAAATTTTCTTAGAAATCTCATTGGAAATGTGCCTGATCAACGTGATTTCTAATAAGAGGTCTAAAAAGGATTTCTAAAATGACTAACAATCTCGTAGGAATAGCCCGATATATGTTATGTGCTTATGTGACTCTATGCTATTTGATATGCATATGTTGAGTTTCGTGTTGAACCATAAGAATGTACCTTAGTGAGAGGTGTTGATGCTAAATGTTATGAATGGAATATATATGGCCTTGTATGATTGTGAAAACTGTTCTATTCAGTTGATTATGTGTGGAGTTAGTCTTGAACTTTGGGTTGTATATCCTTGTATGTATTTGGGAAGAGGCGGGGTCTCGACATGGTAAAGATTGTGAATGGAGGTAAGGGGTGTATTTCCCAAGAGAGATTGATTGTTTTGAGATTTGATTGTAAAATCTATAAAGTGCAAACTATGTAAGGTTTAAAGATGACATTTGAAATGGACAATATTCATATTTGTTGTTATCCTTATTTATTTATTTGTTTTGTCCCTGGGTGTCAGAGGGGGGGGGGGGGGGAGTGCCCAACACTCGTTGGTAAGAGAATTTTATTAAAGGGAATGAGTTGTGTTTTGAGTCATGGTTGTATTTTCCTTTGGTGATATCTTGTGTCTAGTTGGTTAGTCTAGTAATTTCCAAATAGAGTCTTGAAATGATTCTACGAGTATGATAGTTTGGCGGTGTAATCTAGATTTTAGATTGTTTTGTCCGTATGTAATTTGGGTGGCTTTGAGAACTGGACTCTCTTTTCCTTGCAATTGGGTGAGTTGGAATGAATTACGAGTTTGTTTGCAAAACCTTGGAGGGTGCTTTCTTGTGCTTAGTGTGTGATAAGTCCTAGAAGAGAAGTAGGATCTCTTGTTGGTTGGCCAGGGGAATAGCACTATTGTTTTAAGTATCCCGTGAGTTGTGTTAGTCAAATCATGGTTGCATTCAAGGAGGACCTTGTGAGTCACCAGAGTTTGTGTTGTAACTCGGAGTAAATGTTTTAGAAGTTGAGTTCAATAAGCTTTTAGCTTGAGGGCCATGTATAGCTTGGGTGTTTACCTAATTGTGTTGAGTTTTGCTTAGACTTATGGTATATTATTGAGACCATTTTGAAAACTCCACATCGGAGTGGAACCTTAATGTTGATTTGTAGCCTTGTTGATGGAAATTCTAGCTCGTTGTCCTAATTGATTTGATTTCGTTTGGGCTATGGGGTGTGGCATCACACTAGTGTTGGTTAAGTGTTGTTTGTCTTGTGACGGTTGGCAGTCACTTTTGAGTTGGTGGTTAGTGCTATTAAATTGGTATTGTTTCATTTTGTCAAGGTCTAAAAGTAGTGATAGTGGTTTTGGCCTTGGGGTGCATTGTGCATTAGGCGATGGAGATAGTTCGTTGAAGTTGGGTTATCACCAAAAAAGTATGGTGCCTTGGTATTCTGAGGAGTTGTTTTGCCAAAATTCTTGTCATGCTTAAAGAATTAGATCATATTTTGTTGCTTTGGGTTATCGATGTGGATAGAAAAAAAAAATCTCTTAGTGATTTATACTAGTAAGGATTTTTATAATCAATTGTTGTACGATAGTATTGGTTTGGTTCGTTACTAGTGTGACTTGTTGAGGCTCATGTAGTAGTCAAAGGAATTTTGTTGATGCATTAGTAAGTACCTGAGTGAGTTTGTGGGTGACTGTAGAATGTATTACATTACTTGAGTTTAATTTTGAGGACGAAATTTCTTTGAGGGTATGTTGTAATGACCCAATTTTTTTTTTTATAAAAAAAATAGCCAGTGCATAATTTAATTGGGCTAATTTTCGAATTTGATTGCTGTGTTAATTTTGTGCGAAAACAGTTCGGTTTTGTATTTTTTTAAAATAGTTCTCGATATCAGAAAATTATGAAATTTTTATATGTTGTTCACATACGAGTCTAGCACGTTGGGTAAACATTTCAGAATTTATTGATGAGTATTTATTTTATGAAAATTCATGGACTGATTGGTGTTCAGTTTAATTTAGAACAGAATTTTGTTATTTAATTTTGAATGTTTAGATCATGATTTGAATAAATTTGTTAGGTCTATTTTCGTATATAATTGGATCATGTTTGTCTTATGGGTGGGACCCACGACTTAGACTTAATTTAATTTGAGTTTGTTTAGTGACTCATGTTTAACTGTTTGGTCCTTTTTAATTATGTGATTGGTAGTAACCACCTTCGGATTTGTTATTATTTATTATATAAGGGTTATAATAAATATTTGATAGTTGATTTTATGGTGTATATCATATGGTGAAAAATTATATATTTTATAAAGAATGAAAATATGTATATTTTGTAGTGAGCAAAATATTATATTTTGTGGTGTATAAAAATGTTATATTTTGCAGTGAGAAAAATTATATCATTTTATAATTTATATTATAAAATTTTGAGGCATTATTACAAAAATTATTTTTGTATTTTGAAAAACCCATTTTGGAGAAGTGAACCCACATGGGGTTGTTCCCCACTCCTCCTCCCTTCTTTTCTTTTCCTTTCTTTTTCTTTTCTTTCCTTTTCTTGGGTGCTGAGAGCTCAACGTCTCTCTCTCTCTCTCTCTCTCTCTCTCTCTCTCTCTCTCTCTCTCTCTCTTTCTCTCCACTACAAGAAATTACATTTTTCGCAACGCAACAAAATATGTTGCTAAAAGGGAAAATTCGTCGGCAAAGAATTTTGCCGACACACAAAGCTACGTTGGCAACCCGTAGGCAAAAGTGAGTCGGCAAAAGTTTTTGCCGACGAAATTATCAATGCGTTGGTAAAAGTAATGCCTTTAGCGACGAACATAGTCGTTGGTAAAAGCCATCATCCATCGTCGACAATTTACCCTGCGTCGGTAAAAGTCATTCAAATATGATGATTGTGTGGCACTTTTCGCGACACAAATTTGCATGGGCAAAAAATATACTTTTAGCAACAAAATATGCGTCGGCAAAAGTAAACTTTTGGCGACACATTTACATCGGTAAATATTGTCATTTGCCTACGATTTGTTTGTCGATAAAACTTCACTTTTGGCAACAACAAATTAGCATTGGCAAAAAATATACTTTTAGCAACACAATATGAGTGGGCAAAAGTAAACTTTTGACAACACATTTACGTCGGTAAATATTGCCATTTGCCGGCAATTTGTTTGTCGATAAAGGTTTACTTTTGGCAACGACAAATTGGCATTAGCAAAAAATACACTTCTAACAACACAATATGAGTGGGCAAAAATAAATTTTTGGCGACACATTTACCAACAAAAATAATTGAAAATAATTTATATATTTTTATAAGATTTACAGATTTACAAGAGGCATCCCTCAGGCACCACTATTACAAACAAATAACATTGATATGAAATCACCTAAAGTTGATGGGCAAGCAAAAAAACCACTAGTGAAACTGCTTTCAGAAGCAATGTATAAAACCTGAAAAGGTAAAGTCACTAAAATACCCAAATACATCCAAATGGTGAACCCACATTAGAAACAACAGATAACAAAATGAAAACATGAAACTAAAAAAGACAGGCAAAACGGCATGAAAATCACCCACAAACTTATCCAGCAGGCCAAAATCTAGTAGCAGCCGTCTCATAGCAACATTGCAACAGCAGCAGCCCAGCAAGCATCAGCCATGAGGGCGGCAATAGCAGCAAACCAACAGCTCCAACATTCCAGCAACTGCAGCAGACCAACAAGCAACATCCATCAGCCACCAGCAAAAAGGAGGATCTTGTAGCAATCTGTATTGATCAATGACAAGTTTAAAACAAAGTCCATTAGCTTTTTTATTGATCTAGTCGCAGTCTGTGTGTGTGTGTGTGTGTGTGTGTGTGTGTGTGCGTGCGCACGCGTGAATGTTAAGCATTACTATAGTAGGCTTAAAATGACACGATTTAAGTACAGAAAACAAACCACATCAATATATTGTAAACTACATACTTTTCAAGCAAATCCTAACAAACTCGGCACTTACAAAAACCTAAGGAAAAAGGAATCAATTTCCTCTATTGTGCCAAATTCAATGTATCAAAGAAAAACAATAATAGATAAACTGTCACTCCCGCACCACCAAGAAAAATAATTAAAAAAGAAAAAGAAATAATTATTTTAGAGAAGATATTTCAGAAGAAAGCTTTCCAGCTGTCAAACCATAAGCACCTGTTTCTGGAACGGGGAAGGAAGGGAGTTTCGGGTGGATCAGCTATGCTAAATAAGAATGGTAAGTTTAATAAAAACATTTAAATGAAATTCTACCAACAAACGCCAAGGTAGTCAAGGTTCGTAAAGTTCCATTACAAATTATGAAATACGAATCAATTCAATTCATTCTTCACCAGCAAAAACATTATCACCAATAAAATTAAGGTTAAAAAAACTACAAAATATTAGAAGACTTGCAGAATGAAGGGGGAAAAAAAAAGATTTTCTTATTTACCTACAACACGAGAAACAGCAACTTCTACCTCCCCACGTCCTCCAGGGCCTTTCATGTGAATCCTGTAAGTTTTCCTACGGGAATGTCCAAGTGACAGGAGGCTCCCGAATCCAGACTTCCCAGCTGTAAAGGAGAGGGAGAGATAAGCCCAGACAAAGAAAGAATAACCTTTTTTTTTTTTGTAGTTGATCGAAAAAAAAAGAAAAAAGAAAGAAAGAAAGAATAATGCTCAAAATTGATACATAAAATTTCAGTGCAGTACTCTGATATCCAGAATTGGTGATTTAATCAAACTCTGTAATGGAAATGTCATAACTACAAACTTTATTTCAGGAAGTTGTAAAACTTCTGATTGAATATCACAAACTAAAAGATTATGATATAAACTTTGTTATTCTAGCAAGGTAAACTGTTAAATGTCAATTTTTTGATCGACCAAAGGAGCTGAAAATTATTTCCACATCAATAAATACATGGCTTGAATAGTTTTACTTTTCTTTTTTTTATTATTTCCATATCGATAATTGTTAGTATTTGGATGATAATTAAGTGTGGAGAAAAGTTTCAAAGCAGAAACAATTTGTTAGTAAGGAAAAATTTAAAATACTTTCCACTAATCAATATTGAACTCAAAGCCTAAGTGGACGAGCAGTTTGCACAAGCTAATTGCATGCACATAGTGATATGATACTTGCCACAAATCATTTACTTGGGAATATGACATTATATTATGGACTTCATGGAAGAAATTTCACTGAAACACTTGCTTCAATATTGATCAATCAACTAGTGGGAGTCAACATGAAACAATTCACCAATAAAATTTCATTTGAAATATTAAAACACACCTATTGGAATAAAACACACTTCAAGGACAAGGGTATTTCTTTTCATTCAGTTTCACAAAATTATAATGCATCAAGTTGATGACTACTTTCAACTATAATCTCTAGCAATTATAAAATCTCAATCAGAACCACTAGTCCTTAATTGAGAGCTGTGTGGCTGCATGAGTCACCGAAGCAGGAACAAGTACAAATGAGCATATGAAGTGTTATATGCTACAAGATTGAAACTCAGGAAATGTCTTTAATGCCACACATTAGATGATGAAGAAAAATTGTAATCAATAAAAACAGCAAATGTCCGTAGACCCAAATATTAAAATGAGCCCAGGATTAACTACTATAATAGATAAATATACCTTCATTTGCATCTCGAACCATTTGATAACTGACAAATCCTGAAAAAAGAGTAAGCTACAATCACAAACTACCAACCCATTAAGATGCTATTACTTTAGAACAAACCAAAGCCCTCCACTCTCTTAAATGAGGAAGAAATTGTGTGTTGTTTGTTTGGGGGGGGGGGGTAATCAATTAGCATTTTATGAAAACACTTGACAAAAGTTAAGATTTCAAATTTTCAAGTTTTATCTTTGACCAAAACATTTATCAAGAGGCTGCTAATTTGCATCTCAGCCAGCCATGCCTAATGCTAAACCAACAAGAGGAGAGAGTAATCCAAACAAAAAAAGGTTATACCCAGTGCACAAGGCTCACACTTACAGCAGGGCCTTGGAATGGGGCATGGTGTCCAAGTTCCTCAAGTAGTACCACAACCTCAATATAGAATCTATAGATTGAGTGTATAGGGTTGGGTCTTCTTTTTATTTATTTGCTTACAAAATATATATATATATATATATATATTTGTTGTCCCTCCTTGTTGAAGCTGTGTTAATAATTCTTATGGCAAGAGCAGAATAAGGAAATAGTCACTTTGCTTTACTTGAGTGCTATATTCAAGTAGGCAATTGCTTTAGTTTTTTATTCTTCAACCTCTCTCATCTGCTTTAGTTTTAGATCGTAAACAATTATGCATAAGACTGTGCACATCACCATCTTGTTGTCCATGTTTATTCTTCTTCTTTTATATAGACATATGTGTGTGTGTGTGTTTGTGTGTGCAATTCGTAAACCTTGTTCAGTGTAACCATGTTCAATTATCCATTAAGGTAGGTTTTGGTTTTTGTTTACAAACATTTTTTTATGCTTTCCTCATGTTTCTATTTCCAAGCTAACTAAAATAATGTACTGAAATGAAATTCTGACAAGAGAACAATCACTTTACTAATACTGACAATATTAGCCACTAACATCTCTGTCCTAACCAATCCTTACAAGGTCAGAGTAACAATTTTGAGGAGCATAATCAAACCAACAATTCCCAAAACTTCACCCTTAAAGCAATGCCAACCATCACATAAATAACCTTATTATAGGATATAGTATTGCTGAGAGAATATCTTCTTCATCAATATGTTATTCTAAGGAGGCAGATTTGAAATAACATTTTCTTTTTATTTTCTTTTCTTTTTTTTAACCCCTTTTGTTCAGCAATAGCTCCTGCCAGGAGCTAAACATCATATAGGAAGGTATTAGCCAAAAGTTGTATGGTTGGTTGGAAGCTTCTAAGAAGAAAAAGAAGAAAGAAACTTGCTAGATCAGCCATACAGTAGCCAGAAGGCCCAAAACAACCATACAGCAGCCAGAAGGATGCCTCATCAAGCTACCTTCGGTTCAGCCATAATCACACATCTTTATTGATCCTAAACATCTCACATGATCCTGGATCTGTGCAAGAATGAATTGGTCTCCACTTAATTATCATTATATTGACAATCAAAACGGTAATGCTTCTAGAATTGCATGTCTCTATGTAACATGGATGGACATTTATACACTTAGGCGTATGCACATACGCAAATATGTATTGTTAACAAAATTGCAGTAGCAACTCCAGGTTGATAATTTTTTTGGCTATATGCCAAATCTGGTATGCATCATTTTCACACTCATTTCCCAGCTCAAAGCAGAGAGAGAGAGAGAGAGAGAGAGAGAGAGAGAGAGTTACCTGCAAGGTATTGTGCTTGAGTTATGACAATAGTGTCTGTAGTTACTCCACTGACGAGGGGTCCCCCATATTACAGAACATGACGACCTGGTGTCACATAGCCCTGAATGGTTGGATACCCATGGTTGCTAGAGAAAGGATGACCCATTTGTCCATATGGGACAATATTTGTGTTAACTGTGCCTGGTACGCCATATATTTGAAGGTAATGCTGACCCATGTGAGGATTGTAGACACCCTGAAAAAATAGACAGAACACACCATGATTGTGCACATATTCCTTTCCTGAACCAACTGGAGTACCAAAATACCCATTAGCAGTTGAGATTTGAATTTACTGACCTGTGGGTAGGCATATTCAGGTCCAAAAGATGCGTACCTGCCAAAGGAAAGATTAATGCCTTGATGTCAAAGTGCACATCAATCAGTTTAGGTTGTAATATGCAAGTGGACGTCAGATGATCATGTAACTGAACACATGAAGCTCTGACATCATAAGAACAAGGCTTTTCTATCATACATAAATTACCATGACAATCATCTTGTGTTGATGCATATACCTTCGGGTTTTTGAATTAATAATAAAAACATAAAAAGCGGACGAGTTCATAAAAATATCACGAACAAACAAACTTTAATTCACAAAAGTTAACTTGATTTTCACAAGTGTCTGAATAAACTTTGCTAGTAAACGTCAACTTCTACAAACCTCTGGTTGATAATCAACAATGACTTCAACAAAGAAAACAGACGCACAAGAATTTGCTCAATTAGCTATTTGTTTGTATAGGGGCAATTTAACTCTCCTATAGGCTCATTTTGCCCACGAAAGTGCAAAATCATGCGAGATTGTAGAGATTGAGAACACCAACAGGTGGAAATGGATTTTCACATAAGTCTTAGTTCATACTCGCTGGCCATGGTTATGTATCTTGCACGTGGAAGAGCCTGGTAGTCGCTTTTCTCGATAATCTTTGGGTAACGAACCTACAAAACACAACATTTACATAAATAAAGGATATTATTTTATTATGGTTGTTACGTTACGTTAAGAACCAAACTGAGCATCCAGAAGAACCAAACAGCAGGAATGCGTCATCATGAAAGTCACCAAAGCAGTTTCCCCAACCAACTTGAATAAAATAAAATAAATTTCAAAGTTAAAACCAGTGGCACTGCTCACTTCTCGGAACAAGAACAAGACCAGAACTAGGGCAAGTAGACATCAACCCCCTCGCTTAAGGTTTAGAAGTTTCACATCACAGCAGTAGAAAGCAGCAAGCAAGAATCAGAATAATTATAATACATAGGTTCAATCATGCTCAATCACTAACATCTGTGGAAAACCACATCTCTAAGAAGTTCAACAGGCTATTCTATTCTAAAAGGAAATACAGTGCAGGAGCAGGAATACCACTTCAACTATAGCGACCCCGGTCTTTTCCCATTTGATTATTGTATCCGGACTGAGGTTCCGTATATTCTGTCATTTTATAATTGTTGTTGTCGTCCTTTATTTTCTCATTTGGAGTTAAAGGATGTGTTGGGCAGGTTTGTTTTCAGGTTGGTTGGATTCGTAAACCAAGTGTTGCTGTCCAGTTTTTGGGTGTTCGCTCGAGCCAGGGATTGGTCGCTCGAGTGAGGGTTGTATTTTGTGTCTTCTGGCTCGATCCAGCTTTGCTTCGCTCGAGCGAGCGACTGCGTTTGGTATAGACCTGAGGGCAGTGCTTATTCGCTCGAGCGAGAGAGGTGTATGTTTTCGAGTTCCTTGCTCGACCGAGCATTCTGTCGCTCGAGCGTGCTCCAGGGTTGCAGACCTGAAGCATTGCATTCTTGGCTCGAGCGAGCTTTTCTTCGCTCGAGCGAGTTTTTCTTGTGTCTGGTCGCTCGAGCGACCATGTCTTCGCTCGAGCGAGCCTGTCCAGTTTATATAAGCAGCAGCGGATTTTGATCAGTCTTTTTCATCTTCTCTTTATTCCAAACCCTAGGTCCGACTTCTCTCTCTCCCTACTCACCTTCTCTCTTAGGTTTGATCTATTTAGAGTGTATTACTACCCTAGTTCCTTTGTTAAAAAGATAGTGTGAGTCGAGGGCTCCATTTTAATCTGAACTTTTCGCGATTTGGAGCATTTTGGATTTTGGGTATTCGTCTCTGTCTTCTCCATTCGGGTTATTTTCTTCGAGGTAGGGATTTCCTACTCCATTTTATAAGTTTTGTTCTAAGTTTTGGTATTTTGATATGTTGGGGTTACTTTGATAATTTTGGGAAAAACCCTAGTTGTAATAATTAATTAATTTGTATAATTGATTTATGGGAATTGAGGAATTTGGTTAAATTCATGAAATTGGGGAATTTATTGATTAAATGGTGTAGTTGGATAATTTAAATCACTCGTCTATTGAATTGTTGATATATTTATTTCCAAGTCTAGAAATAACTGTTTTGGGCTATCGGTGGAGGATAGTCGTGATTGTTGTAGACAATGCATGTGGATTAGGTATAACTGAAACTAATCACATTGGTTGAGTCATTAATTTTGACTGTTGAATTAATACAGACATTATGTGTATTGATTGTGTGGTGTATATGTTATGTGTTTGCATACTTTGTTTTGTGTGGGAGGAGATAGGGGATGTACTCCACGGTTTAGGGGAAGATAGGGGATGGACCTCTAAACCGGATTTTGTTTGGGAGGAGATAGGGGATGGACTCCATTAGCATCACTTTTATGTGTGCTTATTTATATTGAAGTGTTTTTATTGATACAGCACTAAAATGTGTATCAAATTGGAAGTATGAAGTGTTTTGATTTGAGCCTGAGTCTCATCTGTTTGTTGACATTGGAAGAATGTGAATATGTTATATATATATATATATAGTTCACTGTTGTAAGTTTGGCCAGGTTCTGAGCCATATTGATAATGTTGGAAAGTGACGTGTCTTAGACATTAGTGTCATGAAACTGTATAATGATGTAATTGATTATCTTGGTTAACCATTTATTGAATGCTATTGCTTTATTCAATACTTATATTTGGTTTAGTATATTTCTACTGGGCTGTGGCTCACCCTATATGGGAACATCATTTTCAGGTTCAGGTGATAAGCTACCTCCAAGGACTTAGCTTGGAAGGACTTGGATTCTGAAGACTATTTTCAGTTGTTTGCTTTTATTTGTTAGTACATGTAAACACTCAAGCTTAGGGCTTTATTTGTATATGAGTTAGAACTCATACTTTTGTGTCCAAGTGTTGGCTTGGAAAGATGTAAGCCTGCAGGGCATTGACTTTGATGTTACATGCAATGTTTTTAATTAGTAAGACTCTGATGAATTGTTTCTTTTTTTAACATTGCATGTTGATGATATTTATATTTAATGGGTTTATTTTTGAGGGCGTTACAACTTGGTATCAGAGCGTACCGGGTTTGAATACTTTGGGTACGTGGGAAGTGATTAGTATCACATTGGGTTCGTCTCGTTTGATAGAGACTTAGTGTAATGTTATATGCTTATGTGATAACATGTTTATGTGATTATGTGGGTATGGAATGTAGTTTCTAGGATGTTGATTGGACCCTTGAGTTTCTAGTAGTCTTGTTGGAAAGGCACTTGATCACTGCTGCTTCCAACCAGAACTATAGTAACGCATTGGGACTATCATAATCCGGGAATGAAATTCGTAGGTGCTTATGTGATTATGTGCTTACGTGAAATGAATTATTGTTGTCCCATGCATTAGGACGCGAGTGTTTAGCTTCGGCACATTTATTAATGTGCTAACGTCTTTGTTTCCTTCATTAGAATGTCAGGACGAGGACGAGGACGCAGTAGGCGTGGTAGGCCTGGTAGGCAGGAGGTGCCTGTGCCAGAGGAGATTTCGGCAGTTCAGGAGGGAATTGGCCAGGCCAATGTGGCCGAGCCAATAGGCCAGCAGGCTATGGGCACTCTAGCCCGAGAGATAGCAGGGGCATTCAGGGAGTCAGTAGGCATTCTTAGAGCTGAGAATCAAGCTCGGGATGTTGCTGCAGATGCAGGACCTTCCTTTCTGAAGAAGGAGTTCTTCTGGTCTAATCCGGATGAATTTGTGGGTGATCCTAAAGAGCCGCTTAAGGCAGATGAATGGCTCGAACAGACAACGAAGACGTTTGAGATGCTTGGCATCGAAGACGAAGGGTTGAAAGCGACCTTGGCATCTTTCCAGTTGAAGGGGGATGCGGGTCAGTGGTGGAAGTTTACTAAGGGTCGTATAAGAGGTACATGGGAGGCTTTTGTGAATGCTTTCCAGGAGAAGTTCTTATCTCCAGCAGTCAGGGAGAAGCTGCGAGACCAGTTTTGTCAGCTTAAGTAGTCAAGTTCTTCAGTGGCCGAGTTTGAGGCTGCATTTACTAGCTTGTCCAGGTTTGCACCTGAGTTGGTGGCGTCTGAGGAACGCCGCTGTATTGAGTTTGAGAAGAAGTTGAGGCGTGGCCTCAAGCTGAGAGTTGGGGGAACTATGATTCGGGATTATGGGCGTATGGTTAATGCTGCAGCCCACATGGAAATCATGATGCAGGAGGAGGAGGAAGCACAGAAGGGCTCCAAGAGGAGTCAGGATGGTCAGAGCGATGGTAGGAGACAGAAGGGTTTTAATCCTCAGCAGTCTCAGGGTAGCTTTTCTAGATCGACTTTTCCTGTGCCGAGTGCTAGTTCGGGGAAAGGCAGTCAGGGCGACATTACCTGTTTCAAGTGTGGCCAGCTGGGCCACAAGTCTCCAGTTTGTCCTCAAAGGGGAGGAGTGCAGAGAGCAGCATCATCTTCGGCTCGATCTCAGAGCCAGAGTCAGGGTAGAGGCCAGCCACTCTCGTGTTATCAGTGTGGTCAGCCAGGGCATATGAAGAGGTATTGCCCGCAGTTGGGTGGCACACCTGGTGCATCTGGTTTGAGATAGATTCAGGGTCAGCAGCCAGCTCAGTCGGGTCAGGCCTTGAGGGCCAATCAGGGGGCTTCATCGTCCCAGTCGGTACAGCAATCTTATGCTCCTAGGGGTGAGCAGGTTGATCAAAGGTCGTCTGGGCGCGTGTACGCTGTTACCGCGCAGGATCTTGTGCCAGCACCATCAGTTGTGAGAGGTACCTTCTTGTTTTGCAACTCGGTTGCTAATGTTTTGATTGATACGGGTGCATCTCATTCCTTTGTGTCTGCTGCATTTGCATCTGTTTTGGAGTTGGAGTTAGCACAGTTAGCATCTCCTATTTATGTAGTGTCACCTTTTGGGGGTGAATTGATCTTGAAACAAGGTGTTAGGGGTTGTGATATAGAGCTTAATTATCATAGAATCCCATTTTCCTTTGTAGTTATGCCTATGAGGGGTTTCGATGTTATTTTGGGTATGGACTAGTTATCGTCATACCGGGCAGTTATTGATTGCTACCGCCAGAGGGTCACTTGTTGTACCGTGAGCGGAGAGTATTTTCATTTTCTGGGGGACCGGGTTGGTGATGTGTTGCCACCGGGGTATGTTCCACGAGGACGGAGTGAGCTTAGTGGTCTACTTGCTAACCTTTCGATTAGTGAGGATGATGAGACACAGATTGTGTTGCCAAGGGTGGTTTGTGAGTACTCGGACGTCTTTCCAGAGGATCTTGTTGGTTTGCCACCGCATCGGGAGATTGAGTTCTCTATTGACCTAGTGCCCGGCACGGCGCCGATTTCTATGGCACCTTATCGTTTTGCCCCAGCTGAGTTAGTTGAGTTGAAGATTCAGCTCCAGGAGTTACTAGACAAGGGTTTTATACGTCCTAGTGTTTCACCGTGGGGAGCACCGGCCCTCTTTGTTAAAAAAAAAGGTGGTGCTTTGAGACTTTGTATAGATTACCGAAAATTGAATCGGGCTACGGTTAAAAATAAGTACCCTATGCCTCGTATAGATGATCTGTTCGATCAGTTGAAGGGTTCCCGTTGTTTCTCGAAAATAGACTTGAGATCGGGTTATCATCAGTTAAGAGTCAGGGAGGAGGTTGTTCCGAAAACGGCATTTCGAACGCGGTATGGCCACTATGAGTTTCTGGTGATGCCATTTGGGCTCACCAATGCACCGGCAGTTTTTATGGATTTGATGAACCGGATATTCCAGGAATTTTTAGATCATTTTGTAGTTGTCTTCGTGGATGACATCCTTATCTATTCACCTTCTAAGGAGAAGCACAAGGAACACTTGAGAGTGGTGCTTGAGTTACTTAGAGCCCATAAGCTTTATGCTAAGTTCGGGAAGTGTGAGTTCTGGCTAGAAGAGGTCAAGTTCTTAGGCCATGTAGTTTCTGGGGAAGGAGTGTCTGTTGATACATCCAAGACTGAGGCAGTGCAAGATTGGGCACAGCCTAAGAGTGTGTTTGAGATCCGCAGTTTTCTGGGGTTAGCTGGGTATTATCGCCGGTTTGTGAAAGATTTCTCCAGATTAGCTTTGCATTTGACTAGATTGACTCGGAAGGGAGTCAAATTTGTATGGAGTGAGACTTGTGAAAAGTCGTTTCAGGAGTTGAAAGTTAGACTGACCACCGCTCCAGTACTGATTATTCCAGAGAGAGGGTTGGGTTATGCAGTCTATTGTGACGCCTCACGAGAGGGTCTGGGTTGTGTGTTAATGCAAGAAGGGAAAGTAGTTGCCTATGGCTCACGTCAGTGTAAAATTCACGAGCAGAATTACCCTACGCATGATCTAGAGTTAGCAGCTGTAATATTTGCCTTGAAGATTTGGAGGCATTATCTTTATGGAGAGAGATTTGAGGTATTCTCGGATCATAAGAGTCTGAAATATTTGTTTACACAGAAAGACTTGAACTTGAGGCAGAGGAGGTGGATGGAATTCATAGAGGATTATGACTTTGAGTTGCATTATCATCCGGGAAAGGCCAGTGTGGTGGCCGATGCCCTTAGCAGGAAACCTGTTGGTGACATAGCTAGTATAGCCATCCGAGAATGGGAGATGTTGGGTGCACTTGGGGAGTTTGATTTACTTCTGGGCGAATCCGTTAAGGCTGCGGCCTTGTTTTCTGTTGTTGCATAGCCTACACTTGTGACTCGAGTGTTAGAGGCTCAGAGAGGTGACCTTGA
This sequence comes from Camellia sinensis, assembly GCF_055761805.1. Lineage (NCBI taxonomy): Eukaryota > Viridiplantae > Streptophyta > Magnoliopsida > Ericales > Theaceae > Camellia > Camellia sinensis. The sequence continues at coordinate 95,523,820 of NC_138971.1, read as the reverse complement.
GGTAGAATCTCTCCGTGAGAAGATTTCTGGTGGGAAGGTTGAGAAGGGTTTGACGGTGTATTCCGACCTGAGTGTGAGATACCGAGACCGTCTGTTTGTGCCGGAGTCTTGCCGAGAGGAGGTACTCCGAGAGTTTCATCATTCACGCCTTGCGGTACATCCGGGAGGCACTAAGATGTATCGGGATTTGGGTCGCCAGTTTTGGTGGCGGGGTATGAAGAGAGATGTGGCAGCTTTCGTATCTAAGTGCCTTACTTGTTAGCAAGTGAAGGCCGAACATCAGAGGCCAGCGGGTTTGTTGCAACCCTTGCCTATTGCCGAGTGGAAGTGGGAACACGTCACTATGGACTTCGTTGTGGGTCTTCCGAGGACTCAACGGGGTATTGATGCTATTTGGGTGGTTGTAGACCGGTTGACTAAGTCGGCGCACTTCATTCCGATGCGCGTGAGAGATTCGATAGATCATCTTGCCGACCTGTACATTCGGGACATAGTGAGATTGCACGGGGTCCCAGTGACGATCGTCTCAGATAGAGATCCTCGTTTTACTGCCAGGTTGTGGCAGAGTTTGCAGAGTGCCTTAGGCACTAAGTTGACCTTTAGCACGGCTTATCATCCTCAGACTGATGGGCAGTCCGAGCGTACTATTCAGATCCTTGAGGATATGCTTCGAGGGTGTGTTCTAGACTTTAGTGGGTCGTGGGAGAGGCACTTGCCATTGGTAGAGTTTGCCTACAACAACAGTTTCCAGTCTAGTATCGGTATGGCACCATTTGAGGCCTTGTATGGCCGACCGTGTAGATCTCTTGTTTGTTGGGCCGAGGTGGGTGATGCACCTCTGTTGGGTCCGGAGTTGGTGAGGGAAACGACGGAGAAAGTTGAGCTTATCCGTAAGAGGCTTGTTACAGCACAGAGTCGTCAGAAATCTTATGCCGACCGTAGGAGGAGACCTTTGGTGTTTGAGGTGGGTGATCATGTCTTTCTGAAGATATCACCTAGACGGGGTTTGATGAGGTTTGGGAAGAGCGGGAAGTTGTCCCCTCGGTTCATTGGTCCGTTTGAGATCATTGAGAGGATTGGCGAGGCTGCTTATCGTTTAGCTTTGCCGCCGCAGCTGTCCGGAGTACATGACGTGTTTCATGTGAGTATGCTTCGGAAGTATGAGCCGGATCCATCACATGTGTTGGAATGGACCGATTTAGTGGTTGATGAGGATGTCTCGTATGAGGAGAGACCGGTTCGGGTCTTCGATAGGCGGGATCAAGTTTTGCGAGGCAAAACCATCCATTTGGTCAAAGTTTTGTGGAAACATCATGGAGTGGAGGAAGCCACTTGGGAACGTGAGTTGGAAGTTCGCGAAAAATACCCGGACATGTTTATCGATTTGTAATCTTGTATTTAGATTTTGTAATATTGTTGAACTTAAGAGCCTTACTTATGTCTTAAGTTGTAAAACATTGAGTATGTTTTGGTAAATGGGTGTATCTTGAAACTTGCTTCATTATAGAAGTTTAGTGTAACATTGCATATGTTGATTACATTATTGAATGTGTTGTATATATCATGCAATTGAATATGATATGGGAATTGCTAACATTGAAAGGAATAATGCATAATAGTGATGCAGGCTGAAATATATGTTGTTTTATATACACATTATGAGATGCTTCTTGATAAGAGATGAAATGACCAGTTTTGGTCAAGTTGTTTACTATTGAATTGTCATATGATAAAAAAAAAAAAACAACCTGTTTTCAAAAACTTATGCTTAATTTTGGGGACGAAATTCTTTTAAGGGGGGAGGTTATAGCGACCCCGGTCTTTTCCCATTTGATTATTGTATCCGGACTGAGGTTCCGTATATTCTGTCATTTTATAATTGTTGTTGTCGTCCTTTATTTTCTCATTTGGAGTTATAGGATGTGTTGGGCAGGTTTGTTTCAGGTTGGTTGGATTCGTAAACCAAGTGTTGCTGTCCAGTTTTTGGGTGTTCGCTCGAGCCAGGAATTGGTCGCTCGAGCGAGGGTTGTATTTTGTGTCTTCTGGCTCGATCCAGCTTTGCTTCGCTCGAGCGAGCGACTGCGTTTGGTATAGACCTGAGGGCAGTGCTTATTCGCTCGAGCGAGATTTTCTTCGCTCGAGCGAGAGAGGTGTATGTTTTCGAGTTCCTTGCTCGAGCGAGCATTCTGTCGCTCGAGCGTGCTCCAGGGTTGCAGACCTGAAGCATTGCATTCTTGGCTCGAGCGAGCTTTTCTTCGCTCGAGCGAGTTTTTCTTGTGTCTGGTCGCTCGAGCAACCATGTCTTCGCTCGAGCGAGCCTATCCAGTTTATATAAGCAGCAGCGGGTTTTGATCAGTCTTTTTCATCTTCTCTTTATTCCAAACCCAAGGTCCGACTTCTCTCTCTCCCTACTCACCTTCTCTCTTAGGTTTGATCTATTTAGAGTGTATTACTACCCTAGATCCTTTGTTAAAAAGATAGTGTGAGTCGAGGGCTCCGTTTTAATCTGAACTTTTCGCGATTTGGAGCACTTTGGATTTTGGGTATTCGTCTCTGTCTTCTCTAATCGGGTTATTTTCTTCGAGGTAGGGATTTCCTACTCCATTTTATGAGTTTTGTTCTAAGTTTTGGTATTTTGATATGTTGGGGTTACTTTGATAATTTTGGGAAAAACCCTAGTTGTAATAATTAATTAATTTGTATAATTGATTTATGGGAATTGAGGAATTTGGTTAAATTCATGAAATTGGGGAATTTATTGATTAAATGGTGTAGTTGGATAATTTAAATCACTCGTCTATTGAATTGTTGATATATTTATTTCCAAGTCTAGAAATAACTGTTTTGGGCTATCGGTGGAGGATAGTCGTGATTGTTGTAGACAATGCATGTGGATTAGGTATAACTGAAACTAATCACATTGGTTGAGTCATTAATTTTGACTGTTGAATTAATACAGACATTATATGTATTGATTGTGTGGTGTATATGTTATGTGTTTCCATACTTTGTTTTGTGTGGGAGGAGATAGGGGATGTACTCCACGGTTTAGGGGAAGATAGGGGATGGACCTCTAAACCGGATTTTGTTTGGGAGGAGATAGGGGATGGACTCCATTAGCATCACTTTTATGTGTGCTTATTTATATTGATGTGTTTTTATTGATACAACACTAAAATGTGTATTAAATTAGAAGTATGAAGTGTTTTGATTTGAGCCTGAGTCTCATCTGTTTGTTGACATTGGAAGAATGTGAATATGTTATATATATATATAGTTCACTGTTGTAAGTTTGGCCAGGTTCTGAGCCATATTGATAATGTTGGAAAGTGACGTGTCTTAGACATTAATGTCATGAAACTGTATAATGATGTAATTGATTATCTTGGTTAACCATTTATTGAATGCTATTGCTTTATTCAATGCTTATATTTGGTTTAGTATATTTCTACTGGGCTGTGGCTCACCCTATATGGGAACATCATTTTCAGGTTCAGGTGATAAGCTACCTCCAAGGACTTAGCTTGGAAGGACTTGGATTCTGAAGACTATTTTCAGTTGTTTGCTTTTATTTGTTAGTACATGTAAACACTCAAGCTTAGGGCTTTATTTGTATATGAGTTAGAACTCATACTTTTGTGTCCAAGTGTTGGCTTGGAAAGATGTAAGCCTGCAGGGCATTGACTTTGATGTTACATGCAATGTTTTTAATTAGTAAGACTCTGATGAATTGTTTCTTTTTTTAACATTGCATGTTGATGATATTTATATTTAATGGGTTTATTTTTGAGGGCGTTACATCAACAAGCACAGCTTCTGTCAATGGCTAATGACAAATTACAGTGCCAAAATGGCTGAGGCAGACAGAGAGTAGTTTGGCCTTTTTTTGTATCCACATCTGTGAATTTAAAAAGCAGGTTGGCCCTTTTAATGCAGAGTCAAAAGGAAGTAATATTGGAATAGGTAGTTACAGGGGAGCAGTTGTTCACAGTCATTCATGACCTCTGTTGGGAGGACAAGCATTTCAGGGCATAATGAAAACCCAATAAAGAGTCATACAAAATGCAGATTTATGTATCCTGCAATCCGAGAAAGTGAGTGAATAGTATTCTCAGTCCAACAACCAACCTTTTTTTATTATTAATTATTATTTTTTTTATATTTGTTGATTTGATCAAGGAGAGCAGAGCAGTAATGGTAGGTGCATGGCTACATGCATGTAACAGGGAGTGATATCCTGCATCAAATTTGAGTGTTCAACCACATCAAGTATGAATCCTCCCACCTGATTGGAACACAAAGTTTGGTTTGGTTTTGGTTTATCATTCCTGATTGGAACACATGGTTTGGTTTTATCCATTCCACCTTTGTCTAGATAGATTAAAAAAAATGAAAAAAAAAACGCAAACACAGCAGACACAGAAAGAATGAAGCATTGCAGATATAAATGCAACAATATCTGAATTTTCTATTCAATAAAAAATTAAATTAAAAAAATTAAAAAAATTTGTATTTGAGAGGGGAAACCTGGATTCCTGAAACAGCAAAATATGGTATCTCAAACTTCACACGTATAGGAGCTTTTCTCTCAGAAGCTGCATCTTCAGATGTTATGCTGGGAAGAGTATACTCCACTCTAAGCATATATTCCTAAATCATATATTCCTAAATTGAATTTGCAGAGAGTGTTAAAATCCCATGTCAAAATTGCAAGTGGAAAAGATACTGTAGCCCCACATAACCAATAGCCATGAACAAGAAATTACTAGCAAACAATACACTGAGAAAAAATTGAGGTAAACTCTCACCTTACCACCAGGAAAAGATTTAATTTCCCAAATCAAAGCATCCTTTTCTGGTGCATATGAAGCAAATCCCAATGATGTCCGAATATTTGGGTTGGTAGCATCGGCTGGAACAGGCAACTCAATCTCAACATATGTAGCAGTGCTGTAAAATTGATTCAATGCATGAATTAGTTAAGAAAAATCTAATGATCAGGCATTTCAAACAGCCCAAGCAATTGACCCATAAATCCTTAGCCATACCTGCGAATGAACAAACGGCAAGGCTCGACACCACTTCTCCCCCAAAACAAAGCTTTTGTTGCTGAGCAAGGTCTCGGATCTCGGAACAGAGACCACCCATAACTTCGACAAAGGAACTAGGAGTAGGGACCTCGGACTGAACCCCAATCGAAGCCCTAGGGCTCATACCCAAAACGATCTCAGAGGCAGAAGACTGATTTTTACTCCCATTTCGCTTCACGATGTCCATCAATGTTAACAAATCCCTCTCCAACAGTAAATCTTTCACGATGTGCGAACTCCCCTTAGGCGAAGGAGAACCTTCAGTCACTAACCCATCAACCATCGTAGCCAAATTGCGTAAATTAGATGTGAGAAAACCCTAGAAATTTAGGCAATTTCCAGAGAGAAGGCAGACTCTCTCTCTCTCTAACCCATCTTTGTTCGAACCCTCAAAATCAAAATTATATTTTTAAAATTTTAAAAAGTATTTATAACCTAAAAGATATAAAAAAAAATTCAAAACAATTTTTAGATTTATTATTTTAAAAAAAATTAAAAAAAATTTGCAAGTAATAAAAATCAAAATTATATTTTTAAAATTTTAAAAGGTATTTATGACCTAAAAGATAAAAATATACAAAAGAAATAAGTAATTTTTTTTTCACCCAATTTGTTTTTAATTTTTTAGGAAAAAAAAAATTTAAAACTAGTTTCTGAAAATAAAAACAAACATATTGAAATTGATAATCTAATCATATTCTTTGAAAAAATTTAAATTATCTCAAATTAGTCATCTCAACTTAAAGAGTGTGTTTGGGCTCAATGGGTTCATTTTGTGATCTAATTCAATGATCATTTTAATTTTACAATTCAAAAACTAAAACATTTAAAACTCTTTCAAAAATTATAATCAAAAACACAAATCACTAAAATCACATCGTTCCACTAGCAAACCTTTTACCGACGAATAGTGTCATCGTCGCTAAATGGTTAACTCTTTGCCCACGCCAACTTGTCGTCGCCAAAAGTAAGCATACTAATAGCAACGCTCATTGTGTTGCTAAAACATAAGGCTCGTAGATAAAAGTTTTGAAATTTTGGCACCAACCAAAAAATTTGGCACTAAAATAATGTTTTGCCTTTTTAGCGACGACAACAAATTGCGTCGGTAAAGGTATACTTTTACCAACGAAATTGATCACTGCGTCGCCAAATATATACTTTTAGCGATGAAAAATTCACGTCGTCATCAAAAGTAGTCGCCAAAAGTGCAATTTCTTGTAGTGCTCTCTCTCTCTCACACACACACACACACAGTGTGTCTCTCCCCCCCCTCTCTCTCTCTCTCTCTCTCTCCATGTTCACCATTTTTGCTCAAGCTTCAAGTTTGAAATGGGAGTCTTTAGAGTAAGATTTTGTAAAAGTGTTGTAAATAAAATTTGGAGAGCTCGTCATGATTTTCACAATGGTAGTCTCGGATTCATGATTGGGCAAGATTTGCCTTCCAGATATGCTCTTCTTTATTATTTGAGGTAGGGACTTTCTTCATATTATTACATTAAAACTATGCTAGGGTTATTTTGAGAAATTATATCATTATAAGAAGTATTGCATATATATACACATATATTTTCAAATTTTTGTTTGGTAATTTTTGGAAGAAAAATTATGTTGAAATGTTAAGAAATGTTGGCATTTTGAGATTGATTTGGAAAAATCATTGTGTGTTGATAATTTTGCAATGAAATCCGAAAATAAAATTTAATAGTTGTATGGATTGTATCTACATCATATTATGATTAGGTGATTTCTTTTGAGAAATATAAGATTAATTTTTTTTTATCTTTGATTTGGAATTTATTTTTGAGAAAAATAAATTTAATTTTGAGGAATATGGAGTAAATGCTTAAGTATTTATTTTTCCTACACTTTTTTATTTACCTTTACTTGATTATATAGAGCTTAGAGTTGTACATAATTTAATTAGAATTTTTGGAAAATTTGTGATTTATTTGCTTATAAGAGAAATTTCGAGAAAAATAAAAATTGATGTCGAAATTGCGAAAGTGTAACCTTGAAATATGTTTGTAAGGTTATGAAAGAGCTATGTTTCAAATTTGAACAATAACGGACTTCGACACGATCAGTTTTGAAATTTTTACCGGTTTACGACCAAAAGAGCATTTTTTAAGAAAACAAAGGAATTATGTTTAACTTTTGAGGATTTTGATCGAAATAGCATGTCATAATTGAATAATGCTTGGAGAATGAGTTTGGAAAGAAAACGATGTTTTGTTGGGCATTAACGGTATTATTTTGTTTAACATATCTGTTGAGATAAAATCGACACGGCCAGAAATAGACCTTGAGAGGTTACCAGGCGTGATTGTGATATGAAAACTAGTGTAGTTGTTCATATTTGATGAGATGTGGAATAGATTATATTTATCAGAATTTTTTTGAAATTTAATTGTTTAAATATATGTTTAGAAATATTTATATTGGGCTATCGATGGAGGATAGCCATGATTGTTGTAGAAATGCATGAGACTTAGGTAAATTGAACCACATTCATCATTTGTTGTATTAGATATTGTATTACATTCATTTCATTGGGATTTGATCACAATGGAGCATTGTGTGGTGGAATTGAAATTGGAACTATTCTAATGCATTGTAATATATTGTATTGCCATTCCATTTCATTGTTATCATGGATTTTGAGTTGCAATTGAAAACTATTGTTTTGGAAAAGGAATTGTTTTTGGTGAAACAAGATCATTTTGAATTGTTTTGGGGTAAATACGGTAGTAAGTCTTGAAATGTGGTGTAGATGAATTTGATTAAGTTGGCCTATATGTCCTTGGTGAAAGACCAGAAAACCGCGCGGATAGGTATCGAGCCTTCCAGTTAATGCTTGTAAAAATGACAGATGAGAGGTGTCGAGCCTTCCAGTTAATACTTGTAAAAATGACATATTATAGGTGTCGAGCCTTCTAGTTAATATTGGTAAAATTGATAGATTACAAGTGTCGAGCCTTCCAGTTAATACTGGTAAAAATGATAGATTACAAATGTTGAGCCTTCCAGTTAATACTGGTAAAAATGACAGATTACAGGGGTTGAGCTTTCCAGTTAATAATTGTAAAAATGACAAATTGGTAGTACTTGTATAGTGTACTTGCAGAGACTAGCCTAGGGATTACCTGAGTCGTATTTACCATCTTGGAATTTTATTAAAATTGTTGGATTAATGTGTTTTCAAATTAGCATTGTGCGTAAGATTTTCAAAAGATGAGAAAAATATTTTGAGCATGACATGACATAAGCATTCATCTCATAAGACAGAATAAAATGGATTTGATGAATTGTTTAATTATTCGATTCAATTGATAGTGAGATAATTGAATAAATTGAAAATAATGTCCTGTTGGTATTGAAACATGTTTATTTATTTAAGTTAACTTGTTGTGGTTAATATAAATTAGATTTAAGAGATTATGTAATAAAATCATATGGTTTTGACATGATATGATTTCATGTATATGTATGAGTATTTTGGTACCCGCATATCTTCTAATGTTTTAATATAGGATTGTTTGGTGAGCTAGTGGTTGCTCACCCCCTGTCTGTACATGTGTACAGTGAATGCTTTTCGAATTTGAAGATCAAACAATGGGTTTTACCATTTCATAAGTGTAATGTAGTGATGGATTGTACTACTTCATTTGTTGTTTGGCTGAGTGCTATTTTTTTTTATAAAGAGTAGTGTCCTCTCTTTTATTGTAAGTCTCAGGGCATTTCTTTTATTTGTATGTAAATGTCATTGTTGTATAACAAGAGGGAATATGTAAATTTATTTATTCATCATTTTGTCCAAGGATGAATTGTTATTTGTAAATGGACTTAATTAATGAATATTGGTAATGTTATCCGAGTAATAAAATACGTGGTGTGACAACATGGTATTAGAGCGAACCGGGTTTGAATACCTTGACTCGTGGGAAGTGGTTTTGACCACAGTTGGGTTTGCCTCGGGATTGTAAGCGACGTTTGCATTCTTTGTGATAACATGCTTATGTGCTAAGATGTTATATGTTCATGTGGGCATGGGGTTGAGTCTCAAGGATGTTGTGTCGGGTCCAAAAATTTTCTTAGAAATCTCATTGGAATTGTGCCTGATCAACGTGATTTCTAATAAGAGGTCTAAAAGGATTTCTAGAATGACTAACAATCTCGTAGGAATAGCCCGATATATGTTATGTGCTTATGTGACTCTATGCTATTTGATATGCATATGTTGAGTTTTGTGTTGAAACATAAGAATGTACCTTAGTGAGAGGTGTTGATGCTAAATGTTATGAATGGAATATATATGGCCTTGTATGATTGTGAAAACTGTTCTATTCAGTTGATTATGTATGGAGTTAGTCTTGAACTTTGGGTTGTATATCCTTGTATGTATTTGGGAAGAGACGTGGTCTCGACATGGTAAAGATTGTGAATGGAGGTAAGGGGTGTATTTCCCAAGAGAGATTGATTGTTTTGAGATTCGATTGTAAAATCTATAAAGTGCAAACTATGTAAGTTTGAAGATGACATTTGAAACGGACAATATTCATATTTGTTGTTATCCTTATTTATTTATTTGTTTTGTCCCTGGGTGTCAGAGGGGGGGGGGGAGTGCCCAACACTCGTTGGTAAGAGAATTTTATTAAAGGGAATGAGTTGTGTTTTGAGTCATGGTTTGTATTTTCCTTTGGGGACATCTTGTGTCTAGTTGGTTAGTCTAGCAATTTCCAAATAGAGTCTTGAAATGACTCTACGAGTATGACAGTTTGGCGGTGCAATATAGATTTTAGATTGTTTTGTCCGTATGTAATTTGGGTGGCTTCGAGAACTAGACTCTCTTTTCCTTGCAATTGGGTGAGTTGGAATGAATTATGAGTTTGTTTGCAAAACCATGGAGGGTGCTTTCTTGTGCTTAGTGTGTGATAAGTCCCAGAAGAGAAGTAGGATCTCTTGTTGGTTGGCCAGGGGAATAGCACTATTGTTTTAAGTATCCCGTGAGTTGTGTTAGTCAAATCATGGTTGCATTCAAGGAGGACCTTGTGAGTCACCAGAGTTTGTGTTGTAACTCGGAGTAAATGTTTTAGAAGTTGAGCTGAATAAGCTTTTAGCTTGAGGGCCATGTATAGCTTGGGTGTTTACCTAATTGTGTTGAGTTTTGCTTAGACTTAAGGTACATTATTGAGACCATTTTGTAAACTCCACATCGGAGTGGAATCTTAATGTTGATTTGTAGCCTTGTTGATGGAAATTCTAGCTCGTTGTCCGAATTGATTTGATTTCGTTTGGGTTATGGGGTGTGGCATCACACTAGTGTTGGTTAAGTGTTGTTCGTCTTGTGACGGTTGGCGATCACTTTTTGAGTGGGTGGTTACTGCTGTTAAATAGGTATTGTTTCATTTTGTTAAGGTCTAAAAGTAGTGATAGTTGTTTTGGCCTTGGGGTGCATTGTGCATTAGGCGATGGAGATAGTTCGTTGAAGTTGGGTTATCACCAAAAAAGTATGGTGTCTTGGTATTCTGAGGAGTTGTTTTGCCAAAATTCTTGTTATGCTTAAAGAATTAGATCCTATTTTGTTGCTTTGGGTTATCGATGTGGATAGAAAAAAAAATCTCTTAATGATTTATACTGGTAAGGATTTTTATAATCAATTGTCATGCGATAGTATTGGTTTGGTTCGTTACTAGTGTGACTTGTTGAGGCTCATGTAGTAGTCAAAGGAATTTTGTTGATGCATTAGTAAGTACCTGAGTGAGTTTGTGGGTGACTGTAGAATGTATTACATTACTTGAGTTTAATTTCGAGCACGAAATTTCTTTGAGGGTATGTTGTAATGACCCCATTTTTTTTAAAAAAAAAAAATAGCCAGTGCATAATTTAATTGGGCTAATTTTCGAATTTGATTGCTGTGTAAATTCTGTGCGAAAACAGTTCGGTTTTGTATTTTTTTTAAAATAGTTCTCGATATCATAAAATTATGAAATTTTTATATGTTGTTCACATACAAGTCTAGCACGTTGGGTAAACATTTCAGAATTTATTGATGAGTATTTATTTTATGAAAATTCACGGGCTGATTGGTGTGCAATTTAATTTAGAGCAGAATTTTGTTATTTAATTTTGAATGTTTAGATCATGATTTGGATAGATTTGTTGGGTCTATTTTCGTATATAATGGGATCATGTTTGGCTTATGGGTGTGACCCATGACTTAGACTTAATTTAATTTGAGTTTGTTTAGTGACTCTTGTTTAACTGTTTGGTCCTTTTTAATTATGTGATTGGTAGTAACCACATTGGGAGTTGTTATTATTTATTATATAAGGGTTAAAATAAATATTTGATAGTTGATTTTATGGTGTGTATCATATGGTGAAAAATTATATATTTTATAAAGACTGTAAATATGCATATTTTGTAGTGAGCAAAATATTATATTTTATGGTGTACAAAAATGTTATATTTCGCAGTGAGAAAAATTATATCATTTTATAATTTATATTATAAAATTTTGAGGTATTATTACAAAAATTATTTTGTATTTTGAAAAACCCATTTTGGAGAAGTGAACCCACGTGGGGTTGTTCTCCACTCCTCCTCCCTTCTTTTCTTTTCCTTTCTTTTTCTTTTCTTTCCTTTTCTTGGGTGCTCAGAGCTCAACGCCTCTCTCTCTCTCTCTCTCTCTCTCTCTCTCTCTCTCACACACACACACACACACACAATGTGGCCTTGTTTGGTTTGTGTTTCCCAAAAATTTTTGGGAAAAATTCTCTACAAATAAGTTTTCAAAAGTAATCAAACCAAACAAATTTTTCCAAAAAAATTTCGCAAAACTTGTTTGGTTTACAAGTTTTCCAAACAAATCTCTCTCTCATACACATCAAATCAATCACTTTTTCTAAAACTCTCTCAAAATAATTTTCCAAAACATCTTTTGAAAAAAACCAAACCAAACAACATTTCGTACTTTTTATCTCTAAAACTCATCTCCCAAACTCAAACCAAACATACCCTGTGTCTCTCCCTCTCTCTCTCTCTCTCTCTCTCTCTCTCCATGTTCACCATTTTTGCTCAAGCTTCAAGTTTGAAATGGGAGTCTTTAGAGTAAGATTTTGTAAAAGTGTTGTAAATGAAATTTGGAGAGCTCGTCATGATCTTTGCAATGGTAGTCTCAGATTCATGATTGGGCAAGATTTGCCTTCCAGATATGCTCTTCTTTATTATTTGAGGTAGGGACTTTCTTCATATTATTACATTAAAACTATGCTATGGTTATTTTGAGAAAATATATCATTATAAGAAGTATTGCATATATATACACATATATTTTCAAATTTTTGTTTGGTAATTTTTGGAAGAAAAATTATGTTGAAATGTTAAGAAATGTTGGCATTTTGAGATTGATTTGGAAAAATCATTTGGTGTTGATAATTTTGCAAAGAAATTCGAAAATAAAATTTAATAGTTGTATGGATTGTGTCTACATCATATTATGATTAGATGATTTATTTTGAGAAATATAAGATTAATTTTTTTTTTCTTTGATTTGGAATTTATTTTTGAGAAAAATAAATTTAATGTTGAGGAATATGGAGTAAATGCTTAAGTATGAATTTTTCCTACACTTCTTTATGCACCTTTACTTGATTATATAGAGCTTAGAGTTGTATATAATTTAGTTAGAATTTTTGAAATTTTTTTGATTTATTTGCTTATAAGAGAAATTTCGAGAAAAATAAAAAGTTGATGCCCAAATTGTGAAAGTGTAACCTTGAAATATGTATGTAAGGTTATGAAAGAGTTATGTTTTAAATTTGAACAATAACGGACTTCGACTCGATCAGTTTTGAAATTTTTACCGGTTTACGACCAAAAGAGCATTTTTAAAGAAAACAAAGGAATTATGTTTAACTTTTGAGGATTTTGATCGAAATAGCATGTCATAGTTGAATAATGCCTGGAGAATGAGTTTGGAAAGAAAATGATGTTTTGTTGGGCATTAACGGTATTATTTTGTTTAATGTATCTGTTGAGATAAAACCGACACGGCTAGAAATAGACCTTGAGAGGTTACCAGGCATGATTATTGAAAAATCTAGAAATCCCCTAGATGTTGATTTGTGATTATGTATCAATTTTAAGCAGAATATAACAATCCCAATCAAACAATCAAGACAAAGAGACACAACGATTTTACGTGGAAAAAACCACAATTGGACACCTCCAACTGTGATCAAAAACCACGGGCAACAGCCACAAGAACAATCCACTAAGAAGATTTAAAGGAATTACACAGGTATACTCACAATTACCTAGCGAATCCACAACGCCTAATTGAACCAACCTCTATGTGCCTCTTCCAACCCCACCTTCACCTCGGAATTGTCTTTACGATGAGCCACCCCGGAATCCACCAAAGCTTCAGGCTCGAATTCTTCAGAATCCACTGAAGAACAACTCTCTCTTTTGTATATCAAACAAAAACCTTTGATGTACTCTCTTTTAAACCATGAGTTGAATACTCAATAAAACATCAAAGAAAACTCACAAAGTATCCCCAGATATAAACCCTAGAAACCAAAAAGAAGATCTGGAGCAGTAATCCTAAAATCTGACCCAACACGCGAATTTATAGAATCTGTCCCGCGATCTCCGCTCGAGCGCCCAACAGCCCGCTCGAGCGGGCTTCAGCAAAATATGCGCGAGATATCACAGAGGTCCGCTCGAGCGCCAAAAAGCCCGCTCGAGCGCAAAATCACATATCTCAGTACTTTTGCAGGCGACCAAAACTGCTGGAACCAAGGATTCTCCGCTCGAGCGCGGGTATGTCCGCTCGAGCGGTATGTGGCGCTGCCCCGGACCCGCCAAGGGGCGCTGCCCCCTGGACCCCCGCGAGCTGACCGGGCAGCTCGATCCCCGTCATAATCAGCGAAGTGGCAATCTTGAACGCTTTATCATCACAAACTTCTCTGAAAAGCACAATTCGGGTTGGATTCGCATCTAAACACTCATAGCCTCACTGAAATAAAAGTGCGAAAATAAATACAACTGAAAGGAGTTTTGTCAAACGGGAATGCCAAGAAATAAAACCTAACAATTATGATATGAAAACTAGTATAGTTGTTCATATTTGATGAGATGTGAAATAGATTATATTTATCAGAATTTTTTTGAAATTTAATTGTTTAAATATCTATTTAGAAATATCTATTTTGGGCTATCGATGGAGGATAGCCATGATTGTTGTAGAAATGCATGAGACTTAGGTAAATTGAACCACATTCCTCATTTGTTGTATTAGACATTGTATTACATTCATTTCATTGGAATTTGATCACAATGGAACATTGTGTGGTAGAATTGAAATTGGAACTATTCTAATGCATTGTTATATATTGTATTGCCATTCCATTTCATTGTTATCATGGATTTCGAATTGCAATTGAAAACTATTGTTTTGAGAAAGGAATTGTTTTTGGTGAAACAAGATCATTTTGAATTGTTTTGGGGTAAATACGGTAGTAAGTCTTGAAAGGTGGTGTAGATGAATTTGATTAAGTTGGCCTTTATGTCCTTGGTGAAAGAGCTGAAAACCGCGCGGATAGGTGTCGAGCCTTCCAATTAATGCTTGTAAAAATGATAGATCAGAGGTGTCGAACCTTCCAGTTAATACTGGTAAAAATGACAGATTACAGGTGTCGAGTCTTCGAGTTAATACTGGTAAAAATGACAGATTACAAGTGTCGAGCCTTCCAGTTAATACTGGTAAAAATGATAGATTACAAATGTTGAGCCTTCCAGTTAATACTGGTAAAAATGACAGATTACAGGGGTCGAGCTTTCTAGTTAATAATTGTAAAAATGACAAATTGGTAGTACTTGTGTAGTGTACTTGCAGACACTAGCCTAGGGATTACCTGAGTCGTATTTACCCTTGGAATTTTGTTAAAATTGTTGGATTAATGTGTTTTCAAATTAGCATTGTGCGTAAGATTTTCAAAAGATGAAAAAAATATTTTGAGCATGACATGACATAAGCATTCATCTCATAAGACAGAATAAAATGGATTTGATGAATTGTTTAATTATTTGATTCAATTGATAGTGAGATAATTGAATGAATTGAAAAGGATGTCCTGTTGGTATTGAAACATGTATATTTATTTAAGTTAACTTGTTGTGGTTAATATAAATTAGATTTAAGAGATTATGTAATAAAATCATATGGTTTTGACATGATATGATTTCACGTATATGTATGAGTATTTTGGTACCCGAATATCTTCTAATGTTTTAATATAGGATTGTTTGGTGAGCTAGTGGTTGCTCACCCCCTGTCTGTACATGTGTATAGTGAATGCTTTTCGGATTTGAAGATCAAATAATAGGTTTTACCATTTCATAAGTGTAATGTAGTGATGGATTGTACTACTTCATTTGTTGTTTGGCTGAGTGCTATTTTTTTTTTATAAAGAGTAGTGTCCTCTCTTTTATTGTAACCCTCAAGCATTTCTTTTATTTTTACGTAAATGTCATTGTTGTATAACGAGAGTGAATATATATTTAATTATTCATCATTTCATCCAAGAATGAAATGTTATTTGTAAATGTACTTAATTAATAAATATTGGAAATGTTATTCGAGTAATAAAATACGGGGCATGACAATTATTTTGTATAAAAATATATTATTAATTTTTTTATATGTCGTGCATAACACGGGTTATCACTAGTATTATATCTATTTAAATTCTTACTAAAAATATACATGTGCAAATACCATTAGATGATTAAATATCATTACTTTTTTAACAACTACTTATATTTAGCCTCTCGTATTTTTAGTAAGATTTTTAGTAGAATTATTAGTATACGTTGAATTATTCCAACAGAAGAAAAAAAAATAAAAATCTTTTGTCCGTCTTGTTTTCTAAATATTTTGTCATTCCCTCCTATCTCTTTTACTACATCCGACAATCCCCTCCAATCATTGTCGACGAGAACGACCTTGAGCTTCAACCATCACCTCCTCGTTGTTGTTGTACTTAAAGAAAAGTGTTGGATTTAATAGTGGTTTCGGTGGCGGGAGTAAAGAGGGTCTAGGGGTTCACGTGCATTCTCTTGCGTTTTGGATTTTTTTTTTTTTACAAATATAAATAAAATATTTTAAATAAAAAAAATTTATGAAAATATTATTTAGAATAAAATGTCAATGACATTTTTGAAATTATGAGAATAGAAATAGTTGTTTTGATTGAAAATAAAGAGATTACTTATGAAAATTTCAATATAATAGTGATTTCTGTTATTATTGACATGCAAACCTAATTAATCTCAATAAAGATATAAAATTTATTAGATTGTTAATTACATTTGACATGTGGAGTTCATCCATCATATGTTTTTTTGCTATTGGTTGATTATATTGCATGTTAATGATGACGTCATATTACTATTATATTGAATTTTTACTCAGATTTTGTATAAAAAAAAATTACTTTATCATTATATAATTTATTTTAAAACTAATATCGGTGACTTTTTTTTTTTATTTTTTTTGTCCATGATACACTAGTTACAAATAACATTGTTCACTTTGTTTGGTTCTGCTTTTCAAAAAATTCTACTTTTTTATTTTTGGTATTTTAATGTTTTCCATAATTTTTTTTAATATTTTAAGAACATTTTTCTAATTTTTAGACACACCTAACATAAATACACTTAAAAAATATAATATTTATGAAAAAAATCTTTAAAAAATACACTAAATACCAAAAAAATTCAATAAAAAATGAAAATGTAGTACACTTTTCGTATTTTTGTGTGTTTATTAATTTTTTAAAATATTTTTTCACAAATATTTTACTATTTAGATATATCTAAGTAAAGTGCATCTAAAAAAGTAAAAAAAATTCTTAAAATTTTAAAAATATTCATTAAAAAAAAACACCAAACACAAAAAACTCAATTTTCAAAAAATTGTATTCAGAAAACTGAAACTAAGCGCACTGATTCTTCTTCTTCTTCTTCTTCTTCTTCTTCTTCTTCTTCTTCTTCTTATTATTATTATTATTATTATTATTATTATTATTATTATTATTATTATTATTATATCTTTCTTAAATTTAATTATAAAAATTTATGTGAAATATTTTTGTAAAAATTTTCAATGTTATAATTAATAAGTGTCCCTTCTGATTTAATTTATTGGCTTCGCCACCGATTTTGAAATTTTTGTCATGATAAACATTTTTGTTTTTGTTTATGTCAATTGATGAAAGAAAATAAAATAAGAGACACATATAAAAAGATTTTAAACAAATATAAGGTACATGTAAATGGACAAAATTGAATCTTTAACTTCATGTTGATATGCATGAATTCTTGGCTAACAAATTTTATAGTCATTCAAAATATACACTATAACAAATTATACTTTTGGCGATTAAATTTGGCGACTAAAAAAAATTTGGTTGCCAAATGTTATGGAATTGGCGACCAAAAATTATATTAGTCGGCAAAAGTACAATATTTAGTGACTAATATTTTTTAGTAAGGGGTATATTGATTATTGGAAACTAAAAAAAAATTAGTCGCTAAAAATGTCACGATAGGCGACTGAATTTTTTTTTTTTTAATTGTTGTATAGTTAGTTTTGGCTACTAAAATTATTTAGCCGCCGAATGAAAATAAAAAATTTACTTTTTATCTTTGACAACCACAAGTTTGGTCGCCAAAAAGTTATTTTCACTGACTAAAAAATGTTTTAGTCGCTGTATACTTAGTTCTGGGACTAAAAAAATTTTTGGTCGCCAAAGAACTAAAATATTTAGAAGGAGACATTTCAAATTATGGGAGGATTTTTAAAATTAATTGGCGACCAAAATGTTTTGTCGCAAATTGTGTAAAACTACCTCATATATATATTTTGTTTCCAAACCAATTGTAACGGCCCAAAATAAATGCCAAAAGTCGACTCCCAACTACATATACATAGTGACATAAACCAAATAATTATCTTTCATTAATCAGAATTGATATACAGAAGGTGACACATGCCTTGTACATTCATAAATGATTCACCGTGAATCTAAAGCATGTGTTACAAGTAGTAATAAGAAATGAAAGTTAAACAAATATTCATATACCCTAAAGGCTTACTTCTTTCTAAGACTATGCCTAGTTACAACAAAAATGGATACAAGTCCAATACATATAAAGCCCTTAGTTTAAACTAAAACGATAACATAATAAACAAAAGAAGCTTTCAGCTCCAATTCCTCCTAAGCTATTATCTTGGCGGAGACATGTCACTAACACCTGAAAATAGTTTTCCCCAATAGGGTGAGTCGAGCCCAGTAGAAACAATCTAACATAATGCGTGATTCTTAACAAAGATATAAGTATAATATGCATGTACAATGCTCATGATAAAATCATTCATATTCTTACGAGATCATAATATGCCAAGTTTCATATTTCAAGCCAATTTATTTTAATTCATTTCATGACAATTCATATCACCCCAATCCATGAGTCAAGTCCATTGTTATCCAAACAACCCAACTGAGGCTACAACTTAGTGATTCTCTAACCAATACAATCATTACACAAACACTTCAAATTTGCCATGTTACGAAAATTTTGTCCGTAGGATTGGCACCCATGTATACACACGATTTTCAAGACTTTCACCATGGACACACAGGCCAACTTAATTCAATGGAGTCCATTCCCGTTCTTCTCCTCAAACATAGAGTACATCATCTTTCTCCTCCCAACATCATGCATATACGATATATTTAAAAACACAGTCATATTCAATGACAACAAATAAGAGATTAGTTTCAGTTCACCTAATCATCATGCAATTTCTACAACAGTCATAGCTATCCTCCACCGATAGCCCCAAACAAATATACAATCTCCAAGACAGATAAATTACCCAAACTTCCATAGGTGAGAGATGATACACATCCAACTCCACTATTTATATACACATTCATCTAATTTCACATTCCCAATACCAATTTCATTATTTATACAAAATAGTTATTTGAAACATTTTAGGGCAAAGCTTCATTTTCTTCCAAATCCAACCCATGTGTCCAAAATCAACAAATTTAACATAACACATCCTCATGTCTACACCCATAACCATTTTCAATACATTCATTTGAAAACCCATCTTTGGATTTTAAACCAAAACCCTAGGTTTGTCTAAAATCCTCCAATCCCAACATTATTTACACAATTAACAAATAACTAAGTTAAAAGTCATAGAAAAGTGTAGAAAGTTCCTACCTCAAAGTTAGAAGACGAGCATAGCAAGGAGATAACCTCAAAGATGTCGAAACCAACTTTTGTTCAGATCAAAATGGAGCTCTTGAGATACTCTACCTTTTTCCCAAAGACATTAAGGTAGAGAAACCAACGGATCTAGGTGAAAATGTAGATAGAAGGTGAGTTCTAGAGAGAGAAGCTCAAGATCTAGGGTTTTGAAATTTTTTAGAGAGAGAAAGAGATGAAAAAGTAATGAAAAATGTGATTGTTACGAATTGATATACACACAGTCTGCTCGAGCGTCAAACACAATAAGTTCTTCCGCTCAAGCATAGAATACACATATCCGGTAGTTTTGCAGATAGAAGAACATCGCTTGAGCGCAAGAATGGCCACCTGAGCGCACACCTGCTCAAGTGTAGGAAACGCCGCTCGAGCGTAGATTTCAATCTCCCAGTGGTTTTGCAGACCTGCAAAAGTACTGAAAGTTTGCAAAGCCCGCTCGAGCACAAGAAGTGTTGCTCGAGTGGAAGAGCGAAAATCTAGGCAACAAAAGTTTGGAAACTAAGCAACCAACCTGTCCCAAATGCAACCACAGCAACCCAATAGCCAAATTTAAGGAGATACAAGGGAAGTAAGATATAAACAATAACATAGAACCAAGAAACCCACGTCCAAGATGCAAAAAAGGTCGGGTTAAAACCAGAATCGCTATACCAATACCTAGCCAAACCAACGTCTCCCTCTCTTCAACATCTCTCTCTCTAGCATCTCTCTCCCTCTCCACTGCTCCTCTCCATCCTCTCTGTCTCTCTCTCTCTCTGTCACCGCCTCTCCAACAGCTACGAGACAGCTCTCCTCCGCTACACCTTCTTGCGTTTGCTGGCAACCAAAGCACCGATTCACCTGAGATCCATCACCCACGGAAGCTTGATCGGCGACTTCTCCCTTACAAAGAGTGGTGAGGCCGCTGGTTCGTCTCCTCCCATTATCATCATCATCTGAGGTCGTCTCATCACCGATTGTGCAAGTAAAAATCCAAATTTTGGGTAAATTTTGAGTCTTAGTTTCTGGGGTTTTTTTTTTAATTTTTATTTTTATTGATATAGTTAATTGGATGTGAATTAGAATTTAGATTATAATTTACATTTGGATTAGAATTTACGAAAAATTATGTTAACTAGGTCTCTTACTGTGTATAGATTGTTGGAGATGAAACTTTGTGTTCCTTACACTTATTTATATCGTTCTCCCATATTGGTGACCATATAAATATATATATTATTTTTTGATTTCATACTTAGCTATATATGAGTTTAATATATTAATTTCTTAATGTGAGTATTTTACAACTGTTGCTCATGAGTTGGAAATCTTCATTTCCAACTTATAATGGAGTACATTTGAATCTGGAGATGCCGCTTTAACCCACCAAGCCACTCTAGTTTTAATTAGATCACAAAGCACATTCATATCAGGTTGCATACCCAAAAATAGAATCTCATTCCTACTCTTCCAAATGGACCATAGAACTGCCAGAGGTATGGCCTTCCTAATTTTCTGTTCTAATCTTTTAAAGCTAAAACCAGCCCACCACTACAACACCCCCGTTTATTAAGTTACAATATTTAGTAATGCATAATGATTAATGTTATGAATTGGATCTCCTTATTTCTAAGGTAGTAATCAGAAAATAGATGTCAACTGTAGTGAAAATTATGTCAAGGTTTTGCAATAATACATTTCCTCACAAATTGCCCTTTCAAATGAAGTGCTACTGTACACATCTCCAATTTGAAGACAGTATTTTTCTAGTCTCAATATGCCATTAACTATTTCTACTTTGACTGACTAAAATAGTTTCAATGTGTTTGAGGCTTTGTCAAAAGCTCTAGCTGCTTAAACATCCTTGAGATTTGGTCGTCAGAAAATATTCAGTGTGTTTGATTTCAGTTTTTTGAATTCAGTTTTTTGAAAATTGAATTTTTTGTTTTTTTTTTCGTGTTTTTTTTAGTGAATATTTTTAAAATTTTAAGCATTTTTTTTTACTTTTTTAGATGTACCTTACTCAAATGTATCTAAAAAGTAAAATATTTGTGAAAAAATATTTAAAAAAATTAATAAATACACAAAAATATGAAAAATATATTGAATTTTAGTTTTTTTTTTTTGGATATTTAGTGAATTTTTTAAAGATTTTGTTTATGAAAATTATACTTTTTAAGTGTATTTATGTTAGGTGTGTCTAAAAATAAAGATAAAAAAATGTTTAAAATATTAAAAAAATTCAGTAAAAATAATAAAAAAAAAATATGAAAAACAAGAAAGTATAATTTTTTGAAAAGTGTTTTCAAAAAACTAAAAACAGACATGGTGATTAAGTTTTGGTGACCAAAATAAAATTAGTCGTAGTATACTCATTTTTTCCGATAGAAAAAAAAAAAAGTCTCCAAAGGATTTTGGCAACTAATAGTTTAGTAGCCGTTACTTAAGCTTTGGCTACAAGAAGTTTTAGTCATTATATAATGGTTATTTGCCGACAAATAACCAATTGAGTCACTAAAGGTCTAAAACTTTAAGAGGGAAATTTACTTTTAAATTCGCACCCTCTTTTCTTCTCTGTTTACACACGCACAAAAGTCCTCTCTCTTACACATTACCACCAAACCTCACCCTACCTCATCTCAGCGTAGTCCTTCACCATTGTCGCTCACCATAGGTCGCACATCGCCACCGCCACAGCTGCAAATCACCACCGCCACTGCCGCAAATCACAGGTTCTCTCTCTCTCCTTCTCTGTCTCAGTCACACCCTCTGTCTCTTTGTCTCTGTCTCTCTCAATCTGTCTGTCTGTCTCTCTCTCTCTCTCTCTCTCTCTCCATTCCTCTATTTCCCCAACCGTCAACTCTTGCTATAGGGTTTTGTATGATTTATGCTAAATAATTTCATGTTGATTTCTTAAACTGGTTTGGTTTCTAGAGCTTTATGGGTTTGATGTCGTAAATGGGTTTGATTTTACTGGTTTGATACCTTTCCCTCCCTTTTTCCTTTCTTTCTCATTAGTTTCAAAGCCCTAATCCATTGATTGTTTATGTATTTGCATGTATGGCTGCTCATTGATTGTGTATACATTCTCATGTATTCTGATTGTTTAAATTGAAATTTGATTCTATGATTGCGATAGTAAATAATTTATTGGCTTCCCTTTGATGATTATTTCTCAGATTTTGGGCAATACCCCTCATTTTGCTAGTTTTTAGGAGGCTTCTCACTCCATGGTTTTGCTACATTTGTTTTCTTAGATCTAGTGTAGCCTTCTATTTGGTGTTAGAGTAACTGTGTAATTCTCTTGAGATATATATTTGGTTTTGCTCAAGCTAATATCTTTGTTTATTGACCTAGTTAAGATCTATATATCAAACATATCAGGAAGTCTAACTTATTAACTCCTCTTATTCACACTCTCCTTTTACAGAACCCTAAAAATAATCTTGCATGTCCAGCGAGGTTTTACTTTTCAATCTAAAATTTCAAAATGGCAACAAATTTTTAATTTATGACTTTTGAAAATTATTCACTATCAATTGTTTCTCATGATTTGTGTGAAATAATTTAAAGAATTTTTTCTTTCAACAAGCATTGGATAGTAAACAATGGTGGTTGCCATTTCTTACCTCAAGCATTAGATAGTAAACAATGCAACTAGGTTCTGAATGTTGTTTTCAAAAGGAGAACATTTCGTTGAGATTCCTTGGATAGCTTGTAATATTGTTTTCTTTTTTTAGTGCCAAAATAGTTTTTTATATTTAAAAATATGTGTTTAGTATTTATTTTCCACAAACTAGTTTTTAATAATTTTAATAAAATTGATTCTGATAATAGCTATACTTCTTATCTTGGATTATTGATTTTTTTACTCGTTTCCTGTGAAAATTAAGTGTTGTGGATTGCTAAAGCTAGACTATACAAGGTGGATAATATGATTCACTAAAACGACACACACACACACACACACACACAGAGTTTTATGAAAATTAATACATTACAAAGAATTGCAAGCTTGCAGTATAAACAAGAGAAGATAATTTTGCTATATCTTTAAGAAGATCGAAGTATTACTTCACCATTTTTAGTTCATGGGAATTAATGCATGGATCTATTTTCCCTTTATGTCGGTCATTTGTTGGTTGCTCGCAAGATGAAATCATAAAGTGTATATGAACACCATATATTTACTTGAGTTGAGATCAAAATTCAATACAAAGTTTATATTTCCTCATTTTAGTGGTATTATTTTTCCATTTTCCTTTTTGTACCTTTAGTTAGAGATTTGTCATACTGATCCCGCTCTTTTATAGTCCAGGAATTTATATGCAGTTGCAACTTGGTTTGAACTATATTTGATAGCACTACTTGTGTGGCTTTTCATTTTGAACATATATGAAAGTTTCTCTACTAAATGTGGCATAATAAAGAGTATTAATACTGATCACAAACCACTAATAATATGCGTTG
Source organism: Camellia sinensis (assembly GCF_055761805.1). Taxonomy (NCBI): domain Eukaryota; kingdom Viridiplantae; phylum Streptophyta; class Magnoliopsida; order Ericales; family Theaceae; genus Camellia; species Camellia sinensis. The sequence goes on along the minus strand of NC_138971.1, from coordinate 95,499,923 downwards.
AGGGCTAGCCGATCAGGTTATTCAGTAAACCTCTTCGTGCTTTTGGTCTTATAAAGATTGATGAAAAGAACACTTTGCTATTTTAATATGCCTCTTGCAGGGTTTGCTTTATTACTTTATTAGTGTTAGAATATGTTCGATGAGTTTTTTGATAGCAAGAAAAAAGAGTGCAAGCTTTATGTTCATGGTTGTAAGTTTTGTCAAAAGTAAATATTCCAATAAAATGGCAATGAATACTTTCGTTTCGATGGATATTTTTTATATATAGGAACAAGATACTAATTGTATTTGAGACGGTCCTCAAATCTTGATAGCGTGTTTACTATCTGATGGAGGAGTAGATGTATTATAGATTATAGGTAATTTTTAATTATGAGTCCGGATTAGGTTATTGGGAAGCCAAAAAGTAGTTGGTATGAGTTGATTAATTTTGCTATAATTTCTTAATCAATAATGTCATATATGGTATTTAAATCACTAATTAGTCTATGGCTATATCCCAATTTCTAGTATTAGAGTCTTCAATCTAAACTTTGTGAATCTTACCTGAATGTTCCATCCAACCAATGACCATAAAAAGATGCATCAAGCTTTGGAAACTTATTCCTTTCAAACTTATAAATTGTCAATTTAATATTCTCTTCATCAAAATGTCTCTCCAACCAATTCGGAATTACATTTGTATGGATGCACCGATCCATAATATACTCAGAGCCACGAATCTTCTGAGCTATGTTGATGGATCTGCTATTCCTCCATCTGCAACCTTTCTTGATTCTTCTGGAAAAACTGTGGCTAATCCAGATCACCAATGGCTCCAGATTAAAAAAAAAATAAAAAAAAATTATTATTTATCTCTATCTGGATATCCAATTGATGAAGCATATCCGGTTGTCATAACTTTGAATAGACTTCCTGTAGAATTTTAGTCGATTAAGACCACAGCTCCTGCATAATTTTACTCTGTTATAAGGCTTTGCATGTTGCTTCAGATACTAAGTCTTCTAATTCTGATCTCAGTGTTGCTTACTCCATTACAATATATCACACTCAGTCTCGGTTTCAAAATCAATCATCTACTAACTCTCGAGGGAATCAAAATCAGTTTCGTAGAGGAGATAATACCTCAATAGGAGGTTGATTTTGAGGAACTCCGATTCTCTAACTCAGGCCGACAATCTCAATCTTCATCTTCTTCCTTTGGTTCGTTTCTATTTTTTCAGATCTGTGGCAAGCCTAACCATACAGCTCTTGATTGTTGGCTTCGTATGGATGCTTCTTACAATTCTTCTACACAATCATCCTCTCCATCCTAGACTGCCTATATGGCTTTTTAATCTATTTCTCCTCCTACAAATTGGTATTTTGATTCTGCTGGTACTACTCATGTTACCAAACCTAAAGCATCAGTCTCTCATCAGTGACTGTTTGTTTCTACTGTTCTTGATCCTGCTCTGATTAAGCCTCATAGTTTCTCAGATGCCATTAACACTCCAGCTTGGGCTGCAGCTGTGACTGAGGGATTTCAGGCTATCCAAAGTCAGGAAAAATGGATATTAATGCCTCTTCCTCCTGGCAAACATCAAATTGGATGCAAATGATGCGGCTCTCAAAACAGGTCAGCATGTTTGAATTTGAGCATTGCTCCAACCAAAGCCACCTAATGCTGTCCTCAATTCCAGTGAAGACATTAATACAACTTGAGAAACCAAATATTGGGTAGAAGAGTAGAGAAACAAAGTCAAAAAAAAATTGAGGATAGGATCAATAACCTGAGGCAAACCTCACTGATATGTGTACTAACAAACTTAATAGTCCATAGCATAATCACTCATCAAATGAACGGGTTATAGAAACTATATATAAATCAAACCAAATATATATCCTCTCATCACTAGGCTCTCACCAAAGAATTCCCTACTAATATGCCAACACAAATCTATTCTTACAAGAAAATAGTTAGAAACACTCTTACAAAATTTCACATCACTCACCCATAAGCTCACGGCTGCCCACCACCTGACTACATGCTCATAACACACTCAACCAACCATCCATAACAAAGGCCAAAATGACAGCCTGCATAGAAAACTGTTAGGAAAGATTTTATAGTAGCTCACATACTGTCAACCCTAATTATAGGTAACACACCACACTCAACTCACTACTCCAATCATCTGGTTCATTCATGACAATGGGGGTATACCAGCAACCAAAATGATGGCAGGACCACCTGTAAAACTGTTAGATACACCTACTAAAACTTCAATAAGGATACTTACTAAGGATAGATGATGGTTTAAACCTTAATTTAACCCTTAAATTAAGGGTTAAACTAACTGTATAGGATGCAGAACCTTAATCTAACCCTCAAAACTTCAATAAGGGTACTTACTGAGGATTTAATCAATCATAGGGAAGCTTTTTACAAGTAAAAACATATAATCAATCATTGAACATAGAAATCTTCAGAATTTGTTTCTCCAAAAGGAACCAAATGCGTGCCACAAGCCACAACCAAAATGCAAGAATTATACAAATTTCACAACAGTTAAAATTCTATCCTGTCAGAGATGAAATGAACCACCTCTATTGTCACCAAGAGAATTTTCTTCAACGCATGTAAATCCCTAAAATGGTAAGGGGTGCGATCCAGATCCTATGCCTCATGACCTACCATTCAACCAGTAGGGTCTCCAAATTCATTCACAGCCCAACAACCAGTTAATCAATAAATGCCTAAAATATATTCAATTACAAGCAAGATGAAGCCTACATTTTGACATTTGCAAGCCTCTTACACTGAGCAAACAAAAGGGACATTGAGTTTGAAAGGAAGTGCTTTTTGGATCCTTATGTGAGAAAGTCAAAATGTTAGTCAGCTTATTATATATTTCCACTAACATTTCAGATAAAAGATATTTCAGATCAGTAAACGTATTATAAATTTTGAATAATGCTTCAAAAAATGCAACATTTTAGATCAGTCAACAAAATATTACGTAAGCGATACGTCAAGTAAAGCAGTTCAATAATTTCACAACACACATTGATAACGGAAGATACAGTGATATTAAAGAAGTATGACAGGATCTCCAATCGATTATGGTGGTCCCAAGCACAGTAATAAACATTGGGATTCAGGGTAAAAATAATAAAACCATTTTCACAATAGTCATTTTTGACATATGTCAAGAATCATTCAAGCCAATACGCTTGCTATGTGAACAAAAATAGTAGAAAGCAAGCAATGTTTTGGCAGTTTTGATCAAGAAAACAACCATTTTGATGATTGAACCATGTAATTGGAATACCCAATCCCAATGGCACAAGGTCTTAGCAGTCTTTGAGAATGCAATCTTTAATTCTCATTATTAAGAACTTTTTTTTGTTTTTGGTGAATAGTCATTAAGAACTATTACATCAATGAACAAATCAATCCAATTGAACACAACCCAGGAAACTATCAAACAAAAATATAATGTTGACATAGAACATATTAAAAAAAAATTAAAAAATTGTCAAACCAACCTTAATGTAAGGTGCAGCAATGTCTGAGTCCTTAATCCTTCTCATGAAAAGGTTCTGCATGCAATACAGTTAGTTTAACCCTTAATTTGTAAACCCAAAATGTGTAAAGACTCTAAACACTTTCTTAGAAACAAAGGTCGGTCTCTTCATATATGCATGAAGGAGCTATGAGTGTACAACTTTCTGAGTCTTTCTGAATATTATATATCTTTTGTTATAGGTCAAACTATATATGTGGAACTTTCATGATATGCATATATATACAAAGATAAGGGATATGAAAATGAAACCTTTTCTTGCCCTTTTCTCTAGGGCCATGAAACCAGTCTAGAAAACCACCAAAACACAAGTGGTTGTCACCTACAAACATTAACGTTGTAATCTCAGCCTTATATTCTGTAGTTTGTAACACTTTCTCTAACATCTTGTTGATGAATTAATGTTATGGTTGTCTTTAACCTTTCAGATGGTCCAAATTGACAAGAGTTGGATGACAATAAAAAATAGATTAAGTAATAGGGAGTATCAAGAAGGGTAGGCCTGAAGGATAAGATTTGGTGTCCATGTATCGACTGCTTGAACCACAAAATACATATGAGCCACGTTGTTAGGATTCATTTGATTCGAAGAGGGATATCTCTTTCTTACAAGAGTTGGGTGCACCATTGGGAACTAGTCCCCGTGGCTCAACCTATCACACCGAATGACGGTCACCATGACATACATAGTCAAATTGGAGGGGAAGATCCGGATGACGAGGATGATTTGCCTATTATGTTGGAAGAGGTTTGCAGGGGTTTTGCAATGGATGATGAAGGGGATGAATTACCTGCTAGCTTTGAGAGTGAACGGATAGAACTTTGATAAATTATTTGAAGATGGTCAACGTAAACTGTACCCAGTTTGCATAAGGTTCACTGTGTTATCATTTGTTATTAAGATGCTTCATATTAAGGTCTACAACAAGTGGAGCAACAACTCGTTTGATATGGTTATGAAAGTTTTCAAAGCCACTCTACTCGAGTGTGATGAGACTGTTCCATGGACCATATACGCCGCCAAATTTTTTTTGCATGATTTGGGTTTGGGCTATGTTCCTATTCATGTGTGTAGGTATGACTGTGCACTATTTTGGAAGGAGAATGAAAATCTTGATAATTACCCCAAGTGTAAAGAGCCTAGATACAAGTTAGATGACAGGAAGGGCTAGAAGATCCCTCATAAGATATTGAGGTACTTTTCTTTGACACCGAGATGGAAGAGATTGTGTATGTCCAAGAAAACCTTTATAGATATGAGATGGCACAAGGAGAAACATGTGGATGATGGAATATTGAGGCATCCAGCTGATGGTGCGGCATGGAAAGACTTTGATCGGCAACATCCTATGTTTGCCATGGATCCACAGAATGTAAGGCTAGGGCTCACCACCGATGGTTTCAATCCATTTGGAAATATGAGCACATCGTACAGTATGTGGACCATTATACTAATGCCTTACAATCTCCCATCGTGGAAGTGCATGAAAGAGCTTTTTCCCATGATGTCATTGCTTATTTCTGGACGATCGGCACCTGGAAGAGATATCGATGTTTACTTACGACCATTAATTGATGAGTTGAAGGATTTATGGGGGAATGGGGTGCAAACTTATAATGTAAAAAATGAACAATCTTTTAGAATGCATGCTGTAGTGATATGGACCATCAACGACTTCCTTGCATATGGTAACATGTCAGGGTGGACTACCAAAGGCTATTTGGCTTGTCCCATTTGTAATGAGAACACATCATCACAAAGGTTAACAAGTAAGATAGGGTACATAGGTGCTCGTTGTTACTTGCCCGAGAACCACAGATAGTGAATGAGCAAATTGTTTGACAGACAAAGTGAGTTCAGGTACAGACCTTTGGAGTTATCAAGGGAGCAAATATTAGTGTAAATTGAGACTGGGACACATAAGCCATTTGGAAAACATCCAAATAACAGGAAAAGACAAAGGGACGAAATCTAGTGTTGAATTAGACAAAGAGAAGCATTATGTTTGAGTTGCCTTACTGGAAGACACTCAAGCTTCGACACAACCTTGATGTCATGCACATAGAGAAGAACATATGTGACAATTTAGTGGGGACATTATTAAATGTGGATGGGAAGAACAAGGACACGGAAAAAGCATGAATTGATTTGGCAAATTTACAAATCTAGAATGGGTTACACCTATAGAGGCATAGAGATGGGTATACAAACTTGCTAAGATACGGGAGAGGAAAACAAAAGATTTTAATCAAGTTAAGTGCATCAAGAGTGAGAATTCTAAGGTATCGGTGAAGGATGAAGAGATTAAGGAAAGATGGAAGAACTATTTTGAGAAACTATTAAATGAGGAACATGGAGGTGCTACAATAGGGGGAGAAACAACCAATAATATGATAAACCAAGGCTATAGGTTCTACCGCAGGATTAGGAACTTTGAAGTGGAGATTGCACTTAAGACGATGAAAACAAATAAGGTTTTAGGACCCAATGATACCCCTATTGAAGCTTGGAAGTGTTTAGGTAAAAAGGGGGTTGCTTGGTTGACTAGGTTGTTCAGTAAAATTTTGTTAATTAGGAACATGCCAGATGAGTGAAGGAAGAGTATTTTAGTGCCAATCTATAAGAATAAAGGAGATGTCAAAAATTGCAACAACTATAGAGGAATCAAGCTAATGTGTCATATAATGAAAGTGTGAGAGAGGGTGATGGAACACCAATTGCGAGATATAACTGAGGTGTTAAAGAATCAATTTGGGTTTCTGCCTGGCAAGTTAACAATGGAATCGATTTATCTTTTCAAGAGAGTAATAGAAAAGTATCGAGAAAAGAAAAGAGACATTCATATGGTGTTTACCTTGAGAAAGCATATGATAGAGTGCTCCGGGATATAATATAGTGGGTGTTAGAGAAGAAAGGGGTGATAAAAGGTTACATTGATGTGATTAGGGACATGTATGAAGAGGTGGTGACCACTATTAGATTGCCTGCTGGCAAGACAAATGAATTTCCTATCATTGTAGCATTACACCAGGGATCTACCTTAAGTCCTTATCTTTCTGCTTTAGTTATGGATGAGTTGATGAGAAATATTCAGGATGACGTGCCATGGTGTATGCTTTTTGTAGACAATACTGTGCTAGTGGATGAGACTAGAGAAGGAGTTAACACAAAGTTGGAGATTTGGAGAAAAGATCTTGAATCTAAAGGATTCCAGATAAGCAAAACTAAGACAAAGTACATGGAGTGTAAGTTTAGTAACAGTAACAATGAAAGTAGAGAAGTGAAGATTGAGAACCAAGAACTGCTTAAGAGTGAACATTTTCGTTATTTAGGGTTGATTATCATAACAGCGGGGGAGATTGATGCAGATGTGGCCCATAGGATTAAGGTGGGATGGTGTAAGTGGAGAAGTATGTCTGGGGTACTGTGCGATAAACGAATACCTAGCTAACTAAAAGGTAAGTTCTATAGAACAGCTATTAGACTAGCGATGTTGTATGGGACGGAGTGTTGGGCAACTAAGAAACAACATGTGGATAAGATGAGCGTGGTTGAGATGAGGATGCTAAGGTGGATGTGTGGCAAGACTAGACAAGACAAAATTAGGCATGAGTGTATTTGGGAATGGGTAAGAGTAGCACCAATAGAAGATAAGTTGAGAGAGAATCGATTGAGATGGTTTGGTCATATTCAATGGAGACCAACAGAGGTAGTAGTGAAGAGATATGATACTGTAATGGTGGATAGGAGTGTTAGGGGACGGGGTAGGCCTAGATTAATGTTGGCTAGCATTGTAAATATAGATACGGATATTCTTCATTTGACTAACGAAATGGTCTTTGATAGGATCGCTTGGAGAAGAAGGATTCATGTAGCCAACCCCATTTGATGGGAGTTAAGGCTTGGTTTGGTTTGGTTTTCTTTGATGTCATGGTTCACTTGGCTGTTCAATTGCCGTGTGAGGCTATACTTGGAGTGCCAGTGCAATATCGGTGGATGTAACCAATTAAACGGTAATTATTTATGCTCTTACAATACAATTGTCATCAACCTATAATGGTAATCCATATTGTTGTATAGTCTTGACATAATAAAATTATTTTCTCTTATATCCTACTTGGAATTCTAAAAGGATTTGTTGCCAATAAAGTGCATGTTGAAGGTTCAATAGTGGAGGCGTACATTTCCAAAGAGTGTACAACTTTTGCTCGATGTATTTTGATGGAATTGCAATAGTGTTTAATCGAGAAGAAATGAATGATGATGGTGGTGACCATGGCTTGGGGTTAGCCATCTTCTCTCAAACTATTTGTCCATTTGGTCTAATCAGTAGGGCACCGGATGTGTGTGTCTGAGAACGAGAGATGGCTCACTGGTTTGTCTTATACAATAGCTCTGAAGTGGAACAATATTTGGAGTACGTTTTCATAATAGAAAGATTTTAAAGAGAAAATTTAGGTTTGTCCAATAATTCGTAATTGTATCTTTTACTTATGACCTCTTGTTATTAACTAGGGAACACAAGATCATTTTGCAAAAGAATTTCTGAAGTGGTTCAAAGAGCGTGTAATACATATATTTATCCAACATTTGAGCACATTATGTTATAACATACAAAAAGTAACATAACATATATTTCTTATGTAGATAAATCACCAGCGAAATCAAGGGTCGCTAGAAGCAATCGATGAATTGCGGTCGTTGGCCAATGGTCCTAATGCAATAGTCAACACATATTCGAGATGCATTTCTAATGGTGTTCGATTTCATGCCATCGATCGTGAAAACCATCATAAAACACAAAATAGTGGGTTGGTTGTAGAAGGGGAGTATAGCTTGCTTTTCTTGCTCCTTTCGGATACGACTAGCCCTATAGTTCAGACTCCTGTGGTTCTGAATTTGATTTCACAACTGCAATGTGAAATAGATAAACACAAATGAGTCAAAATCCGAAAAATCTTTAGGAAAATCAATGTTTGAATTAAATGCCCAAAATGGACTGTTTTGCCAGATTTTAGAGTCCCCACCTAAATATTTTTGAGAAATTTAGGAAGCTCGTGACTCGTACCAAAGGCCATTAGTCCGTTATCACCAAAGTGTCTAGGCTCGGGAACTTAGGTATGAGAGGGAAAGGTCATGAATTGAGCACCCCACTCACCCGATCAAAGATTGGCCTCTATTAATCATGATGTGATTCTTATTTACATTATATGCTCTTGTTCTGATTATTGGGCTAATTTTTACTATGTGCTACACACAAGTATAGATCAATCCACAAAATTTGGAACACATTGATTTCATGTTTGTTTTGAAAAAGTGTTTTGAATACATGTCACTTGAAAAAGTAAGCTCGTATTTACATTTAATCAGATTATTCCAACTTAAATAAAAAGGACTTTATCCACAGGCATTCAAACAAGTATTTCATTTACGCATTTAGCCTCATGGAAAGCATGCTTGACATAGCAACAATCATACACATGCAATATGCTAAAGCAATAAATGCTTACCTAGTACTCCAAGGCAAGCCAAACAAAGCAAAATAATTAGAAAACATGCATGCTCCTAAGCAATGCAATATGACTAATGCAACACACACATTATGCAAACAATTAGTTCGACTATTAGTATAGCATATGATTCAATCCAAGACATGGGATAAATCATGTATTTGATTAAAAGAATTTGAAATTGACATTGGTTAGTATGATAAGCCGAACCCTTATGCATGCTAGATGAATGGATGCGAGTCATGGACAATGCTAATTAAAACATGATGCTCTATGCTACCATCATAAGTTGAGAAATAAAAGGGAGAAAAAAATAGGGGTTGAAAGAAATACACACTTATTACAATTTTGCCCTCATGCAAGAGGGTCCGAATGGGTGCCCAAGTGTCCAAATTAATTAACTATTACAAATTTAAATGGAGACTAATTAGCTTAACGAACTAACTACTTATTACATACCTGAATGAATTCTAACTTTAACTAGCTATCTAATTTTATGACAACAAGGATATTATAACAATACTAATTGCAACAATAATTATTTACAACAATAATAATTACAATTATAATATTAATACAAGCAACAATGAGGCACAATGATCATATGCATAGTGTCCAGAAACTACTTTGTCTGCCCAGACCTGCTCTGTTTCACCCTCAGCCACTACCTTCTGTTTATGCCTGAATTCACTGTTTACCAAACATTGGGGGCGTCCAAAAATAGCTGGTCGTGCCCTAATTTTATGCCAAAAATATTTTTGTTCTATGAGGTGAGAACAGTGCAGACAGAGCCTTTCTAGGCCTTGTTTGTCTCTTCTGCTCTTCTCTGTCATGGGGAACTCAAGAGAAGAACGAATTCGAGTCTGAAACCATCAACAATAACAAGTTGATTGCTTGATGATTTCGGGCACGTTTGGATTTTTTTTTTTTTTAATAAATGCAATGAATAAGACCACTCCTCCCTCATATCATGGAAATTATCATGGAAATTAAAAAAGGGAGGTAGACACGTCTCAAGACTCATCAAAACATCATGAATTGGTATGTGACAATTCTTGACACGATGAACTTAGCATAATGTCTGGCCAAATCCAACTATTCTAATCCCTTTTCTTTATATCGGTTTTATTGATTTTAAGACAATTTTATTAGTCTTTCCATTCTTTAGTCAATTTGTCCAAAATGGTAGTTAAGTCCACTAAATGAGAAGAAACGTCAAATGAGAAGCAATTCTTGGCATGAAAAAGGGACTACACCTTGACGATGAACCTCCGTAGAGGTTAAGCCATTGAGCATAGGTCTCTTTCTCATGCCTTGAATAACCATCAATCTTTTGAAATAACTCTCAAACAAAAGAAAAGAAAAAAAAAATAGGGAGGTTGCAGAAATGATTATGCGAGATTGATCATTAGAGTGAGACTCTTGACATGAAAACCAAGCAAAGGAAAGCTATCAACTCGAATGACTCGGTGTCTAAGGCCTAAACAACCGAAGCCATAAGGACTTACAACACAACAAACAAAGTATTTAAAGACTAAACGAATTAAATAAATTAAATCAACCCTAAACGAATTATGTTAAGAGCACCAAAAAAAAAAGAAAAGAAAAAAGGGTAATAACAAGGAGATACCAAACTAGTAAGCAAGAACAAGGAGAGGTGGCTAACCCTTCCACTTTTGAGACTTCTAAACCATGCTTTTTAGCCCTTTTAAACTCTGAAAATCAGTTTGTAAGCCAACAAGAATAGTGATAAAACAAAGGGGATGAGTTATGAAATAAGGTTCAAGAAAGGGAGTCAACCCTCTCTACCTTTGGCAGCTATTCAAACCCAAGTTCTAACACTTGAAATGGATCCAAAAAAGCACAAGAACACAAGAAATAGATAGCTATAGATTGAAATGAAAGCAAAGGCAAAGGTGACAAGCTTATACCTCTTGAAAAGAGTAAGCTTTGATTGTTGATCAAACTTGATCCAAAGGCCCTCTCAAGTTTGAATTGTGATTCTCAAGGCTCAACCAAGGCTCCAAGGTTAAGGTTTGAGGGTGTGTATGGTGTATGGATATAGCTCAAGGATGGTAAGCTTGCTCAAAGATGGCTTGTCAAGAAAGAAGGAGCTCTTAAGTGAGTGTATAGGCTCTTTGGAAATTGTTCAACCCTCAAAATAGATATGACCTCGTGTTTATAGAATTTGAGCAAAATAGGTCGAAAATATCTTCAAAAATAGATAGCTGGCAGGCTTCTGCCCAAAACAGTGTTTATCGCCAAGAAGGTATGACCGGCCCTAAATGGGCACGGCCAGCTCCCAATGAGGCACGGCCGGGCCCCAATGTGCTCCCATGTTCCTCTGTTTCAGGCTCAGTGTAGGGTAGAACAATGTTCAAAAAGGGACCTCTGAGGTAAGAAGAGTGTAAGTAGGAAGGTGTTGGGATTGTTTTAAAGCTCAACCTTGGATTCCTTCATTGAAAGTCTGAATCATACACAATGCAACTTTCATCATCGAGTGCACAGGACAAAGCGCCCAAGTCTTGCGAGTGGTCAGAAATGGGGTGTCTACAGCGAGCATAAGGGTCATCCAATGCATTTCTATGGTTACTTGATCAAAGTATGGGAAATGACATGTTTGTTTAGACATCGAGTTAGTTTGTACCACTGTGAATGGTTTAACACTGGTAGTAAGAAGACTTTTCTCACGAGTACACATGTCACAAGTGTTGATGTAAAAAGTTGATAGTATGAACATGACCCCTTTGTATTCCTAGCTCAAGTAGAACAAGTATTCGACGTTAATGATACCAATTTAGGTGGGAATCGGAAAGTTGTAAAACGATTCCACTATCGAGCAATTTGGAATATGCCTGAGATGGATGGTTTGCTTGATGATGCTCTCAATAGTGTGGTCTAACAAGACGAAACCACTGAGGTTGTACCAATTGTGGACAAAACCAGTATGCAAATTGAAGGCATTGGCGATGAAGGGGTTTTGTGTAGAGATGATATTAAAGGTGAAATTATTTTGAATATAGTGGTTTTACAATCTCATATTCAAACAGAAGTCGAAGCTACTGATGATGCTTTCATTTGTGATACCGATGAAGATGACTTCAGTATGGACAATGATGAACAAGAAGGAGATGAATTTGACATCGATTCGGATATAAATCATGATATAGAGCCTTGATGTATTTATGTAATAGATAGTGATTGAATTGAGGAGATACTACCACAATTTTTGTTATATCTGTCTTTACTATGACTTGCAAATTGCATAGATGGATTAATCTATATATGAAACTATTACCCAAAAGACAACCTAAGAGGGGGGTGAATTAGGTTTTTACAAATAAAATAATAATACTCTAATAAAAATTATGACTAGCACAATAGATAAATATAGTTAATGAAATAAAAATAATTAAAACAAGTGTTCTAACAACTATGTTAATTAATGATTTTAGCACAATAAAAATATGAAATATAACTATGGCAATTTAAATAAAATAAAGATATAAGGAAGAGAGAGGCAAACAAATTTATAGTGGTTCGGCTTCAACTCAACCTACGTCCACTCCTCAAGCTTCACTTGAGATTTTCCGTTATTCTCTAGCTTCACAGGGTGCTAACAACCTTTTCATAGATGGAGCAACCCTCCACGGATTTTACACAAACTTTCTAAGTCCAAAAACCACTGAGAGTGCTACACTCTTATAGGATTGAAAAGAAGGTATTTTTGCTTTCACAGAAAGCTACAAGAATTATCTCTCAAAGATAGATATAAAAATGAGACTCTGATTTTTCTGCAATCCTCACACAGGAAAGATGGGCTTCAAGCTATATGACTGAATGTATAATTTCTGAGAGAGGATCTAAACAAAAATTGAAGAACACTTCTCAGAAAAAAATTTAGAGAATAGATGAGAGTGATTTTAAATCAAAGAATATTTTATGGTTTTTGTAACTTGTTTGTAGTTGCTATCACTTGTTCACATCAGAGGCTTTGGTATATATAATGAAACTTATAGCCGTTTATAGCTGTTGTATTCATTTGAATTTATAGCCGTTTATAGCCATTGTATTCATTTGAATATCTTTCATTCCATCATTACTAATTTGAATATCTTCCACTCCATCATTATAAATTTGAATATCTTCCACTTGAACCTTTGGAACCTTTTAAACTACTGTTGTGCTGGGCTGTTTGAACCTCTATTTTTGGGCTGTTTGAACCTCTGTTTTGGGCTGTTTGAACTCCTGATTTAATCAAATATTAAATACATGCTAACAACATTTATGATATAGAGGTGAGAAATAATGGGACAAAATAAATTTTGATTCTATTTTTGTCTTTCAAATAAATTAAAACATAATTAAATAAATCATCAAAATAAATGTTGATTCTATTTTTCTCTTACAAAGAAATTAAAACATAATTAAATAAATCATCAAAATAAATAAATCTAACAATCTCCCCCTTTTTGATGATGGCACACAATGATGTTTTGATTTGATTTGGGAGTAAGAAAAGCTCCCCCTCAAGTCATGCTCTCTGAATTCATTTTTAAAAACATAGGTTAGCACCTGTGTAATAAATAAGCTTTAATCAGAAACATGATATGAGACTAAGATATCAAACTATAAATACATAACATCAGATTAGTTTGAAAATAATATCATAATACATAATATCATATAATTTCTCCCACTGTGACATTATCAAAAGGAAATTATGGGTCAGAATCTAGAGAAGGAGGAGGAAAATGATAGTGATAAATGGCATCTATACAATTCAAAACATACATATATATATATATATATATACAATTCGCACGCCTCTCTTTGTTCCGTCGAAAATCGCGTCGAACATGTGTCATCGCTTTTGCGTTAGCCGACCGACAAAAGCGAGACGGGTCAATCAACGGCCTCGGCTCTTTCTCCCTCTTGTCTTCTTCTTCTCCGTCTTTTTCTTAATCACGCTTTCCTCTTTCTTCTTTTTCATTCGCTTCCATCTCTTTCTTCTTCTACATGAGACAGATAGAATATGGAGACTGAGCAGAGCAAAAAGGCTGCCAAAAATGACCCTCCTATTGATTACATCTCTTTCTGCTACTTTATGGCCTCATCCCATCCCATTACTCTCTTTCCGGACCTAAATGATCCCGTAAGCGCTACTAGACCGAGTGCCCCGGCTCCTACTCTTCCCAACCTTCCTATGATGTCGATTGAGCAAATAATGACAGCTCAATCAGACATTGAAGACAATCATTTCACACTGACGTCCTGTATGGAGATGGTGACTGCAGTCACAAAATTGGCTCACCAACTGCAGAACCGGACGAGTGAGCTCCACCAGGTCAACGCCCAACTCTTGCTACTCCAGCGCATGTACAAGGATGCGCGAGCAGAAATTTTGCGTATTAAAGGCCGAAAATAAAGAGCTTAAACGGAAGACCACCTCCATGGCCCGATTTGGAGCAACGTCGTTCTTGGCCTTTGATAGTTAGCGGGAAATCGTCACTCTCGACGAAAGCATGGGTGCAGGGCCTTCAAGGGCTTCCCAAGGTGATAAAAAGAGCAAGAAAACGATGGAAGAGGCGAGTAAGTAAGATCGGCGTATGGCCATAAAAAAAATGAAGGGTTTTTTTTTATGTAAATATGTTTATTTTGATCGGCGTATGACCGTAAAAAAATGAAGGGTGCTTTTTTTTATGTAAATATTTGTATTTTGATTTGTTTTTGTTTTTATGTTTAAGTACTAAAAAATGAAATTAAAAAGCAGAAAAAAATAAGAAAATTAAGCCCAAACAAAAAATAATAATGAGAAAAAAAATAAAAATAAAAGAAATTAAGTCTAATAGCAAAATAAAAAAATTAAATTAAATTAAAATAAAATAATACCAGTAGAAATTAAACTTAATACTACGTAGGTGTTGCTGGAATGGTAATGCCAAAAAAATACCATGAGGGTTTAAAAAAAAAAATCAATGTATGCAAAATTAATTTTACCTCAAAATGCAGAACTCAAAAAAAAGTTACATAGTTGAGAATAGCGAACTATTAAGGAGAATAAATGTATGAAGGACTTGAAAGCATTCAACTGATATAAATGTTTCCATATCAATGTAGCAATACACATATATTATTTTCACAAAAATTCAAGTTTCACAGTCATAACAAAACTTTTTAAGTAGAAATCGACATTCCAAGCTCGCCACAAATAAAATTGAAGCGATCCTTGCATAGGGGTTTTGTGAAAAAATCCGCCAATTGCCTGTCGGTGTTTACAAATTCAAGTACAATATACCATTTTTGAACATGATCTCTTAAAAAATGATGTCGAATTTCAATATATTTTGTTTGTGAGTGTTAAACTGGATTTTTTCTTAAATTGATGGCACTAGTATTATCACATTTAATAGGGACATGATCATAATACAAATCAAAGTCCTCCAATTGTTGTTTCATCCAAAGTATTTGTGCACAACAACTTTCGGAAGCTATATATTCAGCTTCGGCCGTTGATTAAGCAACATAATTTTATTTTTTGCTAAACCAAGATACTAATGAGTTACCAAGAAAGTGACAAGTGCCACTAGTGCTTTTTCTATCAAGTTTTCATCCGGCAAAGTCGGCATCCGAGTAACTAATTAAATCAAATGCAACACCTTTAGGATAAAACAGTCCCAAATTTTGAGTGCCAACAAGATATCTAAAAATTCTTTTAACAGCACTAAGATGTGATTCCTTAGGATTTGATTGATATCTAGCACACATACAAACACTAAACATAATATTGGGTCTACTTGCAGTTAAATAAAGAAGTGAGCCGATCATATCTCGATATTTTGTTTGATCAATGGACTTACCTTTTTCATCCTTGTCTAACTTAATGGATGTGCTCATAGGGGTTCCAGCTATTTTTGAGTCATACATACCAAACTTTTTGAGTAGTTCTTTTGTGTACTTAGCTTGGTTGATAAAAATTCCTTTCTTACATTGTTTGATTTGAAGCCCAAGGAAATAATTTACCTCCCCCATCATGCTCATCTCAAACTCACCTTGCATACACTTAGCAAATTCCTTACACAAGGTTTCATTAGTAGCACCAAATATAATGTCATCCACATATATTTGCACAATAAGTAAATCATCATTTTTAGTTTTAACAAAAATTGTTGTGTCAATCTTTCCTCTAGAAAAATTATTTTCAATAAAAAATTTACTTAATCGTTCAGACCATGCACGAGGTGCTTGTTTCAAACCATATAAAGCTTTTCATAGTTTAAAAACATGATTTGGAAAAGCATGATCTTCAAAACCTGGATGTTGCTTAACATAAACTTCCTTATTTATAAAACCATTAAGAAAGACTTTTTACATCCACTTGATAAAGTTTGAAATCTCTAAAACATGCAAATGCAAGTAACATGCGAATGGCTTCTAATCTAGCAACTGGAGCAAAGGTTTCATCGAAATCAATACCTTCTTCTTGATTGTATCCTTGTACAACAAGTCTAGCATTGTTTCTTATAATTGTGCTGGATTTATCAAGCTTGTTTCGAAAGATCCATTTGGTACAGATAATGGTATGATCTTTAGGTTTTGGCACAAGTTCCCACACTTTATTTCTCTCAAATTGGTTAAGCTCTTCATGCATAGCTATCATCCAATGTTCATCGAATTCAGCTTCTTGAAAGTTTTTAGGCTCAATATGTGAGATAAAAGCAAGCTACTACAAATGTTTCTAAGTGAAGAGCGAGTTTCAATACCTTTTGTAGGGTCACCTAGGATTAAATCCTTAGGGTGATTATGAACAAACTTCCATTCTCTTGGCAAATCATCATTGTTTCCTCCTTCTTTTTGAGGTGGAAGAATAGCTTGTTCAATCTCTTTGTTTAACTTACATGGTTGGTTCTCTTCTTTGTAGATACTTGAATCTTCCACATTTGGTTCTAAATCTATATTATCACTAACAGCTTGCTTTTGAGCAGAGATGTTAGTTTCATCAAATGCCACATGTATAGATTCTTCCACAACAATAGTTCTTTTATTAAAAACACGATAAGCTTTGCTAGTTAAGGAATAGCCAAGAAAAATTGCTTTATCAGATTTTGAATCAAATTTACCTAAGTTATCCTTACCATTATTATGCACAAAAAATTTACAACCAAAAACACGCAAGTGACTAATATTGGGCTTTCTATCATGCCAAAGTTCATAAGGAGTCTTTTTTAGAATAGATTTAATTAATGCACGATTTAAAATATAGCATGTGGTGTGAATGGCTTCGGCCCAAAAATATTTAGGAAGATTATTTTCGCAAAGTATTATTTTACTCATCTCTTCTAAAGTTCTATTCTTCCTTTCTACTACAGCATTTGGTTGAGGGGTTCTAGGAGCTGAAAAATTATGTCCAATACCATGCTCATCAAAAAACAATTCAAATTTCTCATTTTAAAGTTCTCTACCATGGTCGGTTCGAATGTTAGTAATAAGAAAGCCTTTTTCATTTTGAATTCTACGACAGAGTTTTGTGGAAGAGGAAAATGTTTCATCTTTGTGTGCTAAAAACATAACCCATATAAATCTTGAATAATCATCAACTATAACAAGACAATAATGTTTACCACCTAGACTAGATGTCCTTGAGGGACCAAATAAATCCATATGCAATAGTTGTAAGGGTCTAGTAGTGGAAATATGAGATTTTGATTTAAATGATGTTTTAGTTTGTTTTCCTTGTTGACAAGCACCACAAAGATGATCTTTTTCAAATTTAATTTTTGGAAGTCCATTAACCAAGTCCTTTCTCAAAAGTTTAGCAATTAAATCCATATGGGCATGACCAAGTCTTTTATCCCATAACCAACTATTTTCATTATTAACATATAAACATTTAACATCACTAGCATAGAGATCATTGGGATGAAAAACATAAACACTATCATGACGATTACCAACGAATAAAGTTTTATGATCATTTGTGCTTTTAATTATGCAATGTGATTTATCAAAAATAACTCGATTACCTTTATCACATAATTGACTAATACTAAGTAGATTATGCTTAAGTCCATCAACAAGTAAAACATTTTCAATAGAAGGATTAGGAGATATACCGATGCTACCAATGCCGATGATTTTTCC
This sequence comes from Camellia sinensis, assembly GCF_055761805.1. Taxonomy (NCBI): domain Eukaryota; kingdom Viridiplantae; phylum Streptophyta; class Magnoliopsida; order Ericales; family Theaceae; genus Camellia; species Camellia sinensis. Next base: position 95,481,702 of record NC_138971.1, on the reverse strand, counting down.
TTTCTTGTTGTCTCCAAAAGTAACAAAGCCTCCATCTTTGGATGACAGTGTAGTAAAGAATGATGTATTTCCGGTCATGTGTCTGGAACATCCACTATCAAGGTACCACTTCCCTTCTTTAGCTTTGGACTTAAAGCAAATCTACAAGATGACAACCAAGTGTTGGTTTTTGGTACCCATAGTTTCTTGGGTCCTTGGTTAGTTTTGTTAGATCCCTTAACAATCCAAATCTTTTTAATTCCCATGTTTATATTATTTTTGAATGGACAAGAAGATATATAATGACCATTTTTTCTACAATAATAACAAGTAATATAAGGGTGAGTCATGAGAGGTGCCTTTTCAAAAATTGTATTGAGATTCTTTTGTTTTTTAATAGGGTCATATCCAATGTCCACTTTATCGAAAACACATCTTTGATTTCCAAGAAGCATGTTGAGATTATTTCTACATTTTACAAAATTTTCAAGTGTTTTTGTTAAATCATAAATATTGTTTTTTAAAGTAGTTTTCTCATTAGAGATAATATCAAAATCATTTTTCAAAACAATTTTTTCTTTCTTTAATTCTTCTACATTAATAGATAAAGATGCAACAGATTTCTTCAACACATTAGTTTTGGCACAAACTTTTCTATATTCATCTTGTAGTTCATGGAATGCACTTTCAATTTCTTCATAAAGAGTAGTTACCTCTTCTTGAGTAGAGTCTTTATCTTCAAGAGCCAGGAAACATAAGTTGGCTACTTCATTTTCAATTTCATCACTTGAGCTTTCGTCTTCACTTTCTCCTGAAGCTGCTACCATGGCCTTTTTGTTTCTTTTGTAGTCTTTTCCATGATTCTTCAATTTTGGACAATCCATCTTCATATGTCCAGGGTTTTTGCACTCATAGCAAATAATAGGCTCTTTCTTGTTATCTTTGTTTTACTCTTTCTTGAAAGGTCTTCTTCCTCCATAATTGTTTTTCTTGAAGTGCTTTTTGAGATTTCTACTAAACATGGCATAGCTTTCATCCTCAATGGAGTTTTCATGTTCTTCTTCATTTGATGAGGCTTTGAATGCAATTTCACTTTTCTTTTTGTTTTCAACATCCTCATGTCCTTTCATGGTGATCTCATGAGTCATAAGGGAACCCATAAGCTCATCCAATCCAAGTGTGGAGAGATTTTTGGCTTCTATAATGGCCGTGACCTTTGCTTCCCAATTCTTTGGTAAACACCTAAGAATTTTTCTCATTAACTCACTATTAGTATAAGTTTTGCCATGAGAAGGTGTTTTTGCTTTCACCGAAAGCTACAAGAATTATCTCTCAAAGATAGATATAAAGATGAGACTCTGATTTTTCTGTAATCTTCACACAGGAAAGATGGGCTTAAAGCTATACGACTTAATGTATAATTTCTGAGAGAGGATGTAAACAAAAATTGAAGAACACTTCTCAAAATTTTTTTCAAAGAATAGATGAGAGTGATTTTAGATCAAAGAATATTTTCTGGTTTCTATAACTTGTTTGTAGTTGCTATCACTTGTTCACATCAGAGGCTTTGGTATATATAATGAAACTTATAGCCGTTTATAGCTGCTGTATTCATTTGAATTTATAGCTGTTTATAGTCGTTGTATTCATTTGAATATCTTCCACTCCATCATTACTAATTTGAATATCTTTCACTTGAACCTTTGGAAACTTTTGAACTGCTGTTGTGCTGGGCTGTTTGAACCTCTGTTTTTGGGCTATTTGAACCTCTATTTTAGGCTGTTTGAATTCCTGATTTAATCAAATATTAAATACGCTCTAGTAACATTTAGGATAAAGGTTTAGGTGAGAAATAATGGGACAAAGTAAATTTTGATTCTATTTTTGTCTTTCAAATAAATTAAAACATAATTAAATAAATCATCAAAATAAATGTTGATTCTATTTTTCTCTTTCAAATAAAACATCAAAATAAATTGTGATTCTATTTTTCTTTTCCAAATAAATTAAAATATGATTAAATAAATCATCAAAATAAATAAGTCTAACAGAAACTAATGCCTTAATGGATGTTCATTTGTTAATTATATATTTGTTAATTTTCACTCTTCATGTATATATTTGTACACATTTAAAATTTGTGCTTATCCATATGCTCCTTATGCTCTTTGACTTTGATTATTGTAAAATTACACAGAATGGCTCCTGCAAAGAAGATGCACCATTTAGCACCACCAAAGAGGGCATTAATTGAACCGTACTCATCCCCGACCGATACACCTACACATTGTTCTGAAGGTCTTGCAGCCGATGGATCTGAGACTATTGCACCTTCTTTGTCTCAAACTAATGCGATGTCAAGATCTGAGACTGTTGCACCATCTCTAGCTCAAACTAATGCAACAGTTGGATCTGAGACTATTGCACCATCTCCGTCTGAAACAAATGCACCATCTCCTCAAAGTCAAACGAGTGACGCAGATAATTAACTATGTTTCATCCAGCAAAAATTTATTTATTTGGTTATATTTTTAAATTTGTAAATACAATAATAATTTTCCTGAGACTATCGCAACATCTCATTCTCAAACTAATGTGATGTCAGGATCTCAGACTATTGCATCATCTTTGGCTCAAACTAATGCAGAAGCTCAATCTGAGACTATTGCACCATCTCCATCTAAAACGAATGCACCATCTCCTCAAAGTCAAACGAGTGGCGTAGGTAATTAACTATGTTTCATCTAGAAAAATTTATCTATTTGGTTATATTTTTAAAAAATACACTAATAATATTTTGAACATGAAGATGCATCTTCATCAAGGCGTGTGCGGGGACCAACAATTGGAAAAGCAAGAAAAAAAAAATTACGAACGGTAATGGAAACAAGCTCTATATTCCAATCACTGCAACATTTAATGCATTGGAAGGTCTGCTAGAGACCTCAGGATTTAATGAGATCGACCTTTAGGTTAAGAGGATGTGCCCCATTCAAGGCGTTTCCAGTTGCACTGTTGTTGATCCAACGACAAAATGGGTTGTTCAACAAGTTGTCCGGGTATGATTTTCTTTCAATCATGGTCTGTGTGGATTATGGAATAAGTGCTCTTTTCATGTGCATATAGGATGGATGGTTAGTAACTTTGTTGTAGTTTTAAGTGCTAATTGTTGGTTATGAAATCTTCAAAAAGTCTAGTTGCATAATGAGTATGCAACGAGTTTTAAATGTTGAACGTTGTGTGAAGTTTCGAATACTTGTTAAGGTTTTATTACTGTAGCTAGTTATTTTCAAGTTTCACATGTGCAATTATGTTGCTTATTTGGTTTGTAATAGTTCTAGGATAAATTTGAAATTGGGGATGACTATGAAGACAATTCACTATGTCAGCAAAAGGAAGTGTTATGTGTTACATAAAGATTGGAAAAGAAATGAGAGAAGCTTGTACATGTGGGAACTGACCCCTATGTCCATCCATATAAAGGAGTGAGCCTAGATGATTGGAAATATTTGATTGATCATGTATGGTTGGATCCCGAAAACAAGGTATGTTATGATTTAGTTATGAAATAGTAATGTATTATTTACAAGTAACTGAGATCTTCGAGAATGAAGGATTAATTTATCTACCTATAAACAACTCTAATCTACTCACATGTATAACCACCTTCAATATTACTACGTACTCTTATTAGTAGTAACTATATATGTAACAAACCCTTATAATGTGGATTATGTAGTGTCGCTATGACGTTGGAAAACTTAATAGGAGCGAGCTACCCTAAAATCACACTAGTGGGTCTCAATCTTTTTCAGCGGCGATGAGCATTGCGGTGAGATATATTTCATTGATTTTATTAACTTTATCCATACTTATGTAATATGTTATCACATTAATGAAAGAGTGTTGCTCAGTGTTTGGCATTGTCATAGTTGAAGAAAATGGTGGATTATTACCAGATATCTGTGATTTTTATGAGGACACTCATCAGAACAAGAAGACAAAAGAGTGGATTGATCCTACATGCTGTGATTTACATGCAAGTATTCTAATCATTTGGCCACTCATAGAAACTATTGTGTTTGTTTTATATTAACAATATTTATATTTTACAATTACAGGAGCATATGGAAACGGTGCGGGATGAGTCTATCACCTCTGGAACGCCGATGACGCAAGAGGATATCTAAAGAGCGGTTCTTGGAAAGAAGGGATACTTGAGAGGATTTGGGGTTGGACCAAAGCCCTCTTCCTATGAATCTGGGTCGAATGCTGCATCACAGGCACGTAAGGAGCAATTGAAAAAGCTTACATTCAAGTTGGAGATAGTCCGTGATGAGCAGTAGAGACAAATGAGGAGCAGCAAAAAAAGAAAGAGGACCAACAAATAAAAGAGGCAGAGAATGCAAGACAACGTGAGGAGATGCAGAGGCAGATTTTTTAACTTTAGAGCATGTTGGCTCAAGTTTTGATTAATGGTGGCCACCAAATTCCCCACCGTAGCTAGTCGTGGTAATGGGTAAGTGTGTTAAACCAGATTTCATTATATTTGTGTTCAAAGTAAAGGCAAACAAATGTGTAATGAGAATATAGATGAAAAATCTATAGATGCAAAATACAAAAACAAAAACAAACGTGTAGGTAAAGTCTATAGATGAAAAATACAAAAACAAACCAAAATAGGAAGATCAAGGCTTTTGTTAGGCATATATTCATATGTGAAAACAATTTATTATCCCTGTATGCCATAACCCAATAGCTTGACAACGTGCAATCTGTAAGATAGGTTACTGTTTTCTTAAACTTACTGTTTTGTAAATTTATTCTTGTGTTCTATTGCTTCTTTGACACCGAATAACATAGCAGCCAGCAGGAAGAACTGAGAGTATTGCACCATCATTGTAGCACCAATAACTTGCACATCCACCATATTCTTCTTCCTTTTCCCTATTCAATAGAACGCATGGTTAGATATTTAGACGCCAAAAATGTTATGAAAAAAAGGCAACAAGGGGCCGTTCGGGGGAAAAAATTGGAAGCAAACTTGAAACACCCCCGAGATCATAATGGTCACCTCGGCCTAGATTAAAGAAACTTGTGAGAGCAAGCGGCACATCAATAGGATGCACGGTTAGAGATTTAGATAATAAATTGTGATGAGAAGAGGCAAAAATGGGGCGTTTGGGAGAAAAAATTGGAAATAGCCCCCAAACAGCCCCGAGATCATCACGCTCACGTAGGAGTACATTAAATAAACTTGTGAGAGCAAGTGTCGTGTCGATAGGACGCACAATTAGATATTTAGAAGGCAAAAATGTAATAAAAAAAGGTGAAAAAGGGCCGTTTGGGGGCAAAAATTGGAAACAGACTCGAACCACCACCAAGATCATAATGGTCACCTTGGCCTAGATTAAAGAAACTCGTGAGAGCAAGCAGCGCGTCAATAGGATGCACGGTAAGAGATCTAGACAAAAATTGTGAGTAAAAGACACAAAAAGGGGCCGTTTGGGGGAAAAATTTGGAAATAGCCCCTAAACAGCCCCGAGATCATCACAGTCACGTAGGAGTACATTAAATAAACTTATGAGAGCAAGCGGCATGTCGATAGGATGCACAATTAGATATGTAGACAACAAAATGTTATTGAAAAAGGTAAAAAAAATACTGTTTTAGGGCTAAAAAATTGGAAATAACAACGAAACATCCCTGAGATCATAATGGTCACCTCAGCCTAGATTAAAGAAACTCGTGAGAGCAAAGCTACGTGTCAATAGGATGCATGATTACAGATTTAGACAAAAAAAAAATGTGAGGAAAAGAGGCAAAAACGAGCCGTTTGGGGGACAAAATTGGAAACAACCCCCAAACAGCCCCGAGATCATCGTGGCCTCGAAGGACTAGATTAAATAAACTTGTGAGAGCAAACAACGTGTCGATAGGATCCACGGTTAGAAAGTTATGCAAGAAATTGTCCATTGAAATGTGAAAATATGCACAGTTAGAAGCAAGAAATGGCATATCATGCCTAAACCTCGAATGTAACAGACATTTCTTGGCAACCTCATATATGAAAGCTATACCTTCGGCTTCACAGAGATGTAACAGTTGGAGAAATAGGAGTTATGAGAGGTATTGAATAAACTGCATTCATGGAATTACCATATAGCAAAAGGCTACATATATTTTCAATTACCATAAGACTCCAACAAAATGTTTTCAGAAAATCTTGTCAATCACATGGACTTACAATTGATAGAATTTTACACTTCACCCTTAAAACGGCTTCCACAACTTACAACAACTTTTTAAATAGTGGTGTGACTTCTAAGTTCAAAATAGCTCGAGCCAACAAGAAAACACTACCTTTTCTACATAGTTCTTGAAATAGTAACAAAAATAAACATTTTTGTAAAGAACAATAATAAGAAGCCTTATTTAACTAAAGACCACAGATGAAAAAATCTGGGGATGAGACCAACGTGGTTGGTATTAAAAGTAGACGACAAACAAAATTGGAAATGAACATATTGATAGCATTGTAATGTTGGCTGGATATTTACATATGACTACTGTTGTTTTATTTACAAACTAGTATTGAGAGTTCAATAATTTGTTCCAGTTACCTGTACTGAAATTGGACATTTTTCATTTCTTGTCCAATTTTATAATCATTTGATGTGCAAATTTTTCATAAAAAAAGTACGTGACATTATTTCTCTATTTATTTTGTACAGATGGATGAACTTGTGCATGAAGCTAAATTGTACAGGACTAGGTGGTACTTGTTACATTTTTTGAAGAATTATATATTTTTGGATAGATGTTTTGGTGGAACATATTTGGGTATAATAGTAGTTATATTTTTGGATGGATAGAGCGATCGCGGTTGTCCCTTTACTGCTCTGTTGTATTCCGGACTCGGTTCCGTGGAGTTGGTAGTTGTATCTATCGTGTTGTCGTCCTTTAATTCCATTTGTTTGAGTTATAGGATGTGTTGGGTTTGTTTCGAACAGGTGGGTTAAACCTTGGTCTAAAAATCTTGTTGCCAGGTTTTTGGTCATTCCGCTCAAGCGGGCCTTGTTGCGCTCGAGCGGAGATTGCACACTCCCAGTATTTCATGTCCCTGCAAAATTTCTGCAGGTGTGATTTTTACGCTCAAGCGGGTTTCTTTACGCTCGAGCGGTAGCGCTCGAGCGGGTACTCTGGCGCTCGAGCGGGTAGTACTTTTTGGTGTAAGTTCTGGGAGGGGGAAATCTATGCTCGAGCGGACTAGTTTTCGTGCTCCAGCGGATGTACTTTATTCATGTGTCTTGGCGCTCAAGCGGGCCTTCTTGCGCTCGAGCGTACCTAGTTTTTTGTTCTTGACGCTCGAGCGTTGTGTTCTCCGCTCGAGCGGGAATGTCATATATCAGTTAGCAGCTGGGCATTTTAAAATCACTTTTTACATTCTCTCTCGCTCTCTTACTTTCTAAAAAGCTATTTTGAGAGCTCCTCTCTCTAGAAACTCCATTCTCTCTAGGGTTTGATCTAGTTAGAGTGTCTCTCTATCCTCCGGCCTTTGTAAAAAGTGTGTTGATCGTCAAGGGCTTCGTGTTGATCCGAGAATCGTAGTGTTTGGAGCATTTTCACTTTCTTCTCCTTCTCCGTTTGAGCTCTAACTTCGAGGTAGGGATATCCTACTCCTTCTCATGAGTTTTGTCTTTAAATTTTAGCATTTTGATGAGTTGGGGGTTGTTGGGTAATTTTGAGAAAGTTTGGGCCTTTGTGTAATTTTACAAAAGTTAGGATTTTGTTTATATAAACTTATATGCATGTTTGGCATAGAGAAATGAGATCAATATTGGTCTATTGGTAAAAATGGAACATTAGGGTTGTGATGTTAATTATGGGAAATGCTCTAATTACATTGATGAATTAATTAGTATAATTAATTTGAAGAAAAGAGGAATTAAGTTGAGAATGTTGGAATTGGAGGTGTATGGGATTAAAGGGTGTAGTTAGATTCGTTTATCGCTCACCTAGTTGAAATGTTGATTATATATCCATTTGGTGCATTTATTTTCAGTATAGAAATAACTGCTTTGGGCTATCGGTGGAGGATAGTCTTGATTGTTGTAGACACTGCATGATGATTAGGCAAACTAAAACTAATCGATTGAGTATGCTATTGAATATAGTAAGTGGAATAATATATAAATTCTATGTATTGATTGATTGTATATGACCTATGTTTATATACATGTGTTGTGTGGGAGGAGATGGAGGATGTACTCCGCGGTTTAGGGGAAGATAGGGGATGGACCTCTAAACCGGATTTTGTGTGACAGTGATATAGCACTACAATGTGTATCAGGCTGCGAATTAGAAGTGTTTTGTTTCATTAATACAGCACTACAATGTGTATTGTTTGAGGCTTATGGAAGTGTTTGAATTGATTTGATATAGCACTAAAATGTGTATCATTATCAATTGTAAAGTATAGAAGTGATTCTATGTTATGTTGATACAGTACCGAAATATATATCTTTCGCAAAGTGTGGGAATGGTTTATGTGTTATTGATACAACATTAAAATGTGTATCCCTCATGGATTTTGAAAGTGTTTTAAAGATGAGTCTAAACCTCATTAAGTTATTTGGCTAGGTGTTGAGCCTTGTTTTCAAAAATCAAAATTGGAAAGGACAGGGGAAATGAAATGTAACATGGACTTAATGTCATGAAATCGAATGTGATATAAGTGGATGTATCTGTGTTGACCATCTATCAACTGCTAATCTTTTAGTCATTGTTCATGGCTAGTTTAGTATATTTCTACTGGGCTGTGGCTCACCCTTTATGGGACATCATTTTCAGGTACAGGTAGCATGCCACCTCCAAGGACATAGCTTGGGAAGCTAGAGGCAGACAGATTGTTTTGTTTACTTTCTTTTGATGTATTACATGTAAATTCAAGCCAAGGGCTTAATATGTATTGAGTTAGCACTCTTCTTTTTGTAACCAATTGTTAACTTGGAAAGCTGTAAGCCCGTAGGGCATTTGCTTTTGTTGTTAACATGTAATACTTTTGTAAGGAACTACTCTGATGAATAGAAGAATATTTATCTTTTATACCAATGCATGTCTAAGTTGATTGGTTTTAATGTTATTATTTTGAGGGCGTTACAACTTGGTATCAGAGCATATCGAGTTCGAATACTTTGGGTACGTGGGGAAGTGATTAGTATCACAATGGGTTTGTCTCGCTTGTTAGAGACTTATGCATGACATTATGTGTTTATTTGATAACATGTTTATGTGACTACTTGGGTATGGGATTTAATTTCTAGGATGTTGATTGGATCCTTGGGTTTCTGTGAGTCTTGTTGGAAAAGCACTTGATCAATGCTATTTCTAACCGGAACTCTAGTAACGCCTTGGGACTATCATTATCCGGAAATGAAATTCGTAAATGCTTATGTGTTTATGTGCTTACGTGGAGTGAATTACAGTTGTCCATGCATTAGGACGTGAGTATTATAGCTTCGACACATTTATGAATGTGCTAACGTTCTTCGTTACTTTTATTAGGATGTCAGGACGAGGACGTGGTAGACGTGGCAGACGTGGTAGGCAGGAGATGCCTTTACCGGATGATATTCTGGCACAGCAGGAGGGGGTTGGCCAGGCCAATGTGGCCGAGCCAGCAGGTCAGGAGGCTATGGGCGCTTTAGCCCAAGGGATAGCCGATGCTTTGAGGGAGTCTGTGGGTATTTTTCAAGCTGAGAATCCAGTTCAGGCTCCAGTTCAGGCCCAGGTTGTTGAGGCAGGGCCTTCCTTCTTGAAAAGGGAGTTCTTCCAGTCTAACTCGGACGAGTTTATTGGGGATCCGAAGGAGCCACTGAAGGCTGACGAGTGGTTAGAACAAATGAGTAAGACGTTCGAGATGCTTGGCATCGAGGACGTTGAAAGTGACCTTGGCATCCTTCCAGCTTAAAGGGGGTACGGGTCAGTGGTGGAAATACATGAAGGGCCGTATTGCTGGCACGTGGAAGGCTTTTGTGGAGGCTTTTAAGGAGAAGTATTTATCTCCGGCAGTCAGGGAGAAGCTGAGAGACCAGTTCTATCAGCTTTTGCAGTTGAGTTCTTCAGTAGCCGAATATGAGGCTGCTTTCACTAGCTTGTCCAGGTTCGCACCTGAACTTGTGGCATCCGACGAACGCCGCTGTATTGAGTTCGAGAAGAGGTTGAGGCGCAGCCTCAAGATGAGGGTTGGAGGTTCGATGATCCGAGATTATGGGCGCTTGGTTGATGCTGCAGCCGATATGGAGATCATGATGCAGGAAGAGGAGGGGCAGAGAGGCTCCAAGAGGAGCCAAGATGGTTAGGGTGATGGTAGGAGATAGAGGAGTGCTAACCCTCAGCAGTCTCAGGGGGGTGTTGCTAGATCGACCTTTCCAGTGCCGAGTGCAGGCTCGGGGAGAGGTAATCAAGGAGAGTTCACCTGTTATAAGTGTGGTCAATTGGGCCACAAGGCTTCAGTTTTCCCACAGAGGGGAGGAGGTCAGAGAGTCTTCAGCTAGACCGCAGAACGAGAGTCAGGGCAGGGGTCAGCCCTTGTCTTGTTATCAGTGTGGTCAGCCTGGGCACCTGAAGAGGTTTTGCCCACAGTTGAGTGCCACTTCGGGCGCGTCTAGTTCTAGGCAAACACAGGGTTTTCAGCCAGCTCAGTCTGTGCAGGCCTCGAGAGCCAATCAGGGGGCTTCATCGTCCCAGTCTGTGCAGCAGTCGTATGCTTCGAGGGGTGAGCAGTTGGATCAGGGGCCTACTAGGCGCGTGTATGCTGTTATCGCGCAGGATGTTGTGCCTGCTCCATCAGTAGTGAGAGGTACCTTTCTGTTTTGCAACTCGGTTGCTAGTGTATTAATTGATACGGGTGCATCTCATTCTTTTGTGACAAAAATACACTTTAGTGACACTATATTAGTGGCATATTTTTAGAAAATGCCACGAAAAAAATATTTGGTGACACATTTAGAAAAATGCCACTGAACCACAAACATATAAAGCACTAGTAGCATTTCAATAAAGAAATGTCATATCAATTTTATGGCATTTTCTAAAAAGAATGACACAAAAAATTTGTTTAGTGACATTTATTAACAGATGCCACTAAACTTTAGTAGCAATGACATTTTTTAAAAAATGTCACTAAACTAGGTAGGTGCAAGTCACTTTTTATGGCATTAGGCGAAAAGTGTCATAAATAATATTTTATAGCATTTTGAGAAATGTCACTAAGTTAAAATATTTTAAGATTTTTATACAAACATAAAAATAAAATATAACAATAAATCTCTAAACATCTTTTTCATATATTTCAACAAGCATGAATTAAGCACCAGTTTACCAAAAATTGGAAGGAAAAAAAGAGGGGGGGGGAATAGTGATATAAATGATTGGTTTGATTAGGGTTCAAGGCAACAAGAAGACATTCCCATAGCAAAAATTTAATTTCTGTGTCGATACGGGGTTTCTCTCTCTTTCTCTCTCTCTCTCTCATGATCTCTTAACTCTCTCTTTCTCTCGATTGCTCTCGATCTTGCATCCTCTCTATGTGTTCTCAATCGATCATTCCTTCAATTAATCAATCAATCAATCCATTGAATGGTGGAGGAGAGTTTCAAATACGTGATTTTGATCCGTGACATCTCCACTGTGAGTATCTTTCATCGTTGTTCGCTGTATTATTTAATTATTGATTCTCAATTTGATTGTATCTTTAGCTTTGTACTTTTCTTCTTGTTAAAAATCTGAATTTGAATCACGAGTGTGGCCTATCTGTTTGTTGCCTGAGTTGTCCTTGGAGTTGAAAGAAAGCTATAGTTCCACCGTTGTTGTAAATGAGCTATATAGTTCCACCGTTTGTGAAGAAGACAAAAAATTGCAACTTAGCAGTGAAAGTTTTTCAGATAGATGTGTTCGTTGACTTGGGAGTTGCAAGAATTTGATGGTGTAAAGGTGATGGCGGTATGTGATATTTGTAGAAGATTGAGGTGCATTCTTGCAATCTCAATATATATAGACATATATATATATATATATGTGTGTGTGTATATGTTCTACCTTCTGAAACACCAAGTATGTTTTCATCTTTCTTGTTCTCTTGTATGTTCCTCCTTGTTTTCTTCCTCTTGGTGAAAATTTTTTCCCACCACGTGTTTGATTTTATGCTCAAATGAGAAATTCATTAGAGTTTCACTTTCTGATGTCTCTATGCTTTTTCCGCTTTCTTTTTTTGTTTTGGTTAATAGATGTGTTAGTTTTGATTGTATCAGCATATTTGTGAAATTGTTGCATTGTAGGAGCTACTTATATGAGACTTATTATTTATGTGTTTTAATTTGAGAAATACCACGCCATATATTTGTTTGAGAAAAAAAATGAAAAATTTGGGTTCTAACTTGAGCTGGGTTTTGAAAAGTATATTAAACAGATACACATACACATACATATACACATCCAATTTTCAACCTCACTGAAACAAAGATAATAATTCTCAAGTTGTGAAATTTTCATAGCTAAAAAGATAGTTTCATTTTTCCAAAGTCCACATCCAGGAAGTTTACTGAATCCAGACATAACTTGAATCTAGCAGCCCTTGCCTCATAGTTAACTTCCTTACTATTCATAGTTAACTTGAAAAAAATAGCATTCGGGTTTGATTCAGCCAGTTGACAGATCTGATACAAGATAAAAAGGGGAGAGACTATTAACATATTAACCACCAGTTATGTAAAAAACTGAAAGTATTAGTAAATGAGCTCAAGAATGTATAACATTTGCTTCCTCACCTTTATTTAGTCGTATGCCGTAGTCAAGCTCATTTGTTAAGCCCTTTATAGCGACCCCGGTCTTTTCCCATTTGATTATTCTATCCGGACTTAGGTTCCGTAGATTCTGTCATTGTATAATGGTTGTTGTTGTTGTTCCTTATTTTCTCTTTTGGAATTATAGGATGTGTTAGGCAGGTTTGTTCAGGTTGGTTGGGTTTAGAAACCAAGTGTTGCTGTCCAGGTTTTTGGTTCTTCGCTCGAGCGAGGAGTTGTTCGCTCGAGCGAGAGGTAGTGTTTGATTTGGACCTGTAGCTGTGCATTATTGGCTCGAGCGAGCTTTTCTTCGCTCGAGCGAGTTAGTTCATCCTTCGCTCGAGCTATAGTTCCTTCGCTCGAGCGTGTGTCTGGGTTCAGACCTGAGGGTTTGAGTTCTTCGCTCGACCGAGCTTTCTTTCGCTCGAGCGAGCATTTGAGTTGTTGGCTCGAGCAAGGCTTCCTTGGCTCGAGCGTAGTTTCTCTGTGTCTGGTCGCTCGAGCGACCAAGTCTTCGCTCGAGCGAGCCTGTCCATTTTAAATACACAGCAGCGGGATTTGATCAGTCTTTTTCATATTCTTTTGATTCCAAACCCCAGGTTCGACCTTTCTCTCTCCCTACTCACCTTCTCTCTTAGGTTTGATCTGTTTAAAGAGTGTTACAACCCTAGTTGCTTTATTAAAAAGATAGAGGGAGTCAAGAGCTTTCATTTAATCTGAACATTTGGCAATTTGGAGCATTTTGGTCTTTGGGCACTCATCTCTGTCTTCACCATTTGGGTTGTTTTCTCTGAGGTAGGGATTTCCTACTCCATTTTATAGGTTATGTTCTAAGTTTTGGTATTTTAATATGTTGGGAATACTTTGGTAAATTTTGGGAAAAACCTTAGTTGAATTATTGAATTGATTTGTATAAGTAATTCATGGAATTGGGAAAAGATGGTTAAATTCATGGAATTGGGGAATTCATTGATTAAATGGCATAATTGGATAATTTGAATCATTTGTCTATTGAATTGTGGACATAGTTATTTTCAGTTTAGAAATAACTGTTTTGGGCTATCGGTGGAGGATAGTCATGATTGTTGTAGACATTGCATGTGGATTAGGAATAACTGGAACTAATCACATTGGTTAAGTCATTAATTTTGACTGTGGCATTGATACAGAAAATACGTGTATTGATTGAGCATTGCATTTGCATACATTGTTTGTGTGTGGGAGGAGATAGGGGATGTACTCCACGGTTTAGGGGAAGATAGGGGATGGACCTCTAAACCGGATTTTGTTTGGGAGGAGATAGGGGATGGACTCCATTAGCATCACTTTTATGTGTGCTTATTTATATAGAAGTGTTTTATTGATACAGCACTAAAATGTGTATCAATCTGGAAGTATGAAGTGTTTGATTTGAGCTTGAGTCTCATTTGTTGTTAATATTGGAAGGATGTGAATATGATATATGTGATTTCACTGTTATAAGTTTGGCCAGGTTCTGAGCCATGTTGATAAAACTGGAAAGTAAAATGTATCTTTGGCAATAATGTCAAGAGTCTGTAAAATGAAGTAATTGATTATTTTGGTTAACCATCTGTTGAATGCTATTGCTTTATTCATTGCTTATATGTGGTTTAGTATATTTCTACTGGGCTGTGGCTCACCCTATATGGGAACATCATTTTCAGGTTCAGGTGATAAGCTACCTCCAAGGAATTAGCTTGGGAGGGTTTGGCTTCTGGATTGAAGAAGACTACTTTTAGTTAACTGTCTTAAATTATTAGTACATGTAAACATTCAAGCCTAGGGCTTTTCTTGTATTGAGTTAGAACTCATATTTTTGTATCCAAGTGTTGGCTTGGAAAGATGTAAGCCTGTAGGGCATTTTATTCGATGATACATGTAATGCTTTATTTTGTAATACTCTGATGAAAGAATTAATAGATTGTCTTCTTTAAATAATGAATGTCAATGATATATATAATGGGTTAATTTTGAGGGCGTTACAACTTGGTATCAGAGCGTACCGGGTTTGAATACTTTGGGTACGTGGGAAGTGATTAGTATCACATTGGGTTCGTCTCGTTTGATAGAAACTTAGTGTAATGTTATATGCTTATGTGATAACATGTTTATGTGATTATGTGGGTATGGAATGTAGTTTCTAGGATGTTGATTGGACCCTTGAGTTTCTTGTAGTCTTGTTGGAAAGGCACTTGATCACTGCTGCTTCCAACCGGAACTATAGTAACGCATTGGGACTATCATTATCCGGGAATGAAATTCGTAGGTGCTTATGTGATTATGTGCTTACGTGGAATGAATTATTGTTTTCCATTGAATTAGGACGCGAGTGTTTAGCTTCGGCACATTTATTAATGTGCTAATGTCTTTGTTTCCTTTATTAGGATGTCAGGACGAGGACGAGGACGCGGTAAGCGTGGTAGGCCGGGTAGGCAGGAGGTGCCTGTGCCAGAGGAGATTCCGGCAGTTCAAGAGGGAATTGGCCAGGCCAATGTGGCCGAGCCAGTAGGCCAGCAGGCTATGGGCGCTCTAGCCCGAGAGATAGCAGGGGCATTCAGGGAGTCAGTAGGCATTCTCAGAGCTGAGAATCAAGCTCAGGATCTTATTGCTGATGCAGGACCTTCCTTTCTGAAGAGGGAGTTCTTCCGGTCTAATCCGGATGAATTTGTGGGCGATCCTAAAGAGCCACTTAAGGCAGATGAATGGCTCGAACAGACAACGGAGACGTTTGAGATGCTTGGCATCGAAGACGAGGGGTTGAAAGTGACCTTGGCATCTTTCCAGTTGAAGGGGGATGCGGGTCAGTGGTGGAAGTTTACTAAGGGGCGTATAGGAGGTACGTGGGAGGCTTTTGTGAATGCATTCCAGGAGAAGTTTTTATCTCCGGCAGTCAGGGAGAAGCTGCGAGACCAGTTTTGTCAGCTTAAGCAGGCGAGTTCTTCAGTGGCCGAATTTGAGGCTGCATTTACTAGTTTGTCCAGGTTTGCACCTGAGTTGGTGGCGTCTGAGGAACGTCGTTGTATTGAGTTTGAGAAGAAGTTGAGGCGTGGCCTCAAGCTGAGAGTTGGGGGAACTATGATTCGGGAGTATGGGCGTATGGTTGATGCTGCAGCCCACATGGAAATCATGATGCAGGAGGAGGAGGAAGGGCAGAAGGGCTCCAAGAGGAGTCAGGATAGTCAGAGTGATGGTAGGAGACAGAAGGGTTTTAATCCCCAACAGTCTCAGGGTAGCTTTGCTAGATCGACTTTTCCTGTACCGAGTGCTAGTTCGGGGAAAGGCAGTCAGGGAGACATTACCTGTTTCAAGTGTGGCCAGCTGGGCCACAAGTCTCCAGTTTGTCCTCAGAGGGGAGGAGTTCAGAGAGCAGCATCATCTTCGGCTCAATCTCAGAGCCAGAGTCAGGGTAGAGGTCAGCCACTCTCGTGTTATCAGTGTGGTCAGCCAGGGCACATGAAGAGGTATTGCCCACAGTTGGGTGGCACACCTGGTGCATCTGGTTTGAGGCCGATTCAGGGTCAGCAGCCAGCTCAGTCGGGTCAGGCCTCGAGGGCTAATCAGGGGGCTTCATCATCCCAGACAGTGCAGCAATCTTATGCTCCTAGGGGAGAGCAGGTTGATCAGAGGTCGTCTGGGCGCGTGTACGCTGTTACCGCGCAGGATCTAGTACCGACTCCATCAGTTGTGAGAGGTACCTTCTTGTTTTGCAACTCGGTTGCTAATGTTTTGATTGATACGGGTGCATCTCATTCCTTTGTGTCTGTTGCATTTGCATCTGTTTTGGAATTGGAGTTAGCGCAGTTAGCATCTCCTATATGTGTAGTGTCACCTCTTGGGGGTGAATTGTTTTTGAAACAAGGTGTTAGGGGTTGTGATATAGAGGTTGATTATCATAGAATCCCATTTTCCTTTGTAGTTATGCCTATGAGGGGTTTCGATGTTATTTTGGGTATGGACTGGTTATCGTCATACCGGGCAGTTATTGATTGCTACCGCCAGAGGGTCACTTATTGTACTGTGAGCGGAGAGTATTTTCATTTTCTGGGGGACCGGGTTGGTGATGTGTTGCCACCGGGGTATGTTCCACGAGGACGGAGTGAGCTTAGTGGTCTACTTGCTAACCTGTCGATTAGTGAGGATAATGAGACTCAGATTGTATTGCCAAGGGTGGTTTGTGAGTACTCGGATGTCTTTCCCGAGTATCTTGTTGGTTTGCCACCGCATCGGGAGATTGAGTTCTCTATTGACCTAGTGCCTGATACGGCGCCGATTTCCATGGCACATTATCGTTTTGCCCCAGCCGAGTTAGTTGAGTTGAAGATCCAGCTCCAGGAGTTATTAGACAAGGGTTTTATTCGTCCTAGTGTTTCGCCGTGGGGAGCACCGGCCCTCTTTGTTAAAAAGAAAGATGGTGCTTTGAGACTTTGTATAGATTATCGAAAATTGAATCGGGCTACGGTTAAGAATAAGTACCCTATGCCCCGTATAGATGACCTGTTTGACCAGTTGAAGGGTTCCCGTTGTTTCTCTAAGATAGACTTGAGATCGGGTTACCACCAGTTGAGGGTCAGGGAAGAGGATATTTCGAAGACGGCATTCCGTACGCGGTATGGCCATTATGAGTTTCTGGTGATGCCATTCGGACTCACCAATGCACCGGCAGTCTTTATGGACTTGATGAACCGGATCTTCCGGGAATTCTTGGATCGGTTTGTAGTCGTTTTTGTGGACGACATCCTTATCTATTCGCCTTCTGAGGAGGAGCACGAGGCACACTTGAGGGTGGTGCTTGAGTTACTTAGAGCCCATAGGCTGTATGCCAAGTTTGGGAAGTGTGAGTTCTGGCTGAGGGAAGTCAAATTCTTAGGCCATGTGGTATCCGGTGAAGGAGTGTCTGTTGATACATCCAAGGTAGAGGCAGTGCAGGATTGGGCACAGCCTAAGAGTGTATTTGAGATCCGCAGTTTTCTGGGATTAGCTGGGTATTACCGTCGGTTTGTGAAAGATTTCTCCAGGTTAGCATCACCGTTGACTAGACTGACTCGGAAGGGAGTCAAATTTGTATGGAGTGAGACTTGTGAAAAGTCGTTTCAGGAGTTAAAAGTTAGACTGACTACCGCTCCAGTATTGATTATACCCGAGAGAGGGTTGGGTTATGCAGTCTATTGTGACGCCTCACGAGAGGGTCTGGGTTGTGTGCTAATGCAAGAAGGGAAAGTAGTTGCCTATGGTTCTCGTCAGTTGAAAATTCACGAGCAAAATTACCCTACACATGATTTAGAGTTAGCAGCTGTGATTTTTGCCTTGAAGATTTGGAGGCATTATCTTTATGGTGAGAGGTTCGAGGTGTTCTCGGATCATAAGAGTCTGAAGTATTTGTTTACACAGAAAGACTTGAACTTGAGGCAGAGAAGGTGGATGGAATTCATAGAGGATTATGACTTTGAGTTGCATTATCATCCGGGAAAGGCCAATGTGGTGGCCGATGCCCTTAGCAGGAAACCTGTTGGTGACATAGCTAGTATTGCCATCCGAGAATGGGAGATGTTGGGTGCACTTGGGGAGTTTGATTTACTTCTGGGCGAATCCGTTGAGGCTGCGGCCTTGTTTTCTGTTATTGCACAGCCTTCACTTGTGACTCGAGTGTTAGAGGCTCAGAGAGGTGACTTTGAGGTAGAATCTCTCCGTGAGAAGATTTCCGGTGGGAAGGTTGAGAAGGGTTTGATGGTATTTTCCGACCTGAGTGTGAGATACCGTGACCGTCTGTTTGTGCCGGAGTCTTGCCGAGAGGAGGTACTCCGAGAGTTTCATCATTCACACCTTGCGGTGCATCCGGGAGGCACTAAGATGTATCGGGATTTGGGTCGTCAGTTCTGGTGGCGGGGTATGAAGAGAGATGTGGCAACTTTCGTATCTAAGTGCCTTACTAGTCAGCAAGTGAAGGCTGAACATCAGAGGCCAGCGGGTTTATTGCAACCCTTGCCTATTGCCGAGTGGAAGTGGGAACACGTCACTATGGACTTCGTTGTGGGTCTTCCGAGGACTCAGCGGGGTAGTGATGCTATTTGGGTGGTTGTAGATCGGTTGACTAAGTCGGCGCACTTTATTTCTATGCGTGTGAGAGATTCGGTAGATCATCTTGCCGACTTGTATATTCGGGACATAGTGAGATTGCACGGGGTCCCAGTGACGATCGTCTCAGATAGAGATCCTCGTTTTACTGCCAGGTTGTGGCAGAGTTTGCAGAGTGCCTTAGGCACTAAGTTGACCTTTAGCACGGCTTATCATCCTCAGACTGACGGACAGTCCGAGCGTACTATTCAGATACTTGAGGATATGCTTCGGGGTTGTGTTCTAGACTTTAGTGGGTCGTGGGAGAGGCACTTACCGTTGGTGGAGTTTGCCTACAACAACAGTTTTCAGTCTAGTATCGGTATGGCACCATTTGAGGCCTTGTATGGCCGACCGTGTAGATCTCCTGTGTGTTGGGCCGAGGTGGGTGATGCACCTCTGTTGGGTCCAGAGTTGGTGAGGGAAACGACGGAGAAAGTTGAGCTTATCCGTAAGAGGCTTGTTACAGCACAGAGTCGTCAGAAATCGTATGCCGACCGTAGGAGGAGACCTTTGGTGTTTGAGGTGGGTGATCATGTCTTTCTGAAGATATCACCTAGACGGGGTTTGATGAGGTTTGGGAAGAGTGGAAAGTTGTCCCCTCGATTCATTGGTCCGTTTGAGATCCTTGAGAGGATTGGCGAGGCTGCTTATCGTTTAGCTTTGCCGCCGCAGTTGTCCGGAGTACATGACGTGTTTCATGTGAGTATGCTTCGGAAGTATGAGCCGGATCCATCACATGTGTTGGATTGGACCGATTTAGTAGTTGATGAGGATGTTTCATATGAGGAGAGACCGATTCGAGTCTTGGATAGGTGGGATCAAGTTTTGCGAGGCAAGACCATCCCTTTGGTCAAAGTTTTGTGGAAACACCATGGAATGGAGGAAGCCACTTGGGAACGTGAATTGGAAGTCCGCGAGAAATATCCGGACATGTTTGTTGATGTAATCTTATAATTAGATTCTGTTATATTGTTGAACTTAAGAGCTTTATATATGTCTTAAGTTGTAAAACATTGAGTATGTTTTGGTAAATGGGTGTATCTTGAAACTTGTTTCATTGTAGAAAGATTAGTGTAACATTGTATATGTTGATTACATTGTTGGATGTGGTATATATATCATGCAGTTGAATATGATATGGAAATCGTTAACATTGAAAGGAATAATGCATAATAGTGGTGCAGGTTGAAATATATGTTGTTTTATATATTTTGTGGGATGCCTCTTGATAAAGAGATAAAGTGACCAGTATTGGGTCAAGTTGTTTATTATTGTTATATACTATCTTTGGGTATTGAGAAAAAAAAAAAAAAAAAAAAAAAAAAAAAAAAAAAAAAACCTGTTTTCAAATTTATGCCTAATTTCGGGGACGAAATTCTTTGAAGGGGGGGAGGTTATAGCGACCCCGGTCTTTTCCCATTTGATTATTGTATCCGGACTTAGGTTCCGTAGATTCTGTCATTGTATAATGGTTGTTGTTGTTGTTCCTTATTTTCTCTTTTGGAATTATAGGATGTGTTAGGCAGGTTTGTTCAGGTTGGTTGGGTCTAGAAACCAAGTGTTGCTGTCCAGGTTTTTGGTTCTTCGCTCGAGCGAGGAGTTGTTCGCTCGAGCGAGAGGTAGTGTTTGATTTGGACCTGTAGCTGTGCATTCTTGGCTCGAGCGAGCTTTTCTTCGCTCGAGCGAGTTAGTTCATCCTTCGCTCGAGCTATAGTTCCTTCGCTCGAGCGTGTGTCTGGGTTCAGACCTGAGGGTTTGAGTTCTTTGCTCGACCGAGCTTTCTTTCGCTCGAGCGAGCATTTGAGTTGTTGGCTCGAGCAAGGCTTCCTTGGCTCGAGCGTAGTTTCTCTATGTCTGGTCGCTCGAGCGACCAAGTCTTCGCTCGAGCGAGCCTGTCCAGTTTAAATACACAGCAGCGGGATTTGATCAGTCTTTTTCATATTCTTTTGATTCCAAACCCCAGGTTCGACCTTTCTCTCTCCCTACTCACCTTCTCTCTTAGGTTTGATCTGTTTAGAGAGTGTTACAACCCTAGTTGCTTTATTAAAAAGATAGAGGGAGTCAAGAGCTTTCATTTAATCTGAACATTTGGCAATTTGGAGCATTTTGGTCTTTGGGCACTCATCTCTGTCTTCACCATTTGGGTTGTTTTCTCTGAGGTAGGGATTTCCTACTCCATTTTATAGGTTATGTTCTAAGTTTTGGTATTTTAATATGTTGGGAATACTTTGGTAAATTTTGGGAAAAACCTTAGTTGAATTATTGAATTGATTTGTATAAGTAATTCATGGAATTGGGAAAAGATGGTTAAATTCATGGAATTGGGGAATTCATTGATTAAATGGCATAATTGGATAATTTGAATCATTTGTCTATTGAATTGTGGACATAGTTATTTTCAGTTTAGAAATAACTGTTTTGGGCTATCGGTGGAGGATAGTCATGATTGTTGTAGACATTGCATGTGGATTAGGAATAACTGGAACTAATCACATTGGTTAAGTCATTAATTTTGACTGTGGCATTGATACAGAAAATACGTGTATTGATTGAGCATTGCATTTGCATACATTGTTTGTGTGTGGGAGGAGATAGGGGATGTACTCCACGGTTTAGGGGAAGATAGGGGATGGACCTCTAAACCGGATTTTGTTTGGGAGGAGATAGGGGATGGACTCCATTAGCATCACTTTTATGTGTGCTTATTTATATAGAAGTGTTTTATTGATACAGCACTAAAATGTGTATCAATCTGGAAGTATGAAGTGTTTGATTTGAGCTTGAGTCTCATTTGTTGTTAATATTGGAAGGATGTGAATATGATATATGTGATTTCACTGTTATAAGTTTGGCCAGGTTCTGAGCCATGTTGATAAAACTGGAAAGTAAAACGTATCTTTGGCAACAATGTCAAGAGTCTGTAAAATGAAGTAATTGATTATTTTGGTTAACCATCTGTTGAATGCTATTGCTTTATTCATTGCTTATATGTGGTTTAGTATATTTCTACTGGGCTGTGGCTCACCCTATATGGGAACATCATTTTCAGGTTCAGGTGATAAACTACCTCCAAGGAATTAGCTTGGGAGGGTTTGGCTTCTGGATTGAAGAAGACTACTTTTAGTTAACTGTCTTAAATTATTAGTACATGTAAACATTCAAGCCTAGGGCTTTTCTTGTATTGAGTTAGAACTCATATTTTTGTATCCAAGTGTTGGCTTGGAAAGATGTAAGCCTGTAGGGCATTTTATTCGATGATACATGTAATGCTTTATTTTGTAATACTCTGATGAAAGAATTAATAGATTGTCTTCTTTAAATAATGAATGTCAATGATATATATAATGGGTTAATTTTGAGGGCGTTACACCCTTGATCCACTAATCCTTTAGTACCTCTTATAATCTGTTGATCAATTTCATTTGGGAATGAAAAAGTGACTTATCTCGTTGGCCATTTGTCTGCAGGTGAATGGTGTTGCCTAGTTGCATAGTGACATTTTAAAGTCCGAGTTATTTGTAGACTACCACCACCAGCCACTGCCCCTCCGATGATGTTAGTTACATGAGCACCAATCGATTGATTCGGTGAGATCCTTGGATTAATCCGGTGAGAGCCTTGGATTGCATGCCTTATTCGATTAATTCAATTTCTCCTCTCTCATCTCTCTTTGATTTTGATTTGATTTCTAGAGTTTTGATTTCGATTTCTAGGTTTTTGATTTTGATTTGATTTCTATTCAATTAACCTAAATTTTTCTCCCTTGCAGTTTCATTTCAACTCTTTGATCTCAAGCAGCAAGGATTCATAGAGAGACAGGACCTTGTGAGGTATTTTGAATTGTGTTGTGTTTATAGCTCTTCAATGAAAATTTCTATTGATTTGGTTATGTAACATGTTATGGATTGCCAATCGTAGTTTTTTTTATAAATTGATTGTAATGCACTCCAACCCCAACTCTTAACTTCCTATATTTCTGTACCTTTTGCAATTCGAAGTTTATATAGCTGAAACCTATCTATACTTTGTGGTTCTTCATTATATTTAATTCAATATGATTTTCAACGATTTGATTGCTGTCCATGGACCTAATCCCGATTTTGGCACTTCCTCTCTCAGGTTTTAATATATCAAAATGAGGCTGAAAAATGCTTAATTGAAACGTCTATAAATTCATTGCGTATAAGCCTGAAGGTGAGATAAAGTAGTTTACATTTGGATACATTCTTGAGTTCTTTCCGTTGGTTATGGATGAAATAGCACATGATGCACACTCACTATCTCACTTGTGTGTATAGAATCAGATTAGACGTACATACACACTCACCATCTCACTTGTAGTATGATTTCTTCGTCAAAATTTATGAATATATATATGATTGATTGTTTTTTTTTTTCTAACTGTCTGTTTGGATTGGGTGATTTGGTAAGAAATGATTAGAAATGAAGAAGAGTAAAAGAACTCTCTTATTTTTGGGGTTATAAATTACGTGAGATTTGGTGTGAAACAAATTGATTGGGTATATGTTTTTTTCATAATCTGGAGATTTGTCCATTAAAATCTGATGTTTAATCTGATGATAGATGATGTATTAGTCTTAATTATTTAATAGATGATGTTTAAATTAGGTGAGATTTCGCCTTATTTTTTTTGGATTATAGATGATCTATTAGTCTTAATTGAATAAAATCTGATGTTTAAAATGTTTTGTATTGTAGTTTACCAAGGAATTAGATCTTGATTGTTTTGGTGGTGTAAATAAATTGAAATTGAAAAGGGGTTTCGATTATTACTGTTGAAAACATTGACAAAAAGCATTGCTGCTTATTCTGTTGATTGGAAATTTTGTTATATTTTGTTTAATTATTTAATATGTGGTACAATGTATTGACTGGCAGTTACTTATCAAAAAAAAAAAAAGAAGACGGAGATAATTAGTATTATTTGATGACTCATTGATTTTTTGATTGCTTGGTTATGAATTATGATTAGAGGATGAAACTGATTCATGATTTGAATTGAATGTTTATGTAGAATGGAACCTCAGAAGAGGTGAAGAATATAGTTTTTGTCCTTAATGCTGGTGAAGTGCCTTCTCAGGATGTTGCAGGTAAGTAAATGTAGAATGAAACTCACAGCTAAATTGGTGTGTTTCTACTCTAATTTATATGTTTTCACCTGTTACTAAACACACCAATTTAGCTGTAAGTTTCATTCTACATTTACTTACCCGCAACATCCTGAGAAGGCACTTCACCAGCATTAAGGACAAAAACTATATTCTTCACCTCTTCTGAGGTTCCATTCTACATAAACATTCAATTCAAATCATGAATCAGTTTCATCCTCTAATCATAATTCATAACCAAGCAATCAAAAAATCAATGAGTCATCAAATAATACTAATATAAAACTTCATTAAACTATCTTGCAGAAAATTAAGGGTCAAAGTTTTAAGAATGTTTATGTCATATGCTGTGTTGGTTTCAGAATATGGGAAATCTCTGCAGTAGACTGGCCTTCCATCAGCAGTAGCTGCTGCTAGATCATCATCAGACTTCACCTCCACTAGAAATCTTAGCAGCTCATCTTTTCTATATATTTACATAGACATAGCAATGGCAAAATAAAAGTAACATCAGTATATCTAAGCTGTCGATTTGGAAACTAAATCTATTTAAATACCTTATATTGTTTTTTTGTTGATCTTTGAAGCTGAAACATTGAATAAAATCCTCTACTGGGGTAGCAAAGATAAATAACACCGCTGAAACTTGCTCATTTCCAAGAAGATGCCAAGTATGTCAATTGCTTTCCTATCTTCATTAGCTCATTGCCGAGACGATGCCAGAGTTGCTAGATTTTGATAAGGATCTTGTTCATTTGGAAGCAGCCTAAGGTTTGCATTTTTCTTAATGTAGTATGTGAATGAGGTGTCTCTAGTTGATTTGTACAATTTATTGCTTGTTCTATCTACATATCAAATGGCCAGATCCAATTGAAGTCTTTAGCTAAAGAAATGCAAGCTGTGAGTAAAGGTCTTGAAAAGGTTGAGCAGGAACTCACTGCTTCAGAGAATGATGGTGCCATCTCTGCAGGCTTCCAAAAGGTAAGGGACATACTTGGGACACTAGCTTACTCTTTTCTCTTCTTTTTTTTTTTATTTTTTATTTATTTTTTATTTTTTCAGATTTATGTTGGATCTTCATAGATGTACATAATTCTAGTTTCATGACAAAACTGGTGTATGTTTGTTGACAGTGATGCTGAGATATAAAATAAAGGGGATTTGCCAATACTGAAATTTTAATCTTAGTGGAAAATTCAGCAGTAAATTTGGTTTGATTTTTCTTTTGTTAAAATTTACAAGTTCTTGCTTAGTTAAGTATACTGACACATTTATCTTGCAGGGGAAGCTCAGTATTTTAGAGATGTATTTGTATGTAGGTTAGATTAGATGATGGAAGTGAAAATGCTAACATATTTCATTGCACGAGTCTAGCTAACTTGGTTAAGAGCCAAATTTAATTGAAATATTTCTAACAGTGTTACCAAAAAAGGCTAATGAGAGATTTAGGGCTTTAAGTTTATAAGCTACTTGTTCACAAGTTGTCGCATTTTATAAGCTATTGTCTTTGTTTGGATGTGCATACGGCTAGGCAAGGTTATGTTCTTGTGCGTGTGTATATATATATTAAAAATAACTTTCTACGTCATGCAAAATTATATCATGAAAAGTGTAATGATTTATGACATGCAAGGAAATAAAGTAAAAGATTATGTATGGCATACAAAGTATGTCATAAATATATTAAAAATGATATTCTACGGCATACAAAATTATGTCGTGAAAAGTGTGATGATTTATGACATGCAATAAAATGCCGTAAAATATTATATACGACATACAAAGTATGCTATAAATATATTAAAAATAATCTTCTACGGCATGTAAAATTATGCCATGGAAAGTATGATGATTTATGGCATGACAAAAATATCGTAAAAAATTATATACGACATACAAAGTATGTCATTAATGTTTAATTTATTATTTTTTACAACTTTACCTGCATGTCGTAAATGATACTTAACTTTTCACGGCATGTTATATAACGGCATTTGTGTGCATGCCGTGAAAGAGTTTTTACGGCATGCATTGCAAGCTATAAAAATTTAATTTTGTTGTAGTGCTTGATCCGATCATATGGACTTGTCAAAACAATTGGACAAGCTATTGGAGCTCATGTTGCTCAGCCTGCTCCATTTGTGGTATATTTCTTTCGTAAATAATAATTTCATTAACAAATTTTTATTAACTTAATATAGTGTCAATTACCTTTATAAGTTTATCTTTTGGATGCAGATTTCACAACTTATGGATGCTAGCCGAGAATATTTATACAAGGGAGGTTGAGAGTTTGGGAACTGATTTTGTTTTGATAATTTGTCTCTCCAAAATATGGATGCCACTATAGCTTTTCAGAACTTATGGTTGGAATAATTTTCTTTTAAATTTTATTTGCTTTAACTTTGTTAATGTAGTAGAATATTTTATAATTTCAGCAAGGAAATTTTATTGCAATATAAATAAATTTATATTTCAATAATAAATAATTGATTGTGGTTTGAATTTGTTTTTTATGTGATTATCCTATGGTTGTAATATTTATTTATTGTTATGAAAATTTTAAGGATGAATGGATGTCAAATTAATACAGGATGTGGTGATTAATATTCAATTGCTTATAAAAGTGATTCAATAAGTTC
Source organism: Camellia sinensis (assembly GCF_055761805.1). Taxonomy (NCBI): domain Eukaryota; kingdom Viridiplantae; phylum Streptophyta; class Magnoliopsida; order Ericales; family Theaceae; genus Camellia; species Camellia sinensis. Next base: position 95,454,972 of record NC_138971.1, on the reverse strand, counting down.
CAATGTCATTTATATCCATTTAATGGCACAAATGAATGGGATTTAGTGGCATTTATATCAATTGTAAGATAACAAGTGTCATTAAAAATTCATGCAGTGGCTTTTTTTAAATTGCAAGTCTTCTTTAATGACACTTCATAGCGTCACGAATAGTGACTACCATGACATTAAAGTGTCACTGAAAGTGTGTAGCCTTGATGGTGTAATGGCATTTAGAAGTGTCACTAATTCTTTTTTTAATGGCGGTTGATAGTGTCACAAATAGTATATATCATGACATCAAAATGTCATTGAAAGTTTTTAGCCATGATGGTGCAATGGCACTTGCAAATATCTACCGTGTCACTAGTATCTACCGTGGCACCGATAGAAATGACACTTGTTCAAAATGCCACAAGACTAAAAAATGTCATTAGAAGAATAGTTTTGTGACACTTTCAAATGTCACTAAATTAAAAAAATGTTGTAATGGCTATTACAATAGCTATTTTATTAAATTCTCAAATGATGCTTGTGAGCTAATATAACTAGTATTATCATATTTTAATTTTTCCATTTGATTAGCTATTACAATAGCTATTTTAAATTTTTTTTTTAAATTTAAGGATAGCTACATTTGAAGAGCCTTGTGAGGCTCAATAAATAGTTTGTATGTATAAATAGGTAAAATAAAGAGTAGCGTTGAAGTATATAGATTAAAAAAAATATTTTTATTTTATTTTATATTTTAGCTAGTAAAAAGTGAAAAGTATGGCTAAAGATCCCATTGGAGTGAGTAAAATATATGAAGCTAGCTAAAATAACCAACATGCCTTGTTTAAAGAGTCCTTAAAGATACTCTAACTTAATAGTAAAAGAATTTTTAAAAAATTTAAATAAAGAAAGAAAAGCAATTCAGTTACGGAAAACTTCATAAATATAAAAAAATAAAGAGGAAAGAAAGAAAAGGTAAAAATTAAAATATTTTAGATTTTTTCATTAAAATGAGAATAATTTAAGAAGTTCCCATTTTTTTTTTCAATTACTACAAAATTTTAATTTGAAAACCTAAAAATGATCATGTATAAATTGCCTAACGTGAATTAATTTTATAATCCATCACCTTGAGTTATTTTTAGATTTAATATAAATAGTTATTGATGTAACATTTTAACAACTACTAATCAACAAATGAAGATTTTATTTTTTTCTAAAACAAAAAATATAAATAAAGATTCCATTTTTGCTCCAAATGGAAATATTTATGTTAAATACATGAACCAGCCATATTCAGAGGAAAGTGGAAGGTCTTTTCAGTTTAATTGCAAGAAAATAAAGGGAAATTTACCCAAAATCCCATTACATAAACTTGCATACCCAAAAGCCATGTATATTTTCTTATGAGATTATAAACGTCTGTCTCGTAAATGTTGAATTTACAGACAACCAATGTTTTTGTGTCACAATAGCAAAGTTGTGAGCCTTAAAGGTCACGTTTAGAAATAAATTATTTTAGTAATTTTATAATTTTTTAAAAAAATATTGCAAAAAATTAGAAAGAGTAATTTAATAACTTATAGTGATTTTTTTGACTAAAACTGAAGGTTGCTAAACGAGGCAATCTCCCTCAACATATTATTCCCACACTGCAACTCTTACACAATTTCCTTCTCACTCTGGCAACTCTCCTCCTCCAGCAAAGAAAACGGTGACTCCATCCCTTACCTATACTAGCAATTCCCCTTCTTTATCTCTCCGTCTTCTCTGTCAGCAAGCCCTCATCTCTATTATGATTACAAATCGGGACATAGCCACTGTCATGCTTTCTCTCTGTAAAATCTTATTAAAAGCTTAAGCCAACGATTTATGTTCACCAATTTTTGTTTTTTTTTTTTTAGCTTTGGTCGTCATCTTCGTTTGCTTTAATCAAATTGTGCACAAATTTGAAATTACCACTCTGTAGACACCCCAGTTTTGACCGACCTCAAGACTTAGACGTCATTGGTTGTGCACTCGATGATTATGATTGCACTTGTTCTCTTTGAGTGCCCGAAGTCCTTGGTGGGACGCCCTGTCTTTGAGCCTTTAAAGCTTGTCCATTTTGTGCTTTGTTTTGCACCAAAAGCTTAGTGTTTCAAGTCTGGAACTTTTGGTGACCTGTCGGCCATCAGTGGTGGCCATCGGCCACCAGTGTCTTTTTCTAGATATTTGTTGACAGTTGTGCCAGCTGTTAGCACCTTGAACTGCATCTCCCTACACATGTATGGTAGGATGTTTCTAAGCATAAGGCATGTTGTTCTATAAATAGGGGGGTTCCTCCCCCATTTTGGAGGGTTAGCAATTTTGGAACAAGATTCTCTCTCTCTCTTTAGCAATTTTGTGCATAGTTGCTTGGATACACTCCACTTTTGTCTATCAATCCTTAACAAAAGTTACTAGTCTTTGGGCTGAGGTAGCGTGGGACCCTCTTTGAGCTCTAGGAGGTGGTCTTAGCGTGGTTTATTGCCTCATTTGTGTCTTCCCTTCAAAAGGTATAACACTCTCCTTTTATACTTGTTTTGCACACTTGCTTTGCCATCTTTTTCAACTGTTTTGGGGCTGGTTTTGAACTATCAAAAACTCTATTTTTGTGGCCTAAAAGTGTTGGTTTGAGGCCATTTTCAGTCAAAAGGTGGTTCACCATTCTTACTTCTTAGTTTGTAAAGCTTTTGTACCTTTGTTAACCACTTTCAAACCAACTTTTTTTGGCGTTTTAACAACTGAATTTCAAAAGTTTTTCAGTGCCAAAAATTCATTTTGAAGTCCAAAATTGGAGGGGTTAGCCTCCCCTCCTTGTGTCTTGTTTGCATGCCTATTTAGCCCCATGTATTAGCTTAATGTTTTAGCTTTTGTGGCTCAAGTTCAGTATGTTTTGAACTTTGTTTTGAGCTATTTTTCCATTGCGTTGGCTATTTGGTACTTTTAAGTCTTGTATTGCATAGTTGTAGTGTAAGTCCTTTCACTAGCTTGGTGTTTTAGGGCTTTAACCACCATTGGTTTGAGTTGATTGCATGTTTTAGTGCTTTTTCTCACCTAAATTCAGCACTTATAATCTCTGCAATCTCCTTCATTTCTTCACTTTTCATTTGCTTTGAGGATTGTTTCAACCTTAGGGTTGTTTAAGCTTGAGATTGAGGCTCATGCTTAATGGTTTAATCCTCCTTAGAGGGTTAATTACCAACGGCATGAAGCTTCTTTCATGCCTTAAAACTATCCTTTTGTTGACACTTCTTTCACCTTAGAAGACGCTCACCAATGGACAAATAGATTAATGAATGATTTGGTAACTAAAATGTGTAAACAAAATTGGCAAGTAAAAGTGGCAAGATAAACATCTCTTGGTGTTGCATTGCATGTGTTCAAATCGGACGTTAATTTGAACACAAGGAAAATGGGACATTTCATACTCAAAAGTGATGAAATGTGCCATTTTCCTAGGTCTCCATTGCCCTTGATCATGCATGATAACGTGATGGTCATTTTGGTCTCATTTTGCATTTATTAAACTTGCACAATTGGTTTCACAAGCCAGCATGCAATGAAATTGCTTGATTGATGGTTTATATACTAAATTTTGTCCCTCCTTTGATTTCCTCATGAAAAGGAGAGGCAAAGTGTGCAAACAACCCTTGAGAAACACACTATTTTGCTCTATTTGCTCTCTGTTGCAACAAGGAAGTCCAGCTTATCAGTGGCCGACAGCCACCACCAGTAGCTGACCGGCTACCAGTGGTAGCCGATTGGCCACTATTGGTAGCCGACTGGCCCCTTGTTGGCTATCAATGAAATTTGCACAGTGTGTTGGTAAGGTGGAGCAGAGGTATTCTGGAAGTGGGCAACAATTGTTGGTGTTCAATGTGCAAACAGAGGCATTTAGCAGGGCAGTGAATTTTCGGATGGAAATCCAGCATGCATGGGCCTCCTCCCTCGCTTCCCGGAATTAGCTAACTAGTTTAATTAGCAGTAGATCAAATATGTGTTGTCATTAATTAGTTGTAGCTAATTAGGTTTGTAAATAATTAGTTAGTTTAACTAGTTATTCAATTTCGTTTTGTAATTAGTTAACTACAATAGTTAATTAATTCGGTTTGTAATAATTAGTTAGTTAGCATAGCTACTTAATTAGATTCGGTTTGTAATAAATAGTTAGCTTAATTAGCGTAGCTAGTTGGTTAGCTTATTCATTCAGACCCTCCTTCACAAGGGCGTAATGTTGTAATAAGTGTGCGTGTGTGTGTGTATGTCTTCCAATCCCACGTCTTTCTCCCTTTTATTTAATCACTTTCGATGGTTAGATTCGGGGCATGTTTCAATTAGCATACCTTATGCTTGCATCCATTCATTTGTATTGCATGCACCGAGGCTCAGCGCATCATTCAAACTGCATTGCCATTTTAATATCTTATTCGAATACGTGTTTAATCACATGTTGTTTAAAATTTATTCATATGCCATATTAGTAGTCGAGCCTATTAATTGCATTATTGCATGTGTTGCATTAGGCATCTTGTATAGTTAGGAATCATGCATATTTCACTAACTCATGTTTTCCTAGCTTGGAGTACTAGGTGAGTTTTTACACTTTAGCATACTTGCATAACTGTGAAATGTTGCGATGTTTAGCATGCTTGCCATGAGACTATGTGCTTAAATGCTAAACTGAATGAATGTCTGTGGATGAAGCCTTGTTGTTTGCACTGGAACGATTCAACGAATGTGCGTTTTAAGCCCACTTTGTTGAGTGGCAAATCATGTTTTAAGCCCATTATGTTTGGTTGCAAATTCGCAATCTTTAAGCCCACTAGACCTCCGTCCCAAAATATTAGTTCCTTATTTCATGTTTCATTATCGCAAAATATTAGTCCCTTTTCAAAAATCAAGTACAAAAATAATATAAATTTCCTATTTTGCCATTCTTTTAAATTTATTAACACCATAAAAAATACACTTATGACATTGATATTTCCCAAAAAAATGTACTATCAAAGGGTAAATTTGAAAAATTAATTTTTTAAAGTGCAATAATTGTACTACCAAAAAAAGTTAGATTCCTCAAAAGGGACTATTATTTTGAGACAGGGGGAGTATTACTTTCAGAAGTGTTCGGTGGGTGAATGGGAAGGAACAATGGAGAATGGGATAGATTGCTTGTGGGTCCCATAAATTGCTGCTGTGGCACTTTATGGTTGTGTTAGGTTTTTGTTCTTGGCAATCCCATTTGACAAAACTCCTTTCAGTTGTAATTTTATTCGTTCTTTTATTTAAGTGAGGCTATAAGTATTTAGATGCGAATCCAACCCGAATTGTGCCTATGCAGTCGAAGTTGTTTGTCTGCTTGAGCTGCCGATTGTGCGCTCGAGCGAAGATCGCGTCCTTTCAGAAGTTTCACTCACTTGCAAAAGTACTATGAGTTGTTTTTTTCCGCTCGAGCGGCCATTCCTGTGCTCGAGTGTAGATCCATGTTCTGAAACAAGAATTTTAGTCAGTCCGCTCAAGCGACCATTCTTGTGCTCGAGTGGAGATCGCGGATCTGTTTGCTATAAAAGTTACAGTTCAATCAGGTTTTAGGGTATGGCTTCCAAATATTTTTCTTGGGTATTACGGTTTTCATCTAGAGCTTCTTTGCTTGTTTCCTTTGATATTTGTAAGAGTTTAATCATGAATTGAGTGGATTATATCGAAGGGTTTGTTTAGTTTGTTTCTATTCAAAAAATGGAGAATTGTTCTTTGGTGGATTCCATGGAATTTGGGCCTGAAGATTTGGTGGATTCCGGAGTGGCTCATCGTCATAAATCTAATATCAGTGTTGTGGATTCAACGTTAAGAAAGACAATACCAAGGTGAAGACGGGGCTGGAAGAGGCACATAGGGGTCGGTTCGATTCAGGCGTGGATTTGCTAGATAATTGAGAGTGCACTTGTATAATTCTTTTGTGTCCTCTTAGTGGATTGTTTTGTGGCTTTGGCCCGTGATTTTTTATCATAATTGGAGGTGCTCCAATTCTGGTTTTTTCACGTAAAATCGTTGTGTCGTTTTGTCTTGAATATTTGATTGGGATTTTTATTTACTGCTTTGTCACGCCTCACTTTTTATTACTCGAAGTATTACCAATTTCATTTACTTAATTCCATTTCAGAGATAACATGCGGAAATAAACTCGTATATTCAACTTGTAGAAGTGAATAACATTGCTCTCATTTGTATGCAAATAAATACAACATGAGAACACTAAATAAATTGCCCTTGGGCTTACATCATTAAAAAGTCAAGAAGAAGGGTATAACCCTTTTACATAAATGGCATTCCGCCAACACAAAAGAGGCCCCGTGGCCAACAAATAAGAAGATCCAAAACCTTGTAGCACATCCTGGCTATCACCTGAAAAAGATTCAACAACGTGGGATGAACATATAGTCCAGTAGAGATCTCAACATGATCCTCAACAATAACAACTTACAGATAGCTATGATCATGAATGTTCAATCTCATACTGGAATAGTAATGTGGCAGTTTATACAAAATATACATAAGTATGAATTTTTCTCGAAAACAGCCATTTCATTCAACGCTATAAGCGGTTCACCTTCTTTACTTTCAATTACCCATTTTTCCAAACTTTCATGACTATAACAGTTTTAGAAAAAAAAAAAACAATTTCACCAAGCCCATTACTCTTCCCCCATTTTCCGTACTTACAACAAAATGACCTTTTTTGAAAACATGTTCACAAATACCCCTTTTTCCTTCACACTTTCCAAAATCTCAAAATGGCATTTTGGTTTGTTCCTAATACATTCATATCAATACATGCGTGCCTTAAATAAAAGGGAAATAACAAATCGTCAACATGTATATAATCCACAAATGAGGCAGCTCAGCCTTTCAAAACTGTAACTATCGCAACCCATAACATATTCAGATACACTGACGATAAGAATTAAAACTCTGCTCTACCGGCTATATGCACAGTAGCTAAGGATATGCCAAAGCGATAAGCGAGATAATAACTCATTTTAAACATTTCATACCTCATAATAGATACACATTTTAGTCTGGTATCAATCTCAGACAAAAACACTTCCATACTTCACAAATGATACACATTTTGGTGTTGTATCAATATCAAACAAAAACACTTCTATACTTCACAAATGATACACATTGTAGTGCTGTATCAATGTCAAACAGTTTCCGGTTTAGAGGTCCATCCCCTATCTTCCCCTAAACCGTGGAGTACATCCCCTATCTCCTCCCACACAACACAATGTATATAAACAATTATCATATACAAATTCCTCAATACAACAAAGCATCACTAACAAGTGTAATACATACACATAAACTATTCAATAATGTTTAACCAACACAAGTGTAACGTATACATCACAATTCAACACAACAATGTCATCCTCCACCGATGACCAAGGACAAAACCTCTAGATGCATGTATTCAGTACACCTAATAAAAGAGACTCAACTCTCAAGCAAACCTTAAACCCAACAACGACACTAGTACGATAGGTAAGGATAAAACCCCCAAATGTGTGTATTGGACACTCATGATACAATAGTTTAATTCTCAAATTTATTTTCCGAGACTCACATAGAGTTAACATTTCATTTACCATTTTCAAGATCAACTTCATAATTTTCTTAAGTCAACATGTTCCATCACTTATTCCAAAAACACTTTTTCCTTTTCACAAAACCAATTACATTCTCTTCATTTTACAAAATCAATTCCATGGATAATAAGCCATAACCCAACTTGATTCAATACGTTCATTTCAAAATAACCCCAACACCATAATTAATCCCTTAACTGTTAACACCTTCTACACAACTCATATTAACAATAGAAATTTACCAACATTGTTCAACCGTAAATCCTTTTTATTTTACCAAATCAAAATATAATTTAGGGCTTTCTCTTCTTTCAACAATAACATGCTAATTTTACTCTCTAATTAGTCCAAACCACAGTCAGTGATAACAAAACCATTCTCAAACAACCAACCCTAGGTTCCCCTCATGATTTTCAAACAAATCCAACACGAATATGATTTTCATGCAATACAAAACTACCACATGTCTATCTATAGACGGAGTATTGAAAAGGAACAAAGAAATCCCTACCTCAAATGGAGAGACCAAATGGAGAAGATGAAGGCCAAAAACCAAAGTGCTCCAAATCGCCAAACTTTCAGATTAAAAATGAAGCCCTCAACCCACTCTACCTTTCTTACAAAGGACTTAGTATAGATTTACACTAGAGGGAGATGAAAACCAAGAGAGAAGGTGTGTAGGGAGAGAGAAGATGGTTCTAGGGTTTTGAAATCAAAAGGGAGATGAACAAGTGATATTGAAAGGTTGTTATTAAAGCCCATTAATTGGAAAATGAAAGGACAAATTAGAATTAAATGAACACTAACTAGCATTAAATGAACACTAACTAGAATTAAATGAACACTAGTTAGAAATATGAATGGACAAGTTTGTCATAAAATCCCACTAATGGAATATCAATGGATCACTAATTCGAATTGAATGAACCATTATGAAAATTTAATAGACACTAGTTGGAATTAAATGGACATCAACCCTTCGTTTTCAAACACAACTAACCTGTTTTAAACCTACCCAACACGACCAAAGACTCATATACAAAGAGTAAAGGATGGAAACAGGAAAAAGACAACAATACATCCACGGAACCGAGTCTGAAATACAATTAAACAATGAAGGGAAAACCGGGATTGCTATATGCTTAAAATTGATGCATAATTACAAATCAACATCTCCGGAATTTTTAGATTTTTGAGGTTGGTTGTCCGTAAATGTTGAGTTTATGGGACGACCATACATAATTTAATCTCTTTTCTTATAATCGTATAAGTCCTATTTAGTTGGAAAGTTATTCCATAAGATCCTATTATATTATTTTTAAGGGTTTTAGTGGATGAGTATACCCTTATTCTTTCTTTCTTTTCTTTTTTCAAAATTTTTTTGGCTTAAAAAAAAGGATGCTCTGAGGTGTCATCACGACATCCGTGGGCTCAGGCCCCAAGGTAACTAGTTGCCGGCCTAATTTGACCCAACCCATAGGAAGGGACCCACGATCGAGGCACTAGCAGAGCTCAACCATATGTTGCAGATGAGCCCAGATTTCGATCGGAGTACAGGGCGAGATCTCTAAAGAGCCAGCTGGAAAACAACCATTTTTTGCCCCACAGGATTCGAACATGGGTCACGCCCTTATTCATTCACGAATTCACATAATTTTTTTTTTTTCACGTCAGATTCGTTTTTGGAAGGTCAAACCCTATACACATTTCTGGTGGGATTTTCATTTTTGGAAGGTCAAACCCTATATACATTTCTAGTGGGATTTTCTGTTGGAGTGGTTCCTTTAATTAATGGGATTCATGTTCTATTTGAATTTTGAGGGTGATCAAATGTGAATATCAATGTGACAAGAGGTACAGATCTCTGTTATTATTCTCCCAAATGTCACATATATGGGTTATGAAAATCTGACATATCATTTTACAAAGGTTTGTCATATTTGTTTTTGATTTAATGCCATGTTGGTTTGGTTGATGTACTTTCATTTCAATGGGTTTGTTTTGTCTTGACTTTTGGATTGGTGATGGATCAAAAATGAAGGGCAAGAATGAATCTGACATATTGCCACCTAGTCTGGAAACCCCATATCAGAGTCAACCCCAAACTGTCACTTTTCTAAAACCTTAGTTCATTATTAGTCCTAAATTATGGTTAACACGCAAGTGGTCCAAACGTATATCAAGTTATGCAAAAATCACAAATAGACCATAATTGAACATGACAAAATATGACAAACCAACAATGATTTTGAATTCACAATGTTTTACAAGTTTACATATGTTTCCTCAAGTTTTGGGCCCAAAAGGATGTGTTTTGTCGGTTTGAGTTTCAGTTTTGAAACTTGAACACCAATCTGGAAATTCCAGAATTTGCACCTTCCGCTCGAGCAGTGAAGTCTGTGCTCGAGCATAGAATGCGAGCTCTTAAAAATTTTTTAGACTTTTGCAGACCGCTCGTGTCACGACCCGAACCCACCCCTATGGGTTAAGGCCATAACCGGCCAGTAATCACGAGATTAGCTACGGCCTCAACCAAATAAGACAAAACTCATCAAAGTAAAGGGGCCAAAAGGAAGCAAATTTAAAACTTTGTCCATAGAGCCGTGCTTATATGCACATCATAACATTCCACATTTACATATGTTAATAACTCACAACAGAAAGTGTAGTAGCATAAGGTTCTGTACAGACAGGATCATTCAACTCTAAGTCAGCCAAACAAAACTATACACAGACGTATGCCGAAGTCCTCACCAACATGACAAAATACACAGAAAGGCAAGAGGGCCAAGACGTGTCTCGTGCGTGAGACGCAAGGGATGACTCTTCAAACTTTGGTTGTTTCGTACAGACTTCACTGAGGCTGGGTCTGGACCTCTCTTGGCTCACCTACAAACACATGAATGAACGTGAGCAAAAGCCTAGTGAATAATATCAAATAAGGAATATACATTGGAACAATATACATCAAATGGCCTTGGGCCCAATTCATATTTCTAACTAATACATACATACATAGATATATGTAAGTTAAGTCACTGCGGTTCCAAACGCATCGTACGGCCTCGGGCCCAATCCATTCGTATCATTCAGTCAAACTGGCCTTTGGCCAATTCATACTTTCAGGTCAAACTGTTACTCATGTCAAACTATCATTCGTGTCAAACTGTTATTCGTGTCAAACTACCATTCGTGTCAAACTGGCCTCTGGCCCATTCATTTATGTTAAACTGGCCTCTGGCCCATTCATTCATGTCAAAACGGCCTTCAGCCTATCCATTCATATCAAAACGGCCTCCGGCCCAATCATTTATATCAATCGGCCTTCAGCCCAATCATTTATATCAATCGGCCTTCAGCACAATCATTTATATCAATCGGCCTTTGGCCTAATCATTCATGTCAATCGGCCTTCGGCCTAATCATTTATATCAATAGGCCTTTGGCCCAATCATTAATGTCAATCGCCCTTCGGCCCAATCATTTATATCAATCGGCCTTCAACCCAATCATTTATCTCAATCAGCCTTCGGCCCAATCATTCATATCAATCGGCCTTCGGCCCAATCATTTATATCAATCGTTGTCCACCATTCAAATTAATGAACTTACAAAACTTACATAGAAGTAAACAGTTGGACAATAACATATCTCAAAGATCTTGTTAAGACATTACTCACAGTGATCGGCTGATTGATTTGCCCTGGAACTTGACCCTACACATCACATAACACATATGGGTCACAACCGATTCAATCCGTTCTTAATTCACATATTCCTCTTTAGGCTTAATTCTTGTTCTTCTAACTCATTTACCATGCTCAATGTATTCCTAAGAGTACTTGGAAGTGAAAGAGAATAGAAAATGAAACACATAATGTCTTTTCAAAATTTCAGAAAATAGGGTCCCCGCTCGAGCGTGGACTTCCTCGCTCGAGCGGACCCTTGAGGCCTGCAAAAGTACTGGTTATGTCGAATTCACTCTTGAGCGTGAGTTCTGGCGCTCGAGCGGAAGGCCTCTCTACATGGCTCCCCGCTCGAGCATCAGATTACCCGCTCGAGCGGACACCATGTCTACAGAAAATGCTGGGAGCCCGTTTTTCACACTCGAGCGGCGGTTTCCCTGCTCGAGCGGGCACCAAACTTTCTGGGTTTTCCAGAATTGTTCTCGAGCTTCAAATACACATTCAAGCTGGTATTTCTTGTATTTCATAGCCCATAACTCTCATGTACATATACCAACATGATATAAACACCAAATTACAACATATTGAAACTCAATTCCCATGAATCAATTACATGCAAACCCAAATTATACCAAACTTACTTCCAATACATTAAATTCAAGCATTTAAGCTTCATATCTTCATCAATCATGCATGCATGTCAATTCTTGACTCCACTTCTATTTCAAATGGTACAAATGGTGCTTATAACCATGAAACTCAACAAAACTATGCTTGCATGTATGATTCAACACTCATATTTCCATATTCAACTTAGTACATGCTTGATTATGCAAAATCATGGTGATCCTATACATGTATGTGCATTTTTAACTTCAAATTCATCAATTAAAGCACAACTCTTGTTCTTGATCACCAATCAATCTTTAATTCACAAATTACAAGTTAATATTCATGAATCCATTTACCTAGAGGCTTAAACCTTTCAATCTAAAGCAATTTCTTGAGTAATCTTCCAAAATCTCCAAGCTTTGAGCTAAATTGCACAATTCTCTCCCTTTCTTTCTCTCTACAGCTGACTCTCCCTCCCTCTCTTGGAGACAAAATCAGCCAAATGATAAAAAGGAGGGATTTTGAGTGTATAGTGCCTTTTTACAACACTCTCCACTATTTTCATTATAATAATAATAACAATTGGGCACTAATTCATTAATTTAATCAACTTAATCTGGTCTGAATCAATTTCCAATTAAATTTCACCGTAGGCTCTAAAAATTATGCCAATCACAATGGCGTAATCAATTTCAGGTTCTGTGGCCGATAAGGCCATCAATTTAATTCCCAAAGCAGATAAGCAAACAGATATTCCTACGGCGAACAGATAGAAATTCAAAATCACACATTTTCACATAATGGCACACAAAATCATATTAGACATATAATCAAACTCATAATAAGGACCAATTAGCTAATTACGGAACAGGGTTATCATAATCTTCCCCCTTTTAGGAAGTTTCGTCCTCCAAACTTATTTCACCTTTAGTCGAAAATAATTTGAAACGCTTTTCATTCAATGGTTCCAATCCTTTTTGATAGTCATTTATTGCTTAGTCTCAAAATCAAGCAACACTCTGTTCTCCATCAGTCAGAGACTTACCTTTCGCGCCATACAAGGCTTGTATGGTGCCATGCCAAAACTAGAGTGTGAGCCGTTGTTGTAAGCAAAGTCCGCCAACGATGGATAGATTTTTCTAATTCCCCGAAAACCTAAAACACACATTTGGAACATTTCTCCCAGAGTCTAAAAAGTTCTTTCTAATCATATATTAATCTGCGAATGGAAAGCAACGCTAAATCCCAATTTAGTTCCCATCGCCTCTTCATGGCTCGTCAAAATTCAAACATATTTTAGGATACCTGTCTAAAACAATAGATACTGGGACCTCATGGAAACAAGCAATCCTATCGATGTAAGTAGTGGCTAGTCTACAAGCATCATACGAAAATTTTACAAGGAGGAAACGGGCAAACTTAGTAATTCCATATGCAATAACCCAAACGGGACTCATACCTTGGGCGTCCGAGGTAGTCCCACAATGAAATTCGTAGTCACATATTTCCATTTCCATTCCGAAATAGAGAGAAGTTTGCAGTAGTTCTGCCAATATCTGTTATTCAACTTTGACTTGTTGGTACCGAAAACATTCAGACACAAATTTGACAATTGCCTTATTCACATTGGGTCACCAACATATTTGTTTCAAATGCCAACTAGCCTTACCATAGAAGTTTGATGCACTTCCTTGTTACAGAAGTTCAATTCATTCCTCAATAACACCACAATTCACCATCCGATTTGGTATTTAGTTCAGTGACTCCTCACAGTTATGCAAGGTTAACCAAAAGTCTTCAGGAATATGAAGTGGATCTAGCTACTGATTCCCGAATCAACAGAGGTAGCATCGAAGCAATCAATTTCTAACACAATACACGTGTCCTCAATTCATTCAATAGTTTACGGTTTACAATTCAGTCCACATTTAATCCCCTGTCCTATCGAGTCTGTCCATATTATCTAATAATCGTCAAAAGCATAAAGCAATGTATATACAAATCCCCATGATGTCAAGGACAATATCAAAGGAGTCAATCACATATTAAGCACAATTTACACATCCCCAGAGTCTCAATTACATAATATAATGGCACTGAGCAGTTATTTACACAGAGCGTACTGAATTCACACACTTTTGGATAATCAGGGTTTTTTTCCAAAGCTCCTTTGATACTAATAACATCCACATAATACCAAAGGATGACATTCTGGACAAAACAAAGGAATAATCGTCTCGAAATCAAAGCACACCCATTCACGACCGTCGGTGGCCAACTCGAGATCGATTAAACAAACCCACCCGTACAAAACCGTCGGTGGCAAAAGAGATGACTCAACAAAGGTGCTACATAGGCTTAACGTCCCCTAGCACGAAAGGACGCCCCAAGGATGTCATCAAAACAAACATAATACCACTCACCATAACCTGATTTCCCAAAATCCGATAACACTGAAGTAACTACCCTCTCATACCAAACATATTTTGATTAGTCAAGGATAAATGTTCAGTACTGCTTATAGTCAAATTAATCTACCGCCATCGGTTCTCATGGCGTCAAACAAACAAGAATGTGACAACACACAAGCATTATTCCATAAAACTCCCAATCACTGGATTTGCTTAATCCCATTCACTCGTAACAAGTATGTCTTCAACAACTATAGGTCGGTTCTTCATAGTGTTCATGGTTAGATCGGTCTGTTGATAGCCCACAAAAGGTCTTGTCAAATTAAATCAAACAAAGGCCCCCTCAAATCATATTCAATGAGGGTTTTACCAGGCCAAATCAGACAAAGGTTCTATCGTATCAAATCAGATGGAAATTTTCTCAAATAGAGTACATTTGGTTCTGTAAGGCATATTTCATTTGCTTAGGTACATGGTTGATAGTTTCACAACTGTTCTAAGTTTATCAGTTCTCAAAGTCATATCGGAGTCATTCATCACATCTGTTCATATCAAAGTATTTCAAGTCATGTACAATATAGCATTGTCCACATAAGTTCAGGTGTAGTTGCATATGCATGCAGTTATTCATACCAGGAGGTACGTATCATAATCAATAAAGCAGTTCTCAAATAAGTCTTAGATGCAAGCGCATGGTACACAATAACACATTAAACAAAGTTCTTCGATTACACATAATATAGGATTCGTCATGTAGAGGTTCCAAATCAGTCACAAATCATAGGTTTACGAGTTAAGCCCAACATAGTCACATAGCCCAGTCAATTCTCTACCAATCAAAATGCATGGTCTCACAGTTATAGAGTTCATTACTTGGGGTGCTCAACTCAGTCACACAATCACAGAGTCATAACTCTAGTGGTTTAGTCAATGAAGGTAGTACTATAACAAATCACCCCGAGCATAGGTTTAGATGTACATGTGCATGTGTAGAGTTATTCGATATCCCAACACATATTTCACAAATTTCCCAAATGGAACATATACATTCAATGAATAAGGTATTGATCATGTGGGTCCGACCAATCCAGATACACATATAGCAGATATGAAAGAATGCGCCAAATCAACTCAAATAATATCCCAAGCAAAGATGTACACACGTACCAGTCCAGAATCAGTCAACAAATAGGCATTCGTTCATAAACAGTATAAATACCTGGGATAGCAGTCGTAGTATTCTGAGTGCTTTGTGGGACGAGTGCAATCGGTCTATCTTGATTAGCAATTCCTACCATTGGTACGAATCTAACTGAGGCAGAGGATCTATTCACATTTTGTTCATTTCGGGGATAGTTCCTTACCAGATGGTCCATTCCACCACACCCATAACAAGCCCCAGAAATTTGATAACAAACTCCTCGGTGTTTCTTACCACATTCATTACATGTCGGTGCTGTATTCCTTGTAGAGTTTGAAGTGCGCGATGATCCCGTACTTTGCTTTTTAAATAACTTCTTCTTTGAGGAAAAGCCTTGTCTCTTGCTTTTCCATTCAAAAGATTGGTTCAAGTTAGCTTTGGTCATCAGTGTTCGGTCTAGCACCTCAACATATTTTGTGACTTCCAACACATTCACTTGGTGCTCTTGCTCTGGTGGTGGCAAAGGTTCTTGACGTGGCAGCAACTAATACTGTTGTCTTAAGATCTTTGTCATTTCTTGTACTGTTCTTTCCAGTCTATCCAGTCGGGCGGTGGAAGAGTCTGCCAGCTCATGTGCCCTTACTTTATCCATAACCTACACGAACTCTTATTAAGCCTTGCCAAATACTGGAATGCCCAATATAGAAACAAACACAGATACACATGGTACATTCGCACATAGACACATTGTTATATTCCCATTTTATGTATTATCAAGACACAATTAATCACATATATAACAGGTGATTGCATACTTATCAGATATCGCATGCTGAACATTTAATCAGTAATTATATACTCAAATCATATTCCACATAAACACCCATTTGCATAATCGAATGCACATATGCAACTTTTCACAATTCATATGTTCATGTATGTGCATTATAACAAAACAAACTTGTTGTACACATTAGTGCAACAATTCATATCTCATATAATCACATGTTCTCACCATTTGATTAAGCTTGCATTATACTTTATACAAAAGATCCGCAGGTATGAATATACTAAAAAGCATACATATTCAAACAATTTACAATGCAAGCGAATCACAAACTTATAATATATATATCCGTTCATATTAAACATTTAAGCGTATTATCGATGCTTCCAAATTCATACTTATCATATGAATACATCCTGGATCTTCTCTAGACGCTTATTGCTCTTTTGGACAAGTGTGTAAGTTATTAATTCGTGCTTTGATACCACTCTGTCATGACCCGAACCCGCCCCTGTGGGTTAAGGCCATAACCGGCCAGTAATCACAAGATTACCTATGGCCTCAACCAAATAAGACAAAACTCATCAGAGTAAAGGGGCCAAACGGAAGCAAATTTAAAACTTTGTCCATAGAGTCGTGCTTATATGCACATCATAACATTCCACATTTACATATGTTAATAACTCACAACAGAAAGTGTAGTAGCATAAGGTTCTGTACAGACAGGATCATTCAACTCTAAGTCAGCCAAACAAAACTATACACAGACGTATACCGAAGTCCTGGCCAACATGACAAAATACACAGAAAGGCAAAAGGGCGAAGACGTGTCTCGTGCGTGAGACGCAAGGGCTGACTCTTCAAACTTTGGTCATTCCATACAGACTTCACTGAGGCTGGGTTTGGACCTCTCTTGGCTCACCTATAAACACATGAATGAGCGTGAGCAAAAGCCTAGTGAATAATATCAAACAAGGAATATACATTGGAACAATATACATCAAACGGCCTTGGGCCCAATTCATATTTCTAACTAATACATACATACATAGATATATGTAAGTTAAGTCACTGCGGTTCCAAACACATCGTACGGCCTCGGGCCCAATCCATTCGTATCATTCGTGTCAAACTGGCCTTTGGCCCATTCATACTTTCAGGTCAAACTGTTACTCATGTCAAACTATCCTTCTTGTCAAACTGTTATTCGTGTCAAACTGTCATTCGTGTCAAACTGGCCTATGGCCTATTCATTTATGTCAAACTTGCCTCTGGCCCATTCATTCATGTCAAAACAGCCTTCGGCCCATTCATTCATATCAAAACGGCCTTCGGCCCAATCATTTATATCAATCGGCCTTCGGCCCAATCATTTATATCAATCAGCCTTTGGCCCAATCATTCATGTCAATCGGCCTTCGGCCCAATCATTTATATCAATCGGCCTTCGGCCTAATCATTCATGCCAATCGGCCTTCGGCCCAATCATTTATATCAATCGGCCTTCAGCCTAATCATTTATATCAATCGGCCTTCGGCCCAATCATTCATGACAATCGGCCTTCGGCCCAATCATTCATATCAATCGGCCTTTGGCCCAATCATTTATATTAATCGGCCTTCGGCCCAATCATTTATATCAATCATTGTCCACCATTCAAATTAATGAACTTACAAAACTTACATAGAAGTAAACAACTGGATAATAACATATCTCAAAGGTCTTGTTAAGGCATTACTCACAGTGATCGGCTGATTGATTTGCCTTGGAGCTTGACCCTACACATCACATAACACATATGCGTCACAACTGATTCAATCCATTCTTAATTCACATATTCCACTTTAGGCTTAATTCTTATTCTTCTAACTCATTTACCATGCTCAATGTATGCCTAAGAGTACTTGGAAGTAGAAGAGAATAGAAAATGACACACAGAATGTCTTTTCAAAATTTCAGAAAATAGGGTCCCTGCTCGAGCGGACCCTTGAGGTCTGCAAAAGTACTGGTCATGTCGAATTCAAGCTCGAGCGTGAGTTCTGGCGCTCGAGCAGAAGGCCTCTCTACATGGTTCCCCGCTCGAGCGTCAGATTACCCGCTCGAGCGGACACCATGTCTGCAGAAAATGCTAGGTGCCCGTTTTTCACGCTTGAGCGGTGGTTTCCCCGCTCGAACGGGCACCAAACGTTCTGGGTTTTCCAAAACTGTTCTGGAGCTTCAAATACACATTCAAGCTGGTATTTCTTGTATTTCATAGCCCATAACTCTCATGTACATATACCAACATGATATAAACACCAAATTACAACATATTGAAACTCAATTCCCATGAATCAATCACATGCAAGCCCAAATTATACCAAACTTACTTCCAATACATTAAATTCAAGCATTTAAGCTTCATATCTTCATCAATCATGCATGCATGTCAATTCTTGACTCCACTTCTATTTCAAATGGTACAAATGGTGCTTATAACCATGAAACTCAACAAAACTATGCTTGCATGTATGATTCAACACTCATATTTCCATATTCAACTTAGTACATGCTTGATTATGCAAAATCATGGTGATCCTATACATACATGTGCATTTTTAACTTCAAATTCATCAATTAAAGCACAACTCTTGTTCTTGATCACCAATCAATCTTTAATTCACAAATTACAAGTTAATATTCATGAGTCCATTTACCTAGAGGCTTAAACCTTTCAATCCAAAGCAATTTCTTGAGTAATCTTCCAAAATCTCCAAGCTTTGAGCTAAATTGCACAATTATCTCCCTTTCTCTCTCTCTACAGCCGACTCTCCCTCCTTCTCTTGGAGACAAAATCAACCAAATGATAAAAAGGAGGGATTTTGAGTGTATAGTGCCTTTTTACAACACTCTCCACTATTTTCATTTCAATAATAATAACAATTGGGCACTAATTCATTAATTTAATTAACTTAATCTGGTTTGAATCAATTTCCAATTAAATTTCACCATAGGATCTAAAAATTATGCCAATCACAATGGCGTAATCAATTTCGGGTTCTGTGGCCGATAAGGCCTTCAATTTAATTTTCAAAGCAGATAAGCATACAGATATTCCTACGACGAACAGATAGAAATTCAAAATCACACATTTTCACATAATGGCACACAAAATCACATTAGACATATAATCAAACTCATAATAAGGACCAATTAGCTAATTACGGAATAGGGTTATCACAGCTCGAGCGTAGGAAATTGAGCTCGAGTAGAGACTCTGTTCACTCTGTCTTGCGTTAGAGCGACGATCGAGCAGACGTCGAGCATAAAAATCAAGCAACCAATACTTTTGTAGACTTCACAAACCGCTCGAGCAACAGAAGTTGCGCTCGAGCGGACTGCCCTATTTTCGAAAATTTAACTAACTGTTTGAAGTTACATTTTGACATCCTCATTCCATCTTAGGCATTCCTAAGCCCTAATTAAGACATAATAATGAGGATAAAGGCTAGAAACGCACTAGGAATGAAAAAAAATCCAAGTGCACGTTTTAAAATGTGAATCTGTTCCATGTTTGTGTAGGTCACGCTCCGTGAACTGTTTGATCCATTTTTCTACTATTAAAGCTACCTGTGAGTAATAATTTTGTAAGGGTATGTTCAATGTTAAATATTTTTTGAACATTATGATATGAAATGATCAGTTCTATGAAATGCTATATTTTGCATGAATGGATGATCGTCCAAGTTTTTGAAATGTATTTGTGGCATCCTTAACACATCATATAATATGCCTCCCTTTATGAGTCATCGGAAACGTCTTTGTGCACATGAGTCATCAGAATGCCTTTATAGCCGTTCCTTTATGGGTCATCGAATTTGTTAACGCTAATGGATGTATCACGTATGATCATGTGGAATGTATGAACTTTGAACATGAATATGAATTTGTATCCTCTTATGAATAAGAATATGAATTCTGAATCTGTTATGGACATCATTCATTAAAACCTTTAGTTTGTTATTATTCACTTGGCTCTAACTCACTGTATTATTTATGTATGTAGGTGACCAGACGCGTAGCCAGGCTCAATGATGATCGCCTGGAATTCTATTTTTGGTTGGCCAACCTTTTTGCCTCTCGAGGAGGTTCCGAAAAAAGTCAAGTGGTCAAGTTTTGTGAACATGATGCACGTTTAATTATCTTCTTTTATTTGTTTTAAGAACTATTCTTTTATGGCATATGGTCGATGATGTAGGTTGGCTATGTATATGACGTCATATGCGGGTATATGTATGTATGCTTTAAGTTTTTGTTCCTTGTATGTCAGCACAACTCAATGGACTATGTATGTTTTCTATTTTCTTGTGCAGCCCTTATTATGTGATGATCTATTCAGAGGCCTTTGGTAATCCTAGGATTATTGGCCAGTTACGACGTTAAACCTATAGGGACAGGTTTAGGTCGTGACATTAACAGTCGTTGGATTGCCAATATTTCTACGTATATAGTTATGTAACGCCATTGATACACCAACCAACTGCACTTGCACGTTTGCAAAATCATACCGAGGCATATTTTGAATAAACCCTCATTGATTTTTCCATGCTCCGAAAGTGCATTCCACCACACTTCGTAACAATGCGTGAACTTTGTGAAATAATTTCCTAGGGTTGTCTGCAGTCATACGCCTTTCAGTAACGCGGAATTGTTGTTGGTGGTAACGGTTACCTTTGAATGGAGCTAGGTAACCTATGCGATTTGGATAGCTACCATTGACAAGATAATATTTGCCTACAAAAATACCAAAAATTCAAATTAAATACGGCGATATTTTTATTTTTCTAAATATTATGTACCAAAATTTGTCATTATTGTATGATACTTTCTTCAGGATGTGAAAAAAGAACATTGTCATTTGTCATTATCTCATTGAAGATGCGACTATTGTGCATACTACCTGTCTATCCAAGCGATACAAAGGTGAAACACATGTCAAAATCGCACACGGCAATGATATTTTGGGGGTGTGGCAGTATTTCCTATCAAAATATGTTGGAGCCTCTGGCCTCGTAACCCGCGTAGTAACATGTGTTTCATCAATTGCTTCGATACAGTCCTGCCAACAACCCTGCTATCTACACATTCACTTCAACATTGACATGACGCTCATTTACCCTTTTTTTGTCAAGTTAATATGTTTCGGACATACATTGCAATTTTCCTACTTTTTCTTTGCACTACTTCCTGTTCACTTTTTAAATTTTGAACAAACATCTCATCAATGAAATAAATCAACAATTACTGTTTCTAGGGGTACATGAAATGGTTTTTGTTGGAATGTTGATGACACCAAAAGCACGGTGTTTTTTACACGTCACGTCAACATCATTTCCAAACACAGAAATAAACTTAACTGAGTCATGGTTTGAAAACAGTACCTTAAAAGGTAGGTATTTCCGTTTGGACCGCACATATGGATATATATGATGCTGACTATATACTAGCCTGCAATGTGCAACATTAAACTTCTTTATCATCGCTAACACATTATGCACGTGCCAGGACAAAGTCTCCCCCGAATGTTGAGACCGTTCTTAGATTTCTCGATTCTGAAACCCTCTTAACACGTGGATAAACATTGCAATGCTTTCTTGAATGGTTAAGCCATGTTCATGTTGCGGTGCTTGTAACCTGAATTCATTGACTAACGTGTCACACAAAGATGCAAAAACATCCTTCGGCATACACACATTTTCCACAAACCGACTGACATGGCCTGCATACAGTTTGGTTATCCATGTATGTCTAGCCAAAATAGAAGTGGGACATGGCATCTTACACGTGTTTTTTGTACCACTCTTGCACATACCGGCATGCTTCGAGAAATGTCTAGTTATTTTGTTGTTGAAGCCATATGGCCATTTGGTTATGCATTTCCATTAGACCGTCATTGTTTCTATCTTCCCCGTTGTTCATCACGTCAAATTCAATGACACCTACAACATTAGGAACTATGCAAATTAGCTGACTTGTGATGGATTGGGATAATGTAATAGCAGTTGTGAAGACATTTTTTGACCATCAAAGCCACTTTTATTCGTGACCATGTTGAACATAGGTAACAAATGGGTATAATTACATGTAACAAGCTATCAAATCATAATAGATCAACACGTGTTTGCTGCTACTTGCTAACATAAAAACCAAGAGTTATTCACTTGCATTACCAACAAAACGAAAATTACGGTAGATAAAGGTTTAAAAAAAAAAAAACAAACATGGCATGGCAGCTCGCCGTTGTCAATCTATGTTAATAAAAATCACACAGTTTTCTACCAACAATAAAACATAGCTAAGAACAAAACAAAACAAAAAAAAAATAAAAATAAAAATAAAAACAACACACACAACCATCCTGTTTATTACAAGCTCACATCCACAGTAATTCAAAATTTTCAAAGTCACAAAACCCAACCCATGTTCACGTCAATAGCTACCAAACCTGTTGAGCCCCAAACAGGTTCACCAATGGCGTATCAGCACTATATTGTAGTTGTTTCTGTTTTAGGCACCCTATAATGTGGTCATCATTGGGCTGGCACATCATCACCTCCTAGTAATCTGCATTGTCCATCAGTGTCGATACAAAGTGGAATAGCGACGTACCAAGAAGCGAAGGAATGGATCTAAGCCATTGCATGCACTCCAAAATTGTGTATAGTGATTCGTTACTAGTGAGGTGCCTGACAGTGACTTGTTGATTTTTGGCTCCAAACCACGTTTTTCAAATTATTCATGCTATAATTGATGCACCACTTGCTGCTTTCTTTGAATTTGCACAACTTGTTGACGGAGTTCGTTTCCCTTTTACCATAGTATCAATTGGTTCCATTGAAGAATTTGGGTCCACGTTGGCTGCACATGAGGGGATTGGATCAACGAATGGGCGTAATCCTATTTTGGAAACAGAATCTGATGAAACAGCTGCAGATTCAACTACTTTCTCTCCCAGGGTCCAATGATTTTTACCCGTAGCAGAAGCCCCTATGAAGACCATCTCCATCAACTCGTGATGTTCCAGAGTTTTTTTTTCTAAACTTTGCACATGCCTTGTTTGTCTGAAAAATGAAAATTGTAAATAAGAAGTGTTACTACATGCAATATGAGGGTGGCGTACTACCAACAGAAACAAATATAAATGGTATCCAAAAAATATTAAACAAAGCAAACATGCGGAAATAAAAATTTACTTACCGATTCCATCTTATCCCACCACGCATCTGATGCTTGAAACAAACCAATTTCGCTATCAAATCCAATCCCTAAGATTCCTTTGCTGGAATCCATCAACTTCCTCCAAGTATTCCATTCTTTTTTGAGACTCATATATTTCTTCAACTGTTTCAGATCATGTCTTTTTCCAATTGTTTTGTTTCAAATTTCTTTGCCAACGACTTGTACCCAATTTAGCTTAGGACTGGGAATGGGTGATTGCTTTTTGTAATCTCATTGGCAATCAACTACAAGAAAATCCTTGTTGATTCACTATCCTTGGATGCCTTGTGGTGAGGCTTTTGTGTTTCTTCAACACTGCTAGACTTCTCTGTTGCAATCCCTTTGTTTTTTGATGGGGTACAAGGAGAAGTACGTATTGAAGCCATTTCGACTAACCACGAATACATGCTAAGTAATTTATGGGCCAAAATGATCATAATCACAAAATTGCATGGCAATGACTAATATGAAAAATATTTGGTTGTTACGTTGACAATATATAACCATTGCACAGTAATTAAAATAAGAATATCAACACATAAAATTCATGCAGAACGAGTGGACATAGAAATACAAACACTTGTTAAATAATTTTGTTACACTAAAGTAGTAATTAACGTCTCTCCCGAACTATTCATGGAACCATATGCGAATTAAAGTGATTACAGTCAACATCATTACAACAGTCATGCATGCAAAATGCTAAGGTTGCTTACATACGAAACAACAAAATGACAACAACAATGCACAGCACAGAGACAATGGTTTTAAGGAGATGCAACGAGTATTGAATGTCTATGACATCATCCCGCAAGTGCATGACAATGTCATTTGAGGAGGACGCATAGTCTGTGCTTTGTCTCCTTGGTTTTTCACACCAACCAATCCAACGGACACAGGGCTGACGATTGAAAATGACAAAGTTATTAGTTAATTGGTCTGGAATTAAATTCAATTATGACTGTAATTGAATTGGGCACTCACCACAAGGAGCAAAGTATAGACGCCCTGGATTTTTGTTTGATCTGGATATCTTCACAACACATTGACCATAGCCACAGGAACACATCCGACGTGGCTATGTAGTGGAAGTTGCATTTGAGGTAAAAGAAACCATAGTTTGTTTTCTGATCGTGTAAATGACTACTACAACAAATATGGTATAAATGAGGTCCACATAATTCAAAGTTCAGGAATTTTTTTTGTAAAAAATGACAAATGTCCCCATTTGTTTCTAAAAAATGGGGTCATACGAAAGAAAATTTTTTTACAAGCACAAATAACTTGACAAATAGTAAACCAGAAGTGTTTATATTTCTCGTAGTTTAATTTATATTGTTTATGTGTAGAATACAAATATTGTAACAAATGAAACCAAAAAATTTCATAAAATTAGAAACTATGCAGACAAAATTGAGTTGCACAATTATTCATTACGCAAGTTATTGTCAATATATATGTTCATGTTATCTTTTCTTATAAATGGAAATTGGTATGAATGGTTGGTCATTTGTTTGAGTTTTTTTTTTTTTTTTTTTTTTTTTTTCTCTATATCAAATGAACAGTTGTAATTACCATTCTAAAGCCATATTTACAATCTGTCATTTCTTCTATCTGTTCAAACACAAGTCCGTTTTTTTTTTTTTTTTTTTTTTTTTTTTTTAGAGGTTGTGAATCAATCAGTTTTGTTCTTTCAATAGTTGTAATCAATAGGTTTATTTTCATGGACAATTGTTTCTCTTCAAATGAGGCCCATAATAAAATCCTAATTTCATATCTTCCAAATGAATTGAAAATTCCGCACTGATTAACCTTCAACATTAACAAATCTGCCGATAACATAACATTAAAAAAAATATTTTGCATGAAAAATTTATTTCATAAAGAAAAAATGTTCCACCAATACACAACACTGCAACACAATATCAACAACATAGAAGCAAGACATGAACAGAATAGAAAAAAAAAATTAAAATTTTCACAAAAATCGGCAGATAACTGTTGTGTAAAAGCAAAGATTTGAGCCCCCAAAAAAATAAATGGAACACATCCGGAATATTGTAATTGTAGAGAGCAATTTTCTAAAGAAAAACAAAAAAATTGCACACATCACAATTTCCTGGCTGATCCATCATAATACCATGGTTTTCCCATATGCCCAACAAACAAATAACATCTACACAACAAAAAAATGGACGATTAATCGATACCCCAGCAGATCGGGGTTGAAGAAGACAAAATACCCAAAACCCAAAAAAAATCTGTGTACCTGACGATCGGTGGTTGCGAGGACGCGATGGTTGTAGTGTGGCCGGCGATGTGCACTTCAGTGGGCTTGGGATATGGACAACAGATGTTGTTGTTCTTCTTCGCCAATGGTAGATACCTTTTGTGCCTCATTCTTCTCATCTAACCGTTCCCTAGGTTAGGAAAAGTGTGTGGTTTCTTTAGGTGCTGGTGTCATAGAAAAGGATTCATGATGGGGATAGTTTGGTAATTTCCACACAGGCTGAACCCTTTATGTAGCACATGACTCCTTTTTGTCCTTTTTCGCTAAATTAGCCTATTTTGGACGAATATGTCTAAATTAGACCAAGCATTTGATCCCAGATGAGTACTAAATGCAATGATTGTACTTAGATGTAAATTGCTTGGTATGGGAGCAAATTGATGATGAAATTAAATTAGAAAGAATTAAAATATTATTTTTTAACCAAATTAAATATAGATGTAACAGCACAAAAAACAAAATGATAAAATGGGAAGAAAAAAATGAAAGCCATTTGCTGTAATAATACCTAACTGGCTCTTATTTATAATAGTAAGATTTGTGGCTAAATTAATCTATTTTGGACGGATGTGGCTAAATTAGTCCAAGCGTTTGATCCCAAATGAACACTAAATGCAATGATTGTACTTAGATGTAAATTACTAGGTATATGGCAGCAAATTGATGATGAAATTAAATTAGATTAAAATATTATTTTTTAACCAAATTAAATATATATGTAACAAAATTAAATATATATGTAACAGCACAAAAAATAAAAGGATAAAATGGGAAGAAAAAAATGAGAGCCCTCTACTGTAGTAATACCTAATTGGCTCTTATTTATAATAGTAAGATATATATTGTGTGTGTCCAATTGACACATAAAAATATGGGAATGGCTTCTGTCCAGTCCTTAATCGGACTGGACCGTGTTGTTGGGTCCGTGGAAGCCCACCACGGGTCCCGTTTTGATAATCTGAACCGTTCAATGTGTAGAACTCGTCGAGTACTATATGCCTACAAAAGATCATGTTGATCGGATATTGATAGCTATGTGATTAGAATAGATTTTTGTCAACCGTTAATTTATTCACCGTCCATTTTTTTATACAAAACTGATTTGATCACATAGCTATCAATATCCGATTAACATGATTTTTTACAAACATATAGTAAATGACGAGTTCTACACATTGAACGGTTCAAATTATCAAAACGAGACCCGTGGTGGACCTCCAAGGGCCCAACAGCATGGTCCAGTCCGATTAAGGACTGGACAGAAGCCATGCCCTAAAAATATTTATTATGGGGCCATTTGAAAAGTTTTTAATCCATTTTAGGTCACATCATTTCTCACATTTTTATACACAAAAGGACAAGAGAAGTTTTTTTTTTAAAAAAAAAACTAAAAAATTAGCTTTTAATCAACTTCCCAAATCACCTTATACAAAACTGATTTGATCACATAGCTATCGATATCCGATGAACGTGATTTTTTACGAGCACATAGTAATTGACGAGTTCTACACATTGAACGGTTCAGATTATCAAAACGAGACCCGTGGTGGGTCTCCACGGGCCCAACAGCATGGTCCAGTCCGATTAAGGACTGGACAGAAGCCATGCCCTAAGAATATTTATTATGGGGCCATTTGAAAAGTTTTTAATCCATTTTAGGTCACATCATTTCTCACATTTTTATACACAAAAGGACGAGAGAAGTTTTTTTTTTAAAAAAAAAAACTAAAAAATTAACTTTTAATCAACTTCCCAAATCACCTCTATATATACAAGAGCCTCAAACCAATTTAAAAATGAGAGTTGAAACAAATTATAATATTTAATTGGTGCAACACATTAAATTTTTTATTTTAAAAATATATTGATATCATATTACAACTTTTACTGTTTAAAATTAATCAAAATCAATCAAAATGTGTACTTTATTATTGAAAAAATTAGTGAAATATCTCTCTTCAACTTTGGGTAATCGGAAAGGTCTAATATATTTTTTCTTATTAATTAAAGTTACTCAATAATATTATTAAAGAAACTTTCAGTCAGAAATTTCTCCATGATGAACTGAAATTTTTCTGTGAAATTTTTTAAATTTCTCCGTTAAAAAAAAAATTATTTGTAAAGAATTAAAAAAAAAAATTCTCTAAAAATATTAAGAAATCCCAACAATTACAAAAATATTATATATCTTTTAACTTATAAAATTCTTATATAGATCTTAAACTAAAAACCATTTTATCCCCTACACAAGTTTCTATGAACAAATTCAAACTCAATCAAAAGTTATCATACCTTTTTAACGGCTCTGAAGAACCCATCCGTGTATGACACTTACCAATCAGATTTTGTTTCCTTCACTAGGCAAACCTGCACGCACGTGATTCAGGCGGCACGATAACAGGGTGTTTGGCAGAAAGTTTTTAGTATTTTTTAGGTTAAAATTTAAAATAAAATAAAATAAAATAATTAATAAAACAAAATATCAAATCAAACTCATAACCATTTTATTTTTTCTCTCATAAACATCACATTCAACTATAAAAAAATCTAATTATTTTTTCAAATACAAAAAATTTAACCTATTAAAATAATCAAAAGTTAAAATAACCTGCTAAAATAGCAATTTCTCAGGCGCCCACAATAATAACTCAATTTGTTGAAATTATCATGTTTGTTTGATTGGATGTGTTTCATATAATTTATTATAAGTTAAATGTTGGTAATAAAAAAATTAAAATAAAAACATTTTTATTTCAGCTTTCACATAATTTTTTTGGAACTTAATTAATCTAGTTTTGCATAAGTTATAAATAGAAAGTGCATCAAACACTTTAGTGTAGATTTTTTTAAAAAAAATTATTAAAAATACTATATAACAAATAAAAAAAATTAAAATAAAATTATTTCTTCTTCAGCTTTCACATAATTTTTTTGAACTTAATTGGTCTGTTTTTGCATAAGTTATAAATAGAAAGGGCATCGAACAGTTTAGTACCATTTTTTTTTTAAATATTAAAAATACTATAAACACCACAAATAATGTGCACCAACAACCCTATTATAAGTTATCAATTTTTCAAATTATGTATCCTATTTTATATTGGACGTTTAGGCTATAAATTTATTTTTGAATTTTCTTTATCCAAAAGTTCAGGCATTAGAATACTTTGTCAAAAAGGACAAGTTTAGGCAAAATGACCAAAATACCCCTATATATATCATAGACACGATAGAAATTCTCATTTCCAAACAACCATTCTTACTCTGTCTCTCTCCAAACCCTAACACACACACACACACACACACACACACACACACACACACACACACACTCTCTCTCTCTCTCTCTCTCTCTCTCTCTCTCTCCCATCTTCATCTTCATCTTCGTTGCTAATTACCTCTATCGTTGTCAACCTCCTTCGTCGCCACCGATCTGGACTCTCTCTCTCTCTCTCCTCGCCATCGATCTCTCTCTCACCGCGTTGTATTGCGTCACCATTCGATTCCTCTCTCTTACTCTTACGTCGCCGATTCGGCAACCTCCACCACAACGACATCATTCTCCCTTGCGTAATCTTCATTGCCGAAGACGACAACGAAGACAACGATAACACCGTCATATGCTTGATCAAGCGGTCATCAATTCGTACCCTAGGTTTCCATTCTCAAAGGCTAAAGGTGCTGGAATCAACGATTCAATGTGTTCGATTTGTTTGTGCGAGTACAAGAAATTTGAGATGCTAAAATTGTTGCCGGAACTTGCTGCTTCCAACGTCTCTCTCGACGCTACTCTTGGAGGTCATGTTGCTTTCACAGTACTCCAATGGTCGGAGTGATGGAAAGACAAACTCAATTTGAGTTTGGTGAAGGAGAATTCTAGAGAAGATGAAAACAAGCAAAAGGCTGCTAGAAAGTTCCAAAGAGAAGAAGGGAAAGCCAAAATGAAGAAGACGAGGACACATCAAGGAAGCTCCATTGTTGAATAGGTTGTATGTTTGTTTGAGATAGAGTAGGAGAAAAATATAATCTCCAGGGAGAAACACAACATCTCCAGATAAGGAGAATTCTAAGAGAGTAGAGAATTTGAGAGTTAACAGAGAGATAGCTCTGTTTTGTATAATTTGTTTGTGATTGAATAAAAGAAATATTATTCAAGTAATTCCTCTGTTTATATACCCTCACAACCGGTATACACCCCTTTTCCACTTTTCTATCAGTGGTATCAAAGTTAGTTTGGGCCAAAAATTAGAAAGAAACAGAGAAGAATAGAGGTTGATTTCAATTTTGTCTAGATTTTGAAGGTGTTGAAATCGATATCTGAATATACCAGAGGGTTCGTGTCGACTGAAGGAGTCTAGACCCATCAACTAGAAGAGTCAAGAAGTAACTGAAGTTCGTTGATAATTGTGACATTCGAAAACTGAAATTTTTTGGAGTTATCGAAATTTAGTTTTGAGTATACCGAATTAAAGTACTCGTCGAGAGAATTCTGACGGTGTAAAGAACGACTCAAACGAACTCTGAATAAACCTATATTGTTACCAAGAAGTTGAGCATGTACATAGCACTTGTCTTCCCCAGAATTTTGAAGTTGCAGAACATTCAAGAGAAATTATTTAGTGCTTTGCGATTGAGTTGAAGCTATTAATCTGAACCATCCAATCTATTTTGGCTAAATCTAAGCCGTCTGGAGTCCAATCGCAATGATTCAATAGTGTTTTTTAACTATTTGAAATATTCCGAACACATTCGTACTGTCAGATTTTGCAAATTCCATACCTGTAATTTGTAGATTTTATTTGAAGATATGAAGTGAAAAAACATTTTTCGAAGAGGGAATCGAAGAATACAACAAAGAAGATATGATAGAAAGGTGATAGAAAACATCCCATATATTGTGGATGAGACAAGCAAGCAGGTAGTTGCTCCAAGACATTGAAGAGAGAAGATATCAACATGAGGTTGATAGCCACGAACAACAGGAGGTATGGCGATCCCTGTCTTTCCCCATTTGGTTGTTGTATCCGGACTTAGGTTCCGTGGAGCTTATTGTTGTATATATATTGATGTCATCCTTTAATTCCTTATTTTTGAGTTATAGGATGTGTTGGGCAGGTTTGTTACAGGTTGGGTGTGATTGGGAGCAAATGGTTGCTGCCCAAGTTTTGGTGTCTTCGCTTGAGCAAGGACTTTGTCGCTCGAGCGAGCTCTGTGTTTAGATCCTTCGCTCGAGCCAGCGTTCCTTCGCTCGAGCGAGAGTTGAGTTTTGTATCTGATGGCTCGAGCGAGAAGTCCTTCGCTCGAGCTTACGTCTGCATCTGGTTCTGGACCTGAAGCTTGCAATTCTTCGCTCGAGCGAGCTGTCTTTCGCTTGAGCGAGCGAGGTCTATGTTTTGGGTTTCTTCGCTCGAGCGAGCATTCTGTCGCTCGAGCGTGCTTCTGGGTTGTAGACCTGAAGCTTTGAATTGTTGGCTCGAGCGAGACTTTCTTCGCTTGAGCGAGGGTTCTTTGTGTCTGGTCGCTCGAGCGACCAATCCTTCGCTTGTGCGAGCCTGTGTTATATCAGTAGGCAGCAGCGGGATTATACTTCACTTTTTCATCTCCTCTTTTGTCTAAACCCTAGATCCGACTACTCCTCTCTCTACACTTACCTTCTCTCTACGGATTGATCTAGTTCTTGAGTGTTTCTACCCTAAGTTCTTTGTAAGAAAGATAAAGGGTTGTGCGGGCTACATTTTAATCTGAAAAATCAGGGATTTGGAGCACTTCGGGTTTTGATCATCTTCTCCATTTGAGCTCTTCATTTAAGGTAGGGATACCCTACTCCATCCTACGAGTTTTGTCATAAATTTTGGGCATTTTGATATGTTGGGGTTGTTGGGTAATTTTTGGAAAAGTTAGGGTTTGATTTGTAATTTATAGAAAAGGGGATTTTCAAAATGTTAAATTCTATGGGTGTTTGAGACCAACAAAAAATGAAATTAATGTTGTTGTATTGTTGAATTTGAACCTCTGGGTTGAGATGTGATAAAGGGGGAAGAATGCCCTAATTATGAACTAAATTAATTTGTATAATTAATTTTGGAAAAATGTGGAAATATGGAAATTGAGTTGAGAATAATGAAATTGGAAAATTATGGGATTGATTGGTGTAATTGGATAAATTAATCACTCACCTATGGAGTAAGTTGATATTATATCTAATTAATGCATTTATTTTCATTTTAGAAATAACTACTTTGGGCTATCGGTGGAGGATAGTCTTGATTGTTGTAGACACTGTATGTTGATTAGGGAAAACTGAAACTAATCACATTGAATATGTCATTGAACATGACGGTTGGAATAATACATTAAATATGTGTATTGAGTGATCCCTGTATATGATAATTGTTTATATACTTGGAATATGTGTATTGTATGGGAGGAGATAGGGGATGTACTCCATGGTTTGAGGGAAGATAGGGAATGGACTTTCAAACCTGTTTGAGAGGAGATAGGGCATGGACTCCATTAATACAACAAATACGTGTATTAAATTGAAGTATTGATACAACAAATATGTGTATCTATTATGAAATATGGAAGTGTTAGTATATGTGTTATAGCCTCATTGAGTTGTTTGGCCAGGTTCTGAGCCATGTATATGTAATGATTCGGATAAGTAAAGGAAAATAGAATGTAACATAGACACTAATGTCATGGAACTGTATTGTGATATAACTGGTTTATAAGTGTTAACCATCTATCAAATGATATTGTTTTAGTCATTGCTTATATTTGGTTTAGTATATCTCTACTGGGTTGTGGCTCACCCTATATTGGACATCATTTTCAGGTCTAGGTGATATGCCACCTCCAAGGACATAGCTTGGAAGGTTTTGGGAGTTGAAGACTCTTTTTGTTGTTTTGTTATCTTTTGTTCTATTACATGTAAATTCAGGCCAAGGGCTTAATATGATATGAGTTAGTACTCTCTTTTGTGTAACCAAGTGTTGGCCTGGAAAGTTGTAAGCCGTTGGGCATTTACTTTGTTGTCAACATGTAATACATTTGTAAGGATTACTCTAATGAATGGAAAAGTGTTTATTTCTCTTATATCAATGCATGTCAAGAATGTGGGGTTTTATGTATTATTTTGAGGGCGTTACAGGAGGTTGTTCAAAGAGAGATAGAAGTCAATAGAGGATTGTCTACAAAGACCAAACAAGAGGTCATCCACGAGCAGATATGAAGTATCGTGTAGAGAATCCAACAAATTGAGTTTGAGAGGGGATGTTGGAAAGACAAATTCAATTTGAGCTTGGTGAAGGGAAATTCCAAAGAAGAGG
Source organism: Camellia sinensis (assembly GCF_055761805.1). NCBI lineage: Eukaryota > Viridiplantae > Streptophyta > Magnoliopsida > Ericales > Theaceae > Camellia > Camellia sinensis. The sequence goes on along the minus strand of NC_138971.1, from coordinate 95,421,813 downwards.
AAAACAAGCAAAAGACTGTTGGAAAGTTCCAGAGAGGAGAAGAGGAAGCCAAAATAAAGAAGAAGATGAAATTTCAAGGAAGCTCCATTGTTGAAGCTTAAGGATGAAGAAACATTGTGCACTTTGTTTGAGATAGAGTGAGAGAAACATGTAATCTCCAGGGAGAAACACAACATCTCTAGATAAGGAGAATTCTAAGAGAGTAAATAATTTGAGAGTTAGTAGAGAGATAGCTTTGTTTTGCATAATTTGTTTGTGATTGAATAAAATGAATATTTATTCAGTTAATTCATCTCTTTATATACCATCACAACTGGTATACAACTCTCTCCCACTTTTCTATCACGGAGGAGGTGATGATGATGATAGTCAATGGCAAGTATGTTATTGTTTCAATACAGATTTGAGAATCAAAGCTTCAAATATTTGACTCTCATATTTTCATTTAGGGTTATGAGAATCCCTTTCCATACTCCTATCTTGAAATAATAACATGCGTTCCTCTCTCTACGATTATGGTTTCTCTCTGTGTGTGTGTGTGTGTGTGTATGTGTGTGTGTGTGTGTGTGTGTGTGTGTGTGTGTGTTTGTATATGTGTCCTTTTTTTTGTGTGTGTGCGTGTAGTTGATTGTTGTTGATTTGTTGTTATTGTTGTTGTTGTGGTGGTTGTAGATCTAGGGAGCAAAGTATTCCAACATATATTTTTAATATATAGGAAAAAAATTGAACAATTTTTTTTTAATAGATAAAAAAATGGACAAAAATTTTAAACAAATAAATCTGTACAGATAAAAATTAAAACAAGAATTAACACAAATGAACAGATAGGGGGGCAATAGTTTTGGACAAATGATAAAATGAACAAATATTTTAAGTAATATTGCTTCGACTGGTAAGAACAAAGAGAAACCTATCCAATTTGAACAGATAGAGAAAGAAACCCATAGAAATTAAACATATAGGGAGATAATTGAACTAATAGGGAAATTTTTTGAACAGATAGGAAAAAAATTTGAAAAGATAGACAACAAAAGTCAATAGATAAAAAAAATCAACAGATAAATTAATGGGTAAAATTGGAATCAAAATGTCCTTCAAAATAAATTAAAAATTTCTCACCAAACTATTTCACAAAAGGTGAATCTTTCACGAACAAAAAATATACACTAAACCTAATGCCTTATACCCTCCTTAATTTGGACTTTTGAACAATTTACTCTTTCATATTTACAATGCTTTTGAATTAAGTGATGCTAATAATTTTTTTTTTTTGTCAATAGAAAAAAAAAATTTTATTTTATTTTGTGTCTATTTAAAATCACTTGACATAGACAATGTGATATGATTAATCATAATTTGACAATATTTAGTATTTTAACTTCATAATTAGAAGGCCACATTAGTCCCTCAATGGTTCAATTATCTCTCCCATGAGAAATATGTATGTAAGAGAAAATATCAATCCAAGTATCTTTAAACAAACACAAGTACATGTCACATGTGAGGCTCAAGATTTTGGATAATATATTACATTTCCGTCATAAAATTCAAAGATTTTTATTGTAGACTGAGTCAAGAATCCACTGTTACCTAGTGTGGATCTCATCCTTTGGATTGAATTAAATCTGAGTGTCAATTGATTATCGTGGATAGGAGTGGGCTCGGGTAGGTTGTAGCCACGAAACCTTCAATCTGCCATCCGTCCGCCAGATTGGTAGATTAGAAAAAATCCATCCATATCCGTCCGCTAATCTAGTGGACGTGGATTGAACGGATTGGCGGATGGATGCGAATTGGTTTGGCAGTTTAAAATTTTATACATGTTCAACATAATTCAACTTGTGTACTTCTTAAAAAAAAGAAAAAAAAAGTATTATAGACAATGACTTCAAAAAATATTACAATCAATGCATGCCTCATCCAAAGAAAGAAAGTTTAAAATTTTAGAATATTACAATCACTGTATGCCTCATCCACATATTACAATTGCAGCATGTCTCATTCACATAAAGTATTACAACACGTGATTCTTAAAATATAAAAAAATAATTTAAACCACCAAAATCATAAACAAAGCAGTAGTAGAGATGTATGCCTCTGTACTATTACATTTATATTTGTTTTTGAAAACAAAAACTAACTAGCATATATCTCTTTTTTATTTATTATTTTTAGAGTTAGATTTAAAAACTAAAAAACATAGATAAATAATACATTTATTTTTTTCAATTCAAAAAATATATTCAAGTTCAAAACTCTTTTTTAATAGAATATTTAAACTTTTTTTTTTCAATTGAATACACAAATAGAATATCTAAATAAATTGAAAATACAAAGTTTTACAAATTACTAGGGGTGCTCGCGGTTTGGCGATTCGGTTGCGGCCAAAGGAACCTCAAATTCGCCATCCGTCCAAAACTAGGCGGATTGAAAAAAATCAATCCGCAACCGTCCGCTTGTCATCACGTATCCATCCAAAAGGTGACGAATCGGATCAGTTCGGTTGGTTTGAGCGGATCGATATATCCTCTGTTTACCCCTAATCGCAGGGTCAGGCTTGCAAAATTACTATTTCTCCATGAAACTTTCTCGATCAAAACAAAAAAACAAAAAAAAACAAAAAATAAAATAAAAAATAAAAATACAGTCTTTGTTTGGATTTTTCTTTTTTAACTTAGCTTTATAGTTATTTTAACATGGTTAAAAAATTTCGTTTGGGATGAATTTTTGATTTTTTTGAAACTTTTTTGAAAGAAAAAATAAAATGATTATAATTTGGACGTAACATTTTATCTTATTAATTTTTTAATCTATTTTATCTTTTAGTGAACTAAATTAATTCTAACCATCATTTTTGGCCGGCTAGCCAAGTTTTTGGCCGGTCAGCCAAAAAATTGACCGGTTGGCTAATTTGCCACTTTCAAGTAAAAATGAAGAATATAACTCAAGGAAGACCTTAGCCAGAGCAGAGTGATAATTAAAAACAAGTTTTTAATTTTACTAAAGTGCGACCTAACCACGTTTGAGGTACGTTTAAGTGATTTTATATTCTCTTAAGTGAAAAAATTGTAATAAAAAAACAATGAGCCGAAACCATTATTAATTTTTTAAAGATTTTTTTTGACAAATATTATACTTTTTAAGGTAGGTTTGAGTGATTTTGTATTCTCTTAAGTGAAAAAGTTACAATACAAAAATAATGAGTTCAAACCATTATGAATTTTTTAAAGATTTTTTTTACAAATATTATACCTTTTTAAGTGTATTTATGTTAGGTACGTCTAAAAAGTAAAAAAATTAGTAATTTGAACCATTCATTTTTTTAGACTAATTGAATAGAATATTTATAAAAAAAATAAAATAAAAATAAAGGTGATATATTTTTGAATAATATTTGTCAGGGTAGTACTGGTCTTAAAATTTTAATGTACGGCACATTTAATTCATTATCATTATAATTGGTGACTTTCCGTTCCCACCAGACACACATCGCTTTCCAATTTCGCTTCCACTAGCTTTGAGTTTGTTTCTAAGCATTTTTTTTTTGGCTAGATAGTTAGCTCTCTCTCTCTCTCTCTCTATATATATATATATATATAAAAGGGACAATGGGAAGGTCACCATGCTGTGAGAATGTGGGGTTGAAGAGAGGGACGTTGTTAAAATTAATGCCATATTTACATTAGATACATTGGATACATTGCATGCAATGGATACATTGAGTTCACACATTCTTTGTATTCATATATTTTTATGTTCATGTATTTTATATTTATTAAGTACATTGTCTAGATTATATTCATGTACCTAGTTAATTGCAAGGTTGTTTAGGTTCATGGATCTTATTTATTGAACTTATGTATAACCTTCTCTATATAAAAGGACGTAAGCCTATGGGCAAAGGATATGAAATAATAAGAGAGAAAAATTCAATACAAAATAATAGTTCATTCTAGAGAGAGCTTTATCAAAAGCTAACAGAAGTGGTATCAGAGCTTTGGTTGGGTCAAGAACAAGCTAGGCGTAGAGATCAGATACAGGAAAATAAGCCCCGAAGAAGAACAAACTGACGTCCATGGCGAATTCCAATAATCAAAATGTATCTACTCCTATCTTTAATGGTGAAAATTTTGATTTTCGGTATGTGAAAATGAGAACTATTTTTGTCTATACGGATCTTTGGGATCTTGTTGAAAATGGGTTTGAGGAACCTGAAGATGAAGGAGCTTTGACAAATCCCGAAAAGAACCAATTAAAAAAGCAAGGGAAGAAGGATTCAAAGGCTCTCTCTCTTTTATTCAACAAGGAGTTTCAAAAGCAATCTTTCCAAGAATTATCAATGCAACAAAAGCAAAGGAGGCATGGGATATTCTTCAAAAAGAGTATAGAGGCAACTTGAAGGTAAGAACCATCAAACTTTAATCATTGAAAAGAGATTTTGAAAATTTAAAGATGAAGGAAATGGAATTGTTGAAGGATTATTTTCTAGGGTTATGGAACTTGTAAACCAAATGAAAATTTATGGGGACAATATTACTAATCAAAGAGTTGTTGAAATTTTTTTGATAAGTTTGCCAAAGAAATACAATCCTATTGTTGCTGTCATTGAAGAAACTAAAGATCTTGCTGATTTGAGTATTGAAGATTTGATGGGTTCAATTAAAACATTTGAGCAAATGTTGAGTAGGCAATCTGAAAAGTCAATTGAAAGTGCCTTTCAATCCAAGCTTAATGTTAGTACCTCTAATTCCCAAGGAAGAGGAAGAAGAAGAAATGCAACCGGAAGAGCGAGAAATGCAAGAGGAAGAGGAAGGTCTAACTTTCAAAGAAAGAAAAATGAAGAGTCCACTCAACAAAAGTGTGGAATTTGCAACCGAAGCAATCATGTTGATAAAGATTGTTGGTTTCGAGGAGAGCCAAAATGTTACAATTGAAACAAATTTGGGCATGTCAAGAAGGACTGCCAAGTCAAGAGCACTCAACAAACTATTTTTTCCGAGGAGCAAGAAAATGAAGGGCACACGTTCTATGCTTGTCATAAGGTATCGGATCAAAACAAGGATGTATGGTTTCTTGATAGTGGATGTAGCAATCACATGTCAGGAGATGAGAGCATTTTTGTGAAAATGGATGCTTCCTCCAGTTCTCAAGTAAAAATGGAAAATGGTGCCTTAGTCCAAATAAAAGGAAAAGGTACTATTGCTATAGAAACCAAGATGGGTACAAGATTCATTTCCGATGTTCTCCTAGTTCCAGATTTGGAGCAAAATTTGCTAAGTGTTGGACAACTTATGGAGCATGGATATCTTGTTCACTTTGAAGACGATTTTTGCAAAATTTTTGACATTGAGGGGGGGGGGGGGGGGAAGCCATGTTGTAGCAAAAATCAAGATGGAGAAGAATAGAAGTTTTCCTCTCATTTTCCAGTATAACAAAAATGCGGTTTTGAAGATGGATGTGATTGATAATTCATGGCTTTGGCATAGAAGATTTGGGCACTTGAATTTTCAAAGCTTGAAGCATCTACAACAAAAGATTATGGTTTTTGGGTTGCCAACCATTCATGAAGTGCAACATATTTGTGAAGGTTGTGCACTTGGAAAGCATCACCGAGAGTCATTTCCAAAGGAGAAAGCATGGAGATCTAAAGCACCATTGGAGCTTCTCCATACTGATGTGTGCAGACCCATGGATACACCAACTCATGGAGGTAACAAGAACTTCATTATCTTTGTTGATGATTTTACTAGAATGACTTGGGTGTATTTCATGAGACAAAGAAGTGAAGTTTTCTCTATCTTCAAGAAATTTCAAAATCTTGTTGAAAGACAAAGTGGTTGTTTGATGAAAGTATTGAGAAGTGATAGAGGTGGAGAATACAACTCAAATGAGTTTATGAAATTTTGTGAAGATATTGGATTGGAAAGGCAATTGACTGTTGGGTACACTCCACAGCAAAATGGTGTGGCAGAAAGGAAGAATCGAACCATAGAGGAGATGTCCAAGTCTATGCTACATGAGAAGGGGCTACCCAAAACTTTTTGGGGTGAGGCCGTGTATACAACAGTTCACTTGATGAATAGATGTCCTACAAAAGCTCTTAAGGACAAAACTCCATTTAAAGCTTGGAGTGGAAGGAAACCATCGGTGAATCACTTGAAGGCGTTTGGTTGTATTTGTTATGCTCATGCTCCAAAAAAATTAAGGCACAAGCTTGATGAAAATAGTAAGAAATGCATCTTTGTGGGTTATAGCTCGAAATCCAAAGGCTATTGACTTTTCAATTTGGATCAAAAGAAGGTGATTATTTGTAGAGATGTTCTCTTTGATGAGAAGGCGGCTTTTGATTGGAAGGAAAAGAAAGTCCAAGATCAAAGCATTGCTTTCAATGAAGAATCGGAAAGTCCCCAAGTTGAAGATGTTGAAACTCTTGAATCTCCACAAAGAGGGTCACCAATTACTAGTTCAGAATCTTCTCCAAGTTCAAGTTCTTCATCTCCAAGGTCAACTCCAAGAAATATAAGGAGTCTTAGTGATGTGTATGCAAGATGCAATTTATGCATTGTTGAACCTAAAATTTTTGAAGAGGCAATTACGGATAAAGCATGGAAGAAATCTATAGAAGATGAAATTCATGTGATTGAGAAGAATAAGATTTGGGAGCTACTGGAGAAACCGAAAGGAAAAGAAATAATTGGTGTGAAGTGGATTTTCAAAACTAAGTTCAATCCAGATGGCTCTATTCAAAAGAACAAAGCAAGACTTGTGGCAAAAGGGTATTCATAACATCCTCGAATTGATTTCCAAGAAACGTTTGCTCCTGTGGCTCGACTTGATACAATTAGAGCTATCATTGCTTTGGCGGCTCAAAAGGGTTGGTTCTTGCACCAACTTGATGTAAAATCAGCATTTTTGAATGGAAAATTAGAAGAAGAGGTGTATGTTGATCAACCTCAAGGCTTTGTTGTCAAAGGCAAAGAAGATAAAGTGTTCAAGTTGAAAAAGGCTTTATATGGCCTAAAGTAAGCACCCTGGGCATGGTATAGTGAAATTGATGCTTACTTCAATGAAAAGGGTTTTCAAAGAAGCAAAAGTGGGCCAACTTTGTACATTAAGAGACAAGGTACAACCGGTATTCTCATTGTTTCACTTTATGTTGATGATTTGGTTTTTACTAGTAGTGATGAAAAAATGATTGAAGATTTTAAAATGGAGATGATGAAGAAATATGAAATGAGTGATTTGGGGCTATTGCATCATTTTTTAGGCATTGAAATCTACCAAAACAATGGTGGTGTTTTTATTTACCAAAAGAAGTATGCTCAAACACTTCTTGAGAAATTTAAAATGAAGAATTGCAAAGCAGTTGCTACTCCCTTGATTGTGAATGAAAAGTTGTCAAAGGAAGATGGAAGCAAAGAAGCTGAAGCATCTTGTTATAGAAGTTTGGTTGGAAGTTTGTTGTACTTAACTGTTACAAGACCGGATATCATGTATGCTACAAATTTATTGTCTCGGTTCATGCACAGTCCAAGCCAAATTCATTTTGGGGTTGCAAAAAGAGTGTTGAGATACATCTAAGGTACACTTGATTATGGAATTTTTTATGAGAAATTTGTTGATACAAAGTTACTTGGATTTTGTGATAGTGATTGGGCCGGATGTGTTGATGATATGAGAAGCACTTCTGGGTATGCATTTTCTCTAGGATCGGGCGTAATTTCATGGTCATCCAAGAAACAACAAACTGTGGCACTATCATCTGCTGTGGCATTTCATTAGAGAAGCTGTGGAAGATGATGAGATTCAAATCAAGTATTGCAAGACTGAAGATCAAGTTGCGGACATCTTCACCAAAGCTCTACCATGGGACAAGTTTGAATTTTTTAGAGAAATGTTGGGTGTCACACAATATGGCATTAAGAGGGAGTGTTAAAATTAATGCCATATTTACATTATATACATTGGATACATTGCATGCAATGGATACATTGAGTTCATACATTCTTTGTATTCATATATTTTTATATTCATGTATTTTATATTTATTAAGTACATTGTCTAGATTATATTCATGTACCTAGTTAATTGCAAGGTTGTTTAGGTTCATGAATCTTATTCATTGAACTTATGTATAACCTTCTCTATATAAAAGGGCGTACGCCTATGGGCAAAGGATATGAAATAATAAGAGAGAAAAATTCAATACAAAATAATAGTTCATTCTAGAGAAAGCTTTATCAAAAGCTAACAGACATGGACACCTGAAGAAGATCAAAAGCTTTTGGCATACATTGAAGAACATGGTCATGGAAACTGGCCTGCCCTGCTTGCAAAAGCAGGTCTGTATATGTATATACTATTATATAAACGTGTATACGTCAATTTGTGTGAACACTGTCTTCATGGCATCTTTTTCTTATTTTGAAAAGTTCATTCATTTCACTCAAACTGTTTATGAAAAAATCAAACTGATTCAAATATTATGGTTTCTCTTCATTTTTTTTCGTTTATAAACTATAAATCTTTACATAAGCATCACGTGTTTACCCACAACTAGAATATATATATATATATATACACACACAAACACAGACAACAACATTTTATATTTTTTTACCCATGGTCTTGTGACTTAATAGTGACATGGAGGTAACACTTAGATGTTTATAAGAGAGAGATTGGACGTTTAATTTTTGCAGAAACTAATCCAACAACTAACAAATGACTTTACTAATAAAAATATTTATAAAAAAAAAGGTTTTTCTTTGGCACTCAACTTTTAAACTAGCTTATTGGCTTAAAACAAGTCTACAAATAAGTTATTGCATAAATAAATTCGTTGGCTTGTCATATTTAATTTTTTTTTATAATAACTTTTTACAATGGCTAAAATTAGTTTTTTGACAAAAATTTGACATGCTAAACAACCCTTATTTATTTAAGAAAATGGGTTGATAAGATCTGCAAAACGATGACTAAGTGATTGGATATATATGTGGATGTAGATATGTTTGATAGTAAATATTGTGGTTGTGGGTGTGGTTGATAGGGTTGCAAAGGTGTGGGAAGAGCTGTAGACTGAGGTGGACAAATTATCTAAGACCTGATATGAAGAGAGGTAAGTTCAGCTTGCAGGAAGAGTAGTCCATCATCCAACTCCATGCTCTACCTTTTTTTTTTTTTTTTTTTTTTTTTTTTTTTTTTTTTTTTTTTGATTGACAAAAGAAAAGACTTTATTGATGATAAGCACATACAGAGTATGAAGAATTACATCAATAAAGAGGAGTTTCGAGCTAAAAAAACTCCAACCTCCCAGTTGGTGAGAGACCAACGAAGAAAAAGAGTGAAACTCAAAAGAGTGTATCTCCAACATCAAAAGACCAACCTCACAATAAGGCAAAGCATGACAACAGAGTGTGCTCCAGGCCTCCTCACAATAAGGACAATAGAGTGTATTTGAAGACTAGCATGAATAAGAGAGTGTATCTCCAAACCATCCAAATTGACCATGAGTGTGCAGCCACAAAGCAATAGCAGACCAGCAGGCATAACCATTCAGCCTTCCCAAAAAACTCCCCTGTGAGAGCTATCCTAATTTACAGCAGCATAATCTGAAGTTGAGAAATTCAACCCATAGAACTATCCTAATTTACAGCAGCTCCACTATCTTTATTCACCAGCACCAAACCAATTGCAACCCAACTGATATACCAGAAACATATCAGCAGTAACAGCATCACAAACAAATCAGCAGCCTCGATGTAGTGCAGAGTCACCTGGGATAGAAGCTGACCAAGAGCAACCTCGCAGAGCAGACCAAACATCAATACAGCAATACAGAGCAGACCAACCAATTGCAAACAATACAGAGCAGACCAAACAGCAATACAGCAATCTAGCAAAACACCATACACAAGTCCAATGTAGCAGACCATAGCAGTTCACCTCCCCATTTTATGAAACAGCAAGACTTAGAGGAACAAAGCAATGCCTCACTACAGTCACTGCTGAGCATAGTAATTCAGAACCAGTAGGCTCTCCAAAACCACCATATTCAGACTGAGGCATGATTCCTATGGCCCAAGCACCTTCTCACCTGATTAAGATTGTAGATCAAGTCATAGGCAGAGTAATCCAAGGTAAAAGCTGACTTGACCAACACTGCAATTCTGACCTTAATGTTTTCACATAAAGCATCAAGAGAGGGTTGCACCCCATTGAACACACAATCATTCCTTTGTTTCCAGATTGACCATAAAATTACCAAAGGAACTACACTCCATATCTTCTTTACCATCTTAGTATGCCTACACCCAGCCCACCAATCCAGCAGGTCCTAAACTGAACCTGGTAAAACCCATTGCAGTCCCCACCAATTAACAAAGTAAGACCAAATCAGCCAAACAAAAGGACAATGGAGTAGTACATAAATAGAAGTTTCCTCCATCTCTTTACAAAAAATACAACAAACATCCACATTGCCGTCAAGTATACCAATCTTTCTTAAGAAACTAGCAGTCTTAATTCTATCCCTCCAAGCTAACCAACTGAAAAATTGAACTCTTCGTGGTGCAGCATTCTTCCACAATGAACTTGAGACCATGCAAGAAGGACCAAAACCTAGTTCAAATCAGTGATAGGTAGAAGAAACACTAAAAACACCAGATGGAGTAGCATTCCATTTCAAACAGTCCGGAACATTTGCTCTGAGCAGAGAGAAGCTGCTGAGGTGGACTAACAGTCTCCTCAGCTTCTCTTCTTCCCAAGCAAAGAGGGGTCTTCTAAAATTAAAAACCCAATTCCCAAAAGCATCTATATTGGAATGGTACAGAGACACAGACCCATCTTTGGCATTTGATAGCAAGTAGAGTCTCAGAAACTCATCTCTGAGGCAAAACCCACCTGACCAGCAATCAATCCAAAATCTAGCTCTCTGACCATCACCAATCAAAACATCTGCATTGCTCCTAAAGAAGTGAAGAAGCTCTGGCCTAGAGGCAACAATGTTGACAATATCACCCTAGATTTTAGACATCTTGCTGACCCTAACTGTTGAAAGGAACCAACCCCTACCTTGCTCAATATACTTTCCACAAATCACCTCCTTCTAGAGGGAATTTTCTTCAGCACCAAACCTCCACTACCACTCTAGTAAGAGACAAATATTCATAACTTTTACTCTACTAACACCTAGCCCTCCAAAGCTTTTACTTTTGGAGACATCCTTCCATTTTACCAAATGCACTTTCCTTCTTAGATCCGAACCACCCCATAAGAAAGCAAATTGTATTCTTTAAATCTCTTTTGTAACCATCTTGGGCATTTTGAAGAGAGAGAGATAAAAAAATAGGCAAGCTCGCAAGGACAGATTTGATCAAGGTCAATCTCCCAGCGAAGGATAGAAATTTTCTCTTCCATGAAGCAAGACGAAGCTTGCACTTATCAATCACAGGCTGCTGTAGACACTCCATTTTTGATCGTCCTCAAGACTTGGATGTGCTTGCAGGTACATCCGATTACAAGTTTGATTGCTCGCTGAGCGCTCAACTCTCGCGACGGAATGCCAGGTTTGCACTTTCCAAACCCTATTTCCATTCTGTCTCATTTTTGGACCATGCCTTGGTCCCTTCATATTGTTGTTTGTGATGGCCTGCCGGCCATAGGGAAAAGGCTGCCGACATTGGATTTGGCCCCACCGGCCATTGATAAGGCTGCCGGCCATCGGTGAGGCACTGTCGGCCACCACTGATGGCCGACGGGACACCTTGTTTTAGCAAATATTATTTTAGATCTTTTGAGCCAGCTATTTTTCACTGAGCCATCCTCCATACACGTATATGGAGGGATGGAGGCCATTTCAAGCTTGTCAGGCAAGCTTTGCATTGCATTGCTCTATATAAGGGGAGGCTCTTCCCCCTTTCCAGAGGTTGACAAAATGTTAGAGACAAAATATCTCTCTCTCTCTGGAATTCTCACACTCTCTCTATCTCTATATTGTGCTTAATAGTGTCTTAGAGTGTATTTTCTCTTCACTTTTGCACTACAATACCTAGTAAAGCACCATCACTTTGTTGCTGAGGTACTCGAGGGTCTTGTTTGGACTCAAAAGGCTGGTTTTGGGTCAGAGGAAGGCTTGCTTTGCTACTGTTCTTCAAGGGTGAGTGTATTCCCCTTTTAAGCTTATCTTTGTATGCCATCTTAGCCACCTTTGCATTTTGTTTTAGGCTTGACTTTCAACTACAAAAAGCTTTATTTTTAAGTGTTTAAAATGTTTGTTTGAGGCCTTGTGGGAGTTAGGGGTGTTCACCCCCTTGTATGCCTTATTTATTAAGCTTTGGTGCCATTCCTTGAAGCTTTTGTAGTGGCCTTTGCATGGCCTTTCTACCACTGAAACTCAAAGGAATTTTAGTGGTGGAAAGGTGTTTTTGAGGTCCAAAATGAGAGGGGGTGGTCCCCTCTCCTCTTGTCTTGCTTCCTTGCCTTGTTGGCTTCGTACTTGAGCATGCTTTTCTACTTCTTTTAAGCTGAGTCCAAGCATATTTTTGTGACTTTTTGGATCTACCATAACTTTTTTTTTGGTTGATTTGGTCATTGGTTGCTTGTTTTTGGTACTTGTAGTGCAATCATGCTCTTTGGCCTAACATGCTTCATGCTTTGATTCATCATTCTAGCATGTGTATGCTCTACTCCAGCACATTTTTATCTTTGATTTAACATGCTTTAGGTCTGATTTGAGTGATTTTGGTCATGCATGCCTTGCTTTGTATGGCTCTAGTGTGATTGGCCTTGCTAGCCTTCAGCTTTGAGAACTCTAGCATGTCACATTTGAGCTTTTTGCATGGCATGGCATCATTTGGCATGTTATTTCAGATCATATACCTCTGCCATATTCTTGCATTTATCGCCCTTTTGTTATGCTTTAGGGTTGACCCTTATGCTTCACTTATAAGCCTATATGTATGCATACTTGCCTAAGCTTTGGGGCTAGCATCTCAGCATGTTTTTGGTGTTACTTTGCCATGTTACAACTCTGATTTTTGTTGGTAGAGTCACCTCTTACTTGGTTTTGGTATGTGTAGTGTAATCCCACTCATTGGCTCTGCATGCATCATGCTTCATGCCTCCCATTATAGCTTGTTTTGGCTACCCTTCATCATGTTTCTAGCATTGGTTTGGCCTGCCTTAGGACTATTTGAGTGATCTTGGTCCTTCGGGGCTTGCTTGATATGGCTATGGTGCAAGTACCTTAGCTAGTCTTAAGTTTTGAGCACCGTATTATGTTTGTGATGATTGCATGTTTGGGCATTGTTTAACATGTTATTTTAGAGTGTATACATGTGTCATGTTCTTACTTCTTTCACTCCTTGAGAGCTTTTGAGAGTTGTGTTTAATGCCTAGATTGCGAGCCAATGCATGAGCATGTTGTTGTAGCTTTTGGTGCTTCATTTCCAGCAGGATTTTGCCACTGTTTTGGCATGCATGGGGTCTGTTTGGTGTTGGTTTAGTCCATCGAGCATTGCTTTGCATGATTCTAGTGTTGTGTCTTTCACTAGCTTTTAATGCTTAAGTGTTCTAGTATGTTGTGCATGAGTGTTTGCATATTAGAGTCTTACATTTCATGCCAAGATTAGCATGTTGTTTGCATGTCATGTTGCTTGCTTTGCATTGTGTTCAATCGGATGTTGTGTTGAACACAAGTGTAGACGCGCCCGAACGTCCTAGGAGGGAATCCCGTTTTGTTCTTTTGGGCTTACTACAGTTCATGACTCAATGTCACGGTCCTGCATCTAATCTCGCAGAGTGCAATGCAAGACCGATGAATCATCAAAGAGTCCAAATCCGACAAATTGTTTTGAAAAATTAATTTTTAGAAAGAAGTGCCAAACATGGACTGTTTTGCCAGATACAGAGTCGCCACCTAAATATTTTATTTTGGGGGAATTTAGGAAACCTTGACTCGTGCCTAAGGCCACGTGTCCGTCATCACCAGAGTTGCCTCGGCTCGAGAAGTTGGTTACGATTGGGGAAGGTCACTTCGTGAGCACCCCCGCTCGCTTGATCGAAGATTGGCCTCTACTAACCATGATATCGAGTTTTGAAAACATTATGTGTTCTTATTCCGGTTATTAACCTAGAATTACTATGTGATGCGCACAACATACAAGTATAGCCTAGATTGCCTGATTTGGATCAAAGCATCGCATATCCGTTTGTTTTGAAAATGGATTGAAATTTGCTACTCGCAAGTAGGCTAAAAACACGGGTTTCGACGAATTATTCCAATTCAAGCAACGCAACCTTCACCCACAGGCATTCAGACAGTTTATATCACGTAAGCAGATAGCCTCATGGTAAGCATGCTATCATGGCAAAAATCACACTCATGTAAGATGCTAAAGCATAAAAACTTACCTAGTACTCCAAGCCAAAACAAGAAACTAGTTAGGAATCATGCATGATCCTAGTTCATGTTAAAATGGCTAATGCAACACATGCAAAATGCAACTAAAATAGGCCCAGCTATTCTAAGAATGGCATGTGAAATGTGGCAACTCGATACACGTATTCAAGTTGGAATTGAAACACGATGCAATTAGCATGATGCGCCGAGCCCGGTGCATGCAAAACAGATGAATGATGCAAACATGCGAGCATAAGTTTGCTAATTGAAACATGTCCTAAACTAACCATCAAAAGCTAGTAAATAAAAGGGAGAAAGACGTGGGGTTGGAAGACATTCACACACGCACGCACACTTATTACAAATTTGCCCTCTCTCGGAGGGTCCAAAAGAATAATACAAACCAAATAAATAATTAACTACTCTAGCTAATAAATTATTACAGACCCTTAATTAATTAACAAATTAATTACAAAATAGACTAAGTATGAGTTTCAAAAGGCCGCCGCAGCTCCGCCACGAAATGATTGGATGATGCATGCTCAATTTGTCTTGCTCGGAAACTCGTTGCCATGCCACTGTTGCCTCTGTTAGCACTGTTCTGCACCTCTGAAAGCTGTGAAAATACTTGTGATGCTTTTGGAACACTCCCATAGCATCGTGGGATGTCACCGGCCATAATGCAAGTCCACCAGCCACTGGAATACAGTTATCAAACAAAAGTGGAACCACCGGCTAGACTTTGGTAGCCGGCCGGCACTGAAAGTGGCCGACCAGCTATTACTTCCTGCAGAACACTGGTTTTGCAGCAGTAGAGGACAGACAGTGCATGGCAAGGTATTTTCAAGGCAATGTGTGCATAGCCACTCTCCCTATCATGCAATCAACTCAAGGGAGCATGGCTCTCAGTCCTCGGGCCACCAATCACGCATTTCGATGCATGATGGCCAAAGGTGCCAAGTTTGTAAATCAATATAAAATGAATGCAACGAAAACAAATGAATGCTACACACTCTATCATGTTGGGATCAAGAGTGTCGGCGACTGAGGATTGAGGCATATTTCGTCACTTTAAGTACGAACACACCTCATACATCATGTTTGGTTTGACACCCCAAACCAAACACAATGCAATGCATGTATGCAATATGGCTCAAATATGCAAAATGGTTCAAGTATGCAATATGGGGCTAAGTTAGCAAAGCATGCCAAATGCGATGCAACCTAAACATGCAAATGTAAAATGTGCCAAGCATGCAAGATACAATGCAATGTAACCTAACATGCAAGCTAAGCCAATGTAACAAGAACATGCAAACATGATATAATGCAAGCATGCAAATGATGTAACAAGATGCAACATGCCAAACATGCAACTATGTACAAGGGTGGGCTTAAACCGAAATGGGAGGCCTCAGCCATGCCCCAAAATAGTGGCCAAAATACCAAAATTAAGACACCAATATGCAAGATAAACATGCACACATGTTGGTTCATCAACTAGGCCACAATGCACAACCTTCAAACATGAGCGAGATGTGATAAATATAAGGATATGGCATTATAATAAACTCTGAAATCACATGAAGAATGATGCCAAATCGACTACACAATGCAAACATGGCATGTTCATGGAGTTAAGGTTCAAAGATAGCTACGGGACTTGAACCATGACTATGTCAACCAAGCCCCAAATGGTCAAAGCAACCAAAACAGTCCCAAGGCAGACCAAAATGAAGCTAAAACTCATATGGAATAAAGCCAAAACATGCTGTAGAGAAGGGCACAAAACAAGACGCATACAAGGCCCAAAAGGGCAAATGCATTACACCTCTTACAACCAAACATGACATGACTTAGGCAAATAAAATTAGAGTTATAATACACAAAAACAAACCCCAAAACCCGATGAGAAGGTCTTCCAAAGACCAAATCATGGAGGCACATGCAATGGTCCAAATAAGGAGCATGAAACAACAACTCTCCAAAGTATAGAATAGGTGGTAAATGCAAGTGTGTGGCCACAAAACATGGACTGAATTATGATGACAAGTGATGCCAAATCACTGAAATAGCTCAAATGAAGCATGCTAATGACTCACACACCCAAAGCCAACAAGCTTGAATGCAAAGAGGCTATATAAAGCATGGCAAGCATGACCAAATTGACACCAAATAGAACTTAAACATGTTAAAACATGACTAAAAACTTCACAAAGTGAAGCCGAAACATGGAAGCATGAGGGCCTAATGCATGATACATGTTATAACAATAAAGGGGATTACAAAGCAAGTGTATGATGCATGCAATAAGCCATCAAACCAACATGGAACAGAGGTCTAACATGATAAAATAACACCAAATATCCTCTGAAATGGAGTCAGATATAGCTATGCACACATGCTACCTTTATGAGCCCTAAATGCAAGCAAATGAGACACAAAGGGAGAGGGGTGTCCCTCCCCTATACATGACCTCAAAACCACTTCTCCACCACTGAAAATCCTTTGGATTTCAGTGGTGAGAAGGTTAAAATAAAGGGGTCCCAAAGCTCAAAGAGAAAGGCACAAAAAGAGGCCAGACAAGGCCTAAGAGGGGGTGGACAACCCCAAACACAAAAGAGACCTTAATGAAACATCTTAAACATGAAAAATTAGAACTTTTATCAGTTATACACAAAGCTCAAAACAACATGCAAGATAGGTTAAAAGCTTGTACAAAAATGGGGAATATAAAGCAATAGTGCTCACCCTTGAAGAACACTTCAAGAACACCAACCCCAGCCCCTTCCTCTGATCAAAACCAACCTAAAAACTCTGAAACCAGTCCATCAACACCTCAGTAACCGAAGTATGGTGTAACACTAGGTGCCTTAGTGCAAAAATAGGAACAAAAATACACTTTTGACCACTATTACACACACAATCTAGAGAGAGGGGGAGATATATATATATAGATATAGAGAGAGAGAGAGAGAGAGAGAGAGAGCTATATGTGATATATATCTCTGATATATATCTGATTTGCTCAACCCCTCTAAAGGAGAAGGGAGGCCCTCTTTTACAGAACAAAACAAGGGCCTAAGCTTCTTGGAGAAGCTAAGACAAAGGGGTCAAGCTTCCTCAAGAAGCTAGAACAAAGGTTCAAGCTTCTTGGGGAAGCTAAGACAAAGGTCCAAGCTTCTTGAGGAAGCTAGAGCAAAGGGTTCAAGCTTCCTCAAGAAGCTAGAGCAAAAAGGTGCAAAGGGTGTAAATCCTCTATACACGTGTATGGAGGACAGGTACGTGTGCTCCAGCTGGCACAGCTGGCATGCACAATGCCTAAAAAAGGAAAAAAAAGAAGCCCTGGCCAGAAAATATGGCCGATTGACCAAACAAACGGCCGACCGACCAAAAACAATGCTGACCGGCCATAACCAATGGCCGGTAGCAACAAAACAGGGCCGGTGGCCTCAAGCCAAGGCCGGTGAGGTGTGGGGATGACTAACAAGCCATTCTTTGCCCTTTGAAGCAAAAACACAAGTGTTTGGTCCATGACCAAGCACAAAACACCCAAGTTAGGAGATCTTGAGGTAAGGCGCGTAGCCGAGACCTCCGAGAACTCAAAACGAACACGAACATGGATGATCACCGAGTGTTCAAGCGGTGACGTCCAAGTCTTGAGGACGGTCAAAAATGGGGTGTCTACAACAAGGTGGATTAGTTCATTCCATACTTGAAGTGATGAAGTGAGCCAATCTCCCTTGGTCTCCATTGCCTTTGATCTCTCATGATAAGGAGATGGTCTAAGTGTCTTATTTGTCATGCGTTTATTGATTTTGTACATGTTGGATCTTTGGCCATCATGCATTGAGATGCTTGATTGATGGTTTTGGATCCAACGGTGCCTCTCCCTTGATGTTTTGAGGTGATATGGAGGGGTATGGTACATATATGTCCTTAGGAGACCCTCAATTTCCTCTCTTTTGAGCTCTGTTGCAGAATGGAGTTTCAGTACATCAATGTCCGGTAGTGCCTTATTGATGGGTGGCACCTCTTTATCGGTAGCCGGCACTGCACATCCTTGGCCGACAGGAGGGTTGGCAGTCACCATTCATGGCTGGCAGGCCACTGGTGCATTCCCCAGCAATGATTTGGTAAGGTTCAGCAGCAAGTTCTTGAGGACACCCTACAAACAGAGCCTCTGAAAGAGCAAACCGGAAGGTGTTTCGAGGAGAGAAACCGAGTGCGAGCATGCATCCTTTTCTTCTTCAAACAGAGCTGGAGCAGCTTAGTTTAAATGTTTACTTGTTAGTTAGCATTTGTTTTTTGCAACTTAATTAATTTGTTAATTAGTTAAAGTGATGTAATAATTAGTTGTAGCTAGTTATTCAATTCGGTTGTGTAATAATTAGTATAATTAGCTTAATTAGATTAATTGCTTAGCTTACCTTGGATTAGCTTAGCTCGTATTCGGACCCTCCATCGAGAGGGCAAATGCAGTAATAAGGGTGCGTGCGTGTGTGCATGTCTTCCAAGCCCCATTTCTTTCTCCCTTTTACTTATCAGCTTTTGATGGTTAGTTTAGGGCATTTTTCAATTAGCATACTTTATGCTTTTCATGCGTGCATCATTCATTTGTCTTGCATGCACCGCGCTCAGCGCATCATACAAACTGCATCGTATTTCAATACCTATTTGAATACGTGTATCAAAGTGTTGCATTCATATGCCATCTTAGATTGCCGAGCCTACTTAGTTGCATTTTTGCATGTGTTGCATTAGGCATTTTAACATAGTTAGGATCATGCATTATTTCTAACTAGTTTTCTGCTTTGACTCGGAGTACACTGTAAGTGTTTATGCTTTAGCATCCTTGCATGTGTCTAAGCGATTGTCATGTTTAGCATGCTTGCCATGAGGCTATGTGCTTAAATGATTAACTACATGAATGCCCATGGATGAAGGCATCATTACTTGAATTGGAACAATTCATCAAAATGTGAGTTTTAAGCCCACTTGAGGGTGGCAAATCCGCATCTTAGCCTACTTGTGAGCAGTATTTTCAAACCATTTTCGAAAAACAAACATGAGATGTTTTGTTCCAATTCTTGCAATTGAGTCTATACTTGTATGCTGTACACATCACATAGTAAGTTAGCCAATAAACCGGAATAAGAACACATGAGGTTTTTAAAACAACATATCATGTTTAGTAGAGGTCGATCTTTGATCGGGCGAGCGGGGGTGCTCACTTCAGGACCTTCCCCTCTCATACCCAAGTTCCTAAGCCGAGGCAACTTTGGTGATGATGGACACGTGGCCTTAGGCATGAGTCAGGATTTTCTAAATTTTTCACAAATAAAATATTTAGGTGGCGACTCTGTAATCTGGAAAAGTAATCTATGTTTGGCACTTTCTTGATTAAAATTGATTTTTTCAAAACCAATTGCCGGATTTGGACTCTTTGGTAATTTATCAGTCTTACATTGCACTTTGTGAGATTAGATTCAGAACCGTGACAGGAGTCCGAACTGTAGTAGCTAGAACCCAATCCGCGCCCTCTCCGAAAGGGGGGTGCGCAGAGGGAGTTCGGGCGGTCTACAGCTGCCAAGTTCTTCTCCAACTTGGGCTGGCACCTAATGGTAGACCCAAGTACTTAAGAGGCAAGATTTGATGATGACAATTCAAACTTGCAGCGAACTCTTGGCCCAGCTCAACAGGAATTCCCACCCCACAAACCACGCTCTTATTGTAGTTAATCCTAAGACCTGATACAATTTCAAAGCACCTCAGGATTCTTTTTATATTGGCTACTTCCCCTCCCCCCCCCCCCCGGCGGTTTAGCTTCGCAAAACAAAATAGTATCATCTGCAAATTGTAAATGGGTAAGCCTAAGACCACTTGAGCCTACAGAGGCCCCTCTGATTAGACCCAAATGCTTGGCTCTTTCCAGCAAAATGTTGATGGTTTCAACCACAATAATAAACAGGAATGGTGACAGTAGATCTCCTCTCCTCAACTCCATGCTCTTCTTGGCAACAGGTCTGCAACCCTAAACCATTTTCTTATAAAATGTTTCTAATCACTATCCATGATCAGTTCATGCACTAATTCCTCAACTCCTTTTTTCTTTTTCTTTTTCTTTTCCTTTATTTTATTTTATTTTTTTTATATATTCAATGATAAATTTGAATATAAAAGATCATACATAATATTGTATTTTATTTATATTTATTTACTTAAAAAAAGATCGTCATATTACTATTGTTTGCCACCCCATTCATACTGTGTATATATTTCGTATAAAAACATGTATGCTTAACATTTTTGTTCTATACTACAGCAGTAATGATATCATATTGTGTGTTGCTCATTCATTTTCTATTTTATTTTATTTTATTTTATTTTTTTTGTGTATACATAAAAATAAAATTTTCATACAAAAATATATATCAGTGGTGTTGTACATTTTTTGTTAACTAGTGCACAATAAAAAATATACAAATATTTTAAATTTTATGAATAAATATTTTTGTAACACTTGTGCTGTGGAGCTGTTGGTTGCTTGCTGCTGCAAGTACTAGTTTGGGTTATGATTGCCCTATTTTTGTATGTAAATGGGTGCTCTTTCGGTGTTGTTGCTGAGTTGTCATTTGTTTTTGTGCTTCTGGGTGGTTTCTCAACAACCTTGCCATGATGTTTGCATATGATTAGGTTTGTTGTTCAGTGTCAGTCTAATGTGGAATCGATTTTTCTTGCTATAATACTTGTTGCACCCTTTTTCTTTTTCTCATTATTGATGTATTATCCTCTTGTAAGTTTGATTTTCATTTTCTTTGTGGATCAAGAAAACACTTGTTCTTCTGCATACGAAGTATTGTCCAAATTGTACGATATACGATATTTTACCATATGAAAAAAAGATACATGACGGACTCATATCATATGTTTCTTGTCTTGCTAAAGATTGTGATCTAATGAGGAGTTACAAGACAATTTTTAACTACTACAAAAATACTCGAGGTATTCCTCATGACTTTTTATAATACCTTTTTTCCTTTTTTCTATAAATTAATTAGCTAAAAATAAATAAATACTAGGGCATAATGGTTTGCTAAACATTGCTTTTGAGAGATCAAAAAAGGAAAATACTATTTTTAAAATTTTAATATAAAATTCTTTATTAAAATTATATACTAATGACATTTTTATAAATATCTCTCTTTAATAAATATTTTATTTTAAAATATAAATTATATATATATATGTATATATATTTCTGTTTATATAACATAACTCACGAAAAAGAAAGAAAAGGATCATGATCTAAACACGAAAATGAGAAAGATGATGTAAACACATGAATTATATGCATATTTTTTGTTTGTTTGTTAACACAATGTATTAAATAATTAATTAATTAACCATTGTCACTCACTCATGGAGAAGTGATTTGGAGCCACATTGTGTCCTACGTGTGTTATAATTGGTAGACAAAGTGAAATTCACAATTTTATATTAAGTGATTGAAGAGTAACAGTGAGTATAGTAATTTGTGAATGGTCAATGATATGACCACATAATATTCTATATCACTAAATAATTTTTCCTCACTCATATGTATCATATCAGAGCAGTGTCTATTCAAAGGAACCACTGTCCTCTAACATACAGAGCAGTCGAATTTATGAACAAATGTTTACTACACGAAGCGTACATTCACATCTATGGCCTACCATATATAGTTTACTGCTGTGAAGCTATACTACAGGGTACATCTTATTTATACTATTATTAGTACTAAACTTGTTTTATTTTATTTTTTATTTTTTGTCAATTGATTGAAGAAAAATCATAAATATAATCTAGAGTTCTATACACATGATCATAAAATATTACTAAAACGGAACACCCAAACAAACCGAGTAAAGGGCAAACAATAGATGACTGAGAATTAGAGAGAAGTTTGTCTCTAAATTCAATTTTTGGTGTGATGAGTCACACTTAGAATTAATCTGATTGGCATATTTTGACATATTTATTTTTGGAAACATTATGCAAACAAATTTTTCTTTCAAGACTAGTACATCTTTACTAATACTTATAAGAAAAAATTTAAGTTTTGTTCTTTGTATAATATTACTCATTCATATTCTAAATGCATAGTATAACTGTTCTATTTAATAATAGTGTGAGAGTATATTTGATTTATATTTAGATGGTCTGCCATAGCAACTCACTTGCCCAAGAGAACGGACAATGAGATCAAAAACTATTGGAACTCACATCTCAAGAAAAGATTAACCAAAATGGGTATCGATCCAGTGACTCATAAGCCCAAGAGTGACTCCCTCAACCCTAGCCAACTAAAAGTTGCCACCACCCTCAGCCACATTGCTCAGTGGGAGAGCGCTCAACTTGCAGCCGAGGCTAGAGCTGCTAGAATCGTCCGAGAATCCACCCTCCTCAGATCCTTCTCTTCTTCTTCAGCTTAACTTATCCTCAACAAAGCTAATGCTCTGCCACCACTACCACCACTACCACTATCGCTACAACCCCTATGTCTGGATGTACTGACAGCATGTAAAGGGGCATGGCTAATGACACTACTCAAAGAAAATGGCTCCACCATCACCGGAACTCTAGAGGCGCCGACATCAACATTGAATTTCTCGGATAAACAACTTTTGATCCCTAACTTGGGAAAATCAAACAACAACATTGTAGAAGTCAAAGAAAGTATGGACAACACAGTTCTAGTTCCAAATTTCATGGAAGGGCTTATAGATCTTTTGATTGAAAATAGCCATGACCACCTTGATCCCGACCTTAACGATTTCAAAGAGAACAATAATTATTGGAATAACATATTGAATTTGGTCAACTCTACTTCTCCATCAATTGGTTCACCAGTGTTCTAAATGATGAGCAACAATGATTAATGTTAATTAACAAGTTGTGTGTGAGCTGAATTCTCTATTTTAATATCTCTGTTTTTTATTTTCTAATTAAATGTACGATCATGTCACAAGATTTTTATAAAATTCTCACCAAATCAGATGGGTGAGACACCCCATTTTTAACGGCCCTTACAACTTAGACGTCGTCGCATGCACACCCGATGATGAGTTTATATGCTCGCTAAGTGCTCAAAATCCTCAACGGAATGTCACAGCTTTGAGGCTTTCCAAACCTGCACACTTGTTGCCTCATTCTTGGACCAAACCTTGGTCTTTCAAGCCAACAGCTTCTGGTGGCTTGCCAGCTACCTTTTTAGGCTGCCGGCCATCACTTTTTGGCTGCCGGCTACTCATGTGGCTCGCCGGCCACCAGTGATGGCCGGCTGGCCAACAGTCTCTTTTGCAGACATTTTGTGATAGTTGTGTCAGTTGTTTGCACAATGCATACATCTTCACCCACGTGTAGGGCTGGATATCCTTGCAGGGAATTCATGTTTTCTATATATATAGGGCCTCCCTCTCATGTTTTAAGGTTGGAAACATTTTAGATCAAAAATTTTCCTCTCTCTCTACAATTCTCTCTTTCTCTGGAAAATTCCTACACTTTTGCCTATAAATCCTTAACCTTTGCCTATACACCCTTAACCAAATCTTCTCATCTTTGAGCTGAGGTATTTTTGAGCTTAGTTTAAACTCTTGAAGGGTATGTTGTCTTAGTTTTGTTTCTTGAATTATTTCTTCTCTTCAAGAGGTATAAGGCTTTGCCTATTTGCTTGCTTTTTCTACTATTATTCTTGCAATTTTCCAACTGTTTTTGGGCTATAAAAGCTTTATATTTTTCGGTTGAAGCTTAGGTTCTAAGGCCAATAAGGGCTGAGGGGTGTTCCATCCTTCTTTGTACCTTCTTTTGGAAGTCTTTGCCCTTGTGTTTGCTACCCTTGTACTATCATTTTCTAAGCTTTTAAACACTGATTTTTAAACCTTTTTCAGTGGTCAAAATCATGTTTTGAAGTCCAAATTTTGAAGGGTTAGCCTCCCCTCCTTGTGTCTTGATCACTAACCTAGTTTGTGCCATGTTTTAACATATTAATCTAGACTTTTTTAGCTTAATTCCAGTATATTTTAGGACTGTATTAGACCTGCTTTAGCACTATTTTTGAGTGGTAGTTGCACTTGAGCTTTGCTTTGCATGCTTATAGTGTAATTGTCCTCATGAGCGTGGCATTTTAGGCCTTAGATACTATCTTCTTTGAGTTGATAGCATTTATTTACGCTTTTCTCACTCATTTTCAGTACTAACAATCTCTGCAACCTCCCTCCTTTCTTGGCTTTTGTTTTTCTTTGAGAGTTGTTTCAAGCATCTTGTTCTTTTAAGCATGAGATTGAGGTTTCCGTGCTTAATAGTTTAATCCCTTTTAGGGATTCATTATCAATGGCATGACATCTCTTTCATGTCTTAAGTTAACTCTTGGTTTGGCACTTCACTCCATTAGAGGACTTTAACTCACCCTTTGGACTCAAGTGATTAAAGAATGGTTAGTAATTTAAAATGGAGTAATTAAAATGGAACTAAAATGGTGCAAGATAATAAGTGTTATGTTCAATCGGACGTTAATTGAACACATGAGAGCTTAAGGCATTTCATACTCATTAGTGATGAAATGGTTCAAGTTTCCAAGGTCACCACCTCCTTTGATCAACTCATGAAAGGGAGGGGTAAGAGTCTCATTTTGTTGCATTCATTGAACTTACACACTTTGGTTCATATGCCACCATGCAATGAAATTACTTGAGTTGGTGGTTTGCAAACGAAATTCATTACTCCTTTGATTTGCCCATGAAAAAGAGGGGTGAGTTGTGAAAACAAACCCTTGAAAATACCTTGTGCATGCCCTATTTGTTTTCTGTTGTAGCAAGGTGAACTGGGCAACAGTGGCCGGTAGGCCACTTTCCATGGTCGGCAGATGGCCAGCAGACCACCTTTGATGGCCGGCCGGTTATCACTGGTGGCCGCCAACCCTCATCACTGGCCGGCCAGCCACTGATGCAAAATTCAGCAGTGTGTTTATGAGGCAAAGCAGAGTTATTCTGGAAGTGGGCAGCAGTGTATGTGTTCTATTGTGCAACAGATGCTCTCCGGAAGCAAAACAGTGGCTTTTCGGGTGGAAACCGAGCACGTGCATGAGCATTCTTCGCATTCCGAGCTTGTTCAAGGTTAAATATTTAGATTAAATATTTGTTATAATTAATTAGTTAAAGCTAGTCCATTTTGTAACGTGTTATAATAATTAATTCACTAGAATAATTAGTTAATTACTTCGGTTTGTAATAATTAGTTAAGTAGTTTAGCTAATTTCATTTGTTTTGTAATAATTAGCTTAGCTTTAATTAGTTAGTTAATTAGCTTAGTTTATTCGAACTCTCCTTCGTGAGAGTGCAATGTAATAATGTGTATGTCTTCCAACCCCACGTCTTTCTCCCTTTTATTTACTAGCTTATGATGATTAGTTTAGGGACATCATGTTTTGTTTACCATACTTCATGTTTGCATCCACTTGTATTGCATGCATCGAGGCTCAGTTCATCATTCTAACTGTATTGTTAGTTTGATATATTTATTTGAATACGTGCTTAGACCGCATGCTATTTAATCGATTCATATGCCATATTAAGTAATCGAGCCTATTTAGTTGCATGTCGCATGTATTGCATTAGTCATATTGCATAAGTTAGGATCATGAATTTTTCTAACTCTTTTGTTTATTTTGGCTTGGAGTATTAGGTGAGCCTTTACTCGCTTTAGCATAATTACATGAGTGTTGATGTTGCCGTATTTAGCATGTTTTCCATGAGGCTAACTGATTAAATGATAAATTGCTTGAATGCCTGTGGATGAAGGCTTGTTGTTTGAATTGGAATAATTTGAGTAATGTTTTTATGCGATCACTTTTTCAAGTTATACATATTCGAAATAAATTTCAAAAATAAACATGACTCGAAATGTTCCAATTCTTGCAAAGTTAGTCTATACTTTTGTGTGTACGCATCACATAGTAATGCTAGCCTAATAAATAGGAACAAGAACATATAATGTACATAAGATTCATATCATGATTAGTAGAGGTCGATCTTTGATAGGGTGAGCGAGGGTGCTCAAATGCATTCATGACCTTCCCCTCTCGTACCTAAGTTCCCGAGCCAAGACAATTTTGGTGATCACGAACACATGGCCTTTGGCACGAGTCATGAGTTTCCTAAATTTTCCAAAATATTTAGGTGGCGACTCTGTATCTGGCAAAGCAGTCTATTTTTGGCAATTTGATTCAAAATCGATTTTCCAAAAGATTTGTCGGATTTGGACTCTTTGGTGATTATCTATTTCACATTGCACTTATGAGATCAAATTTAGAACCGCAGGAGCTTGATACTGTAGGGCTTATTTCGACTTTTGAAAGGGGGTGCGAAAAAGCCAAGCTACAGTAATGAGACAATGTGCCAATTGCAATAACACTATGTAAAAGATTATTAATAACCTAGCTAATGAGAATTATCAATAGACCTAATAATTTTATTCTAGTACTTATAATATGACATTTGTTTTATCCCAAGTAATTAGAATAAGAATTGTGAGCTCTAATTTTGGAACTGTAAAGAGAGTTCTAGTGACGTGACAAGGAGTGGGGTCCACATGTGATGTGATATATGTGTTTACGTTTTTTTTTTCCTTGCCATATCACTAAAGCTCTCTTAGAATTCTAAAATAAGAGTTCTCTATCATTGTTGAAGTAATTAATATGAAACAAAATTTTTGCATAGTCATAGCAAAATGGACAAATACTCACTTATGTGCTACTACCATATATAGAAGCCATGACTAGGGTGGGGAGCTTCGCTTCAAGTTGAAGTCGTGGTCTACTTGCTTTAAAAATAAAAGATAAAAATAAATTATTTAATGAATCCATTTCCTTTTTAACTCCGCCTACGTATGAATTGATTTTATAGTGTTCGATTTAACACCAACACTGTGGAGATATATTTTCTGAGTCCAAACATGTGGCCAAGGTGACGCCGACGTGTCAGCCAAGATACCATGTGTCCAGGTTATGACGCTGAGGTTATCTCGGTAAGGCCGAGGTTATCTCCAATGATATCGGAATCCGAGATAAGCAGATAAGGCACAAGAGTCCTAGAATGAAGAAGGACTTTAGCATGGATAAGGATAAAGCTCTTAGGGAGTTTATCTTTATCTCTTGGAGAGTCCAGGATAAGCACTGAAGAATCCATTGAAGCTAGGCTTCTGGTGGGACAAGGATTGAGTTAACTATAAAAGAGAGGCACCCCTGATGGGTCTAAGATATGCAATTTATATTCTGAACAGTAAGTTTAGCACTATTGATTATCTTTGAGAGATATACTAACTTGATTGTCGGAGTCCCCCAGGTGGATGAACCACCGCCGAAATCTTCTCTTTCTGTTGTAGGTCAGCCATGTGTCATCTATTCTGTCAGTACTCTCCAGTTGAATAACTAAGTTGGCAGTGTGATCGGAAAATCACCCACACAATTTGGCGCCGTCTGTGGGAAAGAAAGGAGAATAGATGGCCAGTGGCGGGCAGAAGGAAAAGATTGGAGACGACACTCCTGCAGGGAGTGGCAGACCTATCGACCTTGACGTCGAAGGAGACGACCGGAACATAGAAACTCGTGACCAGAATCACAGCATGAAAGACGTCGGCCAGGATGGAAACGTACCAAAGAAGCCAGATCGAAGTGGGTACTACAATGAGGATGACCTCCAGGTATGGAAGGACAGATGCCTGCGGAGGGACGAAGAGGTAAAAGAGATGGCAAACAAATTGGCAGACCTGCAATCGGTCGTCAATTTCATGATGCAAAACAATGTCATGCAGCCACCATACCCGCTGTAGGACATGCCGATTCCAGTGGCTAATGCCTAGAAGGGAGGGCAGAAGACAATCCCAATAGCCCCTCAGTACACCAGAAGCAAAAAAACACTCTCACCTGCCTTCCAGAGAGGTCGGGCGAGGAGAGTCGATGAGAGAAGAGTCGCGGAGGACGCACCGCGCCAAGGAGGCAGACCCCAAAGAACATCGGCATGTTCAGGGGCAAGCACTCTGCTTCGACAGAACTCACGGAGAAAGATCGAAAAAGACCCACCATGAAGCTGAGATTAGTATGCCAAAAAGACTGAAGTCAGGAGATAGCTGAGCTCCTGGGCAGAGCAAAGAAGACTTGAGAGATTACCTCAAGAGGAAGCAGCAAAATGCCGATGCCGAGGTAACTTCCCCTGATAAACCGAGAACACCATTCTTAGTGGAGTTAGACAAATTTGAGGCGCCGAAGAGATTCAGTATGCCAAGGTTCCAAATATACGATGGTAAGTCAGACCCCAACTTCCACATCGGATTATACTTGAACTCAATGGCATTGTATAGTGGGAACGAGCCGTTGCTTTGCAAAGTGTTCTCCTCATCCTTTGGGGAGATTGCATCAGATTGGCTCCACAAATTACCAAAGGGAAGCGTAAAAACTTGGGAAGGCTTGGCCGAGATGTTTGTGGCCAGATTCCTGACAAACAAACTGCAACCACTGAGGGTGGACGCATTGATGGCTCTGAAGATCAGTAAGGATGAAGGCCTTAGGGCCTATGCAAAAAGATACTATGAGGTGTTCAACCGAATACCAGAGTGTAATCAAGAGGTGGCGATTTGTATCTTTTAAGAACGGCCTAAAAGGCAACTGTCCACTACGAAAATCTTTGGCAAAGACATTGCCAAAAAGTATGGAAGAGCTCATGGCGAGAATCAAGAAGTATGCCAGAGCCGAGGAAGACACGCCGGGGACTAGGGAGACAATGCAAGAGAAGGGAAACAACTCCCCGAAGTGAGGCCGAGGTAACAATGGATTGAGCAAGCAAGAGACAGAACTGAGGGCTGCACAGGTAGTGTGTTCCGAATCCCAATTCACAAAGTCCTGGATCAAATTCAGAATCAACCCTATTTCAGAACACCAGCAAAGGCACCAGAAGAATTCATAGGAAGAAACCTTGGCAGGCATTGTGATTACCACAATGAAAACGGGCATATGACTCAGGGCTGCAGAGCCCTGAAAACACACTTGGAAGACCTGGTGAGGCAAGGCCATTTGAGAGACCTTGTCGATGAGACCAGAACAAGGGAAGAACATGCAAAATTGCCTCAAGCGACAGCAGCTCCACCTCTCCCAGCACAACAACCTCAAGCAGGAAGACCTCGGGTAATTAATGTAATTCACTCGAAGGTTAGCGAAAACGAGATCAGGGGGGAGGCCTAGAAAGTGAAGCACTTGCAGCATGTCTACCAAGTCAGGGAGAGGAGACATCGGGCAGAGGAGCACCAAGGACCAGTAGTGTCCTTTTCTGAAGCCAACCTTGAGATGGTGCATCACCCGCATAATGATGCCTTGGTAGTATCCCTCTAGGTTGAGGAATGCCAAGTAAGGCACATCCTGATTAACCAAGGCAGCTCTTGTGACATCATGTACGTCCGATGTTACAAGGAGTTTGGCCTTCACCCAGACGATATGGAGCAATCCAATAGTCCAATGGTCAGGTTCAATGGAACGCCGACATGGCCACTAGGAACAACTAGCTTGGAGGTGCAGGCAGGCACCAGGAAAATAACAACAGAGTTCACCGTAATTGACACACCCTCCCCTTACAACATCATTTTGGAAAGACCATGATTGCATGCAATGAGGGTTGTTTCCTCAACTTTGCATCAACTATTGCGGTTCCCAACAAAGCATTGGATTGAGGAGGTCAGAGGAGATCAGCTGCAGGCAAAGAATTGCTCCATGGCAACAATGAAATCCACCTGCAGCATAAGAGAACCAGAGAAGGCAGAGATCGAAGACAAAGACGTGAAGGTCTTAGAGGATGTCGGCAAGGAGCCAGCCGAGAAGAGTGAAGAAGCACTAAAGAAAATCCTCGTCCAGGAGGGGGATGAAGAGCGCTTCTTTCTTCTCGGCTCGCGCTTAGCCGAAGAAGAAGAAAAAAAGTTAGAAGCTTTTTTGAGAGCAAATATTGAAGTGTTCGCTTAGACACCTTATGAGATGCCTGGCATTGACCCCGAGGTCACTTGCCATAAACTGACTATTGATAGGTCGGCAAAACCAGTGATCCAACGAGCAAGAAGACCGACGTTGATACACGTCGAAGCCGTGGAAGGGGAAGTAGACAGACTTATGGAGGCCAGGGCCATTCGAGAGGTAAATTATCTGACATGGCTATCAAACACAGTGGTGGTGAAGAAAAAGAACGGTAAATGGAGCGTCTGCGTGGACTTCACCAGCCTGAACAAGGCCTGTCCCAAAGATAGTTTTCCTCCACCCAAGATTGACCAGCTGGTAGACGCCACTTCGGGACATGGTAGGATAAGCTTTCTGGATGCCTACAAAGGATACCATCAGATAGCCATGTATCCCCCAGATGAGGAGAAGACTGCATTTATTACCCCAAAAGGTCTATACTGCTACAGAGTGATGCCTTTTGGGTTGAAAAACGAAGGAGCAACCTACCAAAGACTGGTAGCCAAGATGTTCAAACACCTGATTGGCAGAACGGTGGAAGTTTACATCGATGACATGGTCGTGAAGACCAAGAACCTAAAGGTCATCTGGCCGACCTAAAAACAGTCTTTGACATCCTTAAAACATATCGGCTTTGACTCAATGCAGCGAAGTGTGCATTTGGAGTGGGATCCGGTAAGTTTTTAGGATACCTGGTGACTAGAAGGGGCATTGAGGCCAGCCCAGATCAGATTAAGGCCATCTTGGAATTGAAGAGCCCGATGTCAGCAAAACAGGTACAAATGTTGACTGCAGCCCTGAATAGGTTCATAAGCAGAAGCTCAGACAAGTGCAAACCTTTCTTTAACTTAGTGAAGAAAGCCACAGATTTTTTATGGACAGAAAAATGCGAGGCTGCTCTGGCCGACCTGAAGAAGTATTTGACTACAACTCCAGTTCTTTCAAATCCAGAACCTGTGGAGGAGTTGTTTCTATACTTAGCAGTCTCAGAACACGCAGTAAGTGCAATGGTAATCCGAGAAGAAAAAGGGGACCAAAGGGCTGTTTACTATGTAAGCAAAACCCTGGCCGATGCAGAAACAAGGTATCTACCCTTAGAAAAATTGGCACTGGCATTAGTAATGGCTTCAAAGAAACTGAACCATTACTTCCAGGCCCATAAAATTGTGGTGCTAACAGAACACCCCTTGAAGTCTTTGATACAACAAGGAGACTTGACAGGAAGAATAGCCAAATGGGCAGTGGCCTTGGGACAGTATGACTTGGAGTACAGACCCAGAACAGCAATCAAAGGCCAAGTTTTGGCCGACTTCATGGCCGAGTTCACACCAGAATCCATCGTACATCGGGCTCCATTGAGCCGAGGTGAACGATGTGCAAGCAAGCAAGGAGAAGCCCAGCCAAATGCAACAGAACAAAGGAAAAAGGAAAAACTCAGACCCTGCAGCATTTACATCGGCGACTCCTTTTAACTGTTTGTCAATAGGAGCTCAAACCAATAAGGAGCGGGGGCAGGAGTAGTACTGGTATCTCCAGATTGAGAACTATTGGAACATTCCATTCGATTAGGGTTCAAGGCCTCAAACAATGAAGCAGAGTATGAAGCATTGATTGCAGGACTAAAGCTGGCGGTAGCAGCAGAAGCAGATGAAGTGATAGTCGTTTGTGACTCCCAGCTCATAGTCAACCATACAACGGGCAAATTTGCAGCCCGAGATGAAAGGATGTCAGCCTACGCATAGAAAGTCAACAGGTTAGTAGCTCTGTTTCAGAATTGCCGACTACATCAGGTTAGCCGAGATGATAACAGTCACGCCGATGCACTAGCCAATCTAGCCAATGCAATACAACCTGGAAAAGCAAGGACGATAATGGTCAAATACTTGTCGGGCCCGAGCATCGAACCACTGACCACAGAGCGCGAAGCAATGTGTGTGGACATGTGGATGGATGCAATTGTTGCATTCCTGAAAGAAAGAAAGCTGCCAGATGACCACAAGGAGGAACACAAGATCAAATTGAAGTCGGCAAGATTCAGTCTAACAGCAGAAGGACATCTCTACAAAAGATCTTTCACTGGACCCCTTTTAAGGTGTGTACACCCATCACAAGTTGAAGATTTTTTATATGAAATATATGAAGGAATCTGTGGAAGCCACACCAAGGGCAGATCACTAGTCCATAGGCTATTACCCAGGGGTATTGGTGGCCCTACATACAAAAGGACGCAAAAACCTATGTCAAGAAATGTGAAAAATGCCAAAGGTTTGCACCACTGATACACTAGCCAACAGCAGACCTGAACCCAGTATCCAGTCCTTGGCTATTTGCCCAATGGGGCATGGATCTCGTTGGGCAACTGCCCCAAGCAACTGGACAAAGGAAATACATACTGGTAGCAACAGATTACTTCACCAAGTGGATAGAAGCTGAGCCCCTAGCCAAGATCCGAGATATAGACATGAAGAACTTCTTATGGAAAAACATCATCACCAGATTTGGGATTCCGAGAGCAATAGTTACTGATAATGGAACACAATTTGACAGCAAGCTAATCAAGAACTTCTGCACAAAGTTCTAGATCAAGAACTACTTTTCAACCCCAAGCTTTGCTCAAAGCAATGGACAAGTAGAAACATCCAACAAAGTTATCCTAGATGTGTTAAAGAAGAGGCTACAGGCAGCAAAAGAAAAGTGGGTGGATGAACTACCAAGTGTGGTCTGGGCATATCAGACTACGCCCAGAAGATCAATGAGGGAATCCCCCTTTGCCATGACCTATGGCACAGAAGCTGTCATTCTGCTTAAAGTCAGCATCCCTGGGATCAGAACCCAGGGAGTAGAGAACGGGACTAATGATGTACTCTTTGCCCGAGACTTGGACCTACTAGATGAAAGAAGGGAGAGAGCTGCAATTCAGCTCACAGCGTACTAGCAGCAACTTGCCAGAGCTTATAACAAAAGAGTCAACCCAAGGGAGTTCCAAGTCGGCGACTTAGTCTTGAAAAAAGTCATCGGCAACAAAAAGGATCCCAGGGAGGGCAAGCTTGGCCCAAACTGGAAAGGACCCTACAGAATCACTTCGGTATTGGGCAATGGGGCATATCGGCTTGAAAATAATGATGGCAAAGAGTTGCCAAGACCCTGGAATAGTTGTAATCTGAAGTTTTTCTATCATTGGATTTTCCTTGTTGTTTGCCGACGTAATGAATAAAATCTTAGCAAAATTTTTCTACATTTGTGACTGATAAAGATACATAACGTTGTTTCTGGAATACATGCGTAATGAGACCCCAAGTGGAACTTAGGTTCACATTAGGGGGCAAAGAGAAGAGAAATGATGTTTAACACTTGTTGAAACTTGAGAAAAGTTTACAAGTTGAAGTTAAACCGAGATAATGTTTAACACTTGTTGAAACTTGAGAAAAGTTTACAAGTTGAAGTTAAACCGAGATGATGTTTAACACTTGTTGAAATTTGAGAAAAGTTTACAAGTTGAAGTTAAACCGAGATGATGTTTAACACTTGTTGAAACTTGAGAAAAGTTTACAAGTTGAAGTTAAACCGAGATGATGTTTAACACTTGTTGAAACTTGAGAAAAGTTTATAAGTTGAAGTTAAACTAAGATGATGTTTAACACTTGTTGAAACTTGAGAAAAGTTTACAAGTTGAAGTTAAACCAAGATGATGTTTAACACTTGTTGAAACTTGAGAAAAGTTTACAAGTTGAAGTTAAACCGAGATGATGTTAAACACTTGTTGAAATTTGAGAAAAATTTACAAGTTGAAACCGAGGTCGCGCTAAGAAAGGTACTTTGATACTTGACGAAGTAAATCGTCAGTTTATATAACCGAGATATGTCACCCCGAGAAGGTTGCACAAGATTGAAGTACATATTAAAGATATGCAAATTATTCTAAGTATGAAAGTCATACAAGAGCAATAAAGGGAAGACAAACACACAGGCATTCAAGAAAGAAGGAAGTTGTATTCATTAAAAGGCACGTCGGCCATATGAAGAGCTTACATTGTCTTAAAAACAAAGAAGTACAAAGTGTAAAAAACAAAAGAGAAAAACATGAAATTAAGACTCTCTAGCATCATTAGCAGGCTGGGTCTGGATCTCGGAAGACTGCTGGGAGGACATCTCGGCCACCTTCTCGGCCGCAAGCTCAACATCAATCTCTTGAAGGGTCTGGTCAAGGCCCTTGTCGGCGAGAGGCACGTCCAATGATGCCTGCTCAGGCGTCAAGTCTAGGACTTGCTCAGTTTGAGGAAGAGACTTGGACACAGCAACATCTTTTGACTTCCTCACCAAAACCTCCTCCTCAGATTCAGAGTCGTCATCAGATAGAGTTGGAGGGAATGGAAGAGGAATGGCGTTGGCATTCCTGAGGGGCGAGTCCTCGGGGACTTCAAGGTTTTTTAGAAGAGACATCCAACCAAGGGTGAAACCCTTGTTGCATGCCTGCTTCACTTGTTTTTCATAGTCCGCCGTCATATCGGCCACCCCTTCATTATAGCCCTTCTCGTCAGCGGCCTTGACTTCGGCCTCTTTGGTGGCCAGGGTGTCTTGAAGCTCCCTTTGAGCCTCGGCCATCTTGTCATCGGCCTCTTTCAGCTGGGCATGAAGAACTTTGTTTATCGCCTCAGCAGCACCAACCTTTTCTTCGGCGTCGTCCTTGGCTTTGACAGTGACCTCGACCTGATCCTCCAAAGTCTTCATCTTTGACTGCAGATTTTTGTTCGTCTTTTACAGACTAGAGACCTCTCTCTTCTTCTCGGCCAGCTTTTCCTGGTTCTGGAAAGATTGTACTAAGAAAGAATGAGCATGCTAGATGGCCTGAAAGTAAACAGAAGTTATTAGAGAATATTGTAAGTATGAAAATGAAGAGAAAGAAAGAAAAATTTCCCAACAAAGAAACTTACCTGGACAAAGTGCTGGAGCATCAGAGCATAGTTCTCATACTCACTCATCTCGGCGTTTCGGTCGAGATCGCCGGGAAGGAACAGAGTAGTACTAAGGGCAACGCCGACGTTAATATCTTCAGCACTGTCACTAGCCATAACTGGCTTATCTTCCAAAGTGATTTTGGGGGCCCAGGGGGCATCATGCTTTTGAGACCTCGAGGTCGTTGTAGAAGAATACCTCAGCCTTTTTGATCTAGAGGATTTAGACGGGTGTGTTTCAGCAGACCTCTTCTCGGGGACAGAGGCAGTCTTCTCGCTCTCAGCCAATCTGGAAATTGGCAAGGTGTCCTCAGTATCAACCTGAGTCACCTTTGCCTTTGGCTGAGCCTTTTTGATTCTTTTTTGCTTTGGTGGAGGCTGGGTTTGCTGATCGTCAACGTCAGAAGGGATGCTGGCTAAGAGGTCTTTTGCGACAGCTTTTTGGTGGCCCATTTCAGCAGCAAAAACAGTTCGTCACCGACGTTGTCGCTGAGATGGTGGGATCAGGTATGGAGCCGAGGTTGACCGCTGCTCAGCAGGATCTGAGGTTGATCCTTGGTCTGTCCGAGATGTGGACGCGACTTATGGAGTTGTGGCAGAAGAAGGAGAAAGGCTTTTCTTTTTCTTTTTTGGGACGTCAGGAAGAGCCGACTTATAAATAGGGATGAAGTTGAGAAGCAGAGGGGCCTTCCGCTTGTGAACTGGTAAATTCAGTAGTTTTCTCAAGTCTTTGCTGGGAAAGAAAGACTGACGGAAGCCCTTTGGGGGCTGAAGAAGAGCTGCAGGAAAAACAGACATTAGAAACAAATAAAGTATTAAAGACTTTTTAAACAAACAAGTTAAAAATGGACACAGGGCTCTTACCATTGCCCTCTACAAAAACTGATCGAGGAAGAGGGTAGAGATGGAGATCCTCGTCTGGAGCGAATTCCCAGTTCCCTGAGATAATGAAGTAATCGTCTCCAGCTCCCTTGTTGGAGTCTAGGAGGTCGGCTACGATTTTGTATTCTGTGAACCTCGGCTTAAGGTAGTAAATATAGCCTGTGTCTTTTTTGAGGCCACACATGGTGTAGCAGTATTGAATGTCGGCTAAGGTGATCCTAACATTTTCTTGTTTGGCTAAAGCAATTATATCGTTTATGACTCAGTAAGAATTGATGGCAAGCTGCATTGGGTTCAACTTCTAGTAGTGAATGATCTCGCGAAAAAGGATATTGAGTGGGAGCCGAAGTCCGCACTCGATGAAAGCCACAACAGGAAGGGGAATGGAATCAGTGGTGGGCATGATGGAGTCGTCATCCCCAGCCAACCTCAGATGGACGTCGGCAGGGATGTCAAACTCACGCCTAAAGTGATCTAATTTGCTCGGGGTATCTACCCTATGTTTCCACATACCCATGATATCAGCTTGAATTAGAAGAATTAGGTTTCAGAATGAAGGTGTTTTAAAAGGGTTATTGGGATCTCAATAACAACCTAAAGTATGTGCTGGGCAAGAATTTGTGGAAATAGTTTTAGTTTTTCCTAATAATCGTGGGTTCTACAAGAAAATCCCAAACCTAGATCTATGGAAACGAAGATTGAAGGCACAAAATCTAGAAAACAGAAAAGCAAGAATGTGCTTCAGAATCAAGAACAAAGATGGACTATCAAGAACATTATAAATACGAAGGGTATGAGGCCAAGAACAGTGGTAAAAGTGCAGAAAAGTTGTGAACAGTGCGAGTATTCAAGACATGGGCGAAGAACAAAGTCGTGAACTAAATATGCTTAGATACAAGATTTATAAGTCAAAAACTTGAGTAAAATGACAATGACGACTAATAATGAAGTAGAATTTCTTAAAAAGCAACAAGAAATAAGAACCAGGAGGAACAGTGGCTTACCAGAAAGAGGGAAGCTGGAATGGGATTTGCAGAAGTCTGACGACGGTTGCAGAAGCGGAAGATCGGTGGAAGTCACGCCAGAGGTGGTAAACGGAGCAAGTTACAGAGCTAAGAAAGCTTGAGCAATGGCAGATCTGAAGAAAAGAGCTAGAGAGAGAAAAAGCTAGAGGATTGAACAAAAAGTGAAACAACGAAAAGAGGGAAAAAAGTTTTGTTTGAAACGGCGGCAAAACAGGATTAATGCGCCTAAAACAACGTGAGCATCAGACGGCACACGCATACGCGAGACAATGAAGAAGCGCTTACCAAGTACAATCCAGTAAGAAAAAGACGCGTGGCTAAAAACGGTTGAGTTGTTGTACATAACAGCTCATGCGGATAAGGCACAAGAGTCCTAGAATGAAGGACTTTAGCATGGATAAGGATAAAGTTGTTAGGGAGTTTATCTTTATCTCTTGGAGAGTCCAGGATAAGCACTGAGTAAGAGTCCATTGAAGCTAGGCTTCTAGTGGGACAAGGATTGAGTTAACTATAAAAGAGAGTCACCCCCGTTGGGTCTAAGGTACGCAATTTATATTCTGAACAGTAAGTTTAGCACTATTGATTATCTTTGAGAGATTTACTGACTTGATCGTCGGAGTGCCCCCGGGTGGACGAACCACCGCCGGAATCTTCTCTTTCTGTTACAGGTCAGCCACGTGTCATCTATTCTGCCAGTACTCTCCAGTTGAATAACTAAGTTGGCAGTGTGATCGGAAAATCACCCACACAAACACAATGTTTTATGTTTAAGAAAAATGATCAATACATTGAATTTGAACTTATTCGAATTGTTTGAATTATGTCAATCAGATGATGAGCTGGACGACTTTTTGATGATTAGCGTCACACTTGTCAATCGTGATTGTCACTTTTGTTAATTATGACTATCACCTTTATCAACCGGTGTATCAATCGACATCCACTCGGATGACCGGCATCCTCTCGAATGACCTGTCGGACGACCTCCCGAATAATTGACATACACAAATACAACCAATTTAGAAAAACTCAAATTTGATAGATGTAGCATTGTTGTATATTTAAATATTTATAAAAGAGCTATTCTCCAAAAAGTTATGACCAATATGTCAAGATAGAGACGAGTCAAATACCTGAGATCTCTGTGTTGAAATGAGAGATTTGGAAAATGCTAAGGGTCCCAAATGTTTTAGCAAATGTCTCACATGGGTGTGGGACCTACACCATATGGGTCCCACACCCATGTGAAATATTTGATAAAACATTTAAGATCCTTAACATTACTTGAGAGATTTATTATTATGATAGAGATAGAGATAGAGAAAACGATGGACTTTGATGGACATGAACGACCAATTATAGAGTTGAACTCCTCATCATCATCATCATCATGGACTTTGATGGACATGAACGACCAATTATAGAGCTGAACTCATCATCATCATCATCAGCAGTAGCAACCATTGCAGCTCTTCTCTTCCACAATTATAGTAATTGGCATTTGGAACCAGTATAAGTTATCTCTTCCTCAAATATTGCTACAAGACTGTTTTCTTTTATTTCCAACTACTTTTAAATTATTTAAAGGAAATATTACAGAAAATTGAAGGAAAGTAAAATAAAAGCTAGAAAAAAAAATGACATTGGTAGTCTTTATATTTTGTCTTTTATATCATTTTGGTCATTATACTTTTAATTGACTTAAATTTGATTTTTAATTTAAATTTTGTGTCATTTAGTCTAATGTTAAGGATCTTAAATTGATAGAATTTTGCACTTCACCCTTGAAATGGCTACCACAACTTACAACAACTTTTTAAACAATGGTGTGACTTCTAAGTTCTAAATAGCTCAAGCCAACAAGAAAACACCACTTTTTTCACATAGTTCTTGAAATAGTAACAAAAGCAAACATTTTTGTAAAGAACAATAACAAGAAGCCTTATTTGAGTAAAGACCACAGATGAAAAAAATCAGGGGATGAGGCCAATGCGGTTGGTATTAAAAGTAGACGACAAACAAAATTGGAAATGATCATATTGATAGCATTGTAATGTTGGCTGGATATATACATATGAATGTTGTTGTTTTATTTACAAACTAGTATTGAGAGTTCAATAATTTGTTCCAGTTACCTATACTGAAATTGGACATTTTTCTTTTTTTTGTTCAATTTTATAATCATTTGATGTACAAATTTTTCATAAAAAAAAGTTCCTGGCATTATTTCTCTATTTATTTGGTACAGATGGATGAACTCGTGCATGAAGCTGAATTGTACAAGACTAGGTGGTACTTGTTACATTTTTTTGAAGAATTATATGTTTTTGGATAGATGTTTTGGTGGAACATATTTGGTACAATAGTAGTTATATTTTTGGATGGATGTATATAGAAAATATATGGGTAGACTACTAGTTATATTTTTTGATAGATGCGCATGGATAAAAATTTAAAACATAATAACAAGTACTTGTTATGTTTTAAATTTTTATGCTATATGGATGATTATATAGATTACAAGTGGATTTTTAATTGGAGAAATATGTAGTTTGGCATTAATTGTGGATGAAAACTTATAATAGTTGCTAATTTTCATTAAATAGGTTCAAGATTGGATGATTTATATATTTTGTCGAATGTTTATGATTCAATTGATTTGAATGATGCTTGCAAATTACATATTATATTGAATGGATTATTATGAATTAAAGGTTTATTTTGTTGGAAGTTGGCGACCAAATTTTGGTTTTGTTTTTCCTATTTTAGCGACCAAGTGATTAGTCAGAAAAGATAAGTAACACTTTTGCCGACTAAATAAGATAGGTGAGAGGTACATTTAGCGACTAATTATTTAGTCGTTAAAATCATTGATTTTGGCAACCAAAGGATTTCGTCGCTAATAGGTTAATTGCCGACTAAAGTTTTAGCTGCGCGAACATTTTTTTTTACGACTAACATGTTTGGTAGTAGAATGTGACACTTGGCAACCAAACTTTTTGGTCGTGAAATGTGACAATTGGTGACCAAACTTTTTGGTCATGGATTGTGACAATTGGCGACCAAACTTTTTGATCGTGGATTCTGACAATTGCTGACCAAACGTTTTGGTTGTGGAATCTAACAATTGTTGACCAAACTGTTTGGTTCGTTGAATGTGCTAAAATTGCCGACCAAACTTTTTGGTCGTTGAATGTGGCAATTGACGACTAACATGTTTGGTCGTCGAATGTGATAATTGCAACTAACATGTCTGGTCAGAAAAATATGACTTTTATGGATTAGTTGCAGTAGTTATATATTTAGCGACTAAAAGTTTAGTCGGTAAATAAAACTTTTTCCGGACTAAAAAATTTTTTAGTTGCTAATTATTTTTTGCGACCCTCAATTGGTGACTAAAGGAAATGACCAAAAAAACTAATCACGGATAACTTTTGCTGACCAGACATGGACTTTTACCAATTAAATTTTTAATTGGGAAAAGTGCAAATTCCTATAGTGATAGTAAAACAAAATCAAGTTTGGTAGTCAGTGAGCAAGCAAAATTTATTTTTTAAAATTGAATGAATTAGACATAAAATTCTTGTTCAAAACTAACAACTCATGGTGTTTAATTTTATTTTATTATTTTTTATTCTAAAGTGTCAAAGTGGCATCAAGGTGAGCAAAAGAAAGAAAAAAAAAAAAGAAAGAAAGAAAGGGAAAAAAAAGAAAGAGAGAGATGATGAGTGTTGGGTGTTCAAAACATTTTACAAGTGTGACAAATACAGTCCAAAACATATACTATTATATTAATGGGTCATGCTGTTGTATACATTTTAAGGAAAACTCTATGGTGTGACCTTTTTTGATATCATATGCAACGTATTACAAATTAACATAATTTTATAATAAAATTTTGTAATATTAATTACAAAATATTTGACATTATCACAAATTGTCGTGACAAAAAATATCATAACCAAATTATAAACTTTTATTACATGAATTACAAAATTTTAGACATTTTATTAAGTTAATTTGTGATGAGATTATACATTTTGTAATTGATATTACGAAATTATACCAATTTGTGGTAGGGTATATATGGTAAAATTACACCAATTTGTGGTAGGGTGTACACCATAGGCTTTCCCACATTTTAAAAGGAGTGTATACCATATGCAAGTTACACTACTAAAGAAAGGGTCTTTTGAGTCGGTTTTTTGAGTCGGCAAATTTTACCGTCGCAAAAGGTAGCCTTTTTGAGACGGCACAGAGTTACCGACTCAAATACCAAACCTTTAGTGTCGGCACCGTTGGCCGACACAAAAAATTAATATTTGATAGTATTATTTGAGTCGGTTGAATTTACCGACGCAAAAGATAGACCTTTTGAGTCGGCATAGACCTTTTGCGTCGGTAAATTTGTGCCGACGCAAAAAATTAGACCTTTTGAGTCGGCATAGACCTTTTGCGTCGGCAAATTTGTGCCGACGCAAAAAATTAGACCTTTTTGTGTCGGCAACTGATGCCGTAGCAAAAAAACAAATTTATAACCAAGATATATATTTATTTACTTGATTATATTTAATAAATATATTTATTTATACATATACTTTTATATTAATATTGAGTGTATATACTATAAATAATATATATCTCGTTTAATATCTGAAAGAGGTGTGGTGGTGAAGTGGGTGTAGTGCGTTGACCTTGGGTCAACTTGTCCAAATGGGTGTGTGTTCGAACCTTGGGAGCTTCAGTGAGAAAATTATGAGTTAAATTTTTTAAAATATTTAACCACTTTTTGAGTCGGCAATCTACCGTCTCAAAAAATTAAAACTTTTTGCGTCGGCAGATTGCCGACTCAAAAACTTTTTGCGACCCCACCATTTTCGTCCCTTGAGTTGCCGTCGAAACGCCGTCGCAAAAAGTTTTTGCGTCGGCAAATCCGCTATTTGCGACGGCAAGCTGCCGACTCAAAAGCCCTGCTTTTTAGTAGTGTTATCACGTTTGTAATGTTGATTATCATAAATATCATAACTAAAACATTTTCAGTCATAACCAAAAAATATAATGAATCATAACCAAACACCACATAAAATATATTAAAAAATCTTTTAAATCATAATCAAAATAATAATCACAACATGTTATAACTTACATCACAATAAATTATAACTAACGCCACAATAGTTCATAATCAAATAACAACTAATACCACAATATGTCATAATTAAAAATCGCAAATATTATAACTAGGGCATATGGTACATACTCCAAATAGGTTATGTGTTACAAATTTTTCTTTATTTTAACACATACAAAACTTAGTTTTTTATTTTTTATTTTTTCGAAGTATTCAGTGAACACCTTAGGTCTCATCATTTTCAGATATGAAGTGTGTGATTGGATTAGTAGTGAAGTAGACCTATAAAAATTATGTTTATTTTAAAAAATTGTATTAAACCCTTTTAATCAGAGAACTAGCAATACAATTGGAAACTTGGGTTTGCTAATCTAATTTTATGAGATTGAAAGTGAAAGGATCTGACTTGATCCGG
The DNA here is from genome assembly GCF_055761805.1 of Camellia sinensis. Taxonomy (NCBI): domain Eukaryota; kingdom Viridiplantae; phylum Streptophyta; class Magnoliopsida; order Ericales; family Theaceae; genus Camellia; species Camellia sinensis. Next base: position 95,378,974 of record NC_138971.1, on the reverse strand, counting down.
GTCTATCTTGATAATCTAAAGTGTTCAATGTGTAGAGTCTATCAAATATATCATTCTTGTAAAAAATTACGTTGATTGGATATCAATAGACATTTCAGTGAATCACATTTTTGTCAATGCAAGTATGATTTTCAAAATAAATTATGACAAAAATGTGATATGATTAAGTGACTATCGATATTGGATCAATATAATTTTTTGGAAGAATGATCTACTCGATAGTTTCTACATATTAAATGATTTGAATTATCGAGATGGGCATGGATTAGGGCCCACAACACCCCACTACAAGAAATTTCTCTTTTGGCGACTAAAATTTTAGTCGCCAAAAGCCTTGTTTTTAGTCGCCAATTACTTTTGGCGACTAATATATTTGGTCGCCCATTTTGTTGCCAACAGTTTGTCGGGGAAACAATCGGCAACTAAAATTTTTTTGATAGCCAAAAGTGACCGAATTGGCGACTAAAACTTTAGTCGCCATATATTTTTTAAAAATAATTAAATATATATATATATTTTAAATAATTAAATATATATATTTTTTACTTTTAGTGACTAAATTATTTAGTAGCCAATTTGAGCATGTATTTTTGGCGACTAACTATTTGGTAGCCAGAAGTTTCACTTTTTGAGAATTGGCGACTAAAAATTTAGTAGCAAAAAATTTTCTTTTTACAATTGACGACTAAAAGTTTAGTAGCAAAAAGTTTCACTTTTTGACAATTGGCGACTAAAATTTTAGTAGCCAAAAGCCAACCTGTGATATTTGTTTAGTTACCAAAAGGTCTCATTTAATTTTTATAATTTGTTTTGTAATATTTTTTGCGTCACTTGTAGCCTGTGCATATACAAAATTATTCATCCATTCATTCATTCAATCCATTCTCAGCCATTCAATAAAATTATTTCTCCACAACCTGTGGCATTCAATTTTCAACTATGTACAAAACTTAACTATTAATTATACATATCAAAGAAAATAAGAATCCATAAACATCGTATAATCCAACAAATACATATACTATCCAAACCAACAATTAAAATCCAAATTAAAAAAAAAAACTTAATAACAAAACATATCAGGTGTACATGTTAAGAATAAACAAAAATATAATGTAAATTGCGCCCATACAAATATCATCAATCTGGCCCAAAAACATCACTGTATCCATGCTAACATCATCAATCTGTAACAAAAACATTGTTAGGTTTTATTATTGGCAATCCCGTTTGACAAGGATTTCTTTAAGAAGTTGATTTTCTTCCAAAACTAGGATATCCAAAAGTAATTGGATTTCTTCCAAAACTAGGATTACTTTTGGATTTTCTATAAATAGTTGGTTTTCTCCCAAAACTATTTAATTCCTCCAGGTCTTCTTTTTGGTTCTTAAGGTTTATATCTGGAGATATTTTGTTAGTTTTCTTTGATGTTTTATTGAGTATTCAACTCATGGTTTAAAGAGAGTACATCAAAGGTTTTGTTTGTTATACACAAGAGAGAGAAAGTTGTTCTCGGTGGATTCTGAAGAATTTGAGCCTGAAGCTTCGGTGGATTCTGGAGTGGCTCATCGTAAAGACAATTCCGAGGTGAAGACGGGGTTGGAAGAGGCACATAGAGGTTGGTTCAATTAGGCGTGGATTCGCTAGGTAATTGAGAGTATACCTGTGTAATTCTTTTAAATCTTCTTAGTGGATTGTTTTGTGGCTGTTGCCCGTGGTTTTTTAATCACAGTTGGAGGTGTCCAATTGTGGTTTTTTCCACGTTAAAATCATTGTGTTAATTTGTCTTGATTGTTTGATTGGGATTGTTATATACTGCTTAAAATTGTTACATAATCACAAATCAATATCTAGGGAATTTCTAGATTTTTCAATTGGTATCAGAGCAGGTTGTTCTATTTTTTTTTTTAAAAAAAAAAAATTAGAATGAGATCTTGTTTGATTTGTGATAATGGATACAATTCGTGAAGGAAATTCTATGGTTCGACCACCTCTACTTGACGGATCCAATTATTCTTTTTGGAAAGCTCGGATGAGATCTTTTTTAAAATCTATTGATAAAAAAGTTTGGCAATCCGTCATGAATGAGTGGACTGAACCAACAATTACTGTTGATGGAGTTACAATCCCCAAACCAATTGATAAGTGGGACACAATTGATTACCAAAATAGTAGCTGGAATAGTAAAGCCATCAATTCTCTCTTTTGCGCTGTCACACCTGAAGAATTTAGTCGTATTTGTAATTGTGAAGTCGCAAAAGAGGCTTGGGATATCTTACAAACTGTTCATGAGGGCATTCCTTCTGTGAAACGTTCAAAACTTCAAAGGCTCACATCTAGTTTCGAAAACCTTTCAATGAAAGATAGTGAGACTTTTGATGAATTTTATGCGAAGTTGAGTGACATTGTAAATTTCAGCTTCAATTTAGGTGAAAAAAATTCCAAAATCCAAATGGGAAAAATTTTGAGATCCTTGCCCGATCGGTTCCAACCAAAAGTTACGGCTATTGAGGAGGCTCAAGATGTTGACAACCTCAAACTAGATCAATTGGTTGGAAATCTCCAAACTTATGAGGCACACAAGAATTTCAAAAAGAAACAAAAAGATATTGCTTTTAGTAGTGCTCATAAAGTTAGAGAGGATTCTGATGAGGATAGTGATATAGATTCCAAGATTACGACTGCTTTTGTTAAACAATTTAAAAAATCTTTTTTGAAAAAGAATCTTAATCTTTTAGAATCTACTCATTCTCATAAATCTAAAGGCAAAGAAAAACTCAAAATTAATTCCATAGCCAAGAAGGAGAAAGGAAAGATACAAGGGAACTCTGAAAGACTCCAATGCTATAAATGCCAAGGATTTGGCCATTTTGCTCAAGAATGCCCCACTCGTTTGAAGAAGAAGAAAGCCCTTGCCATCACTTGGGATGATGAATCTGAATATGATGAAAATGAAAGTGACAATAAAGATCAAAGTGAAGAGGGACAAAAACAATTCCTTGCTTTCATGGCGGCTTCCAAAGCTGAAGGACAAACAGATTCTCTGAAGAGGTCAGTTGAGAATATCACTGATGATGAATCCTCGGAGAGTGATCATGAAGAGCTTAAGCAAGCTTATGAAAAGTTGTATAAGGAGTCTCTTAACTTATTCAAATTGAATGACAAACTCACAAAGAAACTCAAAGCATGTGAAAGTGAGAATATCAAACTTAAGGAGGAGATTTCCGAGGCCAAGATTAATGCCATCAAGGTAACTGATGATCGACAAGTTCTTTGTGCAAAACCGTTGACTTGTGAGACAAGGAGGAATGAGCTATTGCAAACCCATGCCATGTATGAAGAAAAAATTGAATCTCTCGAGATGTCACAAGTTGCTTTGGAAGAACTAATGATCAAAAAAGAGGAAGAACTCAAGTGTGCCATGGTTACCATTGGTCTTTGGAACAAAGGATCAAGGGCTTTGGACAATATGATTGGGTCTCAACAAATCTGTTCTGACAAGAATGGCATTGGCTTTTGTGGTAAGAAAGAGCCAAAACAGAGTGCTTCCACATCTCATGATACAAGAACTCAAGGAAAGGGAGAACAAAAAATTCAACGTAAGGATGGACTTCTCAAACTTTCTAGAGTTGGTAAGGGAAAAGAAAAGAAGGTACACCATGTTTTTATTTGTCATCATTGTGGTATGCATGGTCATATTCGCCCTTATTGTTATAAGTTGAATGGGAAAGTGTATTTGCCTAGACCTAGGAATAGGAAGTTGGAAACCATGTCGAGACGGGTTCCTATTGCAGGGGAAAGGAACCACAACGTCAAGACACCACCCAAGAACTGCAATTCTCACAACTTTGTTCGTACTAAAGCAGTTTGGGTGGGAAAACTTGACTTGTGTTAATTTGTTTATTTGTTTTAGCTTTTGGGTTTTTGTGTGTTGCTTTTAATGAAAAAAAAAATGTTTGCTTGTTCATTTTTATTTGTCTTGCTTTATTTTTGAAAAAAAAAAATCCCAAAAAGATTTTCTTAGTATGGTTTTGCAAGCTTGAAATTTTTGAGTGGTCCTTGGTGCATATTGGATTTGATGAGAATATCCATTACATGTTAATATATGTGTGCCTTCTGTGGTCATTACTCATTTTGGAGTGTGTGTTTTTTGATTAGTATGTCTCATTCTGTACACAATCTTGGATTAGCAAATTTTGGAGTCTTCCGCCTTAGTGTTTATTTTTTTTATGGACTTCTGGCATTGTATCTTTTGCTTATCTAGAGGAATTGACCTATACTAGCATATCTTGGGTGATGTTGAGTCTCTTAACCACCTACCATCCTTTTGCAACTCCATGGCTTTCCCCTTAATTCTTTGCAGTCTAGCCATGAGGAAAAGGCTACCTCAGAGTCACCAACCAGGCCATCCTTATCATATCCATGCTTCTCTGGTTCGGTTTCCATACTCTTGAGCGTGTCAGCCCCCAATGATTGTGCAAAAGAAAAAGAAAAAGAAAAAGAAAGAGAAGAAGACAAAATATGCAAAAGAAAGAAAAAAAAAAGATTCATTGATTGAGGGGGAGCCTCCGCCTTTACTCACCAAATACCCTTTGATTCCTAGTGGTTTGACTTTCCTTTGCTGTGCTAAGATTCTCTTGCCGGAGGTCCAACTTTCATATCACTACTAGGCTTGAATTTAGTGTTTGTCGAACTCCAAGTTTCACACACACACTTTTATCATGGGATCTATGCTTTTCACATAATGCATCACTTTCTTTCATGAGGAATTTTCTACAGACTGTGCACATTGTGTTTACTAGTAATTGTGCTTCTTGGATAATCTTGTGTGTTTTAAGGTACAAATCTGAAATTCCTTGCTTGCTCCACCATATTATTTTTTGTCGTTTTCTTCTTGCTCACTGTTTTCAGTGTTTGTGGTTGCTTTTAGTGAAGGGGAGTTTGGTTTATCTTGACTTGGGTTGGTTTATGATCTTGTTTTTGTTGTTTGAGAGTTGTTTTTCATGAGACTTAGTTTTCATCTATTCATGTTTTCCATCTCATGGTTCAAGATAATCTAGCCATATGTTTATTACTTTTTCATATACTCTTGAGAGACTAATAGTTGTTTTGGAGATTGTGGCACTAATAGCTGTTTTGCAGATCTTAATCTTGAGAAAGAAGTTTGTGTTTGTTGGTTGTAATGGGTTGGAGTGATTAGGATTTTATTTGTTAGGTATGTTTTGTCATGGCATTGCCAAAAGGGAAGATTGTTAGGTTTTATTATTAGCAATCCCGTTTGACAAGGATTTCTTTAAGAAGTTGATTTTCTTCCAAAACTAGGATATCCAAAAGTAATTGGATTTCTTCCAAAACTAGGATTACTTTTGGATTTTCTATAAATAGTTGGTTTTCTCCCAAAACTATTTAATTCCTCCAGATTTTTTTTTGGTTCTTAAGGTTTATATCTGGGGATATTTTGTTAGTTTTCTTTGATGTTTTATTGAGTATTCAACTCATGGTTTAAAGAGAGTACATCAAATGTTTTATTTGTTATACACAAGAGAGAGGGAGTTGTTCTTCGGTGGATTCTGAAGAATTCGAGCCTGAAGCTTCGGTGGATTCTGGAGTAGCTCATCGTAAAGACAATTCCGAGGTGAAGACGGGGTTGGAAGAGGCACATAGAGATTGGTTTAATTAGGCGTGGATTCGCTAGGTAATTGAGAGTATACCTGTGTAATTCTTTTAAATCTTCTTAGTGGATTGTTTTGTGGCTGTTGCTCGTGGTTTTTTAACCACAGTTGGAGGTGTCCAATTGTGGTTTTTTCAACGTTAAAATCGTTGTGTTGATTTGTCTTGATTGTTTGATTGGGATTGTTATATACTGCTTAAAATTGTTACATAATCACAAATTAATATCTAGGGGATTTCTAGATTTTTCAAACATAATATCTATTCGGTGACAAAACGATTTTAGTAACCAAAACTCATTATACAGGGACTAAAAATTTTTTTTATCACCAATTCTAGTATTTTTAGCGACTAAAATTTTTTTTAGTCGCCAAAAACCAATAAACTAAAAAAATTTAGATGCTAAATATTTTATTTTTGCCAACTACAAAAATTAGTTAGTCGCCAATTCCACAACTTTTGGCGACTAAATTCTTTTTGGTCGCCAATTTTTATCGCCGAATGTGCATTTTGTTGTAGTGCCCTCCAATCTAATGATGGACTAGGGAGGAACTAAATCCAAAGTGAAAATCCTTATTGCTGCCGTATTTTACAAAAATAATAAAGTCACATTTCATATAATGAGAACTTTTATATAATTACATAAATTTAATTTCAATCAACTAATATGCCACACTAGTATATAAACAATAAAATTTATTTTATATGTTCAATCTAATATCACAATATTAGTAATTACCTCATTTAATTCGATTGTATTAATAATTTCATTCAACATAGTTCGATAAACAAACGAGGCCTTTCAAAGTGACATCGGCCTTAGTTGAATTAAACTTTTATTTCATTTTCATCCTAAAATATAAAATAAATAAATAAAATTTTAAAACTCAAATTAAGCTCAAAATCTAATTTTTATGGTGGGTTTGGTATTTATTTTTTATTTTTTGCAAATAAATGTTTACCAAATACAACCGTATAAACCTCAATCTAATGAAATGTAGCTTTGTCCTGCAAGATAGCGACATATCAAAACCATGCACGTCTTTTTTCTGTACTCGTTTCAGTCGTAATTGCTATTATAAAATTTTATTGTAAGCTTTAAATTTTTGTACTATGATATGATCCGTTGGCCATGGGGTTGATAGATTCTCATAGCAAATTCCACAACTGCCAGTACGGGTCCGACACGTATCCGAATCAAGAGTAAGGTTAGACATGGATGAGATGGCCCACTAAGCCTGCCTGAGTTGTCCATGATCAAAGGCTTGAACCCATATGGTTGGGTTGGGCAACCCAAACATTTTGATTTAGATTTATTTGAACACCATGAAGTGCACCATCCATTATAACATGAGGCGGAATATATTAAAAATGTAATAAGACAATAGTATACACATTAAAATAATATTTTATGTCACATTTAAGAATAACATATTTGATAAAAAATTTAATAAGAGAATAGAGCACAAATGTCTCATTTTCACATTCTAAGAAAAATGATATATTTGGTAAAAGTTCAGTGAGAGAATAATATACACATTTTTTTCTTTTTGGGTACATCAGAAATGAAAAACAAACAAAACAACAAGGACGTACAGAGCAAGGGAAGGCAAAACGAATCCTAGATTCTACGATATGCCATCCCATGTCCACCACTAATTGGCTTCGAATTTCAGCTGGTGGATCATCCATCACCACCAGATGCTCCATCTGATTAGCACCCATTTTAGCAAGGAGGTCCGTGCATTTGTTGCCTTCACGCAGAATATGACGAATAATACACACATTAGAATGATATTCTATCGTCACATTTTAACAATAACACATTTAGTAAAAATTTAATAAGATAATAATACATAAATATTTTATTGTCACATTTTAATAACAGTAGAATGATATCTATTATCTTTATGGTTTGAATTATGGTGACTGATTTGTTGTTGCTACTTTGGAGATTGTGACTCATGTTTTATTTTCTATATATATATATATATATATATTTGTTTTCTATTGTGTATTGCTTGATTGTTTGTTGTTGGTTTGTTTCTCATCAACTTGGTGGTATGTTAGCATATGACTGGACTTGCTTTGTGATGGCATCAATCTAGTTTGAATCATTAAGTCTAGTTATGATATTCTTTGCACTCACCTTCTTTATTGATGTATTTCTCTTAGCTTATAATCGGAGTTTCATCAATAAAGTTCTTTTTTCCTGATTAAAAATAATAATATTGACACAATTGACAAAAGTTTAATAAGATAATAGTATACAAATATCTAATTGTCACATTTTAAGAAGAATGACACATTTCACCAAAGTTTAATAAGATAATAGTGCACATATTAAAACGATGTCAAATGGTCACATTTGAAGAATGACACATTTAGTTAAATTTAATAAGATAATAGTGCACAAATGAAACATACCCACATTTGAAATCTCCAAGAAATATAGTGAAAGGATCTCACGGTGTACGTTTTCAAATTCAACAGAACTTAATTGTTTAGAAGAAAATTTAATGAAACTTTCCGTTATATACTTTTTTGGTATAGTATTTTGGAATAAATTTCCTAATATTTATCTGCAAGTAAATTTTTTTTGGGACAAATTTTGATTACTCAATCTATTGGTTTTTTATCCGATTAATTTTATTTTGAATACTTAATCTATTAGCCAATTAAAAAATGGAAAATTTTGTTAAATGAGAAGATAAATGAGTGAATAAATAACCCATTAAGATAGGGAACCAATAATTGCAGATAAAATTATTTGAAATGGATGGTAACAATAATTTTTAAATGAGAAGATAAATGGATAGCAATAATTTTACCCCATTTCTTTTGAATAAATTGAATATGATCTAATAGAAAAGTTCGATATATTTGAAATGGCATTTATTATTATTTTTTAATTGTAAAATTCGATCAATTTTGTTTTACCTTTTAGAGTTCTCAAGGTCTTCTTCTTAAAACCTCACTTTTGCTATGATTGAGACATAAATTACAAAAGGATTATATTTTCTTTAACTAATATCTCTATTTATGAGACGCAATTGTTTATATGCTACTTCATTAGCTACGAACATGGGAGTGGCTGCGAACATTTGGAGTGACATAATATTTTTAACACGGTGGATATTTTCTCACAATTATATGTAGTCACATTGAATTACTGATAATATTACTCTTGAATTTTAATAAGTGGGAAATAAACAAAAACATTTTAAATTTTCATTGCTCTCATTGATACTATTAGGTGTAAAACTTTTTTGTTGGTGATTGTAATCACAAGTATATATCAAATTTTGTTTTGATTGATTGGTTAACATTTTTGTCCATATTTTTTTTATTAGTTATTATTTTTATTTATAGATATGTATTTAAAATACTATTTGTATACAACTTTTGAGGCAAAAATGATCATTTGCATTTTTTTTTTTTTAATTGTGTTTACTTGTAGGAGGCACCTATTAACTAATTAACAGTTTATTTATTTATTTTTAAGTGGGATGAAAGAAAACTGACTAATTTTATTAGTTTTATAAAATCAATAAATCACGTTGCATTAAATTTGTAATTTTTCATAACTTTATATACAAGTAATAAATTTTAATTTAACTTTTTTTTAATAATGTTTATCAATTAAATCATGACATATATTTCTTATTAAGAACTTAAAACACACATTCAATGACATAGCAATAATAAAAATAATGCAAGCTTGGTGATAATAGTTAAAATTTAATTCATTTAAAATATTTTTCCTATATATTTTAAACAAATTCTATGTTATTATTTAATTTTAAAATTATTTTTGATTACTTTTTTATGACTGTACATAACACGGTATTACGTTAGTATACTATAAAAAGAATTGATAGATTGATTGACTCAATAAATTATATATTATCAACAATAATGAGAATTGATATTTCAAGTGTAAGAGCAACTCCAACCACACTTTTCATTTTTCATTAGTTAAAATATGAAAAAGGTATTTGCTTTATTTTGTTTAATTCCTTTTTTATCTGTGTACTCCAATGCTACTCTTTATTTTACCTATATCTATATACACAAACTATAAGATATATCAAACGCAGCGGGTAAAAGGATTCAAGTCATACCTTAGGTGATGGAATCTGAAACGATGAACCTTGTGACTAAATCACGTGCTTCTTTAATCATGAGCTAAGAACACCCAGCAATGGAGTGATACCACAGTATGAGTATCACCCGCTCTAATCATAGTGCAAAGGCTTGATCGTTCTCTGATATGGGAGAGAGTTAAAGCGTATGAGAAAAATGTTATGGGTAAAAATCACATAACGTATCTAATGATGTATATCATCGAGATATATAATCAAATATATAACCATATATATCTATTTATCCATAACTCCTAAGGATATGATAAATGTAGATAGATAGAGGGTTATCCTAACAAATAGGATAATTAGGAAATCAAATTCAAATTGTAATTTGAATGGGTCATGGGTCATGCCACATAAACGCCCAAATTCGGGTCCAAGATCCGGCCTAATTTCCAACATCTCTCATTCGCACATGAGTTGGCATGACACCGTCACATCTCTATCTCAATCTCCCCAAATATTTAACAATCACATACTAGCCAATGAACTGTGCGACCGCTGAGAAACACCTGCATGTAGGAGCTTTATACTAAAAATTCAAAATGAGCCAGCGTAGAGACTAGGGATGGCAATTTGAACCCGGCCCGAGGGGGACCCGACCCCTCCTCCCCGATTACAATGGTTTTTCTCTAAAAAATAATCCCCACGGGCCGGGGATGGTATTAAAAAATGCATCCCCGATCAGTTTCGGGCCGGGCACGAGGATAGCTTTCACAGCCCCAGACCCAGCCCCGGCCTCGTCCCCGTCCCGTTTCTTCCCCGAAGTAAAATTACCTTTATGCCCTTCTATCCATTCACATATATATATATACCCCCTCTCTCACAGATTTGCGTCACTCTCTATCTCACAAACCTGGATCACTCTCTCTTTCTCTTTCTCTCTCTCTCTCTTTCTCTCTCGCATAAGAAACCCTAACCTCAAACCCACGTCGATCGAAGCAGATAAAGAGTAAACCATGGAGATCGAAGTTGATCGCAGCTCCTCTCCCTCTCTCTCTCACCCGCTGCTCCACCACCGCCTCCGTCATTCGACGACGAGAGTCGATCGCATCTCCTCTCCCCTTCCTCTCTCACCGCTGCAGCACTCTTCTACCACCGCCTCACCATCGCAGATCTCTCTTTTTCTTTCCCACAATTTCTACTCTCTCTCTCTCTCTTTCTCTCTCACATTCGAAACCCTAATATGTTGTGTGTTTTTTTTTGGGAACAGAATTTGTTGTGTTGTTGTTGTTAAATCGCAGATCTGTTGTTGTTGTTGTTAAATCTGGTGTGTGGTTGAATATTAATTTATTGTTGATTTGAATATCAGATTTGGGGCTGCTTTTTTTTTTTTTTTTGGCCGGGGAATTTTCGGGGTCGAGAAAACCCAATCCTCGTTAGGGGGCAGGGGCGGGGACGGTGATAGGTTCCCCGTCGGGGATCGGGGTTGAGGACGGGAGAATTTCCACCGTCGGCGATCGGGGACGGGGACTGTGATCCCTGACCCCGCCCTGGCCCGTTGTTATTCCTAATAGAGACATTAACCCCAAAAGAATACAAATAGTGTCTCATATACCCCAGACCCATTTAATTACACCGGTCCAAAAAACATCTTTAATCCCTCAAAAAAGAGCATGTTTGACCCTCTCAAATTCTTGTAATATATTCACACTCAATCCACCTTTCATACAGAGCGATGTGAGTTGCTGGCAGTGAATATATAACAGTGGTGTAATACTAGATGATCTTCCTTTTGCCCTCATGTCATTTACTTTAGGATTGACCACTTTCTCAGCGATGTCCCTTAAGGCCGAATCATACATGACCGCAGACAACATACCAAAGTAGCAAAACATCAACCCCTTACCTTATGACATAGTCAAAAGTCACAAAAGGATACATAATTGAAAGTCATATCAATAATGACACGTAAGACTCACACAGTGAGAAAACAGGGATCCATTCTCTCACCTCATTACTCGGTCGCCAAACACAAATAGTATGAATACATGTTACGGTGGAGCAACTCTTCCAAAAAGAGTGAAGTCATACTTGATACACCGTACAGATCTTAGTCTAGTCACTTTTTAGCGCCTAACCCGAATTCTCTATTTGCCTGCCTTCCAGACGCCAAATGAGATCTCGCATCTGGCTAATTATAACAGGCACAACATGGAAAGTGGGTACTAACATCCATGTTTGGTACTTAACATGACCTCATCTTGGTTGTAACCAAGGTGACATACATAGTGGATAATTTAAGCCTCTCTTGGCTTCAAATAAAAATAAACCACTAGTCTCATCCTTGCTCGCTCCCAAGCGCCAAGGGCGATTGCTCGTGTGAGTGTGCCAATCTTGCCTGCTGACATCATCATCTGCTAATCATTATGACACAAACCATAATAGTGTGAACATCCCATCATCTCACAACAAATAAGTGATCGATTTAACAAACACGACCACAGTCTGCGCAATTCTAGATTCCAAGCATAAGCCTTATCAACACCTCTTGCGATAAGCATATACAACGGAATCCACCGTGTGTGCCTAACATGAAATAGTTCAAGATCACTACCTTTTGCATAATCACCTCTCTAAAGATATTTTGGTGACCAATCTACGTTCATTCAAGATGCGCCCAACTAGCGCATTGAATCTTACAAGGGTCAAATTAATATACTACTAGTAAAGCATTCTATCCACAGTCTAATGAGCAAGGTCAATGTCTAAACTACTCAGTTGACTATTTACCAAAGATAACATTCATCATGCCGAATACGCTCATATAGCGTACTTCAAGCTCCCACAACAAAAAAGATCAAGGAATATAGGTCATCTGTTTCTCCCAAAGACAATCCGAGGATTCACTCAATAGCTAAGGCTCTAGCTTTTACCGATAGGTAAGTCAATGTGTTTGTAATTTTTGCATCTAGAATCATTCTAGGATATTCCTTATGTAAATCATCAAAGACAAACGGGGAATTCTCCCAAAACAATCCCTAAGGATCTTACATCTAAGCATATAAATTACATCACCCATGTCCATCATGTCTAAACAGAGGACTGCCAGCCCTAGGTGGCGACAACTGTATAAATTCCTGGCTCATAATGACTAAGTAAGGAAAAAACTTCTTTTGGACTATTGATCATACCTCAGTGGTCTTCATCGATCATCATTGGCCTATAATGTTTCGACAAAATCTAAGAACCACTATTTGGATAACTATTTTAGGCTGTAAAAAATTTATTAGAACTAGCAACCTTTTTGCGTTCCTAACTTTTCACCATAAAAGCATAAGGTAAATCCCTATGGATCTACTTATCCAATTCTCCAACGAGAAGTTGGGTCACAACATCCATAAATTAATGTTCCGAACTTATGTCAATCATAGCCTAAGTCGAAATAACCTCACTCCCCAAGAGGAAGTTTTCTCGTGGTCTACACCTTCTTCAATGGTGTGACTTTTCGGTATCTAGCGAGCCTTATGCCTCAACAATGACTATCCAAATTGCGCATAACTTTAGAATAGTTTCACGTCATAATGGAAAGTAGACCAAATTATAGAAATGGTTAATCCTCAAAAATTGTCTTAAACTGCGCAACATTGATCCACTTTTTAAAAACAAGGGACTAGAGCCTTTGGCATTAGCCTAGGCTCTTTATCATCTTGCGGGGTAATCATGAATGTTTCCCTCTCAATCACCCAATGATGACGTGAAAAATTTTCACATTCGCTACCACGCAACTAAGAATGTAGAGTATTCCTCTCTAATGGAGTAATCCATTAGTAGGCACATCGCTCCCACTAACCCTAGGATATTGGAAATTTCTTTTCATTCTCAACTAGGCTACGTGGAGCGCTATACTTAGAATTCTCTATCATATAGAGTTCCAAAACTCTATTCACGTCACCTTTACTAAGAAAACTTTGTGTGACTTAGTTACACTCCCACAAAACTACTTACCTATATGCACATGACCCTGATGGCTTACATGACAGCATATAATAATGCGCCATAGAACCTTAGGTCTTAACTTTGCAACCTTATGAGAAGTAAAATAAAAATAAGCTGCTTAACGGTTACAGGTCGCCCATAGATGGCTCTCCGCTAACCCATTACTCAAAATGGAGTGTAAAATCTGATATAGAGGGCACTTAGTTAGGGATATAGGCAACAAACTAGTGCAATTCCCAATTGGGAAACATTTTGCGCCATCATCCACCTAACATAAACAATACTTAATTCCTTATCTCTATTACACCATTGTGTTGCTGAGTACTAGGAATAATCAATTTTCTAAACATCCATTTCTCTTCATAGAACTTTCTGAAATAACTCAAATAGATACTCGCCACCTTAGTCAAAACTAAAATCACGAAAGCTGTTATCTAATTGATCTCAACCTCATATGTGCAATGTAAAAAATCATCTCAAAACTTTTGACTTATGGGAGATCAAATAGTCTTGACTAAGATGCGTATCGTAATCTATAAATTTGTCAAGACTGAGGCTTAGCTATCATACCCTCACACATATCTAGTCACAAATATCATAGTGGACTAAATACGCCAATATAAATGCCCTTATGCGGCTTTCTTACTTACTTGTGCGTACCTCTTGTGCGTTACCATTGCGAACAAAGTTACATATTCATTTGAGAGTAGGATGTCACAACCGTGTGGGCCCGAGAAGGCCTACTCAAACCATCCATGTCATCTTCTCATTAATGTGATTAAGTATAATAAGCCACCGGTTCATGACCAATGTCATAAACTAATTCTAATCATCCTAATGTGTGAGCTCTCGAAGACAAGTTTTAAAGGTTTAGGCCCAACTAGGTAATGACTTACGACTAATTCATATTCACTAGATCATAAAAGGATGTCATGGAGATATCAAGTGCGCCTAAGTCACAAATTTAACTAGTAAGTGCTAATCCCCTGCACTTTCAAGTTAATTTTATTCTCCATGCACTTTACTGCATCTAGTTGAAAGATGACGATACTCCTCTCACCATCTCTGTTTCTTGCTTCATAGTTACATGCAATTAATTATAATAGCTACAAGAAGGAAAAAAATAAGCTGTCAATCTATGACAGCTCCTAAAGTAACTTAAGCACGAATTAGGCTAAAAAGTCTAATTCAACACAATGCTCTCATAAGCAATGAGTGAAATTCTTAGAGTCATAACCACCTTATCGGCCTTGACCTTTTCATTACTATGCTGCAATGTTTGTGCTTAGTGATGAATGTTATTCAAAAAATGTTAGTCTAGCTAAGGAATCATACAAAGAAGCACCTTCTCATGCCTCACACTCAAGTGTGGAAATAGTAAGTGTCCAGACTTAGACAAGTTGGCAATGCTAATAGATTTTGCAGGCACTTGGCGCTAATCTTTTCACTTAGTGTTAATAAATTTTGCTTCTACTAAGCACTAATCTTTCAACTTCAAGTGATACTTTAATGCACACTATAATAGTGCATGAAATTTTGCTCCATCCACTCGCAACAATTGGATAGAGAGCAAAACACTACTCATACTGGCTACTCGTCTTACACTTAATGACTAATTCATTTAAGCTCGCATTTCTGGGATGACGTGACTCTTGAATGTTACTTTATCCAATGATGCAACATTATTACAAGTCAAATTATAAAATCAATCCACGCAGCTCAATAGTTAAGATCATATACAGATCTATTGAGGGCTTACTAGTTTCACAACTCCAAAACTCGCCAATCAAAACCACGTAGCAGTAGACACCCCATTTTTGACCGTCCTTAAGACTTGAACGTCATCGTTTGTACACTAGATGATTGTGCTTGTTTGTGTTCATTTTGGGCGCCTGAAGTCCTCAGCGGAACGCCTTGTCTTTGGGCCTCTAAACCTATCTGTTGTGTGCATGTTTTTGGACCAAACCTTGTTGCCTCTTTCCTGGAAGGGGGAGGGAACTTGTCGGCCACTGGTTGTGTCTATCGGCCACTTATGGTGGCCGACGACCACTAATTGTGGCTGGTCGGCTACTAATGGTGGCCGACAGCCACCAATAGTGGCCGACGACCATTTGTCTCCTTTTTTAGATATTTGTTTGCCAGTTGTGCCAATTGTTGTTCACTGAAGTGCATCTCCATACATGTGTATGGTAGGATGATTTCAAGCTTTAACCTTGGTTTTCTATATATAGGGGGTGCTCTCCCACATTTGGAGGGGTTAGAAATTTTGGATCAAATTTATCTCTCTCTTCTTATTTTGTGCCTTAAAGTCTAGTTTCTCTACACCTTTGCACAAAAAACCTTAACTAAACACTCTCACCTTTGAGCTGAGGTTTTTTGGAGTTTAGTTTGAGCTCTTGAAGGAGGTTTGAACTGGGATTTGGGGCTGTTTTGTGCTTGAGCTTCAAGAGGTAGTTCACTTGCTTAAAGTACTTGCTTTGACTACTTATTTTCCCATCCTTTTGTATTGTTTTTGAGCTGGTTTTCAACTACAAAAACCCTTTTTTTTAGGCTTAACATGTGTAGACGTCCCCGAACGCCCCGGGAGGACGAGTCCCGTTCTGTTCTTTTTTTGGGGTTCACTACAGTTCAGGACTCTCAGATAGTCACGGTTCTTAATCTGAACCAAAGAGTCCAAATCTGGCAAATTGTTTTGAGAAAACAGATTTTTAGAAAAGAAGTGCCAAACATGGACTGCTTTGCCAGATACAGAGTCGCCACCTAAATATTTTTTATTGGGAAATTTAGGAAACCCTGACTTGGTGCCAAAGGCCACATGTTCGTCATCACCAAAGTTGCCTCAGCTCGGGAGCTTGGGTACGATTGGGGAAGGTCAGCTATGAGCACCCCCTCTCTCCCGATCCGAAGATCGGCCTCTACTAACCGTGATATCCGTTTTTGAAAATGTTATGTGTTCTTATTCCGGTTATTAGCCTAGAATTACTATGTCATGTGCATAGCAAACAAGTATAGACCAAATCGTCTAAATTGGAACAAACATTTCATGCTTGTTTTGAAAATGGTTTGCTACTGGCAAGTAGGCTGAAATGCAGATTTTGCCACCCTCAAGTGGGCTTTAGAAAAGATGGTTTTGCCACTATCTAGTGGGCTTAAAACTCACAGTTTTAATGCATTATTCCAATTTAGGTAATTCGACCTCCACCCACAGGCACTAAAGTAGTTTATATCACATAAGCAGCTAGCCTCATGGTAATCATGTTATTATGGCAATACTCACACGCATGCGGTATGCTAAAGCGTAAATGCTTACCTAGTACTCCGAGCCAAAACAAAAACTAGTTAATAATCATATGCATGATCCTATTTTAAGATGGCTAATGCAACACATGCGAAATGCAACTAGAAATGGGCTCGACTATTCTAAACATGGCATGTGAAATGTTACAACTAACACGTATTCAATTTGGAATGGAAACACAATGCAGTTAGCATGATGTGCCGAGCCTGGTGCGTGCAAGACAAATGTATGAATGCACGCATGCATAGCATAAGGTATGCTAATTTAAATATGCCCTAGTCTACCATCATAAGCGGGTAAATAAAAAGGAAGAAAGACATGGGGTTGGGAGACATACACCACACTCACGCACACTTATTACACAATTGCCCTCACTCGGAGGGTCCGAATAAATATTACAGTCCAAATAAATAATACTAAATTAATTATTACAGAATTTCTAATTAATTAACAAATTAAATGCAAGAAGAAGGTGGCCACAGCCCCACCTCGGGATGCGTGAATGATGCATGCTTGACTCGTCTTGCCTGAAAATCCGTACCATGCCACTGTTGCCTCTGTTTACACTGCCTTGCCCCTCTGAGGATCACATAAATTTTCAGAACTGCTTTGAATCACTCCCTGAGTGCTCTGGAGTGTCACCGGCCAGAACAAAATGCCACCGGCCGTGGGAATGGGATTATCGGCCAAATATTATGCTCTCAGCCAAACATGTTTTGCCGGTCGGCACACAAAACTGTCGGCCGGCCAATTCTTCCTGCTGAAACCTGTAGTTGACAGCAGCAGAGGGCAAGCAGTGTATGGCATGGAATTTTCAAACAAATGTATGCATGGCCACACCCCCTATCATGCAATGGACTCAAGGGAGCATGGCCCTTGACCCTCGGGCCACCAATTGCGCATTTCGATGCATGATGGCCGAAGAGTCAAGTATGCATTTCAATGTCAAATGCAATACACACAAAACATACAAGGGACCCAACCTCAATCATGGCTGATCAAGAGGCGAGGCAATGCACAACGATGCACATGCGACCTAAGCATGCAAGCAAACATACAAACATGCAATGCAACTATATAGCTCACACAATGCTAACAACATAACATGCACAACGCATTGAAACATGGCATACACAATGCAGGATGGACTTACACTAACATGAATGGACCTCAGCCACACTCACATCAGTAGCCATTAGGTGAAAATGAGACTCTCGAAATGCGTGCATGCATGCACGCAAACCGAGGATTGAACCTAAGGCATAACATGTAACTCTAACAAGACATGGCAAGGGATGCAAGATGGCATGCCAACTCACAAATTTCAGTACGGAAATATGATGCTAAACAGCCCCAAAACATCGAAAAATGGCACCCGATGCATGAGATGAAACCCGAAACTCGAAACTAGGCACATGGAATGACTTATAGCTATTCAAAGCATGCATTATTTGATCATGAAGCATGAAGACAGAGCCAAGGCAGTCCCAAAACATGGATACTTCCAGTTCAAAGCATGGCCAAAAGATGCTAGCATGGTGGACAAAATAGCATGCAATCTTGACTAGCAATCATGGTTTACATGGCAAGTATATGAATCAAATGTAATCTCACCAAACCAGAAAAAATCAGTGAATAAATCATGTGAAAATAGGTCCAAATAACCACTGATATGCAACCATGGTATGCAAAAATAATGAGTTACTTTGGAGGGCCATGCAAGGAGTTATTAAGCACATGCAAGGTAGACATTTAGCATGACATAAAAAACTATGAAAATCAAATATGGTAGTTCTAAAACTCACCAAATTGACCCTGGAAAGTGACTTCGAAGCATGCAAGGTAGGATCCCTTTGGAAGGCGAAAAAGGCCACCAAACAAGAGAAGGAGAGAGGGGGGTCACCCCCCTCTAATCTTGGCTCTCAAAATAGTGTTCCAGCCACTGAAAATTTGTTGGATTTCAGTGGCTAGAAGGCCAAACAAAGCATGCAATTGGGGCTTAGGTGTAAGGCTCAAAACAAGGGATAATCAAGCATACAAGGAAGCATGTGGCCTCAAATAAAATAATGCCCTTAATAAAACATGAAGATGATGTCAAAATAAGCCTTTTTCCAGTTTGTAACAAGTCTCAAAAATGAACATAAATAGGGTTAATCTATCATGCAAAAATGGCCCTAAAAGAGAGAATAGAGACAAGGGACAGCAGCTGGCCCCAAATAGTGAAGATTCCTTCAACAAAGTTGAAGAGGGACTCAAAGTAAAGCACTTTGCAGTTTACATTAAGTCTCGAAAATGAACAAAAGTGAGACTAAATCAGCATGCAAGAAAAAGGCCTAAAAGATGGGTAAAGAGGCAAGTGGTAGCAAATGACCTCACACAGAGGAGAGCCCTTCAACAAAGTTGAAGAGGGGCTCAAAAAAAGACATTTCATAGTTTATGACCAAGTCCAAAACAGCTCACAAATAAGCCTAAAATATCATGCAAAAATAGGCCTAAAAGAGAGTTTAAACACAAAGGGGGAGGAGGAGACCTCAAACAGTAAGAGGTCCTTGATCAAACATGAAAAGGAGCTCAAAATATGACTATTTACAGTTCAGGTCGGAGCCCAAAAGTGTAAGAAACAAAGGCTAAGATTGCATGCAAAATAGAGCAAAAAGAGAGAAATGAGGCTCACCCTTGTAGTCCAAACTTCCAGCAGCTTTTGGTCCGAGAAATGGTGTTCCTAAGCTTTGAAAAACAGCCTCAAGTTGCTGGAATGGAGTATGGAGGTTGTAGGCTATGAGTGGTAGTGTAAAGGGGGCAAGAACCTTAGGGTTTGAAGGGTTTGGAAGAGAGAGATATGGAGAGAGTTGAGAGTTTTAGAGAGAGAGGAAATTTTTTTCTTTCTTCAAGTTGTATCTCTCTTCCTCCTCTCCTCTTCTTGTAAGAGAGCTTGATTGATATAGAAATATATCAATCTGCAGCTCCTTAGAACTCCCACGTCCAGGCATGGGCTGGGGTATGGCCTGGAATGACAGCTGCCAGTTGTCTACAGAGATATCTGTTGAAAACCACACTTGGCCGGCCGGCCATAAAAGTGGTCGACCGGCAGTCAAATTTGCCAGCCGGCCATCACATTTGGCCGATTGAAAATCAAGTTGGCCGGTGGGCAGGAGACTTGGCGACAGGCTACCTCCTTCTCTCAGGAACACATCCACAAGCTCTTGGTGCAACCAAGCACAAAACAGAGAAGTTAAGAGATTCTAAGGCAAGGCGCGCAGCCAAGACTTTTCGAAACTCAAAACAAACACAAGCATGGATAATCATCGCGTGTTCAAACGATGACGTCCAAGCCTTGAGGACGGTAAAAAATGGGGTGTCTTCAGTTGCCCCTCTTTGACAGAACTTGAAAGTCATAACAATGACGGGAGTGAATTTCAAAGCCCAGAGACAACCCATTTTTGACAAGGCCGAAGACTTAGACGAACATGCAAAACAAGCAAAGATATGCGCCCGAAGGCAGGGGCAAAATGCAACTGACAATGCAAAGAGCCGAACATAACTTATGATCATGCAAAGAAAGCTGTAACGAAGCATAACATGCGACAATTTTAAGCTAGCATACACCAAACTATACTATAATGCAGAAAGGATGTAAGAGAATTATGCAATTCTCGATACGTCTCACTCGGAGAATACAATACCTGTGCAGTTCGTCTGGTTGCACCAACCTCAAATGAACCGTACATACAATATCGTGCCTGAAAAAGAAAGAAAACTTAACAGGTACAAATATCGTTAGCAATATGCATAACATGCAATCGAAAGTGCGTGACAACGCAAGTTAAGTGGGACGCATAACAATGTTGTGAAGGTACAAACACATGTAAGTAAAGAACACGTGACAACGTGCACAATGTGTATGAAGAGATTTGAACACATGTAAGCAAAACATGCGGTCTACGCAAGCAATGTGTATAGAAACTTGAAATTGAACACATGTAAGTAAAGCATGCGGTCTACGCAAGCAATGTGTATAGCAAGCAACTTGAAATTGAACACATGTAAGTAAAGCATGCGGTCTACGCAAGCAATGTGTAGAGAAAGGAACTTGAAATTGAACACATGTAAGTAAAGCATGCGGTCTACGCAAGCAATGTGTATAAAAAGGAACTTGAACACATGTAAGTAAAGCATAACGCAACAACGCATGCAATATGTATAAAAGGAACTTGAACACATGTAAGTAAAGCATAACGCAACAACGCATGCAATGTGTATAAAAACTTGAACACATGTAAGTAAAGCATAACGCAACAACGCATGCAATGTGTATAAAAGGAACTTGAACACATGTAAGTAAAGCATAACGCAACAACGCATGCAATGTGTATAAAAGGAACTTGAACACATGTAAGTAAAGCATAACGCGACAACGCATGCAATGTGTATAGAAACTTGAACACATGTAAGTAAAGTATAACGCAACAACGCATGCAATGTGTATAAAAGGAACTTGAACACATGTAAGTAAAGCATAACGCGACAACGCATGCAATGTGTATAAAAACTAGAAATATGGTAAGGACCAGTTATTCATGATGTTGAAATGCCAAGCACTGTAACATGGTATAATTGAAGTGATTTGTGGAATTCACAAGATACGAAAAGGATACGGGAAGGGACGTTCCTTGTGCGTACCGAGCATCGCTCATAGAAGACACGGCTTGAGGTCAACTCGAAGGCCTACTAACGTTCTGAAAGTGTACTTCCTTGCACTGTCTCGAGTAATGAAGGCGCCAAACCACATAGTTGACCCGAACAAGGGCGCGGGAGGTGCATTGACCACAAGGGGAGGTTACCAGTATCAATTCCGATACTTTGCTGCCCCGCTCTTCTTTTTGCTTTACTTTCCTTTTTACTAGTAGTTTAAACACATTGCACTGCCTTAGGTAGGTTTTACCTTTTCAAAAATGTGTATTTTTGCAAAACACATGAGGGAAATGAAACAACCATTTTGTTCAAAATGATGTTACATTTGTGCTTTCTATGCATCGCATTGCATGGTATCACATAACAATGTGAATGAAATTGAACTTGGTTTGAAAATTGAGTACTCGCATCGTAATAATCAGGTAGTGAACTGACTTACAACTCGATAAGCAAAGCAAGGAAACTCAATAAGCTAGCCAAGTACGAGTACAACTCGACAAGCAACAAAGACTTGAAAAGAGTGAAATACAACTCGATAAGCAAATTTACAACAACTCGATAAGCAAATGGGCATGACGCCGCAAAATCCATCATCGGAGGGCCTTAGAAGTGGTGGCATTCTCCAAATTCTCAACATGTTTCAACATATAAACAGCTCAGGGAGCAAAGAGGAAGACCACCAGCCACAGGAGAAAGCCGTCGGCCTCAAGAAACGGCCATCGGCCAGAATCTTTGATCTATCGGCCAAAAGTGGTGGTCGGTCGGCACTATATTTGGCCGGCCGACCATGAATGAAAGAATCACCAGAGTGTTGACACCTGTCCTCCACTCAATCTTATCCTCTACAAAAGGCCCCAACTTCGTAGTTCTACTCAATTCAACACTGATTTGCTCGAAATGGAGGGATTTCTTACCCAGAATCTCTCGTCCTGGATTAACGACTTGGATGGCTCGGAAAAGCTGAATTTCCGGGGTTTCGGCATAAATGCACTATTCACTCTGAGTCGCACTCCGCTGCACTTTCTGTTTCTTCATGCCGCAGCGAGGTTTTGGAACCCGGTGACTCATGTCTTTAGCTTTAGCGGGCAAGAGATATGTCCTACCTTCGAAGATTTTCAAGCTTTAATGGAATCCGAGCGTAACGAGGAGATCTTACCCCAGCTTAACTTTGGTCATGTTCAGACCTTAGGGCGAATGTGTGGACTCACTACGTATGACTCTCGATCTCTGATTTGTGACGGAATGCTAGATATTCCGAGTTTGATTCATCAGTTTTCAGATATCGGCGACTGCAGCGACCATCATTAGCAAGGCTTCCGGTGACATGCCCTCTGTTTGTGTATGCTATCTCATTTTCTGTTTTCCTCAGGCTCCGGGAGATCTAGCGTCCAATTGATCGAGGTTGCCCTAGGCTTGAAGGAGGGCAAGAGCTGCATTGCCATGACTCTGGCAGAGACGTTGATGGGCTTAGACGCCTTTTATCATCGAGAGTCGGCCAGATTTGTGGGGAGTCCACTACTGCTGCAGGTAATGTTTCCCACCCAATCTTACATATGTATTGCTCGCATCACTCGACTCTCAAGCTCGGTTTTTCTCACAAAATCCCTTTTCTCACTTTTCTCTCATCGTACTTCTCTCAATTCTTTATTCTCTCATTTTTCATCCCTTCCCAGGTGTGGTTGATGGACAAGTTGCAGGTTGTGGACTCTTGCCCAGCATATTCAGCTTGCGGCTACTTCTTCAGGCAACGTCTAGTTGACGCCCTTGATGAGGGTTGGTGGTTCGACTGGATGTGCAATTTATTTGTCGACGTCATTGCATGGCGGTGCCCTTGGCTCAATCTACCGGCAATGGGCTACAGCATGTCCTGGCAGACTGGGATTCAGTTGATTGGCTTTACTCACTGTGTGTTCTATTTCCCATTCCGGTTCCGACGCCAGTTCGGCCATGACCAGATTTGCCCTGCAGAGGGGATAAAATATTCAGCTGCCTTTCTGTTTCGAGGTGCGCAGCTTGTTCGGCAGGCCACAGCGTGGAGGACAAGAGAACTCCTGGCCCCCGCTCCTACTTTCAGTTGTACTTTGTCTGATGAGTGCTTGGATTGGCTCAATGAAGAGGCACAGGAAGGGCACACTTTAGCATCAGAGGCTTCAACCAGCTCTGGGCGGGGGCGTAGGAACACCTGACTTGATTATGCCCCGGATTTATTGCTTTATTAGTACTTTCAAGTTTTCCTTATGAATGTAATAAAAAGAAACTTCAATTTGTATGCAAGAGCAGGAGGACTCTGTACTTGAAATCAATGAACTTGAAGGTTGTGGTACTGAAAATTTCCCGTTTTGGTCTAGAGATGGTCTTAGTTGTAAAAAGATTAATTTGAACAAAGTCAACTTTTATCAAAACTTTTCAAAACTATTTTCGATATGGATCAGAACTGGACACGCCTGAGATCTGTCACTGAGACGCACAAACCCCGAATCCCAACAACTGGAATGTTGCCCCTAGTCTGAATAGTACCGCAGCACTGCATGGCAACAGAAAGTTGCCCCTAGTCTAACAAACACTGTACTAGAGATCATGACCGAACTCTTGAATGCTAAATAGACGAAGATGACCGAGATGATCAAATGGACAAAGCTGATCGGGGAAAATTTTATAGCTGAACTTCAGGATAAAGCTGCCTACGTATCCCAAAGATGGGAATCAAGCCTTACGTAGTTCAAGCTTAGGTTCACTCGAGTATTTTCACTCTCTTTTTACGCTCTAATTTTTGCCAAGGCTGCCCTTTGCGGGTTTTCGACCTTGCGAGCTCAGTTTTTATATTTTCCAATTTTTTCAATGCTCTAACTTTTGCCTAGGTCGCCCTTTCGGGTTTTCGGCCTAACGAGCCTCTCAGGGATAATATTTCTTCAACTTGTCCATGTTGATCGGTTGGGAGCACTCTAGGCCATCTAGGTCCATCAAAACGACAGCTCCACCTGACCAGATTGACTTGATGATGTAGGGACCAGTCCAATTAGGTCTGAACTGCCCCTTGGGTCGTGGATGGGAGCTCAGTTGTCCTTGAGCACCAAATCTCCTTCCTTTAGATTCCTGGACTTAACTTTCTTGTTGAAAGCCCGGGCAATTCTGCGCTGATAACCTTGAACATGGTACAGTGCTTTCAGTCTTCTCTCATCAAAGAGCATGAGTTCCTCGAACCTGCTCTGCTGCCAATCTACTTCGGCTATTTGACACTCAGCCAATACTCGTAAAGACGGAACCTCAATTTCAATAGGTAGAATGGCCTCCATCCCATAAACCAATGAATACGGAGTCGCCCCAGTAGAAGTTCTAATTGAAGTCTGGTAGCCCCACAGAGCAAACGGTAACTTATCTGGCCAGTCCCGGTAGGTTTCCACCATCTTCTTCAGTATGTACTTGATGTTCTTGTTGGTGGCCTCAACTGCTCCGTTGGTCTGCGGCCGGTATGTGGACGACTTATGAAAAGCCACATTGTATTTCTTTAACAAATCAATCACCTCCTTCTTGAAATGGGAACCATTGTCTGAAATAATCTCGTTTGGGACCACATAGCGGCAGATGATGTTGTTTCTAATGAATTTCGCAACATGTGAAGCCTTCAACACCGCATAAGATTGGGCCTCGACCCATTTCGTAAAGTAATCTATCGCGACCAGAATGAACTCATGCCCATTCGACCCCTTTGGAGTAACAGCCCCGATCACATCGATTCCCCAAACTGAAAATGGCCATGGCTAAGTCATATTGTACAGCTTCGACGGTGGAATGTTCATGCGATATGCATGGATCTGGCATTTGTGGCATCGCCGAACAAAGCCGATACAATCCTCCTCTATGGTGGACCAGTAGTAACCCTGTCTGAGGATCTTCCGCGCTAGCATTACCCCATTCATATGTGCCCCACATTCTCCTCCGTGGATGGCCTCCATCAAGCGCTTTGATTCCTCAGCTTCTACACATAGCTTATGCATTCCCAGATGACATCTCTTATATAGCTTACCCCCACAGATGATGAACTGAACGGCCATTCTTCCGATTGCCCTTTTATCCTTGGCATTTACCCCTAGCGGGTATGCTTCCTTCTCCAAGAAATTTCAAATGTCGTAATACCAAGGGTTTTCGTCTTGAACCTCACTTATAGCAGCAATTGACTCGTATGCTGGCGCAAATTTCTAGTCAATGATGATGGGACGCATCCGGACTCCGGACAGGATGTTTATCATGGAAGATAGAGTTGCTAAAGAATCTGCGAACCTGTTGTTCTCTCTTAGTAGATGAGCAAAATTTAGCATCTCAAACCGAGGAATTAACAAGTCCAAGGTCTGGTGATACATCATCATCTTTTCTTCTTTGACTTTCTAGTCTCCTTTTGCTTGAGACACAACAAGGTTCGAGTCCCCGATGACGTCCAACCGTCTTGCCCCTAGTTCCAGGGCTACTTCTAGACCGGCAATGCATGCCTCATATTCTGCTTCGTTGTTCGATACTTTGAACCGGAGTTTGAATGCTAGAGGAATACAGGAGTTGTCGGGCACTATCAACAACACTCTTATCCCATACCCGTACTGGTTTGACGCTCCGTCAAAGTACATCGTCCAAGTTTCATCTTCGATGTGCCAAATGGCCTCGTCTGGAAATAAGTACTCAACTGCTTCACCCCTTTCCACTGGATGATCGGCTAAGAACTCTGCCACTGCTCTTCCCGCCACTGACTTGCGCGTCACATATTTTAGATCGAATTCGGAAAGCAACAGCAACCAACGAGCTAGCCTACCCGTAAGTGCCGGTTTCTCGAAAAGATATTTGATGGGATCGAGTCGTGAAACCAACATTGCGGAGTGAGCTAACAGGTAGTGCCGCAGCCTCCTGGTAGCCCATACAAAAGCTAAGCAAGCCTTCTCCAACGGTGTGTAGCGAGTCTCATACTCTAGCATCTTCTTGCTCAGATAGTAGATGGCTCTTTCCACTTTGTCCTCTGATTCTTGCGCGAGCATGCAGCCCATTGTGGTCTCGGTTACCGAAAGATACAATATCAACGGTCTCCCT
Organism: Camellia sinensis; assembly: GCF_055761805.1. Classification (NCBI taxonomy): domain Eukaryota; kingdom Viridiplantae; phylum Streptophyta; class Magnoliopsida; order Ericales; family Theaceae; genus Camellia; species Camellia sinensis. Next base: position 95,352,157 of record NC_138971.1, on the reverse strand, counting down.
GGCTCTGGTGGTGACAACACAGGCGGGTTCTGTAAGTATTCCTTGATCTGTTCAAAAGCAGCTTGGCATCGGCCGTCCCATTGGAATTTCTTTCCTTTCTTCAGAAGACCAAAAAGTGGTTCACAAGTCAAGGTTAATTTTGAGATAAACCGTCTTATGAATTGCACTTTACCCAAAAAGCCTCGCACCTCCTTTTCAGTCCTTGGTGGTGGCATTTCTAGGATGGCCTTGATTTTGGAAGGGTCAACTTCGATGCCCCTTTGTGTAATAAAAAACCTTAGCATTTTTCCCGCCGTAACACCGAACGTACACTTCTGAGGATTCAACTGCAGCCGGAATTCTCTGATCCTTTGGAAGAACTTTTGCAAGGAGGTGTAGTGGCCCTCCCTTTCTTTGGACTTGAAAATCATGTCGTCCACGTACACCTCAACCTCTTTGTGGATCATGTCATGCAATATTCTGGTCGCGGCCCGTTGATATATAGCTCCAACATTCTTCAACCCAAACGGCATCACTCTGTAGTAGTATGTCCCCCATGGGGTGGTGAAAGCAGTCTTTTCCCGGTCTTCTGGTGCCATCACTATCTGATTGTTGCCTGAGAAGCCATCCATAAACGAAAGCAAAGCATGCCTCGCTGTGAAATCCACCAACTCATCAATATGTGGCAAGGGAAAGTCGTCCTTTGGACTAGCTCTGTTCAAATCCCTGAAGTCCACGCATACTCGGATCTTGCCATCCTTCTTCGGCACCGGAACAATGTTGGCCAACCAAGTCGGGTATTCGGATACTAGCAGGAAGCCTGCATCGATTTGCTTGGTGACCTCTTCCTTAATCTTGATGGCCTAGTCCGGACGAATCCTTCTGAGTTTCTGTTTGACAGGGCGGGCCTCGGGGTCAAGAGGGATCCGGTGCTGTACAATCTCAGGATCGATTCCAGGCATGTCTTCGTGGGACCACGCAAAAAATATCTTTGAAATCTTTTAATAAAGCGACTAAGCGCTCGCGTTCCTCCGAAGACAACGTGGACCCGATCTGGACCAGCCGCGGGTCCTTCTCAGTACCAATAGTCACAGTAGTGATTTCATCAACTAAAGGTTTAACAAATCTTTCCTGCTCTTGATCAATTAATCGTTGCAAAACCAGAGGAATTTCTTCCTCATCGTTTTTGTCAAAATTTTGAAAGTCCTGATTTAAGCAATATATCAAAGACATAGAAAAGTACTCGGAAACCACATCCACATTATTCTCATTAAGTACGTCCAAACCGTCCGATTATTCTGTTACAATAGACTTAAAGGAGAAAGAAAAAGACGACCTGGACAGGACTGTGGCATCCGGGTTATCACCCCCAGGAATACCGGACTCAGACTCAGTTGAGCTGGAACCTGATTCCGACTCATAAGACTCGGTGGAATCAGATTCCGGCTCACTACTTGACCCGGTGCTGCTTGATAAAAATCCCTCTTCGTATTGCCAAACGAGAGAGGGTGCGATGGATGCATCCAAAATAGTTGATGGTAGGCCCGCAGCCGTTTCATTCCCGATCATGGACACCGAGAAGTTATTCCCCAAGCACTTCTGTTCGATCGAAGGATCTGAAAGTAGACATGACAGTGTTACCCCCATTTCAAGTTCGGTGTCCTCAGACTCCATTTCCCCACTATGCTCAACCTCGACTATCGGGTCTGTCTGCTCCCCGGCAATGTCGTTCCTAGATAATTGTAGGTCAAAGAAAATCTCGAATCCGGTACACGTTTCCTCTTCGCGTTCAGCCACGGCTCCAGAAAACCACAGAATGGAAAATCCTCCCCCTCCCGGACGAAGCGTCCGTTTAGGGTACCCTGGATGGGCCAGTGCATCAACTCAAAAGGCTTCCCATCTGTTTCGCTCTGGCTCTTCCAGCCATTTCCTTTCCTTTTCTTACCCAATCCTCCTTGGTGGGCAGATAACCCAGGCCAAAGGTATGAGGGTTATGTGGCACTTCGGCCAATGCTGCGATGCCCTTCCGGCCGCTCCTTCCTAACCCCATCCCGGGGATGTGTTGGAGTTTGTTCATGAAGTATACCGCTTGAGCACTGACATATATCCCCTCATTAGCAGCCATGATGTTTTGTACAACCCGAGCCTCAGCAAGGGTGAAACCTGATATAAACACGTCCTCCATGTCGTGCTCAATTTCTAAGATTGGTGTAGATACCTCTGGAGGTGGGTGGATCGATGAATTTCCGAAAACAATGGCTACTCCCTTTTCATAGGGGTATTTCACCATCTGATGCAGAGTGGACGAGACGGCCTTCACTCGATGCAGCCACGGCCTCTCCAAAAGCAGGTTGAAAGTTGTCGGCACTTCTAAGACATGGAAATCTATCTCATGCTGTCCTGGCCCAACTTTAGTCTGAATTTTCACCGTCCCCATGACCTCTCTACTTGTGTTATCGTATGCCCGAATCACCTGGGCTGTTGGCACAAAGTCCGCGGTCTTCAAGCCAATTGCATATGCAGTCCTTGCTGGACATACATTGATGGCGGACCCTGTGCCGACAAGCACCACGGGTATCCATTTGTTTCTGCACTCCACGGAGATGTAGAGTGGCTTGTTGTGGTTCGCACCCTCAGGTGGCAGTTCTTTGTCAGAAAAGGTCAACATCGGGGTAGCTCCTCCCGGAAAAACTATGCCTACTAGCTGTTCTGGCTTAGTTTTTATCGAAAGCTTTGCCTTGTCCATGGCTGATAGGACAGCCTATCTGTGCACTCGTGATGCCATAAGCAGCCCCCAGATGGAGATGTCTGCTTGTATCTTTTTTAACTGCTTTAGTACAGCCTCTTCTTCGACTTGCTTCTCTTTCTATCTCTCAGCCTCCTTATCTTTCCCAGACGCCTCTGGCTGGTCTAGGTGCGGGGGCTTGAAATACCGTCCGCTTCTCGTCATGTAGTCGACTTGTCTAAGGTACCAGGTGTCATCGGGTTAGTTGCCCCCCCAATCCCCGTCTGTGTGGGCAAGACATAGATCATCGTCCTCCCACCACATTCCATCAGCAGTCGACAGACACCTGTCCGACTTTGGTATGACCGTTTTCGTACTCGTGGTACCTTCCATCTCTATGCTCGCAGCATTCTCTGTTCCTGAGCACACAGCAGTTTCAGTCCCCACATGGGCCTTTGCCTTTCTGATTCTCGCGGGATCTTCAAATATTTCCTGTTCCGACCGTATCAACACAGCTGGCTGCTCAATAATTCCTGTATTCAGAATACTCCAATCCCGAGTGAAATTCTTAGCACCGGCGCTCCCCGGCGACGCATTCTGATTTCTGACTCCCTCGACTGTCACCGACATTCGTGCCCCTGCCAGACCCTGTCCTGGTTGGAACTCTTCTACCACATCCAGTTGATCATCCAACCACCCAGTAGCCTCTATTGATTCCTCATAATCAAACCAGTTGACTGCTGCGCCCCCTGGATCTTGGTCACTGTAAAACTGGAGATTGGAAGGTCTTCTTCCACAGCCCTTAAATCATCTATTCCCTGTCCCAGACTATCCCCTTGGATCACACACAGTTCTCCCCCTGTTGGCAATTACACATCTGGCCCATCCTGGCCTATTGATGAAATGTAGTCACCCGGACTATATGTCTTCTCAACACGACTCCCAGATTCTGCAGACTCTGACTCAACAACCTTCTTCTCCTTTGGGATCTCCTCTCTCTTATTCTCGATAGTCACCACCGTTGGCTTAGGTCAGGTCATGGAGATGTCCATCATGTACAAGTTGGTGCAGTCGGAAAGGAATACCTCCGGCTTAGGCAGGTGGGATGGAGTGATGTAGATGCTAGGATCGTAAAGCACGACCCCAATTTGGATGAAGTTGATCCTTTTAGGCGGTGGAGCTTGGTTATGTGTGGGGAGAGGGTTTGTTGTAACATTGGGTTTCTCGGGAGGCAGAATCACCCCGTTATCGATGAGATCTTGAATCTCATGACGTAATCGGAAGCACAGATCGGTGTCATGACCGTGCTATTGGTGAAATGCGCAATATTTAGCTGGGTTGTGGGTAGGGGGAAGTTTTTCTGGTAGGGGCCGCGGTTCTAGGGGCTTCAAATGCCCTTTTCTGATTAAAACCCCCAAAGCTTTGGATAAGGGCATATACAGTGGAGCGAAGGTTCTTGTGTTTTTGGGTGGGTATTTGGCTGTTTGGGTATGGCTTCTGGACGCGCCGGAGAATGGCGCAGCTGCCATGGTTCTTGGAGGGGGGTTGGTGGTGACCATGCTCACATCGGAGGCTCTTGTAGTTGTAGTACCGCTCGGGCCTGCGTTAGTGTTGTGGTTGAAAGTTCTTCGGGGTTGCTCCCGGTCATTATCAATTAAGCCTTGCTTTAAGGCATCCTCAATCTGCACCCCCATTTCATGTAGATCAGAAAAGGTAGGGAAGGGGAGTACAATCATTTTTTGCATCAACTTCGACTGAAGATTGCGCACAATCATCCGAATCTGGTCTTTGTCTGTAGGCCTTAGGGTCATCATCGAAGCCTTGGCCTTCCATCTAGTCACGAATTCTAAGAAACTCTCTTTAGGCTCTTGCCTTGTTGTCTCGAGATCACGGGTTGTAATCTTGATTTGTGTATTGTATGAGTATTACGTAATGAAGGCCTCGGCCATCTCGTCCCAGTTTCTCTTGACATCATCTTCTAATTTGGCATACCTTATGGCCGCCACACCCGATAGGGTTCGGCCGAACAGAGACAGCTTCTGAAGTCTGCTGAGGCCCATTGGCCTTAAGATGTTTGAAAACAATCTCAAGTGCACTATGGGGTCCCCGGACCCATCAAATCGATCAATGTGCGGCATTTTGAATCTGTCAGGCAGCGTCACAGCTGCGTCGGTATATCCATATTCGATGTCAGAGATGGTCTTGACTCCCTGGGATCTCTTGAATAGCTTTTCGAGCTTGCTCAACTTTAATGTTGTGGGGTCTGTCTCGAACTCAAAGGGAGAGTCCGGTATGTTGGTGGGTGTTTTGGATAACTGGGATTGGATTTGGGGTAGGATCGGGGGTAGAGGTGGTCCCGTGGAAATGTCTGCATCATTCTGAACATTAGCTGTTTCCCCGGAGGTTGGAATTCCTGGCGGGGGAGGAACTTGCTGCGAAGCAGATGCTCTGGTTTGCTGCTATAACCTCACGATTAACTCTGCTTGTTCATTCACAACCGTGGCCTGCTGCTTGGCGAACTCTGCCTATCGGACAGCATCCTGTTACATCATTTTCATACTCTCTTGGAGCTGGCGCACCATCTTCTCTAAATTGGCCATACTGTTCTGCTCTGACTGAATTATCGGTATATGTTCCCTTTCTGTGGGAGAAGCAAAATCCTGATCCCTACTGTACACAGGTGGGGTAGACAAAGCCCTCTGTACTGACTGCTGAACTGGTACCCTCTGCCTAGCTGTCCTCCGTCTAGTAACCGGGGGTAGAGAGTGGTACACTGGTTGTCCGTCTACCTGATCCTCAGATCGATGGAGTCGACGACCTCTAATCCAAAGTGCTTGGGGAATATCTACTGGGTCAAAAGCAATTGTGCTCGACTACCTAGTAAAAAAGATAAATAAAGCATATAAATAAATAGAAAATTGGACAGTGTAACAACGTAAAATAAACACAACACACAGCTGGGTATCACAACAAATTGCCAACAAGCTGAATGTACTGTTTCTTAATCACTGATCACTGTTTCCAAATCGTTGCCCTAAAGTCTGAATCTAATACCCGTAGATTACTAATTCCCGAAAACACTGATGCCTGCAGGCCTGACACTCAGACTTGCGAACTGATATGTGTGTTCCCTGCATAGATACTCTCTAAAAACACGTAGCAAGTAAAAGAGAGCCAAAAACACCCCTAAGTTGGGGTAGGGTTTCCCTGTCCTATTTTTGTCAGGAGCTAGGGTTTTACTATGCACGCAACAGTTTTCAAACAACCTAACATCGGGTAAGCAACCTGCCCTAGTTTGGAATAGTCACTATGGATTTCGATATGCACTAGGTCGAATGGTCAAAAAGGGTGCCCCGGTAAAACCAGGGTTTGTGTTCCCATACTGTCAGAGCCCACAACCGGTCAGCCTTATGGCATGCTTTGACAAAGTCAAGCCTCCGGCAAACCGTTCAGGAATGGCAGATGGCAAACATAGTGTCCTAGGCGCACTAATGCACATACAATGCAAAGAGACACATAAATGAAATCAAAACAGGATATCACGAGTTCGAGTCAAGCACTCTAAATCCCCAGCAGAGTCGCCAGAAACTGTAGACGTCCCCGAACGCCCCGGGAGGACGAGTCCCATTCTGTTCTTTTTTTTGGGTTCACTACAGTTCAGGACTCTCAGATAGTCATGGTTCTTAATCTGAACCAAAGAGTCCAAATCTGACAAATCGTTTTGAGAAAACAGATTTTTAGAAAAGAAGTGCCAAACATGGACTGCTTTGCCAGATACAGAGTCGCCACCTAAATATATTTTATGGGAGAATTTAGGAAACCCTGAGTCGGTGCCAAAGGCCACGTGTCTATCATCACCAAAGTTGCCTTGGCTCGGGAGCTTGGGTACGATTGGGGAAGGTCAGCTATGAGCACCCCCTCTCGCCCGATCCGAAGATAGGCCTCTACTAACCGTGATATCCGTTTTTGAAAATGTTATGTGTTCTTATTCCGGTTATTAGCGTAGAATTACTATGTCATGCGCACAGCAAACAAGTATAGACCAAATCGCCTAAATTGGAACAAAACATTTCATGCTTGTTTTGAAAATGGTTTGCTACTCGCAAGTAGGCTGAAATGTAGATTTTGCCACCCTCAAGTGGGCTTAAGAAAAGATGGTTTTGCCACTATCTAGTGGGCTTAAAACTCACAGTTTTAATGCATTATTCCAATTTAGGTAATTCGACCTCCACCCACAGGCACTAAAGCAGTTTATATCACATAAGCAGCTAGCCTCATGGTAATCATGTTATTATGGCAACACTCACACGCATGCGGTATGCTAAAGCGTAAATGCTTACCTAGTACTCCGAGCCAAAACAAAAACTAGTTAGTAATCATATGTATGATCCTAGTTTAAGATGGCTAATGCAACACATGCGAAATGCAACTAGAAATGGGCTCGACTATTCTAAACATGGCATGTGAAATGTTACAACTAACACGTATTCAATTTGGAGTGGAAACACAATGCAGTTAGCATAATGTGCCGAGCCTGGTGCATGCAAGACAAATGTATGAATGCACGCATGCATAGCATAAGGTATGCTAATTTAAATATGCCCTAGTCTACCATCATAAGCGGGTAAATAAAAGGGAAGAAAGACGTGGGGTTGGGAGACATACACCACACTTACGCACACTTATTACACAATTGCCCTCACTCGGAGGGTCCGAATAAATATTACAGTCCAAATATATAATACTAAATTAATTATTACATAACTTCTAATTAATTAACAAATTAAATACAGGAAGAAGGTGGCCACAGCCCCGCCTCGGGATGCGTGAATGATGCATGCTTGACTCGTCTTGCCCGAAAATCCGTACCATGCCACTGTTGCCTCTGTTTACACTGCCTTGCCCCTCTGAGGATCACATAAATTTTCAGAACTGCTTTGAATCACTCCCTGAGTGCTCTGGAGTGTCACCGGCCAGAACAAAATGCCACCGGCCGTGGGAATGGGATTATCGGCCAAATATTATGCTCTCGGCCAAACATGTTTTGCCGGTCGGCACACAAAACTGCCGGCCGGCCAATTCTTCCTGCTGAAACCTGCAGTTGACAGCAACAGAGGGCAAGCAATGTATGGCATGGAATTTTCAAACAAATTTATGCATGGCCACACCCCCTATCATGCAATGGACTCAAGGGAGCATGGCCCTTGACCCTCGGGCCACCAATTGCGCATTTCGATGCATGATGGCCGAAGAGTCAAGTATGCATTTCAATGTCAAATGCAATACACACAAAACATACAAGGGACCCAACCTCAATCATGGTTGATCAAGAGGCGAGGCAATGCACAACGATGCACATGCGACCTAAGCATGCAAGCAAACATACAAACATGCAATGCAACTATATAGCACACACAATGCTAACAACATAACATGCACAACGCATTGAAACATGACATACACAATGCAGGATGGACTTACACTAACATGAATGGACCTCAACCACACTCACATCAGTAGCCATTAGGTGAAAATAAGACTCTCGAAATGCGTGCACACATGCACGCAAATCGAGGACTGAACCAAAGCATAACACGTAACTCTAACAAGACATGTCAAGGGATGCAAGATGGCATGCAAACTCACAAATTTCAGCATTGAAATATGATTCTAAACAGCCCCAAAACATGAAAAAATGGCACCCGATGCATGAGATGAAACCCGAAACTCGAAACTAGGCACATGGAATGACTTATAGCTATACAAAGCATGCATTATTTGATCATGAAGCATGAAGACAGAACCAAGGTAGTCCCAAAACATGGACACTTCCAATTCAAATCATGGCCAAAAGATGCTAGCATGGTGGACAAAATAACATGCAATCTTGACTAGCAATCATGGTTTACATGGCAAGTATATGAAGCAAATGAAATCTCACCAAACCAGAAAAAATCAGTGAACAAATCATGTGAAAATAGTTCCAAATAACCACTGATATGCAACCATGGTATGCAAAAATAATGAGTTACTTTGGAGGACCATGCAAGGAGTTATTAAGCACATGCAAGGTAGACATTTAGTATGGCATAAAAAACTATGGAAATCAAATATGGTAGTCTAAAACTCACCAAATTGACCCTGGAAAGTGACTTCGAAGCATGCAAGGTAGGGTCTCTTTGGAAGGCCAAAAAGGCCACCAAACAAGAGAATGAGAGAGGGGGGTCACCCTCCTCTAATCTTGGCTCTCAAAATAGTGTTTCAGCCACTGAAAATCCACTGGATTTCAGTGGCTAGAAGGCCAAACAAATCATGCAATTGGGGCTTAGGTGTAAGGCTCAAAACAAGGGACAATCAAGCATACAAGGAAGCATGTGGCCTCAAATAAAATAATGCCCTTAATAAAACATGAATATGATATCAAAACAAGCTTTTTCCAGTTTATAACAAGTCTCAAAAATGAACATAAATAGGGTTAATCTATCATGCAAAAATGGCCCTAAAAGAGAGAATAGAAACAAGGGACAGCATCTGGCCCCAAACAGTGAAGAGCCCTTCAACAAAGTTGAATAGGGACTCAAAGTGAAGCACTTTACAGTTTACATTAAGTCTCGAAAATGAACAAAAGTGAGGCTAAATCAGCATGCAAGAAAAAGGCCTAAAAGAGGGGTAAAGAGGCAAGTGGTAGCAGCTGACCTCAAACAGAGGAGAGCCCTTCAACAAAGTTGAATAGGGTCTCAAAACAAGACATTTCACAGTTTATGACCAAGTCCAAAACAGCTTACAAATAAGCCTAAAATATCATGCAAAAATAGGCCTAAAAGAGAGTTTAAACACAAAGGGGGAGGAGGAGACCTGAAACAGTAAGAGGTCCTTGATCAAATATGAAAAGGAGCTCAAAATATGACTATTTATAGTTTAGTTCAGAGCCCAAAAATGTAAGAAACAAAGGCTAAGATTGCATGCAAAATAGAGCAAAAAGAGAGAGAAATGAGGCTCACCCTTGTAGTCCAAACTTCCAGCAGCTTTTGGTCCGAGAAATGATGTTTCTAAGCTTTGAAAAATAGCCTCAAGTTTCTGGAATGGAGTATGGAGGTTGTAGGCTATGAGTGGTAGTGTAAAGGGGGCAAGAACCTTAGGGTTTAAAGGGTTTGGAAGAGAGAGATAGGGAGAGAGTTGAGAGTTTTAGAGAGAGAGGAAATTTTTTTCTTTCTTCAAGTTGTATCTCTCTTCCTCCTCTCCTCTTCTTGTAAGAGAGCTTGATTGATATAGAAATATATCAATCTGCAGCTCCTCAGAACTCCCACGTCCAGGCATGGGCTGGGGTATGGCCTGGAATGACAGCTGTCAGCTGTCTACAGAGATATCTATTGAAAACCACACTTGGCCGGCCGGCCGGCCATAAAAGTGGTCGACCGGTAGTCAAATTGGCCGGCCGGCCAACACATTTGGCCGATTGAAAATCAAGGCGGCCGGTGGGCAGGAGACTTGGTCAACAGGCTACCTCCTTCCCTCAAGAACACATCCACAAGCTCTTGCTGCAACCAAGTACAAAACAGAGAAGTTAAGAGATTCTAAGGCAAGGCGCGCAGCCAAGACTTTTCGAAACTCAAAACAAACACAAGCATGGATAATCATCGCGTGTTCAAACGATGACATCCAAGCCTTGAGGACGGTCAAAAATGGGGTGTCTACAACATGATGGTTTGAGGCTATTTTATGTAAAGGGGTGTTCCACCCTTCTTGTTGCTTAATTATGTAGACTTTTACACCATCTTTTAGCATATTCAAACCAAATTTTTTGGACCTTTAAACCATTGAAATTCAGAGTTATTTCAGTGGCAAAAACCTTGTTTTGAAGTCCAAAATTGTAGGGGGTAGCCTCCTCTCCTTGTGTCTTATTTGCATGCCTAGATAGTTTAACATGTGAGCATGTTTTTCTAGCATTTTGTACCTTAATCTCAGTATGATTTTGCTACTGTTTTGACTAGTTTCAATTATGTTTTGAGCTGGTTTAGTCCTTCGAGGCTTGTATTATGTGGTTGTCGTGTAAAGAGACTTCACCAGCTTAATGTTTTAGGCTTTTTAACATGAATTGCATGAGTTGGTTGCATGTTTTAGTGTCATTTTGCACTCCATTTCAGCACTGAAATCTTTGCAATCTCCCTCTATTCTTCACTCTTTCATTTATTTTAAAAGTAGCTTTGAACCTCTTGTTGGCTTGAGTGTGAAATGGAGACATTCATGCTTAATGGTTTAATTCTTTCGAGAGTTCATTATCAACGACATGAGGTCTCTTTCATGCTTAAGAAACTTGTGGTTTAAGCCTACTTTCAATTAGAGGACGCTCACCTTTTGGACTAATCAATTAAAGAATTAATCGGTAATGCAAAAATGAGTAAATAAAAATGAATAAGTAAAAGAGGCAAGATAAGGCATCTTGTGTGTTGCATTGCATGTGTTTGAATCGGACGTTAATTCGAACACGAGAAAAATAGGACGTTTCATACTCAAAGTGATGAAACGTGCCACTTTTCTTGGCCACCATCACCCTTGATCATACATGATAGGGTTATGGTTTTGTTGAGTCTTGTTTTGCACTCATTAAGCTTGTACAAGCTTGGTTCCTTAGCCATCATGCATGGAAATGTTTAGTTGATGGTTCGAGGGCCAAGTGATACTCTCCTTTGAGCTTGTGTGATGATAAGGAGAGCAACAGTACACACACTCCATGAGAATACACTGTTTTGCCTCCGTTTTCTTTCTGTTGTAGCAAAAGAAGAAGTTCAAGGAAGGGGTAGCTGATCGGCCACCAATAGTGGCCGATGGCCACCAGCAGTAGCCGACCAACCACTAATGGTAGCCGACGGCCACCATTGGTAGCCAACCGGCCAGAAATGAAATTTTGTACAAGTGTGTTCCTGAATTGGAGTAGAGGCATTCTGGAAGTTGGCAGCACTGTGGGTGTTCGAGCATGTGCAAGCAGAGGCTGCAATGGCAAGGCGGTGGCATTTTCGGGAGGAGAATCCGAGCATGCATGCATCCCTCGTCCCTTGAGACCGTTTAATTGCTTTATTAGTTAGTTGTAGCTAATTCATTCATGCAAGTGTTGTACTTATTTAGCTAATTAATTTGTTTTATAATATCTAATTAGCTTAGAATAGTTAGTTAAATATCATGTTGTAATAATTAGTTAACTAGAATAGTTAATTAGTCTTGTGTTGTAATAGCTTAGCTTAATTAATGTAGCCAGTTAGCTTAGCTTTTTCATTTGGACCCTCCTTCGGGAGGGCATAATGTTGTAATAAAGTGTGCGTGTATGCGTGTGTATGTATGTCTTCCAACCCCATGTCTTTCTCCCTTTTATTTAATCGCTTTCGATGGTTAGATTAGGGACATATTTCGACTTAGCATATCGCATGCTTGCATCCATTCATTTGTCTTGCATGCACCGAGGCTCGGTGCATCATGTAAACTGCATCGCAATTTCAATACACTTCTTTGAATACGTGTTTCAAAGCATGCTATCAAAGTGTTGCAAATACTATGATTAGGTAGCTGAGCCTATTTAGTTATATTATTGCATGTGTTGCATTAGGCATCTTGTAACTAGTTTCTATTTTGACTTGGAGTACTCGGTAAGTTTTTATGCCTTAGCATACTTGCATAAGTGTGATTGCCATATTGCCATGTTTCGCATGCTTGCCACGAGGCTTTGTGCTTAAATGCTAAACTACATGAATGCCTGTGGATGAAGGCTTGTTGTTTGAGTTGGAACAATTCAATAAATGCTTGTTTTAAGCCTACTTTGTTGAGTGGAAAATCATGTTTTAAGCCTACTATGTTTGGTGGCAAATCCGCATCTTTTAAGCCCACTCGAGGGTGACAAATTCAAACCATTTTCGAAAACAAACATGAGTTGAATTGTTCCAAGTCTTGCAAACTAGTCTATACTTGTTTGTGTGCGTCACATAGTAAACCTAGTCCAATAATCAGAATAAGAACACAATGTTTATAAAAGAACATATCATAATTAGTAGAGGCCGATCTTTTGATCGGGTGAGCGGGGGTGCTAATTTCAGGACCTTTCCCTCTCGTACCTAAGTTCCCGAGCCGAGGCAACTTGATGACGGACACGTGGCCTTTGGCACGAGTCAGGGTTTCCTAAATTTTTTCAAAACAAAATATTTAGGTGGCGACTCTGTTTCTAGCAAAGCAGTCCAATTTTGGCATTATTTGACTTAAAATCGATTTTCCAAAAAGATTTGTTGAATTTGGACTCTTTGGTGCTTATCAGTTTCACATTGCACTTGTGAGACTACATTCAAAACTGCGGGAGTCTAAACTATGAGGCCTTCTTTTCAAACCCTTTCCAAAAGGCGGGGGCACGGAAAAAGACGAGTCCACAGTAGCATGTCGCTAACCATAACGCACACATCAGTTTTTTTATTGTGCCAAAAACAAGGCAACAAAACCACGGTGACTTTAAGTCATGCTTCCTTACTTTGGCTCAATTAAGGTCTGACCTAAAGTCTCCAAGACTTTTTGCTTATCTAAAGAATAGGATTACATTATTCACATTTGAACATCTCTACTAAGTCTAAGTCAACCAAATTAACTTCCATGAACTAAATCAATTTAGAGAGAAATTCGCATTAGGATTAATTTGATTAGCATAATATAATTTTGCCGCAAAAATCTAAATTAAATAGTGACAATATTACACAAGTTGCAAGATCGAAAATCCGCTATGCTCGTAATCATCTCTTGTACCACAAGTGACAATTATCCAAAATTTAATTTAATTCATGTGCAAAATTTTAGTTTTCGGGAGTAAATCTACAAAGATTTCTCTCAACCGAACAACCTCCCACTGACTATGGCATGTCTAAAAAGCATGATAAAATATTCTAATTCCATACAACAGCATCTTAATGCAGATTCACAAGCAACTCATGCTATGTTACATTTAATAATGAAATTTAAATAAATAAATAAAATTAATCATGCTATTATAATCATAACATATTAGAAACTCTAGACAAAAAATAACAATATACTGTGTTTAATATTCAAATTATGCCATAACAGAAAGTATATCACTTATGAAATTTTTTTGGAATTTTTTGGTATTTCTTGGAATTTAAATAATTAATAAACACACATAAAATAATAAATAAATATTTCAAAATCTGGAAAAATGCAGCAACTATACTAGTAAATAGTAAACCATTACAGTGGTCTATAGTAAAAATTTCAGCTCCAGAAAACTTAATCATGCAACACCAGATGCATTTTAAAGTAGAAATAATGAATTATTATTTCAAGAAAAATATTTTTTATTTTCATGAAATTTTGAAAATTTTACAGAATATAGAAAATTTAATTCTGAGTCTAACAGTACCAACTACGCTTAAAACAAAGCTATAAGGAATTACTTATGACCATTTAAAGCAATTCTAAATTTTTAAAACAAATAAACAGAGCCTTATACCCAGCTGCCAAACTAGCCAAGCCGCCGTTGAAAACGGCGCGGCTCAGCTCGGCGCGCTGTGCAACGCAGGGCGCACGCCTGGAAGACACGGACATCTCGCTCGTGGACAGCGCGACTAATGCTCGCGGGATGGCACGTGGAAGCGCGCCTGGCGCGTGATGACACGTAGCAGATGCGTGGTGCGCATGTGGCGGTGCTGGCGCGTGCATCTCACACGTCGCCTTCCACGGTGTTTTCTGGTCCGATTTTGGTACTACCGGACTCCATTTTTCAAAATAAAATCAATGGTGGTATCAAAAATGACATTTAACAAACCCAAATAATAGGGTGTATTACACACTCTCTCAAATGAGAGTAGAAGTGCAGAAACTCTGCACTTCATCTTCTTTCTTAAGCCACCAGAAAATACAAAACGAACCCAAATTAGGATTTGCTTTTTCTCATCAACAGTGAGTCGGAATCAGGCCCATAATATATACCGTTTCGAAGGTATCAAAACAAGGATTCCAAAAATGTAATTTTCATAACATAAAAACAAAGCATGTAAAACCAACATGCAATCAAAGTTACGAAAAATTAAATATGAATCTCCATTTTATCAAAATTCGACCGTTGGATTTTTATGAAACTTGGCAGATATATTTTACGTGAAATATTCTACAACATATGTAAATTTCTGGTTGATCGGGGAAAGTTCAAAAAAAAATATTAATTTTTCATGCATATATCATAAATGTATAATTATATACATATTTTAATGCATAAAAAAATAAGCACGGAAATACCCATTTGAGGCTTTGATACCAATATAAGATTTATCAAACACAGCCCGTAAAAGGATTCAAGCCATACCTTAGGTGATGGAATCCGAAATGATGAGCCTTATGGGTAAATCACGTGCTTCTTTAATCACGAACTAAGAACACCCAGCAATGGAGTGATACCGCAGTATGAATATCCCCTACTCTAATCATAGTGCAAAGAATGGATCGTTCTCTGATATGGGAGAGAGTTAGAGAGAGAGTATGGAAAAACATGTTTTGGGTAAAAATCACATAACGTATCTGATGATGTATGTCATCCAGATATATAATCAAATATATAACCATATATATCTATCTATCCATATCACCTATGGATAGGATAGATTTAGATAGATAGAGGGTTATCCTAACAAATAGGATAATTAGGAAATCAAATTCAAATTCAAATTACATGGGTAATTTGAATGGGTCATGGGTCATGTCACATGTGTGCCCAAATTCAGGTCCAATGCCCGGCCCAATTTCCAACACAAACTGTTTAAGGAGCCTCACAAGACTTTTCAAATGTAGTCAGCATTGAGACTCTTTAAATGGGGTTTGTTGGCTATTATAACTAATATTACCATATTTTAACTTTTGTCAATGGGTTAGCTATTACAATAGCTATTTTAATAAATTTTCAAATGATGCTTGTTAGCTATTATAACTAGTATTATCATATTTTGATTTTTCCAATTGATTAGCAATTACAATAGCTATTTTAATAAAAAAAAAAATTAAGGGTAGCTGCATTTGAAGTGCCTTGTGAGACTCATTAAGTAGTTTGTATGTATAAATAGGTAAAATAAATAGTAGCGTTGAAGTATATAGAGAGGGAAAAAAAACTTTTTTTATATTTTAGCTAGTAAAAAGTGAAAAGTATGGCTGGAGATCCCATTGGAGTGACTAAAATATATGAAGCTAGCTAAAATAACTAACATGCCTTGTTTAAAGAGTCCTTACAGATACTCTAACTTAATAGTAAAAGAATTTGAAAGAAAAAAAAAACAATTAAATAAAGAAAGAAAAGCAATTCAGTTACGGAAAACTTCATAAATATAAGAAAATAAAGAGGAAAGAAAGAAAAGGTAAAAACTAAAATATTTTAGATTTTTTCATCAAAATGAGAATAATTTAAGAAGTTCCCATTTTTTTGTAACTACTACAAAATTTTTATTTGAAAACTTAAAAATGATCATGTATAAATTGCCTAACGTGAATTAATTTTATAATACAACACCTTGAGTTATTTTTAAATTTAATATAAATAGTTATTGATGTAACATTTTAACAACTACTAATCATCAAATGAAGATTCTATTTTTTTTCTAGAACAAAAAATAAAAATAAAGATTCCCTTTTTGCTCCAAATGGAAATATTTATGTTAAATACATAAACCAGTCATATTCAGAGGAAAATGGAATGTCTTTTCAGTTTAATTGCAAGAAAATAAAGGGAAATTTACCCAAAATCCCATTACATAAACTTGCATACCCAAGAGCCCTGTATATTTTCTTACGAGATTATAAATGCTTGTCTCGTAAATGTTGAATTTACAAACAACCAATGTTTGTGTGTCGCAACAACAAAGTTGTGAGCCTTAAAGGTCACGTTTAGAAATAAATTATTGTAGTAATTTTTAAATTTTTTAAAAAAATATTGCAAAAAATTAGAAAGAATAATTTAATAACTTATAGTGATTTTTTTGACTAAAACTGAAGGTTGCTAAACGACGCAATCTCCCTCAACATATTATTCCCACACTGCAACTCTTACACAATTTCCTTCTTACTCTGGCAACTCTCCACCTCCATTAAAGAAAACGGTGACTCCATCTCTTACCTACACTGGCAATTCCCCTTCTTTATCTCTCCGTCTTCTCTCTCGGCAAGCCCTCATCTCTATTATGATTACAAATCAGGACATAGCCATTGTCACGCTTTCTCTCTCTAAAATCTTATTGAAAGCTTAAGCCTACGATTTATGTTCACTCATTTTTGTTTGTTTTGAGCTTTGGTCGTAGTCTTCGTTTGCTTTAATCAAACTGTGCACAAATTTGAAATTGCTAGTTCCTCCGTCCCAAAATATTAGCTCCTTATTCCATTTTTCATTGTCCCAAAATATTAGTCCCTTTTCAAAAAAAAAAAACAAGTACAAAAATAATATAAATTTTCTATTTTGCCCTTCTTTTAAGTTTATTAATAACATAAAAATATAATTATAACGTTGATATTCCCTAAAAAATGTACTATCAAAGGGTAATTTTGAAAAATTAATTTTTTTGAAGTGCAATAATTGTACTACCAAAAAAGTTAGATTCCTCAAAAGGGACTATTATTTTGGGACGGAGGGAGTATTATTTTCAGAAGTGTTTAGTGGGGTGAATGGGAAGGAACAATAGAAATGGGATAGATTGCTTGTGTATAGCGATCCCGGTATTCCCTGTTATCGTTTAACTGTAATCCGGACTCGGTTCCGTAGATTCGTTGTTGTCTTATCCTCATTTCTATCCCTTACTCTTTGTGTTAGAGTTTTGGGTTGTGTTGGGCAAGTTGGGAATAAGTTGGTTGTGTTTTAAAGCTTAGAAATTTTTGCCCAGGCTTTGGTCTCTCCGCTCGAGCGGTGATTTGACGCTCGAGCGGGCTATTGTTGTTGCCTTTCCGCTCGATCGGCAGTTTGGACGCTCGAGCGTGAATTTCCCTCTCTCAGCATTTTGGACGTCTGCAGAAAATTCTGGGAGAGTGCATCCGGCGCTCGAGCGGATCTTTGGACGCTCGAGCGTGAACCTGTGTCTGACGCTCGAGCGGGGTGTTATACGCTCGAGCGGACCTGTTTTTATATCAGTCCGTGAAATCACCTTTTTGATCACTTTTTGATTTCCTTTCTCTCTCGTACTTTTTCAAAACCTCCATTGGAGAGCACCTCACTCTAAAACCTAACTTCTCTCTTAGGATTGATCTAGCTAGAGTGTTTTCCTCACCTTGGGCCTTTGTAAGAAGTGTGTTGATCGTCGAGGGCTTCGTTGTGATCCAAGAAATTTGGGATTTGGAGCACTTTGATTTTGGGTCATATTCTCTATATGAGTTCTCCATTTAAGGTAGGGATTCTCCTTGTTCTTTTTCAATACTTCGTCTATAGATAGACATGTGGTAATTTTGTATTGCATAAAAATCATATCCATGTTGGATTTGTTTGAAATCATGAGAAGGAACCTAGGGTTGGGTGTTGGAAAATGGTTATGTTGTCATTGATGGTTGTTTTGGGCTAATTGGAGTGTAAATTAGCATGTTGTAGTTGATGGAAGAAAAAGGCCTAAATCATATTTTGATTGATAAATTAAAATGGAGAATAGTGAATCTATATTGTAAATCTCTATTGTTGATGTGAGTTGGGTGAAGGTGTTAATGCCTAAGGGGTTAACTTTGGCTTTGGAATGGGTTTGAAATGAATGTAGTGGACTAATGTGAGTTATGGCTTTCTTATTGGTAGAAATTGGTTTTTGTAAAACAAAAGGGATGGATTTGGTTTTGTGACAACAAAAGAGACAGAGTTGGTTTTGTTAAAACAAAAAGGGGAAGTGGAACTTGTTTTGTGAAATGGGAAAAGTATTTTGAAATACGTATGAAAATTGGATTGTTGTTTCATGAGTGTTGAACACACACATGTGTGGAATTGTATCTTGAACTACCATGTTAATGTTGTTGTCGGGTTTGTGGTCTCATAGTAATTGAGTCTCTAATAGATGTACTAAATATTTGCATCTAGAGGTTTTGTCCTTGGTCATCGGTGGAGGATGACGTGGTTGTGTTGAATTGTCGTGTATGCATTACACCATTGTTGATTGAACATCTTATGTGATGAAATGTTGAGATGCATTATACATGTATACTTGTTAGGGAGGAGAGAGGGGTTGTACTCCAGTGTGTGTGAGAAGATAGGGGATGGACTCCACACACCTATGTGTTCATATACTTTAACACATTGTTTGTATCTGGATGGTTTATGTATATATGTTGTACATGTTGGTTATGCCCTGTTGCATTTCGATTGGTGGTGTTCTACCTTGCGCTGAGAATCAGAGGTACCGTGACCTTCCAGCTAGCGCCTGGAGAACTGACTGCGCTGAGAATATAAGGCACCATACCCTTCCAGCTAGCGCCTGGTAAACTGGCATGTTGTTGTGAGAAGTGTATCCTTGGCTTACTATGCACATAGCTAGTAGAGCAAAGTTTTGTTGTTGATATTTCAGTGTGTTTGGGAATATCATGGATTGTGTTGATTATGGTTTTGGAGGGCCGAGTTGCCTCATTGGTTTATCTTATGCATGTTGGTGAGTTGTTATCTCTTTTTATAACAGTGCATATATAGAGTTGATTGTATCGGGAAAAAGCCAAAATGTCATATTTGTCTTTTGGAAAGTGTGAAGGAGAACGGACTTTTTTAAAGAAACATATATTTTGAAAAGCATATCTGTGTATGTTTGGAAATTGGAAGAGTGTAGTGGGCTTAGTGAAATTATTTCCTAAGGTATTATTAATGTTATGAAAGATTGGGAACGGGGATTAATGAAAAGAAAAGGAAAGATGAATCGCCTATGGCGTTGATTGAAATGGTTGTTTTCAAGAAAAGTTCATACTTATGATATTTTGTATAAATTGTCACATTACTATTCTAGTATGAGAATGGGTGTTCATGATCATAGCTATCTGTATGTTGTTATTGTTGAGGGCCATGTTGAGATCCCTACTGGACTATATGTTCATCCCACGTTGTTGAACCTTTTTCAGGTGTTGAGCAGAATGTGCTGCAAGAATTGGGTCTTCTGATTTGTTGGCCACGGGGCCTCTCTTATGTGGGCGGAACGCCATTGTTGTAAAAGGGTTACACCCTTCTTCTTGTACCTTAAGTGATGTAAGCCCAAGGGCAATTTATTAAGTATGTTCATGTAATATTTACTTTGCATACGAATGAGAGTATTGTTAATCACTTCTACAGATTGAATGTATGAGTTTATTTCCGCATGTTATCCTTGAAATTGAATTAAGTTAATGAATTTGGTAATGACTTCGAGTAATAAAAAGTGGGGTGTGACATTGTGGGTCCCATAAATTGTTGTTGTGGCACTTTAAGGTTATGTTAGGTTTTTATTCTTGGCAATCCCGTTTGACAAAACTCCTTTCAATTGTAATTTTATTAATTTTTTTTATTTAAGTGAGACTATGAGTATTTAGATGCAAATCCAATCCGAATTGTGCTTACGCAGTCGAAGTTGTTTGTCCGCTCGAGCGGCCAATTGTGCGCTCGAGCGGAGATCGCGTCCTTTCAGAAGTTTCACTTGCTTGCAAAAGTACTGGGAGTTGTTTTTTTCCGCTCGAGCGTAGATCTATGTTCTGAAACACGCATTTTAGTTAGTCTGCTCAAGCGGCCATTCTTGTGCTTGAGCGGAGATCGCAGATCTATTTGCTATAAAAGTTGCGGTTCAGTTAGGTTTTAGGGTACGACTTCCAAATCTTCTTCTTGGGTATGAGAGTTTTCATCTGAAGTTTCTTTGCTTGTTTCCTTTGACATTTGTGAGAGTTTAATCATGAATTGAGTGGATTATATCAAAGCGTTTGTTTAGTTTGTTTTTATTCAAAAAAGCGAGAGTTGTTTTTCGGTGGATTCCAGAGTGGCTCACCGTCCTAAATCGGACATCAGCGTTGTGGATTCAAAATTGAGCAAGACAATTCCAAGGTGAAGATGGGGCTGGAAGAGGCATATAGAGGTCAGTTCGATTCGGGCGTAGATTCGCTAAGTAATTGAGAGTACACTTGTGTAATTTTTTTGTGTCTTCTTAGTGGATTGTTTTGTTGCTTTGACCCGTGGTTTTTTATCACAATTGGAGACGCTCCAATTGTGATTTTTTTACGTAAAATCGTAGTGTTATTTTTTCTTGATTGTTTGATTAGGATTTTTATTTACTACTTAAAATGGATACATAATCACAAATCAGTATCTCCGGGATTTTTAGATTTTTCAGGTTGGTTGTTCGTAAATGTTGAGTTTATGGGATGACCATACATAATTTAATCTCTTTTCTTATAATCATATAAGTCCTATTTAGTTGGAAAGTTATTCCATAAGATCCTATTATATTATTTTTAAGGGTTTTATTGGATGAGTATACCCTTATTCTTTTCTTTTTATTTTGATTATTTTTTTAATATTTTTTTAGCATAAAAAAAAGGATGCTCTAAGGTATCATCATGGTATCTGTGGGCTCAAGCCCCGGGATAACTGGTTGCCGGATTGATTTGACCCAACTCATAGGAAGGGACCCACCACCAAAGCACCAGTAGAGCTCAACCATATGCCACAGACGAGCCCAGATTTCAATCAGAGTACAATGCGCGATCTCTGAAGAGAGCCGACTGCAAAACAACCAATTTTCACCTCTAGGATTCGAACCTGGGTCACGCCCTTATTCATTCACGCATTTACATAATTTTCTTCTTCTTCTTCCTTTTGTTTTTTTTTTCACGCCAGATTCATTTTTGGAAGGTCAAACCCTATATACATTTCTGGTGGGATTTTCTGTTGGCGTGATACTTTTAATTAGTGGGAGTTATGTTCTATTTGAATTTTGAGGGTGATGAAATATGACTATCAATGTGGCAAGAGGTACAAATCTCTGTTATTATTCTCCCGAATATCACATATATGGGTTGTGAAAATCTGACATATCATTTTACAAAGGTATGTCATATTTGCTTTTGATTTAATACCATGTTGGTTTTGGTTGATGTACTTTGATTTCAATGGGTTTGTTTTGTCTTGATTTTTGGATTGGTGGTGGATCAAAAATGAAGGGCAAGAATGAATCTGACGTAATGTCACCTAGTCTAGAAACCCCATATCGAAGTTAACCCCAAACTGTCACTTTTCTAAAACCTTAGTTCATTATTAGTCCTAAATTATGGTTAACACGTAAGTGGTCCAAATGTATATCAAGTTATCTAAAAATCACAAACAGGTCATAATTGAACATAACAAAATATGACAAACCATCAATGATTTTAAATTCACAATGTTTTACAAGTTTAGAAATGTTTCCTCAAGTTTTGGGCTCAAAAGGATGTGTTTTGTTGGTTTAAGTTTGAGTTTTGAAGCTTGAACACCAATCTGGAAATTCTAGAATTTGCACCTTCCGCTCGAGCGGTGGAATCAGCGCTCGAGCGTAGAATGTGAGCTCCCAAAAGTTTTACAGACTTTTGCAGACTGCTTGATTGTAGGAAATTGAGCTTGAGCGGAGACTCTGTTCACTATGTCTTGCGCTCGAGCAACGATTGAGCAGACGTCGAGCGTAAAAATCAAGCAACCAATACTTTTTTAGACTTTACAAACCGCTCGAGCGACAGAAATTGTGCTCGAGCGGACTGCCCTATTTAAAAAAATTTGACTAAGTGTCCGAAGTTACATTTTGACATCCTTATAGCATCTTAGGCAATCATAAGCCCTAATTAAGACATAATAATGAGGATAAAGGCTAAAAACACACTAGGAACGAAACGAAATAAATTAAGTACTATCCAAGTGTGTGTTTCAATATGTAAATCTGTTTCATGTTTGTGTAGGTCACGCTCCGTGAGCTGTTTGATTTATTTGTTATGTTATCGAAGCTATCTGTGAGTAATAACTTTGTAAGGCTATGTCCAATGTTAAATATTTTTTGAACATTATCATATGAAATGATCAGTTTTATGAAATACTATTTTTGCATGAATGAATGATTGTCCAAGTTTTTGAAATGTATTCGTGGCATCCTTAACATCATATGATTTGCGTCCCTTTATGGGTCATCGGAAACGTCTTTGTGCACATGACTCATCGGAATGCCTTTATGGCCATCCCTTTATGGGTCATCGGAATGCCTTTATGGCCATCCCTTTATGGGTCATCGGAATGCCTTTATGGCCATCCCTTTATGGGTCATCGGAATGCCTTTATGGCCATCCCTTCACGGATCATTGGATTTGTTAACGCTAATGGATGTACTACGTATGATCATATGGAATGTATGAACTTTGAACATGAATATGAATTTGTATCTGTTTCTGAATAAGAATCTAAATTCAAAATCTGTTATAGACATCATTCATTAAAACCTTTACTTTGTTATTATTCACTTGGCTCTAACTCACTGTATTATTTATGTATGTAGGTGCCCACACTCGTGGCCAGGCTCAATGATGATCTCCTGGAATTTTGTTTTTGGTTGGCCAACCGTTGTGCCTTTCGAGGAGGTTTCAGAAAAAGTCAAGTGGTCAAGTTTTGTGAACATGATGCAAGTTTAATTATTTTCTTTAATTTATTTCAAGAACCGTTCTTTTGTGGCATATAGTTGACGATGTAGGTTGGCTATGTATATGACGTCATATGTGGGTAAGCCTTATGTTTTTGTCTTATGTATGTCAGCACAGCTCAATAGACTATATATGTTTTCTATTTGCTTATGTAGTCCCTTATTATGTGATGATTTGTTCAGAGGCCCTTGGTAATCCCAGTGTAACGCCCCCAAAAAATTGGATATGGTACATCTATTTATACAACAAACCCACTTGATAGATAAACACATATATATAACTAACTATTCTATACATCCATTTCCATTTAATCCCAAATGCTAAATACATGTTGTTCACATCTCAATGCCCCAGTTTCAATCCCAATCATGCATTTTACACAAGTATAAAATGGAAACCAAACAGATAATAAGTGCCTTACAGGCTTACAAATTTATCCAAGAATCTTCTTGGTTACACAAAATAGAGTTTCAACTCAACACAAATACAGCCCTGGGCTTACATTCAATAAATAACCATAAAACAAAAATAAAGCCTCAACTCTGAGTCCTTCCAAGTCAGTGCCATGGCAAAGGCATAACACCTGTACCTGAAATGGTTTCCCTTATAGGGTAAGCCACAACCCAGTAGAGATATATTACACAACATATGGAGCATGGCAAGACTAAAGTGGAGTATGCTCATGCCATGCTCATGACAAAACAATTTATCTCTCTTTTTTTGTAAAGAATGCAACGCTAAGATGCAACAACAGATATAAAACCATTTCTATTTTGAACCATATCTGTTACATGAATACGGGCTCTGTGAATCTCTAGGTGAGTGTCTGGAAGTAGGCCCTAATGCACTACCACTGTCATTTTTACCAGTAAACTGGAAGGCTCGACACTTAACCATGTGGTTCTACACCCCCTATCCAGATTCACCAAGTATTCATCTTTTTGCAAACAGATAAATTTCCAAACATTTCTCAAAAACAGATACATTTTTAATGAAATGAATGTAATGCAATGTCGAATGCAACAAATGAGGAATGTGGTTCAATTTACCTCAATCTCATACATTTCTACAACAATCATGGCTATCCTCTACCGATAGCTCAAAACAGATATTTCTAAATAGATATTTAAACAATTAAATTCCAAAAATTCTGATAAATACAATCTATTCCACATCTCATCAAATATGAACAACTGCACTAGTTTTCATATCATAATCACGTCCAGTAATCTCTCAAGGTCTATTTCTAACCGTGACGGTTTTGTTCCAACAGATACATTAAGCAAAATAATGTCGTTAATGCCCAAGGAAATATCATTTTCTTTCCAAACTCATTCTCCAAGCATTATTCAACTATGACATCCTATTTTGATCAAAAGCCTCAAAAGTTAAACATAATTCCTTTGTTTTCTTTAAAAATGCTCTTTTGGTCGCAAACCGGTAAAAATTTCAAAACCGATCAAGTCGGAGTCCTTTTTTGTTCAAATTTAAAACATAGCTCTTTCATTACCTTACAAACATATTCCAAGTTTCCACTTTCGCAATTTGGGCATTATCTCTTTATTTTTCTCAAAATTTCTCTTTTGAGCAAATAAATCACAAATTTTTCAAAAATTCTAATTAAATTATATACAACTCTAAGCTCCACATAATCAAGTAAAAGTGCCTAAAAAAGTGTAAGAAAAATCCATACCTCAAGCCAAGAAGCTTTCAAATTTTTTGGCAGCAGAAATTAAATATGTTCGGAGCCAAACGAAGCCTTTTCGCCTTCTACGTTTTGATCCAAACCAGTAGGGGTCAAAAATGAGTTACACTAGATCAAACCCATGAAAAACCAACTTGGAACCCCTTTTTTCTTTCCTCTCGGCAAGAACTCCCAAAAGTATGAAGAAAAAAATCTATTAGGTTACTATTTATAGATATTTTCTTTGGGTACGTGGGGAGTGGTTAGTACCACAGTGGGATTATCTCGCTTGATAGAGATATTTGTATGATGAGGTGCTATGTGATAACATGCTTATGTGATTATATGGGTATGGGGTTTGATTTCTGAGATGATTGGGTCTGTGAGTTCCTAGAAGTTCAGTCAGAAGAGCACTTGATTACTGCTATTTCTGATTGGAATTCTAGCAACGTCACGAGACAATCATTATCTAAAAAGAAAATATGTATGTGCATATGTGACTATATGCTTATGTGGAATGACTTAACTATTGTCCATTGCCTTAGGACGTGAGTGAGTTAGCTTCGGCATAATTGTGATTGTGCTAATTTCGAGTGTTACCTTTATTAGGATGTCAGGACGCGAAAGGGGCAGTGGTAGGCATGGTAGGCCCAGAAGGCACGAAATGCCAATACTGGATGAGATTCCCTTGCAGGAGGAGGGGACAAGGCAGGCAAATGTGGCTGAGCCAACTGGGCAACAAGCCATGGGTGCTTTGGCACGAGAGATAGTAGGGGCACTAAACATACTGAGGGATGAGAACCGAGCACAGGCCCCAGTTACCCCAATTGTAGAGACAAGACCACTCATGCTGAAAAGGGAGTTCTTCTAGACCAATTCAAATATTTTTGTGGAAAATCCTAAGGAGCCACTGAAGGCTGATGAGTGGCTAGAGCAGATAGTTAAGACGTTTGAGATGCTAGACATTGAGGACGATGAGTTGAGAGTGATGTCGGCATCTTTTCAACTGAAGGGAGAAGTGGGTCAATAGTGGAAATACGCGCGACGACGTATTGGGGTAACCTAGGAGGCATTTGTCAACGCCTTTCAAGAGAAGTATCTGCCTACTACTGTCAGAGAGAGGTTGAGAGAATAGTTCAAGAACCTCAAACAGCAATTTGGCATATCGGTGGCGGAGTTTAAAGCCACTTTTGCTAGCTTGTCCGGATTTGCTCCTAAGCTTGTGGCAATAGAGGAGCGTCGTTGTATCAAGTTTGGGACTCGATTGAGAGATGAGCTTGCCTATTATGTGGGCAGGTCTATGACGAGGGACTACAACCGTCTTGTTGAGGCAGTGGCACATATGGAAACCTGGTAAGGAGCTGGAGAGAGGGAGATGAGGGGTTTCAGGCAGCTAGGCTAAGAGATACATGGTGAGGCTCGAGATAGCAAAAGGTAGAGGGGTTTTACACCACAGCAGTCTCATGGGACACAGTTTAGGTCCACTTTTCCAGTGTCGAGTTTAGGGGTAGGGAGAGGTGTCTAGGGAGGATTTTCATATTTCAAGTGTGGCCAGTTGGGTCACAAGTCCTTTTCTTACCCACAGAAGGGGGAAGGATAGTGGTCTGCTCCGTCTTCAATTCGTCCACCGAGCCAGAGTCAGGGGAGGGGGCAGTTCTTGACTTGCTTTCAACGTGGACAGACAGGGCGCATGAAGAGGCATTGTTTACAGTTGGGTGGCATACCTGGTGTATCTGAATCAAGGCAGACTTAGAGTCACCAGCCAGTACAATCGGTACAAGCCTCAAGGGCCACTCCGGGCGCCTCTTCGGCTCAGTCTATACATCTGGCTTATGCTCCGAAAGGGGAGCAGGTGGATCAGAGACCTACTGGGCGTGTGTATGCTGTTACCATGCCAGAGTTAGTGCCAGCACCTTCGATTGTGATAGGTACCTTCTTGTTTTGTAATTTTATTGCCAATGTATTGATTGACACGGGTGCATCACATTCCTTTATCTCATCTACATTTTCATTGGCATTGGGGTCAGAGTTGGCTCGGTTAATATTGCCACTCTACGTAGAGTCACCGGTTGGGGGTGAGATTGTGTTAGAACAAAGATGTCGGGGTTGTGATATAGAGGTTGCCGGTCGTCGACTTCCATTTTCTTTTGCTTTGCTTGATATGTTGAGTTTTGATGTTAGACTAGGTATGGATTGGTTGTCTACGTATCGGGCTATTATAGACTGTTACCTTCAAAGGATTACTGTGTATACCTTGAGCGGTGACTACTTTTATTTCTTGGGGGATCGGAATGATAGAGCTTTGTTGCCAGTTTGTGACCCGCGTGGTCGGGGCGAGCTTGGCCACATTCTTGCTACATTCTTGGGGGCAGAGAGTAATATTTTTCGAGCTGAGTTACCGAGGGTAGTCTGTGAGTACCCGGATGTCTTTCTTGAGGATCTTTCTGGTTTACCACCTCACCGAGAGATTGAGTTCTCTATTAACCTAGTGCCAGGCACGACACCGATTTCCATGGCTCCATATAGGTTTGCACATGCTGAGTTAAGTGAGCTAAAGTTTCAACTCCATAAATTTCTAGACAAGGGTTTTATCCGCCCTAGTACTTCACCTTGGGGAGCACTGACCCTTTTTGCCAAAAAGAATGATGGTACATTATGGCTTTGTATTGATTACCAGAAACTAAACTGGGTGACTGTTAAGAACAAGTACCCATTGCCCCGTATAGATGATCTATTTGATCAATTAAAGGGGTCTCCTTACTTTTCAAAGATAGACTTGAGATCGAGTTATCACCAGTTGAGGGTGAGGGAGGAGGACATCTTGAAGACTGCATTCCGTATGTGGTATGGCCACTATGAGTTCCTAGTCATGCCTTGTAGATAGACTAATGCATCGGCCTTGTTTATGGACCTGATGAATCGAGTTTTTCATGAGTATCTTGATCGTTTTGTGGTTGTCTTTGTTGACGACATTCTGATTTATTCACCCTCTGAGAAAGAGCATGTGGAACACTTGTGGGTTGTGTTGGAGTTGCTTAGAGTCCATCAATTATATGTTAAGTTCGGGAAGTGTAAGTTTTGGCTGAAAGAGGTGAAGTTCTTAGGTCATGTGGTATCTGGGGAAGGGGTGACTGTGGATTTCTCCAAGATAGAGGCAGTGCAAGATTGGGGGCAACCCAAGAATGCCTCTAAGATCCGGAGTTTCTTGGGGTTGGCTGGGTATTATCGCCGTTTTGTGAAAGACTTTTCTAGTCTGGCCACTCCATTGACCAGATTGACGAGGAAGGGAATTAAATTTATGTGGAGTGACACTTGTGAGAAGTCATTTCAAGAGTTGAAAATTAGACTCACTACTGCTCCAGTTTTGATTATCCTAGAGAGGGGTTTGGGTTATGCTGTATATTGTGACGCATCTCGGGAAGGTTTGGATTGTGTCTTAATGGAGGAGAGGAAGGTAGTTGCTTATGGTTCACGGCAGTTAAAGATTCACGAGAGGAACTACCGTACTCATGATCTAGAGTTAGTAACAGTGATCTTTTCCCTAAAGATCTGGAGGCATTATTTATATGGCGAGAGATTCGAGGTGTTCTTGGATCATAAGAGTCTGAAGTACTTGTTTTCTCAGAAGGATCTGAATCTGAGATAGAGGAGGTGGATGGAGTTCATGGAGGACTATGACTTCGAGTTACATTATCATCCCAAGAAGGCCAATGTTGTAGCCGATGCTTTGAGTCAGAAATCCTCTAGCAGTGCAACTTGTATTGTCATCTAGGAATGGGAGATGTTGGATGCTATCGGCGAGTTTGACTTGCATCTTGGTGAGTCTGCTAAGTTGACTACCTTGTTTATTGTAGTTGCACAGCCTACACTAGTGAGCTGAGTTATTGAGGCACATGGGGTGATCCGGAGGTTGAGACCATCCAGGAGAAGATTGCTAGTGGTAAAGTGGAGAGGGGTCTAAATGTGCATTCTGATTCAAGTATTAGATATGTTGACCGACTTTTTGTGCCAAAGTTTTTCCAAGAGGAGGTACTCTGTGAGTTTCATCACTCATGCTTTGCGGTGCATCTGGGAGGTACGAAGATGTACCATGATCTTAGCCGCCAGTTTTTGTGGAAGGGGATGAAGAGGGACGTAGTATTGTTTGTGTCGAGATGCCTTACTTGTCAGCAAGTAAAGGCCGAGCACCAAAGGCTAGCGGGTTTGTTGCAACCCTTGCCTATAGCCGAGTGGAAGTGGGAGCATGTCACTATGGACTTCATTGTGGGTCTTCCGAGGACTCAGTGGGGTAGTGATGCCATTTGGGTGATTGTGGATCGGCTGACTAAGTCAGCGCATTTTGTACCTGTGCGCATGAGTGACTCTATAGATCATCTTGCTGACCTTTATATTCAAGATATAGTCTGACTTCATGGGGTCCAGTGACTATTGTCTCAGATAGAGATCCACATTTTACAGTTCGATTGTGGCAGAGCCTACAGAGTGCCTTGGGCACTAAGTTGACTTTTAGCACCGCCTATCATCCCCAGACTGACGGACATTTAGAGCGTACTATTCAGATTCTGGAGGATATGCTTCGGGGTTGTGTTCTTGATTTCAAGGGGCCTTGGGAGAAACACTTGCCTTTAGTGGAGTTTGCTTACAACAACAGTTTCCAGTCAAGTATTGGCGTGGCACCATTTGAGGCCTTGTATGGCCGACCATGTAGATCCCCAGTGTATTGGGCCGAAGTGGGTGATGCACCTATGATAGGCCCAGAGTTGGTTTGGGAAACGACGGAGAAGATTGCTCTTATCCGTAAGAGGTTTGTTACAGCTCAGAGTCGTCAAAAGAGCTACGCCAACCATAGGAGGAGACCATTATCATTTGAGGTTAAGGATCATGTATTTCTTAAGATCTCACCTAAGCGGGGTTTGATGAGGTTTGGGAAGAGGGGAAGTTGTCTCCGCGCTTTATTGGGACTTCTAAGATTTTGGAGCGTATTGGGAAAGTGACATATCGGTTAGCTTTGTCGCCACTACTATCTGTAGTTCATGATGTTTTTCATATTTCTATGCTTCAAAAATACGGACCCGATCCATCACACGTGTTGGATTAGTCTGAGTTAGAGGTGGACGAGGATGTCTCTTGTGAGGAGAGACCAGTGAGGATCTGAGACACTCGGGATCAGGTCTTGCGTGGCAAGACAATTCCCTTGGTGAAAGTGTTATGGAGACACCGCGGGGTTGCGGAGGCGACTTGAGAACGTGAGGCTGAAGTCCGTGAGAAGTATCCGGACCTTTTTATCAATGTTTGAGAGTTGTAATAGAAATGTTATTTTTATATTAGGATGTACATTGTATATGTTATGGAATATGGTGAATTTCTTATGTTTAATTGAGAGGTTGTGTTATCATGCCATGATTGCATTTCTACGATCGTAATTGATTTTGATTCAGCAAGGTTATCTAGTTTAAATTTCGAGGGCAAAATTCTTTAAGGGGAGAAGGTTGTAATGAGTTGAATCAAATTGAATTTATACTTTAATCTCAGTTGAGGATTTATTTTAAACTATTAAACTCCATTCATTTTGGACCCAATTGATTAAATCGTGACCTATTAGTAACCATGTAATATTGTTGTGGTTTTATTATTATTATTTGATTACCATAAAAGAGTTGTGAATATTTATGTTGTGTACCATTAAACGAAATATATTTTATGGTGAGAAACTATTATATTTACTTTTGTCATTAAAGATGTTGAAATGTATTTTTAATTGATATATATATATATATATGGTTAGATATTTGTTTAGTTAAAAACAAAACAACAAAAAAAGAAAATATCTATAAATAGTAACCTAATAGATT
Organism: Camellia sinensis; assembly: GCF_055761805.1. Classification (NCBI taxonomy): domain Eukaryota; kingdom Viridiplantae; phylum Streptophyta; class Magnoliopsida; order Ericales; family Theaceae; genus Camellia; species Camellia sinensis. The sequence continues at coordinate 95,321,277 of NC_138971.1, read as the reverse complement.
TTTTTCTTCATACTTTTGGAGTTCTTGCCGAGAGAAAAGAAAAAGAGGGTTCCAAGTTGGTTTTTCATGGATTTGATCTAGTGTAAGTCATTTTTGACCCCTAGTGCTTTGAATCAAAACGTAGAGGGTGAAAAGGCGTCGTTTGGCTCCGAGCATATTTAATTTCTATTGCCAAAAAATTTGAAAGCTTCTTGGTTTGAGGTAGGGATTTTCCCTACACTTTTTTAGGCACTTTTACTTGATTATATGGCGCTTAGAGGTGTATATAATTTAATTAGATTTTTTGAAAAATTTGTGATTTATTTGCTCAAAAGATAAATTTTGAGAAAAATGAAGAGTTGATACCCAAATTGTGAAAGTGTAAACTTGGAATATGTTTGTAAGGTTATGAAAGAGCTACGTTTTAAATTTGAACGAAAACGGACTCCGACTTGATCAGTTACCAAAAGAGCATTTTTAAAGAAAACAAAGGAATTATGTTTAACTTTTGGGACTTTTGATCAAAATAGGATGTCATAGTTGAATAATGCTTAGAGAATGAGTTTGGAAAGAAAATGATGTTTCCTTGGGCATTAACGGCATTATTTTGCTTAATGTATCTGTTGGAATAAAACTGTCACGGTTAGAAATGAACCTTGATAGGTTACCGGACGTGATTGTGATATGAAAACTAGTGTAGTTGTTCATATTTGATGAGATGTGGAATAGATTGTATTTATCAGAATTTTTGAAATTTAATTGTTTAAATATCTGTTTAGAAATATCTATTTTAGGCTATCGGTGAAGGATAGCCATGATTGTTATAGAAATGTTTGAGACTGAGGTAAATTGAACCACATTCCTCATTTGTTGCATTGGATATTGCATTACATTCATTTCATTAGAAATATATATGTTTTTAAGAAATATTTGGAAATTTATTTGTTTGCAAAAAGATGAATACTTGGTGAATCTGGGTAGAGGGTGTAGAACCGCGTAATCAGGTGTTGAGCCTTCCAGTTTACTGGTAAAAATGACAATGGTGGTGCATTAAGGCCTACTTCCAGACACTCATCTAAAGATTCACAGAGCCCGTATTCATGTAATAGATATGGTTCAAAATGGAAATGGTTTTATATCTGTTGTTGCATCTCAACATTGTATACTTTATAAAAAGAGAGATAAACTATTTTATCATGAGCATGGCATGAGCATACTCCTCTTTATTCTTGTTATGGTACATATGTTGTGTAGTATATCTCTACTGGGCTATGGCTCACCCTATAAGCGAAACTGTTTCAGGTACAGGTACTATGCTCCACCAAGGCACTGACTTGGGAGGACTCAGAGCAGAGGCTTCATTTTTGTTTTGTGGTTATTTATTGAATGTAAGCCCAAGGTTGTATTTGTGTTGAGTTGAAACTTCATTTTGTGTAACCAAAATGTTATTAGATAAATTTGTAAGCCTGTAGGGCAATTATTATCTGTTTGGTTTACATTTCATATTTGTTGTAAAATGCATGCTTGGGATTGGAACAGGGGTATTGACATGTGAACAACATGTATTTGGCATTTGGGATTAAATAATGGATATATGGAATAGTTAGCTATATATGTTTGTGTTTGTTTATCAGGTGGGTTTGTTGTATAAATAGATATATCCTGTCCAATTTTTTCGAGGCGTTACACCCAAGATTACTGGCCGGTTACGACATTAAACCTATAGGGACATGTTTTTGGGTCGTGACATTAACAGTCGTTGGATTGCCAATATTTCTACATATATAGTTATGTAACGCCATTGATGCACCAACCAACTACACTTGCACATTTGCGAAATCATACTGAGGCATATTTTGAATAAACCCCTATTGATTTTTCCATGCTCCGAAAGTGCATTCCACCACACTTTGTAACGACGCGTGAACTTTGTTAAATAATTTCCTAGGGTTGTCTGTTGTCCTACGCCTTTCAATAACGCGAAATTGTTATTGGTGGTAACGGTTACCTTTGAATGGTGCTAGGTAACCTATGCGGTACGGATAGCTACCACCGACAATATAATATTTGCCTACAAAATTACCAAAAGTTCAAATTAAATATGGCGATATTTTTATTTTTATTTTTATTTTTCTAAACATTATGTACTAAAATTTGTCATTATTGTATGATACATCCTTCAGGATGTGGAAAAGAAACATTGTCATTTGTCATTATCTCTTTGAAGATGCGACTATTATGCCTACTTTCTTGTTATTCAAGCGATACAAAGGTGAAACACATATCAAAATCACACGCAGCAATGATATTTTGGGTCTGACAGTATTTCCTACCAAAATATGTTGGAGTTTCTGGTCCCGTAACCCGCGCAGTAACATGTGTTTCATCAATTGCTCCAATACAGTCCTGCCAATACGCTACAGTCTATTTGGTAGCATTTATGTTTACAAAAATTTTAAAAATTGATTGCAAAATTTGTTGGGAGCCTGTTTTCGATTTTAAGAATGGAATCAATTTAAAATTTTATTAAATTCTACAAAAGAAAAAAAGAGAAGGGTAATCTATATCTATATATTATATAAGGAAAAATGAATTCTAACCCATAAGTTTGTGGGAGTTCTAATATCCCAAATTTATTTTTTTAATTTTTTGATTTAAAAAAAAAAAAACCTCAGTATCTATTGATTTCTCCCAACTCACAAGCCTTTTTGACTTTTTCCATATCTACTGTTACACCAATTTTCAACTTCTCCTTTATATTATAGTTAGTGATGAGATTGTTAAATTATTTTTATAAAAAAATCTAAAAAAAAAATTGTATATTAAAAAAATATCTAAAAAAAAATATAAATTCTTATTAAATCTATCTATATCTATATATTATATAAGTAAAAGGGAGTTTCTGATCACAAGTCTTGTGGGAGCTCCAACATCTCAAACTAAAATTTTTAATTTTTTGATTTTAAATAATTTAAAAAATCCTCTATAGCTCTCATTCAAGCAATATATATATATATATATATTTAATATCTCTTTATTTATGACTTTCAAATATAAAGTATATCAAATGTATAAAATAAAAAATAGAAAGTATACTAATTCATTTCAAAATTCAAATTTGAGGGGCACTAAATATGGAAAGCATTCCATTAATTTAAATTTAAAATTATAAAGATTTATCACATAATACATAAGTTTTAAATAATGATATATTTCACAATTTATCTATATATCTATATACTATTATAATTGTAAAATATTGTCATTACATTAAGGTTGAAAGTTGTAATTTTTTTTTTCTCATTTTTTTTATTTTGTTTAATTTTTGTTAATACGTGTTATAATATGATGGGTCTATAAATTAATTTTATATTCGTAAAATAAAATTTCAAATTTGTATTCTTACTTAAATTATGTTACTGTAATTGGAATGAGATCAATATTCATTCCTTAAATTTTGCATCCTTTATTAAATTATAAAATAAAATTTCAAATCTAATCTTCAAATTATATTACTACAATTAGAATGAGATCAATATTCACATGTGTTATAATGATGTGTCATAATATTATTATATAATTTATGTTAAATACATGTGTTCAAATTAGTATTATTATTATTATTATTATTATTATTATTATTATTATTATATAAAAAGAATTATATCCTTCTAAATTATAAGGACTTGAACAATAATATTTTTTAATATAATTTTTTTTACCAAAAGAACAAAACATAACTTCTTTAGCACTTACCAAACATGGTAAATTTTGTTAGATTTTTCTTTTTTAATCTCAATTGTCAATTAAAGAAATTAAAATAAAAAAATAAAGATATCTTTGGCTCAAATTGTTAAAAAGTTACTTTTGCTAAAATAAATTGGAAAGAAATGTTAATTTTATTTTTATTAAAAGTGATAGCTCGTTAAACTTTTTTATTTAAAAAAAGAGAGTTATAGGTGATAATTTATTATTCATCTAGAATTATTTTCAGATTAAATGACAATGCCATATTAAATTTTCTTCTTACCTTTTTTTTTATTCAAATACTTTTATTTTGCAAGAAATTTGTTTTTATTCTATTTAATATTTTATTGTAATTCTTAAATTAAAAAGAATTTCTAAAAAATCATATTTAAATTATTTATGCTATTATAAAAAGTAATTTTTTTAATATCAATGGTAGTTTATGAAGTGCTAAATAAATATATTTTTTTACTTTTTACGAAAATATGTACAGAAACGTAAAGATGTGATATGATCAAAAAAGATAATTAAGTATATTTTTTTACTTTTTACAAAATGATGTGTAAAAAAGTAGAGATGTTAAGTAACCCAAAAAAGATAAAATAATAATAATAATAATAAATTAATTAATTAATTAAAAAAAAAAAGTGAGCTAATATAGCACTTTTCAAACAACCCTTTATTCGATGATCCCTTTTTAAAATGTGTATTTTTTAAAATATTTTCAAGAAAAATTCTATTGGAAATCTTAATTATATTTTTTTTCTTTTGTTCATTAATATTAAATTTTTAATTAATTTTATTTATTATTTAAAAAAATAAATTAGCAAATAATTTATATATTTATATATATAATTTTGTTTTAGTTACTTAGGTTATTTGGTGTTTCTGCCCAAATCCACTCAAATTTAATTTGAATTTTTAAATTTCTGCATAGTTCCACAATTAAAAACTATATTGTTCAATCTTTAAAAAATTTTAAGCTCGACTCAAGTTGTTTGGATTGAACTCACCTAAGTTTGTAATTGTAACAAGGGGGGTTGAAAGTTACATGATTAAATTTGTGACAAATTAAAAAATAATAAATAAATTGTGATAAAATTATGGGACTTAAATTGTAAATTTCAATCTTCACCGTTTTCATACTTTGCATATAAAAATTTAACTATTTATATTATTTTCTATAAAAATATATTATTAATTTTTTACGTGTTGTGCATAGCACGAAGTTACTACTAGTATTATATCTATTTAAATTCTTACTAAAAATATACATGTCCAAACATCACTGAATGATTAAATATCATTACTTTTTTTGACAACTACTCATATTTAGCCTCTTGTATTTTTAGTAAGACTTTGAGTAATTATTAGTATACGTAGAATTAATCCAACAAGAAAAAAAAAAAAAAAAATTCTTTTTCCCCCTCTTGTTTTCTTAATATTTTGCCATTTCATCCTCTCTCTTATACTACATCCTTCAATCCCCTCCAATCATTGTTGACGAGAACCACATTGAGCTTCAACCATCACCTCCCCGTTTTCGACTATCCCTATTTATTTTTAAAATAAAATTTTAAAAATAATTTATTAAAAAATGCTATACTTTATACTTCTAAACTATCAATTTGTATAAATATGAATATTTTGTTGCCGCTACATAAATGGATAAAAATTTGACACGAGTCTTATGCATGACATCTAAAATATTACTCACCCAAAAAAAGACGTCTAAAATATTGTGAAATATTTAAACTAATATTATTCTTCTCTTCTCCTTCAGTCCTTACTCTTATCCACATTAGCAGTCATGGTTGACTACATTATGGTCGTCATGGCTACTGTTGTAGATTAAAAACACAGAAAATAAGGGAAAAAGAAAATAATGTTTTAAGTATTCCACAATTTTTGAGATGTTATATGCAAATCACATTAAATTTTCAATCATTTATGTAGTGAATCCTTAACAGAAGGTTCACATTGACATTGATATAAATTAATATTGCGAGGAGGAAAAATACAATATTTTTTGGTCAAGGGAGTAAACTGATACTAATAATTCAAGTAGACAACATAATTTACCCTTAATTTTATTCTAAACTTTTCGAAGTTTAAATTTTGAAATGATGTGTTGGTTGTTGTTGTACTTAAGAAAAGTGTTGGATTTAATAGTGGTTCCGAAATTTTTTGGCATGATAAACATTTTTGTTTTTGTTTACGTCAATTGATGAAAGAAAATCAAATAAGAAACACATATAAAAAGATTTTAAACAGATATAAGGTACATGTAAATGGACAAAATTGAATCTCTAACTTCATGTTGATATGCATGAATTCTTGTTGGCTAACAAATTTTGTAGTCATTCAAAATATAGTAAAACAAAATCAAGTTTGGAAGTTAGTGAGAAAGCAAAATTTATTTTTTAAAATTGAATGAATTAGACATAAAATTATTGTTCAAAACTAACAACTTATGGTGTTTAATTTTATCTTGCCATTTCATATTCTAAAGTGTCAAAGTGGCACATGGTGAGCAAAAAATAAAATAAAAAGAAAGAAAAAAAAGAAAGAGAGAGATGACAAGTGTTCGGTGTTCAAAACATTTTACAAGTGTGACAAAAACATATTCTATCATATTAATGGGTCATGCTGCTATATACATTTTAAGGAAAACTCTATGGTACTCTATGGTGTGACCTTTTTTGGACAGATCAAATGCAACGTATTATAAATTAACATAATTTTATTATAAAATTTTATAATATCAATTACAAAACATTTGATATTATTACAAATTGTCGAGACAAAAAAATATCGTAATCAAATCACAAAATTTTATTACTTGAATTAAAAATTAGATATTTTGTTACGATAATTTGTGATGAGCTTACGTATTTTGTGATTGATGTTACGAAATTATACTAATTTGTGGTAGGGTGTATATGATAAAATTACACCAATTTGTGGTAGGGTGCACACCATAGGCTTTCCCACAATTTAAAAGGGGTGTATATCATATGCAAGTTATAACATTTGTAATGTTGATTATCATAAATATCATAACTAAAAATAATAATAAATCATAACCAAACACAACATAAGGTATATTAAAAAAATTCTTTTAAATTATAATTAAAATAATAATCACAATATGTTATAACTTACGTCACAATGAATTATAACTAACGCCACAATAGTTCATAATTTAATAATAACTAATATCACAATAGGTCATAATTAAAAATCACATATATTATAACTAGGGCATATGGTACATACTTAAAATAGATTGTGTTACGAATTTTTCTTTATTTTAATATATATAAAACTTAGTTTTTTTTTTTTTTTCTTCAAAGTATTCAGTGAACACCTTAGGTCTCATCATTTTCAGAGATGAAGTGTGTAATTGGATTAGTAGTGAAGTAGACCTATAAAAATTATGTTTATTTTGAAAAATTGTCATGGATTAAGAGTAGCGTGGAACTATAAAACCCTTTTAATTGGAGGACTAGCAATACTATTGGAAACTTGGGTTTGCTAAATCTAATTTCATGAGATTGAAAGTGAAAGGATGTGACTTGATCCGGGTCTATCTTGACAATCTAAAGTGTTCAATGTGTAAAGCCTATCAAATATATCATTCTTGCAATAAATCACATTGATCGGATATTAATAGACACTTCAGCAGATCACATTTTTGTCAATGAAAGTATGATTTTCAAAATAAATTGTGACAAAAATATAATATAATCAAGTGACTATCGATATTCGATCTATATAATTTTTTGAAAGAATAATATACTTGACGGATTCTACATATTGAACGATTTGAATTATCGAGATGGGCTTGGATTAGGGCCCACAACACCCTCCAATCTAATGACGGACTAGAGAGGAACCAAATCCAAAGTGAAAACTGCCCTATTTACAAAAATAATAAAGTCACATTTTATATAATGAGAACTTTTATATTATTTCATAGATTTAATTTTAATTAACTAATATGCCACACTAGTATATAAACAATACAATTTATTTTATGGCAATTTGAAATCGACTCGACGGGGATCCGCGACCACAACCCCGATTTGAGCGATTTTTCCCGAAAAATACCCCCGACGAGAAGAAGACGGTATTTGAAAATTAATCTCCGATCTATTTCAAGCCGAGGATGGTGATCAGTGTTTAAGCCCCGGCATGGCCCCGTCCCCGACCCCGGTACCATCCCCGAATTTTTTCGAAGTAAAATTACTTTTATACCCCTTATATATATATATATATATATAATAAACCAAACCCTATCTCACATACAAATGCAAACAACCCGTGTATTATATTTATCTATTTGTGTTGTATTATATTTTTATATCTCTCACTCTCTAACTTAGATATATCTCTCTCTCACTCTTATCTCAACTCTCTCTCTCTCTCTCTCTCTCTCTCTCACTCTCTCACTCTCTCGTTCTTCTCTCTCTGTCAACTCTCTCACTCTCGCAGTAACCGACGGCGACATCACCACTACCACTAGCCCCGATCCACTCTCTCTCTCTCCACTTCGTTTCTGTCTATTCTTCATGGCCACCGCCACCACCACCACCACCACCACCGCAGAAGGGTCTGTCTCTCTGTCACCACCACCGAACCCACAGCCACAGGTAGCCATATCGATCTCACACTTGGTCACTGGCATCGCTTAGATCTGTGCCAGACGATGGAGGTATACTCAGATCTGTTAGATCTGTTATCTGTGTGTGTGTGTGTGTGTGTGTGTGTGTGTGTGTGATCTGATCTGTGTGTAAGGATGGCAATATATGTGTGTGTATGATCTGATTTATGTGTGAGTGTATGTATGTGTGTGTGATATGATCTGTGTGGTGTACTCACACTGTGATTATTTTTTTTTTTTTAAATATGTATTTGTTGATGATGATGAAAGATAGTGATATATATTGATTTATTGTTCTTGTGTTGAAGCTCGGGGATTTTTTGAGGTCGAGGAAACCCGATCCCCGTTAGAGGACGGGGACGGGGGGTGATGGGTTCCCCCGCCGAGGATCGGTGGCGAAAATGGGAATTTTTTAGCTTTCGGGGATCGAGGACGAGGAGTGTAGTCCCCGGCCCTACCCCGCTTTGTTGCCATTCCTAATCTGACTTGATCCGGGTCTATCTTGACAATCTAAAGTGTTCAATGCATAGAGCCTATCAAATATATCATTCTTGCAAAAAATCATATTGATCGGATATTAATAGACATTTCAGCAGATCACATTTTTGTCGATGCAAGTATATTTTCAAAATAAATTATGACAAAAATGTAATATAATCAAGTGGTTATCGATATCTGATCAATGTAATTTTTTAAAAAAATGATATATTTGACAAATTCTACATATTGAACAATTTGAATTGTCAAGATGGGCTTGGATTAGGGCCCACAACACCCTCCAATCTAATGATGGACTAGAGAGGAACCAAATCCAAAGTGAAAACTGTCCTATTTTACAATTTTACAAAAATAATAAAGTCACATTTTATATAATGAGAACTTTTATATAATTTCATAGATTTAATTTCAATCAATTAATATCCCACACTAGTATATAAACAATACAATTTATTTTATATGTTCAATCTCATTTAATTCTATTGTATTAATAATTTCATTCGATATAGTTCAATAAACAAACGTGGCCGTTCAAAGTGACCTTGGCCTTAGTTGAATTAAACTTTTATTTCATTTTCATCCTAAAATATAGAATAAAAAAAAAATTCAAAACTCAAAGTAGGCTCAAAATCTAATTTTTATGGTGGGTTTGGCATTTATTTTTTTATTTTTTACAAATAAATGTTTACCAAATAGAACCGCACAAACCTCAGTCTTGTGAAATGTAGCTTTGTCCTTCAAGATAGTGACATATCAAAATCATGCACGTCATTTTTCCTTTTTTTTTGGATCAGATGCACGTGATTTTTCTGTACTCCTCGTTTTAGTCGTAATTGCTAATATAAAACTTTTATCGTAAGCTTTAAATTTTTGTACTATGATTTGATCCATTGGCAATTGGGTTGATAGATTCTCACAGCAAATTCCACAATTGCCAGTACGGGTCCGACACGTATCCGAATCAAGAGTAGGGTTAGACATGGGTGAGATGGCCCACTAAGCCTGCCTGCCTGCGTTGTCCGTGATCGAAGGCCTGAAATTTTGATTTAGGCGCATATGGTTGGGTTGGGCAACCCAAACATTTTGATTTAGATCTATTTGAATAATGGCATAGGTAAGTCTATAGATAATATGGCCTACCATTTAAGGTCTAGTTCATAATTCAAATACTAAAGTTTAATATTCGTGAAATTCAGCGTTATACCAAACACCAATGACATCTAAATACTTAGCAAGCAGAGAACCACCAACATTAGCAGACAAAGATTCTGCAAAGTTATTGCATCACACATCAGCCATTAATAAGTTTTCCTGCAACATTTATTGCGATAACCCTTTCCTGTCGGGACAAAATGTCCTCATCATGAACAAGGTAAGTTAGAGCATAGACTTTCGGCCAAGGTGACAGACCGGAAGGAACAACGAAATGATTAGCAGATGATATAAGCAGGCATCGAAGACAAGGAAAGGGTTAAGCTTTTTTATCACTAATCTATCTCTACATTCCATCTCTCTTTCTAACTTGCTTGTCCGAGGGTTCGCTGGGGAACTTCCCGTTCCCCGTTGAACTCTTGTGCAAGTCTCTCTGAGGGCTTGGTACCTCGGGCGCCGGTTTGGGAAGCACGGATCAATCCGACCCGTTCCTTCTGGAACACGCTGTATCATCAGTTGGCGCTGTCTGTGGGAATCCCTTTGCTCCGCCCGCCAGTTGTGCTCATTGCCGTCGGAGACCCCTTCCCAATAACCCCTTCCTGCCACCCACCAAGATGAATGGTCACAACTAGATTCATGGCTTCTCACCATAATGTTGCCGACCACCAAGCCGACCCTCCCAATCCAAACAACCCGTCGCAATACTTCACAGAACTTACCAACAGCATCAACCGCTTAACAGAGCAAAACCAAGCCCTGCTCAATGCTTTGCTTCAAAGAGACCTTCCCGTCCCTCCTCTTCCACCACAAGATATCCCACCCAACCAAGAACGAGCCCCAAGCTATCCTATCCAACAGCCCTACCCACCCAACTTGGAAGGCTTGCGACCCCTCCCCCAAATATGAACCCGCTACGCTGGGCCCCACAGCCATCGGTCCAGGCACCCACCCCCGAGGGAGAGGCCAGTAGTGTCCAGCCTCCGCTGCATTCCGGTGGCGACAACGTTCCTCTCTGGGACGCAGAACTCTGAGCCATGAAACTCCAGCTCCAAGGAGTCATGCAGAACATACCGAATAAACCATCTATCACAGCCAACTCACCGTTCGTTGCCTCCATCAGGGACAAACTTTTACCTCCTAAGTTCAAAATGCCCACGCTCGACTCTTTCGAAGGCACAACGGACCCGGTCGACCATTTGGAAACTTATAGGACCCTCATGATCCTCCATGCATTCCCCGACGAGATCATGTGTCGGGTTTTCCCCGTAACACTTAAGGGGTTGGCTCGACTCTGGTTTAGTCAACTGCCAACAGATTCTGTCTCTACTTTCCAGCACCTAAATGACTCATTTCTCAGCCATTTCATTGGTGCCCAGCGTTAGCGGCATCCGGCAACCCAACTCCTCAACATCCGTCAGACCGAGGTGGAGTCGCTGCGCAGCTTCATCACTCATTTCAACACCGAAGCCCTACAGATAGCAGAGAACGATGACAAGGTCATCCTCACGGCTTTCATAACTGGTCTACGGTCATCTGATTTCCTTTTTTCTCTCTCCAAAAACCCCCCGACCTCCATGGCAACCCTACTTTCCAAAGCCCAAAAATACATGAATACCGAAGATTCCCTAGCCGCCCGACAAGAACCTACAGCCAAAAACCCAACCCCTAGAGAGAAGAGAAAGAACTCTGAAATCAAAAACACCCAGTACACTCACCAAACACCTCAGTATACCGACCGACCAGCCCGAGTCGACTGGTCGGTGCCAACCCGACCGCCCAGCCGGTTCGAATGCTACACACCCCTCAATTCCCCCATGGAACAAGTCCTGAACCAGATTCAACGAGATTATCCCCTGAAATGGCTCTAACCGTCACGGTTTCCTTCTAACCGGCGAGACCAGTCCAAATACTGCCGCTTTCATTAGGACCATGGCCATAATACGGAGGAGTGTGTTAACCTCAAAGACCAGGTCGAGGGCTTGATACGTCAGGAACGTCTCAGTCGGTTTACGGCAGCCCGTCCTCAGCAAAGGCAAATGACTGAACCTATCAGAAACAACCACCGATGCACCCCTCCTCGACAACTCGCACAACCTAACTAAGGTCATGATAGGCCTCCGCAGCAACCCCGGGCACAAGGCAACCCTGCCTCCCCTGTTGGAGAGATCAGAGTTATTACTGGCGGGCTTGCTTATGGAGGACCATCCTATTCTGCTCAGCGAGCAGAACTTAGAAAAATAAGACAGGGTTCAGATAAAGAAGTTGCCACATTGGACCACCCTTCTAAACAACCCAAGTAGTGGATGGAGCCCATCACCTTTACGGAGGCTGACTGCACAGGAATCCGTTACCTCCATGATGACCCCCTCGTCATCTCTGCCCTCCTCTCCAATTACAAAGTCAGACGGGTTCTTGTTGACAACGGCAGTTCTTCAGACATCATTTTCCTAAACGCCTTTCGCCAGCTCAAGGTCGGGGAAGAAAGTCTGTCCCCTCTCCAAACCCTATTGGTCGATTTTACTGGAGATCGGGTGACCTCCATAGGCTCCATAAATCTTCCCATCATAATCGGAGAATACCCACGACAGACCACAAAGTTGCTCACTTTTCTCGTCGTCAACTGTCCCTCTGCTTACAACATTATCCTCGGCCGCACCGCCCTAAATGCTTTCCGAGCTGTCACATCCACTTTCCATCTTGCCGTCAAATTCCCCACCGACCTTGGGGTCGGCACTGTGAGGGGAGAGCAGATCGTGGCTAGGGAACATTATGTCGTTTCATTTAAAGAGGTCAAGCTAAAGGAGGCTATGATCATTGAAGGACTCGACGTTAGAGACGAAGACGAGCTGATCAGAGGGGAACCCATGGAAGAGCTTGTCGAGGTCCTCATTGATCCCACCAACTCGACAAAAACAGCCAAGATCGGCAGCCAACTATCCCCTCAAGCCAAGGCGATCTTATAACCCTCCTGACTGAACACAATGATGCGTTTGCCTAGACCTATTCTGGCATGTCGGGTATCGATCCTTCCTTTATCACTCTTCGTTTGAGTATTAAACCCCATTTCCGACCCTTCCGCCAGAAACAACGCATCTTCCACCCAAAACGCAACGTTCTTATTGCCTTTGAAGTAGATAAGCTACTGGAGGCACAGTTTGTCAAGAACGTGGACTACCCCAGGTGGCTGTCGAATGTGGTCTTGGTCCGTAAAAACAACGGTAAATGGCGACTCTGCGTCGATTACTCCAACCTTAATCGAGCTTGCCCTAAAGATAGTTATCCCCTTTATTGCATAGATCTGCTTGTTGATGCCACGGCCGGTCATCAAATGCTCAGCTTTATGGACGCCTTCTCTAGGTACAACCAAATTCTGATGCACCCGTCTGACCAGGAACGCACTTCCTTCATCACCGACCGGGGAACCTACCATTATCGTGTCATGCCATTTGGGTTAAAAAATGCCGGAGCAACTTACCAACGGTTGGTCAACACCATCTTTCATCATCAGATAGGCCGAAACATGGAAGTATACGTCGATGACATGCTAGTCAAGAGCAAACTCTCCTCTAATCATCTGGCTGACCTGCGAGAGACCTTCGGCACCCTATGAAAGTATCAAATGAAGCTCAATCCAGAGAAATACGCCTTTGGCGTAGGATCTGGGAAGTTTTTGAGTTTCATGGTCAGTCAGCGGGGCATCGAGGCTAACCCCGAAAAGATCATGGCCTTGATAGAAATGCAATCACCCAGAACGGTTAAGGAGGTTCAGAGGCTTACTGGTAGAGTCGCTGTCATCAACCATTTCATTTCCCGCGCAACGGACAAGTGCCTCCCCTTCTTTAAAGTTCTTCGGCAGGCTTTCGAGTGGACGACCGAATCCGAAGAGGCTTTCCAACAATTGAAGCAGTGCATGGCCAACCCCTCTTTACTCTCCTAGGCGCTCACGGGTGAGCCATTTTTTCTCTATTTAGCCGTATCGAGCACCGCAGTCAGCGCGGCCCTCATCAGGGAGGACGGTTCAGTTCAGCGCCCAGTTTATTACATTAGCCGGGCTCTCAGGGGCGCAAAACAGAACTACCCATTGCTAGAAAAAATGTCCTTTGCCTTGGTCACCGCCTCAAGACGACTCCATCCTTACTTCTAAGCCCACTCTATAGTGGTCCTCACTGACCAACCGTTGAAGAAGATAATGCAATAACCAGAACTGTCCAGTAGACTTATGCAATGGTCAGTTAAGCTCAGCCAATTTGACATCTCGTACCGACCTGAACGGCGATCAAAGGACAGGCTTTTGCCGATTTTATCCTGGAATTCACTAATCCCACCCCAACCATGCCCCTCTCGTCCCTGTAATCCCACACTGAGGCAGAAGACCCCCACTCTTGGATCCTCAACGTCGACGGATCATCCCGTAAAGAAGGCAGTGGGGCTGGTCTCATCCTCACCGCCCCCGAGGGTGATTATTTCAAGTGTGCTCTCTGTTTCTTATTCGACGCAAACAATAATGAGACTGAATATGAGGCATTGATAGTAGGTCTCCGCCCAGCCAGAGACATTGGTGTCAGCCATATCTAGGTGGTCAGTGATTCCCAACTCATTGTCGGACAAATTACGGGGGAATTCGATGCCAAGGAAGACACAATGTAGGCTTACAGGGATATTGCACTCCCCCTTGTTCGCCTCTTCAACACTTTCCACATCAAGCACATCCCTCGGATGAAAAACTCCAAGGCAGATGAAATGGCTCAATTAGCTTCTGCCGACCAGTCAGACCTCATCGATGGCGTCCGCCTTGAATACCTGGCCCACCCTGCCATTTCCCCACAACAGTAGCAAGTCCACTTCCTCCAAAATGAACCTATTCCATGGGCGGCAGACATCCTGCTATTTTTGACAAATGGGGAATTGCCTGCCGACCAACACCAGGCCACCAAAGTCAGGGCCCGGTCGTCCAACTATATTCTTGTCACCGGCTTTTTGTACAAACGTGGTTTTTCATGCCCATACCTGAGATGCCTCAATCCTGCTTAAGTGACCTGCGTGATGAGGGAAGTCCACGAGGGTGTTTGTGGTAATCATTCGGGTGTCAGGTCACTAGCCCAAAAAATACTTCGCACCGGTTACATCTGGCCTACTGTCAATCAAGATGCCACTGAATTCAAGCTTAAATGTGATAAGTGCCAACGCTTTGCCAATATCCCTCATGCTCCTCCTACAGAACTGATCACACTTTGCAATCCTTACCCATTCACCAAATGGGAGATCGACTTAGTTGGCCCATTGCCCACCGGCCGAGGCCAAACCAAATTTGCAATCGTTGCCATTGATTACTTCACTAAATGGGTGGAGGCGGAACCTCTCGCCACAATTACCGAGCGGAACACAACCAGATTTATCTAGCAGTCGATCGTGTGCCGATTTGGCATCCCTCAAGCCATTGTCTCCGACAATGGTAAACAATTCGACAATGCCAAGTTTAGGAAATTCTGTGCAGAACTTCAAATCCAGCCATGTTTCTCTTCCCTAGGTCATCCCCAAGCTAATGGCCAGGTTGAGGTTACCAATCGTTCTCTTTTGAAGATCATCAAAACCAAGTTGGAAGCTGCTAAGGGACTCTCGGCCGAGGAATTACCAAACATACTCTGAGCCTACCGCACTACCGCCCGAACCCCCACTAAGGATACCCCCTTTCGCTTAACATACGGCGCTGAGACAGTCATCCCAGTGGAAATCAGTCTGCCTACCCCAAGGGTTCTGCACCCGAATCCAGAACTAACTAAAGAACTGCGTCGGGCAGACTTAGACCTGATTGAAGAGCTCCGAGAGACCACTGCTGTCAGGCGGGCCTCATATTAACAAAAAATGAGAACACATTACAACCGCAAAGTCCGACCGAGGGAGTTCACCGTGGGGGACCTTGTTTTGCGCGAAGCAACTCTTGCCACCAAAAATCCGGCTGAGGGCAAGCTGGCAGCCAAGTGGGAGGGACCTTACGTTGTTAAGGCCAGACCTCGTCCGGGCACTTACCGACTTCAGGACATGGAAGGTCGAGATCTCCCCCATCCATGGAACACCGAGCACTTGAAGCGTTATTTTTAATAAAGCCCTATTTCTGTATTGATCAATTGCTGTATGTTTTTTTTGACAATCTACACACTTGGATGTTTTTGTCCTTTTCTCACATGGTGTACATTTGAGATCAATGGGCTATGCTTTAAATGACAACGATCTTATATCTCAGTTACCTGCGTGGTATTTCAATAACACCTTACTTGCAGCCTCAGCTAGGCTGAGTTACTTAAAGCCTGAGCCAGATTGAGCACGAAGGCCTTAGCCAGACTGAGTTACTTAAAGCCTCAGCCAGACTGAGTTACTTAAAGCCTTAGCCAGACTGAGCACGCAGAGCTCAGTCAGACTGAGTTACTTAAAGCGTCAGCCAGATTAAGCACGAGGAGCTCAGCCAGACTGAGCACGAGGAGCTCAGCCAAACTGTGTGATGGTCAACCGGACTGAGCACAAAGAGCTCAACCACATGAAGGGCTTTCCTAACAAGAGACGTGGTTATAATTCGGCAGCAGCCGATTTTAATGATTTAATGTTATAGCATGGTGGCCATACTTAGTCAAAATCCAACCCATTTTTGCAGTGTCTATATTTTTAATCTCACATTTTCCACATTGTTAAAATTCAGGTTCATAGTCGTCCAAGTCAGTCTTTCATCTTTCATTTTTTAACACTTTCATGTACGCCCATTTTTAATGATTTTTGCATCATGACTCTCTCACAAGTTAGGCTAATCTGCACACAAGTCTTAATTTCATACCCACTTTTCATTGAATTATTTCCAAATTTACAACTCAGAAGAAATAAGGGCAACAATGATACAAAAGAACAACTTGTTTTATTCCCAAAACTTACGGTTACATACAACTTTCTACAGAAATTACAAATAACCAAAACAAAAAACAAAAAAACAAACAACAAAATTTTTACGTGCATCAGTCTTCTTCACTAGAGTTAAGTCTTCCTCCTCAACCCTCTCATCCATGGGGGTCTGGGCAACGTCGTCTTCATCTATTTTCACACTGCTGAAGTCTAAGTCTGGGAACATCTCTTCCGCTTTACGTTTGAAGGTCTTCCAGCCGCTGTCCCAGAACTCAGCCATCTCGTGCTTATAAAAATCCGACCGTTGGAAGCTTTGGATCACTTCTTCTTCATTCCTGCTTCCAGCAGCCGCCCTTGACGGCCCAGCTCCCCCTTCACCCTCTCTCTCCAAGCTCCTGGTAACTGTGGCATCGATGGCTATTTGAAAGTCAGCAAACTCCTTGAATTGTTCCACTACCGCCTTGCAGAGGACGGGATACCTTGCCCTCTTAGCCGCCAGTCTAGCCTGCTCGTTCGCCAACGCTTTCTCCAACGCAGCGATTTTCTGATCTGTTTCTTCCTTTTCCTTGATCGATTGAGCACATAGATCTTTATTGCAGACCATAGCCTCATCCCACCATTCGTTGGCGATGGTGCAGGCTTTCTGGGCCTCCTCAAGCTTTTTCTGCTCACCACCCAACTGGAACTCGAGTGACACCACCTTGCAACGTTCCGTCTCCAGCTCTAACTTGGTCGCGAGCAGCTCAGCATTAGCAAGGTTTGCTGAATAACCCTACACCATTGCCAACACCTCTATCTTCTTGGCGTTCTCGGCATATTCTAGCCCCCTAATACATGCACTCCGCGCGGCTTTCCTCCAGCCCCCGGTCTCCCTCCTTAAACTTTCAAGTCGGGCCTTCACCTCCTCCAGCTTTGCCTCTTGTGGCTTAACTTCACCTTTTGCGCGCGCCGCTTTGTTCAGTAAGGCCCCTGCTAAGGCCATCGCCTCCATCTGGGCCAAGCACATCCCCTTTAGCAGTTCGGTCTCTGTGAAACTTGCCATCGAGCGCACGGCCGCATCCTCCATTACTCTCAAGAGCCGATCTGCAGCAGTCCTGGCTTCACCTCCTTCTCCTTCCAGTCGCTTGGACATTGCTGGAGCGTGGTAAATGGCGGTCTTCAACCTGGCCCTTTCTCCTTCTCCTCGGGGCACAGGACCCCCCCTTTGGCTGTTACTCTGCCCCTCGCTCAGGGCCAGTCGCCCCACCTTCCACTTGTGTTTCGGGGCCCAGGGCACCCTCCATCCCCTTCGCTGTTCCCTCAAACTCCACTTCGAGGGTCCCCTCTGCCATTCTCTCCTTCATCTTTTTCAATGCTGGCCCCTCCTTAGCCTTGTCCACCTTCTTCTTCTTCTTCCTCTTCAACACGGCCTCCACCTCCTTGTTGCTTTTTTTCCTTCAATGGATCCACTAGGGGCGGTCGTGGCTCAAAACCGCCCAAGTCCTTTTCCCCCAGCGGCTTGGGGGCACAGTTGGATTCTTTCCCTTGAGATCGGTTTCGGCGGATGGCCTAACTGTGACTCTTGGTATTTATCAGCCTTGGCAAAAATCGTCCTATCCTCCGCCTCCTGTGCCCTCCTCCTCGCCTCCAATTCTATTGGCGCGAGGTCTTTACTGATCGACTGCGATTCCAGTCCCGAGGCAAATGAGGCTGAGGGTTGAATGAGGTCATCCCACTTGGCGTCCTCCTTCTCCCTCCATGCCTTCACCTTCTTCACTATCTCCTTTGCCTCTGCCTCTAACCTTGGCTCCACTGACTTGGTTGGCACCCTCCATACTGTGCGCATTCCCACTCCCCCGTTGGCCTCCACGTAAAACCACCGTGGCCTCCACTCCTTCACCGACGATGGCAACCTCGCAACCAGACCTTTCCCGGGCGCCGCCTGTAGAGTGACCCAAGTCTTTTGCTAGCCCGACGCCTTGTAGCATGCAAAAAACTCATCCACCGTCATTGTAGCTCTGTCGTTCTCCCGCGGCCACGCACGTGCGCTAGCCAACGAAATCTTCCACGCGTTGGGCATCAATTGACCCAGAGCCACCTCCAACCGACCTAGCATATCCATTACTATCCAGGGGAGTGGCAACCTCAACCCCCCCTTTAACGCCTCTTCGTAGAGGGCAAACTCCCCCGGTCGAGCATCGAATGGCCTCTCCTTTGATGTCGGCGGTTTTAACTATATTTCTGCAGGAATCTAATACTTCTCACACATGTCCTCCAACTCCTCCGCGGTACAGGTCGATTTGTCGGCCTTTGTTAGCGTGGACGAGCGGGGTCGCCCTACCAGCTCCCCCCCACTCCCTACTCGCTTTTCCCTCCTGTATTACTCCTCCAAGTCCATCGCGTCGTCGTCCCCCAACACATCTAGTCTTATGATGGGCACATCCTCTCGAGCCTTCTCTCTGGTATGCCTGCGTATGGCTTCAGACGCTGGTACAAGGTAGTTCGCAAAATATTGCAAAGGAGTATCATTTGACACAAAAGAGTTTACTTTTGGAACGTTTTGATTTTTTGAAAAAAGATAGGTAAAGCAGATAACACCAAAAGCCCAAGGCTTGCCTGTATTCCAAGGGTCACGATTAAATTTTGCTAGTTTGAAAGTTTTCAAAAAATTTCCAAAACTACCTTTCAACGCCCTATGTTAACCTACCCCTTCGTTTCTTGCCCAATGCCTAACATCCCCCATTACAGGATTCCGCCACGTGTACGACCACGATCCACTGCCCCTTTTCCCTACCCTGTCTTTTCACTTCAAATCACCATGTGCCCTGCTACTCCTCGAGCCCCGCGCACCGCCACTTCTCCTTCCACTCGGTCACCCTTTGCGGTTAGCCCTCCTCACGGTTGGTCCCTCCACTCGGTCACCCTTTGCGGTCGGCCCTCTTCACGGTCGGTTCCTCATTTTGGTCACCCCTCGCCGTCGGCCCATCTCTCAGTCAGTCTTCGCCTCGCCGGTTTTTCCCAACCCTCGTTTTCTTCATTATTTCCTTCGTTGGACTAAAGCTGCACTTGGGAATGGGGGACTACTGACATGGGTAAGCCCATAAAGGATATGGCCCATCACCTAAGGTCCAGTCCATGATTCAAATACTAAAGCCCAATACTCGTGAAACCCAGCGTTACACCAAACACCAATGACATCTAAACACTTGGCAAGTAGAGAACCACCCACATCAGCAGACAAAGATCCTGCAAAGTTATTGCACCACACATCAGCCATTAATGTGTTTTTCTGCAGCATTTATTGCGATAACCCTTCCCCGTTGGGACAGAGCGTCCTCACTGTGAACAAGGTAAGCTAGAGCATAGACTTTCGGCCAAGGTGACAGATCGGAAGGGACAACAAAATGATTAGCAGAGGATATAAGCAGGCATCGAAGACAAGGAAAGGGTTAAGCTTTTCTATCACTAATATATCTCTACATTCCATCTCTCTTTCTTACTTGCTCGTTGGAGGGTTCTCTGGGGCACTCCTCGTTCCCCGTTGAACTCTTGTGCAGGTCTCTCTGAGGGCTTGGTACCTCGGGCTCCGGTTTGGGAAGCGTGGATCAATCCGACTCGTTCCATCTGGAACACGCTGTATCATCAAACACCATTTCACCATCCATTATAACATGAGGCGGAATATGTTGAAAATGTAATAAGACAACAGTATACACATTAGAATAATATTTTAATATCACATTTAAGAATAACATATTTGATAAAAAATTTAATAAGACAATAGTGCACAAATGTCTCATTTTCACATTTTAAGAAGAATGACGTATTTGGCAAAAGTTTAATAAGAGAATAATACACACATTTTTTTTTTGTTTTTTTGTTTTTGTTTTGTTTTGGGTACATCATAAATGAAAAACAAACAAAACAACAAGGAAATACAGAGCAAGGGGAGGCAAACAAATCCTAGATTCTATGATATGCCGTCCCAATCATGTCCCCCAGTAGTTGGCTTCGAACTTCAGTTGGTGGATCATCCATCACCACTAGATGCTCCATCTGATTAGCGCCCATGTTAGCGAGGAGGTCTGCGCATTTGTTGCCTTCACATAGAATATGACGAATAATACACACATTAGAATGATATTCTATTGTCAAATTTTACCAATAACACATTTAGTAAAAATTTAATAAGACAATAATACACAAATATTTTATTGTCACATTTTAATAATTGTACACATTAGAATGATATCCTATTATCTTTATGGTTTGAATTTTGGTGTTTGATTTGTTGTTGCTACTTTGGAGATTATGCCTCATGTTTTATTTTCTATATATATGTGAGAGGGTAATTTTTGGGAAAAATTGGGCCGAGCTGCGAGTTGGGCTTTGAGGCCCAAAACGCGAAGGACTGAGTAAAAAAGGCCGTAAAGGATACTCCGGCCCAGGAAGAGCAAAGTTACTCCGGCCCAAGGAGGTGTGATTACTCCAGCTCAAGAAGAGATAGTTGCGTCGGCCCAAGGAAGAATAAAGCTACTCCGGTCCGGAGGCAACTCGGAGTTTGGCCGGTCTCAGAGTTAGTCCGGTCACAGTATGTTCTGGGAAGGCCGGTTCCGGAATTAGTCCGGTCGTGACTTACAATGGTTAGGTCTGTCAGAACTTGTTACTTGGAAGTTTGATCTAAGCACATCAAGGTTGAACAGGGCAGCCGAAGTAAGGAGTTGGAGGAGAAGACCGAGCTAAGGATAGTTCGGCCCTCTGTGGCTCGGTATAGCCAATTTTACTTCGGTCAAATGGAAGTTCGGCCATAAAGAAAACCATCCCACTTGGTTTAAGCAGTGGGGAAGGGTGTAAAAGGATACGCATTATCCTTAGGAGTATGAATCCTAGGAGGACTCTGCATGGAGAGATACAAGTCCTACTAGGATTGTGCCACGGGAAACTTATAAAAGCTCACAAGCATCACATTGGAGGAGGTAATTGAACATAATTCTTTCTGAAAACATAGAGCTTTGTCTATTTGTCAAGCTTACTGACTTAGGCATCGGAGAGGTTTCCGGCACACACCCGCCGGCTAGCTCACGTTTGTGTTTTCAGGTGACAAAGCGACGTCGTACGGAGGAGCGTGGACTTGGTCAATAGGATTATACGAGGAGAATTATTTCCTCCCCGTACAATTGGCGCCGTCTGTGGGAAGAACAGACAAGAACAAAAACCTCTTGACTAAGCTTCTCCTTTTCTCATTCAATGGCACACATTGAAGACTTGCCGCAGTCCGCCGTCGACGGACTAACTCCCGAAGGGGGCGCAAGGCGTGAAGGATTACCCTCTGTCCCTCCTATGGCGGATCTGGAGCCCCAACAACATAATTCCAGAAGGAGTGGCAGGGGAAGGCGGAATAGCAGCCCTCGTCACTCTCAAAGTCCTGACAGGCAAAGGAGGAGGATTGATCCTCAAGCCCTGGAAGATCGCGTAAAGGAACAAGATGAACTAATTCGAAAGATGGCGGCGGACATGGAGGCATTGAAACGCCAGATGAAGACTAAAGATGTGGCGGCAGGAGAGGGGCGCAAGCACAAAATGCCCCCTCGCCACTCAGAGAATCGTAGTAGGAATACTACACCCTCCCAAGGAGAGAGCAGAAGCCTCAGGACAGGCGACACTCACTCCTTATCCTCAAGGACTCGTCACTCTAGGTCTGAGAGGACGAGATCCGAAAGATCATACACTGAAGAAAGCACGTATTGGCCTTCACATTCACACCAAACCAGATCCAGACAAACAGAGCTGCCCAGGTCATCCGACTTACGAACCGTGCTAGAAGAGAAAGCACAATGCAGGGAGGATGCCAGGGCAAGAGATCCACACCGAGTTTTGGCCTTACAACGGTTGGCTCCTCGGACGCATGGAAGCGTCGAGGTTGGAATGCCAATACCGCGACCGGCCTACGAACCAACGGACAAGGCATTGGCAAGACTGCAGACTTCGCCGTTTGTCCCAGCGATCGAAAACGCACCCCTACCATCAGGCTTCCTTCAGCCGAAATTCAATACATATGAAGGGAAGACGGACCCGTATTCACACTTGAGCCACTTTCGCCAAGTCATGGCTGTGTACAGGCGAAACGAGGCCTTAATGTGCATACTCTTCCCGTCAAGTCTTGGCGACCTAGGCTTGACTTGGTTCGAAAAGCTCCCAGAGGGCAGCATAGCCTCCTGGGCCCAATTGGCAGAGGCGTTCGTGACGAGGTTCCGAACAAACACTAAAACACCGGTGGAGATAGACCAGTTACTCTCCATCGACATGGGTGAAAAAGAGACCCTCAGATCTTACAACAGTCGCTACTGGGAGACATTCAACCAGATTGGAGACTGCCCCACCAATCTAGCCATTGCGCAATATAAAAGAGGCCTACCAGTAGGGAATCGACTAAGGGATTCAATTACCATGACGCCACCCCTCACCATGGAGGCCCTGATGGAGAGAGTGCATCAGCACATCAGGGTAGAAGAGGATGGCGCACGTGCAAAAGCGAAAACTAGTGCAACCACGGTACCAGAAAAGAAGGCCTCAGCGAAGGTCAATACAGTAGATAGGCAGAACAAAAACGGGCGTGGCAGACAAGATAACGGAGAAGACCCAGACAAAAGATGGTTGAGAATCCGCACTGCCATAACAACGGTATTCAAAAAACCAATATATCGGATTCTGAGCGAAATAAAAGACGAGCCATTTGTAAAGTGGCCAGCCAAGCTAGGGGAAGCTCAGAAGAATTACGACGACAGATCACGGTGCACCTTCCACAAAGAAAAGGGGCACCGAACTGAGAATTGCATGCCACTGAGACAGCACTTGGAAGAATTGGTGGCAGCAGGCCACTTGGACAAATACATTGAAGGAGGAGCGCAACCGGCCCCCCAAGATCATAATGACCATCCCAATAGAATGCCAATCGATGCACCACCTCAAGGCATTATCAATGTAATTCATGGAGTTTTTGAACCTGAGCGCGTATGTGAGCTCAGAGGTTCAATCAAGAAGGCTGAGCACTTTAGGGAAGTATTAAGTGCCCAACCTGCCATCATGAAGGGGAGGACAGAGGCAACAAACCTCATGTCCTTTTCGGATAAGGACTTAGAACGAATTTACTGCCCCCATAATGATGCCCTGGTTGTCACTCTCCGAGTCAAGGATTTTGACGTCAAGCGGATTCTGATTGACCAGGGTAGTTCATGTGAGATCATGTATTACGACACGTTCAAGCAACTAAAGCTGCAAGACAAAGACTTGGCACCTGCAGTTTCTCTCCTGATCGGATTCAACTCCATGCCGGAGTGGCCTGTCGGCAAAATAATCCTTCCAGTCAGAGTAGGAAGTGTAACAAAACAAGTGGAGTTCTGGGTATTGAAGGTCCCCTCCACCTACAACATCATCCTGGGCAGAACATGGCTGCATGCCATGCGTTCGGTAGCGTCATCATACCATCAGGTAATGCGGTTCCCCAATGACGCCGGTATAATTGAAGAAGTCTATGGCGATCAGATCATGTCAAAACAGTGCTTCGCCACAGCAAATGGAAGCCGAGCTGCCAAAGGATACGTTCATTCGGTGGAAGAGCCAGAGAGTAATGAACTATTCGCAGACGTCGGCAAAGAGGCTGATCAGAAAGCGGTGGAGGACTTGGTGGAGGTGAAGATAGATGAGAAGAACCCGGATAAGTTCTTCTTGCTTGGCTCATCGTTGTCCAGCGTTGAGAGATTAGAGGTCTTGGAATTCTTGACCTCTAACATCGAAGTGTTTGCCTGGACACCTTACGACATGCCAGGCATTGATCCAAACTTCATCAGTCACCAACTCAATGTCCACCCATCCGCCAGACCTGTCATACAACGCACACGCAGATCGGCACTCCACCACGCCGAAATAGTGGTAGAAGAGGTAGGCAACCTGCTGGAGGCAGGAGCAATAAGGGAAGTGCACTACCCAAGATGGATCTCCAACACAGTCGTAGTGCCAAAAAAGAATGGTAAATGGCGTGTCTGCGTCGACTACAAAACAGTCAACAAGGCGTGCCCAAAAGATAGCTTCCCTCTACCAAGGATAGATCAATTGGTGGACCTAACGGCAGGGCATAACCGACTTAGCTTTCTGGACACATACAGAGGCTACCACCAGATCGCCATGTATGAACCAGACCAAGAGGTCACATCCTTCACAACACCAAGGGGGTTATATTGCTACAAGGTCATGTCCTTTGGCCTAAAGAACGCAGGGGCGACATTCCAAAGGATGGTCACCAAGATGTTTGAACCATTGTTAGGCAGAACAATGGAGGCTTACATCGACGACATGGTGGTCAAAAGCAAGGATGAGAATGACCATCTGAAAGATTTGGGCGAGATGTTCCAGATCCTGAAGAAACACAAGTTGCGCCTCAACGCATCCAAATGCGCGTTCGGTGTTGGATCTGGCAAATTCTTGGGCTTCCTGGTGACCAACCGAGGTATAGAAGCCGACCCCTCTCAGATCAAAGCAATCCAGGAGTTGGAGAGACCAAACTCAGTCAAAGAAGTACAGCATCTCACTGGTATGGCGGCTGCACTCAACCGGTTCATAAGCAGATCGTCGGACAGACTACGACCGTTCTTCCAAGCTTTAAAGGCCAAATTTGAGTGGGACGAAGAATGCGACCGAGCTCTGGAAAGCTTGAAGGAATACATGTCTTCCCCACCACTACTTGTTACTCCAGTACTTGGTGAAGAACTCTTTTTGTACCTGGCAGTCTCTCAGCACGCAGTCAGCGCAGTGTTGGTTCGTGCAGAAAGAATACAACACTTGCCCATCTTTTATGTCAGCAAGACATTATTGGGAGCCGAAACAAGGTACTTGCCATTGGAGAAACTAGCATTAGCATTAATGATGGCATCCAGAAAATTAGCACACTACTTTCACGCCCACACCATTGTCGTCCTCACAGCCTTTCCATTAAAAGCTCTGTTTAAAAGGGCGAACTTTAGTGGGCGAATTTTGAAGTGGGCAGTAGAGTTGGGACAATTCGACATCAAATTCCAACCTAAAACCGCAATAAAAGCCCAATCCTTGGCAGACTTCGTCGCAGAATTTACTCCTGGAAGTCATCATATCTGCCCAGTCGACCTGACTGACACAACCGAACTAGGGACGGAAGTTGACGCCGGAATAGCGCAACCCCTAGTGGAAGGTAGTCCATCAACCGAACTAGGGACGGAAGTTGATGCCGGAATAGCGCAACCCCTAGTGGAAGGTAGTCCATCAAGCACAAAGGCAGACCATACTAAGGACAACAAGGAAGAGCCAAACAAAGGCTCACCAGCAGTTCAAACAGAGGACGAAGGGCAGACAGCCAACATGGACTTTGAAGAAAACACCATTCTTGACCTCACAACATCGTCTGATCCTTCCACTTGCTGGAAACTATTCGTTGGAGAGATGTGGAAGCTCTTTGTGGATGGAGCATCCAACCGACATGGTGCAGGGCTTGGCATAGTCCTCATCTCTCCAGACGGCCTGGTTATAGAGCAAGCAGTCAACCTTGGCTTCCCAGCATCCAACAATGAAGCGGAGTATGAGGCGCTTCTCGCAGGACTCAAATCGGCACACTTCATGAAAGCAACCGAACTAATGGTGTACAGTGACTCTCTGCTGGTGGTAAACCAAATTTCTGGCGAATACGAAGCAAAGGACGACAGAATGGCCAAGTACCAAGAGTTAGTCAGAACAGAGATCAAGAAGTTTGATGTGGTAAGGATAGAACAAATTGGCAGGGAGGAAAACAGCCGAGCGGACGAGCTAGCAGGCCTTGCCTCAATGGCAGATACATCAATCCCTCATCCATTACTCATCGACTTCTTACCAAGACCAAGCATAGAAGACCCCGAAGCAGAAGAAGTATGTTGCGCAGAATTAGGCCCTTATTGGATGGATCCCATCATCCTATTCCTAAAAGACGGCATCCTACCAGAAGAGAAAAAAGAAGCCAACAGAATAAGGGCAAAGTCGCAGCAGTTTTGGCTATCTCCATCTTTGGCATTATACAAGAAGTCGTTCTCTGGGCCTTACCTCAAGTGCGTTCATCCCAGCAAAGTAGAAGCATTCCTGTTCGAAATACACGAAGGGGTGTGTGGAAGTCATCAAGGGGGAAGGTCGCTCGCTTACAGGGCTATTTCGCAAGGATATTGGTGGCCATATATGCAAGCAGACTCAGAGAAATATGTGAAGAAGTGTGAAAAATGCCAGAAATTCGCGCACCAAATACATCAACCAGCAAGAGAACTCCTACCCTTAACTAGCCCATGGCCTTTCGCAATGTGGGGCTTGGACATAGTAGGACCACTTCCAACAGCACCTGGCGGCAGAAAATTCTTTCTCGCAGCAACAGACTACTTCACAAAGTGGGTGGAAGCAGAGGCATTGGCGTCAATCAAAGAAAAAGATGTGAAGAAGTTTGTTTGGCAGAATATCATCACTCGGTTTGGCATACCAAAAGCACTCATCTCAGACAATGGTACTCAGTTCGACGGCAGAATCTTCAGAAGCTTTTGTCAAGAATACAAGATAGAGTTCTACAATTCCACACCGGCATATCCTCAAGCAAATGGACAAGCTGAAGCATCGAATAAAGTCGTCTTGGATGGACTAAAGAAAAGGCTAGAGAAAGCAAAAGGCAAATGGGCGGATGAACTTCCTCACGTCTTATGGGCTTACCGCACCACTCCTCGGCGATCAACTGGAGAAACACCATTCTCCTTAGCCTATGGAATGGAGGCAGTGATCCCACTAGAAGTTGGCCTCCCCACAATTCGAAGCGAAAATTTTGATCCAGACTTAAATGGAGAAGCCATAGCCTTAGAACTCAACCTTGTAGAAGAAAGAAGAGAAAGAGCGTTGGTCCACATCGCCTCATACCATCAAGAGTTAATCAGAAAATACAGCAAAAAGGTGCATCCAAGACAATTCAAGATTGGGGATTGGGTACTACGCAAAGTAATGGGAAACACCCTGATCCCAGGAGATGGCAAGTTAGGTCCAAATTGGGAAGGTCCTTATAAGGTGGTTGGGTTAGCAGGCAAAGGGGCATACCACCTAGAAGACAAGGATGGCAAGGCAATCCCTAGGCCATGGAATACAGCCAATCTCAAGTTATTTTACTTTTAGCTCTTCTTTTTTCAAACATGTGTAATTTTTTCTTCCTTCAATAAAATGAGAAATTCTTTTTAGCACGAATTATTCTTTGTAAAAGTTAGCTTGAAAGACTAAGTATATTACAAGCATTCTATTCTAAGTTAGCTGGAAAAACTAACTTAGAGGTTGGCTGGATTAAACCAACACCCTTCCTAAGCCCAGGATAAGGATCCAGGCTGCAGGACATTTGGTCGGAATAACCAAATACTATAAGTTAGCTGGAAAAACTAACTTCAATGGTTGGCTGGAATAAACCAACTCTTGTTACTCTTCAGCCGAAGTAAGTGTATGGCTGAAGAGTGGTTGGCTGGAATAAACCAACACTTGTTACTCTTCAGCCGAAGTAAGTGTATGGCTGAAGAGTGGTTGGCTGGAATAAACCAACTCTTGATACTCTTCAGCCGAAGTAAGTGTATGGCTGAAGAGTGGTTGGCTGGAATAAACCAACTCTTGATACTCTTCAGCCGAAGTAAGTGTATGGCTGAAGAGTGGTTGGCTAGAATAAACCAACACTTGTTACTCTTCAGCCGAAGTAAGTGTATGGCTGAAGAGTGGTTGGCTGGAATAAACCAACTCTTGATACTCTTCAGCCGAATTAAGTGTATGGCTGAAGAGTGGTTGGCTGGAATAAACCAACACTTGTTACTCTTCAGCCGAAGTAAGTGTATGGCTGAAGAGTGGTTGGCTGGAATAAACCAACACTTGTTACTCTTCAGCCGAAGTAAGTGTGTGGCTGAAGAGTGGTTGGCTGGAATAAACCAACTCTTGTTACCCTTCAGCCGAAGTAAGTGTATGGCTGAAGAGTGGTTGGCTGGAATAAACCAAACACTTTGTACTCCTCAGCCGAAGTAAGCATATCGGCTAAGGAGTGGTTGGCTGACAAGCATAGTTTAGAAAGCCAAAACCGAAATAACAGTTGAAATAATAGAAGACATTACAAAGCACTGGTATACATATAACAACCGGAATAAGAGAAGTAAAATTTTCATTCAGAAAAAAGTCATTACAAGGGGGCTTAGTTCGGTTACAAAGAAAACAAAAAGTACAAAGTCAGGAAAAAAGATCTTCGATCTCTGCATCGAATGCAGCATCGGCATCAACCTGAAGACCGGATTCAGGAGCAAGGACGTTTTCAGCAGGAATAATGGTTTCTGCCGGAGCCACGGTTTCACTTGGTTGATCAGTAGTTGGACCTTCCACCATGGGCTCCGACCGAACTACCCCATCTGCATTCACAACCAAAGTATCCTCAGGGGCAGAGTCTTCATCAGTGTCTTCATCATCTGAACCCTCAAGGAACTGCTGTTGCATGGCCTTGGCATACTCCATCAGGGAGTTCGGTATAAAGTAGGCTGGAGGGTTGAAAACCTCGGTCTGAGGATCATGACCGAGCTGCTCAACGGCTCCCCTCCAGCCGCACTTAAAGAATAGCTCCTTGGCAGCATTGCATTGTTGGGCATAAGCATCCTCTGCCCTCTTGAAGCCTTGTTTATCAGCCTCCTTTACCTTCTCCTTTATTTCGGCATCCTTCTTTCTTTCGAGCTTCACCAGCTCGCGCAGGTATTTGTCCTTGAGAGCTATGGCAGTCTTCTGCCTTTCTGCCTCAGCCGAACTAACCAGTCCGGTCAGCCTGCTGTTCTCAGCTTGAAGCTCGGCCATTTGCTTCTTGATTTCTTCTACTTCGGCCGACTTCACTTCGGCGTCTGCAACAGCATCCCTTGCAATTTGTCTGAGTTCCAGCACCTTCTTGTGAGTATGGTAGTTTTTTTGAATTGCCTGGCAAAAGACAAGGACTTCCCATGAGCCGAGATAAAAGTTCACAAAGTCAGTAAGAAAAATGAACAGAGCGGCATACCAGGATCATGGACTTCGTTGCAGACCGAATGGACTTTAATTCGGTGTTTAGCTGCTTTCTGTGATGCTCCATATCCTTGGGGAGGCACACTCTCTTAGCCAGATTAAAGGCCAACTCGTGATCTTTTTCGGTGACAACCGAATCAGCATCCTCGACATCTCGGTTTTTAAAAGTCAATTTTGGTACCCAACGGGTGGCAGTTCGGTTGGTAGGTTCCGGTTGGGGGCTCGGTGGCAAGATTGGTGGAGTAACAGTCTCATCTTCATCAACCAAAGTTGGTTCGGACTCCCTGGTTCGGGCGCGCTTGGTACGGCGCGATGAAGACGGTTGTTGAGTTGGGAGGGCCACGACGGCAGGCTGCGTTTGGCTTGGTGTCGGTACTTCGGCCCTACTTGTTTCGGTCAGAAGCGCCCTCACTCTGCTCTTCTTGGCCATTTCCTCTTCGGCAGTCAAAGGAACTAATCTTATTTGCGGCAAGTTTGGGTCCGGCTCTGGTGCTTCCTCAAGTAGGAAATCGGTTACTCTTGCTTTTCGGCGCCCGCTATATCGGTACGTCGGTTCAAAATTTAGAAGCTTGGCCCAACTTCTTTCTTTAATCCGTAGCGCGGCTCGCAAAATTGCAAGGTTTGGATAACTATACAGGGAATGGAGGTGGGCGAAATCTGCAAAAAAAAAAGAAGTGTTAGTTCGGTCAATAGATTACAAAACCGAGATAACATACAAGGAACAAGACCGAAGTTAAATTACCAGGCTCTCCCATTTTCCAGTTTATAGGTCGGCCAGGAATTTGGGCTTGAAAATCCTCAAAATTCCCAGAGACCCAGAAGAAGTCATTATCATTAAGGTCTTTGTCCGGTGTGTGCTTAACAATCTTCTCTCGGCGGCGGCGGATCCTAAGGTAGTAAACCCACCCAGCATCTTTCGAGCCGATGGAATATTGATGGAATATTTCGGCTAGGCCGAGGTTTAAACCGGTTTGGTGGTTTAGTGCAGCTATTCCCATAATAATACGGTATGTATTGGTGGACAGTTGGGTGGGGCATAACCTAGTTTGCCTAAGGAACTCACAGATCAACGGTTGTACGGGAAACCGTAGTCCGGTTTCTATTATGGATTGAAGAGTAAAGGGGACGAAGCCTTCGTTATCCCAGGGTGTGATGTCTTTTTCGGCCAAAGTCAAATGGACGTCATCCGGTATGTTATAGTCCTTCCTGAATTCGGCCATCCCGCCAGGGATCTCAACTAAATACCTATACTTACCCATTTGTTGTATAATTTACGGATAAGTTATTTCGGTGCGATAATCGTGCTCAGAAGCTCGGTTGAGCGCACGCAGGAGTGCCTGGGTAACCTAGGTCTGCAAAGTAAAAAACAGAGGGGGTTAAAGAACTGATCAATGGACCGTGCTACAATTTACAAGCAAGGTATAAAAGCCCTACTTCGGCCTCAAAAAGCTGGTTCTATCTCGGTTCATCAAAAGGGTTGGTAGTTCGGTTTGAGCAGTTTGCTCGGTAGACCGGTTTTACGTCTAGGGGCAGCTTTCTGAGTTCGGTCTAAGAAACTAAGAAAGTTGGTTTAGCCCCAAGGCCTAAATCGGTTGTAGTGTGAATAGAGTTACTTCGGTTAAGCCTCTAGGGGCGGCTTTCTGAGTTCGGTTTAAGAACGAAGAAAACCGGCTTGGCCCCGAAAGCTTAGCTCGGTTATAGACCGAAGTACCTAGTTCGGTATGTGCAAGCTTGTTCGGTGATCTTATCTCGGCTAGAGTGGTTCAGAAGAAACTACTGATATTCCTACAAGTTCTAGTTCGGTTATTTTCTGAATCTATCTACATACATAACACAAACAGTATCCTAGTCCGGTTGCTAGGTGATTTTGGATCTAAGACTATTTTCCTACAAAATAGTTCATACACACATGAGTTCTACTGGTTTTTTCGTAAAAATACAGAAGCATAGCAAAAATGGAAGAAATGTTTCGCAAAAGCATAGAAAGCAACATAAGCGAAAACAGAAGAAGAAAATGGATTTACTTACCAGATTGAAGAAGGAACTACAGATGGAACGGTCACAGCAAACGAAGAAACACGAGCTTGATAATAGTTGAAAAAGCAAAGGCTCAGAGAGAGAAGATGAACAGCAATAGAGTGGGTAAGTCGAAAAATGAAAGGGACTGTCCTGTGTAAAAGCAGAAAGGGCGGGAACTGTTTCAAATTCACGAAGCACGAAGACGGCGTGACAGCCGTCCTTAGCCAACCAAAACATGCCACGTGTCATATGAATGGGAAGCGTTACAGCCGCTGTGATTGAAGAGACGTTTTGACCGGACATAGTGATACCCGAGGTAAAATTAGCTCGGTTGGAGAGCCTGAGGGTTTTTCGCTCGGCTGGAGAGGCTAAAGGGTTTTTTAGCTCGGCTGGAAAGGCTTAATAAACTATAGCTCGGCCAACAGACGGATAATCCCAATCACGTTGCGCAGATGGAATTAAGGGGCAATTGAGAGGGTAATTTTTGGGAAAAATTGGGCCGAGCTGCGAGTTGGGCTTTGAGGCCCAAAACGCGAAGGACTGAGTAAAAAAGGCCGTAAAGGATACTCTGGCCCAGGAAGAGCAAAGTTACTCCGGCCCAAGGAGGTGTGATTACTCCGGCTCAAGAAGAGATAGTTGCGTCGGCCCAAGGAAGAATAAAGCTACTCCGGTCCGGAGGCAACTCGGAGTTAGGCCGGTCTCAGAGTTAGTCCGGTCACAGTATGTTCTGGGAAGGCCGGTTCCGGAATTCGTCCGGTCGTGACTTACAATGGTTAGGTCTGTCAGAACTTGTTACTTGGAAGTTTGATCTAAGCACATCAAGGTTGAACAGGGCAGCCGAAGTAAGGAGTTGGAGGAGAAGACCGAGCTAAGGATAGTTCGGCCCTCTGTGGCTCGGTATAGCCAATTTTACTTCGGTCAAATGGAAGTTCGGCCATAAAGAAAACCATCCCACTTGGTTTAAGCAGTGGGGGAGGGTGTAAAAGGATAAGCATTATCCTTAGGAGTATGAATCCTAGGAGGACTCTGCATGGAGAGATACAAGTCCTACTAGGATTGTGCCACGGGAAACTTATAAAAGCTCACAAGCATCACCTTGGAGGAGGTAATTGAACATAATTCTTTCTGAAAACATAGAGCTTTGTCTATTTGTCAAGCTTACTGACTTAGGCATCGGAGAGGTTTCCGGCACACACCCGCCGGCTAGCTCACGTTTGTGTTTTCAGGTGACAAAGCGACGTCGTACGGAGGAGCGTGGACTTGGTCAACAGGATTATACGAGGAGAATTATTTCCTCCCCGTACAATATGTATATTTGTTTTCTATTGTGCATTGCTTGATTGTTTGTTATTAGTTGGTGTCTCATCAACTTGGTGGTATATTAGCATATGATTGGACTTGATTTGTGATGCCACCAAACTAGTTTGAATCATCAAGTCTAGTTATGATACTCTTTATACTCACCTCCTTTATTGATGTATTTCTCTTAGCTTGGAATCTGAGTTTCATCAATAAAATTCTTTTTTCTTGATAAAAAAAAAAAATAATGACACAATTGACAAAAGTTTAATAAGATAATAATGTAAAAATATCCAATTGTCACATTTTAAGAAAAATGACACATTTCACAAAAGTTTAACAAGATAATAGTGCATATATTAAAACGATGTCTGATGGTCACATTTTAAGAACGACACATTTAGCTAAAGGTTAATAAGATAATAGTGCACAAATGAAACATACCCATATTTGGAATCTCTAAGAAATATAGTGAAACAATCTTATGGTGCACGTTTTCAAATTCAAAAGAAGCTAATTGTTTAGAAGAAAATTTTATGAAACTTTCCGTTACATACCTTTTTGGTATAGTATTTTGGAATAAATTTCCTAATATTTATCTGCAAGTATTTTTTTTTTTTTGGGGGGGACAAATTTTGATTACTCAATCTATTGGTTTTTTATCCGATTAATTTTATTATGAATACTTAATCTATTAGCCAATTAAAAAATGGAAAATTTTGTTAAATGAGTGAATAAATAACCCATTAAGATAGGGAACCAATAATTGAAGATAAAATTATTTGTAAGAAGATAAATGAGTGAAGATAAATGGATGGATAGCAGTAATTTTACCCCATTTCTTTTGAATAAATTGAATATGATCTAATAGAAAAGTTCAATACATTTGAAATGGCGTTTATTATTACTTTTTAATTGTAAAATTCAATAAATTTTGTTTCACCTTTTAGAGTTCTCAAGGTCTTCTTCTTAAAATCTCACTTTTGTTATGATTGAGATATAAATCACAAAAAGATGATATTTTCTTTAACTAATATATCTATATATGAGACTCAATTGTCTATATGCTACTTCAATAGCTACGAACATGGGAGTGGCTACGGACATGGGAGTAGCAGCGAACATCTAGAGTGACATAACATTTTTAACACAGTGGATGTTTTCTCACAATTATATGTGGCCACATTGAATTACTGATAATATTACTCTTGAATTTTAATAAGTGGGTAATAAACAAAAACATTTTAAATTTTCAATCCTCTCATTGATACTATTAGAAGGTATAAAACTTTTTTATGGGTGACTGCAATCACAAGTATTTATTAAATTTTGTTTTGATTGATTGGTTAACATTTTTGTCCATAGTTGTTTTATTAGTTATTATTTTTAATTATATTTATGTATTTAAAATACTATTTGTATACAACTTTTGAGGCTAAAAATGATAATTTGCTTCTTCTTCTTCTTCTTTCTTTTCTTTTTTTCTTTTTTTCTTTTTTTACTTGTAGGAGGCACCTATTAACTAACAGTTTAATGGTGCTTGTAAATGGGTCACCCACAGTAGAATTTTCTCCTCAAGAGGGGTTGAGGCAAGGTGATCCACTATCGCCTTTTCTCTTTAATATAGTGGCTGAAGGCTTAAATATCCTTTTGGAGAGAGCAAAACAAAAGGTGCTCATTAAAGGTGCTTTACTGGCTCATCAAGGGTTAAAAATTTCTCATCTACAATTCATAGATGACATCATTATCTTTGTGAAGCCACATGGGATGAAATCATTATGATCAAAAGAATTCTGAGGTGTTTTGAAGTGGTGTCAGGTCTTAAGATTAATTTCCATAAGAGTATGGTTTGTGACATTGGTGTGGAAGAGGGGTTAACTAAGGAGTTTGCTAAAAAAACTCAATTGCCTCAATCATAAATTATCTCTTACATATCTTGGTTTACCTTTAGGGGCAAATCCAAGACGAAACAGCACTTGGAAATCAGTGGTGGAAAAGTTTAAGAAGAAATTAGCATCTTGGAAGTGGAGATACTTGTCCTTTGCAGGTTGATTGACCCTAATTAAGTCCGTATTGTCAAGTTTACCAATGTATTTTCTATCCATCTTTAAAATGCCTGTTGGTGTTGGTAAAACAATTGATAGGATTCAATCTAACTTTTTGTAGCGAGGTTCTGAAATTAAAAGGAAAATTCATTTAGTTAAGTGGTAGGAGGTGTGTCAAAGTGCAGCTCAAGGGGGGTTGGGTGTGAGAAGGCTGAGTGATGTTAATATGTGTTTAATGCTAAAATGGTGGTGGAGGTATGGTAGAGAGCATAAATCATTGTGGAAACATGTGGTTTGTTGCAGATATGGTGGTTTTGGGGGTAGGTGGACTCCAAAACCAGTGCCTGATGGCATGGGTTCTAAGGTATGAAAGGATATTGTATCTTTAGGTTCATCACTTATTGTAGTGGATGAGTTTTTCGCACAAAATTTTAAGATTGTCATGGGAAATGGGGAAGGATTCATTTTTGGTCAGATAGGTGGTTTAACAACACAAGTCTTAGGAATGAATTTCCTAGGTTGTTTAGTTTATCAATTGAGAAGGAAGGTTCCTTGCAGTTTTTTTATTAACGAAAAAGGCATGACAGTGACTAGAAGTTAGCATTTAGACGACCACTTTTAGCTTGGAAGGAGGAGGAAGTTCAAAGGCTTAATGTATTTTTGTTAGAGGTACCAAATCTAAATCAGTTGACTGAGGATACATGTTTGTGGATAGCTAATCCTTCAAGTGTTTTTTTTGTGGCTTCAGTTTGGAAGAAGTTGCAATCACTTGGTGAGCCCATGGTTAGCATTTCAAAGTTCCTGTGGAGAAATTCAGCACCTCCAAAGGCTCAGTTTTTTAGTTGGTTAGCTTGGAATGAGAGATTGAAGACTAAAGATTTCATGCATAGGATTGGAGATCTGTCTGCCAATGACAGTTTTCAATGTGTGTTTTGCAAGGGAGAGGTGGAAATAATTAATCATGTGATGTTGTTATGTCCATTAGTGTGGAGAATATGTTCTGACTTGGTAAATTGGTGGGAGATAAAGTGGGCAACTCCAGGTTCTATGAATGTTTTGCTACAATGGTGGTCTGGTATGAAATTTAGAAAAATGAGGAGTTAGAAATTTGAAAGGTTGTCCCTTTGGCCATGTTCTGGTCTTTGTGGAAATTAAGGAATGATTGTTTATTTAATAATGGCAAGGCTGATTTTGCAGAGATGGTGGAGCTTTTAAAAGTAAGAATTGCCTTATGGATGAAGTAAAATGTTAAGGGTTTCAATTACTCAGTGCATGATATTGTGGCACACTTGAAGCAGGTAAGAGGTTGTCTGGTATAAGAGGCATGCTGTTGTATGTTGTTGAATGCTGTTGTGTGGTGTAGGGGAAGGGGTGTAAGAAGATTTGTTGGTGGTGCAGCTTATATGATTGCAGGTCTGATGCTGTATGCTGCTAATGTATAATGCTATGTGGCCTTCTGTATGCTGCCTACTGATGTCGGCTGCTGGTTGACTTGCTGTTGGTCTGCTGGTTGACTAGCAGGGGAGCTGAAATGCTGATGTTGTTGGTTTGTTGCTTTGATGCTGCTGGTCGGGCTGTTCTATTTTTGTTTTTTTTTTTTTTCACTATCTTTTGGTTTCTATTGATTAGTTTCTCGCCAATCTTGCGTTAAGTGCTAGCAATTGATAGTGCTTCCAATTGATAGTGCTTCCTTGGTGGTGCCAATCTAGTTGGGATTGTTAAGGTCAGCGTTGTTGCTTCTTGCACTTCCCTCTTTATTGATGTAAGTTTTTTTTTAAAAAAAACTTAGTTTATTTATTTATTTATTTTTAAGTGGGATGAGAGAAAATTGACTAATTTTATTAGTTTTATAAAGTCAATAAATCATGTAGCATTAAATTTGTAATTTTTCATTACTTTATATACAACTAATAAATTTTAATTTAACTTTTTTTTTTTAATAATGTTTATCGATTAAATCATGACATATATTTCTTTTTAAGAACTTAAAACACACATTCAATGACATAACAATAATAAAAATAATGCAAGCTTAGCTAAAATTTAATTCATTTAAAATATTTTTTTTATATATTTTAAACAAATTTTATGTTATTATTCAATTTTAAATTATTTTTGATTACTTCTTTATGACTATGCATAACACGGTATTATGTTAGTATACTATAAAAAGAATTGATAGATTGATTGACTCAATAAATTATATATTATCAACAATAATGAGAATTAATATTTCAAGTGTAAGGGCAATTCCAACCACACTTTTCATTTTTCATTAGTTAAAATATGAAAAAAAGGCATGTTCTTTATTTTGTTTAATTCCCGTTTTATCTATATACTCCAATGCTACTCTTTATTTTACCTATATCTATATACACAAACTGTTTAAGGAGCCTTATAAGACTTTTCAAATGTAGTCAACACCGAGACTCTTTAAATGAGGCTTGTTGGCTATTATAACTAGTATTACCATATTTTAACTTTTGTCAATGGGTTAGCTATTACAATAGCTATTTTAATAAATTTTCCAATGATGCTTGTTAGCTATTATAACTAGTATTATCATATTTTAATTTTTCCAATTGATTAGCTATTACAATAGCTATTTTAATAAAAACAATTTAAGGGTAGCTACATTTGCAGAGCCTTGTGAGGCTCATTTGTATGTATAACTAGGTAAAATAAAGAGTAGCATTGAAGTATATAGGTTAAAAAAATATATTTTTTTATTTTTTATTTATATTTTAGCTAGTAAAAAGTGAAAGGTATGGCTGGAGATCCCATTGGAGTGACTAAAATATATGAAACTAGCTAAAATAATTAACATGCCTTGTTTAAAGAGTCCTTAGAGATACTCTAACTTAATAGTAAAAGAATTTTTTTAAAAAACAATTAAATAAAGAAAGAAAAGCAATTCAGTTACGGAAAACTTCATAAATAAAAGAAAATAAAGAGGAAAGAAAGAAAAGGTAAAAACTAAAATATTTTAGATTTTTTCATCAAAATGAGAATAATTTAAGAAGTTCCCATTTTTTAAAATTTTTATTTGAAAACTTAAAAATGATCATGTATAAAATTGCCTAACGTGAATTAATTTTATAATCCATCACCTTGAGTTATTTTTATATTTAATATAAATAGTTATTGATGTAACATTTTAACATCTACTAATCATCAAATGAAGATTTTATTTTTTTATAAAACAAAAAATAAAAATAAATATTCGATTTTGGCTCTAAATGGAAATATTTATGTTAAATACATAAACCAGTCATATTCAGAGGAAAGTGGAATGCCTTTTCAGTTTAATTGCAAGAAAATAAAGAGAAATTTACCCAAAATCCAATTACTCCCTCCGTCTCAAATATTGGTCCCTTTTGGGGAATCCAACTTTTTTTTATGGTACAATTATTACATTTCAGAATTTTTAAATTTCAAAAAATACCCTTTGTTTTAAAATTAAAGTAAAAAAAAGTACTCCTACTAATAGTGGTAAGAAAATCTGTCCAAAAATCTTGGCAGGAATTTATTGTGAATCAATCCAAATTTAAGCGGGTAGGTATCTAAATAAAATTTGAACGTTTCCTTTTCAATTTAAAATTACATGTTACTACTCCAGAAACTACTCCATTCTTTCTCACAAAGGCAAACTCTTCTATTTTTCTCCATTACCAAATTTGCTCATTTTCTTTCTTATATCTCATCAACTATTCCAGCTTATTGTCTCATGTTTTCATCTTTAAATATTGATCCATTTTAATCCATCATGGATTCTATAATTGAGGCTTCCTCTGCTGCTAGTTCCCCTATTTTTCTTTCTTCTGTTCATCATAGAACAAAGAAAAATCTAACAAATCATCTACGCCAATCAATTTTTGAAACTCTGCTAATACGAAGTAAGGATGGAAAATTGAAAAGGGGTTGTCAAACTGAGGTTGCTGTGAAGTTCTCTGTCCATGTAAAAACTGTTCGTCGTATTTGGCAGAGAGGAATAGCTTGTATGGAAAATGGGTTAATGGTCAATGTATCTAGCAAATTAACAAATTCTGGCCGCAAGTGAGTTCAACTCAACTTTGGGAAAGTCATTGAAATTCCTCTTCGTCGTCGAACCAATATCCGCTCATTGTCAAAGGCATTGAATCTTCCAAAATCAACAGTTCATAGGAGAATTAAAGAAGGCAAAATTAGGCCGCACTCAAATGCGTTGAAACCGTATCTATCTAAAGAAAATAAGAGAGCGAGACTCCGATTTTGTCTTTCAATGCTTAAGCCTAATAGTCTTCAAGGCCAGCCAATGTTCGAATCCATGTATGACTATGTGCACATTGATGAGAAGTGGTTTTACATCTCCAAAGAAGCAGAGAGGTATTACCTTCTTCCTGAAGAAGAAGAACCACATCGTTGTTGTAAAAGTAAACGTTTCATTACAAAGGTAATGTTCCTTGTAGCAGTTGCTCGGCCACGGTTTGATGAAAATAAAAATGAAGAATTTTCAGGTAAAATTGAAATTTGGCCATTCACATACAAGGAACCAGCTAAAAAGAACAGTAAGAATCGTGCAGCTGGTACACTTGAAACAAAGGCAATTGTATCGGTAACAAAAGATGTTATTCGTGCATGTTTGATTGAGAAGGTTCTACCTGCAATTCGATCTAAATGGCCATGTTCCAGTGCAATGAACACTATATTCATTCAACAAGATAATGCAAGACCACATGTTGATCCATTTTATGTTGAATTTCTTGAAGCTGCAAGTAGAGAAGGTTTTGATATTCGTTTATCGTATCAACCCCCAAACAGCCCGGATATGAATGTTTTGGACCTCGAATATTTAGAGCGATTCAATCTTTGCAATATCAAGAAGCACCCACAAATATTGATGAATTGGTTTATGCCGTAGAAAAATCATTCGAAGAATTATCACGGGAAACTCTTGATCATGTATTTGTAAACTTGCAAGCATGTATGCTAGAGGTGATGTAAATCAATGGTGGGAACAATTACAAATTGCCACATATGGCAAAGAGAAAACTGATGAGAGATGGTACTTTGCCTTGCCAAATTCAATGTGAACCTCATGTTGTTGAAAATACTTTGGCCCATCTCCATTCAAGTCCAGGTAAGTTTTTGGGTCTCTCTCTCTGCTTTTTGTTTGTCTATATGTAGCATGAAAGATTAAGTTTTCTTTCACTATCCTTTTTTTTTTTTTCAGGGGTCTAACTCTACAAGGCTTCAGAATTTTTTGGGTGAATTCCTTGGTTAAGAACTCTGTTGATAGAGAACAATTTTTGTTGGTGAATTTTGTCACTTAACTAAATGCTTCTTTGATGGTGTTGCTGTTGAAGAAATCATTTGTGAGTTTCCAAAGCTAAATGTAAATGGCAGTGGTGGTGAGAATTGAAACTCCATGTATCAGCACTTTTTTTTGGTTGTTTTTGCTCCCTTTTGATGTATGTATTCCTTTTGAAATGTAATGAAATACATTAGTACAGTAAATTTGTTTTTTTTTTTTAAATATCAATTGTCATAATTATGTATTTTTTGTGTATCTTAGTAGTAATGAATTTAAAAGAAGGGCAAAACGGGAAATTCATGTCACTTTTGTACTTGATTTTTAAAAAGGGACTAATATTTTAGGACAATGAAAAATGAAATAAGGGACTAATATTTTGGGACGGAGGGAGTACATAAACTTGCATACCCAAAAGCCTTGTATATTTTCTTATGAGATTATAAACGTCTGTCTCGTGAATGTTGAATTTACAAACAACCAATGATTGTGTGTCACAACAGCAAAGTTATGAGCCTTAAAGGTGACGTTTAGAAATAAATTATTTTAGTAATTTTTTAATTTTTTAAAAAAATATTGCAAAAAATTAAAAAGAATAATTTAATAATTTATAGTAATTTTTTGACTAAAATTGAAGGTTGCTAAACAAGGCAATCTCTCTCAACATATTATTCCCACACTGCAACTCTTACACAATTTCCTTCTCACTCTGGAAACTCTCCTCCTCCAGCGAAGAAAACGGTGACTCCATCCTTACCTACTGTAGACACCCCATTTTTGACCGCCTTTAAGACTTGGGCACCACTAATGGTTTACTTGGTGGAGAAAGGTGTGCAGGGGAAAGGTTCAGTTTCTTCGACAAGGAGAGAGACAAATCTCAACTTCACACCCCATTTTGGACCAAAGCTATTTTGAATGGTTTTTAGACCTTAAAACCCTCTCTTTCAAAATATTTATGAAACAAAGTTTCTACAATGTTCTGAGGCCCACATTTTGTCAAATGATGCGCTTTTCAATAAACCGAGGAAGGACAAAGTGGAAATGAATGAAAGAGAGATGAAATCTTTGAAAAATATTTCAAAACACCTTGTTCGGGGGTTTGGAGTTGAAGAAAAGAGGAGAAGAGAGAAGAAACCTAGCTGAGGAAGAAGTTGGGTATGAACCGCTAAGAGAGAGTCGAGCGGTCCTCGCTAAATCAGACTTATCTGTCTATCCACTTGAAGTTAAGCTATGAGGCTACCACCGTTGGAAAGAAGAATTCTGGGGCTTTATTGTCCATTCAAGAATCTCTTAAAGCCGAGTCCGGATGGGGGAGATATGATTGGTTGAAGTTGGGCATCATCCCGATTGGACCGAAACTGAGCAACCTTCACCAAAACAAGAATAACTTTTTTCATAGTTAGAATTTTTATGCAAGGTTGGTTCCATTGGAAAGCTTACTTCTGGGGCTCCAATTTGGACACAAGAATGACCTAAAAAGGAGTTCATATGAAGGAATTATGCCCATTTGAAGTTGGACTTGCAGAATAGATTTTTCCTGCCAGCCGACCAAACAATGTGCCAACCGACCAGAACAAATAGTCGACCGACCAAATAAGTAGCAGGCCAACCATTTATAGTATTCAACCGACCATTTTTTCTGGTCGACGACCTTCCGATGTATTCTACAGATTGAATGGATGCCAGTTGTGCCAGCTGGAGGGCACAGACTGGATCCTCCATACACATGTATGGAGGATCTTTGCTCTTGGTTTGAAGCTTCTAAGAGAAGCTTTAGTCCGTTGACTCTATAAAGGAAGGCTCCCCTCTCCTTATACCAGGTTCAGAACTTGGTTAGGGCATATACACATATATCCCTCTTTGTCTCTCTATATCTCCTCCATTTTAGCTTCAAAGTGTAAGGTTCTTGGCTCCATTACCCTACACCTCATAACCTAACCTCTCCATCATCCATCCAAGCATCTTGGAGCTTGTTTTCAGAGGCTAAGGGACTAGTTTTTGGGACCAAAGGCTGCTGGAGTTCTTGGCTACAAGGGTAACACACTTATCTCCCTTTTTAAGGCTTATCTTGCTTCATAGCTTAGCCATACTTGCAAGCATTTTCGAGCTTTGTCATAAACTGTAAAAGGTCTTATTTTGAGCTCCTCTTGAAGTCTTTTTAAGGACATTTTTCTGTTAGAGGTCATCTACCCCCTTGTATGCTTCATCTCCCTTTTAAGGCTTTATTTTGATCCATATCTTAGCCATACTTGCAAGCATATTTGAGCTTTGTCATAAACTGAAAAAAGTCTTGTTTTGAGGCCCTTTTGGTGTTTGTTTAAGATCATTTGACTGTTGGGGATCGTCTATCCTCTTGCATGCTTGTTTCGGCCTTGTTTTGTGCCACACCTTGAAGCCTTTGTATTAGTCTTTGCTTGGCCTCCTAGCCACTGAAATCTAGTGGATTTTCAGTGGTAGGCTTGCTGTTTTGAGGGCCTAAATCAGAGAGGGGTGACCCTCTCCCCTGTTGTCTTGTTTGTTGGCATTTTTGGCCTTACAAAGGGGCTTATGTTTAGATCATTTGGAGGCTTAGTTCAAGCCCTTTTTGTTGACTTTTTGGACTTGCATAGACTCTTTTCATAGTTGGCTTGGTCCATTTTTGTTTGCCTCTTGCATGTGTAAAGTAACTTCCTTTTTGGCTTATCAGAGGAGCACCCCATTCTAGCATGTGTTGACTATGTTTCAGTGGCTTTTTGGGCTTATTTTGGCATGCCTTCAAACTGTTTTTGGCTGGTTTGGTGGTCCCTCATTTGCTTCACATGCTTGTAGTGTAAACCATGCTTACTAGCTCACATTGCAAGTTGTTTTGACCCTTGATGCTAGCATATTTTGGCCATGTTTTAAACTGATTTTGTTAATGATTTGGACTGCCTTAGCTCTTGTTTTAAGGCCCCATGGTCGAATGATGCTTGCTTTGCATACCTATAGTGTAACACACTTCACTAGTTTCAATGCTTAAGACATCCAACATGCTTCGTGTGAGTTGTTGCATCATTTCGGAGTCATTTTGTATGCTATTTTAGAGCTGGAATATATTCCATTGTGTTCATTGTTTCATCTTTGCCATGCTCTTGGAGAGTTGAGTTTTATGCCTTAGGCTTGAGCCCTTGCATTGTGCATGCTTGTGTGCATTTTGGTGCCTAGTTTTCATCATGGTTGGCCACTAATTTTGGCATGCTTGAGAGCTACCCATGTATAGTGTAAGTCCATTTTACCATGTTGCTGCATGCTTGTTTCATGTTGCATGTTGTTGCATGCTATACACGTCCACATGTTTAGGTTGTATGCCTATTGCATATTGCATGTTCACATGCTCATGTTGCATGCTTAGCTTGCATGTTTAGGTTGCATATCATAGCATGCATCTCTTGCCTCTTGAATTGATTATGATAGAGGTTTGGGGCCCATTATTTGTTTTGTGCATTTCATTACGTATTGAAATTGCACACTTTGGCTTCTTGGGCCATCATGCATTTGAAATGCGTGATTGGTGGTTCGAGGGTCGAGAACCATACTCCCTTGAGTTCATAACATGATAGGGAGGTTGGTTGTGCAAACATTTGCC
Source organism: Camellia sinensis (assembly GCF_055761805.1). Lineage (NCBI taxonomy): Eukaryota > Viridiplantae > Streptophyta > Magnoliopsida > Ericales > Theaceae > Camellia > Camellia sinensis. Next base: position 95,277,034 of record NC_138971.1, on the reverse strand, counting down.
TTGAAATGCATTGCCATGCCTTGCCTGTCCTCTGTTGTTGTCAAAACAGGTTTCTGCAGGAAGTTATGGCCGGTCGGCCATCTATATTTTCGATCGACCAAACATCCATAGCCGATGGCACAATTTTTGGTCGATGGATGGCCGGTGGTGTTTCCTCTTGGCTGGTGGTCTCCCACAACCCCTTAGGGAGTATTTCAGAAGTAACCTTGAGACTTGTGCAGTCCTCAAAGGTGCAGAGCAGTGTAAACAGAGGCAACATGTGTCATAGCAATGGATTTCCGAGCGAAGCCCATCCAAGCATGCGTGCATCCCTCTTCCCGAGGCCTTTTACTGCTTTCCATAGCTTAGTTAATTTATTAATTAATTAAGGGTTTGTAATATTTAATTAGCTTGATAATTAGTTAATTTGTACTATTCTTTCGGACCCTCCGAGTGAGGGCAATTTTGTAATAACTGTGCGTGAGTGTGTGTATATCTTCCAACCCCACGTCTTTCTCCCTTTTATTTACCAGCTTATGATGGTTAGTTTAGGGCACGTTTCAACTAGCATACTTATGATATCATGTTTGCACACACTCATTCGTATTGCATGCACTAGGCTCGGCGCATCATGCTAACTGCATTATATTTCAATTCCAATTTGAATACATGTATCAAGTTGCATTTCACATGATATCTTAGAATAACCGAGCCTATTTCTAGTTGCATTTTGCATGTGTTGCATTAGCCATCTTAACATGAACTAGGATCATGTATTTGATTACTTACTAGTTTCTGTTTTGGCTCGGAGTACTCAGTAAGTATTTATGCTTTAGCATCTTGCATGCGTGTGAATGTTGTCATGATAGCATGCTTACCATGAGGCTAATTTCTTATGTGATATAACTTCCTAAATGCCTGTGGGTGAAGGTTAGATTGCTTGAATTGGAACAATTCATTGAAATCTGTGTTTTAGCCTACTTGCGAGTAGCAAATCTCAAACTATTTTCCAAGCAAACGGATATGCAATGCTTTGTTCCAAATTAGGCGATCTAGTCTATTCTTGTATGTTGTGCACATCACATAGTAATTCTAGGCTAATAACCGGAATAAGAGCACATAATGTTTTCAAAAATTGATATCATGGTTAGTGGAGACCGATCTTTGATCGGGCGAGCGGGGGTGCTCATAGCTGACCTTCCCCAATCATACCCAAGTTCCCGAGCCGAGGCAACTTTGGTGATGACGGACATGTGGCCTTAGGCAACGAGTTAGGGTTTTCTAAATTCCCCAAAATAAAATATTTAGGTGGCGACTCTGTATCTGGCAAAGCAGTCCATGTTTGGCACTTCTTTGCAAAAAAATATGTTTTCAAAAACGATTCACCGGATTTGGACTCTTTGGTTCAGATTTAGAACCGTGACAATTTGAGTCCTGAACTGTAGTGAGCCCAAATGAACGAAACGGGATTCCCTTCCGGGGTGTTTGGGGACGTTTACACCTACATCGGCAATTTCCCTTCTTTATCTGTCCGTCTTCTCTCTTGGCAAGCCCTCATCTCTATTTTGATTACAAATTGAGACATAGCCATTGTCACGCTTTCTCTCTCCAAAATCTTACGATTTATGTTCACCCATTTTTGTTTGTTTTGAGTTTTGGTCGTCGTCTTCGTTTGCTTTAATCAAACTATGCACAAAATTGAAATTGCTACTCCCTCTGTCCGAAAATATTAGTTCCTTATTCCATTTTTCATTGTCCCAAAATATTAGTCCCTTTTCAAAAATCAAGTACAAAAATAATATAAATTTCCTATTTTGCCATTCTTTTAAATTTATTAACAACATAAAAAATACAATTATGACATTGATATTCCTCAAAAAATATACTATCAAAGGGTAATTTTGAAAAATTAATTTTTTTAAGTGTAATAATTGTACTACCAAAAAAAGTTAGATTCCTCAAAAGTGGCTATTATTTTGAGACGGAGGGAGTATTATTTCCAGAAGTGTTCGGTGGGTGAATGGAAAAGAACAATGGAGAATGGGATAGATTGCTTGTGGGTCCCATAAATTGCTGCAGTGGCACGGTGTGGTTGTGTTAGGTTTTTCTCCTTGACAATCCCGTTTGACAAAACTCTTTTAAGTTGTAATTTTATTCGTTCTTTTATTGAAGTGAGGCTGCGAGTATTTAGATGCGAATCCAACCCGAATTGTGCCTATGTAGTTGAAGTTGTTTGTCTGCTCGAGCGGCCGATTGTGCACTCGAGCAGAGATCGCGTCCTTTCAAAAGTTTCACTCGCTTACAAAAGTACTGGGAGTTTTTTTCCCCACTTGAGCAGCCATTCCTGAGCTCGAGCGTAGATCTATGTTCTGAAACAGGCGTTTTAGTCAGTCTGCTCGAGCAGCCATTCTTACGCTCGAGCGGAGATCGCGGATTTGTTTTCTATAAAAGTTATGGTTCAGTCAGGTTTTAGGGTATAGTTTCCAAATCTTCTTCTTGGGTATTAGGGTTTTCATCTGTAGCTTGTTTGCTTGTTTGCTTTGATATTTGTGAGAGTTTAATCATGAATTGAGTGGATTATATCAAAGTGTTTGTTTAGTTTGTTTTTATTCAAAAAAGAGAGAGTTGTTCTTCGATGGATTCCATGGAATTTGGGCCTGAAGCTTTGGTGGATTCTGGAGTGGCTCATCGTCATAAATCCGACATCAGCATTGTGAATTCAACGTTGAGCAAGACAATTCCAAGGTGAAGACAGGCTAGAAGAGGCACATAAGGGTCGGTTCGATTCAGGCGTGGATTCGCTAGGTAATTGAGAGTACAGTTGTGTAATTCTTTTATATCTTCTTAGTGGATTGTTTTATGGCTTTGTATCAATTTGTCTTGATTGTTTGATTGGAATTGTTATTTACTGTTTAAAATTGATACATAATCAGAAATCAATATCTCCGGGATTTTTAGATTTTTCAGGTTGGTTGTCCGTAAATGTTGAGTTTATGGGATGACCATACATAATTTAATCTCTTTTTTTTATAATCATATAAGTCCTATTTAGAAGGAAAGTTATTCCATAAGATCCTATTATATTATTTTTAAGGGCTTTAGTGGATGAGTATACCCTTATTCTTTTTCCTTTTTCTTTTTTCTTTTTTCTTTTTTTAATTTTTTTTGATGCTCTGAGGTGTCATCACGACATCTGTGGGCTCAGGCCCCGTGGTAACTAGTTGTCGGCCTGATTTGACCCAACCCATAGGAAGGGACCCACAATTGAGACACTAGCAGAGCTTGACCATATGCCACAAGCGAGCTCAAATTTCAATCAGAGTACAGGGCGAGATCTCCGAAGAGAGCTAGCTGGAAAACAACCATTTTTTGCCCCACAGGATTCGAACATGGGTCACGCCCTTATTCATTCACACATTTACATAATTTTCTTCTTTTTTTTTCATGTCTTTTCGTTTTTGGAAGGTCGAACCCTATATACATTTCTAGTGGGATTTCTGTTGGAGTGGTTCCTTTAATTAGTGTGATTCATGTTCTATTTGAATTTTGAGGGTGATCAAATGTGAATATCAATGTGACAGGAGGTACAAATCTCTGTTATTATTCTCCCGAATGTCACATATATGGGTTATGAAAATTTGACATATCATTTTACAAAGGTATGTCATATTTTTTATTTTGATTTAATACCATGTTGGTTTTGGTTGATGTACTTTCATTTCAATGGGTTTGTTTTGTCTTGATTTTTGGATTGGTGGTGGATCAAAAATGAAGGACAGGAAAGAATTTCACATAATGTCACATAGTCTGGAAACCCCATATCGGAGTCAACCCCAAATTGTCACTTTTCTAAAACCTTAGTTCATTATCAGTCCTAAATTATGGTTAACACACAAGTGGTCCAAACGTATATGAAGTTATGAAAAAATCACAAACAGACCGTAATTGAACATCACAGAATATGACAAACCATCAATAATTTTGAATTCACAATGTTTTATAAGTTTACATATGTTTCCTCAAGTTTTGGGCCCAAAAGGATGTGTGTTTTGTTGGTTTGAGTTTGAATTTGAGTTTTGAAGCTTGAACACCAATCTGGAAATTTCAGAATTTGCACCTTCCGCTCGAGCAGTGGAGTCTACGCTCGAGTGTAGAATGCGAGTTCCGAAAAATTTTACAAACTTGACTAGACTGCTCGAGCATAGGAAATTAAGCTCGAGCGAAGACTCTGTTCACTCTGTCTTGCGCTCGAGCGACTATCGAGCGGACGTTAAGCGTAAAAATCAAGCAACCAGTACTTTTGCAGATTTTACAAACTGCTCGAGTGACAAAAGTTGCGCTCGAGCGGACTGCCCTATTTTCAAAAATTTGACTAAGTGTTCGGAGTTACGTTTTGGCATCCTCATTGCATCTTAGGCATTCCTAAGCCCTAATTAAGACATAATAATGAGGATAAATGCTAGAAACACACTATGAATGAAACAAAATAAATTAAGTACTATCCAAGTGTGTGTTTCAATATGTGAATCTGTTCCATGTTTGTGTAGGTCATGCTCCGTGAGCTGTTTGATCCATTTGTTCTGCTATCGAAGCTATCTACGAGTAATAACTTTGTAAGGGTATGTTCAATGTTAAATATTTTCTGAACATTACAATATGAAGTGATCAGTTTTATGAAATGCTATATTTTGCATGAATGAATGATTGTCCAAGCTTTTGAAGTGTATTTGTGGCATCCTTAACACGTTATATGATATGCGTCCCTTTGTGGGTCATCGGAAACGTCTTTGTGCACATGAGTCATCAGAATGCCTTTATGGCCGTTCCTTCATGGGTCATCGGATTTGTTAACACTAATGGATGTACTACGTATGATCATGTGGAATGTATGAAATTTGAACATGAATATGAATTTGTATCCGCTTCTGAATAAGAATCTGAATTCTGAATCTGTTATAAACATTATTCATTAAAATCTTTACTTTGTTATTATTCACTTGGCTCTAACTCACTGTATTATTTATATATGTAGGTGACCAGACGTGTGGCCAGGCTCAATGATGATCGCCTGGAATTCTGTTTTTGCTTATCCAACCTTTTAGCCTCCTGAGGAGGTTTTGCAAAAAGTCAAGAGGTCAAGTTTTGTGAACATGATGCAAGTTTAATTATTTTCTTTTATTTGTTTTAAGAACTGTTCTTTTGTGGCATATGGTTGACGATGTAGATTGGCTATGCATATGACGTCGTATGTGGGTATATGTATATAAGCTTTAAGTTTTTGTCCCATGTATGTTAGCACAACTCAATGGACTATGTATGTTTTCTATTTGCTTCCGCAGCCCCTTATTATGTGATGATCAGTTTAGAGGCCTTTGGTAATCCTAGGATTACTGGCCGGTTATGACGTTAAACCTATAGGGGCAAGTTTGGGTCGTGACATTAACAGTTGTTGGATTGCCAATATTTCTATGTATATAGTTCTGTAACGCCATTGACCCACCAACCAACTGCACTTGCACATTTCAGAAATCATACCGAGGCATATTTTGAATAAACCCCCATTGATTTTTCCATGCTCAAAAAGTGTGTTCCACCACATTTCATAATGACGCGTGAACTTTGTTAAATAATTCCCTAGAGCTGTTTGTTGTCCTACGCCTTTCAGTAATGCGAAATTGTTATTGGTTGTAATGGTTACCTTTGAATGGTGCTAGGTAACCGATGCGATTCGGATAGCTACCATTGACAAGATAATATTTGCCTACAAAAATACCAGAAATTCAAATTAAATACGGCGATATTTTTATTTTTATTTTTCTAAATCTTATGTACCAAAATTTGTCATTATTGTATGATACCTTCTTCAGGATGTGGAAAAGGAACATTGTCATTTGTCATTATCTCATTGAAGATGCGATTATTGTGCATACTTCCTTTTTATCCAAGCAATACAAAGGTGAAACACATGTCAAAGTCGCACGCGACAACGATATTTTGGGTGTGACAATATTTCCTATCAAAATATGTTGGAGCTTTTGGTCTCGTAACCCGCGCAGTAACATGTGTTTCATTAATTGCTTTGATACAGTCCTACGAACAACCCTGCTATGTACACATTTGCTTCGACATTGACATGACGCTCATTTACCCTTTTTTTTTTTGGTCAAGTTAATATGTTTCGGAAATACATTGCAATTTTCCTACTTTTTCTTTGCATTACTTCCCGTTCACGTTTTAAATTTTGAACAAACATCTCGTCAATGAAATAAACCAACAATTATTGTTTCTAGGGGTACATGAAATGGTTTTTGTTGGAATGTTGATGACACCAAAAGCACGGTGTTTTTTACACGTCATGTCAATATCATTTCCAAACACAGAAATAAACTTAACTAAGTCATGGTTTGAAAACAGTACCTTGAAAGGTAGGTATTTCCGTTTGGACTGCACGTATGGATGTATATGATGCTGACTATATGTTGGCTTGCAATGTGCAACAGTGAACTCCTTTATCATCGCTAACACATTATGCACGTGCCGGGACAAAGTCTCCCCCGAATGTTGAAACTTGTTCTTAGATTTCTCGGTTCTGAAACCCTCTTAACACGTGGATAAACATTGCAACACTTTCTTGAACGGTTAAGCTATGTTCATGTTGCGGTACTTGTAACCTGAATTCATTGACTAATGTGTCACACAAAGATGCAAAAACTTCCTTTGGCATACACACATTTTCCTCAAACTGACCGACATGGCTCGCATACAGTTCGGTTATCCATGTATGTCCAGTCAAAATAGAAGTGCGACATGGCGTCTTACACATGTGTTTTTCGTACCACTCTTGCACATACCGGCATGCTTCAAGGAATGTCTAGTTATTTTATTGTTGAAGCTGTATGGCCATTTGGTTAAGCATTTCCATTAGACCATCATTGTTGCTACCTTTTCCATTGTTCATTATGTCAAATTCAACGACACCTACAACATTAGGAACTATTCAATTCAATTGACCTGTAATGGACTGGGATAATGTAATTAATAGTTGCGAAGACATTTTTTGACCATCAAAGCCACTTTTATTCGTGACCATGTTGAACATAGGTAACAGATGGGTATAATTGCATGTAACAAGCTATCAAATCATAATAGATCAACACGTGTTTGCTGCTACTTGCTAATATAAAAACCAAGAGTTATTCGCTTGCATTACCAACAAAACGAAAATTACGGCAGACAAAGGTTAAAAAAAAAAAAACAAGCATGACATGGCAGCTCGCCATTGTCAATCTATCTTAATAAAATTCACACAATTTTCTACCAACAATAAAACATAGCTAAGAACAAAAAAAAAAAAAAAAAAAAAATGAAAACAGCACACACAGCCATCCTGTTTATTACAAGCTCACATCCACGGTAATTCAAAATTTTCAAAGTTTCGAAACCCAACCCATGTTCACGTAATTAGCTATCAAAACCCGTCGAGCCCCAAACAAGTTCGCAAACGGCGTATCAGCACTATATTATAGCTATTTCTGTGTTAGCCACCCTATAATGTGGTCATCATTGGGCTGGTACATCATTACCTCCCAGTAATTTGCGTTGTCCATCAATGTCGATGCAAAGTGGAATATCGACGTACCAAGAAGGGAAGGAATGGATCTGAGTCGTTGCATGCACTTTAAAATTGTGTACAATGATTCGTTACTAGTGAGGTGCCTGACAGTGACTTGTTGATTTTTAACTCCGAACCATGTTTGTCAAATTATTCAGCTTTCCGCTATTATTGATGCACCTCTTGCTTCCTTCTTCGAATTTGTACAACTTGTTAACGGAGTTCGTTTCCTTCTTACTGTAGTATCAATTAGTTCTATTGAAGAATTTGGGTTGACGTCGGTTGCACATGCGGGGATCAGATCAACAAATGGGCGTAATCCTATACTGTCAACAGAATCTGATGAAACAGCTGCAGATTCAACTACTTTCTCTCCTGGGGTCCAATGATTTTTACCAGTAGCAGAAGCCCCTATGAAGACCGTCTCCATCAACTCGCGATGTTCCAGGGTTTTTTTCCTAAACTTTGCACATGCCTTGTGTGATAACCTTGCTCCGTATTATGCTAATTGATCTTAATTATTATTGTGATTATGTGTTTAATATGATTTTGAGTGCCATTTATATGATATATGTGGTTTTGAATTTCTGTTTGTTCACCGTAGGAAAAATCTATTCAAGTTGCTGTTATGAACTGAAAATTGAAGGCCTTATCAGCCACAGAAACCGAAATTGACTATGCCATTGTGATTGGCGTAAATTTTAGAGTCAATGGTGAAATTTAATTGAAAATTGATTCGGAACGAAATAATTAGATTCAAAACGATTAAATTAAGCAACCATTACTTAGCCTTAATCAATTTGATTAAGGCAAGTATATATAAAGGCCCCATTACACTTATATTCATTTGGCTTGAACTCAAAATCTGAAATTACACTCTAGTGAGAGAAAGGGGCCGGTTCTAGAGTAAGAAAGAGGGAGAATTGTGCATTTTGGCTCAAAGCTTGAGAATTTGGGGCTATACTCAAAGAACTAACTACATTTGTGAAGATTGGAGCCCTAGGTGAGTAAATTCATGAGTTTAAGTTGTGGATTTTGTGAATTCAAGATTAAATGGTAATCAAGAACATAAAAGGGATTGATCATGATAAGATTGAAGTTTATATGCACATGTATGCATAGAATTGCCATGGATTGCCATGAATTTGCATAATCAAGCATGAAGTATGTTGAATATGATGAATTGAGCACCAAATCATACATCCATGCATATTCCTATTGGATTCCATGTTTTTGAACATCATTTGTGCCATTTAAAGTGGAATTGGAGTCAATAATTGACATGCATGGATGATCCATGGAGATATGAAGTTGTATGAAGTTGAATGCATGAGTTTTGAAAATCATGGAAAGAATTCAAGATAATTTATGAGGTGGACCATGATTTTAGTCAATTGATTCCAAATTAATTATGACCTTGTGTTATATGATGTCCTTCCATGCTTTTGCATCAAAAATATGAGTTTTGAAGCCTTTGGGGTTGAGTTTGAAGTTCAAACAGAGTTTTGAAAAATCCAGAATTCGACCTGTGCGCTCGAGCGGGGAAAACGCCGCTCGAGCGTGAAATATTAGTTCCCAGAACTTTTGTAGACATTGATGTCCGCTCGAGCAAGGAGAATCATACTCGAGCTCCAGCCACTTAGTTTGAATTCCAGCTCGAGCGTCCAAAGTCACGCTCGAGTGTAAATATGAGGCAACTAGTGCTTTTGCAGACTAGAGGGGTCCGCTCGAGTGGCCTCGAGCGGTAGAAACCACGCTCGAGTGGGGAGCCTTGTTTTAGAAATTTTGTAAAGTTGATTTAAGTTTTGTTTTCCATTCTCTTTCGTTTCTGAGCACTCTTAGGCATGCATTGAACATTATAAATAAGTTAAAAAGGATAAGAAAGAAGCCTAATAGGGATGTATGAATTAAGAACAGATTGAATCGTTTGTGACCCATACATGTGTTATGTATTATGTAGGGTTGAGCACAAGGACAAATCCACCAGCAAAACACTGTGAGTAATATCTTAATAAAGATATGTGCTTTTAGAGTGTATCTCTACAGGGAATGTGCATATCAGTTTGCAAGTTTGACTACCAGGCCTAAGGGCATCAGTATCAGTGTTTTGGGGAATCAATTATATCTGCGGGTATCAGACTCAGTTTTGGGACAGCGATTTTGGGGAACAGTGATCAGTAGTAGAATACAGTTATTCAGCCATGTTTGTGTCTGTTCCGTCTGGGCTGAACTACTGCTTGTTTTCCCTTTCAGTTCAGAGATTTGGGTTCAGAAACTTGGTGTTCTCCTTCGCTAAGGCAAGACAGATATCTGATCCGTCAGTCATCGTTCAGTTCAGCAGACTTATGATGACCCAAAGTTCAGAGAAAATTGTGGTTATGGCAGCCGCGTTAGACTAAGGGATCATCTTGCAGGATGAGACCAATGTTGATGTACCGCATCCGCCCAGGTCGCTTGCTGCACACCCGATTTGGACCCCCCAGTTGTATCAGGCTCATGAGCCCACCATGTTTAAGTTAATGGGAATGATCGGCGACCTCCAGAGATCCGTGGCCGATCTGGCCAATGGAATGTCGGCTTCGCCACCAGCCACATCATATGCTGGGAATTTTGTACCATAGGAGCCCCCGTTACTAGGGCGAATTCTGATCGAGCTCAGCCAACCAGAGGTTGCCTCCAGTTACAGCAATGACGTGTCAACAACAATCAGGTTTCGCTCTGATGTAGTAACCCAAACCCTTGATCAGGCTGAGGCTAGAGGTAAGAATAAAGTGAGAACAGATGCTGCAACTGTTGTGGGCAGTTGAGGCTTTGAAAGCCGGGGGGATGAATAAGCAGCAAGTATTCGCAGTTGTGGCTAAAGCTGTGGATGGTACTTTCCCCACTCCAACCGAAGGCAGTTCAAGCCAGGCGAAAAATCAGGATGGACCCCGTCATGCCAAGACAGTTTCTCCCAATCCCAACTCTGCACCTGGAAAAGATCAGAAAGTCAGGGTAGTGCCTGCTGACCCTTTTGCTAGTGCGTCTAGCAAGAACCCTCAGACTTCGAAGTACCTGCCTCGAGGGCACAGAGTCTTTCACGCCCTTTACATGCCTTTGTCTAGGGCATTTCAAATCTTGGCTAAAAAGGGGCATCTTAAACCCCTCGAACCTTGACCTCTCCTGAAGAATCTCCTTCTCTCACATGATGCTGCCTTGTACTGCACGTACCACCAACAGTCCGGCCACAGCACTGATGGTTGTTTCCGCCTTCGTCATGAAGTGCAAGATTTGATCGACAACGAGGTCATCCTCCCACCTACCTCAGCAAAGTCTGTCACTACTAAGCGATTGGACTTCGAGGATACTGTAAGTTTATGATCAGGGGTTGGACCACCTGCAGGCGGCGCTCGGTGCATTTCAGATGTGGCGTCTGGCACGCACTTTTAAGCATCTGCGAATGCCAATTTTTGTGGTTTCTGACTTAGGTGTGGAGTCAGTTCGGTGGTCTTGTTTTGAGTCTATCTCTTTGTTTTGAGTCAGTCTTTTTGCTTAAGGGTCTGTCTTGTCGTGTCGAGTCAGTCCCATTGAATAGAATGTCGGGTGATTTCGGGGTTGGCTTTTGTTTTGTAATTACCTTTTTGCTTTCTCTTGAGTTTGTCTCTGCTGTGGAGCCAGTTACAACCAGGGAATCTGAATGAAACAGCTGCGGCTATCATGTTCTCGCGCTTATCGCTACTTTGAGCTAGTTATGCCAGAGCATTTGAATGAAATGGTGAAGCATCTCACTCACTCCTCTGCACCCCAAACTCATTGCATTGACCTAAGTTTTTAACTTTTTGAACACTGCGGTGATGAAAACGAAGAGGAAGGAATTCCTCGTGTTTTGCAAAACTTTGATCAAATTAAGAGAAAGAGAGGCATGCTAAGCCCTTAATGATTGAAGTCATGCTTATCAGCGTGAGTACTGAGAAGGACCCTAGCTTGATCCAGACTGGTTCCACACTATCTTCAGCGCGAGCGATTTGTCGCTTGTTTAAAAACTTTCAAAAACAAAATGTTTTGCACAGTCCTACGAAGACCTGTGTGGAATCGCTCTTAAGCTTGTGCAGCTTAGGATCGCTCTCAGCCTCAAGACTTGAGCCCTCACTTTAAAACCTTGAACCACAATTCAAAGTGTTCAACGATCAACCATCGAGAGAGGCCTGCGTGGCTAGATTGGAAGCAGCCCTCGAACAAGAGGCACCAGAGTTAGATCAAGAAGATCAGATCTCGTCGGAAGAAGCTTGTGAAGCTAGAACAGAAGCCCCCCCTAACTAGGGGCAAAAACGTCCGATGTGCTCGAAAAGCCGAATATGGGTCCTTCAGCAAATCAATACAACATTCATTTTCCTGGATACAGATGACTCCAAGATCTCAAAACCATTTGGCATGGACTTGTTACACTTTTACCCTTTGAGAGGCTCGCTGGGCCAAAAACCCGGAAGGGCAACCTAGGCAAAAGTTAGAGCAAGAGAAAATACAAAAAAAAAAAAAAGAAAGAAAAAATACAAAAAAAAGAAAGAAAAAAATGAAAAGAGAAAAATAAGAAAAAAGAGAGAAAAAAAGAAAAGAAAAGAATTGAAAAAGGAAAGAAGAACAAAGCTCGCAAGGTCGAAAACCCGCAATGGGCACCTTGGCAAAAGTTCTAAAAAGTGAAGGTTAATACCCGAGTGTACCTTAACCGGAACTATGTAAGGTTTGATTCCCATGTTTGGGATACATAGGCAACTTCATCCTGAAGTCCAGCCCCCAATGCTTTCATAGCGACTAAGTCCATGTAATGGTTTTAATCATCCTTGATTCCCATGTTTGGGATACGTAGGCAGCTTCGTCCTGAAGTTCAGTACCACGCACTTTCAAAGTGACTGTGTCCATATATTGGTTTTGACATCTTCGTCTTCTCCGAGTCCGAGAGTTTGGTCGTGATTATCACTAATGAGGACTCTTTACAAAATGCTGCGGCGTTATCCAGACAAGGGGCAACTTTCCGTTGCCATGAGTCGCCGTTCAAACCAGGGACAACTTTCCATTGCTGTGTAGCTCTTTTCAAGCAAGGGGCAATTTTCCATTGCCTCCGATCCAAGGTTGCGTATCTCGAGAGCAAGTTCCGTGCTCGCTGAGCATTGACTGTTTGCAAAAATAGTTTTTGAGAATTTTTGCTGAGGTTGACTATTTTCTCGAAAATTATTTCATTTTCCAAAACCGAGCCATTTTCTTGGACCCAAAAAAAAAGGAAAATTTTCAGTGCTCGTAGCCTGACTTGCATGATTTTCAAATCAAAAATCGAACAAGTATGTTGATCTAACTCTCATCTTGGTCAAGACTGTTTTAGTAGAAAACCAAAACAAAAAATGGTCAAAATGATGAAATTAAGGGCATAGTTGAGTCAGGCTCCCTGTCTTTCCCCCGATTGTCAATACTTGCCAGAAGGGCACTCTATTCGCCAGAAGAAGACACAACTGAAGCTTTCAGTAAAGGGCTGAAAGCTCTCAACAACGTTCAAGCAACGAGGTATCGAGCCAAGTACGAAGCACAAATTGGAATGGATCAAGATACTCCATCCAGAACATCGACTAGACGTCCCGGGAGGAAATAGCCGCGAGCTAATAGTGTTGGGTGTGAACCCACAACTTCCTATTCATCTACTAACCACCCTGGGGAGGGATGGAAAATGAGAGAATAAAGAATAGAGAGGTGTAAGTTGAGAGAAAAGTGAGCAAAAGCGTTTTTGAGAGAAAAAACTGAGCTTGAGGGCCGAGTGATGTGAGAATCACAAATCAAAAAGGGTGGGAACAATGCCCAAAGGAACTGGCTCTTCGTGATTTGAGGTTTCTCATTTTTGTAAACACGTCAGTATGTCGTGTCTTTTGTTTTGTTTACCTCAACTTTTGTTTTGAGTCTTTTCCGAGCGTGTCTCATTGTGATTAGGTCGTGTACTTTCTGTTTGAGTCTTTTTTATTGTGTTCAGTTGTAGGCTCAATACCCCGGTTTGAAAAACCCTTTTTCAATCTCAAAAATTTTAATCATGCTGTGTTCAGAGTGCTGTGCCATTCTCCACATTTATGCGAAGCAAAAAGGAAAGGGAAAATTTGGGGCGTCTGAGTGTGCTTCAACTTCAGCCGAGTCTACCTTTGCATTTCGTCTTGTCAGATTGGACTGTTTGTTCAGGGTTTGCCGTGTGCAGAATAAACAAAATGGCCTATATGCAGATTAATTCCCAATAGAGTATGGGCCGAGTGTTCAGACTAAGCAGTGGATTGTATGAGTTGTTTTGCCGTTGGCCGGTTCGTTACCCGGTTATTACAATACAAATATTTGACTTTTAGACGGGAGATCAATTCCATTTACATTGTTATGTGATGTGATGTAATGTAATGTATCAAAATGTAACGCTTTTTCAGATAAAAAGCTTTGTTTCATTTCATCATCCTTTTCAAGTACAAAGTTTTGGAAAAAACAAAACCTGCCTGTGGCGGTACAAGGTACTCTAGCTACCAGCAAAAAAAAAAAGTACAACAAAAGAAAAAAAGAAGAAAAGCAGCAAAAATTTGGATCAATGTCAAGCGGCCTCAGGCCTAAGGGCTTGTCCTCGTCCTCTTCCTAGACGAAGGTCCAGGAGCATCGTCATCAGCGCCGTCATCTGAGCCTGAGTCAGTGCCATCTCCGGTCTCCTCCTCAGATGACTCTGCCTCCGACTCTGCCTCCGTCTCTGCCTCGGACTCATCGTCATTAGGGACTAGTGCCCATGAGCTACTCCCAACATGAGTAGGCCTTGCCTTGGTGCGGGGGTATACTCTGCCCTCTCCATATCCCCCTCGAACAGGAACGGATGGTCCAGTTGGAGCACCTCCTACAGTAGGAATCTGGAAGGGATGCTGAAAAGTACAAATGGCAAACGCATCAGTATGCTACAGAATGCATTGTATGAATACTGTGAGCTGTGTATTAGTGCAGAATGCAGTGTATGAATACTGTGAGCAGTGTATCAGTGCAGAATGCAGTGTATGAGTACAGTGTATGAATGCCGTGAGTGTAGACACCCCATTTTTGACCGTCCTCAAGACTTGGACGTCACCGTTTGAACACTCGGTGATCATCCATGTTTGTGTTCGTTTGGAGTTTCCGGAGGCCTCGGCTCGCGTGCCTTGCCTCAGGATCTCTGAACTCGACCGTTTAGTGTCTGGTTTTGCACCAAACACTTGTGTTTTGCCTTGGAAGGGCAGGGTGGGGCTTGTAGACCATCCCCACCCACCATCGGCAGTGGCTAGAGGCCACCGGCTGGTGTTTGCTGCCACCGGCCGGCACTTTTTGTTGCCGGTCAGCACTATTTTGTGCCGGTCGGCACTCTTTTTGGTCAAGATGGCATTTTTGGCCGGCCGATTGCTGTTCATCTACTTTTGCAGATATTTTTAGACAGCTGTCTTACTTTTGCATCCCTCCATACACGTGTATGGAGGGATCTCCCTCTTATGAAGCTTGTCTTGTAAGCTTTACAAGACAAGAAGCTTCTATATAGAGGAGCTCTCTCTCTTGTTGCAAGGGTTGGAGATTTTGGACATTGGAGGGAGAGAAAAATATAGACCAAGCTCTGGTTTTAGGGTTAAGATTAGATACACATCCTATCTCTCTCTTTTTTTTTCCTTGTGTGTGTAAAATAGTGTTTAGTTCATACTATTGCACACAAACACCTAGTGTTTCACCTTCCTTTGGCTCTTGAGGTTCTAAGGGACTGGTTTTGAAGTTTTGGTGTTGGATCCAAGCTAAAGGAGGCCTTTGGAGCACCATTTGTGAAGGGATCATCAAGGGTAAGAAACTTACACCTTTTTTCCCCAATTTTGCATTGATTTTCTACCTATCTTAGAGCTATTTTTGTGCTTATTGTATAACATAAAAAAGTTCTGTTTTTAAGCCCTCTTTATTGTTTATTAAGAGTGTTTTGTTGTTTGAGGGTGGTTGACCCCCCTTAGGCCTTGAAAAGCCTCATTTTAGGCCATTTTGTGCTAGCTCCAGGATTTTGGTGTTGGGGTCTCTACACCACTGAAATCTTGAGGGATTTCAGTGGTGAAGATGATGCCTTGAAGTCCCAAGAAGGAGAGGGCCACCCCCTCTCCTTGTTGTCCTTGAAAAGGGCATATTTTGGCCTCTTGAGAGAGCATTATGCTTGAGTGTGTGTTGAGCATGTTTGGGCTGTTTTTCATGCTTATATATCCATAATATAACATGATTTCAAGTTGGTTTTGGTACTCCATGCATGCTTAGCATAGTTGTCATGTAATGCCTTGTTTATGCCTTAATGTGCCTTAGGTTGTTAGCCTTTGTGGGAGCATGTTTTAGGCTTAGTCTTGTGAAGATTATGTGCTTATTTTGCCATGTTCTAGGTCTGTCCTAGGTTGCTTGGGTCGAATTTGGCATGCATCATATAGCTCCTTTGTATTTGGGCCTGTTGGCCTTGAGCATGTGCATGTATAGCATGGCACCTTTGCATTGTTTTGGTGATTTGGGGCCACCCTATATGCTATTTCAGTCCCATTTTCATGCTTGCTTGATTGCCTTGCATGCCTCTTTGACGCTTTGAAAGCTTGTGTAGCAATGCTCCATGTTTTGGTGTTTATGCATGCCTTTGTTTTTGGGTCATTTAGATGCCATCTAAGTGGTCCTTAGGCCTTGTATTGATGCCCCAAAACTCTGTTTTTGGTTGATAAGCTCATGCCATGTTTGGTCTTACTAAGTGTAGTTCAATGCCCCATTGGTTTGCTTTCAACACTTGGGCTATTTGTTGCATATTTGGCTTGATATATTGCTTGGTTTGGCACCATGTTTTAGCATGATTTCAATGCTTATGTTGCATGTTAATTAGCCCATGATTCTCTCTTTCAAATGCGTTTGAGGGTTGTTCAATTTGTGCTTAAGTGTTGGCCTTCAATTAGGTACATGTGTGCATGTGCTTTGGTCTCCATTTTTGGGCATTAATGGCTACTGTTTTAGGCCTATTTAGAGTTGCCTAATTCATGCATAAGTCCATCTTTGCATCCATTTGCATGCCCCTATGTTTGCTTGTATGCTTGCATAAGCTTGTCACCATGCCATGTTGCATCCTTAGTTTGTATGCTTAGGTTGCATTGCATCTTGCATGCATGCCTTGTTCCTTGACTTGATGATAGGAATTGGGCCTTGTTTGGTTTGATTGGTTTGCATTGCATTTGAAATCAAAGTTGCATACTTGGTTCTTTGGGCCATCATGCATGGAAATGCGTGATTGGTGGTCCGAGAATCGAGGCACATGCCCCTTTGAGTCATTATCATGATAAGGGACATGGTTGGTGCATATATGCCTTGAATTGTGCTGCATGCTTTGCCTTGCCCTCTGTTGCTGTCATTTGCAGATTCTGCAGGAACATTCTGCCGATCGGCAGTGTAAGGTGCCGGCCGGCAACAACTTCTCTGCCGACAGCCTCATTTTGTGCCGATGGCCACATACTGCTGCCGGTGGTAATTCCAATCAGCCGGTGGTACTCCCCAGTGTCCAAGGATGCAGTCCTAAGGTTTTGACAACCTCCAGAGGAGTGAAGGAAGGAAAACAGAGGCAGCCTATGCATGGCGGCGCGTTTCCCGAGGCAGTTTACTGTTTTTATTTAGCTTAATTTAATTTGTTAATTAAATTAATTAATTTGTAATTATTAATTAGCTTGCGTAGTTAATTAATCTGTAATATTTATTTGGTCCCTCCGAGCGAGGGCAAATCTGTAATAAGTGTGTGTGGGTGGTGTGTATGTCTTCCAACCTCACTTCTTTCTTCCCTTTTATTTACCTGCTTACGATGGTAGATTAGGGCACGTTTAAATTAGCATACCTTATGCTATGCATGCGTGCATCCATGCATTTGTATTGCATGCATTAGGCTCGGTACATCACGCTAACTGCATTTGTACTTCAAATTCTAAACTGAATATGTGATAGTTGTGCACTTCTCACATGCCATGTTTAGGATAGCCGAGCCTATTTTAGCAACACTTTGTATGCGATGCATTAGGCACTTAACATGGACTTGGATCATGCATGTTTGCTAACGAGTTCTTTGTTTTGGCACGGAGTACGATGTAAGTATTTCCGCTTTAGCATATCGCATGAGTGTGAATGTTGCCATATCAGCATGCTTAACATGTGGCTAGATGCTTATGTGTTATAAACTGCTTGGATGCCTGTGGGTGAAGGTTGGATTGTTTGAGTTGGAAGAACTCATTGAAATCCGTGTTTTAGCCTACTTGCGAGTAGCAAATCCAAAACATTTTCCAAAACAAACGGATATGCAATGCTTACTTCCAAATTAGACAATCTAGTCTATACTTGTTTGCTGCGCGCATAACATAGTAATTCTAGGCTAATAATTGGTTTAAGAACACATAAAGTTTTCAAAAACGGATATCACGGTTAGTAGAGGCCAGTCTTCGGACCGGGCGAAAGGGGGTGCTCATAGCTGACCTTCCCCGATTGTACCCAAGCTCCCGAGCCGAGACAACTCCGGTGATGACGGACATGTGGCCTTCGGCACCGAGTCAGGGTTTTCTAAATTCTCCCTTAAAAAATATTTAGGTGGCGATTCTGTATCTGGCAAAGCAGTCCATGTTTGGCACTACTTTTTCAAAAATCTGTTTCTCAAAACTATTTGCCGGATTTGGACTCTTTGGTTCAGATTAAGAACCGCGACACAAAATCGCGAGTCCGAACTGTAGCGTGAGGCCCACGCGGGCGCGTCTACAGTTAGTAATGCTGTGAACAGTCTGTGGGCTATAGTGTGTCAGATGCCATGAGGGCCATGCATCAGGTGTTGTGTTGTGCATCAGATTGTGTGGAACAATTTACGGTTTGAGACCATGGTCATAAGAACATACCGGAATACTATAAATCGCCAGAAGGTCGAGGCTCTGCTGGAGCATCCCCATCACAGAGGCGGTCAACTCTAGGGACTGGCGAGTGTACTCAGAGGAAGCCTGCAAAAGTGTTAGAAGTCTCAGTATTCTGCGGAATATCAAGTGAAATGAAATGAAATAACGGTGCAAAATGCAAAATGCAAAATGCAGTAGTACATACCGGAGGCAAGCTGTAGAACCCGACTAGCTCATGATTAGCCGGAGGGGGAGCAATGGGGATCTGGTAAGTCGCCCCACCCCGCCCTCTGCATGTCAGCGTCATGGGCAGTGCTGGCCAACTAGCCCCCCGTCCTCTCTGAGCTCCACTCTTGCCACGAACCCGAGCCATCCTCAATGTCCCTGCTCCGGCTCCAGCCATAGGCGCCGCTGGCCTCTCTCTCTCAGCTCGACGGCCGCTGCTCAAAGGCCGCATAATGTAGGTCCAGACATACTCTGTGTAGTCGCCTATGCCTCTGAAGCGCGTCGAGTCCCAGCCGACCATGTAGTCGGCCATCTGCTCAGGAGTGAACCTCTCAGTGTCCCTCATATGGTCAGGAGGGTGAACCAGGACTATCTGCTCCGATAAACCCAGGGTCTGGCATAGGAAACGCTCACCCAGGTACCAAACCTGACAGACCAGGCCCTCCAGCAGGAGCCTGAAGCAGGCAGTCTCCTCCGCACCGGCAAATCGCTCCCGAATCCCAGCTGGCAATGGAGCCCAAGGCTGCCAGGTGATCTGTAAATGGCATGTAGTTTGTTATCTACTGTTATTGAAAATACAGTGTAAAGCAAAGTTTAAATAAACTCTAAAGTTGAACATACCTCTGCGGGGGTGATGGTGTCAAAGTTGCGGCGGAAGAAGATGAATGTCTCCCGCAGTCTCCGCACGCATCTCACGTCGAAGCGTCGGGAGAATGGAACGACGAGAGGGGTCTCCTCATCAGGCACTGGCGCAAGCCTCGGAAAGTAGGCATAGACCCATAACTGCAGAGTAAGTATCAGGATGCTTATCAGATAAAGCAGAATATAGAATAAAGCAGAAATTGCAGAACCGTTTATTGAGCAGTGTACTGTGTAGAGTGTACGGTGTGTACAGTGTACAGTATATGACTAGCATGAAGCAAACCGCAGTGTGTGCAGTGTACAGAGTATAGAAAATGTAAAGGCAAAAATATAAAACAAAGAAAGAGATGTACCTCCCAAGCTCGCCAGTAACCTCCGAGCAACTGTCTGCTACCGTGGGAAACCGAGCTCATGTATCCGTATAAGGTGGCCAAGGCTGCTCTACCCCAGTCGTAGCGCAGGATCCTGGTCACGTCCACCAGAGCGCTCAGCAAGCAGAGGGGCACGGTGTTCGCCCGATCGGCGAAAATAGTCGTCCCCAGCAGAAACATGAGGAAGCCGCGTGCGTACTGCTCCACCTCCTCCTGAGTGGTAGGCACTTGGACCCGGAAGTGGTCCTCGAACCACGAATATCTGACATACCCTGCCCGAGCGGGTGGCGGCTGAATGCCAAACAAGTGTATCTGGGCAGTATCCCACTCATCCGTGTCGGTGTCGAAAGGGATCGGATCACCCCCTACCTCGATGCCGGTGAGCATCGAGAAGTCATAGGGAGTCATCGTCATGTCTCCCGCGACAGAGAGGTGGAACGAGTCAGTGGTGTCCCATCACCTCTCCACCAGAGCAGCGAGGAGAGGCCTGCTCGCAGTAAGCCGGGAGAGTCCTCTGCAGAAGGCGCCAAAGCTGGCCTGGTCCACGATGTGTCGGACCGTATCGGGCAACTCCATGTACCAATCACGGGTGGCGACATTCCCATACCCCCGGAAGGCATGGGAATCTCCCTGTGTTCAAGCGAAACAGTTGCGAAGCAATATAAAATGTACGGTTTTGAAGAGCATTCAGAATTGGTAACAATACAGCGTGTGTACATGTTTCAAGTTTAAACAAGCATCGGGTGCCGGTGCGCTTACAATGAACTACGACATGCGATGTGCCAGTATGTTTGGGTGGTTCAGTGACAATACAGCATGTGTGCATGTGTTCAGTCTCAAACAGATATCAAGTGCAATGTACTTACAGTCAACTACAGCATGCAGTGTATCAGTGTACCCAGGTTAAGCAGTTAAAGGACAGAATCAACTTTGGCAGTTAAATGTTCTACATTGCGAAAAATGAAACGGGGAAGAATATACCTCAGAAGTTCCGTATGATAGATGTGACACCGGCTCGCGTAGGAGAAGCTCTGGAGGCGTCGTCCTGTCAAAGCTCTTGAACTGGCGAAGTCCGTCGGGAGGCAGTATGTGAATCGCCGGCTGGTAGGTCGCCGGATCGAACGGGCAGACGCTCAAGGGGAGGAGCTCGGCCTCTGGATCCATCTCATGCTCCAAGGGAGTCCCGCCCTGTGGAAGGTCGTCTGCCATCTCAAAGAGAGCATGGAAATGGCCAGAAATATAGAAACCGGGCTAGAATGCAAAAAGTCAACGAAAAGTCAACCCCGAAAGCGCGGAAAATGGTCGGAAAAGCCGAAATATGGAAAAGGCATGAAGATCAAGAGGAACTAGGGGAAAACAAATCCCAAGTGGTGAAAATCACAAAAGAGACACCGAAACGAAGTTTCGTTCGGTTCAAAACGTCCGAAACGCGAAGGTATTCGCGAATCAAACGTCAAAACTGGCACAAAAATCAAAGAAAACGGAGGATCGAAGGAAGGAAAATACTCTAGAGAGAGAGAGAAAGAAATTTCGAGCAAATGGGAAGTGACAAAATAGGGTTAGAGGCCTTATTTTAAAAGACCCGAGGCCAAAAGACCAAACTACCCCGATTCCGGCACTTTTGGCCGGTCGGCCACACTATTGGCCGGTCGGCCAAATATTTGGCCGGTGGACTATTTTTGTGGCCGGTGGGCAGCCGGTGATCTCCTCTGATGGCCGGTGAGCCTCCTACAACCTTGTTTGTGTCAGATATGTGGTTTGGGGCCTTCATTGATCAAGACAGTGCATTTCCGAAGCTTAACTGACCCTCGTTTTGACCTCAAACTGTGTCTTCTGCGCGCAGCACTTGAATATGTGCAGGGTGTATCGTCTTTGTATCCTTTTGTCCCTTTCAAGACTTGAAAAGTTGCCCAACACGCGTTGCTTTACAACGCTTTGATGTGAACACGCACTGGGTCGTGCATCATTATGCTTGCGTCGTCATAAACACGCACGAGACCTTAAATACGTTCGGTCTAGGAGACCTTAAATCCTTCGAAGGTGCGAAACCTTTGGCGTCTGCATTGTCATACATGATCCTCGTCACGCGTTGCTATACGCACCTTACATGCGTTGTTATGTATCTTCCTCACATGCATTGCCATGCATTTCAAGTAACTTGCGTTGTCACGCATTCCACACAACATGTATCATTTGCATTTCAAAAAAACAAAAACAAACAACAAACAACAAAATTTATGCATATGTCATGCACTGTAAATAGCATGCATTATCATGCATTTTCATGCATTTGTCATACATTTCATCATAAATATTGCATATGTCATGCATTTTATTGTATATATTGCATATGTCATGCATCATTATATATATTGCATATATTATGCATTCCATTGTAAATAGTGCATACGTCATGCATCATTGTATATACTGCATATGTCATGCATTACACTGTATAAACTGCATATGTCATGCATCCACTGTATATATTCCGTTCCATTGCATATTTGTATATATTTCATTGTAGCTTGCGTGCATCCGCTGCATCACCCCCATCTATGGCTTGCGCCTTTTCATGTTGAGCTTGGTCTGGTATGTGCCCATATCTTTCACGTCAAAGCACAGTTATGATATTATGTGTACGCATCTATTCCATGCTAGTATGTTGGTTTGAGGGTGACGGCACCATATCTATGTTAGACGCGGCTCGTATGTGTACATGCCTTTCCCTAGGCAAGATTTGGTTTGGCTGCATGCCACATCCATTGTATATATTACATTGTAGTGTAATTTTTGCATCCAACATTAGGATCATTGATCTTTCCTCAGCGGGACATTTCCCTACTTATGTCATTCCACCCAATTACTTGTTCTTGTGTCCGCCTACATCACTCATAGTTCTGCATGTGTACGCGCCTATTCCACGCTGGTATGTTGGTTTGAGGGTTGCGGCACCTTTTCTATGGTAGGCGGACTTTGCATCTCCACTATCCTTTCGACATTTGTGTGATTTTGAACCGCTCATGATTTGATCATGATTCAATTGCATTGCATTTTCATTTGCATTATTATACATAGTTTTGTATATATCACATATCATTTTGCATTCATTTTGCATGTTGTGCATGTTGCTAACAATGTTGTACCTGTTGAGTTTTCGTTCTCTTTCAGGTACGATATTGTATGTACGGTTCATTTGAAGCTGGTGCAACTAGACGAACTGCACAGGTATTGTATTCTCCGAGTGAGACGTATCGAGAATTGCATAATTCTCTTACATCCTTTCTGCATTGTAGTGTAGTTGGATTGTTGTATGCTAGCTTAAAACTGTTGCATGTTATGCTTCATTACAGCTTTCTTTGCATGATCATAAGTTATGTTCGGCTTCTTGCATTGTCAGTTGCATTCTGCCTCTGCCTTCGGGCGCATATCTTGTCTGTCTTGCATGTTTGTCTAAGTCTTCGGCCTTGTCAAAAATGGGTCATCTCTGGGCTTTGACAATCACTCCCGTCATTGTTATGACTTTCGAGTTCTGTCAAAGAGGGGCAACTGTAGACACCCCATTTTTGATCGTCCTCAAGACTTGGACGTCACTGCTTGAACACTCGGTGATCATCCTTGTTTGTGTTTGTCTTGAGTTCCCGAAGGTCTTGGCTACACGCCTTCCCTTAGGATCTCTCGGCTCAACTGTTTTGTCTTTGGTTTTGCACCAAACACTTGTGTTTTTGCTTTGGAGGGCAGGGAATGGCTTGTTGGCCATCCCCACACTCCACCAGCCATGGCTTGAGACCATCGGCCGTGTTTTGTTCCCATCGGCCAAATGTTTGGTCGACCGGCACTCTCGATGGTCGACCGGCCATCTATTTTGGTCAAATTGCATTTTTGGCTGGCCGATCACTGTTCATCTGCTTTTGTAGATATTTTGATGCCAGCTGTGCTAGCTGGCATACACTTTGCTCCCCTCCATACACGTGTATGGAGGAATCTCCCTCTTGACTAGCTTACTTGAGAAGCTTTGCAAGAGTGAGCTCTATAAGAGGGAGCCTCTTCTCCCTCCATTAGGGTTAGACAAAAAATCCCAGGGGAGCTCTGGTTCTAGGGTTAGCATAATATATCTATTATATCTCTATTTCTCCCTCTCTTTTGCCTTGTGTGTGTGTTTAGTCTTATTATTGCACACAAACACCTAGTCCTACACCTTTTCTTGGTTGCTGAAGGACCAGAAGGCTGTTCTTGGTGTTTTTGGGTGGTTTTGAGCTTGAAGAAGCTGCTGGAGCATCATTCTTGAAGAGGGTCAACAAGGGTAAGATTCTTGCCCTTTTTACCCCATATTTGCATAGTGTTTTTGCCTATCTTACAACCTTTTTTAGACTCTGCGTATAACACATAAAAGTCTTTTTTTTGCCTGCTCTAAATAGTTGTTTAAGAGTGTTTTGTTGTTTGAGGTTGGTCGACCCCTCTTAGGGCTTGTTTGGCCCCATTTTGTGCTATTTTGGGTGAGCTCCGGGACCACCTTGTTTGGGCCTCCTCACCACTGAAATCTTGAGGGATTTTAGTGGTGAGGATGGTGCCTTGAGGTCCTAAGAAGGAGAGGACCACCTCCTCTCCTTGTTGTCCTTGAAAAGGGCCATTTTTGCCTCATGTGTGAGCATCCTTTTTAAGTTCATGTTGGCCATGTCATAAGTGTTATTTGTGCTTATTTTGCGATGATATAGCACTGTTTTTACTTGGTTTAGACACACCATGCTTGCTTCGCATACTTGTCTTGCAATGCCATGAAATTGCCTTAACATGTATCTAGCATTTAGACCACTATGCCTACTTGTTTTGGCTTAGCTTTGTGAAGTTTTTATGCATGTTTTAGTGTGGTTGAGGACTATTTTTGGTTGTTTGGGTCATCTATGATTTGCTTTGTATAGCTACCATGTAATCCCTCTTGTAGGCCTTAAGTATCGGACCCTCTAGCATGCTATCCTTGCATCATTTCAGTGGCTTAGAACCACTTATAGCATCATTTCAGTCCTCATGGCATGCTTGTATGCTTGTATTTTATGTCCCTTTAATGCTTTATAAGGTTGTCATCTTATGCTCCATGTTTGGCCTCTTTTGTATGCTCGCATGTTTAGACCATTTAGATGCCATCAAGATGTATTTTTGGCTTTGTTTTAACATGCTAAGACTCTGATTTTGGTTGTTCAAATCATGTCATGTTTGATTTTGCTAAGTGTAGTTCAATACATCTTTGGCTTGCCTTGAGTTTTGGCTTTGCTTGCATGCGTTGCTTGCTTTCATTAGTTGGTTTGACACCTCTATTTCATGCAATTTCAGAGCCTAGCATGCTTGCTATATGCCCATGTTTATGTCCTTTTAAGTGTGCTTAAAATTTACCTCTTTGTGCTTAAGTGTCGAACCATGTTTGCATGCATGATTGTATGTTTAGATACTTGGTTCATGACATGTTGTTGCATGCTTGAATAGTGTTGCGTTTGGCATGCATTTCTTGCTAAGTTGTCTAACATGTTATATGCCTTGCATGTGTGCATGTTGACATTACACTTTGCATGCTTGTTAGTTGCATCCTTGCATGTTCATTTGCATGCTCATGTTGCATGTTTAGAGTGCATGCTTAGGTTGTATTTGACATGCATGCCTTGCCTCTTGAATTGAGTATGATAGAAGTTAGGCTTCATTTGTTTGTTTGGTTTGCATTACATTTGAAATCAAAATGCACAACTTGGTTCCTTGGGCCATCACGCATTGAAATGCGCGATTGGTGGTCCGAGAATCAAGGACCATCCTTCTTTGAGTCATAAACATGATAAGGAGTGTGGTTGGTGGAAACATTGCTTGAAATACATTGCCATGCCATGTTTTGCCCTCTACTGCTGTCAAAACAGGTTGCTGCAGGAAGCTTTGGCTGGCCGACCATCTATACTGCCGACTGACCAATTATTGATGGCCGAGAGCTCAACAAATGGTCGATGACCATCCGGACATGGTCGGTGGGGTTTCCACTTGGTCGGTGGTGATCCACAGTGTCCATGGAGCATACCTTGGGATTTGTGCAATTTTTAGAGGAGCAGAGCAGGGGAAACAGAGGCAACTTGTGCATGGCAGTGGACTTCCGAGCAAAACCGAGCGTGCATGCATTGGGCCCTCTTCCCGAGGCTGCTTTTAATGTTTAATTAGCTTAGTTAATTTGCTTAACTAGTTAATTGTCTGTAATATTTAATTAGCTCGTAGGTTAGTTAAATTTGTATTATTCTTTCGGTCTCTCCAAGCGAGGGCGAATTTGTAATAAGTGTGGGTGCGTGTGTGCATGTCTTCCAACCCCCACTTCTTTCTCCCTTTTACTTACCTGCTTTCATAGTTAGTATTAGGACATATTTAATTTAGCATCCTTATGCTATGCATGAGTGCATCATTCATCAGTATTGCATGCATCGGGCTCGGCGCATCATAATAACTGCATAGTATTTCAAATCTAAACTTGAATATGTGCATCAAATGGTTGCATTTCACATGCCATCCTAGGATTAACCGAGTCTATCCTAATTGCATTCTGTATGCGCTGCATTAGGCACTTAACATGGACTTGGATCATACATTGATTGCTAACGAGTTCTTTGTTTTGGCTTGGAGTACACTGTAAGTATTTTGTGCATTAGCATCTTGCACGAGTGTGAATGTTAACATGACAGCATACTTACCATGTGACTATGTGCTTATGTGATATTACTGAATGAGTGCCTGTGGGTGAAGGTTGGATTGTTTGAATTGGGATAATTCATCAAAATCTGTATTTTAGCCTACTCGCGAGTAACAAAATTCAAACCATTTTCCAAAAAAACGGAAATGCGATGCTTTGTTCCGACTTAGGCAATTTAGTCTATACTTGTTTTGCTGTGCACATCACATAGCAATTCTAGGCTAACAACCGGAGTAGGAACACATAATGCTTTCAAAACAAGATATCACGGTTAGTAGAGGCCGATCTTTGATCGAGCAAGAGGGGGTGCTCATAGCTGACCTTCCCCAATCGTACCTAAGTTCCCGA
Source organism: Camellia sinensis (assembly GCF_055761805.1). Lineage (NCBI taxonomy): Eukaryota > Viridiplantae > Streptophyta > Magnoliopsida > Ericales > Theaceae > Camellia > Camellia sinensis. Next base: position 95,250,244 of record NC_138971.1, on the reverse strand, counting down.
GCCGAGGCAACTTTGGTGATGACCGACACGTGGCCTTTGGCACCGAGTCAGGGTTTTCTAAATTTCCCAAAATAAAATATTTAGGTGGCGACTCTGTATCTGGCAAAGCAGTCTATGTTTGGCTCTTCTTTTCTAAAAATCTGTTTTCCAAAATGATTTGCCGAATTTGGACTCTTTGGTTCAGATTAAGAACTGTGACGATTTGAGAGTCCTGAACTGTAGTGAACCCAATATGAACAGAACGAGACTCGTCCTCCCCGGGCGTTCGGGGATGTCTACACCTTGAGATTCAGTATCACCCTGGGAAAGCCAATACAGTTGCTGATGCCTTGAGCAGAAAATCGATGGGGAGTTTGGCTTGTTTACTCACTGAACAGAAAGAGATCTTGCAAGATTTTGAGAAGTCCAGGATTGAAGTGATATTGTGTGAGCAGGGCGAATTGATAGCCGTCATTTCAACCGAACTAGCAATCATTGATGAGATTAAACAGAAACAGAAGGAGGATGAATTCCTTAAAGAGGTAGTTGATGAATTTGAAATGAATCCGAGACTAGAATACAGTGTGGTAAATGAGGTGCTGAAATTCCAAGACAGATTGTGTGTTCCAAACATTCCTGAGTTAAGGAAGAGAATTCTAGATGAAGCCCATAAGTCAGTGTTTGCTATGCATCCGGGTAATAAGAAAATGTATCGGGATTTGAAGCAAAGCCATTGGTGGCCCAAAATAAAGAAAGATATTGCAGAGTATGTATCGAAGTGCCTTCAATGTCAGCAAGTTAAAGCTGAACGTCAAAAATCGGGTGGCCTATTTCAGCCTCTCCCTATTCCCGACTGGAAATCGGAGCATGTGACTATGGACTTTGTTGTTGGTCTACCTCGCACTTCCCAAGGTATGGACTCTATTTGGGTTGTAGTTGATAGACTGACTAAATCTGCACATTTTCTGCCCGTTAAAACTACATTTGATGCTTATAGATTGGCTACTATATATGCTGATAGGATTGTTTGTTTACACGGAGTTCCGGTATCTATTGTCTCGAATAGAGATTCGAAATTTGTGTCTAGATTGTGGAAAAACCTATAAAGAGCTATGGGAATAGAATTGAGATTCAGTACCGTGTTCCATCTACAGACCGATGGGCAATCAGAACGAACAATACAGACCTTGGAAAATATGCTTCAGATGTGTGCTTTAGATTTCCAAGGAAGTTGGGAAGATTATTTGCCACTGGCAGAGTTTGCATACAATAATAGCTTCCACTCCAGCATCGGCATGGCACCATATGAAGCTTTGTATGGTAGAAAGTGCAGATCACCAATTTGTTGGACAGAAGTTGGGGATAAGACCTTACTTGGGCCTGAAATCGTGCAAGACACTTCTGAGAAGATCAAGATTATTCAACAAATGCTCAAAATAGCTCAGAATCGACAAAAGAATTATGCAGATGTTCGAAGAAGACCTCTTGAATATGAGGTCGGTGATCATGTGTTTATTCATGTGACGCCGATGAAGGGCCAAGTAAGATTTGGAAAGAAAGGTAAATTGTCGCCCCATTACATTGGGCCATTCCAAGGCTTGGTCCTGTTGCTTACCGAGTCGCTTTGCCATCGGGATTCGAAAAAATGCACAATGTATTTCACGTATCAATGTTAAGGGGTTATCTTTGAGATCCGTTTCATGTGATTGATTATCACCGGATAGCCTTTGATGAAAATATGGAGTACGCAGAATAGCCAGAACGAATCATTGACCGGCAAGTGAAATAGTTGAGAAGCAAGCCCATCCCGATGGTGGGAGTGGAATGGAAAGAACACTATGGGACAGACGCTACATGGGAAAAAGAAGATGAAATGCGACTACGCTACCCATATTTGTTTCTCGACGAAGGTAAAATAAGTTTGGAGGGCCAAACTTCCTAAAAGAGGGAAGACTATGATAACCCTGTTCCGTATTATACTAATTGATCTTAATTATGATTGTGATTATGTGTTTAATATGATTTTGAGTGCCATTTATATGATATATGTGGTTTTGAATTTCTATATGTTCACCGTAGAAAAACTCTGTTCAACTTACTGTTATGAACTGAAAATTGAAGGCCTTATCGTCCACAGAAACCGAAATTGCCTACGCCATTGTGATTGGCGTAATTTTTAGAGTCTATAATGAAATTTAATTGAAAATTGATTCGGAACGAAATAATTAGATTCAGAACGATTAAATTAAGCAACATTACTTAACCTTATCCAATTTGATCAAGACAAGAATATATAAATGTCCTATTACACTTATATTCATTTGGCTTGAACTCAAAATCTGAAATTACACTCTAGTGAGAGAAAGGGGCCGGTTCTAGAGTAAGGAAGAGGGAGAATTGTGCATTTTGGCTCAAAGCTTGAGAATTGGGGGCTATACTCAAAGAACTAACTACATTTGTGAAGATTGGAGCCCTAGGTGAGTAAATTCATGAGTTTGAGTTGTGGTTTTTGTGAATTCAAGATTAAATGGTAATCAAGAACATAAAATGGATTGATCATGATGAGATTGAAGTCTATATGCACATGCATGCATAGAATTGCCATGGATTGCCATGAATTTGCATAATCAAGCATGAAACATGTTGAATATGATGAATTGAGCCCCAAATCATACATGTATGCATGTTCCTAATGGATTCCACGTTTTTGAACATCATTTGTGCCATTTAAAGTGGAATTGGAGTCAATAATTGACATGCATGGATGATCCATGGAGATATGAAGTTGTGTGAAGTTGAATGCATGAGTTTTGAAAATCATGGAAAGAATTCAAGATAATTTATGAGGTGGACCATGATTTTAGTCAATTGATTCCAAATTAATTATGACCTTGTGTTATATGATGTCCTTCCATGCTTTTGCATAAAAAATATGAGTTTTGGAGCCTTTGGGGTTGAGTTTGAAATTCAAACAGAGTTTTGGAAAACCCAGAATTTGACCTATGCGCTCGAGCGGGGAAAGCGCCGCTTGAGCGTGAAATATTAGTTCCCAGAACTTTTGCAGACATTGATGTCCGCTCGAGCAGGGAGAGTCACGCTCGAGCTCCAACCACGTAGTTTGAATTCTAGCTCGAGCGTCTAAAGTCACGCTCGAGCGTAAATATGAGGCAACTAGTGCTTTTGCAGACTAGAGGGGTCCATTCGAGCGGCAAAAACCGCGCTCGAGCGGAGAGCCCTGTTTCAGAAATTTTGTAAAGTTAATTTAAGTTTTTTTTCTGTTCTCGTTCATTTCTGAGCACTTTTAGGCATGCATTGAACATTATAAATAAGTTAAAAAGGATAAGAAAGAAGCCTAAGAGGGATGTATGAATTAAGAATGGATTGAATCGTTTGTGACCCATATATGTGTTATGTATTATGTAGGGTTGAGCACAAGGACGAATCCACCAGTAGAACACTGTGAGTAATATCTTAATAAAGATATTTTGAAGTATGCTATTTGTTCAATTATTTACTCCTATTTGAGTTTCGTAAGCTTGTTAATCTGAAAGGTGGACAACATTTGTTATGCCATACGATTGGGGCAAAAGCCATTGGATATGAATGATTGGGCCAAAGGTCGTTGGATATGAATGATTGGGCCAAAGGTCGTTGGATATGAATGATTGGGCTAAAGGCCATTTGACATGAATGAATGGGCCAAACACCGTCGGCCATGAATGAATGGGCCAAAGGCCGTTTGATACGAATGAATTGGGCCTGAGGCCATTCGATACGTCTGGATTTGTAGTCGTTGAAACACTAGATAGAAACATGAATTGTGTCTAAGGCCGTCCGATGCATCTATTTCAAATTTCGTTCATGTATTTTCTTTATTTTATATTATTCATTGGGCTTTCGCTTACTCTTATTCATGTGTCTGTAGGTGAGCCAAGAAATGCCCAAACCCAGCCCCAGTAAAGTATGTGAGAAACAGTCAAAGTTTTGAGGAGTTAGCCCTTACGTCTCACGCATGAAACTTGTTTTTGCCCTTTCGTTCTTTTTTCATATTTTTGCTATGTTGGCAAAAACTTTGGATCACCTTGTATATAAGCTTTTGGTTTGGCTGACTATGACTTGAATGATCCGGTTGTGCAAAGCTTATATGTTAACTTCCTTTGATGTGAGTTATTAATGAATATATGTGAAATGTTATGATGTGCCATGTAAGCACAACTCTATGGACAAAAGTTTTAAGTTTCCGTTTTGGCCCCTTAACTCTGTTGAGATACGTTTGACAAATTGTTTGAGGCCGTAGGTAATCTCGTGATTACTGGCCGGTTATGATCTTAATCCATGGGGGCGGGGCGGGCGTGGGTTCGGGTCATGACACCTTGTTTGTCTGAAAAATAAAAATTGTAAATAAGAAGTGTTACTGCATCCAATATGAGGGTGGGGCACTACCAATAAAAACAAATATAAATGGTATCCAAAAAATATTAAACAAAGCAAACGTGCGAAAATAAAAATTTACTTACCGATTCCATCTTATCCCACCACGCATCTGACGCTTGAAAACGAACCAATTTCGCTGTCAAATTCAGTCCCTGAGATTCCTTTGCTGGAATCCATCAACTTCCTCCAAGCATTCCATTCTTTTTTGAGACTCATATATTTCTGCAACTGTTTCAGACCATGACTTTTTCCAAATGTTTTGTTTCAAATTTTTTTGCCAATGACTTGTACCCAGTTTAGCTTAGGACTAGGAATGGGTGATTCCCTTTTGTAATCTCATTGGCAATCAACTACAAGAAAATCCCTGTTGATTCACTGTCCCAGGATGCCTTGTGGTGAGGTTTTTGTGTTTCTTCAACACTGTTAGACTTCTCTGTTGCAATCCCTTTGTTCTTTGATAGGGTATGAGGAGAAGTACGTATCGAAGCCATTTCGACTCACCACGAATACACGCCAAGTAATTTACGGGCCAAAATGATCACGATCACAAAATTGCATGGAAGTGACTAATATGAAAAACATTTGGTTGCTACGTTGACAATATATAACCATTGCACAGTAATTAAAACAAAAATAACGACACATAAAATTCATGCAAAACAAGTGGACATAGGAATACAAACACTTGTTAAATAATTTTGTTGCACTAAAGTAGTCATTAACGTCTCCCCCGAACTATTCATGGAACCATATGTGAAATTAAAGTGATTACAGTCAACATCATTACAATAGTCATGCATGCAAAACGCTAAGTTTGCTTACATACGCAACAACAAAATGACAACAACAATGCACAGCATAGAGACAAAGATTTTAAGGAGACGCAACGAGTGTTGAATGTCTATGACATCATCTCGCAAGTGCATGACAATGTCATTTGTGGAGGACGCATAGTCTGTGCTTTGTCTCCTTGGTTCTTCGCACCAACCAATCCAATTGACACAGGGTTGATGTGTGAAAATGACGAAGTTATTAGTCAATTGGTCCGGAATTAAATTAAATTATGACCGTAATTGAATTGGGCACTCACCACAGGGCGAGGACAAGAAAAGTACAAATGCCCTGGAATTTTGTTTGATCTGGATATCTTCACAACACATTGACCATAGTCACAGGCACACATCTGACATGGCCATGTAGTGGAAATTGCAGTTGAGGTAAAAGAAACCATGGTTTGTTTTCTGACCATGTAAATGACTACTACAACAAATATGGTATGAATGAGGTCCACATAATTCAGAGTTCACGAATTTTTTCTGTAAGAAATGACAAATGTCTCCATTTGTTTCTAAAAAATGGGGTCTTACAATATATATATATATATATATATATATTTACAAGCACAAATAACTTGACAAATAGTAAACCAGAAGCATTCATATTTCTTGTAGTTTAATTCATATTGTTTATGTGTAAAATACAAATATTGTAACAAATGAAACCAAAAATTTTCGTAGAATTAGAAACTATGTAGACAAAATTGAGTTGCACAATTATTCATTCGGCAAGTTATTGTCAATATATATGTTCATGTTATCTTTTCTTATAATAGGAAATTGGTGTGAATGATTGGTCATTTGTTCGAGTTTATTTTTTCTGTATCAAATGAGCAGTTGTAATTACCATTCTAAAGCCACATTTACAATCTGTTATTTCTTCTATCTGTTCGAACATAGGTCCGTTTTTGGTGTTTTTTTTTTATTTTTTTTAAAGGTTGTGAATCAATCAATTTTGTTCTTTCAATAGTTGTAATCAATAGGTTTATTTTCATGGACAATTGTTTCTCTTCAAATGAGGCCCATAATAAAATCCTAATTTCATATCTTCCAAATGAATTAAAAATTCCACACTGAATAACCTTCAACATTAACAAATTGGCAGATGACATAGCATTTAAAAAAATATTTTGCATGAAAAATTTATTTCATGAAAAAAAAATGTTCCACCAACACACAACACTACAGCACAATATCAACAACACAGCAGCAGGACATGTACAAAATAGAAAAAAAAAATTAAAAATTTCACAAAAATCGACAGATAACTACTGCGTGAAAGCAAAGATTTGAGTAAAAAAAATAAATGGAACACATCCGGAATATTGTAATTTCAGAGAGCAATTTTCTAAAGAAAAACAAAAAAACTGCACACATCACAATTTCTTGTCTGATCCATCATAATACCGTGGTTTTTCCTTATGCCCAACAAACAAATAACATCCACACAACAAAAAAAATGGATGATTAATCAATACCCCAGCAGATCGGGGTTGAAAGAGACGAAATATCCAAAACCCAAAAAAAATCTGTGTGCCTGACGATTGGTGGTGGCAAGGACACGATGGTTGCAGTGTGGCCAGTGATGTGCACTCCAGTGGGCTTGGGATATGGACAACAGATGTTGCTATTCTTCTTCGCCAATAGTAGATACCCTTTTTGCCTCGTTCTTCTCACCTAACCGTTCCCTAGGTTAGGGAAAGTGTGTGGTTTCTTTTGGTGCTGGTGTCATAGAAAAGGATTCACGATGGGGGTAGTTTGGTAATTTCCACACAGGCTGAACCCGTTATGCATCACATGACTCATTTTTGTCTTTTTTGGCTAAATTAGCCTATTTTGGATGAATGTGTCTAAATTAGCCCAAGCGTTTGATCCCAAACGTGTACTAAATGCAATGATTGTACTTAGATGTAAATTGCTAGGTATGGGAGCAAATTGATGATGAAATTAACAGCACAAAAAAAAAAAAATCATAAAATGGGAAGAAAAAAATGAGAGCCATTTGTTGTAGTAATACCTAACTGGCTCTTATTTATAATTGTAAGATTTGTGGCTAAATTAGCTTATTTTCAATGGATGTAGCTAAATTAGCCCAAGAGTTTGATCCCAAATGAATACTAAATGCAATGATTGTACTTAGATGTAAATTGATAGGTATATGGATGTAAATTGCTAGGCATATGGCAGCAAATTGATGATGAAGTTAAATTAGAATGAATTAAAATATTATTTTTTAACCAAATTAAATATATATGTAACAACACAAAAAACAAAAGGATAAAATGGAAAGAAAAAAATGAGAGCCATCTACTGTAGTAATACCTAACTGGCTCTTATTTATAATAGTAAGATATATATTGTGTGTGTCCAATTGACACAAAATATTTATATTATGGGATCATTTGGAAAGCTTTTAACCCATTTTGAATTACATAATTTCTCATATTTTTTTACACACAAAAAAGACAAAAAAAGTTAAAAAAAATTAAAAAGTTAGCTTTTAATCAACTTCCTAAATCACCCCTATACATACAAGAGCCTCACACCAATTTAAAAATCAGAGTTGAAACAAATTATAATATTTAATTGATCCAACACATTAAATTTTTTTATTTAAAAAATATATTGATATCATATTACAACTTTTACTGTTTAAAATTAATCAAAATCAATCAAAATGTGTACTTTATTCTTGAAAAAATTAGTAAAATATATCTTTTCAACTTTGGATAATCAGAGAGTTCCAATATACTTTTTCTTATTAGTTAAAGTCACTCAATAATATTATTAGAGAAATTTGCAGTCTGAAATTTCTCCATGATGAGCTGAAAATTTTTCTGTGAAATTTTTAAAATTTCTATGTGAATTTGAAATTTCTTCGTAAAAAAAAAAAAAAGTAAAAAAATAAAATATATATATATACATATATATATATATATATATATTTATGAAGAGTTAAAAATTTCTTTCTTTGAAAATATTAAAAAATCCCAACAATTAAAAAAATATTATATATCTTTTAACTTATAAAATTCTAATATAGATCTTAAACTAATTCCCACACAAGTTTCTTTGAATAAATCAAACTCAATGAAAGTTATCATAGCTTTTTAACGGCTGTGAAGAACCCATCCGTGGATGACACTTACCTGATCAGGCAGTTCAATCACATTTTGTTTCCTTTACTAGGCAAACCTGCACGCACGTGATTCAGGCGGCACGATAACAGGGTGTTTGGCAGAAAGTTTTTAGTATTTTTTTAGGTTAAAATTTATAAAAAAATAAAAATAAAATATGTTAAAATAATTAATAAAATAAAATATCAAAATAAATTTTTAATTATTTTAATTTTTTCTCTCACAAATATCACATCAAATTATAAAAAAATTTAATCATTTTTCCAAACACAAAATATTTAATCTACTAAAATAACCAAAAACTAAAATAATCTGCTAAAATAACAATTTCTTAGACACCCACAATAATAACTCAATTTGTTGAAATCATCATGTTTGTTTGATTGGGTGTGTTTCATATAATTTATTATAAGTTAAATGTTGATAATTAAAAAAATTAAAATAAAAACATTTTTATTTCAGCTTTCACATAATTTTTTTGAACTTAATTAATCTATTTTTGCATAAGTTACAAATAGAAAGTGCATCAAACAATTTAGTGTAACTTTTTTTAAAAAAATATTAAAAATACTATATAACAAATAAAAAAAATTAAAATAAAGATATTTCTTCTACAACTTTCACATAATTTTTTTTCAACTTAATTGGTCTATTTTTGCATAAGTTATAAATAGAAAGTGCATCAAACAGTTTAGTACCATTTTTCTTTTTCAATATTAAAAATACTATAAACAACACAAATAATGTGCACCAAACAACCCTATTATAAGTTATCAATTTTTAAAATTATGCATCTTATTTTATATTGGACGTTTAGGCGAATTTTTTTTTTTTGAATTTTCTTTATCCAAAAGTCCAAGCATTAAAATACTTTGTCAAAAAGGACAAATTTGGACAAAATGACCACAATACCCATATATATATATATATATATATATATCATAGACACGGTAGAAACTTTCATTTCCAAACAACTATTCTTACTCTGTCTCTCTCTCTTCAAACCCTAACAAACAAACACACACACACACACACACACAATCTCTCTCTCCCTCTCTCTCTCCTCTTCATTTTCGTCGCTAATTGCCTTTGTAGTCCACCTCATTCGTCGCCATCGATCTGAACTCTTTCTCTCCATCTTCCTCCCCGCCATCGATCTCTTTCTCATCGTGTTGTATTGCGTCGCCATTTGATTCATCTCTCTTACTCTCACGTCGCAGATCCGGTAACCTCCGCCGCAACGACATCATTCTCCCCTGCATAATCTTCATTGCCGAAGACAGCAACGAAGATAACAATAACACTGTCATATGCTTGATCAAGCGGTCATCAATTTGTACCCTAAGTTTCCATTCTCAAAGGGTCAATGTGGTGGAATCAACAGTTCAATGTGTTCGATTTGTTTGTGTAAGTACAGGACATCTGAGATGCTAAAAATGTTGTCGGAACTCGCCGCGTCTAACGCCTCTCTTGACACTGCTCTTGGAGGTCGTTTCGATTTCACAGTACTCCAATGGTTGGAGTGCTAAAAAGACAAACTCAATTTGAGTTTGGTGAAGGAGAATTCTAGAGAAGATGAGAACAAGCAAAAGACTGTTGGAAAGTTCCAGAGAGAAGAAGAGGAAGCCAAAATGAAGAAGATGAGGACGTCCGAGGGAATTGTCATCCATATATATATATATATATAAGGTTTCAAGACTTTCACTCTGGACACTCCAACCAACTTAATTTTAAATGGAGTCAATCTCCTGTCTCCTTCTAACAATAGAGTACGTCTCTTATCTCCTCCTGAACAATGACATATATACAATGTATTGAAAGGTATTATCATATACAATGACTATCCATAACACATATACAATGGTTTAATCCAACCGTCATTTTCAATGACATAATTTATATGATTAGTTTCAATTCACCCAATCCTCATACAATTTCTACAACGATCATAGCTATCCTCCACCAATAGCTCAAAACGGATATTTCTAAACGGATATACAATCTATTTAACATATATTTCATCAAATTTTCATAAGTGAGTGATTTAACAAATCCAAGTACACCATTCATTTACATATCCTCCTAATTCCACATTTCTCATATCAATTTCATTATTTATACAAAATAATTATCAAACACAAATTTGGGCAATTTTTTTCATTTTTCAAATATCAACCCCAAAGCCAAATTTCACAATTTTAACACAAGAGAGCTTCATATTCAAAGCCCCGTACTCATTTTGCAACTCAACATGGAAAACCGTTTTTTTAATTTGAGCCCAAACCCTAGTTTACACTACAACAAGTTGGGCATTGAGTGACGAAATTTTTTTGTCTTCAAAGAGCTAATTTCGTCACTATAGATATTTGTGAGGAAATATTTTTGTCACCGGTTTCGTCATTGAATGTTTGTCACTAAAAACCAACGTGACGAAAAATAATTTCGTCACCAATGAAATTACTTCAGCGACGAAATTTTTTGTCACCAAAAAAACAACATTTTGTCGCTAAAAATTCTCATTTTCGTCACCAAATAGTTTTTCAATACCATATTTATAACTTTAGTTGACGAATAAATTTGTCACGCATGTTGATCATTGATGAGGAAATAATTTCGTCACAATAAGCTGTAAAGATGACGAAATTTTTTGTCTTCAAAAGTCATAATTTTGTCACCAATAAAACAATATTTTGTCGCCAAAAATTCTCATTTTCGTCACCAAATAGTTATTCAGTACCATATTTATAACTTTAGTTGACGAATAAATTTGTCACGTATGTTGATCATTGATGAGGAAATAATTTCGTCACAATAAGATGTAAAGGTGACGAAATTTTTCGTCTTCAAAAGTCATAATTTTGTCACCAAAAAAACAACATTTTGTTGCCAAAAATTCTCATTTTCGTCACCAAATAGTTATTTAGTACCATATTTATAATTTTAGTTGACGAATAAATTTGTCACGCATGTTGATCATTGATGAGGAAATAATTTCGTCACAATAAGATGTAAAGGTGACGAAATTTTTCGTCTTCAAAAGTCATACATGGGTGACGAAATATATTTCGTCACAAATATATATATACGTGACGAAAATTTTAGTCACCAAACAACAAAATAAATAAAAAGTTTCATATATAAACTGCAGTAAATTTTGTCACAAAAAAAGTTTATTGGTGACGAATAATCACTTTGTCATAATAACAAGTACAAATGACGAAACAAATTCATCACTAAACCTGTTCCATATTTTATATTCAATTTAAATTATTATTTCACAAATATCCCTGCGCATATCCCAATAGCCTTTTAATTGTACTAAGAAATCCACTAGCTATTATACAGCACTCCACAAAAAAATTCACTAAACAATTTATTTTATAAATCAAAATATATCCATCAAACAACCTTAATAATAATCCATTAAGTATCACAAAAAAACCATCAAAGTAAATCCCAAAATAAACTAACGTGGAGTCCACCAAAAAAAATCAACACTCAATCTTAATTTGCAACTACAACTAAGCATCAGTTTAGGAAAAAAATTCAACAGTTGATCTTCATTTGCAAGTATGCTTCCGAACGTCATTAAAACCAATCTACAAAAAAAATAAACAAGGCAAACATTAGCATAGAATGTATATATATAAAGTTTATTATAATAGCAAAGTTTTATTATAAACTTAAAGCCAAATATCAGAAACTTAACAAATATACAGAACTGTTCTCAAGATCACAAGCTTGAAGTTATTTGAATAGAAATTAACAAAGATTAACTAAAAAGATGAATACCATGCTCATTCCCACCCATGGGCTTTGCAATGATCACCTTAACATGGCAATTCACTGTATCCCTAGAATTATGCTCGGATCAAAAACTGGATGTGACCCACGGACACCAGCCAAACCAGTTATAACACTACAACATCTCATGGTAAGAACCAAAGCATGCAGTCAATGAGAATGGGAAGGAACAAATATTGTGGCTGCTGCACAAATGGGATTTAAAAAAATTTTGAAGAGAGAGAGAGAGAGCAACAACCTACAATGCAAAAAATGGAAAACTGGACCATTAGCTTGGTGAGTTGTGACAGCAATGACCAAAATGGATGTAGATAATAAGCTTATTATTTTTAACATTAGCATTAAAAGGCCACGCACAAAACCTAAAAACAGCTCCCTTCTAAATTTAGAAAATAATACACACTGCTATACGTATTATTTTGTTTTAACATTGATTGCTTCCTTTTTTTTTTTTTTTTGATCAACAAAAACTTTATTGATGAAAGAACCTTACAAGAAGGAGAAAATACATCAATAAAGGGGACAAGAAAGGACAGGGGAGAGGGGGATGATGCACAGCACCAAAACCAAACTGTTGGTGACGGACCAACAAGAACACAAAAAACACAACAGACAGCAGGATAAAACGCACACAGCAAGCTACCCATCCCAGCAAAGGTATATAGAAAATATACATCACCAGGCCTACAATTAGATTCACATCCAAAACTGAAGCAAAACTGAAGCAAAAGATATCAGAAAAGCTGCCTAGCAGATCTGTCCACTCACACAGCATAGAGATACAACCAGCAAAGCAGAATGATACCAACAGCAGAGCATACAAATACCAACAGCAGAGCATACAGATACTTGTGACATAGGCTATACAGATACCAACATCCACAGATAGAAACACACCTAACAGCAGGCTATTATCTGACTTAGTTTTGTCTCTACTTTGGTTCGTGTGTATTTTAACTAGGGTCATGCTAAGTAAGAATTTTGATAATGAATCTATTTTCATTAAATACATCTTCAAACTTGTTAAATCTTAGTTAATAAGTAGTCAAACTATTGTACTTTAACTAGTATATACTAACCAACATGAGAAAAATAAAATGATAAAGCGAGCGAGACTTACCAAAAAGGCGACGTACGAGTTCATGGGATACCTCATCCTCTAAATTGTCCTTTGAAACCTTGCTTCTTAAGAAACTCCATGATGCTTGATGTGATCTCAAAATGCTCGTCAATCGACCCATTCATCTTCCCTATCTCTTTATTTTGTGCTTGAATTTCCTCTCTTTGTACTTGAATTTCATGTTTCTGTGCTGTAATTTCCTCTTTATGTGTCTGAATTTCCTCTTTTTGTGACTGAATTTCCTCTTTTTGTGACTGAATTTGCTCATTTTGCTCTTGTATTTCCATCTCTAGACGCCTCACATAGTCACTGTCAGTCGAAGCACTGGTAGTCCTGACAGAGAAGGAACGCCTCAACCCGAGTCCTTTAACATATCCCGACCTTGGCTTTAGCACCTTCACAGATAGCTCCTCCGGAGTAATTGGAACCACACCAGGTCGGGAGCAATGTTCAGCTTGGATCTTTATCATATTATCCTGTCATTTAAAAAAAATTAATTAGAAAAATGAATAAAGATACAATTAAAATTGCAATCATCCTAATACAAAAGGTAAATATACATACATAATTCTCTTCGCACTCCGGAGAAATCCACTGCTTTGTGACATCATTAAAGTGTGTAGATTTGTAAACACATGGCAACTCTGGCAGTTGGCCCCCATTTGCAATTGTCTGATTTTTTTTGTTCAACTAGTAAGTTAAATAAGAATGATGGTAGTAGAATCATCTTTAAAAAAAAAAAACCGAAAAAAAAATTAAAGAAGACCCACCGCCTCGTGTACCCTAACTGGGAGAGATTTTGACCCACACCTATGCTTCGTCTTCAATTGATTTCTATTGTCAATGTTAGCATTTGATTGCTTCTACAAGGAGGAAGTTCCAATAGAAAAATATATATATTAGGAAGACAAGGTAATTGTCAACAATAAATAAACATAAGAAAAGTTTACCAGCCAATTGGCATCATTCCACTTCTTGTCAATCAAGTTTTTCCATTTCTCGAGGTCACATTCAGGCGGTGGGTGGCTTCTAGCATACTCCTCTCCCTTAGCACTTTTAAGGTTCAGGTATTTTTTTCGTAGTCTGTAGGTGTAGCTGCTCAAGCTCCGTCCACACTTTGTTGCCACCGCTTTGCTAACATTTGTGGAGTCACCTTCCATGTCAAATTGATCCTAGCAACACCCACAAATCTTGTAAGTCATAATTAATTATATTACATTAATTCAATCAATTATGTAAAACTTTTACCGTTAGACGCTGAAACATAGGTGCCGTAACTTCTTCGTTGACATGTTTCCACCTGCGAATGCTAAAGTCTGGCAAGTGTGTTCGGACCTCAACACCAATTTTGGAGACTAATTGAGAGGCATGATCCCCCACTGGTGCACGATACTCCTGTGGTATAGGAACTTTGAGCTTTCCATCTTTTTGAACCATTGCTTGAACCTTCAACCCGCGTGTCAAGCCACGAGGGTTTCTAGTAGGCACTGTTTTAAAGACATAACATTGACTGGTTAGCAATTAATTAAAGCGAAATCATAAAAGCAATATAAGTAACTTTTTTTACACATTGAACGGTTCTACACAAATACAAGAAAAAGATTGCTAAGTTTGCATTAAAGATAATGTGCTTCTTAGGTACGTAGAGATGAGAGGTTGCCTTCAGCTTTGAGGCAGCTCCCCGTTCCTGGTTCTCAAGCCTCAGCAGATGAGCAAATAAAACTGTATCAGATGGCAAGTGGGGTTTTGAAGAGAAATGAGCCTGATGGTGGGTGGGATGGAGATAGGATTAGCTACAAACAACCCTCATGGCAGTAGGACTACAGGGTTATGGAAAAATTTGTCAATCTTTTAAGGCCTGGTGAGCCATCTATTCAAACTTCTGTTACAGTAATTGAACTTTGATGCTGATGTAGTTTCACATTATGTATATATAGGATGCACTCCAAAATCTTGTGAAAGTGAATCAATAAAAAGATACACAAATACAAATACAAGAAAAAGATTGCTAAGTTTGCATTAAAGATAATGTGCTTCTTAGGTACGTAGTTTACCTTTTGCTCATCTCTTAAAATTTCCATTTATGCAGATGGAAAATACATAAAATGGAGAAATATTATGTTCAAGACACAGTAGCTGGAAATAAACTAAGTATGACAATAATGATTTGGTACAACAAAAAGAAAATACACCTTAAAAACACAATTAGTACTTCTCATCAAACCTCTCCACATTAAAAAAGAGGCTCATGGTTAAGTAGGTGTATTCTCAGAACAGTTTCAGAATAGTAGCATCCCCCATTAACTCCATATCACAAAATCATCCAATTAGACAAATAAGCAGCCACTCACATAAATAGCCAACTGATGGTGCTAAGCAAACAACTAAACATAGCTTCTGTTAATGGACAGCAACTAAACAATACTGATGGAGCATTCATCCTCCATTACTGAGAATCATCAAGCCACACAGTAGTATAGATCAACAAACAGCAATAATAAACAACACCAAGACAGAGCAGCAATAGTAGGTCTTATCAAAAGCAAAACAGAACAGCCCCATGCTACCATAGACTCCACGCATCTCAGCAACAATCCATATCAGCAGCAAAGGAGACTTGAACACCTCTATTTAAATGTTGTCACTAATAAATTTTTATTTATTAACAGATTACAAAAATATGTTCTATAAAGATGCTTTGAGATATATAAAATTATCAATAATTAAATGAAACTATGATCGTTTGTGAAGATCATGAAGATCATTGTTGAATGTTTTAAATGAATTTTTAAGCCTTGATGTTCTTTAATATATTCTTCCTATCTATTTGGGGTGCATAGGCACTAATTACATTAATTATACTTTCTCCATTACAAGTTTAATTAGCATTATTATGTCTCCTATTTTTGTTATCTGTTTAGTTTCTTGTAAACATGCTATATTAATTTTCCTTCTAATCATAGTGTCTACTAATACCAGTCTTACTTGTTAGTGTACAAACATACCAAGTTGCCTATTTAAACCAACAACTCTGGTCTAACTTCTTTACCCACGGTCGTCTAGGAAAGTGCAGGGACCCTTCCCAATTTTTCATTACACCTGATCACCGACGCAATGCCCCTTGCCCATTTTTTTGAAGTGTCTGAGCAGGTGCAGCTCATTGCTTACAGAGAATGCCCCTATCCCTAATGCAAGAACACCCTAGCCCTTACAAACATGAAATCTATCCTTAGAAGCCTAAGGCAGGGGCCATTGCTTAGAGAAAAAGAAACAAAATATTAAATGAAATAATTGCTCTCTCAATTCAAGAGATCAACAGTTGTCTCCATATTTAAAGCGGGAAAAGATGTCTTTCTGGTTGAAGAAGAAATTGGAGAGAGAGAGAGAGAGAGGTAGGACCATATTCTTCTGCAGTTTCAGATAATCAAAGATTATTAGAAATATGTATGCAATACGACACAACGGACTCCAAATTTTGAAAATCTTTACTCTGAAATATGGAGTGGAATTCTTGAAATTGACATGAATAACTGTTTTCAAAGAAAGTATCATTGGCTTGATTTTTACTTGATCCTTAATTTGAAATGGGCATCCATATTCCATCAAAGCAAAGTCCACCAATACTACCATGCTTAACTGCACAAACTCTAACTAAAATATTTATCCTAACCATCAAGTTGTGCCAAAAACATGAATAACCCTTCCAGCACCAAAATGGAACTCAATTTCTGTACAGCAGAACTCAATTCCATTTTGTATAAATAAACATTGTAATTTTGCATTATTCTGATAATTGAGTCTCAATTATCCAATAATGGGTATATCTATACTTAGTTACTTAATTTTGCATTATTCTGATAATTGAGCTAACGATGAGATTAATAATGGAGCTAACGATGTATCTGCTTAGTGCATCTGCTTAGGTTACAATTAATCAAAACGTAAATGGGTATATTCAGAATTTTCTAAAAAACAAGAACAACAATTGAAATTATAATAACACCAGGAATTCAATGTTAGGTATGAGATGACAAAAGCAAATTAGATGAAATAAAAGGAAAATTAACAAACCAAACATAAAGATCTTCTCTATCAATTACAGTGAAGTAAATGGAATTGAGATCTGAATCAGAAAAGGGGAATTGGGTCTCTTATAGCAGAGGAAGATTAGACTGACCATTGTTTGAGTTGGTGCATCTGCTGCTTGGGTTTGCTGAAATTGGGCAGTGGTTGGTTCTAGTATACCTACTGCTATTATTGGGGTTCTATGCACCTTTAGCTGAGCTATACTGTAGGGCATGATGCAGCTGTGCTATGGTCTAAAATCTGGGACTATTATAGTGAGCTATTTGTTACTGCTGTACATATTGCTACTGTTTGATTGGTTGGATCTGCAAATCCTGATGGAGCCATGTAGTTGGTTGATGCTGCCGTAGTTGGTGTATCTGGTTGCTATTGGCTACTACTGTTACTATTGGTATTACTGAATTTTCTATTGGAAAATTTTGCTACAGCTAGAATGTTGTTTATTTTTGTCATGTACAGTTAGTTATTTGTTGGAGTTTTCGGATGCTCCTCCTAAATTGTTTGTTTTTATTTTTGTTTGCTGTCTATATTTCCTTATTTTATGGCCCCTCTTTGTCTGTTTGGGGTTTGATTTGGTCATGTTCTAGGGTTTAGGCTTTTTATTTTTTTAGCAGCGTTTTAGTCTTTGTCCTGTTGTTATTAGGGCCTGAGGTATACCCCTTGTACATGTTATATATTTCATTGTCTTAATTTATGACTTATTCACCTAAAAAAGACAGTTTTTCTTGAAATTAGCTCAATGGTTGTACTTCTACATTTCCTATGTAGGCAAATGATTACCAAGTTCCCAAATAATTTTTCCTTTTTCAATGTTTTTGTTCAAAGAACTAGGAATGCTTGAAAACTAAGAGCATCTCCAATAGAGATGTTGACTTTGTGTGTTATATGACAAAAAATTACAAGTGAGACCAAAACTAAAATAAAAAATAAAAAATCAATCCCTATGAAACAAATTGCTTGAAATTTTTTGCACCATAGAATTATATTAAAACAGAGAATTTTTTTAGCTTAGTAAAATTCAGTATCTTACCGACACTAGATTGGGGGGCTGCCTCCCTCGGTGCCTCCATATCGACATCAAGTGGCTGTGAGTGTTGGGTATCCACATTGTCATGTAAATCCCCATTTGGAACAACAATTGCCTCGTGCGAAGGTTGAAGAGATGACTGCGCCAATCGTTTTGGTGGCATTGGTAAGCCCTAAAAAACATAATACAAAAGCATAAACAATAAATACATAAAAATGGATAAGTAAAGATATGTATATGGAAACCCATCAAGGCCACTGTTGATATTTGTAATCTGATCCAGTCCACTCCTTTTCTTCCCAAGTCTGGTCCTGACAAGTGGTTGCTTTGAATATTTTTAATATGGTCAGGTAAAGGGTGTTGTGACTCAAAAACCTGTAGGCAAGTTGAGTGGTTGAGTGGTTGTGAGCTACCAGTAGTTCTAATATCTTTAATTGGTTTTTCCTAATTGTGTTCTTTGCAAGTTGTCAATCTGGTGTTTCCAACATGGTCAAATTATGTGTTATTTCGTTATACATTTGTGTTCCAGCTAACTTACTCCTACAGTTTGTTTTGGTATGCATATTGTTGTATGTAGGATGTATATTTTCTAGTTTTATTTTATGACTTATTCATCCAATAAAGCATACGGAAATATAAAGATAGTATTAACAAAGCATCGTTAACAAATATATAGCTATCAGTGACATAATAAAAAAAAATGAATGGCCATACATATAGTACCTCATCGTCAACACTTTCAAAGGACTCAGCATCAGTGTCATCCTCATGATCTGACGGTATGTAGTCATCATCATCTACCCTAATTTTCTTTCCCTTTTGATGAACACGATTGGGCTGAGTAGAACCCATCAAAGAAGTTGCTATACGCTTCAATTGTAGAGCATCCATTTTCTTATTATTCTTCTTGATTGTCTTATATCTTTCCATTTCGTACTCTGTTCGCTTCTGTTTCGCTAGAAAACCTGGTTTGATCCATTGTTTCTCCCCTTTGGCCATTTGGTTAACTAAAAAGCATAAATTTATATCAAACATGAAATATAAAGCATAATTTTACTTGAAGAGACGCAACAAAATATATCATAACCATGTAATGCATTAAAAACATATGTCCATATAGAAACCTAAAAACAACAAAAACTACATATCATAATCCATATCAGGTTCCATATCAAGATCCATATCATCATCAAGTACGCCAAGTTCTTCATCTTCTTCATCATCTCTACCATCTCTCTTTGTTTTATTTGAAATAACCTCAGCTTCAATATCATCCCTATGAAATCGAATAATATCTTCAATGTTGATCGGGACAACTGAGTTAATGTTTTCTTGTTGGAATGCATCATTAAATTCTGGTTGATCTGGTGGTTCTCCATCACCAACCTCTGGCACATCAAACACACCTCTATGTTGGACCCGTTGCACGACTTGCCAAGGTTGCCCCCATTTGGTGTCATTCAGGTAGAACACTAGCTTAGCTTGACTAGGCAAGATAAAAGGGTCAGATTGATACCATCGGCTTGTGACATCGATGCTTGTGCAATATGTGTCAGCTCGTACTGTTCTACTTCTACCAGTGTTACCGGTGTTGTACCATTCACATTGAAACAAAACAACTTTATTTTGGCACATGTACTCAAATTCCCATATATTGCACAAGTGACCGTAGAATTCGTGCATCTCTCTCTTGTAGTCCCCTTCGGTAAGCACACCACTGTTTTGACTCTTACGACGATTGTCTAATTCCTTCGTGTGGAATCTGACACCATTGATTATACAACCCAAGTACTCTTTCACTAGCAAATTAGGACCATTCGCTAAGGACCACAATTCTTCGGTTGCTTCTGGTGCCTCATCAACTCTCAATCTATTTATCTACATCCACATGCAATGTGCAACACTTGAATTATGTTAGTAATGTTTGTATTTTATGCAAGCCTAATAGTGTTTGGCCAATTGTGAATATTAAAAATGACTTACATATTCTTTGAACCACTTTGGAAATTCCTTCTGTTGTATCTGAGTTATATCTTGTCCACTGGGAATTTGTAACAAATTCTTGTGTTCCCTACTCAAATAGTTTTGGTTAATGTGTGAAATACTACTATTATTAATGACTAATAACATGATAATTGTTAAAATATATATAATTATAAGAAACACGTACTGAAGATACTTCTCTATCTCAGGGCTATTGTATAATAAGAACCAATGAGCAATATCACGAAGTTCCTGTGACATCTCAACATGCTTTCTGATTTGGCCAATAGGACGAGCAGTTTCGGTGAATATTATCAAACCTTCACGACGGACTCCATAATCTTCATTTCGTGCATCTCGATTATGCACGGTTTCAATCCCTTCAAGGTACATTGAGCAAAAAGTAATGCACTCCTTGACAATGTAAGCCTCTGCAATAGAACCTTCTGGTCGAGCTCGATTGGTGACAAACTTTTTCAAAGATCCGAGAAACCTTGAAGAGATAACCAATTACGAGTATGGTTAGGCACACAACATAATCTATACCTTTCATTTGAAAGTACAATTTTAGAAATTACCTTTCAATCGGGTACATCCACCGATATTGCACAGGTCCTCCGAGAATAGTCTCACGTGGCAAGTGAATGGCCAAATGAACCATCACATCGAAGAAGGCTGGAGGAAAGATCTTTTCAAACTTACATAGTATGAGTACTATACGTTCCTCTAATTTCTCCATTTCACTTCGTTTCAGTGTCCTTGAGCATAGATCTTGGAAGAAGCTACCTAACTCAAAAAGTGCTGTACTGATCTCTTTATCTACGTAACCACGCATCCCAATAGGAAGAATCCGTTGTATAAGTACATGGCAGTCGTGGCTTTTCAATCCTGTTAATCTACCATTTTTTGCATTTACTGATCTCGAAATGTTTGCCGCATACCCATCTGGATACTTGACTGATTTCAAGAATTCAAAGAAACCCTCTCTCTCTTTAGGGGTCAATGAGAAGCTGGCTCGCGGCTTCACATATGATCCATCGGGATTTGTTGTCAACCACAATTCTTTCCTTATATTCATGTCTTCTAAATCCATTCGTGCCTTATCTGTATCCTTGTTCTTTCCATCAATTCCCAACATCGTTCCAAAAACATTTTCACTAAAGTTCTTCTCCACATGCATGACATCAATGTTGTGTCGAAGCCTCCTTTTCTTCCAATACGGTAGCTCATACAAGATGCTTACCTTTGTCCAATTTGGGTTCTGACGAGGTCTTTTCCTGTTGCTTGGATGTTTTCCATATGTGACACCCGTCACGCTGCCCAATTGTTCTTCAATCTTTTCTATCGGTATCACCAAAGATCTCTTCCGTTTTTCATGCTTGCCATTATATGCTCTACTCTTTCGCCTTTCTGGGTGGTCATCAGGCAAGTAACATCGATGGTTACTGTACGCAGTCTTACTTCTTAAAGATTCAAAATATGGTTCATCATTGCAAGTGTAACAAGAGTAATGACCCTTTGTTCTCCATCCAGAAATGTCACCAAATGCGGGCCAATCATGTATCGTCCACAGCAAAGCTGCATGCATGCAGAAAGTCTCACCAGTCGAGGCATCATAGGTTAATGTACCATTTTTCCATAATTCATTCAATTCTTCCACTAAAGGTCTCATGTAGACATCAATATCAATTCCTGGTTGTGATTCACCAGGAATAAGTAATGACAACATGAAAAATGGGTCCTTCATAGCCAACCACGGTGGCAAGTTGTACGGAATGAGTACGACAGGCCACAAACTATATGAGTTATTCATATTTCCGAAAGGGTTGAAACCATCAGTAGCCAACCCTAGCCTCACATTCCGAGGCTCCAAGGCAAATTCAGGATGTTGTGTATCGAATTCCTTCCACTCATCACTATCTGCAGGATGCCTCAATACACCGTCATCTAGACGTTTTTCCTTGAACCATTTCATATCCTCGGCTCTCTTTCTCGACATGTATAACCTTTTCAATCTCGGTGTTAACGGGAAGTATCGAAGAACCTTACGAGAGATCTTCTTACCTCTACCATGATTTGTCTTGTATCTAGAAGCCTTACAATTTGGACATTTATCCAATGTTGCATTCCCCTTCCAAAAGAGCACACAATCGTTTACACAAGCATCAATGAGCTCGTATGACAAACCCAATTCACGTAGTATTTTTTTAGCTTCATAAGCTGACTTTGGAACCAAATTATCCTTCGGTAAAAGTTTTGTTAAAAACTCTAGTATCATGTCAACTGACTTATTACTCCAATGGTTTGTTACCTTCATATTAAGTATCTCGATGACAAATTTTAACAAAGTATAATTTGTGCAACCTGGGTACACCTCACGTTTGGCATCATTCAATAATTTATCAAAAGTGCGAACCTCCTCCTCTTGAGTTGTATTAGTTGATTCCCCTCTTATTCGATCTTCCACTAAGGCATCAATACCTCCCAAAACCTCATTGCCCTCAACGGGTATATCATGATGATAAGCCTCGTTTGATTCACGGGGTTCCCCATGCACGTGCCAGATAGTGTAAGTTGGAATAATCCCATGTTGCAGCAAATGAATTTGGACAATTTGAAATTTTTGACGAACAACATTCACACACTTTCGACAAGGGCACAAAATTTTACCATCTCGATCGATAACCGCCATTGCAAAACGGAGAAATGATATTACCCCATCATTATATGCCCGACTTATCCTTCCATCAACTGTGCTACCTAATGCAATCCAACTCTTGTCCATGTCTAACTATGCCGAGTTAATTAAAGTTAGGTGAATAGGACAAATTTTATATAGAAAAATATATATATATATTTCAATTAAAAAAAATTTCAAGTCCAATGATGATACCGAGTTATATAAATTACAACCACACATAAATCAATTGAGAAAATAGCGAAAGCAATTTAGCGTAAACAGAAGAAGTATTCACAACCAAAACATAAACCACAGCAAAATAACCATCAATAAGAAGACAAATATCATAAGTCAGAGAAAATTTAACCAATAAAACAGTGAGCTG
Source organism: Camellia sinensis (assembly GCF_055761805.1). Lineage (NCBI taxonomy): Eukaryota > Viridiplantae > Streptophyta > Magnoliopsida > Ericales > Theaceae > Camellia > Camellia sinensis. The sequence continues at coordinate 95,226,773 of NC_138971.1, read as the reverse complement.
AGAGTAAAAAGCAGATAACATGGCACAGAAAGAAAACCCACAATATGCCACATTGAGTTTCTAAAGCAGTCAATTTAAGTACTCAAATATCCAAATGCAAAATGATATGATTGAACTACACGTATTTGGAAAAATATATATATGCCCCGAATACCAGAATTGACAAATCTATCAACTAAATTGGGATATTGAAAAAATAAGACATTGGGAAACAATAACTATTCTGGCTCACATTTCACTCGGTAAACAAAATGTGATTAAATTTTGCAGAGGAACTTAATAATATACTTAAGGAGCTATGCATATAAGAAATGAACAATGCCAATATAATTAATAGCCACATGCGACAATTCCAATTAATGCCCCGAGACTATAATTTAGTACTTAGCCTGTTATTGCAGTTAGTACTCTGTTTGATTTTCTCTTTACTCAACATTATACGAAGTCCAGAGAAGTTAAAGCAACATATGCTAATTTAAGGGTGTAATATTCCAATTTTCATTAAATTGATAGTTGTGAGAGAAAAAATAATTAATTAATATGTAATATATAATATTTTATCTTATTGATTATTTTAATATTTTTTATTTTTATTGACTATTTTAGCCAAAATCTATCATCCCAAACATATAGACTCAAACTCCCCTAAAAACTTAGAAATGCACATGAGAGAGAGGACTGGGGCCACTGTTTTGTTTGGGAAGTGTTGGATTGGAGATGATAACAGTGAATGGTTTGTAAGAAAAAGTTGAAAACCCTTGAAAGAGAGAATAATTCCTTCATGGAGCCAAGGGGCTGTGAACTGTTACTCACTGTTTTAGATAATTCAAAGTATACAAATTTTGGATGCAAAGCTAAGGGTCATAAGCGGCGCAAATAAATTATTTTAGCCAATTAAATAAAATAAAATAAAAATAAAGAAAAAAGATTCACACTCTACCCTATATCAGTACACGATATAATATAGTATAAAAATTATATAAATTTATAAATTTTATAAATATATTGACTTTTTTTTAATAAAAAAAAATCAACAAAAGGAAAGTTTCTTGATGAAAATTGCAGATATACAAAGAGAGTGTACAATATACAGATCCATCAATAAGAAAATCCATAGATAAATGCATCAAACTGAAACACAAATGAAAGACAAATTAGAATATGATATCAGAACACCAAAAGCAAGATATTAATCTTAGAACATTAAAAAGATATTCAATTCAAGTAGACAAAGCTCAAAGAAATCATATATACTAATCAGGTCTCCACATTTCAATTTTTTTGTCACTAATTTTCTTTGGCATCCAACGTGCCTTTTTAAATGATGGTGCATAATGCTAAGGGCACAAAGGGAGCTAGTAAAAGTAATTCAAAACCTAATTACCAAATAAAGTATGTCGCGTAACTTTAAACTTAATCTCACCTATTTTTCTCAGCAAAAATTAAGATTTATTGATGTAATAGAAAAGGTTATAAAAGTACACCGCAAATACAAAATGAAACTTAAAGCTGTTTTGGGAATAAATTAAAAAATATTACAAAAATAGTCAACTCTTTTCTTTCCGTTTTTATATGTTTTCTTATAAAAAAAAAAAATCAAAAATCAACTTTTCAAAACAACCCTTAATATGATTAACATTCACAATTCATTTAATTTTTGAATAAATTTTTCAAGCTTTGTAATGTTGCTATAAATGAGAATTAGTATATAGAATTAGATACAAACATGGGGTCATTTTAGGGCAACTTAGAGCTGACTCTCTTATACGTTTCATATGGGATTTTAGGAAACAAAGATTGTAAACTAATCAACTCAACATTTATATGCTGAGAAAGTAAAGCCTAATGAGTAAATGTGGAGACCTGATTAGCATTATTACCTTTATTAACCAACATAAACAACCCCACAGCATAAGAATTTCGACATGCACATTCTCTAGAGTTGAGCTTAATGAGTAAATGGACTAGCTAATGCCACAACAAAGCAACTTAACATACCATAAGGACTTACTAATTAAGTCCCCCACGGTAGATAATTAATAAATACTTATGGTAGTGATTTTAGCAACATAAGTACTAAGAGCATCTCCAACCATACTCTTTATTTTTCACTAACTAAAGTACAAAAAAAGGACACTCTTTATTTTACCTAATTAGTTTAGCTATTGTGTGTTCCAATCATACTCTTTATTTTAACTAGTCATTCAAACTAACTTAACCAATTTTCAAAACAAAAAATGCTATATATATTACTGTATTTTTCATAGAATGCCACATACACACCAAACGCTGAAATGGTTGCCAATGTGACATTTGCGATAATATTTTTAAAAATAATATTTTTTAATATTAGTTTTAAAACTACTATAAAAAATAATGAGGAAATGACTAAGATTCCCAGTTGTAAGCAAATTAATTAATAAATGGAGATCATTTCAATTTAAACACTCCTTGTTTTGTTGAAAATGATTCAATGATAATTTTAGATAAATAAATGGAGATCATGTAAATTCAATAAAAAATGATTCAATGATAGTTGCAACAAACTCTCTAATGATATATAACAACAGCTAACATTCTGCTTCCAATGAAGAACTCTACTACGATTAAAGCTAGAATCCCAAGTCTACAACCAACTCTGTAATGATATATAAAAGAGCTCTAATTCTGTTAACATTCCATCAAGCCTATATATTATAGAACTAAGAATTCTAGTGAAATTAAAACTAGTTTTGAAGTTTCAAATGAACATGAATAAAAGTATTTTGGTGGGGATTAACCTTTCACAGACAAGATTGCAGAGGTTAGCTGGGATATCAGGTTGTTCATAAACTAATTTTGTTGGCTTGTTCCTGTTTGGAGTTTGAAGTGAACAAGGAGGCACATAGACACCAACCTTGTCACAATTTGACAAAGCTCAACCATGTCTTCAATTCCTATCTCCTATCTCTTATCCTCACGTACAAAATAATGGGTTTGTTTTGTTCTAATAACTAAATTAATTGAAATGGGAAGGAAACTGGTATGCTTGATTGAAATGTTTGATCCATTTCAATCAAACACTTCACCAACCAGACTCCAAACAGGAACACACCAACAAAAACTAAGAACAACAACCAACACACAGCATCAGTAACATACAGGGACAACAGACACACATAGATCAGAAACAGATCAGCCAAGAATCTGCAACAGAGCAGACAAAAAACCACGACCAGAGCAGACAAAAACCAGCAACATAGCAGACAAAAACCAGCGACAGAGCACCCAGAAACTAACAACAGATCAGTAACACACAGGAACAGATCAGCAACTTATTTGATGCATATTCCAATATACAAAGATTCATGATTAGGAAGATCTAACTCCCAAACAAGCATTGACACTAGATAATGTTTATGATGATGTTTACGGAGCTGATATGGGATCACCTTCAAGCCAAGGCCCCAAGCTAGACCTCTTGTCCAAAAAACATTTAGAAAAAAAATTGGGATTGTGTTCTTTCTGGATAGGTGATTCTACTCTTCAATGTTCTTAAAGATTGAAGAGTTGCTGCCTTGAGTCAATGCTTAAGGCTCCAACCAGGTCAAAACTATGGGTACTCTGCTCTCACATATGGAGAAAGGCATATGTATGAATTAGAATATGACAGACTTCCACATTTCATTCTATCAGACCAACTCAGTGAGATCCTAGCCACTAGGAGGAATTCCACCAGAAGTACAACATAAGATTATCTAGGGGGTAATACTTAAGGTGAATTGGTATACCCTTGGAGGAATTCCACCAAAAGCATCTGAAGTTTACAAAATACCCAGGGCCAATAAAAATCAACATTTGTTTGCCCAATTTGCAACAAAATTTCAATAACATTTGACCCCTTCATGTACTTAACTTTGCCGCTAACTTCTACTACCACTCGGACAATGACAGTAACCGTATTTTATGGTGATGGGAGTGGTCTTCCAACACAATACACTGTTACTCTCCTAAAACATGGCTGCTGTAAAGATCTCAGTCAGGCTCTGAGTACTACATGCTGCTTAAGGAGCGATGAAAGCATGTTGCTTGCAGAGGTAATTTATATCTTCTTGACTTCTATTATATATTTACTAATCTGTTGCTAATTCTTTATGTATTAGTCTTCTGAAGCCCTGGATTTTTAATATGCAGGTTTACGAACATCGAACATATCGATATTTAGAGAACCCTTCGGAACCATTACCTTCTATAAAAGATGATGAACATATTGTAGCCTACGGGCTTCCAAAGCGGGCAGAATTAACAAGACTAGAGATATGTCATCGATACTTGGAAAAGTGAGTTCTCATTCTTGAATCCTTAGTTGTTACGTTCCCACTTGGCTAAGATTCAAAAATCTTGAATCCTACCATGCCTTGTGTGTTTGGTCTTTATTGGGTAGAGTTGACATGTCTGAATGAGTCTATGGTTTTTATTTCCTTGTTAGGGATGCCAAATTGCCTAGTTGCATAGATGCTCTGATTGATCTTTTTAGTTTTTTGGTCTGAAGGCAATGAACTACATTATAGGAATAACCCTTGAACAAAAAGCCAAAAAGGAAGGAAAAGTAATAAAAAAAGTGAATGAAGGTGGGATGTAACCCAGGTCTGAAGTCCGGTTGCTGTGTACTAGGATAGATGACACCTTTGTTTTAAGTAAACATTTATTAGGTTTAAGACTTTTTCCTTGTAACTAAAGCATCATTGCTTTCCAGATGTTTGTCAGATAATTTCAAGGGCAGTGAGAGGAAACTTTTGTTGACACCACTGGTTACTTATCTGGAGGACACACAAACTGGAGCTGACATCGATCTTGCTATTAGTAGAGTGTTGTCCCCATTGAGAAAGAAAACTTTTTTTAGTTCAACTATTGTTCATAGTGGCAAGGAAAATGGCTCTGCTGTGGAACCTATTGATGAATCAGCAAACATCTACGCTACCCATTCTGGACCTGGAAAACAGTCAATGGACAGCTTAGAACTGGAAGAAATGTCCTACAGGGAGTTCAGCTTTCAGCTCTGCATAACAGATAACAGAGGTTTGAACTGCAGGCCTATTTCAAAGGATTCACTCATAAAAACTGGTCAACTGGTTAAAGTTATGTTGGATTGGACTGATAAAGAACACAAATTATATGATTCCAGCTACTTAAAGGATGTTCCTGAGGTTCACAAGACCAAGCTTACTGTGAAGAAAACTCGACAAGAAGCTATCTCTTTATTTTCATGCTTGGATGCATTTTTAAATGAGGAACCTTTAGGGCCTGATGACATGTGGTAGAACACTTTTAATGCTTTTGACCAGCTGAATTGCATATTTTCAAAGCAATTCACCTCAAGTATTACTGCCTCATTTTTTGTTGTTTCAAAATTTCAATGTAGGTACTGCCCTCGTAAAATTTGTGGGTAGGGAGGATGCATCAACATTTTAAACTAGAAAAATTCAGCCTTCCCATTGGAAACATATTCTGTCTATACAAAAACCACACGCTACAAAAACAAATTACAATAGGAAAATTTCCCACATTTATGCTAATTATAACCATGCTTATAAGTTATATCAATATAAACGTGACAAAGCTGCTTCTGAAATGGGTATTGAATCCCGTATAGATTATCAATTTCTTGAACATCATTACATTTCAAGTTCTAAACAGTGGAAATAAGTTGGAGAGGAAGCGATAGAGAGATTGAGGATGTTAATGATCAAAGGCTATGGTATATAAAGATTCAAGATGAACACTTGTCACATCTTTATGTAGACAGCTGGGGAAAAAAACGGCAATTTTAATGTAAGAAGTAAACAAAATAAGCCTATCAAGTACATGGCAACAATGTTTTATTGATCATGAAGTATTTGGAGTATTTGGAAATGCCAACAATAACTTGAGGCTTCTGATCTCATTTACAACAATTGAAAAAACAAGACTGTCAACACAGCAACCGACTGCCTTCCACTGGTTCTATCATACAACCACCTCAAACAAGACTCTTCGTAACCAATAAAATAAACCATAGTGCAAATTAAGTATGATTAATATTGCAATAAAATTAGTACAAAAGCTAACAACATTCGAACTTACTCATATCCAGGACAAGATAAAAGCAATATTAAGAGGGTGAAATAGTATAGAAAAGATATCTGTAAAGACACAAAATTAAATAGTAATTGAACAACCAAACATAGCAGGCTTGTGAAAATCAAACATGTGAATTTTAAAAACAAAAGTTCAACAAAAGTAATTTTCTCAGGGGAAAAAATTAACACAATCAACCATAAAAATACTAATTTTAAGTAACAGAATCATTGTTAAGCTTTAAGAGAATCAAAACGTGTTACAATTTAAAGATCACGTACATGCGGACAGGCCTCTAAGGACTATGATCAAGATAAAGACAAAATAACTAAACCAACTTGATATTTTGGCATCATCACCATAAAGAAAAGCTTTCGAATTTTTCAGTTGCAACTAGTATTTGGGACACTACTTGATTCAAATGGTTCTTACAAAGACCGAATATATCTAATTAAATTTCAAATTCGACAGTCCATCTTTCAAAATTAAGGAAAAATAATTATTGCACAAATTTCAGTCCCTAGACCTCCCATTCTAGAAAATAGATCTGTTTTAATCTTTTCTCTGTTCATCCTCACATACAGCTTTCCAATTAAGCTCCATTCCAGAAAACGTAATATGTAATGGGTATAGAACTATATCAGCAATTTGAAGAAAAAAAAAATACACAATCTGAAAAAAAAAATAAAAATAAAGAGAAGATGCCCACAGCCAACTAAAACAAAGGCAAGAAATAATTGCAGTAGCATAGCATCAGGCATGTACAAGGATCCTCAAATAGCCATGTACAAGGATCCTCAAATAGCCAGGCATGGTATCCAAGAAGAATCAGGAGGATGATCACAGAAGCAAAGGAATCAATCGATATCAGTAAGTAATCAATTTTATTTTTTTATGAATAACCTAAGTAGAAAAACCTATAAAATAAACAGATATTAAACAAACATTCAAATATAGAGAGGAGTTGAACCCTAATTTTATTAAAAATACAGACAAACAATCCAAATCATATGAAATATTCACATTTAGTAAAGGGCTTTTACTAAATTCAAACTCTTAATTATAATCAATAGGACATTCATTCTCAAGTTTATAGCAGAAAACTTGATGGAAAGATTAAAATACAGCATTAATTCTGAAAATTAATTTCGAAAATTAGGGAAAACAGAGATAGAGAAATAGAGAAATTGAGTGAGAGAGAGAGGGGGAGAGAGAAAGAGGACCCATACCTGATGGAAGAGAACACACAGCAGTAGTAAAGGAGATACGACGTCTGTGGCGACACTGAAGGAGGAAAACAGGGACGGCGCTGGAGAAGAATACACTGAAGGGGCGCTGGAGAAGAACACACAGCACTTGTGTTTTGAGAGGGAGAGGGAGAGGGAGAGGGGGAGAGACAGAGATTGATAGGAAAACTATTCGTCAGTTTGTTTCGAGAGGGAGAGACAGAGATAGAGGCCCATGCGAAGACTGATAAAAAAAATAATAAAAAAAAAGGAGGGAAAAATAAAACTGATCAAAAAAAAAAAAGAGGGAAAAAAAATCTAGGCAAAAATAAAAGAAAAAATAATATATATTTTTTTTATTACAGCTTAATATGTCAAAATTCTTCTTTCAAAAAAATTGGTGGCAAAATAATTCTCACTAAAAGGCTTAAAAATATTTAAAATTATTAGTGACGAAAATATATTTCTCACCAAATGTTCTTAAAATATTCAAAATCAATTTTTTCAAAAACAAAAAAAAAAAATTAGATTATTGGTGACACAAATATATTCCTCATTAATAATATTTTAATTATTGAAAAAAAAAATTCTCACCAAAACTTTCAAAATTTTGGCACCATAAAAAAAAATTAGTGGGAAAAATTTAGGTGACGAAACTTATTTTTTTCTCACCTAAAAGTAAATATTTATTGACGAAAATAAATTTCGTCACCTATTATTTTTCTTTTTTTATTATACGTGACAAAATTTATAATTCCTCATGGATTATTCTTATTTAGTGACGAAATTTGTTTTCTTCACTAATTTTTGTCACCACACCAAAACAGAGAATAAGAGAAAAAGACACCAGAAAAAGAGCAAAGAGAAATCATGTACCAAATCATCAAGCAAAGAAGATGTGGCGGTTACCGGCAAGGCTGCTATTGGCGGTGACGATCGACAAGACTAATAAAGGCGACGATGGCGATCGGCATGGTGGAGGAGCAAGAGGTAAGCCAAATTAATACCCTATTTTGAGAGAGAGAGATGATAAACAGAAAAAAGGATAAAAAAATTAATACCTTTTTTTTTATTGTCGCTCAATATATCAAAAATTTTCCACCAAAATTTGTGACAATATTATTTCCTCATCAAAAGATATCAGAAATATTAAAACGTTTTGATGACGAAAATATATTCATCACAAATAATTTTATAATTAGTGACAAATTTTTTTGTCACCAAAAGTCCCAAAATTTTGGCGCCACCCAAAAAAAATAACGGGAAAATTTTAAGTGACGAAACTTAAGTTTTCCTCACTTAAAACGAAGTATTTATTGACGAAAATATATTTTGTCACTTATCATTTTTATTTTTTTTATTATACGTGACAAAATTTATAAATTCCTCACGAATTATTTTCATTTAGTGACGAATTTTATTTTCTTCACTAGTTTTCGTCACCATAGGTTACTTTTGTTGTAGTGTTACCCAAAATCACTCCCAAATCCCATCATCTATACATAACGACAAATATCTAGGTTAAAAGCCATATTAAAGTGTAGAATATCCATACCTTAAGTGTAGAAATCCAAAGGAGATAAGGAGGAATTTCAAAGATGCCCAAACTCGTTTTTATTCGGATCAATAGGAAGCTCACGAGATGCTCCATCTTTTTAACAAAGGGACTAGGATTGAGAGATTCCTAAATCTAGGTGTATTTGTAGAAAGGGAGAATATTTTAGAGTGAGAGAGAGAGAGTGCCGAATTAGGGTTTTGAGAAGAAGGGAAATTAAAAGGTGTTATAAAACTGTTCTGCTATGAATTGATATACGTAAGGCTCGCTCGAGCGAAAGAGTTGTCGCTTGAGCGACCAGACACAATAAGTAACTTCGCTCAAGTGCAAGAAGTGTCGTTCGAGCGCAAGAAGTCTTGCTCGAGCGAAGAACTTCACCTTCTCAAAAAATTCCGCGTCTGGGAAAAATACTGAGAACTCTCGAAGCTCGCTCGAGCAAAGAAACAATTTTCTGGATAACAACTTGAACAACTAGCACCCAATCTACTCTGAACATGCCCAAAACACTCCAATACTCAAATAAGAAGGGGAAAAAGAGGGATAGAGACATAAAAAAAAATATTAAACCTCAAGGTCCGAGTCTGGAATACAATAAAGATCGGATCAAAACTGAAATCGCTATATATAATTAAAAATGAGTTTTTAATTTTACTAAAGTGCGACCTAACCACGATTGAGGTATGTTTCAGTGGTTTTGTATTTTCTGAAGTGAAAAAATTGTAATAAAAAAATAATGAGCCGAAGTCATTATTAATTTTTTAAAGATTTTTTTTATAAATATTATATATTTTTTTAAATATAGTTATGTTAAGTATGTCTAAAAATTTAAAAAATTATTAATTTGAATCGTTTATTTTTTAAGATCAATTGAATAGAACATTTAAAAAAAAATTAAATAAAAGTAAAGGTGATGTATTTTTGAATTATATTTGCCAGGGTAGTACCGGTCTTAAAATTTTAATGTACGGCACATTTAATTCATTATCCTTATCATTATGAATGGTAACTTTCCGTTCCCACCAGACACATCGCTTTCAAATTTCGCCTCCACTAGCTTAGAGTTTTGTCTAAGCGTTATCTCTCTCTCTCTCTCTCTCTCTCTCTATATATATATATATGTAGAGTAGAAGATAATAGATAGGTTAGGAACTTGAAGATCTAGCAGTACATGTATATATAGGTGGGGTGGGTGGCGTGGCGTTGATATATATACATAAAAAGGAAGGATGGGAAGGTCACCATGCTGTGAGAATGTGGGGTTGAAGAGAGGGACATGGACACCTGAAGAAGATCAAAAGCTTTTGGCATACATTGAAGAACATGGTCATGGAAGCTGGCCTGCCTTGCCTGCAAAAGCAGGTCTATATATGTATATACTATTATATAAAAGTGTGTACGTCAATTAGTGTGAACACTATCTTCATGGCATCTTTTTCTTATTTTGAAAAGTTCTTTCATTTCACTCAAACTGTTTATGAAAAAATCAAACTGATTCAAATATTTAGAATATGGTTTCTATTCATTTTTTTTTTTTTTTTTTGGTTTACAAACTATAAATCTTTACACAAGCATCACCTGTTTACTCACAACTAGAATATATATATATATACACGCACAAACACAGACACAACAACATTTTATATTTTTTTACCCATAGTCTTGTGGCTTGACAGTGACATGGAGGTAACACTTAGATGTTTATAAGAGAGAGATTGGAGGTTTAATTTTTGTAGAAACTAATCCAACAACTAACAAATGACTTTACTGATAAAAATATTAAAAAAAAACTGAATTTTCTTTGGCACTCAACTTTTAAACTAACATATTGGCTTAAAATAAGTCTACAAATAAGTTATTGCATAAATAAATTAGTTGGCTTGTCATATTTTTAAATTTTTTTATAGTAACTTTTTAAAATGGCTAAAATTAATTTTTTTGACGAAAATTTGACATGCTAAACAACCTTTATTTATTTAAGAAAATGGGTTGATAAGATCTGCAAAACAATGACTAAGTGATTGGATATTTATGTAGATGTAGATATGTTTGATAGTAAATATGGTGGTTGTGGGTGTGGTTGATAGGGTTGCAAAGGTGTGGGAAGAGCTGTAGACTGAGGTGGACAAATTATCTGAGACCTGATATCAAGAGAGGCAAGTTCAGCTTGCAGGAAGAACAGTCCATCATCCAACTCCATGCTCTTCTTGGCAACAGGTCTGCAACCCTAAACCATTTTCTTATAAAATGTTTCTAATCACTATCCATGATCAGTTCATGCACTAATTCCTCAACTCCTTTTTTCCTTTTCTTTTTCTTTTATTTTATTTTATTTTATTTTTATTTTATATATATTCAATGATAAATAAAAAATCATACGGAATATTGTATTTTATTTATATTTATTTACTATATAAAAAAAAAAAGATTGTCATATCACTATGGTTTGCCAACTCATTCATACTGTATATATATATATTTCGTATAAAAACATGTATGCTTAACATTTTTGTTCTATACTACAGCAGTAGTGATATCATATTGTGCGTTGCTCATTCATTATTTATTTATTTTTTATTTTTTTGTGTATAAATAAAAATAAAATTTTCATACAAAAATATATATCATCCGTATTGTACATTTGTTGTTAACTAGAGCACAACAAAAAATATACAAATATTTTAAATTTTATTAATAAATATTTTTAAAACACTTGTGGTGTGGAGCTGCTGGTTGCTTGCTGCTGCAAGGACTAGTTTGGGTTATTATTGCCCTGTTTTTGTATGTAAATGGGTGCTCTTTCGGTGTTGTTGTTGTGTTGTCATTTGTTTTTGTGCTTTTGGATGCTTTCTCATCAACCTTGTCATGATGTTTGCATATGATTGGATTTGCTTTTCAT